>NC_141685.1:24249143-26649143 GCF_964263255.1 Lissotriton vulgaris
AAGGCCTTGTAGAATGCATTATTTATAGATTGTAAATAATTGTTGTGACAGAATAACTTACTGCCATGAATGAGGAAATTATATCATCATCTTGCACGCAGCACTTTAAGAGTACTTCACAGGAATGGAAGAAAAACAAAATGGCGAATGTATTGAGCCATAGTTTGTAAATGAGGTTAACAGTCTAGTGTTTAATGAACACAAAGAAGGGTACTACCACTGAGCACTTTTTATAAATTTACTAGACGCCTGGGACTCTATTGTCCAGTTGAAGGCTAATTGTAGCCGAAACGCGTAGGCCGTCCTATTCTTGCACGTTTTGCACATGGTGATTTAAAAATAAAATAATTTAGATAACCTACCTGCTGTCGTGCCGTGACTTCCGCTGGGAAAAGAAAGGTGGGGAGAGGTATCGAAGGAATCTATGGTGTGTGGACTGGGACGCACATTCAAGGCACTCACGAACGAGGCGAGGCGATCTGGGAACAATTCCAGTCATTTGAAGAATCGGAACAAGATGATCGATGCCTCTATCATCTGCTGTGTTTAAACGCATCCGAACAAACGAGAGAAAACGGATGCCTGGAGTCTGAGCGGCAAAGACCCGGTGGTGAGTGAGCGAGGCGGGGCGTGGGCGGCATCTGTGCAACTCAGTAGCGCGGCGGAGGTGGCATATGAGGAGCGGGGGCCCGTGGCTGCCTACTCGATCACAAACCGCCGGGAAGAGTAGCCGAGCATTGTGTCATTGCGAAAGGGGCAAAGAAAATAAGATCCTTTCCAAAAGACGAATGATACGAGACAACACATTGCGTTCTCGACTCCTAAATTACAGGCAAAAACTGTCTCTGCAAGAAAACCCGGAAGAAGCTAAATGAGAGGGATTGAGCATTAAAGAAACAGTATGGTATATTGTGATTCCTCGAACGTGGTGAGGAAGAGGAGCAGCAGGTCAATGGGATTTTGAACTAATCTGGGAGCAGACGACAGAATCCTGAAATAAAACAAATAAAACACCAAAGCAATTACAGACAAGAAACTGTGAAAATTATAACCTCATTGACATAGATGGCAGATAAAACCAGGAATCGCCAACTAAGGGTGAGTGAACTACTCAATGATGATGAAACAACTCCCTAAACTAGCACAAATACAAGAGGAACAAGAGGAGGAAAAGGAAAAGAAAAAGATAACAAAACAATAGTAAATGTTTCAAGAGAATTACAACAAAACCGGATCTTGGAAATAAACAAATGGTGGGAAAAAACATTAGAAAAATATATAGAGTTTAAAAGAGTCCCTAGAGGGCTACGGGTATCTCATCATGCCCACATTGAACGATCTAGACCCGGATTTGATAAAATTATGGCAACAGAACACCAATGAGTGTTTCTTTAAACCCATGAGGACATTAATCATACACGCTGAGAGGAAATCGGAGAAAATTACGAGCATAATCCAATCACTGGAACAAGAGTTAGTGAAAATCCCGGTATCTGAAGAAAACAAGGAATTAATTAAAAATATGGAGAAAAAATTGAACAAACATGAGACGAAGGTAGAGAAACGAAAAGCAAACAAATTCACGAGGGACAGGATGGATTATGCAAACGGGCGCATATACACGTTTGCCCGCAAGTACGACCCTCTAAGAAGTAGAGTTGTGATGGACAAGTGCGCTGGAACAGTAAATACCGATACAATAGACAGTTCAGAAATCAGCTCAGCTGATGAGGACTCAGTAACAACTCCACTGGATTTTCGCGGGGAGATACAATTGCCGCAAATGATAACGCGACAAAAAGGAAGAGGCAGAATCAACACGTGGGGGAGAGGACAACCAAAACCACAAGTAGAAGGGGCCCGAAGAAGGAGAAAAACCAAAAAGGAAAAGGAAAGCAAAAATAATCCTTAAAAAAAGCGGAATAAATCAAGATATAAATTTGGTCCTGAACATATCCGACAAACAACTAACGGACGTTCAAATCAATCTATTGAAATCGAGGACTATCCTACTGCCCCACCAAGGATATGGATGTCCCCAATGTACGGATTGATCTCTACAAGTTTTGTAGGAAAATTAAACTTAAAAAATAATAATAATTTGCGGAGGCGGTGATGGAAGCAAGATGGAGGATTGAAGACGCCACGGAGAGGACGCTCCCGCAGGAACTCCCGAGCCTAGAGGTTACTGGCGATCAAATGCAGAGAATGTAACCGCAAACAACAGTAACTACAACCTGATGGATTTTTGCTGAAAAAAGTCTGCGGAGAAGGTGCCACAAAGTACTACAAGGGCGCTACAGTTTCAAAGCTAACCTGCTACAGTTGCCGCAGTGGTGGTGTTATTGAGATATCGAGTGGGACATATCTGCGGCGTCAGTGTCGGTGGTTCGGCTCTGTTGGAGCCGGAGCTGGCTTGGAGCTGGCTTGGACTCGAGGCTTGGAAGGAGTGTGATTGGAGGAAACTGGGAGGCGGCAGCTACGGTGAGCTGGTTGTGAGCCGGTAAAGACTGCAGGAGAGGCGCTGGCAAGAAGCGGCGGGGAGGACGTTTGTTTGATCTTTTTTAAAAAAAAAAGCACGGACGGCAGGGACCGTGACTGACTGCCTCTCTTTTTTCCCTCTACTCTTCTTTTGCGGAGAAATTTCTCAAGCTACACAAAGATACACGGAGTTTCCACGGACCTCAGCGTTGGCTCCCACATTGCCGCTGTGGTGATTTTCGGAATTTTCAAGCAGGAACGCATCTGCGGTGTGGAGGCTGGGCCATAGCTGGGAGCCGGTTTGAGGATCGAGGATCGAGGTCCTAGGCCCAAGGCCCGAGACGTGTGAAAGGGTGTAGAGAAGATGAGAACGCGGGGGATTGAAGGAAAGAAGATGACAGCGGCACTCAAGGCGAATTGCTTGTTAGCCGGTAGCACCGTTTGTTTGGTGTGTATGGAGGAAGCTGGTCTGTTTAGGTCTGTTTAGGCTTTGCTCTTTGCTCCAGCTCCGGCAAATAGGCTAAGAGCACGAGAGGGAACTTTGCCGCGAAGAAAGAAGGAAGAGCTGTAGTACAATGGCGCCTAAGAACGTGCCGAGACAGAACAGAACGACCAGAGGCACTCCTCTGAAGGAAGGAGCCGGGGCAGGAGCCGAAGAAGGGGGTGCACCTATATTCAAACCAATATCTCCAGCAGTGGTAGCAAGGATGCCACGCTCCAACTTGAATGTCTTGGAGAAAGCTGGCATTACGGAGAAGCAAGTCGGTAAGCAACAAACAATTCGCCCTACCTCAAATATGCTAAAAGATAAATCCACTGTGCTAATCTCTAAAAAAAAAAGATAAAGATAAAGATTTTTGATGAAGATTTGCCTGATGATAGACCTAATGGTTCTAATATTATTAAAACCATTCACAAGGCGGAAGTACAGGGGACTAGCAATATCAACGTCTCTGTAAAAGCAGGGGGGAGCTGGATACTAATAACTCTCTGGTGAGCAATGCAGCTAATGTGTGTAAGGAGAAGATAAATGAGCCGCTTGTGGAAGATTCTATGGTTGAGAATCTGGTGCGGGCTGATAAACTTAACTCAGAGGGACTTCCTACAATATACACTGCCAAGTCTCACTGTAATGTAGCACTCCCCGCAGCTACGCTAGCCCCTCCTCAAGCTTTACAGGTATATGATATGATATGACTACAGTCGCCGATGAGAGAATAGATAGCTGTAGTGAGTTACCCGAGATTCTACAAGAGAATAACTCCAACAACGAATATGAGGAATATGTGGAGGGAGGAGATGCAGAGGATGATATAGAATACAACGCTCTACAAACAAAGGGGAGTAAACTCTCGGGCTCAAGGAAAAGGGGGAAGGCAAAAAGCAAAGCAAAGAAAGGCGGGAAAAACATGAACCCTTCAGTTTTACTCACAACATTAATACCAACCCTCACCGGAGGGAAACAAATCAAAGACCAGAGTCCGCTGCGTAAGTGGATGCAAGTCAAAAAGAGTGTAAAGAATCTGCCGCTGAACTTAACAGGGGATCACTCTAAAAATTCTCAAAAATGTCAAAACCCTCAAAATATAATACTGAATAATGGGGGGCTAATTGATCCTGAATTAGACCTAATGGCGGCTCCCTCAATTGCTATCACTCCTGTTACCCCCCACCCTTATATCTTCGACTGCTGAGAACACCTCTCTTCAGAAAGAGAAATATCATTTATCTGCCCCCCTCATACCTATGGCACCGGTGGTTTCTGATGTGCGTATTGCACCCTTAACCCTCTCACTGCCTCTACTAAAGATTCTACCAACGACTCGACCTTGGATATAATTTTAAAAACTTTAATGGTACACCGTCAAGAGGTTCAAGAACACTTTTTACAGTTCAGAGAGGACAACAGTAAAATACATAGCAGTTTACATGAAGTAACAAATAAACTGGACGGGGTAACAAAGGATATAGAAGAGCTACAACAATGGGTTGTTGAAGTAGAGGAAAGTTTGGCGACTACTACGGTTTTTGTAGGCCAGCACAACGAAGATATCGGGCCCTACAGAATAAAGTTGAAGACCTTGAAAATAGACAGAGACGGCAGAACCTGAGACTTTTTGGGATACCCGAAGGTTCGGAGGGTTCAGATGCGGAGGCCTATCTGGTCAAACTACTCCAAAGGGCATTCCAGGACTTATCTGACTGGGATTGGGACTCCCAACTCCAGCGAGTACACAGATTGCCCATGATCTCCAGAAATAAAGAGAGTAAATATCCAAGGCCTTTGCTGATATACTTTGGCAACTGTCTGTTAAGACAAGCAGTCTCAATTAAAGCTAGACCGAATAATCCGGTGATAATCGAGAATTTTACCTTTTTTGTAAAATCTGACCTTTGTAAGGTCACAATGGTAAGAAGATGGGGGCTACGCAAATTGATCGGCCCCTTTAAGTCTTTGGGGGCAACAGCTTATCTTCAGGAACCTGCTCGCCTCAAAGTCATGAGGACTCTCTTTGTGCGTACCTGCTGCCCGTTTGCTGGTGGACCAGCTTCCTTCTTGTGGACCCAGGCTACTCCTCGCCGGACCCGCTCCGCGGGTCCCGCTTCGTGTCTGGGAGCTGAGGAACTTCGGGAGTGCGTGCAGACGCCAAGGGTGCCGGTAAGCCTTGCAGGGCTGCGAGCAGCGTGGTCAGGGACTCCATATCCCAGGAGTCCCTGATAGCCCGCCTGCAATCACCTGGGCCGCTCTCCCTGCAAGCCCCGCCCCTTCACCAATCACACCATCTATATACCAACGCTTGCTCCACCGCTACGCGGGAGCGTGCCGGGAGAAGCCCGGGACAAGGGCGGGACCGTCTGTGGCCGTCCGGGGCCGGAGGAGGCCGGGCTGGGCCACATCCCTTGGCCCCACAAAGCGGACATTCAGCCACCAGGACTATGGCTTCAGGAACCCGGTCTTGCAAGACAAAGAAATCTGCTGGAGACGTTGTTTTAGGTACTATGGACCAGTTCATAACCCGTGCTGTTTCCATAGTTGAGAAGGAGATAATCTTGGCTGAGCGAAGGTTGTCTCGGGACTCCTTTAGCACGTCTAATAAGCGCTCTTCTTTGGGCGCCATTGCCCTAGCTGATAGCCCTGGCCATATCCCATCAACTCCCTTAGTAATAGTTGATTCCCCCACCATTGACGAGAGAGTGAGTCGGATTAGGGCTAGCTTAGAAAGGGTAACCACTACAGCTCCAAGTATTGTGCTCGACCCGACACACTCCACTTCCTCTCTTTTTAGTGTTCCATCACCAGAGAGGCAGATTCCAGATCGCACTGCAAATACCCCTGATGATTCGAGCCCCCATGTGCTTGTTAATATAGCGGTGAATTCCCCATCCACTGCAGGCCATTCTGATACTAACATTCCTAGAGTGGTAGTCCCCGAAACTGTACCTGTAGGGAATCTAACCCTAGGCACCGTCCCTCAAAAGAAGAGAAAGCGTCCCACTAGTCCCCGTAGGGGAGGCTCTCTAAAACCTCACAGTAAGGTTAGTAGGAACATCACACCAAAAGGGGGTACTACCCCGAATCAGGTTCCTCACTCAAAACCCCAAGCGCCCCATATTGGAGACGCGGCTGTCGAGGGCACTCCTGGGCAATTGGCCCCTATAGATGCTAGCATTTTCCCCCAAGTCGAGAGCATCATTAAGTCTGTGGTGATGCCACTTGTAGATAAGATCGATGGCCTCACACGCAAACTAGCCTCACTTGAGCAGTCAATGCTTGACAACTTTTATGCAGTGAAATCGTTAGTTAAATTTCACGCTAAAACCCAGGCTGAAGAAAACGGTGGGCTAAGGAGCGGTGCCGCTCCAACAGTTCCGTCTAATCCGACAGCCCTCCCTGATCCCTCACCTAGTTTAAAAAAAACGCCTGCCTTGGCTAAGGCTCCCAAACCTATTACTGGAACCATACCCCTCCCATCGACCCCTACCCCTGAGTCTAGTTTGGCTCGTCCAATGAACAAATCCAGCACCCATGCACCAAAGGCTCCCAAGGTCAAATTTGCTGCAAATCCCAAGCCCACCACTTCCAAAACTAAGGCAACTGGAGATACAGTGACCGTAAGCAAGGGCGCCGCAATCATAATCACATCCCCTCCTACTTCTGCTTCGCATGTAGCGCCCAAATCCCCAGCAAAAACCACAACAAAATCCCCAGCCAAAGACAGGATAAAACGGCGTACGCCAAATGCTAGCCTTCCTCCTGGCTGCAAGCCCTATGTGGTTATCTTAACAGGGGTACCTGAGCTTGAAGAGGGCTCTTGTGAGTCCTATTCTGAACTCAAACACAAGACACTCTCCTGGCTAAAAGCTAATAGACCCCTCCCAGGGCACATCGATGGCAGAATAGCCTTCGTCCGACGGGTGGGTTGGATCGGTAACAGACGTAAGGCTATTACCGGGGACTGTGTGTTGATTAATTTCAATGATCCCAGAGCTGCTGGCATGATTTGTAGCCAACAGTCGCAGCACAACTTTTGCGACATACAAACTAGGGATTTGGGGTATTTTTATCACCCCCCCCCCCTTAATGGGGCTTAATAATAATAATAATTTCTTTCAAGATGGGGGTAGAGGTGTATGGTTCCCTCATTACCCAACCTTGGATCCTAGAGCAAGGGCATGGACCCCCTCCCAACCAACCACCTCACAGGGTTGGGGCTGGTGACTTAACACCTTAGAGGTAACAAATGTCTCCCCCCAAAGGGCTAACACAACTTCTCTGGTAGGGGAGGTACCGCTGACCAACATTGTTGTGCCCCATCCCTCGCCTATCCCAATCCTACCCATTTCTTCAGGTGATGGGACAGATAAACTCGAACTAGTGGATAGTCCTCAAATTTCGGGTCCTCAGGGTGAGATAAGCGGTCATAATGAATCCCAGCATCATGCCCCTTTGAAAATCATTAGTTGGAATGTGGCAGGCTTAAGCAGTAAGCTAGATGTCCCAGACTGGGTGGCGCTCGTTGAACCCCACTCAGTTTGCGCATTTCAAGAGACATGGTGCGTAGAGCCAAGGCACCGAGTAGGTAATGCCACCTTTTTTGTCCCGGCAGAAATCCCAGCCTCGGGAAGAGGTCGCCCCTTCGGAGGTCTCTTGGTTTGGATAAACATTACTTTGGGATGGAGGGTACACCATCACCCCCAAAAAACTCCAGATTTGATGCACCTCACTGTAACTTGCCCGAGGAGAGCAGAAAAACTGGAGATTATTAATATCTATACACGTGGGGCCTCCGGGAGAGCTTTGTCACCAACGCTCTTGGACCTGGAGGCAGCCCTGGGTGAGTGCTGTAGCGATTCCCTAATTTTGGTCATGGGGGACTTCAATTGCACTTTCGAGCCTTTGTTACCCGATGAATCCCTGGATCTAAATGATGAAGACTCTAGGAGAGGTGTCCCGTCACTTGACTTGCCCATTATAAATAGTTGGACCCCCAGAATCATCCAACTAAATTCCCTCACTTTAGAGCACGGCCTAAGGGCAGCCAATGGGAGGACACCATCAGACCTAGTGGGGGCTCATACATATAACAGGGTCGGCCATTCTTCCCGGATCGATTATATCCTTCTAAACTTTTCTTTGTGGGCTCACATGAAGGATATGGTAGTCCTACCCTCCCTGGACAGTGACCATAACGCCCTTTCTTTGACCCTATCAACCTGGTGGAAAGAGAACCTCCCTGGAAGTGGAAACCATGATGCTCTTGCAACAGGGCCACTGGGAGGAGTGGTCCCAACAAACTGCTTAAGACGCTTGAAATGGGACAAAGTGGCAATAGATGAGGAGAAAATGGCATGTATCAGAACTGTTACTTCCACAGCCTGTGCCATTTTAAAAAGTCAGCCCATTTGCCCCAATCAGATTACAGCATTGTTCTGTGAGGTCTCACTCTCAATTGGGGACCTTTTCAAGGCCAAAGCAAAAAAAGGGAACCCTAATCGCAATAATCAACAAGGCAAGTCAGGATGGTACACGAAGGAGTGTCGTGCCAAGAAGAGAGCCCTGATACTGGCGGTGAAAAGTGGAAATGCCACCCTAATATCCGCTGAACGGAAGGGCTATAAATCTGAGCTCAAAACAGCAAAGAGAGACTGGGAAGACAAGTTCTGGCAGGATCTCCGAGCTGCCAGCAGCGGAAAAAACGCAAAAGCTTTCTGGGACTTAGTTCACAAGAAGAACAGACCCCTTGACACAGTTATCACCTGTAATATAACCGAGGACTTATGGTTTACACACTTCTCGAAATTGTATACGGCAACCGCAGTTGAAGCGTTGGATTTCGTTTTACCACAGCCCCTTAGAGTGATGGAAAGATTCGAGGAAAGTCTGTTTACTAAGATAGAAGCAGAAAGTGCAATAAAATCTCTGGTTCCACGCAAGGCGGCTGGCCCTGATGGTCTTCCGGGTGACTTACTCCGAGCTGACATAGATCATTGGAGCACACTGATCTCCTCGGTTTTGAATGCTGCTTTGGAAGGCGCACCTCTGCCTGCCTCTTGGATGGCCGCTGAAGTGGTTCCCCTTCACAAAAAAGGCTCGAGAGATGACCCAGGGAACTACAGGCCAATCAGCCTGATCGACTGCTCACAAAAAGTCGCAGGCAAGGTTCTTTTAACAAGAATACAGCAATGGGCAGATGAGAACAGGATCCTTTTCGGATTTTCAGGCAGGGTTCCGTGCTGGTACTGGAACAATTGAACAATCGCTAAGGCTTCTTATGATCCACTGGAAGGTCGTCACAATTGGGAAGGGTACATTATATCTGGCCTTCATCGACCTCCGGACGGCCTTCGATTTGGTCCCCAGAAATAATCTATGGAAGGTTCTTAATGATCTTGGCCTGCCACCTTACCTGCTTCACCTGGTCATGAAGTTTCATGAAAACAACTACGCCCAAATTCGCTGGGGTCCCAATGGCCAAAAAACCCGAAGAATAGATGTGAACAGAGGAGTGCGGCAAGGGTGTGTTCTCGCCCCAACACTCTTTTCGCTCTATGTTAATGGGGTGGTGGACCACTTGTCAAGGATTCCAGCAGATGCCCCTCGTCTGGCAGGTCGCTCCATCCCCACCCTGCTTTTTGCGGACGATACTTTGCTCCTGTCAAAATCGCCAATGGGCCTACAACAGCTTCTCTCTGGCTTTGACGATTTTTGTAAACAAAGAGGACTCTGCATAAATACAGACAAAACAAAGTACCTTATTTTGAACCCTCCGCAAAAACTGGGCCCTCCGCCAACATTGGGCTCCGTGGCATTGGACAGGACTAAAACCTTCGATTATCTGGGCATCAGGTTGGTGGATTCCATGAAATGGGACCAGCATCTGCTCAAAATGTTGCTAAACCTAAAAAGAATAACCGGGACCCTGCTAAAAGAGCAGAGAGCAGCCTCAACTAAACCCATAGCTGCAGTATTGGACATCTACGCGGCCAGAGGAGTAAGTGCTGCCTTGTATGGGGCGGAATTATGGGGAATGTCGAACTTGAAAGACCTTACTCGAGCTGAGAATTCCTTCTTGAGAAGCCTGATGTCCCTTGGCCCGTCTGTCCCCATCTTGCCTCTGCAATTGGACATGGGCTGTCGGGCTATAGAAGACCTAGCGAAGTTACGCCCTTTGCTTCTGTGGGCTCGCATCTGGAGAGTTCCTGAACTCTCAAGTTATGCGGACGGTCTACGGGAGATACTAAGTTCGGCAGGGTGGGCGAAAATAAAGTGGCTAACGGATATTAAAGCCTTACTGACCAATCTGGGGCTGGAAGAAGCTTGGCATCAACAGTCAGCCCCCCCCAAATCCACAATAAAACAACTTTATTGGAATTGGATAACAAACAGAAGGAATTCCTCCACCTCGATATGCAAGTCGACTAGAAACTTCATGGAGTCCAAAGATACCCCCTATAGAGAACTGTATCTGGACACCATCTCAGCCCCTTGGGAAAGGTCCCTGTACTTTAAATTCAGAACTGGTCTTCTCCCTGTAATGGAATTTACTTGTCACTGGAAAATCCCATACCAGACTGCTCCGTGGTGTCCCTTCTGCCCACAGCGCAGAGAATCTGTCCCCCACTTTTTATTTGAGTGTCCTGCAAATTGAGTTCCACGGTCAAAATGGCTCAAGCCCATGTGTCGTACTCTGGGCACTAGACATTGCAACGTGGCCTTAAGGATCCTCTATTCGGACACTCGTACTTTTTACGCATGTGCCACCTCGAAGTACCTTGGGTGGGCATGGCGAATCCGGTCAAAAAGACTTAGGCAAATAATTTAATTACACTTTTTAACATGGTCTGTTTTAAATGCTCATTTTAAAACCTATAGATCCATTTTCTGATAGCAGAAAGTTACAGTTTATTTTAAATGTACTGAAAAGTATTATTTTTTATTGTATGTATGCTTTTTAAGATATTGTTATATGTCGAAATAAAGCCTTTTTGACTTGACTTGACAAAGTCATGAAATCTGGGCATACATATTTTTTTAATGATTTAAAAGAAGCTGAGCAATGTCTCGCAAAAATTAGCTCAAAAACGTAAGAAATTAAGTTTAATATGATGGGGCCTTTTATAATCTATTAGGGCACTTTCTTGTCTTCTTTCTACTTTTGGTTCTCTTTGTAGTTATTGATTTTTGCGTATGAGTATAATACGGAGGGTTGGGGTTCCTGGGGAATCCTCTCTAGATGGCTGCCCCTCCAGCGGCAGCAGAAAATAGAGGGAGGATTCCGGGTTTTTAATTGGGGGGTTTGGAGCAGGGGTGGGCTTAAAAAGGGGAACATTTTATTGCAAGAAGGAATAATGGTACACGATAACCAAAATAAAATATATTTTTTTCCCATAAACATTTTGTACAGAGGAGAGCTAAATTAGGGATGATAAGATATGTCTTCAATTAGATGTATGATATGGAATGTAGCTGGCCTCAATAATAAACAGAAGAGGAGACTTGTACAGGAGGAACTGTGCATGTATAAACCACACTTGGCACTACTGTCTGAAACCCATATCAGGTATCAAGATAGGAAGCTCCTGACTCAGATGGGTTATGAACTAATCGTTGTTCAACTCTAGGGGCATCTATTCGGGGGTGGCTATTTTAAAACATAAACAATTCATGATGGAAAGTATTAGAACCACATCTGATACACGGGGAGGTGGGCAATCGCTCAGGGGCAAATTGAACACAAGAAATATGTATTTTGTTTGGTGTATGGGCCTAACACAGATGAACCTAAGCTGTATGAACTAAATATAGAACTATTAGATTGGGAGGGGGAACTAATGGTTATGGGGGATTTTAATTGTGTGATGGAATATAGGGTAGACTCTACAAGGCAAGGCACCTCAACTAGGATGCGTAAAGTTAGAGCTTCTATTGTGGAACTAGGTAGGCTACATAATTTAAGAGACGTCTGGCGTGTCAAACATCCTAGCACTGCTGGGTACACGTACTATTCAGCACCTCATAAAGCGTGTTCCCGAATTGATATGGTGTGGGCAGCTGATCGAATTTCAGACAATTGTAAAATAGAACTCTGCCCGAGAGTTACATCAGACCACAATCCTATATTATTAGAATTTGATATTACGGATCAGAAGCGAATCGCCCGACATTTTACATTCCCCAGATACTTATTATCAGATTTCCAATTTGTCCCGAAACTACAAAAACATATTAGAGAATTTATAGAACTGAATAATAACTCTACAAATAATAATATAGTGTGGGATGCTTGTAAAAGTAGCATAAGGGGCTTTGCTCAACAATACATATTTAGAAATAACACTGAAACTAAGAGAGATACAAAAGCAACTACCTCAAACATATCACTAGTGGAATAACAATTAGTTGAGGCCCTTAAGCTGGGGAAGGCTAATGTGAATGAGATAAGAATGAATTTACTGAAATTACAGACATCAGTTAAAAAGACACTAAGAGAGAGATATAGTACCAAAATCCACAAATATCAGTTGGCACAATATGAAGGAGGGGATAGAATTGGTAAAGTATTAGCATATAAAGTAGCTGACAAAAAAGCTAGAACAACGATTAAAACAATCAAAGGTTCAGACCTACGCAATTACAATCAATCAGACCAGATTTTAGATCAATTTGCAAAATATTATCAGAATCTTTATACTCCGGAAACAACCCCCACGAAAGATAGAATTTCCCAATATCTTAATAAATATATGCCTACCCAACGAGATAATGAAGCTTTAAAACTTCTTAATATTAAAATACCAACTGCAGAAATAAAAACTGCTATTTTAGCTCTACCTTTGGGAAAGGCAGCCAGAAAGGATTGCCTACCCATTGAACTTTATAAACTTTGCTCCCAAGAACTACTACCGCTTTTAGAGTTAGTAATAGAAACTATTGGGTAATCAGAAAAGGCCCCCACATCATGGAAAACCGCCAAGATCGCCTTTTTTCTTAAAAAAAATAAAGCTCCTGATGAATGCTGCTCATATCGGCCAATTTCGCTGATCAATGTGGACGCAAAAATGTTCGCAAAAATGTTGTCTAATCGTTTGACACCTATAATGCCGAAACTTGTTAATATGGGTTAGTGATGGGGAGAGATACCACCGCACACATTAATACAGCCATCACAGCGTTCGATGTCGCTTCGACTACTCTCACCCCACTCGGCATGGTTATGTTAGAAAGCATTTGGCCGAGTGGGGTGGGAGTACTTGTGGGCGGTGTTGAAGACTAATGGTATTCATGGGCACTATCTTAGATGGGTTCGCTCATTGTATGACCATCCAATGGCTAAGATTAGCTACTTAGGAACAGAGTCAGCGAACTTTACGATAGAGAGGGGAACAAGGCAGGGCTGCCCTCTGTCACCCCTGCTCTTTGCCCTCTCTCTGGAGCCGTTTTTAAACTCTTTGGAAGCACAAGATAATATTATCCCCGTGGAACATGGAGGGAAAAGCTTAAAAATAACCGCTTTCGCGGATTATATAGCGGTATTTACCACAGATTAAATAAAAGCAATTACTGAGATAATTAAAGAAGCTACTAATTTTGGAGAAGTGTCAGGCTATAAATTGAACGTTAATAAAACTCAAGTTATTGCCAACTACAAACCGACAGAACCAATTGTGGGCCTATGCCCAAATGCAATATATCTAGGAATCAAGATAGCTGCTGATGTGGACAAGGTAATAACATTGAATTATGAACCAATGCTGAAAGATAAAACTACTATCTTAAAAAACTGGCACAAGATACCACTCAGTTTGGTGGGGCGTATCAATCTAATAAAAAAGAAAATTGGGTCCAAATTTTTATATTTGTTCAGATCTATTCCTTTGCAACTCAATAATCTTTTTTTTAGGAATCTGGATGGTATCTGTAGCAGCTTCATATGGGGCTATAAAAAAGCCCGTAGGTCAATTGAACTCTTGAAGCTACCTATCGAAAAGGGGGGATTAACTTTTCCTGACTTTAAGTTAAATTTTTTGACAACTTTTTTTAGCCATATACGCAGTCTCCTAAAAAATGGAAGTTCGTTATTTTTCCATCAATTTATGTTAGGACCCGAGAGTAATCAATTTCTATTCTGAGCTCATGATCCAAATTACTTTAAAAGAGTAAAATTTAAGACCGCCAGACATATTAAGAAAATTTGGGATAAAATCATGACCATGGACAAGATCCCTTTCTATAATGCTGAACTACAACTATGGGGGAATCCAGGATTACCTGATATTTTCACGGATGGAGCTGGGACCCAATCGGCTGGAAATGGTATTAATAATTTGGGAGATCTTTATGGATCAAATGGTTTCTTGAGCTTTGCTACTCCAAAACTTTTATATAAAATAAGTGATGGGATGTACTTCAAATATATTCAGATCCGGGACTTTTTAGTACGAAAAATGAAAATTGAAGTAGCCTGTTCAGATACTTTAAAATGTTTGTATTCGGATAAAACAAAGTCACTCATTAGTCAAGGCTATAGTTACTTATTTGCAGGCAAGACAGATGACTGTGGGAAAATAGCAACCAAATGGTCGAATAGATAAGGCATGAATATTAGCCCCAACCAGATCTCAACTTCACTTAGACAAATTAACCAGGTAGTCCAATCCTCCAATTTAAGGCTCCAGCTTTATAGAACTATCAGTCAGTTATATTACACTCCTCAAAGAATCACTAATTGGTCATCAGGAAACCAAACCAATGAGCGAACTAAATGTCCGAAATGTAATTTGGAAGCAGCTGGCATTGTACATATGTTATTTACATGCCCGATGTTATCTCCATTTTGGAAGGGAATAATCGATGCCTAATAAATTGCCTAATAAATTGCAACTCTGCCACTCTTGGTGCATTTGGTTCTACTAGATATTCAAGATGTCCATTACCATCATAAAGATTTGATATCTATAATATATGCATGTGCAAGGTTAGTCACAGCTAGATTATGGATATCTAAGGAGTCTCCAAGTGTAACGGAGTGGTGGATCTTGAATAATTAAGTTTTTACTATGGAAATGGCATTAGCAAAATTAAGAGGTCAGAAGGCTCTGAGAGAGAGGGAAAAAATTGGATGATTGTTCATTTGATTTTAGAATTTGATTTTAGAACTACGGATAAAGATCAGCTCGAAATTTTGTATATGTTAAATTATTCTTTGAAAGTATATATTGCTGTCCTCTTTCGTAAGATTAAAAGGAAATTAGTGTTTTTTTCTCTTTTATAAGATGTACTATGTAAATTTGATGACAATGACCTTCTTGCAATAACAATAAAAATATTTTAAAAAACAAATAAAAAATACTTTGCGGAGAAGAAACCTCAACCTAATGCTGGTCAATCAGAAGAAACAAATCCATCCTTAAGTGCCCAAAACGATCTACCAGCACTCAGAGCATTAACATCATTGAGAGAGGATGAATCATCAAACATAGAGATTCGTTCACATCAGATATTGACTTCTGTAACACTATTGGACTGACAACAAATATAGGAGGTGAAAGTGGACTAAGAAAACAGTCCAGGTTCTGTCCACAGATGCCACCATGGAATAAAATTGACCTATCCCATGAAATAATGGTAGAAGAAGTTACTAAGATGTCAAGCAGATCCATCGCTAATAAGAACATGGATTGGAATAATAACAAATAAAAAAACCTGGAACCTCTCGCCAAAAGAATATCAGGCAATTACAGAACTCAAAAACGATCCTACAATAACAATCAAATCCTCGAATAAAGGAGGAAACTTTGTGGTCCAAAATGTTAACGATTATATAAATGAGGCAAAGCGACAGTTGGAGAATCAAGATCATTATGAGCTATTGGCCAACAACCCGATGGAGGAATGGACGAATAAATACCATACACTCTTGCTGGGGTGGAAAGAAAGAGGCCTAATTGATTTTGATGAATATTGCTACTTGAAAACAGACAATGCGATCATAGCTACTATCTACTTTCTGCCGAAAGTTCATAAATCAATTGAGAGACCACCTGGTAGACCGATAGTGAGTTCCAAAGGATCGCTTTTGGAAACAACCTCAAGATTCATTGAAATCTTTCTCATGAATTACGTAACAATGCTCCCTTCGTATCTAATAGATACCATGGACTTTCTAAACACAATATCTACAATTGAGTGGAACCCGGGATACTTGATGACCACAATAGACGTAACATCACTCTACACCTTGATACGTCATGAAGACGGAATAATAGCCATCAAAAAATTTCTGGAAAAAAGATCGATCAGTCACCTTGAACATTCAGCCATGCTAATCGACATGTTGACCTACTGTCTTGAACATAATATTTTTCTCTTCCTTGGTAGCCTGTATATACAAAAACAAGGCATGGCGATGGGGACATCTTTCGCCCCAACTTATGCAAACTTAATGATGGCGCTCTGGGAAACTAAAGTTGTGGAGGAAGAAAACAAAAAGCACTCGAAAATAAAAACATGGTGTTGATTTATCGACGATTTATTCGTCATATGGGACGGAAGTCGCGAAGACTTACATAATTTCATCGACTCTCTGGAAGAAAATGATTACAATCTCCATTTCACATCATCTATAAGTGAGACCAGTATAATTTTTCTAGATGTGGAGGTCTTCATTAAAAACAAGAGACCGTGCACTAAAATGCACCGGAAACTGACATCCTGTAATAGCATTCTTCATGCTAACAGTGGCCATCTAGTGAAACTAAAATGGAGTATACCTTACGGTCAGATGCTTAGAGCTAAAAGAAATTGTTCAGAGATGGAGGACTTGAAACTGGAAATCGAGGGGATGAGTAGTCGATTTCTGGAAAGAGGATATCCTTTGGAAGTAATCCTAACGGCAAAATCTAGGATGAACCTGAAACAACGATCGGACCTCCTAATCCCTGCGGCGGTTTCAGCCAGGACGACACATGAGAACACAACAGAAATAGAGGGTACAACACATTTGATCATGGATTTCAACAACCAAAGTAAGGAGCTGAAGACGGTGATAAGGAAGAGCTGGGAGATTCTGTTACTGCATGAAATTCTGAAGGAAAACCTAACATCTTTTCCAAGTATAACATATAGAAAAACAGCATCTCTATGGGATATACAAACTCAGAGTCACCAGGAAATCCAACCACCAAAAAAGACAACATGGCTGACGACACCAGGTTTTTGGAAATGCTCCAAGTGTAAATCTTGCGAACAGGGTTCTAACATCACAGAATACAAATTACAGAATGGGAGAACTGAGAAAATTAAGGATCACATCACGTGTGAATCAAAATTTGTGATCTACAGGTTGACATGTCCTTGTGGAAAGTACTACATAGGGAGTACCATTAACAAATTAAAATTATGGATTCTGCAACATCTCCGTGCAATAAAAAACAAAGACCCAAACTACCCAATGGCCAAACATTTTCATGAATTCCATCAAAACGATTGCAGTAAGTTGAAATATTCTGGGATTAGAATCATAAAACCATTAGAAAGAGGAGGCGATCGTACATTGAAACTTCGGAAAATGGAGTCTAGAATGATTTTCGGGATGGTACAGAATACCCACATGGACATAACCTGGATGCTGAACTGTATGTACATTTGTAAATAAGATCAGAATATCAGGGACTGTGTAAATAAACCTGAACAGTTTCTGCTCAAAAATCAGAAATAGTGACCTTTTGTATATAGCTGTGTATAGTGTATAAATAGAATTCCTTTCCTCAGTGGAAATCTGTAGACAAGTGCATATCTGTAGAAGATATCCTCATGAAAAGACCAGACATGAGAAACCCAAAAAGTGGATATAAACTCTGGGTACATAACTTGTGTATTAGAATCTTATGGAAAGAATCTGAATTAACTGTATATAGAATTAACCATAAGAAGTGGAATGTGGGACCTGGTACTTTACCATTAGGGCCACAATATAACAGCATCTCAGATAAACCAAACATTGGAGGATTAAGGACATGTATATGAGAATATATCTACCATAGAATTCAATACAACCGAATGGTCTTGGCAAGAATGGGTTTCCGCAATGAGATGTATTACAACAACATACTGACTAGAAATTATAAATAATTGTAAAGAACAGGGTTGTAAATATGTACAATGTATATAAGGTTTTATTAATTTTGTAAGCATGAGTCACTTTAGCTGAATTGCACTTCTGAACGAGTTCACTTTAGCAACATCATAGGAGGGGTCTCCTATGCAAGTTAAATAATTATGGTTTAGGCGTTATAAGTAGATATGCACACTACTGGGATTGCAAACAAAATAATTATGTAATAGACAAAAATAAGCATTCATGCATATCACTGCTACAACAACCTGTCCATATTATCTAGCGACTCAGAACATACCTGCAAAATCATTATTTATTTTATTTTTTGTGAAAGTTTTTCGTACAGCATAGGGTTGAACTGTGAATAACTTTATGATTTTCTCAATGATTTTCTTTTTAACAATTTACGTTTTGAGCTCGTTAGGGTGAGCACTTGTAATTATGATAAGGCATGGCAAATGGTTAAAACTTCGTTGCATATTATGTTTTGGATTATGAAATAAGCATTCATGCTATAAGTTCAAATTCAATGTTTGATGAAAAATTGCCTTTTGTCCAAAGCATAAGATATTTACAACATAAGAAGTTGTTTAAACTGTCTTTTCTAAACGTATTCATACGGATATATATGAGACACCATACTTAAGAATGTATTCAAAACAGAAAGTATTTCTTTTATTTCCATTTGCACATGTGAGCACTTGCACTTTAAAAGAGGCTGAGTTAATGGCATCGCCATGTGACCAAGGCCGCAGGGACGGCCGAAACGCGTCATGACTAGCTGTTGGGGTGAATAAACTGTAAGCTACAAAAAAGTGGTCCTTGCCTTGTTTTTTCGCCTGAGAGGTGGAGCGCTGCGAGGTATTGCAGATTGATTGATCGATATATATATATATATATATATATATATATATATATATATAAAAAATCGAACGCTCCGTTTTTTTCTCGTATTCACGATGACAGAGAAACAGACACTTTCCTTTCTTCTTGAAGCAGGTATTTATTTTTTATATATAATTTTCTCGTGAACTGCCATGTGTTGTACCCAGACGCGTTTCGGCGAACGCAGTCGCCTTGCTCACTGGAACTTGAGTGATAAAGTGACCCAACATTTTTTTATATATATTTTAACCCCTTCCATGCTCATGACGAGCTCAGCTCGTCATGAGGCACAGTTGAGCTGTGCTGATGACGAGCTGAGCTCGTCATGACACCAGCAAAATGGCAATTTCCAGCACAGGGGAAAAATAACCACAGCAGCGATGTGGTTAAACACCCCAACTACCAAACCTGTGATAGGAAGTCACATGGTTGATACATATACATGGAAAAAAGACTTTTGCATCCACATATGTATCAATACAAAACACTGGTTAGGACATAATGTGTTGTTTTAAAAAACTGTAAAATATCCATTCTGTTAATAAAAATCTGGATATTAGTTATATCACGTTTTTCTAAAAATTGTTTGAACAATAGTATCTGTACAAATACATGGGAACCAAATTGTTATCTTGGCGCAGTTTTAGGATGACAATTTTTCAAAATGCATTCTCAAGAATACATACCAAACTACAAACATGGTAACAAGAGCACAAACGTTAATAACTGCCCAATGCATATTTAGAATCGAATAGACTTGAACCATGAAGATTATGAACACTATTTTTTGAAACATCAAAACCTACGCCAAAGAGGTTCCTATGTTTTTGAAATTTTCTCACAAGAGGTCCATACCCTATTTCTACAGTAACTCCTAAAGTGCACGTGATAAAGTGCAAATAAATATAATTTAAACTTTAAAATAGTGATTTTATATTTCAGAAAAATCATTCTTTGGTCCTGCCGGAAGTTGATTTCACATGACATTGGACAATCCTACTATGTCCAGACTAACCCAGCCGGGTAGAATGTCAAAAGGTTGAACAGTTAGGACGGGAGAAGGATACAGAAACGGAACCAAAATAGAAAACAGTAATTCATTCAATTTGATAGTGGAACTAAGTTCATAGGAATAAAGTGCATAACATTTGAACTTTGGTGAATATCGTCATGGAGTAGAGATGAAAAGAGAGAAATCATTCTAATGGTCATGTCTTATTCAATTAGGCATTTTTTCTTTACAGTCTTTATCCAGACAAATAGCCAGTGAAAGTGAACCAATAAATACCATAAAACCAATCATCCATAAAACAACGTCTCATAAATTCATGATAAAATGCACATAAATTGACCACAGGACCCACTAAAAATCATCCCGATAAAAAGACTAAAAAGACTTTGCTCAATAAATAATTATAACCACAGCTCAAATTCATATATATACACAAAATGGAAGATAGCTGAAACCCAAGATATAAAGAATGTAAACAACGCCCTTTAGATAATGATGTAGATCCTCACAAATGTTCAGACCTCTCGGGCTCTTAGAATCCAATTCTATTATATATTTGGTTTCCAATTGTCTGAGGCTCTCTTGTTAGGTAAGACACTGTCGATCACAAAATACTGTAGGACATTCAAATTGTTGTTATGCTCTGTCCTGACGGTTAACTGGGTATGTCGGATCAGCATTGACTGTGGCCCTTAAGTGCTGCAGGATCCGTGCATGTACCTGGAGTTTGGTGCTTCCTACATATCTAAGGCCGCATATGCATTTTAAAACATAAACGGCATACTCAGTTCTGCATGTATAATGTCCTTTCAATGGAATTGGGACCTCTGAGAAAGCATTTACATAGGAGTTAGTGTTAATACCAAACTTACATGCGCTGCATGTACTGCACTTAAAAAAGCCCTTTCTCGCAGATAGCCAATTGCTTTTTGTATACAATTCTGGGCTGGTTTTAACAAGGTCACTACACATGGAGTGTGCCTTGCGATAAGTAAAATTGGGTTTACATGGTAAGACTTCATGTAGAACAGCATCAATTAGAACTATCGGCAACTGGGTGCTTATGATTCGTCTGATAGAATGTGCTTGTCTTCTGACGGTTGTAATAAACCTTTAAGGTTCTACAGGTTTAGGATCCTCATTAGAAACTGTATTGATTGTAATCTCAACCGTGTCGTTGGATTCTGACACTATTTTAAGCATCTTGGACTTATCTTTACCATTGGCCTTTTTCATAGCTTGGTCCAATTTGTGTGAATCATAGCCGCGTTCCAATAATCTGCCTTTGGCCGCTGTTTGTGCCTCCAATAGGGCAGCATCCGTACTGCATGCCCTACGGATGCGCAAAAACTCTCCATATGGCAAAATAGCTTTAGTATGGTGGGTATGTGCACTGGAGGCATGTAGTAGTGTGTTACCAGCGGTTGGTTTTCTATGTAGGCTAGTCTGGATCATGTTATTGACAATGTCTACTTTGATGTCTAAGAAAGTAGTAGTTCTCAGATCTATGTGGGATGTAAATTGAAGGTTTAATTCATTGGAATTTATCTTCTCCACAAATGCTTGTGCCTCCGCCTCATTGCCTCTGCAGATTATAAACACCAGTGGTGGCCTCCTGAATTGGGGGTGACTCCCATCCCAGCGGCCGAAGTGAAGAACTTGGGGGTTTGGCTGGATTCCAACCTCTCTTTTACCAGCCACACAAAGAAGATTGCAGCTACCTGCTATGGTATTCTGCGAGGACTGAGACCAGTCCTCAAATTCTTCGACCCCCCTACTCGGCAACTGGTGGTCCAAGCCTCTATTCTCCCTCGGCTGGACTACGGGAGTGCTCTGCTGCTTGGTGTTAATCAGGCCGAGGCCACCAGACTACAGAGGATGCAGAATGCCGCTGCGCGGGCCATTGTGGGCCTCCCGAGACGGTGCTCTGTCTCTGCAGTTCTGACCTCCCTTCACTGGCTGCCGGTCAGACAGAGAATCAAATTCAAGGCTCTCTGTCGGACATTTAAGATCCTGAAATTCTCTTCTCCTGCCCTTGCGGGTCTTGTTTCCCCTTACGTCCCCAGGCGGTCTCTCAGGTCGGAATCTCTTCATCTAGCGAGCACGCCTAGGTTCAGACTGAGTAGGATAGGAGGTCGTTCATTTCGAGTTATGGCGGCTGGATTATGGAACTCCCTTCCTGTCCATATTCGTGCCCTTAACAGCCTGACTCTTTTCAGACGTGCTATAAAAACCCATTTGTTCACCTCTGTTGACTGATCTCTCCTCTTTCCAGCGGCGATTTGTTGTGTTGTGGTACTTGATCTGGCGCCAGGACGCCCCTTCGCTGGGGCAGCTGTGCGCTGAATAAAAGTTATTAACATAACATAACATAACACATCATCAATGTATCTCCACATATGTACAACATGCTGTTCAAAAAGTACCTTGTGCTTGCTATTGAGGACATGCTCCTCCCACCAGCCTACATGTAAACATGCAAAACTGGGGGAGAAGCATGCCCCCATTGCCACTCCCTGTTTTTGCCTATATACCCTGCCATCAATTATAAACATGTTGTTAGAAAGGCACCATTGTATCTTTGCTAGAAGCATCTTGTTATGTTGATACATGTCTGAATCTCTATGATCCAGATAAAATCCTACAGCATGGAGCCCATCATTATGCCTGATGCAGGTGTATAATGAGACTATGACCAAAGTTAAAAACAAGTAGTCATTGGCCCACTGTACATTATGCAACTTGGATAGAAAGTCCCTGGAGTCCTGTAGGAATGGTGGCAATGCTATTACATGTTCTTGAAGGAAAAAGTCTACATATCTGGACGTGCTTTCAAATGAGCTGTTGATGGCAGATATTATAGGTCTTCCCACCAAAGGATCTAAGCCTTTATGCACATTGGGGATTAGATAAAAAGTTGGGAGGGTAGGATGTTCCTTAAATAGAAACTTGAATTCTTCTTTACTGACCATATATATATATATATTCACTGAAAAAACCCTAGGTTTCAGGCCTGATATAGTTAGGAATTAGCATTTAAAAAACCTTCGAAATTCACTGAAAAAAACATAGGTTTTAGGGATGTTATAGTTAGCTGGACATTTCACTCGTACAAAACCATTGAAATTCCTCCTATATAGTTAGTTGTACTCACTATATCTCGTGCGCCCGCAATCCACTGCTGATGATGTCACATATTACAGGTTTTTTAAATGCTAATTCCTAACTATATCAGACCTGAAACCTATGGCTTTTTCAATGAATTTCGAAGGTTTGTAAATGACAATTTTTAAATGTATTAATTGTTATATTTATATTTTCGATACTGATTTACTACATTTTTTAAACTATTTATTTTTAGATATTTTTTTAAAGCATTATAATTACATTATACATTACATTACAAAATATACTTTCTTAGAATGAATTACTTTAGTTTAAACACTTTGCAAATAGGCAATAGACATTTAAGTACAGTAGTTTCAGTTGTTGCAATGGGCAACACAATTTCAAACACAATGCAACATTGACCTCAATGTGAATTTCTAGTTAAATGCTATTAGTTACTTTATGGATTACTTTTCTAACCACTGGACTGGATCCTAGATTCAGTCCATGGACATCTCCTGTAAAGGGTTGAGTAAAAGTGTTTTAGTTACAGTAGTGATTTTTAAGGAATATTATTGTATTTTAAAAGGTAACACAAATATTTTCACATAGAATCACCAATGTTATCCTATAGCAGGAAATTCCTTTAGCAGATAAGTAGTGCTATAGTCATTTTTTCTTACTCGGTGGTGGATCCTGGATCCAGCACTGGTGCATCTCCTGTAAACAGTTCAAAGAATGAGTTTAAGTCATGCAGCCGATTTTGAAGGAATATTTTTAGTTTGTCAAAAAGAGACATTAGAAACTTTTCTGGTGAAAACCAGACAAAATTGTAAATAAATTGTAAATTGATACTTGTATAGCGCACTACTCACCCGCAAGGGTCTCAAGGCGCTTGTACGAATACTGCTGTGGAACCCATCCTGGCTTTCCCTGTGAGGCGTCCACTCCTGGGCACCCCCAAGGTGGAGGCCAGGCATCCTCAGCGTTGTGGGGGCCGTTGTGGAGATTAAGCAATCTATTGCCCAGAGTTGCAGAGTGGGACTCCGTGATTGGAATAGGCACCGAGGCGAGAATTATCAGGTCCGTGGAATTTTGAGCCCAAGTCCTGCCGAGGCGGGGAATTGAACCCTGGTCCCGAGCTAGACCTCTGCATCAGGGTCTGCCGCTCTAATCATTGGGTATAGATAAGGGGTTGTACCCAGATAGTGTCACTGGGACCTGGGCTATCAAGTGAAGTGGTAGGGGACAGAGTCATTACTATGC
Organism: Lissotriton vulgaris; assembly: GCF_964263255.1. Taxonomy (NCBI): domain Eukaryota; kingdom Metazoa; phylum Chordata; class Amphibia; order Caudata; family Salamandridae; genus Lissotriton; species Lissotriton vulgaris. Next base: position 24,273,513 of record NC_141685.1, read on the forward strand.
CATAAAATTAGTGTGAGTTCTAATCATTGAGCCACACTTCTCCACTGGATTCTTATGGAAGGAAACACAAGTTACTGGTAAGTACGGTTAGAATTACTTTTCAGGGTCAGTGCTGGGCTAAAAGATGCAAACAAAACAGGTGATGGACCAAATGTGGATCAATGTCACACATTCACCCCAGTCCAAAGATCTGGGCCCAAATCCATTGTTTTTTTGCACTCCACACCACCCTGGGTTAGACAATGGCGATATGCAAATCAGCTCTGACCCTGTGCCCCATGGGAACAGTCCAGTCCGAACTACAAAAGCCATGTCCTTCCCAGAACGGAATCAAGCATCCGAGGACCGGACCGGTTTCGAGGTAACACCTCTCATCAGCCCGGCTAGCTTGACTCCAGTGGTGTGGAGTGCCTGGGACCCACGTCTGAGCATCCCCAGCGCACTTATGGCGAATTTGCAAACAAAACAGGTGATGGACCAAATGTGGATCAATGTCACACATTCACCCCAGTCCAAAGATCTGGGCCCAAATCCATCGTTTTTTTGCACTCCACACCACCCTGGGTTAGACAATGGCGATATGCAAATCAGCTCTGACCCTGTGCCCCATGGGAACAGTCCAGTCCGAACTACAAAAGCCATGTCCTTCCCAGAACGGAATCAAGCATCCGAGGACCGGACCGGTTTCGAGGTAACACCTCATCAGCCCGGCTAGCTTGACTCCAGTGGTGTGGAGTGCCTGGGACCCACGTCTGAGCATCCCCAGCGCACTTATGGCGAATTTGCAAACAAAACAGGTGATGGACCAAATGTGGATCAATGTCACACATTCACCCCAGTCCAAAGATCTGGGCCCAAATCCATCGTTTTTTTGCACTCCACACCACCCTGGGTTAGACAATGGCGATATGCAAATCAGCTCTGACCCTGTGCCCCATGGGAACAGTCCAGTCCGAACTACAAAAGCCATGTCCTTCCCAGAATGGAATCAAGCATCCGAGGACCGGACCGGTTTCGAGGTAACACCTCTCATCAGCCCGGCTAGCTTGACTCCAGTGGTGTGGAGTGCCTGGGACCCACGTCTGAGCATCCCCAGCACACTTATGGCGAATTTGCAAACAAAACAGGTGATGGACCAAATGTGGATCAATGTCACACATTCACCCCAGTCCAAAGATCTGGGCCCAAATCCATCGTTTTTTTGCACTCCACACCACCCTGGGTTAGACAATGGCGATATGCAAATCAGCTCTGACCCTGTGCCCCATGGGAACAGTCCAGTCCGAACTACAAAAGCCATGTCCTTCCCAGAACGGAATCAAGCATCCGAGGACCGGACCGGTTTCGAGGTAACACCTCTCATCAGCCCGGCTAGCTTGACTCCAGTGGTGTGGAGTGCCTGGGACCCACGTCTGAGCATCCCCAGCGCACTTATGGCGAATTTGCAAACAAAACAGGTGATGGACCAAATGTGGATCAATGTCACACATTCACCCCAGTCCAAAGATCTGGGCCCAAATCCATCGTTTTTTTGCACTCCACACCACCCTGGGTTAGACAATGGCGATATGCAAATCAGCTCTGACCCTGTGCCCCATGGGAACAGTCCAGTCCGAACTACAAAGGCTAAAAGATGCAGGACTGGGCTCTCACCTATTTTAAAGTTGCAAAACTCCACACTTAGAAGAATTTCCAAGTGAAACCAGTCAATGTTAGCCTATGGAAGGAAATTCAAGTTACTGGTAAGTATGGTTAGAGTTACTTTTGAGGATCAGTACTGGGCTCAAAGATGCAGCACTGAGGTCTCTCCTGATAACAGGTGAGTAAATCAGAATTCGTAGTACATCCAGTAAGCGCCACAGAGCTGCGTAGCAGAGAGATGTAAAAAGGGGCACGGAGTGCACCACCTCTCTGCAACGCAGCGCTTCCTGGAAGCACCTGGTGGACTACTTGGCCCCCATGGTCCCTCAGGTTTGAAGTTGAATGTTTTCCCCAACTTAAAACGCGCCTCAGGGCACACAACATCAGGCCCCGTCCCCTCCCTTCACCACTGTGTAAACGCACCCTGTCACTGTTCTAAGTTGAGAGATTAAGTCCCCTTCAATCCTAAGGAGCCCTAGGATCAAACTAGCCCACTAGGTACCTCCAGTAAGCAGCACAGAGATGCGTTGCAGAGAGGTGTAAAAAGGGGCGTGGCCTCTGAACACCTGTCTGCAACACAGCTCCCTGGCGCATACTGGAGATACCTGTCGGGCTATTTGGAGACTGCCAGAAGGTAATATATTACCTACTGGCGGATTTTTTCTCTATGGGATTTTTGAAAATTCTATGTCTAATAACTTTGGCGTTTGTGGACGGAATTGGCTGAAATTTTCATGAAAATGGAACATTTTGTTTCTGAGCAGCCCCCAACAATTTGGGGGGGTTTCATCAAGGGGGGGGCCGAGAAAAAAGGGGGGTCCCAAAACGCGTTTTTCCCATGTTAATTTCCATAGGGCGGTTGGCCTCATTTTTAGCTTGAACGGCTGAATGGATTTGCACGCAACTTGGCAAAATTGTAGGGACTGTTAGCCCGATGTGCCTTTGCTAGGTCTCAATATATGTGCTCCAGTGGATTTTGAGTAATTTAGGTTAACAAAAAAGATATATATCTGGGCGGAGCCTAACCACACATCTGATCTGATTGGCTGTCAGCACTTCATCCAAGAAGTGTTGGCAGCCATCTTGGGACCAACATACATGATAGCACCTCATTAAAAAGCATTGTAGTTAATAGAGGGTTTTAGGACTTTAGTTACATTATAAATCATTTGTTGATGGTACCATACTCGTTTTAGGAATTGTGGTGGGTTCTAAGGTGATTTTACCATGTGAAAAAACCTTCTGCTGTGATATCATGAATATTGTTTGAAAGAAAACTAATATCTCATGATTTTCCCACAGTGGTTTGGAAGGGGATCTTATAAGCTAAACTGAAAGCATATTTTCTGTAAATTCACATTATCTTTCTCAGTCATGTGAAAATGAAGTCTGTCATTCTCAGTAAAACATGTACATCCAACAAGGACAGAGACTGTCAGTTGATTCCTTTGTGTTCTACTGCAGCCTCCTAGAGTGTTCTAAAGAACAACTAGAGCGCTAACAGTCCTACTTATTACAAAGGTATGGCACACCTGAAGCCATCTTGATTGGAATAAAGTGGTAACTCTTAAAACATTTAATTTAAAAAGAAACAACATAAGGGGGTATATTTTGCCATAGAAAGTATGATTAGTGCTGCAGAATGAAAAATTAGGGCACATTTTGAGTGACTTCTCAAACCCTCTTCAATTTCATGAAAAAATTCTGACATAGTCTCCCAAGATGGCCACCAGAGACAAAAGAGCCTAAATGTAGCCCAAATATCACCCAGATGTACCCCAAGTATAGCCCAATGACAGAATGTCCCAGAGTGTTCTAAAGAACAACTAGAGCGCTAACAGTCTTACTTATGACAAAAGTATGGCACACCAGAAGCCATCTTGATTGGAATGAAGTGGTAAGTCAGAAAACACTCAATTTAAAAAGGAACATGAGGGGGTTAATTTTGCCATAGAAAGTATGATTAGTGCTTCAGAAAGAAAAATTAGGGATCATTTTGAGTGACTTCTCAAATCCTCTTCTATTTCATTAAACAAATTGTGACATGCAGACTGAAACATGCACTTTGAATACCAGCAGCAGACGTCCCTGGTGAGCAGTAGCTTTACTACAGTGATCTAATGTGCAACTAGAGTGCTAACATTCAGAATTTATGGCAAATGTGTGACACATCTGAATGCCTTCTTGATGGAACCAAAGTAAACAAGCATTGAAAATGCAATAGATCTCACCCTCGTTTAAGTTAAAGCCATTCTGTTTGTAATGAGGTGGCTTTTTAGCTTTGCTTTTATTAGTGTTTTTTCAACTTTCATGTAAATAACATGCATCTGTATGCATATAAGTATACGTATGCATGCATTTATGTTGGTATTTATATAGATATACAGATGATATATGTATGTATATATATATATATATATATATATATTCACTGAAAAAACCATAGGCTATAGACCATATATAGTTAGGAATTAGCATTTACAAAACCTTGAAAATTCACTGAAAAAACCATAGGTTATAGACCATATATAGTTAGGAATTAGCATTTACAAAACCTTGAAAATTCACTGAAAAAACCATAGGTTATAGACCATATATAGTTAGGAATTCGCATTTACAAAACCTTATTTTACTCACACAAAACCATTGAAATTCCATATATAGTTAGTTGCACTAACTATATATCGCGCACCCGCAATCCACTGCTGATGATGTCGCATATTACATCATTCATGACATGGTCAGTGACATCACTGATGACATCACTGATGACATCTCAAATGACATCACTGATGACATCACTGATGACAACATCCAGTGACTGTATGTTTCTGTAAAGTTAAAATATGTCTTACATATTGAAGAATGAGTGGATGTATAAGTGTCTGGATGAAGGATTTAGTAGGTGCATGACTGACTGTATGAGTGAGTGATTAAATGTGTCTCACTGAGTGCATGGGTTAGTGACTAAACTGTCTTAATTTGTGCATCATTATGTCTGTTGTTCTGTAAACTGTTGCATGTGTTGATAAGTAGCTACATGAGTAACTATATGGGTTATTGATTGGTTGCCCAAGTATTTGTATGGGAGACTGAGTGTGTGTGTGTGGGTGGCTGGGAGGTGTATGACTCTGTGCATAGATGTGTGAGCAGTTGATTCACTAGATGTATGGTTTCAAAAGTGCATGTGGAAACAGCTGTATGGGCGGTTGACTGTGTGCATGAGTGTATTGGTGAGTGAATGGATATCTCAGTGCTACATGTCAAAGTAAGTACATATGTAAAACACAGTACATGTGAGAGTTGACATATATAAATAACTGTGCGTAAGAGCCAGTGAATGTGTGAGTGGCTGTATGGATCATTGTGAACTTGTATTAGGGATTGTATAAGAGAGTAAATATGTGTTAGTATATGTTTGAATAAGTAAAGTTTGTATAACTGTATAGTTGAGGAAATGGAGGTGTGATTGATTCTTTGCATGACTGACTAGGTGTGTGAGTAACTCCATGGATGAGTGACAGTCTGTGAGTGTCTGTTTACACTGATTGAATCTAAGGTTATATTAGAGTCTGAAGAGGTTCATCGTATTATCACATGAATGATATCATCAGTGATGTGATCAGTAATGTCAAATGAGATGTCATCAGTGATGTCATTTGAGATGTCATCAGTGATGTCATCAGTGATGTCACTGACCATGTCATGAATGATGTAATATGTGACATCATCAGCAGTGGATTGCGGGTGTGCGATATATAGTTAGTGCAACTAACTATATATGGAATTTCAATGGTTTTGTGTGAGTAAAATAAGGTTTTGTAAATGCGAATTCCTAACTATATATGGTCTATAACCTATGGTTTTTTCAGTGAATATATATATATGTGTATGTATGTATATATATTTACCAATTGTACAACATGTAGAGCGTGTAATTTTGGGTGCAACATGTCTTCGTACCCAACACCTTTCAAGACTACTTCCAATCTGATAACTTGTAATTACAATTGCAAAACCGAATATGCCGTATATGTCCTGACGTGCACCTGGGGGTTGCGCTACGTGGGTAGTACGAAGCTACAGGTGCACGTCAGGATATTGCAGCATATTAGGGCCATCCTGCACAGCGATGCAACATATCCTGTTGCCAGACATTTTAAGAAAGTGCATGCCAACAACATCAATTGCCTTTCTTACTATGTAATTGACGCTGTGAGCAGAAGGAGGAGAGGGGGCAATAGAGAACGCCAACTCCGTCAGCTAGAGACCAAATATATCTTGGACCTAGACTGCAAATGGCCCAACGGGTTGAACACGACGGAAGACATGCGCAGCTTTCTGTAGAACAAGCAGGGCGGGCATTGCCTTGACACGTTGGTTCAATAATTAGGTTTTGTATATATCAGCATCGCTAAATCTGTCCTTGTAAATAATACTGTATATAAATTCTGTATATACATTTCACTTTTCCTCAGGAAATATTTCTCAAAGTGTATTAGCTGAAAATGAATTTTTTATACATTCAAATGTTTTTAGGATTTTAAGAGATTGTTTAATCATTATAATCAATCGACTAATCTAGTTCTTTTTGTGTACAGATGATGGGACCTAGCATATACATTTGATGAATTTGAGAAATTCACACCATTTACATTTGCACTTTACAAATTTAATGGGATGCACTCTTAGCACTCTCTAGTTACCTCTCCAATTCTCTAGACTACATAGTGTGCGAAAACCAAAAAAACTGTTTTAATTACACTTATATCTTATGGTGCATTAAACAATACTGGGGTCGATTGTAAACGGATTTAACCGGTTATATACTTCCCCATATTCAATAATAAAGAAAACGGCAAATACAAAGGGATTGATCCTTTGTAGAGAAGTAGTTTTAAAGAAATGAACTGTATTTATTATTTTAAATAAGTTCAGTGGCACTCGTGCAATTTATAGGTCATTGCAATGTATATATGTAAATATGACTATATCAATTAACTGTCGCGTGTCAATAGGAATATGCCTTTCTGAAAAAATGTTGTTAATGCAAATGGCAATAATACAGCAGGATGTTTTCTATGTTGTTGCCCATGTGATCTATGACGTAAACAGTGGGAGGGGCACTCTTGCACTTTAAATATAGATGATGGTGTATTCAAACTGTGACACGTGATGAAGGGCTTACGGGCTTGAAACGCGTTGTGTTGGGTCACTTAAAATAAAATCACTGCCCACTTGAATACCTCGGAGGTCTGTTTCTCTTTCCTCGCCTGTCTGCTGCTGCGAGACTTCAGGAAGTGGTTTGAGTGTTTCCAGATATATATATATATATATAAGAATCCACGATCCTGTAGCGCCGAAAACACCAAACGGACACAGCCAGGTACAGACCACAAACCAAGGATTTTAGAAAAAGATAATGTGCTTTATTCCATCAATGGGGATGGCAGCATGACGCGTTTCGTCCGGGAAACCCAGACTTGATCACAGGAAGTGGTTTGAGTGTTTCCAGATTATATATATATATATTACCTACTGGCGATAGCCAGTAGGTATATATAGTTAGGATTTTTTCTCTATGGAACTTTTGAAAATTCTATGCCTAATAACTTTGGCGTTTGTGGACGGAATTGGCTGAAATTTTCAGGAAAATGGCACATTTTGTTTCTGAGCAGCTCCTGGAAATTTGGGGGGGGTTCGTCAAGGGGGGGCCGAGAAAAAAGGGGGTCCCAAAACGTGTTTTTCCCATGTTAATTTCCATAGGGCGGTTGGCCTCACTTTTAGCCCGAACGGCTGAATGGATTTCCACGAAACTTGGCAAAATTGTAGGGACTGTTAGCCCGATGTGCCTTTGCTAGGTCTCAATATATGTGCTTCAGTGGATTTTGAGAAATTAACGTTTAAAACAAGATATATATCTGTAACAGCGCTCCGGCCAGCGCTCCGGTTCGCGAACTTTTCGCGTATCGGAACTTTGCGAAGCGAAGCGGATTGGCTCTCCGGTGTCTGTCAACATTCTAAACAGTCCGGAGCGGCCGCCATCTTGTCTCTCGGTAGGATCGAGAGACAAGAGGAGGCCAAAACAAAGGGGGAAATGAAGGAAAGGGGGCAAGGTAGACCCCTTCTGACCCCCTAGGATTGATGAGGGGGATATTATAGAGCCACGCTGGGCCCCAAAAAAAAAAAAAAAAAATTCCGATTTTTTCGCCGTAGAGACGCGTCTTGGTTCGCGAACCGGGCAGCTAACCGGGAAGCTAACCGGCAGTGTAACCCAAAAAAAAAAAAAAAATTCCGATTTTTTTCGCCGTAGAGACGCGTCTTGGTACGCGAACCGGGCAGCTAACCGGGAAGCTAACCGGCAGTGTAACCCAAAAAAAAAAAAATCCGATTTTTTCGCCGTAGAGACGCGTCTTGGTACGCGAACCGGGCAGCTAACCGGGCAGCTAACCGGGAAGCTAACCGGCAGTGTAACGGGAGTCTGAGGAGTAGCTGATTGGCTGTCAATATTGTAAACAGTCCGGAGCGGCCGCCATCTTGTCTCTCGGTAGGATCGAGAGACAAGAGGAGGCCAAAACAAAGGGGGAAATGAAGGAAAGAGGGCAAGGTAGACCCCTTCTGACCCCCTAGGATTGATGAGGGGGATATTATAGAGCCACGCCGGGCCCCAAAAAAAAATAAAAAAATTCCGATTTTTTCGCCGTAGAGACGCGTCTTGGTACGCGAACCGGGCAGCTAACCGGGCAGCTAAGCGGGAAGCTAACCGGCAGTGTAACCCAAAAAAAAAAAAAAATCCGATTTTTTCGCCGTAGAGACGCGTCTTGGTACGCGAACCGGGCAGCTAACCGGGCAGCTAACCGGGAAGCTAACCGGCAGTGTAACGGGAGTCTGAGGAGTAGCTGATTGGCTGTCAATATTGTAAACAGTCCGGAGCGGCCGCCATCTTGTCTCTCGGTAGGATCGAGAGACAAGAGGAGGCCAAAACAAAGGGGGAAATGAAGGAAAGAGGGCAAGGTAGACCTCTTCTGACCCCCTAGGATTGATGAGGGGGATATTATAAAGCCACGCGGGGCCCAAAAAAAAACAAAAAAAAAAATCCGATTTTTTCGCCGTAGAGACGCGTCTTGGTACGCGAACTGGGCAGCTAACCGGGCAGCTAACCGGGAAGCTAACCGGCAGTGTAACGGGAGTCTGAGGAGAAGCTGATTGGCTGTTATCATTGTAAACAGTCTGGAGCGGCCGCCATCTTGTCTCTCTGTGGGATCGAGAGACAAGAGGTGGAAAAAAAAAGGTGTAAATGAATTAAAGGGGTAAGGCAGACCCCTCCTGAACCCCTAGGATTGATGAGGGGGCTATTAAAGTTCCCTGGGGGGTGAAAAAAAAAAGAATTTGCGATTTTTCGCGGTAAAGGTGCTTCCTGGTACGTTAACCGGGCAGCTAACCGGCAGCGTAACGGGAGTCCGACATATTGTGTTTTTTGAACGTTTGTGATATGTGCACGTGTGGATTTTGTCTAATTAAGGTTAAAAAAATATATATATATCTTTAAGCGTGTTCTGGCGCGCTTACGTTTTGGGTTTGGTTTGCGCTGCAGAGACGATACGTCACGGTTATGCGATGCATCATGAGGCGTCTCACGGGCTACGTGATACGTCACTTAATAAAGAATATATTTTACAGCTATAGATATTAGCTTTTAAAAAACCAATGAAATTCACAGAAAAAACCATAGGTTATAGACCATATATAGTTAGGAATTTGCATTTACAAAACCTTGAAAATTCACAGAAAAAACCATAGGTTATAGACCATATATAGTTAGGGATTAGCATTTAAAAAACCTTATTTTATTTGCACAAAACCATTGAAATTCCATATATAGTTAGTTGCACTAACTATATATCGCGGACCCGCAATCCACTGCTAATGATGTCACATATTACATCATTCATGACATGGTCAGTGACATCACTGATGACATCACTGATGACATCTCAAATGACATCACTGATGACATCACTGATGACATCTCAAATGACATCACTGATGACATCACTGACATCTCATTTGACATTACTGATTACATCACTGATGATATCATTTATGTGATAATACATCTTCAGACTCTAATATAACCTTAGATACACTCAGTGTAAACAGGCACTCACAGACTGTCACACATCCATGGAGTTACTCACACACCTAGTCAGTCATGCAAAGAATCAATCACATCTCCATTTCCTTAACTATACAGTTATACACACCTTACTTATTCAAACATATACTAACACATATTTACTCTCTTATACAATCCTTGATACAAGTTCACAATGATTCATACAGCCACTCTCACATTCACTGGCTCTTATGTTCAGTTATTTATATATGTCAACTCTCACATGGAGTGTGTTTTACATATGTACTTACTTTGACATGTAGAACTGAGATATCCATTCACTCACCAATATACTCATGCACACAGTCAACTGTCCATACAGCTGTTTCTACATGCACTTTTGAACCCATACACCTAGGGAATCAACTGCTCACACATCTATGCACAGAGTTATACACCTCCCAGCCACCCACACACATACTCAGTCTCCCATACAAATACTTGGGCAACCATTCAATAACCCATATAGTTACTGATATAGCTACTGATTTAAACATGCAGCAGTTTACAGAAGAACATAAATAATGATTGCCAAATTAAGACACTTTAATCACTAACCCATGCACTCAGTGAGACACATTTAATCATTCTCTCATACAGTCAGTCATGCACCTACTAAATCCTTCATCCAGACACTTATACATCCACTCATTCTTCAATATGTAAGACATATTTTAACTTTACAGAAACATACAGTCACTGGGTGTTGTCATCAGTGATGTCATCAGTGATGTCATTTGAGATGTCATCAGTGATGTCATCAGTGATGTCACTGACCATGTCATGAATGATGTAATATGTGACATCATTAGCAGTGGATTGCGGGTCCGCGATATATAGTTAGTGCAACTAACTATATATGGAATTTCAATGGTTTTGTGCAAATAAAATAAGGTTTTTTAAATGCTAGTCCCTAACTATATATGGTCTATAACCTATGGTTTTTTCAGTGAATATATATATATTCGAGTATTACACGTTTAGTGATATAGTGCCTCAATTCACCTGGTAATTCCTAATTTCTCCCAAATGTACACACAGACAAGTTGACAGTTTTCAGCATTAAAGTAAATAGATTCTCTGTATTTCTCGATTTCATATTTCCCATAGAAACCAAAGAGGCTACTTGTAATGAGGACATGGTAGGGTGGCTGACCTCCGGACTGCCCTGGGGCTTCTCTTTATGGCTGCTCCCCCTTCGAGTCTTTATGGTTCGCAAGTAAACTTCCCCAAGGAACTGGGCTCTTAACGCCTTAATATTATGTACTTGCAGCACATACAGGAGATCACCATATCTTGTTAAGTTGTCCAAACGTCATGACAAGACCTAGAATACAGGCACCTGTAATGCACTGGTAAGCGTCCTGTACTTAGCTGTGTTCACATTCAGTCCTGGTAGGCACTGCCATGCTCCCCAATGGACCTTCCAGCCACTGAGGGCTGATAATCATTTCCAACTGTAAAGCAGGTGTATTTCACAAGCCATTCCTCAGTGCTCCCCAACTTTTGCTTGCCACACAGAATTAGGCATGGATTATATTACTGACCATATAAAAATCCAGCCAATACTGCTGTGGCATCGTATCTGGACGATGGAGCAGTGTAGCTTAACCCGCACATTAATTGTAGATTGCCTGGCCTTAGACAACTGGCTGGATGTCCCATGGTTGCGATATGTACACAATTTTTTAAATTATATGGGCCTCTCCAAATATTTTAAAGAACCAGCAGTCCTAAATTCTGTCACTAGAAAGGCCCTGCGATCACTTTCTTTATCTCATCTGGGAGAACTTCCTATGGCTCAAGAAATTCACAAAGTTACAAATCGCCATATTTTAACTAGTCAATGTACTTTGGGCATTCAGCCGTATCTCACTTTTTGTTTGTCTACTTATGAAAAATACTTGTTAACTCGGCTAAGACTGAATTTGTTTTTCTTTCTGGTCACTTTCGCAGAGAGACAGGATTGGTCTAATTCCATTATTCAATGCCCTTGTGATGGTATTTCCGAACAGTCTAATATTCACGTATTACTGTTCTGTAAGTACTATGATGTACCACGCAAGTGATGGATTATCCCAATCCTGTTGTCCCAGGGATTGAGAAGATGCCGTCCAGCATTCATGGCGTTACAATTTTTAGATACGGCATCAAATGCCACGTGCATAGCTATGTTTCTTAAGACCTGTTTGAAAATTCGAGCCACTTATGGAGATCCATAGTGACCTAAAAATGGACCAATCCTAATCGTCTTGCTTGAATTTGCACAATTAGCAGAAAGAATCCAAAACTTCTTTTTACATGTATTATTGGATGGTTGAAAGGCTTTATTATGTGTATTTATGTATACATTGTTTAATACTACTTTTATCGTGTACTCATGATGTATTTGAAACTGTATAATATGGCTGCTGCTTTTATGATTTTATATTGCTCTAAAATCGAATAAAGCTTTCTTTTTTTTTTTTTTTTTATTTATTTAAAATTTTGATGGCACACATCATACAACAATTTGTCATTTACATAAACAGAGATCACAATGCACAATATAACCCAAACGATTACTGTATATATAAAAAAATTATAAGCCAAACACACATTCAGGTGGAAAACTTAAACAAGCCTTATAGATTATTAACCAAGGGATACCTTTACTCTCTCTTTCCAACAATATATAGGATTCCAAATTTTTAATCCCAATTTTCTAGTTCTTTTACCCTTCCTGGCGTATATACCTTTTTCAAGGCTAAATATCCCCAATAACAAAGCAATCCATTGTTGTGTTGTAGGTGGAGTAGGGTCCCGCCATGCTCTAGCGATTAATAGTCTGTACACTGCCATCGCTAGAAATATAAATTCAGTATTATCGTCCCTATATCCCCTAACCCCTAGCATGATAACCAATGGTGTTAAAATCTCATTTACACCCAAAGTATGCCTCATAAAATCTTCAATCCCCTTTCGTAAATTCTCTAATTGAGGACAGAGTGCGAAAATATGGATACTATCTGCTACTGGAGCATTGCAACGAAAACAAGTTGTCCCTGTGGTCGCCCCCCACTGTGCAATGCGGTCCGGCGTGTGATAGAGTTGAAATACAGTTTTAAAGTGCTGCGATTGTAGAGGAGCAGAACACAGTACAGAACATCCTAACTCGAGTGAATCCAAAAAAAGTTGACTCTGTACGCCTAGTTTCCCTGCCCATTTATCTCCAAATTTCTCAGTGTCGTCTTTTTTTAAGCCTGCTAGACTAGCATAAAAGAATCGTATAGAACACTCTCCCCCCTGAGCTAGGGACTCCATAAGGTTACTCTTCTGAAATCCACATTCTCCTCCCTTTTTCTTACCCAGGTAGCTCCTGATTTGCAGGTACTTAAAAAAACTATTTCTTGAAATGCCATATTTTCCCATCAAATCTGAAAATTGTAATATATTCCCATCCATTCCCATCAAATCCCCTATTCTTTTTAAGCCTTGCATATCCCATTCCGCCATTATAGAATCCGAAAATATCAAGGGGGGTAGTGTTCTATTCCTATACAATCTAGTATACCTATTGTATCTTCCTAGTCCGCATTTCTTTGCTACTGCTATCCAAATGTTATATGCAGCTTTAACTGTTTTAAATCGTGTATGCTTGTAGTAGAGGAAATCAGCGTGATTTAGGAAGGCGTTTGCGGCATCTGCCCCCAATACAATAGAATATACCATTGTCGAGCAAGATCTAACATTCAACTCTAAATTATCTGCCCCCAGCAAACCCTGGGCGTATTGTAGTACAGATGCCCAATAATACAGCCTGAAGTCTGGGACCCCCCACCCTCCTCTAACCCTTGGTAACGTCATAAACTTCTAGGCCCTTCTCGTTTTCCCATAAGACCATATAAATTTATTAAGTATTGATTCTAATTTACTAAACCAGATTGATTCGAAAAAAAGAGGAATAGTGCGAAAGAAATAAAGGAATTTGGGGAGAATAATCATTTTTATCACATTTGTACGTCCTACTAGCGTAAGTTTAAGCTTATCAATTCTGGCCAAGTCTGCACTTACATCTTTAATTAAAGGAGAAATATTCCGTCCTACCACTGTATCCAAATTGGGTGATATCTCAACTCCTAAATACGTTGCTGCGGGAACCACTCGAACATCATTATATAGAACCATTGCGTTTTTAATGATTTGTGTTTTTGCGCAGTTTAATTTATACCCGGATATTCTTCCAAATTTACTAGCCTCCAACTCGACCTCCTCCATTGCTTTGGCTGGGTCTGGGGTGATTATGGCAACGTCATCTGCATATGCTAGTACATTAACCTCCACTCCATTCGATACCAGTGGTGGGATATTTGGGTTAGATTTTAAATAACGCAGATATGGATCCATATATAATGCGAAAAGGAGGGGAGAACTAGGACAGCCTTGCCTAGTGCCTCTTTTAATTTGTACAGGTGCCGTTAAATCTCGATTTATTTTAATTCTGGCTGTAGGTGCCTTGTATAGAACCTGAATTGCCCTTATAAATTTATCGCCAAAACCATACACTTTCATTATTTCCCATAAGTATGACCAAGCAACCCTATCAAAAGCCTTCTCGGCGTCGAGGAACATGGCTGCCAGCGGACCGCCAATAACATCCATAGCATCAAAGCAAGTAATTACTGTTCGAACATGTGTAGTGGTACCTTTTCCTGGAATAAATCCATGTTGCTCAGGTGCGACTAGTTTTTCAATGACGGTAGACAGCCTTGTTGCCAGAATTTTAGAATATAATTTCACATCCGCATTCATAAGGGCAATTGGTCTATACGACCCTGGGACTGTAGAAGGCTTGCCCTTTTTAAGAATGACAATGATCTCAGTGCCCCCCCATGAATCTGGGACTGAGATTTCCCTCTGTGCTTGTAAAAGGGTGTCTAAAAGCTCTGCACTTATAGAAGAAAAAAATGTTTTATAAAATTCAATTGGAATGAGATCTGGTCCTGCGGCTTTAGATGATGGGAGTTCCAATAGTGCTGATGCTACTTCCTCTAATGTTATATCGGACTCTAGTTTAATCTGATCTTCTATTTCCAACATATCTAGCTGTATATTTCCCAAGTAATCTCCTATTTCAATTCTTATTTCCTCAGAACTCAACCTATTGTCGCTATCATATAAATTTGTATAGTATTCCCAGAATTCATTCCTTATACCATTAGAATCTAATATCACATTTCCTAAATTATCTTCCATGCTTTTAATATCTTCAGCATTAGTTTTCTGCCTCGTCCTAACAGCAAGGATATGCCCCACCTTCTCACTATATTCAAACACCTGTTCCTTTTTTGCGAAGTATTTTACGGCTGTTCTATTTGTAACCATTTCAGCAATGTCATTCTTTAAAACCATTATTTCTAATAATTTTTGATCCAGTGGACTCCCAGCTATAATCAATCTATTAAGTTCTGCTTCTGCAGTCAAAAGTGAGTTCATCTGCTGTTCAGACTTCTCTCTTTCAACTTTCCGTAGAAATGATGTAAAACTAATCGTCTCGCCTCTTATCCCTGCTTTAAAAGCGTCCCAGATATTACCACTACTTGTGCTACCCTTATTATTAAGCCAAAATTCGGTTATCCATTTCGTCATATGCTTACAGTAGCTCTCATCTTTTAACAGTGCTCTTTCAAAAGTCCATTTATACACCTTTCTGCTTATTCCATTAAGATTCAATGTCAATAACAATGGATTATGATCTGACATCATGCGTGGTAGCTTCGTAATAGATGCACTAGATAACAACACGTTAGAAATTAAGAAATAATCTAATCTAACAGTAATTCTGTGGGGCGCTGAAAAAAAAGTGTCCCCATCGCTCACTGGATTCAAATTTGCCCATACATCTGATAAAGCATTATGTGTAGCCAGCTCTACTATCGCCTTATGTACCCCCTTTCACTGCACAGGGTTGGTAATGAAGTGCTAGATGTTAGCGCTTTGAATGTACAACTACCAGACAAGGTTGGCTGCTCGATAATATCTACGGATAGTGATACAGGATTAGCGAATGGTCTGGTAACAGATGCTGTTGCACAAGCAATGCCTCCACTATGGGAGAATGAAGTAGAGTTAAATTTGGAAAGAGAAGGAGCTAAATCAGGGGGTGAATCCTCAGCTTCTAACTCCAACTCCACTGGATTGCATTTTATATCTGAGGCAGCCTCTGCGGAGAGGTTTTACTCGGTAGAAAAAGACTCCCAGTCACAATCGCTTCCTACCGGAGAGAGTTCTGATGAGTCAACTGGAGGGGATACAGGTAGTAGCTCTCCGGTTCAGAAATTTACTCAAAAAAAGCGATTATCCAGAAGGAAACCATCTTCAGCAAGCAGCACTACAGACCCCACTAAAAAGCTAGCCTGGGATTACTCTACTACCACATTCTCTTTTTTAGAGCAGGATAGCCCGGCTACAATGATTGGAGAGCAGGGATCCTTACAGCCCACACAACCACCCGTTACTCTGGACCTATTATTCAACACTCTGAAATTGATGCAAGCCGAGGCTAGAGGGGAAAGTAGGAGAGCTAGACATGAGGCTAGAAAGGTCCAGAACAAACTGAGGAAGATAAGTCAAAGGCAGGACGAGATGGCGGAAAGGGTGGCACACGTGGAAGAAAGAACTGGGAAAGTGGAGGACGATTTGAGAGAGATTAAATCATATAAGGAAGAGCACCAGAAGATGGCTGAAGATGTAAACTGGAAACTCGAGGATTTTGAGAATAGACAGCGTCGAAATAACATCAGACTGCTAGGAATAGAAGAAGGACTGGAAGGAGGGGACATTAGAATGTTTGTGGTAAATTTGTTAAAAGGTGCTTTCCCAGAACTAACATCATGGCAATGGGAACATGAAATCCAAAGAGCCCACATCGCTTCCCGTTCTTCAAAAGAGGGCAGGAAGGAGCCCAAGGGGGTAAACCAAGGGCAATTTTGATTTTTGTTGGGAATTTCCTGCTAAGACAGCTGATCTTAGATAAGGCTAAACCTGAGTCAAGAAAGTCTTTCAATAACGTTTCATTCTTTGCAAGGCCCGATTTTTGCCATGCTACGGTAGAGCGTAGATGGAGATTGAGGCAGCTGATTCCGAGTATACAATCTCTGGGTTCAGAAGCCTACCTTTTGTATCCAGCAAAGCTGAAAATAGTAACTAAAAGTCAGGTTAAGTTCTTTTTTTCCGAAATTAAAGCAAAGGCCTTTATGATTGAAGTTTTGGGGTATAAGGAGAGTTAACCAGAATATTGTAGCTGTTTATTTGACATAGAGGGAGGTATGAAGGTGGGGAGAAGTGGCGACTGCTGATTCTCTGGCGATCACACATAGGTCATGCTTGACCTATTTGCCTGTAGGGGAGGGTGGGGGAGGGTTAGTCCGGGGTGGAGAAGAGGGGGAACACAAGGGGGGGGAGAAAATGGCACACATCACTTGTAGTAGTTTACATACAGAGCTCTTGCAAAAAGTTGGCATTGTTTCTAAGTATATGGTGGAACAAGGAGACAAAGAGAGAAAGAGGAAATTGGGAGAGTTGGACGGATATAATTCTTGAAATTCTTAATGGCATGTAGAATTATTTCAATGAATGCGTGTGGCCTTAACAACCTCCAGAAGAGATTAAGGGTCTCTGCTTTTTGTAAGGCATTAAATCCAGATCTGATCTGTCTCCAAGAGACCCATGTTGAGGGAGGTAAAGGTTTCTTGTTAGGTCAGCTGGGGTTCGAAGTATTAGCTTATACTACACAAGCTTCCAAAACACGAGGGGTGGCAATCTTGGGAAAGGGAAGAGAGTGTATGGTGATTAGGAAAAAGATAGATAAGTGGGGAAGATGGGTTATTGTGGAAGTAGTGTTTAGAGGAGCTAGATTTACTTTGGTCTCAGTCTATGGCTCAACAGCCGATGAACCAGATATATTTGAATTTCTGGACCAGGAATTGACAACTTGGGTGGATCCTATCGTATGTTGTGGGGATTTTAATATTAATCGACCTGCCAGCGTAGAGCTTCAAAGGTATCATGGTTATACTGGGCATAAGAAGAGGGTACATAAGGCGATAGTAGAGCTGGCTACACATAATGCTTTATCAGATGTATGGGCAAATTTGAATCGAATAAAGCTTTCTACTACTACTAAGTAGAACAATATCCAACGAGTCTTTACTCTTCCATACAGCAACCCTCTCGCAAATAACGTTCTCCAGCAAGGCTAGGTGACAGCAGGAGCCAGTGTGTCAGGGGCTGTAGTCCAAGAAAGAAATTCCCTCTTTGGCCCCTGTTAAACTATGAAATACAGCAATAATTAGAGTTCAGTGGGCCCTGGTGCCACTGCACCTGCTGCACTAATCAAAGCTACGCCTGTAGTTTACGCATTGTGTTTGAAAGTAGAAGTGGAGGATAAACAATATGTGTTTGTGAGAAAAATAATGATTTACAAGTACAGTTTTTACACTGAAAATCTTATCCTAATAATTGACTGTGAATACATAAAAAATTGGGTGTGCTAATGTAATTTAATGTGCGTTTTAATGTATAGGGCAGGCATAGGGAATATCTCATTAAAAGAGGATTTCTATCTTCTAAGGAAAAGGTTAAGCACATTGATAGCCCTCCATGACACCGGCCCAACATACCGCAACAGACAACTCAGCTTCTACACCCCCACCCGCAAACTCTGATCTGCCGACCTCGCCCTCGCCGCTGTCCCCCGCATTCTAAGAACAACAGCCGGAGAAAGATCCTTCTCCCACCTCGCCGCCAAGACCTGGAACATCCTCCCCACCAACCTATGGCAGACCCAAGACCTACTGGCCTTCAGAAGAATTCTCAAGACCTGGCTCTGGATCAGTAGCAGCATCCCCCCCCCCCCCCAGCGCCTTGAGACCCTCACGGGTATGTAGTGCGCTTTACAAGTATCCTGATTGATTGCTTGATAAAGACACAAAAGAGTGCTCCCACAAAGAAATACACATAAAAAGAGATGCACAGACCCACAAACACACACCAAACAGGAACATACAGACACCTAACTACCCACAATGGTGCACACAAACACGTAAATACAAATAGAAACAAACTAACACCCACGAACAGATATTCAAATAGTCGCACACAAACATGCACACATAAGCAAACACACAGGCTAAAAGACACTCACATGTAAACCAGCACACACCTCATTGACACTGAAGTAAATAGGTAATAATGAGACACTGGCAGGCAGGAGCGTGGCTTGGGCAGTAAGATTGGAGGGGTGAGCTGTAGATTTTCCATGAATGGAGCTGAGGTATCATGTTAAAATGCATTCTATGACAAGCAGGGTGCATGAGAGGGCCTAACGGGGCAAAGGAAAGGAGACACATGCGGAGTGAGAGAAAACACGTTATTTTGTAATATAACCAATATTGTTAAAGACTTTCAAAACAGAAAGGGAAAAGTGTGTGACGATAAAAATTCCTGTTGAAATGCGACAGACATCTCACCATACCCGACTAAAAGCACCTGTGCCCAACTATTTAGCTGAAAATACATTTACATTTACTGCTGGCATGGCAGAGAATGACACCGAAAAGGGAATGAAGTAGAATTGCAAGTACTAGGGTCTCTACAGCAGCACACAGCATGGGTGCCTAACTTGGACTAGTGCTCTCAGGTGTGCTATTCCTACTAAATCTGCAGCCTGATCTTGCTTGGCCAGGGATTAGGGATGGCGACGCGATAACTTAAGACACCCAGTGGGTCGGTAACAGGCAGGAAGCTCTGATACCAGCTATTTTTAGCCCACTGAGCAGACAAGAAGACCATGTTCCAAAAGGGGCTACTTCCCACTAAATTAGTATTCAAGGATCACAGACATGATCACATCCGTCCACAACAGCCGCTCGTAGATCACTAAACAGTGCAGGGGGGTGAAACTTTTAAATGTATATTTAAAGGAAATTGGCTGAAACTCCGTGGAGATCGCAATAATCTGTCACAGATAAGAACTCCCAAATCTCCATTTTAAACAACATTTTAAATAATTGATGTATAGAAGTCTGTTGTAGCCCAACCGTGTAAAAATGCTACTAATGATTTTACGTGTTTATATAAGTATGCAGTAATACTATTGTGAAGGTTATTGGTTTAATGGTTTTTGATCACTTAAATAAATAAGTCTATACACAAGGAGAAAGCACAGAGGTCGCCGTCACCAGCCATGGTTCCTCCTGAAGTCCTCGTGATCCGTATTCAATATGCGGGAAGCGCAGTGGGGGTGACAAGACTGAAACGAAGAACAGCAGTACAGATACGAGAGAGAGGAAAAAAACAGGAAGAAGAAGTGCGAGGGAAGGAAGAGAAAGGGCACCTGGAGAAGGAGAGATCCTTACATTTCCCTCCCGGCACATAAGCAAGTGGGCGGGGCACTGATCTCATCCCGGTTAGACTACTGCAATGCGCTCCACCTGGCTATCAACAAGACTGTAATCGCCAAACTGCAGCTGGTCCAAAATGCGGTGGCAAGATTGATTTGTGGTATTCCTAAATCTTAATCAGTTTTGACAGAGATTCTGAAGCTCAATTGGCTACCTGTGACAAACCTACTACCTTCAAACTTTATGCATCGTTCACAAGGCACCGCATAACATGGGGCATGGAGATATTAAAGACATGTTTCAATGATATATTCCCTCCAGTCAGCTTCAATCCTCAAGTCAAAATCATGTATTTGTTCCTAAATACCAAAAGGCAAGTTGGGGAGTCCAGAGCCTTTTCCGTGGCCATATTCAAGCTATGGAACTCCCTTCTCCGTTCCATCTCCAGTCTTCAGGCTCACACCCCATTTCGTAAGGCCTTAACCCGTTTGTTGCGTGAGTCGGCCAACGGCCGTCGCAAGCACTACCTCCGTAGTGTTGTGCACGTCCGTTGGCCGACACAGCCCTGCCAGCGTACAGAAACATCCACACCGCGGCGGATTCTACGGCGCGCTAAGGGGGTTAAAAACCTGACTTTTTATTGTGTCATGGATGCTTTCGGGGCTTGAGACCATGGAATTTCTATTTCCGTCTTCTTTTCCTTCTTTAGGGATAATTGCTGTCAGCACCTTGACACCTTTGGGCATTTGTTTGCGCTCTATAAATCCTTTTCATTTCCTATTACGTTAGAGAGACGTCAAGACGAACAGGAAAATGTAAAGTGAAGGGGGTGAGTGAGGAACACCAGGAGAATGCCAGGCATAAACAATAGCTTGTTTTCTGGTCCCATTAGCTTTTCTTCCTGCCCTTCAATAGAAGGGCAAGAAGAAAAGATAATGGGACCAGAAATGGGGGCAGTGACAAAAATGCCAGTTTTATTAGCTGAAATAAAGAACTTAAAAAGCATTGTGTGTTCAGAATGGGAGGATATGTAAACTGAGCTCTCTTTGTGTTGTTGTTGCAGTTATTAAAATCATTTCAGTAGTTGTTATTGTTGTTAATGTATAATTATTATTGCGTACACTAGGTCTCGAAGGAAGAATCAAAGCGCTAAGTTGTTCTCTCCTCCTGGAAACCACTGAAGGCTTCTAGGAGCCCACAACAAACCATGCTCAGTCTCATGTCCCGTTGTGAGCAGCACTCTTGGATAAACGGCAACAAACGCAATGCAAGCACCATCCAAACTAAGAGGCGATTGTAGCACCGCTGTTCAAATCCGTACACGCGCCGCCGCCACCCTTGGCCCGGATTGCACCCGTTGTGTGAAAGCACTGGATAATGCTTGCGCGATACAGTATCTTGCAGGGACTGAAGAATGCATGGCTCAGCAGTCTGTCTGCAAAAACCCTGAAGAGGCATTCATGACTCAGCAATCAGAGCATAAATATATCTGAAGGATGCATGGCTCAGCAGTCTGTCTGCAACAACCCTGAAGAGGCATTCATGACGCAGCAATTAGAACACAAATATATCTGAAGGATGCATGGCTCAACAGTCTGTCTGCAACAACCCTAAAGAGGCATGCATGACTCAGCAATCAGAGCACAAATAGATCTGAGTGGATGAATGTCTTTGTGAAATCAGTACATGCGCCGCCGCCACCTTTGGCCCGGATTGCACCCGTTGTGTGAAAGCACTGGATAAAGCTTACACGATACAGTATATTGCAGGGACTAAAGAATGCATGGCTCAGCAGTCTGTCTGCAAAAACCCTGAAGAGGCATGCATGACGCAGCAATCAGAGCACAAATATATCTGAAGGATGCAAGGCTCAGCAGTCTGTCTGCAACAGCCCTAAAGAGGCATTCATGACTCAGCAATCAGAGCATAAATATATCTGAAGGATGCAGGGCTCAGTAGTCTGTCTGCAACAACCCTAAAGAGGCATGCATGACTCAGCAATCAGAGCACAAATAGATCTGAAGAATGCATTGCTCAGCGGTATGACAGCAAAAACCCTTAAGAGGCATGCATGACCCTGCAATCAGAGCACAAATAGATCTGAAGAATGCATGGCTCAGCAGTATGTCTGCAAAAACACTAAAGGGGCATGCATGACTGCAATCAGAGCACAAATACATCTGAAGAATGCATGGCTCAGCAGCCTGTCTGCAAAAATCCTCAAGAGGCATGCATGATTCAGCAATCAGAGCACAAATACATCTGAAGAATGCATGGCTCAGCAGCCTGTCTGCAAAAATCCTCAAGAGGCATGCATGACTCAGCAATCAGAACACAAATATATCTTAAGGATGGATGGCTCAGCAGTCTGTCTGCAAAAATGCTTGAGAGGCATGCATGACTCAGCAATCAGAGCACAAATATATCTGAAGAATGCATGGCTCAGCAGTATGTCTGCAAAAACCCTTAAGAGCCATGCATGACTGCAATCAGAGCACAAATAAATCTGAAGAATGCATGGCTCAGTAGTTGGTATCCAAAAACCCTTAAGAGGCATGCATGACTCAGCAATCAGAGCACACATAGATCTGAAGAATGCATGGCTCAGCAGTATGTCTGCAAAAACCCTGAAGAGGCATGCATGACTCTGCAATCAGAGCACAAATATATCTGAAGAATGCATGGCTCAGCAGTCTGTCGGAATAAACCCTTAAGAGGCATGCAAGACTCAGCAATCAGAGCAGAAATAAATCTGAGAATGCATGGCTCATCAGCCTGTCTGCAAAAACCCCTAAGAGGCATGCATGATTCAGCAATCAGAGCACAAATATATCTGAAGAATGCATGGCTCATCAGTCTGTCTGCAAAAACCCTTAAGAGGCATGCATGACTCAGCAATCAGATCACAAATATATCTGAACAATGCATGGCTCAGCAGTCTGTCTGAACAAACCCTTAAGAGGCATGCATGACCCTGCAATCAGAACAGAAATATATCTGAAGGATGGATGGCTCAGCAGACTGTCTGCAACTACCCTTAAGAGGCATGCATGACTCAGCAATCAGAGCACAAATAAATCTGAACAATGCATGGCTCAGCAATCTGTCTGAATAAACCCTTAAGAGGCATGCATGACTCAGCAATCAGAACAGAAATATATCTGAAGGATGGATGGCTCAGCAGACTGTCTGCAACTACCCTTAAGAGGCATGCATGATTCAGCAATCAGAGCACAAATATATCTGAACAATGCATGGCTCAGCAGTCTGTCTGAATAAACCCTTAAGAGGCATGCATGACTCAGCAATCAGAGCAGAAATAAATCTGAAGAATGCATGGCTCAGCAGTGTCCACTATCACACTGTTGCGACGCATGCAGGCAGGAGGACTCTAGCATCACAAATATACTCTATGTAGGAAGAATGAGAAGCGATTTCTGTCCGTGCATGCACACACTTATGCTGGGCAAAGGAAGTGCACAGCTCGTCTGTGTGCACACAACTGCGCTGTAGAGGATACAAACATAGTAAGCATAGCTCAACAGTCTTGTGCACAACTGCGCTGTACTGGATCCAAACAAGATGTATGTGGGGGTGTGGTGTGTGTGTGTGACTAGCACACGGGTTGAAAGCAGGATGGCGCAACAGTGTGCACAACTGTACGGTATTGTAGTGCACAACTACACTGTACAGCAAACCAGGTAGGAGTTAACAGTGTGCAGAACTGCACCATATAGGAAGCATGCAAGGCATAACTGTTTATACTCCGCAGCACAGCACACTAAATAAAGCATGTATGGTACTAAAGTGTGTGTACAATTGTACTGTGTAAAAAGAAAGCATGGCTCAGCAGTATGCAAACATTATTTTCACGGTAAGCATTTACAGCTGAACACTATGCACAACTGCACCTTAAACGAAGCTTGCAAGGCAAGAGAGATTGCTGCAAGGTTGGCTATAGGATGCATTGAGGGCACAGCTCAGCAGTGTGCACAACTGCACAGTATCATAAGAATACCTGGTTAAGAAAGGCGCAGCAGAGGGTGTGCACAATTGTGCCATATAGAAATTATTTGTGGCTCATCAGTGTGGGCACAACTGAAATGAAGATGAAGCACGCGTGGTTCAGCAGTGTGCACAACTACCCGATATACGAAGCATGTTTGGCTCAGCAGTGATTGCCCCATTACAGTGCGTAGAAGTATGCAAGTTCAGCCGTGAGCGTCTGACTGGAAGCATGCAATGCTCAGCAGAGGGGTTACAATAGTGGTGTTTAGGGATGCATGGCTCGCCACGGCGCTAAATTGCACTCAAGGAACCATGTATTGCTCAGCAGTGTGTACTACAGCAAAGTACAGTGAGCATGCAAGGTACTGCAGTGGGCTGAAGGGTACAGTAAATGAAATGAGCTTGACTTTTATAACAAATAATCAAACAAATATTGGGAGAACACACGGTTTATTAACGCATGCATGATTAAGTAGCTACTGCAGGTAATAGCAGAAGTGTCACAGCCAACCGTGTGTGACTACCCAGATCCTAGATGCTTAGGAAACATGTACTGCTCAGTACTTCATTTCGTTCCTGTGTGTCTCAGCACAAAGATTAGATGTGGGATGATAACGTCTGTGTTTGTGGGTTGTGCATGCACCGCTGTGTGGCCCACGTTGTCAGTTCGGTTGCTAGAAAGCATACACTGCGCTCCTGTCAGTTCGCTGACCCTGTCCACACAGGGATTTACTTTGCACTCAGACAGCGGATCTAACAGAGCAGAGAGGTCACTGCAAGCCCTAAAAAAAGCAAGCCCCTTTCACCTCTGTTCACATGCACCACAAATAAGTACTTCCCAATAAGCACATTGTTATTGAGAGTGCCAGCCCCAGTGCCCTATCCGTGCTCTGCCATAAGCACGTGCAGACCCGGATGCAAAGTGCAACAATTACCTGGGGGCTCCCATGCAGCTCAGCATGTAGAGGGGGCCCAGGGGCTGAAGCATGGCTGAAGCGGGGCTGTCCACTGACCATGGAGGAGAGAGCTGCAAGGTGCTTCCGCGAGAAGGTCATGCTGCTAAATCTTTTTCTTTTTAATTATTTAAAGACTAATCAATGGATTTGCACCAAATTACAAAATGAGAACTTTCTGGAACAAGCTCCAGCTTGCTGCAAAATTTGGTGTAATATTGTTCAGCGGTCCGGGCTGTAGTCATGTCTAAAACCCTATGGGAAATTGCATGGAGAAAAAGCATTTTGGGACCAACCTTTTTCTCTGCCTTTACTGACGAATGACCTCCAAAGCTTTCCAGACAGCAGCTGAATTGAATAGTAAACTAGCTTTAAAACTTTTGTAGACACGTCAAATGGAGCCAAAGTTATTAGCAAAACAAACAAAAAATTATACCGAAACTAGGTCCTAACTATAACTACCTACTGGTGACAGCTAGTGTTTTATATATACATACATTGAGTGCATTGACTCGCACACGGGGTCCGGCGACACATAGAAGGAATCTAACCTGCAGTGACTAAAGTCTGTTAGGTATTTATACCTACGCCAAGCAGTATATGCAATACACATGGCTATACTGCGTTAAAGAAACGCGAAGCATCGGCTCATAGAATCTTTAAATCGAAGTCAGCTGTGAGACGAGACGGCGCCGCCAATGTAAGTGATGCTGATGGCCCAACTGTCACTTTGAAACAACGAGGAATTACACTGGATAAAATGAGGAAAAGGGAAATCAGTCAATGGTGGGAAGCCACATCACTTCAAAATTACCTGGATGTAAACAGAATAACGAGAGGCCTGACAAACTTTATAATCCCCACATTGGCAAATCCTAGACCTGAGCTACTGAAGGATTGGACAGAAAATACTCAGAATCCTGATCAAGAGTGCAAGGATAGAGCATACAGATTTACCAACTAAAATCAAGGGCATAGTGGATGAATTTGAGAAAGAAATAGATCAGGAAGGCGTTAAGAAAATACTTAAGCCAAATGAAGAACACCTCAAGACCCATGAAAAGGATATATTAGAGCACAAACAACATACATTCCTTTGAGATGAACTGATTACGCAGCAGTAAGGATTGTGATATTTGCCCAAAATTTTGATAAAGGCCACCAACAAATTGCTAAAGATAGCAATGGAGCAGAGAAAAATAGTTTCTTACCTGTCGGTGAAGTTTTGCAGCTTGAAGATCTTTCTGGATTCACTATGCTGTGCATTATTCCGCGGTCTAATGGTTGGGTCCGGCATCGTAGTCTTTTCTTTCTTTTTCGTAGCCCAGGTGGGAGTTGACGTCCCAACTTTTGGTGTACTTCCTGTGACGTCGGCATGCTTCCTGCGGAAGCTCCCACCTTTAATTGGCAGCTCTTCTGTTTAGCGCTGTTTTGCCGATTTCACCAGCTCATTTACATAATATCGCGGCGCTAGTGCCAGTCTGTTGCATAAACTATTACTGCATTGCTTGCTGTGCCAATTTGTTGCCTGCACTGACCATTACGGCATTGCTTATTGCGCTAGATCGCCTTAATTAACAGCTCCACTGTTTAACGGTGTTCTGCCGTTTTGACGAGCTCATTAACATATTACCGCGGCGCTAGGCTGCCATAACGCGCTGCTACGCTCTGTTTATCTGTGTTGCCTGTGCTTTGTATTTTTGTGCCTGGTTGTGCCTTGTGCCGGTTCCACTGCCTTAGTGATAGCGTTTTTATGATCATAGTGTGCCCCAACCCGTTCTTCGAATTTGGGCTGACTGCCATTTTGTGTCTTCCTGTTGTTGTTGTTTTTGCCTCCCTGCCTTGATCTCCGCCCCGCTCCCGCCTCCCAGCTGCTCCTCCCTCGCCCCTCCCCCTATACGTTCCACTTATGTCAGATGCATTCACGCGCAGCGGGTGCGCCAAAGGTAATCCCGTCTACGCCCGTCCGCGCCTGGACCGTGCCCAGCGCCAGACCCCCTGGCCCCCGTCCCTCCCACCCCTCCCGCATTACTTACGATTCCTCCACCCTCCTAGACCTTAACCCCGGCCGTTCCCCCAACTGCGTCCAAGCCGCTCCTGGACACACCCATGGACCCTTTTCCTGCTACTCTTGCAAGTTCGACGGCACCAAGAACAACTCCTCATCTACGAACACACAACAGATATCCGACCCCAACCACCTACAATGCATCTTGCTCAACACCCGCTCAGTCCACAGGCACGCCATCGACCTCTGGAATCTACTAGACACCATCTCTCCGGACGTCGCCTTCCTAACAGAAACATGGATGAACGCCACATCAGCCCCAGACATCACCATTGCTATCCCGGAAGGCTATAAGATCATTCGCAAGGACCGTACCGGCCACACAGGAGGAGGCATCGCTATCGTCCATAAGAAATCCATCCGCATCTCAACCAGCTCTGACGTCAATCTCGCCAACACTTAACACCTTCACTTCCAGATCCACATCGACCCCAAGACCACACTCAGAGGCACCCTCCTTTACAGGCCACCAGGACCCCGCGCACAATTTAGTGAAGACATCACGGACTTCATCACTCCACATGCGCTCCCCTCCGAGGATTACATCCTTTTGGGAGACCTCAACTTTCACCTTGAAAAGTACAACGACCGCAACACCACCACCCTTTTGGACAACCTCACCAACCTCGGACTTAAACAACTTGTCACTACCCCCACCCACATCGCAGGTCACACACTCGACCCTATCTTCACCTCCAGCAAACATGTCTCCTTCAGCCACACCACAGCTCTCCTTTGGACTGACCACAGCTGCGTTCACTTTACCTACAACAAGCCCACATCCAACAACCACCCCCAACCCACTCTGCAAAGAAACTGGAACAAAATCACCATCGACCAGATCTCCTCATCGCTTCTTCAGAACCCCCCAGCCCACTCCTCAAACCCCGACCAAGCAGCCACCAACCTCACCCAATGGTTATCCAACAGCGCCGACATCCTAGCACCACTGAAAAAACGACAAATCAAACTAGGCAGCAAGAAGGCCTCCTGGTTCAACGATGATCTTAAAAATCCAAGAAACTCTGTCGCTCCCTTGAGAAGGCCTGGAAAAAAGACCCAACCACCAGCACCAAGGACGCCTTTAAAAACGCCACCCGCATACACCACCAACTGATCCGAAATGCCAAGAAAGCCGCTTTCAAGGACCGACTAGATAACAACGCCCACAACAGCAAGGAATTATTCAACATCGTCAAGGAATTTACAAACCCCTCAGCCAACTCCAACGACATCACCCCCTCTCAAGCCCTCTGCGACTCCCTAGCCTCATTCTTCCACAACAAAATTGCAAACATCCACAACAGCTTCGACAACCGACCCAAAGACCAACCCACCCAACCCCCTGCAGGACCCCCACCCCCCCTGAACATCCTCAATGACTGGAAGCCAATCTCCACTGAGGACACCATCCGTCTGATGAACTCTATCCACTCAGGATCCCCCACAGACCCATGCCCTCACCACATCTTTAACAAAGCAGACTCCATTATAGCACCGCACCTCCGAGACGTCATCAACTGCTCCCTCAACTCCGCAACCTTCCCGGAAAGCTGGAAACATGCCGAACTCAGCGCCCTCCTGAAGAAATCCACAGCTGACCCCACCAAACTCAAAAACTACCGCCCTATCTCACTCCTTCCATTCCCGGCCAAAGTCATCGAAAAAGCGGTCAACAACCAGCTCGCCGCATTCCTCGAAACCAACAAATCCCTCGACCCCTCACAATCCGGCTTCCGAGCCAAGCACAGCACTGAAACCGCCCTCATCGCAGCAACAGACGACATTCGAACTCTACTGGACAATGGAGACACAGTCGCCCTCATCCTCCTCGACCTCTCCGCAGCCTTCGACACGGTCTGTCATAGCACCCTTTTACAACGCCTCAGAAACGCCGGAATCCAAGGAAAAGCACTGGAATGGATCACCTCGTTCCTCACCGGAAGAACCCAGAGAGTCCGCCTTCCACCATTCAAGTCAGAGGCCACTGAAGTCATCTGCGGCGTACCACAAGGATCTTCACTCAGCCCCACCCTCTTCAACGTATACATGAGCCCCCTCGCGGTCATCGCACGCCAACACAACCTCAACATCATCTCCTACGCCGACGACACTCAACTGATCCTCTCACTCACCAAAGACCCGAACACTGCCAAAACCAACCTGCATGAAGGAATGAAAGAAGTAGCTGAATGGATGAAGCACAGCCGTCTGAAACTGAACTCAGACAAAACAGAAGTCCTCATCCTAGGTGTAAGGGCTGTGGTGGGCCCTAGGCCCTCATGCTGGCAAGCACTCATGCACTGACACAGGACACACTGGAGATCTGGTGCAACTGGCCCAGAGCACGTGCGCTCGGCCTCTTTTATTGATGCTGTGTCACATGACCAGTGACATCAGTGGTGGGTGGGTGTTAATTGTAGATACAGAGTTAGCACTAGAATGCCAACTGATTCTAGGGCATTACATCCCTCCCCAAATTGGTTAAAAATTAACCCAAACAGAAAAAGTCCAAAAACCTGTGGGGGAAAGAAAACACAGAAAATAACATTGGACTTGCGCTTTCAAAATGAGTCTCTTTGGCTGCTTGCAAGCCGCAGGCAGTATAGTTCTAGCGTTTTAGATTAACAGTTCTTGGTGGCACGGTTCGCAGTTGTTCGGCGGGTTCGTTCTTTGTCTGTGCTGTCTGTCCGCTGTTCTCAGCCCTGCATTTTGCTTTGCTATCTTGGTGACGAATAGTTAAAGAGAGATGGATGACATGGTGGTTGTTCGTCTTCCGGCTTCTTCTCTCCATGCTGGGTGCGTGATGTTTCCGGGCAGGCTTCAGTGTGTTACTTGGCAGGTGAAAAGAGTAGGTGCGAACATCCCTCTCACTAGGATGCCCCTCTCGCCGGTTTTCTTCTGCCACAAGATGTCCGGGAGGACCTCTTTGCCAGGTTTCCACTGGACTGGTGTTTTTGGTCGCGTTGCTCTACCATAGCCTTCGGGCCGTGAGCAGGGCGCTCCACGAGCCTCACCGTCGTGTCCTAGTTCCACCTGAAGGTTGAGTTGTCGACTCTCTTCATTGCTCTCGAGGCTTTCATCCTCTTGGGTCCTGCAGACGTGCTTCTGTAGATCTGTCTCCCGTGCGGGACTTGCTGCCACCAGAGTCCCTTGAGGCTTCTGATACTGGTTTGCCACGGGCTGGTGTGAGGTAGGTCAGGTCCTCCACTTTCGGAGGCCTGAGTAGTCTCGCCATCCAATCTTCCGCTCAAACCCCAGAGGTAGATGTCGCCAACAGTCTATCTTGCTCTCTTCTGCGTTCGCCATGTGGATGGATGGCTCGTAGGTGGTTGTCTTTGGTCTGCGCAGCCGGTGTTCTTGCCAGGCTTGTCTTTCATTGCACTCGGGTGTTCCAGTGTCTGTCCCTTTCCTTCTTTCCGCAGGGGCGGCTTCCTTCTTCTTCTTTTCTTAGTGGCCGCGGCCACTCTGTTCTTTCTTCCTTCTTCTTACCCTGACAGTCGTGCCACTCAGATTACTTCTTCCTTCTTTTCTTCTTAGTGGCGGTGGCCACTCTGTTCTTTCTCCTTTCTTCTTCTCTTCCTTTCTTCGGTGGCGGCATGCCACTCCGATCTTTCTTCTTCTCTTCTCCTTCTCCTCGCGACGTACTCTGGTCCAATCTTCTTCATCTTCTCTGGCCAGGCTTCCCCATGCAGTGTGCGCACTCTGCACGTGTCTTCCTGGTCTTGTCCTAGTCCTAGGACACTGTCTTCTTGTCACTCACTTCCAGGGTTAGCGTCGCGGTCTTCACATCTTCTTTCTGACGATTTCGTTAATTTGTGTGGTTGAAGTTCGTGGGTCCAGGTCCTCGGACTGCGCCGTGTCTGAACTTCTTGGACCTCGTGCTGGTCCCTTCTGCCGAGGTCTGGCAGGTAAGATTCGTGGTGCTGAGCTTCTTGGTGACCATGCTGAGTGGTCATGTTGCTGTTGTGCAGATTCTTCAATGCTACGGGTTGACTGCGCAACCATTTTCTTTTCATCGCTGTTTGATTGCTTTGGTGCGCAACTGGGTGTGCTCTTCGTGTCTTCTTTGTGACTTGCTGCTTTGGGCTAGTGCTGTCCGCACTGCTGCGCATTTGCGTCATGCGCTTTCGCACTTCCTGGTGCTGGGTTCTAGAACCATCGTTGGTTTGTGTGGGGTGTTCTTACTTTCGCCATTCTGCTGCAGCGATGGCCTGTGGCCACTAGGCATCGCTGTCTTCTCTTCTGGCGTGGTGTAGATGCTTCTTGGGTGTTTGATTCTGGAGGGTTGCGTCACCACTCCATGGGTCTTCTCCTGGTCGTGCTTCTTCTG
Source organism: Lissotriton vulgaris (assembly GCF_964263255.1). NCBI lineage: Eukaryota > Metazoa > Chordata > Amphibia > Caudata > Salamandridae > Lissotriton > Lissotriton vulgaris. The sequence continues at coordinate 24,305,074 of NC_141685.1, forward strand.
TTAGGTGCGCTGGTTGCGATTCTTGTGAACTTCTGCGCGTGGGTGTACTTGTCGCGCGTTCTCCTGAATATCTTGTGAGGAGTCGCTGCACTCCTGGGGCGCTTTTGGGGTTTCTGTCCCTGTTCTTAGGTTCTGTCGCGTTCTTGTGCTTCTGGTGCGCTCCTGTGCCATTACCTTTTCTCTTCCTTGGCGGTGCGATGGCTTGTGGACTTCTTTGGACGTGACGGCGGGCAGGTTGCTGCCCTTCATAGTCTTTAACTGCAAACCTTCCTTGTGCTTTGTGGCGCGTTCCTCTCTTCTTGCGAGTAGCCACCTGCCAGCAGGTGGTTCTCTATCAGTCTCTAGTCAACGCTTGTGTGGGAGCCATGCAGTCTTGGCTGCGTGTCTGCTTGGTGGCGCCTCCCCCTCCGCCTGGGATGACTCTTGGTGGCCAGAGGCCCTTGGAAAAGCACCCATCCCGACGGACCACGCACGGAACCTGGGCGTCATCCTGGATTCCTCACTCTCGATGGACAGGCAAGTCAACGCCGTTTCTTCATCTTGCTTCAACATTCTTCGCATGCTCAAAAAAACATTCCGCTGGATCCCCACCGAAACTAGAAAAACGGTCACCCACGCTCTGGTCACGAGCCGACTGGACTACGGAAACACCCTTTACGCCGGTACCACCACAAAACTCCAGAAAAAACTCCAACGCATCCAGAACGTTTCAGCCAGGCTCGTATTAGACATCCCGCGTAAAGAACACATCTCTGGTCACCTGAAAAACCTCCACTGGCTCCCCGTCAATAAGAGGATTACTTTCCGGCTTCTAACCCACGCACACAAAGCACTCTACGAAATCGGACCCGAATGCCTCAACACACGACTGTCCTTCTACACCCCCTCCCGCCAGCTACGATCCTCCAACCAAGCCCTTGCCACTGTACCTCGCATCAACAAAACCACCATGGGAGGTAGATCTTCTCCTACCTGGCAGCTAAAACCTGGAACTCACTTCCCACTCACCTTCGCCTTACTCAGAACCACCTAGCATTCAGAAAGCAACTTAAAACGTGGATATTTGACAAGTAATTACCCACCCGTCTTCAAGCGCCCCGAGACCCTCTGGGTATGTAGTGCGCTATATACATTTATTGACTTGACTTGACTTGACATCTTCAGATTCTTATTTCTTGTTTTTGTGTTCTGCTTGTGAATCCTTTGGCAATGTTTTCAATTTTTTCTCCAAGAAAATGAATTTTGCCGCTTTGTCTATTTAGGTGTCTTTTTGTATATTGTCCTTTTTATGTCCACCTTCTTCTCCTGCCTCATCTTTCTGGCGGAGGTGGGTGGTGAATCCAGAAAGATCTTCAAGCTGCAAAACTACACCGACTGGTAAGAAACTATTCATTTTGCAGTGTGAATCTTTCTGGATTCACTATGCTGTGCATAGACTTTGTAGCGGTTTGTTATGTTTGTGGCGGCTGGGTGGAAGATGAGCGTTGGTTGTTGAATATATGTTGAAGCACCTTCTGTCCTACTTGTGCTTCCTTGTTCATTTGTATATCCACGCAGTAGTGCTTAGTGAACGTGTGCACTGAAGCCCATGTTGCCGCCAGGCATATGTCTTGAATGGGTGTATTATCCAGGAAGGCTATTGTTGCTCCCTTCTTCCTGGTAGAGTGGGCTCGTGCCCCCTCTGCTAGTTCTTGGCCTGCCTGTTTGTGGCAGAATTGAATAGTTTCTGTGATCCATCGTGCGATGGTTCCCTTTGTTACTGGTCTACCCAGGAAACTGCTTTCGAAGGACACAAATAACTGATTTGTTTTCCTGTGCTCCTTAGTTCTTTCCTTGTAATGCATTACTGCTCTTCTAGCATCCAGAGTGTGCAGTGCCCTCTCTGCGCTTGTGGATGGTTTCTGAAAGAAGCTTGGTATTTGTACTGTCTGGTTCATGTGAAACCTAGACACCACCTTTGGCATAAAGTGTGGGTCAGTTCTCATTACCACCCTATTATTGTGTATTTGACTGTAGGATTTCTGCAGTGTCAACGCTTGCAGTTCGCTTACCCTGCGCAGTGAGGTGAGAGCCACCAGAAAGGCTGTCTTCATTGCCAGCATTTATAGGGAGGCCTTATGAATGGGTTCAAAGGGCACTTTCACAAGCTCTGTTAGGTCTAAATGAAGGTTCCATGCCGGTGGCGGCATCCTCTTAGGTGGTGCAATCCTTTTTGCCTCTTCCAGGAATCTCTTTACTACTTGTGATGTAAAGAAGCTCTTTCTTGTCTCTCCTCTTGTGTAGGCTACTATCGCTGCTAGGTGTACTCTTAGCGAGGATGAACTTAGTTTTTGCTTTCAGAAGGTGCATGAGGTATCTTAGCACTGTTGATTCCCTTATCTTCTTGTGTAGTTTCTTCTTGCTGCACCATTGTGTGAACCTCTTCCATTTTGCCACATAGCACCTTCTTGTGGTAGGTCTCCTTGCCTCTCGTAGCACCCGCAGGGTGCTCTCTGGTAACCTTAGGTGTGCAAACTCTATGTCTTCAGGAGCCATGCCGCTAGGCTGAGGCTCTCTGGCTTTGGGTGTAGTACTTCTCCGTTTTGCATGGAGAGTAAGTCTTTTCTTTTACCGAACGTGTGGGGTGGTCCCTGTGCCATTTCCATTATTTGTGAGTACCTGGTCTGCCTTGGCCACTGTGGTGCCACCAGGATCAGTGTCATGTTGCTGGTTCTGCGCTTGTTGAGTACCCTGTGTATCAGTGGTATCGGGGGAAAAGCGTAGACAAATGTTTTCAACCAGCTTATCCATAGGGCAGTCACCTGGGATCGTTCCCCTGGTTACCTGGATGCGAAGTGTCGGTATTTTGCAATCTGGTGTGTTGCAAATAGGTCTATCATCGGTGTTCCCGATCTCCTAAATAGCCTTTGCGTTTCCTGTGCATTGAGCTTCCACTCGTGGGATGCTGAAGTCTGTCTGCTGAGCCAGTCTGCTTCCACATTGTCCTTCCCTGGCAGGGGTATAGCTAGCAGGTCTATTTTGAGTGGGATGGCCCATCTACATATTTTCTGTGCTAGGTTGGATAGTGCGACTGATCGTGTTCCTCCCTGTTTGTTGATGTAGAACATCGTTGTTGTGTTGTCTGTTTGTATCAACACTCCCTGGTTGTACAGTTGTTTCTGGAATGCCTTCAGGGCGAGGAACACGGTCTTCAGTTCCAGGTAGTTGATGTGTCTGACCGCATCTGCTGGAGTCCACAGACATGTCACTTTGAGTTTGTTCATGTGTGCTCCCCATCCCATCTGGGATGCGTCTGTGGTGATGGTCACCGTTGGGGTTGGTGGTGTTAAAGGCTTCCCTTTTGTTATAGTCTCCCTGTTCCACCACATAATCTTCTCCTGCACTGCGTGCATTACAGCCACTAGATCTTCCCAACTTCCTGTAGCTTGTGACCATTTTTGTTGCAGCCATTCCTGGAATGGTCTCATGTGGAGCTGTATATTGGGGGCCAGGTGTATGCAGGACGCCATCATCCCCATGATCTTGCTCGCTGTCCTCACTGTCAGAGCTCGCCCCTTCTTGTAGTGGCGCATCTCATTCAGCAGAGCTAGTGTTCTCTTGTCGCTGGGAACACCTTGTGCTGTATGGTGTTGTTCTGTGCCCCCAGGAAGATCTTCACTTGCTCTGGTTCCAATGAGGATTTCCCCCAGTGTATGGAGAAACCCAGGTCTGTCAGTGTTTCTGTGACCCGCTGTACGTGTTCCTTGCATGTACTGTGTGAACTTGCTTTTATTAGCCAGTCGTCGAGGTAAGGGTATACATGAACCCCTGCCTTGCGCAGGTACGCTGCCACGGCTGCAAGACATTTGGTGAACACCCTTGGTGGGGACTTTAGTCCGAAGGCTAGGGCTGTGAACTGGTAGTGTTCTTTGTTAATGGTAAATCTTAGTAGATGTTTGTGCTTCCTGTTCATGAGAATGTGCAGGTAGGCATCTTTGAGGTCTATGGTTGACATGAAGTCTCCGTCCCTTATCTGAAGAATAACCTCTTGTAGGGATGTCATTTTGAATTTTTGTGTCTTTACGTATTTGTTTAGGAACCTTAGGTGAAGGATGAGTCTTAGCGTTTCGTCCACCTTTGGAACTAGGAAATAGTTTGAGTACACTCCCTTGTTCCTTTTTCTGAATGGAACTGGTTCGTTAGCCTGCTTTTGGAGCAGTTCTTGCGATTCCTCTAGGAGTAACACTAGTTCTTTTCCTGAATGTTCCTTCCTTTTTGGTTTTCTGTTTGGTGGTTTCTTTTCCAGTTCTATGCAGTATCCGAACTGTATGATGTTGAGTATCCATTTGTCTGTAGTTATCTTCTTCCACTCCTGGAAGAAGTATCTTAGCCCGCCTCCTACTGGTGTTACATGTTCGTCGATGTTTGGTCCGTGTAACCCCCTATCGTTGACCTTGTTGTGCCTCACCCTCGGAGGGGTCGTGTGGGTGGGCATGCTTTGCGTGACGGAGTCACTTTGAGGTGGGTAATTGGCCCACTCTTCTTGTTTGCCCTCGTCCATTCGCCCTCCCGTGAAAGGACTGGCCCCGAGGTTGGTACTGCCAGGCTTGCTTTTGCTGTCCCTGCTGTGATTGATTGCCCCCCTGGTGTGCCTGCTGGAATGTCTGGTGAGACGTTCCCGGCTGGTTTACTGTAAATTCCTTTGTCTGTGGGTAGGGTGGGGGAAGAACCAGTTGCAGCTGGTATGGGAGCACCCTTGATGTGCTCAGCCCCTCAATCTATTCACTGGCAGGGCTAGGGTCATTAGACGCACCACAGGGGGCGGAGCCAGCATTGTGTGGGGAAAGCCCAGCCCTATTCAGAACCCAGGTGCACTCCTCCCCAGCCATAAGCATGCTAATCTCCACACTCACCACCGGGCAGACTCATCAGGAATCATGGAGCCGGGCATCCCAGCCAGCTCCAGCCAATCACACGCCAGCACCTTTACAGCACATGCACAGCCATGTCTAGAAGTGGCACTTCTACACTAGACACATACACACCGCATGCATCATTGCGCAGCATTCAATCACACGAGTCCGCACATACCAGACTCGAGCCTGCTCACCCCACGCATCAGGAACTACCAGGGACACAGACATTCCCAATGCATTCCTATGGGAGGGCAGGCACACCTTACTCCACGCACTCAAGAGTGCGCACGCACTTTCTACTGGGACACAGTGAAAGCGAGCAGAACCCAATAATCAAGATCACCAGGTCACCATTAAAAGCAAAAAGTTTAGGGGTGAACCTGCCAGAAGGGCCAAGTCCAACAGTTAAGAACAATTGGGGGCTGTGGGATTCAGCGCTCCTGGCACGTGGTGGAGGCCACGTATCCGGCGTACAGCTCTCAATCCTCGAGCCGCGGGATACGGAGGGCTGCAATTTAGAGGGACAATCTGCTCCTTTGATACCAAGTGACAGCGGACAGCCGTGACACTGGTGTTGGGTGGTAGTGGGGTTCCGGGTCCATTTCTCCATCCCCTAGGGAAACAAGGGACATCGCTACGAGTTCCCACTCCTCAGGAGCTTCTAACTCCTCCTTGAGGGCGACTGCGGTCAGGTGACGGGGGGGGTTGCCAGAGATGGTGGGCTTTTTGTAGAGGGGACACTGGGCGTCACTGGCATAGTGGCCTGGTTGTTGACATTTGTAACAAGGAGGTGGCGTTCCTTGGCCCCGGTCTGCCTGGAGGGACCCTAAGGCTCATTACAGGGGGAGATGTTGATCCTGGCTGCTGGTTTCCTTGGGGGCTACGTTGGGGCCCTGGCGGGAACTCCCGCAGCCTACCTTGGCTTCACCCCCTCGCTGTCAGGGGCCCTTCTCAGTTCTAGCATTGTTACCCACTGTGCCCCTAGGGACCTGGGTGTTCACTCAGCGGTCTGCCTCCACGTCGAGCCATCTGGGGTTAGTAAGCTTGCTGTCCAGGAGGTGCTGGCGCAGTTCCAAAAAGCAGTTTAATGATAGGTGTTCCCAGGCTATCAGATCAAATAACTCTTCGAACGTGGTGACCTTACTGCCCTTGATCCACCCTTCCAAGGCTCTACTGTAAAAGTTGACATATTCTGCCCAGGTGGTACCAAGGAGCTTTTTGCAATCCCTGAATCGCTGCCTGTACATCTCAGGGGTGAGCCCATACCTAGCTACTAGGGCCTCCTTCATGTGGCTGTAGGAATTCAGTATCGTGGAGGGGAGTTCTAGCATGGTATCCCTCCCCTCGCTCAGGAATCGTCCCCACAGCCCGGCCCTGCAATCCTTTTCCGGGACCCGGTGGGAGTTCATTGCTACCTCATAGGCTTTAAACCATTGTTGAATGTCCTCGTTCCTATAGTATTCCTTGACTAGGTCTTTAGGGATGTGAACCTTGGCTTCCACAGGGGGAGGGGTTCCTCGTTCCCCGGGGGCCTGGCTTCCTCACTCCTAGCCTTGAGTTCGAGTTCCTTCAAGCTCCGTTCGTGCTCTAACTAGAGTTTCCTGCCTCATGCTCTCGCTGCAAAATTTTTCCTCCAACTCCCCTTGCAACCTCAACTCTTCTATAGCTAACTTCCTTTCTGCTAATTTTAACTCCCCTTCAATTTTTAGCTTAGCTAGCTCTAACTCGTGGGCTCTGCTCTTCTCTCGATCTACCAGTTCCTCTGGGGACAGGCCTCTCTCTAGCGTGTCGCTACGCGCAGGGGAAACTGCTCTCTCCCTCTTAGGGGCCCCAGGTTCGTCCTGCCGTCCATCCCCAGCACCGTTCCCTTCTACATGGGGAGGAGGCGCCCTGGACTCTACCCAGGCCTTCAGGGCCTTCTGGAAATCTTTCTTGGTGTTTAGGCCAGTGGTGGGGAATTGAAAGTCCTTACAGAATTGTTTCAGTTCCCTAAGGGTGTAATTCTCTAATTGGTCTTCTTGAAAGGTAGGGTTCTCGCTGGGTCCGGTAAGACTCATGGCGCTAGGTAGTGTGTCAGCTGCTCCCCTATACAAAGACCACAAATGCTGATTCGAATCTCTTCCGCTGCTAACAGTGTTAGAGGGGGGAGGTCTCTGGAGGACAGAGTCAAGTACTCCTGACCACCACAGGACCCCTCTCCTCCAGGAACGTTACCGAGCACTAGAGTCAGACCCTCCAGAGGGGAGGGTTAAGCATTAATGTTCATGTACACGAAGACAGCACCACACTACAAAGGGACACCACACCAATGGGTTATAGGCAAAACAAGTTCTTTATATATGGCTTCTCATCAGATCAAGGGATTATGTACACTTTGGCTAGGGGCCAGCTTTGCTTCTTGAATGGCCGGGACTCATGGAGGGGATATGCGGGAGACTTCGTGGGAATTCTCGAAGTACTCACAGTCTCCCCGGGTTAGTCTCTAGTCCGGTCGGTTCTGGAGGGCTGTGGGATTCAGCTCTCCTGGCACGGGTGGTGGAGACCACGTATCCGGCGTACGGCTCTCAATCCTCGAGCCGCGGGATACGGAGGACTGCAATGTAGAGGTATCAGACGTACGACTCACAATCCTCGAGTTCTCACGCGCTTCCAGGAACGGGATGGACAGATGTAGCTGTGGTGCGTACGCTGGAGCGCACAGGCTCTCAAGCGCTTCCAGGTACGGGATGGACAGATGTAGCTGCGGTGCGTACTCAGGAGCGCACATGTCCTCAAGTACTTCCAGGTACGGGGCGGATAGATGTAGCTGTGGTGCGTACTCGGGAGCGCACAGGTCCTCAAGCACTTGCAGGTACGGGACGGACAGTTGTAGCTGCGGTGCGTACTATGGAGCGCACAGGTTCTCAAGCGCTTCCAGGCACGGGGCGGAAAGATGTAGGCCAGGTACAAGGCTTGAGCCGCGAAGAAGTGAGCAGGGTTTGAGCCGGGGGCAATGAAGTGTCCTCACGGGGTCAGGGGAGCCGCGATATCGTCAGCAGGGCTCAGAGTGTCTTTGGTGGGACTGTGACGTTCTTCTTCTCCAGGATGGGCCGCGACCACGTCAGCAGGGCCCTCTTCTTCCAAGATTCAACTAACCCCACTCCCGAGGTGGCCCCCGTTATATCTCTCCTTTTTCCTTTCAAGTTGTAGCCCTCCCAGATGGCTCCTCGGGCCTGGGGCTGATTGTCAGTGCCTCTGGCCATCTGGCACTCATCTCCTTTGAAGTCTGGAGGTGGGGCCTTTCCGCTGCCCAGCAGGGAGCGGGTCGTTTCGGGCAGGAGGTGCGAACGAAACTCCTCCGCCCCATTCCACTGGGAAAAGGATCGCTACCCACAGCTGGGCAGCGGGGCGAAGGGGGGTTCAGGTTTCTGAGGTTGGGACCCTATGGGGAGGGCGCTGGTGGACCCCAGTTTCTATTGTTGGGCCTGGGCACTAGGCTTCCTGCTACTGGGGGGACCTGGGGGTGCTATGTCAGGGTGGCTACGATTCTTCTGGGATCAGGGGGGGGGGGAAGTAGGGAGGACAGAGGAGAGGGCTACGCTGGGGGTGGCCGCGCACAGGGGACGGTCGGGGCCCGGGAGGTAAGAAGGCCCACGCCAAGGAGGACAGGTCTAACAGTACTACAACACAAACAGATAATCATGGAAATGATCAAAACTTGTCTAAAGGAGAACATTTTCCTCTTTAAAATACATTGTATAAGCAAATACAAGGAACAGCCAGGGGGACATGCTTCGCCCCCAGCTATTCCAATCTTTTGGTGGGCTGGTGGGAGGAGCACGTCCTATGGAATCAAGATCAGAATAGATTCATTGGTCAAATCAGTGTGTGGCTCAGGTATATTGATGACATCTTCCTCGTTTGGGACAGGAGCGAGGAAGACCTTAAAATCTTTTTAACTGTCATCAATAACAACAACATCAATCAATTCACCATGAAATGCAGCCAGGAAACAGTGGATTTCCTTGATATATGAAAGTTTCACTCAAAAATGGCACACTCCAGACTGATCTCTACAGGAAGAACACTGCTGGCAACTCGATCCTCCTTGCGGATCTATCATCCACCAAGCTACTGCTGGAGTATCCCCTATAGCAAGTTTCTCAGAGCCAAAAGAAACAGTAGCACCAAAGAAGGCTATAGGAGAACCAAACAGGACACGCTAGATCGGGTTAGTGCCAGAAAGTATCCTATAAAAAGCCTTATAAAATCTAGCATAAGGGCTGATGAAAAATCGAGAGATGAACTTTTACAAGGAAAACCAGACATATCAAGGGAACCTGACAAAGAACTGATACGATTTATCGCCAAGTTTACATGTCAAACAAACAACTTATGCAAGATCTTAAAAAGTAGATGGGCAATACTAACACATGATACCACCTTGCGAACGAAGATAGGCAAATACACCCAACATCACTTTTAAGAGAAATCTTTCCATAAAAGACATGTTAGTACACAGCCATCTCACAAGTAACAGGCAAACTTGGATGCAACAGAGTTGAGGTTTCAGAAAATGCGGTAACTGCAAGGCGTTCAAATTCATCACTAGCGTCTATTAGATTACCCTAGACAGGATTAGGAAGAAACACTGTATCACTAAACCAATCAAATGCGAAACAAACTATGTACTATATGTAATCATCTGCCCATGTGACAGATGAAATATAGGGTTGACTACCTTTCCCATACAAAAGCGTGTACTCGAACATTGGTATGCCATCACAAATGCAGACATGAGCTACAGCCCAACACTTCAGGGAACCCCATGATGGAGACTGGACCAAAGCCAGATTGTTTGGCATTGATACTGTTGTGAAACACCCTAGGGGTGGCAGCAGAGCTACTGCATTACGCAGAATGAAATCTAGGTACATATTAGAAGCAGGAAGTCTCGCTCCACATGGTATGAACCAGGGCGAAGAGCTTTACACACACTTGTAAATTAGAAGCTCCTATGTGTAACTCCTTTTTCTTTTCTTTTGATGATATTTCTAATTGTCACAAATGTATATATTTCTTTCTGAAGACATATCACATTCATCATCGATATTATTTTCTCCTTTTATAGTGGTTTTCCAAGATGCAACACAAAGAAGACTGTACTTAGGTTGTACTTACGTTACGCTGGTATACTAAATTGCTCTTTTTCTCACTGATAAATATTTGGAAGCTTCCATGCACATCTGCTGGTAGCGTTAAGGAGACTATAGAAGGCGACCCCATGTGGCAACACATTTTTTTATTCACTGAGGTGGAAGTACGATTTCGTTTTTATTTGGGTACTATACCCTTAAGCACAGCAGCATTTGTTTGTCAGTTTTGAATTAGTGCACTAGACCAGGGTTCTTCAATCTGTGGGGCGCGCCCCCCTGGGGGGGGCGTGGCGCCATCCCAGGGGGGGCGCGGGCTCCACTTCGATCTTCCCTTTGTGCCCGTTTCTTTGTCTGGGTGATTCTCCCAGGAGGGGGCCAATTCACGGAGTCGACAGCGTGCGAGGCAGGGGTCTCCTCTGCTAAAAACGAAAGCAAACAAACAGACACGCTTTCAGTTTTAGCAGAGGCGACCCCTTGCCTCCCACTCCAGCTGAAGCTGTCAGCTCTGTGAATTAACCCCCTCCTGGGAGAGTTAGCTCTTCCCAGAAGGGAGAGAAGGTTTCGCAGAAGTTTTGAGGCACGGGCAGGGTGGGCTCTGGTCCAGGGCCCCAGCCTTTCAAGGGGGGTGGGAGTGAGGGGGAGTTGGGGGGGCGGGAGTCCTTCAGTTATTTTGGGAAGGGAGGGAGAGGTTGCAATCCGGGTTTGGGCCATGAATCGGGACAGTGGGCTCTGGTCTGTGGTCCTCAATTCATGAGGATCTTTGTGTGGGCACCCGGTGTTCAGGGATGTTGGTTTGCAGATTCGAATTTTAATCATAAAAGGTGTGAGGGTGGAGTGGTGGATGTATGGGTGGGGGGTGGATGGATGAGTGGGGGGATGGATGGTGAGTGAAAGGGTGAATGGATGGTGGGAGAGAGGATGGATGCATGAGTGGAGGGATGGATGGGAGTGGATGATGTGTGTATGGTTGGAAGGGTAGATGGATGGGTGGAGGGGTGGATGGATCAGTGAAATGGTGGATGGATTGATGGGGGGGTGGATGGTGGACTAGTCGGTGGGTGGATGGATGAGAGAGGTGATGGATGGATGGATGGATTGATGTATTTATGGGTGAAGGGATGAATGAATGGATGGATGAGTGAAGGGGTGGATGTGGGGATGGATGGGTGATTGAGGAGGGTGGATGGATGAGGGGATGGATGGAGGAGTGAAGGGGTGGATGAGTGGTCAATGGATGGTTTCATGAGTGGATGAGTGGATGGATGAGTGGGTGGATGGGTGAAGGGTGGATGGAGGGATGGGTGGCTGGGTGAGGGGGGAATGGAGAGAGGGGGAGGATGGATGGATGGATGAGTGATGACATGGATGAATGATTGGCAGAGTGGATGGGCAGGTATGTGCATGGATGGGTGAGGAGAGGAGCATGGAGATGGAAGGGTCAGAGAGTGCATGCATGAGTTGGGGGGGAGGGTGGAGAGCGGGATGGATGGATGGGTGGATGGATGAGTGGGTGGACGGATGAGTGACTTGGTGGATGGATGAGTGGGTGGGGGGATGGCTGGATGGGTGAGAGGGTAGGTGGTTGGATGGATGAGTGGATGGATGGATGGATGGGTGGAGGAGTGGATGGATGGGTGAAAGAGTGGATGGATGAGTGGAGGAGTGGATGGATGAGTGGAGGAGTGGATGGATGGATGAGTGGAGGAGTGGATGGATGAGTGGGAGGATAGCTTGGGTGAATGGTTGGATGGATGAGTGGGTGGATGGATGGGTGGAAGAGTGGATGGGTTGGTGAGGGGATAGATTAGGTGAAGGGGTGGATGGATGATGGATGGATGGGTGAGGGGGTGGATGGAGGGATGAAGAGGTGAGATGAGGGATGGAAGATGGATGGGTTTGCAAGTGGTTGAAGGGGTTTGAATGTGGATGGGGCTCAGATGGAGGGACGGAATGAATGGTGGGGGAGTTGGTGGATGACAAGGTGTACATGATGGATGGGGAGGGTTGTGATGACTTCCTTTGCTTTCTTGGTGCCATGAGAGCTGTGGTTCAGAGTGGAAGGTATTTGAATTGTTTGGCTGCTCCCTTGCCTATGTGTTACTGTTCTGTATTCTATGTGTGCTCATGTGTGGGATCTATGCATCATGCGTGTGACATTTTGCGTGACGTCCAGCTGCTACTTGAATGCGGGGCCCCCATGGCTAAGGTTGGGTTCCATGTTTTGGGTTCCGCTTGGTGAAGCACCCATGGTGTGTTCCTTATAGTGGGTTCATCACGGCGGTCCTCCCTTTGGTTCACTTGTGCATGGTGCTTTACATCCTACAATGTATTTGTTTATTTGTTGGGGAGTTTGTGAGATTGGGTTCGCAGCACTTGCGGTGTTGAAGACTAGGTACCGTTTAGAACTGGATGTGGAGCACAGTCTGAGGATGGCAGTGGCAGGGATTCACCCACAGATTGAGAGTCTAGGTGTGGCTGGGCACCGGCACACACGTCACATTCATGTTGGTGGTGTTGTTGTTGATCTCTGTCCTGTGTAAGGCAGGGCATCCTAGTGGGGAGAATTTGCGCACATTTTGTCTTGGAGGATTGTGTTTTGAGCTGTCTGGTACGCCTCTGTCGTTTCGTCACACCCACTCACAGGCCTGCTGTTTGCTAGGCACTCTTGTTGTGTTGAGCATTGTTTGCCGGATATGGCCCGTGGTGTGCGCGTGGCAGTCGATCATGTGGTGTGCCGGCTTCCCGAGGTTACTGTTGGGTGGTGGGGGGCCCAACATCTGGGGGAATTCAGCTGGGGGGGCTCAACCTGGAAAAGTTTGAAGACCTCTGCACTAGACTCTAACATAACATTGTTTATCAAAATAAAAATATAATTCAGAAATAAGCCAAACATAGCTGAACAACTGTCATAGAAACTGTACTATACCTAATATATGGTGGCTAAAGTCAATATTATTGGTAAAACTTAGTTTACTAAATAACTGCTTTTGTTCGTCATTGATAAATTTTTTGTTGACAAAGAGTTGAGGAGGAATGACAGAATGTGAAGTATTTTGTTTATGTTTACTTGAACGTGTTTTTGCACGTTGTATAAATGCAATGAACATAGAGAAAAACGGGTTATGTGAAAAAGTTTGTCAGATCGAAACGCGTCAGTTTCGTTTAACAAATAAATACCAGTGATAAAATACAACTGGTGTGGCTGTTTTCTCAGGAGTGACAGGCAAGGGGGAATACATGTGGAGTATACATATATATATTCACTGAAAAAACTACAGGTTACAGGGACGTTAGAGTTAGGCTCAGATGTCACTCGTACAAAACATAGAAATTCAGCTGGTATAGTTACCCAGGCTAACTATAACGTATGCCTCTGCAATGCAATGCTTATGACCTCACATACTGCATCACTCATGACATGGTCAGTGCCATCACTAATGACAACATCCACAGAACCCCTCACACACACACACTCCTACCCCATAGAACCTCTCATAGACCCAATCCCAACCCCACATAACCCCTCACATACCCATTCACAGACCCTTACCAGCACTCACACAACCAATGACTCATCCAAAGAGCCACTCACAAATCCACTCACTCGGATAGATGCAGCACATTCCTGCCCTTTCCCCATCACGCAGTGCAGCTAGGTGACTTGCTGAGCTGCGCTGTGTGCCCCTAAGTGTAGCAGAAGGACATGCAGTATGGACAGTTTTTTCTCAGTGAAGAGTGAAGAGTAAAGAGCGGTGCAGCGTGCCCAGATTTTCTCTTTTTTAAACGCCCCTCGAGCTGTAGTAAAAAGTGATTCTGTTTGCAGACCACAGATGGGCTCTAAACACCCTGCACAGAATAGTCAAAGGCAGAGGAGTCTGCACAGATATCCTCTTTTATTTTAAACCCCCCTCACAGTGTAATAAAAAGCAGTGCAGTGTGTGCACATGAGCTTTCCTGTCAACAGCCCTCATAGAGCAAGGAAAAGCAATGCAATATACAGATTTTCTCGGTTCTCAGAGATTATTAGTAAGCTGAGCACAAATTTCTCACAAAGTAACAAAAAGCAGGGCCGTTTTCACAGACATCTTCTTCAAAGTGCAGTAAAAAGCAGAGCAATGTGCACCGATTTCTCACAGTGCAAGGGGCACAGACTACTCATAGTGCAGTACAATGCATGGCAGCATGCACAGATCGCTCATAGTGCAAATAGCCGTGCAGCATGCACTGATTCCACACAGTGCAGTACGATGCAGGGCAGTGTGCACAGATTTCTCATAGTGGAGTAAGATGCAGTGCAGTGTGACAGGTTTCTTATAGTGCAGTAAGATGCAGGGCAGTGTGCACAGATTTCTCATAGTGGAGTAGGATGCAGTGCAGTGTGACAGGTTTCTCATAGTGCAGTAAGATGCAGTGCAGTTTGACAGGTTTCTCATAGTGCAGTAAGATGCAGTGCAGTGTGCATAAATTCACCCTCCCAGAGGTCCCCAGATAGAAGAAGCCAGCTCAGTCCACCCCCTTCAGTGATTTCTCATAGTGGGGTAAGACGAAGTGCAGTTACACCGATTCCTTATAGTGCAGCAAGGTGCAGTGCAGTGTGCACAGATTTCACACAGTGCAGTTAGATACAGTGCAGTGCACTGACATAGACTTGACATAGTGCAATAAGATACAGTGCACTGCACAGACTCCTCATAATACAGTCAGATGCAGTGCAGTGTGCACAGATGTCTCACAGTGCAGTAAATAGCATTGCAGTACTCGGAATTCCTCATAGTGCTGTAAGGTGCACTGTGGTGTGCACATATTCCTCATAGTGCAGTAAGAGGTGGTAAAGCGTTCACAGGTTTCTCAGAGTGTACTACGTTACAGTTCAGTGAGAGCAGATTTCTCAGAGTGGAATAAGACGCAGCACAGTGTGCACAGATTTCCCATAGAACACTAAACTGCAGTGCAGTGTGCATAGATTACTCATTGCAGTACAATGCAGTGCAGTGTGCACAGATTTCTCATAGAACACTAAACTGCAGTGCGCATAGATTACTCATTGCAGTACAATGCAGTGCAGTGTGCACAGATTTCTCACAGTGCAGTGGCACAGACTTCTCATAGTGCTGTAAGTTGCAGTACAGTGTGCACAGATTTCTCATAGTGGAGTATAATGCAGTGCAGTGAGACCGGTTTCTCGTAGTGCAGTAAGATGCAGTGCAGTGTGACAGGTTTCTTATAGTGAAGTAAGATGCAGGGCAGTGTGCACAGATTTCTCATAGTGGAGTATGATGCAGTGCAGTGTGACAGATTTCTCATAGCGGAGTACGATGCAGCGCAGTGCGACAGGTTTCTCATAGTGCAGTAAGATGCAGTGTAGTGTGACAGGTTTCTTATAGTGCAGTAAGATGCAGGGCAGTGTGCACAGATTTATCATAGTGGAGTAGGATGCAGTGCAGTGTGACAGGTTTCTCATAGTGCAGTGAGATGCAGTGCAGTGTGACAGGTTTCTTACAGTGCAGTAAGATGCAGTGCAGTGTGCATAAATTCACCCTTCAACACACGTAATGTGCCCAGGGCCAGAAGGAAAGCCCCTTCACCCTCCCAGAGGTCCTCAGGTAGAAGAAGCCAGCTCAGTGCACCCCCTTCGTGATTTCTCATAGTGGGGTAAGACGAAGTGCAGTGACACCGATTCCTTATAGTGCAGCAAGGTGCAGTGCAGTGTGCACAATTTCACACAATGCAGTTAGATACAGTGCAGTGTTGTAAACGAATCTAGGACCTTAGTGTAATTTTCCCGATTCATGCCCTTATATAGGTATACTTTACCCTATCATTATATAGGCATAGAAATCATTACCATATTTGGCCTAAGCCTTACAGCCCAAATACAGCAAGGCTTCTTCCACTAAGTTGCAAGAATTCACAAGGATTTCTTGGAAAAACCCGCCTTCAGCAGCTAGGAACATCCCCTTGCTTGAATATTAAGTTATCCAAGAAATCCTGGAGTTTTTTAGGAATTTAACCTTTGAGTGACGTTATTAAGTCTAATCATGCGTCAAATTCGGTATCTTCATGGTATAAATATACCTACCTTTGCCCAAACGAACACACAGTGGTTTTGGAGCAGATCGACTAACTACATGCCCGACGCCCTGCAGCAGCAAGTGCCAAAAGAAGCCGACCCGCCAGCAGACGCACTGAGAGACGCTGTTTCTTCTCTTGCCGAGAAATCCAGCTCCAGTGTTTCCAGCTTACCCTTGCGGGTATCTGGGAGATCGAGTCCTGAGAGGGAGATACAAGACCTCATTCATTCTAAACCAAGGTACGGAGCTGATTAGACCCTTAGAGAATTCTTGATTAGACACTTGCACATTCCAGGCAAAGAATACTAAACTTAAAATTAGTCCTAAAAACGTATTTCTTCCCTCGTGCTAGGCTTAGGTCAGGTACACCGGGGTAGGCGTATTTTAGAAGCACCAGTTGAGTACTTTTAGCCATTCTTTTATCACTGTATGTATTTTATATATTTAGGGCAACTTATGGCTTAAGAAACCATATCATGCTTTTACAGTACTACTTTATAATACTGTTCGTATTATATGCCCTGTACTTTATAACAAGCATTACTATTGTAGCAGTACATTTCTCATACTTGAGATAGAAGACTGTTCAATAAATACCTTTTATTGAAAACGCCCGTCTCTCTAATTTATCAGCAACTCTGGTGAAACGAAGCATGCACGATTGACTGAGTAAAATAGTTATCAACTGTTTCCGCGACTCTGAAGATTGATTTCTTATTCTTGGGAAACAAAGTTGTCATGTTATATGGTTGTCAGAGACTAATCCCTTCTTGTACTTTCGAGAAAGTTTCTAGTGACCTCTGAGCTAGCTGGCACACACAATTCAATTTAGTATATTCGGTAGAGAACTAGTCGACCTCAGTCCTACGTCTAAGCTGCAGGATATATTATTCCAATGCGCAGAGCCTATTGGGAATATAGGAACTACACTACAGCAGTGCACTGACATAGACTTGTCATAGTGCAATAAGATGCAGTGCACTGCACAGACTCCTCATAAAGCAGTCAGATGCAGTGCAATGGGCACAGGTTTCTCACAGTGCAGTAAATAGCATTGCAGTACTCCGAATTCCTCATTGTGCTGTAAGGTGCACTGTGGTGTGCACAGATTCCTCATAGTGCAGTAAGAGGCGGAGAAGCGTTCACAGGTTTCTCAGAGTGTACTACGTTACAGTGCAGTGTGAACAGATTTCTCAGAGTGGAATAAGACGCAGCACAGTGTGCACCGATTTCTCATAAAACACTAAACTGCAGCGCAGTGTGCATAGATTACTCATTGCAGTACAATGCAGTGCAGTGTGCACAGACTTCTCACAGTGCAGTGGCACAGACTTCTCATAGTGCTGTAAAATGCAGTACAGTGTGCACAATTTCCTCATAGTGCTGTAGGATGCAGTGACGTGTGCACAGCTTTCTTATAGTAATAAGATGCAGTGTGCACATATTTCTCACAGTGTAGTAAGATGCAGTGCAGTGTGCATATAATCCTCACAGTACAGTAAGAAACAATGCAGTGTGCATAGATAATTCATAGTTCAGTAAGATGCAGTGCAGCATGTACAGACTGCTCAGAGTGCAGGAAATACAGTGCAGCCTACAGAGATTTCTCACAGTGTTGTATGATGCAGGGCTGAGTGGACAGATTTCTCACATTGCAGTAAGATGCAGTGTAGAGTGCAAAGATTCTTCACAGTGTTGTAAAGATGCAGTGCAGTAGCACATATTCCGCATGCAGTAAAATGCAGGGCAACATGCAGTGATTTCCATCATGCAGTGAGATACTGTGCAGAGATTACTCATAGTGCAGTCAGTTGCCTTGTGTCACTAGGAACCCTGTTATTTTTAACTATAACCAGGGACCGAAAAAGGGAAGAAAAGAAATGAAAGGGAAGGGAAGCAGAAGGAACATCATTTACGTATTGGCAAGGATTCCTTCAATGACTCCTTATACTGGATACATTGAAGGAATAGTGTATAGAGAGCCACATTTTCAATGACGTTGGGTAACAATCATTATGTTAAATACCTTGATTAATTACCTTCCACCCGATGTAGTCATCTCAGAGATAAAGAACTCCTTGCCAATACGTAAGTGTCTATGTCTTTTAATTAAGAATTTTAGCTGAGCTAAAAGTTCAGGAACTGACATCTTATCAATGTCTGGATGTGGTGTGTAGCTGGCTAGAACCGGCCACGTTGCTCCTGGTCTACCTAGTGGACCGAGCCTGGTGATGTGATCATTATGTTTTAGGGCGCCTTTAAACCAGAGCAGGTGCTCTTGGTATTTTAGTGGAATTTCAATCTCCTCGAACGGAGTGTATTCATCCGGAGGTTCCTCTATTTTGTAATAGTGGAAGTCTTTTGTCGTAGCGTGTGCTGCTGGAAAATGTATTCATGAATAGAATACCTCTGTCTGCCGATATTCATGTGCCCTTTATCACGAATAGGACTGTACCACCTCGTGCTGTCAGTCCATTTTCTATAAGTTTTAGAGTTATAGTTCTTCTTACATTGACCGGAATGATTATAGCATCCGGGTCGGTTTCATGGAGACTTGTGTCTTCCTCGAAGAGTCGAGCTGCTATTCTTGCTCGCTCCCTTTCTTCGTCACTTTTTGCCATTTAACTGACTGAAAGTTTTCTGTTGCAGATCGAGTTTCAAGGAAACAAAGATTAGGTGCACAATATTTTGGAACACTGTATCCTTCAACGTTGATCAAACCAAAAACTAAAACATAGGATTCTCATCCTACTACGTTCCGGCGGATATTAACCTTTCACCCACTCCAGACGTCTATTGGAGTTTTTACGGGGAAAGGGTTCTGTGTGAAAAAGCACGACTGAGTTACTCTAGTGTCTTGCGTTAGATTATAGCCTTACCAAACGTTGGGCGCCATGTAGTGTAGTTCCTATTTTCCCAATAGGCTCTGCCCATTGGAATAACATAAACAGCAGTGTAGACGTAGGACTAAGGTCATCTAGATCTCTACTGACTATGTTAAACTTAATTTAGGTTTGCGCCAGCTAGCTCAGAGATCACTGGAAACTTTCTAGAATGAATAGGGAGGGACAAGCTCCCCTGGCTCAGACAAGAAGGGATTCAGTTTCCGACAATCGCATAAACATGACAACTTTGCTCCCTCAGAATAAGAGTATCTCTAGAGTTGTGTGAAAACAATAGACAGCTATTTCACTCAGTCAATCGTGCATACTTAGTTTCACCAGAATGCAGAGAGATAGAAAGACGGGCGTTTTTCAATAAAAGGTGTTATTTATTGAGCAGTCTTCTTCCTCATGCAAGAGAAATGAATTGCCACAATTGCAATACTTAAAGTAAAGTAAAGTGCGTACAGTAAAAGTAGTATTATGAAATAATACTGTAAAAGCATTGATATGGTTTCTTAGCCATATGATACTTTAAAATAGATAAAATATATACATACATAAATACATTGACTAACGTACTCAACTGGTGCTTCTAACTAAGCCGACCACGGTGTACCTGACCTAAGCTTAATACGTGGGATGGGACGAGTAAGTAGCAGTTTTAAGTTAAGTTGGTTAAGATAATTTTGCCAAGAATCTGCATCAAGAATTCTCTTAAGGGTTTAGTCAGCTCCGTACCTTGGGAATAAAATGTGGGAGGTCTGGTATCTCTTTCCTCAGGACTCGATATTCCAGCAACCCGCAAGGGTAGGCTGGAAACACCGGAGCTGGATTTTCTCGGCTGGAGAGAAAGGCAGCGTCTCTCTCAGTGCGTCAAACAGGAGGGGCCGCTTCCGTGGGTACTCGCATCAGCTGGGCTCTCGGGCAAGTAGATGGCCGCTCTGCTCCAAACCACTGTGTGTTTGCTTAAGGCAACTGTTGGTATTTTATACCTGGAAGGTGCAGAGTTCGACCTAAGGTTGGACATAAGACGTCACTAAGAACTAACAGTTCTTTCTGGACTTCAGGAGTTCTTGTTTCAATCAAAACAAAAGCAGGGGGGTTTTCCCGGGCTACTGGAGTCTTGGTTTGTTTAAAGAACGCGTTGTCCTTTCTAGGAGTTGATGGGAGTAGCCGTGATGTGCTTTGGATTGCATGGGCTATTACTGAATATGAATCTGATTCTTATGCCTTTATCAGGATATTATTGATTATAACCTCACAAGGGCATAAATCGTGAATATAGAATTAGGGTCCTAGATATGAACACGACAATGAGACGGGCCCGCTCTCCATTTTTAACCTCAACCTCAGGGAGAAAAAACAAATCTCAACCATGCAGCAGTGCCACCCATCGCTGCCTTTAATGCAATTTCAACGAGACTCCTTGAAGTTCTTTCAGTCTCATCATGTCAGAACTGGAGCATTTTCAATTTTACATACAAGAAAGCCGTAGATGTTGCTTATTAATCTTGTGCAACTAATAACCACCGACAAAGCCAATAGTCCTGGCTTGTTCTAGGTGTAATTTTACTTCTTGTAATATTTATCTGGAGGCAATGACCGTTTTTTTTCATCCCACTTAAAGCCCTGCTGTCGGTCAGTTTGTTGGCCGTTTTTTGACTAGTTGTTGACCTGCTTTATGGTCAGGTGAGCCGGTTTTTACTTTTGGTTTTTATGATATTAATGCAAACATTGCCTGCAGCAAACTCAAATCAGTGCAGTCCTTCCATACCTTACAAAAAACGTATACAGCATGTGGTTACAAGTTGAAAACTGCGCTAGTTTGCAAACATGGGACACTTTTCTAGCCAAGTAACTCCCTAATGGGGGCCCCTTTTATTTTGGTGCAGAGGCCTATTTTCTGTCCCATTCTGATGCTGCATGTCAGGCAGGGCCACTGGAATTATGCGATTGTGCGTTGGCGGCGATTGCTGCATAATTATGCATTTGACACATTTTACCAACTAATCCATCAGCTGCTGCATAATCTACACATTTTAACAACAAAATTGTTTTCTCTCTCAAACAGTTAAAAAGTTACTAAAAATGCAGCAACACGTCTTGCCGCATGTCGAAAGGCCCTTTGAAAAGCTGGAATAGTCAACTTCCTGTTTCCCACTACTAAATGTGGGTATTAAATGGTTACTAATGGAGGTGCAACCAGTGCCCAAACAGTGTTACCAAGTTTAAAAATAGCAAAAAAATGAAGTAATACTATTTGGAAATGTGCCGGGTTATGCCGCATAATTTGCCTTTTTGTTGCCACATAATTTATCACCCTGCCACATAATTTAACCCTTTCCTGCCACATAATTCCAGCGATCCTGCGGTTAGGGTAATCCATGGCAGTGATTTTGTTCCCATTTATATTTCTCATGATTTACTGATTCTTGCACTCCCCAAGAGGGCTAGCTCTTTACAGCATGTGTGTTTGTGTATTTTATTTCACAGCATAGTAACCTCCAGGTGTTTATAACAGGCTCCAGCTGAGGACTTTGGTGCTGAGGCTGTTAGCAGTACAACTTTCACACTGTGCCTGTCTTGGGGTCAAAAAGGTGTTCAGATTACATGACCATTCAAAATATGGCCTCTGTGCAGAGCATAAAGAGCAATGGTCCTGCATTCCAGTTGTGATGGCAAACTTGTGTTGACAAATGAAAAAATTATCTGCCAGTCAGCAATGGGGTACAGAAGGGGATGATTGGCAGAGCGTTTGAGCAAATCAAACACTCACCCCCAGTCAACTGATCTGGGTTTAATCCATCACCGTTCTTTAGCTCACTGCGCCACCCCAGTTCAGACATGGCCATATGCAAATCAGTCTGACCCTGTGTCCCATGGGAACAGTCCAGCCCGAACTGCCAACTCCATGTCTTCCCTGTACCGGAAACAAGCATCCTGGGACCGGTTTCTGGCATTTCAGCCATCATCAGCCAGGCTAGCTTGAATCCAGTGGCAGAGTGAGCAAGGGACTCACGTCTGAGCATACCCTGCCACACTTAGGGAGAACAAAACGAAACAAAAGGGGTGATGGACGGAGCGCTTGAGCAAATCAAATACTCACCCCCAATCAACTGATCTGGGTTTAATCCATCACCATTCTTTAGCTCACTCCACCACCCCAATTCAGACATGGCCATATGCAAAACAGTCTGACCCTGTGCCTCATGGGAACAGTCCAGCCCGAACTGCCAAACTTGTATTGACAATTGAAAAAATTATCTGCCAGCCAGCAATGGGGGCTGGGAATCATGCTCTGCTTGCTCACACTTGTGGTGACACAAAAAGCGTTACAGTCCATGGGGGGGCACTTACATTACAGGCACTACGTACCCATGGTACAACATACTAGGGACATATGGGTATGTTAACTTATTCCAATTGTGTGTAAACCAATATGAAATACACATTTTAAGGGTCAGAGCACTGGCTGTGAGGTCTGATTGGCAGGACTCAGTGCACCAGAATCAAACAGCCAGCAGCATCAGTCCAAAGGATTGGGTGATCATGCAAACACTCACAGCAGCACACCTAAGCAACCGGCAAGCACCCATTTACATACTCTTCACAGAAGGCAGTGCCTAGTGTCCTGCCACCTACATCCCGCCACATCATAACCTCTGTGTGAGATTGCACACCCCTAAAGACCAAAGTCTTTTTACTCAGTCATGCCTGCCTAAATTGTTCCATACCCAGTTATCCATCCACACATCCACCCCAAACACTGTCTGAGGCCCTTGGGCAAAGTTAGTGCTTTACAAGTTTTATATTCATTCATTCAATCATGGTATCTAGCTGTATGTTCTATTACCCCAACCACAAACCATCCCTTATCTGCGTCATCAGTTGGGAAATCTCAATAAGGTTTAATTCTGTCCGAATCCAAAACACCACAGCCCCAAACCTGGAGTCATGCCATAGTCCACAGCCACCAGAGTCCCATACCTAGCATGGGAAGCGCGATGTTCCTTACTTCACATCCTTTCACCCCCTCCACCCCACAAATGGAACACATCCACACCCGACATCCATACCCCCCGGACACAGGAACCCCCACTTTATTAGTAGGTGTGCTGCTGAGAGAATCAGCAATTACTTTTTCATTCTTGACTGTACCTTTCTTTTATATAGCACGTCATTCCATCCTTTTGCTACCTGCACCCATTGAAATGCTATGCGTTTTAACCTATTTCAGATTAATTGATGGGTGGGTTGGCATAGTTAGGGCTCTAACATATTAATTACAACTGACATCTGTCAAGGGTACATTTGGGGTTGATTCACAATAACAGTCTCACAGGTTTAACCTCTTGTTTTTTGGTTGGGATCACCGGCATCACATTGAGATTTGCTTGGCAGGGAGATGAAAACGAGGCCATCCATAAGGATACCATATTTTTAAAAGGTAAACCTGGATCACACAAAGTCTCAAGGATCGTTTGGTATTTCATCACTTTCACGTGTGTGATATCTATTTCTGAGACTAAGTCTGCGATTTTAATGATACAAAATGGAACATTGATTTCTTTAACTTTTTAGGTCTCGCCTAGCAAATGCAGCACATGCGCTGCTTCGCCTTGGGGAGACTATTGGTTTGGTGAGCGAAGAGAGACAAACCATGTGCACACCCGGCCTGCTCAGACAAGAGCTGTGCACGCGCACGGCGTGTCTTTGGCTGATGGCCCCCTGAGTTTCTCTGCAGCAGACTCTCCTATCTGGAACCAGGCAGGGCCCTCTCACCCCTACGGACTCCGGCCCACTGCCTGCTCTGTGACTTCTCACCACCAGCGGGGCTCTCAGGACCACTGCAGTATCGCTGCAGCTCACTCTGACGGGAGCAGGTAAAAGAGGCTCTGGAGTCCGGCTCAGAGTCTGTGCAGGGAGAGTCTTCGGCAACCTCCCTGTCCTTTCCACTTCTCCTCCTGTTTCAACTCCTGCTCTGAAAGGGTCGTACAAAATATATCTCTCAATAAGCCCCCTTCTGCGCCTCTGTTCCGCTTCTTCTTTTTTTCACGTTGCTTATTCCTCTTTAGTGAATGTTTAGTCCCCCACCCCCTTCACACCTGTTATTCTCTCATTAACTGAGCACTCGCAACCCCTTCTCCCGCCCTCTCGTGCCTTCCACACACCCTTCCTTTTCTCTCTGCTTCCAACTTCTCCTGGAAAGAGCACACGTGTCCCTTTCCCCATGAGCAACCCACTCTGCGTTTCTCAGTTGTGATTCTGGCATTTGTAGTTCAGCATTTATAATGAGCGTACTAAATGTGAAGAAAACAGAACTGACAGTCAATAATGTGGGATTTGGACTAGTGGACATGTAGTGCCAAACTTCACTCACAGCAGAGGCACAGCTAGTTTATCAGCAATGCAAGCGTGTTTCACATGCACAGGGCACTTAGCGCATGGGCAGCAAGAAGGCAATATTTCCGACGCAGTGGCCCCCACATGGTCCATGTCCACGGGGGACGGGTGGACCACACTCCCCAGTACTACAGCTCAGCAGACAGGTTTCTTCAGGGCTCTGGCAGTGGCACAGACTGCCCCCTCGATGTTGGCCACAGCACGTGATGGATGGTCAGCCAGGGTGGTCCTCACTCCACTGGGGGCCACAGCTCCCCCCCTACTTCTTCCCCAAACCGCACTGAGCAACAGCCTGTGACAGCGATCACCAAGGCAGGGGAGCCAGTATCTTCTCACCATCACCGCCACCAATGAGGCACAGGCCATCCCCACTGAAAGCCACTTCAAATGGTGGCCATCAGGCGTCCAGACAAACTCCGCTGGTTCAGGTCTCTGTCCGCTGTCGCCCTGAAGTGTCTTATGCTGATTACAGGATGTGAACAGCAGCATTAGATAGGATTACAGGATCTGGCCAGCCGGGAGGTTAAGAGCTGTCAGCCATGTTGACTGGCTGTGCCCCCATGTCTTCACCTTTTTACTTTTCATTCAAGCATGTCATCATTCAGAGGATTAGAACAAGCAAATAGTTCTAGCTTAAAATTCAAAATGCAAGCAAGGTCTATTGCCTTTGCCATAGCTTTAGATTGAATTAGGGTCCAGTGTTCACATGCCCCTTGACACAAGGGAAAGGTTGATGCTCTGATGTTCTCGGACAGCAGTCAAATTGAAGGACTGTTGTGAGCACTGTGGCAGTTTTCATTTAGGCAGTTTATTTTCATGCAGTTAGCCTTTCCTCTATCTCTATTAGAGAGTGAAGTTCCTCAAGTACATGCGAAATAAATTCTGATCTCATCATGGCCAGCAACCTGTAGTCTGACATATTTCTGTTCAGGTTAATGTGTGTAGCCATTTGAAGATGGCCCCTTACATAGTAAGCTTCTAATTTACAAATATTGAGGCTCAATGTCACCATTTGGATGGTGCTGATGCATTTACATCATGTTTAGTTTAGTTTTAGAAAAGATTTACTGTCTAGTGATTAGGAGAGGTTTTCGTGCTAGAATTATCGCCAGAGTTCACAACAGATTGCCAAATCGACCAATTGGGAACTGATTACGGATACTGTGCAGCAGGCTGTCTTTCTGGATCTAGAAACCTACCAGGACACAACAACCTACAGCAATTTCAGCACAGAGGAATACCAAGCATTAAGATCCTTGCAAAATGACCCTAAGATCACGATAAACCCGGCAGACAGGGGCGGTGGGTTGGTAATCCAGAATACGACAGATTATGAAAAGGCTTGTGAAGTTCTCCTGGTAGATAGGAAGAACTATACACCACTAACTCAGGACCCCACTCAGGATTTAAGAACCCGAATTACAAATCTGGTTAAGAGAGCTGAAGAAAATGGTGAAATTTCGAAAAATGAGGCCGACTTCCTAAGCACGAGTGAGAATGTAATTCCTTACTTCTATACTCTACCGAAAACACACAAAAACCGTCTACCACCACCAGGAAGACCAATCGTATCGGGAATCGGGTCTTTACTAGAGCCCCTCTCACGATTCTGTGATCACTATCTGAAACCGATAGTACAAAACACGCCATCCTACTTAAAGGACACAAAAAGCCTACTTCAGCTGCTGCAAAACATTGAATTCCCAGAGAACACTGTAACAAAAAGTCGACGAACATGTTGGAGATGTACAAACCTAGGTGTTACTAGAAAAAGACCACACACCAAAAACAGCAGTGGTCTTGACTGTCACCTTACAGAAAGCAGAAGATATGGGATGGATCACTTTAGTGACCAGACAGGCGAGCTCATTTGCAAACGCCGAAACTCTCAGAATTTCGGCGTTTGAGAATACAATTTTGCCAAATGGTACATATTAAGGCAAAATATACATCCCTATTTGCAATTCTCAAATAGCTATTTCTAAAAAATTGCTATTTGAGAATCGCAAATCAGGGTGTTGATACATATGGCCCCAAATGTTTTTTTGACAACATCGTTCCCTGGGATGCCACACTTGTATATGCTTCCAAACCTTCATAAAAATCTGGTAGATCCATCATTCAGACCCATAGTATCAGGGTGCAGCTCATTGTTTGAACCAATCGGGAAATATTTGGACACATTTTAGCAACCTATTGTCCAGTCACGGTGTAGTTACATCAAAGATACCACGCACTTTCTGAACAAGCTAGGTGCTTTACCAATGGAAGTGTGCCAACAGTGGGTACTATGTTTCATCGATGTGACATCATTGTACACTTCAATTCCTCTCCAGGACGGTATAGAAGCACTGGAATGGGAACTGTTGAATTAATCAGATATAAAAGCTCATAGAGTATTTCTATTGGAATTACTACACTTGTTTGTCTCATAGTTACTTTTTCACTTACAACTGAGAGGAACATCGATGGGATTTGCCGGGGCCTGGCATGTGGAAATATTTTTATGGCTAAGTTCGAAGTGGAAAATATTCTAGAAAAACCAATATGGAAGGAGAACTTGTTACTAAGTTGTCGTTTCATTGACGACATCTTCCTAATTTGGAAGGGGTCATCAGATACTTTGGAGTAGCTCATAGTGAAATCGAACCTTATTGACAGCAGTTTACAATTCAACCAGCAACATCAGTCAGACTGAGTTATATTTTTGGGATGTCAGCATACAGAAAGACCGAACGGGTCTAAGCCCCAAGGTTTATACTAAGCCTACAGATAAAAACAATGCTTTACTCTATCAGAGCTTCCATCCCAGAGAGTTGGTGGAAAATCTACCTTTCTCTCAATACCTCAGAATAAGAAGAATATGCTCAGATCAAGACACAGGGTTGACGATCACCAAAGCACAAAAAAGAAAGTATTTACAAAGGAAGTATCCTGCAGAACTTTTGGAAGACACAGAGCGCAAGGTGAGGAGGATGGACAGGCATGAATTGTTACAGCAACGCCCTAAGAACGAACTGAAAAGGCTGGTATTTGTGTCAAACTTTCCACACAGTCAGGGAACATCAAGAGAATCTTTAATCGCAGATGGGATTTAAACCAACATGAGCCAGATTTTAAGGGACTTTTTGAGAACAGAACTATATTTGCATATACTCGCACCAGAAACTTAAAAGAGAAACTTAAGTTTACCAATGTGAAACCAGTTGAAAAAATAGGCACACAACGATGCCATAATTGCGTACAATGCAATAATGTAATTATAGGGGAGAGTATTACACATCCTAGGTCAGGTGAGATGATCAAGTTATGCCACTCCACCACTTGCAACACAAAAACCATCATATATGGTATAAAATGTCCAGGTGGACTACTATATATTGGCAAGACAGCGAAAAGTTGAATTTTGTATCACAGAACATAATAGCATGATAAGAAGTCAAAATTTGAATTCGAATTTGGTGGTACACTGGTTGGAGTCTAAACACACTGTGTTACAATTGAGATTTCAAATTATAGAAGAAGGGCATATTCAAGTAGGACGCAATAATGCCCAGGTGTTGTCCCAAAGGGAGATTTATTGGATAAAGCGATTTGACACTAAGGAGCCTAGAGGGCTCAATGACAAAGTGGACATGAGTTGTTTTCTATAAAGCAGATGGTATTCTTAATAATGCTTATTGTTAACTTTCTGGTGGTGGTCTCTTGCTATTTTAGACATTAACGCTGTATTTTGTCTAGCACCATTTTTTTTAGCACCCTGTATCTCATGTTTAAAATGTTAAAGAGGTGAGTAAAGGCAACAATGGTGTAGGACATATACTGTTATATATGCCCTTAGGACTACAAGCTTATCCTCACGAGTCCTGGTACTCAACTGGTCTATCTTGGTCCCTCACACAACATCTGAAATGTATGAACTGCATACTTCAAAATAGTGGTCGAATCTTTTGTTTATATTGTCAACGAGATATTCCTAACGGGCATACACGGGCATTAGTAGGGAAGTCAATAAATTTTGCATTTGATTGGGATAAGAAGTAAGCAATTTTTTTAGAATTTAAGTTAAGTTAAATTTGACTCCTATTAAAATATTTCCAGAATCTGTTGAGTTTATTTTTTACCTCTATCATTATATTGGCACAGTAGCAAGGGAGAAATCAACATAATTTAAGCTAACAGTTGTTTTTAGAGGGCACTAGACCTTTGTTTATATTGTTACTGAGGGGCTCAAGCCAGCACACACTGGCCAGCGCTCAAACATCTGGTTCTTTGAGACGCGTTACGTTGAGGGAGCAGAGGAGTACCTTCGCGGAGACCACGTGAACTACTAGGTAGGAAATGGTGTCAGAGGTACAGTATAAGGGTTATTGAGTGGAACTTTAACACCCGAGAGTTGTGTGTAGCGTGGAACTCGGGTAAACTTTGATAACTTTATTTGTACAGGAGGAGTTTAGTGGAAGCAGCTTTGAACAGACAGAACTTGGCATTAGCAGCAGAGCGACTGGCAGGACCTTTCTGGTATTCATAAGTAGAGTTCACGACGAGGAGTTAGAATTATGTACCCAAGAGTTGCATGACGAGTGTATCTTAAAATAAATCTTCCTGTTTTTTCAGCCACGTGTAGAGCAGTGTGGTTATTTCTTCTGAGCACACAGTGAGTTTACAAACATAGGAATCGAGTAGCATAATTCAAATTTTTGGGTGTGATACCTTTGGAATGGCAAATTCACTTTATTGTATTATAATACAAGCACATTGTATTCAAGACTCCAAGAACTGATGCCAGGAATACAGTTCCAAGAATTAATTCAGCTAATCTATCTGAACTTCCACTGGAAAATGGTAATGAGTGAATAAACATACGGACTGTACCAGCACAGTGCAGAAAGTTTTTCAAGAACCTCAAGGTACATTGACTTTCTCTATCAGTTATAAATGAAGATGGTAATCCTTGGTAACATCAATCCCCTTTGGGCAAGGTCCCCATGTTGTTACCAGAATTTAATTAATCCTGCCCAGACACACTCGCAAGTCCGTACTGCATGAAACCAGGTGGTCTTAGCCCAACAGCAGGCCCTCTACAAATTACTGACATTTTCTTACACCCCCTGAGCAGCTGTGACAGAACACAAGAGACTAACTACAAACCCTCCAGGTATTACCACTACATCTACCCGAATTTGGTAGTCCAATCCAGACCGTTCACAAAAGGAGCTACAGAGGGATATAACGCAGGTCGCCCTCCACTCAAACTCAATAATCATACACAAAAACCTGCTCTAAACCGGGAAAAATATCATGAGCATACCCAGAACCATATCTTGGTTAAACAGCATAGGTACCAGCTTATAAAATGCTGTACACACTGGGTGCTCCTAGCCGTACTTAAAAACGATTTCTCAGGTGTGTCTGCCCACATACATAAATAGGTTTTATACGTTTCTCACACTCAGGATTTTAGCACATCATGTCCAACAAAAAATATGTGAAGGAAGTGGAGGCACCTTATGGAAACACCACCATGGGAGCTACTGATAGGTTCTCATCAGTGTGCTACTATTATCATCATTGGTAGCCTCCACTACCAAAATGAAAGTGTGCAAAAATGTGCTCAAATGAATTGGAAGTGTGAAAAAGGTAAAACACACCACGAAAGATATTTGTGTGCCTATCAACCCTGACCCCCTATTCAGACATGCCCACCCCCCCCCCCCCACCTCCCCCCCGATTCAGGCATGAGACTACCGATTTCAAGGCTAGTCTCCCGATTCCTGCAAGCAAAAACCAGATTCCTCTGGGTTTCAGCTGACAGGGCTTGGTATTGTGTAAAGTGCCAATTCGTCCAGCAATTGTCAGAGTGGCCATGCAGGTGCTCTAGAAGGTGTGAAAAACCAACAAAGCATCAGTAACAAGGGAATGGTCTTTTAAAGACCTGTGAAGTATTGAGGGGGGAGTCGGGCTGTGTGTGTGCACAGGAAGCTGTTTTAGCCCGGGCTGTCACACGGGGGTGGGAGAGGGGGAGCATGTCTGCCATTGCGCTCCATGCTTCTGAAAGGTATGAAAACAAGCATTGGAAATGCAATAGGTCTTGCACCATTAGAGTTAGTGCTTTTAGAATTGTTTATGGGGTTTTTTTGTAAATGTTTAGCATTTTTGTTTCCTGTAGCCAATGCTAAAGAATTACAAATAAAAAAAGCCATAAACATTTCTTAAAGCTGTAACTGAAATGGTCTGAGACCTATTGCACTGTGTGAGGGTGAGGGGTTGAGGGTGAGTGTGGGTGTGGGTGAGGGGTTGAGGGTGAGTGTGGGTGAGGGGTTGAGGGTGAGGGGTTGAGGGTGAGTGTGGGGGAGGGTGAGTGAGGGTGAGGGGTTGAGGGTGAGTGAGGGTGAGGGGTTGAGGGTGAGTGAGGGTGAGGGGTTGAGGGTGAGGGGTTGAGGGTGAGTGAGGGTGAGGGGTTGAGGGTGAGTGAGGGTGAGGGGTTGAGGGTGAGTGAGGGTGAGGGATTGAGGGTGAGGGGTTGAGGGTGAGTGAGGGTGAGGGGTTGAGGGTGAGTGAGGGTGAGGGGTTGAGGGTGAGTGAGGGGTTGAGGGTGAGTGAGGGGTTGAGGGTGAGTGAGGGTGAGGGGTTGAGGGTGAGTGAGGGTGAGGGGTTGAGGGTGAGTGAGGGTGAGGGGTTGAGGGTGAGTGAGGGTGAGGGGTTGAGGGTGAGGGGTTGAGGGTGAGTGAGGGTGAGGGGTTGAGGGTGAGTGAGGGTGAGGGGTTGAGGGTGAGGGGTTGAGGGTGAGGGGTTGAGGGTGAGTGAGGGTGAGGGTGAGGGGTTGAGGGTGAGTGAGGGTGAGGGGTTGAGGGTGAGTGAGGGTGAGTGAGGGTGAGGGGTTGAGGGTGAGTGAGGGTGAGGGGTTGAGGGTGAGGGGTTGAGGGTGAGTGAGGGTGAGGGGTTGAGGGTGAGGGGTTGAGGGTGAGGGGTTGAGGGTGAGGGGTTGAGGGTGAGGGGTTGAGGGTGAGGGGTTGAGGGTGAGTGGTTGAGGGTGAGTGGTTGAGGGTGAGTGGTTGAGGGTGAGGGGTTGAGGGTGAGAGGGTGAGTGAGAGTGAGTGAGGGTGAGAGGGTGAGGGTGAGTGAGGGTGAGTGAGGGTGAGGGGTTGAGGGTGAGTGAGGGTGAGTGAGGGTGAGGGGTTGAGGGTGAGTGAGGATGAGTGAGGGGTTGAGGGTGAGGGGTTGAGGGTGAGGGGTTGAGGGTGAGAGGGTGAGTGAGAGTGAGTGAGGGTGAGAGGGTGAGGGTGAGTGAGGGTGAGTGAGGGTGAGGGGTTGAGGGTGAGTGAGGGTGAGTGAGGGTGAGTGAGGGTGAGTGGTTGAGGGTGAGTGAGGGTGAGGGTGAGTGGTTGAGGGTGAGTGGTTGAGGGAGGGTGAGTGAGGGTGAGGGGTTGAGGGTGAGTGAGGGTGAGTGGTTGAGGGTGAGTGAGGGTGAGTGAGGGTGAGGGGTTGAGGGTGAGTGAGGGTGAGGGGTTGAGGGTGAGTGAGGGTGAGTGAGGGTGAGGGGTTGAGGGTGAGTGAGGGTGAGGGGTTGAGGGTGAGTGAGGGTGAGGGGTTGAGGGTGAGTGAGGGTGAGGGTGAGTGAGGGTGAGTGAGGGTGAGGGGTTGAGGTTGAGGTGTTGAGGGTGAGTGAGGTGTTGAGGGTGAGTGAGGTGTTGAGGGTGAGTGAGGTGTTGAGGGTGAGTGAGGGTGAGTGAGAGTGGAGGGTGAGGGGGTGAGGGTGAGTGAGGGTGGAGGGGGTGAGGGTGAGGGGGTGAGGGGTTGAGGGTGAGTGAGGGTGAGGGGTTGAGGGTGAGTGAGGATGAGTGAGGGGTTGAGGGTGAGGGGTTGAGGGTGAGGGGTTGAGGGTGAGTGAGGGTGAGGGATTGAGCGTGAGGGGTTGAGGGTGAGTGAGGGTGAGTGAGGATGAGGTGTTGAGGGTGGGTGAGGGTGAGTGAGGGTGAGGAGTTGAGGGTGAGTGAGGGTGAGTGAGGGTGAGGGTTTGAGGGTGAGTGAGGGTGAGGGGTTGAGGGTGGGTGAGGGTGAGTGAGGGTGAGGGGTTGAGGGTGAGTGAGGATGAGTGAGGGTGAGTGAGGGTGAGTGAGGGAGGGTGAGGGGTTGAGGGGGAGGGGTCGAGGGGGAGGGGTCGAGGGTGAGTGAGGGTGAGGGGTTGAGGGTGAGGGGTTGAGGGTGAGGGGTTGAGGGTGAGGGGTTGAGGGTGAGTGAGGGTGAGTGAGAGTGAGGGTGAGTGAGGGGTTGAGGGTGAGGGGTTGAGGGTGAGTGAGGGGTTGAGGGTGAGGGGTTGAGGGTGAGGGGTTGAGGGTGAGTGAGGGTGAGGGTGAGTGAGGATGAGTGAGAGTGAGGGTGAGTGAGGGGTTGAGGGTGAGTGAGGGTGAGTGAGGGTGAGGGTTTGAGGGTGAGTGAGGGTGAGGGGTTGAGGGTGGGTGAGGGTGAGTGAGGGTGAGGGGTTGAGGGTGAGTGAGGATGAGTGAGGGGTTGAGGGTGAGTGAGGGTGAGGGGTTTAAGGTGAGTGAGGGTGAGTGAGGGTGAGGGGTTTAAGGTGAGTGAGGGTGAGTGAGGGTGGGGGGTTGAGGGTGAGTGAGGGTGAGTGAGGGTGGGTGAGGGTGACTGAGGGTGACTGAGGGTGAGGGGTTGAGGGTGAGTGGTTGATGGTGAGTGAGGGAGAGGGGTTGAGGGTGAGGGGTTGAGGGTGAGTGAGGGTGAGGGGTTGAGGGTGAGGGAGGGTAAGGGGTTGAGGGTGAGTGAGGGTGAGGGGTTGAGGGTGAGTGAGGGTGAGGGGTTGAGGGTGGGTGAGGGGTTGAGGGTGAGTGAGGGTGAGGGGTTGAGGGTGAGTGAGGGTGAGGGGTTGAGGGTGAGTGAGGGTGAGGGGTTGAGGGTGAGTGAGGGTGAGGGTGAGTGAGGGTGGGTGAGGGGGTGAGGGTGAGTGAGGGTGAGGGGGTGGGGGTGAGGGTGAGTGAGGGTGAGTGAGGGGTTGAGGGTGAGGGGTTGAGGGTGAGGGGTTGAGGGTGAGGGGTTGAGGGTGAGTGAGGGGTTGAGGGTGAGGGGTTGAGGGTGAGGGGTTGAGGGTGAGTGAGGGTGAGGGGTTGAGGGTGAGTGAGGGTGAGTGAGGGTGAGGGTGAGGGGTTGAGGGTGAGTGAGGGTGAGTGAGGGTGAGGGTGAGTGAGGGTGAGTGAGGGAGGGTGAGGGGTTGAGGGGGAGGGGTCGAGGGGGAGGGGTCGAGGGTGAGGGGTTGAGGGTGAGGGGTTGAGGGTGAGGGGTTGAGGGTGAGGGGTTGAGGGTGAGTGAGGGTGAGGGTGAGTGAGAGTGAGGGTGAGTGAGGGGTTGAGGGTGAGGGGTTGAGGGTGAGTGAGGGGTTGAGGGTGAGGGGTTGAGGGTGAGGGGTTGAGGGTGAGGGGTTGAGGGTGAGTGAGGGTGAGGGTGAGTGAGGATGAGTGAGAGTGAGGGTGAGTGAGGGGTTGAGGGTGAGGGGTTGAGGGTGAGTGAGGGTGAGGTGTTGAGGGTGGGTGAGGGTGAGTGAGGGTGAGGGGTTGAGGGTGTGTGTGTGACAGTAACTTGTGTGTGTGAGGGCAGTGTGTGTCAATGCAACGGGGCTCATGTTATCGACCTCAGAAGCATTAAAAGTGTGTGTCTTGGAACTTCTGAGGGCAGCTCGTGTTACAAGCTTGCTTTGAAGATGGTCATGCAGTGCTGGGAGTGGAGCAGATGGTCCTGTTTATGACCTGCAGAGCGCGTGTGAAGTGGGCGCAGATGAAGTGACTGGGGGGTGAGGGGGTGTGCACGTTTTAAAAGTAGATACGGCCTCCGGCCGTGAATAATTAGGGGGGGAGAAATGCGCTGGGAGGGCTGCCTTTGATGTGGGAATGCGAGGCAGGCAGGCAGGCGGCTGGTGGCATTGTGCACGCGCTTCATGCACTGCAAGGAATCGCCAGCCAGTGGTGGTGTGGATAAAGACTGGATAAGCCCCTATAGAGCTTGCCAGCTGTGCTGCGCACAACAGGCGAGCCCTAAAAACGTGCATTTGTGTTTCAAATGTCAAATCCTGAAGCAGCACACTTCCAAAGCCCATACATGCCAGTAACCCGATTCAAGGCCCCATTCTCCCGATTTTTTTTTTTTAATCTCCCTCTTTGCTCTTCTGAAATGTTGGCATGTATGTCCTATTGTCAAAGCAATAAAAGGTTTTTCCTCGCTTTCACAACATAAAAACGAGCTAAACAGTCACTGGCACAACCATCAATTTTAATCACTGCCGTGTGCTTGCTCAATTTAAAAACAAGACCTACTGTCGCACTCCAGCAGTTTTTCATGGAAAGCCAACATGTTTCATTGCCTTCTAACACTTTTCCGGCAGTTTCTTCAGGGCTAGGGGTCAGTCCATGCCACACTGAGTTCAATAATTTGCCGGGGGTCAGTAGACACAGACAACACATACCACGTAGTTAGACACAGCTCATGATAAAAATCACTGCACGCTGCACATGTACTTGTTGAACTCATTGCTCAATATAAGGAATATAAGGACCTGTTGCTCGCCCTCGCCTTGCAGACCAGCAGCCGCCTCTCTGGGTGTGCTCACGCGCCCACAATACCCAAAGGGCCTTATTGCGGCCGCTCTCTATCAACCTGAAGAGAAAATATAAACCTTAATCACTGGTGGATAAATCAAGGATATTTCATGTGCTGCATAATTCCTGAATAACTCCACTCACACGCGAGGGAAAGTAAACGCCTCAATGCGCGGACTTAGAAGCGGAGCACACACACCACAACCACCAGCCTGACACAACTCCTAGCAATGGCGCCCCCGCTCCCTGTGTCCCCCCTCGTTCACCTTTGAACCGGAAGGCGGCTCCTCGCTGCTTCCGGTATGCGTCTGCTTACGCACTCCGCGCGCGCTAATGCCGTGTACACGGAGTCAGCGCCCTCCCTCTTCCGGTATAAGGCTGCTCCTCGCTGCTTCCGGTGTCCGGTGTCCGGTGAGCGTCTGCTTACGCACTCCGCGCGCGCTAATGCCGTGTACAAGGAGTCAGCGCCCTCCCTCTTCCGGTATAAGGCGGCTCCTCGCTGCTTCCGGTGTCTGGTTGGCGTCTGGCTTATAGCACGTCAGCGCCCTCCCTCTTCCGGTAGAAAACGATCACGTCACCACTTCTATGGGCGCCATCTTTGAATGGTGCACACACACGTAGATCAGACTGTAGCAAACGAGTGAGTTCTCAAGAAATAATATCATTTTTAAAGAACAAAACATTCCAACATGCATAAACTGAAGGAAAACAAGAAAGAAAGATTAAGAAATACCTACATTTGTATATATACGATTGTAGAGGGAACCACCCTTATTCTCCTGGCACCACCGACTCTTGCCAATCATTAACAATCTATTGGACTGACTGGTGTGCCAATATGTCTTGCATGCTACATGGGCATTCCAAGGTTGACTCTACCATTGTACCCCGTGCAAATAAGGCTCCTGTGTGCATCAGAACTATTGACAGCCACTGACTTCATTCATCCAGGTGAGGCCCCGCCTTCTTCCATTCAATGACGTCGTTCAAGCCCTGTTGGTCCGCCCGCTCCTGCAGTCCTGCCAAGCGTCACGCAACAGGTGTGACGCTCACGCATTTCAGTGCGGTGATGCTCACGCATTTCAGTGCAGTGATCCGCATCACCGCACTGAAATGCAATGTCACGCATTTTGCACCTGCTGCCAGGCGAGCCACCAGCGGCGCCTCTGTCACTGTGCCCGTGGCTCTCTGTTGCTCCGAAGTGCGCCTACTTCCGTGTGTCCCTACAGTTAACCAAACTGCACTGCAGCGCTCAGCTCTGAGAGCCGAGCGCTACAAATCTATCGACTGCACTGTCTCTGTATGCCAGGAGCTGCCTGTGCCCTGGAAACAGAATGCGGCAATGGTGCGGCTGCGGCGCCACAACGGGTCATGACACAGCAGGGGGCCGGGCTGCCAGCCCTCTCAGTCCGTATTAGCCTGCCAATCACCGACCGTGCCAATAGGGGGATCGGAATTTTAACCTCGAATGTACAGCGGTTGAGTGCCGTCACGTCCGGCCCAGGTACAGAACGTTAGTAAAGTGCTGGGGGATCTGAAAGTGCAGGCTGCCTGCCTGCTGCTCACAGCTTCTCTCATGATGGCAGGCCGGCCGCCGTGGCCGCAGGGGATCCAGCCGAATGATTGATTCCCTTTTGCAGCAGCGCCGGCTTGCCCTCAAGAAGTAAGTGCCTGAAAAAGATGGAGCCAGCATGAATCTGTCTTAAAGTAAACTTCTGCTATATCTGTTACTGAAAGACTAGCATATGTGGCGCAACTAAACTGAGGTAGCGAGTGGGTGGGCAGTTGGAGCACAGGGCTCTCGGACACTAAGCTATAATTAATGTTTTTTATTTTGATTCCTTGAGTTGTCAATGTGTATTTGAAACACCACAGCCTGTCGGGCTGTCACCTAGACTGTCAGCTGCCTATAATTACGATGGGTGACGCAGCTGAAATCAGTGTAGGGGCCTCCTTCATCCTTCAAGACCGAACCTGGGTCCCACGTGGGTCAGAGAGTGCGGCCTGGCCATGGTGCTCCTTTCCATCGATCGATTGCCAGAAAAACAAGCCCGAGCCCAATGCGCGAACTAAGGCTTGTGAAAGCTTGCAGGTCGTTTCTGTCTGTGTTCAGTTGTTTAGAGCTCCCCGTCTATTTGTGCCCTTATAATACCGGCTCATCCACCAACAGGTGACCGAGGCCCTGGCAGTATGACCCTGGATCAGTTTCCTACCTGCCCGGCCAGGCCCCCTGCGGTGGTTGCTGTCGCCTTGCAACACTTTGGAGCAGGTGGTGCTTATCTTCAAATACCAGGGCAAGCAGGCCTCTTTCCAAACAGCGCACATTGCAGCCTCTAGTACAGAATGACCCTCTCATAGTCCTGTGTGCCTTCTGATGATTCGAGACAGGCGGACTTCAACAGCCTCTGAGAGACTGCATGCCGCCCGCAGAGCCAGTGAATGTGTGACAGTCACTTTCGCATCAACGACATCGACAGCTGCCTTATTTTTTATGTTTCCCCTGACCACGCTATATACCTAATACATCAAGAATAAAAACTGCGTCATTTAGACCAAGTTTGTAAAATTACCTTGGCACCCACATTTTTTTACTGCCACACAATTATTTTGCCACCCGATTAAGAACTGCGCATAAACAGAAGAAAAATCACCTGGGTAAATGGCAACTGTGCCCCCCCCCTTTTTAATATGATATTACCCTGTGCACACAAATCCGCACGCTCCTTTTAGAAAAGGTATATCTGATAGTAAGCGGTCGAGAATCAGGTGCTTTTTACATCTAATGAACCACTTACTCAAGGGCTTCAGTAACCCAGTTAATGCAATAATTGCTGAGCCATTGGTATCAAGAGGATAAAAATAGGGTGCTCTGATGGTATAAAATATGCACACATAGGGGCATATCATTTATTGCTTATATAACAACAATATGACGTTCTCTCTTGAGATGTCTGATTGCGCTTTACATTGTTAACATATACTAAATGGTTTTGAACTTGCCCCTATGTCATGAGGATTTCTTTTAGTAACTCCTCGGGTGGACCAAGGAAACTTTGCATTGGTGTAAAAAAACACTGCACAAATCCTTATGAATGACACCGTGTGTGCTGCATGTGTAATTCAGAAATAGGCAAACCGATCTAGCTCCATCAGTCAACATCAAAGAAAGAGCTTTGCTCCACGGCTTGCATGGCGAAAATAATGGTGAAAAACCATAGGTAACACAGCTGTTGCTTATGAATCGTTTTTAGGAGTGTTTTAGATATTTTAACTAGTTGAAGCAGTTAACAGTAGTGGTGTGCCTCTGACTTTACAAAGGCACTAGGTGAGTGCCCTTCCATTTCTGGTGCTTTGCAGCGGTTAACTTCTTAGTTTCTCGTTGCTCAGATGGGTGTAATTTCTGATATTTATGTTTCCCTCGTCTTCATTGCTTAATTTTGCTCGCGATACAGTGTCACTCATAGTTGTTGAAATGTCACTCATAATCGCACTACAATTATAGAAATGTCCGCCACCTCATCATCCTCTGAGACTGACCTGGCTGCCACCTCCTCATACTCTGAGGCTGACCTGGCCGCCACCTCCTCATCCTCTGAGACTGACCTGGCCGCCACCTCCTCATCCTCTGAGGCTGACCTGGCTGCCACCTCCCCACACGCTGAGACTGACCTGGCCACCACCTCCTCATACTCTGAGGCTGACCTGGCCGCCACCTCATCATCCTCTGAGACTGACCTGGCCGCCACCTCCTCATCCTCTGAGGCTGACCTGGCTGCCACCTCCCCATACTCTGAGACTGACCTGGCCACCACCTCATCATCCTCTGAGACTGACCTGGCCGCCATCTCCCCATACTCTGAGACTGACCTGGCCGCCACCTCCCCATACTCTGAGACTGACCTGGCCGCCACCTCCCCATACTGTGAGACTGACCTGGCCCCCACCTCCTCATACTCTGAGGCTGACCTGGCCGCCACCTCCTCATCCTCTGAGACTGACCTGGCCGCCACCTCCTCATCCTCTGAGGCTGACCTGGCCGCCACCTCATCATACTCTGAGACTGACTTGGCTGCCACCTCATCATCCGCTGAGACTGACCTGGCCGCAACGACTTCCTCAGAAAAGGCGCTGTTGCAGCAGGAAGTGACATCCTGCAGTGCCTTTTAAATTCACTGTGTCACTCTCCTAAGTCGGGCTGGGGTCTCGATAGTTGCCTTTTGGCACTGTCTTGGGACGTCAGTCAGAATCTTGTAATGCAGTGCTGTGGAAATCCGTCCTATTTATACATTGTTATTTGGAGCTAGTTAGCACCGCTAGCTCAGCCAACCCCCAGCCTGCCGTGCAGCGTGCATGCCATGACGCGCTGCCACTCCAGCTTTAGTGTTAGTCAGCATAGCAGCACTAGTACGGCTGGACAGCCGAGGCAGGCGTTATACTTAAAATGTGCGGAGATGCGGACCACCACACTGAAAAGCAGTAGTCTAACACCTGATGCGTGGTACTTGGCAGAGCTGCGTTTGTCTGCATTGTTCACCACTTCACTCCCTGGAAAGATTCACGTATAAAACAAGGAAAGAAGTAGATTGCAGTCCCAATAAATTCATAAGGCAGAACAATCAGGTTAGTGAGTGACCGGCGCCGGGTCTGAGGATGGACAGGGTATTCCAGCACTAACTAATGTCAGACTCCTTCATACAGGCTCTTATTAGAGTTACCCCCTGCCTTTTGCTCATTATTTAAGATTTTGTAAAGGGCCGGACATTATTTTTCAATAAGACTTTGTATAAAATAGATTGTATTAATTATTAACATGGCTTTGCTGTCTCTATTTACTTTAACTCTCAGTCATGATTCGTTAAGGCACTCTAGAACACATTTTAAAGTGATTTCTACTTATATTTGATATTTTAAGTTTTCACTGATTAGAGGAAAGCATACCAGCTTAAAGTAATCTTACTTCTTTTGTACTCGCCGGAACATGAAAATACTGGTCATGCCGGTAAAAGACCGACCAGGTGGTACCCCCCTCTCCTATCATAAGACACTCCTCGTCCACGTACACTATCGATGTGCGGGTGCAGGAGGGCTTCGGAGCACTGTCAGGCAAGTTGCATTTGTTGCCTCGGCAGTGACATCAGATCCAACACACACACACACACAACAGAGCTTTCAAGTCTCACTCATCATGAGTGAGACTCACACATTTAGCGGTTGTGCTGAAGTCTCCCTCACACCTTGCTGAATGTTATAACTGGGAGATGGGGGGGCTAGACCTAGAACTCCATATGTGACTTTGCTTGAACTTCTACTGTGTCTCTGTCGAAAAGCCCGGTCCTGAGGAAACAGTGGGAAGAGGAAGGAAACAAACATAAAAAGGCAAAACAGAGGGCAGAAGAGCGAGCAGAAAAAAGCAAAACAGAGCAGAA
The DNA here is from genome assembly GCF_964263255.1 of Lissotriton vulgaris. NCBI lineage: Eukaryota > Metazoa > Chordata > Amphibia > Caudata > Salamandridae > Lissotriton > Lissotriton vulgaris. The sequence continues at coordinate 24,345,490 of NC_141685.1, forward strand.
GGCGGCAAAACAGAGGACAGAGAAATAAGCGGAAAGCTAAAACCAAGGGCAGAAAAAGGAGCAGAAAAGGCAAAACAGAGGGCAGATAAACAAGCAGAAAAAGCTAAAACAGAGCAAGAAACGAGCAGAGGAGGCACAAACAGAGGGCAGCAGATAGACAGACAGCAGAGGGTAGAGGAACTGTGGGCAAGCTGTACAGGAGAATTGTCGCAGGGGTACCTGCTACCCCTGAAGATTGCTTTCTCTTGTGGTTTAAAGCCTACAAGAAATTGATTTGAATCTACCTACTTTTCAAAAATAATTTGAAATTTTGTAAACAAAACTAAAGTAATATTTGACAGTTACTGAACTCTCTACGCTGGACCGCTCAAATGCCTCGCTAGTCCCTACTTAAAATTTGTGCGATAATTTGAAATCTTTCCTCATCAAGACAATCAAGATGATAAAAGATCGCATCTTCCTAGCTGTCTTACCAGGGCGATTTCCTTGGAAGATATGAATTCTATAAAACTCACAGCATTTACGGTAATTTCAAAAGATGGTCTTTTGAAGCTGATGACCAAGGTCAAATCCATCTCCCCAATGACATCTGTCTCCCTTGGATCCAAAATATGACCTTCTCAGATTTTTCTTATTTATTTATTTATTTGTTTATGGGATTGTAATGCGCCGGAATCACACCCGAAGGTGTATCTCCGCGCAGTGCAGTAGGGGAGAGTGCGATGGGATGAGTCCTTAGTATTGAAACAGCAGTGTTTTTAAACTTTTCCTGAAAATTAAGTGGCTGGTACATTGCCTAAGGGAGAAAGGGAGGCTGTTCCACAGCAGAGGGCCCATGACAGAGAGGGCGTCCTCCTTGTCGGGCCTTTCTGACTCAAGGAACCTGTAGTAACAACTGGTTACTAGAGGTTGCGTGTGGGGCGATGAGGGACAAATCTATCAGCCAGATAGAGCGGTCCCAGATTATGCAAGCTTTTATGCACCATGTAGAGAAAAAGTGTAGCAAACTCCAAGGGCATAGATAATCCCTAGATCAGAATCTAAACAAAGTGATAGACCCTCCACAACATTCAAATAAATGTGTGCTGAAACAGCGAGTTATACAAAAATTCTTCAATCTTTTTATTTTGATTATAGTATATTTTGTTTGTTATTTTTATCCTTTGTTTAAATTTCATTTACTTATTTATTTCATTTTTCACACTTAAAAAACATTTATATATAATACATAATGTTCAAACACAAGCAAGAAATTGGTTATTTACAACTAAAGACGTACAAAGACAATAAGTGAAAACAGAAAAATTACATAACCACAATTTCAAAAACAAATTAACCCAGTGAGATACGAGATATTCAGTCGTTGGAATAATTGGTGAAGGCAATGCGGTTGAATGGAACTACGCGCGTTTCGGCCCAAGGCCTTCGTCAGGTGACCGTCATTCGTACATTTTATATAAATAGAAAAAGTGATATAACATAATAATTGTCAAGTTGTTAAATCAACACAGAGACTTCGCTTCCTATGGCGACAGTTTTTATTTCATTAGTATCGAGTCTGATATGCTGATTTATTTCTGCAAAATGACTTTCAGCGCACTTAGTCACGTGTTGATTTTAGTGAGTCAGGTCAATTGACGATAAAAACGTGTCCTTAGGATCTTTATTCCAGTAGCCTGACTCTCAGATATCCGACGATTATTATTTGCAATCTTTCAGGGCAACATCCTATTTTTCTGATCGTATTCCCGCAAAAAATGTCAAATGTCGTGATCAGTTTCTTTGTAGTAAATATGCACTTGATGCAGTGACGCCGGCACATGTGCTGGATGGGAATATTTTATTATATAAACACTTAGCGTATTGATATCAGTGCATCCGCCAGATATAAGTTCACGTGGGGCAGGCTTCCCATAACCTTCGTCTTTGGACTCTCGTGCGCTCGGACGGGGGTTCTGATCGGTCGGTGCTTTTATGCACCACACAGCAGGTCTTAAATTCGATACGTTTCCGGATTGGTAACCAGTGTAACTGGTCAAGGAGGGGCCGGGACGGAGTTCTGGGAGGGGCGTTTACCACCAGTCGTGCGGCAGTGTTCTGCACTACCTGAAGTTTGTTTAAAATGCCGTCATTAGCCGCCAATAAAAGACCATTACAATAGCCCAGGCGACTCAGCACGAGAGCCTGAACCAGAGTCTTCCTAGAGCTATCAGGTAGGAGGGGGAATACCTTCTGAAGAAGACTGATGACGTGAAAACAGGACCCCACAGTGATGTTAGTATGATGTTGGAGAGTGAAGTCCTGGTCGAGACAGACCCCCAGATTTTTTACCACCTGTTTAGGAGAGGGGGCTGCTCCTAGGCTCGCAGGCCACCAGTATGGAGTCCACAGAATTTTAGCTTTCCCGAACAACATGACTTCGGACTTTCCCACATTGCATTGGAGCAAGTTATTGGCCATCCAGCTGGAGACCGCCGTCATGCCGTTTGAGAAGGCTTGCCTTACCGCAGGAGTAAAGGTTTTAAAGGTGAACAACAGCTGGATATCATCAGCGTAAGATATGGGTACAAACCCATAGGATCTCATGATTCCAGCCAAAGGGGCAACATAAACATTAAACAGCGTAGGGCTGAGACAGGAGCCCTGCGGAACTCCTTTAGTGATTTTGGATGAGTCGGAACTAAATGCCCCCATGTTCACCCGCTGGGTACGATCCGTTAGGAAGCTAGCAAACCACGCCAGAGCAGATTTTTCTAGTCCAATCTCCTCCAGCCTCTTTAAAAGGATGGCATGGGATATGGTGTCGAATGCTGCTGACAAATCCAGCAGCACCAACACCACAGGCAGACCTCTGTCTAAGGACATACGTATGTTATCCGTGACAGATAGTAGGGCGGGTTAGGTACTATATTTCGGCCTGAACCCAGATTGGGAGCGGTCCAGGCACCCGACCCGCTCAATGAAACTCGAGAGATGGTAATTGACATGCTTCTCCATTAATTTACCAAGATAAGGCAGGAGAGAGATAGGCCTCAAATTAGACATGTCAGACCAAGGGACTGATGTGTTTTTCCTAATGGGTTTTACTAGGGCGTTCTTCCACTCTGATGGAACTGAACCTTCAGATAGAGAAAGATTGATCAGTGTCTGAATAGTCGAACTGAGTGTGTCTCCTATTAGATGCATCACTCGGACAGGGACAAGATCCGCCGGACATCCTGATTTAACTGTGCTAATCAGATTATTGACATTATCCAATGTGATCTCTGGTATAGAGGACATTTTTATGGAACTAATGTCTTCAGTCCCCTGTAGTGAGCCCTGGGGAGGATCACTGGTGTCGGCTACAATTCTTGATTGAGCGATTTTTTCGTAGATGGACTCAATTTTATTCAGGAAGTATCTGGCAGTATCGTCACAGAGTTGTTGAGACACAGTCTCAGGACTTTCACAAGCTATGGGTTTGGTAAACGTTTGAAGAACCTGATATAATACTTTCGGGTCCTTACCTGCCTCAGCCAATTGAGAGATAATGTGATTCTTCCGTGCTGCTCTAATATTTTTATGATAGAGTCTCAAGGCAGAGTGATAATAGGTTTTATCTACTATAGTGTGGGAATTTCTCCAGGTCTTCTCCAACTTCCTACATACTTTCTTTTCAGAACGCAGCAGGTCCCAGTACCACAATTCCTGGCGGTGATTGGACCGCTGATTACACGCTCTTACCCCGTGAACTCTCTGCTCAATTTATCCTTAAGCCAGGGCGCGGTCCTCCATACCTTTAAGGAAGCGGTAGTCATCCCACTTCTAAAAAAAGATGGGGAAGATTCCGCTGCCTTGAAGAAAACAACCCATCTTCTTACTTCCTTTCGTAGCCATGATATTGGAGGCAGACATTGCCCAACCTCTCTGCTCTTTTCAAAAAGACTGGTCTTTCCTTGACTCCCATCAGGCAGGTTTTCAACCCGCTCATTATACGGAAAGAATCGTTTTCTCTGGACTTATACATCTCCTTTTCAACAAATTGTAATTGCATTTATATAGTACCTACTACCCCTGATGGGGCCTTGAAGTGGTTAGTCCAGTAATATTGGTTATTGTTGGCCATTGTCATAAGTCGAGTGTGTCCAAGCAAACCCTCCATGCAGTGGCGCCAGATTCCGGTTGTGGATTCAATGAACAGGTTTTCTGATCAGTAGTGTGTGGGTGGTATGTGACACCGGCACATGGTTGTTCGAATTAACAGATGATCCGGAGGAGGTTAGGTATTGTTAGGTTGCAGGGATATGACTTTCAGAGGAGGAGATGTTGTGATCTTATAAATGCGTTGAAGGCAGTTTTCAGAAATACAATAATAGGGATTAAGGTGAACGTGAAAAACATGTGACAGAGTAGGTTGTGGGCGGAGAGAAGATGGAAGCGAAGGCGACGGCCTCTTGAAAGAAAATAGGAAAGGCGACAATCAGACATTTTAAGTAAAAGTCAGTTTTTCATATCATATTTTAGGGATATGGAGTGTCATTTTGAGATAGAGCACAATGTGAGGATGCAAGACTGTAGAAAAGACAGCATTACGTGTGTGTGAAGATAATGCTATATGTGGGCCGTTTTTGTTACAGGGCCGTTTTTGGAGCATAGCAGCAAAATCGGCCCTGTACCAAAATCAGCCGAAAATCGGCCCCGGCAAAGAGCTCTGCGGCACCTCCAAATCCCCCGAGTGGGGAGGAGGGGGAGCCGGCTGAGCACTTTGCCAGGGCCGGATGTGGTTCCCAGTCTGGCCTTGAGGTCCCACCTACCTGGTAAAACGCTTCCAATGGCATACATTCCCGCACACTCCGTTCGGCTTCACTGAAGCTGGTAATAGTGCCGTCCCACGTCTTCAGAGATGGGGCGGAAAAAGGTTTTTCAATATCGCCACTAGAAGGTGGAACAAACTACCTTTTCAATTGAAGAAGCCTACTGATCTTTCGTCCTTTAGGAAAGGACTAAAGTTCTGGCTTTATACTCTGTCATTTTGTAAGCACTGGTTCTTTACATCACGCAGATGCTTTGTGGGCTACCACTACAAGCGCCAAGATGCCCTCTGGTAGTAGTGCGCTATATAAATATATAAATAAATAAATATGCATGCAGGGCAGTCTCTGGAAGCTTATCGGAACATGTAAAGTCCCACAATTCTGCCCCTGATGGAGGGCACGCTGTCAGTTGGTCCCATGCAAATGCATTTCTTCTTCAGATGTTTTTACGTTTTTCTCCAACAGATTTAGAACGACTGTGCCTATTCTTAAATTAAATGACATTTATAATCCCATAGGTTAACTCCAGTGTCTGGGGTACTATTCTAGCTTCTAGCTTTTCTAGGTTCACAGAAGCATGCCTGAAAGTTGAGGCAGTCACTACTGACCTTCGTACATGTAGCACCTCTACATTTGCACCAATGTAAACATTTCACCTCATTACTTTTCTCCACAATGAACATGTTTGCCCATGGAGAAAAGCCCTTCCTCCTGAGCCCATTCATTCTGTCTGAGGACCCCCTCATATCCCACCCTGGAGAATGATACAGCCACTGTCCCGATAAGTTCAGCTCAGAAATGTACTTTGTGAACTTGCATGTGAGGGAGTGTTCGAGTGTGCACCCCTGACATGGAGCAGATCTTCTCACACACACGTTTACACCGTACAGGTGTCATGGTACACATAAGCAAGGCACATTGCAAGTGTAAAGTTACGCCTTGTGGCTACAATACCTGAATTTAAACTCATTCAGGATATGATTTGCACAGTGGAGTATAAGATTTTTTTTTTATTATAACTAATAATACAATCGACCAAAAGAAAGGAATTCACAGTAATTCTCCAATATTATTACAGAACCTATTTGATAAAATGTCCACCATATCCTATCAATCTCACAGCACGTCTCATATATCCAGCGTGAAGTGAACCCCTTCCGAACGAAATAACTATGAACCATAAAAAGTTAAACATAAAATCTACAAAAAAAACACATCTGTGGTATGGTATAATCCTGGACTGTGCAATCATGTCTCAACAATGAATAATGTTGTGCTCGCTACATGACTCGCCCTAACGATCCCACTTCTAATGCCATTTCAGTCACGTTTAGGTAATAAATAATTTCGCAGTGGTTCCCAAATGTCTCTGGGCCTCGAAATCGTCGGCAGCTCTTTTACATAGGTTTTCAGATTATCTCTGTAGTACACTAAATTTTTTATCGATAGATCAATTTTCGGTCGACGTCTGCCCCCCCCCCCCCATGAAATCACCACTCTTCTTGCCGCTAATAAGAAAGCCAGGCGCACAAACTTGCCCCATACTCCCTTGGCTTGAGGCACACAGCAGAGCAGGCATATAAGAGGGTACACTGAAGCTCCTCACCCACCATCTCTTTTAAATGATCCACCACCGCTTCCCAAAACTTGAGCACACTCTGACATCCCCACGACAAATGCATAAAATCCACATTCCCTTGCACACAGCGATCAGATGCACGCAGGCCAAATCTACGTAGCGTGCAGGAGTGTAGTACACTTGATGTATGTATTTAAAGAGTATAATTCGCAGGTTCCCATTCATATTGAGAGTCCCTGTTAAGCCACATATGTATTTCCAATCCGCTTCCGAGATCGGGTCGGGCAAACACTCATTCCATCTTTCCCAGCTCTCGTCAGACACATCCACACTTTCGTCTTTAATCATCCTATAGACTTTGGAAATTAGCTGCTTGTTAGTAGGTGTGGTAAGTGCAAACTGCAGTGGCAGAAGCGTGGGGGGTTCGTATGGATAGGTGGTATAATGCACCTTGGCTGCCTGCCGCAAGCGATGCATTGCAAACCTAAAGAGCAATGACTGGTTACTGACATACTGTAGATCGGCCTGTGTGATGAAAGAGCCATCCAGATAAATATCAAGCATGCGTCGAAGGCCGGCCTCGTGAAGTAGCCGCATGGAAGGCGCTTCATGTGTTACAGACATGGCAGCATGATGCTCTAGGTACATATGTGGTGCGTATAATGGTAACTTCTGTGCCAGTTGCCCTATCTTCTGCAGGCGGAAATAGTGGCATCCACCGAGTTTATCTCTGTTCTCGGGGTACCCAGCGCCTGATGGGTGATCGCGCTATGTAACGGAACCGGTGCCGTGTCTCCTTCCTCCACCACAACATGAGGAGTGTACGCATGCGACCTATACCAATAGAACATATATTGGGCCTGAGCGCTCAGATAATACGCAAAAAAGTCCAGTGCCCCGAACCCGCCTCTTTCGTAAACCCTAGTAAGAACCGACCATGTGACACAGGCGTGCTTGCCTCCCCAAACCAGTCTGAGTAGCTGCCTATGGAGATTGCTGAAGAAACCCAACGTTAGTACCACTGGGATATTAAGAAAAAGGTAAAGGGGAGGAGCTTCGCGGGCAACCAAGATGGCCGCTTGAGCTCGGAGCTCCGAAGACCATCCGATCCTCCGTATTAATCCTATCACATATCCTTATCAGTGTTTGTGGAATATTAAAGGTGAACCGATGCTGACACGGGACCCGTTGTCCGATTTCAAATCCGACATTCCTTGGCGCAGTTACACCGTGTGGAAGTTCGCGGACTGCAGTGGGACCAAGATCCAGGCCGGGGCTTGCGGATGCGACATAGCCAGACGGCGGTGATGAGGCACGGGACTGGCCGCTCCGGCCCACAGCGGAGCTGGCGTAGTGGCGGAGTGAGCACGTACCAGTTGGAGTGCGGGATAACTAATCCCTGACGTCTGTGAGCTGGTGAGGCTCGTTGTGTGGACGGACGAGGTGGCCCGGTGACTAACTATGGCTGGTAAAGGTGGCCCCGATAGATCACAGTCTCGGGTCAGCAGAAAGACTACGTACTCGCAGTCCAACAACATGGAGCGATACGCTCAGCTGAAGGGCTCGCCTGGTGCCTCCACGAGACCCAAGGACCTACATCGGGACGTGTCGCCTGAGGCTCAAGACCCCACGCTCCGCGACATAATGGGCACCATTGAAGGCATGAAGGCCGAGATGCACCAGCAACACGAGGTGATGGCGCACAAGGTGGACACTCTGGCGATTGACGTCAACCTGATCAGAGCGGACTTGGGCAAAACAAATGAGCGAGTCAAGTCGCTAGACATCAAGATCTCGAGCCTCACCACGGACGTCTCGGACCTGCAAACCGAGGTCCGGAACTTGAAGTCGGCCAACGACCTTTTAGCGAGGAGGCTTGAGGATTACGAGGGTCGGGCCAGGCGGCAGAACGTCCGCATTATCGGTGTGCCGGAGGGGGCCAAGGATTCGGCTGTGGAACTTTTCGTTGAGACCTGGTCCAGAACCATCTAGCCCCCAAGAGACTTAGTAAGTTCTTCTCCGTGGAACGGGCGCACAGGATGCCTGGGGGCCGGCCGAAGGAAAGTGCCCCTCCGAGACCTATCATCGCCCGCGTGTTCAACTTTCGGGACCGTGACTCCATACTACAGGCCTCAAGGAGCGGTGGGCCTTTGAAGTTCCAGAACGCTGCCATTAACTTCTTTCCGGACTTCACTCAGTCCGTGCAGAGACGGAGACAAAGCTTCATGGGAGTGAAACGGCGTTTGCGGGACATGGGCATGAAGTATGCTATGCTGTTTCCTGCAAAACTTAAGGATCGAACATGGCGGCCGGGCTCTGTTCTTTGACTTGCCGGAGGTGGTGTCGGACTGGCTTGACACCTTACCCCAGCGACGTGAAGACACCGAGGAGCGGTCAGAAGAAGCTACAGGCGGCAATGACCGGCAGGAGTGATGGCTGGCTAAAGGACTTTTTTGGACAATGGGTCTACCCTCAGCTGTTTGGTTTTGGTAATCCTGTACTCATGGGGGGGTTTCCCCTGTACTTTTCTATTTGGAGGATGGGGGGGATAGGGTTACCTCCTTTCTCCTCGGGAGCTTCTCGTAGATTCGTTTTTTCTAGGGGCAACAGGCACACTGCGAGTTGGGTGGGCTTTTTAGTCTAATGCAGGGGTGCAGGGTGGGGGGCGGACGGGTTCCTTATTTTCGTTCTTGGGTTGAATTCCTTTTTTCTTTGTTCCCTTTTTGGCAAGGCAATTGGTGGTATGATTCTGTTCATGTAGCGGCATTGCCCGCCGAAGGGTGGTATGGGTGTGGATTTCGATGATGGGGGGTAGGAAATTGAATGTTTTAAGCTGGAATGTCAATGGGCTGGGGGACCGTATCAAGGGGGGTATTGTACTACAAATGTTTAAGAGATGTGTGCCGGAAAAATACTGTTGCAGGAAACGCACTTGGTAGGGAACACGTGCCACGCACTTAATAGAAAGGGCTACAAAATGGTGGCACACTCGGGGTTCTCCTCGGGGTCCAGGGGGGTGGGGATTATGGTGCGCTCGACCCTCCCCTTGGAGATTGACTCAAGAGTGGTCGATGAGCGAGGACGCTACGTCGCCGTCACGGGGAGATGGGAGGGGCGTACCCTGGCTTTAGTTTCGATCTATGTCCCCCCTGGGCTACAGACTGACACCTTCAAAGACCTTGGGGGTGCCATTTTAGGTCTACCCGAGGGGCTGCTTCTTATGGGAGGCGACTTCAACGCCGTAGGTTCAGGGACGTTAGATCGATGCCCATCCAGAGACCTCCGGGGTGCGCAGACCTGGCTTCCCGATTTTCTCGACACCCCAGGACTTGTTGACTGCTGGAGGCTTCTGCATCCTACCCAGCGCCAATACTCGTTTCACTCAGGGGCTCACTGTAGCCTCTCCAGGATTGACTATGTTTGACATTGGCGGCCCACGCATCGGCGGTCTCTGAGGCCAGATTGATGGCGAGGGGCATCTCAGACCACTCTCCGGTCTGGGTATCCTTCGATTTTGATGTTGGGGTGGCTGAGAGGGTGGCGCCGATTAACCCGTGGTACTTTCGTAATCCCAAGACTCGTGGACTCCTGGCCAAAGCCATGGAGCTCTACATCTCCGAACACACGGGCTCGGTTACCTCCGCTGTCTCCTTATGGGAGGCCTTCAAGACCGTCCTGAGTGGGGAGGCGTTCTCCTTAATAGCTGAGGTACGGAGACGCAGAGACGTGGAAGTGGTGACAATCGAGGCCGACATAGAGGAGATAGACACTCAGTTGGAGGTTAGCCCGACGCCGGACCTCCTACACGCTCTCTCACTCAAACAGTCGGAGTACCGCGCTACTGTTACGGAGGCAGTGAAGGCCATGGGTAGGGAGCAGCAGGGGCAAATCTATGAGGTCGGAGACAAGGCCGGTAAGCTCATTGCCTGGCTTGATAAGAAGGAAAGGGCCAGCCGCGTTGTCCCGGAGGTGCTGGGGGGGATGGCACGGCTGTCACCGACCCTAGTGCTATTGCTCTGGCCTTCGCTGAATATTTTGCATCCGTTTACGCCTCGGCCTCCGAGATGTCAGAGGAAGACTCTGGCGCCTTGTTGCGAGACATAGAGGTACCGTGTTTGTCGGAGACTGAGAAAGAGGACATGGATAGGGGCATCGTGGTGGACAAGATCGCTCAGGCGATACGCTCCCTGCGATCTGGCAAGGCTCCCGGCCCCAACGGTATCCCAGTGGAGCTGTATAAGATTAAACCGGATCTCGTCGCTTTGCCACTGCGGGCTATGTTTCTTGAGGCACGGGACTTGGGTGCACTCCCCCCCGACCAGAGGCTGGCCACCATTTTGGTCATTCATAAGGAAGGGAAGCCCAGAGATTTGTGTCGGTCGTATCGTCCTATCTCGTTACTGAACGCCGAGCCCAAGATCTTGGCTAAATTGCTCGCCAACCGACTGGTTGGAGCGATTGCCGACTTGGTGCACCCAGACCAGTCTGGCTTTATCCCACACCGTAACACCGCCCTCAATTTAAGAAGACTTCACGGAGCCCTCGCGAGGGTCCGCACCCTTCAGGAGCCGGCCATCTTGGCGTCCTTGGATGCCACGATGGCTTTTGACTCCCTTGAGTGGCCAATTCTTGTGGGCGGTGCTGGAGAAGTTTGGGTTTGGTCTGGGGTTCATAGGATGGGTCAAACTCCTATATGCCAACCCGCTTGCCAACATGGCGGTTAACGGCCGCGCATCAGCTCCATTTGCCCTCGGCAGGGGTACCAGGCAGGGTTGCCCCCTATCGCCCCTTTTGTTTGCACTGGCACTGGAACCACTGGCGGCGTGGTTGAGAGGGCATCCGGACATCAGGGGGATCAAGTGGTACCCGGGCTTTGAGGATAGGGTGTCTCTGTACGCAGAGGACATCCTCCTGTACCTCACCTCGCCGCGTATGTCCCTTATTGTTGTGTGTGATGTCCTACGCACCTTCGGTAGACATTCTGGATTCGTCATTAATTGGCCGAAGTCTCATTTGTATGTCCTTAGGGGTGAGGTCCCAAGACTCCCGCGGGACTGTAACATACAGGTCGCGAGGCAGGGGTTTAAATACCTGGGCATCTACATTTCTGCTGATCCCACTGTATGTTACGCGAACAACTTGCTTCCACCTCTTGTGGGCCTTCGGCGTGATGTGGAGGGGTGGGGGAAGTTGCCGCTTTCCCTGCTTGGACGGGCGGCCTTGTTCAAGATGATGTCCCTGCCCCGGTTTCTATACGTGCTTCAGAACACCCAGGATCTGGTCCCGTCTGGATATTTTAGAGAGGTTGAGGGCCTCCAGCGGACCCTGCTCTGGGATGGTAGGCCGCGCATCGCCATTACTAAATTGACCCTCCCGTGGTACGATGGAGGGATTGCGCTGCCTGACATCCGCAGGTATTATTGGGCGTCTCAGCTGGCAGCCCTTAATCACGGCTTCTATGGACCGGCCATAAATCCGGGCTTTGCCATGGACCGGTGGCTCCTGGGTGATGGGAAATATTACAGGGCTCTGTACTCTAGGTCCCTGGATGGAAGAATAACAGGTCCCACTAAGACATCGGTTCGCATCTGGAGAGCGGTGACGAAGGCACAGGGATGGAAAGGAAAACTCACGATGGTGACCCCACTCTATGACTCCGATCTTCTGGGCAACTTGTGGCATACCAAGGGGTTTGACCACTGGGACTTGATAGGCATCTCTAGGGTGGAAGACATGATTGCTAAGGGACAGGTCAAGCCCTTCGAGGTGCTGCAGAGAGAGTTTCAGTTGGGGGAAAGGGAGTTCTTCAGATACGCTCAGTTAAAACACGCCCTTCTGGCAGTTATGCCGGAGGGTGAAAAGATCCCTGAATCTTCCCCGCTGGAGGACAGGTTGCTGGACGGCTACATGCCCGACAGCACTATCTCACTGACCTACAAGAAACTGATTAACGTCCGTACGGACCTTCTTCTGGGGGTGCAAGAACGGTGGACCCGTGATGGAATTGAATTGGACGACGAGGATTGGCAGTGTGCGGTCTCGTCTCCGAAGGAGGTGGCAATTCCGGCCAGACTGAGGCTGGTACAGCTGAAACTCCTACATAGAGTTTAAGTCACTGGCCCCCGACTGATTCACATGGGCCACTCGGAGGATGGTCTCTGTCGACGAGGGTGTGATTCCCGAGCGACCTTCATGCATATTATATGGGAATGTAGGGCGGTGGCTGCGTATTGGAGGCGTATACACGTAGTGATGGGTGAAGTGACTGGAGTTGACTTTCCCACTGAATCCCGGCGCTGTCTGTTAAATGTGTGGGGCCCCACGGATTATACCAGTTCTCAGACTCAATGGGTCACTCTAGGCAACATGGTGGCTAAAAGGGACATTGCACAGAAATGGGGAGCGGCTCTGCCCCCCACAGTAGAGATGTGGAAGGCTAACATGGACTGGTGCATGTTCCGGGAGAAGACTGTCTATGTTGCCAGAGGTAGGCCCAAAAAATGGAATACGATTTGGGGGCCCTGGAATGAGTATAGGGGTGATATCTGCTGTGAGAAGTTGGCCTGATATATAATGCTCACTAATTCTAGTGATCACTTTGTACCATGCCAAGCAACCCTTATGATGATTGGTTGTAATTCAACCTTGTAGACCAGTTATCCTAGTGGTAACGTGGACAAAGCAGTCTTAGGCTAAACTCTGAAAGGCATGTGAAGCCAGCTGTATTACCATACACAACCCCCTTGAATACCAAATGAAAGGGACACCACACAGATATATATTGAAAATATATATTGATTTATTAACTATAAAATCCCCTGGACTCTTTATGAGCACAGAAGCACAAGCGTTAAATCACAAGACAGTTTAAAATACACAAAAGTTGCACAATATGGATGAGCCCTAGGGGCCACATAAACCATATACTAAGAAAGTGGTATAAGAGATACCAATCAGAAAGGAAACAGGCCTAGGGCCTTGGGAATCGCTGGAGCTATTCGAGACTAGCAATGATTAAGTCGGGAAAGGCCCGCGGGACTCGGGTGCAGTGTCTAAAGTGCACGCACTTTCCAATGTAAAGTCTATGGTGCGTAAAAAGTACAAAGTTAGATAGTTCGGAACCTTCCGAGTGACCTAGAACGCTGAAACTTAAGACACAGGCCCTTGAGATGTGTACCAGTGTAGGAACACCGGCGGAGCTGAGTTACCTCACCCACAGGAAGCGGGTGCACAGGGTCGAAGTAGTGTCGGGTTTCGTCACGCTGGTCGATGGTGCTTGGAGCTGAAGATGCTGCAGGCGGCTCGATGTGAAGAGTTCGGGTGGATCCAAGGGTGGATCTGAAGTTGTGAAGACCTGAAAGCAGAGGGGACAATGTTCAAAGTCACTAGCCAGTGACTACCGTGGAACCAGATTGGAACCAGGCGATGTCGGGTGCAAACAGGCGTTGTCGTGTAGCTTCTCTCTGCAGCCACGTGGACACCGGGGGTTGAGGATGTCCAGGAGTCGGTCACGAGCTGTCCCACGCAGGCTTCTCGCTGTTGGCGGTGCCGGCGACCTGATCGGCGCAAACAGGCCTTGGCTAATGCAAGCCACGCAGGAATCGAAAGATGCTTAACACTCGGACCAGCAAGGTCAGAGCGAGTGCTCCTTTTCACAGGAGCTTGGGTGAGTCTGGAGCAACCAGACCCGCTGTGTAGTTTGTCGGTTTCGTCACCAAGATGGCCGCTGACCACGTGGCTAGTGGCCGGGATGGCGCGTCGAGTGGCACAATGCAAAAGGGCCCCACGCAGATCGTGGAGATGCTGGAGGGCTCTTCTTCGGTGCAAGGGATGCTCGTGGTGGGGGTTCTCAGTCCCCAAAGCACAACGTCGAGGATGCCTCAGATGCTGCGCAGTCAGCTTTTCGGGTGTCTTCCAAGAGGTCCGGTCCCACGTCACTCGGTGCCTCCATGGGTCCCTTCTTTGCAGGGACTGTGGATCGGGCTCTGAGAGGTCTGGGAGTCTGGTTCTTGTTGGCTCTGGGCTCGGGCTCCGGCGGGAGGCGGCGGCAAAGCAGACGTCGAGTTGCTGGTTGGTGCCTGTGTTCACAGGGTGGCCACTCCTAGGCCACAAGGGAGATTCTCTTCAGTCTTCTGTGCAGCAGAATGTCGAAGTCCAGTCTTCTTCTTTGTTTAAAGTTGATTCAGGATGATCTACTGTGCAATGGCACTGCTCCCACTCTTATTCCCAATCTGAGGGGTGGATCACCTACTATGTCCCTCCTCTGGGAGGAACCAGGAAGGGGGGCGGTTACAACCCCTTTCCTTTGTCCAGCTCCTCGCCAGGCCTGGGTCTGGAAAGTCCCAGGACCGGTTTGAACTGGCCTATGCACGGGGACACCTTGTGTGCCCCGGGCATGTCTGATTCTATTCAGCCCTGTCCTACCCAATACACAAAACCCTGTCTGGGGTGGTGCTCGCACCTCCCAAGGCAGGAAACCCTTTGTCCAGGCCACCATCTGCCGAGTTTCGGTCAGCAGCAGGAGGCCAGACTCGTGTCTGTGGTGGCAGCATCCATTTTGTGATGCTGAGGCTCTGGTTAACTTTAACCGGGGTTAAGGCTACACACATGTCGTGTCCCTCTAGAAGGGTGGAAGGCTATCCCCGTCGACAGAACTGTCGAGGGGATAGTATTCCAATTCGTATGACACCTTACTCGACATGTTTTGATAAAGCCAAACCAAAGATAGCATTTAACCGCGAGGAATATAATGCACTTAAGAGTATATGGTAGGGGGGAGGAGCCTAGCCGGCAGCCGAGATGGCCGCCTAGCCCTTCGGCTCCGCCGACCCTTGCGCCCTTCGCCGATATCCTGGCAAGAATCCTGTGCCTCCGAGCCCGACGCTTACCTGCGCTAGGCTCCTGACCACGTTGCTGCAGCTCCGGTTGCGAACGGAGCTTCCCCGGCGGAGTTGAGCCCCGGTTTCCATTTCGGCCCTTCAAGTGGGAGCAGCCGGGCTATTGTTTGGTGGGGACGGCCGGCGGCGACAACGACAGCAGCGGCCGCTGCGGTGAGGAGCCGGTGCACCGGACCTGGCGCGCGGAGCTGCAGTTCTTACAGCAGCCCTACCCTTGCTCGGCTGCCCAGCACGACTCGCTCGCAACATAGTATCAGGCTCCCGGTTAATGTATCCCGGCCCAGCTGGAGGGCCGGGACTGCTTCTTTGTTGCAGCCTTCAGCAGCGGCCGCCATCTTCTGCATCGGACGCCCTGATCCTGCCGGTGGGTTTCCCTGCACCACAGTTTCTCCTGTCCTTGGAGTCTCTCCACGACCGGCTGCCCCCACGTTTCCTGCACCACCAGGGCCCCACAGAGAGACATATACCGATGGCTGGTGAAGGGGGTTTGCTTCCCGGGGCGCTCGATGGTTGCCTGCCTAAGATGGTGGACGGTACAGCACCCTCCATCCTTGATCCACCGCTGGGGCTCCGCGACATCCTGGCTGCGCTGGAGGACCTGCGGTTGGCCTTCCGCGACTTTGCCACTGGTCTGGGGGACCGGCTCGATGGGCCTTTTTCAGCTGGCCATGATGATTCTCCAGTGCGGCATGTTAAGCCACATCTTCAGCCGGCTGTCGGTGGATCACCTGAGTTGAGGTATGTGGCAGTGCCGGGGGGACGTGTCCCAATGCCCGCTGCGGTACTCTTCGGTTCTGCCGTGGAGGAGTCTGACAACACTGCTCCCTTGATGCGGCCGGAGATCGTGCCTCAGTTGCCGTTTTGCCCATCTCCTTTGTCCTTTGGTGCCACGTTTTTGAGCGTCCTCCTGGACTTGCTTCCTGCACATCGGCCGGCCGCTACTTTGGAATTTGTGCATCGTCCTGCTCCCTGTTGCTCTAGCCGTGGCATGGCAGCGGCGCATTCCTTGGTCCCTTATTATGCTTCACTCCAGTTCGACTTGTCTCTTACACCTCGACTTCTGCAACGGACTCCATGGTGGTCCATCCCGCCCAGGCTGGCTGTATTGCACTTGACTTCTGTTGGACTGTGGATTCGAAGGGGCCAAGGCTGAGGAAGGGGATTTTCTTGTTGCACATTGGAACGTATAATGCTGGGACTGGGACTTGTGACTGTTGGAGGTACATGTAGCCTGGGTGTTAGGTTGGGGTCTGGGGTTGGGTGACCGCGGGTACCGATTTTGCTTGCTTTGACTAGATCCTTGGCCCTCCTCCGATCAACCGTGACACTCTATCTCTTTTTCTTCTCTTTTTCTTCGTCTACATTTCGGGTATTCTTCTGGGGCGACAGACACACTGCTAGGGGGGGGTAGGCCGTAGCCTCTGCATGCGTGTAGGGTGGGGGGTATAATTCCTTGTTGGTTTTTTTCATTTCTATGGGCCTCCTTTTTCTTTCTTTCTCATCTCTTTTTCTCTTCTCCCTTTCTACTCTTTACCTTTCTAGCTTGTTCCTTCCTTTCCTATTTCTTGGGTCTATGGGAGGAGTGGGTACTTTTGGGTAGTGCTTGGAGATCGTCATGTGATGTGTTTTTTTTATCTATCCTGATTTCATTGAGTGCGATTGATTACCTTATGGATAATGCTTGCTGACCCTTCTTAAGATCGCTGCCCACTATAGTCCTAACTGCATTGCTCTGATTCGGATCCTTCCAGACCTGTTGCTATGGACTTATTTCAAAACTTTATAAAATTAAACCTCATCATCCTGGCGCCTGGCAGCAAAATTGCGTATAATGTACTCTGATCTATTCGTGATTGTCCTGATATGCTGCCGAGTTGTAGAATTGCTTGCTGATGTGCCCTTTATTGTCGAGGCCGGCCTGAGGGTTGTAGTCCCGTATTTGTCTGCACATACTGTTAAATAAAGGTTTTCCAAAAAAAAAAAAAAAAAAAAAGAGTATATGGTATGGCAATATCCCGGAACAGCTTAGGGAGTGGTTCCCGACAGCTGCAGACAGGCTCAGCTCATGCTAGAGCACCATCTCACATATTTCCAAGCACTCTGCCTCCAGGATTGAAGAGGCCTTCCATAGGAGTGGCTGATAGGAACATATGTGTCCAGTTTAAGGTTAGATATAGGGATACTATATCTAAGTAAGAGGTGATTACACCAACTCACCCCAGCTGAGTGATCAGCCAGTTGTGTCAAATATGGAGGCCAGGCCAGGGGTGGCACAATACATGCTGCAGCCCCTGGTAGGCCTTGGAAACACCTATGCCCTGGGTACCTAGGGCACACTGTTACAGGGGCCAATAAAGTGAACCAGTTCCAAGAGGAGCGACTGTCCCCTTAGCCCTTGAATCTAGCTGAATTACTGTCCTGTCTTCCTTCCCCCCCGATCTTCATGCATGTGACCTGTTCACGTATCCTATTCTGCATATAGGCCCATCCTGCCCCTGAAGTGGGGCGATGCCACATTCACGTTCCTTTGCCTTGCTTTCTTGCACCGTTGTAGGTGCCTTTCCGTTATCACACTGTTTCTTCTCTTTTTCATAAAATAAAATAAACCTCATGTGATTTTGTATTGTATTCTGTGTGCACCACTCATGCTACATAACGACTTGCTGCCTAGCCTCCGGGATGTATGGCTGAATAGCTGTGTACTACTGTGTCGTAAATAAAGGTTTCCCCCCCCCCAAAAAAAAAGAAAAAAGAAAAAGGTAAAGAAACCGCTGTAATACTACCATCTTGAGAAGCGCAATGCGATCTGCCAGGGATAGCGGCAATGAATCCATACACCCACCTGACTCTCCAACTTCGCATATGCCCTCCCAAAATTCTCCCTGACCACCATATTCGGATCCCGATGAACCCAGACACCCAGGTATTTCACTGGGTCCGTTGACCACACAAGTGGAAACTCCAAATGTGGCTGCACCGTGGCAGTTGTCAGCGGGATAATAAGAGACTTGTCCCAATGAATACAGAGGCAAGACAGGCGGCCGAAACAAACATATTCTCAGATGAGCTGTGCCAGATATCTAGAAGGCTCACACACAAATAGCACCATGTTGTCCGCATAAAGCGAAATGGCGACTGGTCGACAATTAAAATTGAGCGCAGTCTACCTGTGCCATTGGCGAATGACACAAGCCAAGGGTTCCAATACTATCGCGAACAGTAGTGATGAGAGAAGGCACCCCTGACGTGTGCCCCTCTCTATGGAAAATGGTTTGGTGGTCAGCCCCCCAAATCATACCCTAGCTGTCGGATCTGTATAAAGTACCTCTATCCACTGTAAAAACTAAGGCGGGAACCCCATGCGACGCAGGACATAAAAAATATACGACCATTCAACCGAGTCAAACGTTTTGGCAGCGTCTAACAATACTGCCGCCGCTGACATAGTTGGTTCAAGAATATGGAACATGGAGAAAACAGTTCGTAAGTTGTGTGAGGTGGATCTCTCAGGTATAAAACCCGAATGATTGGGCAGAACCAGACATTGCATCAGGGGTTGTAGTCTGGTTGCCAAAATCTTAGCCAGTATCTTGGCGTCAATATTGATCAACGATAATGGACGATAAGACTCACACCTGTCCGTGGACTTGTCTTTTTTAAGCAATGTGATTATCAAGGCCTGTCTGAGGGATGGTGGTAATTTCTCTGAATCATGCGCTTCCGCATACATCTCCAAAAGATGCGGCGCAAGAAGATCGACATATTTCTTATAAAACTCTACCGTAAGGCCATCAGGACCAGGTGCTTTACCATTGGACAATGCCGAGATTGCTGTTTTAACAACCTGCTCGTCTATAGGTACACACAAATACTCCCTATGCACATCTGAGAGCCAAGCACACGCCACATTCTCAAGATACAACTTGAATTCGGCCTCCGAGGCAGCTCCCCGCGATGTATATAAATCGGTGTAAAAGTCCCAAAACTGTCCCGCAATGGTATCTGGATGATTATGTTCCCTACCTGGTTCATCTACAATTCTATCAATATGCGTCTGCTCCAGTCGCTCTTTAATTTTAAACGCCAATGTGAGTCCCGGCCGTCCTCCCTCCCCATAACGCCGGGCAGTGTGTCTACGCGACAAATATTTGACCTCTGTTCAGCCAACTCATCATAATCCTTAAGCAATTCCTGTATGTGTGCTAATTTTACCACCTCAGGTACCTCAGTATACTTCCGTTCCAGTTCACGTAGCTTGTCAATTGTGTCCTCAAATCCCTCAATATGCCCGCCGAGGTGGTAATACATAACCCTCGGATTGGGACCTTAAAGTCCTCCCAGAGTGTCGAGGCCTCATCTACAGTGCCCTTATTGAGAGTAAAATATTGTTCTATGGCTTCCCGTACTTTTGTGTCATATATCGGGTCAAGCAGAGCCTCGGACCTCAGCCGCCACGTAAAGGGGCGTTGTATAGCTGTCGGGATCACCATATCCATTTGCACCTGGCTATAATCAGACAGTGTCCTAGCAAAATTCCTTATGTCCTCACCCAATCCATAATCTCCACCCCAATCAGCCAGTAGTCTAATCATGACCAGCTCCCATGTGAAAGCGTTGCATGTGTGCCCTCTCTCACCTGCGGATTCCGCACTCTCCAAGCACCACACAGCCCAAACTCCTCCATGGCACCACCAATATTCCGGGCAACTTTAGGAGTGCGATGGGAAATGGGGCTAGATTTATCCAGCTCGGTGTTCTGGTACATGTTTAGATCCCCCCCATATGATGGGAGCCTCTGGACAGTCTCTCAACATACCATACATTCGGGAGAAACAATGCGGGTCATCCATGATCGGGCCATACATGTTGATTATAGTAATCAATTTGCCACTCATCTTACCATGCACCATTGCCCATCTGCCCTCCACATCCACAAACGTATGTATCGGTTGAAATAACACCCCTCTCTTGATCAGAATCATAACCCCTCTGGCATAGGAGGAATACGATGACGCTAACTTGAAACTTGCCCGCCTAGCCGCAATACCACGTTCTGTATATTTAGTCAAGTGCGTCTCCTGCAATAGAGCTAAGTGTACCATATGCAGATTCAGGTACGAAAACCACCTGCCGTACTTTTTTAGGTGAGTTGAGGCCTCGGACATTCCAGGTCAACATTTTGCACCTATGACCCATCATGGAGTGTAGGCAGCTGTCTCATGCCAATCGTGAACTGTTTCAACAGGACGCTGTTTGCAGCACATTGTAACATTCTTCCCACAGACGTTGTGCCACAGCATGTACCATGTCAGATGTGTAACAACAAAAAAAACAAGAATAATATACAACTCTCCTTACCCGCCCTCCCTCCCCCACCCACGCCAACCTCACAAATACGTTGAGACCAAGCCCTGCCCCCCTCCCTCAAAACATCTCCCGAAACTACCCGATGCAACATCTGGGGAACACCCGCTAGGGGAAGAGGAACGGCGACGGGTACATGCACAGGAGTGCGGCCGCCAGATTACATCTATGTATGCCCCTCGCGTACCTCAGGGTCAAATGTTCTGATTAAAACTATTAGGTAGTACCCCCCGGGACTAAATGTGTTCACTATCAGCGTGCCCCCACCATCTGCCCCCACATTTCCGGCCACTTAAGCTTCCAGGCTGGGCATTCAAGCCTGAATAGCTCCAACCGCATTAGTTTCAGTCTATCCTCATAGTCATTAGTCCGTATCCTCCAGTCCAGATGCCCCAGTCATGTCATCTTGTGCCTTCTGTAGAGGCCTGACCTTGCAGATGTGTTTCATAAACTTCAAAGCAGATTTCGCATCAGTGAAAAAGTGTGCCTGCTCCTCATGCGTGATTTTTAATTTGGCCGGATACAGCATGGCGTAAGGTACCGAGGCCGCCCTCAGCAGTTTCTTTACTGGCACAAACTCTCTTCTCGTTGCTTGGACCTTCGGGTGTAGTCCAGAAAAAGGACAGTGTGTCACCTTTATAAACAACTGGGTCCTTGGCTCTGGCCTCTCTCATAACTGCATCTCTGTCAGCATAGTTCAGAAGGCGTGCAATAATCGGGCGGGGTGGCGCCGGGCTTGGTCCTGGGTCCCAGCGAGCGATGCGCATGTTCCACATCATCACCGCGGAGAGTGCAGGTCTGAATAACTCACGTAGCAAGCCATCTATGAACGTCTCCATTTTTTAGATTGGTGTGGATTCCGATGAACCAATAATTCGAAGGTTATTACGCCATGATCGTGCTTCTAAATCTTCATTCTTTGCACTAATGACTTCCAATTCTATTCTCGTGTTTCTCGACTTTCTTCGTGACCATGTCTAGCCCAGTCGCCAACACATCAATTTTGGTGTCTATCGTTCGCATGCCGGCCCTCAGTTCTAGCAAGATGGCCCTGGTGTCATCTCCCCCGCCCTCCGCAAGTCCTGATGCTTCACGCAGCTCCGACTGGTCTCCCATCCCTTCAGTGGCACGAGTGCTGCATTGTTCTCAAACTGTAATTTAGCCTGTTTGGGGTCTGATTTGCCCATACTGAGGATGAAAGTCTCTGGATGACACAAGCCACCTAATTCCACAGCCCGCCGGTGTTGTATCGCAGCAGCCTTCGTGTGCGTGGCCGTATTGCAACACTTCAACACCACCCCACACATGTAGCAGGGTCCATACGGGCAGTCCCCTTATGCAACAGTGAACTCTAGCCGCTTGTGCTCATCGGGACAGTCAGTGCCAAACTACTGTGAGCCGTCCCCGTTGACTGTTGGTGCTGCGTCAGCCTGCAACCCTACTCCAGCGACAACCAGACAGTGTTCAGATTTAAAGCACCTCAATGAATCAGAGTCCACAGCAGGCTCTCTTGCAGACTGTAAAGCTCAGGCGGCTCTACTGTGTCCCCAAGCAGCGCTACAACCGCCCCTCCCGCAGCCAAAGAGCCTCCCGCAAGGCCCTGACCCCGCCAGCCCACTGAGCCAGCCAGCAAAAGTTCAGTAGCTCTCCCGGTAGCGCCCCAAGCCACAGAGAAGCAGTCAGCACACACTCAGGGCACACAGAAAGCAGCGCCGTGACTCTGCACCTACAGCAACCCAGCAGCCTAGGCCCACGCTGGTACCACCACGTGTAAAGCGGCAGCGTCCAGAGAGGGTCGCGCCGTCCAGCCAGCCCAGGCTCAGCCCGCACCAGCGCCGCACTCACCGCACCGCTCTCCTCTCACTCTGTCCGCCAATGACCCTTTGCCGATTCCACATTGCCGATTCCACGTTGCCTCGGTGCATCGGTCACAGGTCCTTGCGCCGGGCTTGTTTCGGCCCACGCCGCCTCTCCACACAGCACAGGCCGCGCGCCTCAGGGGAAGCTCCTCACCGCAGCTGTTCCGCAAGCCTCATCGGCTCGGTCTGCCCCAGCACCTCTCGCATCCTTTGTCACCACATATAATCCCGCGTTGGGAGCCCAGAGCAGTCGCGATTCACACCAGACCTGTTAGCAAATGGGTCATCGCCACTTTTCTGCTAACGCAAGCAGCCTTGAAGTACTGGGTTTTTCGGAACCCAGCGGTGCCAGGGTACACACCCAAAGACTTCGAGTCCTTCCTATTTCAGACTACAGAAACACAGAGTCTTCTAGGTGAAGTCAAAGATCGTATTTATTGGCTGCAACCAGTAACAGGTATCCTAGAAGTACAACATGGTGTATGTGTAGGAAGGTGGATACCTGACTATGGTTGCCCCCAACTTTTTGCCTGGTGTTTTGCTGGTTTTCCGACTTAGTTGACCTGGGGCCCTGCCAATCAGGACCCCAGGCCTACTGCTCTCTCTCTAAAATGGATTCCATGCACCTTAGGTACATTTCCAATTGGTACTGGGACACCTTATCAGACCCTGTAACTCAGGGCATAGATGTACCCAGGGCCTACCAGGGGCTGAAGCATGTATTGTGCCACCCCTGGATGGCCATCTAAATCTGACACAACTGGCTGCACGACAGCTGGGGCAAGGTGGTGTAATCACCCTTTGCTTTAGATATAGTATACCTATATCTAACCCTAAAAATTGACACACAGATTCCTATCAGTCACTCCTATGGCAGGCCTTGACAATCCTGAAGGCAGAGTGCTTGGAATCGTGTGAGATGGTGCTCTGGCATGAGCTGAGCCCGTTTGCAGCTTGCGGAACCAAGTCCTAATAGCTGTTCCATGATAACGCATACCATATACTCTTAAGTGCATTATAATCCTCGTGGTTAAATGCTATCTTTGGTATTGCTTTATCAAAACATGTCGAGTAAGGTGTCCTACGAATTGGAATACTAACCCCTCGCCAATTCTGGCGACGGGGTTAGCATTCCACCCTTCTAGAGGGACAGGACATGTATGTAACTGTGAACCCCGGTTAAAGTTAAATGAAGCCTCAGCTCCACAAAATGGATGCTGCCACCACAGACACGAGTAGGACCTCCTGCTGCTGGGAGTCCTTCCAGCGAGGAGAGCTTGGACAAAGGGTTTCCTGTCAGGGGCGGTGCTAGCACCATCCCAGACAGGGTTTTGTGTATCCTGGGTAGGCAGGGCTTTGCAGGAAGGTGACTGCTGAGTTGCACCCCGGTGCTCACTACGCATCTGCCGGCTAGAACCAGTTCCAGGGGCACACCAGCCCCTGGCCAGGGGAAAGTCCGGCATGGGAGAGGGGTGTAACCACCCCCCTTCCTGGTCCCACCCCTAGGGCAGGACCTAGTCGCGTACCCACCCCTTTCTTTAGGATAAAGGCAGGAGCGGGGACCCTTCCAAATTAGATCATCTTTGAATCAAGAAACGACTTTCTACGAAAGGACTTCAAGACTCTTCTCAAGATTTCTCCCTTGTGACTAAGGAGTAGTCACCCTGCATCCGCAGGCACCATCTAAGAACTCTGCGGTTTGCTGCACGTCCTTCCTCAGGAATCCGACCGACCAGCACAACGAGACCCGGCTTCACTGGCACCTCTGACCTCTACCCATCATCAGAACTGCACAGCTCTTATCCAGCACGACCGCCGATGGATCCTCTGGTGAGTGCTTTGGGGTCCGAGAAGCCCCGACCCTGAGCAGCTCCAGCACCGAAGTCCAGCCTCCCAGCATCTCCACGATCTGCGTGGGGCCCTTCTGCTTTTTGCTGCTCACCGCGTTGTTTGGCTACTAGCCCGCTGGCTTGTGGCCTTCTTAACGACGCCCGACGACATCACTGCTGCTGGTCTGGTTGCTCCAGACTGGCCCTTGCTCCCTTCCAAAAGAGGAGCACCCCGGACCCTCCTGGTCCACACCAGACGCCATTTTGAGTCCACCGCATGGGCTTGAATTTGCCAAGACTTGTTGCCCCAATCCTGGGTCCAGCGACGTCGACAGCTTCATCCATCGTGGGACAGCTCGCACCTCCATCCTGGTCGCCGACAACGCCTCCTGGTCCATGAGATCTGCAGAGCACAGCGTCGCCCACTCACCTAGTCGAGGTGACTACCATCCGGTGCCCTCCTGGTGCCACCTGACTACTGGCTAGTAGTCACGAACTTAGTCCCCTCTGCTTTCAGGTGTCATCCATCTTCGATCCAGGCTTGGATCAACTCGAACTATCTTCACTGGTCGCCTGCCAGCAACTTCTTTCTTCAGGCTCCTGGTTCGTCTACGAGTATTCCCGACGTCTTTTGAGACATATGCAGCTGCAGCCCCTGGGCTAGGTAACTTCAGCATTTCGGTGCCCCAGCATAGCCTCACTATCCAAGGGTCAGGATCCACTGTCGTTTTCGATCTACCTTATCGGGTTCGCCCGAGAACACTAACTTTGCCTTTACTAGCTCCCATAGGCTTTGTCCCGCATCCCGCGTGAGAGTGCACACTCTGCACCCGAGTCCCCTAGGCCTCATACTAGTAATCTGAAGGTTCAGTAACGTAGTCCTAGCGATTCCAAAGCCTATTAGTACAGTACTTACCTGCTAGTAATTTCACATTCCACTTCCATAGTATATGGTTTTTCGTGCCCCTCGGGCATTTGTGTAAATTGTGCAACTTGAAGTATTTTCATAAGAGTTTTGTTGTGTGCTTAGTACCCTGTCCTCATAAAGAGTACAGGGCTGTTGTGATTCTAATAAATACACTGTTTATTTTCATAACACTTGTGTGGTGTCCTTTCACTTGGTGTTCAAGGGGTATATGTGATGGTATAACAGCTGGCTTAACACGCCCTCTAGAGTTTAGCCCGAAGACTGCTCGTATCCACGCTACTAGGATAGCTGGTCTAAGGTTGACTTACAACCAATCACCATAAGGGTTGTTTGGACTGATGCATAGCGAGCACTAGAATAGTGAGCACTGCATATCAGGCCAACTTCTCACATTGGTGAGCAGCGGTTGGGATTTGAGCTTGCTGTTGTTTTACCACACGTATCCTAAGAATATCTTGTGAAAGATCACATAAGTACTCCAGGTACATATAACTTAGCTTAGAATACTCTGAGTTCTACTGAACCTCCTGTTGTAGCTCCTCAAGGCTTAGCACACCTTGGCTACAACTCTTACCAAGGGATCAGTAGGCAAACAAATAGTGTAGGTAGGTGCATCACTTACACCACACTAGAAACAGCATGTCAGACAAAGGAGGAAACTCTGAGTCTCCCCTTGTGTCAGTGGACTTTCCAGAGGTCACTTCCAGATATGCTGCTCTTAGCTTCCAGGAGATGAGACAAATCTGTACACCCAGGAAGCTAAAACAGGGTGCAAACCCTACCATTCCTTTTCTGATTGGTCTCTTAGAGACTTATGATGCTAGGAGGGCTGGTAACACAGAACCTTCTCATCCAGATGGGAATATGCCTCCCCTTGAGGGAACCACAGGTGACCCTGACCTTATCCATCTCTCTGCAGAAGGTGAAGAGGAGGATGAGGATCTAGAACCATCTGAGGATGAGGCAGACAAAGGTCCAGAAATAGTTAGCCAGCTAACTAGGGACAACTTAAGCAGGCATGAGAATGCTACTAGGAGACCCCTGGGGCCCCTCTCAGGAAAGCTTAACATGGGGAATGGACGAGTTAGGTCTCTATCCAGAGGCTCTAACAGATCCATTCGAGCCAATGGCTCTCAGGCCTCTTCTCAAAGAGGGATGACACCCCCTCAGAGGAGAGTGTATGAAGCTAAAGTGAGGGAAGTCAATCTGAGGATTGAAAGGGAAGAACTTGCCCTGGCCAAAGAGAGACTTGCCTTTGCTAGAGAGCAAGAATTGAGTGGGGCAGACCCCACTGGTGGCAGCATTCTCCCAAGAGAAAAAGACAGGAGTTTAGACACTAGACACCTGAGTAATATAGTGCCCCCCTTTAAACAAGGGGATGACATCCACAAATGGATGACTGCTTTGGAGAGGGCTTGCACTGTACAGTGTGTCCCCCAGAGTCAGTGGGCAGCTATCTTGTGGCTCTCCTTTGAAGGCAAAGGTAGAAATAAGCTCCTCACTACTAGAGCTGAGGATGCTAATAATTACCAAGTCCTGAAGAATACACTGGTTGATGGGTTTGGTTTAACCACTGAACAGTACAGGTTGATGTTCAGAGACACCCAGAAAACTCAGGATTGGACTGACTTTGTTTATTGTGCCACTAAGGCTTTTGAAGGCTGGCTACTGGGAAGTAAGGTTACTGATTTTAAAGGATTGTACAATCTAATTATGAGAGAGCAAATCTTAAGTAATTGTCAGAACCAGTTATTACACCAACACCTGGTAGACTCTGATCTGACCTCTCCACAATAATTGGGTAAGAGGGCAGACAAATGGGTCAGAACCAGGGTCAGGCCTAAGAACCAGGGTGGTGACCAAAAGAAGGAATCAACCAAGCCTCAAGAGAAGGGTGGGAATAAATCTTCTGATCAAACCACAGGGCCCCAAAATTCCTCTGAAAAGGGTGGGTCCCCAACTTCTCCAAAAACCCAAAAGAAACCTTATTGTCATACCTGCAAACAGGTAGGCCATTGCAAAAGTGACAGCAGTTGTCCCAAGGCCAACAACAATAAGGAGAACATACCCCCAAATAAAGCTTCCCAGCCTCCTGTTACTACTAGTAGTAAACCCCCCAGGTGGTGGGAGTGCCCCCAAGAATCTGGGTGCATTTTCTTTGGGAGTGCCTGAGGACTCTGGCCTAACCAGGTCCCCTGACTTAGATACTCTTGTCTGTGAGACTGGCATGGGGTTTGCCAACTTCACAGCCTGTCCCAACACTTTGGGCAGGTACAGACAGGAGCCCATCATCAATGGTTCAAATGTTGAGGCCTACAGAGACACAGGGGCTAGCATCACCATGGTGGCTGAGAGCCTAGTCCCCTCAAGGCAACTTATGCCTGGTGCCACATACCAGGCAGTGAACATTGATGGAGTGCAGAGAGATCATCCCATAGCAGTGGTAAATCTCAGCTGGGGAGGTGTCACTGGTCACAAGAGAGTGGCAGTGTCACCAAACTTGCCTGTAGATTGCCTACTGGGGAATTATTTAGAGACCTCAGCCTGGGCTGAGGTAGAGCAAGAAACCCATTTTAAAATGGTAAACCTCCATGGTAAGGTTAGTGGGGCAGTGATAGCCACAGCCAAGATGTCCTCCCTGAACAGGTCAGGAGGGCTGTGCCAGTCACAGCCCTATCCCAGAAAGATGCCTTTCCTGAACAGGTTGGCAAGGCTGTGATGGTCACAGCCCAAACCCAAACTGAGTCCCTTCCTGAAAAGGTTGGTGGAGTTGTGATGGCCACAGCTCAAACTCAGAGAGATAATAGTGTTGTGAAGCCTGAAACAATGGATCACTCCGCTCAAACTGAGAGCATTGAGGAGGAAGAAAAGTCTTCCCCCCCCAGACACTAGGTGAGAGCCAGCCTCCTCAGGGAACTGACTCTACCCCTGGTGAAGGAACTGCCCCAGAGGTAGCCAGGCCTAGCCTGGCAGAGCCCCTGATGACAGTGGACCCTTCCCAGGTGGGACCCAGTCTGGAGCAGGTAGCCTACCCCTCTCAATCCTGCCTCCATCAGCCCAGGGCTGTAGAGGTCAGGGAGGCCAGTGGTGGACCCCAAAGGGCCCCCTGTCCAAAAGAACTTCCCAATCAGCAGATTAGGATCACTGAAGCTAGTACTCCTAGCCAAGTGAAAATAAAACACACTCCTGAGGGATCCCCCTTAAACTTAGTTAGGGAACTCCCACAGCTGGACACTGCTGGGCACAGCCAAACCTGGGGCCTCAAAACCCCAAACCTGACCTGTCCCTCCAGTAAGCCAAACAGAGGGACTCAGCCTCCAGCTTTAGGTAGCCAGAGGTTGACCCTGAGAGCTCATAGCAACTCAGTACTGGAAAGAAAGGCACACATGGTGGATAGTGATTGGAGGAAGTTGAGCCCAACAGTAGTGGAGTCTCACTTCAGTACTCCAATCCCACACCAGCCTTTTACTTTGCCAAAGCACACCACAGGTAGTGATTCCCTATGGTGGAGACCCTCAGATACCCTTAGGGTAAGGGATTGCTTAGTGGACCATGATACAGGGGGTAACCATGTCAGTGCATGTACCACCTCATATGGCCACTCAGGCAATATAGACTTACATGGTCAAGGATAGCCTTATCTCCTTTCGTTTGGGGGGGGGGGGTGGGTTGTGTAGGAAGGTGGATACCTGACTATGGTTTCCCCCAACTTTTTGCCTGGTGTTTTGCTGGTTTTCCGAATTAGTTGACCTGGGGCCCTGCCAATCAGGACCCCAGGCCTACTGCTCTCTCTCTAAAATGGATTCCATGTACCTTAGGTACATTTCCAATTGGTACTGGGCCACCTTTTCAGACCCTGTAACTCAGGGCATAGATGTACCCAGGGCCTACCAGGGGCTGAAGCATGTATTGTGCCACCCCTGGATGGCCATCTAAATCTGACACAACTGGCTGCACGACAGCTGGGGCAAGGTGGTGTAATCACCCTTTGCTTTAGATATAGTATACCTATATCTAACCCTAACAATGGACACACAGATTCCTATCAGTCACTCCTATGGCAGGCCTTGACAATCCTGAAGGCAGAGTGCTTGGAATCGTGTGAGATGGTGCTCTGGCATGAGCTGAGCCCGTTTCCAGCTTG
Organism: Lissotriton vulgaris; assembly: GCF_964263255.1. Taxonomy (NCBI): domain Eukaryota; kingdom Metazoa; phylum Chordata; class Amphibia; order Caudata; family Salamandridae; genus Lissotriton; species Lissotriton vulgaris. Next base: position 24,374,886 of record NC_141685.1, read on the forward strand.
CGGAACCAAGTCCTAATAGCTGTTCCATGATAACGCATACCATATACTCTTAAGTGCATTATAATCCTCGCGGTTAAATGCTATCTTTGGTATTGCTTTGTCAAAACATGTTGAGTAAGGTGTCATACGAATTGGAATACTAACCCCTCGCCAATTCTGGTGACGGGGTTAGCATTCCACCCTTCTAGAGGGACACGACATGTATGTAACTGTGAGCCCCAGTTAAAGTTAAACGAAGCCTCAGCTCCACAAAATGGATGCTGCCACCACAGACACGAGTCTGACCTCCTGCTGCTGGGAGTCCTTCCTGCGAGGAGAGCTTGGACAAAGGGTTTCCTGTCAGGGGCGGTGCTAGCACCATCCCAGACAGGGTTTTGTGTATCCTGGGTAGGCAGGGTTTTGCAGGAAGGTGACTGCTGAGTGGCACCCCGGTGCTCACTACGCATCTGCCGGCTAGAACCAGTTCCAGGGGCACACCAGCCCCTGGCCTGGGGAAAGTCCGGCATGGGAGAGGGGTGTAACTACACCCCCCTTCCTGGTCCCACCCCTAGGGCAGGACCTAGTCACGTACTCACCCCTTTCTTTAGGATAAAGGCAGGAGCGGGGACCCTTCCAAATTAGATCATCTTTGAATCAAGAAACGACTTTCTACGAAAGGACTTCAAGACTCTTCTCAAGATTTCTCCCTTGTGACTAAGGAGTAGTCACCCTGCATCCGCAGGCACCATATGAGAACTCTGCGGTTTGCTGCACGTCCTTCCTCAGGAATCTGACCGACCAGCACGACGAGACCCGGCGTCCCTGGCACCTCTGACCTCTACCTACCTCTACAGCTAAGCTGAGAACCGTAGGTGCGACGAGACCTCGAGGGACCGGCCATCATCAGAACTGCACAGCTCTTATCCAGCACGACCGCCGAGGGATCCTCTGGTGAGTGCTTTGGGGTCCGAGAAGCCCCTACCCTGAGCAGCTCCAGCACCGAAGTCCAGCCTCCCAGCATCTCCACGATCTGCGTGGGGCCCTTCTGCTTTTTGCTGCTCACCGCGTTGTTTGGCTACTAGCCCGCTGGCTTGTGGCCTTCTTAACGACGCCCGACGACATCACTGCTGCTGGTCTGGTTGCTCCAGACTGGCCCTTGCTCCGTTCCAAAAGAGGAGCACCCCGGACCCTCCTGGTCCACACCAGACTGTAGCGGTTAGTAACCCCCAGATATCCCAAGAAGAGAAACCCTAAGCCACTAACCTTCAGGTACTGGCCAGCGGGGACCACAGCTCGAAGAAGAGTATCCCAGTTCCCTAATAATGCCCACTCTCCCTGCACGAAACACATGCAAGGGACAGACGGAACCGTAAGGGAAAAAGGGAGAGAACAACGAAGGAGGAGGTTGTTGAGAAGTTCCCCCTCTTGGTCTGGTCACAAGGGAAGGATGTCTTCAAGTCACAACAATACTGGGAAAACATAAACGAACAGACCATTAGCTCCCTGCGGATAGGTCGGACATTACAAGTGCTTAAGGAGAAAACCGTACTTACAGGAATTAACAGGGGAGGTGCCCAAAAGGATTCTGGGTGATGTAGTAACGGGTCGATAATCCTGAGCCTCAAGAGTTCCTTTACTACTATGCAACCACAAAGGTTTATAGGGGTGACTTCGATAGAACCTACTAGTTACTGTCACTGGAGGTAGTAAACAAAGTTTAATTACAACGGACAGGTACTCCACCTCTGAACTAATGGAGACAAAAATAAACAGTTTCTCTAGCACGGCCGTGCTTCGATAGTTCCTACCTCTGAATGTTCGAGAAGGAAAAAATGCGGTGTCCTCCTAGCGGGAAGGCAAGCGTCCGCGCACAACTCTGTTCGGCTTCCTCCTAGCGGGAAGGCAAGCGTCCGCGCACAACTCTGTTCGGCGTCCTCCTAGCAGGAAGGCAAGCGTCCGCGCACAACTCGGTTCGGCGTCCTCCTAGCGGGAAGGCAAGCGTCCGCGCATAACTCTGTCCGGCGTCCTCCTAGCGGGAAGGCAAGCGTCCGCGCACAGGCTCTCTCTCTCCTGAAACGATGGAAGGATTGATAAGCACTGAGCTACGCAGGAGGATTGCTTATATCGCTGGTCCCACAACCACTTCCGGTTTGCCAGCACCCAGGTCCTTCTGGGAGTTGTAGTGCCATGGCAGTTTCTGTGTATTGCGTACCTGTTTCGACCTCCCGAGGACAGCAGCGCTACAGAGCCCCCTCTCAAGGACTGCCGACTCGGCGGTCGACCCGGCTTCCCCGGATGCTCCTCGTGGAAGCGAACCACCAACTCGGGACAATGGAGATTCTGCTCAGGTTCCCATGTCCGTTCCTCAACACCAAACCCTTTCCAATGTACTAGATACTGAACCCTTCCCCGGAACAGCCTTGAGTCTAACAGTTCTTGCACCTCATATTCCTCCAACCCGTCCACTAGCACTGGAGGGGGCTGAACGGGTAGTCTCGTCTCTACGGGACATGGCTGGAGAAGGGACACGTGAAACACAGGGTGGATATGCCAGGTACGGGGAATAGACACTCTCATGGCCACAGGGTTAATCACCTCCTCGATACTGTAAGGACCTATGTATTTGGGTTTCAGCTTGTTGACACCCCTGAGATGGATATATCTCGTGGAAAGCCATACCTTGTCCCCCACCTCGTACACCGGCTCAGGACTGCGTCTCTTGTCAGCTTGTCTTTTCTGCGATGCTTGCGCAGCCGACAGATGATGGATGGCGTCGATCCTAACCGCATGCAGATGAGCATGGTGTTCTTGGATGCTCGGCAGCTGCGATGCTATAGGCCATTCAAAAGGAAGGATGTTCGGGTGATATCCCAAAAGACAAAAGAATGGGGAGCAGCCCAGGGTGGAGTGATCGGTGTTGTTATAGGTGAACTCTGCCATCCAAAGGAGGGTGACCCAGTCCGTAGAGTTCTGCAGGGAAAAACATCGCAGATACTGCTCTATGGTTCTGTTGAGGCGTTCTGTTTTTCCGTCTGTTTGAGGGTGGTAACTCGTCGAGAGCCGGGCATCGATGGTTAGCGTTTTGCAAAGGGCTTTCCAGAAACGGGATGTAAACTGCGATCCCCTATCGGTGATGAAGACGGTTGGGATGCCATGGACTCTCACAAGATGTTGCAGGATCACGAGTGCCAGTTCTGCGGAAGTTGGTAATCCCTCCAACGGTACAAAATGGCCCATTTTGGTCAGATGGTCAACGAGGACCAAGATCGTAGTCTTTCCTTGACACAAAGGCATTTCAACAATGAAGTCCATCGATACGGTGTGCCAAGGTTTGGGAGGAATGGGAACCGGGCGGAGCAACCCAGCCGGTCGATTATGTATCGCCTTACTTTGTGCACACACCGAACAATTCCGGACTTATTTCTTTACGTCATTCCTGAGGCTGGGCCACCAGAAAGACCGTTCTATGGTGGCAATAGTTTTATATACACCCCAATGTCCTCCAAGTACAGAGTCGTGAGCCCACGTAAGTACTTGCATTTGTAGGCCAGGGTCCGGGACATACAAGGCATGGTGATAATACAAAAGGTCGTTGTTTTGTGATCGCCCTAAGGGTTCTTCTTGGAGCCAAGCTGGAATATCGACGTCCGTCAACGACACCCTAATGTCCTCGAGGAAATCAGTGGATGTGAGCAAGGCAATGGTGCTTTCGGGAAAGGCACCCTCAGACAAGATAGAAGGTGGTTCACTGTGGTCAATGGTGTCTGAGTTAGGGATATCCTGGTTCCTGGAAAGGGCATCGGCCTTCCCATTTTGAGGGCCGGGGCGATACTTGATCACAAAATCGTAATCCGAGAAAAAGAGAGTCCATCGGAGTTGTCTCGGTGTGAGGGCCTTCGCCGTTTTCAAGAACAAAAGGTTCCTGTGATCCGTGAATATCTCAATGGTATGCCGGGCCCCCCACAAGTAGTGTCTCCATTCTTCGCAACCTCTTTTGATGGCGAGCAATTCTTTATCCGTGATGGAATAATTGATCTCGCTCGGGCTCAGTTTCTTAGAGTAATAGGCGACGGGATGTATTTGTCCGGTTGTCGGATGTCTTTGGGACAGGACCCCTCCCAGGGCGTATTGGGATGCATCTGTTTCTAGTATGAATGGTAGTTGGGCATCAGGATGGCGCAAAATGGGGGCTTGAGTGAATCGCTCCTTGAGGGTGCGAAAGGATAGGTCTGCTTCCTCCCCCCACTGGAATGGCACGTTTTTTTCGCAGCAGGCAGGAGATGGGATGGATAATCCTGGAAAAATCTTTTATGAATCTCCTGTAATAATTTGCAAAGCCCAAAAAACTCTGCACTGATTTGACGCTCCGTGGCGTAGCCCAGTTCTTGATGGCCTCTACCTTTCCATTTTCCATTTGGAATCCGTTAGCGTTGATCACGTAGCCTAGAAAGGACACCTCTGTGACATGAAACAGGCACTTTTCAAGTTTAGCGTATAATTCGTTTTGTTGCAGGCGTTCTAGCACTTCAGTGACGTGTTGTACGTGGTCTTGCAGGGTCTTCGAATAGATGAGTATATCGTCTATGTATACCATGCATATGGTATCTAACAATCCCCTTAGCACTTCATCCATGAAATATTGGAAGGCGGCAGGGGCGTTGCATAGACCGAATGGCATTACCATATACTCAAAGAGCCCAAACTTGGTGCGGAACGCGGTCTTCCACTCGTCGCCTTGTTTTACGCGCACTAGATGGTAGGCCCCACGAAGGTCCAGCTTGGTGAAATAGCGGGCTCCTTTGATTTGATCCATCAGCACGGATATCAACGGAAGGGGGTACCTGTTTTTGACCGTGATACTATTCAGTGCTCTGTAATCGATGCAGGGTCTCAACTCATCGCAGTCTTTTTTCGGAATAAAAAATAAAGGGGATGATGCAGGGGAAGTGGAATGGCGGATGAATCCGGAGGCCATGTTTTCATCAATGTATTTCCTCAAATACTGGTTCTCCTTCTCTGCTAGAGCATAGACTCTACTGCAGGGTATCGCCGCCCCGGGTAGAAGATCGATACAGCAATCGTACACACGATGCGGGGGTAATCTTGTTGCCTGTTTTTTGTCAAAGAGGGCGCAAAATTCTTCATATTCTTTGGGTAACAAGCTGGCCTTCTTCGGGGCTTCAGCACAGGATACAGCCAAATGATGCGCACAAGGGATCTCTTCATCTTCTGCTGCCTCCGGGAAACTGTTGCAACAATGTTCATTACAGTAGGCCGAGTTCATCGTCACCGTTCGTGCTGACCAGCTCACATCAGGATCGTGGAGTGTCAGCCAGGGCATGCCTAGGATGAGGCGGAACTGTGGCGCCGCAATCAAGTCAAATTGGATGAATTCCTGGTGTTCTTCGTGCTGCATGCGAAGAGGCACCGTATGTTTAGTTACTGGCCCTGAGGTCAAGGAAGAGCCGTCGACAGCTTTTACGTTTTCTGGCTCATTCTTCCTCTCCCATGCAATCCCAAGGGAGGCAGCATACTCGAGGTCTATGTAGTTCCCTGTGGCTTCCGAATCCAACAGGGCTTCCACGTGAGTGACATTGTTCCCTGCTAGAAACAAGGTCACCGGCATGTTTATATGGGCCACTGCTGGCATCATCGTGTTGGCAAGGAGAGAGGAGATCGATGTCTGTCTCACGTCCAACCCAGCGACCTCCGTCTGGGCCGGACTTTTTAGTTTTCCGACGTCTCTTTGGTTCCCAATATAGCGGGTTTTCTTGGCCCAAGGTTTCTCTCGGGTTGTTGGGCCCTCGCTCTACATTCACGTATGAAGTGCCCCCCTTTACCACAGTAAAGACAAAGCTTCATCCTTCGTCTGCGCTCCCGTTCTTCCGTTGTCAGAGGGCCTCGGATCCCACCGATCTGCATCGGCTCAACCCCCTCTGGATTCTTGGGGCCTTCCTCCGGCGACGGTTTTGGTTTGGGATACCATCCTTTCATGTCGCTCCTACTCCGGTCTCCCCGCCTTTCCAGAAGGCGATGGTCGAGTTGCACTGTAAGATCTATCAATTCCTCACAGTTGGCAGGCATTTGGACTACTTGAGACAAGACGTCCTTTAACTCACTTCGAAGTCCTTGATAGAACAAGGAGGTGCATTTCTCCTGTGGCCAGTCCGTTTCAACCACCAATCTGTTGAAAGCGGTGGTATAGGTCAATAAGTCCTGCGATCCCTGGCGTAACGTGATAAGTTCTTTGTCCAAGGACAACATATGAGTCTTGCGGTCAAACAACCTCCGGAGGGCCGAACAGAAGTCAAGGAAATTATGTAATACCGGATCATTCTTCTCCATTAACGGTATTGTCCAACTAGCCGCATTCCCACTCATATATGACATCATAAATGACGTTTTGGAGGCATCGTCCTGAAACACCGCAGGCTTGCACAAAAAGTGGAGCCGGCATTGATTTAAGAATGTCTAAAATTTCTTTGGATCCCCATGAAAGCGTTCAGGTGGGGCAAGAGGGATGCCCGTGTTCTGTATAACGTGCACCGTAGGAGTGTGGTCGGTGGAGGACTGAGGTATGGCATTGGGGACAAAGAACCCACCCCCTGATGCTCCCTGGGGAGGGGATTGCGTTACCGGGTGTCCAGGGGGATGGAGAGTCGCTTCCCTTATGTAGGATCCTGTTCCCTGCCCTTTACGCACCATGCCCGCTACCTCTCTCCTCATAGTATTCATTTCTTTCTTCATCTCTTGATTTTCTACACGCGATGTGTGTACCTCGTGTTGAAGCGTGGCTAACATAGCACTTGGCTCCATGGTCCAGGCTCGGCTTGTCTACTTGGGCTTATCAATCTGTAGCGGTTAGTAACCCCCAGATATCCCAAGAAGAGAAACCCTAAGCCACTAACCTTCAGGTACTGGCCAGCGGGGACCACAGCTCGAAGAAGAGTATCCCAGTTCCCTAATAATGCCCACTCTCCCTGCACGAAACACATGCAAGGGACAGACGGCACTCCAGGAAAAAGGGAGAGAACAACGAAGGAGGAGGTTGTTGAGAAGTTCCCCCTCTTGGTCTGGTCACAAGGGAAGGATGTCTTCAAGTCACAACAATACTGGGAAAACATAAACGAACAGACCATTAGCTCCCTGCGGATAGGTCGGACATTACAAGTGCTTAAGGAGAAAACCGTACTTACAGGAATTAACAGGGGAGGTGCCCAAAAGGATTCTGGGTGATGTAGTAACGGGTCGATAATCCTGAGCCTCAAGAGTTCCTTTACTACTATGCAACCACAAAGGTTTATAGGGGTGACTTCGATAGAACCTACTAGTTACTGTCACTGGAGGTAGTAAACGAAGTTTAATTACAACGGACAAGTACTCCACCTCTGAACTAATGGAGACAAAAATAAACAGTTTCTCTAGCACGGCCATGCTTCGATAGTTCCTACCTCTGAATGTTCGAGAGAGAAAAAATGCGGTGTCCTCCTAGCGGGAAGGCAAGCGTCCGCGCACAACTCTGTTCGGCTTCCTCCTAGCGGGAAGGCAAGCGTCCGCGCACAACTCTGTTCGGCGTCCTCCTAGCGGGAAGGCAAGCGTCCGCGCACAACTCGGTCCGGCGTCCTCCTAGCGGGAAGGCAAGCGTCCGCGCACAGGCTCTCTCTCTCCTGAAACGATGGAAGGATTGATAAGCACTGAGTTACGCAGGAGGATTGCTTATATCGCTGGTCCCACAACCACTTCCGGTTTGCCAGCACCCAGGTCCTTCTGGGAGTTGTAGTGCCATGGCAGTTTCTGCGTATTGCGTACCTGTTTCGACCTCCCGAGGACAGCAGCGCTACACAGACGACATTTTGAGTCCACCACGTGGGCTTGAATTTGCCAAGACTTGTTGCCCCAATCCTGGGTCCAGCGACGTCGACAGCTTCATCCATCGTGGGACAGCTCGCACCTCCATCCTGGTCACCGACAACGCCTCCTGGTCTGTGAGATCTGCAGAGCACAGCGTCGCCCACTCACCTAGTCGAGGTGACTACCATCCGGTGCCCTCCTGGTGCCACCTGACTACTGGCTAGTAGTCACGAACTTGGTCCCCTCTGCTTTCAGGTGTCATCCATCTTCGATCCAGGCTTGGATCAACTCGAACTATCTTCACTGGTCGCCTGCCAGCAACTTCTTTCTTCAGGCTCCTGGTTCGTCTACGAGGATTCCAGACGTCTTTTGAGACATATGCAGCTGCAGCCCCTGGGCTAGGTAACTTCGGCATTTCGGTGCCCCAGCATAGCCTCACTATCCAAGGGTCAGGATCCACTGTCGTTTTCGATCTACCTTATCGGGTTCGCCCGAGAACACTAACTTTGTCTTTACTAGCTCCCATAGACTTTGTCCCGCATCCCGCGTGAGAGTGCACACTCTGCAGCCGAGTCCCCTGGGCCTCCTACTAGTAATCTGAAGGTTCAGTAACGTAGTCCTAGCGATTCCAAAGCCTATTAGTACAGTACTTACCTGCTAGTAATTTCGCATTCCACTTCCATAGTATATGGTTTTTCGTGCCCCTCGGGCATTTGTGTAAATTGTGCAACTTGAAGTATTTTCATAAGAGTTTTGTTGTGTGCTTAGTACCCTGTCCTCATAAAGAGTACAGGGCTGTTGTGATTCTAATAAATACACTGTTTATTTTCATAACACTTGTGTGGTGTCCTTTCACTTGGTGTTCAAGGGGTATATGTGATGGTATAACAGCTGGCTTAACACGCCCTCTAGAGTTTAGCCCGAAGACTGCTCGTATCCACGCTACTAGGATAGCTGGTCTAAGGTTGACTTACAACCAATCACCATAAGGGTCCTTTGGACTGATGCATAGTGATCACTAGAATAGTGAGCACTGCATATCAGGCCAACTTCTCACAGTATGTTCTCAGGAGACTGCTCAATCTTACAAAGTCTGCCTTCTCTTTTCATACAAAATATTATGCTTTAGGCAAACATTCCTTATTTTACAGTTGACCATTCACATATTTTCACTACAAAGCAAAAGCAGAGTCATGATGACAAGCCCATAATCAATTTCCCGGCAAGGGCCAGTATTTCCATCAGATATCGCTGGACCCCCAATAAAAACGGGCACCTCCTCCTCGTAAAGCAAGTCATAAAGAAGAAACCAGGGACTGGTGTGTGTGAGATAAGGCATTGTTTGTGTGCGATGAAAGGTTTATGATATGTTGCGCCTTGATACTAATCTCGTTCGGCCACTGGGAGAGGGACTGGCCGAACAGGTTTGGCTTCAGGCAGTGGGCTCAGCTCGTCCAGGTCACAGAGGAGTCAGCGAAGGTATACGTGTCCTTCTGACTCGATTTCGACTTTAGTCATTGAGCCTAGGTGAGGGCAATCACAAAATGGCTGCCGTTCACAAAATGGAACCCGAGGGTTCAGGACGGAAACTCTGATTCCAGGGTGCCTTCGTCACCCGAAGATGACGAAAATGTTTGTGCATAGTATCTCAATCATTACCGGACTGCTGATACCAAAATTGTCATGATATGACGATGTTTATAACACGGGTCCAGAATTTTCAGTACCCCAGACCCTCCTTTTGCCCTTACATAGGCAATAATCTATACTCACGCTAATCTGAGTCTAGGTCTATATTCATAAAGTCATTGAGATGTTGCTGTAGCATCATCCTATTACTTAGCTCGTTTCTTGATACAGGTTTCCTTACACACGATGTAGCACAGAGGCCACATATTGCAGGAGCACACTGTATACACAGACAGAACAGGAAGAGAATGGCTAAGATCATCCCAATGACTATCAGAATCTTCCATCCCCAGGCAGATATCAGTTCCCAGAACCACCCCATCAATGGCCAATCTCCTCTATCCATGTGAATAGATTCAGAGATCTTATGCAGTTTAGAAATGGCCTGGTAGACTGTTGGAGCGTTATCTGGGATGAACACACAGCAACTTGATTGGATCACTTTACATACCCACCTCGGTCTGCAAGTATGACGTCTAACGCGGCCCTGTTCTGAAGAGTCATAAGGTGATCCGACTGGAGCTCAGATCAGCTCTTTCTTGGGCCAGCTGACAAAACATTCATCCCACATTCAGCGGATTTAGCGCTGCTTCGTGGATCGCCAGGCGCCGCCATCGCCAGGCGTGAGGCCACGCCCACCGGACAGGCCACGCCCACCCCTCCCGCCTATAAAAAGCGCTGACTACAAGCGCGCCCTTCTGAATCACTACCTCTGAGGCGGAAAGCCGGAGGAATTAGACGCCGATTTTTAAAACTGTTATATTGTGTTTGTGACATTTTTTAAAACTTAATTCCTACCCTGAGCTCTTTCTTGGGCCAGCTGACAAAACATTCATCCCACATTCAGCGGATTTAGCGCTGCTTCGTGGATCGCCAGGCGCCGCCATCGCCAGGCGCGAGGCCACAACCACCGGACAGGCCACGCCCACCCCTCCTTCCCTAAATGTGCCTTCCACGCAAGCGCAGCGGACGAGCTCAGCGGGAGCGCCGTTTGCGCGCCGAAGGCGCGCCTAAGGCAAGCCCGTCTGCGCCCGTCCGCGCCAGTACACGCCAGGAGCCAGGCAAGAGGACTGAGCTAAGGTGTACCTACTCAGGGGATGCCCTACGCCTTCTCAACAGGCCTGTCCCATCGCCATGCTCCCAAGTACTGAGAGGAGATTCCTGTCTCACCCATTGTCCGTACTGCTCCTTTAAATATACCCCTTCTATCAATAACGTCCCTATCCAGGCGACCATAAATATGGCACTGATCAATTGCAGATCACTGCCCAAACACGCCCTCGAAATAAAGATGCTTATTGAGGACTCTAACTTAGAAATCCTGTTCCTCACAGAAACGTGGCTTACGCAGGACTCAGACGCAGACATAGTCCAAGCCCTCCCCCCGGGATTCGGTATCCAACACCATAACCGTCCCAAGGGCAGAGGAGGAGGCATTGCTGTCATCTTCAAGGAATCAATTCCATGCCGATTCCTTGATAGCCCTCTGCTAGACTGTGAAAACGTCCACTTTACCTTGCAAATCTCCCCTTGCACGTCTCTTTCTGGATTCCTTATCTATCGCCCTCCTGGTACCTTGGGACAATTCCATAACTCCCTACTAGAATGCTCCATGACCACGTCCAGCGCTCGGCCTAACTTCCTTATTTTAGGGGACTTTAATGTCCATATAGAAGACAGCAATGACAACACGGCCACAGAACTGATCCAAGATCTGGCAGTCCATCAACTTCACCTACAGAACTCCCTCCACACTCACAACCGGGGGCACTTGCTCGACCCTATATTTTGCAACTTTCACGACCTTGTGGCCAAGCCCCCTATCCCTGTGCCGTGGTCTGACCACCTTCTTATTCCCTTTAGCTGGCATATCCAGCTCAAGCCGCCGCAAATCCAAGGACCTGGCAGACCATCTCGTCCCTGGGCGAAATTAGACTATTATAAATGGAACCAGGCCCTCGAGGATACAATCCCAACCCTTAGCTCCACTCCTGACCTTGCTGATAGTGAATTCTCATCTTGGATCACCAATTCTCTAGACATAGCTCTCCCCATAAAACCTCATCGCAAACTGAGGACAAAAGCCACCTCACCATGGTTTACCCAGGAAATACGCCTCCTGAAGAAAATCTGCAAGAGAGCAGAAAGAGTATGGAGGAAAGACTTCGATCCCATCAGTAAAACCAATTACAGAATGACAACTCTCAACTATAAAAAGGCTCTTAAGAACTCGCAAATCTCCTTCTACAATGAAAAAATTATCAAGGCAGAAAATTCGTCGAGGGAGACGTTTCTCATCATGAAAAAGCTTTTAAAACCCCCCACACCCCCAGCTGCACGCGACCCCTCGACCGAACATTGTAACGAGTTAGCCAACTTCTTTGACTCAAAAATACAAAAAATAATCAAACAACTTCCGTCTCTTTCTCCTGTGGACTCTTCCCCCCTTCCCTCTTCCCAGCACCAGAACAGAGACACTGAGCTAACCAAGTTCCCCCCCATTAACGTGGAAACCCTTGGTTCCATACTGGAAGCCCTCAAAAGCGGATCACCACATGATCCAGCCCCTGTGAGGCATCTGAAGCAGGTCGCCTCGAGCATCCTACCACCTATGACCAACTTACTAAACACTTCCTTTGACTCCGGATCTGTTCCCACAAGTTGGAAAAAAGCGGTAGTGAAGGCACTTATAAAAAAAACCTAACCTTGACCCGGACAACCTGGCTAACTTCAGGGCGATATCACTCCTCCCCGGCATTAGCACACTGGCGGAAAAATACATCAACTCCCAGCTTTCTCATTATCTGGAGTCCAACAAGCTGCTAAAAACCTCCCAAACCGGTTTTCGCCCGGGCCAGGGGACAGAAACAGCGATGGTGGCGGTTGTCGAAGAAGCTAGGAAAATCATCGATGCAGGAGGATCAGTGGCAGTGATCCTCCTGGACCTTAGCGCAGCATTCGACACCGTCAACCACAGCATCCTGGCCCAACGCCTGGAAAACCTGGGCATCACTGGGACGGCCCTCGACTGGCTAAAATCCTTCCTCCATAACTGCTCCTTTCAGGTGGCGGAGGGAGACTGCATTTCCAGGGAAACCCCGATACGTTGCGAAGTGCCCCAGGGCTCATCATTGAGCCCTACACTCTTCAACGTATATATGGCACCACTTGATCTAATTGTCGTCCCCTATGGCATCAAACTTCTGACCTATGCGGATGACACACAGCTGGTCGTCTCCCTCAGCCAGGCAGAACCCCCCACCATCAATCTGTACTCCTGCCTGGAGGATATAGTCAGATGGATGAGCGAGTCCCACTTAAAACTCAACGGGGACAAAACCGAGCTAATGGTACTGGGCACCCAGTCCCACTTCCGCCCGGAGTCTCTATGGCCTCCCAGCATGGGCCCACCCCCAATCCCCAAAACTGATATTAAAAGCTTGGGGATTTGGCTGGATGACAAACGAACCCTTAACACGCAGGCCAGGAAAACCGCAGGCACATGCTTTGGCCTACTACGCTCCATCCGTAAGATCCTCCCACTGCTCCCATCTCAGTCAAGAAAACTACTAGTACAGGGTCTAATACTGTCTAGACTTGACTACGGCAACGCCTTATATCTCGGTTCACCTAAAAAAGTCATCTCTAGGCTGCAGGTGGTGCAAAATGCGGCCACCCGGATCCTCACAGGCACAAAAAAACGCTGCTCTGCTAAACCTGCACTTAAAGAACTCCACTGGCTTCCGGTGGAGCAAAGGGTGCAATTCAAGGCCATGTGCCTAACTCACAAAATCCTGCATGGAAAAGCCCCGCCGGTCCTGAAAGATCTTGTGACACCCTACTCGACAAACAGAACATTACGCTCAACCAACGCCCATCTGACTCAAAAACCCAGGATCAAGAGAACACGCTTTGGAGGTCGGCAGTTCTCATTTCAGGCGTCCAAGATGTGGAACACTCTCCCACCGGACCTTCGGGCCCAACCTAATCTCCTTTCATTCCGCAAATCCTTGAAGACATGGCTGTTTCCCTGACCTCTTCCTCACCCCGCCTGACCCTTCTTCTGGATTCAGTTAGCGCTGGGACGCTCTCGGGCAGCCATGAGCTCTATAAATCCCCTTCAAATTCAAATTCAAATTCAAATTACTAAGGGCACCGGCAGTTTCAATCACAGTAGATTCAACCACCCTTGTTAATTGCCTTATGTTCCTGCTGTTAGCCATAGGTCCCCAAAACGGCAGAAAACCCTTTACAAAATCTCCAAATTCTTGTCCTGCAGTGTCTTCTTCACTCATGACACCTCTAACTATCCTTGTCCTGTGGTAATCTGCTGTAGCCGTGTAGGTGGGAGGCAACAGGAACGAGACAAAACATGTGCCCGAGAAGTCAGGGGGCAACCATGTATAGGCTCTATCATGGCAGATGAAATAGGTACCCTTAGCTGCTAGAAACGGAGGGGAAGTCTGAGACGCAAAAACATATGTCTCAGTACAGATACTTTTCCCTAACTGAGCTCTGGGATTCTTGCCGTTACCTTGCAGACATAGGTGACCCTGATGGGGTACAATCCAAATTGAGGAGGATCTCTTTGATCGCTGGTTCTCACTCAGAGTAACTCCATATTTTGTTACATTCCATTTAACGTAAGCTTGCAACTCATCTCTAGGAATCGTTCTGTACGAGTCAATCGTTCTGCTCATATTTGCAATTCCTACTACCAATGCTTTGTTGCTCGAGTTACCTCTCGTGGAACGTGGAGGATATTGTTCGATGGCATATATGAACATCGTCTGAAACGCCCACAAAGAAACATTGTAGCTAAATGGTAAGACCAAGTATGGGATACCTTTATCTGTTGTATGTGGCATAAGACCACACACCCAAAAATTAGTTGTGTTCACTACCAATTGGTGTTGGTGCAAAAGCTGGATGAAAGAGTTATTGATAAACTCTAATCTTCTAGTAGACTCATGCTCAGGCAGAGGGTGAAAAGAATGCAAAGAAACAGTAGGAGGAGGTATGGGCTGTGTAGTGGGTGCAAAGGTCACTTGAAAAGAGAATAGAACATATGCTATTAAAAACATCATTACACTAAACAACATAAAATATATAATATCAGTAATCTTTTCTTTGTCATCAATATACACATTTTGGTTTTAAAGTCTATCTGTTTGGCAGGTCTCTTCATCTCGAAAAACTCCATCCTCTCTAAATGGCTGCCCGCGGCGGTAGGGTGTTCCATGCTGAGGAATGCTTCTGTCAGTCCAGGGCAACTCCCTTAGACCAACCAGAACTGTCGACCTAACGTCTTCAGCTGCACTCCACAGACTTAGACAACCGCGACCCTAGCAGCCGAACCCGGATGGCGGTTCGAAAAACAAAAATAAGCAAGTTTCTCAGACGAGAGAGCTGCACATTTAAAAATAAGAGAAAAAAAAAGAATTTTATTTGTCCATAGTTCTCGGCCTCAGATTATACCGGCTTTTCCGAGATACTGTCTGGTTCTGAAACAAGAGTTCAGGCTCTGTAGTGTTCAATCGAATTGACGGTGGCACAGCTTCTTGCAAGATATTGTAGCTTTCTTGTTCAGAAATTGTTCCTTTTACACGTGCATCGCTAAAAAGCAGAAAACGAGGCACAGTCTCAGTTTCAGAGTCAGCGATCCCCTCCTGGACCCTACGGTCGTACGGAAGAGGCAGTGGGACCCTCTTACAGTGTACGCCGTGGATCTAGTGCTTTTCCCCTTCTTCTCGAACAGCTGATCTCATTGAGAGAAGGACGAGGTGAGGACCGGTCCAACGGGGCTGGTCATTCTTTGTCCGCTGGAAGGTCTTGATCAGCACCCACGATCCAGGATCAATAGGATGTCCTGGAGTTTCAGAGACCTGAGGCAGGGTATCGTGAACCTGTTGGTGTAAAACACGCAATTTAGCCGTCAATTCATACAAATAATCAAGCAGTACAGGGTGTTCGATCTCGCTGAACTTTGTCTGCCTTGGCACTCCCCATATGTTGGCCGGACGGCCGAACACGATTTCATAGGGGCTAAGTCAATCGTTCTGCTCATATTTGCAATTCCTACTACCAATGCTTTGTTGCTCGAGTTACCTCTCGTGGAACGTGGAGGATATTGTTCGATGGCATATATGAACATCGTCTGAAACGCCCACAAAGAACCATTGTAGCTAAATGGTAAGACCAAGTATGGGATACCTTTATCTGTTGTATGTGGCATAAGACCACACACCCAACAATTAGTCGTGTTCACTACCAATTGGTGTTGGTGCAAAAGCTGGATGAAAGAGTTATTGATAAACTCTAATCTTCTAGTAGACTCATGCTCAGGCAGAGGGTGAAAAGAATGCAAAGAAACAGGAGGAGGAGGTATGGGCTGTGTAGTGGGTGCAAAGGTCACTTGAAAAGAGAATAGAACATATGCTATTAAAAACATCATTACACTAAACAACATAAAATATATAATATCAGTAATCTTTTCTTTGTCATCAATATACACATTTTGGTTTTAAAGTCTATCTGTTTGGCAGGTCTCTTCATCTCGAAAAACTCCATCCTCTCTAAATGGCTACCCGCGGCGGTAGGGTGTTCCATGCTGAGGAATGCTTCTGTCAGTCCAGGGCAACTCCCTTAGACCAACCAGAACTGTCGACCTAACGTCTTCAGCTGCACTCCACAGTCTTAGACAACCGCGACCCTAGCAGCCGAACCCGGATGGCGGTTCGAAAAACAAAAATAAGCAAGTTTCTCAGACGAGAGAGCTGCACATTTAAAAATAAGAGAAAAAAAAAGAATTTTATTTGTCCATAGTTCTCGGCCTCAGATTATACCAGCTTTTCCCAGATACTGTCTGGTTCTGAAACAAGAGTTCAGGCTCTGTAGTGTTCAATCGAATTGACGGTGGCACAGCTTCTTGCAAGATATTGTAGCTTTCTTGTTCAGAAATTGTTCCTTTTACACGTGCATCGCTAAAAAGCAGAAAACGAGGCACAGTCTCAGTTTCAGAGTCAGCGATCCCCTCCTGGACCCTACGGTCGTACGGAAGAGGCAGTGGGACCCTCTTCAGTGTACGCCGTGGATCTAGTGCTTTTCCCCTTCTTCTCGAACAGCTGATCTCCTTGAGAGAAGGACGAGGTGAGGACCGGTCCAACGGGGCTGGTCATTCTTTGTCCGCTGGAAGTTCTTGATCAGCACCCACGATCCAGGATCAATAGGATGTCCTGGAGTTTCAGAGACCTGAGGCAGGGTATCGTAAACCTGTTGGGGTAAAACACGCAATTTAGCCGTCAATTCATACAAATAATCAAGCAGTACAGGGTGTTCGATCTCGCTGAACTTTGTCTGCCTTGGCACTCCCCATATGTTGGCCGGACGGCCGAACACGATTTCATAGGGGCTAAGTCCTACACGTGAATGCACAGTCATTCTTGTTGATAGGAGTGCCAACGGCAGGGCATCAGGCCATTTAAGACCAGAACTAGCTTGGATTTTGGCCAATTTTAATTTTAGTGTGCCATTGTAGCGCTCTACTAGTCCAGCTGATTGGGGGTGATTTGCAGCATGAAATATTTGGTGTATCCCTAGCCCCTCACATACTTTCTTCATCTCTCGCCCCAGAAATTCACTCCCATTATCACTCCAGACCACTCTCGCCATTCCGAACCTGGGGAAAAAATCTTTGACAAGGGCTATAGCTGTGGATATGGCAGTATTGTCTTTTAGAGGGTATGCTTCCACCCATCTCGAAAAGGCGCAAACAAGAACAAGTACGTATTTCAAATTGTTGCACCTTTCCATGTGAATGAAATCTAGCTGCAAAACCTCGAACGGATACGTTGGAGGCGCAAAATGACCAGCTGGAGTTGGGGTTCCCCTACCAGGATTGTATTTCAAACACACCATACAATTCTTCACCAAGTTCTCTGCGCACTTTGGATTCCCGCATTCTGCCAAACCGGAGCCAACAACTTGCAAATCCCTTTCACGCTAATATGTGCCATTCCATGAGCCATTGTCACCACTGCAAGCACATACGCATTGTGTAACAACCATCTCTGATGTTCTGACAAATCAGTCCAGCAACTATTTGCATCCAATTTACCCGTACTTTCTATCAAGACACTCAACTCTTTCTCTGAAGCATCAGCTTGAATAGACTTCACACTCTCCATCGTATCTTCACATATTCCAACGTCACCAATCCATCTTGCAGGGCCCGCAACATACATTCGATGCATCACATCATTCGCAGTTTCTTTTGCGGTTTCGTCAGCAAATGCATTTCCACAACCAACATCATCCGTAACCTTTTTGTGTGCACTGCATTTCACAATCGCAACTTGTAACGGCAAGGTCAGAGACTCAAGAAGCTCATTCACCAACTGACCATTCTGAATCTTAGCTCCATGCGAAGTCAGGAACCCACGTTCACGCCACAAACGTCCAAACCTATGAGCCACGCCAAATGCGTATTGGCTGTCAGTATATATGGTCACTCTCATTCCTTTCGATAACACGCACGCTCTCGTAAGTGCAATCAATTCTGCTGCTTGAGCTGAATTATGTGGGATACGTGCAGTTTCGACAATCATATGCAAAGTCGTGACAGCATATGCGGCAGTCGTATCACCATTCGGCAACTTAAAGCACGAGCCATCAACCCACAAGGTACCATCACACTCAGGAAGAGGAGTATCCCTAAGTTCTACTCTCCCTTTCGTCTCTTCTTCAGTTCTCAGAAAACAGTCATGCTGTTCTTCACTACCATCATCTGTCTCAATTGAAATCGGCAACAACGTAGCTGGGTTCAACGTATTGCACCTCTTTATGTGTACATGACTCGCTAACAGGGTCAACTCATAACCTGACAAGCGAGCACTAGTTAAGTGCTGTGTCTTGGTCCTGTTTAACAAAGTATCCACCGCATGTGAAACCATCACAATCAGCATGTTATTCTTCACTAACCCAGCAGACTGTCGAATAGAAACAGCTGCTGCCGCTGTGGCTCTCAAGCAACTTGGCAATGCCTTAGCTACCGGATCCAAAGTCGACGAAAAATACGCGCATGGACGCTGTTTGTCTCCAAAAGACTGTGTCAGCACTGACAATGCACAACCTTCTTTCTCATGGACATACAGTGTAGGGTCTGGGGTACCCAACACAGGAGCCGAACACAACGCATTACGCAATTCGGAAAAACTTTTCTGACAATCTTCAGACCACGGAATGGGATTCGGTGTATCTTTACAAGTCAATGCCACTAAAGGTCTGGCCAACAATGAAAAATTCGGTATCCACTGTCTGCAATAGGATGTAATGCCCAAGAAAGCACGTACTTCTCTCTGTGTTCTTGGCACACTCAATTTTACAATTGCCTGAATTCTTTCTGGGGTCAGTTTCCTTCCCTCCTTCGATAAGAGATGACCTAAGTAGGTCACTTCTTGTTGACAATATTGCAATTTCGAAAGAGACACCTTGTGGTGCAGATCAGACAACTGACGTAACAACGACAACGTGGCTTCTTTACAAATCTCCTCAGTATCTGCAGCGACCAGTAAATCGTCAACGTACTGAATAAGGGTAGCGCCATCAGGAAAAACAATCGTATCAAGTTGTGTTTTTAAAGCCTGACTATATATTGATGGACTTTCACAGTAGCCTTGAGGAGCGCGTTTGAAGCGGAAACTTCGGCCTCCTAAACTGAAGCCAAAAATATCCCTGCTCTCCTCGGCAATCGGGATGCTGAAGAAAGCATTCTTCAAGTCAATCACCGAGAACCATGTGGCTGAAGCTGAAATCATGGTCAATAGGGCAGTTATATCAGGGACAACAGGAAACTGTGGCACAACTATTTTATTGATCTCTCTAAGATCAATCACAAACCTGTAAACAGGTGGCTGAGAAGGGTCAGTACGTTTCAAAACTGGCAGAACAGGGCTATTACAGACGTTGCCTCTTGTCTCTTCAACTACATCTTTTTCGATCAGATCATAAATGATCGCTAACAACGCCTTTTCACTTTCGCTAGAGATCTTGTATTGGGGAATGCGAGGCATTTTAACAATGGCTTTCAATGTCACAACATATGGCGGTATTTCCAAAAGACCCACATCATTAGGACCAGTGGCCCACAGAGTATCCGGGAGAAAAGAAAATTCTGTCGGAAGTGTATCCTTCGACAAATACATCGGAGAGATCACTTTCCTACCCAGTGTAAGTTGTACTGTCGAAGGAGAACAATACAATGTCGCACATAGTCTTTTCAACAGATCCAATCCCAAAACGTTCTCCCCACAACCTGTCGTCAGAATAAGGGGTTCTTCGAATTCATAAGGTCCAACAGAAAGAGACATAGGACTAGAAATCGGGTTCCTAACCGGGGCGCCAGAAAAACCTACTGAAACATTCATTTCGCCAGACAAAGGTGCGCCAGGGAGTTTACAGTGCATAATAGAACTCTTTGTAGCACCAGTATTCAACAGAAAAGGCTCTGGCACACCTGATGTAATCACCTCAACATAAGGTCCATTCTGATCTACTGGAACTGAAACAACTCCCTCTCTTTGCCCATGGCTGTCCTAACAATCATTACCATTCGCTTCGTCACCTTCAACATAGTAATCGTCCGTATAGTCCTGAGAGGTCCTACCAGATGAACCCTGTTGCTGATCAAAGCTATTCATTGAGTTCTGCGGAGGCAAAGGACGTACATTCTGTCCGCGACCTCTACCTCTAGGTACTTGTTGAGCACCTCTACCACGTACACCAGAAGCACCATTCGTACGCTGCAACAAAACCGGACAACTATTCTTGTAATGACCCTCTTTTTTACAATACGCACACTGATTAGGCCCATACGGAAGACGTTGTTGAGAGGACTCGTTGTTTTGCGAGTTTCTCGAATATTGCTGAGGCTGCTGGTAATCACGCTGACTATTAGTACGGGGCAGGTAGGCTTGTTGTAGAAGAACTTTTGTTTTTAATTCCTTAGTCTTCTTATTCGCTTTCTCTAACTCATCTTTGCGCCTATTTTCATAGTACTGGGCAGTAGCTAAAATTTGTGCTGACGTGGAAACAGCCCAAGCACTTTCAGAATCCTTCAATTTATTGCACAATTCAGGAAGCAAATTATGCACAAATTTGTCAACAAACAATGTCTGGCCACCCTCGGTAGCCATATCCTGACCACTATGATCGAGGAAGGTCTCTTCGAACCTTGTGAAAAAGTCAGACACCGTCTTGTCTTTCTTCTTTTTACATGCAGACAACTTGTCCCAATTGACACGCAATTCAGGCATTAAAGTCTTCATATACGTAATAATTTTATCAGGAAGTTCAGTAATCAAATCCTCAGGCTTAGCACCGCCTACTTGTCTATTGTTGGCGTCTCTAAGATTAACCCACGTATCACCCAATTCAACCACATGATCCGTATGACGAATCTTACTCCAAATAGGTTGTGGAACAACATTACCAAACAACATGTCGATGTCTGCCAAATTCATAATACACGAGCCCACAGTCGGAGTCAATTCTTTATAGTACCCTGCTGGATTTTTGCGTGGATCAGGTAAAGACTGCTTAATAGCTAAAACTTCAGCGAGTTTCCATGGAACATGTACCCAGACACGCTGAAAATGAGCCGGTACAAGTGGCGGATTATTATTTGCAATATGAATACCAAATTTGGCTTGTAGGAGACGCACACCTTGTCAAATAATTGTAATCAATGTCTATTTAGGTTAGTGGTGCCTTGGGAGTAACGCCCCCTGTACCTGGGGTGAAGAATACTGTGAGTTGCACTGTTTCCCTTGAGACCAGTGTCCCTCCCAGGCACTCTGAAAATTGTTTCCTTGATTTATTCAAATAAGTTCAAATACATTCAATGAGCATGTCTTTCTTGGTTGATGTCGTTCTTTTTAGTTTTTGAAATTAATTTGTCACATTATTCTAGTCATAATGTCTTAGGCAAATGGCCCTGTGGCCCAATGCATTTCGGGCGGTACCCTTCGTCAGGGGACGTATAATTTCCTGAAAGTAACAAAGTACAATATTCAAAATCAAACATTTATGGTGCATATGATTCATTACATTGAACTGTAGTCTTGCTTTTGTGATCATGCGTAATAGTAAGAAAGGGAGAAACAGAAAGGTTTAGTGTAACGTGTAAGCATTGATCAGATTGGTGTAAAATACATTAATGAAAAGAAACATGGCATGGTTTATCGTGACTCGTTTCATCTTAAGTGATTTTTGTCATGCAATGAAGTGGTTCTTAAGGTAATTCTGAAGGGAACCATAAAGGTATCGTAGTTAGTTCGTGCACCCTGCAAAGATGTTTAATTTATACTCTGTTTGATGTTTATCAGTTCTAACCTGGTTCAGAAATGTCCCAGCTTCAACGGTTTGTAGCGAGGCTGAAAAACACAGTATAAACCGCATTTTAAAATATGCGCGCCGAGTAATTATTTTAATCATTATGTCCCTCAGGACATGTCATATCTGGTTTAAAAAGGGCTTGCGCTTACCGGAAAGTTAAAGATTGACTCTCGTTCCGCGCTCGTCGGATTCGAGTATCTGATAGTACTACAGGTTGTAGCGAGGCTGAAAAACACAGTATAAACCGCATTTTAGAATATGCGCGCCGAGTAATTGTTTTAATCATAATGTCCTTCAGGACATGTCATATCTAGTTTAAAAAGGGCTTGCACTTACCAAAAAGTTAAAGATTAACTCTCGTTCCGCGCTCGTCCGGTTCGAGTATCTGGTAGTATGTTGTTGTTTGTGCCCCTTGTTCTAATAGGCGTTTGGCGCATCGCGTGATGCGGGCTATGTTTTATCCGGTTTGATTGGCCACAACGTTAGCTGTTGTTTTCCATGTCTAAACAATTGAAAATAGAAAGTGTCTGAAGGGGTCAGACGTAGAATTTGGTAAATGATCGACGATAAATGTGTGCACTTGCTTCAACTACGGTTCGATTTGAAATTCGATGACTGGAGCCTGTGTCGTGATTGGCTGAATGGCCGATCACGTGTATGTTCTGGTGCCCAGAACTTTATTAAAGGTGAAATTAAACGAGCAATGGTGTATCAAAATGCTAAAATGTGAAATGTGGTGTTGGTTCATTATCACAATTTTAGATCCTTGTGCTTTCAAAATAAATTACAAGATAAATAACATTGAACATTTCAAAACATTGTGAACACATTTAGGACGGGCAAAAATATATGGCAAAATTTTAAAGTCTGATGATTTGTTCAGTACATGTTCATGTTCCTAAGTGACAGCTGAATTCCAGCCGTTCATTCAGTCCTCTTTTTATTTTCTGGCTTCGTTTTTGGATGTACTCATCATGAAAGAAAATGACAAATTACACACCACAGTATTTCAAAAACCCACAGACAAAAACAACCTCTTACACCATCAGAGTTTTTACCAACCATCACTGAAAACCCACCTTCCATACTCTCAACTAATCCGGATAAAAAGAATCGCCTCCTCTCCTGAAATGTATCAACAACAAAAAGAAATAATGATAAAAAAGTTCAAGGACCGAGGATATCCTGAAACCACGTTGAAACTAGCTGTGGACAGAATTGAAACTATGAACCGGCAACAACTACTAACTCCCACATGAGTAAGGGAAGAAAGGAGATCGGTCTTCGTTTCCAAATATTCCACAAGAAGCCAGAAAATAAAAAGAGTCATCTTAAAACACTGGCCATTATTGGCTTTGGAAGAAGATTTCCATGGCATTTTCACCCTCAATCCAAGGTTCGCCTACACTACAATGAACATCAACACAATCCCAGTCAGGTAAAATACTGCATTCTTGAAATTATACCCATGTTACCAGGAAGAGACAATGATCAATATCTTTTGAGACGAGAACTATTTTGGATTCACAAACTTTCAGCTACCGTGCCAAGAGGACTGAATGAACGGCTGGAATTCAGCTGTCACTTAGGAACATGAACATGTACTGAACGAATAATCAGACTTTAAAATTTTGCCATATATTTTTGCCCGTCCTAAATGTGTTCACAATGTTTTGAAATGTTCAATGTTATTTATCTTGTAATTTATTTTGAAAGCACAAGGATCTAAAATTGTGATAATGACCACCACATTTCACAGTTTAGCATTTTGATACACCATTGCTCGTTTAATTTCACCTTTAATAAAGTTCTGGGCACCAGAACATACATGTGATCGGCCATTTAGCCAATCACGACACAGGCTCCAGTCATCGAATTTCAAATCGAACCGTAGTTGAAGCAAGTGCACACATTTATCGTCGATCATTTACCAAATTCTACGTCTGACCCCTTCAGACACTTTCTATTTTCAATTGTTTAGACATGGAAAACAACAGCTAACGTTGTGGCCAATCAAACCGGATAAAACATAGCCCGCATCACGTGCTGCGCCAAACGTCCATTAGAACAAGGGGCACAAACAACAACATACTACCAGATACTCGAACCCGACGAGCGCGGAACGAGAGTTAATCTTTAACTTTTCGGTAAGCGCAAGCCCTTTTTAAAACTAGATATGACATGTCCTGAAGGACATTATGATTAAAACAATTACTCGGCGCGCATATTCTAAAATGCGGTTTATACTGTGTTTTTCAGCCTCGCTACAACCCGTAGTACTATCAGATACTCGAATCCGACGAGCGCGGAACGAGAGTCAATCTTTAACTTTCCGGTAAGCGCAAGCCCTTTTTAAAACAGATATGACATGTCCTGAGGGACATAATGATTAAAATAATTACTCTGCGCGCATATTTTAAAATGCGGTTTATACTGTGTTTTTCAGCCTCGCTACAAACCGTTGAAGCTGGGACATTTCTGAACCAGGTTAGAACTGATAAACATCAAACAGAGTATAAATTAAACATCTTTGCAGGGTGCACAAACTAACTACGATACCTTTATGGTTCCCTTCAGAATTACCTTAAGAACCACTTCATTGCATGACAAAAATCACTTAAGATGAAACGAGTCACGATAAACCATGCCATGTTTCTTTTCATTAATGTATTTTACACCAATCTGATCAATGCTTACACGTTACACTAAACCTTTCTGTTTCTCCCTTTCTTACTATTACGCATGATGACAAAAGCAAGACTACAGTTCAATGTAATGAATCATATGTGTCATAAATGTTTGATTTTGAATATTGTACTTGGTTACTTTCAGGAAATTATACGGCCCCTGACAAAGGGTACTGCCCGAAATGCATTGGGCCACAGGGCCATTTGCCTAAGACATTATGACTAGAATAATGTGACAAATTAATTTCAAAAAATAAAAAGAACGACATCAACCAAAAAAGACAAGCTCATTGAATGTATTTGAACTTATTTGAATAAATCAAGGAAACAATTTTCAGAGTGCCTGGGAGGGACACTGGTCTCAAGGGAAACAGTGCAACTCACAGGATTATTATTTGCACCAGCAGGCACATCTTCCTTCCACACCGGAGGAACCTCTCTCATTGGATATTGTTGTGCCTTTCTCCTGACTGAAGAATCAGCCCCGAACAATTGTTGAGAAGGAGACTCACTCCTCAATGACAACAATATCGCGACCGCTTTCCCAACGTCAGATGGACTTACTATAGTTCCCTTCGAAAACTCGGAACATATGCGGTACAACTCGTCAGGAGCTTGTCCCACTTCCTCATCCCACTTTTCAACAAGAAAAGCACACATCGTATCGAAAATGTACCGTTGTTTCGGCGCTTCCCATTGAAGGAAAACATGCATAACACCCTCAAGATCATACTGTGTATCGTACATAACCCATTTACGTGCCATGTGGTCCAAAATCGTGCGCTCATCCATATTTGGCAACTGACTACGTGACTGTCTACGTTCGGTACCGGGGGACATACCCAATTGTCCCAACAAGGGAGAAAAGAAACCAGAAACAGCAGCAGTCATTCGCTGTCTAGTAAAAGGAGAAGATGAAAGAATAAGGGAAGACAGAACAACAGTAGAAGAATCCAGAGTCGGAGCAGGAGGAGCATGAGGAACAGACGTAGAAGTAGCAGACAAAGGCAAAGTTGGCGGCCTCTGAGGAGGCTGCGCCAAAGAAACAGTAGCCAATGGAAGAGGAGCTGGCTGTGGAGGAATCACAGGTGACACAACAATCGGAGGTTGTACGGCCACAACTGGTGGCGGTGGTGCCGTAGCATTCTGTGCATAAGGGGGTGGCGAACTCAAGAGATGTGACATTAAAGGATCTTTCTCAAGATCTTTCTTTGCTTCCTGTGCTTTATGCAGTAAAACTGAGTAGCACTTACCTATCGCTAACTTCCTAATCCTAAGCATTTGTTCGCTCTCTTGCTCTCCCTCATTATCCCTAAACGCAACAGCAGATTGTACCATTGACATAACTCGTTCCCGTTTATTTCTCTTCGCTAATTTCATTTCTCTCTGTTTGGCTTCTTTGCGACATATGCGAAAAGAGTCAAACATTGCCGGCCGGGCTTTCTTCTTAAAAAGTTTAACTTCTAGATTTTCCAAAATCTCTGTGTCAAAACCACCATATTGGGGCCATTTTAAAACACCATCCTTCCTGGTGTATCGGATCCATACTTCGTTATATGCGATAGGGCCTACACCAGGTTTCACATATAATTCATAGGTTGGAGTTCCAATCGGAGGAACCGGACACGAGTCCTCCAATCGGGAATCCCTATTACAACTGAGACAAAACAAATTTCCAAGTCTGCTAAGACCAGGCATCTTCGCTCTCTTGTCTAGCTTCAAACTTCGAAGGATTATCGAATCCGATAGTCTCGTGAATACACGAGTCCTTCGGCTTTGGAGCTTGCAAGTTCCAAATCAAAGCAATCCCAGGGGGATACCAACACTAAGAACCAAACTAAGGACTGGGAGACGCTCCACTTATACTTAACTGAATTATCGATGACGTCACCAGAAGACTCGTCTATCGTTTCGCTCTACCAATCATCAAGGGTCCAAAACAGGGCGATAGTCAGGGCAGCAGTCCTTCGTAGCCGTCGGGAAGCGGGGAACCTCGCAGCAAAGACTTTCGGACCACGTCGACATACAGGGGTCGATGAAGTGGCGGCCGTCCTCCAGAATTTTCACACGAAGCTCCTCACGAACCTCTGGCTTGGACCGGTACCGCTGTAATCGCCCCACGTTGGGCGCCAATTGAAGTACTGGGTTTTTCGGAACCCAGCGGTGCCAGGGTACACACCCAAAGACTTCGAGTCCTTCCTGTTTCAGACTACAGAAACACAGAGTCTTCTAGGTGAAGTCAAAGATTGTATTTATTGGCTGCAACCAGTAACAGGTATCCTAGAAGTACAACACGGTGTATGTTCTCAGGAGACTGCTCAATCTTACAAAGTCAGCCTTCTCTTTTTATACAAAATATTATGCTTTAGGCAAACATTCCTTATTTTACAGTTGACCATTCACATATTTTCACTACAAAGCAAAAGCAGAGTCATGATGACAAGCCCATAATCAATTTCCCGGCAAGGGCCAGTATTTTCATCAGATATCGCCGGATCCCCAATAAAAACGGGCACCTCCTCCTCGTAAAGCAAGCCATAAAGAAGAAACCAGGGACAGGTGTGTGTGAGATAAGGCATGGCTTGTGTGCGATGAAAGGTTTATGATATGTTGCGCCTTGATACTAATCTCGTTCGGCCACAGGTTTGGCTTCAGGCAGTGGGCTCAGCTCGTCCAGGTCACAGAGGAGTCAGCGAAGGTATACGTGTCCTTCTGACTCGATTTCGACTTTAGTCATTGAGCCTAGGTGAGGGCAATCACAAAATGGCTGCCGTTCCCAAAATGGAACCCGAGGGATAAGGAAGGAAACTCTGATTTCAGGGTGCCTTCATCACCCGAAGATGACGAAAATGTTTGTGCATAGTATCTCAATCATTACCGGACTGCTGATACCAAAATCGTCATGATACGACGATGTTTATAAAACGGGTCCAGAATTTTCAGTACCACAGCCTCAGCACAGCAGCCTCCGCCGACTAGGATCAGAGATGCCCTTGGATCGCGCCATTTTCTCACCCGGCCCGCTCGGAGATCAGCAGCTCTAGACGGCAGTTCCGCTGTGGGCACTCAGGTATCAACCACACCGATATGTGCCTCAAACCCCAGTCAGCGTCCCAGGGGGGTCTGTAGCACGCAGAGGGGGCTTTAAAGGATGGGATTGATCGGATGAAATGTCCGACACGCGGAGCTCCCTTACAAGGCATCCATTCCGCTCCGCGCTGAAGCCACGTCCGGCACAGTGCAGTATAAGATATGTGCTCTGGTGCTTTTAGTTAGAACTTTCTCCTTAGTCCTTTATTCTTCATCTGAAGCAGCTTGTTTCAGGGCCTATATCTCCACCAGTTGGCCTGGGATTGGCCTCCTTATCTTGGTAGTTAGGTAAAAATATAGGTTTTTGTTGATTCCAACATTCTTGAAGCCCTTTTTACTCATAATTGCATTTATGTGCATTATTTTGTAAATAACGTGTATTTGTAAAGCGCCCATTCACCCGTGGGCATCTAGGCGCAGAATAATAGATGTTTCTTGTGACCCAACTCAATGGTGATGGATCCTCTCGCTGGTAAACAGAGGGTGTCCAAGCTTCACTGGGATAAGTGTGACTGAGAACTCCCTGCTCATCAGTCTCACCCAATCCCTGTGAGACGCTTCTATTACACACAACAGAAAAGCAGAATTCTGCCCTCAGTAAGTACCTTTTTTACAACTCATGCATCAGAGAGAACCAGTGTGAACTGGGAAAAGATCAACAGGTCACCAAGAGCAGTAAAACATTCACAACTATGGGCCGGATGCAAAACTTGGCAGATGTATTAGTGTGTCTCAATGGGGATGGATATCCCATCCGCTGAAATATAAACTATAGGATAGAATGTGATTTATATTTATGGTGAAGGGGTATCCATCACCAGCAGACGCGCAACACCCTTTGGGCTCGCTACGCTTCAGCCCCCCCAAGTCCCCCTCCCGTCATGTGTGTCAGCCCGGGCTGGCGTCCATCTAATTGCATCCGCACACGAGTACTTCACAGGTCTTTAAAAGACCATTTACTTGTTAATGAGGCTTTTGTTGGGTTTTCACCCCTTCTTAGAGCCACTCTGCCTTTGGCTAGAAGAATTACCCTCCCCCGAAATCTTTTTCAGGCCCCTCCCGCGAAATTTGGCTCTAGTTGCCCGCCTTATCACCAGTGTGATGGAGTAACCTGTCCACCAAGATCTGAATCAGCTCCTCTGACTGTAAGAGAGAAGTATTAAACTTGTATTTAAAATAAACCAGAACTTTACTTCCTGGTAAGTGCTATTTGCAACCTCGCTCGTTGATGGAGAACTCTACGCAGCAGCTGCAGCATCTGCATCAAAGCCCCAGTGACAGGCAGCGTCGTCAACCTCCTCCGACATGACGCGCTGTGGCCACTTCCGCTCGAGTGTCGCGTGGGATCTCGGCTGAGAAGAGAGAACTTATTTAAAATGTTCGTTTGGTCAGAGAAGCTAAGGATGAGTAGTAAAAGTAGTTTACCATAATGTTTCTTGTGTTTTTATAGCCTATTTTTAATGAAAATAGTATGTGAATCAAAATATGTCAAGTTGATATTAATTCAAGCGCTTTCTCAAATATTTTAACCTAATTTCTTAGGAGGCGTCTCTTTTGCAAAGAAGTGATGTGCTTGGAAAGGGTTATATCCTCTCGGCTTCATTATGAATGATGCTCTGAGACAAAACTACCACTCACAATAAAATCCAACACTGAGGTCTCAGATTTTATTGTTCGTGATAATTATCACCTAATCTGGGTTTTGGCCGGGAATGGGGTAGGACATTCAGATTTTGGTGCTTGCCACAAAAATTACTATCCTAGTTTTCTACAGAATTATTTCCCCTCATAAATTTCCGCATATTTTCCCTGCAAAAATGTATCCAGGAATGTGGATTTTATCTAGATATGATAAAATCCCCAAAACTCATAATTCCGATAAGTGTGGTAACATATTAGTATAATCGTGGCATCTGGTATGAGGCGCCTTGGATGGAAAGGCCTCTCCGACCAATCTGAAGGCTTCTTTGCCTTTCCTTCGACAGGAAAGACCCACTGCCAGCATCCTTAGGCAGCAGTGACGGTCTACAGGGACGTTGATGAGTTTCAGAGTGTAGCTGAGGAGAGACACAACATGGCAGGAAGGAAGCTTGAGGAGCTGCTCTCTCTGGCTTCTATCCCAGCCTGTGTGGGTCTTCCTTCATACATGCTGAAATCCAGCACTACCCATCTGATGGCTCCAAGACCTCCACGTGCGTCCCGCACACAGGAGAACCTCAGATGCCACACACCGGCACTGTTGTTCACACAGTTGTAAGTGAAACTGTAAATAGGTTCACATGGCCCTCTCTGCTGGAGCGGATTTGGATGGCTTCAGCTTCTTCGTCCTATCAGCGCCTTGACGCCCTTGGGCATTTGTTAGCGCTCTATAAGTCATTCATTCGTTCACACTGGACTGTAGTTCACTGATTGAGGCAAAAAGGAGTTAACATTCATTTGAACAGATTAAAATTTGTGCAACCAATTATGGTTACACTAGAAGACTAGGAATCGGAGGATAAAGTTTTGTAGATTTATTACCAATTCTCAATTAGTCCAGAATTTAGGCAAATCACGATAATATCAATT
Source organism: Lissotriton vulgaris (assembly GCF_964263255.1). Taxonomy (NCBI): domain Eukaryota; kingdom Metazoa; phylum Chordata; class Amphibia; order Caudata; family Salamandridae; genus Lissotriton; species Lissotriton vulgaris. Next base: position 24,405,143 of record NC_141685.1, read on the forward strand.
TGATACAGAAATTCAAACGGTGAGCTCAGATTTTGAAGGAAGTTCAGCCTTTGAAGTAGAATGAATCAATCAATCAGTATTTGTAAAGCGCACTAATCACCCCAGGGGTATCCCGGCGCTGCGTGGGGTAGAAGGCATGAAGCAAATGCAATCACATAAATACAAAGGTTTACAAATAAAATGCGATGTTCCTTAAGTAAACTCCAATTCTCTTTGTTAAGCATGATCACTGGTAATCATCTGCTCTAAGCTCTGAACTAGGACAGGGCTGGTTCCAAGCTGGGTCTCGAAAAGGATTTGGAAAGTGTGAGCACTGCGGAAACTTCTGTCGCCAAAGAGGGAAGAAGAGTTAGCACTCAGAGAGGGATAAAGAAAGCAGAGCGGTCTGTACCTCTCAAAGTCCACAATGAACAATAGGATAGTGGGAATAACGTGAATTTTAGATGCTTTTATCTCCATCAGACCACCGTCATCCAATTAAAAAACAGTGTTCAGGTGCTTTGCAACATAGCTCCGAGGGCCCGATTCACAGAATGAACTGAAGACTCAATCCTAAACTTAGTACTATTTTGGTATTCACAGAATGCACTTACTACTTTTGGCATTCAAAGAATGAACTTACTATCCACCTGTCTAGAGCGGGCATGGACCTGTTTTTGTTGGACCAGGGTGACGCCCTAGACTCAACTTGGTGTAAGTAGGAATGCCTGCCTTTGTGAGGGGCCCTGGGTGTGACGGGGGCCACACCCAGAGCTGTGTCAGAGTTGCAGGGCAATCCAGAGGCTGAATGGTACATCGGGGTACCCTCCTCAAGAGCACAACGAGGGTGCAAATGCCAAATAGCCCCAGGAAGGCCTTACGGCAGGACCCTGGAGGAACGACGGCGCCCCGTTATTCCTGCGGGCGGTTGTAAACCTGAGCAACCAGGGGCTTGCCTGGATCCGCTCTGCTCTCTCAAGGGACGAGAGTAGATGGGTGGACTGGGGGTCCACGTGATGTAAAGGGTAATCCCCCTAAATGGTGAGCACCGATTGGTTAGGGCCGTGGTGCAATTTGGCTCATCAGGTGGACAGGGCCACTGAAGGGTGTCCCTGCTGCCTGCCCTTTGATTGCCTGAATATTAAGCCACTATGTTGGCATATACTTTATTATGCAAATAAACCTGCAGCAATATTTTCTCCAACAAGCAATGTGCCTTGTGTGTTCTTTAATATGACCTTGCTGTGCTTACTGATATCGGCACTATGAATGAGTGGAGTTTCTGGCTCAAGTGTTGAGATGAGGCGCGCGAGCAGCTGCCCGCAGAGCCCCTTCTCGGTGGGTATGTGCCAGGCTGCCAGGAGCCTGGCATCACCCTGAGAGGTGCAGAGAACGCCTTTTGTTGGAGTGCAGCTGAAATCCACTCCTGCCCTCATTACATCCAGCAACAGTTCTGCATCCACCATGAACATAATGTGCATTTGTAAAGTTCGCGTTCACCCAAGGGTATCTAGGCAATGAATAACAGAGGTTTATTGCTACCACTCATTTTATTAATCTCAGAAGAATGTAAGGCTGAGTCGACCAGCTGGGGTTTGAACCTGTGACCATGAGGTCGAACACAGGCCCCTGCAATGGACGCATTAGTCCAATAAGCCAGCAGACCCCGCATGAACACGCATCTTTCTCAAAGTGTAACCATTTGGGAAGATTAGCCCAGGACCACTGGCGGCGGCAGACTGACCCCATGAAGGTCAATCCCCCTAAACTCTTGTAATTGTAATTCCGCCCAAATGTTCATTTGTATAAAGTTTCCACGCGGCGCCATTGCAACGCAACTTTCGCATCGCAGGCGGCTTTACAACGCATGCATTTATAACGCATGCGACAACGCGCAGTGACAATTACAGCGCAAGGGATGACAACGCGATGAAAAGCACTTACAAAAACATTGGCAAGGCCTATGTAGCGCTTCTGCCCGCCTTCATTTTTTGTGCTATGCCACTTCATGGGGAGAGGGCAGGCCGGCGATCACAACGCAATGATAAAGCACTTCCAAAAACATCAGCAAGGCCTATGTAGCGCTTCTGCCCGCCTTCATTTGTTGTGCTATGCCACTTCAGGGGGAGAGGGCAGGCCGGCGATCACATTGCGATGATAAAGCATTTCCAAAAAACAGGAAGCACTTTAAACAAGCACTGGCGTTGCCAATAGGTCTCGCAGCAGGAAAGTTGGAGCTATTGGTTTTGTAAATGACATTTTATATTTATATATCGTTATTGGCATTGTCAATAACAATATATAAATATAAAATGTCATTTACAAAACCAATAGCTCCAACTTTCCAAATGCGAAACCTATTGGCAACGCCAGTGCTTGTTTATTTATGTTTTGGATGACGACCCTCAGATTCCCACCACCTATACAAAAACCTCCTTAAAGAACACCTTACAGACTTTAGGTTAAGTACTGATCATCTTACACCACCAGGGTCTGCTACTAATGAAGCCAATGTGTATGTGGCAAATGGGGGCTCGGGGTATCTTTATGAGGATACTTATAATGAGTTTAGATGACGAACATGAATATAATGTGAGCCAGGTGATGTGCATGCTATAAAGTCCTATTGTGGGCATGTCGATGTTAAATGAGAAAACTCACCCTGATGCAAGGGCTGACAGCAGTTGCAATAATAAGTACTCTTTGTGACATATATGTAGGTCCCTTTCTTTAAAACGACGTGTCAAAAGTAACTTACATTTAAAAAAAAATGCCAACATGTACTTAACAACTCCCATGCTTACTGACCTCTCTCTTTCTCACTCGCTGTAATGCCTGGGGCTGAAAAATGGGCTCCGCCCACCCTGTAGCTCTCCGCCCCGCCACCCTGCAATAAAATTTGGATCTGGTTTTCCGTTTCTTACCTCTCAGGAATTCTCTCCGCCGTTTTCTGCAGCCCCGACCTGCAGCATGCCTGTCCACTCAGACGCTCACCTTTACAGTTGGGTTGCAATTCCCAAACTCCCAGGGTCCTTGCTGCACACATACAATACCAGGAAAATGCGTCCTCCATGTTGTCCTCTGACACAATGCGCTGCAGCAGCTGATGAGGTGGTAAGGGTGGGAGAGGAGGGGGGGAAATCAGGAAGGAGCAAGGCACACAGGAGGTGAAAGGAGGAAAAGAGGTTAAGTACTTGAAGTACTACAGAGAGGTAGTTTAAGGGCTGTGGGCAGAGCTACAGAAGGAAAGAAGCAGAGGGTTGTTAGGTGGAGCTAACCAAAAAGGCGATGCCAAATATAAGGCTAGGGAGAGGGAGTAGGGAGAGGCGGGCTCTATGAAATGTGACTAGCCTAATTGGAATAAGGCACTGTAAGCGAGGAGAGAGACTTGTAAGGTAGAAAGGGCGTGGAAGAAAAAAGAAAGCGGAGGTATGAAGCAAAGATGTGGTTAATGGAGAAAAAAAGCTGGGAAAGTGAACAGCACAAACTTTTCGGGACATCTCTCGAGCTAAGGTGACAAAAGTGCGTAAGAATACAATGGAGCTAAAGCGAAGCCGGGGCAATTGGGCAGAGCGTGACCAAAGGAGCAGAACGGTCTATTTCCTTTTAATTGTTGGAAAGAAAGTACAATGCGCTGATTCCCAAACCGTTTGAATACCATAACAATGAAAAATGAAAGTGAAAGCGTGCATGGCGCACTGAGAATAAAAATATTGGCATGGTCCCATGAGTGATGTGTGCGGTCACCACTGCTGAAAAGTGGGGTGCCGGACTGCTTGGCTGTGCTTCACGAACTATGAAGCGTGGACGATGGATGAGGGGTTATGGGAAGGAACGTTGTATCGCGACCTCCATAAAGCAGGCTTCACAGTTTGGCAAGCTGCACAGCCTCCATTGTTACTGCTGAAAGTGAAGACATATGAAACAAGGGGAAGAGTATGAAAGAGAAGGGAAACCATGGCAGGGATTATTATAGACAAGAGCGGCAGGGAAACTGAAAGTACGGCCGGCCACCGGCCAGCCATGAATAATTAGGGGAGGAGAAGCCGCAGAGCGCACGCTGGGCGAAGCCCTTTGATGTGGTGGCGGGCGTTAAAAAAAATGCAATTAGGAGGGAGGGAGGGAGGCTGATGCGCGTGCTTGTTTGGTCACGTGATTCACGTGAACTCAAAGAAAACCGCACCAAGAAGCCCTTGGTTTGACGAGGATTTTGAGCACTTGAATTCTCGCTCCGCTCAATGCGCATGCGCATTGATAGGTCGCGAGACCTAAAAACATTACCAACGCCCGACTTCATTTTGTGTAATGCCACTTCACTGTCAGATGTGCAGGCTGTCTCAAAGCACATACTAAAAGATTGCCAACGCTGCATTGTAGCGCTTCGGCCCACTTCATAGCCGCATTGTAGCGCCTATGAAGATGTAAGATGTGCAGTGTGTCCCATTTTGGGTGGGCTACGGAAGGGGGTACACTGGATCGAGATGCATACACAGGAACCCCAACACTTAGACAAACATTGCCAATGCCGCATTGTTGCGCTATTACGGCTGCTATGCAGCATGGTTGAAAGAAAAAACATTTGTTTTTACTAAAAATCGATGCGATGCAGCCAGGGAGCCTGCTTCATTCAAAATTGTGGATAAATGAAGGATGGATGGATGGAGTGGGGGGATGGATGGATGATTGGATAATGGATGGATGGATGGAGGGGGGATGGATTGATGGAGTGGGGGGATGGATGGATGGATGATTGGATGGATGGATGGATGGATGGATGGAGTGGGGGATGGATGGAGTGGGGGGATAAATGGATGATTGGATGGATGGATGGATGGATGGAGGGGGGATGGATCGATGGAGTGGGGGGATGGATGGATGATTGGATGGATGGAGTGGGGGATGGATGGATGGATGGAGTGGGGGATGGATGGATGGATAGAGTGGGGGATGGATGGATGGATGGAGTGGGGGGATGGATGGATGATTGGATGGATGGATGGATGGATGGATAGATGGAGTGGGGGATGGATTGATGGAGTGGGAGATGGATGGTTGATTGGATGGATGGAGTGGGGGGATGGATGGATGGATTGGGGGATGGATGGATGGATGGATGGATGGATGGAGTGGGGGATGGATGGATGGAGTGGGGAGATGGATGGATGGAGTGGGGGATGGATGGATGGATGGAGTGGGGGCATGGATGGATGGAGTGGGGGATGGATGGATGGAGTGGGGGGATGGATGGATGGAGTGAGGGATGGATGGATGGATGGATGGAGTGGGGGATGGATGGATGGATGGAGAGGGGGATGGATGGATGGATGGAGTGGATGGATGGATGGATGGAGTGGGGGAAGGATGGATGGATGGATGGATGGATGGATGACTGGAGTGGGGGATGGATGGATGGATGGATGGAGTGGGGATGGATGGATGGATGGAGTGGGGGCTGGATGGATGGAGTGGGGGATGGATGGATGGATGGAGTGGAGTGATGGATGGATGGATGGATGGGTGGATGGATGGATGGATGGGTGGATGGGTGGATGGATGGATGCATGAATGGCTAAAATTGTGGATGGATGCTTGATGGGTGGATGGATGTGCAAATTGTTGATGAATGCATGTGGGTGGATGGATGGATGAATGGATGTCTAAAAGTGTGGGTGGATGCACAAAATAAGCTGGGCGCCTTCAGTGTGTGATGCGTGCTGCCATTAGAAAACATGCAGCTGATGTACGTTGCACACGCACAGCACGATGCTGATGGAGGACACACACTGACAGCACAAAGCTACAGCAGTCCATAGAGTAATAACACAGGTGTAGCTTTGGCTAAATTCAGCTGAACTTTCGGGAGAGAACTCAGTTTTACCGGTCATCTTTCTGTTGCTTATTACAATATTTATGTTGGGTGTTTAACTGCTGTTAATAAGGTACAACCGATGCCCAGACATTCTTTAAAAGCGTAAAAGTTGTAACATAATGAAGTAATTCCATCATAAATTGTGCTGCGTTACGCCACATGGGTTGGCTTTTCTTGCTGTATCATTTAGCCAAACCTAAGGCAAGAATTTGCGTGGTGGGGACGGCAGGGGATGCAGTGGGGGCCACGGGTTAGAGGCGGGATCACGGGTTGGGCCAACACACATGCTAAAACTATGGTAGGATAGAAAGAAGGCGTTGTCATGATATAATCGTCTGCGGTGTTAGGTTCTTCCCACTAGGAATCAACGCACTGGCGTTAATAGGACGAGCGAGGTAAAAGATGGCGATGCATCGACATACATCCGAGGCCGCAGGGGCTGGGCTGAGGTCCGCCTGGACGGGGCAGCACATTCTACTGGCCTCAACGTAGGTTGGAATCTGTTCTTCCACAGACTCATCCACAGGATCCACAGGATGCAGCCCTGCAGCAGCTGGGTGCAGCAGTGAATATGCGTAGTAGTCCTGGAGTACGGGTTGTGTTCAATACCCGCCAGGTCACGCTGTTGTTTTTAAATGTTTTTAAGCTGCTAACTTCCTCTATTGCTGCTCATTTTTGTTCTTGTATGCCTAAAACTTACCGGGCTCGTGGCTGAACTACTATCTTCCGTCGGATGTATGTCGTTACAACGCATACTTATACAATGCATACCTTTACAACACATTTTTTACACCGCAACATCCATTACAACGCATTCCATTACAACGCATGCCATTACAACAAATTCTTTGAACCTACCTTTACAACGCATTCCACTACAACGCATACTACATTTACAGCTCATACCATTACATTGCATGTATGGTAAGTATTGGATAGTGTAGGGGTAAAAATTACTATTCTAACTCCAGGGGGTGCAACAGTAGGGTAAGTGTCGGATAGTGTAGGTATGCATTGTAATGGCATGCTTTGTAATGACTGCGTTGTAATGACATGCGTTGTAGTGGTATGCGTTGTAGTGACATGCGTTGTAATGGTTGCGTTGTAATTGTATGCGTTGTAATGGATGTTGCGTTGTAAAAGTTTTGTTGTAAAGTTAGTGCATTGTAAAAGTTGCGTTGTAAGTGTTGTTTCCCACTTTCGTCCTTCCTGACTCCCTGCAGATGCCGAGTAGGAGCGCTGATGATTGGAGGGACAGGAGGCAGAAACTGGGCGGTGATTGGGCCAGTGGAACAAGCATTAGTACTTAAATCGGGTTTGGCACAGCCACTCCGAAGGCGTGCCTAAGGCAAGCCCGTCTGCGCCCGTCCATGCTCGACCTGGGCTTAGGGGGAGTCCCCATGGTTCCGGGCCACTAGGTCTGTTAATCTACACTCCCAGTGCACTTAGGGGCCTGGATACTAGGGAGGGCAAAGCCTCCTGTCCCAGATTCCATCCAGGGGTTAGGTTTGGCCAGCATATAGATTCTTGTTCCAGCTGTGGCTGCCCCCTCCCTTTGATTTTGGATGAACCTTGTGGGGGACCACCTGGAGGTTCGCTCACTCGCTCTCTCTTTAAACTGTGTATTGCTAAATGCCAGGTCACTGGTTAAACATGGTATGGAGTGCAGACTACTGTTGGAAGATCATCAGATATGGATGGCCTTAATTACGGAGACCTGGACTGATAGTACCTCCGGCCCCGATATTGTGAAAGCCCTGCCTGCCAATTTTTTATGCCACACGCTGGATCGTCCCTCTGGCAGGGGGTGAGGACTGGCTGTTATTTACCACTGCAGTCTTGAGCCCTCTTTTGCCATTGCATCTATTGACTCATGTGAAGCTCTGTCCATCAGCGTGCATCTTTCTCCCCATAACATCTTTAAAGGAATTCTGGTTTATCGGCCCCGGGCCCAGAGGTCTGTATCTGGATTCATTGGGTACCTTGCTGGAGGCGGGGCTATGTGCGAACACCTTCATGATCATGGGAGACTTCAACGTTCATCTAGAGAATGCCCTAGACTCGGACACTGATAGACTGACTGGTCTTTTGGGGGATGCAGGACTAGACCAAAGGGTGGTGGGTCCTACGCACTCAGCTGGGCCCACGTTAGACAGCATTTTTTCCAACAATGCCGGTTTTGGACTTGCAGGAAGTTCTACCTCTCTTATGGTCCGATCATGCTGCTATTTTCTTTTCCCTCCGAATAGGGTCTGGGAATTTAGCCTCGGCTGAATCAAGGAATAAAATTGCTGTCAGGGTCTGGAAAAATATAAAGGGGGAGGAGATGGGGAAGTTTTTAAGGCCCAGTGCGCCTAAATTTCCAACAAATGTTAATATTGCAGAGGACTTGTATACAAGGTGGATCGAGAATGCCTGAGATAAACTTGCACCGACAAAATCTTTCACACCCACGAGAGCACAGCCATCAGCACCCTGGTTTTCAGACCTCTTGCAAAAACACAAAACAGATTGTAAAAGGCGTGAGAGGATCTGGAGAAGGGATTACTGCTTCACAAACAAGGAAAAATATAAAGAAAGTCTGGGTTTTTATAAACAACTGATTGTGGAGGCGAAAAAGGCCTATTTTTCTGAGAAAATGGATAGGGCCAGCTCCTCTTCTAGAGAACTCTTCAAGCCCATTACTAAACTGACCACTCCAACCAAGATATGCACGCAGAGCAGTGCAGCTTTATGTGAGTCCTTAGCTTTATCTTTTAGGAACAAGGTCGAAGCGATTTTTTCCTCCTTTTCCGAAATCCAAAGAAAGGCGGGGGCTGTGGCAGCCATTACTGGTAAAAGAATGGGGATCAACCAGGATAGGTTTGAGCGGTTCAATCCTCTACACTATTCAGAGGTTCAAAACCTAGTGAGGACGGCTCGATCTGGTTCTCCTAATGATCCCTGTCCACCCTCAGTCCTTAAAACCTGCCCCGAGGTCATTGCTTTCACTCTTACTCCCATGCTGAATAAGATCATGGATTTGAGTGAATACCCCAGGAAGTGGAAATCTGCATCTATACTCCTTTTATAGAACCCAGTCTGGATGCTAAGGACCCTAACAATTATAGACCCATATCCCGCCTTCCTTTTCCGGCTAAAATATTATAAAAGGCCATCAATCAACAACTCAGCTTGTTCCTTCAGAAGACCAATGCCCTAGACTCAACACAATTTGGGTTCCGTGCAGGTCACAGCACGGAACTTGCCCTTATCAAGGCCACGGAAGAGGTGAGGATGGCATTAGATCAGGGAGGGGCGGCTGTGCTGATTCTGATGGATCTGTCGGATGCTTTCGGCACGGTCCATCATGGAGTATTGATGGACTGGTTGGCGGAGGCAGGACTTGAGGGCTCGGCTTGGAGTCTCCTTAAGTCCTTTTTGACTGACAGAAGTCAGACAGTTGACCTGGGGGTGAATAGATCTAGACTGTGGCGTGCCTCAGGAGTCCTCTTTGAGCCCCACGCTCTTTAATATTTATGTCAGCCAGCTGGCGGGCTTGATAAGGTCTTTCGGTCTGCAACTGTAATCTTACGCAGACGATACCCAAATTGTGTTATCAGTACAACGAGGGTCGCAAATGGGTATGAAAGCAAGATGTCATGACTGTTTGAAGGGCGTGGCAGATTGGATAGCCTCTAATTGTCTTAAATTGAACGCCGGGAAGACCGAGGTTATTCTGTTTGGAAACAATCCCAACATCTGGACTCCGGATATGTGGCCAGAGGCATTGGGAAATCCTCCCATTCCCACAGAGAAGGCAAGAAACCTGGGTGTGATTATTGATCACAACCTGGATTATGGGGATCATGTTAGCGGAGTAGTATCATCCTGTTTTCATATCCTCAGGATATTAAGGAAAATTAAATGTTTCCTACCATTGGAGGGTTTCAGGACGGCTGTTACTGCCCCCACTGTTACTGTCGCGTTTGGACTACTGTAACAGCCTGTATCTCAATTTGAAAAAAAAGCATGAATACAGACTCCCGTTGGTTCGAAACGCCACGGCTAGACTGTTGCTTGGTATTCCCAGATTTGTGTCCGTACGCGAGGGGCTCAGACAATGGCACTGGCTTCCAGTACCCAGGCGCGCTCAGCTCAAAGCTCTATGTACAGTCTTTAAAGCATTGAAGGGCACAGGCCCAGAGATTTTGAGCAGTGGGATAAAAAGGTATGTGCCGGGCAGAGCGCTTCGATCAGCTGACAGCAAAAAGGCCAGATGGGGAGGATGCAGCTTCCTCGTCTGTGCGGCAAAAGCTTGGAATAGCCTGCCTGGGTATCTTAGAAACACACCAGAGCTTCTTCCATTCCGAAAGGGGCTTAAGACCTGGCTATTCATGGATTAACTCCCCGTTCAGCTCCGGAGTCAGTACGTAGCGCCAGGACGCCATTGGGCATACGCGCGCTTCATAAGCTCATAAATAAATAAATAAAGCGCTACATGGGGCAAGACAAGGGTATCCGTAAATGGCCCATAGCAAGGGACTGAGATGAAATTGCATTTAAATAGCGCTTACTACCCCAGACAAGGCACTGAAGCGCTTTACGCCAGTGGTCGTGGCCGCTCATGGAGACCATTCCATGCATACATTTCAGCTTCTTTGTGGTGTGGTTAGGGACTTAGGTGTGATCGCTTGTGGGAAAAGGCAATCATGAGTGTATGCAGGTTTTTGGTAAAGTTAATAAATGACCTAATGACCTAGAGGAGATGAGGTAGTGCTGGGTTGCAAGGGTGTCCCTTTCCACAAAAACTTAGTGAACTTAAAAATGTGGTGTTTGCAATTTTCAGAAATACATTAATAGAGATTAAGGCAAAGATGCACGTGACTTACAGAAGGTTGTTCTCAGTGAGAAGAGGCGTGCAGAGGACCGAAAGGGGAGATGGAGCATTTAAAAAGTTTTCAGTAAAGATGCGTTTTCCATGCCAGATCTTAGGAATATTCAGGACAGTTTTGAGACAGCTTGTAATTTGTGGATGGAAGACTGGAGAAAGAAACAGCATTATTTGCACCGTGAGGTCCATGTAGGAGGCCTTTGGTATGATAAGATGGAGGGGAGGGCGGCTTCCCCCAGGGCTTTGTCTACATTTCCGCTGTGCTGGAGCTCCAGAGAGTGGGGAGAGGGGGCTCCTTTAACAATTCAATAAAGACTGTCTTATAAAGGAACTGCGGATCAATCACCCTGGAGTACCATCCTTGTAATGTAATGTAATGTAATGATGTCTTGTAAAGCGCCCGAATCACCCCACATGGGGTATCTCTGCGCTGTAGACCACTGGGGAACCCGTCCTGGCTTTCCCTGTGAGATGGTCCCTTCTGGGTATCTCCAAGGTGAAACCAGGCATCCCCGGCGTATGTGGGGGGCCGTTGTAGAGATGAGGCAAGCTAATGCCCAGAGTTGCCGAGTGTGATCCCTGGTTAGAGTAGGCACCGAGGAGAGAATTATCGAGTCCGCTGACCCTGGTCCACGACCCTGCCGCGTCGGGAATTGAACCCTGATCCCGGGCCGTCTTCTGCTTCCGGGTCTGCCGCCTCTAACCAGTGAGCCACACCACTCCACTGGTCCTTGGATAGATGATTAGGATGAGGATGGAACGCCAGGTCCTGTTGTGTAAGGTGCCGGGACCCATTAAGTGCAGCCCTTTGCCTTTCCTGAAAGTGCAGATGACAGGGGGGTTGAACCTGAGGCTCCAGGCCGGAGACCCCCCTACTGTGAGGGACATCACTACACCAAGGCTGTGTCTAGGGAGCAGGCTGGAAAGGACACTTGAAAGTGGTGCCAACCTAGAGCGGGTCTGAAGCACAGATCCCTGGAGGGCATTTATCACAGCGAGAGAAGAAAATAAAGATCTTTGGGCATATTAGCAAGAATCTCGTTAAAATTATCGCCATTTTAACGGCAGGAAACGGCGATAATGGGCTTGCTAATATGCGTTATAGAACTCCAAAGGAAGCCCAGGTTAAATGTGCAGGACATCTAACCTGGGCTTCTATTGGAATTCTATAACGTACATTAGCAAGCCCATTATCACCGTTTTAGCGGCTGTTTCCTGCCGCTAAAACGGCGATATAATTAACGAGGTTCTTCCTAATATGCCCCTGTTTTTGGTTCCATTCCCTGCCCTCTTAATTCCTAAAAATTCAAACCACCCTTAATATCCCTCCCCTGGCCATACTATGAACTCCTCCTACCACAACCAAGCTACCTGAAGATGGCCTATCTTGTAGAGTCTACCTACATATTCAGAAAGTGACGCGCAGCCCAGGGCACGTATCCAGTTGCCTTTTGCATAATCATACTTGCCACACCCTAGTTTAATATGTCCACATCTTGACTGCCGGCCTGGCTACTTCCTACTCTCTCTTCTTGGGGCATCCCTTGGCTTGCCTGTAATCCAGTGTCCGAAACGTGTCTGTTGTTGCCACCAGACACTCTGCATGTATGGCTTTGGTAATCTTCCTGTGCGCTCTTTCCTACCCTGTGCATTTTATTCCGTCACTATAACTGCTTTCACTCTCTCAGGCCACCTTTTCCCTTCCATCTTGTAGTCTCACCATTTTCTCCATGCCAACAACCTCCCGGACCCAAGAATGGCAATCCTCTGCTTAACTTGCACAACTTTTGTTAAATTCTCTCCCCCCCCACCTTTGACCACTTTCTCTCTTCATCGCCCCATTCCAGTCCATTGTCCAGATTCTCTAGCTCCACTCCTCACCATGACCAATCCTCCATGAATTCACCTGCATTTAGCCATCATTTTTATTTCAACGACAAGCAGCTATCTCCTGCTGGAGCGGTGTGTCCCTTGCGACGGCAAACCATCGACAACCCAGCGTCTTTATACAGCCTCTAGGGTGGTCTATTTACCCTTGCTGAGCTAGTTGAGATGCTGAATGTTCCTAAAGAGGATACCATTTCCCCTTGATTTAGTGCTCTATAGCTATTTGGTGGATTTGGTATTTGATTGGTTATCATCGAGGCGTGTAGTCATTGTTACTGTCACCAGTTGCGGTGTTCTAAAGTGTGATATAGAGTGAAAGTTTTTGCTTTCCCTTCTGTGTTGTTGAATATCGCTCTAACCATTTTCTTTTCCACAATTCTTAACCGTAATGTAATCCTACCACAAATAATGGACCTGTCTAAATTATTTGAGACTTTTTATTTTCACCTGAATATTCTATTGATTTAATGCCCACATTGGCAATAATTGTCCAGCATGTACTAATGTGCCTCGGACAATCATTTTGCCAGTTTCCCCTTTTAGATTACAATGCTTGATTTACTCTTCTTTTTGGCAGGCGCTTTGGCAGACCATGACATGCTAATTGCCTTTCAAACCCAATAAATATGATAAAAAAACAAAGCCATGTATGAGATTTGTTTTAATGAAGATTTTATAATATGCAGAGACAGTACATTAACATTTTTGTTTCCTCTTCGGTGTGGCAAGTTCATGGAATGACCATTAATCAGAACAGAAGTTATTTTATTTAATAATAATATTCTAATAGGGTCTGTATTCCTGGGATAAAGAAAAGTAAAAAATTAAAATAACACCTGCGCTGGGTCGCTAAAATACCACACTTTTCAAGGAAACTGACCCTGGTGCAGCACCCTCCATTGTTAATGTTAATGGTAACAGAAGCTTATAAAGCGCGCGGTCACCGAAGGTTTCATGGCGCTGATTCTGTGTGATATTGTTGCGTAAGGACAGATTAGTAGGCTTGCTAGAACAGCCATGTTGTCAAGGCTCTTCTAAAACCCAAGAGGTTGTCACAGCTCCTGGTTGTCAATGGGACAGAATTCCAAAGTGTGGGGGCAAGGTAAGAGAACCTACAGCCTCCCTGCCGTTTAAGTTTGATGGCTGGGATGGTCAGTAGGGGCAGGTGGGCGGATCTTAAATTGCACCTAGGGACATGCTTTGTGACCATGTATTTAATAAACTTTGGGCTCTTGCAATGCAGCGCCTTGAAGGCAAGACAGCCCGTCTTGAACGCAGCCCGTTGTGCCACCGGCAGCCAGTGAAGTTTTAGCAGACAAGGCCTAGCCTATTGCCATCTCGGCTGTTTGTAGATTAGTCTTGCTGCCTGGTTCTGAACTATTTGTAGGCGATTGAGCAGAAACAGCGGCAGACCTATATAGAGAGAGTTTGAGAAGTCAAGGCGCGAGAGAACCAGCGCTAACACCACCTGTACAAGGGCTGAGTGGGTCAGCAAATGAGCAATCTTCCTGATTTTTCGCAGTTGGAAGAGACTAGTGGAGACCACTGCACCCACTTGTCCTGTGAGTGAGAGATCTGCATTTATAGTAAATTCTTTATTGCTCGGTTAATTAAAACCATTACAATGTATAACATTCTGCAGCATTTAAAACAACTATTAGGAAATGAGGAAGGAATAATAAATAGGAAAAGGGGATGGGAAGAGAATTTAAAAGACGAATATGAAAACTATGTTACAAACAGGCTGCCACTGGTTGCAGTGAACTTTGCTGGGGCACAAATTTGTCTTTCAAATGGTGTTCTTAGGTCTCCACGAGGATCGGGCCTATGGCTGTGGGCCTCGTTTTTTCACAAAACTGTCCAGAAATTTTACTGATCGGCAGATCAGTTGAGGGTCCGCTGAACATAGAATCTGGACTATCGCGGATCGACAGGTGCGGACTCCTTGCTCGTTAAATTTGTCTTTAAGCCAATGCCGCCGACCTTGATGCATGGCAGGACAGATGCAAACAATGTGTATAATGTCTTGTTTGCATGCACCACAAAGATCGCATTCCGATGTTTCTTGCGGTCGCCATTTAGGTTGATCTAGTTTTGTGGGCAGAATGCCCAGCCGTAAATGGAGGAATTTACGTTTAAGTGTCAACGAGAATGCGGTGTCTAGGTAAGGTGCTGGGGCAGGCCTTGTGTACGATTTAAGTGTCATCCAGGCGTGGGTTCAGGTGCTAAAAGTTGTTTTGTCAATGAGGAACGAGTGTTTCTTAGCAATCCTTTTAACCACCTGGTAAAACGAAGGAACTGGCAGTTTTGTTTCCCACAAGGTTCCCAGCTCGGTTGCCTCTAGTGAAAGTTTTAGGTACTTAGAATAGTCAGAGTTCGGACTAGTCTGGATTGCGTCCCAGAGTGCGACGTTCATTATGTTCTCCTTGTTCCTCCAGACATTGTACCAGAATTTGATGGCTTCGTATATAGTGACCCCTAAACATTTCACAAAGGGGGAAGGGGTGGGGCGACCTAATTCGCTTGGCCAGAAGTGCGGGCCCCACCAAACATCGCTTTTCCCGGGCAGCACAAGTTCCGTCTTGCCCGAGTTGAGCTTCAGATGGGTAAAGTTCATCCAACGCTGGATATGGAGCAAAGTAGTTTTAAATTCCGCAGCGAATTAGGAGAGTCCAGGGGAAAGACAAGCTGGAGGTCGACGGCGTAGTTAAAAATGGTTACTTTACTGTTTTTTAATGAGTGGATCAAGGGCCTAAGGTAGAGATTGAACAACAGTGGGGAGAGGGAAGAACCCTGCGGAACCCCACAAGTAGTGGACACTTTGGGGGCAGTAAAGACGCCGAGGCTACTGCTTGAGTTCTGCCTGTGAGAAAAGACTTGATCCAGCTGTAAGCAGGTCCTTGTATACCTGCTTGTTCGACGCGGTTCAACCAGATGTTATGGTCAACCGCGTCGAACGCAGCCGACAGGTACAGGAGCACCAGAGCCTGGGGGGCCCCCATATCAGCCTTAGCTCTCAACGTGTTAAGTACCACAAGGATTACTGACTCCGTTGAGTGCGCCGGACAGAAGCCAGCTTGATTAGGTTCAAGTATTCTGATTGTTCGATGAAGTTAGAGAGGCATCTGGCCACATGGGCCTCCATAATCTTGGCCAAAAAAGGGAGAAGGGAAATAGGGCAATAGTTGGAGGGGTTCAAGAGGTCAGCCCCTGGTTTTTTTAACAGTGGAACTTAATTAGCATTCTTGAAAGCACTAGGTACCTTGCCCTTACTGAGGGACTCAGTCAGAAAAGGGAGAATGCTGTGAGGCAGTGCGGAGAAAGTGTCCCTCAGGACAGAAGATGGGCAGCAGTCATTAAAAGACCCGGATTTAACACGGGTCATGAGATCTAATAAAGAGCTAGGACCTATGGCTGCAAAGTGGTTCAGGGTTTCTGGAGATGTCATCCAGTGGTTCCAAGTTGGCAGTGGGGGGGATACTTGCCTTGATGATGGCGATTTTATTTAAGAAGAAATTATTTAGAGAGTTACACCGCTCTTGGGTGTGAGCCTGGCTAGGTAAAATTCTATCACCACAACTCAGGCCATTCACAATCTTAAAACTTTCCTTAGATTTATTAGGGGCATTCAGTATTCTCGCAGAAGAATAGGCCGCATTAGCTGTCAATACAGTTTCTTTATAATTATTGCGGGCTAGCAGATACTGCTGTCTATCTGTGCTAGAATGGAAAGGGGCGACGACTCGGTCCCCCCAAACGTATGGATGGGTGCCCCGATCCCCCCGGGAAACCATTTTGGGCGGGAGGCGTGGCTCGGCTGGTATGCCCAAAGTGGCGCCCTTTCCCGCCCAGGAGGGGTTGTCCTAGACACCCGCACGGAAGACCATGCCCAGTGGGCGTACCAGAGGAGGGTCCCCGCCCTCCCGCAGACGGATAAATAGAGCGGGAATCCGAAGAAGCGTCCTCTTGTTCCTGTGCTCTGAAGGCTGCACCACTCGTCGCTCGTGAGCCCTCGACGGAACAAGCGGCAATTTTGAGAACTTGTAATCTTGTTTTTTCTCTTTTTTTTTTCTCTTACAGTGATCAAGAGTTCGAACGATCTGGGACCTCGTTGATCGACTTGAGCGGAGTAAACGAAGCTATGGCCGGCAAAAAAGCGGGAAAGAGCTCCGAGCTGGAGAAGGTACTGTGCACCTTGTCGAACCGAATGGCAATCATGGACCGAAAACTCAGTAAAGTTGATTCGATCGGTCGAGGTTTGGCCGAAGTTAAAAAGCAGCTAGCGGCCCAGAACAACCCCTCAGGCCGCCCTAAGAAGGTAATAGGCCCGGCCTTGCCGGGAGTGGTCCCTGAGGGTAGGGGGAAGCGTATTAATAGGAGGGCGGTTTCCGGGGAGGATCCGGTTCCTGAGGTGCCCCCATCCGCCCCCATCACGCCGGCGGACATCCCGGTACCGGTTCCGGATATAGGCTTGCCAATTCCTGTGGTAATCACCCCGGTTAATGATGATCAAATGCCCCCGGAACTGGCCATTCAGTTAGCGGCAGTGTTACCCTGGCGCAAGAAGAAAGCGGGGGGGCAGTGGCCGCGGGGGACCCGGCCGAGGAGGCTAG
The DNA here is from genome assembly GCF_964263255.1 of Lissotriton vulgaris. Lineage (NCBI taxonomy): Eukaryota > Metazoa > Chordata > Amphibia > Caudata > Salamandridae > Lissotriton > Lissotriton vulgaris. The sequence goes on from NC_141685.1 coordinate 24,422,364, forward strand.
ACTAATAATCGAGCAGTTACGGCAGTCGAGAGAAGCCGGGATGGCGAATGTTCCTTTTGTTCCCCCACAGGTGGCGCCAGGAGTACCAACGGTTAGCCGGGAAAAGGCAGCAGACACGACGGTTGAACCCGGTAAGCAACCATTGCCAATGGCAGGGGAAGGTTCATTACCTTCAAGGCGCGAAAGGGTGGCCCAGCACATCCCAGCGGCCATAAAGGAAATGATATGGGGGGAAAAATATGTGAATATGTTTTCCTTGTTGACTGACCATCGCGAGATGGAATATGCAAAATCCCAGAAGGATCTATGGCACCCCAGTGTATGGCGGGCCAAGATGGCGGAATTTAGGGTCGATGAGACCGTAGCGAACTGGGTGAAGGCCTTTTCGATATTTACGGCAGTCATGGGTGAACGAAAGCCAGAAGTGATGACCGAGTTGTCCTGTTACCAAAATAGGATTATGGATTTTTATACCATGTATGGGGGGGGACGAGTGGAAAGGATACGATATGAAATTCCGAAAAGCGAAAGAGTTTGATGCAACTTTGACCTGGGACTGCCTCGACTCGGTGTCATGGCACAAGCAGCTCTTGCCTGGTGCGGCGGGTACGTCCTCACCGGGCGGGAGCGGGCCGGGGTCAGTTCGCCAAAAGCCTGCGTTGCCCTTTCGAGCAGGCGCCGGTGGGGAATTTCAGCCCAAGACCGGAGGAAATGGCGGCAAGCGGGGGGTTTGTTGGGGCTTCAATAGAGGCAACTGTAGCAGGCCCCAGGGAACATGTAGGTTCAGGCATGCGTGTGCGGGCTGTGGGAACTCCTCACACCCGGAGAGTAGCTGTAGATCAAAGAACAGCGGAACGGGAGGAAAAGGGGGTTCTAAGCAAGAGTGAGGTGATGCTTGGGAACCGCTTGCCTACACCTGTCGACATCATGGCTCTGACTCCTTGGTTGAACAAATACCCTGATCATGTATCCGCCGGGGTTTTGAGGAATGGATTCCTATATGGCTTCAACATCCCGGCGGGATATTTTCGGGGGGACTCCTTTTGTAAAAATCAGTTATCTGTCCAACATAACCCAAGCGTAGCAGCAAAGAAAATTTCCAAAGAAGTCAGCTTGGGGCGGGTGGCGGGGCCTTTTCAAAGCCCGCCGGTGGCGGATTTTATGTGTTCACCGCTAGGAGTGGTTCCAAAGAAAGACCCAGGGGAGTTTAGACTCATTCACAACTTGTCTGCCCCAAGGGGATCCTCGGTGAACGAAGCCATTAACCCAGATATTTGTTCGGTTCGGTACGCGTCGTTCGACGATGCCGTTGCCATATTAAATCATCTGGGCCCCGGAGCACTGATGGCGAAATCGGACATCGAATCGGCATTCAGGTTGCTCCCGGTACACCCGCGGGACCAGCGCTTGCTAAGTTTTGCGTTTCAACGGAGTTATTACATGGATAAATGCATGCCTGTGGGTTGCTCCATTTCTTGTGCCTATTTTGAAATGTTCAGCTGTTTTTTAGAATGGGCATTCACCGAGGCCACAGGGCATGGACACGTTATGCACTATCTAGATGACTTCCTGTTCTTGAGAGCGGCCGGCAGTACGAAATGTGCGCAGGCGCTGCAGGACTTCTGCATCCTCATGCGAGAGTTTGGAGTCCCATTGGCACCAGGTAAGACGGTTGGACCATCTACTTCACTGGAGTTTCTGGGAATTGAGCTCGATTCTGTGGAAGGATGTTTCCGTTTACCAATGGAAAAGGTGGCCAAGTTTAGGGCTTCCTTGACGCAATGCCTGGCAAGGAGAAAGTGACCCTGCACCAGTTACAGCAAACAGTGGGTCAGCTTAACTTTGCCTTAAGGGTGATACCAAAGGCCCGCCCCTTCTCACGCTCTATTGCACAAGCTATGGTTGGCCTCAAGGAGGGACACCACCGTACGAGACTGTCGGCAGAGGTTCGCCAGGATATGCGCATTTGGTTGGCATTTCTGGCGGACTTCAACGGTCGAGTTGTGTGGAACAAACCACCAGCATCATCGGATGAACTAGGTTTGTGGACCGATTCAGCTGGGAGCGTGGGATTTGGCGCCATCTTTGGTAACCGATGGTCGGCGCAAGTATGGCCGTTGTGGTGGCACTCCAGCGGTCTAACAGGTAACATTGGGTTCTTGGAGCTATTCCCCATTTGGGTTGCTCTGATGGCATGGCCGGACGACTTTAGGGACCGATCAGTGGTGTTTTGGTCTGACAATATGACTGTGGTTGAGTGCATTAATCAGCAGGCAGCCCGCTGCAAGTGGATCTTGAGATTGTTAAAAGAAATAGTTTTACGTTGCAGGAAATTGAATGTACAATTCAGGGCAAAACATGTGCCAGGTGTACTGAATAATGCAGCTGATGCACTCTCTCGTTCACACATGCAGGCTTTCAGGGGCTATCTACCCACAGCGGACCTAGTGGCGGCACCGTTCCCCGAAGCGCTATGGCTAATCGGTGCCCCGGATTACAAGACCTCGTGGCAGCCAGCTTAACTCCCAGGACAAGGAAGGCTTACGAAGGAGCATTTAGTTCCTACTGCACATTTTTGGGTCCGACAGGGAGACAGAGCTGGGGTCAAGAGGAATCCTTCCTGGGGTTCCTGGTAGCACTGCACAGAGAAGGCCGATCAGCGGCAACGGCCAATAGACATAGGGCGGCCATTTCGTTCATGGCACAGCTGCACGGCATAAGTGACTCGACGGGTTCCTTTTTGGTTAGGAAGGCACTCCGCGGCTGGCAACGCCTCGAGGGTCGCAAGCAAGATACGAGGCGCCCGATTGGCTTAGACAGATTGTCTCTGCTTTTAGCAAAGCTGGATGAGACGTGCTCCTCCCCTTTCGAAGCAGTTCTGTTCCGGGCAGCTTTCGCCTTGGCATTCCATGGGGCTATGCGGGTAAGCGAACTCGTGGCGAGGAACAAGAAGGATATGGAGGGAGGCTTGTGCAGGGATCACGTACAAATAAGGGGTGATTCAATGGTAATCTCGATAGCCTGGTCCAAGACAGATCAGGAAGCTATGGGAGATAGCGCACGAACGTCCCCCACTTGTCTGATAAAGTGTTTAGAGGAATACTTGGCACAGAGGACGGCCACATGGGGGGGGAGCCTGCTTAGGCACAATGATGGCACCCCACTGACGAGGTTTCAGTTTCAGAGGGTGCTAGCACTGACAATCGCTGCCGCGGGCATGGACCCGTGCGATTTTGGGACCCACTCATTTAGGATAGAGGCTGCTACTGAGGCTACGGCCCGGGGTCAGAGCGCGGAGGAAGTAAAACAGCTGGGCCGTTGGTCCTCGAATTGCTTCAAAAGGTATGTGCGATTGCACATGTTGTAAAAGTCAATTGACATGCACTCACGCTTCTTGTCTTTTGTTTGAATTACAGTTTTGCAAGCCTGTCACGCGGGGCGGAATTGGGAGTCGACCCAACACCAGGAGACCAGCGGTCGAGGATTACCGACTGGAGCGAGAGTGGTATGGGTCGTGGGCCACTCATATGTGAGGCGCGCCGGGGACGTATTCAAGGCAGGTGACGCGATTCACGCATCTGGGGAATACGGGTACAGAGTGACCTTTCATGGGAAGGGCGGCCTCTGTTTTGACCAATTTCAATCGTTTTTGGAGGGTCTTTTAGGGCGGCAAAGGTCACCGCCATCTGTAGTCATAGTACACCTGGGGGGCAATGACTTAGTGAAGTTGGGAAGACGAGTCTTATTAGAACACATCCTGTCGGCAGTTAACTGGTTGGCTAAGAAACTCCCGGGGTGCACGATTGCCTGGTCACACATGATCCCCAGGAAGATTTGGCGGGGGGGTCTCTCAGTGTCAGCGTTGAACCACTCAGTGAAGAGGGTCAACAATAAAATTGGGATATTGTTTCGCTCAGCGCAGTTGCATAGCATTCCTCACGGGTGTATTCGGGGTGATCACATGTATCTGAATGATGGGGTTCACCTGTCCAGGGAGGGGAATGATTTACTCATAGGAGACTTCATACCATGGTTAAGGGGTTTGAGGAAGCATGACCTTTAGGAGGAGTGGGGGGTCCGGATAGTCGGTCAACTATCCGGCCTGTGGCGGTAAGGTCATGATCGGTGAGCAGTAATTTCAAGGTCCCTAGAGGGGGGCGCCACCCAGAATGGATGGGAGCGCCCGGGGGGAGGCGGCCATTGGCCCCTTCCACGGGGAGGCGGCACCCACCAAGGATGGGTCGCCTAGGGGGAGACGGCCATAGGCCCCTCCCAGGGGGGAAACGGCTAGATGCCCCTCCTACGAATTTCCCGGGGGCCGGATATCCGCTATGGCGGAAGAGAGTGTGGGGATGGGGGGGGGAGTCCACGCTGTCCTTCCTACAGATACCTCACACGGGAACTCGGACGACCTTTAAGATGGCGTCGAGTGAAAGGGGGCCCCCACGACAAGGGAAGTTACAGTTGGCAATGAGGGTAAAGTCCTCTGCGCATGCGCCACTCACACCGTGAGGGCGGGATTTTGGTAGTAGGGATCTGACACCGGTTAAGACCTTGCCGTTGGCCCTTAATGCTAGGATGTACAATTTTAATTTAGAATGTATGCATTTTCAGGATGCTAGACTCGGCTAGGAAACCTTTGTATTAGAGATCTGTTAAGGTTAGCCAAAGAACATGTCTTCATCAAAATGTAATGAAAGTAAAATTGTACATAATTCATGAAACGTTTTATTTAATGTTTTAAATTTTGTTTCATATTTTAATAAATACGGCCGGGGGGGGGTAACTCCCCCCCGCCTTCCAAAAGTTCAAACCTGTGTCTGTCTTCTCCCATTGGGAATTGGTGTTGGGAGGGGGTGGCGGGCATCCCGGCCATATGGAAAGGGGCGACCACTCGGTCCCCCCGAACGTATGGATGGGTGCCCCGATCCCCCCGGGAAACCATTTTTGGCGGGAGGCGTGGCTCGGCTGGTATGCCCAAAGTGGCGTAGCCGGGGCGCGCCCTTTCCCGCCCAGGAGGGGTTGTCCTAGACACCCGCACGGAAGACCGCGCCCAGTGGGCGTACCAGAGGAGGGTCCCCGCCTTCCCGCAGACGGATAAATAGAGCGGGAATCCGAAGAAGCGTCCTCTTGTTCCTGTGCTCTGAAGGCTGCACCACTCGTCGCTCGTGAACCCTCGACCGAACAAGCGGCAATTTTGACCCACCCACCAGCCCCTATTGCAATGTTTGTTTGAATAAAGTTGTGGATGTTATCTGATCGTATTAAAGAGATGCAGTCACGTCTTCAGTAATTATATATGCCTTGGATTAAAAGATGTGTTTAGGCCTTTTTTCCTTTGTAGAAAAGTAAGGGAGTGTTTCATATAATGATGTTGTCTCCTGCTTTAGGACATTTTTTCCCTTTGTAGAATGGTAAAGTTGATGACTCGTCAATGCTATGTCAGAATTTTTCTTCTCTTAGTAGGTAAAACAACTGTCGTATTTATTTTTTGGTCGGGCGGTAAGGTCATGATCGGTGAGCAGTAATTTCAAGGTCCCTAGAGGGGGGCGCCACCCAGAATGGATGGGAGCGCCCGGGGGGAGGCGGCCATTGGCCCCTTCCACGGGGAGGCGGCACCCACCAAGGATGGGTCGCCTAGGGGGAGATGGCCATAGGCCCCTCCCAGGGGGGAGACGGCTAGATGCACCTCCTACGAATTTCCCAGGGGCCGGATATCCGCTCTGGCGGAAGAGAGTGTGGGGATGGGGGGGAGTCCACGCTGTCCTTCTTACAGATACCTCACACGGGAACTCGGACGACCTTTAAGATGGCGTCGAGTGAAAGGGGGCCCCCACGACAAGGGAAGTTACAGTTGGCAATGAGGGTAAAGTCCTCTGCGCATGCGCCACTCACACCGTGAGGGCGGGATTTTGGTAGTAGGGATCTGACACCGGTTAAGACCTTGCCGTTGGCCCTTATTGCTAGGATGTACAATTTTAATTTAGAATGTATGCATTTTCAGGATGCTAGACTCGGCTTGGAAACCTTTGTATTAGAGATCTGTTAAGGTTAGCCAAAGAACATGTCTTCATCAAAATGTAATGAAAGTAAAATTGTACATAATTCATGAAACGTTTTATTTAATGTTTTAAATTTTGTTTCATATTTTAATAAATAAGGCCGGGGGGGGTAACTCCCCCCCGCCTTCCAAAAGTTCAAACCTGTGTCTGTCTTCTCCCATTGGGAATTGGTGTTGGGAGGGGGTGGCGGGCATCCCGGCCATATAGCAAAGCCTCCATTTCCTCTCAGATTGAGAGAGCTTGAGTTTTAGATCTTCTAATTCGCAGGTGAACCATTTGAGGGCATCTGAGTGTCTAGCACGAAGCACCTGTGCTTGTATAGCTCACCGCGTTCCTTCCAATCCACAGTCATTGCCCTAAATATGTAGGATTCCATTGAGTCCTACACAGAAGAGGAGTATGTGTCCTACCTCTCTAGGGGGGACTTTTTTAATGAGGTTGTGGACCCCCAGCCCATAATCAAAGCAGTGTTTTGTGCAGTTGCCCGTCTTGAGAGGAAACTCATGCACAATAGTGCAGAAGTGCCGGACCTGGTTGATCTACAGCTTCTTTATCTCATAGGCGACCAGGGAACGATTTTGACAAAGCGAAAGGGAAGAGAAAGCATGAGGAAATATTTGACATGGACTCCCTCGATAAACCAAAACGGGCCTTCCTAATAACCAACCCTCCATGAGTGAGATCAGGGCGCCCCAGCACTGGGGACGGCAGATAATGCAGGGCCCAACCCAGTTACATTCAACTCCACAATCCAGAATCCCCCAGGGCGAGGATTTCCAGGGGTACTCTGATGCCAAATTGGGGCACGATAGACCCGACAACCCCCGGCGAAGGATCGTTCAGAAATGACATTACAAAGGTCTCAGACATGCTAGGCCTGGAGGACACACTCCATCCTCACTCATCAGATGGGCCCAAGTGAAACGCCTATGTGGCGGACAGATACCGTAAGCCTCCAGACAAAGAGCTTCTCGACCGCCTAAGGGCGGAATACCCCTTTCTGTCTCTGGACAGCGAAGTCAGTCTCAGGTTTGACATTGAAGCCAAAATGGTCACCTTTTTGGCCAAACTGGCTAGCGATCGCAAGAAGTGCATGGATCGATCATAGCAAACATGTCAAGTGAAACTTCTGGCCATCAGTGGTCCGCTCACAACGATTCTCGGCATGGCGCAGAGGCCTAGGATGCAGGCTCTCTGATCTCCCTTGAAATTCTCTTAGGCTGGGCCATGTGAGCTGTACTCTTCCTAGCCATCGCCAAGTGTGTCCTTCTCTACCAAGAGTTACCACCATTACTCATTAAAATTGACCCCAAGTTTGGAGATTTGGGATCCTCAAAGACTGGAGCCATAGCTCAAGGGGGTCTCTACGGAGATACTGTTTTTAAGGAGTTCAGAAAGTGTGTGGCTATTTTTCCCTCTTTGGATAAGGCCCATGCTCTATAAAACAGATTTTTGCCTCAAAGGTTTTCTCTGGGATTAGTCATGGCAGGGAGCCACATGGCTCGCTGTTTCAAACATATACCCCTTCCAGAGTCCACAATCCAAGGCATGACCAGAGGCAGGGTCCCACAAGCTTTGGGTGTTTCTTCCCTTTCAGAGAAGACCCGAGGCACAGAGGGCCAGAGGCCACGACAGTGTAGGAAACACCCAAACCACATTTAACGGGAAGTGTTTTCTCTTCTTACTAAGGTTGGTAGATTTTGCCCACAACTGATGTGTTGTGACGAATTATGCCTGGGAACTCCAGACAGTGCAAGGTTGGCAGGTAGAGTTCTGTGGGTCGCCTGTGAAGACCATCCGTCCCGACCCCTTTCCTTTTCAGAGCAAAATGCCAACCTCATAGACGAGGAGGCACGGGCCCTGCTGCCAAAAGGTGCAGTAGTTCCCTCCTCTCTTCACCCTAGGAGGATCCTGAGCATCATTTTTCTGGTAATTGAACTGGATGGCGGTCACTGTCCAGTGATCAATCTATGGAAATTCAACGAGTGTCTGGTGTTTCGCCACTTCAAAATGGAAGGCATTCACTTGGTCAGAGATCTTCTGAGGCCGGGTGCCCGGTTGGTCCTAAAGGATGCCGATCACACGGTTCTAATTTTCCCTCCACATCGCCCAGTCCTGCAGAGCCATATCTTTGAATTCACCTCTCTCCCGTTTGGCCTTTCCTCACCTCCTTGTGTTTCGTCAAGGTACTCAGAGCAGTGATGGGGCCATATAGTCTATCTAATCGACATCCTGCTCAGAGATTAATGTCGGGTGTTATTGACAGAACATCTGTATCTGACTGTTCTTGCTGGAAAGCCTCAGCTTTGTCATAAATGAGAAAAAAATTAATTCTGGACCCATCTCAATTGATTAATTTGTTGGGCTTTATCATCAACTCGGTGGCACCGCCTCGCGGTCTACCGTTGAGGAAATAGGAAAACCCCTGGAAAGAAGCCAGTGGTTGATCTATGTGTGGTATCTCCCGCTCTGACCTTCTGTCACCCCCTGCCCCGTCCCTCGCCTCTTGGTGCACTCCGCGGTGACGCGATAGAATGCCATCGCCGCGAGCGTTCGGGGGTGAGCGCCTACGGAGCAGGGGCTGAGAGACGTCGTGAGCCAGCCTGTCACCTGTGGCTGGGGTCGTGTGTCAGTTCCTAATTAAGTTGCCGTTGGCACCAATAAAGCCTGTGTTACTCCTCATCTGGCTGCTGGTTCTTTTATCCCTTTTCACACTATGGCTGGAAGTATTGACGCCCTTCACGAAAGGGATATTGAGGAAGGATCGTGAGCATGGCAGACCTAAATATGAACTGGTCAGAGAGGGCATGGGAGCCGCAATCTTAGACCACCCTTCTTAATTGGTGCCAATGTACGCATTCTGTTAGCTGAAGTGCCAGGCGTAGCTCGGGATCTGGGGTGGGTACATGTGAGGTACAGCACGCAGCTTGGTGTCTTGGAGCGGGCGGGAGACACAGTTTCAAATGTTATGACCTATATTGTTTAAATAGAATATGTAGCCACGAGCAGGTTGGTGGAGATGATATATTTCAGGAGCCTGTTCATCATCCATCTGATGCTACAGAAACCTAAGTTGACGCTGTATGTATGGAATTGATGATATGTCACTTCTTGTAAAAGACCAATAAAAACAGTTTAAAAAAATCCAAAATAACTATGGGCGACCCTGGCCAAAGCAACCACCTCAGTGCGCCAACTTGTGAGATTGTTCAGCGTCCTCTCTTTGTCAATACAGACCATCGTCCTGGGTCCTTTGCACTACAGAGTCCTCCAGAGGTTGGAGGCATAACTCATGAAAGGCCTTACAGATTCACAGAAAGTACTCTTGTCATTTAAAGCAAAGAAGGAGACAGCTTGGTGGCTCTCCCACATGGCACTGGCCCCTTGATGATACCGTGCTGGACCAAGGACAGCATACAGTGCCAGGTCCTCCTAAAGATGGGAGCGGATTGGCACGAGACACCTGTCGGACGTAAGCTTCTGTAGGTTGAAGATGGAGATATTCAAGCAGATCGCAATGTGCTGTGGTCCGTTCTCCATCGATCTCTTCACCTCAATGTTGGATCACCGGTTACCACAATACTACAGTCTTGACCCAAATGTGGTAGCAATGGACGCCTTGCTGCAGAATTGGACCAAGGAAAAAAGGCTATGGTTTTCCACCTTTATAAATGATAAGGCAGATCTCAGCATAGGCGTGGCGAATACACACAGACCTGGTAGTGGTAACCCCGATCAGGACATCTCACGTGTGGTTTCCAGTTATAATGAAACTTTCTCCAATGAGTCAAACCCTTCTCCCAGTTCTGCTGCTGCATCCACCGAGGAGCATGCATCATCGAGGAATGGAGGGCAGGTTCATCTTATGGTTCGGAGGATTACAGGGAAAGATGGAAAATCCAAGGACATATGTGCCTAGCTTAGTCACTCCTATCTAAAGGCTCTGCTTATGCAACAATTAGACAATACACATTGGCCTGGTCGAGATGAATGGCATGGTGCTTGCAGAGGAACCAGGAGCCCCTGGCGTCAGAAGTGGTCGATATACTGAATTTTTTGGCAAGCGTGTCCTCCGACCGAATGGAGTGCAGGTCGGTGAATACCTTTATGATCAGCAATCTCAGCGAGGCACTCGACTATCGAGGACCAACCAGTGGGCGAACACCTGATACTTAGTAAGCTATTGTGGTGTATTTGTCTCTCATTACCTCCAGAGTCTAAGTACTCCTCACCATGGGATGTGAATAGGGTTTTCAGTCCCTTCCTCTCAGATCAGAATAACAAGGGACATATTTATCAATGGTTGCATCGCAATGTGATGCAGAAGCGATGCAACCCTTGAAATGCGATGTTATCAAACCGCCAAGGCCACCTTGTGGGGCCCTGAGTGGCTTGATAAATCTCGACTAATGCAACGCAGCACAAATCGCCGCATTGCATTGCTCTGCCCCAGAGAGGCATTCCATGGGCGTTGCGTGGGTGTGTCCACCAATCGCCCATGGATTTTGACGCATTCCCAGATTCCCCATGACTGGTAGACCTGAGTAAGCGCCAACATGCAACGCCTTCCTAGGGGAGGCGTCATGAGGAGAAATATCGTTATTTCTCCTTGTTACTTCCTCTCACTGGGTTGTTTTTGTGCAGGAACGTGCCGCTTCCTGCACAAAAACAACCCTGCTTCCAATGCAGCGTGCCAGGGTGGCTGCGTTGGCGCTAGGGAGCTCATTGTGCGCCTGCACTGGTAAAAGGAAGGAATGCGCTGCGTTGTGATAAATATGACACATTGCTGCCCTGTAACGCAGCGCAGGGAGAGGACTTGCTTCACTGCAATTCATTTTGATAAATATGGCCCTAAATATCTAGAACTGTCTGGCAAGTAGCCGTGATCCTGCGCTTAGTCTCAAGCAGGAGTGTCATAGACGTCTGAGCTCTCAACCTAACAAGTAGGGTATTTACCCCGATGCGGTTCACATACCCAGAAGGACAAAATGTAGTTCTAGAATTGTATCATACCTGGCATTTAGGGATTTCCCAAAATGGTGCGTGGTAAAATGAATAAAGGCATGCGATAGAATAACAGAGGAACCTCGCCCTCCAGGCGAGAGGCAATTGCTCAGCGCCATAAAAAACGTCATAAAGCGGTTACTTTCCCGACCATGGCTAGATGGGTTCACCGGTTTATGCAGGAAGCTGCGATCGAGACTAAAGAGTACGGTGCAGATTCGACCAGAGACAATACGGCACCGAAAGCCTTCTCACTGGATGCTGGATGAGAGGACACTCTTAATGCTGCAGACTGGTCATCAGATTCAAACCTTAAGAGGTTTTACTTTAAAGCGGTCGCCGATGTGCTACTCTGAGACTCAATATGCCTCAAACTACCATAATCCTCGCTTCCAGTCCGGGCATAGATGATAAATATCCTTGCTAACGTACCTGAATGTTTCAATTCTATTAAAGGCACGGAGGCAAGGATTGTCCCACCAAAGGACTGAAGGTCATTCACCCCACATGGGGACATTAAATGGACAGATGTAAACATGAAAATGTTGACAGAAGGTAATTTAGATATTTGCTAATAGATGTTTCATATATAGGATTAGGTAAATGAAAGCATGAACAAGGCCATGGAGTTATCAATGTATGCCTGCATAACATCCAATTACTGGTACATCTGCATTGTTAATAATTGAAATGAAAATGGATTTTATAATTGCGGAGACAGTGAATAGCTCTGTTATTTTCAGGAAATGAAAGAACTAAACAGCATTTACTGGATCAACTGTAGTGGTGCTCGTTGCTGGAAGAATGAGGGTCATGGAAAGTGTTGAGGGACTATTATGGACTGTGAAGCATTGTGATTGGATAAATCTGCCTTTGCACCTTTGCCCAATTTCTTATGGATTATTTATAAACACCAAGAGAGTGAGGAAAGGAATAAATGGGGTTACGTCCTCTTCCCCAAGTAAAATAACAATAAACAACGTGGACAAGCACACAAAGAAATGGGGTCACTTTAGGTGACGCATTAATTTGTACAGGAGCACAGACATCCAGTGGATGTATAAGAAGACCCCTCACCCACCAACCTAGTTGGTGGCATGCGTCATCATCGGGGTCCCAGCTGGGCTGCCAAATGCAACCCAGCTGTGCTACAACGCCTGATTACAGTGGAGCGGGTATTGTGATGTGAGGGGAGTGCTCTATGTGATGTGACAAAGTGTTATAAATGTCTCTAAGAAGTGCCCTTATGAAAAACTGTAAAAAAAGGGTCTTAGGACATGGTTAAAAACATAGGCGGGATATAGGCGGGAAGATAAAAATTGTACTTGAATTTCTCTAGAATAAAGGTCAACTAGTTTCAGCCTCCTACGGGGTTCGTGTGGCTTTCATCAGGACCAGTGTGAAGTGGCTAAAAAGGTGAAGTACCCACAAAAACGTGAAAATATCAGCACATGTACTAAAGTGTTATGTGAGTGTGGTAGGTACGTTGTACTTACAGACCCGTGAAAGGTAGGTATTTTAACCCTTTATTAAGCGGCCATACTGATCCCGCAAAGGGGATTCCCCTATAGTTGTATATTCGTCAAGGAATGGTTCCCTCGTCTCAAACCCGCATTGCTCTCGGTCAGGATCTCGCCGGCGACCCATTCCTTGACTTTATTCCGTAGACTGTTGATTGATCATTGATGAGTGATAAAGTTTAATTATAAGTGGTGTCTCTGGAAGGCTGCTAGGGCTGGGACAGTCAATAACATATCAGTGAATACCTCAATTACATTGTTACATTGTTCCCCAGCATGTGATTTAATACACCTAAGCATTTCTGTCCTTTCATAGACGCCAAACTGTTATAAAAAGTTCCTATTTTTAAGAACATTTTAAAATACATCACTTATGTGCTATTTCATCAAACCTTTCCAGATATTGAACCAATTAGTTAATACACACTGTCACCATTCATCTTCTTTCAAGTTACCCTTAGAGAGAAACTACCTCCCTTGTGTAAAAATGCATTTATATGTGTCTCTGACAAAGGTGCTGGCTCTATTTGCTATAAGCTGCACCACTGACCAGTTTACCCACGTTCTAAAGTGAATTTCCACTAGTCAACTATACATTATTTTATTGTTTAATTACCTTTATTGCCTACATTGCTTTGAAGGGTTTTTGCCTTTTCATGTTCGTAAAATCATCCAATGAGGGTTCCTATCTTGGCGTAAATATTTTTCTAAATACTCTCTATTTTTGACCAGTGACGGTCCCAATGTGCTTTAAAATACAATGTTTCTTATGGATACTGGAAATCAATTTAGAAGAGAACAACAATGAGACCAGCAAGAGGGGGTTTCAATATTCTGAGACTGATAGCATTGGTATCAGTGAGATGACTAACATGAACACTTGACATAACATTGCTAGAAAACAGTACAACATGCTTAAACAAACACTACATAAATCAGACAAGCATTTGCAATGCAATAAGCCTTGCATTAGGAAAGTTTGAGCTATTGGTCTTGTAAATTACAAATATTTTATTTATGTGTTTGTTTTGAACATAGCGAAATGAATAGCTTTGTCATTTATGATGCCAATACTTTTAACTTTTCCAAATGTGACAACTTTAGCATTTGTAATGCAACATGTTTTGTATTTACGTGACTTAGATGTATTGATATTACAAATAACAATGTCTTTTATTTTTTTTAAATAATTAATACTTAAATAAAAGTTATTGTAATTTATAATGGCAATAGCTTAAACATTAGTAAATAACTTTTGTGAAGATTATGTTCAGTGTATTTTATTGTGGCGAAAATCCAAGAAGAGAAGTGAAATATTAACATCTTTTTGTGACATTTGTAATAAAGCTTGAAACATTGAACATATTTGAACCAGTTGTTGTTGAATAGTTGCACAGATTGATGCTGTAGCGGCGCTGAGTGATGTTGTGGTGGCGACGAGTGATGCTGTGGCGTTCAGTGATGCTGTAGTAGTGCATAGTGATGTTGTGGTGCCCCTGAGTGATGTTGTGGTGCCCCTGAGTGATGCTGTGGTGATGCGATAGATAGAGTGTGATAGATAGATAGAGTGAGGGCGACAGATAGATAGATAGAGTGAGGACGATAGATAGATAGAGTGAGGGCGATAGATAGAGGGTGATAGAGTGATGTCGATAGATAGAGTGAGGGCGATAGATATATAGGAGGGTAATAGACAGACAGATAGAGTGAGGGCGATAGATAGATAGAGAGAGGGCGATAGATAGATAGCTAGAGTGAGGGCGATAGATAGATAGAGAGAGGGCGACAGATAGATAGAGTGAGGGCGATAGATAGATAGAGTGAGGGTGATAGATAGATCGAGAGAGGGCGATAGATAGATAGAAGGAGGACGACAGATAGATAGAGTGAGGGCGATAGATAGATAGAGAGAGGGCGACAGATAGATAGAGTGAGGGCGATAGATAGATAGAGTGAGGGCGATAGATAGAGGGTGATAGAGTGATGTCGATAGATAGAGTGAGGGCGATAGATATATAGGAGGGTAATAGACAGACAGAGTGAGGGCGATAGATAGATAGAGTGAGGGCGATAGATAGATAGAGAGAGGGCGATAGATAGATAGCTAGAGTGAGGGCGATAGATAGATAGAGAGAGGGCGATAGATAGATAGCTAGAGTGAGGGCGATAGATAGATAGAGAGAGGGCAATTGATAGAGTGAGGGCAATAGATAGATAGATAGAGTGAGGGCGATAGATAGATAGAGTGAGGGTGACAGATAGATAGATAGATAGATAGATAGATAGATAGATAGATAGATAGATAGATAGATAGATAGATAGATAGATAGATAGATAGATAGATAGATTAATAGATAGATAGATAGATAGATAGATAGATAGATAGATAGATAGATAGATAGATAGATAGATAGATAGATAGATAGATAGATAGATAGATAGATAGATAGATAGATTGAAAGTGCCTATAAATAAACCGATCAAAAACATAAACACCTAAAAAACAAAAATGCCTGATTATTGAAAAGGAATAGACCAAGATATTAGATTTGTGCAAATACAATAAACAGAAGCAAGACAGTGAAGGGGCAGGAGAGAGTGAGATGGAAATAGAGGAAGAGTGGAAGAGTGGAGAGGCCAAGACAGTGAAGGGGCAGGAGAGACTGAGACAGAAATAGAGGAAGAGTGTAGAGGCCAAGACAGTGAAGGGGCAGGAGAGAGTGAGACAGAAATAGAGGAAGAGTGGAGAGGCCAAGACAGTGAAGGGGTAGGCGAGAGTGGGACAAAGAGTGGAGAGGGCAAGACAGTGAAGGGGCAGGAGAGAGTGAAACAGAAATAGAGGAAGAGTGGAGAGGCCAAGACAGTGAAAGGGCAGGAGAGAGTGAGACGGAAACAGAGGAAGACAGTGAAGGGGCAGGAGAGAGTGAGACGGAAACAGAGGAAGAGTGGAGAGGCCAAGACAGGGAAGGGGCAGGAGAGAGTGAGACAGAAATAGAGGAAGAGTGGAGAGGCCAAGACAGTGAAGGGGCAGGAGAGAGTGAGGCAGAAATAGAGGAAGAGTGTAGAGGGGGGACGGTCCTTCTCCTACCTCGCCGCCAAGACATGGAACTCCCTCCTCACCCACCTCCGCCTGACCCAGGACCACCTCGCCTTCAGGAAGCAACTCAAGACCTGGTTGTTCGAGCAGTAGCAGATCCCCCTCCCTCAGCGCCTTGAGACCCTCTGGGTAAGTAGTGCGCTACATAAATGTGATGATTGATAAATGCGATGATTGAGGTTAAGACAGTGAAGGGGCAGGAAAGAGTGAGATAGAAATAGAGGAAGAGTGGAGAGGCCAAGACAGTGAAGGGGCAGGAGAGAGTGAGATAGAAATAGAGGAAGAGTGGAGAGGCCAAGACAGTGAAGGGGTAGGAGAGAGTGAGACAAAGAGTGGAGAGGCCAAGACAGGGAAGGGGCAGGAGAGAGTGAGACAGAAATAGAGGAAGAGTGGAGAGGCCAGGACAGTGAATGGGGCAGGAGAGAAGGAAACAGAAATAGAGGAAGAGTGGAGAGGCCAAGACAGTGAAGGGGCAGGAGAGAGTGAGACGGAAACAAAGGAAGAGTGGAGAGGCCAAGACAGTGAAGGGGCAGGAGAGAGTGAGTCAGAAATAGAGGAAGAGTGGAGAGGCCAAGACAGTGAAGGGGTAGGAGAGAGTGAGACAAAGAGTGGAGAGGCCAAGAAAGGGAAGGGGCAGGAGAGAGTGAGACAGAAATAGAGGAAGAGTGGAGAGGCCAAGACAGTGAAGGGGCAGGAGAGAAGGAAACAGAAATAGAGGAAGAGTGGAGAGGCCAAGACAGTGAAGGGGCAGGAGAGAGTGAGACAGAAACAGAGGAAGAGTGGAGAGGCCAAGACAGTGAAGGGGTAGGAGAGAGTGAGACAAAGAGTGGAGAGGCCAAGAAAGGGAAGGGGCAGGAGAGAGTGAGACAGAAATAGAGGAAGAGTGGAGAGGCCAAGACAGTGAAGGGGCAGGAGAGAAGGAAACAGAAATAGAGGAAGAGTGGAGAGGCCAAGACAGTGAAGGGGCAGGAGAGAGTGAGACAGAAACAGAGGAAGAGTGGAGAGGCCAGGACAGTGAAGGGGCAGGAGAGAGTCAGACAGAAACAGAGGAAGAGTGGAGAGGCCAAGACAGTGAAGGGGCAGGAGAGAGTGAGACAAAGAGTGGAGAGGCCATGACAGGGAAGGGGCAGGAGAGAGTGAGACAGAAATAGAGGAAGAGTGGAGAGGCCAAGACAGTGAAGGGGCAGGAGAGAGTGAAACGGAAATAGAGGAAGAGTGGAGAGGCCAAGACAGTGAAGGGGCAGGAGAGAGTGAGACGGAAACAGAGGAAGAGTGGAGAGGCCAAGACAGTGAAGGGGCAGGAGAGAGTGAGACAGAAATAGAGGAAGAGTGGAGAGGCCAGGACAGTGAAGGGGCAGGAGAGACTGAAACAGAAATAGAGGAAGAGTGGAGAGGCCAAGACAGTGAAGGGGCAGGAGAGAGTGAGACAGAAACAGAGGAAGAGTGGAGAGGCCAGGACAGTGAAGGGGCAGGAGAGACTGAAACAGAAATAGAGGAAGAGTGGAGAGGCCAAGACAGTGAAGGGGCAGGAGAGAGTGAAACGGAAATAGAGGAAGAGTGGAGAGGCCAAGACAGTGAAGGGGCAGGAGAGAGTGAGACAGAAATAGAGGAAGAGTGGAGAGGCCAGGACAGTGAAGGGGCAGGAGAGACTGAAACAGAAATAGAGGAAGAGTGGAGAGGCCAAGACAGTGAAGGGGCAGGAGAGAGTGAAACGGAAATAGAGGAAGAGTGGAGAGGCCAAGACAGTGAAGGGGCAGGAGAGAGTGAGATGGAAATAGAGGAAGAGTGTAGAGGCCAAGACAGTGAAGGGGCAGGAGAGAGTGAGACAGAAATAGAGGAAGAGTGGAGAGGCCAAGACAGTGAAGGGGTAGGCGAGAGTGGGACAAAGAGTGGAGAGGGCAAGACAGTGAAGGGGAAGGAGAGAGTGAAACAGAAATAGAGGAAGAGTGGAGAGGCCAAGACAGTGAAAGGGCAGGAGAGAGTGAGACGGAAACAGAGGAAGACAGTGAAGGGGCAGGAGAGAGTGAGACGGAAACAGAGGAAGAGTGGAGAGGCCAAGACAGTGAAGGGGCAGGAGAGAGTGAGACAGAAATAGAGGAAGAGTGGAGAGGCCAAGACAGTGAAGGGGCAGGAGAGAGTGAGGCAGAAATAGAGGAAGAGTGTAGAGGGGGGACGGTCCTTCTCCTACCTCGCCGCCAAGACATGGAACTCCCTCCTCACCCACCTCCGCCTGACCCAGGACCACCTCGCCTTCAGGAAGCAACTCAAGACCTGGTTGTTCGAGCAGTAGCAGATCCCCCTCCCTCAGCGCCTTGAGACCCTCTGGGTAAGTAGTGCGCTACATAAATGTGATGATTGATAAATGCGATGATTGAGGTTAAGACAGTGAAGGGGCAGGAAAGAGTGAGATAGAAATAGAGGAAGAGTGGAGAGGCCAAGACAGTGAAGGGGCAGGAGAGAGTGAGACAGAAATAGAGGAAGAGTGGAGAGGCCAGGACAGTGAATGGGGCAGGAGAGAAGGAAACAGAAATAGAGGAAGAGTGGAGAGGCCAAGACAGTGAAGGGGCAGGAGAGAGTGAGACAGAAACAGAGGAAGAGTGGAGAGGCCAAGACAGTGAAGGGGCAGGAGAGAGTGAGACAGAAATAGAGGAAGAGTGGAGAGGCCAGGACAGTGAAGGGGCAGGAGAGACTGAAACAGAAATAGAGGAAGAGTGGAGAGGCCAAGACAGTGAAGGGGCAGGAGAGAGTGAAACGGAAATAGAGGAGGAGTGGAGAGGCCAAGACAGTGAAGGGGCAGGAGAGAGTGAGATGGAAACAGAGGAAGAGTGGAGAGGCCAAGACAGTGAAGGGGCAGGAGAGAGTGAGATGGAAACAGAGGAAGAGTGGAGAGGCCAGGACAGGGAAGGGGCAGGAGAGAGTGAGATAGAAATAGAGGAAGAGTGGAGAGGCCAAGACAGTGAAGGGGCAGGAGAGAGTCAGACAGAAATAGAGGAAGAGTGGAGAGGCCAAGACAATGAAGGGGCAGGAGAGAGTCGGACAGAAATAGAGGAAGAGTGGAGAGGCCAAGACAGGGAAGGGGCAGGAGAGAGTGAGACAGAAATAGAGGAAGAGTGGAGAGGCCAAGACAGTGAAGGGGTAGGCGAGAGTGGGACAAAGAGTGGAGAGGCCAAGACAGTGAAGGGGCAGGAGAGAGTGAGACGGAAACAGAGGAAGAGTGGAGAGGCCAAGACAGTGAAGGGTAGGAGAGAGTGAGACAAAGAGTGGAGAGGCCAAGACAGGGAAGGGGCAGGAGAGAGTGAAACGGAAATAGAGGAAGAGTGGAGAGGCCAAGACAGTGAAGGGGCAGGAGAGAGTGAGACAGAAATAGAGGAAGAGTGGAGAGGCCAAGACAGTGAAGGGGCAGGAGAGAGTGAAACGGAAATAGAGGAAGAGTGGAGAGGCCAAGACAGTGAAGGGGCAGGAGAGAGTGAGACGGAAACAGAGGAAGAGTGGAGAGGCCAAGACAGTGAAGGGGCAGGAGAGAGTGAGACAGAAATAGAGGAAGAGTGGAGAGGCCAGGACAGTGAAGGGGCAGGAGAGACTGAAACAGAAATAGAGGAAGAGTGGAGAGGCCAAGACAGTGAAGGGGCAGGAGAGAGTGAAACGGAAATAGAGGAAGAGTGGAGAGGCCAAGACAGTGAAGGGGCAGGAGAGAGTGAGATGGAAATAGAGGAAGAGTGTAGAGGCCAAGACAGTGAAGGGGCAGGAGAGAGTGAGACAGAAATAGAGGAAGAGTGGAGAGGCCAAGACAGTGAAGGGGTAGGCGAGAGTGGGACAAAGAGTGGAGAGGGCAAGACAGTGAAGGGGAAGGAGAGAGTGAAACAGAAATAGAGGAAGAGTGGAGAGGCCAAGACAGTGAAAGGGCAGGAGAGAGTGAGACGGAAACAGAGGAAGACAGTGAAGGGGCAGGAGAGAGTGAGACGGAAACAGAGGAAGAGTGGAGAGGCCAAGACAGGGAAGGGGCAGGAGAGAGTGAGACAGAAATAGAGGAAGAGTGGAGAGGCCAAGACAGTGAAGGGGCAGGAGAGAGTGAGGCAGAAATAGAGGAAGAGTGTAGAGGGGGGACGGTCCTTCTCCTACCTCGCCGCCAAGACATGGAACTCCCTCCCCACCCACCTCCGCCTGACCCAGGACCACCTCGCCTTCAGGAAGCAACTCAAGACCTGGTTGTTCGAGCAGTAGCAGATCCCCCTCCCTCAGCGCCTTGAGACCCTCTGGGTAAGTAGTGCGCTACATAAATGTGATGATTGATAAATGCGATGATTGAGGTTAAGACAGTGAAGGGGCAGGAAAGAGTGAGATAGAAATAGAGGAAGAGTGGAGAGGCCAAGACAGTGAAGGGGCAGGAGAGAGTGAGATAGAAATAGAGGAAGAGTGGAGAGGCCAAGACAGTGAAGGGGCAGGAGAGAGTGAGACAGAAATAGAGGAAGAGTGGAGAGGCCAAGACAGTGAAGGGGCAGGAGAGAGTGAGACAGAAATAGAGGAAGAGTGGAGAGGCCAAGACAGTGAAGGGGCAGGAGAGAGTGAGACAGAAATAGAGGAAGAGTGGAGAGGCCAAGACAGGGAAGGGGTAGGAGAGAGTGAGACAGAAATAGAGGAAGAGTGGAGAGGCCAAGACAGTGAAGGGGCAGGAAAGAGTGAGACGGAAACAAAGGAAGAGTGGAGAGGCCAAGACAGTGAAGGGGCAGGAGAGAGTGAGACAGAAATAGAGGAAGAGTGGAGAGGCCAAGACAGTGAAGGGGTAGGAGAGAGTGAGACAAAGAGTGGAGAGGCCAAGACAGGGAAGGGGCAGGAGAGAGTGAGACAGAAATAGAGGAAGAGTGGAGAGGCCAAGACAGTGAAGGGGCAGGAGAGAGTGAGACAGAAACAGAGGAAGAGTGGAGAGGCCAAGACAGTGAAGGGGCAGGAGAGAGTGAGACAGAAATAGAGGAAGAGTGGAGAGGCCAGGACAGTGAAGGGGCAGGAGAGACTGAAACAGAAATAGAGGAAGAGTGGAGAGGCCAAGACAGTGAAGGGGCAGGAGAGAGTGAAACGGAAATAGAGGAGGAGTGGAGAGGCCAAGACAGTGAAGGGGCAGGAGAGAGTGAGATGGAAACAGAGGAAGAGTGGAGAGGCCAAGACAGTGAAGGGGCAGGAGAGAGTGAGATGGAAACAGAGGAAGAGTGGAGAGGCCAGGACAGGGAAGGGGCAGGAGAGAGTGAGATAGAAATAGAGGAAGAGTGGAGAGGCCAAGACAGTGAAGGGGCAGGAGAGAGTCAGACAGAAATAGAGGAAGAGTGGAGAGGCCAAGACAATGAAGGGGCAGGAGAGAGTCGGACAGAAATAGAGGAAGAGTGGAGAGGCCAAGACAGGGAAGGGGCAGGAGAGAGTGAGACAGAAATAGAGGAAGAGTGGAGAGGCCAAGACAGTGAAGGGGTAGGCGAGAGTGGGACAAAGAGTGGAGAGGCCAAGACAGTGAAGGGGCAGGAGAGAGTGAGACGGAAACAGAGGAAGAGTGGAGAGGCCAAGACAGTGAAGGGTAGGAGAGAGTGAGACAAAGAGTGGAGAGGCCAAGACAGGGAAGGGGCAGGAGAGAGTGAAACGGAAATAGAGGAAGAGTGGAGAGGCCAAGACAGTGAAGGGGCAGGAGAGAGTGAGACGGAAACAGAGGAAGAGTGGAGAGGCCAAGACAGGGAAGGGGCAGGAGAGAGTGAGATGGAAACAGAGGAAGAGTGGAGAGGCCAGGACAGGGAAGGGGCAGGAGAGAGTGAGACAGAAATAGAGGAAGAGTGGAGAGGCCAAGACAGTGAAGGGGCAGGAGAGAGTCAGACAGAAATAGAGGAAGAGTGGAGAGGCCAAGACAGTGAAGGGGCAGGAGAGAGTCAGACAGAAATAGAGGAAGAGTGGAGAGGCCAAGACAGTGAAGGGGCAGGAGAGAGTGAAACAGAAATAGAGGAAGAGTGGAGAGGCCAAGACAGTGAAGGGGCAGGAGAGAGTCAGACAGAAATAGAGGAAGAGTGGAGAGGCCAAGACAGTGAAGGGGCAGGAGAGAGTCAGACAGAAATAGAGGAAGAGTGGAGAGGCCAAGACAGTGAAGGGGCAGGAGAGAGTGAAACAGAAATAGAGGAAGAGTGGAGAGGCCAAGACAGTGAAGGGGCAGGAGAGAGTCAGACAGAAATAGAGGAAGAGTGGAGAGGCCAAGACAGGGAAGGGGCAGGAGAGAGTGAGACAGAAATAGAGGAAGAGTGGAGAGGCCAAGACAGTGAAGGGCCAGGAGAGAGTGAGACAGAAATAGAGGAAGAGTGGAGAGGCCAAGACAGGGAAGGGGCAGGAGAGAGTGAGACAGAAATAGAGGAAGAGTGGAGAGGCCAAGACAGTGAAGGGGCAGGAGAGACTTTGACAGAAATAGAGGAAGAGTGGAGAGGCCAAGACAGTGAAGGGCCAGGAGAGAGTGAGACAGAAATAGAGGAAGTGTGGAGAGGCCAAGACAGTGAAGGGGCAGGAGAGAGTCAGACAGAAATAGAGGAAGAATGGAGAGGCCAAGAGAGTGAAGGGGCAGGAGAGAGTGAGACGGAAACAGAGGAAGAGTGGAGAGGCCAAGACAGTGAAGGGGCGGGAGAGAGTGAGATGGAAACAGAGGAAGAGTGGAGAGGCCAGGACAGGGAAGGGGCAGGAGAGAGTGAGATAGAAATAGAGGAAGAGTGGAGAGGCCAAGACAGTGAAGGGGCAGGAGAGAGTGAGACAGAAATAGAGGAAGAGTGGAGAGGCCAAGACAGTGAAGGGGCAGGAGAGAGTGAGACAGAAATAGAGGAAGAGTGGAGAGGCCAAGACAGGGAAGGGGTAGGAGAGAGTGAGACAGAAATAGAGGAAGAGTGGAGAGGCCAAGACAGGGAAGGGGCAGGAGAGAGTGAGACGGAAACAGAGGAAGAGTGGAGAGGCCAAGACAGTGAAGGGGCAGGAGAGAGTCAGACAGAAATAGAGGAAGAGTGGAGAGGCCAAGACAGGGAAGGGGCAGGAGAGAGTGAGACAGAAATAGAGGAAGAGTGGAGAGGCCAAGACAGTGAAGGGGCAGGAGAGAGTGAAACAGAAATAGAGGAAGAGTGGAGAGGCCAAGCCAGTGAAGGGGCAGGAGAGAGTGAGACAGAAATAGAGGAAGAGTGGAGAGGCCAAGACAGTGAAGGGGCAGGAGAGAGTGAAACAGAAATAGAGGAAGAGTGGAGAGGCCAAGACAGTGAAGGGGTAGGCGAGAGTGGGACAAAGAGTGGAGAGGCCAAGACAGTGAAGGGGCAGGAGAGAGTGAGACAGAAATAGAGGAAGAGTGGAGAGGCCAAGACAGTGAAGGGGCAGGAGAGAGTCAGACAGAAATAGAGGAAGAGTGGAGAGGCCAAGACAGGGAAGGGGCAGGAGAGAGTGAGACAGAAATAGAGGAAGAGTGGAGAGGCCAAGACAGTGAAGGGGCAGGAGAGAGTCAGACAGAAATAGAGGAAGAGTGGAGAGGCCAAGACAGGGAAGGGGCAGGAGAGAGTGAGACAGAAATAGAGGAAGAGTGGAGAGGCCAAGACAGTGAAGGGGCAGGAGAGAGTGAAACAGAAATAGAGGAAGAGTGGAGAGGCCAAGCCAGTGAAGGGGCAGGAGAGAGTGAGACAGAAATAGAGGAAGAGTGGAGAGGCCAAGACAGTGAAGGGGCAGGAGAGAGTGAAACAGAAATAGAGGAAGAGTGGAGAGGCCAAGACAGTGAAGGGGCAGGAGAGAGTGAGACAGAAATAGAGGAAGAGTGGAGAGGTTAAGACAGTGAAGGGGCAGGAGAGAGTGAGACAGAAATAGAGGAAGAGTGGAGAGGCCAAGACAGTGAAGGGGTAGGCGAGAGTGGGACAAAGAGTGGAGAGGCCAAGACAGTGAAGGGGCAGGAGAGAGTGAGACAGAAATAGAGGAAGAGTGGAGAGGTTAAGACAGTGAAGGGGCAGGAGAGAGTGAGACAGAAATAGAGGAAGAGTGGAGAGGCCAAGACAGTGAAGGGGTAGGCGAGAGTGGGACAAAGAGTGGAGAGGCCAAGACAGTGAAGGGGCAGGAGAGAGTCAGACAGAAATAGAGGAAGAGTGGAGAGGCCAAGACAGTGAAGGGGTAGGAGAGAGTGAGACAGAGGAAGAGTAGAGAGGCCAAGACAGTCAAGGGGTAGGAGAGAGTGAGATGGAAATAGAGGAAGAGTGGAGAGGCCAAGACAGTGAAGGGGCAGGAGAGAGTGAGACAGAAACGAAAGGCACATGGCGAATTGCGAACAAATGTGAACATTAACAATGCAAAAATACAACAAAGCAAGGCGAAGTTGTGGTGTGCATGGACGTAAGAACAAACTGCAGGAAGAAGCTGCCTCAGCCATGTCTGGAGGATATAAGAAGGGGTCGACAGAAGGCCATTCCCGGCGAGGCAGCCATTGTTACGTTGTCGTCCCCTTTACATGGTCAGTAGGAGCAAGTGGGAGGAGGGAGTGGGAGAGGGCTGTGAAATAGATCAAAGCCTTTACCGTGATCAGTGGCCGCAGGCTACCAGTGGGAGGGAAGGGGAGTCTGGTGTGAGGCGTGGGGGGTGGGGGGAGCAGGCATATGGTGGAAAAGAGAATGAATTAAAAATGTACAGGCGCAAGGTATCCAATGTAAGTTTTAGAAATCATTGCATATACGCAAAATAGGATGATATGGGTGTTCGCATTTCAGGTTATGGATTAAAAAATGTGGCAGACTCACTTTTTTGCTTCTGTGTCTTTTTTTTGTTATCCGTCTGCAGCTGGCGCGGACTGTGGTTTCCGGCCGCGCTCCATTTCTGAAATGCGCGAGTATTGAAAAACTGCTCGCTCTACAATAGCAGAGCAGTGGGAGGGCAGGGGTTTCAATCAGCTACAAACGTGAGCGGAGAGAACTCCTGCACACAGCATAGCCATATGCCCGTACCCGCTGGACAGTTAATTCTAATTCATCAAGCGAGTCTTTAATTGTTAAAGTAGTAATGTAACAGGGTGGGTGAAAAAAGGCCATTAATTCAGATGCAGTATGAAAATGACTGATGATATATTGCGTACATTATTGAATATGGTTAAATATAAAGTTGAGCTAACACAATATAAATGCCCCACCCGATTAAAAATAGAACGGTGAAATATAGTGGAAGAATTTTTTTTAAAAGAATTAAATTGTATCAACTTAAGACGTAAAATGGCACCATCTAAAAAAAAATACTACCTCACAGACATCCTTTAAGAAGGGCATTGCATCTTGCAAATGCTCGCGAAGTTGCTGCTCAACTCGATTTTTCTGGGAAAGTCAAGACAGAACAGGAAGCAAAGCACAGGTTAAGATGGATTCCAAACAAGAGAAGAGGCATCATGCACATCAGCAGTCAGCGTTAGTACACAGACCAAAGAAAGCTGCACACAGCTGTTGCAATGCTGGCATTAAAAGTTGTAAACGCACTGAACGACACACGTAAAATAAACAAGACACATCCAAATTTGGCCAGAACTTCTTATATTCCAAAACTGCCTAGCTCTATTCAGCATCAGTCAAAAGGCTCGTTGATGCTAGCTTTATCCGTCGGAGGAACCTGTAAACGTGTTTGGCACTGCTTTCTATCAGGGTGAGTTATTTCTGAATTTAGGGGTCACGTGACAGCTTGAAAACACTTCAGAAGGAAGAAACGTTAGACTGCTCCCAAGAACAAAGCATCTTTGCTGCAAAGGTCGAAAGCTCGAAGACTCTGAAGCAATTCCAAAGTTAGTTTCTCAGCTGTTTAAAACAAGCCATAGTTGCTGCTTATTTATGTTACGCAACTAACAACCATTGACGATGCCAATAATACTGACCTGTAGGCATGATATTACTTGTTATATCATATTTCTAGATGCAATGAAAGAAACAGGAAAATACAAGTCGGGTGGCACACTATGCTAAGCACAGATTTGTAGTTTACGTGATTTTAAACCACCCCCTTAAGTACATTGCCCACGCCCCTTTAAGAGACCCCCCAGTTTTTTTATCCCACTTAAAGCCCTGCCTTCTCATCTGTCACTATAGCTTGCACTCTCCTTTGGTGCATATTCCCAGTAACTTTTTCCCAGCACCAGTAAGCGAGGTAGGAAACGTTTAAGGGTAGCCAAAGTAACAGGAGGGCTAGCACTCTCCAGGCTCCATCCGCCTTTCCCGAGCCGTGGTGAAGCATGTGTACTCCAGTGTGTAGAGTTGTCAAATAATGACATGTAGACGGTATGTAGGTGAATTCTGTATTTATTTAACATACAGCATAAACTGCACCGAGGAGCGCCAGCCGGCGCTCTTCTCCGTGTATTTGCCGGGCGCTCATGGATGCGCGCGCATCCGGCGCCAACATGGCCGTCGCACGTCACGCTGGCGTGACGTGCGTAGGCTAGAACGCTACATATCTCCCCCTTTTACCAATGTCTGAATAGTCACTTACATGTCGTTCTCCATCTCAAAATCTCGAAATCTGGAAGGTCTTACCACCTGCCTTCCACTCCTGGTTCTTCTGCCAGAGTTCTCTTGCGTACCTCGTGACTGTGTCTCACTTCCTGTCAGGTGTTCACTTACTGCTCCATCACCGTTAGTCTCCTCTCCCAACGTATCCATCTCTGCTCCTCGCCTCTCAGTTCCTTCTTCACTTACTCTTTCTCTCTCCTCACTTGCTCCGTCGCCTTGTCCACTTTTGCTTTGTCCACTGTCTACATTCGATTCATCCCAGTCTTCACTCTCGGTATCACGTTGTTCCCATCTCAATACCTTGTTACATCGGGCCATGCGGTCCTGTGACCACACATTACCATCGCTGAGCAAAGCCGCTCGATCGTACACTTCCTTGACTTGCATCGGCTTGCTATATTTGCTGTCACCTTTCTTTTGTAGAGTGGCTAGCTTTACTCTCACCCACTCTCCCTTCTCTAGGCCAGTCTCCTTCGCATTCCTCCGTTTGTTGTAGTGGTTTGTGTAGATTTCTTGCGCTCTCTCCAGGTTGGCTCTTACTACTGCCGGGGACCACTCGCTGGTTACCACCTTTTCCTTCCAGATCCTGTTGTCATGCGTGAAGGGTTCACGTCCTCTCAATATTTGAAACGGGCTGTACCCCGTGCCGGTGGGAGTTATTCTGTAGGCCCACACCATGTTCTCCAATGCTTTCTCCCAGTCTTTGTTGCTGGATATGGCCGCTTGTATGGCTCCCATGACTACTCTGTTAAAGCGTTCTACTAGGCCGTTGCCAGCCGGGTGATAAATTGCAGTGTGTCTGATGGTGATGCCATTTCTCGCCATGAATTGATTCCATCTCTCTGATGTAAACTGCGGGCCATTATCACTTAAGATGATCTTGGGGATTCCTTCCCTTGTGAATGTTTCGGACAGGAACTTCAGGATGTTCTCAGTGTCCATGGACTCACCCACCTTCAGCTCGGGCCACTTGGAGTATCGATCCATGAGTACACACACATATTTCTGCATGCCCTGATCGTCTAGTACTGGTCCCAAAATGTCTACGGACAGCTCTTCCCACGGGTTGGAGGGAGAATCGAACTTCCCAAGAGCTGGGCGAAGTGGTTTCAATGTCTTGTCGGCTCCTTGACATTGTGGACACTCCCGGACATGCCTCTCTGCTCTTATGTCCATGCCTGGCCACCAGTAGTTTTGTTTGGATCGGGCCTTTAGTTTTCCTATGCCCAAATGGCCTTCATGTAGCAGGTCCAGTAACTTTTTGACGATGTTCCTTGGGGGAATCACCTTGTCTCCTCTGTAGATGAATATCCCCTTGTCTCCTACTGACAGTTCCTCCTTTACTTCAAAATATGGCCTGATACTCGTCTTCATGTTCCTCTTGTCTGGCCATCCTTGTATGACATGCAACTTTACTTCCTTTAGGTCGGTATCTTCTTCGTATGCTTCTGTCCATTCTTGTTGACTGATCAGCTTCTCCTGGTCTTCTATAAGAGCTACCATCTCCCCTTTGTCCGCAGGGTCTTCTTCTCCGGGTTCCATGGCCGCTGCTCTACTCAGGTAGTCCGCCACTCGGTTCCGGTTCCCCGGGATGTACTCCACATCGTACCTGAATTCAAGCAATTTTAAGGACATTTTGGATATCCTGGGGGTAGCGCTGGCATGCCCGCACGACGTCAATACCTTTACCAACGGCTTGTGGTCGGTCTTGAGCAGGAATCGGGTACCCCACAAGAATTGCCGGAACCTCGTCATGGCCCAAACCACCGCTAGCATCTCTTTCTCGATGACGCTGTACTTGCTTTCGGTATCCGTCAGTGCCCTGGATGCGAAGCTGATTGTCTCCATGTCCCCTCTTCCTCGGTCTTGCATGAGCACAGCGCCCAACCCTTTGTCACTTGCATCGGTGGTGAGCACCGTGTTGCCCTGTGGATCGTATCCCTTGAGGGGTATGGCACCTGTGATGTCCTTTTTGATGGTTTCGAACTCTGCTTGGGCTTCCGGTGTCCACTGGAACGCTGTGCTCTCCCTGGTCAGCAACCTCATGTTGTAGGTCTTGGAGGCGAAGTGTACCACGAATTTACTATAGTACTCTGCCATTCCCAAGAACGACCTGACTTCTTCCTTGTTCTTGGGGGGTGGTGCTTCTGCAATAGCTTTTACGTTTTCCATCTTTGGTGTGACCCCTTGTTGTCCAATTTCATGGCCTAGGTATGTCACTGACTGTAGGCCCAAACGGCATTTCGACCATTCTGCTGTGAGGCCTTTGATTTCCAGAGTCTGTAGCACCTTCTCCAGTTTCCGGTCATGATCCTTCCTGTCACACCCCATCACTAGGATGTCATCCTGGAAGTATTGGACTCCCTCGCAAGCCTTGAACAGTTGGTGCATCATCTTTTGGAAGACTGCCGCCGCCGAGGCCAGCCCAAACGGCATGCGACAGAACCGGTAGCACCCGAACGGGGTGATGAAGGATGTGAGGCTTTTGCTGTCTGGGTGCAGTGCTACTTGGTGGTAGGCCGAGGTCAAGTCGATTGTGGAGTACCATCTTACTCCTCTGGTCTTGGCTAACATCTCTTCAATTCTGGGAAGGGGAAATTTCTCCACTACTATGTTTTTGTTCAGTTCTCTCAGGTCCACACAGAGCCTGACCTTCCCGTTGGGCTTCATTACGACTACTAAGGGCGCCAGCCATTCGGCGCAGGTGATCGGTTCTATTATGCCTTTCCTCTCCAATTCTTGAAGTTCCGTCTGGACTGCTTCCCTCACAGCTATTGGCACGTTTCTCACCTTATGCGCAACTGGGACGGCTCCTTCCTTGAGCACAATCTTATGTTGAAACTTCTCCATTCTCCCCACGGTGCCTCCAAACACCTTCGGATAGTGCTCTTTCCATCTGCTCATGTCCGGCCATTCCTCCTGTTCTGTGAGTAGGATTTGTTCCTTTCCTCCGGGATCTAGTTTTATACCCAGGTCGCCTTGATCCAACCATCCTAGTACGGACGGCCCTTTTTCCGCGACGTATAGTTTGCACCATGCGGATCGGTCTCTGAACTCAAACAGCAGGCGTCGGAATCCCAACATGGGGATGCGATCTCCGTTGTAGGTGACAGGTCGAATGTCTAATTTCTCCAATTCTGGGCCCAGCTGGGGTTGGAACTCTGCTTCCCATACTGCCCGTTGAATAATGGTAAATGGAGAGCCGGTGTCTGCCACTACTGTGATGGTGATGCCGCCCATGGACATGTCTAGAACAGGTTTGGTCGACCTTTTTCCATCCACGCTCAGTACCTGGTCGTATATGCATAATACGGTGATCACTTCTTCTTCCGTGGCTTCCTCTTGGTCTTCCTCCCCTTGCTCTACGTATTTTACCATTCCCTTTTGCTGTTTCTTCCGACACACCTTCTCATAGTGGCCTATGATGCCACAGTGTAGGCATTTGGCCCGGAACGCCGGACACCTCCTATCATGTGCTTCATGGGTCCAACTTCCGCACCTGTAGCACGTTTTCCTGCTTTCGTTGGTTGCCGGTTTCCCTTGCCATCTGTTGGTTCCCTTGGCTCCTGGTGGCTTGCTTTTCTGGTCTCTACGGTGCTCCTCTTCTTGTATCCTGTTCACCATGGTCGGGTTGGCCGTTTCCTTCTTAGTCGCATTCGCGCACCTCCGTGCAAGTTCCGCTCTTTTTACAATGACTAACGCATCTTTGAGCGTAGTGTCGCCGCTCGCCCACAGCTTGTCTTGTATATTTGTACTCGTGGTGTGCATGACAATCTGGTCCTTGATGAACTCGTCTTCCCACAGTGCGTATTTGCATGTGGCCGCCAGTTTCCTCAGGGCCGCCACGTATTCTTCGATAGTTTCTCCCGCTTTTTGTTTCCTTTGCTGGAAATTGTATCTGTCCACCGAGACGCAGATGGTGGGTCGATATCGTTCATCTAGGTCTTCCACCGCATGTGCATATACATCCTTATCGGTGTCTTCTCTCTTTTTCGGTACTAGACTTTTGTAGATTCTGAGTCCTTCTGGACCCAGATTCAGCAACAGAATACGTTTCTTCCTTTGAGGGGTGAACTTTTCTTCATTTTCATCTTCCAGGACCCCTATGAAGTTATCTATGTATTCTTTCCAGTCCTCCCACTTCATCAGTGGTTCACCCGGTTTCGGCAGGAATTGCACTGGTGCTATTGCATACCCTGCCGGTGTGCTCATCTTTACTTCCCTGGTGGCTATTGCGTCGGAACTTTTGCCTGTGGGGCTGCCTGGGGTGTTATCCTTAACCTCTGAGTTGGTAACTTCTTGGGGACTCTTAATGTTGGTCCCCTCCTCCTCCCCTTTGGTAGCCAGCGCTGGTCCTCCCTGGCTTCAGTCCTCCGGAACGCCACACGCGCGTCTTGTTGCTTGCAGGGTGGTCGCGCCGCTACTCTGGCTTATTCGCCGCCTCTGTGCTGCGCCGTGGCACTGCCACGCTCCTCGGTTTCCCCCCGTACCTCTGGTGTGTCCTTGTCGTCGATTGGCAGTGCCCGGTGGGTCCTGCTCGTGTGTGAGTGGGCCCAGTGGCTGTGTCCAGGTTCTCCTGTGCCTCGTGGTTGCCACGTGGGGTCGACGATCCTATTTTTTCTCTTTGTGGTTGTCAGGTGGTGTCTCCCGACCTCGTCGCCACTGTAGAGTTGTCAAATAATGACATGTAGACGGTATGTAGGTGAATTCTGTATTTATTTAACATACAGCATAAACTGCACCGAGGAGCGCCAGCCGGCGCTCTTCTCCGTGTATTTGCCGGGCGCTCATGGATGCGCGCGCATCCGGCGCCAACATGGCCGTCGCACGTCACGCTGGCGTGACGTGCGTAGGCTAGAACGCTACACAGTGAACATCCAGCTGTGCGCGGGATCACACCTCCCCATGCCTCAGCTCCCTGCTCCAGGCTGATTAGTGCTCCGCTTGGTGTGGCTCGGCACATTCCTATCAGCAGGTGGCAATGGACAATAATATGGCGCAAATAGTATGGAACCCATAAATGTTTCATTCCACACTGTTAAGTTAGATATAGTATGGCACTGAAATACAGTAGCTCTAATATCTGACAAAAGCATTGTGCACTGAATATCTTTCAAAAGAATTCCGCACCATTGCAATTATTTATAGGATCGACAGTATTGTGACATCTGGGTCCGAGATCGGGTGCTTCACACTGCCAGGAGCTAGAAATAGAAGAAAAAACAGATAGAAAAGCCACACAGCCGCGCCGTGAACAAAAGAAAGGCACCAAAGAACAGCCACAGTCCAGCAGAGTAATTAATATGTACCAACATGTGGGGTGAAGCGGGCATCGTGCTAATGAAGACGAATGTGCGCGAAGAGTTCCAAACAGCTGTTCAGAATTGCAAACAAACTTGCAGTGTGAAAGATTAAAATACTACTCCTGTTGTCTGCGATGACCGACCAGGAGGAACACGGGAGGAGGGGCCATCACGTGCGCTGTGCGAGGAGCATTAACTATTCAGAGCGAGAAATATCTATTTTTGTCTGATCTCTGCTCAGCCTCTTTGGCATTCACGCCCATGTGGAATGCAGGGGATGGTTAGCTATGTCTAGGGGAGGAACCTGGTCTTTGTAAATGCGATGAACACCTGTAGGGGGACTACTGTAAGTGTAACAAGCTCTTGGCATTGCTGTGGGGAGGGGGGGGAGGAGAAATACGAGACACGGCCTGGCGGCCTGTCGTATTTGGCCCGGCCGCATTAGCGATTAGCTGAACCTACACGTTGTCCTCCTTAACTTGGCTATATATGATAAACGCCATTTTGAATGTTACGGCGGCCATCTTGGATCATGAGCGGCCTCGTGGCCGACGTGCCCTTTAGTCCGTTGTCCGTTCCACTGACCACTCTTGTCTGCCCAGCAACAGGCTATTTTTAGTACTGGTCAAGCCGCACATGCGCAGCTCCCACTGACCCGTAGATCTTCAGGAATGTGCACCAAACTGACCAGCGGAGTTGTGCCCCCTCCAATGAGCTGGCAGTATTCCAAAACATGACCATATATGTCTCGAAAATGTGTCTTAAACTTGTGCCGCCTATCTTTTATTGCCCCAAAACTGTATATAAAATGAGGTCGCACCGATGTTCGGTGTGATACCTCTTGCATTGCCGAAGGGTGCTGTTTGAGTGTACCACCACCCCATGGGGTCTTAATAAACTTGTTCTTTGCCTTTTACAGTTTCCGTGCCAACAGTTCTTGAGTGTGGGTTATCTCCGGAGCGTGTAGGCCTTGGGAACCCCGAAATACTTCAATTGGCGACTCTGGTGGGACTCATCGGCGACTCGGATGCCCGAAGGAGAGGTCGTGACGAAGGCTTGGAAACCCGCCATGGGCGCGCGCTGCCATGAGTGACCCGAGTCTTGGCTGCCACGGTGTTTTTTCCTTTCCTTCCGATCTGACCTTCCAGGTGGCGCCGGTCTCCGACTGAGTCTTCGAAGTGTCTGCATCGCTGAGAAAGTGCCGTTTGGCTGATTTGGCTTACAAGACCTTGGCAGTTGGAATCTGGACATTTGAGAATTTGGTAAGCTTTGTGTTCGGTAAGGTAGTCTTTGGACGCTTACTGAAGTTCTACGATTTGTGTTCGGTAAGGTAGTCTTCGGACGCTTACTGAAAATCTGTGCTTTGTGATTGGTGAGGTAGTCTTCGGACGCTTGCCGAGTCCTATGAACTTTGATTTGAGTTAGCTAACATTGTGAATTTGTGATCTTTGAACTTATATGTGTAGTGCACTTCACATAGGCAGGCATGTAGAGATGTTTCTCTAACTTTGTTTTTTTTTCTCTGAGCGGCACAATTGTGTGGAGAACTGTAAGTGCCATTTTGTCCGGTGTCACGCTTTCGTGATACTTTTCGAACATGCCTGTTTTCAGCACACTCCGAGGAATGTGTTGTCTTGGAGAAGGTACCTCAATTAGGTTAGCGGAATCACAGCCGGCTCCCCCAGAGAAAACTCCAAATAGGGACATGTACATAAAATTTGGCCTACCCCCTATTATGTACAGTAAATTATGGCATAAATACACCAAGGCCGATCCTGAATTGCAATGGCCTCTACACGGGTCGTATGATTTGAGTAAAATACAATTTGTAGAGCAATGTATGTTTCAACGCATGTCTAGACAAAATATGTTTGATTGCGTGCGAATGTGGGAGAAAGCGGCGCGTGAGCGAATGAAGCGTGAGGTTGCCTTGGCGGACAAAGAGCAGCGCAAGGCTGCTCAGGATAAGGCTTTACAGCTTGAGGAAAAGGAGGCTCAGGAGAAGAAAGAAAGGGAGGAACGGGAACGTAATTTGCAAACGACTGGTCAGTTTCCTATTCGCCGACCACTTTATCCTGTCCTTAATAATGAAATTGATGATTTTTCTTTGTTAGATCGGTCACCGCCTCCGTACGTTTCGCCGACGGCTCCGGCTGCGGATTCCGAGGATGATGGACAGGATCAGTTGAGCCAGAAGGGGGTATCGGCTCTCAGGTTTACTGCGGAGAGGTCCGCTCATTTACGCAGTTGGGCTCGTAAAGTGAATAAGCATTGTGTTACTCAGGAGCAGTTGTTAACAGAGAAGAAAGGGTGGTCGGATCTTGAATTAATGTATTTTCTGTCCAGTCTGGCGGATGAAGTTGTAAACGCATATCGTGAACTTTCTGATACGCTCGAGCCTAAAGTATTGTCGGTGTATCGTGAGAATTTAGCTAAAGGTGATTTTGATCTTTCAGATGTTGACGACCTGTTCAAGCAATTGATCAAGCTGCGGGATGAGACAACCCAATTGCGACAGGAACGAAAACGGAGGCAAAAGGAGTCCGAGCCGGAAAATAACGGGCAGGCTAAGGAGTGTTCTCTCCGTGGTTCAGATAAGAGTTCTGCGTTGCATGTTATGCCTATGCGTGAAGCCGCGCCTTTGTATGTTCCACCAAAAGGGGAAGGTACGGATGATGATAAATTGTCAAAGGATGCGAAAGGGTATTTTGTGTATAATTGGGTATACACGCCATGGAATAGAGCAGATGTCATGGCATTGAAAAATTCTTTACCTGATCTTCGGAAGAATCCGGCGGCATTTTATGAGGGGGTGGAGGGGGCTATATCGTCTTGTGTGATGACTCTTGTGGATATAGATTTGTTTTTTGGACTAATTTTACCACCTGATATGTGGAGGCAAATTCGTAAAAATAATGATGAAACGATATTGGGGGGGACATGGAAAGACATAAATGCTGCAGATTTGGACAGAGAACCAGCATGTAAGCCTTGTCAGTTAATTCTAGACCTTCCGGCTGCTATCCTGAATAAATTAAAAACGCTCGTCCCCCCCAAAAAGATTGATTGGACCATGTTAACGTCGTGCAAGCAGAAACCCGATGAAACGGTCTCAGATTTCTTTACACGCTTCGAGGAGGCGTTTCATGATTACAGTGGTCAATCTTTAACTGATGATACGGGTCGGCATTTGTTTGTAGATAAGTATGTAGCTAATCTCCTACCGGAGATCGCAAAGCGATTGAAGTCGAGTGAGAGTTCCTGGGCCACGGCGACCCCTGCGTCCTTGTTAACTATGGCTCAGTATTATGAGCGGCAGGAAGTGGAGGCTAAAGAAAGTGTAGAGAAAAAGGCGAAGGAATTGAAAACGAAGGTGATGTTGGCGCAGGTTCGGGGAACACAGGGTAGAGGGAATGATAGAGGTAGACGAGGTGGAGGAAACGCATCGTATGGTCGTACGGACATTACGGAGGACCAGTGTGCTTATTGTAAGGAGTTTGGGCATTGGGCCGAAGATTGTCCGGTACTTCGTGAACAGCGTAGTCAGCGTGGTCGAGGCAGTGGAAGGTCAAGAGGAGGTTATACAGGAACGAGAGGTGGCGGAGGTGATCGTAGACAGGTTGAGGAGAGGGGCCGTGGCCAGGACGAACGGAATACGTTTGATAGACGGAATCAATATCAGATTTCGGAAGGAGAGAATGTGGAACATCAGGATTATGTGCACGCATAGGATTGCGTAGGATGGGGTAAGGAATCAGTTGAAGTGCCGGTAGATCAGCAAGGTCCATATGTAACAGCGGGTATTTTGGGTTCTACTGATCAATTTCTAGTCGACACAGGAGCTACTCGTAGTGCTCTGTCGAAAAACTTGGTTCCGAGGGCTCCCCTGTCTGGCGAAATGATTACGTGTGTAGGGTTTGATGGCACACCCTCCCCCAGCCCATTGTCCAAGCCCCTTGCACTATGCATTGACAAATACTTTAGTTTTGGCCAATTTTTGTTATCACCCCATACCCCAGACAATATCCTGGGCATTGATTTGCTTAAATATTTTCGAGCAACAATACGCTGCGCTCCAGAGGGAGTGCGGGTTATTCTGAACGACAATTACCCTGACCCTGATGATTGCCCTGACCCTGACAGATTTTATGCCATTTTAGACATCCCTGCTTTGGCTTCCCTGCCGCACACGTTGTGGGCGACCTCAGATACGGATGTGGGAGAGATGCGCATTCCACCAATACGCATTACTGTTAAGGAGGGAGCCCCTCTACCACGAGTGCCTCAGTATAAGATTTCGAAAGAAGGTGAAATTGCACTGACACATATTGTTCAGGACTTGATTTCTGCAGGGGTGGTGGAGGAGGTCCCTTATAATGTTTGTAACAGCCCTATTCTACCGATTCTTAAGAGAGACTCAGATGGCAAAATCTACCGATTTATTATTGATTTGCGTGAGATAAATAAAATTGTCATTCCCCAATACCCGGTGGTGTCTGATATCACGACTTTGCTTACTTTGGTTCCACCGACGGCCACCACCTTTAGCGTTATTGACTTAAAGAATGCGTTCTTTTCCATCCCTGTGCACCCAGATAGCAGATATCTGTTTGGTTTTACGCTCAATAATAAATCGTATAGATTTTGTTCCCCAAGGATATACTGAAAGCCCTAGCATCTACAGCCAGGCTTTGAAACGACAACTAGATTCCTTTAAATTGCAGTCTGGCGTTGCGCTCATCCAGTATGTGGATGACCTTCTGCTTGCCGCCGACTCCTATGCACAATGTGAACAGAGTGCGCTTGCATTGCTTTCCTTTTTGGCACAAAACAATCACAAGGTTTCCAAGAAAAAGCTTCAATACTGTAGACCCCAGGTGACCTACCTCGGTCATCTGTTGTCTAAGGAGGGGCGGGCATTAACATCTGATCGAATTCAAGCAATTTTAGACACACCAGTCCCCCGCACGCAGAGAGATGTGCGTGCCTTCATAGGGTTGACGTCCTTTTGTAGGCAATGGATCATGGGTTTTTCACATATTATAAAACCTTTGCTAGCATTACTGTCCAAAGCTACACCGATGCCTCTTGAGTGGACAGATGAATGTCAGAAAGCTTTTGAACAGTTGAGACAGGCCCTTTGTTCCGCACCCGTGTTAGGAACACCAGACTACACGAAACTTTTCACATTGTACGTGCACGAGAATGATGGATGCGCGTTGTCAGTGTTAGTGCAGTTACACGGGGATAAGCAGAGACCATGTGCATACTTCTCTGCCATTTTGGATCCTGTAGCACGAGGGTTGCCTGGGTGTTTTCGAGCGGTAGCGGCAACAGCAGTAGCCATACGACAGAGTGAGGGCATAGTGTTATCACACAAATTGTTGGTGTTAGTCCCTCACGCAGTAGATGCCCTGTTAAATCAGACAAAGACCCAATACCTCACGAGTGCACGACTTACAGGATACGAGCTGACACTCTTAGCGCCACATATAACATTGAAAAGATGCGCTACTTTGAACCCTGCCACCTTATTGCCCTATCCGGCCGAGGAGGGTCAGGAAGAAAAACATCACGACTGTGTTTTCCTGACTGAGGAACAGACAAAGGGTCGTGTTGACTTACAGGATGTGCCACTTCCTGATGTGGATGGGGAGCTGTGGGTTGATGGATCGTGTTTAAGGCTGCCAGATGGTACGACTTCCGCAGCATATGCGATCACGACTCTTAAGACGGTGGTAGAAACAGCTAGAATACCACAAAAATCGGCTCAGGCAGCAGAGCTGATAGCTTTAACAAGAGCCTGTGAATTGAGTGCCGGATTATGTGTGAACATATACACGGACAGCCGGTATGCCTTTGGAGTGGCCCATGACTTCGGGCTTCTTTGGAGGGAACGTGGGTTTTTGACATCACATGGAGAGCACATTATGCATGGAGAGCTAGTGCGTGATCTCCTAAATGCGTTGCTTAGCCCTAAGAAAGTAGCGATAGTGAAGTGCAGTGCCCATAAGAAGATTACGGATAAAGTGGGTCAAGGAAATGCCTTTGCAGACAGCATAGCAAGGCAGACGGCTATGTCCCGAACTAGCTCCCCTATGTACGTAGTACAATCACAGGCTGAGAGATGGAGTGATGCTAGAGCAGAGATACGGGATATTCAAAAATCAGCCACAGAATCTGAACTTGCGGCTTGGGCAGCAGATGGGGTACTAGATGACGAAGGTTGTTGGAGAAGCAAAGACATGGAGAAGTGGAAATTGCCTGCGGCTTACTTACAGGCGATGGTCCAGATGACACATGGACTGGCCCATGTCGGAGCTCTTGCAATCACTCGGCTTTTAATACGAGTTTGGGAACATCCCGAGATTTCGAATACTGCAAAGAGAGTAGTGCAGACCTGCCTGGTATGCTTGCAACACAATCCTGGAAAGGGGACCCATACTCCGAAAGGAGGGTTCGTTCCACCTTCTGCACCGTTTGAAGTGCTTCAAATGGATTACATCCAACTCGAGCGCTGCAATAACCTGAAGTACGTCCTAGTGGTGGTGTGTGCTTTTAGCAAATGGGTTGAGGCCTACCCCACGAAAGACAATACGGCTTTGACAACAGCTAAGGTGTTGCTTAAGGAATTCTTTCCTCGCTTTGGAGTTTGCAAATTTTTGTGGAGCGATAATGGGCCCCATTTTGTTGGGAAGATTGTGGAATATGTACTGAAGGGGTTAGGGATTCAGCAAAAGTTCCACGCTGTATTCCACCCTCAGTCAGCAGGTTTGGTCGAGCGGTACAATGCCACGTTGAAGCTTAAGCTGGCCAAAATTGTGGCGTCTACATCGTTGAAGTGGCCAGATGCGTTGCCGCTAGCACTACTATCTCTTAGATCAGTACCGCACTCACGAACTGGCCTTACGCCCTATGAGGTGGTGTTTGGCCGCCCTATGAATATCTGGGTGGTGCCCAAGCCGCGATTAATACATGATGTGCCTTGTGTTATGATGAATGATTATTTGGCACGATTAACAAATGATTTGCTCTCTATTCATCAACAGGTTCGAGAAGCGCTCCCTGATAACTCTACTGGAGAGGGCCACGATCTTCGTCCTGGTGAACTTGTAATGGTCCGCTCGTTTGAGAGAGCAAGCAGTCTGGAGCCCAGGTGGAAGGGCCCCGAGCAGGTCCTCCTGGCAACCCGCACCGCAGTACGAGTGACAAACAGGAAGCGGTGGGTGCATTCGACACATTGTCGCCGTGTCTCTCCGGATCTGGTGACTCCTGCTGTGTTGACTGATTATAAGGAGATCTTGGAGAAAGAAAAGAGCCCAGCTGTAACGTCGGCCGAAGTGGAGGGAGCCTTCCCGGACCAATCTGCTACCGGAAGAGAGCGCTACGATCTACGTCCACGATAAGAAGATTTTTGTTCCTTTTTAATGACTGGTTGGTTACCGCTCCAGGTTTGTGAAACGGAAACCGGGAATTCCAAGGGGGGGGGGGATCAGTTCTGCCAGAGTAGCGACACCCGTCTTGGCCCGGAGAAGAAAACAACGGCTACCTCGGAGTTCAGCACCGCATTTTTCCTTTTTTTAGGTATACACGCACGTGTATCTGGGACAATTTGTGAACAATTTGTGAACGATTTGTGCAACTTGAGACTTTGCACAAACTTTCTTGAACTATGGCACCAACGGCATCTCGTGATAAGAAAATATTGGGTGCCTTTCTCTTTGTCTTGACCATTGTGGTGATAGCTGTTATAGCCTGGGTAGTCGAACTTGTGGTGCCAGTACGTGAACATTTGCTGCCGACTACCCCGGCACCGTCTGAACATTTTCATTTTACATTGCCTTTCCATGAAGAGCGCCATCGCCAAACGTATTTAAATAACAGCTTCATTCAGATTCTTCACCACACGCATAATATGACCAATACCTCTAATTGCTGGGTGTGTGGAATGTTGCCTGGGCACCAGAAGAGAGGGGGCACCCCACTTATTCCACTCCCGTTTTCACACAATGGGTCATGCAACGCCTGGTACACCCTCCTTTTTACTCTGAGATGGCCAACTAAAGGGGGGGGGTGCTTTTCCGTTTGAATAAAGTATGTTCCCATGACAAGGATGGGTTTCCCCGGGCTGAGGGCACACGTTTCGAATGGGAAGAGTACAGGCCTGACAATGTATCTGCCCCACGTGTATATAGCAATCAGCGAAATGTGAATGTATCTAGTGTTCATGTCATAAATGTCATTGCTACAAAAGCCGATTTATGTATTAGAAACAAGGGCACGATTGCAGTGGGGAAAAGTGAATGTAACATTACTCTCACGTTTGATAGCCCGAATGGCATTTCATTTGTTGCATCTCGAAACACATACTTTATCTGTGGAACGAAGGGGTACCATCAGCTTCCAGTGGGGTGGTTGGGCACGTGCTACGTATCGTTTGTGCTACCTCCTGTATTCATTGCCCCTCCAATGTACCACAACGATTATACATTGTACCACGATTTCGTTTTGAACAGGGTTAAACGAACTGTTGCCCTAGAGGACATTGATCAAACGGACACTGCATTACAACAGTATGTGGATTTTAATCTGGGACTATTCTCCTTTGTGGGGGCTGCATTGAACAGCCGGAAAATCAGACGACTGACACGCGTTGTCGAGGCTGTTGCGAATGACACTGCCGTTGCCCTGGGGAATATTACCGAGGAACTACAGATTTCCAGAATTGTCACCCTCCAAAATCGAATGGTGTTGGACGTTGTTTTGGCTGATCGCGGGGGGGCATGTAGAATTATCGGAAGCAGCTGTTGCGTATACGTCCCGGACAATTCTCCATCTGTGTATGATGCTATTTCCAAGCTGCATAAAATAGCTGCTGAAATACACCCGGACACTGGGACTTGGACACTTTCAGGATGGTTCTGGTCCATGATTGCAATTTGGGGCTGGAAACTGTTGACAATTCTCTGTATACTTGTGGGAGCAATGTTTTTTATATGCTTATGTATTCAATGTGGCCCCGCTTTATGTTCAATGTGTCTATCAGCTTGCTTACCATCGAGGCGAGCTCTTGCCCACGACAAAATGATGCTACACAAGGAGGTGACACAAATTATGTTAATAGACATCGAGGACGAACATCCTGATTATGTTCATTATGAGGTAGATTCAGCTAAACGCTAAAAGGGTCGTCTGTCGTATTTGGCCCGGCCGCATTAGCGATTAGCTGAACCTACACGTTGTCCTCCTTAACTTGGCTATATATGATAAACGCCATTTTGAATGTTACGGCGGCCATCTTGGATCATGAGCGGCCTCGTGGCCGACGTGCCCTTTAGTCCGTTGTCCGTTCCACTGACCACTCTTGTCTGCCCAGCAACAGGCTATTTTTAGTACTGGTCAAGCCGCACATGCGCAGCTCCCACTGACCCGTAGATCTTCAGGAATGTGCACCAAACTGACCAGCGGAGTTGTGCCCCCTCCAATGAGCTGGCAGTATTCCAAAACATGACCATATATGTCTCGAAAATGTGTCTTAAACTTGTGCCGCCTATCTTTTATTGCCCCAAAACTGTATATAAAATGAGGTCGCACCGATGTTCGGTGTGATACCTCTTGCATTGCCGAAGGGTGCTGTTTGAGTGTACCACCACCCCATGGGGTCTTAATAAACTTGTTCTTTGCCTTTTACAGTTTCCGTGCCAACAGTTCTTGAGTGTGAGTGGGTTATCTCCGGAGCGTGTAGGCCTTGGGAACCCCGAAATACTTCAGGCCGTAAAGTGTGAAGCAGTGGGCGGGGGAGCCCTTTGAAGTGAAGCTCTCTGAGGCAGGCGGCTCGGGAGCGAGGGAAAAGCGCGTGCTTGTGTTCACGTGAACTGTCGGAAATCCGCCCGATGGTTTGAGAACTTATTTTGCCTACTAAAATTCTCCCCTATCCATTCCTTGCGGAATGGGATAGGCAAGCCCTAAAAATACCCTATGTTTGGGAAGCTAAAGTTAAATGAGATATACATGGAAAAAAACACACACAAAAATAGGTCTCAAAAGGTACTGAATCACATTAGTTAAGTTGCATTATTAAAATTAAATAAATTGCACTTTTATTCTTTCTAAAAATGCAAGGAGTGATGTAGTGCGCTCTAGGTGAGCCTTCTTTTTTAGCGGAGGAATGTTTTAGCACTCATATTTGTTCTCTCAAAAACGACTTAACTGGTGTGTTTAGTATCTTTGAGATTTATATTCTTAAGAGTTGTAGTCTGCACACCCTGTAGCTGTACCTCTTCCTCAAACCTTTCTATAAATTGCATGATCGGGGGATCGGGTCACGCCATCACTTTTTTGGAGGTCTTTCCACCCACTGCCTTGGTGGCCTGCCCGATTTAGATGTTGGCGGGACCATAGCCGAAAGACTGCCACAGTGCAGCTGCCTCCACCAGGAATCTTGGGCCGCGTTGACGGCCGCACAGCCAGAATCGCATGGCAGCGGGAGTCCAGCCAAGAGTCCCACTGAGCCGATTACAACGTGCCATCCTGCCTAGGCAACTGTGGCGGGAAGACCTCCAAGCTCTGGTTGGTGGAATTTCAGGGGAAAAGAAATTAAAACTTATCTTACTTCCTCTCCCGTTTCAGTCTTGTACCCCATTGTCTAGGTCCCTCCTTTCCTGATCTGAAGTCAAATGACTCCATTGTTGCCGAAATCTCAAGTAAGCTACTTGTACTATGTTCTATGTATAGTATGTTGACGATCACTGTAGGCTGGTGGTGTATGTGTAGCATGCAATATGTGATACAAGTGGACATTTGACATTGCCTACATATCACTGCATAC
Source organism: Lissotriton vulgaris (assembly GCF_964263255.1). Lineage (NCBI taxonomy): Eukaryota > Metazoa > Chordata > Amphibia > Caudata > Salamandridae > Lissotriton > Lissotriton vulgaris. Next base: position 24,464,680 of record NC_141685.1, read on the forward strand.
AAACATGTCATATATGTGTATTTAGGTGTCAGGACTCCACCGCCAGCACAACAGGAACATCGAAACTGGCTTTGTGCAATCCCACCAGCCAGTACTGTTAGCCAGCCGTGAAGCCCGTTGCCACCGTGGTCTTCTGTCTCCAGCTGCAACATCTAAATACGGCAGGCAGAGCGCTGCCAGCTGAACGGAGTACTTGGGACTGGCACCCCTGCAGACTGACATTGCTGCAGACTGACATTGCTGCGGACTGGCACCCCTGCGGACTGGCACCACTGAAGACTGGCACCGCTGCGGACTGGCACTGCTGCGGACTGGCACCGCTGCGGACTGGCACTGCTGCCGACTGGCACCACTGCGGACTGGCACCACTGTGGACTGGCACCACTGTGGACTGGCACTACTGTGGACTGCCACTGCTGCCGACTGGCACTGCTGCCAACTTTCACCGCTGCGGACTGGCACCACTGCGGACTGGCAGTAACACTGCCAACATCAAAATCAGGCACAGAGTTATGTGGTGCTCCACAGGGAGCGGTCAAGTCAGAATATGCTTCACTTCCTATATTTGATTATTAGCTTCCTTCCCTATATTTTATTAAAAGCTCTTTGACATGCGCTTACTCAAAATGTATGAATGTGGGAAAGTTTAGAAAAACATATGAATTGGAATGATGAGCTTGAATTGCAAACTGCGGTGCCGCGGTCAGATACCACATATCAGGTGCGCAGGTGGCCAGACGCATTTACTGGTCCTAGTAATCCAAACGTTTCCCCTTCCTCGATGCTGGGAGCACCATGATGGATAATCCTGTTCCTTGGTGAGTGGAGAATGATACTCGTCTGACAGTGGCAATTTCCTTTTTTCCATGGTCACTTTGGGCTTAAAGCCTAGAGACACCAGGGGAATCAGGGGGCATATTAGCAAGAACCTTGTTAAGATTATCGCAGTTTTAGCGGCAGGAAACTGCCTCTAAAACGTCGATATTGGGCTTGCTAATATGCGTTATAGAATTCCAATAGAAGCCCAGGTTAGATGTCCTGCACATCTAACCTGGGCTTCTATTGGAATTCTAGAACACAAATTAGCAAGGCCATTATCGCCGATTTAGCTTCAGTTTCCTGCCGCTAAAATGGCGATAATTTTAACGAGATTCTTGCTAATATGCCCCCAAGATCCCTGCACCTGGAGAAAGCAGAGGAACTTTGGTGTTTTTAAAACAGTACATGGGAATGGTCCAGCTTACCTCAGAAAAAAGCTGAAACCGTATATTGCTTTCCGAGAATTGAGGCAGCGCGATCAGCGGCTGGTGTGCCCAAGGAGGATTAGTAAAATCAGAATGGGTAGCCGATCAATTTCACATCTTGCTCCCTCCCATTGGAACACACTGCAAGACGACATTTGCGCTTGTCCCAACTTCAGTCTGTTTAAAAGCTTCTTAAAACCTGGTTGTTCAGTCACTAATCAGTTGTCTCTTCTCTGCTCTGCCTGATTTAGTGGCGCCGAGAGATCCCCTTGGGGATGGATCGTTTTGCGCCAAAAAAATAATAATAAAGTGCAGAAAGTAGAACAGGGCTGCAGCAAACCTAAGGGGGAAAGTTTATAATTCACACAACTGAAGTTCATGATTGCTAATGGGAGGTTCTGTGAGATGTTAATCAGACATGAATCAGAGTGGTTGATGAAAGGCTCCATGTTTTCAGAGCATGTTATCGGTTGTGCGTGCTTTACTCAGCAGGAGGTGTATTTGAAACAGCACTATGTACCATACAGTATAACACTACTGCCCGTCTTCTCATATCTAGAAATTCATAATGTAATTTTCTAAGTTATAGAAAATAAATGATACATCTTGTGAAACAATTCCTACTGCTGATAGACTATTCTAATTAGGATACAGAACCTAAAAACTTTGACTTTCATTCATGGTTGGATACGGTACCAAAGCGATTCATCTCTCCAGATCTTCAGACATACCCCGTGCCCACAACACTCCTCCTGTGGTAATCTCTGGCCATGGCGAAGCCTGGCAGGCACTGAGCGGAGGTACTCTGCTGCCAGTAGACACTGGCCATGGCTGTTTCCAAAGGGCACTGAGCTTGGAGTATGGACTGTACCATTGCCCGGAGCATGGACTGTACCATTGCCCGGAGCATGGACTGTACCATTGCCCGGAGCATGGACTGTGCCATTGCCCGGAGCATGGACTGTGCCATTGCCCGGAGCATGGACTGTACCATTGCCCGGAGCATGGACTGTACCATTGCCCAGAGCATGGACTGTACCATTGCCCAGAGCATGGACTGTACCCTTGCCCGGAGCATGCACTGTACCCTTGCCCAGAGCATGGACTGTACCATTGCCCAGTGTCCATTGCCCCTGCATGCGATAAATACACAGAGGGCATTGGATACAGGGCACAGACAACAGTCTTATACATTCGACCCAACATTATGGAAGATATGTAACTCTTACTTTTTAGACATGTCAGAGATGGATAGATGTTCTTGGTGTCTAAACAACCACCGTCTCACCACCCTTTGATGATTTTGTATTCTCCCCAATGCAACTCCTTGGCCCAGCCCGGCTTCTTCATGGCCCTTCCCGATCCAGAATCCTGGAACTGGGCTTGGCTGACATACCCCTCAGATCTAGATGGATGCAATGGTGGCCTGTCTTGGGTGGGCGTAGGCCAGTCCTGGACTCCGTACCAGACGCGACTGCGCCAGTCAGGTCACAGTTGCCTGGACCACTACTGGGTTGTTAATGACCGGTTCACAAGGGCGCAGAGAGGCTCTGGGGGGCTGAAATGATGCTGCCCGTGATCTGCTGAGGTTTTACATCCGATTCATGAACAAATATCTGTCTCCAGAGGCGGAGCTTGGAGAGCACAGATGGGGGAACCCCAGCCTACAGTAGAACAGATCACTGGCAGGATATTAAGATTATAAATATCAAGTGACAGAATATGGAGTAAACAAAATATCATTAGTAGAAGTATTGTGGTCCAAGACTTTGAATGTAAACAACAAAAATATGTTGTCAAAAATATCGTTTGTAAGAATCTTAAACAAAAACAAATATATCGTTTTTTTAAAATAAATATCGATTTGAAATGTTTTTTAAAAGTTTATTCTTTAAATGTAACATGCATACTTATTCATTTCAAGTATATTTTTTTTAATTGGGGGGCACGGCTGGCCATGCTCCAAGATGGCTGCTAGTCCACGAGGGCAGACGCATTGATCACTGATCCCCAGCCATCCCGACAAACAAGAGGAGCTGGCAACGATGCGAGTGGCAGCCTATGGCGGAGAAACTTTGACAGCATTGATGGGCACATTGTGGTGCAGAGCAGGGCCCAGGCAGCAACGACTAGGCAGAGCGGCACCGGGCCTGAAAAAAGGCGGCACCCGGAGCCGACGGAGACCGTGGTTCGGGAACAGTGCTGCCTTGTGACTCCCCCAGAGTTCTGCTGGCCCCCAGGGAGGACTTTTGCTCCACAGGGAGTTTGATGGACTCTACTTACAATGAGAGACCTACCCAGAGGTCAAATGTAAAGACTGGGTAAATCTTTATTGACTGTGCGATTAATTAAAATCTTTACAGTATAACATGACGTGTATTTTCAATACTTTATGTCCATTAAAAAAAAACTTTTTTATTTAGTCCTTATCTTCCCTCCTTCGAGAATTTAGAGCTTGTGTGGGGGTTCAGCATAGTTGTTCTCGACAAAACACCAGCTATCAGTCGGAATATACTTCGTGAGGCCCTAAACCAACCCTGCTTTGATTTTTAAGTCCGGTGATTCCACTTGCCTTACACGCTAAATTAACCTTCGGCTGGTATGGTTGGGGTTCCAGATGGGGCTCCTTACACAATATCAGGACCGTTGGGGACTGTGGCCTTTTGGTGTAGCTCAAGTGCCGTTCTGATTTGCTGGACGAACTTGCCGACCCTTGCTAGTAGACAGGTCGTAGTTACCGAATAGCACCAATCCGAGGCCTCTCTACAGGTTCTGTAGCCTAGGGTCAATAGGGCCGAACGCAGCAGACGATGTTGATCGCTGCCCAGCTTGGTACAGCAGCACAGGCGGTGCAACCAAGATTCTCTGCGGTAGCTGCATAGCCGACAGGCGATGGCACCAGCCGTACGTGCCCATTTTGGGTTGAAGTCAAGTCAAGTCAAGAGATTTATATAGCGCGCTACATACCCAGAGGGTCTCAAGGCGCTTGAAGGAGGGTGGGGAATTACTTCTCGAATATCCACGTTTTAAGTTGCTTTCTGAATGCTAGGTGGTTCTGAGTGATGCGAAGGTGAGTGGGAAGTGAGTTCCAGGTTTTAGCTGCCAAGTAGGAGAAGGATCTCCCTCCCATGGTGGTTTTGTTGATGCGAGGTACAGTGGCAAGGGCTTGGTTTGAGGATCGTAGCTGGCGGGAGGGGGTGTAGAAGGACAGTCGTGTGTTGAGGCATTCGGGTCCAATTTCGTAAAGTGCTTTGTGTGCGTGGGTTAGGAGACGGAAAGTAATCCTCTTATTGACGGGAAGCCAGTGGAGGTTTTTCAGGTGCCCAGAGATGTGTTCTTTACGCGGGATGTCTAATATGAGCCTGGCTGAAGCGTTCTGGATGCGTTGGAGTTTTTTCTGGAGTTTTGCAGTGGTGCCGGCGTATAGGGTGTTTCCGTAGTCCAGGCGGCTCGTGACCAGTGCGTGGGTGACTGTTTTTCTAGTTTCGGTGGGGATCCAACGAAATGTTTTTTTGAGCATGCGAAGAATGTTGAAGCAAGATGAAGAAACGGCGTTGACTTGTCTGTTCATCGAGATTGAGGAATCTAGGATGACTCCCAGGTTCCGTGCGTGGTCGGTCGGGATGGGTGCTTTTTCCAAGGGCCTCTGGCCACCAAGAGTCGTCCCAGGCGGAGGGGGAGGTGCCTAGGATGAGGACTTCTGTTTTGTCTGAGTTCAGTTTCAGACGGCTGAGCTTCATCCATTCGGCTACTTCTTTCATTCCTTCATGCAGGTTGGTTTTGGCAGTGTTAGGGTCTCTGGTGAGAGATAGGATCAGTTGAGTGTCATCGGCGTAGGAGATGATGTTGAGGTTGTGTTGGCGTGCGATGGTCGTGAGGGGGCTCATGTATACGTTGAAGAGGGTGGGGCTGAGTGAAGATCCTTGTGGTACGCCGCAGATGACTTCAGTGGCCTCTGACTTGAATGGTGGAAGGCGGACTCTCTGGGTTCTTCCGGTGAGGAACGAGGTGATCCATTCCAGTGCTTTTCCTTGGATTCCGACGTTTCTGAGGCGCTGTAGAAGGGTGCTATGACAGACTGTGTCGAAGGCTGCGGAGAGGTCGAGGAGGATGAGGGCGACTGTGTCTCAATTGTCCAGTAGAGTTCGAATGTCGTCTGTTGCTGCGATGAGGGCGGTTTCAGTGCTGTGTTTGGCTCGAAAGCCGGACTGTGAGGAGTCGAGGGATTTGTTGGTTTCGAGGAAGGCGGCGAGCTGGTTGTTGACCGCTTTCTCGATGACTTTGGCCGGGAATGGAAGGAGAGAGATAGGGCGGTAGTTTTTGAGTTCGGAGGGGTCAGCTGTGGGTTTCTTCAGAAGGGCGCTGAGTTCGGCGTGTTTCCAACTTTCCGGGAAGGTTGCGGAGTTGAGGGAGCAATTGATGACGTCTCGGAGGTGTGGTGCTATAATGGAGTCTGCTGTGTTAAAGATGTGGTGAGGGCATGGGTCTGTGGGGGAACCTGAGTGGATAGAGTTCATCAGACGGATGGTGTCTTCAGTGGAGATTGGGTCTCCACTATCCTAAGGGCCGAAAGTCGCAAATACAGAATTTTCTTCCTCGCTTGAATTGATAGCGAGTCTTGCAAGTATGGTTGCAGTTTGCTTGGGATGTAAGACTTATCCAGGGCCAAAGTTAATGAGTTGTGCTGAAGTGATGAGCAGTCAAGCTCAAAAGAGATGATCTGAACTTGGCCCTTTACGGCTTGGGCCCAGGCTGAATAGAGAATTTCAAGGAGGGGTAGGCTCTTGCCCTCGATTTTCAATGAGGCAATACCTTTTTCCACCATAGCGTGCCATGGGGAGCCCGCTTGACCAAAAATTATTTTTAGAAAGTGTTTAAGGTTGTTTTCGGGTGCTTTCAGCACTCTGATGTAGTATTTTAACAAATCCCCCTGTAGTATCAGCTCTGGGCGTTTCAAGCCTATTTCTCGCCTTAGCCTAGTGTTCCTTGCCTGTTTTGGGGCATTTAGCACGAGTTTGTACCCTTTCACCTGGGCCGCGTTGATCGTTTTCTCAAATGCACTTGGATAGGCTATGTGGCCGTGCGTAATTGAGGGGATCAATTTTGCCCTAAGTACGGTCAACATTGGTTCTGTTGAGGGGCTGGCTAGGCGATGGCTTAAACGTCTTAAGGACAGAATTATTTTATCGATTCTAGGTTTTAACTCCTTTAGATGTTTGACTGCTGTGGCCTTCTCTGACACCCAGACACCCAGATAGTTGTAAAAAGGGGCTGTACTAATTTGGTGCTCCCCCAAGGACCATGTTACTTGTTTTTTGTCGTGGTATTTGCCGAAGATTACTATCCTTGTCTTGCTCTCGTTGATCCGAAGGCTGTTTTCCTTATTATATGTTGCCAAGCTGTTTAAAGCTCTTTGGAGCCCCACCCTGGTGTGGTACATGACCACCGTGTCATCTGCGTACTGAAGGGTACCCAGGGCCAATTTCCCCAGTCTTGGAGGTACTAAGTTTGCATCTTTCAAGGCTGGCCCCAGGTCTGCTGTGTACAAGTTGAAAAGTAGGGGGGCCAAGACGCACCCCTGCTTAAGTCCAAAGTTGGTGTTAATTCTTGCTGTTGTAATTGTTGGACTTAATTTCACCTGGACCCATGTCCCCTCATAGAGAGCTTTTATGGCTTTAAGCAAAATCTGAGGGAGCCCCCAGGTCTCAAGTTTTGCCCATAGCCGACTCCTATTTACTCGGTCAAAGGCGGTAGAATAGTCTATGAAACAACAAAACAGGGGCAACTTATTCCTCATATTGGCTTGCTTCGCAAGGTAGGAGAGCGCTATGATATTGTCCAAGGTGGAACTATTGGCCCTGAAGCCAGTCTGTGAGGGCAGGAGAATGCCGTTCTTATCTACCCAAGACTCCAGGTCCCTTAATAGTAGGCGGGTGTATACCTTGGCTTCTATGTCAAGAAGCGCTATAAGCCTGTAGTTAGCCGGATTCGAGTGGTCGCCTTTCTTATGTATAGGAAATAGGACCGAGCCTTTCCAGGATGTAGGCAGGATTGCAGTGGCAAATGAGTGATTGAATAGCGGGGTGAGTATGTTTGCGAAAAAGGCAGGGGCAGTTTTAAAGCCCTGAGCAGGAATACCATTTGGGCCGGGAGCCCCATCAGTTCTTATGGCTCTAATGAACTTTAAGAGCTCCTCCTCTGTATACTTTGCGGGTTGACTGGGCTCTGAGAAGACTTTCGGCATGCCTTGAGTTTTAATAGTTACAGCGGCCTCCTTGGTTCACTCTGAGCTAACAGGGATGGTCTGATTTACCCCACTGGTGTACAACCCCTTTGCGTATTCTTCCCACAAGGCCCCAGCAACACTGTTTTCCTTATGCTCGACTCTGGGGGTCAGAATATTAATATGACGCAATAGCTTGCTGTTATCCTTTTCTTTCATTAGGGAAAACACTTTGAGCCAGTTCTTTTCTGACCACTGCCTTTTCAGCTCCCAGACTTTCTTTTTGTAATTGGCTCGCAAGGCAGAGATAGAGGTTTTCTCTGGCAAGTGTATGCCTTTCTTTTTTTCCTTGATAGCCTTATTAAGGGCTTTCTTGCATTGTGTCAGACTCCTTGGTTTTTTGCGTCTTGGCCTGGTGTTATTTTGATGGTTTCTTTGTTGGTTGGAATTACCGACACTCTTCAGTAGATCCATGGTCAGTTTTTCCCAGAAGTTTGTGATGTTTTTTATGTCATGTGACTTTAAATCTGCCTCCCTGCTGGCTACAAACTGTGACAGGCTTTGGCTGAGGTTGGTCGACCATTTTATTCTTTTGAGGACTCGATGGTGTTCTTCGCCTGAGGTTGCTCCGATTATTTGCTGAGCTTCCACCTGTTCCCGCACCAGATTGAATGTGGCGCGGAGGGGCCTATGGTCGCTTTCCTCTCTGTCGTCCACAGTGAAGTCGTAAAGTTTATGGGCCAGCCCTTCGTTAGCAAAGATATAATCAATGGTGGATGTATTCCTGAAGGTCGGTTTAGCGGTCCAGGAGGGATGGCGCATTTTTTGTGACCCTTGAGTATATTACAGGTTAAAGTTTGTAAGAAATTCAGTCAGTGGGGCTGATTTCTTGCTTGAAGACACAGCGGGCAACGGACCCAGGCCTCTAGTGTTGAAGTCACCCGCTATTATCACGTCATGATACTTTAAGCTTACGAGTAGATCTTCCAACATGGTAATGAGTGCTTCCATGGCCTGTTGCGTTTGATATTTAGTTGGATTGATGTAACAGTTAATTAGTAAAAGGGGGTGGGACTTTAAACCCGTTTTCAACCCCCCTATTGTAATGGCTTGAAGGTCGGGTGACGCCACTTATAGTTCTGTGGTCTTAAATTTGGAGGCGTGGCTTACAAAGATGGAAAGGCCCCCTGACGGGCGTCCAAAGATGGTCGCTGATTTAAAGTGTTCATGGAAGCCTCCAATTGGAGTGGTCGACCTCGCCCAGGTCTCCTGGATGCACAGTATGTCTACCTGTGCGAGGTATTCAAGTGATGCTGTGTCTCCGACGATGTTACTTAGCCCTGCTGCGTTACATGAAATGAGGGTAAGCTTATGGTCTTGCCCCCTGGGTGGATGTGAATATGCACTATTTCCAAAGGTGTATATTTGGTTAGGGACCCTGTCTCTGTGTGACCTCCGGATAGTCCGGACCTTGCTGAAGCTGCTGCACTCTCCACTGCGTGTCTTTATGCATGATGTTAATTTTTAGCGGGGTTCTTGGCCTCCCCCCTATTTTCGATCCCCCGTCTAGGTTTATGAGCCTAGTTCCTTTGAGGACGGAGGTAGATTCTTGCTGGCCATACTTAGGCGTGAGAACATGTGGATATCTTGGTGCCCTGGGGACAGTGACTGGGGTGTCCTTGATTGGGTGGTAATGCTACATCCCTTGTGGCTCCCTCTGTGGAGGTGGACATTGCACTGCCGACCTGGGAGTAACCCCCTCCATGCTTTGCTCACGGCACCCAGACTTCCAGGTCCTCGTCAGGATGGTGAGGCCTTGGTCTGTTAGGGATACATCTGGATTGCAGCAGCAGGGCCAGGGGGAGCCACACCGGAGGGCCCGAATTGGCATAACAGCAAGATGCGCATAAGGCCCGGCTCGTGATGATAAACTTGATCAGCTATTCTACATGGGTCACACCTCCAGGTCGGTGTTGGAGGGTAAAATAGCCAAGGTATCAATCGACCTGAACATTCTCCAGGAAGACCAATTCGAACGTCTTAGGGAAAGGTCTATTCGAAGTTAAAGGAGCTCTACGACCAGCTATGCCACCTTTCCAGATGAGAGGCAAGTCTGGAACATAGAGTGGAGGATGCAGAAAAGTGCAGCAGGCACAAAACATCCGGATTGTGGGCTTCCTTGACAAGACAGAGCTGCAGATCTGGTTGCACACATTGAAAGTTGGCTGACAACAATAGTGGTCCAGCATGGTCTCTTGAAGTTCCTTGCGCTGTAACAAGCCCACAGAGTGCCAGCGCACCCTCCGCCACCAGAGACACAGCAGAGGACAGTGGTTACACATCTCCTGCACTGTAGGGACAGGGTCCTGGTGCTGCTGAGGGCACGCATACGTGGTCACATTGAAGTGGCTGGGGCCATGTTCCTGATCTACCCCCAGCAGTAAGAAGCAGATGTCATTTATGGCAACCAAAAAGGCACTCCGGGACACAGGAATCTGCTTTGCATTGCTCTTCTTGGCTCGCCTGAAAATCATAGTGGAGGAGACAACATGGTTCAGTGACAATCCGGAGAGTGATTGGACCTGCTTAAAATTGCACAAAGCAGGGACAGACACTGTTACATGCTCCAGGTCACTGCAACCGAAGTACAAAAAAACTTAGAAAAGCAATTCTAGTCGCATGGATGACATGTTTCTAGACGAGACTTGGTCACTCTGTGGTATTGGGTTCTCCAGGCCCACATACTCTGTAGAATACCCTCTACACCATAACAGATGTTGGCACGGAAACTAGAAAATGCAAAAGACAAGTTTATTAAGACCCCATGGGGTGGTGGTACATTCCTACAGCACCCTTCGGTAATGCAAGAAGTATCACCCCGAACATCGGTGCAAGTCGTCCTTTTATACAGTTTACAGTAATAAAAATGTAGGCGGAATACATTTACAGAGTTTTAGATACATATATGGTCATTTTTGGAACACAGCCAACTCATGGGAGGAGCTATAACACCACTGGTCAGTTTGGCGAAACATTCCTAAGTGATGACTGTTCAGACTAAACTGCGCATGTGTGAGCTTGACCAATACTAAAAATAGCCTGTTGCTGAGCAAACTCGAGTGGTCAGTGGTACAGAGGAAGGACAAAAGGGCATGCTGACCACGAGGCAGCGTATTCATCTAAAATGGCCGCCAATACATACAAAATGGCTTCCGACAACCATAGTCAAGATAAGGGAAAATACGTGTAGCAAAGCTTAACGCTAACCCAATCACTGTCAAATTACGACAGACGACCCTTTTAGCGTTCAGCTGAAGCTACCTCATAGTGGACGTAATCAGGGTACTCATCTTCAATATCAATAGACATGATTTGTGCTACTTCTTTATGAATCATTTGTTCATTTTTAGCAATAGCTCGTTTGGATGGAATACAAGCAGAAAGGCACATAGAACATAGTACAGTGCCACACTGAATACAGAGGCATAAAAAGAATAATATCCCAATTATTACACATAGAATCGTCAGCAGCTTCCAACCCAAAGTACTAAGTAATGACCAAAACCACCTCGAGAATGTCCATGTACCATTATCAAGATGTATCTCAGCAGCAATTTTATGTAATTTAGATATTGCATCATACACAGAAGGTGAGTTATCTGGCACGTATACACAACAACTACTTCCGATAATACGGCATTCTCCTCCACGATCAGCTAATACTACGTCTAATACCATGCGGTTTTGGAGCATTACAATTCTGGTAATCTGAAGTTCCTCTGTTAAGTTTCCTAAAGCAAAAGCTGTCTCATTAGCAACAGCTTCTACAACACGTGTCAACCGTCTTATTTTTCGACTGTTCAAAGCAGCTCCAACAAATGAAAAGAGGCCTAAATTAAAATCAACATATTGTTTTAACGCAGTGTCGGTCTGGTCAATATCTTCAAGAACTAATGCTCTCTTCACTCTATTCAATATAAAATCATGATACAGAATATAATTATTATGATACATAGGTGGGGCAATAAACACAGGGGGTAATACAAAAGATATATAACACGTTCCTAACCATCCTATAGGAAGACAGTGATAGCCTTTATTTCCACATATGAAGTACGTATTTCGGGAGGCCACAAATGTAATGCCATTTGGAGTGTCAAAGGTAAGAGTGGTGTTGCATTCACTTCTTCCTACTGGGATTGTACCTTTATTACAAACACAAAGATCAGCTTTTGTATCGATAACAGTAATCACATGTGAGCTGGACATATTTACATTCCTCTGATTACTATAAATTTGTGGTGCTGACACGTTGTCGGGGCGGTACTCCTCCCATTCAAACTTAGTTCCTTCAGCTTGTGGATAACCATCTCGATCGTTGAGGCAGATTTTGTTGAGTCGAAAAAGCAGCCCACCTTTCGTTGGCCATCGCAAAGTGAATAAAAGTGTGTACCAGGCATTACAAGAGCCATTATGGGAGAACGGGAGTGGGATAAGTGGTGTGCCCCCTTTCTTTTGATGTCCAGGCAACATCCCACATACCCAGCAGTTGGAAGTATTAGTCATATTGTGGGTGTGATGCAGAATCTGAATAAAGCGGTTATTCAAATAAGTCTGTCTATGTCGTTCTTCATGATAAGGCAGAGTAAAATGAAAATGTTCAGATGGAATCGGGGTAGTTGACAATAAATGTTCTCTTACTGGCACCAAAAGTTCTACTACCCAAGCTATCACAGCTATCACAACAATTGTCAAAACAAATAGTACTGCGCCAAGAATTCTCTTGTTTCGCACTGCAGAAGATGCCATAGTTCAAAATGTCTCAAAAAACACTAAAAAATAAAAATATGAGTGCTGAGCTCCGAGGTAGCCGTTGGTTTCTTCTCCGAGATTCAAGACGGGTGTCGCTACACTTGGCAGAACAGATCCCCCCCCCCCTTGATATTCCCGGCTTCCGTTTCACAAACACCAGAGCGGTAACTCAACCAGTCTCGCACAAAAAAACAACTGCTTATCGTGGTCGTAGGTTGTATCTCTCTTTTCCAGAAACAATGTGGTCCGGGAAGGCTCCCTCCGATTCGGCAGACGTTACAGCTGGGCTCTTCTCCTCGTCCAAGATGTCTCGATAATCAGACAGCACAGTTGGGCTCACTAGATCCGGAGAGACACGGCGACAGTGAGTGGAGTGCACCCACCGCTTCCTGTTGGTGACTCGCACAGCCGTTCGAGTTGCAAGTAACACCTGCTCAGGGCCACGCCACCTCGGCTCCAAGCTGCTTGTTCTCTCAAAGGACCTGACCATCACGTGGTCACCAGGACGAAGATTGTGAGCTTCTCCAATGGAATTGTCGGGGAGCGCTTCTCGAACCTGTTGATGAATAGAAAGTAAATCATTTGTTAATCTTGCCAAATAATCGTTCATCATTATACAAGGCACATCATGTAACAATCGAGGCATAGGAACTCCCCATATATTCATAGGCCTTCCAAACACCACTTCATAAGGCGTGAGGCCAGTTCAGGAATGGGGCACTGATCTGATAGATAGCAATGCCAGAGGCAGAGCATCCGGCCATTTCAAAGACGTGGATGCCACAATCTTTGCTAGCTTTAATTTCAGAGTAGCATTATATCACTCAACAAGACCTGCCGACTGTGGATGAAATACAGCATGACATTTCTGCTGAATTCCCAATCCCTTCATCACATATTCCACAATTTTCCCAACAAAATGAGGACCATTATCGCTCCACAAAAATTTACAAACACCGTAGCGAGGGAAGTACTCTTTGAGCAAAACCTTAGCTGTTGTCAGCGCTGTATTATCCTTCGTGGGGAAGGCCTCAATCCATTTACTGAAAGCACACACCACCACTAAGACATACTTAAGGTTATTGCAATGCTCAAGCTGAATGTAATCCATTTGCAGTACTTCAAACGGTGCAGTAGGTGGAACAAACCCTCCTTTCGGAGTATGCGTCCCTTTCGCAGGATTGTGCTGTAAACATATCAGACAGGTCTGTACTACTCTTTTGGCCGTATTGGCAATCTCAGGATGCTCCCAAACTCGCGTTAGCAATCGAGTAATTGCAAGAGCTCCAACATGTGCCAATCCATGTGTCATTTGGACCATCGCTTGCAAGTAAGCTGCAGGCAATTTCCATCTTTCCATATCTTTGCTTCGCCAACAACCCTCATCATCCAGCACTCCCTCCGCTGTCCAGGTTGCGAGTTCTGCTTCAGACACTGATTTCTGGATGTCTAGTATCTCCTGTCTAGCATCATGCCATTGCTCAGCCTGTGATTTCACTACATACATTGGCGAGGCATTTCGTAACATAGCCGTTTCTCTTGCTATGCTGTCTGCAAAAGCGTTTCCTTGTCCCACTTTGTCAGTGACTTTTTTATGTGCACTGCATTTAATTATCGCCACTTTCTTTGGACAAAGTAACACATTCAAAAGATCACGCACTAGTTCTCCATGCATGATATGTACTCCATGCAAAGTCAAAAACCCACGCTCTCTCCAGAGTAGGCCAAAGTCATGCACTACTCCGAAGGCGTACCGGCTGTCAGTGTAGATATTCACACATAAGCCAGCACTCAATTCGCAGGCTCTTGTCAGAGCTATTAGTTCCGCTGCTTGGGCCGATTTCTGTGGTATTGTGCTGCTTCTACCACTGTCTTAAGTGTCGTGATCGCATATGCTGCAGAAGTTGTGCCATCTGGCAGCCTTAGACACGATCCATCAACCCACAGTTGCCCATCCACATCTGGAAGTGGCGTATCCTGTAAGTCGACACGACCCTTTGTTTGTCAGGAAAACACAATCATGGTGTTCTTCCTCTTGGCTCTCAGCAACCGGATACGGCAATAAAGTAGCAGGGTTCAGGGTAGCACATCTCTTTAGTGTGATGTGTGGCGCCAACAGTGTGAGCTCATATCCTGTTAAACGTGCACTCGTAAGATACTGGGTCTTTGTTTGATTTAACAGTGCATCTACCGCATGGGGAACTAACACTAGCAATTTGTGTGACAAAACTATTCCCTCACTCTGCCGTATAGCCACTGCTGTTGCTGCGACTGCTCGAAAGCACCCAGGTAATCCTCGTGCCACAGGATCAAGTATTGCCGAAAAGTATGCGCAGGGCCTCTGCTTATCCCCGTGTGTCTGCACTAACACTGACAATGCACACCCATCTTTCTCATGTACGTACAACGTGAAAATCTTCGTGTAATCCGGTGTACCTAACACTGGTGCAGAACAAAGGGCTTGCCTCAATTGTTCAAAAGCATTCAGACATTCATCTGTCCATTCAAGAGGCATTGGTGTAGTTTTGGACAATAATGCTAACAAAGGTTTTATAATGTGCGAAAACCCCATTATCCACTGTCTACAAAAGGACGTTAAACCTATGAAGGCACGCACATCTCTCTGAGTACGGGCGACTGGTGTATCTAAAATTGCTTGAATTCGATCAGATGTTAATGCACGTCCCTCCTTAGACAAAAGATGACCAAGGTAGGTCACCTTTGGTCTACAGTATTGCAGTTTTTTCCTAGACACTTTGTGATTATTCTGAGCAAGGAAAGAGAGCAAAGCAAGAGTACTCTCCTCACACTGTGCATACGTGTCTGCAGCAAGTAAAATATCATCGACATACTGGATGAGAGCTACTCCAGACTGCAAATCAAAAGAATCAAGCTGTCTTTTTAGAGCCTGGCTATAGATGCTAGGACTTTCTGTATAGCCTTGAGGAACTCGACAAAATCTATACGATTTATTATTTAATGTGAAACCAAACAGATATCTGCTATCGGGATGGATGGGAATGGAAAAGAAGGCGTTCTTGAGATCTATTACAGAAAACGTGGTAGCAGTGGGTGGAATCAAAGTAAGCAAGGTGGTGATATCGGATACCACTGGGTATTGGGGCACTACAATTTTGTTGATCTCCCTCAAATCAATAATAAATCGATAGACTTTGTCATCAGTATCTTTCTTTAAGATCGGAAGAATCGGTCTGTTACAGACATTGTAGGGAACTTCCTCCACTACTCCTGCAATAATCAAATCCTGAACAATGTGCATCAAGGCAATTTCACCTTCCCTAGATATTTTGTATTGTGGTACACGTGGCAAAGACACACCCTCCTTAACAGTTATTCGAATAGGTGGAATAAGCATCTGTCCCACATCCGTGTCCGATGTAGCCCATAACGTGTGTGGAAGAGAGGCTAACGCTTCAATTTCTTGCATAGTACATAGTCTTCCTAGATCCGGATAATTGTCATTCAAAATAACCCGCACTCCTTCAGGAGCGCAGCGTATTGTTGCTCGGAAATATTTAAGCAAATCTATGCCCATAATATTGTCTGGAGTATTCGGCGACAAGAAAAATGGGCACGGGCCAAAGAATCTGTCAATGTAAAACATAAGAGGTTGTGACAATGGGCTAAGAGAGGGTGTTCCATCAAACCCTATGGATGTAATCATTTTGCCAGACAGGGGAGCCCTTGGAACCAAGTGTTTAGACAGAGCACTACGAGTAGCTCCTGTATCAACCAGGAACTGATCAGTAGAACCCAAAACGCCCGCTAATACATATGGACCTCTTTGATCTACTGGCACTTAACCGATTCCACACCCCATCCTACGCAATCCTATGCATGTACATAGTCCTGAGACTCCGCATTCTCACCCTCCGATATCTGGTACTGATTCCGTCGATCAAAAGTATTATGATCATCCTGACCACGACCCCTCGGCTCAAGCCTACCACGATCACTTGCTCCACCTCTCGCTCCCGAATAACTATTCTGTGTCCTTCCACTTCCTCGACCACGCGGATTACATTGTTCACGAATCACCGGACAATCTGAAGCCCAATGTCCAAACTCTTTACAGTATGCACATTGATCCTCAGCAATGTCGGTACGACCATAAGACAAACCATACCCTCCTCGCCTGCCTCTATCATTCCCTCTTGGCTGCGTAGCGCGAACCTGAGCCAACATCACCTTCGTCTTTAACTCTTTCGCTTTCTTATCAGTACTTTCTTTAGCCTCTAATTCCTGCCGTTCGTAATACTGAGCCATAGTCAACAAGGATGCAGGGGTCGCCGTGGTCCAGGAACTTTCACTAGTTTTCTAACGTTTTGCAATCTCCGGCAGGAGATTAGCCACATACTCATCAACAAACAAATGCCTACCCGTGTCATCCGTTAATAATTGCCCACTGTAATCATGAAACGCTTCTTCGAAACGTGAGAAGAAGTCAGACACCGACTCATCCTGTTTCTGTTTGCAAGAGGCTAACACAGTCCAATCAATCTTTTTAGGGGGAACAAGCGTTTTTAATTTATTCAAAATAGCTGTTGGGAGATCTAGTATTAATTGGCAAGGCTTACATGCAGGCTCTCTGTCTAAATCAGCTTGGGCTAAAACTTTCCAATCTGCTCCCAAAATCGCTTGGTCATCAAACTTACGAATCGCTCTCCACATATCAGGGGGCAATATTAACCCAAAGAAAAGATCGATATCAACCAGTGTCATAACACATGAAGAAATAGCCCCCTCCACTCCTTCATAAAAAGCTGCCGGATTTTTACGGGGATTGGGTAAAGCATTTTTCAATGCCATAACATCTGCTCTATTCCAAGGTGTATATACCCAATTATATACAAAATAACCCTTTGCATCCCCGGACAATTTATCATCACTTGTACCTTGCCCTTTGGGGGGGGACATACAAAGGTGCAGCTTCGCGCATAGGCATAACATGAACTGTAGAACGCTTATCTGCTCCGAAGATAGAACACTCTTTGGATTGCTCCGTCGACCCCGGCGCAGGCACGTCTGATGCTTTTCGTGCTTCCCGCAATCTGGACGCCTCGTCCCGTAGCTGGACCAACCGTCTGAAAAATTCATCCGCATCTGCAATAACAAATAAGCCTTTACTCATATTCTCACGATGGACTGATATATCCTTAGGCTCTAAATCAGGCGAATGTTTCCTAAATCGTTCTACAACTTCATCTCCAAAAGTGTTTAAAAAATTCAACCGTTCTCGTTCCGACCACTTACTCATCTCATCGTGAATCTCTGACATAGTTATTTTGTTCAAATTAAGCTTGCGAGCAAAACTGCGCAACTCCGCAGTTACACTAGCACTTAACCTCATACTCTTACTCTTACTCCCTTGACCATCTCCGTCTGAGTCCTCGTCCGGGGCCGTAGGCAAAACGTACGGAGGCGGGCACCGATCTAATAATGAAAAATCATCAACTTCATTAGTAAGGACAGGATAAAGCGGACGCCGAATAGGAAATTGACCACTCGTTTGCAAATTACGTTCCCGTGCCTCCCTCTCTTTCTTCTCCTGCAATTCCTTCTCCTCCAGCTGTAAAGCCTTATCTCGAGCAGCCTTACGTTGCTCTTTTTCCACCAAGGCTATTTCACGCTTCATTCGTTCACGCACTGCTTTCTCCCTCATTCGTACACAATCAAACATATCTTGTCTAGACCTGCGCTGAAACAAACATTGCTCCACAAACTGAACGTTTCGTAAATCAAACGACCCATGTAGTGGCCATTGCAACTCGGGATCAGATCTGGTGTACTTATTCCATAATTTACTATATAATATAGGGGGAAGACCAAATTTCACATACATCTCCCGATTGGGAGTCCCCTCTGAGGGAGCCGGCTGAGATTCATTTAATCGATAAGTGGTACCATTTCCAAGACAGCATATTCCTCGAAGTGTGCTTAAAACAGGCATGTTCAAAAAGTATCAAGGAAAACGTGATACCACAAAAATGGCACTTAATATACTCCACACAAATGTGCCGTTCAAACACAAACAAATTTAGAGAAATATCTCTACATGCCCGCCTATGTGAAGTGCACTGCACATATAGTTCAAATCATAGGATCAAATGTTAGCTAACTCAAAACATATTCAAAGAGCCACAGTAAGCGTCCGTAGACTATCTTACCAATCACAAGCTTACCAAATTCTCAGATATCCAGGTTCCAACTGCCAAGGTCTTTGATCAAATCAGCCAAACCGGCACTGTACGACAACTCCGGAAGAAAACACCGTGGGTGCCAAGACTCGGGTCACTCAGTGACAGCGTACGCGTCCATGGCTAGTTTCCAATCCTTCGTCACGACCTCTCCTTCGGGCATCCGAGTCGCCGATGAGTCCCTTCGTGGTCGCCAATTTGTGGTATTGGGTTCTCCAGGCCTACATACTCCGTAGAATACCCTCTACACCATAACAGATGTTGGCACGGAAACTAGAAAATGCAAAAGACAAGTTTATTAAGACCCCATGGGGTGGTGGTACATTCCTACAGCACCCTTCAGTAATGCAAGAAGTATCACCCCGAACATCGGTGCAAGTCCTTCTTTTATACAGTTTACAGTAATAAAAATGTAGGCGGAATACATTTACAGAGTTTTAGGTACATATATGGTCATTTTTGGAACACAGCCAACTCATGGGAGGAGCTATAACACCACTGGTCAGTTTGGCGAAACATTCCTAAGTGATGACTGTTCAGACTAAACTGCGCATGTGTGAGCTTGACCAATACTAAAAATAGCCTGTTGCTGGGCAAACTCGAGTGGTCAGTGGTACAGAGGAAGGACAAAAGGGCATGCTGACCACGAGGCAGCGCATTCATCTAAAATGGCCGCCGATGCATACAAAATGGCTTCAGACAACCATAGTCAAGATAAGGGAAAATACGTGTAGCAAAGCTTAACGCTAACCCGATCACCGTCAAATTACAACAACTCCTTATGGATACGTGTATCCTATAGAGATTAAGCCATAATCCCCGCTGTCTCACTATGGAATCATTTTGTATTTAAAAAGATGCCTAACTCACTTCAAGGATGGATACTGGTCAAATGACACGCGGCGCAATAAATGGGCCCAAGTTGTGGACTCCCGGCTATTTTGCTCACAATTACTGAGGACCTAGCATTTGGTTTAAAGGAGGTGTCCACTAGGCTATTTAGCATTGGGGACATAGGGACAATTATTGGCTCTAATAATAGCCTTACTTCCTCAATCCTGCATCATTGACTCGCAGGCCCCCTTTCACAACAAAAAGTTGGTTTAATAAGGAGCACAGTAGAATTGTTCCCTATTGGTCAGGGCAATAAAAGCTAAAGATATGCAGCAGGTCCACTTCGCAAGGAAACTCTATAAAACTCAGGCCTAGGTGAAAAGAGAGAGGGATGAGGGGAGATGAATAGACTTCCAAGCTGCTTCTTCTGCCAAGACTGTTAGATTTTGGAAACTAGTTAAGTGGGGTAGAGACGGGCAAGCCCACCCACCCCATAATTCTATTGCCCTTGTCCGTTGATCATATTTTCCATCTATAGTCTGAGGTCACTTCCTCCAATGCTGCCAGGAGTGAGTTCAATTATCCATTGGCATCTTTCCCTGTAGCCTCAGTCTGAGGTCTATATGATGCTGCAGATGTCGCTAAAGCTCTATATGCAATGACCAGAGGCAGAGCACCAGCCCCAGACAGTGAATCAATCAATCAATCAATCAGCAGAATTTGTATAGCGCGCTACTCACCCGTAAGGGTCTCAAGGCGCTGAGGGGGAGGAGGGGTCGATACTGCTCAAACAGCCAGGTCTGGAGTTGTTTCCTGAAGGAGAGATGGTCCACGGTCAGCCGTAGATGAGTGGGGAGGGTGTTCAATGTCTTGGCTGCCAGGTAGGAGAAGGATCTTCCTCCGACGGTGGATTTGCGGATACGTGGGGTGAGGGCGAGGCTAGCGGATCGGAGCTGGCGGGTGGGTGTGTAGAATGTGAGGCAGCTGTTGAAGTACTTCGGGCCCGTGTCGTGGAGAGCTTTGTGTGCTTGGGTGAAGAGTCTGAACGTGATCCTTTAGTTGACGGGGAGCCAGTGCAGGTCTTTCAGGTGGGCAGATATGTGGCTGTGGCGAGGGATGTGCAGGATGAGTCGTGCTAAGGCGTTCTGAATGCGCTGGAGTCTTTTCTGGAGTTTGGCTGTGGTTCCGGCGTAGAGGGTGTTCCTGTAGTCCAGATGGCTGGTGAAGAGGGCCTGGGTGACCGTCTTCCTGGTTTCGGTGGGGATCCATCGGAAGATTTTTCGGAGCATGCGCAGGGTGTTAAAGCAGGATGACGAGACGGCGTTGACTTGCTTGGTCATCGTGAGGGAGGAGTCCAGGATGAAGCCCAGGTTGCGTGCGTGGTCCGTTGGCTTGGGTGCGGTGCCCAGGGCTGGGGGCCACCAGGAGTCGTCCCAGGCGGAGGGAGATGGTCCGAGGATGAGGACTTCCGTCTTGTCTGAGTTCAGTTTCAGGCGGCTGATCTTCATCCATTCCGCGACGTCTTTCATTCCTTCATGGAGGTTGGCTTTGGCGGTGGCGGGGTCGTTGGTGTGGGAGAGGATTAGCTGGGTGTCGTCGGCGTAGGAGATGATGTTGAGGTTGTGTTGTGCGTGCGATGGCTGCGAGAGGGCTCATGTAGATGTTGAAGAGGGTGGGGCTGAGTGAGGATCCTTGCGGAACGCCGCAGATGACTTCGGAGGCCGCGGATCGAAACGGGAAGAGGCCGACTCTCTGGGTTCTTCCATCGAGGAACAAGATGATCCACTCCAGGGCCGCTCCTTGGATTCCGGTGTTGCTGAGGCGCTGTATCAGGGTGCAGTGGCATACAGTGTTGAAGGCTGCTGAGAGGTCCAGGAGGATGAGGGCAGCAGTTTCCCCATTGTTGAGCAGGGACCTGATGCCGTCGGTGGCTGCGATGAGGGTGGTCTTGGTGCTGTGGTTTGCCCGGAAACCGGACTGTGAGGGGTCGAGGGATCCGCTGGTCTTGATGAAGGCAGAGAGTTGTCTGTTGACGGTCTTCTCGATAACTTTGGCTGGAAAGGGTAGGAGCGAGATGGGGCGGACGTTCTTCAGGTCAGTGGGGTCCGCGGTGGGTTTCTTCAGAAGGGCGCTCAGCTCGGCATGTTTCCAACTCTCCAGGAAGGTGGCGGATGCGAGGGAGCTGTTGATGATGTTCCAGAGTTGGGGTGCGATGATGGCGTCGGCTTTGTTGAAGATGTGGTGTGGGCAGGGGTTGGTAGGGGAGCCAGAGTGGATGGTGTTCATCAGGCAGGTGGTGTCTTAGGTGCTGATAGGGGTCCAGGTGCAGAGGGTGGTGGTGGGGGGCGCTGGTTCAGTGATTATGTGCTTGGTCAGCGCGCCAAAGCTGTTGTGTACGTCGGCGATCTTGCGGTGGAAGAACGAGGCAAGTGAGTCGCAAAGGTCTTGCGAGGATGTGATGTTGCAGGCGCTGGGGCTGGAGAGCTCTTTAACGATGCTGAAGAGTTCCTTGCTGTTGTGGGTGTTGTTGTCCAGTCGTTCTTTGAATGTTGTCTTCATGGTGGAGTGGATCAGCTGATGGTGCTTGCGGGTGGTGTTCTTGAGGGCAGTCATGTGCTCTGCTGTCTGGTCGTGGCGCCAGGCTTTCTCGAGGGTGCGGCAGGTTTTCTTGGAGTTTTTGAGGTCATTGGTAAACCACGAGGCTTTCCTGCTGCCGGGTCTGCTGGGAGGGTTTTTCAGTGGTGCGAGTTTGTTGGCGCAGTTGGTGAGCCACTGTGTGAGGTTGCGGGCTGGTTCGTTGGGGTCTGTCGTGTTGGTGGGTGGGTTCTGGCTGAGGGCGGTGGTGAGCTGGTCAGCGGTGATCTTGCTCCAGCTTCTGTGGAGAACCTGTTGCGGGTGGTGGTGGGTCGTGGTTCTTCTGAAGTTGAAGTGGACGCAGCTGTGGTCTGTCCAGTGTAGTCTGGTTGAGTGGCTGAAGTGGATGTGCTTGCTGGAGGAGAAGATGGGGTCAAGAGTGTGGCCGGCGTAATGGGTGGGGATGTTCACCAGTTGCTTGAGTCCGAGGTTGGCGAGGTTGTTTAGCAGGGTGGCGGTGTTGCAGTCCTTGTTGTTCTCCAGGTGGAAGTTGAGGTCCCCTAGGAGGATGTAGTCTGTGGAGGTGAGGGCGTGCGGACTGACGAAGTCTGCGATGGCTTCACTGAATTGTGTGCTTGATCCCGGGGGTCTGTAGATGAGGGTGCCTCCGAGGGTCATCTTGGGGTCGGTGTGAATCTGGAAGTGAAGGTGCTCGGCGGCGGTGAGGGTGTCGTCGAAGTTGGTCGTGATACGGATGGTGTTTCTGGGAACGATGGCGATGCCTCCTCCGGTTTGGTTGACGCGAACCCTCCGGGTGATCTAGTAGCCCTCCGGGATGGCTATGGCGATGTCGGGGCTGAGGAGGTGTTCATCCAGGTTTCTGTGAGGAAGGCGACGTCTGGTGATGTTGTGTCGAGGAGGTTCCAGAGTTCGCTGGCGTGTCTGTGGACGGAGCGGGTGTTGATCAGGATGCACTTGAGGTGGTTGCTGCTGGAGCTCGGCTTGGCAGGTGCGGTGCAGGATCGGACGCAGGTGAATTGGCAGGCCTGGCAGGTGAAGGGTCCGTGGGTGCGTTTTGGGATGGCTCGGTAGCAGGCAGGGTTCCGGCAGGCATTGAGTTCGTGAAGCATGGCGGCGTCGTAAGTGTGTCGGGTGCGTTGGCATCTTCGCGGACCAGGGGTTCTGGCGCTGGGCGCGGTCCAGGCGTAGACGGGCTTGCCTTTGGCGCACAATCGGCACGCCCGCTGCACACGTCCTCTGCGTTTCTGTGTGGCGACCTCCATAAATGACGAAGTGGGAGGGAGGAGCAGCTGGGAGGCGGGACCGGGGTGGCCAATCGGTGGGGTACAGAAAAAAAGTGGGCGGGCCGCAGGGGAGCAGCGGCGGGGAGGGGGAGAAGCAGCGGGAAACTGGCGCGGGCACATGGGGACAGCAAAATTACAAGGGCACAGCTAAGACAAAACCAGAGAGACTGGGAAAAAATACAGGGGCACAAGCTAAGAAAAATACAAATAAACTGCCACAAGTCACATGCAACAATCCTGGCAGGCACTCAGCTGGAGCGAGGAAGCAGCTGAGGGCTCACGGCAGCAGCAGGGGGGGGGGGGGGGGGGTCAGGGTTCCTGGCACTCACAGGGGGGAACCACATGATGTGTGAAGCGACCGGACCTGCAAGCAGGGACAGGGTCACAGCTCACCACCGTGCGGCGACCTCCATAAAGCATTCCATAAACATTCCTGCTGATGTATTTTTGCAAGATTGGGCAAAGTGGTCTAAGTATCTACTCATTGTGGCGAACGCTGTCTCGAGTGGTGTCCCCATTCCTGCTTCCTCCAAGGGAGCTACACTAATTCCTATTTATAACAAGCATTTACAATGCAATGGTTTTGCCTTTGTTAAAGTTAGAGCTATTGGCATTGCTCTTGACATTATTTTTATTTATGTTTTTTTTAACATAAATAAATGGCATTGTCATTTACAATGCCACTAGCTTTCTCTCGCAAATGACACACACAAACACACACCCCCACACAGAGCCCCCCACACACAGCTACACAGAGCCCCCCACACACACAGCCACACAGAGCCCCCCACACACACAGCCACACAAAGCTTCCTACACACACAGCCACACAGAGCCCTCCACACACGCCCACACAGCACAAGCAGGCAACAGGGGCACACGGAGGCACAAGCAGGCAACAGGGGCACACAGAGGCACAAGCAGGCAACAGGGGCATACTGAGGCACAAGCAGGCAACAGGGGCACACGCAACAGGGGCACGAAAACGGAGGCACAAGCAGGCAACAGGGGCACGAAAACGGAGGCACAAGCAGGCAACAGGGGCACGAAAACGGAGGCACAAGCAGGCAACAGGGGCACGAAAACAGAGGCACAAGCAGGCAACAGGGGCACCCAGAGGCACAAGCAGGCAACAGGGGCACACAGAGGCACAAGCAGGCAACAGGGGCACAAGCAGGCAACAGGGGCACGAAAACAGGCACAATCAGGCAACAGGGGCACGAAAACTGAGGCACAAGCAGGCAACAGGGGCACACGGAGGCACAAGCAGGCAACAGGGGCACACGGAGGCACAAGCAGGCAACAGGGGCACACAGAGGCACAAGCAGGCAACAGGGGCACACGCAACAGGGGCACGAAAACTGAGGCACAAGCAGGCAACAGGGGCACGAAAACGGAGGCACAAGCAGGCAACAGGGGCACGAAAACGGAGGCACAAGCAGGCAACAGGGGCACGAAAACAGAGGCACAAGCAGGCAACAGGGGCACGAAAACGGAGGCACAAGCAGGCAACAGGGGCACAAAAACGGAGGCACAAGCAGGCAACAGGGGCACCCAGAGGCACAAGCAGGCAATAGGTGCACACAGAGGCACAAGCAGGCAATAGGGGCACACAGAGGCACAAGCAGGCAACAGGGGCACAAGCAGGCAACAGGGGCACGAAAACAGGCACAAGCAGGCAACAGGGGCACGAAAACTGAGGCACAAGCAGGCAACAGGGGCACACAGGGGCACAAGCAGGCAACAGGGGCACACAGAGGCACAAGCAGGCAACAGGGGCACACAGAGGCACAAGCAGGCAACAGGGGCACACGGAGGCACAAGCAGGCAACAGGGGCACGAAAACTGAGGCACAAGCAGGCAACAGGGGCACGAAAACTGAGGCACCAGCAGGCAACAGGGGCACACGGAGGCACCAGCAGGCAACAGGGGCACACGGAGGCACAAGCAGGCAACAGGGGCACACGGAGGCACAAGCAGGCAACAGGGGCACACGGAGGCACAAGCAGGCAACAGGGGCACACGGAGGCACAAGCACGCAACAGGGGCACACGGAGGCACAAGCAGGCAACAGGGGCACACGGAGGCACAAGCAGGCAACAGGGGCACACGGAGGCACAAGCAGGCAACAGGGGCACACGGAGGCACAAGCGGGTTGGGGTTGGAATCTTCACAAGAGGCTCCCAGAGAATATTCAGAGGTTGACAGTTCTAGTTAAAAAAAAGCCCTCTTCTCATAAAATCATATCCTATGACCCATTAACTGACATCTCTCTTTTTAAGTAACTTCTAAATATCAAAGTGTTTAGAAGATGTTACTGGAATTAAAATCAAAATCAAAGAGGAAGGCTTGTCTCCACAGATATACAACATTAAAACATAGGGGACAAGTCATCAAGAAAACAGACTACTGCATGTCCCTGGTGTAATTTATGAACATACTAAAAGATGTCCAACCTGAGCAAGGCAGGATGACAGAAGCCTGGGTTACTTCTGATCACAAAGTTGACCAGCACATCCATTTCCAGTAAGGGTGGCTTTGAAATTGCTCTACAATGCTTACAAATGTTTCTGAAAAAACAGTGCCACCCGTTAGGGAAGCCCTAACCGCGAGAGCCAGATCGCCGGAGCTGCGCCTCGGGGGTACCACACGGCCCGACAAAGCTAGGCCTGAAGATCTGACCCAGGAGCCCGGCGGTGCAGCTGAGTGCAGCTGAATCTCCTTCACTCGCTCTCTCGCCCCCTTGTTCCTCCCACTCCACCCACGGATTGTTCGTGTTTGGCTCGCCCCCACTCTGTGTGTCCTTATGTCCAGCTGTTCAGAGAAGCCCAGCTGAGGGCCTCTAGGACGTCAAGGGGTTGAACACTCGAGTTGTAATTCTTTGATTACCCCCCGTCGGTCTGGCTCCTGTGTAAGGCGCTTTGCTTCTCCTGTAGGTCTGGGAGGACACGTGTGAGACTCTGCCCCAGCTCTTCTAGCCTGGTCTGACCCGAAGGAAGCCCGGAGCCCAGGGATGCCTGGAAGACCCCCCTCCCGCTCTTGTCGGTCTGGCTCCTGTGTACGGCGCTTTGTTTCTCCTGTAGCTCTGGGAGCAGAAGTGCGAGACTCTGCCCCAGCTTCCAGAGAAAAGAAAGGCAAGCTCTCCCCCTGATCAGCACTGGTGCCATTTCTAAATCTAACACAAACAGCAACCCGAGCAGAGCGGTCCAAGCACTGGAGGACACCACAAACCCTCTGAGTGAACGCTGCACCCAGCACTCCCCATGGCCCACTGCCCACTCCCCACGGCCCTACGCATGGGAGACGCTGCGTGCATTCCACGTGTTCTTTTCGGCCAAGTCATAAAAAAAAAAATCAGTCTCAATATTGTGACGCATGCCCCCGTTACGAGTGCTCGCTTAATTCAGATGGGGCCAGTAACAGCAGGTCCCGGGTCCATTGGGTTTTTCGGATCGCTGTCATTATATGCAGAGATTTCCACTGCTAGAAGCAGCCGGTGGAAGCTTTTTCTTTGATGGGGGGGAGGCTGGAAGGGGGGAGGGGGCCAGAGATGAGATTCGTTGTAGAATAGTCTTCAAACGGGGCTGAATAGTTCAGGGTGACTACTCCGAAATGCACACGCGTCTGACAGTTCTGCAGCATGTCCCTCCCCCAGAACCACCTCTTACTGACAACTTCGATATTAAGACTACCTTGTACTGACAGACCTTTAGTATACACTGGCCCTACCTTACTGGTCCTCTCCTATTACCCATATACCTTTCGCTCACCTTCCGCACCCGACGCTTGAGCAGTGCCTCCGCTGCAAACACTCGCTCCCCAACAGCCGAGAGCTCCATGTCCGTCCCGTTCCCTACACCCATCAGTGGCCCAGGCAGCCCATAATACTCTCGTGACGTAACTGTC
Organism: Lissotriton vulgaris; assembly: GCF_964263255.1. Taxonomy (NCBI): domain Eukaryota; kingdom Metazoa; phylum Chordata; class Amphibia; order Caudata; family Salamandridae; genus Lissotriton; species Lissotriton vulgaris. The sequence continues at coordinate 24,491,795 of NC_141685.1, forward strand.
GTTGCCAGCGCCGTTGCTAAGGACTGAGCTCCGTGGAATATTCCGCTGCACCTCCATTGGCTGCAACGCCAGTACCGCCCCTCCCCTGTCCCAGAGTGTTGCTACGTGACCTGCACAGGAGAAACGGCACTGCGGGAACAGGGCGGCCCAGGCAGCTGTAGGGGGGCGGGAACGGGAGCCGAGGCAGCGGTAGGGGGCGGGAACAGGGCCGGGGAGACACGGAGAGCGGGAGAGGGGGTGGGAACCGGCAAACATTTCGCTCACCTTCCGCACCCGACGCTTGAGCAGTGCCTCCGCTGCAAACACTCGCTCCCCAACAGCCGAGAGCTCCATGTCCGTCCCGTTCCCTACAGTGCCGGCAATGCCGGACCAGACTCGGGGGCGTTCCCGGCGTCGCGTGACGTCGGCAAAAGCCAAAGAATGTCGGGAACGCCCCCGTGTCTGGTCCGGCATTGACGGACAGGCCCCTCGTCCAATGGCAAGGCTCCATTTACGGAGCCAGCCAATGAATGAGGAGGGCCGACCCAAAGCACACTACAATTCTCATCAGGTTTTCGCCTGCGCGAAAAAGCTGCGCAGAAAGCGCAGCTTTCGCCAGGCAAAACCTAAAAAAGACCGGTGCCTGCTGCCTGGGAACTAGTGGCCTATTAGTTAATTGATTGAGCCCAAAAATCTTTGCCCGATTTCGTTTAAAATCCAGGATTGCATAATTGATAATTATATCCTTCCATGCTTGCAAACAGGTTACTGCAAGATCAGCACTATCGATCACATTTTCTGTTTCTTACTTCTATACTGGAGGGTAGTGAAAATCAGCAGAGGCAGCATGTATGCTAACTTCGTCGACCTCAAATAGGCATTTGATTTGGTTCCCCATAAGTAGTTCTGGTCATTCATCCTTGAATTGGGCATGACGTTAGATCTGCTTTCTCTGGTAATTTATATGCATCAAGGTAATTTTGCCCAGGTTCGTTGGGGTGGGCTGGGTACCTATAGACAAAAGTGTTCGCCAAATCTGTGTTTTGGCCCATACTCTGTTCTCCTTGTTCCAAAATGGCACTGTTCATTTTCTCTCTTGCTTTCCTACCGACGCCCTTACTCTGGCTAGTATGGAAAAACCCATATTGTTGTTTGCAGGGGATACTTTGCTGATCTCGGAAACACCAGGATGTCGGCAACTTGACCTGCACCATTTCGAGGAGTTCTTGAGACAAATGCCATCAAGACTAAATATATGTCTTTCAAACAATATAGATCTTACAAGGGAAGAATAATGTTGGGGGACAGGCCACTTGAGAGGTAAGATGCATTTAATTATCTCGGTGTCTACTTGTGTTCGACCATGACACTCCTCGGAGTAGCTGAGAGCTATACAAAACACCCCCCTAACATAACATGTCCTGCAAGCACAAGTGGATGCCTTGGTTCCTAAGCACAGACAGATTATCTGTTATAGTGAAGGAACACAGTCACTCTTTTTCTAAATCAATCGGTCCAACTTTAAAAATCTATGATGCTAAAGTGTTGGGGTCGGTTCCATATGCTTCAGAACTCGGGAGATCCCCATTTCCTCACTAACCCTCTCAGAGAACAAGTTTCTGAAAAAGTGCAACTCACCTTCCCCATCTCTGATACTTGATCCGGGCAGAAAAGGGTTAGTTGATAAAGTCAAACTACACCAGTTAATATACTGGAGAAGGGCTTGGTCCACACCTGAACCTGCTCACTAAGCTTTGGCTCAGCAGGATGTTATAGATGCCGAAAGGCTTCACAAAATCAAGTGGCTACAGCAAATTAAAAGCCTTCTACTAGACATAGGCACAAGGGAACTTTGGGGCAACCCATCCTGCACACCTATCCCCTCATCAGAAATCGCATTACTAGATATGGATCTGGCAATGCGAAGCGAGAGGTGGAGAGCTAGTCGTTGACAGGAAGGTTCCTTGATTTCAAACGTCGCTCCTTACTGAAATCCTACTGGGACATTATCACTGTGCCTCTTGAAAGAAATCTCTATTTTCAATTCATAGTTGGCACTTTGCCTTTGAAATCTTTTACCAACAAATGGGACTCGGGGGAATACAATTCTTTATAACTAAACATATTTTAGCCCTACTCTAATCTAATGTATCATATAGATGCCTTACATCAACACTATGGGGCATTTGAGGACATTGAAAATGGATGGTGCCCAGATTTTGAATCTAACCTACTTGTATGCTGCAATGCTTTGGCTCTAATTTGAGAAAAAATAGTATGTAATTTATGTAATGTTTTTAAAAAATTTAATATTTCATATGCCGAATGTAACTATGTAAAATGATTTTATGCCATGAATTGTCGAAGTAAAACTTTTTGACTTGCTACTAGAACATACTACTAATGACAACATATGTCCTTGAATGTCATCAGAGGCAATGACATAAGTCAGAATTGGTCAGTTACTGTATTAATTCAATACTCCGCAGTTGTACTAATACTAACGTGTGAAAAGCATCTTCAGGAGTTGTTGGCACTCTGTCTGACTCATCACTAAGCAGGGACATCTTTGTGGTTTAACTGATTGAATCGTTCAGTTCACTTTGGCTTGGAAAAGGAACTGCCCTGAGAGAATACAAGTATTCTTTTATTAAATAAGGACCAGAAACAACATATATATATATATATATATATCATGGTTTGGTGGAATATGTTTCAACCTTTATAATCATTATTTTGCTTATGCTAATATGACCGAATGCCCACATTTCTCTTTGGATGTTTTTATGCATTATATGCATTTAATATCTTGCATGTTTTTATTGCTTTCATGATTTTATTATGTTTTTTGTGATCAATTAAATCTATGGTGAATATATTTTCCTAGAACAAATATTCATGTCATTTAGAATAATTGATAAAAACTATCATAAAATATTCTTGTTGATTGTCCTGATGCGTTCAATTACTTCATTTTGTGAGTAGGAGGAGCGCAAGGTTGTCATGGTGTGCAGATTTGTAGAGCGCATTATCACCCAGCAGGGTAGCCCGACGCTGAGTAGTTGTGAGTCTAGGCATCCCTTGGCCCTAGTGGGACTACTCGAAGGGTCTGGGTCTTCTTGCAGAATTCAAGAACTGAGGAGGAGGTATTTATGTGTAGCAGACGTTTGTTCCAAGTTTTAGGATCTATGTACGAGACATTTCGACCACCGAATCTGGTTTTCACTATGCCTGAGATCCTTACAAGTAGGAGTCTGGATGAGCAGAGGTGTCTGGAAGGTTTGTGAAAGCAGATGTGATTGTTGAGGTATTCTGGGCCAGTCTTATGTAGAGCCGTGAAAGTATGGGTGAGACGTCTGAATTGTGTTTGCCATCAGCGCAGGAGTAACAATTCCGCTTTTTACTTCACTGATTAAAAGGAGCCACAATAAGTATATTGATGTATAAACTGTCAGCAAATTGTTGCATCCGATATTTATTAGATGCAACTGAATCTACCTTAGCCCACAACTGACAAAGTTTACCAATGGTATGTATAGCGACAGAAACAAGTGTTTGGTATGTTTGTTGGGGATCAGGAAGGATAATATTAACATGCTTCATAAGCTAATTTCATTTTATGAGCCAAAGGGTTCTGGCTTCGAAGCTTAACCTGAGGTAAGGAAAGTGGCTCTGTTATGTTATGTTATTAGGGGATTTGTATAGCGCTCAGCTACTCAGACAGAGTGTCCCGACACTAGCAGACCCATATAGCACAAAAGGAAGACACAGATGAGATTACTGGCTGAAGAGCCATGTCTTGAGCACTTTTCTGAAAGATAATAGATTGTCAATTCTCCTTAAAGCCACTGGCAAGTTGTTCCAGGCCTTGGGTGCCAGGTATTTAAACGAAAGACCGCCAGTACGGGCTTTTTTAATGGCCGGTGTTCTGGCCAAGGCCAGTGAAGCTGAGCGAAGTGCTCTGGCTGGATGGTGAAAGCCAATCCGATTCCTCAGGTATCGCGCGCCCTTGCCATGCAGAGCCTTGAAGGCAATTGTGAGGGTCTTAAAAACAATACGCTGTCGAATGGACAGCCAGTGGAACTATTGCAGGACCCCAGACCCATGGGATCTACGGCCAAGACCAAAAATTGCCCGCGCCGCAGAGTTCTGCACCACCTGCAAACGGGACAAAAGATAGTCAGGGAGGCCAAGATAAAGCACATTCGCGTAATCCTTCTATGAGAAATAGATAAGAGTGGAAGGAATTTCTCCAGCATCTTGAGCAAGCCAAAACACTGTCCAACCAGGCTCATGATCAGAGGTTTGAAAGAGAGACCATTATCCATTTTCATCCTGAGATTTTTCGCCACCGAAGTGTCTGTGGCTGGAGGAAACATGTTGGCCCGCCACCACGATTTCCAGCCAGGGTCAGGGAAACAACCAAAGAAAAGAACCTCCGATTTATCGGAGTTACACTTCAACTGATTACGGTGGAACCAGGCGAAGACGGTGTTCAGGTAAATCCTGATCCGCTCCCCATCAAAATCGATGTTCTTCTCGCAGGTGAAGAGGAGCTGGGTGTCGTCAGCGTAGGAGACGACCTGGGCACCACACGACTCAGCCATCATCGCCAAAGGGGCCATAAAGAGAGAGTGGGGCTCAGAATGGATCCCTGAGGAACACCCACCTCCAAAGGCGGCACCACAGCTGAGTACGGGGGGCCCAGACCGTCTGTTGGCGGTCCGAAAGAAAGGATTTGAACCAGCTGAACACCGTCCCCTCAACCCCGATCTCCGAGTCTAGCAAGGAGACGGCTGTGGAGGACGGTGTCAAACGCCGCCGACAAGTCCAACATCACCAACAAAGCTTTCCCTCCCCTGTCAAGAACCTCCTTAATGGCCTCCGAAACCTCCAACAGAGCAGTTTCAGTGCTCAAATTGGCCCTGAAACCTGACTGCGTCTGATGAAGGGCATCGTGCGCTTCAACAAAGTCCGAAAGGACTGTCTGAACATGTTTTTCCATTACCTTTGCCAAGATCAGAAGCAGGGAGGTGGGCCGGTAGTTAGAATGGCATTTAGGGTGGAGAGTCTGTTTTTTTTCAGAAGGGGTAGCACCTGAGCCTGTTTCCATGCCTGCGGCACTACCCCCGACTCAAGAGAGCGATTTAAAATGGGATTCACAATGGGGTTAATGGCCGTAGCAATTTTAGCTAAAAACTTGGCAGGGCAGGGGTCCATCGGGGAACCTGATTTCATTTTAGAAAGCAGATCCAACGAAGTCAGGTGGCTGATAAGCAGAAATTCAGACAGCGTAGATCTATTCACACACCCCATGACATCTGTATCTGAAAATTCCAACAGCAAGGAATAATCAGAAAAGTGAGAAGAGATTTGTCCTGCTGCTAAGTGTGCAAGTCCCAGAGTGAAGCAAAACCTAAACATGTTTCCTGAATTGTATGATTTATAAAAAAAAAAGACATTTTGTGGATGCAGGTAAGTGGGGGAAAAGTATGTTCCTCGGCTATTTACAAGAGGAATAGCAGCTTTGCAAAAAGTATAACCAGGAGTCACATCTTGGTAAATAATCACAGCTGAATATGTAGCTGTATGGTTTTTCCAAAAGAGGCTGGAATCATGACTAGAATTATAAAGAGAAATCAACTTTTTCTGCTAACTGCCTAGATGAGTTGTTACACAAAGTTCCCATTTACTGTAATTATAAATTGCATGTGAGGCATACATCAGTGTGTATAACAATAAGTGTAACAGTTGTAACAATACACATTTTGTAATAATCAATGAATGAACATGGTTAATTATCTTCAATTTATCCCTATGACTAAGTTACACAATATTTCTTTAATGGCGTAGATATCACATGGGCCTGCATAAGGTGCTAGAGAGACAATATCATTCAAATTAGGATGAAAGTTGTGGTACCTGGCCCGTCTCTGGTAGTCCTCGGTCTGGTTGTTGACTTTAGGCCTGTACAAGACAAGCTCTTGCACATTACAGTGAGGTTCACACAGATAGATGTGAAATGTGGAGCTTTGCACTGATTTGAACTAGAGTTAGACAACCTGACCAGTAATATCCACTTACCATTCGACTAATAATCACACTTATAATTTGCAAGTACTCGAGAGGTGGTTTCCGAGAATAGTATTCCTTTTGAGTGGAGTTGTTAGGGCTGTGAGGACGGAACTAGTGACTTGTGGGAAATATTCTGTGTTGTGCGTTCCTGAGGATTCTTGGCTTGCTGGCATCTCAACGAGAGGAATGTCCTCAATAGGATTGATCTGGCGACTATCTAGTGTCAAATCAGAATGGACAGAATTGGCCACATGGTGAGATTTATGACAATAAAAGCCTTATGATTCTTCTTTCCTCCGGGAGTGGTGGGTGTGTGTAGTGGGAGGTGTTTTCTCCAACACAAACAATACAGTCATGAAATAAAGAATGTAATATTCCAGGCCAGATTTAAATTTAGCAAGAGAAAAAAAGTATTAAATAAAAATAACACTTTTGGAGCAAATTTTTGGATTCCTAATTTAAAAACAACCCCTGACCCAGGGTTACCACCTACAGACATCTTACGAGAGTAAAGCGCATTTGCACTTCTGCTGGGGAGTGTTGTTCAGTTCGGACTGTAATCCTGTGGATTGGGAAAAAAGATTTGGCCAAACAACATGTTTAAAAAAGCAGACGCACCTCCGTGAAAGGAGTGGAAGCGGCTATTGGCCCTGTGGACTCAACGCCCCTTTGATTGATGTTCAAGACGTGGGTGGGAACGAGCATCATTCAGTATGGCCCTCTGCATCACAGATGGAGTCCGTCATTCAAAACTGTTGCTGGTGCCTGGCAGCTCATTGGCAAAGAAGCAAAGCTGTTGGCTTGGCTCAAAGCTGGCACAGTAGGAGGGGGATCATGGCTCAACTTGCATGTTGTCACTGGTCTAAAATGGGTAAGCCATTTTAACATAATTCTCCTCTTCAGTAGAGTTTCAGGAGTTGCCAAACCTACAGCCCTTTCGGGGGCATTCTGGGAGCATCTGTACTCCTCTGGTTACAAAACTCTTGCAACATCTCATCTCACAGCTTCTTGAAGCAAGTTCGTCCAACCGACAGTGTGTGTAACAGAATCTGGTCAAATAATCCTGTGAATCAGAATCAAGCCCTGGAGGTAAAGATTCAAGGCACATGGAGAGAGTCCCTTTTCAATGTTCCTCTCGATGCAACAACCTCCTTTTGACTCTAGCAGGGACTCTGCCCTCATCTGGGTCTAAACTAGTCATAAAATGCCAGCGGGCCAAGCAGGAGTTTGTCTAAGGAGAACTAGCATTCTCCTGTAAAGAGTTAAAACACGTCCAAGCTTTTCAGAGATGCAACTCTTTTGTTTAGTGGCATCAAATTGTTAGCATCTGTTTTTAGAAGGGGCCTGGTATATAGAGCAAAAGGATGACTGGGCTATGCATCTACAAGCTAGCTGAAAGGGACAAACAATGGTGACTTAACTGATCCTAGGGCAAATTAGTGCCCCGGCCACATCATGGCATGCCCGCAGACTTGCAAATGCACTGAAGACATAAGTACACAGTTTTCCTTCTTGGTTGCCGTCAGATCGCGGCAGGAGACAAACAAAGAGTTTTCCTCAAAAGAAACAGCGGAAAGATGTCCAGTAAATGTATTTCTTAAGGGAGCAGTAGCAGAACATCGCCTGCATTGAAGGAAGCAGGCCACCATTACATGTGATCATACAATATCTTGATAAGGTGCCACAGATGAGGGATCTTCTTGTGTGCTGAGTGTCACAATAGAAATCATTCTCCCATCCATATAGGGCAATGGACATGGTTTCTCTCCATGTTGATGCCTTCAAGGGGAGGTTGTGTTTTATACACGACATGACAAAGTACAATTTCTAGGCTTTATTTGTTTCAAAGGACTGAAATGAAAACATTGTGCTTTACAACAGAAAGGCTTACAAAACAAAGGAGGAACACAGGGAAGAGCATAATACATAACACAGAATGGGTGGCAGAAACCCCAGTTAAACAACCTTCATCGTGTTAGACTGGATAATGTATACTGCTTAGCTTCTGGCATTATGCAGAAAAACCAGGGTAACGGGTGATGAGTGGGATTTTTTTTTTTACAGTGGAAACAATCCTCATGTTCAGGGTCTGTGATATACAAAATCCGTAACATTTCTCCGAGTATGTGGGAGGAGTCAGATTTATAGGACGTTCACTCCAAGCCACACCACAGAAGCCAAGATGCTCGGAATACTGTCTGGTTACCAAATGTAGAGTTTTACAACCTTCCGGTGAATGTCTCAGCTCTTGTGTGCTTCCTGAGTTTTTTATTTTATTTTTAACTGAACATGAGTGACAAGACTGCCTCAGATACTCATTTTAATTTTATTTCGGCACATTACAGAGTTCTGTAACTGAGGGTGAACAGGCCCAAGTAATTAACCCCTTATACTCAGCAGGCTGCAGCGCTAACACTGCTTTGAGAAGGGACTGGGGGCAGGCAAACGCAGACAACCAATAAGCTGTCCGCCTTGATTCAGTATATCACTTTGCCTGAACCAATGAAAGCGAACATTTATGGATGTGTGAAATTAATCACCTGAGGATTCAAGAACAAAATGAATTGATGTATTTCAGGTGTTTGACAGATTCAGGGGATATAAGAAGCAGCTTAGGGCCATATGTACAGATTTTAGGGAAAGCGATTTCCTAATTGCGATTCTCTGTGAATCGCAATTAGGAAATAGACTATCCCAAATGTATGAAATTCTTTCCGTTTTATTCAGCGATTCCTAGGTTGTTGCAAATCTCCCTACCTCATGAATATTCATGAGTAAAGTTGCACTTTGAGACCCACTGGGATTAGCAGCCATCATAGATCACCATGTCTGTGATTGCTTATTAATGAAGCAACTTTTTTTTAACTAAATGCAGCCCATTTTCCTTAAAGGAACACAGGATGCATTTTCAAAAAAAAAAAAAAAACCTTGAAGTTTAATTGTTTTTTTTTTTTTTAGATTAGGCAGTGGTCCCCATAGGACCCCTCCCTACTGTTAAAATATATATTTTTTTATTCTCAAAGGGGAAGGGGTCCCATTGCGAATGGGTTAACACCTCCTTAATTGAGTCAGTAAAATTATGCACTTGTAATTTGGTCGCAAAACATTCCTACATCCCATTCAGATTCAGTATGTGGGCGGGACGTCCTAAACACCCCGTTTCAAATACTGAATCGCAAAGACAAATTGAAATTCGGAAATGTGCTACCGAATCACAACTTGTGTTTTGTACATGTGTAAAAGTATGTTTTGTACATGTGTAAAAGTATGTTTTATACATGTGTAAAAGTATGTTTTGTACATATGTAAAAGCACGTTTTGGGGCCAGAAATGGCCAGACCGCAAAAATGGTTTCTACATACGGCCCTTAGCTTCCAGTGAGTTAAGCTTCAACAACTGTCAGGCAACCTGGCCTCAGGCTCACTCATGGATCAGTTGATGAATGCTGATAATTGATGTCAGTCCTGCATGTTGGTGATTAATATCAGTGTGCTGGATGTTGTTGACTCATGTCCGCTCTGGTTGTTGGAAGATGCTAACTTATTGCGAGTCCTGGGTGTTGGTGTCTATTGTCAGTTTTGGGTTTTGGTAACAGATGTCAGTTCGGGTTGTTGGTGCTGGATGACCCCCCACACCCCCAGCCCCACCCCGAGGCAAAGTTGCATCTATCGTGAAAAATGAAGGACCATTTTTATTCTGCACTATGAAACATTAGGATCAGTTTTGCAGTAGCTTTTTCAAACACCTGCACTTCTTAATTTGTGCACAGGAGCAATATTACCATATTTCAGATGTTTGCGTGATTTCATCTTTATAGATAGACTATTTATGTTTTCTTCTGATTCAGGTCTCTGAATAGGCTTTCATTTTACACACGGCAGGAGTCATAACAAAAGATTTCATGAGGAAGGATACGTTAGGGAAATGTTCTACATTACTAATCTTTACACTATTGACAAATACTATCATTATCATCTGTGCAAAAATAGATACATTCGCAGAATTGATTGTGTTTTCACTTTCACAGGCAATATCTTGAAGTGGTTTTAATAGGCCATACTGGGCAAAAATTGGTCGCAATCGATTACTCTTGGTCACAATGGTTTGTGATTTTACATTTTCTTGTCCCTAAAGGCATATTCCAACATTTGACACTCTTCAAAAAATCTCCATGCATTGTTCTCTGGTACATATTATTCAATTCCCACACTAGAGTCCATGCAAAACTTGCCACATTAATATACTGTTCACCAGTCAGGACGTTTCAATAACTATCAGCTTAAATCATTTCACTAGTTTCAATTTGTTTTACTAGTATGACAACGTGCCAAGGCTAGAGACTCTTTGGCTTTTTGAATAGCAGCACATTTAAATTACCCTGTTGGCTTTCATTCATTAGCTTGTTGTAGGAATTTACAGAAGGGCATTTCAGTTAACTGCTTCCACTTTTTTGCTCATCACAGTTTTCTTTTTTATATATGTAATCGCCTAGATCTTTTCCATGAGCAAAGTCACAGGAGGGAGCAGCTCTCTTACTACTGCAACTTATTTTATGTCAATCTGCTGAACGTTTGGCATGGGAATGTTTATAAAACAGCGTGAGTGTGTTGGGGTGGGGTGTGTGTGGGTGGGGGGGGGGTGTGATTAGGGGTGAATGGGGTGTGTGGTGAGAGTGCATTGGGACTGGAGTGCGTTGGGAATGCGGGTGTGTTGGGGGAGGCGGGGGCGTTGGGGGGTGCAGGGGTGTTGGGGGAATGCAGGGGTGTTGGGGGAATGCAGGGGCGTTGGGGGGGAATGCGTGGGCATTGGGGGATTTTGCAATTTAAAAAAAGCCCTTACAAGTGCCACCGTAAACAGGTTTGCAACTAAGCTAGATTTGCGCTCACCCATTAAGTCAGATTACGATTCTCACTTTAGCTTTTCAAAGATATTATTTCTCATGCAAACCAAATATTTTCTGCCTCATATGCCTAGGCAGACTGAGTTATTCATACATTCAAACACTGTTATGACTAGCCGCTTAGTTTTGGAGCGCACTGCTAACTTTTTTTTGGCAATTCCATGCTATCTCATCAGTAAGACTGATTTTAGAATTAGAGCTTGCGTAATATTCACTGCACTTGTAGGGGGATCAGTTCAGGTTAATGTCCATATGTTGTACTTTCCTTTAGTTTACATGGAATTATGTGAATGAACATCATTCCTGAGCGGAGGCGTGCCTAGCGTGCGTTCTCTCATGGTGAGTGAGGCTAATTTTGTGGTTGAATCCTTTTTGACATTCACTGCACCAGTAGGGTTTTTCCCCTGTGTGAGTTCTCTCATGCTGGGTCAGATGAATTTTCTGACTGAAGCTTTTTTGACATTCTTCACACTGATAGGGCTTTTCTCCTGTGTGGGTTCTCTCATGATGTACGAGATGGATTTTCTGACTGAAGCTTTTTTCACATTCTGTGCATTTATAGGGTTTTTCTCCGGTGTGTGTCTTTTCATGCTGAGTTAGACTACATCTCTTAGTAAAACATTTTTGACATTCACTGCACTGATATGGCTTTTCTCCGGTGTGAATTTTTTCATGCTTAGCAAGAGTACTTTTATCGTTGAAGCTTTTCTGGCATTCAGTGCACTGATATGGTTTATGTCCCAAGTGTGATCTTTCATGTAATGTGAGACTGATTTTATGACGGTAGGTTTTACCACACTCAGAACACAAATACCGTTTTTCTCCTGCATGTGCACCTTCATGCTGAATTAGACTCGCTTTTTTGCTGAAACTTTTTGGACATTCAGTGCACTGATATATTTTTTGACCCAAATGTGTTCTTTCATGTCGTGTCAGATAGTGTTTTTGACTAAATCTTTTCTCACAATCAGAGCACTGATAAGGCTTTTGTTCAGAGTGTGATTTCATATGTCGAGTCAAGTAGGATTGTTGAGTAAAGGTTTTCTCACATTCAGAACATTGATAAGGTATCTCTCCTGTACACCTCTTTTTCTGTACTGCCCTGTTCAAATTACAAGCTAGGTTTGTCTCTTGTGAAGTGCATGGGTACACTACTTCTGCAATCTGCACAGTCTTATAAATAATGTACACTGTTTTTTGATTCAAATTGTGCTGTTGTTCTGGCTCTTGCTTTACAGTCACAAAACCCTCCATCTCCTCGAACATGTGTGTCCTTGCTGCCCCCAACTTAAGGGTTCATTGACATAAGAAATTATACTGCATTTACAATCAGTCAGCGACTCTGCTCTGTATTGTCGTTACTTCCTTGCCAAATCCAGCTTTTAGAAATTGGTTTCTTCTAAAATCTCTGGAACATCTCGCTCTTTGTAGTCTATTTGCTGCAAATGACAGAATCCTTAAGTTTTCTTCCTGTCCACACTTGAAGCCACCTGCAGTATAAAAAAAAAGAATTAAAGTGATATCTTTCAAGGTGTAAACTAATTTTAACGAAATTGTTTAACAGTGAATGGCAGCATTCTGGAAGTAATGCATGTACTTTTCCGATGGGATAGAGTTGGTAGGGTTTTGAGGCAAGGATAAATGAGACCAACATAAAATAAAGCAGATGGATATGTTAACAATAAGTGTGCACTCACTCATATCAGTAACATAAAATGATAAATCTATTTACATTTTGTATACACCGTTAAAGAATTAAAAACAAATTGTTTTGCCATGTCGAATGATATCAAAATGAATAAACTAAATTTGAAACTGGCATAATCTTGTAAAAGGCTGAATGAAAGCCTTGAACGATTGTGCTGCCGGGCACCCAGACTAATCCTACAGAATCCAGTACTCTCCCAAGGAGTTAGAGGTCAGACCCCTAGAGGAGGTCCCACGCATAGAGCCCTCCAGGTGGTAGAGGGGGCTCGGACTGACTTCCTACCATGATCGAGCGCACAGATGCCAAGGTAAGTGCCATACAGTGGCAGCCCAACAATTGCAAATTGAGCTCAGCGGACCAAGGGGGCCGCAGACTTCACTTTCCGAGCCCCACGAAGCCATGATGGGAAGCGCATAGACGCCTGCAGAGGCTTGGCTGAGATGTACTGGCACAGCCGGGCACACTGGGGCTGAATGGCTTCCTAGAAATAAACTGATTGCTGGGGCACGCAATGCAGGTTGGAGCCTAGAAGCCTGGAGGATGGTTGCCACAATGAGAGCGGCTAGATAATGGAGATGAGGTCAGCAAAGTCCCCAGGCGGTAACTGACCCTGCCCTTCCTGTGTGGCGGACTGCTGATGCAGAGAGCGTATACAGTTGCAGGAGGCCTGCCTGAGAAGGCATAGAGGGCCGGGCCTGTGAAGTGCATACAAGTTGACATACAGGTGCCACCTGTGCAACCCCTCCTCCCTCCCCATTGACGTGATCATATAGTTAGGACTGCGACCCGGTAACCCTGAGCTTCCAACTGATAAGAGGTTGCTGAGAAGGGATCTTCCAGCTACTAAACTAACCTTTGAGACGTGGGCGGTAGTGGATGAGAGGGAGGCTTGAGGGCTAGGTCCTTGTTCATGCCTTGGAGGACTTTACATGGTTTTCTTCATGTTCTTGTTTTGGAGGCAATAGGTGGCAGACAGACCTGAAGAAGACAGTCTGACCTGCAGTGGGCTGGGCCGCTGTTTTGAGAGGGTACCTAGGGGATAGCAGAGCACCTGCTGAGACATAGAATTTGAAGGAGCGGGATAGGCCCTTGTGGCAATAACTATTCTGTGTAGTTATGGGCCGAGATAGATCTTCTAGTACAGGCCAATAACCAAAAATGTACAGATATACAGAGGCGGGAGGAGGCCCTCCATGGGAATCGCAGAGCAGACAAGGCCTATTTCCACGGGTGGATGAAATGTTCACTCCCCAGATACTGATGGCTATTACCCAACTGAAACAGATGCTAGAAGAATACATGGATTCCATATTCATTGATAGTAATATTTGGATCGCCATAAGGTGAGGGAGCGACTGCTGCAGACAGAACTAATGTGGTTGAGCTCACTGCTAAACTGCCTCCTAATCCTCACCCAGGTTAAACTTCCATCATTAGCAATTTAGGGGTCCTGAGTTCCAATCGTTACCCTTCTTCCTTCCGATCCTCGCCCAAGGTGGAACCCAACCCATCCACCAGACCCCCTAACCATTGGGTCTTTACTGTCCCTCAACACAAGAAGCCCATTGGGGACCACCCTTTCACCTATGGAGGGAACTGGCCTTCTCGTGCTACTCACATATCACCCTATGCTCAACCCCATAACAATAAATAACAGCACTCTAGATAACTAACTCTACTAAACTCCCCTCCTCTCATCACTTCTACCTCAAGGAGCACCCCACTCACCCACTGTGCCTCCCAACACCTGGCACTCAACTGCCCTATAGCACAAAAGATACATGGAGGAAAACTGTAGAACACCACATCCCTCTACTCTTCATACCCCCTCCATGTCACCAACCACTAGCCCCCAACCTCCACTTATACTATCATCCGGGACTATGTGGAACCTACATTACCTACCACTGTTCCTTTTACGAGGGGACATCACTCCCTTCCTATCACCAGACCAACTAACCACTCCTTATACCCCGCAAACCCTTGAGGTTGAACTGAAAGAAATCAAGCAGGGTCTTCTGAACCTACTACACTTTTCTTCAATGATGGAGGAGCGCAGGAATCTCTACATGTCCTTCAAGAATAATAAATCGCGCCTCCCCACTATGGCTAAACTCTGCCAAAGTCAAGACTCATCTTGGAAAACGAGGCAAATTTTACCTGGAAATCTAGGCCTCGTTAACCATCACGCCAGGCCACATAGGATCACTGACCCTATGTCTGATGCGGACATTCACTCCTTTCTACTTCATTACAATACCGCCCATATTAAAACTTCTCTCCCACCATCCAAGATCCAGAATATTTCCTCCATCTCATTTAGAGAATCCAGTGTCAATATCAGAACATTGTTGTTGGAGTCTCCTAAATATCTGATAGGGAGACTCCAGAGAATACAGTTGATGGCGGCTAAGTTCGCACTAATGAGACCACGTCAGTCTTCAGCGTCTCAGGCCTTGGCCGAGCTCCACTGGCTCTCAGTTATGCAGAGGGTACAGTTCAAGTCAATGTGCATAGTCTCTAAGGCTCTGTATGGCATTGGGTCCAAGCCATTACAGAGCAGGTTTGAATGGTATGTCCCCCACGTAACCTTCGCTCCTCCTCAGCTAAACTGGTGGGAGTATCCAGGTTTAGAAGTTAGATCTGGAGGAAGAGCTTTTAGTATTGCAGCAGCTTCGGCTTGGAACAAACTCCCAGCCGAACGTAGACAGATAGGTAATCTGTTGCCGTTCAGAAAGAAGTTAAAGACCTGGCTCTTTCCTAGGGCATAAGTAAGTGGCTGTGACTTTCTTATCCTTTACGACCCTGTACTCGCTATTACACTCAAGGTTTATTGATCTCACGTGTTCAAGCGCCAGGATACCGTAGGGTCACAGTGCGCTCTATAAATGCGGGATACAATACATTCAATACTTTAAGCCTTGATAATTTACCACCAGTCTCCACATCTCCCCATGAAGCTGTGGTTACCAAATACCACCTCAAGTCAATGCTTTTGAATTGCAGGTCAGTGGTTAGGCATGCTGCGAATATAGTCAACCACTTATTCTTGCAAGATCTGGACCTCCTGATCCTACCACAAACTTGGCTTAATGTTTCCTCCTCACCAATTTTGGACCTTCTAGTTCCCCCTGAATATAACCTAATCACATTGGACAGACCTCACAAAGTTGGGGGAGGCGTAGCTTGCATCTCTCGCTCAACTCTCACTGGTTGCTTGTCTCTATTTGCGTTTTCTCTCCCTTCTTCTTTTGCCTTTCTCTCTCTCTCACGAGTCCGAAGCTGCTGGCTTCTGCTCTCCCTCTTGGCGCGCGTAGATGCATGATAATGCAGAGATGACGCAACTGCTGACACGACACGCACACTAAAAGCTGTAACCTGGAATGTGAAGGGCCTGAACTGCGGTAGAAAGATGCGTTAGTGGCAACGTTTCTTAATTGATATGGAGCAGAGTCTGCTTTTTACAAGAGCTGAATCTGATAGGAGCCTCGTGTTCGCGCCTGTGAGCGGGAAGGATGGGTGAAAAGTTCGTAGCAGGATACTTCAACTACGCCAGGGGCACAGCCATCGTTCTCAGAAAGGGCTTCCTTTGGCATACGCGCACTGCAATATGCGACCGCCAGGGTCGGTATGTGATCGTGGAGGGGGATTTTGTAGGTCGCCCAGTGAGACTCATATCAATATACGGCCCCAACACCGAGGAGCCCCAGTTGATTAGCGAGATGCGGCGGTTGGCAAACTCCCTAGGCCCCGGGGCAGTGCTATGGGGAGGTGATTTTGACGTGGTTCTCAACTCCAATTAGGACAGATCAAATGGTTCTCGCCGGCCTCACGCCTGAGCTGCGGCGCAACTGCAGGCCCTTATTGAAGACCAGGATCTGATAGATGTTTGGCGCTGCCAACACCAATCCAGCCGAGAGGGGAGTTGCATTTTCTCTGCGGGCCCCTCGTGGTCTAAAATTGACTACCAACTCATATCCTGTGACGTGGACACTTGGGTTAGACATTGTGCCCATCTTGCCTGAACCCTATCAGATAACGCTCCAGTACTATTAGAATTTATTTTAACAGACGCGCCGAATAGAGCCTTCAGCTGGAGACTTCCAGCTGGTGGCCTCTGGGAACAGGTGCTGCGAGAGGAGATTGGATCAGCCATACTTTGACACCAAAGTCAGCTCTGCGGACCCCCTGTCCACTCTATGGGAGGCGTTTACAACAGTCATAAGGGGCAAGTGTATTGCTAAACAAATTGGTGTTCTACGTTCACTGAGGAATGATCAGCAGTGGCTAGAGAAAGATTCACTCGCTTGAATTAGAATTCTTCAAGTCCAATCAGCTCATGAACCTTGGGCAGATCAAGGCTAAGATAGCGGAATTTGAGGATGCTGAACACAGAGAAACGCATTTCCTAGGTCGGGCGGAGCGCGCTCGCCAATACGGGGAGGGTGACCAGGTCGGCAAAACCTTTACACGTCGTCTTAAAAAGCCTTGGGCAAATGCCGTCAAGCTCTTCAAAGATCTTATACCTTCCATAATCCCACTCTGGTCCAAGATTGTCCATGAATCTCTCCTTCAAAGCAGGATTCCAGATTGCCTCAAGATTGGCCAAGTCACCTCCATACCTAAAAAGCCAAATGCAGACTTAAATGATTCTAACAACTTTAGGCCCATTTCCAATATCATGACCCTAGCCAAACTACTTGAGAAATACGTTCACACACAACTGCGTAATAACATTGATCAGTTTCAACTCCTTGATCAATTCCAATCAGGTTTCCAAGCGGGTCACAGTACCGAATCAGCCCTGACACACATTACTGATGGCACTCAGATTTCTGGACTGAAATGAAAGCTGCCTAAATTTTTCTCCTGCATCTCTCCTCAGTGTTCGACACCGTCAAACTTGATAACTTGATTGATCTTCTGAAAAAAAGGATGGGCTCATTAGGCACAGTTATAAATTGGTTTGCCTCATTCCTTACACAATAGATCACAGAGAATCAAAGTCAACCATTCCCTTTCTAACAACACCCCGATCTCAACGGGGGTCCCTCAAGGATCTGCATTGTCACCCACGCTCTTCAACTTGTACATGGAACCATTCACAGAAATTCTGAACCGCTCGAACATATATTATCACATGTACGCAGATGACACTCAAATATACCTAAAAGTCTCTTCACCTGACAATATCAAAACTCTTAACTCCTTATGTCCTTGTGAAAACTCAACAGTCACCTTATGCTGAATACCCTCAAAACAGAATTCCTACTTATTGCCCCCCACAATCATACTACTCCCATTCAAGACTGACTCAAACAACCATCGGCCCTCAACTGCATTCCACATGTTGTGGATTCCACCAGATCTTTAGCCATAACGCTGGACAAACACCTCTGCCGAAATAATGGACCCCAGCTACTCTTTCATTCCTATTGAATTTACATTTCTCCTTTGTTAACGTAACACCATGTTCTTAAAGAACGATGAAAAAATATTTTTTACTCTATTATATTCCAGGACAAAATCTGTATAGAACTCATGGTGGGCCAAATCGAAGGCCTGTTGCACAGAGAGAAGACTGAAGATGCCAGCACCCGATCCATCGAAGTTCCAAAGATGAGATTAAAAAAAAATATATAGGGTGAATGAGGAAGTGCCAAAACTGGGGACAGTTGGCCCCAGAAATGCTAAACTCACTGGTTAGGGGCTGCCCAGCTGTCATTCCCAACCGCTAGCATGGGAAAGGCATAAATGTAACACCTCCAGGCACATACTACAGAACACTCCTGAAGCGATGAAGATCAGAAAATGACTGAACCTGCTGTTTGGCAACCTGGGAGGAACCCTGAGGCACTGGACCGGCTTTCTTTTAAATCCAGGAAAAAGAAGTGGTTTCCAAAAGTCAGTTGGATGACCACATGTTCAAGCTACAGGTATACAATAAGCTACAAGAAGCCTTTCCTCCAACTGCTCTGGTGACCAGTGCCAACTGGACCCTATGTCCGACACCCTGAGTGTGTCTAGGTGCCACCCCTGAAGAGCTTTAGCTTTTTACTTCTGTTGTGGGTTGGGGATTAAAGGGATAAATCAGTAGGTAAAATCTTTCACCAGGACGAACCAGGTTTGTGTATTTCATCTGTGCTCCATCACAGTCAGCCTCTAATTACACCTAGGTGCTTCACACCACATCCATTGGCACTTTGTTTCTCATATAAAACTTGAAAAAATCCTATTTCACCTGTGCCCTTAATGGATTTTTGTCATTTTACTGTATAACTGTTCACTAGTTTTTGGCTTGATATTTTTATGGTTTTGAATTTCAGCGTTATTACTGTTTCAGTGATGCATAAATACTTTACGTATTTCCCTTAGGTGAGCCTGTCTGCTCTGTGCCAAAGGGACCATGCGGATGTGCTCAGTGACGCTGAGGGTCAGTGCAACAACTAGAGGAGCCAATCATCGACTCAATACTTACTCAAGTGGCTCCCTCTCGAAGCAAGGATTCATCTCAAGATATCCTGCCGGACACACGGGTTGAACCGAGCCCTAAGAAGTTCGAATAATCTACTATTCAAACCTAAAAAATTCAACAAAAAGAACTTACAACCGATCCTTCTCTGGTCTCGCTCCAAGAATATGGAACTGTCTTCCTCCCGAACTCAGAACTAATCCCTTGATCGCCACATTCAAAAAAAGAAGTCAAAGGGTTGTTCCTGAATAGCTACTTGCAATAATAGTCCTGAAATCACCCAAACAACCTGTACTTCCTGTTTACTGCACTGTTTTGTATTGTCCTACAATGCATTTTATACTGCTGTGTACTTCCCATGACCTGGGCAATTCTTCATTCTTCCCTTGGTTAAATAGCTTGCTTTCATGTACAGCGGTCGGATACCATGATGGGTCATGTTCGCGCTATATAAAACCTTTCAAATAAAATAAGCAAATAAATAATATAAATATATGAAAAATCATAAATGATAACTAGAATTTGATAAGCAGACCTAACAACATCTATATATTTTTTAAACCATAAGTAGTACATATTTTTCTACAAAGAAGTATCTAAATTCATACATGCAATCAAATTATACATAGTTACATGCAAACGCGGAGTCAGTGAATCCACTGTAACAGTGTGCATATACCCAAAGGGAAGTTAAAATAAGGGTCTGTCCTACAGTGTTAAAAATCAGTTATCCAGACCCACTGCTTTCAATCAGGCGGATTCTGCTTGCGCAAGTTTGAATACAGGAAATCCACAGATTTCAGAGAGAAAGACTTCAGATAAGAAGAGGATGAGACACAAAAAAGTATGGGTGAATTCGGACAGGAAAAGCCTAGAGTGAAGGGAAAGAGGTCCATGAATAAGAAAGTGGCTTAAGCGGGTAGAGGAGCATCCCATTTCCTATCCTAGTCCTCCAAGACACCCAACAGTAGCTCAGCTCGCCTCCCCTCCTCCGCTCGCCTCCCCTCCTCCGCTCGCCTCCCCTCCTCCGAAATAATACACTCCAGGTTCTCTTTCATTCCTACTGAATTTACATTTCTCCTTTGTTAATGTAACACAGAGGTCTTCAAACTTCTGAAGGTTGAGCCCCCCCTGCTGAATTTTTTTAAATGTCTGCCCCCCCCCCCCCCCTCCACCACCTGACAGAAATTTCTGGAATCTGGTACACTACATAATCGACCGCCACCCACATATCCCGGGCCACATCTGGCAAATAATGTTCAAAACAATGAGTGTTCCTCCTTCTCCATGAATTCCCTCACTACCACTCACCAACAATGCACCTCATCTCTCTATGGCACCTTTCTGGCAAACATATCCCGGGCCACATCTGGCAAATAATGTTCAAAACAATGAGTGTTCCTCCTTCTCCATGAATTCCCTCACTACCACTCACCAACAATGCACCTCATCTCTCTATGGCACCTTTCTGGCAAACATATCCCGGGCCACATCTGGCAAATAATGTTCAAAACAATGAGTGTTCCTCCTTCTCCATGAATTCCCTCACTACCACTCACCAACAATGCACCTCATCTCTCTATGGCACCTTTCTGGCAAACATATCCCGGGCCACATCTGGCAAATAATGTTCAAAACAATGAGTGTTCCTCCTTCTCCATGAATTCCCTCACTACCACTCACCAACAATGCACCTCATCTCTCTATGGCACCTTTCTGGCAAACATATCCCGGGCCACATCTGGCAAATAATGTTCAAAACAATGAGTGTTCCTCCTTCTCCATGAATTCCCTCACTACCACTCACCAACAATGCACCTCATCTCTCTATGGCACCTTTCTGGCAAACATATCCCGGGCCACATCTGGCAAATAATGTTCAAAACAATGAGTGTTCCTCCTTCTCCATGAATTCCCTCACTACCACTCACCAACAACGCACCTCATCTCTCTATGGCACCTTTCTGGCAAACATATCCCGGGCCACATCTGGCAAATAATGTTCAAAACAATGAGTGTTCCTCCTTCTCCATGAATTCCCTCACTACCACTCACCAACAACGCACCTCATCTCTCTATGGCACCTTTCTGGCAAACATATCCCGGGCCACATCTGGCAAATAATGTTCAAAACAATGAGTGTTCCTCCTTCTCCATGAATTCCCTCACTACCACTCACCAACAATGCACCTCATCTCTCTATGGCACCTTTCTGGCAAACATATCCCGGGCCACATCTGGCAAATAATGTTCAAAACAATGAGTGTTCCTCCTTCTCCATGAATTCCCTCACTACCACTCACCAACAACGCACCTCATCTCTCTATGGCACCTTTCTGGCAAACATATCCCGGGCCACATCTGGCAAATAATGTTCAAAACAATGAGTGTTCCTCCTTCTCCATGAATTCCCTCACTACCACTCACCAACAATGCACCTCATCTCTCTATGGCACCTTTCTGGCAAACATATCCCGGGCCACATCTGGCAAATAATGTTCAAAACAATGAGTGTTCCTCCTTCTCCATGAATTCCCTCACTACCACTCACCAACAATGCACCTCATCTCTCTATGGCACCTTTCTGGCAAACATATCCCGGGCCACATCTGGCAAATAATGTTCAAAACAATGAGTGTTCCTCCTTCTCCATGAATTCCCTCACTACCACTCACCAACAATGCACCTCATCTCTCTATGGCACCTTTCTGGCAAACATATCCCGGGCCACATCTGGCAAATAATGTTCAAAACAATGAGTGTTCCTCCTTCTCCATGAATTCCCTCACTACCACTCACCAACAATGCACCTCATCTCTCTATGGCACCTTTCTGGCAAACATATCCCGGGCCACATCTGGCAAATAATGTTCAAAACAATGAGTGTTCCTCCTTCTCCATGAATTCCCTCACTACCACTCACCAACAATGCACCTCATCTCTCTATGGCACCTTTCTGGCAAACATATCCCGGGCCACATCTGGCAAATAATGTTCAAAACAATGAGTGTCTCCTCCTTCTCCATGAATTCCCTCACTACCACTCACCAACAATGCACCTCATCTCTCTATGGCACCTTTCTGGCAAACATATCCCGGGCCACATCTGGCAAATAATGTTCAAAACAATGAGTGTCTCCTCCTTCTCCATGAATTCCCTCACTACCACTCACCAACAATGCACCTCATCTCTCTATGGCACCTTTCTGGCAAACATATCCCGGGCCACATCTGGCAAATAATGTTCAAAACAATGAGTGTTCCTCCTTCTCCATGAATTCCCTCACTACCACTCACCAACAATGCACCTCATCTCTCTATGGCACCTTTCTGGCAAACATATCCCGGGCCACATCTGGCAAATAATGTTCAAAACAATGAGTGTTCCTCCTTCTCCATGAATTCCCTCACTACCACTCACCAACAATGCACCTCATCTCTCTATGGCACCTTTCTGGCAAACATATCCCGGGCCACATCTGGCAAATAATGTTCAAAACAATGAGTGTTCCTCCTTCTCCATGAATTCCCTCACTACCACTCACCAACAATGCACCTCATCTCTCTATGGCACCTTTCTGGCAAACATATCCCGGGCCACATCTGGCAAATAATGTTCAAAACAATGAGTGTTCCTCCTTCTCCATGAATTCCCTCACTACCACTCACCAACAATGCACCTCATCTCTCTATGGCACCTTTCTGGCAAACATATCCCGGGCCACATCTGGCAAATAATGTTCAAAACAATGAGTGTTCCTCCTTCTCCATGAATTCCCTCACTACCACTCACCAACAATGCACCTCATCTCTCTATGGCACCTTTCTGGCAAACATATCCCGGGCCACATCTGGCAAATAATGTTCAAAACAATGAGTGTTCCTCCTTCTCCATGAATTCCCTCACTACCACTCACCACAACACGCACCTCATCTTCTATGGCACCTTTCTGGCAAACATATCCCGGGCCACATCTGGCAAATAATGTTCAAAACAATGAGTGTTCCTCCTTCTCCATGAATTCCCTCACTACCACTCACCAACAACGCACCTCATCTCTCTATGGCACCTTTCTGGCAAACATATCCCGGGCCACATCTGGCAAATAATGTTCAAAACAATGAGTGTTCCTCCTTCTCCATGAATTCCCTCACTACCACTCACCAACAATGCACCTCATCTCTCTATGGCACCTTTCTGGCAAACATATCCCGGGCCACATCTGGCAAATAATGTTCAAAACAATGAGTGTCTCCTCCTTCTCCATGAATTCCCTCACTACCACTCACCAACAATGCACCTCATCTCTCTATGGCACCTTTCTGGCAAACATATCCCGGGCCACATCTGGCAAATAATGTTCAAAACAATGAGTGTCTCCTCCTTCTCCATGAATTCCTCACTACCACTCACCAACAATGCACCTCATCTCTCTATGGCACCTTTCTGGCAAACATATCCCGGGCCACATCTGGCAAATAATGTTCAAACAATGAGTGTTCCTCCTTCTCCATGAATTCCCTCACTACCACTCACCAACAATGCACCTCATCTCTCTATGGCACCTTTCTGGCAAACATATCCCGGGCCACATCTGGCAAATAATGTTCAAAACAATGAGTGTTCCTCCCTTCTCCATGAATTCCCTCACTACCACTCACCAACAATGCACCTCATCTCTCTATGGCACCTTTCTGGCAAACATATCCCGGGCCACATCTGGCAAATAATGTTCAAAACAATGAGTGTTCCTCCTTCTCCATGAATTCCCTCACTACCACTCACCAACAATGCACCTCATCTCTCTATGGCACCTTTCTGGCAAACATATCCCGGGCCACATCTGGCAAATAATGTTCAAAACAATGAGTGTTCCTCCTTCTCCATGAATTCCCTCACTACCACTCACCAACAATGCACCTCATCTCTCTATGGCACCTTTCTGGCAAACATATCCCGGGCCACATCTGGCAAATAATGTTCAAAACAATGAGTGTTCCTCCTTCTCCATGAATTCCCTCACTACCACTCACCAACAACGCACCTCATCTCTCTATGGCACCTTTCTGGCAAACATATCCCGGGCCACATCTGGCAAATAATGTTCAAAACAATGAGTGTTCCTCCTTCTCCATGAATTCCCTCACTACCACTCACCAACAACGCACCTCATCTCTCTATGGCACCTTTCTGGCAAACATATCCCGGGCCACATCTGGCAAATAATGTTCAAAACAATGAGTGTTCCTCCTTCTCCATGAATTCCCTCACTACCACTCACCAACAATGCACCTCATCTCTCTATGGCACCTTTCTGGCAAACATATCCCGGGCCACATCTGGCAAATAATGTTCAAAACAATGAGTGTTCCTCCTTCTCCATGAATTCCCTCACTACCACTCACCAACAATGCACCTCATCTCTCTATGGCACCTTTCTGGCAAACATATCCCGGGCCACATCTGGCAAATAATGTTCAAAACAATGAGTGTTCCTCCTTCTCCATGAATTCCCTCACTACCACTCACCAACAATGCACCTCATCTCTCTATGGCACCTTTCTGGCAAACATATCCCGGGCCACATCTGGCAAATAATGTTCAAAACAATGAGTGTTCCTCCTTCTCCATGAATTCCCTCACTACCACTCACCAACAATGCACCTCATCTCTCTATGGCACCTTTCTGGCAAACATATCCCGGGCCACATCTGGCAAATAATGTTCAAAACAATGAGTGTTCCTCCTTCTCCATGAATTCCCTCACTACCACTCACCAACAATGCACCTCATCTCTCTATGGCACCTTTCTGGCAAACATATCCCGGGCCACATCTGGCAAATAATGTTCAAAACAATGAGTGTTCCTCCTTCTCCATGAATTCCCTCACTACCACTCACCAACAATGCACCTCATCTCTCTATGGCACCTTTCTGGCAAACATATCCCGGGGCCACATCTGGCAAATAATGTTCAAAACAATGAGTGTTCCTCCTTCTCCATGAATTCCCTCACTACCACTCACCAACAATGCACCTCATCTCTCTATGGCACCTTTCTGGCAAACATATCCCGGGCCACATCTGGCAAATAATGTTCAAAACAATGAGTGTTCCTCCTTCTCCATGAATTCCCTCACTACCACTCACCAACAATGCACCTCATCTCTCTATGGCACCTTTTCTGGCAAACATATCCCGGGCCACATCTGGCAAATAATGTTCAAAACAATGAGTGTTCCTCTCTTCTCCATGAATTCCCTCACTACCACTCACCAACAATGCACCTCATCTCTCTATGGCACCTTTCTGGCAAACATATCCCGGGCCACATCTGGCAAATAATGTTCAAAACAATGAGTGTTCCTCCTTCTCCATGAATTCCCTCACTACCACTCACCAACAATGCACCTCATCTCTCTATGGCACCTTTCTGGCAAACATATCCCGGGCCACATCTGGCAAATAATGTTCAAAACAATGAGTGTTCCTCCTTCTCCATGAATTCCCTCACTACCACTCACCAACAATGCACCTCATCTCTCTATGGCACCTTTCTGGCAAACATATCCCGGGCCACATCTGGCAAATAATGTTCAAAACAATGAGTGTTCCTCCTTCTCCATGAATTCCCTCACTACCACTCACCAACAATGCACCTCATCTCTCTATGGCACCTTTCTGGCAAACATATCCCGGGCCACATCTGGCAAATAATGTTCAAAACAATGAGTGTTCCTCCTTCTCCATGAATTCCCTCACTACCACTCACCAACAATGCACCTCATCTCTCTATGGCACCTTTCTGGCAAACATATCCCGGGCCACATCTGGCAAATAATGTTCAAAACAATGAGTGTTCCTCCTTCTCCATGAATTCCCTCACTACCACTCACCAACAACGCACCTCATCTCTCTATGGCACCTTTCTGGCAAACATATCCCGGGCCACATCTGGCAAATAATGTTCAAAACAATGAGTGTTCCTCCTTCTCCATGAATTCCCTCACTACCACTCACCAACAACGCACCTCATCTCTCTATGGCACCTTTCTGGCAAACATATCCCGGGCCACATCTGGCAAATAATGTTCAAAACAATGAGTGTTCCTCCTTCTCCATGAATTCCCTCACTACCACTCACCAACAATGCACCTCATCTCTCTATGGCACCTTTCTGGCAAACATATCCCGGGCCACATCTGGCAAATAATGTTCAAAACAATGAGTGTCTCCTCCTTCTCCATGAATTCCCTCACTACCACTCACCAACAATGCACCTCATCTCTCTATGGCACCTTTCTGGCAAACATATCCCGGGCCACATCTGGCAAATAATGTTCAAAACAATGAGTGTCTCCTCCTTCTCCATGAATTCCCTCACTACCACTCACCAACAATGCACCTCATCTCTCTATGGCACCTTTCTGGCAAACATATCCCGGGCCACATCTGGCAAATAATGTTCAAAACAATGAGTGTCTCCTCCTTCTCCATGAATTCCCTCACTACCACTCACCAACAATGCACCTCATCTCTCTATGGCACCTTTCTGGCAAACATATCCCGGGCCACATCTGGCAAATAATGTTCAAAACAATGAGTGTCTCCTCCTTCTCCATGAATTCCCTCACTACCACTCACCAACAATGCACCTCATCTCTCTATGGCACCTTTCTGGCAAACATATCCCGGGCCACATCTGGCAAATAATGTTCAAAACAATGAGTGTTCCTCCTTCTCCATGAATTCCCTCACTACCACTCACCAACAATGCACCTCATCTCTCTATGGCACCTTTCTGGCAAACATATCCCGGGCCACATCTGGCAAATAATGTTCAAAACAATGAGTGTTCCTCCTTCTCCATGAATTCCCTCACTACCACTCACCAACAATGCACCTCATCTCTCTATGGCACCTTTCTGGCAAACATATCCCGGGCCACATCTGGCAAATAATGTTCAAAACAATGAGTGTTCCTCCTTCTCCATGAATTCCCTCACTACCACTCACCAACAATGCACCTCATCTCTCTATGGCACCTTTCTGGCAAACATATCCCGGGCCACATCTGGCAAATAATGTTCAAAACAATGAGTGTTCCTCCTTCTCCATGAATTCCCTCACTACCACTCACCAACAACGCACCTCATCTCTCTATGGCACCTTTCTGGCAAACATATCCCGGGCCACATCTGGCAAATAATGTTCAAAACAATGAGTGTTCCTCCTTCTCCATGAATTCCCTCACTACCACTCACCAACAACGCACCTCATCTCTCTATGGCACCTTTCTGGCAAACATATCCCGGGCCACATCTGGCAAATAATGTTCAAAACAATGAGTGTTCCTCCTTCTCCATGAATTCCCTCACTACCACTCACCAACAATGCACCTCATCTCTCTATGGCACCTTTCTGGCAAACATATCCCGGGCCACATCTGGCAAATAATGTTCAAAACAATGAGTGTTCCTCCTTCTCCATGAATTCCCTCACTACCACTCACCAACAATGCACCTCATCTCTCTATGGCACCTTTCTGGCAAACATATCCCGGGCCACATCTGGCAAATAATGTTCAAAACAATGAGTGTCTCCTCCTTCTCCATGAATTCCCTCACTACCACTCACCAACAATGCACCTC
The DNA here is from genome assembly GCF_964263255.1 of Lissotriton vulgaris. Lineage (NCBI taxonomy): Eukaryota > Metazoa > Chordata > Amphibia > Caudata > Salamandridae > Lissotriton > Lissotriton vulgaris. The sequence continues at coordinate 24,519,581 of NC_141685.1, forward strand.
ATCTCTCTATGGCACCTTTCTGGCAAACATATCCCGGGCCACATCTGGCAAATAATGTTCAAAACAATGAGTGTCTCCTCCTTCTCCATGAATTCCCTCACTACCACTCACCAACAATGCACCTCATCTCTCTATGGCACCTTTCTGGCAAACATATCCCGGGCCACATCTGGCAAATAATGTTCAAAACAATGAGTGTTCCTCCTTCTCCATGAATTCCCTCACTACCACTCACCAACAATGCACCTCATCTCTCTATGGCACCTTTCTGGCAAACATATCCCGGGCCACATCTGGCAAATAATGTTCAAAACAATGAGTGTTCCTCCTTCTCCATGAATTCCCTCACTACCACTCACCAACAATGCACCTCATCTCTCTATGGCACCTTTCTGGCAAACATATCCCGGGCCACATCTGGCAAATAATGTTCAAAACAATGAGTGTCTCCTCCTTCTCCATGAATTCCCTCACTACCACTCACCAACAATGCACCTCATCTCTCTATGGCACCTTTCTGGCAAACATATCCCGGGCCACATCTGGCAAATAATGTTCAAAACAATGAGTGTTCCTCCTTCTCCATGAATTCCCTCACTACCACTCACCAACAATGCACCTCATCTCTCTATGGCACCTTTCTGGCAAACATATCCCGGGCCACATCTGGCAAATAATGTTCAAAACAATGAGTGTCTCCTCCTTCTCCATGAATTCCCTCACTACCACTCACCAACAATGCACCTCATCTCTCTATGGCACCTTTCTGGCAAACATATCCCGGGCCACATCTGGCAAATAATGTTCAAAACAATGAGTGTCTCCTCCTTCTCCATGAATTCCCTCACTACCACTCACCAACAATGCACCTCATCTCTCTATGGCACCTTTCTGGCAAACATATCCCGGGCCACATCTGGCAAATAATGTTCAAAACAATGAGTGTTCCTCCTTCTCCATGAATTCCCTCACTACCACTCACCAACAATGCACCTCATCTCTCTATGGCACCTTTCTGGCAAACATATCCCGGGCCACATCTGGCAAATAATGTTCAAAACAATGAGTGTTCCTCCTTCTCCATGAATTCCCTCACTACCACTCACCAACAATGCACCTCATCTCTCTATGGCACCTTTCTGGCAAACATATCCCGGGCCACATCTGGCAAATAATGTTCAAAACAATGAGTGTCTCCTCCTTCTCCATGAATTCCCTCACTACCACTCACCAACAATGCACCTCATCTCTCTATGGCACCTTTCTGGCAAACATATCCCGGGCCACATCTGGCAAATAATGTTCAAAACAATGAGTGTTCCTCCTTCTCCATGAATTCCCTCACTACCACTCACCAACAATGCACCTCATCTCTCTATGGCACCTTTCTGGCAAACATATCCCGGGCCACATCTGGCAAATAATGTTCAAAACAATGAGTGTTCCTCCTTCTCCATGAATTCCCTCACTACCACTCACCAACAATGCACCTCATCTCTCTATGGCACCTTTCTGGCAAACATATCCCGGGCCACATCTGGCAAATAATGTTCAAAACAATGAGTGTTCCTCCTTCTCCATGAATTCCCTCACTACCACTCACCAACAATGCACCTCATCTCTCTATGGCACCTTTCTGGCAAACATATCCCGGGCCACATCTGGCAAATAATGTTCAAAACAATGAGTGTTCCTCCTTCTCCATGAATTCCCTCACTACCACTCACCAACAATGCACCTCATCTCTCTATGGCACCTTTCTGGCAAACATATCCCGGGCCACATCTGGCAAATAATGTTCAAAACAATGAGTGTTCCTCCTTCTCCATGAATTCCCTCACTACCACTCACCAACAATGCACCTCATCTCTCTATGGCACCTTTCTGGCAAACATATCCCGGGCCACATCTGGCAAATAATGTTCAAAACAATGAGTGTTCCTCCTTCTCCATGAATTCCCTCACTACCACTCACCAACAATGCACCTCATCTCTCTATGGCACCTTTCTGGCAAACATATCCCGGGCCACATCTGGCAAATAATGTTCAAAACAATGAGTGTTCCTCCTTCTCCATGAATTCCCTCACTACCACTCACCAACAATGCACCTCATCTCTCTATGGCACCTTTCTGGCAAACATATCCCGGGCCACATCTGGCAAATAATGTTCAAAACAATGAGTGTTCCTCCTTCTCCATGAATTCCCTCACTACCACTCACCAACAATGCACCTCATCTCTCTATGGCACCTTTCTGGCAAACATATCCCGGGCCACATCTGGCAAATAGTTCCTCCTTCTCCATGAATTCCCTCACTACCACTCACCAACAATGCACCTCATCTCTCTATGGCACCTTTCTGGCAAACATATCCCGGGCCACATCTGGCAAATAATGTTCAAAACAATGAGTGTTCCTCCTTCTCCATGAATTCCCTCACTACCACTCACCAACAATGCACCTCATCTCTCTATGGCACCTTTCTGGCAAACATATCCCGGGCCACATCTGGCAAATAATGTTCAAAACAATGAGTGTTCCTCCTTCTCCATGAATTCCCTCACTACCACTCACCAACAATGCACCTCATCTCTCTATGGCACCTTTCTGGCAAACATATCCCGGGCCACATCTGGCAAATAATGTTCAAAACAATGAGTGTTCCTCCTTCTCCATGAATTCCCTCACTACCACTCACCAACAATGCACCTCATCTCTCTATGGCACCTTTCTGGCAAACATATCCCGGGCCACATCTGGCAAATAATGTTCAAAACAATGAGTGTTCCTCCTTCTCCATGAATTCCCTCACTACCACTCACCAACAATGCACCTCATCTCTCTATGGCACCTTTCTGGCAAACATATCCCGGGCCACATCTGGCAAATAATGTTCAAAACAATGAGTGTTCCTCCTTCTCCATGAATTCCCTCACTACCACTCACCAACAACGCACCTCATCTCTCTATGGCACCTTTCTGGCAAACATATCCCGGGCCACATCTGGCAAATAATGTTCAAAACAATGAGTGTTCCTCCTTCTCCATGAATTCCCTCACTACCACTCACCAACAACGCACCTCATCTCTCTATGGCACCTTTCTGGCAAACATATCCCGGGCCACATCTGGCAAATAATGTTCAAAACAATGAGTGTTCCTCCTTCTCCATGAATTCCCTCACTACCACTCACCAACAATGCACCTCATCTCTCTATGGCACCTTTCTGGCAAACATATCCCGGGCCACATCTGGCAAATAATGTTCAAAACAATGAGTGTTCCTCCTTCTCCATGAATTCCCTCACTACCACTCACCAACAATGCACCTCATCTCTCTATGGCACCTTTCTGGCAAACATATCCCGGGCCACATCTGGCAAATAATGTTCAAAACAATGAGTGTTCCTCCTTCTCCATGAATTCCCTCACTACCACTCACCAACAATGCACCTCATCTCTCTATGGCACCTTTCTGGCAAACATATCCCGGGCCACATCTGGCAAATAATGTTCAAAACAATGAGTGTCTCCTCCTTCTCCATGAATTCCCTCACTACCACTCACCAACAATGCACCTCATCTCTCTATGGCACCTTTCTGGCAAACATATCCCGGGCCACATCTGGCAAATAATGTTCAAAACAATGAGTGTTCCTCCTTCTCCATGAATTCCCTCACTACCACTCACCAACAATGCACCTCATCTCTCTATGGCACCTTTCTGGCAAACATATCCCGGGCCACATCTGGCAAATAATGTTCAAAACAATGAGTGTTCCTCCTTCTCCATGAATTCCCTCACTACCACTCACCAACAATGCACCTCATCTCTCTATGGCACCTTTCTGGCAAACATATCCCGGGCCACATCTGGCAAATAATGTTCAAAACAATGAGTGTTCCTCCTTCTCCATGAATTCCCTCACTACCACTCACCAACAACGCACCTCATCTCTCTATGGCACCTTTCTGGCAAACATATCCCGGGCCACATCTGGCAAATAATGTTCAAAACAATGAGTGTCTCCTCCTTCTCCATGAATTCCCTCACTACCACTCACCAACAATGCACCTCATCTCTCTATGGCACCTTTCTGGCAAACATATCCCGGGCCACATCTGGCAAATAATGTTCAAAACAATGAGTGTTCCTCCTTCTCCATGAATTCCCTCACTACCACTCACCAACAATGCACCTCATCTCTCTATGGCACCTTTCTGGCAAACATATCCCGGGCCACATCTGGCAAATAATGTTCAAAACAATGAGTGTTCCTCCTTCTCCATGAATTCCCTCACTACCACTCACCAACAATGCACCTCATCTCTCTATGGCACCTTTCTGGCAAACATATCCCGGGCCACATCTGGCAAATAATGTTCAAAACAATGAGTGTTCCTCCTTCTCCATGAATTCCCTCACTACCACTCACCAACAATGCACCTCATCTCTCTATGGCACCTTTCTGGCAAACATATCCCGGGCCACATCTGGCAAATAATGTTCAAAACAATGAGTGTTCCTCCTTCTCCATGAATTCCCTCACTACCACTCACCAACAATGCACCTCATCTCTCTATGGCACCTTTCTGGCAAACATATCCCGGGCCACATCTGGCAAATAATGTTCAAAACAATGAGTGTTCCTCCTTCTCCATGAATTCCCTCACTACCACTCACCAACAACGCACCTCATCTCTCTATGGCACCTTTCTGGCAAACATATCCCGGGCCACATCTGGCAAATAATGTTCAAAACAATGAGTGTTCCTCCTTCTCCATGAATTCCCTCACTACCACTCACCAACAATGCACCTCATCTCTCTATGGCACCTTTCTGGCAAACATATCCCGGGCCACATCTGGCAAATAATGTTCAAAACAATGAGTGTTCCTCCTTCTCCATGAATTCCCTCACTACCACTCACCAACAATGCACCTCATCTCTCTATGGCACCTTTCTGGCAAACATATCCCGGGCCACATCTGGCAAATAATGTTCAAAACAATGAGTGTTCCTCCTTCTCCATGAATTCCCTCACTACCACTCACCAACAATGCACCTCATCTCTCTATGGCACCTTTCTGGCAAACTTATAATTTTATTATAGTGCTACTCATAGTTTCATCATACTCAGGGGCATATGTACAAACTACTATAGACACCACACTGCCACTTTTTACGACATTGTGGTGGCGATAGGTGCATTGCCCTATTTACAAGGCAGAGTTAAGCCACTTGGCTCAACGCTGCCTTGTAAATAAGGCCCCTTTCATGCTATGCTTAGCGTGAAATGGTGGGCAGTGGGTGTTGCAGTGGGCGTTCCACTGCAACAGGCACTGATTTTGATGTTCCAGCCTATTTACAAGGGCAGCGTAAAAATGAGGCAGCGTTAAAATTAAGAACAGGGAAAACCTGGTCTTAAGCTGGCAAAACTAGGAGAAATGCATTATTTCTCCTCATTTTTGCTTCATCCATTTGTGCTGCCTTGTGCAGCACACATGGAAAAAGCAAAATGCCTTGTATTTGTAATGTTTAAAAAAAAAATCAACTTTGTGATTTCTGTGTGGGCTGCATTAAGCAGCACACAAGGGAAGTGGGACAAATGGCATTTAAAGAGTGTTTATGTACAGGAAGGTCCCCCTCCTGTACATAAACAATCTTTTCCCTGCACCCAGACACCCTTGCACTATGGTGCAATGGTGTCTGTGTTGACGCTACACTGCTAAGTGTAGCGCCAGCGCAGGGGAAATGCAAGGCTGCACCATATTGTTGTAAATATGGTGTAGCCTTTTTCTGATGTGGCGAAGAGAGGCCTTAACCCATGACTGCTAACGCCTCACTCCACTGTTACCCGAGGGGTAACAGTGTAGGGGCAGGAAGGCAGGCAGTTGGTAGTGCTGTGCCATAGCAGTGTAGTTCTCTGTGTATGCTGGGCATGGGGGTTGATATTGGCTGACAAGAAGTGGTGAAGAGGTGCTGGTTCGGTGTGCTTGCTTCCTGATCTTGGGCAAGCAAGGACAGTGCTGTTGTGGTGCTGAGTGATGATGTGGTTGGGCTGAGTGATGTGGTGGTGTCCCAGAGTGACGTGGTGGTGTCCCAGAGTGATTTGGTGGTGCCCCTGAGAGCACTTGAAGAATCAATTAAGAATATGACACCAGCGCAAATACAAGAGCTACAATAGAAACCAAATTAATAAGCAAAGGGAAATGTTAGCTGAAGCAGAAGGACTAAACCAGGAACACATTAGAAAAGGAGTATAAAAATGTATGCCAAATGCAGTAGACCTCCCACATCTATTCTGAAAATCATAGTTATGGTCATTTGACCTAAAGAAAGTATTTTGATGATGAAAATCATAGGTTAAAATCAATAGGCCTTTAATTATAGATTGTTATTGCACTGTGCTGTAGATGGGTATTGCATTATGTGGATCCTCAAAGATTACTGTGGTATGCCTGGGTTTTGGTTCCCGCCTCCGATTTCCTCTTACATGTCCTGTGCGTAGAAGATTTGTACTTTGATAATCTTTGTTAACCCTGTAAGGAGGGGCTATATATTTTCTGTCAAGTGTAATTTTGTGTATGTTTATAATGTCCTGAACTAAATTGTGCATACTTCTAATTTTTATGACTTTTTACTTGATGGTTACCTTGTAGAAAAGTTTGTGCTCAATGTCATAGCCCTGAATTGATTATGGTGATGAGCCGATGATAAATGGTATATGCCTGATTGCTTCATTAGGAAAGGTCACGTCAGATAACATAGGTTCCATCTGCTTATTATACAAAATTACAACAAAGGAAGTACGATGGCCGTATTTATTGGGGAGTTGTGTAATACAGATTCAAGTCAATAAATGTGCAGTTGTTTACTTGGCCTTGTGACTGTTGAAGAGTAATTCATATTCTGTGTCTCTCCATGACAGCATACTGCTTGGGCAATGTGTTAGCAGAATTCTGCCATTGGCTCTGCTGACCTGTGCGTAAAAGCATGTTGCCCGATAGCATGTACAAATCAGTTTGAAAATATGCTTCAGTTCCTGGGCTCCCAGTACTTTAGTTTTAATATTTTTACTTTTAGAGTTCACCTTTCTTTTCTTTCCTTCTTCCTTTTTAGACAATTCTGCAGCTCCCCAGAAAGTCCTAATGCGATGTTCTCTTGCCACTGACTTCATTTGAAGTGTGCTGCATCTTGTGCATCCCATATTTCTAAAATGTGTGGCCATCTTGGAATGGTGTTATCCAGAGTGTATCATTGCTTTCCTGATTCAAGATGTGTACCATGTTTAGAAGCATAATGTTGGCCATCTTGGAGCAGTACAGCAGTGACAAACTACACAATTTAGCATGTGAAGATGGCCGGCCAGTACGATATTTACTCAGTGGCAATTTTTAAATGGTATTGTGCATGTCGTAACTTTGATTTTTTTAACTCCAATATAGCGAACATGTTTTTTTCTACTTTTATTTCGATGTTTATCTTCCATGTGCTTTGTCCAATTATTGTGAGTAAGTGGACAAATGCAAGAATGAGTCAGTGCGAGGATGAATCAGTGTAAGTATGCATGACAGGGTGCATGAATGTTGAGTTATTGAGTGCCAAAACTCATAAGTGACTGAAGAGGCACTTTCAGTTATAAGTCAGACCTAGCGGCACTGTCAATGCTTGTTATCACAAAGTGATGCTTCCTGTAGCCTAGTGTGGACACAAAATAAAGATCACATTGACGCCTGAGGGGAAGTCTAAGTGAAGTGCATATTTTACTGCAAGACGGTCTACATCTAGATGTGTGTTCTTCTGAGCCCAACATTATACATGTTTAGGTGCTAGGGAGAGGGGCTGGGCTCTGGTTTCCTTTCTGGGAATCTACCTGTCACTCTTCGCTTGCCTCGCACACACTCACTTTATAAATATGACCGTTTTTCGGTTAATCAGTCATGATTGACGACAGAGTTGGCCTCTAGGCTGGGTATGAGTGTTTAATATATTTAGTTATGCCTCCTTATATAGTGCAACAACAGACTGAGCAGCTGACCCAATGTAGCCTATGGTGCGGCTGGAAACAGAAAAGTGGACAGAGTAGGAGCCTGGTGGCTGACCTCTGCGGTAAATGTCCACATGCACATATACAGACAAAAGACAGACACAAACAAAAACAAACATTCACCACCTAACCTGAACCGCACTGCCACCTACCTGGGCAGGGCTATTGTTTCCCCATTCTGCACCCCTAGGGAGCTCCCTGTTCTCTATCCTGGAGAAGCTGCTTCTGTGTCCAGCTCCCTGCAGGGCCTGCTCAGTCCCCCAGGGAGAGAGCCGGCCATCGCCTGCTTGAATCTCCCTCTCATACTGACCACCTCGGGGTCACCCCACCCTCAGATCGGCGGAGCTGACTGGTCCAGCATTTACAGGGCCCACTTTGTGGCTCTGCTCATCAACAAACGGAAGCACTGTACAGTCAGGAAATGTAAGTATATGGAGCTGTTTATATTTGCTTTCTTTGGCCATGCTGGCTAGCACAACTGCTCAGAGGGCGGATTCTCTTGCTGAATCCCAGCAGGTCCTACTCAGCATTTCATCTTTACGGGTTGTTGTACGAAACATGTGCATTTGAGTGCCATGAACCTTTAATATTTACATCAGCCCCGAGGAGCTGCGCGATTGTGACAGCAAGCGCTATATGGACACATAACCATTCACAGTCCTACTGTGACGTTTCTAATGATAATGCAGTTGGGGTCTGCGCCGAGTCTAGGGTGTTCGCTTGCAGTTCAGCATGCACTAGGTCAGCATTAAGGCGCTGTGCCTTCATCAATGAGAAAGCCTTGTTACAGAGTATATTAGCAAGTTCAAAATGTGTCTTTGTTCAAAACCCAATCAAACTGAACGAAAACTATCCAGGTTGTGTGTCTTCTGCGCAGAGACAGCTTCCCGCTCACAGCCCACCCGAGTATTTCACAGGTCTTTAAAAGACCTTTTTCTTGTTAATGAGGCTTTGATGGCTTTCAACCCTTCTTAGGGCCCCTGCAGCTCCACTCTGCCGGTCGTTTGAAGAATCAGATGACAAAGGTGAGATTTTAGTGTGGAGCGCGCGCCCGCCCCCCCCCAGAGACGGTGTTGTGCCCCCCCAGGGGGGCGCGCCCCACAGATTGAAGAACGCTGATGTAACACCATGTTCTTAAAGAACAAAGGAAGTATATTTTTTACTTTTTATTATTCCTCTCAATCTTTGCACATTATCATCCTGAAAATAGCAATGACCATTGAAGTTCCAGGACAAAATTTGTATAGAACTCATGGTGGGTCAAATCGACGGCCTGTTACACAGAGAGAAGATTGAAGATGCCAACACCCGATCCATCGAAGTTCCAAAGAGGAGATAAAAAAATATATATAGGGTGAATGAGGAAGTGCCAAAACTGGGGACGGCTGGCCCCAGAAACGTTAACCTCACTGGTTAGGGGCTGTCCAGCTGTCATTCCCAACCGCTAGCATGCGACAAGCATAAATGCGACACCTCCAGGTACATACTAGGGTATAAAAACAAATCTATGTACCCAAACGGGGCCAGGATTATCCTATGGACCTATCTCCTGCCTCGTTTGTCGCTGGTCCAGCATGGGTCAAACTCCATCAGGCAACCACACAATCCTTGCGAAAAATCACTTGACGCTGAACTGTCTATATTTTAACGCTAGATCCTTACCTAGACATGCCCTGGACATTTGGGATCTACTCATATCCAAGACCCCGGACCTGGTTTTCGTTACCGAAATCTGGCTATCCGAGACCAGTGCTCCAGACTTAGCAAACGCCCTCCCCTCCAACTACAAAATCATCACGCAAGACAGACCTGGTAAAAGAGGAGGGGGGTTGCTGTGATATTCAGGGAACATCTAACATGCTTTGTGGAACCAACAACTGTCCACATTGAACATCAGACCCTACCTTTTAATGTACTCTTCGAGGGCCTTACCATCCTAGCAGGTGCCGTTATATACAACCCCCCTGGACAACAAGCCAGTCTTGGCGCCAAATTACTGAATCAACTTCTGCCACTCTGTCTAAAACACGAAAACTATATGATTGTTGGCGATTTTAACATTCACTATGAGGAAATGGATGCCCCAGGAACCTCCCAGCTGGAATATGACATGGGAATTCTCAATCTTAAGCAGTGGATAGCAGGCCCCACTCATACAGCCGGCCATACACGAGACCTACTATTTACCAACATAGAATCCACCAACATAAGAGAGGTCCACCCCTTATCCTGGTCGGACCACTCCCTTATATCCTTCTCATTTGACCCTCCCGGTAAACCTCTGAAATCCAAGGTAGCCCCTCACATCTCCAAACGAGCTTGGAGGTTAATCAATGAATCCAACTTTGAGAAACATTTTCAAGAGGCTAATGTCAAATTATCGGAGGACTCCCCTGTCTGTAATGACGTCGCCCTACCAGATGCTGGACTATTGCAAACATTAAATAAACTAGCCCGATGCGGGAATCTAGGAAAAAATCTATAACAGAGAAATGGTATACGCCCCACCTAAAAAAATCTTAAAAAGGAATGTAAAAAAACTGAACACTTATGGAGACAGCCCAAAGACAGCGAAGCGAGACTAAACTATGTCCATAAACGGAAGCAGTATATTCTTGCCATCAAAAATGCAAAGAAGGATTACTTTACTCAGCGCATTCAAGAAAACAGCAATTCAGCGAAAGAACTGTTTAGAATAGTGAAGGAGCTTAGCAAACCATCCAGCACCTCACAACCTCGACCGAGGCTTGTGAGCGTATTAGCACCTCCTTTTTGAGAAGATCAAGAAAGTATACTCTACCTTCACCCCCCAACACCCCCACAGCAACCCATCCAAGACTGCAATGCCACCAGAAGTACCCACAGATCCACCAGACTCAGGAAATGCACCCCGCTTAACCAGTTTTGAACCACTCTCTGCAGAAGAGGTCCTAGCAGTTCTGAACACAGTTAAATCTGGATCCCCCTCGGACCCCTGTCCCAACTTCGTGTTCTCAAAAATTGCGCCCACGCTCTGACCCCTGATCACTCAACTTTTTAACAAATCGCTAATCACCGCCACCTTCCCTGATGTTTGGAAGCACGTCTCTGGGACCCCCCTTCTGAAGAAAGCTGGATCTGACATTCTCAATCCAGAGAACTACAGACCCATCTCCCACCTTCCTTACCTCTCCAAAGCTCTAGAGAAATTGGTCAATATACAGCTGACCAGGTACCTAGAAAGTAATTCCCTTCTGGATCCCTCCCAGACTGGTTTTAGAGCCAATAACAACACCGAGGCAACGTTGCTGGCAGTGTCGGACAGCATCAGATCCTCCACCGATCAAGGAGGAGCGGTGGCGCTGATACTGCTTGAACTGTCAGCGGTGTTTGACACAGTATCCCACGACTGTCTGCTGAACATACTCCGGAGCTCTTTCCTGAGTAACCGCACCCAGGCAGTACATATGGGTCAGTTCCACTCAAGGCCCAACCCCATCGGCTGCGGGTACCCCAGGGCGCCTCACTGAGCCCCACCCTTTTCAATGTCTATATTTAATCTCTTGCCAACATTGGAAGGAAGTGGGGCATTGGCATCTGCTCCTATGTGGATGATACGCAGCTGATGGTGGCCATGGACGAAGGGCCTGATGCAACCAAAACCAGGCTACATGACTGCCTCTCCGAAATGGCCCAGTGGATGCATGATCACTGCCTAAAGTTGAATGCAGGTAAATCTGAGATTCTTCTGTTGGGTGGTGCCAAACGTGTGTGGGATGCCACATGGTGGCCACCTTCAATGGGTTTGGCCCCCACTCCAAAACAACATGCCAGGAACTTGGGAATCATCATGGATGATGCCTTGTCCATGAGGGTTCACGTCTGATCCCTTTGTGGCAAGGGCTTTGCCATACTAAAACTTCTCGCCAGGATATTTCCCTGGATTGCAGACCCTCAGTCACACAGGCCCTATTGGTCAGTCGCCTGGACTATGGCAATGCACTATTTGAAGGGATGAACAAATATTTATTCTCCTGCTTACAGGTCTTTGAAAACCAGGCGGCCAAACTCACTTGCAACAAAGGTAAACGAGACTTGGCATCGGAATGCTTAAAGAAACTTCACTGGCTAACGATGCGCCAGAGGGCTGCCTTCAAATTACTTAGCCATGCCAATAGGGCTTTACATAAAACTGGCCCCACAATTCTCCAAGGGAAGATCGAATTTTATGTGCCCAATAGGAACCTACGCTCATGTCAATCAGCTCTGGCTAAAATCAAACGCATTTACAAAGTAAGAACAGGCGGTCACTCCTTTTCTTACCTAGCAGCAAAAAAGTGGAATGAGCTCCCTACTGACCTAAGACATACTACAAATTATCTTCAGTTTCGAAAAAAACTGAAAACCCACCTTTTCCCCAATCCTTAAACATCTCAGCATACGCCATCAGTAGTCCTTTTTGGTATAAAGCGCTGTGATATCTCGTGGGATGAGTGTTGCGCTCTATAAAAACCGGAAATAAAATAAAATAAAATAAAATACTACAGAACACTGCTGACCTGATGAAGATCAGAAAATGACTGAACCTGCTGTTTGGCAACCTGGGAGGAACCCTGAGGCACAGGACCGGCTTTCTTTTAAATCCAGGAAAAAGAAGTGGTTTCCAAAAGTCAGTTGGATGACCACATGTTCAAGCTACAGGTATACAATAAGCTACAAGAAGCCTTTCCTCCAACTGCTCAGGTGACCAGTGCCAACTGGACCCTCTGCCCGACACCCTGAGTGTGTCTAGGTGCCACCCCTGAGGGGCTTTTGCTTTTTACTTCTATGGTGGGTTGGGAATTAACGGGATAAATCAGTAGGTAAAATCTTTGACCAGGGCGAACCTGGTTGGTGTATTTGATCTGTGCTCCATCACAGTCAGCCTCTAATTACACCTAGGTGCTGTCCACCACGTCCATTGGCACTTTGCTTCTCACATAAAACTTTAAAAATTCCTATTTCGCCGGTGCCCTTAATGGATTTTTTTCATTTTGCTTTATAGTTGTACACTCGTTTTCTAATTTGGCTTGATATTTTTATGGCTTTGAATTTCAGTGTTATTACTGTTTCAGTGCTGCATAAATACCTTACGTATTCCCCTTAGGTAAGCCTGTCTGCTCTGTGCCAAAGGGACCATGGGGATGAGCTCAGTGACGTTGAGGGTTAACCCTGGAAAGGGTTGTGATTATTCCCTGAAGTGGGAAGTCAAACTTCCACCCCAAATAACAATCCAATTTCTTACAAATAATGACGGATAAGTGGTAGTAAAATCTTAAGCTTTGCAATGCTTGTTTACCATGTTACCACTAGCCATTTGAACTACTCGCAGTTTTCTCATATATTGATACCTTACTTGCGCAACAGTCTAGGTTTCATTGTAATTCTTTAACAGTGCATTTGAGCACCATTCTAGTACTTTAAATAAATATTAAAAACAAACATTCCAGTTACCGAACAGCAAAATGATCAGATTTGATGCACCTAGATTGTTCATTACACAGAAACCAAATGTAAATGTAACTACTGCACCGCTGAACCGACTTGGGCACCCGTCATGAAGACTGCCGTCCAAACAGAAGGCTAGAACGGAATGGGACTGATCACCCCCAACAAGGTCTCTGTTTTCCCCTAGATTACAGTAGAAAGGGCTTGAGGTATACAAGTCTACAGAAGATCCAAACTGTAACTTGAAGTTTATAATATTAAACGACTAAGTTTTGTGAGTCTCCACTTTCTGAAGCAAAGCTTATGATTTGTATTTGGGTCATGCGTACGTAAGACCAATTAAGTTTACATCCATGTGCGCGTTCCCCTGACATACAACGGCAAACACTGGAGACCTAGGGAAGCTTACAGTGCTAGGAATGTTTCCTATACCCAGAAAACATTCCACTAACAAGGATGTTGTGACAGTCTCACTGCCATTTATTGTAAGTACAGTGCTCCTTCTGCTCATTCCAAAGGCTTCCTGCTCAAGAGCTGAAGACATTTCTTGTGCTAAAGATAGTATTACTATTTGCAACAAGAATAAAGGCTTGCAGGCAGGGGGTGTAATGCTGCAGATCCCACATTATTATAATGAATGGTAAAAATGAGTAAAGTGCCGCGCTTCAGAGCATTGTCAGCAAACATGGACAGATGAGTGGGCCTGTAACCATCAGGCGAGCTGAACATAGATGAGTGACCTTTAACTAGACATGGACAGATGAGCAGGCCTGTAACCATCAGGCGAGCTGAACATAGATGAGTGACCTTTAACTAGACATGGACAGATGAGTGGGCCTGTAACCATCAGGCGAGCTGAACATAGAAGAGTGACCTTTAACTAGACATTGATCAGAAGCGGTCAATTGGGGGGGGGGGGATGTTACAACTTTGGAAGAAATGATAGCAGTCAAGAAAAAGAAAAAGGTTTCGGAGGAGTGCATATTCCTCACTTTGCATGTTGAGATGTCCACCTTGCTGTGTATAGGTGTGGGTGCTGGTATTTTTATGTTGTTACCCTAGCTAAAGAGAAACAGAGCACAATACAACCATGCAAGTGTTTCCAGACAGAACAATATTGTGCCCATCAAATGAGGATTTACACATTTGAGCTCCACAGCTGCATCACATTTCTTGAATTAACATTTAGGCAAAGGAAGATTAAGAGATCTTAAGATTTTCAGGAAAGCGCTGGAACCAGCACCCAGATCTCCAGGTTCCACAATAGTCAGCTGAGACACCAGCACATATTTACTCCCAAGATCTTCTTTTAAGGTAAGCTGCCTCCGTGCTGAGTGGGAATGAGCGAGATGCATTCAATACGATTGGCGTCAAACTGTGAAGCGCAGACTTGGATCTGGCAACTTCCACTCCCAGTGAGAAGAGCCATCTTCAGTAGCAGATAAGGTCATGTCCCTCATCACCCCACTAAAACGCAAATGTTATGCATATGTAGCTCCTCATGCTTGCTCAAAGAGCTTAACCCTGCAAGCGTGGCACTTGGCAGAGTTGTGCTTTGATCTCAGGCAACCTTTTAATGTGGCCAAGTCAGGGTGAGCCGGGCCCAGAAAACTGGTGACTTGGCTCTGGGTCCAGCTCAGCTCTTTGATGGTTGCCACAGTGGAGACTGCTACGCAGAGGGGCAACTACGAGAGTTCTCCTCCCCGATTGATGAGGACACACTCCCACAATCACAATTTTTGACCTATGGGACACTACCAAGCTCCCTATAGACACTGTGGAAGGGCAGCCACATTGAATCCAAAACACATAACGTCTTACAGGTTGTTCTTACCTTTGGCAGTGGGTGCAAGCTCATTTCTCTGCTATACAAAGCTGTAAGCATTGACCGCAACCCCACTGACGAAACTAAGGCCATGCTGCGAGGAAGCAATAGGACAAAACCTTTGAGACAACGAGTGGGGTCATATAGGGGCATATCTATGTGAGGTCTCCAGACACACTAGATTCCACTGCACACCATGAGCTTACACCCACAGAATGAACATTATTTTGTTGACAACAGACAAAAAATGCCCCAGGTTCCACAGAACAGATGCAGACTTTATACATGTGTTATGGCTTGCCCTTCATTGGCTAGAGGTTACAGCAGAATTGGGGAGTGGGCAACCGGGAGAAAGCACACGTGTTAACCATGGAGACATGTCTACTGGGCCTGTATACTCACCCGCAGCCCTAGAAAGTGCAGTCTAGATTTATGGACTTAGGTTAGATCACGGCCGCCAAGCAATAGCGATGTGCTGGAGATCACTAGAGGGGCATCCTCAATGCCACTGGAGGAAGTTCATAGAAGGGAACGAGCTGAGGGCACGGCCCTCCAAACCGAAGAACGCTGGGGGGCTCCGTAAGCACTCTACAGCGCACCTCTGGAATGAACTGACAGAATCATTCAAAGAACCCGCAACAGAACCCCAGAGCAGTCACAGATAAGAATAGATATACAGAGGCCACCACAAATGACACAGATCAATGCCATGACTCAGAACTGGACTATGAATGATAGACCAGGTAGGCAGCTGCTACCAGCGACCTTAGTACATTTATACATTTACAAATTAGATAGTAAACCCTGCGTATGGGGAAATGGGGTTGCCATGGAATTGTGCGTTAAAACCGCTGGTCTTATATAATGAACAAAAACCAGCACCCCACACTCCATCAAATTCTGTCCACCAGCCGTACTGCAAACCAATCAAATTTACTTTTAAGTCTTCAATTGTGGCAGAAGAGATGAAGATCACAGAAAACATTGGTAAAGATGGACAAGCGATCATGTTTAATGAGAAAGCTGTTATTAAAGTCTCAAAGTCATTCTGAAGGTAGGGGGCACCCGGCCCGATTGGACTGTCTGGGTCCGTGTTTAAAACAGATACTGACAAGGAGACCAACTACCTCAGTCACCAATATTATGACTGCTCCGAGTCAGCTCAAATTCCACACTCGTGGAGAGGATCCATATTACACCCAATCAGCAAAAAGCATTGGCATAGCCAATAGGTCTCGCCTTTGGGACCTTGTAAGTGTTCAAAAACCGTCAAAGGCGCTGCGCATCCCCACCAGTGCAAAACCTGGTAGCTGGCGCAGATCCACCCCAGTGCACACACTAAAGCCAGTCAGGGCTCCGAGAGGCCGTACCCTCTACAAATTAACATGAAAGCCAAGCCGTTGCAAACTAATGCATACAGAAGCAGTATTTTCTTTCTGCCGCTCACCAGTCAGACTTCAGGAGTACAGACCAAAAAGGAAACACTAATAAGGGCCCAACGGCGAGACCTATTGGCTAAGAAGGAGCCTGGGAGTCCGCAAAGCCTACTTAGGCAGTCTGTGACAGCACAGATAGTGAAATAATATAAATAGATCAATAAAGAGCATACAAATCAAGAGGCAACATTTTATACTTGAAAACGTTCTATAAATGAGAAGAATTTCAAATTAAAGCAAAAAATTAAGTTAGTGTCCCCCAGATGAATGTGTTAGAGCAGTGCAGGTGCATCAAACAGAGTGGAGTATGCGTGGCTCTGGCCTCAATTGAATTTAGAAAGGCGGCGGCCTTCCCATTAAAATGTGGAGATTTGTTGGTGAAATACATAAAATATTTCATAACTTATGTGCTTGAGTGTTTGTTTCTGTATTTGTGTATTGTTTTGTAGTTCAAATTATCGAAAATGCTTCCAGATTCCAGTATTGACTAAATGAGGATCCACAGAAGTCAAAAGGTTAAGAATTACTGGCATAAAGTGTTTTGGCTTTGAGTAAAGGGGTGTAGACCGAATTGGCAGGGAGTGCAGTCGCATAGAATGCGGCGACGTAGATTATAATGGAGTGGCACATGGTTGATTCAGAGGCGTTGAGCGGAATGACGCGGAGTGGAATAAAATGGCATAGAGTGCAGTGGCATAGAATAGATTGTTTCAGAGTAGAGAGCAGTGTTGTAGAGAGCAGTGTTGTAGAGAGCAGTTGTCTAGAGTACTTAAGTGTTTTTTCGCGTATGGTGCATCGCTGTAGAGTGGTGCAAAGTGGAGTGCAGTGGCGGAGAGTGCAGTGTTGCAGAGGAGAGTGGCGTAGACTGAAGTGACATAGTGAGGAGTGATGTAGTGATGCAGGCTTGGAGTACAATGGCATATAGTGCAGTGGCGTAAAGTGCTGCTGAGTAGAGTATAGAGGCGTAGAGTGGAGTGGCGTAGAGTGGAGTGGCGTAGAGTGGAGTGGCGCAGAGTGGAGTGGCGCAGAGTGGAGCGGCGCAGAGTGGAGCGGCGTAGAGTGGAGCGGCGCAGAGTGGAGCGGCGCAGAGTGGAGCGGCGCAGAGTGGAGCGGCGCAGAGTGGAGCGGCGCAGAGTGGAGCGGCGCAGAGTGGCTAGGCAGAGTGCACTGACGTGAAGTGGAACAAAGTACAATGCAGTATGGTGTGAGTGGCATCGTGTGGAGTGGTGGTGCAGAGTTAGTGAAGTGGCGTGGGTGACTAATTCAGTAAGTAAGGCTTGGCCAAGGGAAGGGACAAATTTGAGCTGAACAAAAAAAAAACACAGAGTCAATAAATAACAAGCATTTACAATGCAACGGTTTCGCCTTTGGAAAAGTTAGAGCTATTGGCATTGTAAATGACAACATTTTTATTAATGTGTTGGCTTTGAAAACATAAATAAATGGCAGTCATTTACAAAGCCAATAGCCTAATCTCTCGCAAATGCGACACCTATTGCATTTGCACCCACACACACACACACAAAACCAGGTCACAAGCAGGCAACAGAGACACACTCAAAAAACGGGTCGCAAGCAGGCAACAGAGGCACACACAAAACTGGTGTATTTATTTTTTAAACACCTTTTTGGTATTTACCCATATTTGTTTTGTATTTTGAGAATAAATTGAGCCGTGAAATTGTATATTTTTATATTTAGTTTACTAATAAATATGCATTCATACTTTTCTGCCTGGCACGTTTTACAGCCCAGCCAAGTTTCCCCAGGACAATGCGCATTCCAGTTTTTTCTTTGAATCTGGGACTTCTTGTCTTGTTCATACCATTACAAAACCAGGAGTACACGTCCCAGAATTCAAGGGAAAAAACACGTGGACTGGAGAGGGCAATACTCTTGACGTGAGGGCTTACTTTACACCCCAGGTACACTCAGTAAGTTTAGTAGACAAACAGTACATCACTATTTCAAAAATATGTTTCCAGATGAAAAATACCCTTCTTCATGCATCTCATTTATGAGATAACTGCACCCAAGCCGAACACGAAGAGATGTTCCACACGCTGGCTTTTTCATTCCTGGCACAAGTTACTATGATGAACAGGTGGGTGTTATATATATTCCCATCAGATAAATATTTTGTCTACATATCTATCTCAGGAGGCCAAATGGTTGATCTACCGCACCGTTTTATCTACTCTAAATTCGTATATATATGCAGATCAAAACAAGTGCATATTTTTAATCGTATGCTACTGTATTTATCCAATTCTACTTTTTTTATTAGACTATTTTGGCAGGGTTTGAATGATCACAGCAGGATTTTGTATTTGAGTGGGTGAAAGACTTCTTGCAGAATGTTAAACAAATGAAAGCAAGTCAAATGAGGAAATCCAAAGTGTAACACGAATCGTCATGTTTTCCAAAATCAGCCATTTTCCAAAAATCAGCACAGTAATAAATTACTCCTATCTAATTTATAAGACCTAAAACATTCAAGGATAGCAAATACCTACAATAGGTACAATTAAATGACAAATACCTACAATAGGTACAATTAAATAACACAGGGTGAGAGCAACAGAAGGCACACACTCAGGGTGAGAGCAACAGAAGGCGCACACACGCAGGGTGAGAACAACAGAAGGCACTCACGCAGGGTGAGAGCAGCAGAAGACACACACACACACACAGGGTGAAAGCAGCAGAAGACACACACACACACACACACACACAGGGTGAAAGCAGCAGAAGAAACGGGGTGAGAGCAGCAGAAGACACCCACAGATAGTGAGAGCAGCAGAAGACACAGGGTGAGAGCAGCAGAAGACACAGGGTGAGAGCAGCAGAAGACACACACAGAGGGTGAGAGCAGCAGAAGACACGGGGTGAGAGCAGCAGAAGGCACATAGGGCAAGGACAGCAGAAGACACACAGGGCAAGGGAAGCAGAAGACACACAGGGCAAGGGAAGCAGAAGACACACAGGGCAAGGGAAGCAGAAGACACACAGGGCAAGGGAAGCAGAAGACACATAGGGCAAGGGAAGCAGAAGACACATAGGGCAAGGGAAGCAGAAGACACATATGGCAAGGGAAGCAGAAGACACATATGGCAAGGGAAGCAGAAGACACATAGGTTAATTGCACTAGAAGACACCAAGGGCAGCAGAAGGCACACACGGTAAGGGCAGCAGAAGACACACACGGTAAGGGCAGCAGAAGACACACACGGTAAGGGCAGCAAAGACACACACGGTAAGGACAGCAAAGACAAACAGGTTAAGGGCATCAAAGACAAACAGGGTATGGGCAGCAGAAGGCACAAAGGGCGAAGGCAGCAGAAGACACAGGGTAAGTGCAGTAGAATACACAAAGGTTAACGTCGGCAAAGTAGCCTCACTGAGGCATTTGGTACCAGGTCCCACGCATGGCAGAGTCTCTAGGAAATGAGGAAGTTGCTCGGTTACAAACCAGGCCTGTGTAAGCCTCGTGCTACCCAGACTTCCCCCTACCAACTGCAGCAACCAAGCATCTTTGCACACACTTAATCATCACCAGTATCACTGACTGCAAGGTGGGGGGAAATGTACAATACTGCCAAGCAGAGACTTGGGGAAGGTGAAGTCCTTAAATAAGGCTATGTCGACCTTGGTGATACAGGTGACCCTAACACAGCTAGGCATATTTTGGGGAAAGTGAAGGGAACAACTGCCTACATCAACATGACTACAAACGAAATCACAACAGATAAAACTATTTGTCTGCGCACAACAGTTCACATAATCCAGATTGAAGGTAAAACACATTCTAGCCACACAACAAACACTTAAGCCTAACTTAATTAACACAACCTTGTTAGAGACCCGGGGAACGCAAATTTACTTTAGAAAAAAAAATCCTTAAGACTGGTTTGCAACACAGCTCTATACACATAGGTACCCACCCCAATTTTTGGACTTTATTAATATACAATAAATAGCAAATGATTCCTTCAAAAAAACAGACCCAGTTAATTACACTGCTTCCAACAACCGGCGGAACTCTTACTCATGCATTCTGCCTCCCCCCCATTTATAACATGTTTTTGCTTTGAGTACGGTGCAATGAGGTGCATACAAAACTCATGAATAAATAATACATTTGCCCCAACCATGTATGTTTTTTTTCGTATATTTGCGCACACTGTCCTGAATCAGCTTCATTGTGACTTAAGATGACAATTTATTGCCAAACACAAGTTAACAACCACACACATATGAAACAACTGTACAGTGTTGGACCACATGAGGATATACACAAGTCTGTATTGTTCTAACTCCATCCTGTGCAATGTTTGAGGCCTACTTTGGCCTGCCCTCTGTGCCTATAAGTAGATGATGGTTATGAGCGGTGTTTGCAGTGCTGTGTTTTGCTGGTGTTGGCCTTCAGAGGCTGTGTATGGTTTCGCAGTGGAATGTGAACTGCTCATCCGGATCTGTGCTCGCCTATCTCTATCGTCCACAGTGAGGAAGGAGCCGCCAGGAGGAGGAGGGAGGCCTGGTCTGCTGAGCAAGGAGGAAAAAAACTTCTCTCCTCCTCTTTTGCAGCCAATCAAGGATGATGAGATACGGGGAGGTAAAAGATGGCAATTGTATGTGATGAAAGAGTATAAAGCCTTGTCTGGGGCAATCACCACCTGCATCCTTCCTGCCCACCGCGAGTGGTGAGAAAACGGGTCTGGGAAATTAAAAAGTTTCCTGGAAGCTGATGCACAATGGTATTACAATTAATCTATGTTTTTAGAGTCAAAATGTGAAGGCTTGAGGATAGGAAGAAAAAAAAAAGTTGATAGGGCAGCAGACTCGCATCTCCACCTTTTCAGGAAACAACCTTCACCTAAGCAGGGCCCTACACCCCCCAAACCGCTCCCCAAAGCGCCTCTTCCCCTCGAAACTTCATCCATTACAGGGAAGTACGCAGAGGCCCGGCGGCCCCCCATCACACTGCCCGCGCCCCTCCCCCCGCTCCAGCACTTGGCTGCCCGCGGCCGCCTCCTCCTCCTCCCCCTTCTCACCTGTTGCTTCTCGTTATCCACTGGATGCCACCGGAAGCGCCGCAAAACCGGGCCCTCGGCGGCAGCGACACCACCGCTGAGAGCAAACTCCAAGAGCGAAGAAAGTTGCAGCAGCAGCCGAGCCCTCCCCTCCCCGGAGCACCGCGCAGAGGAAAGAGAAAACTGCTGCTGGGCTGAGGGAGCAGCAAACTCTTCCCGGGCCGCCTCTTAGCAACCATGAAGGTCGCAGTCTCCTAAGAGACGAGTCCGGGCTGGCCCTGCCGCATCCACACCACCAAGGTGCACAGGAGGGGCGGGGGCCAGAGACTTCGGCACAGCCCCCAACCCCAAAAGCAACCACACCCCGTGCGAAGCGGTGCCGCCCGCTGCTTAATTAAAGGAGGGGGGGGGGGCGGAAGTTAATGAAACAGCCCCCTCCCGGACACCACAACGCACGATGCAGAAACTGATGAAAAGTGGACCGGAGAAGGGAGGGGTGGCTCCTGCTCCGTGGTCCAGCTCAGCCCACCTCCCCCCTCCCCCTTCCCAGGGCTCGGATGCTGCTGGCAGCAGCCTCTCTCCTCCTTCCTGGACTCGTGACGGTGCCTTCAGCCCTTGTGCTCCTTTCTACGCTCCAACATTAGCGACGCACGAGGGAGGGCAGAAAACTACCACGGCTTCCGAAATTAAACACTCCTAATACCCCCTTTCAAAGAGCGCTGTGCTGTACAAGACTACGAAAAAGTGATGGTGGTTACAAGGGGATCACGTGTCACCTCTTCCCCCACCCTACCTAGTATCAAAGTGCAAGCGTACAAAACACACACGAGGGAGGATACTGCGAGCTTAACTGACAAAATAAAACAAGTCAGGTCCCGGGCCGTGCTGTGATTGGCTGCCGGCCCGGGACACCCCCGTGACGCCAGCCAATCACAGCACGGCCCGGGAAATGACGTCACGGGGGTGTCCCGGGCCTGCAGCCAATCACAGCTCGGCCCGGGACCCACGGCAAAAGGGGCGGGGCTTAAAAACAGCCAGAGAAACGCCCCCGAATCGCGTTTTCCCCGAGAAAGCGTGATTGACAGCCTCTGTCTCCCAATGGCTAGCCTCCATTTATGGAGCTAGCCAATGAGAGACAGAGGCGGGTCATCAAGCCGACATAGAACTCAAGAGGTTTTTTAGCGCATGCGCACTACGTGCGCACTTGCAGGCAAAACCTAAAAATCAGGCACATGCGCATTATTAACCACAAAGCCAGTACTAAGCAATGGACGGAATGCATTCCCAGGGAAGCTTTCCGAATGTTCCCTAGATGTCATTAACAAACAAGACAGCTGTGCTGTCTGGTAGGCTATGACCTAATAAAGTGTGCCAGTTTCTGCCACCTGCAGCTGCCAGCACAGATTAAATAAACACTGAAGAGGTTAATTTTTGGTTGAGACGTGAAATGCAGACGCTGCCATGAGAACAAATATTCTGAGTATTTGTGATTGTTGTACTCTTAGGTCAAAAGTCAGCCTCTTCAGTGAGAACATGCACGTTCACAACTACGACTCTGTGCGATTCTGGCCTACAATCAGTCACCGGGGTGCAGGGGGGTGTGTGCCTTTTGTCATGCACGGTGTGTCTCTTCACTTCTCCAGTCTCACAAGGCTGTGGGCGGGTCCGGCACTTGTGGCTGTTTACGTATTATGCAACCAGTGTTTCAAAGTACAGATATCCATCTTCTGCCGCCGCGGAAAACGCGTTATCTGGGCACCTGCCAAGCTCTGCCTTAGTGTGTGTATATAAGGCTGGTGCAGAAAGTGAGCACGTGTTTTCTGCACGTGCTACAGTGAAGCTCTGTAAAAGAGGGACGACTGACTGATCGATAGAACAGTATGTACCCATTTCTCCTTGACAGGAAACCAGAAGTTTACTTGCGTATAATATACTTGTGCATTTTAAGCATCTAGTTGCTCAAGACATGTGTTACTTTGGTTTTGTATGATGGGAGAAAAGCGTTAAATTCAAAATTAATAGATGGGGTTATTGTTTTCAGGAAAGTCATATCCAGTCCCGGATTTTTTTGCTTAAACAACCAAATGCATTCTGTGGGTTGTAGTTTTGTTAACCTCAATTGGACTAAATTGCTAGATTGCAGTCGTTTGCAGCAGGAAAACTGGACTGTTCACTGGGAGAATCCCGGAATTCATAACAACGTTAAACTTCCGAACAAGATGATGCTTGATTAGCGAATATTTTCATTTGCCCTTGAGCCAGTAGGGGATTTCAGCCGACTGTAGAGCGCACAGCGCCTTTCCACCTTCCAGCGTATGGGCCTCAAAATCTCGGAATGCGTTGTTCTGTTGAACTGCTCTCAACTAATATTTGGTGTCCGTTGACAGTGCTATGTTTGCTCAGGAGCACCTCCGTATCTCCATGCCACCCAAGGCAGTAGTTGTGTACCTCTCGGTTGGGCCTTTAATGGAGGGACTGGTCTGTACTCCTGAAGTCTGACTGGTGAGCGGCAGAAAGAAAATACTGCTTCTGTATGCATTAGTTTGCAACGGCTTGGCTTTCATGTTAATTTGTAGAGGGTACGGCCTCTCGGAGCCCTGACTGGCTTTAGTGTGTGCACTGGGGTGGATCTGCGCCAGCTACCAGGTTTTGCACTGGTGGGGATGCGCAGCGCCTTTGACTGTTTTTGAAGCACTAGTTCACAAGTGGGACTGTCTAACCTAATGTTTAGCATGTTACGGAGTTGGTGTGGCTGAAGCACGAGATGCCTTGAAAAGACCTGGACACATGGAGGCTAAGTAGTGACGCAAGAGACTGCATGTTTGACAGTCCCATCAGCAAGATAACACAGTCACAGCTCCTGGCCCAAAAATCATACTTATGTTTTCGCTTTTAACCACATGGCTGCTGGGCGTTTTCCCCCCCAGTGCTGGAAAATGCCATTTTAGTGGCACTATGACGAGCTCAGCTCGTCATCAGCACACGACACCCGTGGGTGATGATGAGCTGAGCTCGTCATCAGCATCGAAAGGGTTAATCTTGTATCCTGTGATTTTTTGCCTACTAGAATGTTGATACTCTTCAAGAAACTAAGAATGCCTATCGCATGGACACTTCAAATGACTAAATGCAAATATAAACATGCATTGGCAGCGCAGCTGTGAAAGCGTCACGGCCACGAAAGTGAAAGCGATCGCGCTAAGAAGCAGCAGCCGTTTTCAAGCACACTCATGCTTGTGGCACCATCCGCCTTGCAGGAGCGAGCAACAACCAATTAGCATGCGCGCCGCTGCTCGCTCCCGCAAGGAGGATGCCGCCACAAGCATGTGCTTCCAAAAACAGCAGAGCGATGGCTAAAGGTCCTCCTATGCAGAACATGCGCGCTGCGTAGACGAGACCTAAAAAGGGATCCACCATTTATCCATCGAACTATCGATTAATTGCACTGTAAGATCTAGAAGCAAAATCGTAGGCAAAAATTTTACTGCAAGAATTTGAGGGTCTGTAGATGAAAATATCATTCTGTAATATCAAATCGATTTTAGGCATTCTTCTCTACAGAAGGCAAATATTTCTCGCTATTCTAACACGGGTCCACATTAAGCTCGACAACGTAAAACAGAGTAACATTTAAAATACAGATAAATCGAGGCCTAAAACAGGAGTGTGTGTTAGCACAGATTATGTTTAATTTATATACAGCAGACCTGTGCCAAGTCATGTCAAAAGATAAAACAATACCACCAAGGATCGGGTCTTACAGACTCCCTGTACTTCAATATGCTGAAAACCTAATCTTCCTCGACCACACTAGAAACAAGCATTTACAATGCAACGGTCTCGGCATTGCAAAAGTTAGAGCTATTAGCATTGTAAATGAACGCGACTTTAAGGTCTTCACATTGTAAATGACAAGGTCTTTTATTTATGTTTTAAAAACCAAAACATAAATAAAAGTCATTGTCATTTACAATGCCAATAGCTCAAAGTCGCGTAATGTGCATGGCAAACTACAGTAGCCTCCTGACGAGTGCACTTTCACTTAATTTTTTACAAATGAAAGCCCTGCCACTTTTTTTTTTTTACAAATTAAGCACGGGTGGTGTCCGTGTGTGCACGGCAGTGGTGGTGTCCGTGTGGGCACGGCAGTGGTGGTGTCCGTGTGGGCACGGCAGTGGTGGTGTCCGTGTGGGCACGGCAGTGGTGGTGTCCTTGTGGGCACGGCAGTGGTGGTGTCCTTGTGGGCACGGCAGTGGTGGTGTCCATGTGTGCACGGCAGTGGTGGTGTCCGGGTGTGCATGGGAGTGGTGGTGTTTGTGTGTGCATTGGAGTGGTGGTGTCCGTGTGTGTATGGCAGAGGTGGTGTCCGTGTGTGTATGGCAGAGGTGGTGCCGTGTGTGCATGGGAGTGGTGGTGTCCATGTGTGCACGGCAGTGGTGGTGTTTGTGTGTGCATTGGAGTGGTGGTGTCCGGGTGTGCATGGGAGTGGTGGTGTTTGTGTGTGCATTGGAGTGGTGGTGTCCGTGTGTGTATGGCAGAGGTGGTGTCCGTGTGTGTATGGCAGAGGTGGTGCCGTGTGTGCATGGGAGTGGTGGTGTCCATGTGTGCACGGCAGTGGTGGTGTTTGTGTGTGCATTGGAGTGGTGGTGTCCGGGTGTGCATGGGAGTGGTGGTGTTTGTGTGTGCATTGGAGTGGTGGTGTCCGTGTGTGTATGGCAGAGGTGGTGTCCGTGTGTGTATGGCAGAGGTGGTGCCGTGTGTGCATGGGAGTGGTGGTGTCCATGTGTGCACGGCAGTGGTGGTGTTTGTGTGTGCATTGGAGTGGTGGTGTCCGGGTGTGCATGGGAGTGGTGGTGTTTGTGTGTGCATTGGAGTGGTGGTGTCCGTGTGTGTATGGCAGAGGTGGTGTCCGTGTGTGTATGGCAGAGGTGGTGCCGTGTGTGCATGGGAGTGGTGTTGTCCGTGTGTGCATTGGAGTGGTGGTGTCCGTGTGTGTATGGCAGAGGTGGTGTCCGTGTGTGTATGGCAGAGGTGGTGCCGTGTGTGCATGGGAGTGGTGTTGTCCGTGTGTGCATGGCAGTGGTGGTGTCCGTGTGTGCATGGGAGTGGTGGTGTCCGTGTGTGCATGGGAGTGGTGGTGTCCGTGTGTGCATGGGAGTGGTGGTGTCCGTGTGTGCATGGGAGTGGTGGTGTCCGTGTGTGCATGGGAGTGGTGGTGTCCGTGTGTGCATGGGAGTGGTGGTGGTGTCCGTGTGTGTATGGCAGAGGTGGTGTCCGTGTGTGTATGGCAGAGGTGGTGCCGTGTGTGCATGGGAGTGGTGTTGTCCGTGTGTGCATGGCAGTGGTGGTGTCCGTGTGTGCATGGGAGTGGTGGTGTCCGTGTGTGCATGGGAGTGGTGGTGTCCGTGTGTGCATGGGAGTGGTGGTGTCCGTGTGTGCATGGGAGTGGTGGTGTCCGTGTGTGCATGGGAGTGGTGGTGTCCGTGTGTGCATGGGAGTGGTGGTGTCCGTGTGTGCATGGGAGTGGTGGTGTCCGTGTGTGCATGGGAGTGGTGGTGTCCGTGTGTGCATGGGAGTGGTGGTGTCCGTGTGTGCATGGGAGTGGTGTGTCCGTGTGTGCATGGGAGTGGTGTGTCCGTGTGTGCATGGCAGAGGTGGTGTCCGTGTGAGCATGGCAGAGGTGGTGTCCGTGTGAGCATGGCAGAGGTGGTGTCCGTGTGAGCATGGCAGAGGTGGTGTCCGTGTGAGCATGGCAGAGGTGGTGTCCGTGTGAGCATGGCAGAGGTGGTGTCCGTGTGAGCATGGCAGAGGTGGTGTCCGTGTGAGCATGGCAGAGGTGGTGTCCGTGTGAGCATGGCAGAGGTGGTGTCCGTGTGAGCATGGCAGAGGTGGTGTCCGTGTGAGCATGGCAGAGGTGTTGTCCGTGTGAGCATGGCAGTGGTGTTGTCTGTGTGTGCATGGGAGTGGTGGTGTCCGTGTGTGAATGGGAGTGGTGGTGTCAGTGTCCGTCTCCATTGCACTGTGCTAAACCCACGAAAGAACAGTTTAATTCACCACTCCAAAAAGTTAAACTCCTGCGCCACTTTGCCTGAGCCCAAACAAGGATCTGTGTAAATGTTACTTCTGTGTGAGAATATTTGCCTTCCTTCCTTTTATGGACGCCTTAGCTGGCTCTGAAAATTGCCGGCATCTGGCTTGCAAATGGCGCCCCTGCCCAAACGCGCTCTTGTGTGGAGCATTTCATGGGCTGGCTGCTCGTGGCTGGAGGCAGCGGCGCGCGCCCAAATCCACATCACTAACGCGCACTCACCATCTGTTTTCCCCAGAGCTGGGCCTTGAATAATTGTCCAGGAGCTGATGGACTGAGGTGGGCACACCATCTCCGAGTGCTTTCTGATTCATTTAACTAGCCTGGCTGCCCCCCAGAGGAACCGCAGCACTGGTTTATTCATGATGGCTTTAGAAAAAACTGTACATTTTTGACTGACAAATGGTACCATTGTATAGAAAGAAAAGCCCTCACAATGCTGTATTGCCGGGTTTGGCAGGCGGTGGACGCATTCACCTCTAGGGGGCAGTGTTGTGCTCCGAGGAACGGGGGCTGAGCGAAAGAGAGGTGGAAACAGCACGTGCTGGTTGTATTATGGCATTTACACATAATTTAGAGTGACATACAGACCTTTGTGAACAGGGCATTCAGGCCAAATGGGCATCAGTGCCAATAGTGCCGGTTTATATATCAAAATTGTGCATTAGTCAATTGCCATTGGTGAAACTTGGTGAATTTGCAATGTTACACAAATGTGTACAGCTCGTTAAGTAGCAAACCCTAATTTTTCCGCCGAAAAGTAAGATGGTATGCAAATAAAAAATAAAAGATAAAAAACCCGGTAGAAGGACACGCTACACTTTTGAGCAATCTCAAAAATAAACAAATGTGATCACATGGGAAACGTGCCGCTCAGCAGATCAAAGTAAAACAGCTGCCACCTATGCACACTCCCCTCAGGAGGTTATGTCGAGCAGACCCTGTTGCAGCGAGTCAATAAAAGAACGTTTGCTCTTTGATGTACCCTCAAGGTCGCGTTAGGCACGTGGACAATGAACGGTTCAAATTGAGACACCGATGCTTGGTTACCGGTACATACATTTACTTTTTTAACTAACTTCAAAGTATTGTAATTGCATTTGCTAAGTTGTCACTGCGTAGACGCCATCCTTGAGGATAACAGATTATAGAAGGTGCAAGGACATGTAGGTTTTCTGATACACAATGTAATATGGGCTTAACGTTACCAGCGTAGGAGGCGGATGAAGAAAAGAAGCCTGCTTGAAGGGGCAGCCATGTGTGTGTTATCAGCGCCCCGCGGTGGTATGCAGACTCCCCATGCTTACCCGCAGGCGCGCGTCGCGATCCAGTCTGCATTCGCATGCTCTGGATCCAAGACCTGGCCGCGCGCACAACGTTATCCTATGGGGAAACGCTGCGCGCAGCCAGGTCTTGTCTCACTTCGGCGTCTCAGACTGCTGAGACGCCGACAATAGTTCTCTGGCGAGCGAGACCTAATAAACGCACAGAGCACTGAACCAGCTGAATTAATTTAACTTTTATAATATGCTCACTGCTAAAGCTGAAAACACTACGGTTGTGATTTTCGGCAACTAAAAACATATGTCGAATAAGCACTGGAGGTTAGAATTGAAGGTTAATTATTCATCAAATTATAACTATCTGGGAGTATGGTTCCCTAATAAATGCGGGCAGAGCAAGCTCACAACTACAGTATCTTAAGAGAAGAGCGTCTGCAGTCATATTTGATCTCTGCAAATTAAACAAACACCTGCACAGTCTATCAGCCAAGGCAATAATTTGAGTTGTGCGTGCCAAACTACTGCCTACCATTTCCTACGGCCATCAAACATACCCTTGGAAACTGTAGATCACACTAGATACAGTTTAATTCCTACAAGCACATTTTTGTCTACTAAAACACACAAGGCAGTCGTAGCCACGGCTGAGGTTAAGCTTTACTAGGCAAGAGCTGGAGTGCAAGCCATTATATACCAAATACTAACACTCTCTAGTTACTGCTGACCCAGGAACATTAAGCTCTACTTGAGATATAAAGCCCCCTTGGGGATCAAACTTATCAGCAACGGCCAATGATTTAAAGATGAGTTTAGAGTCAGTCTCTGCATCAACTGTTATATCCTCATCTATCAGGCTTACTCTGAAAAAATAAGGTGCAGCCATCTCTTGTAAAGCGGATACAAAAAAAAAAAAAATAGGAGATGCTCCCTACGAACATCTAATCATTAAATGCTACAAAAACATAGAGATCCAGCCTTATGCTAAAGAGTCATTAAATAAAATGACTAGACGCTCAAATGTTATGCCTCCGGCTAAGGATTCTTTCCGTCAAAGAAAATCGGATAAACTGGGCAAAACAACTGAGCTGGCAATATGGCAGATTTTGTAGCTATAGGCGAGAATCAGTGCTTAAACCATTTTTAACCCCTTCCATGCTCATGACGAGCTCAGCTCGTCATGAGGCACAGTGGAGCTGTGCTGATGACGAGCTGAGCTCGTCATGAACAATAGACTTCATCATAAAACAGCACAGGAGGGGAAAATGCACAGCAGCGATGTGGTTAAAAGCATGTCACACTTTGAGACCGATGTTTTGAACTCATGAAATTCACGCCTCGAAGGTGGCCCGGGTATACTGTCTAAGTATCAACAGACTGATAGAGCCCGGTTTGGATAAATAACAAAAATATTTCACGCGTGGGGGACAGTGGGAAGATATTGATTAGAAGGCAGCATTAATGCACCGAAGTGAGATGGCCATAAAGTTATGGCTCGGCTTAATACAGTTCAAAATTATTCATAGGGTATACTATGGTAGGTGGAGGCTTCACACCATGGCTAAGGAACAAGATTCTTGTTGTTTGAGATGATTCGACCACTGCGACCACATCGGCCAGGTCGCCCCCACGCTCCTCGTGCCTCCTGCTACCTGGTTTCTGCCTGCTGACTTCTCCTACGCCGACTGCTTCTTCCTGCAAGCGCCCCAGACGCCGCTGAGCCGCCCGCACTCGATTTTCCCGCCGCTGCCTTCCTGCGGCCCGCCCCCCCGCCACCCGATTGGCTCCCACCACCCAGCGGACCCTCTCTCCCGGCTCCCATCTTATGACGCCCCCACGCACACGCAGCGTTGACGCGCAGCGGGCACGCCGAATGTGCGCTGAAGGCGCGCCAAAGGCAAGTCCGTCAGCGCCTGGACCGCGCCCAGTGCCAGGACCCCTGGCCCCCGCCGATGCAAGACTACTCGACGGACCTACGACGCCGCCACCCTTTACGCACTCAACGCCGGCCGGAACCCTGCCTGCTACCGAGCCACCCCGTGACGCACCCACGGACCCTTCACCTGCCACTCCTGCAAGTTCTCCGGCATCCGGACCTGCACTGCACCCGCCAAGCCGACACCCAGCAGCAACCACCTCAAGTGCATCCTGCTCAACACCCGCTCCGTCCACAGACACGCCATGGAGCTCTGGAACCTCCTCCACTCGACAGCTCCAGACGTCGCCTTCCTCACGGAAACCTGGATGAGCGCCTCCTCAGCGCCCGACATCACCATCGCCATCCCGGATGGCTACAAGATCACCCGGAGGGACCGCGTCAACCAGACGGGAGGAGGCATCGCCATCGCCCACAAGAACACCATTCGCATCACGACCAACACCGACGACACCCTCACAGCCGCACACCTGCACTTCCAGATCCACACCGACCCCAAGACCACCCTCAGAGGCACCCTCATCTACAGACCGCCGGGACCGCGCACACAATTCAGCGAAGACATCGCCGACTTCATCAGCCCGCACGCCCTCCCCTCCGCCGACTACATCCTCCGCGGGGACCTCAACTTCTACCTGGAGAACAACAACGACCGCAACACCACCACCCTGCTGCACAACCTCGGACTCAAGCAGCTGGTGACCACCCCCACCCACTATGCCGGCCACACGCTTGACCCCGTCTTCTCCTCCAGCAAGGACATCTCCTTCAGCCACGCCACCGGACTCCACTGGACGGACCACAGCTGCGTCCACTTCAGCTTCAAAAGGAACACATTCCACCACCACCAGCAACAGGTTCCACGCAGAAGCTGGAATAAGATCACAGCCGACCAGCTCGCAGCATCCCTGAGTCAGAACCCTTCCGCCACCTCAGCGAACCCCAACCATGCCGCCATCAACCTCTCGAGGTGGATCAACAACTGCGCAGACGACCTCGCCCCACTGAGAACCCCTCTCAGCAGACCCGGCAGCAAGAAAGCTTCCTGGTTCAGCGACGAACTCAAGAGCTCCAAGAAGTACTGCCGAACCCTCGAGAAAGCCTGGCGCAGAGACCAGACAACATGACCACCCTCAAGCTCGCCACTCGAAAACACCACCACCTGATCCACACCACCAAGAAAACAGCATTCAAGGAACGACTGGACAACAGCAAGGAACTCTTCAACATCGTCAAAGAACTCTTCAACATCGTCAAAGAACTCTTCAACATCGTCAAAGAACTCTTCAACATCGTCAAAGAACTCTTCAACATCGTCAAAGAACTCTCCAACCCTAGCGCCGGAAACAACGACATCACCCCATCGCAAGACCTCTGCAACTCACTCGCCTCGTACTTCCACAACAAGATCGCAGATATACACAACAGCTTCAGCACACAGCCGACGCACCCTACGACCGCACCAGCGCCACCCACCACCACCCTCCGCGCCTGGACCCCAATCAACACCGAAGAGACCATACGCACAATGAACTCCATCCACTCCGGATCCCCAACCGACCCCTGCCCTCATCACATCTTCAACAAGGCCGACTCCGTCATCGCACCCCATCTCCGAGACATCATCAACGCCTCCTTCGACACCGCAACCTTCCCGGAGAGCTGGAAGCATGCCGAACTCAGCGCCCTCCTAAAGAAACCATCAGCCGACCCCACCGACCTCAAGAACTACCGCCCCATCTCGCTGCTCCAGTTTCCTGCCAAAGTCATCGAGAAGACCGTCAGACAGCTGGCCGCCTTCCTCGAGACGAATGGATCCCTCGACCCCTCGCAGTCCGGCTGAACCACAGTACCGAGACCGCCCTCATCGCAGCCACTGACGACATCCGACCCTGCTCGACAACGGCGAAACAGTGGCCCTCATCCTCCTGGACCTCTCCGCGGCGTTCGACACGGTCTGCCACCGCACCCTATTGCAACGCCTCAGCAGCGTCGGAATCCAAGAGAAGGCACTGGAATGGATCGTCTCCTTTCTCGTCGGAAGGACACAGACTCCGCCTCCCCCAGTTCAGATCAGAAGCCACCGAAGTCATCTGCGGCGTACCACAAGGATCTTCACTCAGCCCCACGCTGTTCAACATCTACATGAGCCCCCTTGCGGCCATCGCACGCCAACACAACCTCAACATCATCTCCTTCGCCGACGACACCCAGTTGATCCTCTCCTTCACCAACGACCCCACCACCGCCGGTACCAACCTTCACGAAGGGATGAAAGACGTAGCCGAGTTGATGAGGAACAGCCGCCTGAAACTGAATTCGGACAAGACGGAAGTCCTCATCCTGGGATCGTCGCCATCCGCCTGGGACGACTCCTGGTGGCCCCCTGCCCTGGGCAGCGCACCCAAACCAACGGACCACGCACGCAACCTGGGCTTCATCCTGGACTCCTCCCTCTCCATGACCAGAAAAGTCAACGTCGTCTCCTCATCATGCTTCAACATCCTACGTATGCTACGGAAGATCTTCCGGTGGAACCCCACCGAAACCAGGAAGACGGTCACCCAGGCCCTCGTCACCAGCCGACTGGACTACGGCAACTCCCTCTACGCCGGAACCACTGCCAAACTCCAGAATTCGGATTCAGAACGCCTCAGCACAACTCATCCTGGACATCCCCCGACGCAGCCACATCTCCGCACACCTAAGAAACCTGCACTGGCTCCCCGTCAACAAAAGAATCACGTTCCGACTCCTCACCCACGCACACAAAGCTCTCCACAACCAAGGACCAAGATACCTCAACAACGGCCTCAACTTCTACACTCCCACCCGCCAGCTTCGATCAACCAGCCACGCCCTCGCCGCCGTCCCCCACATCCGAAGAGCCACAACGGGAGGAAGATCCTTCACCTACCTGGCCGCCAAGACGTGGAACTCCCTCCCCACCCACCTCCGCCTGACCCAAGACCACCTCGCCTTCAGGAAGCAACTCAAGACCTGGCTGTTCGAGCAGTAGCAGGCCCCCCCTCCACAAGCGCCTTGAGACCCTCCGGGTGAGTAGCGCGCTATACAAATGCTTTGATTGATTGATTGATTCGATGGGGAGGGTTCCTTCTTTCATACTGTTTGGAGCTGTCCTTTGATTCAGACCTACTCGGGAAAGATTGTCGAGATCTTCACAGAGTTCTTAAGGACTCAATCCTACTGGACCCTCCCTAAATGTTTTCTCCTTGGGATTCCCAATGATGTTGATCTACCAAGGTCCAAAATGTTGTTTTGTAGTCTGGGGTTTGTTGTGGCCAAGCGAGATATCGCCAGGTACAGGGAGGTGCTTGTCTGCCCAACTATTCAAGAATGGAAATCAGATTGGATACGTACATGGTAGCAGACAAAGTCACATATGTAAATAGGGAGTGCCCTCAGAAGTTTAAACAAGAGTGGGGAAGGTGGATGCAATGCAACTCCTTGGACATGCTGGAAGATGCGGGGAGTCAACATTAGGAGATGCTGTTGTGACCAATAAAGACTTCTGGTGGAGAAACACCAGGACACCTGTTTGGAAGTAGCTTTTTGCTATATAAATTGCCACAAGTTGAATTGAATGCAGCAGGCATGGATTATATGTTTCTTTGTGGATACATATGGCGACTGGCTGGTCCATGTCGGGTGATGGGAGGGGGAGGGGCAGAGGGAGTTTTGGGATTTTAATTAAGAACTGGTTTCACGTCACTGTTCTTTGTTACAGAGTTGTGCATTAATGCAAGTATTCTCATTGATACGCTTGTCATACATGTATCAATAACAAACAACAACAATTTCTAAAAAGAAAACAAAATCTTTCATCCCGCAATAAACTGCCTTAACCCCCACGCATAACAGAGGGTTAATGCCATCTAAGCTGGGTCCCTACATTTGAGACCTCTTTGCATTATAATAACTTTTTGGCTGCACCTTTATATCCATTTTATAATATTGTATTTTACACAATACTGTGATTTTTAAAGGTGTTATTGTACCAATTTTTGTTAAGTGGCACAATAAAGGTTTTAAAGCAGCAATACCACAGCGAACGTACAACGTACTATAGTTCAAAATTATAAACTGCCGGCAAGGCAAAAGTTACTGTTTTGATATTCCTTCTTTAGTTTAAATGTAAAACATTTATTGCTGCCACCAACAGTAAATCCCACAGAACCTTCAAAGGACACAAACTTTAATAAAGATATGGGAAAGATCACCCCTCCTGATGTCACACCCTATGTATAATGTCTGTCAAATCTGTAACATGTGAATCTAATGACTAATATATTGTAAAAATGCAATAAATACTATTTTAATTAAAAAGAAATAAGGTACACCTTTGTCAGAATTTTGGCAGTGCCAAACTAGAAGAAAATGGTGTGTTTGCATGCGAGGAGAAAGTGTGTGTGTAGGTGGGTGGTGACGGGAGCAACACAAGTCTTGCATACCACACTTGACCTATGGTGAACTAACAAAGTGATATTTATTTCAGGCCCAGTGGTGCTGCAGCTCTTCACACGCTACTTTCTTATAGGCCCTTCCATAAAATCCTACGATATCATAGAGTGTAGGGAACAGACGCGCCAAAAAGAACTATGGTGGCTCAAAGGAGATACCACTCAACTACTCAGATTCCACACATCTCCTTTCTTTCAGAAAACAACAAAAGAAAATGAAAAAAAGAAAGATAAGAAAGAAACAACAAGCATTTGCAATGCAACAGGTCTCGCATTACTTAGAGTTAGATAATTTGGCATTGTATATATTTAGCTGGATATGTTTGCTGGTTTGTGTACTGTATGTGTTAGGGAATGGCAGGTTTGTTCGACTCTGTGGAGTAAGTATGTGTATTATAGCGTTCCAATGTCATGTTTACATTGCCAGTGAGGCGAACAGTAGACATATACACACAGACAAACATACAGAGACACATGCACCGATACACACAGAGAGAAACACACACAAACGCACAGAGACAGAAACGCACACAGAAACATACGCACAGGCAGACACGCAGACAGAGACTGACACACGTATAGAAACGCACACAGAGACAGAAACACATAGAAACAAAGATGCACACACAGAGAAGAGACATACTTACAGAGACAAATGCAGAAATTGCGACGCACACACAGAGAGACACACACAGAGAGAGACGCACCCACGCATACAGACGTGTACCGAGAGACAGAAACACGCACATGGAGATGCACACACAGATACAAAAACGCGCACACAGCAAAAAACACACGCAGAGATATGCACACAGACACAGAAACACACACAGAGACAAAGGCGTATACATAAAGAGAGACGCACACACAGAGACAGACACGCACACAGAGACTGAGACACACAGAGATACACAGACACACAGATACATACACACAGACAGATAGT
This sequence comes from Lissotriton vulgaris, assembly GCF_964263255.1. NCBI lineage: Eukaryota > Metazoa > Chordata > Amphibia > Caudata > Salamandridae > Lissotriton > Lissotriton vulgaris. The sequence goes on from NC_141685.1 coordinate 24,556,127, forward strand.
TTGGTAGCTAAATGGGCCAAGGCATCCGCTACAGGGGCTTGTGCTTAACCTAACGATTACAGTTGTTTTTAACCCCTTACTGACCTTGCTCCCACAGGTGCGGATATGTTGCCCCTCTGTGTTTAAATACAGGACAAGGCAATAAAAGATAGTTATCTTGTAGGAGTAATAAAAGGTCACGGTATGTGGGGCCTGGAATGTCTAGAGATTGTTTGAAATGTGTGGCTGTTTGCAAAAGACGCATAAAAGTTGTAGGTTAACATGAAAGGGATATGCAAAAGTGAATTGCATTGCGTGTGAAAGAGGATTTGTTAGTTTTAATAAAAACTATTATCTGAATAAGCTAAAAAGATGTGTGTAAACACATTGTAAAATCAGTTGTAAATGAAACACCACAAATAGCCATCCGTTTCCTGCACTGTTGTATCTGTAGTTCTACCAAACTCAGTAATGCAGGTCTCCTGCTCTGGGGTCCCAAGAGTCGCTCCATGAGGAGATATTTCACGCCACATAAACGAGTCTCCTCTGCAGTCCGCGTCCGCATTTGTGTGTGTGCATGCATTTGCGCGTGTCTGTGCATTTGTGTGTCCGTGCATTTGTGTGTGTGTGCATGTGTGCGTGCGAGTATGTCTATGTAGGTGTGTGTATGAGTATGTGCATGCACATGTGCACACGTGTGTGCGTGAATGTGTGTGTGTTCATGCTTGGGTGGGTGTGTATGTGCGCATGTGTGCATTTGTATGTGTGTGTGTGTGTGTGTATGTGTATGTGTATATAGTGTGCGATGCCGCGAGCTATCTTCTAACCACACTTCATCCCGTTGTAGGCCGGGCCAAGAATGATCCATCACACACTGTTTTATCTGTTGCTCAGGAATGTGTAATCATAAAAAAAAAACACAAAGGCTACGAACCCATAAATCATTAAAAAGTACTCCGCTTGAGTTTACAAGGCAATAAAGCACACTCAATATTAACAAGTTTCTTCCCCATCCATGTACTAAAACTGCAGACAGTAGTTGTGTATTGCAACAGTCGATTTTAAGCACGGCTCTTTTGTCAGTAGAATCCCAAAAAGGGTATGAAAGAAGGAGAAACTGTCCTCCTAAACCTCCTGCTAACCTGTTGTAAGTAATTCATGTTCGAAAAATTTAAATCATTACATGTCTAGAATTACACATTGTAATTACGCATTAAATAAAACGAGAAATAATACAGCCCGCATAGTATTGATAGAGATTTTAAAGAAATACAGACAATGGTATTTCATGGGTAGAGTTCTAAGCCAAGTTAACAGAAGCAGTTAAAACAAGGTCAAAGTTATTTAAATGATTTTTCCCTTTACAGCAAGAGGAGAACCTTCTGGGGTTGTGGAAGAAAGAGAATAAAATGCAAAGTACAGAGTGCAAAATATTGAGGCCTCGTCCTGCTTGGGGCTCAGGCAAAATCCTGCTACTGTCTTTGGGGGGAGGGATAATGGGCCAGAAAAGGATATGGAAAACTCCCTAATTTTCAAAGGGACCCCTCTTTCTTCTCTCCAACCAAACGTATTATTTATTACAAAAGATCCCTGGAATGTCCTGTAGGAGTTCTGCAGATGGGGTAGGTATTAAAGCCTGATTTGCCACTCTAAAAGGTTTACCACTGTCAGTCCTCTGCGTCCCAGTGAGCCGATAGCACTCACACTTGATAAGGAGAATGCACATGATGCGCCCTTCAGAAGCCACTCTGGGGCTCAATCCATGTTACAACGAGACCCATTGGCTATGCCAATGCTTGTTCTCTAGATGATACCAGTTGGAAGAGGAGGCACGTTTGCTCTCCAAATGCTCTGTATTTCTGCTTCTTTAAGGTTCGATCCAGGCGCTGAGGAATGTCCTCTGGGGTTGGCCACACTACTCGGGTATTCACAAAGATTTGCGCAGAGCGGACCCACCTGCACTCTGTTGTGAGGGTCCCGTTCTATGAGTGAACCTCCCTACTCTCTGGTTGCACGGGCGGACCTCGCTGCACTCTGTTGTGAGGGTCCCGTTCTATGAGTGAACCTCCCTACTCTCTGGTTGCACGGGCGGACCCCGCTGCACTCTGTTGTGAGGGTCCCGTTCTATGAGTGAACCTCCCTACTCTCTGGTTGCACGGACGGACCCCGCTGCACTCTGTTGTGAGGGTCCCGTTCTATGAGTGAACCTCCCTACTCTCTGGTTGCACGGGCGGACCGACCCCGCTGCACTCTGTTGTGAGGGTCCCGTTCTATGAATGAACCTCCCTACTCTCTGGTTGCACGGGCGGACCCCGCTGCACTCTGTTGTGAGGGTCCCGTTCTATGAGTGAACCTCCCTACTCTCTGGTTGCACGGGCGGACCCCGCTGCACTCTGTTGTGAGGGTCCCGTTCTATGAGTGAACCTCCCTACTCTCTGGTTGCACAGGCGGACCCCGCTGCACTCTGTTGTGAGGGTCCCGTTCTATGAGTGAACCTCCCTACTCTCTGGTTGCACGGGCGGACCCCGCTGCACTCTGTTGTGAGGGTCCCGTTCTATGAGTGAACCTCCCTACTCTCTGGTTGCACGGGCGGACCCCGCTGCACTCTGTTGTGAGGGTCCCGTTCTATGAGTGAACCTCCCTACTCTCTGGTTGCACGGGCGGACCCCGCTGCACTCTGTTGTGAGGGTCCCGTTCTATGAGTGAACCTCCCTACTCTCTGGTTGCACGGGCGGACCCCGCTGCACTCTGTTGTGAGGGTCCCGTTCTATGAGTGAACCTCCCTACTCTCTGGTTGCACGGGCGGACCCCGCTGCACTCTGTTGTGAGGGTCCCGTTCTATGAGTGAACCTCCCTACTCTCTGGTTGCACGGGCGGACCCCGCTGCACTCTGTTGTGAGGGTCCCGTTCTATGAGTGAACCTCCCTACTCTCTGGTTGCACGGGCGGACCCCGCTGCACTCTGTTGTGAGGGTCCCGTTCTATGAGTGAACCTCCCTACTCTCTGGTTGCACGGGCAGACCCCGCTGCACTCTGTTGTGAGGGTCCCGTTCTATGAATAACCCTCCCTACTCTCTGGTTGCACGGGCGGACCCCGCTGCACTCTGTTGTGAGGGTCCCGTTCTATGAATGAACCTCCCTACTCTCTGGTTGCACGGGCGGACCCCGCTGCACTCTGTTGTGAGGGTCCCGTTCTATGAGTGAACCTCCCTACTCTCTGGTTGCACGGGCGGACCCCGCTGCACTCTGTTGTGAGGGTCCCGTTCTATGAGTGAACCTCCCTACTCTCTGGTTGCACGGGCAGACCCCGCTGCACTCTGTTGTGAGGGTCCCGTTCTATGAGTGAACCTCCCTACTCTCTGGTTGCACGGGCGGACCCCGCTGCACTCTGTTGTGAGGGTCCCGTTCTATGAGTGAACCTCCCTACTCTCTGGTTGCACGGGCGGACCCCGCTGCACTCTGTTGTGAGGGTCCCGTTCTATGAATAACCCTCCCTACTCTCTGGTTGCACGGGCAGACCCCGCTGCACTCTGTTGTGAGGGTCCCGTTCTATGAGTGAACCTCCCTACTCTCTGGTTGCACGGGCGGACCCCGCTGCACTCTGTTGTGAGGGTCCCGTTCTATGAATGGACCTCCCTACTCTCTGGTTGCACGGGCGGACCCCGCTGCACTCTGTTGTGAGGGTCCCGTTCTATGAATGAACCTCCCTACTCTCTGGTTGCACGGGCGGACCCCGCTGCACTCTGTTGTGAGGGTCCCGTTCTATGAATGAACCTCCCTACTCTCTGGTTGCACGGGCGGACCCCGCTGCACTCTGTTGTGAGGGTCCCGTTCTATGAGTGAACCTCCCTACTCTCTGGTTGCACGGGCGGACCCCGCTGCACTCTGTTGTGAGGGTCCCGTTCTATGAGTGAACCTCCCTACTCTCTGGTTGCACGGGCGGACCCCGCTGCACTCTGTTGTGAGGGTCCCGTTCTATGAGTGAACCTCCCTACTCTCTGGTTGCACGGGCGGACCCCGCTGCACTCTGTTGTGAGGGTCCCGTTCTATGAGTGAACCTCCCTACTCTCTGGTTGCACGGGCGGACCCCGCTGCACTCTGTTGTGAGGGTCCCGTTCTATGAATGAACCTCCCTACTCTCTGGTTGCACGGGCGGACCCCGCTGCACTCTGTTGTGAGGGTCCCGTTCTATGAGTGAACCTCCCTACTCTCTGGTTGCACGGGCGGACCCCGCTGCACTCTGTTGTGAGGGTCCCGTTCTATGAGTGAACCTCCCTACTCTCTGGTTGCACGGGCGGACCCCGCTGCACTCTGTTGTGAGGGTCCCGTTCTATGAATGAACCTCCCTACTCTCTGGTTGCACGGGCGGACCCCGCTGCACTCTGTTGTGAGGGTCCCGTTCTATGAATGAACCTCCCTACTCTCTGGTTGCACGGGCGGACCCCACTGCACTCTGTTGTGAGGGTCCCGTTCTATGAGTGAACCTCCCTACTCTCTGGTTGCACGGGCGGACCCCGCTGCACTCTGTTGTGAGGGTCCCGTTCTATGAGTGAACCTCCCTACTCTCTGGTTGCACGGGCGGACCCCGCTGCACTCTGTTGTGAGGGTCCCGTTCTATGAGTGAACCTCCCTACTCTCTGGTTGCACGGGCGGACCCCGCTGCACTCTGTTGTGAGGGTCCCGTTCTATGAGTGAACCTCCCTACTCTCTGGTTGCACGGGCGGACCCCGCTGCACTCTGTTGTGAGGGTCCCGTTCTATGAGTGAACCTCCCTACTCTCTGGTTGCACGGGCGGACCCCGCTGCACTCTGTTGTGAGGGTCCCGTTCTATGAATGAACCTCCCTACTCTCTGGTTGCACGGGCGGACCCCGCTGCACTCTGTTGTGAGGGTCCCGTTCTATGAGTGAACCTCCCTACTCTCTGGTTGCACGGGCGGACCCCGCTGCACTCTGTTGTGAGGGTCCCGTTCTATGAGTGAACCTCCCTACTCTCTGGTTGCACGGGCGGACCCCGCTGCACTCTGTTGTGAGGGTCCCGTTCTATGAATGAACCTCCCTACTCTCTGGTTGCACGGGCGGACCCCGCTGCACTCTGTTGTGAGGGTCCCGTTCTATGAGTGAACCTCCCTACTCTCTGGTTGCACGGGCGGACCCCGCTGCACTCTGTTGTGAGGGTCCCGTTCTATGAGTGAACCTCCCTACTCTCTGGTTGCACGGGCGGACCCCGCTGCACTCTGTTGTGAGGGTCCCGTTCTATGAGTGAACCTCCCTACTCTCTGGTTGCACGGGCGGACCCCGCTGCACTCTGTTGTGAGGGTCCCGTTCTATGAGTGAACCTCCCTACACTCTGGTTGCACGGGCCGATACAGTCACGGCGGCCGCTACTGTACACAACTGATATCCCCCAGGCCACAATTGAGTGATTGCACTGCGAACAATAAACGGGCATTGCCTCCAAACAGATTACACGCCTCCCCGTGTCAGCTGGGCATCTACTAGGCGAAATGGCAATTTTTAAATGTATTAATGTGAGGTTTCATTTGGTATTGAAGAATAATGTTTTCCCCGGGAACATTATAAAAATAAAAGCATGAAAAACATCAGCACACGTTTTCAAACTCCCTTTAAAAGAAAGGAGGGCTGTGCACACTTGCTACGACCTTTTCTTGTGGGGCGATCTGAAGAGCAAATTCATGTGTGCTAGTAAGGTGGAAACTATGGTGAATTTATTTCACACGGAATTGTCATAGTTTGTACCTCACATCCCTTATAGTCCACCCCACTTGCTCTTGTGGTATGCTGCTCGGGGAGTTAAACTCCATCCATGATAAATTGTCAACAGGTTTCTAGTTGGGTCCCGAGGTCGATATATTGAGCACCATTAAATTGGGTATTAGAAGAATGTTGATTCCGGCTTCGATCGCTGGGGACGCGAGGCATGGGGAGGTTGTACTAGGCGTGCATAGTGCGATGTGCAGGCTGGTTGGTAACTGGCAAGGTTGGTATCGTAAATGACAACTGCAGTAGTAAGGCTGGCACGGTGGGGACGCGGATGGCACGCTGCAGATCCAACCTTCTCTGCCACCACCAACCTTGTTTAAATTGGGTTTCATCGCCCAGTCTAGCCTATCCATATGCACTGCGCCACAGGCCACCACTAGCGCACCAGTCTCCTTGTGACTACTTGTTAATCAGATACCGGATGACTAAGCCTGCAGGCTATTTGGCAGCCTAATAGAAATATGAAAGAAAGGGGGTGAGCTGGGTATAAATCCTGGTTCAGCGGCCCGACCTGGCTCCCCCTCTGCTGCCTGCTCCGGTTTCTCCCTGGACGGGCTGGGTCAGCCCCGAGGCCTGGGTCAAGCTGCCTGCACAGAAATAGTAGTCTGGCTGCAGCTGTGTTTGAGAGAGCGGGAGCCTAGTTTAATAGCATTAGCGTTTATCCAGTCCATTACCGGACTGTGTAAAGTAATACCAACTCTACATAAACTACAGGACAGTGTAAGAAAATTACAAGCACTCGTTGACAGATGGGGGTAAAAGTGGCGGAAAAGTGAGAATGTCGGAGGTTAAAACAGACAGGGGAAAGTTTCCATGCAAGATGAAACTTAAAAAAAATGTTTTTTAAATATTATGCTGTACTTAACTGCACTTATATTTCAAGTTGCACATAAGGCTGACGAAGCTTCCGCCTTCACAAAAACAGTGCCATAATATTAAATGATCAAACCAAAACTTAAACATTATTGTGTGCCTCTTGGCCAACCATTATAGTTAGTGTCACATTTATCTATTCAATATTTTACCCTTCTCCTCCAAGTTAATTTGGTTAGAGCGTCTTTATGTGTTAATTTTATACCATACTTGGTGTGTGTAAATCCAGGCAGCACACACGAGAACACAGAACAAACCAAACAACCAATCGTAGTGCTAGGTGCTCTGGCACTTGTATAGTGAAAATATTTTTAGGTTGTGTTAGTCAAGCCCTCTAAATGATACTCGATGCACCTTATCCACCGTACAGCTCATGCTGCGGGTGCCGCGGACATCGTTTGCAGTGACCTACATGCCCGTGTACACTGCCTTGTCCCTGCCCCAGCTCTTGTGCTGGCTCTGGCCCACGAGCCCCCACCATGGCCCGATGAGTGCTCATTGGACACAAATTGAATTTGACGAACAAATTTGACTTATTAGTGCATAGTTCATCGATCGCCATTTTCTGCTTTGCTTTGTTGCGGGCTGTGGAGTGCTCAGCTGACGGCCCTTGAGAAATGCGCCTGGCACGATTGTTCCTGGACAGCAGGTTTTGTGTGCCCCGCCTGGAGTGTCGGGTGGCAGAGTTCACTCCGGGGGAGAGGGCGCGCGCGAGAGCAGGTGGACTGAATGTGCAGCTAACAATGTCTAAAATAAGCTGCAGGCTTGGGTGGCCCGTTTGTTCCATAATGTGGCTATGTGACATTGACTGGTTCCGCGTGGCACTTGAATCAGTCGCACGAGATGCGCTGAGCGGAAGCTGGGGGTGCACAGCCTGTGCGTTTTGTCACTTAAGTACAATTTTGCTGCTTAGTTACTTCATGCAAGACATGTCTCAGCCATGGAACTCAAGCGAAGCGCTCACCTCGTGAAACTTTACGGCTCTGTGGTCTTTGTGGAGTGCGATGAACCATGCACACTCAGGCAGAGGCGAGAACTCCACTCCTGCGAGCCCTGATTAAAAGTGAGGGCGCTCGTCGGATAGCATAGCTCACTGCTTCATTAAACTCTTGGCCCGCTTGGCCCAATAAATCCAGCTACAGTTATGCAGGGATTTAGCAATGAGTCAGAGGCAAAGAACGGGAGACGCAATAGAAACAAGCAGCACTGAAAGCGTTAAAAAAAAAAATCCTGCGAGTGGTGCACGCGCGCCACTGCGAAGCAAATGTTTTCACTTATCGCGCCAGTGTGGGCGCGATCATTGAAAACATATGGGCTTTGGTGCGCGTAACAGACACCAATAGGCCATAGGCGGAGCTACGGGACCGCCTATGGCCTATTGCGTGTTCTGTTAAAAAAACAGCACACACGCAAAGCCCAATCAAAATGGACCTTGGAAATGCACAAGCACGAGCTGTGTTGAATTTCAAGTTCCAATTTGAAAACCCCTATAAAACGGCTCGCCTACGCGAGCACTGCTACACAGTGCATCACGAGGGCTTGCCCTAAAAAGGTACACCCTATATACAGGTATCATATGAAGCCAGAAGTTAACACACACAATGTTAGAATTTCTTAGGCTTGTTGGTCAGACTACCAAATCTTCCCCAGTGGATACCTTCAGCCCCAGGTAAAGACAGCTCTACCATAGACCACTGTGTTACAGACCACTTACTCTCACTGCCTCATCCAGTTCCATCCCTGATCCAAAGTCCAGCACTGAATTTCACCGGCTTTACCTCCGTGCTTTGCATCATACCATAATTTATATGGAGATTACTCCTCTTATGGTGACTATTCCACTTGTCTAACCTTTGGCCTCCACCCACGGTTGTCCATGGTAACTGGCAGCCACCCTTTCATCAAGACAAAAGGACTGTAGCCCATGACCTCACATGGTGTGATGTGGTATGCACATGCCAGAAACACCACAACTTCCAGTTTAGGCCACATGTCTAGCCTTTGGCCTCCACCCACGGTTGTCCGTGGCAACTGGCAGCCACCCTTTCATCAAGACAAAAGGTCTGTAGCCCATGACCTCACATTAGAACGTCTTTGAAAACTTGGCTCTTCTCGTCAGCCTACAATTAGCCCACCTGATCTGTACTGGACAGCCGTCTTATCCCAGCGCCAAGAAACCTTAGGAGTATGTGCGCTTTACAAATTGTATTTATCATATCATATCATATCAGATCATGGTGTGATGTGGTATGCACAAGCCACAAACATCACAACTTCCAGTTCAGGCCACATGTCTAGCCTTTGGCCTCCACCCACGGTTGTCCGTGGTAACTGGCAGCCACCCTTTCATCAAGACAAAAGGTCTGTAGCCCATGACCTCACATTAGAACGTCTTTGAAAACTTGGCTCTTCTCGTCAGCCTACAATTAGCCCACCTGATCTGTACTGGACAGCCGTCTTATCCCAGCGCCAAGAAACCTTAGGAGTATGTGCGCTTTACAAATTGTATTTATCATATCATATCATATCAGATCATGGTGTGATGTGGTATGCACAAGCCACAAACATCACAACTTCCAGTTCAGGCCACATGTCTAGCCTTTGGCCTCCACCCACGGTTGTCCCTGGCAACTGGCAGCCACCCTTTCATCAAGACAAAAGGACTGTAGCCCATGACCTCACATGGTGTGATGTGGTATGCACAAGCCAGAAACACCACAACTTCCAGTTCAGGCCATTTTCAGAAATGACCATAGATCCCCAATATGCATTTAATTTACCGGCCATTCTCCCACATGGGTCCCATCACCTCAACACTAACTGTTTACCAAGACATACGGGGATAGTTTACTGGGAATAAAGTTGGACTGAATGTGAGCTGTGATTTATCAGAATGTATGCTTCCATGGAATCCTTCATCTTCCTTGTCTATCCTAGTTCCCCAATACAATATTCTTTAGTTAGCCCTTTGTTTTTCATATATCTAAATGCCCCCTGCTATAAGTGTCAAGAGTTCCCTTTCTCAAACTTTCCAGAGAAATCACAAGTCTGCCCGCAACAATAATACATCCTTTTCAGCCAATTCTTCCTTACCTCCCATTCAGTCCATCATTCATAAGTTAATAGCATCTAATATATTCATTCATGCCCATCAATTTTTTGTCTTCCATAGGTTTTTGCCCCAATTTCTCATGGCGGAGGCCATGGATCTTTTTCCTTTTACAATCATGCAATAAAAAAAATCCCCATTCATTCTTTGGTACTTTTTTGATAGGTAATGGCATCAGACTTAAGCCAGATTCTTTTTTTCCACACTTGGCACATATTGTACAGTGTCATTTAGACAAACAACTTAATGGCCATGTGAGCCAATACAGCCACCGCCGCCCACCACAACCTCATCAGATACTCTAGAAGAAAGCATTCCAGGACAGAATCTCCACCCACGCACACAACAGCAAGGAACTCTTCTGCATCATTAAACAGACCCTCCAGGATTTCGCGGTTTGCCACGAAATCTGCACTTTTGTAAAAATGCTGCGATTTTTACAAAAGTGCCCGCGAAATCGGCACTTTTGTAGAAACCGCGCGGCATTTTTACAAAAGCCGCTATATCCTGGAGGGTCTGATTGGTTGTGGAGTGTGGTGGAATATCAGAATTACAATGGCGGGAAAGAGGTTGTTGTTGCCAGTACAAACTGTGCTTTCATTTCCTCATCACTTCTCAGTACGACGAGTGTCTCTGCCACATTTTCCGTGCCTTCTTCTCCTGTCCATGTGACACGGCTGGCATTGGCACGGGCTGGCTTCTCCCTGCATCACCAGTATTTAATGTCCCACAAGCAGTACATACAAGAAAGAAACGCTTTAAAATGTTTTCTAGATACCTTAACGATCCCTGAATGAAAATTTAAGTTAACAAAGACAGAAGAGAGCATGGTGAAAATGAATGCAGGCGGTTTTATGCAAAGTTGTATTAAAGTATCATGTCCGGGTGATTGCAGGATCTTTAAAGGCGAACACATGGACAGTATTTTACGTTGGCAAAGATGGCAAACCCAGCAACACCAGTGGCGGCTGCTCCACACACCCCCCTCTCCGGTGGCATTTTCGGGTGTGTCTCCTACTGCCAAGCCCTGCTGTGCAACTTCGATAAAAGCTGGTGCTGCTGCTCGCTCGCAGCTGCAGAACTGGCGCCCAGAGTCCTTCGCAGTACACCGTCACCCACCCTTTTATTTGTTTTAAAAGTTTTATATAGCGCTAGCTTGACCCGTAGGTATCAGAGCGCTTTAAATTACACTACTTCACTTCCAGCGGGATCACAGAACTGAAGTGTTCTGTTAGGACATGCGGTAGTTCTGCATTGCAACTGAGGCACACATTCCAAAACTACAAACTTGAAAAAGAAAACATTTCCACATATGTTTCATTCTTCTGCGCTCAGAGAATGTGTAACCTCCTGATAAAGCACTTCTTTATAAAAACGCGCATCTCCCGGCTCCAACATTAAAATAGATGCCTTATTTTCTTAAAAGCGTAACACATGAAATAAGAATAGCGTGCTCTGCAGCCCCGAGGTTCAGCTGGCAGTTGTACAAAATCGGATGAATTAAATTCTCCTTATTGAATGCGACCCAATATAATTGCATCCTAGACGCTAGCAATTACAGGCCTGAATTTTCTGCAGGAGGCGCATTGAGAGATATGTTAACTGTACTGTTAAGGGCTTATCATTATTTACCCTTTTGGCATTCAGCTAATCTCCGATCTATGCCCTGCTTGACAGGTACTCACTCTCCATGCTATTGAGCCCTTTCTTTGATTCTTGCATCTCTAAACAATGCGGGCTGGACCGGGGCATTTCCGAGCACTCCATGCCAGCTCCGGCAACAACTATGCTATTTCACAACCTGTCCGGCTCTGGGGGGAGGGGGCTTGGGACCCAGCGCCCCGCTCTTAACACAAACCGCAATGTCTCCTATATTTTTTTTTCTTACTGCGCAGCCATTCATCCTTGCATATTGAGGGATTCACAGCCAAGTCAAAGACTCACTCGCCATCCCTGCAGCATGCGCGTAAACCCCTCTTAGATATCTGTCTCACCTTGCCTCTACTGCGGTCTTGCCCCGCTGGATCGTCGCTGGTGCAACGAGCCTCTTCCTCCTCCCACGCTGTCTGGGGAGGGCTGTGTGTCATGGCCGCGTCTCTTGACCCCGCTTCGCCGGTCCCCTCAGCCTTGGCCTTCGATCTCCGGCGGGGTTCTCTGGTCAAGGGTCACTCCGTACTTCCTCTGTCTTTGTCTCCCGGATGCTGCGATGCCCACTCTTGATGCCAGATGTTGGTTGCAAGCCCGGCTGCTCAGCCGGGTTTGCCACTCCGCAGATTCCATTGTTCGCTGGCCTGGAGGAGTGCTCTTAGGTGCCTTCGCCCCGGAAGACAACACCATATCAGCACCAGTGAGGGAAACCCTGGAGCCTCAGGATGCTCGTCGGGCGCTCCTCTGGCTCCGCGTGCTTCGCCATCTTCGCCCCCGGCTGGGCCTCGCTGCGGCACTCCTCTCCTGCTGCTTGCACCCTTCGTGGAGCTTGGGGAGAGATCCTACCACCCACTATACGGCGCCATGAGTTGAGGAGGACCCCCAGGTTGCGTGCGTGGTCGGTGGGTGTTGGAGCTGTTCCTAGTGCGGTCGGCTACCAGGAGTCTCGTCCCAGGCCGACGGGGTGAATCCGAGGAGGAGGACCTCCATCTTGTCAGAGTTCAGCTTCAGTCGGCTGTTCCTCATCCATTCGGCGACGGCCTTCATTCCTTCGTGTAGGTTGGTTTTGGCGGTGTGGGGGTCCTTGGCGAGGGAGAGGATCAGCTGGGTGTCATCGACGTAGGAGATGATGTTGAGGTTGTGCAGTCGGGCAACGTGGGCGAGTGGTGCCATGTAGATGTTAAACAGCGTAGGGCTGAGGAATGAGCCCTAGGGTGTGCCGCAGATGATCTTGGTGGCTTCGGAGCGGAAGGCGGACGTTCTGTGTTCTGCGGAGAGGAAGTCTTGCTTTTCGAGGGAAACAAAGTGTCTACATTGTAAATAAACCAAATATACATAGCTTCATCTTAAATAACCAAAAAATACTAGATATCTGTGTTTGTTGTAGGAAAAATGGCCAAATAAAATGCTGCAAAAATGCAGATAAATTCCAATATTTATGCCGCTAAATTTCCATTTTTGTGCCGCTAAATTTGCTAATCCATGCCGCTATATCCTGGGGGGTCTGTTTAAAGAGTTCGCCCACCCAACAGTGAGACAACCTACTTCCCCCCCTCACCTCGCCCACACCTCTGCCACAGACTCAGCACCTACTTCCACCACAAAATCAAGACCATCTATGACAACAACCTACACAAGGAACCTACACCCACCACCCCCATACACCACGCAACTTACGCTAGACAGCTGAACTGCTGTCACCATTGAGGGCACTCTGAAGACTATGAAGTCAACCCACTCCGGGGCGCCCACGGACCCCTGCCCCCACCAGATCTACCACAGACCAGCTGACATCATCGGCCGAGCTTCATCAAATCATCAACAGCTCCTTTGAGACTGCCTCCTTCCTCAACGACTGGAAACATGCAGAGATCAACCCTCTCCTAAAAAAACCCACGGCAGACCCAACCGACCTCAAAAACTACAGACGGATCTCCTTACTCCCATACCGAGCGAAGGTCATCGAAAAAGGCATCAACAGCCAGCTCGCATCCTTCATAGAAGAAAACATCCATGACTCCTCCCAATCTAGCTTCAGGAAAAACCACAGCACCAAAACTACCCTTCTCGCTGCGACAGACATCCGCTCCCTCCCTGACAGAAGAGAGACTGTGGCCCTCATCCTCCTGGACCTATCCACAGCCTTTAACAGTCTCTCAAAGCACCATAGCCCAGACTACATGACGCAGGAATCTGGGGCATGGCCCTCCGCTGGATCCGCTCATTCCTCTCCGGCAGGACCCAGCGGGTCAGGCTCCTGCCCTTCCTCTCAGATCCCACACTGACCACTTGCGGAGTTCCCCAAGGATCCTCCATCGGCCCCACACTGTTCAACATCTACATGGCTGTGCTCGCACCCATCGTCAGATCCCATGGACATTGTATCCTACACAGACGACACCAAACTCATCCTCTCCCTATCCAACGAACCAAACATCTTCATACAAAACTTTCAAGAAGGGATGAAAATGGTCGCTAGGTGGATGAAGAACAGCTGGCTACAACTCAACACGGACATAACCGAAATACTCATGAAGGGCCCACACCCGATGCCGGGAACGACATCTGGTGGCCCCCTCGCACTTGGGAACCCACCCTCCCACACCGCCTACGCACGCAAACTTGGAATCATCCTGGACTCCGAACTCAAAATGGACCGTCAAATCAATGCGGTCTCCTCCTTTTTCCATACCTTCTGCCTCCTAAGAAAGACCTTCAACTGGATTCCTCTGGAGCACAGAAAGACCGTCACCCACGCCCACGTTAGCAGCAGACTGGACTACGGTAACGCAGCCTACGTCGGGATCAACAAGAACCTTACCTGCAAACTCCATAATGTCTCTGCCAGACAAGTCCTCAACCTACCATGTAATTGCCACATCACCCAACACCTGCGGACAATGCATTAGCTCCCCGTGGAGAAGAGAATCACCTTCAAGCTTCTCACCCATGCCCACAAAGCCCTCCACAACACCAGACCCCTCTACCTGAACCACCGCCTCTCGTTCCACGCACCCCAAAGATCCTTCCTCTCAGCCAAGCTCTCCCTTGCGACAGTGCAGCGCATTAAGAAGACCAGAACAGCAGGTTGCTCCTTCCCCTTTCTCGCAGCCAAGGAATGGAACACCCTCCCTCTCCACCTCTGGCAGACACAAACTTTTCAAGTTTATAAAGGACCGCAAGACCTGGCTCTTCAACAAATCACCAAGAACTTCCAGGAGCACCCCCAGCACCTTGAGACCCTTTCAGTTGAGTAGTTACGCTTCACCAACCCGTTGATTGATTCAAACTGGTGAAAAGGTTTAAAGCCCTCTCTCTCTGGCAAGGAATATTTTGTTTCTGCAGGTCAAAAACAAAGGTTATAACTATTTCCCATCCTTTCTTACCACTTGGGTCAGTACTGTTCCTAACCCATAACCAATTGCAGCAATAATTACTACACCTTTCAAGACTGAAACCACATTCAGGCGATGCACTACAAATGTCTTTAATTGCTTCACTACCCTTCCCAACACTACTGGCAATTCAAATTTAGACATTCTTTAGCAATTGCCTGACAGTGTAAATATTTTCTAGAAAGTTATTCACAAACTTTATGTAAAATTCCACGAGGTATAAAAGCGCCCCTGTATCTTCTTTACTTTTGGACGGAGGGGCATTGTTAATTGACTTCATCAACTTCACCTTTGGTTTAATACCTTCCCTGCCAACTTCTTGCCTCAGACATGCCACATCACCCTTAGAGGTAAAACCTTTTGCTTGAAAATTCCCAACTAACTCCTTCAAATTTTTATCGAGCCCATTTTCATTCTGCCAAAAGTACATGCAAGATGTGAGGAGAAAAGGACATGGGGGATAACAGCGTGAGAAACTGCATCAAAAAGTCGTATGAAGGGGAGCGTGAGTGACTGGGACACTCGGATGGTTCAGATACTCAAAAATCAACATTGGGAAGGAAGAAGCAGGGATTCATTCTGCTTCCATGCTTAGTCGATAATAATCAAAAATTGAATGAATCACGTTTCTTGGAAATGCCAGGGTCTTCAGGTGTTGTACAAAGGCACTCTTACACTAACTCGTGAGTGGCGGTACATATTGGCTCTCTGCCGGGAGAGGTTAGGCGGTTGGTTTCATCATGGTGTCCTTTTCCACCCAGGGTTCCCGTTCTCCAGGCAGTCAACCTTCCTCCACTTGGAGGGAGAACATCTGGTTCTTATGATGGTCGTGATTTCGGGTGTATTGGTGAAAAAAGTGATATAAAATATACCTCCTGTGCACCGTATTTTATTAGCCATGAAGGGGTAAGGTAAAAAACTGTGTGAGGTGCTTGGGTGGATGTATTATTGGTCCACTGCACCTAAATGATTATTGTGTTGGTGGTCGACATGTTTCAGTCCGTAGGTGTCTCTAAAGATAGGTGGACTTTCTTCAGGACCATACTGATAGCGAAAATATATTTGAATCGCTCTAACAATAGGTAAGTTAAACTCACTTACCTATTTTCATTATTCAGTCAGTGTTTGACTTAGTTATCGGTTATCATTCTACCTGTAACTTGTTTGGAGTTTTATTTAAAGTCCTATGGGTACTGCAGAAGCTCTTGGCGGTGTTACTTGCATCTCATTCCTGCTGCTACCTACCATAGGCTGCATCCCTAAAAGCCTCTCAAAATTTGCTAAATCCCCCCCTATTATATAGTAAGTATCCCCCATTTTCCAGACACCCCCATGCCCTCACACATTCACTAGTCAAACGTAGACTTACAAGTGCAGATCTCTGCCTTCTTGATTAAGATTTCTGAATAGCAAAGAAAGAAAAGGGACAATGAGGTGGAAGTCTCCATCCTAGGTTTGTAAATAGTTCTACTTTACATACTACAAAATGTCGTTTGTGAATAGACCCCTTTCAGGTGTTCTTTAAATGGAAATTTTCCACTGAACTGTCAAACAGAATTTGCATTCACAGAGACCAATTTCAGGAAAAGCAAGCTAACATTGGCAAATTGAAAATGGCTGCTTATGCTCTTACATTGTGGGATCCATAGAGGATGCACAATAGGATGTAGGGGTCTCATCAGGACTGACAATAACGGGACATCCTGTATGGAACAAGGAAAAGACAATGAGGGGTAGAAGGAGTGAACCGATGTACGATTATAATGAAGTGAACAAGGAGTACCTTAAATTATGTACGAGTCATATGCAAGGTGGCAAAAACACCCAGAAAAAAATCCAAGTTACCTAACTCGCTTGGTAGGAAGTAGAAATGTGCACGCACATATTAATGTTGCGGATCATGGGTTTCACTGCTGCAGCTGCGGGGTTTGGGAGTGGGTGGAGGGCTACAACCTTCCAATTAAATGGGATATAGAATGCAATTGCTAAAAGCAATTGCCATCCTACTTAAATTATGTCAAAAGCACAGACTATCAAGGCAAGCCTGCTCCGGTCTCCAAAATGGACGCGAAGGCCATCTTAAGTAGACGCATGCCCAAGAGCCAATATCAGCTACCTTTTACCACTCCTCCCTTTCCAAGTCTTCACACTGTGACGTCTTGGAAAGGGAGGGGATGCCGCATTTGCAAGATGGTCTTGTGCTCTAAACAGAATACACCGCACATGCTTCTGAGCCTCATGTATTCTGTTTACAGCATTAATGCAGAGAAAGAGTTACAGCTGGGCCTCTTTGAAAGGCAGCGTCGTGGACTGTTGGTGTGCAGAGCCTCCGGCTCCCCAAAACATACCCTCATAAACATCAGCTTCACTTGTAGTACAATAGATGCACTGGTTTTATGCCTCACCACTTTCAAATTCCACTAGATGCCACTGCACTGCTGTGTCCCCAACTGACATTGGTCACAAAATGGTTGAATTGTGGAAACATGTGGAAGATTTTGGGAGAATTCATCATCTGACATTTGAACCCCAGATCTCTATGTAGCTAATATGCACTTCACTGTCAGCATGCGGCCTGAAATTAGCATCTGGATGGTAAAGATCTGGGCAGTTATTCCCCTAATCTAATATCTGTCAGTAACCCATGAGACTCATGGGGAATAATTGCTTCTTTGCAAATTTAGAAAAGTACAAGAAGCATTGTTGACGGGATAATAGATATATAATAACGTTAAAGGAGCTAAGATAAAATGATATCTTTAATTTCAATATCGAAGTAACACATGACAAATTATTTCCCACCCCCAGATATGAACCACTTAAAACTCTGTGCTGGCATTTGACACGCAGAAACAATGACAAAATAAGGGTTATATAGGACTAGTGTGCAGAAAGCAGTGCCTGTATCTCTCACAAAAAATAGGAAATAATTCAGTTTGGTAAATTAACGTGCAAGACAAATACTAACAGTTTTCTAAAATGTCCTAATGGATAGTCCTTCTTGCACATGCTCTTTGCTCAAATGAACTCTGTCACTTCTAGGTACTCGCTGAGAATCAGAGAGATAGTGGATTTTGCCTAGAATTACACAACGGATTCAAATGGAAAATCCTGGATTCAAAAGATGTCCACTTGCCCATATCTTGGCTGGATGTTCTTCCCATACTACATTATTTTGGCAAAAAAATTGAATAAGCCCTTTATGATTGTGATTTGTGAGGGAGATGTACTGAAAATTATTCCAGGATAAAAACTGTAATGGATACTGCTCTACCTGTGACAATAGTTATCATTTTTAAACAAATTCTAGAGGTTTTGTCAGAAACTTAACAGTTCACACAAATAAGTTATGGTCGTCTTGAACATGCAAACGCCACTTGACCCACACCTAAATAACGATTAAGCAGAGGTGCGGACTCACAAGTATGTGCTATACATCTGCTGTAAGCTTCAGCACCTGTCGCTGTTTCAAGTTAATGACAGAGGTGTGAGCCCGAGCCCGGCTCTGGCTCGGCTCGAGGTTCTGCTGGAACCTCAGGCCCACAACGAGCCGAGCTTTCACGTGGCTTCTGCTGCCATCCTTGCTCTACCCTGAATGTGACGAATGTAACCTTGTGTAATGCAACTAGTTGTCGTGTAAATAACTTTGGGTTGAGCATGTAACATATAAGAACTGCAGAAAAGGGTAAAAATCAAATCATTAACATTAAAAAGGAAAAACAAATAAATACCCACTTAGTGGCCGATTTTTACACAGTGAAACCAGAAATCCTGGATAAACCACAGCTTCCCAGCTAAAATTGTGTGCTCTTAGGCACATATTTAATGTGACCAAAACTCCCTTTACTCCATCAAGACGTGAGTTCGGGATTCCACTGGATAACAACCCGCCTTTGGTTTCATGGACCTGAATGCTGCTTGATAACGGCCGGGTCCATGCACAGGGCTGGCGTGGGAAACGTCTTGCCTCTTAGTTCACTAATGCAGGCATGGAACATTTTAAGAGGCAGGAGGGGGAGTCTATATAAAAGCATAATAATAATACCATGGATTGGGAGAATGCATTGTCCCTCATTAACTTGTATTGAACAGAGGCAATCTAAGGCGGGAGAGAGCCAGAGAGAGGTTTATTGTGGCTCGAGTGGCCGAGCCAGGCACCCGGCTGGAGCCAGAGCCGAGCCAGGCTCCGGGCTCTGCTCTCCCCGGCCCCCTCCAGGCCCCCGCACCCTCCCGGGCCCGCACACGGGACCCCTCTCCTCACCGGTGGCGGCGCTCCTCGCCCGGCGGGCCCGGCCTCCAGCCGCGCTCTCTGCACTCAGGACCGACCCCGGGGCTCGGCTCCGGCCCGGACGGCAGCTGACACCAGACACGGGAAGACGCCTGGAGGTCAGAGCAGTGCGCATGCGCGGAGCGCAGACAGCGATCACCAGGAAGAGCCTCGCCATTGGAGCATTCCCGGAATAGGAACTCCGCGGGCAATGGTCGTGGTGACGTGCGCATGCGCGGAGCGCAGATACTGGCTACCAGGAGGCGCCCCGCCATTGGAGCATTCACGGAAAAGGAACTCCGCAGGCAAAGGCCCGCGTGCCGTTTGAGACACGTCACTTCCGCTCTGCCTCGACTCTCAGCTCTGTTGCTGCTACGGAAATAAGAAGTGTCCTAGCTATAGTGAAGGAAACTTGTACTTCTGTTATGAACGCGGAGGCGAGGATTATTCGCAACGTTATTCACTTTTATTGACAGCAGTTTCAACGTTAAACAGAAGTTTAAATGACACTGCCACACTACAACTCCCATGAGTCCATGGGACGTGTCCATGACAACCATCAATTAATAGCAGCGCAGACCGTCAATGCATGAGTATCTATCTCCTGGTGCCTGCAGGCCTTGCTCTTCTCTGCTGCAGGAGGTTAACTCAGTGCATCCCTCCATCCTGGAACCAGAGCCAACGAATAAACACACCCTTTATTTATTCAGTGGAACAATATACATATACCAGACTAGTAATCATGCATTAAAAAGCGAAAGAGCTATCTAAACAAGCAATTATTGATCAGAGCTAGTAATAACTGCAATCAATAGCATCTGAGTGCACATCAATACGTTACAGAATCCATACAAGAACACAGAGGAAACCCTAATCAAAAGCAGAGTTGGTAATATCCCAACAATAATACCCAGGAAAGAAAACATACCTCCTGTAATCCAGTCCAGTGGGAGGGTAACATGAAATTAAATGAAATGAAAAAGGTTTTTTCTATAGCGCGTGGCGACCCAGGAGCATCCCAGCGCTGTCGTGGTTACTAGAGTTGAACTGGACCGCTTTGGAAAGAGCCAGGGGTCCATATGTAGGAAGCCAAATTACAATCTCAAAAGCTGAAATTCACAGAATTTCAGCATTTGCGATCGCAATTTAGGCAGTGTGCAATGTAGCACACAAAAACCCACTCGCAAAATAAGGAATCGCAAAATTTGCGATTCTTTATTTTGCAAATTCATTTAAGTAATCCCAATATGCGATTCCTTAAATGCATTGTTGGAAGCACCTAGGTTGTGTGATTTTGGGTTAAGGAATCGCAAATTACCACCAACTTTACGTTAGTTGTAATTTGTGATTTCTTTGAAAAATGCACTTTTTTGCATATTTCAAAGTGCCATGTGCAACACATACATGCACTTAGGACATTTATGTGCGCACATGCTTATTTCAGGGGTGCAACAGGGTGTCCTATTAACACCCTTGCAACCTTGAAATTGCATTCTCAATTTGTGATTCTCTAATTGGGAATCGCAAACTAAGAATTTCTTCCCAT
This sequence comes from Lissotriton vulgaris, assembly GCF_964263255.1. Taxonomy (NCBI): domain Eukaryota; kingdom Metazoa; phylum Chordata; class Amphibia; order Caudata; family Salamandridae; genus Lissotriton; species Lissotriton vulgaris. The sequence continues at coordinate 24,576,723 of NC_141685.1, forward strand.
TCATTCCTATGTGCCTTCTCGCCCATAGGAATTAATGGGAAGGTATTCCATATTTACGAATCTCAATTTGCGATTCGCAAATAAGGAATATGTAGGATTCGCAAAATATTTTGCGAATCCTACCTACATTGAGTTTTGCAATTCTCTAATTGAGATTCCCTAAAAATCACAAATTGAGAATCGCAAAACGTGTTTTTCCTACATATGGCCCCAGGTCTTTAGCTGTTTCTGGAATGAGCGATGAGTGGATTCCCTACAAAGATGCAGAAGATGGCTGTTCCAAAGTTTTGCGGCATTGCATGAAAAACGCCACTTCTGACCTTCTTAACCCTGGGTACCATTGCTAGGTAAAGCTTGTCTGAACAAAGTCTTATGTTGGCCTTGTAAGGGCAAATCATGGTTTTAATGAAAGGCGGTCCATTTCCTCCCGGAGGCTTATGGACAATGCAAAGGGCTTTAAAGTTAGTTTTCTCTTGCCACTGAACCAATGAAGAGAACGTAGTGTCTGCTTTGCTGGACAGCGATTCTGGGTTTCCGTGAGCATTCTTGCCACAGAGTATTGTATAATCTGCAATGTCGTAATCACTGCGCTTGGGGCGTCCAGATAGAGGGCGTTGCCATAATCAATCATGGAGAGGATGAGCACCTGGACCAGCGTTTTTTTGCTTGGTTCAGTAGGAGGGGCAACACTTTGCGAATGATTCTTAGCATGCTGTAACATGAAGCAGCAGTCTTCCTGGCTTGAGCTTTAAACATCAGACTCAAGAAACTGGTAAACACCCCCACCCACTACGCCGGCCACACGCTTGACTTCGTCTTCTCCTGCAGCAAGCACATCTCCTTCAGCCACTCCACCGGACTCCATTGGACTGACCACAGCTGCATCCACTTCAGCTTCAGAAAAACCACGACCCACCACCCCCGCAACAGGGTCCTTGCAGGAGCTGGAACAAGATCACCGCCGAGCAGCTCACCACCTCCCTCCGCCAGAACCCTCCCACCAGCACAACGGACCCCAACGAAGCAGCCAGCAACCTCACACAGTGGCTCACCAACTGCGCAGATGACCTCGCACCACTGAAGGACCCTCCCAGCAGACCAGTCAGCAAGAAAGCCCCTTGGTTCACTGACAAACTCAAGACCTCCAAGAAGAACTGCTGCACCCTTGAGAAAGCCTGGCGCCACGACCAGACCACAGACAACATGATGGCCCTCAAGCACGCCACCCGCAAACACCACCAGCTGATCCGCACCACCAAGAAGACAGCATTCAAAGAACGACTGGACAAAAGCGCCCACAACCGCAAGAAACTCATCAGCATCGTCAAAGAGTTCTCCAACCCCAGCGCCGGAAACAACGACATCACTCCCTCGCAAGACCTCTGCGACTCACTCGCCTCATTCTTCCACCGCAAGATCACTGATATACACAACAGCTTCAGCGCACCAATCAAGCACCCAACCACCGAACCAACGCCCCCCACCACCACCCTCTGCGCCTGGACCACGATCAGCACCGAAGACACCACCCGCACGATGAACACCATCCACTCCGGATCACCAACCGACCCCTGCCCCCACCACGTCTTCAACAAGGCCGACTCCATCATCGCACCCCAACTCTGGGACATCATCAACACCTCCTTCACTACCGCCACCTTCCCAGAGACCTGGAAGCACGCTGAGCTCAGTGCCCTCCTGAAGAAACCAATAGCGAACCCCACCGACCTCAAGAACTACCGCCCCATCTCGCTCCTCCCTTTTCCTGGCAAAGTCATCGAAAAGACCGTCAACAGACAGCTTGACGCCTTCCTCGAGACAAACGGATCCCTAGACCCTTCGCAGTCCGCCTTCTGAGCCAACCACAGCACCGAGACCGCCCTCATCGCAGCCACTGACGACATTAGATCCCTGCTCGACAACGGGGAAACAGCGGCCCTCATCCTCCTAGACCTCTCTGCAGCGTTGGACACTGTCTGCCACCGCACCCTAGTACAGCGTCTCAGCAACATCGGAATCCGAGAGAAGGCACTCGAGTGGATCATCTCGTTCCTCGCCGGAAGAACCCAGAGAGTCCGCCTCCCCCGTTCAGATCCGAGGCCACCGAAGTCATCTGCGGCGTACCACAAGGGTCATCACTCAGCCCAACCCTCTTCAACATCTACATGAGCCCTCTCGCAGCCATCGCACACAAACACAACCTCAACATCATCTCCTATGCCGACGACACCCAGCTGATCCTCTCCCTTACCAACGACCCCGCCACCGCCAGAATCAGCCTACACGAAGGGATGAAAGACGTCGCAGAATGGATGAAGAACAGCCGCCTGAAACTGAACTCAGACAAGACGGAAGTCCTCATCCTGGGATCATCGCCCTCCGCCTGGAACGACTCCTGGTGGCCCCCTGCCCTGGGCACCACCCCCAAACCAACGGACCATGCACGCAACCTGGGCTTCATCCTGGACTCCTCCCTCTCGGACATGACCAGACAAGTTAACGCAGTCTCGTCATCATGCTTCAACACCCTGCGCATGCTCCGTAAGAACTTCCGATGGATCCCCACCGAAACCAGGACGACGGTCACCCAGGCACTCGTCACCAGCCGACTGGACTACGGGAACACCCTCTACGCCGGAACCACAGCCAAACTTCAGAAAAGACTCCAGCGCATCCAGAACACCTCCGCACGACTCGTCCTGGACATCCCCCGACACAGCCACATCTTCGGCCATCTGAGAGACCTGCACTGGCTACCCGTCAGCAAGAGGATCACGTTAAGGCTCCTCACCCACGCACACAAGGCATTCCACGACCTGGGCCCCAAGTACCTCAACAACCGCCTGACCTTCTACACACCCACCCGCCAGCTACGATCGACCAGCCTCGCCCTCGCCGCCGTACCACGCATCCGCAAAGCCACCGCCGGGGGAAGATCCTTCTCCTATCTGGCAGCCAAGACATGGAACTCCCTCCCGATCCACCTCCGGCTGACCCAGGATCATCTCTCCTTCAGGAAGCTCCTCAAGACCTGGCTCTACGAGCAGTAGCGGAGCCCTCCCCCCAGCGCCTTGAGACCCTTCCGGGTGAGTAGCGCGCTATACAAATGCCCATGATTGATTGATTGATTGAAATGTAAGCTCTTGATCTCACCAGACTCCTAGGATTTTTATATCGGCTTTCGGGGTCGGTACCTGGCCCATACAGGCTGGCCACATGGTACTTGATTTGAAATTTAGCTTGTTGCCAAGAAGCATAAGCTCGGTTTTATCACCGTTGAGTTTTAAATGTGACATACTCATCCATTTGGTAACTTCCTCAAGGCAAGAGTGAAGATCAGAGGGCGTAAGGCCGACTTGGCTCAATGCTACGACCAGATGTGTGTCATTGGCATATGTTACTATATAAAAAAAACAAGGGGTATATCCTGAGCTAAAGGCAAATATCACAGTCCATCAATTAAATCCCATAAGCCGATTTGTCTTCATATCATCTTGATTTATTTTTCAGTCTTCGTCAAGAGAACACACACTTGCCGCCGCCAACACGTGTTTCGTCTTGGTCTGGTGACCAAAAGACTTCTTCAGGGCTAGAAATATTACAATAAATATGATCAAAATGGCATAAGCCCAAAACATTGTTTTTAACGCAGTGGATTTTTACTTAAGGACTTGGCCTTACCCTTGATATGTGTGTTTTAGGTTTGACACACAGCGAGTTTTATCTCGATGTTGTATATTTCACCAGTGACTAATCGAGAGGTGTCATTTTATCATGGGCTCCTTAATTCGCCTGACGTTTTAGCTTATCAATATGCATATTAGAATATTTTCTTGGATATGACTTATCGGATTAGTAAAGTATGGACACAATAGCACAATTTGTGTATATTGTTCTGTGTTTTTTATAGGACGCTGACTATATCGAACGCCATTACGGGACATATTTATACCTCAAGGCTAACTTTTAGCAATTAAAGGATACCAGGATATTGGAGACCGGTTTTACTTACTTATGATTACTGAATTCCCTTTTCTGAACACGGATTATACATATAAATAGTGAGTGATCTATTCCAATTTTGTTTATCTTACTTGTCTGATTAATGTACACAGACTCTTTGGAGATTAGACAATTTACGCCTTGTGTTCTCTAGTACAATCGGCGGCAATAGTGATTTTCTGCATCTTTTTGCCCCAGATTGCTTTGGTGGCTGCCGAAGATTTTGAAGGCCCACCTCTCGTTTCCTTGATTTATTGAGTCTAGCTATAGGTGTGCTCCCTGATCTTTTCTTCTCTCTCTATTTTCACTATGTTTTTGATTCACCTTTTGAATGAACTGTGTACTTCACTTAATCTTCGGTTTTTCTGGTTTGTTTTCCTGCAATCCGAATTTATCTATGGGATCATGGTCGCTTTTTCACTTCACTATTTTCAAACCACATTTCCAGCCTATTTTTCATGCTGCTTCGGTCACTTGGCTTATAAACATGTGGCTTTTCCACTATGACTCGATCTCCGGTCGTTTCTTTCTCTTACTAACAACTTTTAGACAATATCGTTTTAGAGTAAATGTCTCTTGAACCATTCAATCTGGAATGATGATTTGTTACCATAATGATTAACTATCAGTGACAGCATCTTGTAGGTTTTAGTCTGAATTTATAAACGAGGGGTTGAGGTCATGGTATGAACATCCTATATTTTGACCCCATTCCAGGCCACTTTGTTCTGTTGCTCTATTTTATGGGAATTATGGCTATGCATGTATTATATTACTTAAATCGGTTTAAATGTATGTCAGATGAATACAATGTTGTGGGTTTATGCCATTGTGATCATATTTATTGTAATATTTCTAGCCCTGAAGAAGTCTTTTGGTCACCAGACCAAGACGAAACACGTGTTGGCGGCGGCTAGTGTGTGTTCTCTTAACGAAGACTGAAAAATAAATCAATATAATATGAAGACAAATCGGCTTATGGGATTTAATTGATGGACTGTGATACTTGCATTTAGCTCAGATAATACCCCTTGTTTTTCTGTTTTACAATTGTGTTTTGTTTCCAAACCACATTGTTTGGTTCGTGGTGGGTGACCAGGACCTTATCCTTAGAGCTTAACAAGATATTGATTTTTATGTGTGTTTCTTTCCAGCGCAACCAACACTTATTCACCTGTTTCTTTTTCTATTGTTACTATATCAATCCCATAGGGGGAAATTATATCTGCCAATGGGGGCATATAAACATTAAAAAGTGTGGGGCACGGGGGGAGGAGCCAAGATGGCGACCGGAGCAGACCTGTAGGCTCCCGGCTCTGCCAGCCTTTCAGCGCCGCACCGACATCCTGACACAGATCCTGGTGCAAATTGGCGAGAGATTGTGTGCGGCGCGGCGCTGATCTCGGCGATGTTTTCCCGGACTCTCGACCTGCCCGGCGGCCGGAGATAGTCGCGGAACAGCCTGCAGCCCTGGACCCCGCCTGCACGGTCTCCTCCTGCCGAGGCCCGGAGAACTGCTGACGGCCGGAGTACTCGATCGGCGCTGGCTGCTGGACCACCGGTGAGATCCCCGCGGTGCGCTCTCTGTGATAAGCCACCTGAAGCGACTTGAAGCGGGCGGGGGGAAGGAAGCGCTCACAACGCTGCAGCACCCCTTCAGACCGGCTCCTTTGTTGGCGGCAGACGGTACGGGGAGAGGCTTGCTCGGCCATATTTGTTTGACCAAGATTGCCTGCCCCTTGCCTCTCTACCCGGGTCTGCCACAGGGCGCCTATCCTGCAATGTGTGCCTCACTGGCACGGTATATAGTGCTCCTCCAGCATTGAATGGGCAAACGCTGGTACTTCGTCTATCCTGTGATTACCCTGGAGTCTCGCCATAATGGCTTTGCTCGGTGCTTTGTGTGGTGGGGGAGAGTGCCCGATCCCGCCAGTGGCCTGTGTTGCCCCGCCTGAGGTGGGGTCCGAGTTTCCAGAGACTCCCCAGGGAAGTGAGAGGCAGGAGCTACAGCCCACACTTTCTCTTGGCACCGTTCTGTCCGCCCTGTGTGACCTTCGTGCGGATATGTGCCATTACTACGGAAGATTGGGAGGCAAGCTGGACGACATGGCGTCTGCGCTGCGGCGGGGATGTACCGCGCTGATCCCGCAGAGCTGCCACTCGCCTCCGCCTACATTTCACGGGGATACAGCGCTTTCTCCTGCCTGCTGGACACCTGTGCCCGCTTCCGACTTTGTTGGCGCCCAAGACCGCCCGCCTGACAACTCCGCCCGGGATACTTTGTTTCCCCTTTCCATGGAGAGTGCTACATTGTTGCTGGACTTAATATTGCGTGCGCCTTGGGACCTATCTACGGCATTGCTGGTTCTATCGACGGCTCCTGTGTTGTGTTTTTTGACTTTGCTGCCTAAAAACTCGTACTATTCTGATGTCTCTGTGGATCTCCCTGCTACAGTCGACGGATTTTCTGGTGACTTTCGACGGCCATTTTGTGTACCTAATTCACTTTCGTTCTTTCTCTCGCCATGTTGCTTCTTTGTTCTACAGTGGGCGGGCCTCTCCCGGGGAGCGTATCTGGGGGTGTATCCACGTTCGGGCCAGGGCTAGGCTGGTTTCCTTATTATCGGCTTCTTGGCTGGTTGAACCGGATTTGGGATTATTTTTATGTCCAGTTTAATCGAACGCTGCAAATTGACGTCTCACCCCTATATCTGCCTTATTGCTAGCCGGCTATCCTGACCTTGGGGTGGGAGATGTATCTGTGGCTGGTGGGGACCGGGATTGCCTAGAATTGATCCTCCTCCTGTTCTACTTGTTTTTGAGAGTCGGTGATTAGGGTGTCCTTTTCTCACTCTCTATATTGGATGTTATACCTTTTTCTTTTTCTCTTTCCTCTCTTTTCTTCCTCGCTATACTTCGGGTTTATTGGGCGACAGACACACTGCTGGGGGGGGGCAGGCCGTAGCCTCTGCATGCGTGTAGGGTGGGGGGTTAGTAGTTAGCTTCTAGTTATTATTTCTATGGTGCCTTATTTTATTCCTATTGTTGATTTTTTCCTTTTTGTCTGGGTCCATGTCTAGATTACTAGAGGTTAGGTGGCGGCGGGCGACGGGTGGGACGTTAGAAGGGTCATCTAGTTGGCTCTACAAATTGCTGCCATGCTGCCTGGGAGGGACTTGACGGTTGGGTCGATATCCTGTGTAGTGATTTGTAGCTAATGTCATGCTCCTCCCGCATGGATCCTTCCTTTTGCTTCTTCTTCTCTTACGATTCAGGACAGTACGATTTGATTCAATGATTGCATATAAAAAAAACTTTAAAATTAACCTTCACTGGTTCTGGGACACGGTACTACAGCAATTAATGTGTAACTCCTTACTGCTTGACTAGGATGATGGGGTACTACTGTGTCGCCGTAATGCTTGCACTGGTGCTTAAAAAGTTTTGTGGCCGGCCGGATGGTTGTAGGCCCGTATTTGTCCTTCTTTCATGCACAATAAAGGTTTTCAAAAAATTAAAAAAAAAAAAAAGTGTGGGGCACAAGGATGATCCCTGGGGGACTCCATGCTGAAGGGGGATAGGTTTTGAAAAGGTGTCACCTTCAAAAAACCTGGAAGCACCTATCTTCCAGGAAGGGTTGGAGCCATAGCAGGGCCTTGCCGGACACTCCTGTGCTCCTGAGACGGTGAACCAGGATACGGTGATTCACCGTATCGAAGGCTGCGCTTAGATCAAGGAGTATTATGGCAGACGAACCTCCTGAATCAAGGATTTTCCTTGCTTCCTCCACCACCGCTAATAAGGCGGTCTCAGTGCCTTGATGAGGGCGGAAAACCATTTGTGAGGGGTGGAGCACGTTATGGGACTCAAGAAACGCGGAGAGTGTGTAGTTGACATGTTTCTCTGTGATTTTGCTAATTCCCGGAAGGAGCGAGATAGGGCGGTAATTGCCCAAGTCGGCAGGGTGCAAATTAGTTTTTTTTAGCAAGGCTTTTACCATTGCCTTTTTACAGTCTGGGGCGACTATGCCTGATGCAAGGGAGGTATTAATCAGGCTGATAATGATAGGAGCAACTGTAGGAGATACCGGTTTCAGAATGTTAGATGGTGCAGGGTCCAGTGGTGACCCAGATTTGACTGAAGCTAGAGTAGCTAAAAATGACTCCTGAGTCAAGGGGCTATGGGTCTCCAGATGGTGCTCATTTTCATGCTAGTCCGTGGCCATAGGCTCGGGTGTATCACTGTCTCTTTGCGGAAGATGCTTGAGAATATTATGTAATTTAGTGACAAAGTATTCAGCAAGTTCGTTACACCGTGGACCCGATAGATCAGGTGCCGCCGGAGGACTAGGGACTTTGAATAGCTTTTTTGCAATGAGAAAAGTCTCTCTAGAGGAATTAGCTGCTGCTGTAATCTTTTCCTCATAGTAGGTGGCCTGGGCTCGTTTTATTTCTGCCTTGTATGTTCCAATGGCCACCCTGTATTCCTGTTTCTTAATGTGTGAGAAGACTTTCCTCCATATTCTTTCCAATCTTTTGCATTGTTGTTTTAGGATACGTAGCTTAGGAGAGAACCATGCAGACTTGTTAAGTCCTGCTTTCTTCTGGATTGATTTCTTTGGGAGCACCGTGTTCAGTGACCCCTCAATCCAGTGAGTGCAGATTTGGTAATCCGTGACTGGATTGAGATCCAGATTAGGTTTGTTGCTTTCCAGTTTCAGAATCCACCCCCTCAAGGGGAATTTGGGCCAGGGACATTTTACATTTACATTTATTTCACTTGTAAAGCGCGTAATTCACCCGAAGGTCTCAGAGCGCTAGGAGCAGACAAGATCCTTGGATTCAGAAGATTCAGAGGAGTTTGAGGGTTGGGATACTAAGGGTTAAAGAGGCAGGTTTTGAGCAGTTTCCGAAATCTGACGTGATCTGGCTCTTCTCTCAAAGGTGTGGGGAGGGAGTTCCATGCTTCTGGGGCGGTTTTGCTGAAGGCTCGGTCCCCGTTCCTAACCGTTCGGACTCTGGGAACGGATAAGAGGGCTTTAGTGGAGGAGCGTAGTGTCCTAAGTGGGATATGGGCCTTAAGTTTCCTTTCTAGGTAAACTGGTCCATGTCCATTTACTGCCTTATGAACCAGACAGCAGAGTTTGAATTTTATGCGTTTTTTAACGGGGAGCCAGTGCAACGTTCTGAGACAAGCTGCTGACGGGGTTCGCGGAGGAAGGTCTAGTACTAGCCTTGCAGCCGTGTTTTGAAGAACCTGAAGTCGGTTTAGTAGTGACTGATTGATGGCTGAGAACAGTGCGTTTCCATAGTCCATCCTGTTTATAACCAGCCCTTGAACTAGGGGCATGCGTGCTGAGAGCGGGATCCATTTAAAGATCTTCCTCAGACTGCGTATCTGGCCATAGCTACTTCCAACTATTTTTTTTATGTGTTCGGACATAGTGAGCTTGTTATCTAGGATTACACCCAGGTTCCTGACGTAAGGTTTGGGGGCAGGGCACATGCCCAGGGCGTCAGGCCACCAGTCCGGTGACCAGATTTGGTCAGCTTTGCCAAAGAGCATGACTTCGGTCTTCCCTGCGTTCATCATGAGGTAGTTTCTAGTCATCCACTCTTGTATATTAATCATACAGTTTTTGAACCTAAATTTAGCATCTTCATTGTTTTGGCTAATGGTGACGAGAATTTGGGTATCGTCAGCATAGGATATTGTCCCAAAACCGTATTCTCTGATGATCTTGGCCAGAGGGGAAACATAAATATTGAAAAGGGTCGGGCTTAAAATAGATCCCTGTGGGACTCCTTTATCATTTTTATAGGAGATAGAGGTGTGGTCACCGATTTGGACCCTTGATCGTCTATTTTCAAGATAGCTTGATATCCATTTAAGAGCGTTTCCTTCGACACCAATCTCGACAAGGCGCTCCAACAGTATGCGATGCGAGATGGTGTCGAAGGCCGCAGATAAATCCAGTAATATCAGGATGGCTGATTTTTTTGAGTCTAGGGATAGCCTGATATTATCTACTACCTCCAGCAGGGCTGTTTCGGTGCTGTGGAATGCCCTGAAACCGGATTGGGATGGATCAAGGAGTTTATTTGATTCCAGGTGGGCAACAAGTTGTTTATTTATTAGGGTCTCCATGACTTTCCCAAAGAGTGGCAGAAGGGAGATAGGCCTGTAGTTTGTAAATTGATCAGGATCAGCGTTTGGTTTCTTCAGAATGGGCCTGATTATAGCTTTTTTCCAATGGTCAGGGACAGCACAATGTTGTATTGACTGATTAAAAATATTTGTCAAGGTAGGGATCAAAACTGGGGAGATTTTATGTAAGACTTGTGGCGAAGCAGGGTCGCCCGGTGCTCCAGATTTCATTTTCAGCAGTGCGTGATTTACGTCCTGCTCAGTCAAGGGCAAGAACAGCTTCAGCGTGTTATCATGGTTGTTATGAGAGGTTTGCCTTTCAATGGGAGGAGTGCTGGCCTCAACCTCAGTTGTTTGCTTAGGAAATCGTTCATGAATTTCGGTTATTTTATCATGAAAGTAGGAGGCCACAGAATCGACCCATGTTTTGGAGTCAGGAAGCGCCTGTTGAGCACCTGGGGGTGTGGTAAACTCCTTCACAATATTGAATAGTTCTCGTTGCGAATTTGCTGCTAGGGCAATCCTGTTTCCCAGATAGACTTTGTATATGTGTTGCCTGGGTGTGTAAAACGGGGATAGGTGGGGACGGGGGCTTTCCCTTTTAGTTCTCCAATTCTAGAAAAAATTGGGTCAAGAAGGTGACCTTTAACATGAGTTGCTTGGGGGACCTTCTGGGTCAGTTCACAGGCCATCAGATCTTGTGCTAGTTCAGTCGCTGTAGTGTCATCAAAGTGCAGGTTAAAATCTCCTAGGAGGGTAAAATTAGCCGAGGAACTAGCAAGAATAATGACTGTTTCCAACAGAGATTTACATAATTGGCCTAGTGACCCAGGTGGACGGTAGATCAGAATACCTGAGAGTGACAGTGAGGGGGTGAGTTCAATTGAAAAGTGGGCATTCTCGCAGTCTAATAGCGGACTGCCTAGTAGTCGACAGGTCAAATTGGGCCATATGTATGAAACTTTGGTTTTTGCGATTCTCAAATAGCGATTTTTAGAGAATCGCTATTTGAGAATTGCAAAACGCTATATATATATAGGATTTGCAAATCATTTTGCGAATCCTACATATTCCATAATTGCAAATCGCAAATTGCAATTCGCAATTAAGGAATACCTCCCCATTCCTTCCTATGGGCCTACAGGCCCATAGGAATGAATGAGAAGACATTCTCAATTTGTGATTCTCAATTAGAGAATCGCAAATTGAGAATGCAATTTCAAGGGTGCCAGGGTGTCAAAAGGGCACCCTGTTGCACCCCTGAAATGTACATGTGTGCACATGTGGCACACACACTTGCCCTAAGGGCATGTATGTGCGCCACATGGTACTTTGAAAAATACAAAAAAGTGAATTTTTCAAAGGACTCGCAAATTACCACCAACTTGAAGTTGTTGGTAATGTGCGATTCCTTAAGGCCAAATGGCACTTTTTCCATGCTTCTTACATTGCATTTAAGGAATCGCAATTTGCGATTCCTTAAATGCAATTGCAAAATAAGGAATTGCAAATTTTGCGATTCCTTATTTTGCCGGGCTGTTTTGCTTTCATACATACCATTGAGCCAAATTGCGATCGCAAACACAGAAATTCTGCAAATTTCGGCGTTTGTGATCGCAATTTGGAATGATACATATGGCCCATAGTCTTTATAGATAATGGTGATAACACCGCCCTTCCCTGTTATTCTATTTTTATTTATTTTTTATTTTAATTTAAAAGTTTCATATAGCACTGGCTAGACCCAGAGTTATCAGAGCGCTTTACATGAGAAGATAATATAAAGCAAACATGGCATACAAGTAGACAAAAAGATAATGAATCAACATGTGAAATATACAAATCAAAATAGATATACATGTGCAAGAGCTATACACTTCAAGTAATTAGGTAGATGATGTTCGGGAATTGGACAAATATTACGTGGCAAATATAACATGGTGAATTGGAGATCAGGTGCAGGTTACATGTTAGGAACCCCAATAATAATTGGGCCAAACATGGCATACAAGTAGATAAAAGATAATGAAAATAACATGCAAAATTTACAAATCAAATAGATAAACAGGGGCAAGAGCTATACATATCAAGTTTATTTATTTATTGGGGGCGTGGCCAGCAGCATGGCTCGATAAGACGTGACTCTCCGGAGCTCCCGGCGAGCTGCACCCGATTCCGCCTTAATACTTAACCCGGAGCCACCAAAATCGCGAGAGGGTCGCCGCGGAGCAGTCGGACCCTCCACAGACCATTTTCGTTGATTTTGAAAGATAGGGGCCAGCTAACAATTGACTTTGTTGCTCCCTCTCGGGAGGCCAGGCGGCGGCAAGATGGCGGCCGCCAACGCAGAAGCCTGAGAACGGTGCTGCCAGTGGTTTTCCAGGTCCTGGAGGGGTCCGTAACAGAGAGAGCCCTGGTGAGAGATCCCCCGGGTGGTGCTGCGCGGACTCTGGAGGCCGCGGTGCGGCTTCTGCGTGCTCCGGTGGGACCAGCGTACCTCACCAATATGGCGCCCGAAATGGAGAGGTCGAGGTAGCGCCGTCCCGGAGACTCTTCTACCGACGGACTGCTGGATGGGAGGTGAGAGCGTGTGGCGCGACTGACGAGATCTGAGAGCTGGAGAGTGGACGGAGACAGGGTCCCATGGACACGCCAGGACTTCCCCGATGGGCGGCCACTATACCAAGATGGCGGCCGTAATCGAGTGGTAGAGCCCGAGAGTGCTCTGACACAGCGCCAGGCCCTGCCGCACTGAATAGGCCCTACAACACTACAACCCCGCCAAATTCAACAGATTGGGGTGGAAAATATACCCACTGGCTCTGCCTTCCGCCTACACATGAGGAGATCCCCCCCTTGGGGCATCCACGAACACTTATCTTGTTGAGGAGCCCTTACCCCCCTGGAAGACTTTGGCACTGTTGGGGTACCGGGAGGCTGAGGGGGAGCATCACAGATAACAGCGGGGCGGCAGACACGGACATTGGGTGAGACAGCTAACACGCCCTGCAACCCTAAGTAGCGGCAGCCGAAAGGGAGCGCAAACCGGGCCCTATGCACGGCCGAACAAATGACCCGGGGCCCACGAGGAGCGGGGAGACGAGGGGGAAAAACGCACAGCGTCTACACCGAGAGGAAGCGGGACTGCCCTTATGTCGCAACGAACTGCGGAGGCCACTGGCACCTGGATCAGGCCGGATAGGGAGAGGCGGAGGGGAACATAAGAGGCCCGCCGGCCCAACGCTGGAACATCACAAACATGGGGAAGAAGGACACACTCCCCAAACCCTCTAAACAGGGGCCCATGGACAATTTCGCTGCTCCTAAACAATCGACGGATACCCTCCATGCTACCTCTGGCATGCGCTCCGACACCGACCTCCTGATGGGAGCCATTCAGGCGTCACGAGCCGATATCCAGGAATCCCGGGCGGCCCTAGAAGTTAAGATCGGCGAGGTGGGCTCCGAAGTAACACTACGGAGGCAAGACTTCCGAAACTTATCGGGGAGGGTGACCACAGCGGAGACACGCTTAGGCGAGGCCAAAGATTCGATCTCCACCCTGAGTAAAGACATGGCAGAACTCAAAGCATGGTTAAAAGAGAAAGAGAGTACCCTTCTAGTCAACACCCACAGGAACAGGGTAATAAATGCAAAAAAGAGAAAGTGTTCCCTGGGTTCTTGATTACAATGGGGAACTAAACCATTCACTCCTCACAACATATTCTCATTCAGCCTTTTCACATATCCCTAAAGAGATGTACAATTGTAAGAGCAAAAATGTAATTTATTTAATAACATGCCCATGTGGCTTAGGGTACATCGGTGAAACTGGTAGGGAAATAAAGGTACGGTTGAACGAACATCGTTCAGCCATCAGGACTCAGAAGTGTAATGCCCCATTAACAGAACATTGGTTGCAGCATAAACACAAAGTAGAGGACCTTAGATGGTGCGTGGTGGAAAAAACCACAATGTCAAGAAGAGGTGGAAATTGGGAAAAAAAACGCAAAATGAGAGAGCAATTTTTTATGTGTAAATTCAAAACACATACTAAGGGACTGAACAACCGGGAAGAATGGGAAAGGATGTACAGATAGAATTGCGCATATTTAATATTGAGCATATCAGCCTACAACAATAGGATTAGACACGTAAATAGATGAAAAAGTTAGTTTTCAAATAAACATAAAAAAGTAAATTTGTCCAAGAATGAGTATAAGAAAGTTGTTTATACTATACAGCACCCATTATATTCTTCATAAGGCACTCTAAGATGGCGCCCATGCTTGAGTATAGACAAGCCCTCTCTAGATACCTCTTCTATGTTTATCAAAGAAGGGAGCCATGTGACCTAGACGAGGTAGGCGAGACGTTTGAGACCCACTTTAAAAAGAGACTGGGTAGGAGTACGTGTCTCTTCGATAATCGGGATTGGAAAATACATCGGTGGAGGAGTTAAAAAACCGGCGATACGGTAAGAGGCCGATAAATATACAGAGAGCACTGATATATAAGTAAACCTAAGATGCGGGCTAAAACGTTAGTTAAAGTCAAAAGCGGGAGCGGAAAATGTAAATGCCGTCAGTAGATTTTATGCCTAAACCGCTACAGTATAATAACGTGGAAACTAGTGAATTACAAGCGAGAGACTTATGATCCAAAGCATAAATGCAGAATCAGAGGCTCCGAAATTAGAGGTACGGCGAGAATGGGTTTATGCGAAGGTCTGAGAGCAGCATGCTCATTTTTTAGAAATAATGACCGAACCGGCAGTAGGAAGTAATCACAAATCAGTCAAGCAGGCTTGTGAATAACTAACGGAAATCGCAAGGCCGGAATAAGAAAAATGTAATAAGTATAGAAATAGCCAAAACGTAGCACAACTATGGCTTCAGTGAATAATTGGCCGGATAGGTGGCCTATGGGTAATTAATATGAAATGAAGACCAACATGCAGTGTGCGCGCTTAGAACTGTTCACGTAATGATAATATTAAATATCTCTGGGATTTTCAAAAATGGAGAAGAACTCTTGAGGTGTTGAAATTACAAAAAATACTTGACCCTCAGCTAGAAATTGCACAACATGTTTTATAAGACACAGAGGGGATAATATTACAATATTCTCTCATAGAGCCCCGAGCTAAGAAGGACAATTGAAGGAAGTCCATGGTATCACGGGAGTATCGAGGGCCCAACCATATCAGGAATGCAGATCCAACTCTAGAAGGTGAGCGTTATAATGAATACGGAGCAGTAAGAAATAGTCTTACTTACCTAGAAAGGGAACCGATTACAGTCCATTCACGCTCTATTTTCACAGGTGGAACTGAAAAATTTGTTTATAAAACCGGTGAAGTGGAACCATTCACACCTACAACACCAAAAGATAAAAAGGTGAGCAAGGTTGTACTTGAGAGGAAAGGGGTGAAAAAATAATGGGATCATGTAACTAAAAAGAATTATTCCAACTTTTTTCAGATTAATCAACATCCAAAAACACTGAGACCACCATATAGAAGCTTACACCGATGTTAAGATCTGATTACCCTAACTAAGGTGTGTAACAAAATAGGATGATTAAATGAGAATAATCTCGCATACAGAGGTATTGCCAGCATATTCCTGCCTACCTGCCACTTGCTACCGGAGTAGCAGTCCTTCTGCCTGAGACCAGTGTGCCGCCGAGGAAGGAGCAAACAACCGCGAGGCCGCAGAGGAGGCGAGAGGCGCGGCCCCGGGACTGCGAGGTACAGCGCTACTGCCATCAGCTGTTTCCTCTTCCCGAGGGTGCCGCGCCCCCTCCCAGTGCCACCCACGCCCCCAAGGTCTTCATAACCTCTCGCGGCCCCCGCTCCGCGGGGGCCGCTCGCATACAGAGGTATTGCCAGCATATTCCTGCCTACCTGCCACTTGCTACCGGAGTAGCAGTCCTTCTGCCTGAGACCAGTGTGCCGCCGAGGAAGGAGCAAACAACCGCGAGGCCGCAGAGGAGGCGAGAGGCGCGGCCCCGGGACTGCGAGGTACAGCGCTACTGCCATCAGCTGTTTCCTCTTCCCGAGGGTGCCGCGCCCCCTCCCAGTGCCACGCCCCCAAGGTCTTCATAACCTCTCGCGGCCCCCGCTCGGCGGGGGCCGCTCGCATACAGAGGTATTGCCAGCATATTCCTGCCTACCTGCCACTTGCTACCGGAGTAGCAGTCCTTCTGCCTGAGACCAGTGTGCCGCCGAGGAAGGAGCAAACAACCGCGAGGCCGCAGAGGAGGCGAGAGGCGCGGCCCCGGGACTGCGAGGTACAGCGCTACTGCCATCAGCTGTTTCCTCTTCCTGAGGGTGCCGCGCCCCCTCCCAGTGCCACGCCCCCAAGGTCTTCATAACCTCTCGCGGCCCCCGCTCCGCGGGTGCCGCTCGCATACAGAGGTATTGCCAGCATATTCCTGCCTACCTGCCACTTGCTACCGGAGTAGCAGTCCTTCTGCCTGAGACCAGTGTGCCGCCGAGGAAGGAGCAAACAACCGCGAGGCCGCAGAGGAGGCGAGAGGCGCGGCCCCGGGACTGCGAGGTACAGCGCTACTATCATCAGCTGTTTCCTCTTCCCGAGGGTGCCGCGCCCCCTCCCAGTGCCACGCCCCCAAGGTCTTCATAACCTCTCGCGGCCCCCGCTCCGCGGGGGCCGCTCGCATACAGAGGTATTGCCAGCATATTCCTGCCTACCTGCCACTTGCTACCGGAGTAGCAGTCCTTCTGCCTGAGACCAGTGTGCCGCCGAGGAAGGAGCAAACAACCGCGAGGCCGCAGAGGAGGCGAGAGGCGCGGCCCCGGGACTGCGAGGTACAGCGCTACTGCCATCAGCTGTTTCCTCTTCCCGAGGGTGCCGCGCCCCCTCCCAGTGCCACGCCCTCTCCTCACACACTTATAAGCAAGGGCTACAACGCGCATCGCGGGACGCGCGCGGGTCGCAGCCCGGGGCGAAGCCCGGGCCAAGGGCGGGCCCGTTGTTGCCCGTTAGTGCCCGATAGAGACCGGTCCGGGCCATCCCTCTTTCATCACAGAACCGGCAACAATCCTATAAACATGCCACCAAAAACAAGGAGCACCTCAAAGTCAAAATCCAAACACGCGCAGGAGGTAGCACAAGTCACAGGCCCTATCGACCTATTCATCTCGCGGGTCCATGAGACAATAAACCAGAGCATAGCCTTGATGGAGAAGAGAGTTTCAATAGATCTTATGAGTGCCAACGCGAAGCGTTCGTCATTAGGCGCTATAGCAAACGCCACCTCTCCCATCAATCTCAACACACAAAACTGTTCTCTTCCAGTGAACCTGTCAGTGCCAGGCTCAAACACAGTCCCATCGATAGTAGACCTGTCAGTTACACAGTCTGAGTCAGACCTTTCCATAACATTTGACGACCTGGAAAAAACCCCGGATCTAGCTGGTTGTCAAACTCAGGGGGACGCCCAATCAAACGCAAACCTGCTCCAGCAAGGAGAAAGGGAAGGAGCAATTCCAAAAACACACCCAGTAAATAATGAAGAATTTACCAGCGTACCGTGTTCTGAACATGCAATATCTCACTCTAACTCTACATTGTCTCATAGCACACTACTTCTCCCAGCAACTAACCTTCCACACAAGGCAATTTCAAATGATCATACTGAAAACCAATGTAAAACATGCAGAATCACCTCGCAAGTTCTTACCACAACAAAAGACTTGTTATATCAATACTTAAAGCCCATTCAACGTAGCATTAGGAATCTCGAAGCCCAACTAACCATAATTTCGGCCACCCTTCTAGATACAAACACCCGTATAGAAACTAAGGGGCAGCGTAACATCTCGTATCCACCCAAAAAACAGAATCAAGCACACACGCAGAAAACAGCTAACCACACAAACCCTACGTCCCTAGCACAGAAAAACCCCAAACAAAACATCACACTTCCCAAACCTGCAGTCAAACCATCCCACCCTCAGAAAGAGAAACCACCCGTTATAACCAACCAACAAACAGTAAATGCAGATTCAGTCATGATAGACACCCCAGGCCCAGCAACAAACTCAGACACCAGTAGAGCCAGTTCAGAAAAAAGGCCCGAAACTTTTCCATCGAAACCACTGCCCCCTCAAAAGACTCCCAAAAACACACCCAAAAAACCCCCAACAAGACGTCCTGCCCACTTGCCTCCAGAAGCCACACCTTACACAATAGTTCTTACAGGAGTGCCAGAGCTAACTGATGACACACCAGAAACTGCATGGTCACTTAAAAACAAAGCCATGCAGTGGTTAAGCATTAATAGACCTCTCGAATCCCACCTATCGGGAGGGATCACAACAGCCCGCAGGGTAGCCTGGATAGGCAAAACGACAAAAACAATCTGCGGTGACTGCATCATTGTAACATGCAGAGACCCGTCAACAGTAGACTATATCTGTGCCTGGCCTCAGCTCGACAAAAAAGGAGGGATCGATGCTAGACATCTTTCCTTCTTCTACCCCCCAGCTAAACAACAGCGTAATCCTCCACCCTGGGCATGGCACCAGCTCCCTAAAGAACCATGGAACCAGGAGTCATGGTACCAAGTGCCATGGAAGCAGATGGAATATTCATACGACTATATAAGCAGGGGTGGACCGAGAGAAAGGCCCAGAGAACGCCAGAGGCCCCATTGGCAAGACAGACCTTATCAAACTTACGAAGGATGGCAGGGCCTTCCAACCCAAAACCGTTTTGATTGTCTCGAAATGGTCGACTGACCAATCCGGGACAAACCTACCCATTATAAATCCAACACTATTCAGCAAACAGTAAATGCTAAGCAGCATACAATATCCCCAGAGCTTACATATGTCAGACACGAAACCACACTGCAGGAATCATTTAATATTCTCTCCATCATAACTGAAAAAACTCTCCATTCTCCTCAGGTACTACCAAAACCCCCAAAAAAGACTCCGCCTACCAGCTCTCCAGCAGAAGCTGTTATTAATTCGGGAATGTGCCATGAACAAGCCGCAGCCACTATTAATAACCTGTTAACATCTCTAACCGTGAAGGAACCATCAACCCTGAGTTTGCCCATTGCATACTGGAACGTTGCAGGCTTAATTACAAAAATAACTTGCCCCTCATGGCTAGACACAGCAAGGAGTCAACAAATACTGTGCCTGCAAGAGACTTGGTGTATTACACCACTTCATTTAACGGGATATAAAACTTTTTTCACCAAAGCAGTACCTAGCAGCATGGGTAGACCAAAAGGTGGACTTGTGACCTACTTTTCCAATACCCTTCCTCTTACCGTGAAATTATTGAAGGATACACCCATCTTTCAAATTATACAAGTCACACAGCTAACAGCATCGAACCGAAACCTACACATATTCATAAATTATTACAATAACTCTGGCACTCTGGAATGCTGTCTACACCTAGACGAAATGGCAACATATTTAGCCACACTTCAAAAAACAAATAACAAATCCACATTTTATTTCATCTGGGGAGGCGATTTTAATTTCACATTGTGCCCAAACCACAAAAATGGGAACTGCGGGCTACAGAATGAACTTGGAAATCCCATCCCCCACTTCGTGCACACGCCGGGTGGTAACAAACTAAATTAAATCCTTTTCACCCTAGACCTTGACTTTGCCAATGAATTAGTTAACCCGGAGCAGGACTTTCTACCCACCTTTCACGGGCGAGGCTGTCTGTCAACCATCGACTATATTTTAGCCTCAAACTCTTATAAAGGGCAACTAAGAAATTACAAAACAGGGTCGAATCCAATCAGCGACCACTATCCTCTTAGTGTGGAAATCGTCATGAACCAAGCTGGGACACTCCCTTCCAAAGGTAGTTCCCTAGGCCAACAATCATTGGCCATGAAGAAGTTGAACGGGTTCGCAGTTAAATGGACAAAGATCGACCCGGAAGAAATAACACAGAGGGTTCTTGAAAAAACACACCCCTGGTAACGAACTGTTTGTCCCCCGAGGCATCCCCAGAATTAATTGTCACCTCTTTTTATAACATACAGGAAGCAATAAGGGACGAGCTCTTCATCAACACAAAGAACAAACGCAGACTCCCTACCACGAGATGGTTCGATACTGCCTGTCGGAAGGCCCTAACATCTCTCAAAGAAGCCCTAAGACAGCAACCGAGAGACCCTCAAATAATCTCACAATGGAGGAAAATTTACAACTCAGCTCGGAAAAATCGTAAAAAACAGATAAAGCAAGATCTATGGCTTCGACTACACGACAGTGCATCAAGGAAAGATAGCACTGCCTTCTGGCAGACCATAAGATCACCTCTCCTGGCCAACATCAACGACCCAGACCACCTCGATGTAGCAATAACGGAGGATGACTGGGTCTCCCACTTTTCAAAAATTTTTGGAATACCATCGGATGCCGTCCCAACATTCCAAACACAGGAACCCGAACCAGCTAAGAGCAAGATCTATCCAATCAAGCTACGCTTTACCCTCAATGAGGTCAGAAAGGCAATCAAGGCCTCAAAAACAGGCAAGGCCCCCGGTCCAGACGGGGTTCCCATGGACTTGTTCCTACACAACGTTGACTATTGGTCAATAATAATTAAACGGGTCATGGCTGCAGTCGCCTCAATCGGTCTCTTTCGCTCATGGTCAACATCTACACTATTGCCCATCTTCCAAAAAGGGGACCGTAACGACCCCGCGTGCTACAGACCGATCTCCCTTCTGGACTCCACGGGCAAGATTGCAGGTCGAATACTCCTGGACCGTTTACAATCTTGGGCCCGGGAGAATAACATCATCACAGACCTGCAATACGGTTTCCAGAAGGGGCTCGGAACGGTGGAACAGGCCCTAAACCTCGTCCTCCTGGCTGGAAAGTACGCGCGCGCTAAAGGAGGCAACATCTTCCTGGTCTACGTAGACTTAAGCGCGGCGTTCGATTGCGTACAGCATGCAAAGCTATGGCAGATCCTGGCACATCTCGGAGTGGACCCACCTATACTAGCCTTTCTGAGAGAGTTATACAGCAACGCAGAGGGTCGAGTTCGTTTTGGCACCGGCGGTGAACTATCACGTCCCTTTAAAATATCAAGAGGAGTTAGGCAGGGATGTGTACTGGCTCCCTTCCTGTTCAACCTATACACAAACGGGCTTGAACAGGCTATGCTGGAAGGGGAAACACCTGTATTTCTTGTGGATAGTTTCCCTGCACATAGCTTTTAATT
Organism: Lissotriton vulgaris; assembly: GCF_964263255.1. Taxonomy (NCBI): domain Eukaryota; kingdom Metazoa; phylum Chordata; class Amphibia; order Caudata; family Salamandridae; genus Lissotriton; species Lissotriton vulgaris. The sequence goes on from NC_141685.1 coordinate 24,598,118, forward strand.
TTAATATGTCAAGTTGACCAGCGAATAAATGATTTTTTGGGACAACCGCTGACATTTTTAACTACACTTTTTTTCACATCTCACTCTCACAACAACCTGCTCCGCAGTCTCCTGGCGTCGTAGCACACTCGGGAGGTACTCGATCTCCCGAGTGGACCCGATGATGAAGCATGTCACCACTAGGGTGAGTGAGGGTTTCTTGAAGAAATAATGAGTTTTTTCTTGAAAGTTAGCCCAGCCTTCTGACCAACTACAGCTGGCCTCATATCTATACGTGCTATCTCGATCACACTCACGCCTTATTGACGGACACTCTTCCTTTGTTTTTGTATGCTGGAAGGGAGCCAGGACCTCCCTCAGATAGAGCACCGCCCGATACCCATTCTTCTGTATGCCGACGACTCTGTCATCCTGGCACGGACTTCCAACCAACTCCAGCGACAGTTAAATAAATATGTGACTTTTATGGACTCACTGGGCCTAAAAGTCAATATCAAAAAAACTTTTACAATGACCATCGGACCAAGGCCAGGAGTCACCAAGCCCATATACATCAACAACAGCAGATTAGAAAAAACCTTGGTGTACCCATACTTGGGCATACTAGTAGATGACACAATGTCCTGGCGTAAGGCAGTGGAAGCCAGAAATCTTAATTTTCGCCGTGCTGTATCAGCACTAAATGCTTTTTCAAGGAAACTAGGAAAACCAGCCCCAGCGGAACTGTTAACGATATACTACGCAAAATGCCACAGTACGGCTATATATGGAGCAGGCATCTGGGGCTATGGATGTATCGACCAACTTCAGGTCACTGAGAACGCCATTATCAAATACATTCTAGCTCTCCCCCAAAGCTCCCCGATACTAGCTTCACATCGGGAGCTTGGTATGGAATATGTGATTGACACTATACGATGCCAGCCCATCCTACTGTGGCAGCGTATATGGTGCAATCCAGAAAGTCACATCACCCGTTCCCTCATTACTGACTGTCTTGGCCTAGCGTACTGGAGGAAAATACCGTGGCTTAACTACATTCACAAATTTTTTGTAGATCTTGGCTGCGAGCACTACTTCCTCGAACCCCCCTCAATCGAAGACATCTCAAAGAAGCAGCTGAAGGAATTATGTATGGGCCATCTAAGGGAACTCCGCAACCAAGCAGAGATCACTAAAATACAAAATGAAAAAACTTGTATCTTGCAGACAGGGAAACTCATCCAGCCGTACTTGACATATTTCCTCTCAAACTATGAAAAATTCCTAATTACAAGACTCCGGTTTGATCTTTTCTACCGTCTGGTCACATTTCCAGAAATGAAGGACTGGTCTCGAAATCTGACGAGATGTCCATGCGACGGAGTTTCTGTACAATCCACGATACATGTCGTCCTCTTTTGTAAATACTACAGACTGGCAAGAAAAACATGGATTTTTCCCATCCTCCGATCAAGCGGTCTTAGACAATCATATCCAGCACTCTCCCTTTTACAATCCCCGAAATCCCCACATGAAGCCAAACTGATAGCGACCTTTCTCAAAATAGTAATATCAACACGGCGCAAAGTTTCCACCTAAATCTGTACCCACCCCAATATGTAGAAACAGTACCCTGTTTTTTAATATTATTTGTACAGCGACGTAAGTTCTGTGACATAATGCTTATTGATTTTACCTTTTTGATGTATGTTTAAATTCTCTTCTTAAGATGTACTTTTTATGATTATACAAATCTATAATCGAATAAAAGTTGATGAAACTGAATCTACTTACGAGAGAAGGAGGGAGAGTTTAATATGTTACTACCCGCTTCCCCACAGGGCAGAATTGAACACAAACTGCCAGAACAATTGGGATAAGAATATAAAATGCCTGTTTAAACACAGAAGGTAGGATATGTAACTAACACAGCATTTCTCAATATTTTATAACCAGATTAATGATTCTAAATAAAATCCTCTTTTTATTGGTAGAGCGAGACTATAACTAGCCGCCTGTGAAGTTTTTCTTCAATCAAATATCCTAAGCAGAAAGGGATATCTGTAAAGGTATGCAATCGTGTAGGACTGCGTGTTATCTAAAATAGAGGGAAATGAATGGATGTATGAATACTTGTGCTAATATACCCTAGCCCATTTTTTAAGGGGGGTTGGCTCCAAGGGTCACCATAGTGTTGTATATGCAGAGTGGAACCACAAATAATGATACGCAAGTACAGAAAAGATAAAGAAGGAAGGGATAAAAAAAGACGAAAAACTGTCAATGATACAATAAATGTATTCTTATATTGGTATTTTCTGTTCACAGATAGATGTGTACATCAAAACTGTCCTGAGGAAGGTGGGGCATATTGCCACAACCACCGAAACGTGTCGACTACCCCGCAGGGGATGTATTGATTTTGTACATTTTATAATTATGTGCTATTGCAATTGATGTCCTCAAAAATATGCTGATCTGTGTATCCTTGTGCCTATAGATCTGACCAAAAAAACTTTGAAATCGAGGCACCATTGAGTAGACTGATATTGTTTTTACCTTTTGTGATGAATTCATGTTTTAGAATGTATCAAACAATTTTTTTAATTAAATCTGTTTTTATAATAAAATGTTGATGGTTTTGTATATGAAATAGTTCCTGTCTTTGTGGTTCCACTACAGCATATCATTGGTGAAAAGGCTGAATGAGAATATGTTGTGAGGAGTGAATGGTTTAGTTCCCCATTGTAATCAAGAACCCAGGGAACACTTTCTCTTTTTTGCAGAACTCAAAGCATCCCATCGCCAACTGATGTGGAAGGTGGACGATGCAGAAAATAGGGCGAGACGCAATAACCTGCGCTTCATAGGCTTTAGAGAGGGAATTGAAGGAACAAACATGACAGCTAACCAAAACCTTCCCAACGGTGCGGTTCTCGACCTGCTTCATCATCGAAAGAGCGCACAGGGCCCTCCTGGTAAGGCCACCGGAGGGTGCGAGACCCAGACCGGTCATCGCTAGGTTCCTCAACTTTGTGGATCGGGACCTGATCTTGCGAGAGGCTAAAATACTGGGGGAGATCCGCCTGGATAACACGACCATTATGATATTCCCAGACTATAGCCAGGAGGTGCAGAAGCAGCGTCGCTCCTTTGACGCAGTGAAGGCGAAATTGCGGGAACTACATATCTCTTACATGCTCCTCTTCCCAGCGAAGTTGAAGGTCATCTACAAGGAGAAGTCACTTTTCTTCACCCACCCGGAGGACGCCCACCAATGGTTGGAGGAACGCCCTATACTCCATAATAGAGAGTCCACCGGCCGCGAAAGGATGGACAAGTCGCCACCACACAGACCCCAATGGGAGGTACTGAAAGCACAGAGACTGAAGTCCCGGCGGGCAAGGAGACAAACCCCGGCTACACCTTACCAAGGACATGGTTCTGGAAGTGCACGCCATGGGCGATCGGCATCACCGAGAGGAAACGCCACGTTGGGATCCAGATACAACTTTTTGCGGAGCCACGCTCGATCAGAGGGCGATGATGAGGACGAGATTGGGAGCCGGACTTCTGGAGGGAAAGAAGAAGAAGGGGGGTCGTGCTCAATTCACCCGTTGGTAGAGGCGACCCGAGACCTGGAACAGGATGCTTCAGGAAGAAAAAGTGTCCCTGAACCTGACACTCAAGACTCTCATTCGTGAACTATGGTGGAACTGGTTATGATCCCTGCAGCTCGTCGCCGGGGAGCACGCAAGTTGACACGCCCCTTTATATTTTCACTTTTTGTCCACCCTGGTTTTGTTCTCAACCACTTCATAAGACTTTCCAGGCTGTTGATAACTGTGTTTGTTTAGGGAAAATAATGTAGCAACACTAAGCGAGAATTGGTTAGAGCAGACTACCGGGCGGGGGACAACGGGAGGGCGACAGGCCTTCTCCTATTACCGGTTCTATCTTGTGAGGGGATGGGACTGGAAGGGGAGGGAGGTGGGGTGGGGGAGGGGTTCAACAGGAATGGGGAATTGATGTCCGGTTGGGGGTTGGACATGGGCGAGGGAGGGGGGAAGTTGAGTTTGAAAGGGAGAGACAATCATGAGACTGACAATGCACACAACAAAACTCCACAAGCTGCCTCCTACTGGGAGACTGCCTACATAAACACGCACGGCCCACATTATGGTAGGTGACCACGAGACACAAGGAGAAGACAGAGGAGGGCTTAGCGTCCTGTCATGGAATGTTAATGGCTTGGGTAACAAAATCAAGAGGGGGTTGATCAATTCCTACCTTAAACGTTTAGGCCCAGACATCACATTGTTGCAGGAAACCCACCTCAAAGGCACAATTGCGTCTTATTAGCCAGAGGACGCTTTAAGCTCCTAGCGCATGCAGGATACACAACAGATTCCAGAGGGGTGGCCATCATTATAAAAAAGACCACTCCGTTTTCTATAAACCAGACATGGACGGACCCCCAGGGAACATATGTGGGTATTAAGGGGATGTGGAACAGACGCATGTACACCATAATCTCGGTCTATGCTCCCCCGAAACTCCAAGCAGTCTCATTAAAGAAAGTAGCAGACATACTACTAGAAATGGCAGACACTATAGAGATTGTCGGGGGAGACTTCAATGACGTCTTGAATGTCAAACAGGACAGAACAGGTGCGTCCCACAAGACGGGACACAGACGCCCCTGTCCGAATGGTCGGCAAACGTGGGACTTACAGACGTCTGGAGGTGGCTCCATCCAGAACAGGAGACTTATTCATACTTCTCGGGCGCCCATAAGGTGTTCTCGAGGTTGGATTATATATTTATGTCTAGACAAAATCTGACAGTGCAAGACGTAGCGGAATATAAAGCAAGAGGCGTGTCGGATCATTCTCCATTGCTGATCAGAGTGGGCTTGAGACGTCGGGGAGGAACACAACTGTTGTGTCTGATGGCCTGGGATCTACAGAACGCAAACGTCCTGAGGGGACTGAGAGCCGGCGTGAAAGTGTATATCACCGAAAACGAGGGCACGGTTGCCTCGAAAGTGATATTCTGGGAGGCACTGAAGGTGGTTATGAGAGACAGGGCTAAAAGCAGACTGGCGGAGGAAGCTCCACTCTGAAGCAGAACTAATAGAACAGAGCATACTAGAATTGGAAAGGGAGTACCAGACTTCAAGAGATCCAGTAGCCCTTAGGAGACTGACGGATAGACAGACGCACTATAGGGAATTAGTGACTGATGAGGCGAAAACCCAAGCTTTAGCCACCCTACATCGCCTATATGAGTTAAGGGATAAATCAGGTAAACTATTAGCGTGGCTCAGTAAGAAGGAGCACGCAGATTAATGGGTGGAACAGATCACGGGCCCCCAGGGAGCGCTTCTAAGATCGGATGCACACATCGCAGAAGCGTTCGCGGAACACTATGAAAGCTTCTATGGGGCTAGGGAATTAGGGACTTGTGCCGAGGACCTACAGTACATGGACCAAACCGAACTGCTGACCCTGTCTGCGGAAGACATTAAAGACCTAGACTCTGATATTACTCTAGATGACATCTCTGAGGCCTTGGCAAAACTGCGACCAGGGAAAACTCCGGGACCCAACGGTTTCCCGGCAGAATTCTTTAAACGTACCACGGACCTCTTAGCGCGACACCTGAAGGGACTCTACGAGGGGGCCCTGCTGGAGGGGAGGCTTCCCCCAGACCTGGCCATGGCGACCATAATCCCAATCTATAAGGAGGGTAAACCGCAGGGGGACTGCGCGTCCTACCCCCCCTCCCATCTCGTTACTAAACACGGAAACAAAACTCCTAGCAACTATCCTGGCGATGCGGCTCCGCTCAGTGATATTGCATCTGATCCATTTGGACCAGACTGGCTTCCTTCCGGACAGGGCCACCAGAATGAACCTCTGGCGTACCCACAACTGGCTGCAGGAGGTCCGGGACAGAGAGGGCCCACACTGGTTCCTGTCCCTCGACGCAGAAAAGGCCTTTGATGCAGTTCATTGGCCGTTTCTTGAGGGGGTATTACAGAAATTCGGTTTCGGGCCGAAGTTCCGGAAATGGGTTTGGCTGCTGTACACTGAGCCATGCGCCAGAGTAAGGGTGAATGGTGTCCTGTCGCGTGAATTCCAGGTGCATAGAGGGACCAGACAAGGTTGCCCGCTGTCCCCACTTTTATTTGCCCTAACCATCGAGGTCTTGGCGACTAGGATTCGTCAAAACATAGACATTAGGGGATTTAGACTGAGTGAGGGAGACATGACCGAAGAAAAAATCTCGCTATACGCGGATGACGTTCTTCTGTATATCACATCGCCAGAGACGTTGATCCCGGAATTGTTTCTTGAACTGGAGCAGTACGGCAGCTACGCTGGCTACCAGATAAATTGGCACAAATCCGTTCTATACGATCCCAAGGGACGGGACGCCTGGCCGGAACTCCTCTGAAGACTACTGACGACTACAGAGGGATTTCAATACCTCGGTGTGTATCTCACCCTAGACAGACACATAGCGTATCAACGAAACATAGAACGCATTATGGTGAACTCCATGGTAGATATGGATCGCCGGAGGCAGCTCCGCTCACTCTTTTAGGCCGCGCGGCAATGTACAAGATGATCATCCTCCCCAAGTACTTGTACGCTCTACAAAACAAATACTACCCGCTGCCCCCAAAAGTTTTTACCAGAATTCACGTGGAGTTACGGCCCTTCCTCTGGTTGGGCAAACAACCTAGAGTTGCGTTGACTATGCTTCAAAGGCATCAATACAGTGGGGGGATTTCACTCCCGAATCTGGAGGCTTATTATTGGGCGGAGCACCTGGCCCCGATCAGCGACTGGTTGCATGCGCCAGCTGACCATCCCTCCTACGCGTTAGAGCGCCACAAGTTAGCACCATGACACATACTATCTTATCTTTACGGGGGACTGGCCGGAGACGACTTCTACCGGCAACAGAAATCACCCTACAGGTATGGAATACTGCAGTGAAACGCACGGGATGGGAGAGGAAACCCACGAGACAGACGCCAATCTGGCATTGCAAGTGGCTAGCGGAACTACACAAGCTAACGGGATACCAACGATGGGACGACATAGGTATCTCTACCATAGGGGATATTGTGGCCCAGGGGGAACTGAAATCATTCGCAGCACTGACATCAGAGTTCGGATTACATTCATCACAGCGCTACAAGTACACAAGACTTAGACATGCCTGGGGGGCCCAAAATATGAAGACTGCAGAACTGGCGGAGTTCGCCCCACTCAAAGGTAGACTCCTACAGGAACACATTCGGCAAAAGGAGGCAATCTGGCCAAACTTAGACTGATGTGGGAAACGGACGTGGGTGACATGGAGGACATTGACTGGGAATTGGTGTTAACACATCCTAGAGAGGTGGCCGTTAAATCCCGACTCCGCCTAATCCAATTGAATATTTTACACAAAACCTACTTTCATAGGGTGCGGCTCCAGAGGATGGGGAAGGTAGAAGATGCAGGGTGTTTAAGATGCCAGGACCCTCGAGGGGACTTTTTCCATGTCTTGTGGTCATGCAGTAAAATACAGGGATACTGGACAGACATTTTCACGGAACTAAATACAGTACTGGAGAGCCAAATTCAAACTGACCCTAAGCTGGCCCTCTTGGGCATGACGAATGATGTAGATTGGACACGTCCCCTGTTGACCTTCCTGTTGTTAGCTCTAGTGGTGGCCAAAAGGGACATAGCAAAACATTGGGGTGCACCGGAGATACCGACGTTAGAAGAATGGAGAATAGGGTAAGACTTATATATGGCGGCTGAGTCACATACAAAGCAAGGGGGTGCCCAAGAAAGTTTCGCAAGGTGTGGGGGAAATGGCGACACTACCATTGCCTGGATGTAGGGTTGTAAGGGGGAAAGGACTGGGGACACACAGTCGGCTACATTGGGATTGCAGGAAAGATAAAATGTCTTTGACACAGGGAAGTTATGGTCATAAGGCCCTTTTAATTTGGAAGTTATCGGAGTCAACCTGGGCAGTGAAACGGGGGGCGGCAGGGGAGGGGGGTAAAAATGTGTGCTATGCCACTGAAATGATTGTACTGTTCAGTTATAACAAAATGCAAATAAAAATTGTTTTAAAAAAAAAGTTTATTTTTTTATTTAGAAGTTTTGTATAATGCTAGCTGGACCCGAGGGTATCAGGGCTCTTCACAGCAAGTACAATTATGAGCTTTATCGGCATAGATAGAATCCGCAACTTACATACTTATGAGCATTATAGACATAATTACAATACAGATCTTGTGATCGAACAAGAGGGTTGTGGCTGAAGGGTTTCATAAAGAGGAGTTAACTAGCTGATAGCGAGTGGGGTGTCTATCGAACAAGACGAGGTATGGAGGGAGATCCCGGCGATTTTAGTGCTAAGACGACTGTTTTAGACCACATCGAGGTTATGGTGCGGTGTCTACTATTTCCGGAGTATCTTGTGTCCTTCTCGTTACATTCAAAAGCGCTCTAGGAAGAGGGCTTTGAGTAGGATCTTGAATTTCGGGAAAGAGGTGGTCGGTCTTATGTGGAGGGATGGAGTTCCAGATCTTAGGTGCATTTCCCACAAACAATTTATTTGCAGTTTTGTGATCCCGAGATTTCAGTGGGATGAGTTGTAGCGTGTTGGAACTTCTGAGATTCCCGGACTGGCCGGCCCTTTTGAGCTTGGCGGCCAGGTATTCTGGTTTGCCTGTGCGAAAGGCTTTATGCGTGAGGCAGGCTGTTCGGAAGCTGGCTCGCTGTTCAATTGGGATCCAATTAAGTTCCTTGACTGCAGGAGAGATGTGGTCGAATTTCTTAGTTCCTGTGACCATTCTTGCTGCGGCATTGAAGGTAGTTTTCAGGGGACCTAGGTGAGATTTTGCTGTTCCGGTCAAGGCTGCGATTCCATAGTCAATTCTGGAGAGCACCAGTGCCTGGGTGGCCTGTTGAAGGTCTTTCGGGGGAAGGAAGGGTTTTATTTTGTATAGAAGTTTCAGATTGAGAAACACACTTTTGCCAGATCTTGAGATATGTTTTTTCATGTCCAGTTTGGGGTCTAGGGTGATACCTAGAGATTTCACCGAGTCCGTTGGCTTGAGAGCGCCATTGAGGGCATCAACGGCTTTGAGCCATTCTTCGATTTGGGGGTTTTCGTCTCTGTTGAAGATGAGGTGTACTTCTGTTTTCTCTTGATTAAGTTTAAGGGGGTTCATTGTGAGCCATTGTTGGACCTCTTTGAGCATGACATTTAGTCTGTGTATGTCGTCAATGGAGATGGTTTCCAGATAAAGCTGTGTATCATCCTCATAGAGGTGGAAGGGGATGTTGGAATTCCTGAGTAGTGTGGTGAGGGGTTCCATGTAGATGTTGAAACGTTGGGGAGAGAGTACTGACCCTTGTGGAACACATCTGTCGACGTTTTAAATCAAGCTGTAATTCAGTTGTGCCACTTTGAATGTTTGATTTTCTGTTTTTAACTTTCCAGATATTATTGCCCCACTACCTCTTTCCTTGTTTTGTCCTGATGAAGACCCCGCTAAAGGACCTAATCTGACCTATAAAACAGGGGTCCAAACGTCGACGGCTTTTTTTCTTTGGACATCCGGCTCAAGTCCCTGACATTTCCATTTATAGGCTGTGACCGTAGAATGTCTCCTTTCAATATTTTATTAATTTTGGCCACAAATTTCGGTTTGTTGCATTTGAAATGTTTGATCCTGTATTGATTGTGGTATCAACATTGTGGTTTTTTTTTACTAAATGTGCCTATCTCTTTTTGAACTTCACATCTTTAAGCACCCCCCTTTCTTTTCCTTTCCCCCTTCACCTTGGGGCATCCTATTCAATATCAATTAATATAAAGTGAATGTCACCATTATAGGTGCTTAGTGTTGGGCCTAAATCCATCATTTTTTTGCACTCCACATACTGGGGTGAATGTATGACATTGTTCTACATTCTGTCCATCAACTGTGTTTTTTGCAATTTTCACCCCGAGTGTGCTGGGTATATTCAGACGTGAGTCCCAGGCTCTCCACACCACTGGAGTCAAGCTATCCAGGCTGATGAAGGCTGATAGCCAGAAACCGGTCCTTGGATGCTTGATTCCGGTCTGGGAAAGACATGGCTTGGTAGTTCGGACTGGACTGTTCCCATGAGGCACAGGGTCAGAGCTGATTTGCATATAGCCAGTGTCTAACCCAGGGTGGTGTGGAGTGCAAAAAAAACAAGGGATGTAGGCCCAGATCCTTGTACTGGGGTGAATGTATGACATTGTTCTACATTCTGTCCATCAACTGTGTTTTTTGCATCTTAAAAGTGAGCACACTTACCAACAAGCACTGACGAGCCTATTTTACCAGAGCTTTGCCTTCTTTCAAATCATAGAAAGCAGAGTCCTCCTGGCCACAACTAATTACTCCCTCGGCAAACGTGCCACCCGGGCTGCATTCAGACTCAGCAGCAGCACAGTGCGTGCTCTGGACTCCAGCGACCACCGCGGATCCATGGGGTTGGATCTTGGCGGTGGCAGGGATCATTCATGATTATGTTTAAATTACAGCGCTGTGGTGTAAGCACTGCTCTGGCGTTGCCAGGTTCTGCATAATGCTCACGCAGCCATGAGGATTAATTACTATTTTAACTAATACATTGTAGCTAGCAGCCCGCAAAGCCTACCAGGAGCAGCGCTCGCGCACAGGCATGCTGCCAGTCCAGTTTCAGTATAGCGGCGTTATGGCTTGACAGCCGAGGCAGGTGCTATACCTATTGTGCGTGAATTTGCATTTCAGTGCGGACCACCACACTGAAATGCGTTAGTCTAACACCTGATGCGTTGTACTTGGCAAGGCTGTGAGTAGCACTTTCTCGCCAGCAAAATCAAGCCATAAAGATGAGGGAAACGTATATAGAAATTACATGCGTAGCTGTCAAGGTTTCACATTGCTCTGTGTGACCTTTTCATGATTTCAGTGTAATTATTAGTGACATTTCAACAACTATGAGCGACGCTTTCTTTCCAGCAAAAGATAGCTGCCAAGTTTCATTTTTCTTATGTGACATTTTCATATTTTCCTTGTGTTTGTGTGACATTTCAATGCTTATGTCTAATGCGTCTCGATATTTTGCTTCCCAACAACATTTTGATCCAAAACCAATATAACAATGAATTAATTAACAAAGTCTTTAATCCCTATACGCACTGCACCTTAAACTGTAGAAAGTGTGATTTCACATCTGATTTTAGTGTGTGTTGCCTTGGTATACTTTACAAAGCTTGTATTGCATTTCATGATGTTTCCTTTTTACATATAAATTGTTCTGAAATTAAAAAGGCATATACATAACACTTCAAGCATAGCGAATAGTGACTAATTCCTTTACAATACATAGGGCCTGATTACGATCCTGGATTTTTTTTTCCATACAAATAGGATTTGTAGTTTTTTTCCATACAAATTGTACAAGTCCCTTCCAAACCGTGTAGTACGATTCGTACGGGAAAAATACATACAGATCGGCCCAATCCTTACAAATCGGACCGGGAAAAGCTGTACGACACGGACTTGTAAAAAGACCATACAAATTGTAAAAAGGCTGTCCAACCCGTCAAGTACGATTCGTACCAGTTTGTCAGCATACGATTTGTATGGAAAATGGCCTATATACGGGGAATGGCGCGTACCGGGCAACGAAGTGAACCCCTATACGCCTCATAGCCTGGTATGACTCGTTCTGGGGGTACGACTCATACCGGGGTACGGGTCGTATAGAGGTATGAGGCGTACAGGGGTCCCCCCACATGCGAGGCATGTGTATGGTGCGTACACCAAAATCGCATATGTGCGCACCGTACCCCAAAATTGCCCGTGTACGCACAGTACCCCAAAATCACGTATGTACGCACCGTACCCCAAAATCGCCCATGTTTCGCACCGTACCCCAAAATCGCCCATGTACGCACCGTACCCCAAAATCGCCCATGTACGCACTGTACCCCAAAATCACGTATGTACGCACTGTACCCCAAAATCGCCCATGTACGCACCGTACCCCAAAATTGCCCGTGTACGCACTGTACCCCAACATCGCGCATTTACACACCGTACATACGTGATTTTGGGGTACGGTGCGTACACGGGCGATTTTGGGGTACGGTGCATACATACGCGATTTTGGAGTACGGTTCGTACATGGCGATTTTGGGGTATGGTGCGTACATACGCGATTTTGGGGTACGGTGCGTACACAGCCGATTTTGGGGTACGGTGCGTACATACGTGATTTTGGGGTATGGTTCGTACACAGGTGATTTTGGGGTACGGTGCGTACATACGTGATTTTGGGGTACAGTTCGTACACAGGTGATTTTGGGGTAAGGTGCGTACATACGCAATTTTGGGGTACGGTTCGTACACAGGTGATTTTGGGGTACGGTGCTTGTACGGTGCGTACACGACCAGTACCCCTTCATCGCATATGTACGCACCGTACCCCACTTTCCGTGTCATCCGTACGCACTGTGCATACGCACCGTACCCCGGTATTCATGGGGTGTACGACGCGTACATGGGGGGTCTGTCTCCTACTGTTTTAGGGGCGTACAAGGCTTTTCCCGCACTTTTCGGCTCTTGTAAAAAAAGAGCCGTACCGCATGCCGTTTGTACGAATCGTACTTGCCGGGTTGTAAACTGCTGCCGGGAATACATGGGAACGTCGCGTACAGAGCAATCCGAATCAGAATCGCTTGTATATACGAGTTGCATTGTCTTTTTTACAATTTGTATGGAGTGCGTCTATTTGTACGGATCGTACTTCCTAGGTTGTAGGGGCCTCCTTACAAGTACGAGTTGTATGGAGAAAACGCTCCATACCACGGTTTGTACAGCGTTTTTCCAGGATCGGAATCAGCCCCTTGGTGTTGCAGGATTTTCTTTGAAAGAGACGTCTTCACATCTACCTTCAATAACCACTGTTCAACTACTAACACTTAAATATGAGTGATCACTGGCACTAGGCAGCAATTTAAAGGTGTGAACCTTTTATCGCTCACAAATGTACAGATTCAAGAAGAGTCAGAATTAAGCAAAACAAACTAATATGAGCAGAGAACTACATTAAATCACAATAGACTGTTTCCTTTCTGAAATCCGCCTCTCTTTCAACCTTTTCCATTTTAATGGGATCAAGCACAACAAATAAACTTTCCTGATAGGGACTCAGGACAGAATTGTGTCAAATGTAATTTACTGTATTATTGCTTAAAAGGGTGTTCTAACTTTAACCAAACACTGTGTAAGGCACCTCATTGACAAGCTGGGTGATGCTGGGTCAGTCACCTTGTAATTACTACACACTCCTTTGGCCTTGCAAGCCAATGCGCAGGCAGTATTGGAACACGGTTTTATGCAACTCTGTGTTTAAGCTCAGTAGTTTCAGGAGCCAGAAAATAAGAAAAGGCGCCAGGGTCCTTGTGAGGCTAGACCCAGTGCTTGCCCTTTCTGTATTTAAAGGCTTCTCCAATCCGCCCTCATCCAGATTCATCTACTGCCATATCCATGTGTATTGTATATATTTGATCTTGTAAGGGCTCCCAACATTTTCCCAGCCTATGAACAGTGCTCCAGTTGAGGATCTTTAGCAAAAACTTAAGGTACCATCGTTGGAGTCCTGTGCTTTTCTAAACCCGAAGTGTACTTGCTTGTGTAACCAATTCATGTCATGGTGTGTGTATCTAATTTGAACACCTGCCTTTAGACACTTCATGTGGTGAGACAGGTGTGGAAATGCACCGCCCTTTCACTTATTTAAGCCAAAATTTGGAGTTATTTTTGAGGCTGCACCACACACGCGGTCTGGTTCCCGGCACACATAGCCTGGGTTGCAGCCCACAGAGACCTTACACTGCCGCACACAGAGGTAAAAATTAGAGGGAACATTGGTTGTCGCCATGCACCGCACCAGGAGAAGAATCTCACAACGAGGTTGGAGTGTGTCGCTGTCGATGTGCCTGCCGTCGCAGCTCCGGAGGAGGGTGTCGAGACTGGAACTGTGGCATTGCATTGCATCGACCAAGAGCACCTCACATCCCCGAGAAGGGGGTCTCCATCGGAGCTGCTGCGGTCGCATCTTGGATGTTGCCGCTGTAGTTTTTCTTTTTTTTAAGTTTCAAAAACCTTTATTCGCAGGGTTTACGGTCACACAGCATCGTGCCTACAACCAATCTGTAGTCGGCAGCGATATTATGCATCTGTCAAAACAATCAAGTAATAATCACATCAGTCAAGGTGTTAACACAGCAAGCCGCCTACAACCACTTTGGGCCGGCGGCATTGTAATAATAAACATACATAACAGTTGTTTGTAACAGGCATTAGAACATGGCAGCAATTAAAGAGAGCAATTTCCGTGGAATATCATAGACTAGGCTCAGTCCTCTCTCGATTTACAATCAACAGTACTTTCCAATCCCAAGATGCAGGAAATTAAGTATATCCTCATGTAAAGCTATCGTTATGAAAAGGCATGCAGAAAGGCAACTCGGGTCTCCCAGCTGTGCTACAACTTACACATTGTCAGTGGGCCAGCGCCATGTGATCCATGTCACCGGTACCCCAATCCCGTTGGTGGCGACAACTAATAGTGTACCTATTTAAGGTGTTAATGGTCCCCTGCTTGGGCCTCCTCCTGCAAGTAGGATATCAATGGCGACCATATATCTCTGGGTCTAGATGTAATAGGTAAGAGTTCAGCGTACAAGGCAGATTGTTCCTGGCAGTATATCATATAATGAAGCCAATCCTTAAACTTCGGTGCCCTTCCTCTGCTCCACCTGCAGGCTATTCGTCTTTTAGCCATTAACAGTGCCAGTACTGTATAACGGCGGTATGCTAGTGGGACATGTTTCACATAGCTCAATAAGGCCACCAGTGGTGTGGCTTCTATGCATGTATTGGTCATGTGGTTCAACGCTATAAAAACATGGCCCCAATAATCATGTATTGCTGGACAATTCCAGGCTAAGTGTAAAAAGTCGGCCTGTGGTGCTTGACACCTATCACATCTGTCAGTATCACGAAGCCCACGCTTAAGCATGCTAACCGGAGTGTGGTATATTCTGTGGAGCTATTTGTAGTTTATTAACCCCAATCTGCTGCTGGCCGAGATTCGTTCAGTTTGCAAACAGCAGTATTCCCATTGCTCCTCCGTTATGGTTTTCCCTAACTCCGCCTCCCATTTGGAGTGAGATGGTGTAACCCCGGCTGTGTGCTGAGTGCGCATGTTGCGATAAAGCAAAGATACTAGTCGCCTTGGCGAGGGCTGTAGTAGGAGTGTCTGAAGCGGTGGAAGAATCGGAGGTTTATCCGGAAATGCTACATGTAAGAATCGAACACCCTGCCGTAGGCGGATGTATAAGAACATATCCATTGGAGTACCTTGTGTCCCTTGAAACATGGTGTCAGAATTACGGAATTTTCCATTCTCATACAGATCCCCCCAGGTTTTGAGGGATATGCGGTCTCGTACTTTTTGCAAAAGTGCTTCCTGTAAAAGGGGCATGTCTGGATGATATACCAGTGGCAAAAGTGGCGAGTAAGGTATGAGGATCTAGAAATGGTGCGCAATCCGCTGCCACGCCGTGATCGTGGCATTGACCGTGGTCTGGGTGCGTTCTTGGGGAGTCAGTGTCATATATATGGCGCCTTCTATCGGTATTGGGTGTGCTAGCCAATGTTCTGCTGCCAGCTGCGGCATATATTTAGGTTGGTAGATCCAAAAGTACAAATAGTGTGCCTGAGCGCTGATGTAATAGTGTTCAAAATCTGGTATAGCAAATCCACCTGTCGAGTATTGTCTTGTCAATACAGCTCATTGTAGTCTAGCTTGCTTGCCCCCTCATACCAATCGAATCATCTCAGATCTTTACAAAATGTCGTCCCGGAAAAAATTGAATATTCAAGAAGAGATATAGCAGCTCGGGTAGGATCACCATCTTAATCAATGATGCCCTGCCTGCCATAGACAGCGGAAGCCTTACCCAGCCATTTACCTTGTCAGTTATACGGGTGATGGCCACCCCGTAGTTGAGTCTCATGAGTTCATCCTTATTTATAGTAATTAATGCGAATCCCTAGATAGCGAAGCTCATCCGCACACCACTCCAAAGGGTAGTTTAAAGGAAAGCGTACCACTGAGCCAGTCAACGGGAAGAGGCACGACTTTCCCCAGTTGATCTTAACGCCAGACAGGTGCCCAAAAACAATGAATTCCCGTAAAAGTGTATTTAGATTATGCTGCGGGTCTTTCACATATAAAGTGATGTAATAAGCATACATCGAGATCAATATTTGTCTCATGTTACATTGCAGAGCCACAGCATTGTGATGTTGTCGCAAACGCGCTGCAAGAGGTTCTGTAGGCAAAGTGAAAAGGAGGGGGGACAGAGGACACCCCTGGCGTGTACCTCTAGTAATTGAGAACTTTGGAGACAACTGGCCGTTGATAAGCACTTTGGCTTCCGGCATATGATACAGGAGACGGATCCATGATAATAAAAGCGGTGGAAAACCCATTCGGCTTATTACTGCAAATATGTAGTGCCATTCGATAGAGTCAAAGGCTTTTGTTGCGTCTAAAAATATCGCTGCAAAGGGCAATTCAGGGACAACATTATTCATTAACATAAAGAGGGTTCTCAAATTAGAGGTGGCTCTACCCGGGACAAACCCTGACTGATCTGGGAGTATAAGATGTTCCAGTAGAAGATTCAGACGCTTAGCAATTAGTTTTGCCGAAGATTTTAGCATCAAAATTAATCAACGAAAGCGGTCTTTTAACTAGGATATAATGAGGGCCTCTCTACAGGGATTCCATCCATTCCCGTGGCCTTCCCAGATTGCAACCCCATTATGGCCTCACGGACCTCATCTAATTCAAACGGTGCACACAGGAATTTATGATGCCCATCGCTTAGCCAGCCAAGAGCCACATTTCCCAAGAAATCATCCAGGTCCATATTCAAGGCACCCGAGGTAGTATATAGAGTTTCATAGTGACTTGTAAATTCTGCTAACATACTGGCTGTATCGCAACAGCGCGTCCCGTCTGCCCTCTCCAATTCCACCACATAATTGGAGTATCATGGTTTACGGACAATATCCGCTAGCGTTTTCCCAGGCCGTTCTGCCTCCCCGTACCGACGCGCCTGCCAGTGCTTTCCCCGAAAGTTGGACTCCCTCTGCGCTTCCTCAGTGTATTCTGTGAGTTTAGTCCTGAATTGTTCCTGCATGTCCCGATCTGGTGCACGATGCAGTGTATTTTCCAGTGACTTCAGTTTGCGCTCTATCTTATGGAGCATATTAATGTTGTCCCTAAGTACCCCGAAACCCTTGGAGATACAGAAACCTTTCAGTGTGACCTTAAAAGCCTCCCCAAATGGTTTCTACACTCTGTACCGATCCCTTGTTGCGTGTAAAGAAATCCAGTATCTCCTCACGCAGTTCTTCCTGGAAGACTGCGTCCATCAACATACAGGGATTCAATCACCAAGCGATGCGCGGAGGGCTGAATTAAGCAGAGGAGAGCGTTAACTTAACAGGAGTATGATGTAAATGTGTAAATGTACAGGTATTTATATAGCGCAAATCACCAACCGGTCTCTAAGCGCTTGCTTAGGGAACCCGTCCTGGTACTCCCCTGAGAGGTAACCTCGGCAGGGTATCCACAAGGTGAAAGCCAGGCATCCCGCCATGAGGGGCCGTTGTGGAGATTAAGAAAGCTATTGCCCAGAGTCGCAGAGTGTGAACCCATGAATCGAGTAGGCACCGGAGCGAGAATTGTCTAGTCCATGGACATTTTAGGACTCAAGACCCCGCCGAGCCGGGAATTGAACCCTGGTCCTGGGCTGACCTCTGCTTCCAGGTCTGCCTCCTCTAACCAGTGAGCCACACTTCTCCACTCTGATCAGAGTACGTCCGAGCCAAATGCTGAACCGTGCAGATGGCAGGCACAAGCCCCCGAGAAACAACCCAGTAATCAAGTCTCGCCCAGGTGGCTGCGTGTGCTGTAAAGTGCAGTCCCTCCCGTAGTAAGGGGTGTATGTGCCTCCATGCATCCAGTAGTTGATACTCTGTGATGATATTTTTGAGTAGAGTACCCACCTTAGTGTGATGTCGCGGGGCAGGGTGAGACCTATTCCAGGAAGGAGCATATGCGACGTTGAAGTCCCCACCCCAAACAATGTGGTTCGACCCAATAGCTCTCACTTTTTCCCACAACTTGTAAAAGAATTCCGGATCATTGACATTAGGCCTGTAGCAACACACCAATGTAACCGATTCAACACCCAAGCGCCCCCATGCCATGCAATATCTACCCTGATCATCGCTGGATGATCCCACCAGGTGAAAAGGTACTTGTTTCTTAATCAATATAGCTGTGCCCCTAGCATAACTGGAATATGAGGACAAAACACTGTACATGGCCCATCTCGAGGCAAATGCATTAGCCCGCTGGGGTGAGAAATGAGTCTCTTGCAGCATAGCTATATGCGTGTTATGTCTATCACTTGACGCTTCTTCCTTGGATCTCCCAACCCCCTGAGATTCCACGTGATAATGTTCAGTTGCGACCTACCATCGTTAGCCATACAATTGTCAAATAGAAGAAACAGAAACATGTTGTGGCGTATCTCAGCATCCCAATATATTTACAAGTCTCTGTAAGTTGCTGCACATCCAACGCATATTCGGCCTCATCTGTAAATCACACTTTTTCAGCCCTACACTGTGTGTACCTACCATAATTAAAACAGTTAAACCACAAACAGCCATCCCCTTTCCTCCCCCCACCCACTGAAGCAACCCCAACCTGCCAGAATCACATTCCCACCCTACCCACCCCGAACTGTCACCCAACCAGAGACTAAATACAGTCTCAATTCCAACTTCGTGGCAAAGAGTTTTAGGGGAATTCCCTGCGGGGGCCATATCTAGGTGGCCACACAACAACCCCTCGCTTACAGAACACCCACAGCCGAGGCCGTGGTTTCTGCAAGTAGGAAGAGGGGGCCCAGCGATCAAATAGGAAGCACTACGGGGGAACACAATAAAAAAAAAGTTCAAGGAATGGACACTGCCCCCCAACCACTTGTAACAGTACTCACAAATATTGCAATCGTTTCGACCATGTAAACAAATAAAGGAATGTTTATCGGTCCTCTCCATCCACCGCCGCCTCTGGAGACCCCGGAGAATCTTCCTGTGCGTTATCAGTTCTGGTCGAATGCCTTAGCTGTTTAAGGAAGTCATCTACTTGTTGTGGCTTTGTGAAGAACTTTTGACGGCCTTGGTGCGTGACCCGTAAACGTGCCGGATAGAGGAGAGCATAGTCAATCTGCAATTTGCGCAATTTCGCCTTGACATCCAGGAACTTTCGGCGCTCTCCCTGAACCATTGGCGTGAAATCAGGGTATATAGTGAAAGAGTTACCTTCAAATGATAACGATTGCTTGCTACGCGCAGCTTTCAGGGCCACATCTCGATCTCTATAATTGAGAAGTCTAGCAATGATGGGTCATGGGGTGGTACCTGGTTTAGGGCGGGGGCTAATGAGCGATGCGCCCTTTCGACTATAAATTGATGAGAAAAAGCTTCCGGACCAATCGCTGCGAGCAATAATTTTTCAACATAGTCCTCCATTCTGCCCATGTTGGTCGTCTCCGGAATGCCTAAGATGCGAATGTTATTGCATCTACTTCTCGCCTCCAAATCCTTGTTCTTAGCTGCAATTGTTCGCAATAGGTTATCCATCCTGGAGAGCTGCGAGGTATGTCTAGCCGTTGTGTCGTCCCAGTACGAGATACGCTGCTCTGCCTCCTTAATCCGCTCCTCATGGACATCTAATTTGTGGACCATGGCATCCATGCGCGAGGACATCCTATCCACTTTATCCGCAATCGTGGCAAACCCCTGACGGACTTCTGGAGGATATCCTGCAAGTCTGCATGCGGTTCGGGCGACGTTTCAACTGTGTTACTGCCCCCTGCCTGGCTCTGCGTTTCCTGCCCAGCACGGGATGGCCTCTTGGCAGCGTCAAAGTTAATTTTCGCTTGTCTCACATCTACTTTGCCCATTCTCACTGTAGCACAGCGACGCCGTGGCACCGCGTGACCGGGCTAGACACGAGAGCCGTCAGATGCGACGTCAAACTGGCAGGTTCTAGGGTCTTATCACCAGAGTAGGCAGGCTATATGTCGACGCAGCACTTCTAACATGTCCCCATCCCCGCCAGTACCGTGGGGCCTGCAAGCGCAACACGCCCAGCCTGTAGCCTACACAGTGCACCAGCAATGTGGTCGGGCGCCGTCTTCAGGGCCCAGACGCCCTCGAGGTCTACTAGCAATGGCGGCTCTCCCAAGCAGTCCAAACCAGCATACAGCGCCTCCAGTGGGGCACGCCGTCCGCCACTCCTCCCCATTGCAGCTTCAACTACTGTGGTATATACCGCGTGATAGGGAGTGAGATGGCTAAGCCTCCGGTCCGCAAACCATCCCTGAGTCCATGCCTGGTTGCATCACCCTGCCTATCGGCACACACGGCCCGCTGACGACCGGTCAGTAAATCCACCGAGGACTACCACCATTCGCCCCCGCAGTGTTGTGGAGCAGTGTGCTCAGTCAATCCAAATGTCGTGGAGGGGGGGGCGAGAAATGGTAGAGGCAATGGGACCTTGGACTCCCTGGGAGTGTGGCCGGTTCCTGCGGGTCTAGCGGGCTGACAAATTAACAAGGCCCCCCAGCGTATTTGCTGCCTTAGCTCTTACCGGTCTCGCTCTCAGAGCCAGGCAAAGGGGGGGCAGGGGGAGGGGGAAGGTCCGTCACCTCACCCCTGCAATCCCGATGTAGTCCGCGGCTCCCATCGGCCTTAGAAATCTCTGATTAGTGCCCGCCGCCGTTCGCGGCCCACAGTGTCACGGGCAGCCACGGACTCGCATAGTCGTCGCAGCCGACCCATTTGCAGGGCCGCTGGTCTCAACCCGGCAAACAGAGATCAGCGCTCCGAAGGTGCACACACCGGCCGATCAGGCTGAAAGTTGGCCAGTATGCACCGGAGGGGCAGTGCTTCCCAATGATGTCACGCAAAGTCCCCAAAAGTGCTTAAAATAAGGATAAATGTAAGGATATATTCGCTGAGCGGCGAGTGCCTCACAGGAAGGTGACCATCCGCAAGTGCACCACCTAGCGCCCCCATGTTGCCACTGTAGTTGGCGAATCGAGCGACAGCTTCACGCATCGTGGGAGAAGAGCTTCACCGCTGGAGCTGTTGCAGTCGTATCGTAAGGGTGTCGCCGCTGCAGTCCACGCATCCAACCGAGAACTTCTTGCATCCCCGAGAAGCATGCTGCATCTGGAAGATCTTCACGTCTTTATTTCTTTGCACCTGAACTTTGCTGCATTTCCTATTGCTGCAACATTGCTTGTCGTGGAAGCGCAACACAACTTAAGGTACATTGACGCAAAGTGTTGCATCTAAGAACTGAACTGAACTAAGCTTAAATCTACCATTTTAAAGTAATCATAGTGTGTATTTTTGTTGTTTCTGGTCTTGTGGTAACTCTATCTAAAGTCTACTTATTTTTTATATAAAACCTGTGTGGTGTCCATTTGTAGTGTTGTCAATGGGTTACTGTACGTGGTCACAACTGCTTAACTTACAATGCCTCTGAAGTAAAGCCTTGCTGCTCGTGCCACACTACCTAGAGGGTGAGATGGGGTTATTTTGGAAGTGTAATCCCCTTGTCCTGACTAGAGGAGAGGGTCCCTACTTGTCACAAGTACCTACCTGTGCCAACTAGAGACCCCCCAAATCTAACATTGGTGGCAGCGGAAGGGATTCTGGATTTGCATCTGTGACTCATGCACAGTAACTGGTGAACACTACCTAGTGAGTGCAGACCATAACATAACCACATACTTTTTGGTAGATTCCTTTTTGGATTTTTGTTCTATTTTTGAAAGATGCCTGATTCAGTGGAGAGAGCAGAATCCATAGCCTCCGTTGATCTTGAATGGGAAGAAGAGAAATTGGAAAGCTACAAAGTTGCACCCCTGAAGTACTTTTGCAAAAAGTTCAATGTTTACACTTCTGGATTTAAAGTAAAGGAAGAATTCTACAAGGCGCTGAGGGCCTGGGTAGAAGCAAGGAAAACCCCTGTAATTGAGGAGGGGGATGACCAGGCAGTTGTACAAGAGGAACAGCCAGGCTGGTGGCAGCGCATGGGGTCGGTTTGGAGGGTCCCGGTCACTGTGCTGGAGAGCTGCTACGTGGTGGGAGTGTGTGATTTTACTCCACTGTAATATCTTAAAAACGGCGAATTTGCCGAAATTGTTATTTTAAAGTGCACTAACCTGCTTTTTGTTGTGCAGGGTCCCACTAACACCCCCGCTCCTCCATTGCCCTCCCTCGTGGATTCCAGCCGGTCTCTCGGGGCCGAGAGGAGAGGGCGAGCCGCCATCTTGGGGAGGGGTGTCCCACGAGCCTGGCCGGAGTTAGCGGTCCAGTGCTCGCGTGGGAAAGCCTACAATTGGCAATGTGTTTCCGGAAGCGCAGCGGGCGCGCCGAAGGCGCGCCTAAGGCAAGCCCGTCTGCGCCCGTCCGCGGCCAGACGGGGCTAGGGGCACGTCCTTATGCCCGCCGATTCATCTATTCTGCCAATGACCTCGTGGCATTACAGGGCCAGTGGCCCCTGGCGGAAGCCACTATTGCTGATATTGCATCTTTTGGTCTAAGCCCCTCTACTTACGAGCCAGTCCCTGCCCACCTGGCCCCTTCTATTAGTTGCTCGACTCAGCTGCCTCCCGGCCTTAATGCCTCGCCACTCTGCCCTTTATCCATTTTCTTACTTAATACGAGGTCGGCGGTTAGGCATTGCCAGGACCTGTTTGTCCTGCTTGAGGTACAGAAGCCAGATATATTATTTCTGACCGAGACTTGGTTTAGCGAATCGTCCCTGCCCTCTCTATTGGCTATCCTTCCCCCATCCTATGTTGCCCTACGCTCAGATCGTCCGGCTGGCAAGGCGGGGGGTGGAGTGGCTATCATTGCCCGGTCTGACCTTAACATGCAACTACTCCCATCACCCCCGATTACGCCCACAGACCATCTTGTAGTTTCTTTCCCCACTTTATCTCCCCCTCTCACCTGCTTATTGGTATATCGTCCGCCCCAGCTGTCACCTTTATTTTTGCCCTCCATACAGGATCTTTTGGCCACCTTAGTGGTCAATCACGCCTCGGTCCCTGTACTTGTGGACTTTAATTACTGGCCTACTGACGCCCAAGAATGTATCTCTTCTAAACAGTTCTCTGAACTTCTTTTGGCCTTGAACTTGGTTTCCCATGTCCAGGTTCCTACACATAAGCATGGTCATGTGTTGGACCAGGTCTGGTCCCTCAATTGCTCTATTTCATCCATCTTTGTTTCCCCTTGTCCATGGTCGGATCACTTTTTAATTGCCTTTTCCCTCTATTACAGGTCAGTGGTGAAAGTTCCATTAGCCAAAAACACCTGGGCAGGTAACTGGGGTTGTGTTGACCTCCAGTCCTTGTCATCCTCCCTACTGGACTCCTCGCCTAAGTTGACAGGCCTCTCCTCCTCATCCCAAGCCGCCACCCTTAACACCTGGCTTGCCAGGGGATGCGACTTGGTAGCTCCCTTACGTCGGATATCAACCAGACGTCCCAACGAATCCAATCGTTGGTTTAACGAGGAGTTAAAGGAGAAGAAGCTCGCTCTTAGGCGAGCGGAGAGGCTGTGGAGAAGGGACTACTGTCCTACACTGAAAGTTAGATATACCATCCTCCTGGGAGAGTATAAGAGAGCTATACTCGACGTAAAGACTGCTTATTTTTCCGCCAAAATTTTGGCGGCAGAAAATAAACCCAGAGAGATTTTCTCCATAGTCCATGACCTGGCCTACTCGGACAGGGCATCCCTCAAACCCCTGCCTAGTCAACATTTATGTGATTCCCTTAATTCTTATTTTTTGGATAAAATAACCAACATTAAACTAAATATTCCTCCTCCTTCCCCGGCCTTTGTTGATCGTTCCCCCCCTATTGCCCGGTCTTCCCTCACTTCTATTCCACCGCTCACTGAGGATGCGTTTCTGGCCATTCTCCCAAAAGTTAAATCGGGTTCTCCGACGGACGTTTGTCCAGCCCGCATCCTCAAACACATTTATACAGCCTGTCCCTTGCCCCCCCTTACTTTTCTTAATAATTCCTTGACACAAGGGGTGGTGACTCCTTCCCTAAAATCCGCCACTATAGTGCCTATCCTCAAGAAAACGGGGGCTGATCCTTCCGCTCCAGCCAATTATCGTCCAATTTCGCTGCTGCCCTACTTGGGCAAGGTGCTGGAGCGGCATGTAACAACGGTTTTCAGCTCCTTCATTGAGGAGAATGGCGGCTTAGCGCCCCGACAAGCAGGATTTCGACCAAGACACTCCACGGAGTCCGTTGTGGTGTCGGTCCTTAACAACCTTAGGGAGGGAGCAGACCAAAACCATCATCAGGCCCTGGTGCTCCTCGATCTCTCCGCCGCCTTCGACACGGTGGACCATTCCATCTTGTTGTCCCGTGTCGGAGCGGCGGGAATCGGGGGCTCGGCCTTGGTCTGGCTCTCCTCCTTTTTAAGGGACCGCACCCAGGCGGTCCGGCTGGGAGACTTTTCGGCTACCTCATTACCCGTCACTTGTGGTGTTCCTCAGGGCTCTTCTCTTTCTCCTCTCTTGTTTAATCTCTACATCTGTCCTTTGATTTTTGCTCTTCAACAGCTGGAGGTCACCGTTTTTAACTATGCGGATGACCTCCAGCTTATCTTTAATCTCTCTTCCTCTTCTCATTCTATTTCTAATTTTCAGTCAGTTATGATTTTCATCAGGGACTGGATGAACCACAACCACCTAAAGTTGAACCCGGACAAGACCGAGTTGGTCCTCACGGGTGGTTGCTCCAGTCCCTGGAATTCTCTATTTTGGCCTTTTTCTTTTGGGCCCCCTCCTGCTCCTTCTGCCTCAGTCAAGACATTAGGTGTCAAACTCAATAATCAACTCACTCTTCACTCACAAGTTAGTCATGTTGTTTCTTCTTGCTTTCTCACTCTCCGCACTATTCGCACTGTTTCTCGCTTTTTTTCTTCTCTGGCACTTAAGTTGATTATGTCTGCTCTTGTTGTCTCCCGGCTGGACTACGCAAATGCCCTGTACAATGGCATTCCAGCGTATAGCCTACGGAAACTCCAGTTGGTTCAAAACCAGGCAGCCCGACTTATTCACGACCTTTCTCGTTCGCATCACTGCACTCCTCTTCTGAAGGCACTTCATTGGTTGCCTGTTAAAGAGAGGGCCTTGCTTAAGTTGGGTTGCATGGTTTTTCACTCACGGCCGGGCTCGGCTCCCGCCTTCATTTCTTCTATGATCAGGGAGTATATCCCCACTCGAGAGCTTCGCTCTTCTTCCCAGTCCTTGTTGGTGGTTCCCCGCTTTAAGCGCAAGAAGTGGGGTGGGTCGAACTTTTCTACGCTGGCACCCACCTTTTGGAACTCTTTACCGGACCACCTAAGACTGGCAACACACTACCTTCCTTTTCGGAAAGACCTCAAAACTTTTCTTTTCAAACAGGCCTTTCCTTCGTGATATGCTCTCTCTTCTCTTTAGGTCCACCATTCCTTGGTATGGTGGTCACTCTCCCCCATTGGTACCCTGCCCTCCATAGCGCCAAGAAACCGCTGGTGAATGCTGCGCTTAATAAATATTTTAAATTCAAATTCATATTCAATTTGGCTTAGGAGCAAGGAGAGCACCTTCCCCTGCAGGTAGCAATGCTTTTAACAAAAGTCTGTCTCCAGAGGAGTTGTAGGACAGAGAGAGAAATAGAAGGCATGAGATGGAGCTGACAAAACTGAAGTTAAGTGGGCAGTTAGAATTCGAATTGCAAACCAGGAGGTTAGCCCTGGAAGAGAAGAGAATGCAGTTTGACCATGAGAAGGTTTTTAGGGAGTTGGAGTTAAAAGCCAAACGTTTGGAAAGTACTCCCTCTGGTGGCAGCATACCGTCAGTACATACAAAAAGTAGAGTGTATATTCCCAAGGATTTGGTGAAAGAGTTTTACAAAAATGATATTATTTGTCAGTGGTTCAGAGCCTATGAGGTAGTTATGTCTTCCCACCGGGTCCCTGAGAGATTGGGGAGCGGGGTTGTGGGGAAGGTTCCCTAGTGAGGGGCGGGATACATTGTTAGACTTCTGATGTCCACAATTCATACAGTCACATGAAAGATGATTGATGTCTAAATATGGTTTGACACATGAGCTCTATAGGCCGAATTTCAGGAAATGCAAGAAGCTAGAAAACAGTACTTAGGTTGAATATGTCACTATTGTTTGCAGAGCATTGGATGGTGGGGTAAAGGGCAGCAAGGTTAATGATTTTCAAGGTCTCTGTGATTTGATTGCATGGGAACACTTGTCTGGTAATTGTTTTCCATAGTTGTGTCAGCATCTGATAGATAGCAATCTAAGTTACCCTAGGAAGCTTGCTGAGGAGGCTGACCACTGGGTAAGCACCTGGGTCCACAAGGGTCACATGCAAGACTCAGCCAAAGGTGGGGAGGGTCCCCAGCAGAAGAGTGGAAGGGACAAGGGTAAACAGGAGTTCTGCAAAGGGCCCCATAGTAGTCCCCAAGGGAAAGGTTCCCAGCCTCCCCCTGAGAGAAAGCAAGGGGCCCAACAGGTCATCCTGTTCCCCAGGGGCCCCTGAAATGTTACAAGTGTCATAAGGCAAATGATACCAGGTGCCGCCTGTTTGGTAAACAAGCACCCACTGATGCTCCGCCCCGGCAGATGGCTAGTGTAGCCTTGGGGGAGGAGATTGATGTACAAGGTGGGTGGAGTTTCGCACAGATGACCTTAGTCTCTTTAGGAGACAGTGAGATGGTCTCAGAGGCTCAGCTGCCCAGGAACACTAAGAAATATGGGCAGCGAGTGACCATCAATGGCCAAAAGGTGGAGGTTCTTAGAGACACAGGAGCCAGTGTGACAGCCGGCAGGTGTCACCTGGTGTCTCAAGAGCAGATTGTCCCTCATGCACTTTGCCGAGTTGTTAACGCCGACAACACAGAGAATCATTGTCCAATGGCTCGGGTTCCCTTTGAGTGGGGGGGTCTCTGATACTCTTCAGGGAGCTTTGAGGCCTGTCATGCCTGTTGACTGTTTGTTGGGAAATGATTTGGAGAGCTCCCCTTGGGAAAAGGTGGAGAAAACAACTCACTTAAAGATGGTTAGTCTGCCTGACTGGGCATGCGTGACCACCCGCTCAATGTCAGCCAGTAGGGGTTCTCCAGAGGACCTGGAGCCTGAGAGGGAGGCCCAGGAACCTGCAGAAGAGAGAAGTGGCGAGGGGCACGGGAAACCGGCCCCCAAAGTTACCACGGCCCAGGAGGAGGTAGACCCTGAGTGGTATGCCCTTGAGCCTACCAGGGAGCAAGTAGCTGAACTGGGGCACCTGCCTGAGCTGGCCCATTGGCAGCAAGAAGGAGGCCCCTCCAGGGAGGAATTTTGTAAGGAGCAGAGAGAGTGCCCTTCTCTTGTGGGCTAGCGGCAACAGGCTGCAAGCCAGGCAGCAGGTGATCAGTCAGGGTCACACTTAATTTACTGGGAGAATGGTCTCCTGTATAGTGAGCCTAAGGTTGCTGAACCTGGGTCAGCCCGTGTGCTGGTGGTTCCGAAGAAGTTCGGAACCTTCCTACTGGAGCTGGCTCATCATGTGCCATTAGCAGGACATTTATGGCAGGACAAGACCTTTGAAAGGCTTGTCGCCCACTTCCAATGGCCTCAAATGCGCAAGAGTTCATGGGCAACATGTTCATCCTGGTCTTGGTGGACCATGTCACCCGGTACCCGGAAGCCATACCTCTGAGCACAGTAATCGCCCCTGTGGTGGGACGAGCACTGATGGGAATTTTCTCCCGAGTGGGATTCCCTCGTGAGGTAGTGTCTGACTGCGGAACCAACTTCATTTCCAAGTATATGAAGTCCCTGTAGCAGGAGTGTGGTGTGACTTACAAGTTCACCACTCCTTACCATCCCCAAGGAAATGGGTTGGTTGAGAGGTTCAACCGAACCCTAAAAGGCATGATTATGGGTCTTGAGGAACCTATGAGGCGTAAGTGGGATGTCCTCTTACCATGCCTGTGGTTTGCATACCGTGAGGTGCCACAGACATCTCTAGGGTTCAGTCCCTTTGAGCTTCTCTATGGACACCCAGTCAGAGGACCTCTGAGTCTGGTTAAAGAAGGCTGGGAGCAATCTCCCAGGAAACCTCCCAAGGATGTATATAGTTACATGCTGGCCTTCAGGAACTAGGCGTTTCAGGACACTCGCTGAGGCGAATCTGGAAGCCAGCCAGGAGGAGATGAAGCGCTGGTATGACCAGAATGCCACTCTGGTAGAGCTTCAACCTGAACAAATAAACAAAAGAGGGAGGTAGAGTATCGAAGTAGGATTCTTACTCCACAGGCTTAGTTACATAAACAAAAGGAATCCTTCTGACAGTGTTAGGAAAGCGTTTCCCACAGTGGTGTGGGAGCACTTAGTGTTTGTTAAAATACCCCTCACACACCAAAAAGCCCCTTGGTGTCATGCTTCATCATAGGTGTCTCCGCACCCCTCTAGCGGGATGCGGCGTGCTACAACCTACGACTACGCGGGAGCACTTATAGTAGTGACTATGTGTGGTGTGTGTGATGCAAGTGGTAGGGATATTTTATGTGAGTGGTGGGATTTAGTGAAGGATTAAAAAGATACCTGGCTCGTGGGTATAATGGAAAAAACTTTATTCACAACCCCGGGCTGGTACTGCTAAAAGAAGTGAAGTGCGAAATACATCTTTTAGTGAAGTTTATTTTAATATTCTGTGTTTGCAAATACCACTTTTAGAAAGTAGGTATTTGCTTGTCTAACCCTTCAAACCTGCCTCTGCTAGGTTGTGTATTCCTTTGTCTGGTTTTGTGAGTGATAGGGCTGGGGAATTCCAAGAGACAGGCTGAGTCACCCAGTGGTGAATAGAGAGATCTAGATGGGAGGGAGGAGTGCACCTAAACCTTGAATAGGGCTGTGCCTGCCTGCCACAATGCTGGCTCCACCTCCTGGGGAGCGTCTGATGTCTCTGCCCTTCCCTACTGAAAGAAGAGAAGGAGTCCTGTGAACAAAGTGCTCTAGGACTGTACTTGCCTTCCACAATGCTGGCTCCACCTCCTGTGGGGCATCTGATGTGCTTGCCCTGCACTGTGAAAGGAAAGGAGAAGTCTGGTAAACAGAGTGCTTCAGAACTGGCAAAGGCCCCTCTCCCCTCAGAGAAAAAAGGATTTTGGGGTTTAAATATTGGGACCCTGATCCCATGAAATTTGGACTAAAAGAAGAAACCTTTACCGAGGAGAGGAACCTGAAGAAACTGAGGAGAGACTATTCCCAAGCTGAAGTGCTGCTTGGGGGATTGGCCTGCAGTGGTTGCCTTACTGCTAAAGGAAGGAGAAAGGAACTTTGTGTACTTTGCTTTCACCTTGTGAAGGATCTCCAAGGGCTTGGAAAAGAGCTTGCCTCCTGCTGAAGTCTCAGGGACAACAGACTTCAACCCCCAGCACCCCAGAGTTCTTTGGAAGTGCCTGCTGCTGTTTAGGGTCTTCTGAGGAACTGCGTGTTACAAGGAGCTGGAAGCGCGACTCAACGAGAAGAAGCGTGTCGCCGTCGCTGTGCCTGCCTTCGCAACTCCAAAGGAGGGTGTCGCCACTGGAACTGTCGCACTGCACCGCATCAGAGAGAAGCGTGCCGCAATGAAGAGGAAGCGTGTCGCCGTCGCTGCTGCTGCCGTCCCAACTCCGAAGGAGGGTGTCGTCGCTGTAGTTGTCGCCCTGCACCGCATCAGGAAAAGAATATCGCAACTAGGTCGGAGCGTGTCGCCCTGCCAGCCGTCACAACTCCGAAGGATGGTGTCGCCGCTGGAACTGTCGCATTGCACTGCATCGACCAAGAGCACCTCGCATCTCCGAGAAGCGCGCCGCCGTCAGAGCTGCTGCTGTTTCATCTTGGATGTCGCTGCTGTAGTTGTCGCATCAAGCAGAAGCTTCACGCATCGTGGGAGAAGAGCGTCGCCGCTGGAGCTGTTGCCGTCGCATTGTAAGATCTTCACTTCTTTATTTCTTTGCACCTGAACTTTGTCGCATTTCCCATCGCTGCGACATTGCTTGACATGGAAGCGCAATGCAACCTAAGGTACATTGATGCAAAGTGTTGCAGCTAAGAACTGAACTGAACTAAGCGTAAATCTACCATCTTAAAGTAATCATAGTGTGTATTTTTGTCGTATATGGTCTTGTGGTAACTCTATATAAAGTCTACTTATTTTTTTATATAAAACCTGAGTGGTGTCCATTTGTAGTGTTGTCACTGGGTTACTGTATGTGGTCACAACTGCTTAACCTACAACGCCTCTGAAGTAAAGCCTTGCTGCTCGTGCCAAGCTACCAAGGGGGTGAGCAGGGGTCCTTTTAGGAGCGTAATCCCCTTATCCTGACTAGAGGAGAGGATCCCTAATTGTCACATGTAAACTACCTGTGCCAACTAGAGACCCCCAAATCTAACAGGTAGATAATGTTCAGGAAATGGACAAATTTTACTGGACTAATATAACATGGTGAATTGGTGATCAAGTGCAGGTCACAGGTTAGGATCCCCAATAATAATTGAGGAGATGGATTTTTAGGTCTTTTTTGAAGCTGAAATCGGAGGGGTTACAGAGCAGGTTTATTGGGAGGCATGGGGCATTACCAGAGAAGGAGCGTGATGGAGTTGATTTCTTTTTATGCAGTGGTGGGATTAGGAGGAGGGTGTTTGTGCTTCTCAGAGGTCGTGGGGTGGCCGCAATGAGGAGTTTCTTTGAGAGATACTGCGGAGTGTTTTGGTGGAGGACTTTATGTTTTTTTTAAGGTTTTATATAGCTCTGGCTAGAACCGGAGGTATCAGCGCGCTTTACATGAGTATCAATTCAAAGTTAAAAGTTACATCGATTACAAAGGTTACAAAATTATAAGAGCAAGGCAACATATTTACTTGTAAGGTTGAGATAAACAATAAGCACAAATACGTAAGGGGAAAAGCAGCAAAGGGGAGAGATTCGGGGGAGGGGGTAGGAGCAAGGGAAGTATACAGATAATGAACACGGGAAGGAGTAGGGGAGGGTGAGAGACACCGCATGGAAAGAGGAGGGGAGGGCAACAGGGACACAAACCGGTAAGATGAGTCAAAGCAACGTCCAAAGTCCAGTAAGCTGTGATCCCAAGGGAAGTGGTATCACTTCCCTATCTCTGTTGCGAGAGGCTCCCTTTACGCAGTGGACTCTCTCAGAGGGGTCTCTGAGACTCCAAGGCCTACATGCTGTTTCCTTCCCCAAAAAGGGGAGAGGGAGTGCTTTGGCAAGGGGTGCCATACCATACCTCATCTGTGAGTGGCTCCCTTGGCGCAGTGGACTCTCTCAGCGGGTGTGCTTAGACTCCAGAGTATAAATATTGGATATTTCCCCCAACAAGGGGAGAAGGAGTGCTTAGTCAAAGGGCATAAAGGACAGGTGTCTAGGCAGAGTAGCAGGCAAGGTGAGAGATTCAGGGGAGAGGGGATAGGAGCTAGGGAAGTAGACAAAGAGGCAAAGAGTACTAAATGGGAACATATTTAATTAATGAGTTATTATATAGCGCTGGCTAGACCCGAAGCAGTCAGAGCGCTTTACATGAGGAGTGGAGCAAGGAAGGATAAGGGGATAGGGTAAATAGGTGGGAGGAAGATAGGACGTAGAGACGAGGGGAACATCTGCCCATGGTCCGGCTGGGTAGGTGACGGCAGTGGGGGGGAGACCACAGCCCATCTCCTCTTTAGCTATCTGGTAGCTCCACCGGGCATCAGCCAAATCGCTTGGTCTCCACAGTCTGAGGTAAGTTCCGCAGGTTCCAAGTCCTTATGTGTAAGCAGGTTAGGGGATAGGTTCAAGGTCTGGTCAATGCCCAATTGTTGTCTCAGGGAAGTAAAACGATGTGGCGGGGACCACTATGGAAGTCATCTTGGGGTCAGGCAGTGGAATGTCCTGTACACTGGTGGCCATCCTAAGGTCAGGCAACAGGTAGTTAGTGTCAGTATCCCGGCCATCTGCCGCCAGAGAATAATAGTCCCAGTCCTGGAATGGACACATGGAAAGGGGTGCCCAGCCTACAGTAGCTCCTGTGATCCCAAAGATACAGTGACAGGACCAAGAACAAAAAGACAGCACCCAGCGCGGGCGCCATTTTGGTGTCAGGCAGGGCTCCACGAGGAAATCTTTACTCATGCACCACATTCAGAAACTACAAATAATGTTGGGAACCCATCAGCCCGTGGTGGCATCTGTGCCCCTCGGACCATTCACTCACTACAATCTTCATTTCGTTTTCTGCACCCAGATTCGGAAATATGCCGGGGGAAGGACTTTCACGTTGCCCTCATCCCCACAAGTGATCACCAAATGTCAGCCCGTTACTTGTGCACATACTAGAGCCCACCCGGCACAGCGCTGCGTCCGCATCCACCAAGCAGCCAGACAACAGATGGGGGACACCATCGAGCTCCGGTCCATCCTTACCCGCAGTGCGCCAGCCACTCTGCAAGCAGAGTGCCGCCTTGCAGTAACGCAGGCAGATTTGATGGCAGATCTGCCTTCAATAGGGAGCCATTTAAGAGTTTTTAGAGTTGGGGATATATGATCGAAGTGTTTGCAGTCTGTGATGAGCCTGGCCGCAAGGTTGAGCACAGCTTTGATTGGAGCAAGGTGGACCTTGGGGATTCCGTTGAGGATGGCGTTACCATAATCAAAACATGAAAGAACAAGTGACTGAACTACAAGTTTAAAGTCACTGGGAGGTATAAAGGGTTTGATTTTCATGAGGTGACGGAGAGTGTAGAGGGCTACTTTAGCAGAGTTTTTTATGTGGACGTTAAGGGTTAGGGTGTTGTCGATAGAAATACCAAGAGATTTGATGGAGTTGGACAGGGTGAGTGGGCAGTTGAGTACGTTAAGGTCGGAGATACAGGATTGAACGGGGAGAGGGTTATTTTTAGGGGAGAAGAGAATGATTTTGGTTTTATTAGGGTTAAGTTTGAGATGATTGGAATGGAACTAGGTTTGGATCTTGGTGAGGGTATTGTTCAGGTGTACAATGTCAGCATGAGTTTTAGTCTTGTAATAAATTTGGGTATCATTGGCGTAGAGGTGGTAGTTGATTTTTTTTGGGGGGTGGGAGTTTTCTATAGCGCTAGCTAGACCCGAAGGTATCAGAGCGCTTTACAACCTTTATTCAAACGGTTTATTACACCAAGAGTGTCCAGGCAAATAGTGACCACGGAGGTTCATTAATCTGTGCACGTCTGGTAGTAATCACTTCAGAGTTGAGAGTTAGAAGTTCATGTAAGGGGGAAGTATTGTTCAGAGTGGGGGGGAAGAGATGTCGGGAGTGACTTTAACGTAGGTGCTGGGTCTTCTGTCTTGTGGTCGGGAATTAAAGCAGATCCGTTGTTACTTTGTGAGCACTTGATTGAGGAAGAGCGTTTTGAGCTGGCTCTTGAAGGCTTTGTAGTAAGAGTTTGTCCTATGTATGGGGATGGCATTCCAGATTGTGGGTGCATTTCCGGTGAAGGACCTAGATAGGGTCTTTTGTTTGCAGGTTTTCAGAGGGATGAGCAGTAGAGAGTTGGTGCTTCTGAGGTATCTTGTCTGACCCGCTTTTTTGAGTTTGGCAGCTAGATAGGTGGGTTTGCCAGTGTGTAGAGCTTTGTGTGTGAGGCAGGCGGTTCTGAATTTGGCTCGCAATTCTACTGGGAACCACTTAAGTTCAGTTAGCGCGGGAGTGATGTGATCGTATTTCTTCACTCCTGACACCATTCTGGCTGCTGCATTTAGTGTTATTCTGAGAGGAGCCAGGTGAAGTTTCGCCGTGCCTGTGAGGGTGGCGATCCCGTAGTCTAATCTGGATAAGACAAGGGACTGTGTGGCTTGTTTAAGGTCCGTTGGTGGGATGAAGGGTTTGATTTTGCTTAGTAGTTTTAGGTTGAGGAAGGCGCCTCTTGCGGTGTTCCTGATGTGTTTGATCATGTCCAAGTTGGGGTCCAAAGTGATACCCAATGACTTCACTGAGTTTGCTGGGATGAGAGTACAGTCGAGAACATCAATAGACTTTATCCATTCCGTTATTTGCGGGGTCTTATCCTTGCTGGCTAAGAGCAGAATTTCCATTTTATTTTGATTTAGTTTCAGATGGTTAAGGGACAGCCACTTTTGTACTTCTCTTAGGGTGATGTTTAGTCTTTGCATGTCTGCTAGGGAAGAGGTTTCTAGGTAGATCTGGGTGTCGTCGGCATAGAGGTGGAAGGGAATGTTGGCTGTTTTGAGGATGATGGCGAGTGGCTCCATGTAGATGTTGAACAATGCAGGTGATAGAACTGAGCCTTGAGGGACACCTCTGATTATGGGGTGTAGGTCGGACGTGGAGTTTCCTATTTTTATTCTTTGTGCGCGGTTTTGTAGTAAGGAGGTGAAACACTTTGAAACCACCCCTTTTACTCCTACCCTGTCTTGGAGAGTGTTGATAGTTTGTGGTCGACCGTGTCAAAGGCCGCCGAGACGTCAAGGAGTATGAGTAGACAGCAGCGGCTCTTGTCCAGTGATTTGTGCATATCATCTATGACATTTAAGATGGCAGTCTCTGTGCTTCAGCCTTTTCTGAAGCCTGATTGGTGTGGGTCGAGGAGGTTGTTGATGTCCATGTGGTGGGTGAGTTGACGGAGAACACATTTTTCTAGTAGATTTGCTAGGAAAGGAAGATTGGAGACAGGCCTGTAGTTGTTGAGATTGTTCGGGTCAGAACCCGCCTTTTTTATTAGTGGCGTTACCTGGCCTATTTTGAGGCAGTCAGGTATGATTCCTGTTTCCAGGGAGCTGTTAATAATCCCAGTCCAGATGGGAGCTAAGGAGAATTTGAGTTGTTTTGCTAGTTGAGCGGGAGAGGGTCTTCAAGGTGCGATGAGGGTTTGGATCCGGTGGTTAGATCAATAATTTCTGTCTCAGTAGTGGGAGTGAAGGTTAGCCAGTTGTTGGTTGCTTGGCTAGGTGGGTTTGCCTCATATTTGGTGAGTAGCGGGTCTGCCTTGGCTGGAGGCGAATAGTCCGTTAGTGAGAGCTCAATCTTTAGAATTTTTTCACTGACGAAATTAGCAAATTTGTTGCATAGTTCTTTGGAGGCTGGAATTGCAGCAGGTGATGGTTTGGATGTTTGTTGTATGATAATGTTGAAGAGTTCTTTGGGACGGTTTTTCCACATTGTTCAGTGAGTCGCAAAAGAAGGAGGATTTTTCGTGCGCGATGTGCTTATTATATGACCTACGTTTCTTTTTGAGTAGTTCGAGGTGTGTTGTCGAGGGGTTGTTGTGCCAGAGTCTTTCAGTTGCTCTTAGTGGTCTTCTTTCCACGTTTAGCCCAGTGTTGAACCACGATCTCGATGGCAGGGTCTTGCTCTTTTTTTGTTTCAAGGGTGCTAATGAGATTTGAATTTGAATTTAAATTTGAATTTAATTTGAATTTAATTTGAATTTAAAATTATTTATAGAGCACACGTTCACCAGCGGTTTCATGGCGCTGCAACTGGCAGATAACAGGGCAGGAGTGGCAGAAACTAAGCTAGAGGAATTCGAACTGGCGGAGGACTAATTGAAGAATTTGGTGAACAAATGAGCTTTGAGCTGTTTCCGAAATTGCGGATAGAGAGTTAAGGCTCTAAGCTCTGGAGGCAGGGAATTCCAAAAGAGTGGAGCAAGGGTCGCCAATTTCGATCCTCCCCATTTCTTCCTCCGGAACCGCGGGACTGTGAGAAGGGATTGGGTGGATGAGCGTAGTTCCCTGGTAGGAACATAGGGAGTGATCTCAGATGAGATAAAAGCCGGTGCCGTGCCCAGTCGAGCCTGGAAGGTGATGGAGGCAAGCTTGAACTGGACACGTTCACGGACTGGGAGCCAATGTAGAGACTTGAGGAGGGGAGTGACATGGTGGGACTTTGGCAATTTAAACACCAGGCGCGCCGCCTGTTTCTGAATCTGCTGCAACCGCCTTAAGCTATATGCAGGTATACTGGCATATAGGGCGTTGCCGTAATCCAGGCGGGAGATAACCATTGCCAGGGTAATCAGTTTCAGAGCGTCAAAAGAAAAAAACGGGACACCTTGCGTATAGTGCGCAGTGAAAGAAAAGAAGAAGACACCACAGAACTAACCTGAAGGGTGAGCTGGGAATTGAGTTTGATGCCTAATGTTTTTACTGAGGTAGAGGGGACAGGTGGAGAGCCTAGGGAAGGGGGCCAAAAAAGAGAGGACCAGGGCCTGGATGAACCACCCGTCAACACCAGCTCAGTCTTGTCTGGGTTGAGTTTCAGATGGTTGTGGTTCATCCAGTCTCGGATGTGAATCATAATAGATTGAAAATTAGGGACAGAAGAAGGGGAAGAAGACAGATTAAAGACGAGTTGGAGGTCATCCGCATAATTATATACGGTGACCTCCATCTGCTGTAGTGAAAAAATAAGAGGGGCGATGTAAAGGTTAAACAAAAGGGGTGAAAGGGAGTAACCTTGGGGGACCCCGCACTGAACTTTCCGAAAGTCCGCAGAAAAATCACCCAGGCGAACCGCCTGGGTGCGGTCCCTCAGGAAGGAGGACAACCATACCAGGGCGGTACCCCCGATCCCCGCCGCCTTGACACGGGAAAGTAAGATGGTGTGATCAACCGTGTCAAAGGCGGCTGAGAAATCGAGGAGGACCAGGGCCTGGGTCTGGTTAGTATCCATTCCCTCCCTGAGGTTGTCAAGGACCGAAAGTACTACGGACTCCGTAGAGTGTGCGGGGCGGAAACCGGCCTGGCGGGGGGCTAAGACCCCATGCGTCTCCACAAAAGAGCTCAAAGTGCAGGTGACATGGCGCTCGAGCACTTTTGCCAAGAGTGGCAGAAGGGAGATGGGGCGATAGTTGGCAGGGACCGAGGGGTCCGCGCCCGGCTTCTTCAGGATAGGGACAATGACTGCTGTTTTCAGTGGGGCGGGTACAACGCCCTGAGAGAGAGATCTATTGGGGAGGTGAAGGGGGGGGTCGGGACAAGAGGTAAAAATGTGACGAAGAATATGGGAAGGGCAAGGGTCTAGGGGAGAGACAGATTTGACTAGAGGGATTATCGAAGTCAGGGATTCCTTGGTCAAGAGAGGAAGGACACCAAGTTGTCCCTTGGGGGGGGACACTGAGGATCCACAAAAGTAGGAGAAGGGGGAGGAATGTTGGCTTTGATGGTGGCGATTTTCTGGATGAAGAAGTTGTTAAGGGAGTAACAGAGTTCCTGAGAGGGGGTGGGCTTCAGGGTAGTTCTGTCGGAGAATGCTAGGTTATGCACAATCGAGAAGATTTCCCTCGATTGGTTCTCCGCAGCGAGAACTTTGGAGGAAAAATAGGCTGTTTTTGCCGCCGATGCTGTCCATCAATAATTGAGTACAGCATGAAACCTTCTTGGGGGGAAACGTGCGGATCGCAAACGACCCGAAAGACGCTCGAGACAATTGATATGTAACTCTAGTTCTTGAGATGACCATCTGCCCCCCGTCGTGACGTTCCCACACCGGGCTCCCCAGCCCAACTGACAGGCATCCGATTCTATCACTATCTCCTGGCGAGATCCGAAGATCGCTCGCCCATTCCAAGCCTCTACATGGACTAACCACCAGCTGATCTCCTCTCAGGCGTCTTCCATAAGGGGAATCATGTCCGAGTAAGAGTGCCCTTTCTGGAGATGACGTATTTTCAGGCGTTGCAGGGCCCGGTAATGAAGTGGGCCTGAAAAATATTTCTTGTATGGATTTCGGCCAAGAGGCCCACTAACCGTGCAATCGCTTTGAGAGACATCATCTGAGAATCTAGCGTCTTCTGAAGTTCTTTTTTGAGATCCTTCAGCTTGTGCTTGGGCAGGAGTAACTGCGCTGACTGAGAATCGATCACAAACCCCAGAAACTCTAAGGATTGGATTGGGGTCAACACCGATTTCTTCCTGTTGATCACAAACCCTAAATTCTCCAATGGAGACATCGTCTTGCTTAGATGTTGGGAGGCTAATTCCTCGGAAGCTGCCATGATCAGGATATCGTCGAGATAGATTATCAGATGCATGCCCTATTTTCTGAGGACTGCCATGACTGGTTTCATCAGCTTGGTGAAACACAAGGAGCTGAGGAAAGAACAAAAGGCAGG
Source organism: Lissotriton vulgaris (assembly GCF_964263255.1). Classification (NCBI taxonomy): domain Eukaryota; kingdom Metazoa; phylum Chordata; class Amphibia; order Caudata; family Salamandridae; genus Lissotriton; species Lissotriton vulgaris. Next base: position 24,636,548 of record NC_141685.1, read on the forward strand.
ACCAAATATTCCAGTCGCCTGCCTCGCCAGAGGAATTGCAAGAATTGCAGATGAGGAGGAAAAATCGGAACTGCCAGGTAAGCGTCCTTGAGGTCCAGACGGACTAACCAGTCCCCTTGACCAAAATGTCCGCCAAAAGATGGATTCCCCTCCATCTTGAAATGTCTGTAGAGGACGAAACCGTTGAACCCTTTCAGATTGAGAACTAAGCGATAGCCGCCGCCTCTTTTCTGGACCAAGAAGACGTTGCTGCAGAAACCGCCTGACTTGTCCTCGCATTAGGCTACCTCATATTTTTGTAGCAATTCTTTTATCTCTTGATCTATACAATTCATGTCAAGTTGGGAAAAATACAGCGGAGGGGGAGGAGTGTCCTGCACTGGGGTTTGATAAAAATCTATGTGGAACCCCGCCACTGTCTGTAGAACCCAGGGATCCTGTGTAATCTGGGACCAATTGTGCAGAAAGTGCCGAATTCGACCCCCCAGAGGAAAAGGGAAAAGAGGCGTTGGACTCACCTGCAGTAAGTTGTGGCTGGAAGTTACCCCTATGACTGCCATGATGAAATCTGCCTCTGTACTGGCGCCTGGAAGGGTAAAAGGTTCTGCCTCTGGTGGTATCCATCTCTGGTTGGGCCCTGATAGTATGATCGGACTGGCGAGCGGCCCCTGCCTCACCCGGCCCTTCCAAAAAGGCCAGTTTGGAAAACCTTCCGCAGATTGATCTGAGTCTTATCCAGTGAAGTAAAGGTCCCCAAATATTTGGAGAGATCCTTTACAAACTTGTCCCCGAAAAGCAAACCCTTGGCTAACGGACCTGGCTCGGCTGCCGCCAGCTCCGTAAGGTTATTGTCCATCCTCATGAGCAACAATTTCCTACACTCAGAGGATATGGCACAATTGGCATTCCCTATAAAGCAAATAGCATGTTGTGCCCAACCAGCCAGGATCTCGGGGTCTATGAGCACTCCAGTTTCCTTGGCAACTAAAGCCAATTCGAGAATCTTCTCCAGCGGGCCAACCGTGTCCAAGATCTTGTCTTGGCAACCGTGCCAAGCTCTATCGATCCCTTTCTTAGGGTCCTTGGCAAACTTTTTAAGGAATGTCGGCATGTCCGGGTCTATCTCCGGCGTCTCTGCCACCCTATCTTGGACATCTGGACGTGGGCACTCTGACCGTAGCCTGCTCCTAATATCCCTATAAAAAGCTACGCCTGAGGCTCTGATCGAAGTAGTCGGCAACCGCAGAAGGAGGAGCCCAATCGAAGGAAAAAGGGTGTACAATGTCCGTCGGGTTGAAGTCGAAAGGCGATGTAGACTGGTACACAGGCGCCAACTGGGCTGTTCCAGAGCGCCTCTTGGCCTTTTTTTTCTTTGGGGAAGCGGTCTTACTCATGGAGTTTATGTCTGTGTCCGTGCCGTGTCTGTGGTGGCATAAACCACGTTGGAAGAAGTTTGACTAGGGCCCACCACCGCGTATTGATGATCACTAGCGGGAGGTGGGGGCAACATAGTCAAAGCCGGAGCATGGGACCAGCCTGTGGAAGAGGTGGTGTTAGATGTAGCATCAGAAGAGGTTGGGGAAGGATCCGGGAGCATGCCATGCCTCCTAGCAAATTTCTCAAGCTGCACTGTGATTGGCTTTGGAGCAACAGCCAGCGTCTTATTCACCGCCTAAGGGGACCACAACCTCAACCGCCCTAATCTCAGACTGCTGTACGGATGTGTCCAACGCACCCACCAGGTTGTCTTCCAGAGGCGTAGTCTGTGCCTCTTCGCAGTACCCGTATTGGTCTTCCTCATAGTAGGCCCAGTCTTCCATCGTCGCAAAGGACAAAATAAATGTAATATATATATATATATATATATATATATATATATATATATATATATAGAGCTTGAATCAAAACCAAGCAATCCCAAAGGGATTAATCAAGGGGGAGCCACCCTGTGTGCAAAAATATGTAATATCAAAATGCGCTCCTCAGCAAAGCTGTAATCATTCAACAGGCCAAAATGCAGTCTCATAAAACCTGCACCCGGCTTTGGCCTGACCAAATTATAACCAGCCCTGGGATGGCGTCAGCAACGGGACTGTTCTACAACCTGTCACTAGAAAAAACGACCTGTCACCACAAAACTCACGCGAGGAAGCAAACCGGGGATTGGGCTGCATGCAGCCCAAAAAAAGCCCAAAAGGAGCCCAATTGGGCTGCGCGCGCCCGGCCAGTGCGTCGTCAATCAATTAAGTGGGCCTGAATGAGGGAAGGGTCTGCTACTTCAGACGGGACCGGGGCAGTGAAGGAAACGGGGAAAACTACCGGTCGGGCGGAGGCGCACGGGAAAGAGACCCGACTGATGTCTCTGCCGAATGCCACCGCTCGAGGGCATAACCCGCCTTGAGGAGAAAACGCCCTGAAGCGCTGAACACGCTAAATCACAGGTACAAATGCGGAACGGCAAGGCAGCACGAAAAAAAACCCCTCAGCAGCGCATACCATACCAAGGACAAAGTCCACAGTCACCATACAAAATTAGCATAAATAGTGCAATAAGAAGACACAAACATAAGAAGCACTTATCTTTGGCTGCGAGCAGCAAAGAAAGAGGAAGTGATCGCTGGGCAACAGACATATATAGGGCTAGTCTCTATGGTTGTTATGGAATGTGTACTAAGCATTCTGGGAACGTTGGTTCTGTTGTAAAAAAAATTTTTTATTGGCTGCTGTTTGTTGCAGTAAGGAGAGAGATAGCCTAATCCGAAGCCTCCGGTCCTGTAATAGAATCTCCTGGTGCCTGCAGTCCTTCCTCTTCTCTGCTGCAGGAGGTCAACTCACTGCTTCACTCCATACTGGAACCAGAGCCAACAAATAAACAAACCATTTATTTATCCAGTGGAACACGCTCCGGCTTAACTACCGAGCCAAGCGATATACCTAAAATGAGTGACTTTCCATTTCAGTGTGGTGATGTGGATCACCACACTGAAATGCGTTAGTCCCACGCCTAATGCGTGGCACTTGGCAGGCATGCACATAAATGATGCTGTTAATGTCGGTATCTATCGCACTGTGATTGACTGCTGAGCCCGTGGGTTGCTCCTTAGCGCTGCAAAGTGCCCATGGAGCTTTGTTTAATGCGACGCTTTTGTTATTGAGATCTTCGTGCAAACTCCAGCGCGCTGTGCTTAAACTTGCTGTACTCTTTTGAGTAAAGCGCAGTGTGGGGCATATTGTGCGCTTTAGTTTAAGTATTCATGTTAATTACAGCCCCTTCACGCGCTGTGATTAACATGAATACTTAAATAAAAGCACAGAATCTGCCCAGCACCGCGCTTTACTCAAAAGAGTACAGCAAGTTTAAAAACACATTGTGTACTTTCAATTTATTCTTGAATGTACACGCTGTGTTTTTAAACTTGCCGTACTGGTTTGTTTTGTTAGTAAAGCGCAGTACGGGGCACATTGCGTGCTTTTGTCTAAGTAGTCATGTTAATCACAGCTCATGAAGGGGCTGTGATTAACATGAATACAGCCGTGAACAATTAGGGTTATTAAAGAACGGAGCAGAGCAAGGTGGCGTTTATGACTTAGTAAAATCTTATGATGGTACCACTGTTGGCATCTTGTGCTTTGCTAAACCTGAAGTGTACATGTCTGTGTAACCAGGTCATGTCATGGTGTGCTTATCCAATTTGCAAACCTGCTTTAAGACCCTTAATGTGGCGCTGTATGTGTGTAAATGCACCGTCTTTTCACTTTTTTAAGTAAATGTTTAGTGACATTTGGCACTGCACACACGCGGGGTCTAGGTCTTGGTGCAAGTAGCCATGGTTGCAGCGCACAGAGACCTTCCGCTGCAGCACACAGAGGAAATAAATTAGAGAAAACATTGCGTTGTAATACCATTTACATACCGATACAATGACTGACATCCTATCACATACCCAAAGTCTCATACCCTATCTGGCACCCATAGATACACTGTCACATCCTTTCACATAGCCATATAGTGTCACAACCATTCACATACTTACACAGTCTTACACAGTCTCACAGACACCAATATCTTGATTTACATAACAAAACACAAACTCACATCCTCATACATGGACAGACCCTGTTACACACCCATACAGGCACCCTGGTACACAGTCACATAGCTGTATACAGGCTCGGACATCCTTTCAAACAGTTATAGAGATTTTTATTCCAAGTTTGATACCCATTCACATACTCAGAAACTCTTACAACTTCTCACACTTTTATACCCATTTACATACTAATATTGAAATGGACATCCTATCACATACCTATAGACTCTCACACCCTCACAAATACACATACCTATTCAGTCCTTTATTCTTATCCATATACCTATACACAGTCTGACCCATTCACATAACCATACAGACTTGCACACCCTTTCACAGACCCATAAAAAGACTCTCATATCTTCTCATATACATATTCAGATCTCCTTTATACCCATTAACATACCTAGATAGTGTGGCACCCATTCACATACCCATACACTGTCACACCCATTCACATACCCATACATTCTCACACCCATTCACATACCCATTCAAAGACGCTCACATCCTGTGACGTACCCGTGTAGGCACCCTTATAACCATTCCCAAAGAGACTGAAATCCTGTCACATACCCATTCATAGAATCTCACACCCTCTCACATGCCCATACAAGCACCCTTATACACATTTACATTCCCAAACAGACTCACACCCTCTCACATAGCAGAGACTGTCACAGCCATTCACATATTGTACAGATACTGTCACACCCTCAAACATACCCATATACATACCCTTATACCAATTCACAAACCAAGTCTCTCACACCCTTTCACATACTTATTCAGATAGTCTGACTCGTATTCACATATCCAATAGCCTTTTGCATCTTCTCACATACCCATGTAGACACTTATACCCATTCACGTATCCAGAGATTCATACACCCTGTCACATACTAAGACCCTCTCACATAGCTATACAGTGTCACAACCATTTACATTGCCATTCAAAGACTCAGATACTCTGACATACCTATGTAGACCCTTTTATTGATTTACATACCCATACACAGGCTTTTACACCCTCTCACATATTCATTCATAGACTATCAGACCCTCTCACATAGCTATACACTGTCACAACCATTCGCATTCCTATGGAGCTTTTTTTTTAAGATACGCTCACATCCTCGGAGACATCTATGCAGATACTGTTATACCCATTTAGCTATCCGTATACAGGCTCTCACCCCCTCTCTTAATATGCTGTATTGCAATATTGATAAAGTAGGTACTAGGGACCAGATGTAGGTGGCCCAATACCGGTCAGTAAAGGCCGAAATTACTGAATTTCGGCCGTTACCGACCGGTATTGGGCATTTGGGATGTAGGGGACCAAAAAGCAGCTGAATCGGTAAATTTACCGAATCGGTAAAGTTTCCGAATCGGTAACTTCACCGAATCGGAAAATTCACCGAATCGGTAAATTTAGCGATTCTGTAAAGTTTCCGAATCTGAAACTTTACCGACTTGGTAAATTTACTGATTCAGTAAATTTACCGATTAGGTAAAGTTACTGATTCGGTAAATATACTGAATCGGTAATTAAGAAATGGAAAAAATGAATTTCGAGATGTAGGTACCCTTTTAAATATCGAATTTGCATGAAAAACGGTATTTAAGAGTCAGTATTTACCATGGATTGAAATCAGGTGGTAACCAGGTGCAGGCTATAAAAAAGGCCCCAAAATGCACCACTTTCACCAGAATGGCAGCATTCTATGTCATTGCGAGGCGGCTACGGCTCCAGGCAGAAGGAGAGAGGGTCTGGAGGAGGGAGGAGCAGGTGTACAGGCAGAGGATCACACTATTCCAGCTCACTGAGCCTGAGATCCTAGAGAGGTACAGGCTGGCCCCACAAACAATCCTGGACCTCATCAGGGACCTACACCCACTGTTGGACCATCCCACCCCATATGCAGGTGCTGTGTGTGAGAAGTTGGCCCGATATGCAGCGTTCGCTATTCTAGCGACCGCTATGTATCGTTCCAAACGACCCTTATGGTGATTGGTTGTAAGTCAACCTATAGACCAGCTATCCTAGTAGCGTGGATACGAGCAGTCTAAGGCTAAAGACTCGAGAGGGCGTGTTAAGCCAGCTGTTTACCACACATGTACCCCTTGAACACCAAGTGAAAGGACACCACACAAGTGTTATGAAAATAAACAGGATATTTATTAAGATTCACAACAGCCCTGGACTCTTTATGAGGACAGGGTACTAAGCACAAACCAAATCTCTTAGGAAAATACTTCAAGTGCACAATTAAAACAAGTGTCCGAGGACACGGAAAGTTTAGTGGTCTCGGGCGGACCCGATAAGGCAAGTCGGAAGCGGGGGACTCAGGACCCTAGAGTAAAGAGGCTATGCAGGCACCGAAATGCCGAGTTACCTAGCCACGAGGGCTGCGGCTGCACAAGTCTTACAGGCGTCGGGGTCTTCGCTGACGAGCCAGGAGCCAGAAGAAAAGGAGTTGCTGGCCGGCGACCAGTGATGAATAGTTCGTAGAGATCCAAGCCTGGATCAGAGATCGTTGACACCTGAAAGCAGAGGGGACCAAGTTCGTACTACTAGCCAGTAGTCAGAGGGTACCAGGAGGGCACCGGTTGGCCGTCACCTCGACTAGGTGAGTGGGCGACGCTAGGCTCTGCAGTCTCACGGACCAGGAGGCGTTGTCGGCGACCAGGATGGAGGTGCGAGCTGTCCCACGAAGGATGATGCTGTCGGCGTCGCTGGGCCCAGGATTGGGGCAACAAGCCTTGGCAGATTTCAGGGCCACGTGGTGGGCCTAAAATGGCGTCTTGAGTGGACCAGGAGGGTCCGGGATGCTTCTCGCAAAGATGGAAGCAAGGGCCAGTCTGGAGCAACCAGACCAGCAGTGATGATTGTCGGATGTCGTCACGGAAGGGCACAAGCCAGCGGCTAGTGGCCGGACAACGTGCTGAGCAGCGAGCAGAAGGGCCCCACGCAGATCGTGGAGATGCTGGGAGACTGCACTTCGGTGCTGGAGCGGCTCAGGGTCGGGGCTTCTCGGACCCCAGAGCACTCACCAGAGAATTGCTTCGATGGTCGTGCTGGTTAAGAGCGTGCAGGTTTTGATGATGGCCGGTCCCTCGAGGTCTCGTCGCACCCACAGATCACAGCTGAGCTGATGACGTGGGTAGAGGTCAGAGGTACCAGGGAAGCCGGTTCTCGTCGAGCTGGGCCGTCGGATTCCTGAGGAAGGACGTGCAGCAAACCGCAGAGTTCTTAGATGGTGCCCGCTGATGCAGGGTGACTACTCCTTAGTCACAAGGGAGAAATCTTGAGAAGAGTCTCGAATGTCCTTTCGTAGAAAGTAGTTCTTGATTCAAAGATGATCTAATTTGGAAGGGTCCCCGCTCCGGCCTTTATCCTAAAGAAAGGGGTGGGTACATGACTAGGTCCTGCCCTAAGGGTGGGACCAGGAAGGGGGGTAGTTACACCCCTCTCCCCTGCCGGACTTTCCCCAGGCCAGGGCTGGCGCCCCTGGAACTGGTTCTGACCGGCAGATGCGTAGTGAGCACCGGGGTGCCACTCCGCAGTCACCTTCTCGCAAAAGCCCTACCTACCCAGAATACACAAACCCTGTCTGGGACGGTGCGAACACCGCCCTCGATAGGAAACCCTTTGTCCAAGCGCTCCTCGCTGGAAGGACTCCCAGCAGCAGGAGGTCAGACTCGTGTCTGTGGTGGCAGCATCCATTTTGTGGAGCTGAGGCTTTAGTTAACTTTAACCGGGGTTCACAGTTACGTACATGTCGTGTCCCTCTAGAAGGGCGGAATGCTAACCTCGTCGCCAGAATTGGTGAGGGGGCAGCATCCCGATTCGTATGACACCTTACTCGACATGTCTTGATAACGCGATACCCAAGTTACCGATATGGTACGCGTTATCATGGAACAGCCATTGGGTCTTGGTTCCGCAAGCTGCAACCGGGCTCGGCTCGGGCCAGAACACAGTTCACACGAGCCCACGCACTCTGCCTTCAGGATTGTCAAGGCCTGCCATAGGAGTGACTGATAGGAACTCGGGTGTCCATTGTATGGTTAGATATAGAGCTACTATACCTAAAGCAAAGGGTGATTACACGACTTCGCCCCAGCTGTCATGCAGCCAGTTGTGTCAAATTTAGGAGGCCAGCCAGGGGTGGCACAATACATGCTGCAGCCCCTGGCGGCCCTGGGTACACCTATGCCCTGAGTTACAGGGTCTGATAAGGTGGCCCAGTACCAATTGGTAAATGCACCTAGGGTACATATCGTAATTTAGAAAGAGAACAGCCAGGCTGTGGGTCTGATTGGCAGGCCCACAGCCAGAGAAAGTCGTAAACCAGTGAAACAAAAGCAAAAAATCTGGGTGATCATAGGATTGCAGACCCTACTCTCCTACATGACCCCCCCCAAACGTCGGAACAATAAGCTAACCTTGACCAGGTGAGTCTTCTTGTTCTAAGTGGAAATATCTGGAGAGCCCATCGGCATTGCCATGATCAGTACCAGGTCTATGTTCCACTGTAAAGTCCATCCCCTGTAGGGAAATGGACCACCTAAGCAGTTTGGGGTTTTCACCCTTCATCTGATTTAGCCACAAGAGGGGCTTATGGTCGGTCTGAATCTTGAAGTGAGTGCCAAACAAGTATGGCCTCAGCTTCTTCAGGGCCCAAACCACAGCAAAGGCCTCCCTCTCAATAGCTGACCAATTCTTCTCTCTAGGGGTCAGCCTTCTGCTTATAAAAGCAATGGGCTGGTCTTGACCATCAAAATTCAGTTGAGAAAGAACAGCTCCCACACCCAACTCAGAAGCATCTGTTTGGACAATGAATGGTTTGGAGTAGTCCGGACTCTTAAGGATAGGCGCCGTGCACATGGCCTGCTTTAGGTCATCGAATGCTTTTTGACAGCTCGCTGTCCACTGAACCTTTTTTGGCATTTTCTTGCTTGTCAGTTCGTTTAATGGTGTCACGATGGAACCATAGTTCCTGACAAACTTCCGGTAGTATCCAGTCAGGCCCAAGAAAGCTCGAACCTGAGTCTGGGTGGTTGGAGGAGCCCAGTCCCTGATTGACTGTATTTTGCTCTCCAGTGGCTGAACCTGGCCTCCACCTACAAGGTGGCCCAGGTATACAACCTGTGTCTGCCCTATCTGGCACTTGGTGGCCTTGATAGTGAGGCCTGCTGCTTGCAGAGCCTCTAACACTTTCCGCAGGTGGACCAGGTGATCCTCCCAGGTGGAGCTAAAGACAGCAATATCGTCTAGATATGCCGCGCAGAAGTCATCCAGCCCAGTAAGGACTTGATTCACCAACCTTTGGAAGGTGGCAGGTGCATTTTTCAGACCAAAGGGCATCACCACGAACTGATAATGCCCACCAGGAGTAGAAAATGCGGTCTTAGGCTTGGCGTCCTCAGCTAACCTGATTTGCCAATACCCAGCTGTCAGGTCAAACGTACTTAAGTAGTTGGCCGAAGCCAATCTATCGATAAGCTCGTCTGCCCTTGGTATTGGGTGGGCGTCAGTCTTAGTGACTGCATTGAGACCCCTGTAGTCTACGCAGAACCTCATCTCTTTCTTACCGCCCGGGGTGTGAGGTTTCGGCACTAGAACTACGGGACTAGCCCAAGGGCTATCCGAGGGTTCAATGACTCCCAGCTCCAACATTTTCTGCACTTCACTCTTGATGCAGTCTCTAACGTGATCAGGCTGCCGGTAGATTTTACTCTTGACGGGCAAGCTGTCAGTAGTGTCAACCTCATGGGTGCACCAATCGGTCTGACTGGGTGTTAGAGAGAACATATGTCTGAAAGACTGAAGAACCTGTTTACAGTCTTTCTGTTGATGTTCGGAGAGGCTGCCACAAAAGACAACACCATCCACCGATCCATCGTCAGGATTCTGAGTGAGCAGGTCGGGGAGAGGGTCACTCTCCTCCTCCTGTCCCTCATCTAGGGCCATGAGCAAACTCATGTCCTTCCTGTCGACATATGCCTTGAGCCTGTTGACATGAAGCACCCTCTGGGGGCTCCGGGGAGTTCCCAGGTCGATCAGGTAGGTGACCTCTCCCTTTTTCTCCAGGATGGTGTAGGGCCCGGACCATCTGTCCTTGAGTGCTGCTGGGGCCACTGGCTCCAACACCCACACCTTCTGTCCGGGCTGGTAAACAGTCAAGACAGCCTTTTGGTCATGCCAAGCTTTCTGGAGTTCTTGGCTGGCCTTAAGGTTTTCAGATGCCTTCTCCATGTATTCAGCCATCCGCGAGCGGAGGCCAAGCACATAGTCCACTATGTTGGCTGCAGGCTTTTTGAGAGGTCTCTCCCATCCTTCCTTCACCAAACACAGGGGTCCTCTTACAGGATGCCCGTACAAAAGTTCAAAAGGGCTGTAGCCAACCCCCTTCTGCGGGACTTCTCTGTAAGCGAATCAAAGGCAGGGGATCAGGACGTCCCATCTACGCCGAAGCTTTTCCGGTAGTCCATGAATCATCCCTTTCAGAGTCCTGTTGAATCTCTCAACAAGCCCATTGCATTGTGGATGATAGGGTGTAGTGAACTTGTAGTTGACACCACATTCCTTCCACATAGCAGTTAAGTAGCTCGACATAAAGTTTGCACCTCTGTCGGAGACGACCTCCTTAGGGAAGCCCACTCTGGAGAATACTCCAACTAGGGCTCTTGCCACAACAGGTGCTGTAGTGGTCCTAAGAGGAATAGCTTCAGGATACCTGGTGGCATGATCCACTACCACCAGTATAAACTTGTGCCCTGATGCTGTTGGTGGTTCCATGGGACCGACGATGTCAATCCCCACCCGTTCAAAGGGCACCCCCACCACAGGCATTGGTATAAGGGGGGCCTTTGTCGTGCCACCTGACTTACCACTGGCTTGGCAAGTGACACAGGAGCGGCAAAACTCCTTGGTATCTTCGTTCATATGAGGCCAGTGAAAGTGTGAGACAAGCCTGTCCCACGTCTTCGTCTGGCCTAAGTGACCTGCTAAGGGAATCTCGTGGGCCAAGGTAAGTAGGAAACCTCGCTGAGACAAGGGTACAACCAGCCTCCTGGTCATGTCAGGCTTGGGGTCTCTTGACTCAGTGTACAGGAGTCCATCTTCCCAGTATACCTTGTGGGTACCTGTGGCGTTCCCAGCAGCCTCAGCAGCAGCCTGCTGTCTGAGGGGTTCAAGAGAAGGGCAGTCTAACTGGTCCTTCCCCAGGTCTTCCCTTGAGGGTCCCCCTGAACCCAAGAATTCAACTTGATCAAGTTCGAACTCTCTAGGCTCAGTTTCCCTCAATTCCTGTAGGTCAGCCTCCTCTGAGACTTGATCCACGACCTGGGGCAAGGGGGAAGGCGCAGCCTTAACCCTACTGCTCTTTTTCTTGGGAGGTGTCTGGTCCGTTGTTCCAGGATCCAGCACCTGTTCAGTGGGGCATTTTCTGACCTGTGACCTGGTCACAGCGAACACATGTGCTGGCAAGCCTAACATTTCCATGTGAGTCCGGTGCTCCACTTCTGACCATTGTGATGACTCCAAATCATTGCCCAACAAACAATCCACTGGGAGGTCTGAACTAACTACAACCTTCTTTTGGCCAGTTACCCCTCCCCAGGAGAAAGCTACAATTGCCATACTGTGATTGGTAGTGACATTGCTTGCATTGGTCACCAGGAATTCTGTACCTGGCATGATCTGTCCAGGGTCCACAAAGTTAGGTGTCACCATGGTGACACTGGCACAAGTGTCCCTATAGGCCTGAGCCATTTTTCCATTTATGAAAGGTGTCTGTCTGTATTTGCCCAAAGTATTGGGGCTTACGTCAGGGGACATATCCACATCCCCTGTACTGACAAGGACAGCCTGAGTGAGTGTACCAACTAAGTTGTCACGCCCCTCAGAACCCAGGGTTAACCCTACTAAACCCTTGGGAGGTGCACTACCACTGCTGGCTGTACTAGGGGGCACAGGTGCCTTAGGGGCTGCAGTGGCAGGAGTCTGCCCTCCTCCTTTCTTGGTGCACTCACTAAACCAGTGAGATTTACTTTTGCAGTATTGGCACCATCTTTTGGATTGGCCTTCTTTCTTCTTTTGGGGAGCCTGACCCCCACCCTCTTTGGGTTGTTGGGGACCTGTCGAAGACTTCTGGTCATTTCGTTCCCCCTTAGAATCTTTACCCTTCTGGTCTGCTTTCTTCTGACCACCTTGATTCTGGCCCTGGTTCTGTTTAACTCTCGTACGAACCCATCTGTCTGCCTTCTTTCCCAATTCTTGGGGAGAGGTCAGATCCGAGTCGACAAGATGCTGATGCAACAACTGGTTCTGACAATTGTTTAAAATTTGTTCTCTCATCATCAAATTATACAATCCTTCGTAATCAGTAACCTTACTGCCCAGCAACCAGCCCTCAAAAGCCTTAGTGGCACAATCGACAAAGTCAGACCAATCTTGAGACTGCGTTTTCTGGGTATCCCTGAACAGCACCCTGTACTGCTCAGTGGTTAGGCCAAACCCTTCAACCAGTGTACTCTTCAAGACGTGGTAATTATTAGCATCCTCTACCCTTGTGGTGAGGAGCTTGTCTCTACCTTTACCTTCAAAGGAGAGCCACAAGATAGCTGCCCACTGACTCTGGGGAACACCTTGCACAGTGCAGGCCCTCTCCAAAGCAGTAATCCATTTGTGGATGTCGTCCCCTTGTTTAAAGGGGGGCACTATCTTACCAAGGTGTTTCGTATCAAAACTCCTTTCCCTATTGCTAGGTACAATGCTGCCACCAGTGGGGACTGCCCCACTTAACTGTTGCTCTCTAGCAAAGGCAAGCCTTTCTTTGGCCAGGGCAAGTTCTTCCCTTTCAATCCTCAGATTAGCTGCCCTTTCTTTATCTTCGTACACTCTCCTCTGAGGGGACGTCATCCCTCTTTGAGAAGAGTTGTGAGAGCCATTGGTTTGAAGGGATCTGCCAGAGTCTCTTGACAGAGATCTGGCTCGTCCATTCCCAATGTTAAGCTGACCTGATAGTGGCCCCAGGGGTCCCCCAGTACCACTGTCATGTTTGCTTAAGTTGGACCTGCTTAGTCTAACGACTTCTACCTGTCCCTTATCTGCCTCATCCCCAGAGGGATCCTCATTCTCATCATCCTCTACATCTTCAGTCTCAGTTGAGAGGTGGATGAGGTCAGGATCGTCTCTGGTTCCCTCGAGGGGAGGCATGTCTCCTTCTGGATTAGAAGGGCTAAGAAACTTCTCAGCCTTTCTGGCATCATAAGTCTCTAGGAGACCAATCAGAAAGGAGGTGGTGGGGTTAGCCCCTTGCTTAATCTTCCTAGAGTTATATACTTGTCGTAACTCGCGGAAGCTAAGCACAGTATATCTTGAAGGGATGACCTGTGGAGGGTCAACTGACACAAGGGGAGACTCAGAGTTTCCTCCTTTGTCCGACATACTGTTTCTAGTGTGGTGTAAGTGATGCACCTACCTACACTATGTGTTTACCTACTGGTCCCTTGCTAAGAGTTGCAGCCAAGGTGTGCTAAGCCTTGAGGAGCTGCAACAGCTGGTTCAGTAGAACTCAGAGTATTCTAAGCTTAGTTATATGTACTAACAGTACTTATGTGATCTTTCAACAAGATATTCTTAGGATACGTGTGGTAAAACAACAGCAAGCTCAAATCCCAACTGCTGCTCACCAATGTGAGAAGTTGGCCCGATATGCAGCGTTCGCTATTCTAGCGACCGCTATGTATCGTTCCAAACGACCCTTATGGTGATTGGTTGTAAGTCAACCTATAGACCAGCTATCCTAGTAGCGTGGATACGAGCAGTCTAAGGCTAAAGACTCGAGAGGGCGTGTTAAGCCAGCTGTTTACCACACATGTACCCCTTGAACACCAAGTGAAAGGACACCACACAAGTGTTATGAAAATAAACAGGATATTTATTAAGATTCACAACAGCCCTGGACTCTTTATGAGGACAGGGTACTAAGCACAAACCAAATCTCTTAGGAAAATACTTCAAGTGCACAATTAAAACAAGTGTCCGAGGACACGGAAAGTTTAGTGGTCTCGGGCGGACCCGATAAGGCAAGTCGGAAGCGGGGGACTCAGGACCCTAGAGTAAAGAGGCTATGCAGGCACCGAAATGCCGAGTTACCTAGCCACGAGGGCTGCGGCTGCACAAGTCTTACAGGCGTCGGGGTCTTCGCTGACGAGCCAGGAGCCGGAAGAAAAGGAGTTGCTGGCCGGCGACCAGTGATGAATAGTTCGTAGAGATCCAAGCCTGGATCAGAGATCGTTGACACCTGAAAGCAGAGGGGACCAAGTTCGTACTACTAGCCAGTAGTCAGAGGGTACCAGGAGGGCACCGGTTGGCCGTCACCTCGACTAGGTGAGTGGGCGACGCTAGGCTCTGCAGTCCCACGGACCAGGAGGCGTTGTCGGCGACCAGGATGGAGGTGCGAGCTGTCCCACGAAGGATGATGCTGTCGGCGTCGCTGGGCCCAGGATTGGGGCAACAAGCCTTGGCAGATTTCAGGGCCACGTGGTGGGCCTAAAATGGCGTCTTGAGTGGACCAGGAGGGTCCGGGATGCTTCTCGCAAAGATGGAAGCAAGGGCCAGTCTGGAGCAACCAGACCAGCAGTGATGATTGTCGGATGTCGTCACGGAAGGGCACAAGCCAGCGGCTAGTGGCCGGACAACGTGCTGAGCAGCGAGCAGAAGGGCCTCACGCAGATCGTGGAGATGCTGGGAGACTGCACTTCGGTGCTGGAGCGGCTCAGGGTCGGGGCTTCTCGGACCCCAGAGCACTCACCAGAGAATTGCTTCGATGGTCGTGCTGGTTAAGAGCGTGCAGGTTTTGATGATGGCCGGTCCCTCGAGGTCTCGTCGCACCCACAGATCATAGCTGAGCTGATGACGTGGGTAGAGGTCAGAGGTACCAGGGAAGCCGGTTCTCGTCGAGCTGGGCCGTCGGATTCCTGAGGAAGGACGTGCAGCAAACCGCAGAGTTCTTAGATGGTGCCCGCTGATGCAGGGTGACTACTCCTTAGTCACAAGGGAGAAATCTTGAGAAGAGTCTCGAATGTCCTTTCGTAGAAAGTAGTTCTTGATGAAATGCGTTACTTACCTGTAACAGCAGTTATCCAGTATTGGTATCTTTCATAGATTCACATGCCTGAATCATTCCCCGTCGTCGGGGTAGGAGTCCCCGGTAAACAACAATAGTAATGTCACATAGACATATACTTAGTACTAGGCCAGAGGCCTCACATTAGTAGCCTATCTAGGTCCTTATGTAAAAAGGACCAAACTTAGGCCAGGAGCCAATCAGCTACCATCACCCTTCTCACCTTCCTGGAAGGAGCCCTAGTCCCTCAGATTTTCGTAAGCACAGTGCTAAGTAGTACCTACTGAGAGGGAGAAGGTGAGCCCTTCCAGGGGAGGCGGGTGGGTTGCATGTGAATCTATGAAAGATACCAATACTGGATAACTGCTGTTACAGGTAAGTAACGCATTTCTTATCCAGTATTATGGGTATCTTTCATAGATTCACATGCCTGAATCAGAATAGCAAGCAATAATGAGCACATTTCGCATAATACATTCGTAAAGACATAGTAATCTTATCATAAGTTGTTACACAGTTTACATGATACTCACAACCTGATAAGAAATGTGCGATAAATTACCTGGAAGGTGGGATGATAGGAAGAAGGCTCACCACTAATGAAATAGAAGACGTAGGACAGCCTGTCCCACTGCTGCATCCTTCATAAGTTCAGAGTCCAAGCAGTAGTGCTTCGTGAACGTATGTGGTGTCTTCCATGTCGCCGCCCTGCAAATGTCGACAATGGATACCCCAGCAAAGAGCGCCATGGAGGTGGAAACCGCTCTAGTGGAGTGTGCTCGTACTTTTGAAGGCAGAGGGAGGCCCGCCTGTTGGTGACAGAAGGCGATGGCCGCTGAAATCCATCTGGAAATGCTCTGTTTTGTTAAGGCTAAGCCTTTCCTGGGTCTGCTAAATGCAACAAACAATTGGTTGGACTTTCGAAATTGCTCCGTCCTGTGAAGGTAAAATTTGAGACATCGTTTGAGGTCCAATGAGTGAAGAGATCTTTCAGCCGCAGATGATGGATTCGGGAAGAAAGATCGTAGGACAATAGGTTCGTTGAGATGGAAAGAGGACGGAACCTTTGGTATAAACTTAGGGTTAGTCCGTAGAATGACCCTGTCGTTCTTGAACTGGATGAAGGGGTCTTGCACAGAAAAGGCTTGCAGTTCACTCACTCTCCTTGCTGACGTGAGCGCCAGCAAAAGAGCTGTTTTCCATGACAAATACTTTAGATCTGCTCTGTGGATTGGCTCAAACGGGTGTTTCATTAGTTGAGCCAGAACCACATTTAGTTGCCATGTAGGTGGAGGCGCTCTAACTGGAGGGAAAGATCTGAATAATCCCTTCAGAAACTGTTTGATTAGTCTGTTGGTCCATAATGAAGCTCCACACGAAGATCGTCTGAACCTGGATATGGCCGCCAGGTGTACCTTTATTGAAGCGTGTGCCAGTCCAGAATTGGCTAAGTGGAGCAAGTAGGGCAGAATTTGTGCCGGAGTAGAAGTGAACGGATGCAAATTCTGAGCTCTACACCACAAACAGAACCTTTTCCACTTGAGGGAATACGTCTTATTAGTACTTTCAGCCCGAGCCCGGGCTAAGACGGCCCTGCATTCCTGTGGAATATCTAAATCCTGGAACTCTCTGAACTCAGGAGCCAAGCTGATAATTTTAGAGATGTTGGATCCGGATGCTGGACTTGTCCCTGGTTCATTGTGAGGAGATGTGGGCATGTCCTGAATAGGATTGGAGGTTCCAGCGATAGAAGGTGTAGCTCCGTATACCAGTGTTGGCGCGGCCACGCTGGGGCTATCAGGATCATGGTACAACTCTCTGCTTTCAGTTTCCGGAGAACCCTGGGGATCAGGGGAAACGGTGGAAAAGCGTAAGCAAAGACGTTGCACCATGTCATCGAAAAGGCATTCCCTAGGGACCTTTTCTGGGGAAGCCAGCTTGCGTAATGTTGGCATTTCGCGTTCACTTCCGTCGCAAAGAGATCCAGGTGAGGTTTGCCCCAACGGGAGAACACCGAGTCGAGCGTCTGCTGGTCGAGCTCCCACTCGTGGCAAAGAGAACGTTGCCTGCTTAGCGAGTCTGCCAGGGTGTTGTCTACTCCTGGGACATACTCTGCCCGCAGAGAAATGTCGTGTTGTACCAGCCAGATCCAAATTTGCTGAGATTCTCGAGATAACGTCCTGGATCGAGTACCCCCCTGCTTGTTCAGGTAGTGCATTGTGGTGGTGTTGTCCGTCCTCACAAGCACTGGGGAGTTCCTGATTCGGGGCAGAAATGCTCGAAGTGCCAGGCGCACTGCTCTCAACTCTAGCAGATTGATGTGGAGTTGTTTTTCTGCCACTGACCATTGACCGTGTACTTGCAGTTCCTGCAGGAACGCCCCCCATCCTTCCAGTGAAGCGTCTGTGGTTATCACATGGGGAGAGACTGGGAGAAGAAAAGGGAGACCCTTGTTTAAGTTGTCGCCCAGAAGCCACCATCTCAGAGCTTTCTTCATGACCTGAGTGATCCTGATCCAGTCGTCGAAAGACCCTGTAGATTGGATCCACTGATTTGTTAAGGCTTCCTGGAGAGGCCGCATGTGTAGGCGACAGTGAGGAATGAGAAAAATGTTGGAAGACATCATTCCTAGCAATGATTTGAATAGTCGAACTTTGACTCTCTGTTTGGCCTGAATGTGGACAGCCAGGGTCTTCAGTTTGACCTGACGTTCTCTGGAAGGAAAGGCTTTTTCTTGTTGTGTATCCAACGTTGCTCCCAGGAAATTGAGACGTTGTGACGGTTGGAGAGTTGACTTTTCCTGGTTGAGTGTTAGGCCTAGATTTTTGAATAGACGAAGGCAGACTGAAGAGGACTTGGCTACGCCTGACCGAGTCGGAGCTTTGATGAGCCAGTCGTCTAGGTAAGGAAAGACTTGGTGATGATGCTGGCGAAGGTATGCCGCTACTGGTGACAGACACTTCGTGAAGATGCGTGGAGCTGACTTCAGGCCGAATGGTAAAACTCTGAACTGGTAGTGCCTGCCTGCCACTGCAAACCTCAGAAATTGTCGATGACTCTTGTGAATGAGGACATGAAAATAGGCATCCTGGAGGTCTAAGGACACCATATAGTCTTTTGGATTGAGTAGATGTAGTACCTCCTGGAGGGTAACCATACGGAAGGACTGCTTCTTGAGGTATACGTTTAGGTTTCTCAGATCCAGTATTGGTCTCCAGTGCTTCTTCTCCTTTTTCCTGACCAGGAAGAATCGGGAATAGAATCCTCTCCCCTTCTGACCTCGAGGAACTCTCTCCACTGCTCTTTTCTGGAGCATTAGAGAGAGCTCCTGTTGAAGTAGGCGTAGATTCTTGTGCTGCATAGGACATGGTGGGTTCGGAGGAGGATGTTCCACAAACTCCAAAGTGTGTCCGAAGCGAACTATCTGCAGCACCCAACGATCTGTTGTAATTTGCTTCCAATTGTGAAGGAAGTTGGTAATTTTTCCTCCAACTGCGAATTGTGGAGAAGAGGTGGAGGCATCCTGGAGAAAGCAGTCATTGGCGTCTGTAATTATCCTTCTTTCCTCCCTTCCCTCGAAAGGACGACTTGTTGTAGGAAGCTCGTCCTTGTTGCTGCCGCTGCTGATATTGAGGCTTGTACTGCTGAGAAGAGTTATAAGCGGACTTGTAACCTTGATAGCTGCCTCGATTCTGCTGCCCTCTACCTCTGGATCCTCGAAAGGAATTAGTTTTGTATTGTAGGGTGCCTAAGGCTTTCGCCGTGTCGGTATCCTTCTTAATACCTTGCAGCATATCATCGATATGTTCACCAAAGAGCAGTTCTCCATCAAATGGCATGTCTAGAACTTTGGCTTGCACATCAGGCCGGAATGCTGTGGCTTTTAGCCAGCCCTGGCGTCTCAAAACCGCTGCTCCTGCCAGTTGACGAAATCCTGTGGAAGCGATATCTAAGGCCACATCGATCATTTCTGAAGCAGAGCGTTCGCCCTCCAGCAAAATTTTCTTAACCTCTTCTTTCTGGTCTTCTGGGATTTCCTCTAGATATGGGGCTATATCTGCCCAAATTTGTCGATTGTAGCGACCTAGTAATGCTAGAGAATTTGCAGCCCTGACTGATAGGGCGGACATAGAAGAAAATCTTTTGCCGATGGCATCAAGTTTTCTCCCCTCTTTATAAGGAGGCGCTGTTATTGCCGCTGACGGGTTGCTAGACTTCTGCTGAGCGGCCTGTGATATGACTGAGTCCGGTTTAGTTTGGCCAGTTAAACATGCGGGAGCAGTGTCTGGGGCCTTGTACTTCCTTTCAAGTCTAGCCGGCACTGGAATGAGAGAGGAAGGATTTTTCATAATTTTAAGTCCTTGCTCCCATATATAATCAATTACTGGGATGGATCGAACAGATCTTTTGAAGGATTCCTTAAAGTCATGGAGAAAACAGTCCTGCGTTTCCGAAGCTATTTGGATGTTGAATCTTGCAGCCGCTCTCCCTACAATATTATGGAATCCCCCTAAATCTTCAGGGGGTGAATCATCCTGTACTTGCTCTGGGGATGCCGGATCCTGGTTGGCGTTATCATCCGAATCCTCATCATGTATTTCACCTTCCTCATGTTGGACTTCATCATGTCTCATTTCTTCCTCATATTCATCCTCATCAGAAGAAATTTGAGGAGGCAATTTCTCTTGCTCCGGATGCACAACCAGCGGAGGTGGTCGCTGGCGACGTTGAGGTGTTGGAGCTTCCTGCTGTGCTGGCACTCCTGAAGCAGGAGCAGAAGACGGAAATCTTTGCTTATAGTCTGAAATCAGAAACTGTAGGTCAGAGACAATTGACGCCGGGAGGCATACCATAGGCTGGACAGTGGTATGCTGCCGAACTTCTTCTTGAATTGTCACCTCTTCGAGATCTTCACAGTCTGAACTCTCATGAACCTTGATGTTAAGATGAGAGGGACTGGACGCTATGGGAAACATGTTCTCCACGTCAGGGTCTTCTGCTTCTAGAAACTGCGTTGGCAGCAGTTGCTGGACTTTGCTAGGTGAAGTCATCTCTGGTGTCACCATGCATGATGACATCTTAAAATGGGTATAGGAATACTTCAGTGACGGAGAGCCCTTTGATTGTAGATTCATTGTAGCGTCTGATGGAGCGTCTACAATAGTTGACATGTTATCATACATTCTCCTCGTCGACTGCATCGACGTCGATGATGTCCTCGTCGACGACAATGCCCTCGTCGACGGCGGCGTCGACACTGCAGAAATCGACGACGACGATGGCTTCGTCGACGGTGTCCTCGTCGACGGGCTCGACGACGATGGGGTCGTCGTCGACGGTGTCGTCGTCGACATTGTCGTCGTCGACGGTGTCTTCGTCGACGGTGTCGTCGTCGACGGTGTCGTCGTCGACGGTGTCCTCGCCGACGGTGTCCTCGTCGACGGTGTCGTCGTCGACGGTGTCCTCGTCGACGGAGCCGTCGTCGACGGTGTAGTCTTCGTCGACGAGGAAGTCTTCGTCGACGGTGGCTTCGACGACGACGAAGTCTTCGTCGACGATGAACTCGACGATGGGTTCTTCGTAGACGCTGGAAGCCTTGTCTTCGTCGACGATGAAGCAGACGTCGACGGGAGCGTCGTCGGCGGTTTTGTGAGAGGAATAACAGAAGGTATTGACCTACCCATCGTCGACGACGTTGTGGCAGTGGAAGCCATGGAGAAAGTAGACGCCGTGGATGTCGAAATGGATACTGTTGACATCGTCACAGGCAGGCCAGAAGATACCACAGCAGGCTTTTTGAAGGCTGTCATCTGAAGAGAAGGCTTGACCTTGGGATGACCCTCCATAGATTTTGGCTTCTTGTGAGGAGGCACAGCAGACTGACCTGGAGATGTCTGTCGAGGCCTTTTAGGAGAGGAGTGGAAACTTCTGAAGGAACACTCACTCTCACCTGAGGAGACTTGGTCCTTGTCCTTCAGTCTCTGGAGCCACAGAAGCAGTCACCCTTCCCTGTCTTTCAATGTCTTGACCGGGAGAGTGCGACAAATCTTACATTCCTTGGCAGAATGCTGAGGATAGAGGCAGTACAAACATTCCTCATGCTTGTCCTCTATGTGTAACCTCATTTTACTACATGAGGCACATGGCCTAAAAAGACCTTTTTTAGGAGTAGTAGACATATTAAATACTAATACTCCTTTTCCAACTGAACCTGAAGAAATAGTAGGCAAAAAACCAAAGATATAGGAAAAAACCTGAGCAGAGCTCAGTGGAGACTCCTCTGCACGACGTGCGGTAGAAAATCTGAGGGACTAGGGCTCCTTCCAGGAAGGTGAGAAGGGTGATGGTAGCTGATTGGCTCCTGGCCAAAGTTTGGTCCTTTTTACATAAGGACCTAGATAGGCTACTAATGTGAGGCCTCTGGCCTAGTACTAAGTATATGTCTATGTGACATTACTATTGTTGTTTACCGGGGACTCCTACCCCGACGACGGGGAATGATTCAGGCATGTGAATCTATGAAAGATACCCATAATACTGGATAATCAAAGATGATCTAATTTGGAAGGGTCCCCGCTCCGGCCTTTATCCTAAAGAAAGGGGTGGGTACATGACTAGGTCCTGCCCTAAGGGTGGGACCAGGAAGGGGGGTAGTTACACCCCTCTCCCCTGCCGGACTTTCCCCAGGCCAGGGCTGGCGCCCCTGGAACTGGTTCTGACCGGCAGATGCGTAGTGAGCACCGGGGTGCCACTCCGCAGTCACCTTCTCGCAAAAGCCCTACCTACCCAGAATACACAAACCCTGTCTGGGACGGTGCGAACACCGCCCTTGACAGGAAACCCTTTGTCCAAGTGCTCCTCGCTGGAAGGACTCCCAGCAGCAGGAGGTCAGACTCGTGTCTGTGGTGGCAGCATCCATTTTGTGGAGCTGAGGCTTTAGTTAACTTTAACCGGGGTTCACAGTTACGTACATGTCGTGTCCCTCTAGAAGGGCAGAATGCTAACCTCGTCGCACACAATACAACCCGAAACATTGTGGAGCGCACCTTTGGTATGTGGAAGAGCAGGTTTCGCTGCCTCCATAAGAGTGGAGGGGCCCGCCAGCACACACCAATCACCTGCTGCAAGATGATTGCAGCCTGTGCAATGCTTGAGGTCAAGAAGGGCACAGAAGTGGATATCTCTGATTATGAGGATCATGATGACGAAGAAGCAGTGCCTGAACCATACACATCTGGAGTTGCAACACCAACTGATGGCAGACACAGACAGGAAGAGGTCACACGCAACTTCTTTTAAGTAAGTAAAGAGACACAGACAGGTGGAGTATGCACCCAATGTAGTTTAATAGTGTAATGACGTAGGTTTCAAAAGCACAAATGTGCAACAAAAAGTATTTAACTTGAATGATGTCTGTCCTGGTTCACTTCACCATGAACTGTAATAGTCATTTCCGTCGACGCTTCCCAGTGCCACTTGTATGTTGCTCACCATGCTCAATGTCTTGCTGGCCTGTGGCCTCAGCGTGGCGCCTGCTCCTCCTCATCTCTGGGACAAGGGAGCTTGCAATGCTGCTCCTGCTTGTGCTCTCCTCACTTACAGGCACATCCAGAGCAGCTGTTTGTGCAGTCTGGGCATTTAACAGCACCTCAAGAGCACTGGTCATCCTGCCCATGCCCCTAGTGACCTCATTGGTGTTTTGAGTCATAGCCTCCTGCATGTAACTGCTTCTCCTGCATAGCAGGGATGTGGCAGTGGCCAGGCGGTTGATCGCTTTATTTTGGCCATGAGCACGCTGCCTTTCCTTGCGCCTTGCCGCAGATTCAGTGTCTAGTTTGGTGCAAAGCTGCTGCACCGATTGGCTAATTTCGGGCATCCCTGCTGCCATCTCTTTGTTCACTTGTACAAGCTCATTGATGCCCTTCCTTATTTCTCCGATGTTATTGTTCAGGGACCTCATTTGGCGTTGGCATGCCTGGATGGCTCTTCCCTGCATCCTCTACATTCTCACCATGGACCCCTCCAGGCCACGGAACACACTTTGACCCTCCACAGGTTCATCTGCTGGCCTTTCATTGACTCTGCGGCGTCTTGCACCACCATGGCCCACCCCTGCACTTGAGTGCGTTGTACAAGAGCTGACATCTACAGGCAAGTTGTGTGTTTCTAGAAGTGGGGCCACAACATGCCTCCTGCTTGGTTGTGATGCAGGTGTTGCATCATGCTGTGATGCTGGCATTTCAGGGGATGACAGCAACAGAGGGGATTGAGATCTGCGAGGGGACGCATGCAACTCTGGAGCCATTTCTGATTCTTGTGCAGGAGGATGGGTACTTGGTGCACCTGTGTCCTGTGGTATGTTATGGGTAGTTGGACCTGGCTCCTGACTCTCCTCCCTCTCTGGTGGTGTTCCTTCAGTCTCCTGCTAAGGCCTGCGAGACGTTTCACCTGTAGACATAGGAGCGTACATTAGCTAAGCGCTACTGTCTCACAGTGACTACAATTAAATATTTCTCACATTAGCTATATTCTCTATGCAATCATTTAGCTGACTTTGTGGTTGGTGTGCTGTATGACATGTTCTTACATTTCCTGACTACATATACCATGATGCATTGCCCCTGTATAGTGCTAGCAGTACTGGACTGGGGTTCACTTGCCCACAAAGGGTACAGGTAAGGATGATGGTATGGGGGGGAATGGTGTACATTTGTCTTACCTTTTTGCCTTGCAGCTCTGGCTGAGCAGTCTACTTCTCCCAGTCCGCAGACGCTGTCTGGTTCAATGGTTGAGGCCACCATCTCCTCTAGGTCAGTAAGGGGGGGTGCTGGGTTCTTGCCTCCGACAGTTTTTGATGCCTGCTTGTGGTGTTCAGCCAATTTTCTTTTGGCTCCTGAGGTCGTAGACCCGCTTTTTCACGTCCTCTGTGTCTCTGGTAGTCACCCCAACAGCATTAACTGTGTCCAGTATATCCAGCCAGAGTTTCCTTTTGGACGATTCTGCCACAGTGAGGGACTGCCTGCCAAAGAGTTTTTGGTGCACCTTCACCACCTCCTCAACAAGGACCTACAGCTCCATGCTGCTGAATTTGAGTTTCCTCCTCCTCTCAGGCTGCTCTTTATATTTGCTGCTTGCCATTTTGCAGTTTTAAAAGTGCACAAAACCCTTTCTGCTGCTCAGGGACTCAGCGAGCTCCAACTGCCTTTCCAATACCTTCTAATTAGTTGTTGCAATTGTAATATTTGCAAAAGGTTGGTTGGGCATAGATGATGATTCCCTTACATCAGTAGATGTTTCTTTCTGCTTTAGGATTTTTAAATATGCATGATCATGTTGCTCTTGGTGTGCTTCCTCAGTAAGGATACCTCTGGAAAGCTATTTAGTACACCGGTGATAATTAACATATCGGGCAGTGTCTTTGTTATCTCCTGAAGGTACAAAAGCAGTTCCTCAAACTCATTGTTTCGGGTGTGGTTTTCTCAAAATGTGGGTGTGGTTAAAGAGAACCCAATAGAACTGAAGCTTTTAGTTTTCATTATTGACCAACTCCATGTATTACGCTGCACAGCTCACTTCCCCAGAAAACTGAAAAGTTACATTGAAAAAGTTTAAATTATGTCATAATAGAGTTATGATAGTTGTCAAATAGGTATATGTAATTATAAGGAGTTGTAATAGCTATGTAAATTATGAATGTTGTTTAACTGTTTTGTTGAAATACATTTACAATGGTTGTCTATATTTTGTTATGATTGGTACTCGTTTGTTATCTATTTTTCAATTCTGTTTACTGCATTGTTTCCTAACTTTTCCATGATTGTCACTCCTTTAACATTATTATTTTTGTAGTATTTACTGGACTTTGTAATTGTAGTTATCAAAAACGTTAAGACTTTCGCCTTCCCAGGCACACACTGATGTATTCACTAACACACCTAGTTAAACACTGATGCATACACTAGTACAACCAAGTACTCATTGACGCATACACTGACACGCCCAAGAACACACTGATGCATTCACTCACATATTCACCCACTCACACACACCTCTGAGACTCACTGATTTATACACTGAAGCAACCAAAAATACACCAATCCATTCAATAACAAATTCACACACTCAGTAAGATAGATCACTTTATTTTGGCAGCCAAGACCATAAAAAGTACAAACACTATAAAATGCATACAATTAGCAATACATTCTCAAAAAGATCAAAAATAGAATGAGTCCAGAAATAAAAGTAGATGTGTTTATACAAACGTTATATAAAAAGGGATTAGATCAATTCATGTTGAATTCATAAATTATCTAAAAGTTGTAAAAAAAGGGGGAGGAGCCAAGATGGCGACCGGAGCAGACGTGTAGTCGCCCGGCTCCGCCGATCCTTGAGCTCCGCTAAGAAATCCTGTTGTCCTTCCTGATCGAATCCGGCGGCGGATTGTGTATGGAGACGAGCTGAGCGTGTGGACCCGTTTTTGACTTCCTGGCGTGCCCGGGTGCTGGGGAAACTCGAAGTGCGGCTCCCCGCCCCGGACCTTCGCCTGTACTGCCGCTCGTCGTCGGCTCCTGGGAATCTGATGCGATCCGCTCAGCTGGGGCAGAAGGCTCCGTGGCGGCGCCTTCACGAGTGAGGCAGTCGCCGCCGCACTACAGCTGACGTCCAATGCGGACTGCGCCTGGACTGGAACAGCCGAGTTGGGAAGCCCGTGGACGGTGGTTCCCTTTGTTGTCACTCCGGGTGGAAGGTGAGCGGCGCATGGTGTCCGGCGAACAGCACAGCGACGTCTATTGACTTATCCCACTGCCCAGCCTGCGGGGAACGGCGGATGGGAGGTGTGATCGTTTTACCCTTGGTGCTGGCGGTGTCGAGGTCTCCTGGGGATACTCGCCTATGAGGCGCCCCCCCCGGCTCCATTATCGAATGCCCGACGCCATGGTTCCCTTTGTTCTCCCGCGGCCGGAGAAAGTTTGTACGCTCCTGCCTGTCGACTGCTTTGCCCGGCCGGCGCGGGACACCGCTTTGAGAACACCGGTGCAGGAACTCGCCTCCAGGGAACTTTGACCCGCAATATCCTATGGAACTATCCTTGCCGCCCTCCGTGAACTCCGCTCGGAGATGTACGATGGCTTCAAAGCACTGGATGCTCAACTGGACACCATGTTGACCACCGTGAATCGCGAACGCAGCGCCTGCCCCAGCTGAGTGAGAATCTGCCTTTGCCACTACATGATGCTACAATGTTTCACCATGCCTGTGCTGATGCTACACTTGCGGTTGCCTCTACCGAAGCCTACGGCTTGCAGCCCTGCAGCCCCGTGACCGCTACATTGTTTCCCCTTCCCTCCGGGCGTGACTTTTTGCCGCCTGCACCACCGAGTTTATTTGGTGACTATGTGCCGACTTCTGACTGGTGGTCTTCACCCTTCTCCCAGTGGATTCTCTACTCCTCAGTGGCCGTTACGGACTTATACATGGAGGACAAAGGAACTTATGTAGATGGACGGTGGCCATTTTGGGATCCTGCTTCATCTTCTTCTTTCAGGCGGCCATATTGCCCTGATGTACGCGGGGGGAGAGGCTCTCCCGGGGAAGTCTGTGAGAGGTTACATCCACGTTTGGGACAGGGCTGAGCTGCCCTCTCACTGCCGATTGATTTAGCTGGCTGAAGGGGAGGGGGTTGAAACTGGCTTACGTGTTTACTGGGTGCGCATTGCACGACGCTTCTACACAATTGTATTGTAAGGCTATTTGATTCTGTTTTGACTTCCAGGAATGCTGATGTTTATGTTGTGGGTCTAAGTGAAGGGTTGGGATCTCCGGGCGATTTGGTATTGAGTGGGCTCCTCCCCCCCCATTCTTCTTTTTGGGACGGTAGATAGATTCGTTCTCTCTCACTCCCTATATTAAAGGTATTAATGTTCTTTTTCTTTTCCTTCTTTTCTTCTTCTTTTCTTGTCTATATTTCGGGTTTTACGGGGCGACAGGCACTCTGTGGGGCGGGGGGGCAGGCCGTAGCCTCCACAATGTTGCAGGGTGGGTGGGGTAACTTGATATTATCTTAGTTCTATGGGCCTTCTTTTCTATTTTCTGCGCTTTACTTTGGTTAGACTCCGGGTCTGGGTTGGGTATGGTAGGGAAGGGGCGACGATGTTTGGGGTGCATGAATGGTAATAGATTGTTTGCTTCTGCTTTGCACCGCCATACAGTACTGGATGTTAAACCTCCGTTGATCAATCAATCAATCAATCAGTGACACTTATAAAGCGCGCTACATACCCATAGGGTCTCAAGGCGCTGGGGGGGGGGGGGGGGGTGCCGCTACTGCTCGAACAGCCAGGTCTTCAGCTTCTTCCTGAAGGAGAGGTGGTCTTGGGTCAGGCGCAGGTCGGACGGGAGGCAGTTCCAGGTCTTGGCGGCCAGGTAGGAGAGGGACCTTCCTCCTGTAGTCGCTCTTCGGATGCGGGGGACGGCGGCGAGGGCGTGGTTGGCTGATCGGAGGTGGCGTTTGGGAGCGTAGAAGTTGACTCGGCTGTTGAGGTAGCTCGGGCCTTGGTCGTGTAGGGCTTTGTGTGCGTGGGTGAGGAGGCGGAAGGTGATTCTCTTGTTGATGGGGAGCCAGTGAAGGTCTCTCAGATGTCCGGAGATGTGGCTGGATCGTGGGATGTCGAGGATGAGTCTGGCTGAGGCGTTTTGGATCCGCTGGAGTCTCTTCTGGAGCTTGGCGGTGGTCCCGGCGTAGAGGGCATTGCCGTAGTCCAGTCGGCTGGTGACGAGGGCCTGGGTGACGGTCTTCCTGGTCTCTGTGGGGATCCACCAGAAGATCTTCCGTAGCATGCGTAGGATGTTGAAGCACGCCGAGGAGACGCTGCTGACTTGCCTGGTCATGGAGAGGGAGGAGTCCAGGATGAAGCCCAGGTTTCGTGCATGGTCTGTCGGTTTGGGTGCGGTGCCCAGGGCGGGAGGCCACCAGGAGTCGTCCCAGGCGGAAGGAGAGGAGCCCAGGATGAGGACCTCCGTCTTGTCCGAGTTCAGTTTCAGGCGGCTGGTCGTCATCCACTCGGCTACCTCTTTCATCCCTTCGTGTAGGTTGGCTCTGGCGGCGGCGGGGTTGTTGGTCAGGGAGAGGATCAGCTGGGTGTCGTCGGCGTAGGAGATGATGCTGAGGTGGTGTTTGCGTACGATGGCCGCGAGGGGGCTCATGTAGACGTTGAAGAGGGTGGGGCTCAGGGATGATCCTTGGGGGACGCCGCAGATGACTTCGGAGGCCTCTGACTTGTACGGTGGTAGGCGGACTCGCTGTGTTCTTCCGTCGAGGAAGGAGATGATCCATTCCAGCGCCTTGTCCTGGATGCCGATGTTGCTGAGGCGCCGTGCTAGGGTGCGGTGGCAGACCGTGTCGAATGCCGCGGAGAGGTCTAGGAGGATGAGGGCCGCTGTTTCTCCATTGTCCATCAGGGCTCGGATGTCATCGGTGGCGGCGATGAGGGCGGTCTCGGTGCTGTGTTTGGCTCGGAAGCCGGACTGTGAGGGGTCGAGGGATCCGTTCGTCTCGAGGAAGGCGGCCATCTGCTTGTTGACGGTCTTCTCGATGACTTTGGCTGGAAACGGGAGAAGCGAGATGGGGCGGTAATTCTTGAGGTCGGTGGGGTCCGCTGTTGGTTTCTTGAGTAGAGCGCTGAGTTCGGCGTGTTTCCAGCTCTCGGGGAATATGGCGGTGTCGAATGAAGTGTTGATGATGTCTCGCAGGTGGGGTGCGATGACAGCGTCGGCCTTGTTGAAGATGTGGTGAGGGCAGGGGTCGGTTGGTGATCCGGAGTGGATTGAGTTCATCGTGCGGATGGTGTCTTCGGTGCTGATCGGGGTCCAGGCGTGGAGGGTGGTGGTGGGGGGGGGTGGCTGGTCGGTCGTGGTGTGCGTTGGTTGGTTGTTGAAGCTGCTGTGTATGTCTGTGATCTTGTTGTGGAAGTAGGAGGCGAGGGAGTTGCAGAGGTCTTGCGATGGGGTGATGTCGTTGTTTCCTGCGTTGGGGTTGGAAAGCTCTTTCACGATGTTGAAGAGTTCCTTGCTGTTGTGTGCGTTGTTGTCCAACCGGTCCTTGAATGCTGTTCTCTTGGCGGCGCGGATCAGCTGGTGGTGTTTCCGGGTGGCAAGTTTGTAGGAGGTCCTGTTGTCCGGTGTCGGATTCCTTTTCCAGACTTTCTCGAGGGCTCAGCAGTTCTTCTTGGAGCTCTTGAGTTCGTCGGTGAACCATGGGGCCTTCTTGCTGCCGGGTCTGCTAGGCGGGGTCCTCAGCGGGGCGAGTTCGTCCGCGCAGTTGCTGATCCACTTCGTGATGTTATCGGCGGCCTGGCTGGGGTTCGCTGAGCTGGCAGGAGGGTGTTGGCTCAGGGAGGTGGCGAGCTGGTCTGCTGTGATCTTGTTCCAGCTTCTGCGGGCGGTGTGTTGCTGGTGTTGGTGGGTCGTCGTTCTCTTGAAGGTGAAGTGGACGCAGCTGTGGTCCGTCCATTGAAGCTCTGTGGCGTGGCTGAAGTCGATGTCTGTGCTGGATGAGAAGACGGCGTCGAGTGTGTGTCCGGCGAGGTGGGTGGGGGTGGACACCAGTTGCTTGAGTCCCAGGTTGGCGAGGTTGTCGAGCAGGGTGCTGGTGTTGTGGTCGTTGTTGTTCTCCAGATGGAAGTTGAGGTCTCCGAGGAGGATGTAGTCAGCGGAGGGGAGGGCATGCGGGCTGACGAAGTCGGCGATGTCCTCGCTGAATTGCGTGCGTGGTCCAGGGGGTCGGTAGATCAGGGTGCCTCTGAGGGTGGTGTTCGGGTTGGTGTGGATCTGGAAATGCAGGTGTTCGGCGCTGGTCAGGGTGTTGTCGGTGCTGGTCGTGACACGGATGGTGTTCCTGTGGATGATGGCGATGCCTCCTCCCATCTGGTTGGCGTTTCGGTCCCTCCGGACGATCTTGTAGCCCTCTGGGATAGCGATGGCGATGTCGGGAGCTGAAGAGGCGTTCATCCAGGTCTCCGTGAGGAAGGCAACGTCAGGGGCTGTGGCGTCTAGAAGGTTCCAGAGTTCGATGGCGTGTCTGTGGACGGAGCGGGTGTTGAGCAGGATGCACTTGAGGTGGGTGCTGCTGGTGTTCGACTTGGCGGGTGCTGGTGCGGGGCTGGTCCGGATGCAGGTGAATTTGCAGGCGTGGCAGCTGAAAGGTCCGTGGGTATGTCTTGGAGTGGCTTGATGGCATTCCGGTAGTCGGCCGGTGTTGAGAGCGAAGAGGGTGGCGGCGGAGTACGTCTGGCGGGTCGGTCGGGGTCTTCGGGGGCCAGGGGTCCTGGCGCTGGTCGCGATCCGGTCGCGGACGGGCGCAGACGGGCTTACCTTTGGCGCGCCTTCGGCGCACAATCGGCGCGCCCGCTGCGCGTGACCGCTGCGCGTTCGCACGGTCGCCATTTAAAGGCGAAGTGCGCGGGTGGGCGGAGCAGCTGGGAGGCGGGAGCGGGGAGGGAACAGAAGAGAAAAGGGGCGGGGCTGATGGCGGTGGCGGGAAGCGGGAGCGGGGAGGGAGAGCGGAGGGCGGCGAGGTAGGCGGGCACACAGGAAGGAGACAGGCACAAATGAAAAAACACGAAGAAAAACTGGGCACTGGGTACAGGCAACAATGCAGGTCAAAAACAGAGGCAAAACAGTAGACAAACGCTCTTACGGCAACCAAAAAACAAGCACAAATTTCCGACAGAAATCGGCAAAAACCAAGGGGAGCGCTCAAGGCGGCAGCGAGGCCGGCGCTGGGGCAGAGGCAGGCACAGGAGCACACGCAGCAGCTGGTGGCCGTGCGGCGCGGGGGTGTCCCACAAGTGGGTCACACTCACCTGCGTCGCACGGTCGCCATTTAAAGGCCAAGTGCGCGGGTGGGCGGAGCAGCTGGGAGGCGGGAGCGGGGAGGGAACAGAAGAGAAAAGGGGCGGGGCTGATGGCGGTGGCGGGAAGCGGGAGCGGGGAGGGAGAGCGGAGGGCGGCGAGGTAGGCGGGCACACAGGAAGGAGACAGGCACAAATGAAAAAACACGAAGAAAAACGGGGCACTGGGTACAGGCAACAATGCAGGTCAAAAACAGAGGCAAAACAGTAGACAAACGCTCTTACGGCAACCAAAAAAAACAAGCACAAATTTCCGACAGAAATCGGCAAAAACCAAGGGGAGCGCTCAAGGCGGCAGCGAGGCCGGCGCTGGGGCAGAGGCAGGCACAGGAGCACACGCAGCAGCTGGTGGCCGTGCGGCGCGGGGGTGTCCCACAAGTGATGTTTTCAGATATAACGTCGCCTACCCGTAGTGTGAAGTTACTGTGCGGACTCGAATCCTCTTATTATCTTATCTTCACTGCCTTCTTTTGATGAAAACGACAAAAAAAGATTGAAAAATTAACCTTCATTTATCCTCTCCCCCGGTGGCATGACTCTTTCCAATGTACTGTTCATTGCTTGCTACTCTGATTATATCCGCGGGGGGACTGTATTGCTTGCACTTGTGCTGATGTCACACCGTGGCCGGCCTGAAGGTTGTGGGCCCGTATTTGTTCTGTTACTCAGGCACAATAAAGGTTTTCAAAAAAAAAAAAAAAAAGTTGTAAAAAATACCTAAATATTTATAAACGGAAATGTCACTGTAACTAGTTGTTAACAGGGCAGTTGAGAAAGTGCAAGATAACAATACACTTCAATAAAATCAGGTGATATGGCGACATAAAGCTTTGGTATGAAGCACCCATATAGTGGGAGTACAGTTTAGACTTCAAATTCATAAACCAAGGGAAGATACTAAAATGGTCACCTTCATAACATCCTTCACACTTTCGACATAATGGGCAAGCTTGGAGGTGGACCAGAGGCGTCTCCATTAAAACACTCATTGAGAATTCATCAGTGATGTCATTGGCCAGGTCTTGAGTGATGTAACATGTAAGGTCTTGAGTGATGTAACATGTAAGGTCATAAGCAGTGCATTGTGGGGGCGTAAGTTATAGTAAGCTAACTATAACTGCTAAATTTCTCTGGTTTTGTATGTGTAAAACGTGAGCCTAACTATAACGTTCCTGTGACCTTCGGGGTTTTTTTTAGGGAATTTATAAGGTTTTTTAACCCTAATTCCTAACTATAACGTCCCTGTAATTTTCGTTTTTTTTGTGAATTTCTAAGTTCTTAAAATCTATTTCCTATCTATATTATCCCTGTAGCCTGTTTTATTCAGTGAATTTGTAAGGGTTCTTTAAAATTTTATTTCTAACTATATCATCTCTGTAACCTTAGTTTTTTTCAGTGAATTTCTAAGGTTTTTTAATGTTAATTCCTAACTATAAGGTTTTTGTATCCGCTGGTGGCCATCCGGGGGGTCCCTGTGGCCCCCTCACTTCATTCTTAAATTAGCCCAGGAGATAGTGGTCCATAGTGCTGTGGGAAGCTAAGCAGACACCTCCTGCATAAATTCAAAGCACTGCCCTGAGGAGGTGGCAGTCCCTGAGTTTTTATAAGCCTGAAGAAGGGGTTCCTGTGCACCTCCTCCTATTTTTATATTATTTCCTCAGGACCTAGCCTGCCGGGGTCATTAAAAAACAAGCTTGAGAGCCTGCACTTGTTTTTCTTTTATTTGTCCTGTGTATTCACAATTATTGCAATTTCGCAGCAACTGTTTTATTTTTCATAATGTTTTTTTTTTAGCATGGCAGGGACCCAGGGGGAGCCCCAAAACCAAGGTTTTGGGGTCAGGGTAGCCCTACCCTGCCCCCCTTTCTCTTTCCTTTTTTTTGTTGGACTCAGCTGAAGCAGAGTCCCAAGATGGCTGTCAACACCTCCTGGCTGGAGTGCTGGCAGCCAATCAGAGTGCTGCATTTCCCTGCACAAGCTTGTTACTTTTCGTGAAATCTCTGCAGCCATAGATATTAATAACTTTATTTTCTTACTGAATGGATTTTTTTTTTTTTAAATATATTTTTATTGCAGAATTATAAACGACAGGATACAATTAATCAGCCAGTACACTTGTGAGATCCCCCCGTCCAATAAGAATTCCCAGTCGTACACAGCCATTCAGCCCGCATCCCGGAGGCCGGGCGGCATACTACGTCGTTCAAGAGGAACACATCACAGTGCACGTCCCATAGGGACCCTGGTTGAAAGATCGTTTTGCGTATCTGCTTTTACCCCCCCACCCACAACAACACTCCCGTCAGCCATCCCAGTGATAATCAGTGATATCGCCCTTGTCGGGACCTGCCCTAGGCGCTCTGGGTCGTCACACCTGGCCGCTCTACCAGCCATTCCACACTCCACATAGTACCCACCGTCCCAGTAGATCCAAGGCCCTAACAAGCGACCATCTAACGGCTTCCGGCCCTCCCCAAACACCCTTCAACCCCCCCCCAAAGCCCCTCCTCCCCTGGCAACTGCTAAGGTGTGTGCCTCGTCCTGTCGGATTGGATGGGTCCACTACAGTGCGTGGTACCATACTTCTGTGTTCGCCCCGCGGTGTCCAGCGGCTTAGTTCTCGCCATCCTCATCCTCTACCAAAGAATCACGCAAAGCCTGTACCACTAACTCCCATGCACGCGCCGCATCCAATGCCCTCTCATTCCCCAACTTTACAGCTTGCTTCATCCGGAGCACACTCTCGCAGTCAGACCACCGCAGCAGCTCATTCTTCCATCTACGCAGTGAGGGTCCCCCCCTGGACTTCCAATGCCACGAAATTTCCCTCTGTGCCAATATCAGGCCCAGGTCTATGAATTTGCTTGTCACCTTGGTGCGTTTAGTATGCGGGAACCAGAGCAGTAGGCACGCCGCCATGTCGAATTCCACCTCCCTGTCAGTCACTTCATTCAGAAGTTCCCCTACCTCCGCCCAATAGGTCCCTAGTTGTGGGCACCCCCAAAACAAGTGGTCCATGTCCGCTCCCGGGGACGAACACCGTGGGCAACAGGCATCCGGCACCTGAAAGTACCGCTGTAATTTCTCAGGAGTTAAATAAGCCCTATGAAGCACATAGAAATGTACCTGCTGAAAGCGCGCATTTCTAGTGCCCTTCCACGTGCGCCGCAGGATGTGGCCCCATGCCGTATCCGGTATGGGCCGGCCTACGCTCACCTCCCATTTAGCCTTGAGCCCTTGGAGTGGTTCCAGCCCCTCGTTCAGCATCCTATTATGGAGGCACGTCACAGCTTTGAACGTACCAGCCGCCATCACCACATATTGGCACGCCATAGTCGTCGTGGGTTCCATGAGCCCCCCTTTCCAGTGCTTTTGTATGGCAGCCACTACTGCCGCGTGTAGGAGGAAGCCCCCATCAGGCAGCCCGAACTGGTCCCGGAGCACTTCGAACGGCGCCAAAGCCCCGTCTATGTACAGGTCGCCCACCATCTGCAGTCCCGCCTCTTCCCAATCCAGCAACGGGGACCAATCTCCTCCGTGCGGCAAAGCCATCAACATTCCGATCGGGATCTCCGGGGCATAAGCCCGCGATGCCCTCGCTCTCCGAAGGC
This sequence comes from Lissotriton vulgaris, assembly GCF_964263255.1. Lineage (NCBI taxonomy): Eukaryota > Metazoa > Chordata > Amphibia > Caudata > Salamandridae > Lissotriton > Lissotriton vulgaris. The sequence continues at coordinate 24,671,305 of NC_141685.1, forward strand.
TCCGCTGCCAGCACAGCCGGAGCGTCCGCTCTTCCATGGTGAGGGCCCGTAACTCGAGCCTCTGCTGCATGATGATGTAGGACAGCACGTGGCGTTGTATTCCCCGATCCCGGTCCTCCTCCGGGCCCCGGAACACCCTGGCTACGTTCTGTGTAAGGACCTGCAACTGCGCCGCAAGATAATACAGCTCGAGGTCGGGCACAGCCATGCCCCCTTCCAGCTTGGGGCGAAGTAGCGTGCTCAGGGCCACTCTACGGCGGCCATGCCCCCATAGAAAGCCAATTATAAGTGACCGCAGTTCTCTAAACACCCCCTGGGGAATCCAGACAGGCAGCGTTCGGAAATAATAGAGGAAGCGGGGGAGCGCCACCATTTTCAACAGTGCAATCCTGCCCAGGACTGTCAGCGGGAGGGTCGACCAGAAAGACAAGCTGCCCCACAGCGCCCGGACACAGCGGCCAATGTTGCCCTCCAATAGGTCCGCAGTCGCGTGGTAAATGCGGACACCCAAATAGGTGATGCAAGAGGGTTCCCATACCACACCCAAATCGCTGCTAGGGACTGGCGATCCCGCTCTCAGCGGGAACACACAAGTCCTCGCCCAATTGACCTTAAGGCCCGACAGCCGGCCGAACTCAGACAACAGATCCATCGCTCCGACCAACGCCCCCGAGGTGTCAGCTAGGTACAGGAGCAAGTCATCCGCATATAGCGATATATAATGCCACTGCCCGCCGCTGACTATCCCCGTGTATCGGTCACCTGACCTCGCATGGACCGCCAAGGGTTCCATCGCCAGGGCAAACAATAGGGGGGAGAGAGAGCATCCCTGTCGTGTTCCCCTGCCCACCGGGTACGCCGCAGACACCAGGCCGCCCAATCGTACTCTCGCCGTCGCCGAGGTATATAAGACCCTCGTCCACCGTCGAAACCCCTCGCCCATGCCAAACCTCTCTAACACTCCATCCAGGAAAGACCATTCCAAACTATCAAAGGCCTTCTCGATGTCCACAGACAGAACCGCCGGGGTTCCCTCCCCGTCCAAGATGGCGTCCATTATTCCCACCAGGCGGCGGATATTCAGCGCCGTGCTCCTCGTGGGTATAAACCCGGCCTGGTCCCTATGTACCAGGCCCGTCATATGCGGGGCCAGCCTGGTGGCCAGGATCCGGCTCAGGATCTTATAATCCACCGTCAGCATGGACAGCGGGCGATAAGACCTCACATCCGCGGCATCCCGGCCAGGCTTGAGGAGCGGTACAATCAAGGCCTCCCGCATGGACCCAGGCAATGCCCCCGTCTCGAAAGCTTCCGTATACACCACCAGCAGCCTGGGCGCCAGGCTGTCCACATATTGTTGATAGAATTAAATCGGCAGTCCGTCCACCCCGGGCGTCTTGTTGCGGGCCATATGTTTGATGGCCACCCGTATTTCCGTGAGCGTGATCGGGCTACCCAGCTCCCTCGCGTCTTCCTCGTCCAGGACCGGAAGCTGCCTCTCCCCCAGGTATTCCGCGATGTCCTGAACCCCCACTCCCAGCTGACTCTGGTATAATTCCTCATAATACCCCCTAAATCGTTCCAATACCGCTGCCTGGGAGTACACCATCTCTCCCTGCGCATTATTAATGCTGAGGATCGGGCAGCCCCTAAGTTCCGGGTTAGCTAGTCTGGCCAAGAGGGTACCCACCTTGTCCCTTTCTGCATGTGCTCTTATGATGTACTGCCTATAGTCATAACACCTTAAACGTTCAGTCTCGGTGGCAACCACTTCCTTCGCTTCCAACAACTGGGCCTGTAGATCAGGCCTAGCCGGCCTGCGGCGCTCCAGGTCCCTCAAAGTTTCTTCCGCTTTCATTAGGTCATTCAGCACAGTCGTGCGAGCATTCGAGAACCTACCCAAACATACCCCTCTCACCACCACTTTCATTGCATCCCATTCAGTGGACCTACTCGTAGCCGTGCCCTCATTCACTCCGAAATAACTATCAATGCCTTGCCGAACCGCGTCGCTGAACACAGAATCCTCAAGCGTCTCCGGCCGAAGCCGCCATGTTGGTATCACTGAGCGCTCCCTCTGCCACTGAATGTGCACCAATAGGGGGTTATGATCGGATATAGTTCTAGCCAGGTACTCCGCATGGGAAATCAATGGGGCTAGGGATCCCCCGCAGAGCACCGAATCTATCCTGACATGCAGATCATGGAGAGCGGAATAAAAGGAATAATCCCTGGCTCCCCTGTGCCGCTCCCTCCAGACATCCAGCAACCCCCATCGTTCCTGCCAGTCCTTCCTGTGCGCGGCCAGCCTGCGCACCGGAGAGTCTACTAGGGGGGGATGGGACCTATCCAGAGCAACATCCGTGATCGAGTTGAAGTCCCCCCCTAACACTATCGGACCCGCCAGGAAAGAGGCCAAGGACCCCGAGAGACTATCAAAGTATCGGCCTTGGTCAGTGTTCGGTGCATAGACACAGCAGAAAACCACATCCCGTCCATATAACCTCCCCTCCACCGCCACAAACCTGCCATCCGGATCTACTACTTGGTTCAGCACTTGAAAGGGTATCCCCGCCCTCACCCAGATCAACACCCCCCTGGCATACGCTGAGTAAGTGGTGCCAAACACCTGGCCCCGCCATCTTTTCTGCAAGGCAGCGCACTCTTTTTTGGTGAGATGAGTCTCCTGGAGCATAGCAATGTGAACCCCCCTGCGTACCAGATATGCATGTACTTTGTGACGTTTCACCATAGTCCGCAGCCCCCGGACATTCCACGTTAGGCATTTCAAATTAGGTAATGTCCCCATTCCAACCTCGTACAGTCCGATTCAAATAACGAAGGTCCATGGCCCCCCCAATGCAGTTGCCCCCCCCCGAACATTCCCAAAACTGAAACACTTCCCAAACCCCACTCCCCAGGACAGAGCACACGAACCCAATGGCCGCCCCCATCCAAACCTTGAACCAACTTCTCACACTCTTACCCTGTGGTCTCCACCACAGTCGGCCTTAAGGGCCCAAGGGGGGTGAGTCGTCGCCGACCCCAGCTAGCGGAGCCCGCGCCCCGCACCTTCATCCCCTCCAAAGCACCCAGCTCCCCCTCCCGGCAACCCGCCCTCCATCAACAGGATATCACCCTACCATGAAGTCTCGATCTAGTCCCAATTCTATCTCAGCCGCAGAAAATACCATCCGATGTCTGTGGGGTTACTATCGGCCCCTTCGAGCTTTCCGCCTCTGAAAGTTCCTCTCCCGTCCTGCTGCCTTCCCCTCCCGAGTCCGTTTCTGCCCGTTCGCTGTTCTGTTGCGACCCTGTAATGGCCGCCGTCGCTGCGAGCGCATCCCTCTTCTCCGCCGCCATTTAAGCCTCCCGTTTCTCCCGCTGGCGCCTGTTGCGGGATCTGATGCGTTGTGACTGCCTCACCCGGGGCTGCTTGGGTTGGTCTCGCCTACTTTTATGCGATCTGTCCGTCCCCGCTCTATATGACTCGAGCCATTGCCAAACTTCATCCGGAGTCTGAAAAAAGTGCGTCGTGCCATCCATAATGATCCGCAGCTTGGCTGGGTAGAGCAAGGAGTACTGGATGCCTTCCTCCCTGAGCTCCTTCTTCACCGCGAGGAACGATGCCCTGTTCTTCTGGACCACTTGAGTGTAATCCGGGAAGATCGTTACCTTACTGTTCTCCACCTCATACGGGCCCGACATCCTGGCCCGCTGGATGAGGAGATCCCGGTCCTTGTAGTGGAGGAGCCGCACCACCATCGGTCGGGGGGGGGGGGGGGGCGGCCAAGCCCCGGCGGGCGAGCAGGCACCCGGTGAGCTCGCTCCAGAGTGAAAAAAGGAGTAAGCCCCTCCGGTGCCACCACAGTGCGGAACCAGTTCTCCATGTAGGCCACCGCATCCTCCCCCTCAATCCGTTCCGGCAGGCCTACGACCCGCACGTTGTTCCGTCTATTGCGGCCTTCGGCATCCTCCGCCCTCCGCTCCAGTGAGTCCAGTCGGGCCAAAATGTCCGTGATCCTGTGCTCCGCGGTCACCACCGATGGCTTCAGGTCCAGCAACAGTTGGTCATGGTCCTTGACCCTGTCCGCCAGCTTCGCGTGATCCGCGCGTAGCAGCCCCAGGCCCGTGGCCACTTGGGCGATGTCATGGTGCAATGCTTCCTTAGTGGAGGTGATCGCATCAAGGATGGCATCCAAACGCCGGTTCAGCCGCTGTTCCTGATCAAGCTCCGGGGAGGGACTCTCACTCAGCCGAGTCGATGTCGCCGAGTCCCCCTCGCGACTCCCGGGCATCGGCCCTCCGATCGCCGCCATGTCAGGGTGCTGCGTCACAAGTCCAGTCGCCCGTTTTGCGATTACGCCCGTGGTTCCGTGCCGGTCTCCGGGCACCGGGCAGTGCAATGTCCCCGCCGACGCTCTCAGGAGCAATGGCCAGGTGGACGGGCTCCGTTCCGTCACCCCCCTCCGAAGCCTGAGGGGGGAAGGATGAGTCTTAGGGCGGTGGCCAACGAAGGTCCCCGAGCTCCTAGGTTGATCAGGTCAGCGTCCCCTGGTCTCAGGACACAGCACCGCCGATCCTAGTGCCTCGGGCAGCCGAGTGCAGGATCTCTTGCCACTTGGCGACAACTTGGCTCAGGGCTGAAGTTCGGGACCGTCCGACCTCCTCGCCGCCATTTTCTTCTCACCCTCGGCAACACCTCGGCCGCCTCTTCTCACGATCTGCTCGGGGCCAGCAGTCCCCCAACGACCCTCCGATTGCGCCCAGCTGTCCCCTTACACTGCAGAGGGCAGGAACGTCGTCTTCGGGTCGCCTAGGGTCCAGAAAACAGGAGAATTAGCGGGATTCCGCGCGGAGCTGCGAGCTCACGCCGCCATCCCGATCGGCGTCCAAGCCACGCCCCCTACTGAATGGATTTACACCAAATAACTGAAAGTGTGATCTGAGAAACTAAATCTTCCTTTCTACCAAATTTGGTGTAACTCCATCCAGTGCTTTGGGTTGCAGCTTCGAGTAAATGTCATATGGGAACTAACATGGGAAACACACTTTTTTGACCCTCCCACTTGACTGAATGCCCGAAACTTACCATGCGCAACAAGATTTACAGGAGCAATTTTTAGGGAAAATTTCATGATGATTTGTCGAATAGCGCTGAAGACCTAGGTATTTCCCCCTATTATGTAGCATAAAAGGTGACCTATTAGAGGATGCACTTAACGTGCACCTTGGGGCAATGCACCTTTTACCAATGACCACCATATTACTTGAGAAATTCCTTATGGATATTGTTTTTTTAATGTTAACATTTAACCAGGTTACATCCACTTTCTTGTCCATACCCTTTCCTTACTTGCACATATAACTATCTTCACTCATTTGGGAACATATTTTCACCTCTAAACTTCTGCCCTTCTTTTTGTCTCTCTCTTCTCTATTTTTGCTTTCCCGCTTTTCCCTTTCACTCTGGTTTTCCAATCCCTCTCCCCCTCCCCTATCTATGTCCCTCACCCTAATATGACCTCTTGCACTTGGGTCTTTGTCTAAACCCTCTACTTCCTTTTTTCTTCTTATAATCATGGTACATACGTTTCTGGACTAATCATGCATTTATTATGTACAGCCTGAGAAAGCCCTCGGCCAATTAGGCACAACACTTGTCGGCTGTTTGCTTTTCTTCCTTTCCTCTGTCTATGACCGTGCATCAAACAAAAGGATAAAAAATATACAAATGCATCCTTCCTTCGCAAAAAACCCTGGCAAACATGTTGAACAAGCTCATGGGTGCAGCTCCTTGAGGAGAAAGTGCCAAACACATATTGGGTCCTGCCTTTGATGTGGCCGCTCTTCGAACAGGAACCACCCATTTGCTTGCAACCGCCAAAGATATAGGCAAGTCACAAGACACTTTTCCTATGGAAAACATAGTCCTAACTATAACTACCCGCTGGTGGCCACCAGTAGGTAATGTATATATACATATGTATGTATATATATATATATATATATATATGTTCCAACAAATGAGCCCTTGAGCTCTGAAAGGGCACACAACGCTCTCCCCCACCATCCGGTTGTAATGCCTTGCGGACGCTCGCATTCCTGACTTTCATTCAATATCCACCATGTCTGACGCGTTTCAAGGCAGTTCCGCCCCTTACTCATGGACTCAGCACAGAGGGATATGAAAACTCACAGCTGCTTACTGTCTGACCATTTCTTGAAGGAAAGAACTCCCACAGAGGGTAGTGCACATTTCAAGACAACCAGCAGCATGTTGGTAATTGTGGTCCAGAAGAGGGGAGTGCAGTGATCGCCATAAGTAGGCTCAGTCCCCCTGTTGGTTGCAGCTTCAATTATCCTTAAGTAGGAAAGAAAGTTAGGTTTGCGTGCTGTTGTTCACCTTGGCAGAGCATGCTTCAACGAAAGGAAAGTGTTTCCCTTCAGAAGCCTTTCCAGTACTTCAATAAAGGGTCGAAAAGTGAGCAGCCATGAGTTTTCATTTCCCTCTGTGCAGAGTCCATAAATAATGGGCAGAGCAGCCTTGAAACGCGTCGGACATGGTGGATATTGATTGAAAGTCAGGAATGCATTACAACATGGTGGGGGAGAGCGTGGTGTGCCCTTTCAGAGCTCAATTGTTGGAATATATATATATATATATATATATATATATATATATATATATATATTGAGATAGAGATAGATATGTATGTACATATATATTTATGTGTTTATACATGTATATATGTACAGGGCTTGGATGGCACTATGCTAATCCTGTGCTAAAAATTTGAGGTGAGCAGATTCAGGATGTAGCCTTGCGGGATAGGGTCTACAGGTCCAAAATATGCTCAGGGTGGGGGCCATATGGGGTCCCATCCCATTAAAAAAAAAACTGTCCCTTGGGCACCTGGTGCTGCTCTACCCTCGATGATAGTCATGCTCCTGGCTACCATGCCTTTTTCGTTATTTCAAGACACAGAGTGGAATTGACAGATTACGTAAATATCTGCTTTGAATAAAGTAACCATCCTGTTATGCATTAGTTTTATAAAGACTGTTCTATGAGCCGTGAAGAAGTCTCATTCCTGAGACGAAACGCGTTGGCTAAAAAAGAAAAAACTAATTCGTAAAATTGGATCTTTTAATCTGCTTTGGATCATCATAATAAAGAATTGAAAGAGAAACATCATTCAAGTCCGGGCCTGTTTATTATGGGATTAATTCTTTTTTAATTGACTGAATGACAGTATAGACTGCTGAAGGCACAAACAGGGGTTCCCCTCCCCTTAAAAAAAAACACAGCCCTGGGTGTTGGGGTCTCCAGGGCCTTAATTGATTGATTTGAAAATTTGAAGAGCACACGAATGCCCAAGGGCATCTAGGCACTAAGTCGATGTAGAAAACCATAACTTCCGATGATATCAGGCTCTAACTTGGAGGTAAAAAGCCAGGTACAACTTTCCTGAATGATAATAGCGAGGGGCTACTTTTTATTGTAATACGAAGAAGGTTCTAGGTCTTGGCAGTCTGCAACAGGATGCTTCCCCCCCCCCCCACCTGACCGGCTTGAATTTAGGGACCTGATCAATGTTGCCTGACCAGATCTCAGGCTCCTGGCTGGCTCATACCGTTTCAGATGAGATTTAAAAAGTATGGTCCTACACCATGGAGGGCCTTATAGGCTAGGTAAACTGACTTAAACCGTACCCTTTTCTCCATTGGTAGCCAGTGGAGGGCTCTTAGTCTGTGGGCAACCGGATCTGGGGATGTCCAGCACCAACCAAGCTGCTTCGTTCTGTAGACGCTGGAGTTTTGTCACATGTTGGATTTGTATCCCAGCATACAATGCATTGCCGTAATCCAACCTGGCAAGGCCAGTGCCATTACTAGTGTTTTGCATGATTCTTTGGGAATAAAAGGCAGTAGCCTTCTTTAGGCTCAGGGAGAGGCCCCCATGGCCCCTCTCCCCTTCTGTTCTACATTTTGGCCACAGGTTTGGTCTCCACAGGGCCTAGATTAGTTCAGGGAGGCGGCCCCATGGCCCCTTCCTCCTTTAAAAAAAAATACCCTGGGTGATGGAGTCTTGATGATAAACAATGTTTATTTAGAAAATAATCTCTAAACCATACATAAAACAATGGATCCACAAAGCAATAAGATAATTAAACCACAATTCATTTTAAACACTCTATACAATTTTAAAACCGTTAAAACCTAATATTGGGATACTCCGTATTTTAAAATCCTCCTTAATTGACTCCATTACAGATTCTTTTGTTGCTTTCAGAAACTTCCCTAACACAATTGTAATATCCAAAAAAGACATTTTTGTAAGGAGATCAATAGCATCCATACGTGTATTCACCTTGTGATGGAGTCTTATGAGGCTCGGCGAGATTGGCCACATTGGGGGGGGGGGGGGGGTGGCTTTACATATGTAATAAAATATTATTTTAAGTTATTTTTAAAAAAAACTAGAAATTCACTGGAAAGATCAAAGGTTATCTGAAATCTGGCAGAGACAATCTTAATGTATGCCTTTCTGCAAGTACAGCATTTTAAAACATATTACTAGTTGTACTACACTCTGGGGAAAATACCTAAATGGATTGGAACCAGAAATGAGCACTGTCCCCGATGCCATTCATACGGGGCACATTTGATACGCTGGTTGCAAAGTGCCCAGCCCTAGGTGGTCTAATTGGGGACATTACTGAGTTCCTTGAGGGAAGACTGGGACTATGTATAGTACAGAGCCTGTAACTTCTATTACTGGGAATTAGTAATGAATCAATCCCTAGCCAAGAACAGGCATCTGTGTTTATTGTAATGACGGATTTTCAGCTGAGCTTGGCTACGGCATGGCAAGACCTCTCTGCACCATCGGTCCAACAATGGCTCACTCTTCTAATAGCTATTTATCATACGGAAGTGGCAGTATATGCAACAACAAAAAAGGAGAGGGGGCTAGGAGGAAAGGGTCATGGGTGTGGGCACCTCTGACGGGTGGGTGGCTACACTTGAAGAGGGATAGTAGAGCATCTTTCTATTCTCATTAAGATGTGGGAATGGGGTCAGTTGGGTACATTTTTCCACAGGTGTCTTCTACGTGGGAAAGATAGGAATATATGTATAAATGTTTGATCAGTGTATAAGACGTGACATGAATTAATCTTACGAATGGACTGTCCACTTGGAGGAGTGTGTTAAAACGTAAGCTATAAAATGTGCAATAAAGATATGTTTAAAAGAAAAAAGGAAAACATCAAGTCATTCTCAAAACTGTTGCAGAAGTAACCCATGAACCTTAGAAGAGGGGCTGTGAACTGTGCTTGGTATAACCAAAGACCTATTTGAGGAATTATCAATGTCAGCTTTTTGAGATTGGAAGTAAACCAGTTTTGCTCTTACTATAAGTGGTTTAAAACCACTGCAATGGATATGGCTATTGGCAAAGGGTATATTTTTAAGGTTTTTCACTGTGTGGGTTCTCTCATGTCGAAAGACATCCATTTTACAACTCAAGTGTTTCTCACATTCAGAACAGCTATAAGGATTTGGCCGAGGACGCGTTCTTTCATTTTCATTGAAATTAATGTTATGAATAAAGATTTTCTGGCATTCAGAACACTCATAAACACTTTTCCTTTATAACATGGCTCTTCCAACTGAATCTTTACATGCCTTCATAACACTCATATTTATTTTAGCTAGTATGGGCTTTTACATGTGGAGTGAGAATTATTTTATAACTAAAGCTTCTCTGGAATTCAAAGCAGAGAAGATGTTCTTCCCCCATTGTGTGTTCTCTCATGAACAGTAAGGTGACTTTTCACACTGAAGGTTTTCTGGCATTCAGAGCACTGATGAGGTTTTTCCCCAGGGTGAGTTCTCTCATGTAAAGTTAGAATGAGTTTATGACTGAAGCTTTTCTGGCATTCAAGGCACTGATGAGGTTTTTCCCCACTGTGAGTACTCTCATGTAAAGTTAGACTAAGTTTATGACTGAAGCTTTTCTGGCATTCAAGGCACTGATGAGGTTTTTCCCCAGTTTGAGTTCTCTCATGTAAAGATAGACTGAGTTTATGACTCAAGGTTTTCTGGCATTCAAGGCACTGATTAGCTTTTTCCCCAGTGTGAGTTCTCTGATGTAAAATAAGACTGGCTTTATAACTGAACTTTTTTTGGCATTCAGAGCACTGATAAGTTTTTTGCCCAGTATGTGTTCGTTCATGGTGAGTGAGACTAGCTCTTTCACTAAAGTTTTTGTGACATTCAGAGCACTGATATGGTTTCTCCCCAGTGTGAGTTCTCTCATGGAAAATAAGACCAGTTTTCAGCCAATAGCTTTTCTGGCATTGGGAGCAGTGATATGGTTTTTCCCCGGTGTGGGTTCTCTCATGTTGAGTGAGAAGGTATTTACGACTAAAGTTTTTTGGGCATTCAGAGCACTGATGGGATTTCTGCCCAGTATGGGTTAACTCATGCCGTGTGAGAACTTTTTTCGAACTGAAAGTTTTCTGGCATTCAGAGCACTTATGAGGTTTTTGCCCAGTATGCGTACTCTCATGTTGAGTGAGATCTGTTTTACATTGGTAACTATTTAGGCATTCAGAGCACTGATAAGGTTTCTCTCCAGTGTGAGTTCTCTCATGTTGACTGAGAAGGGTTTTACAAATGAAGCTTCTCTGACATTCAGAGCACTGAAAAGGTTTTTCTCCAGTATGTATTCTCTCATGTCGATTAAGGCTGAATTTACTTCGGAAACCTTTGTGGCATTCAGAGCATTTATGAGGTTTTTCCCCAGTGTGAGTTCTCTCATGTCGAGTCAGATGCTGTTTGCGAGTGAAGCGTCTCTGGCATTCAGAGCACTGATGAGATTTTTCCCCAGTGTGAGTTTTCTCATGCTGACTGAGTCTGGATCGACAACTAAAGCTCTTCTCACATTCAGAGCATGTGTGAGACTTCTTTTTGGTGCTAATATCTCCAAGTTCGGTTTGGTCTTGTATACATTCCATTATGAGATAAGATTTTTTCCTGAAGTTAATATCTCCAAGTTGGTACTTTTCTAGCAGACACACCATAAGACAAGACTAAATCTTATTCAGCATGTGTTTAGCATCACTCACTCAAATGTGCTGCATTTGTTCAACTTAACACCTGAACACTTATTTAGCCAAAGATCACTTCTCTGTTGAGTTCACAGTGTATAACCTCTGGAGGCAACCTAATTCACCCTACAACCTTAATATCAGCAGCCCTTGGTACTTATGGGGAAGCCTCTCATGGGATTATTGCATTATTACATCCATGTGGATTCTCTAACCCTTTTCTCTTGATGAGTTAATGAGGCACTGATTAGGACTTTGGTTGGTGTTCAGTATTTCAAAGCTAGGTACATATTCACATAATGTATAGGCATGAACATTCAGAATACTATTGTGTATCAGTAGCAGCACACTGTTTCTTGATACCCTTCTTACGGATGTCATCTATTTCTGTATATAAGACTACAATGAGGATATTAAGGATTTTGCAGGTCTTGCCGGGTAACAAATACCTGAGGTCACTTCTAATGGGTAAGAATGGTAGTGGACATGTGGACCAGGACAACAAACAAAATATGGTCATTGGTCACAGAAGTGCATTAATTTTCCCTCATTCTCCTTCCCTTGGTCCCAGATATAACCACATCGCTATTTCATAACTAGCAGATATCTTAGTCCTAACCTGACTACCTATCTTTTAAGCAGCTTTGTTTACAATGTATAAGTGACCAACAGATATTTGTTTTTGATACAAAGACAATTCACTGGATATGGTGCTCAAGTTCCATTTTGCTGAGGTCTGTTAAAAGTTCTTCAAGTCCCACTTGTTCTGTGTGTATTTTCTTCTCTTGGACCGGATAGAACTTTAGACTGATGCTTGTCCTCTCTGGTTCAGACACATGGTCTTCCTGCCCTGGGTTAGCATCTCTAGGGCATTCTTCATATACCATTAGAGCAGCAGGAAATCTATTTAGAAAAACTGCATTCACATTCTTTATTTTACTCTAATCCAAGTTCCTCACCACATCTTTTTCATGGATACTTTTCTCTTGTTGGAGCTCTGAAGCAACTTTACTTCTTTAGCATCGGTCCTTTAATAGTTTTCAATTATTTGCTTATTACTGATCACCATGTTGTCTTCTATGCTTACTCTTCAATCATCTGTGGATTTAAAACCAGAGATTGTTAAAGAATGAAAACTGGAACAAAGGAATAACATTTGTTAGCTAATACAGACATCCAGAGTCCAAGTTTATTTTGGGCAAGGGACGAGAGGGCGAGGGGTGAGAGGGCTCTAGGCATTCTCGAGATAGAAAGCTTGAGAACAATGGAACACTAGATTGAGGAGGTCTAAAGATGGAAATTCTGATGAACAGTTTTGTGCACATCAGTAATAATCAGTACGATATTCAAGTGTCTGATCAAAACTTCCTCCCACTCACTGTGCGATATACCTCTTCGCACAACTCCCCAAACCAGGCAAGTAATATCTCAAAGAGCAAGCACGCACACCCTCATAAGAGTCTTCCCTTCCCAGCACCACAAACAATGCTACTTCTCCCGGGCAAGCATGTGTTAACAACTTAAGAGTCAACAAAAGACAAGATAAGACAAGAATTTTGGAATATCATGGCCAACCTTAAGCTGGCAGTTGAATTATACTAGGAGACCGCATAGATCTCCAACCACCACAAACACACAGTATCAAGCACACCTAGATGGATCTTTATGCCTTTGCCAAACACAACTATACGCCTCAACAGGACAACAAACCAAATGTTAGAGGTGGACATTGATGACCTTTGCCAATCTTACATAACATACCCTCACCACACAGAAACAACTTATATACACAATAGCTATAAATACTTTTCTGGAGCAATGAATCGTAGCTTCTACGATAAATCACTCACTCAAAAGTAAGACAGATCACCTTCGTCCCAGGTAATCAAGACAGAAAAAGAGAGCCTAAAAAGACACTGAAAAGCTTACGGCACAACTGCAATCAGAAGCTAAATATGCCAAAGACATAGCCAACCCCATCCTGTCACATGATCTAGACCAGGGTTGTGGAATTTAATAAAATATCTACTTGTCCAAGGGGCAGGTTGCTTCATAAATCTATTTGTCCTGTAACAAAATCCACTTGTCCCTTTAGTGCCATGTAGTGTGGCGACAAATTATGGCAGCAATCTCCTTATATAAGAGCTCGGATAGAGCCTCTCCGATTATGCCAGGGCTTATACCAGAGTAGTGTTTGAATACTTGCGGTCCCCTCATGTTGCCACGTTTCTGCAGATCTACATACTGGGGGTAAAGGTAGTGGTACGCAATAGTTCCAGGGTTAGAATGCCCTTTTGAGTCTGTGCAAACCTACTAACTTGCAAATTTTAAGGGTTTTCAAAAACTCTTCTCTGATCTTTTCCCATACTGAGAAATGTTGGAAATTCACTCCTTCCAATGGCAGATGTAAACCTCCTTCCAGAGTTGGGGAAAAAAGTGGTTTGCGGTAAAGTGAACTTGCAAACACTCAGATGTTCGCAGGAGCAAAGATTCACAGGCATATTTGCTCATAACAAAATGCAGTTCACAAGTATTTTCTAGGGGTACTATTTTTTGTCCTACTTCTGTAAATTCTTGGGAATTCATGAAAGCTAAGCTGTATAGCTGCACTTAATGCAAAGGACAGACCTTCTTTAATAATTGAGCCCTTATTGGTGTGGACCATGACGCTTTGCATTTATTAAAATGTTCTCTCTCTCTCTGTATCGGCTGGCTTCACTGTGAGAGACAGCATTCTGCTTCCACAAGGAGCAGATCAGCACACAGTAGTTTTTCTCAATGCCAGTAACTACTGTGGCAGTGTATGCTATTTGAGACCAAAAAGGATTAGTTACTTACCTGTAATCCTAGTTCTCTTCCAGGGGTATCCTCTTCAAAGTCATAAGCATTAGAATATTCCCGCCCATGTGCGGGACCCCGGAAACACTATATTATATGTGCCCCACATACAAATACACATATATATATATATATATATATATATATATATATAAAAAAAACAAGCAATAGCAGCCAAATCACATTAGAGCTGAAATATGCTGTGAAGAATTTCCACCATATATGAATAACAAGCATTAGAAACAGGAGAAAACAACACCAAAGTTTGTTTAGGAATTGTTTTAATGCTCAGAAAGCAGTAGAAAATTCTCAGAACTCACTGGAAGCATAGGAAGCTCCCAGGCTGCATTGCAAACACACAGTGTAACAAGAGTGAAAAGCTAACCTGTAGCTAAATAACAAAAAACTGACACTGTGCCTTTAAGGCACTCATGACCCCCTGTATCCCATCATGCCTCAGGAGTGGCAGTTAGGTCAGTTGTTCATTTCGGAGACTGAAAACCAAACCCAATAACACATAAGTTAACAATATCTCCTTATTAAAGAGTATCCTTTGCCCGGGGAGGCGGGAGGGTTGCTTATGACTTTGATGAGGATACCCCTGGAAGAAAACTAGGATTACAGGTAAGTAACTAATCCTTCTCTTCCAGGGGATCCTCATCAATAGTCATAAGCATTAGAATAGAATAGCGAGCCTCTCCTCATCCCTGCGGGCAAAGGAAAGATAAGACAGAAATCTCATCAATAAGCGCGAGTAGACAAAAACAGACTACCCAAACAGATTCCTCAAGGAGGCTTGCCCTACTTGAGTGTCAGTCCTGGAATCAGAGTCGAGGCAGTAATGCCTCGTAAATGGATGCACTGATTTCCAGGTCGCGGCCTTGCATATTTCTGACATGGGAACGTCATGCAAGAAAGCCACTGTAGCCGCCTTCCCTCTAGTGGAATGCGCTTTTGGAGACATCAACAAAGGTTTTCCTGCTAGTTGATAGGCCAACTTAATGTAAGAGACAATCCACCTGGAAATGGACCTCTTTGCCGCTGGAAAGCCAGTTCTCATTGCACCATAGTTCACAAACAGTTGGTCCGTTTTCCTAATCCCTTTAGTCTTTTCCAAATAAAACTTCAGCACTCTTTTAAGTACTAAGGAGTGAAGTGACCGCTCGGCCGGGGTCGTCGGATTTGGAAAAAAAGAAGAGAGGGAAATAGACTGATTTATATGAAAATCAGAGATGACCTTAGGCAAGAAAGATGGGTGAGCCCTTAGAACTACCCTGTTATGGTGGAATACCGTATAAGGTTCCTTTGCACAGAGCGCCTGTATCTCACTGACTCTGCATGCAGAGGTAATTGCCACCAAAAAAGCTGCCTTCCAAGAGAGATGTTGTAAGGAAGCCTTGTGGATGGGCTCGAAAGGTGGAGACATTAACCGAGATAGAACCAGGTTTAATTCCCACGGAGGAGAAGGATTTCGCACAGGGGGATACACTTTCTTCAAACCCTGAAGGAAATCCTTGACCACTGGAACCTGAAAGAAAGACACCTGGTCAGGGGACTTCCTATAGGCCACAATAGCTGACAAATGTACTCTAATGGAAGCGTACTTCAAACCAGCTGTTGCGAGGGAAAGGAGGTATGGTAAGATGACGTCCTCCTGCCCTTTAATAGGATCCAAATGATGATCCCTACACCACAAGTAAAACCTTTTCCACTTGAAGGCATAGGATGCTCTCGTGGACGGCCTCTTAGCCTCCCTCAAAATGCTCATGCAGTCTGGAGGCAGGTTCAAATGTCCGTATTGCAGGACCTCAGGAGCCATGCTGTTAGGTTCAATGATGGGAGGTTGGGATGCATTATCCTCCCGTTCATTTTGCTCAACAGGTCTGGTCTGCAAGGGAGTCGTTTGTGTGGACACACAGACAGATGTAGAAGGTCCGGATACCACCACTGCCGAGGCCAGTCTGGAGCAATCAGGATCATCTCCATGTTCAACCTGAGGAGCTTGGAAACCACCCTCGGGATCAGAGCTAGGGGAGGAAACGTGTACGCGAACATCCCTGCCCAATCCAACAGAAGAGCGTTCCCCTGCGTCCCCGGCCTGTGGAACCTGGACGCGAAGGCGTGGCACTTGGCGTTTTCGTCATCTGCAAACAAGTCTATGGACGGACGTCCCCAGCAACGAAAAAGCTCTTCCACCACTTCGTCGTTTAGCACCCAGTCTGGCTGATCTTCGAAGTGCCTGCTGAGTGCGTCTGCTTTGACGTTCAACTCGCCCGGAAGATGCACCGCCACCACTGTGAGACCTCGAGCGAGGAGCCAATGCCATATTGTCTGAGCCTCCCAAGACAGTGGGCGAGATTTTGTGCCTCCTTGTTTGTTCAGATAGAACATGGTTGTTGTATTGTCCGTATGAACCAGGACTGAGTTGGAGGTGATCGCTGGCAGGAAAGCTTTGAGAGCCTGGAATACCGCTCTGAGTTCCAGCATGTTGATGTGGTATGTCTGCTCCTGTGCAGACCACCGGCCTTGAATCTGAAGCGGACCCATGTGTGCTCCCCAGCCGTGCAGGGAGGCATCTGTCACTATAGATTGGGACGGAATGGGCTGATGAAACGGCACTCCCACCATCACATTGTGTCTCCGAGTCCACCATCTGATGGACTCTTTTGTCGCCTGGGAAAGATGGATACGGTCCTCCCAACGACCTGTTGCCTGGTCCCACTGATCCTCCAGGGTCTGTTGCAGAGGACGCATTCTCAGCCTGGCGTGTGGGATGAGAAAAATGCAGGACGCCATGGAACCCAGCAGAGACGCCACCTGTTGCGCCGTTGGAGGTCGAGACTCTAGCAGAATCCCGCATTTCAGGTTCATGGAAGAAAGTCTCTCCTCCGAAGGAAACGCTCTTCCCACTCTTGTGTCCAGAACGGAGCCTAGGTAGTGGATGGATTGCGTAGGCCGCAGGACTGACTTCTCCAGGTTCACATGGAGGCCGAGCCTGTGAAGCTGTTGCAGGCACAGATGCAGATCTTGCGTTACCCGTACCGGAGATGGACCCTTCAGGAGCCAGTCGTCTAGATATGGGTAAACGAAGAGACCCTTCTTGTGAAGAAAAGCCGCCACCACTGCCATGCATTTGGTGAAGACTCGTGGTGCGGACTTGAGACCGAAGGGCAACACCTTGTACTGGTAGTGTTTGTGTCCCACGACAAACCTCAGGTACTTTCAATGTTGCTGCGCAATCAGGATGTGAAAGTACGCATCTTGTAGATCCACCGAACACATCCAATCTCCGGCTTGTAGATGAGGACATATTTGGTGAAGCGCCAGCATGCAGAACTTTTCCTTGACGATAACTTGTTTAGGAGTCGTAGGTCGAGTATGGGTCTGAACTTGTCCTCCTGATCTTTTTTGGGGACAAGGAAATATCTGGAGTAAACTCCTTTGCCTCTCAGAGCGCGAGGAACTTCTTCTATCACCCTTTTCTGCAGCAGGATTGTTACCTCTCGTCGGAGCAAGCTCAGTTGGTGAGGGCAAGAGCTCTTCGGAGGAATTCTCTTTGGAAGAGCACGGAAACGTATCCTGTATCCATTTCGCAGTATATTCAGCACCCACTGATCTCTTGTGATGCTGACCCACTCTGCCAGGTATTGTGAAGCACTTCCTCCCACTGGAGTGGGCAACGGCGTCAGAGGAAGCCACTGTTCAGGCCTCTCCTCCTCTCGTGGTGTTGGAGGACTGCTGGTGGCCCACTCTGCCCCTGCTGGGCTTACCACGAAACTGGGGTTTTCCCGGAGCTTTGTTCTGGGACCACTGAGGGGTTTGAACCCTCTGTTGGGCCCCTCTCCCCCTGTTGAACTTGAAGCGGCGCTTGAATTCCTTTTTCTTCTCCAAGCCCACTGCCTTCACCGTGTCCAGCTCAGTCTTCATTCGGGTCATCTCTTCGTCCTCGTGTTCCCCGAAGAGAGCGGAACCCGAAAAGGGGAGATTCAGAATCCGATGCTGAGCATCCGGCTTTAGACCTGTAAGGCGCAACCAGGCCGATCTTCTGGCACAAACTCCATGGGAATAGGAATGAGCCGAAAGCACCGCCCCATCCGCGGCCATGCTGATCATCTGGTTAGCCACCAGACACCCATCCGTAACAGTTTCCTCAAAGTCCTGCTGGTCCTCTTTCGGCAGCTTGGCTTTGAATCTTTCCATCGAGTACCATAAGGCTCTGTCATACCGACCCAGGAGCGCAGCTGCACTGGCGACCTTCAGAGTGGAAGCAGCAGAGTTGCAAACCTTCCGACCCCAGGAATCTTGGGTCTTGCTGTCGTTATCTGGTGGGACTGAAGATGAACCAGCAACCGCATGTGTCTTCCTCGCCGCTGCCACGATGACAGAGTCCGCCGGAGGGTCAGACTTCACAAACACCGGGTCAGAAGCCGCCGGTTTGTACTTCTTGGTAATGAATGCTGGCACTGCTCTGATTGCTGCCGGGGTTAGGAAAACTTCCTTGACAGGGTCCATAATCCCCGGAACCAAAGGCAGCAGAGGTCTGGAGATGGCCTTCTTGTGCAAGGTTTCGAAAATGACTGTCGTCGTCACTTGAGGGACAGACATTTCGATGTTCAGTTTAAGCGCACCTCTCTGCAGAACGTCCAGGTACGTGCCAATATCATCCACTGGGGAGGACCTGGACGTTGGACTGTCCGTCAAAGTCGGTGAGTAGTCCCTCTTGGACGATCTGGTAGATGAAGTGGAGGAGGTAGACGGAGTACGTCTATGTCGATGGTGAGAACTGCGTCTCCGCTCCCGCGACCTCCTGGGGCGCTCCTCCCGTCTAGGAGAGCGAGACCTGACCCGATCTCTTGTCCGATGTTCTCTTCTAGGGGATCAGGACACCCTGGGGGATTTGGTCGGCGACCGCACAGGGGATCTGCCCCGGGGGGGGGACAGAGTTCTTCCGACCTTCCAGTCTAGGATCCTTTGCAGGCGATCTAGATCTTCCCCGACCATCCCGTCCAGCTTCCCTTGTAGGCAAACGGGACCTCCTTGGCGCTTTGGTGGGCAGCGTCACAGGCGTTGAGCGCCTGGGAGGGCTACGCTTGTCCATCTCCTCCACCAGGTTTTGGAGAGGTGACCTGTGGTGTGGGCTGGCATACTCCTGCATACGCTTGGTAGGCCCATCGTCTCTCCAATGGTCCAAGGACCTGTACCATCTAGGTGACAGTCTGATGCGCCCCGCTGAGGGATCTGGACGACATTCAGGAGTCCTGTGTATAGGGCTTCTGGATCTTGAATGCGCAGTAGAGGAGCCCGAGGACCGATAAGATGAATGGTGAGAAGCAGATTCTGTCACCATGATCGTATCCGAGTGCCTCGACATCGAGCGCTCACTTCTCGCAGCCGACCGCTTCTGAGGATCAAACAATCTCGACCTCGAATGTCCATGAGAGTGTTCGTAGTCTCTCGACGTCGAGCGGCGATGAGCAACCGCCGACGGAGCTTCCTGCCTCGACGTCGAACGGTGGTGTCCGGTCGTCGACGGGGACCTCAGCCTCGACGTCGAACGACGATGTCCTGTTGCCGACGGAGGCTTCTCTCTCGACGTCGAACGGCCTCGCCCTGTCGTCGACGGAGCTTTCGGCCTCGACGTCGAACGGCGATGGTCAGTCGCCGACGTAGAGCCATGTCTCGACGTCGAATGCCTGTGCGACGCCGGCGGAGGGGTATTGGACACCCTCGACGCCGAGCGCTGCTGCCGCACCGACGGAGAACGCGTCCTCGACGCCGATCGACGAGCCACTGTCGACGGCGGAGTCACCCTTCTCGACGCCGGTCGTCGCCTGGTTGACGACGGCGAGGTGATGTCCCTCGACGCCGGTCGTCGCCTGGTTGACGACGGCGGAGGAGTAATGGATCTCGACGCCGACCGTCGCCCGGTTGACGGCGGCGGAGTAGCCTTCCTCGACGCCGATCGCCGCCCGGTTGACGATGGCGGAGGGGATTTCGATGACGGTGCCGGTGCCTTCGATGTCGTCGACGTACCTGGTCTTCCTCCTGACGGCGAGCCCGCCGTCGACGGCAGCTTCGAAGAGGAAAACTCCACCTGTGGATCATTTCTCAGTGCAGAGCTCGACGCTGAAGCGTGTGAAGACTTCTTCTTTGAAGAGGAATGGGTCTTCTTGGAGCCCTTCTTCACTGGAGATCTCCCTCTCGAAGCTCTGTGAGCCAGGCCATAAATTCGAATTCTCTCCCTGTCCTTGAGAGTCCTCCCTGACAGGTTCTCACAATGAGGACAGGTGTCTGGATCATGGTCGTCAGGCAGGCAAACGATACAGACCTCGTGGCTGTCTGTCTTGGCCTTCTTGCTGTTACAAGAAGGACATTTATCAAAGAGAGAAGGCATTTTTAGAGGAAAATGCTCTCCAAACTGCTCAAAAC
This sequence comes from Lissotriton vulgaris, assembly GCF_964263255.1. NCBI lineage: Eukaryota > Metazoa > Chordata > Amphibia > Caudata > Salamandridae > Lissotriton > Lissotriton vulgaris. The sequence goes on from NC_141685.1 coordinate 24,691,692, forward strand.
AAGCAGTATCTTACTTGACCAGATCTAAGACGTCGAAGTAAGAGCAAAAGTTGTCAAAAAGAAGCAATTTTTCTGTAAAAAAACAGAAAAAATTAGTGGCGTTGTGTAACCAGGGTCCTTCACTGAAGGAGCCGGAAAGAACAACTGACCTAACTGCCACTCCTGAGGCATGATGGGATACAGGGGGTCATGAGTGCCTTAAAGGCACAGTGTCAGTTTTTTGTTATTTAGCTACAGGTTAGCTTTTCAGTCTTGTTAGACTGTGTGTTTGCAATGCAGCCTGGGAGCTTCCTATGCTTCCAGTGAGTTCTGAGAATTTTCTACTGCTTTCTGAGCATTAAAACAATTCCTTAACAAACTTTGGTGTTGTTTTCTCCTGTTTCTACTGCTTGTTATTCATATATGGTGGAAATTCTTCACAGCATATTTCAGCTCTAATGTGATTTGGCTGCTATTGCTTGTTTTTTATATATATATAATTTATATATATATGTGTATTTATATGTGGGGCACATATAATATAGTGTTTCCGGGGTCCCGCACATGGGCGGGAATATTCTAATGCTTATGACTATTGATGAGGATCCCCTGGAAGAGAACAATTGTTGCTTTTGCCAAAGTTTGTTATAATGGCGAGGGGCCCGGCGGCGCCCACACCAATAAGGTTTTACAAAAACCTTGCAAAAACAATTCGCACATTGACAAAACTATAAAACTGACCAGGAATTTCAGACCTACTGGCTTTGCAGATGCTTGTTTATTTCTGTTTCCCATAATCTTACTGAAACTGGTTACACTGATTTCCCATAATGAATAGTTTTGGGAAATAGTAGCATGCATCAACACGTTACTAACTGATGCTGCAGCTGCGAAAGAAATGGTACCTGAAATTTTACAGTAGTTTAGCAAAATGTTTTTTTTTTCTGCATAGAGTTGCCAATTTATGCTGATCAGTGTCAAAGTATTTCCTGTGTAAAGTGTAATGGTAATTGGTTGGCCATGATTGGTATGTTTGCCTTACTAGTAAAGTCCCTAGTGATGTGCACTGTGTGTGCCAGGGCTAGTAATGCAAAGGTGCGCGGAGAAGGGAACTCAGGCCGGAAGTGTAGGGCCTCGGAACAGTTTGCATGTTGTACTGACAAGAGCAACCACTGGTCAGGCCTCATTTTCCATTTTGCGTACACATTGGGCACCCCTGTGGTAGGTCTTGGGTAACCCCTGGGCAGGGTGCAGTGTAAGTAAAAGGAGGGACATATACTGAGGTGTGTGATATGTCGTGACAGGGAAAAACACTCCATTTAGTTTTTCACTGGTGAAAGGCCATCCTGCCCATAGGACAAAATGGAGGAGGCAGGGTATTGTGTTTGTTAGCCTAGTTTCCCATAGGTTGAAAATGGAGCGGTGAAGTTCAATATGTACGAACTCACAGTGTCATAACACATCTTTCTTTGAAAGTGGTTTTGTCACTGTGTTCAGAAGCCACTCTTTTAGAAAGTGGCTGAGTTTTGTGCTTTGTGCATTTCTGTGTGTCTCTGCTGAATGTGGATTGACTGTCTGGATCTGAGAGGTGAGAGGAGCTGGGCAAGGTCTTGACCAAGGCAGGGGTTGAGATGGCACCAGCTGCCCTGCATCTGGGGAGTAGGGGGAGGAGAAGCCCAGGAAGTGAAAAGGCCTGGGTTGCTGCTATAAAACAATTGACCCATCTCCTGCTGAGTGATTAAGGATCCAGACCCCCAGTATCAAAGGGAGAAAGGTGACACTAGGAGGGAGACACCCAGAACTGATTTAGGCAGGGGTCAGGGACCCCTGAGCACACCAAACTTCAAAGACATTTAGGGGTATAACTATGAGCGCTCAGACCCCTGAACGTTGGAATAGAAATGGATTGAGACTGAAAAGGCTTGGACCCATTTCGTGGTAAAAAGGAATCTCTGCTAAGGAAGGAACAACTGAAGAGACTGCTGGGAAGGACCAACCCCTGCTTTGTGATCTGGGGCTGGTCTGCAGTTTGCTGTTTTAACCAGGAAGAGGGTGTTGGGTCTGTGCTTTGTGCACTGGGTCCCCCTGCTGGAAGAAGACTGTGCTTTGTGCTGTGCCTTGTTACCCCAAGGGCCCGAGGTTAGCTGGCTCCCTCTTTGGATACACAGGAATATAAAAGTTTCTGGAGAAGTTTCAAGCAACGAGGTGGATGCGTGTTGTGGCAACTTGAGACCCTCGGAAGATGCTTCTCCATGTGTCCAAGATCACAGAGCACGAGAATCGAACGCACTGGGTGCATGTCATGGTGCACAGGAGGTGTTAGTGAAGAGTGCCTGGTGAACGTGTGCATCGAAGGTGAAGTGAGTCTTGAACTCTCTGGGCGAGTGTCATGGTGCACTACAGGTGTTCCAAAGAGCGCCTAGTCAGCGTGTGCATCGGAGGAGAATTGAGACTCAGACGTGCAGGGTGCGTGTCTTGGTGCGCCGCAGGCACTGGTAAGAGTGCCTGGTCAGCGTGTCATCGGAGGAGAAGTGAGACTCAGACGCGCAGGGTGTGTGTCGTGGTGCACAGGAGGCGTTGGTGAGGAGCGCCTGGGCAACATTTGCACTGGAAGTGGAGTGAGTCTCGGACACGCAGGGTGCATGTCCGGGTGCACCAGAGGCGCTGGTGAAGAGCGCCTGGTCATCTAGTGCACCAGAGGCGACGTAAGGCTCGGACACGGTGAGCGTGTCATGGTGCAGCCGAAGGCATTGGTGAAGAGCGCCTGGATATCGGAAAACCGGAGTTGGAGTAAGTCTCAGTGCAGCAGTGTGCGTACTTTGGTGCAACCTGGGACTGTGGAGGTGATCGGTTGATCATCGTGTGCACCGGAATAAAGTGAGTCTCTGTAGAATGGTGTGCGTGCCTTGGTTCCAACTGAGACTTGCTTACAATACGTAGTATCTACTAAGTAGAATCTTTACCCTGTTGGAAACTTTCTATGTAGAACCAAAAAATGTGAGGATCATAATGGACACATGCAGTCAACTGTCATCTGCACACAGAATTACTCTTCAGTGCAAAGATTTATAAGGTGTTCAATACCTCTACATACCTATGATGTATTAAGAGCACGAGTTTTATAAACATACCCATTAGCTAGATACAGGCTGTACAAAACTGGGTAGAAAATTAATATGGTAACTACTCACCACTGTGTAAACAATAAAACAAACTAACCTACTTTGAGAGCTGTCATCAGTTATGTCACCAATTATGTCATTTGAGCTGTCATCAGTATTGTCATAAATTCTGTTACAGAACAGGTCATGAATGATGTAATATGTGAGGTCATAAGCACTGCATGATGGGGCACATGTTATCTCTGCTCTGCTAACTATAACTGGTGAATTTCGATGTATTTTTTTGAAAGTTCAAAAGATCTGTTTTTCTTTAAAGAAAAAAGAAAAAAAATTGAAAATAGCTAATTGCCTAAAAAGAATGCTCTATTTTTTAACATTGGGTTCCAGGTACTCTTGCAAGAGTCCTTCAAACCCAACCGTCCAGATATAGAATAATTTTTTAACCTTAATTTCTCAAAACCTACTGAATGGATTTTCATTAAATCACAAAAAGCACAGTCTGTTTACCAAGCTCTAGCTTCCTGCTCATTTAAATTCATTTCATATATATATATATATATTTATATATACACACACATTTTAACTAAATGTTTAATGAACACCTTTATGTGAAATTAGCAACTTGAGTTTGTAAAGCTTGTAGATATAAACTGTCAGTGCACATAAAGCTTTACTGAAATTAATTGTCAGAAGCGTTACTCAACTTGAACATTAGTGACACTGTTACACAATAACAGGGCGCAGCCCCTCCGAGTTGATGAAATGCATTGATCAGGAAATTAAACACCAAAAGCAATTTTGACCGGTACAGCCAAAGCTTCAGGAAACCACTTTTGAAGAAAATATCAGCCAGCAGAAAAGCGCAGTTATGAGAAATACTGATGTGAATACAGGACGTAAAAACCTGTATCAGCTGTGTCGCAGGGTGTGGACACCACAAAGGACTGCATAGTAACTTGTGACCAAACTTTAGAAATGTGCCAGAGGCGGTAAGTCTTGAACAAGCACTGGCGTTGCCAATAGGTCTCGCAGTAGGAAAGTTGGAGCTATTGGTTTTGTAAATGACAAAGCCCTTTATGTATTTAAAATGATAACCAAAGTGAAAGGCATTGTTATTTGCAATTGTAATGGCTCCAACTGTCGTACTGCGAGACCTATTGGCAACGTGAGTGGTTTTTCGTGTGTGAGTGGCGTTGTGTGTGTGAGTGGCGTTGTGTGTGTGAGTGGCGTTGCGTGTGTGAGTGGCGTTGCGTGTGTGAGTGGCGTTGCGTGTGTGAGTGGCGTTGCGTGTGTGAGTGGCGTTGCGTGTGTGAGTGGCGTTGCGTGTGTGAGTGGCGTTGCGTGTGTGAGTGGCGTTGCATGTGTGAGTGGTGTTGCATGTGTGAGTGGCGTTGCATGTGTGCGTAGTTGAGTGGCGTTGCGTAGTTGAGTGGCGTTGCGTAGTTGAGTGGCGTTGCGTAGTTGCACGGCGTTGCGTAGTTGCGCGGCGTTGCGTAGTTGAGCGGCGTTGCGTGTAGTTGCGTGGCGTTGTGTAGTTGCGTGGCGTTGCGTAGTTGCGTGGCGTTGCGTAGTTGCGTGGCGTTGCGTAGTTGCGTGGCATTGCGGCGTTGCGTAGTTGAGCGGCGTTGTGTAGTTGAGCGGCGTTGCGTAGTTGAGCGGCGTTGCGTAGTTGAGCGGCGTTGCGTAGTTGAGCGGCGTTGCGTAGTTGAGCGGCGTTGCGTAGTTGAGCGGCGTTGCGTAGTTGAGTGGCGTTGCGTAGTTGAGTGGTGTTGCGTAGTTGAGTGGCGTTGCGTAGTTGAGTGGTGTTGCATGTGTGAGTGGCGTTGCGTTGTTGCGTTGCGTAGTTGCGTGGCATTGCGGCGTTGCGTAGTTGCGCGGCGTTGCGTAGTTGAGTGGCGTGGCGTAGTTGAGTGGCGTGGCGTAGTTGAGTGGCGTTGCGTAGTTGAGTGGCGTTGCGTAGTTGAGTGGCGTTGCGTAGTTGAGTGGTGTTGCGTAGTTGAGTGGCGTTGCGTTGTGGCGTTGCGTTGTTGCGTGGCGTTGCATAGTTGCGTGGCGTTGCGTAGTTGCGTGGCGTTGCGTAGTTGCGTGGCGTTGCGTAGTTGCGTGGCGTTGCGTAGTTGCGTGGCGTTGCATGTGTGAGTGGCGTTGCGTAGTTGCGTGGCGTTGCGTAGTTGCGTGGCGTTGCGGCGTTGCGTAGTTGCGCAGCGTTGCGTAGTTGAGTGGCGTTGCGTAGTTGAGTGGCGTTGCGTAGTTGAGTGGCGTTGCGTAGTTGAGTGGCGTTGCGTAGTTGAGTGGCGTTGTGTAGTTGAGTGGCGTTGCGTAGTTGCGTGGCGTTGCATGTGTGAGTGGCGTTGCGTTGTTGCGTGGCGTTGCGTAGTTGCGTGGCATTGCGGCGTTGCGTAGTTGCGCGGTGTTGCGTAGTTGAGCGGCGTTGCGTAGTTGAGCGGCGTTGCGTAGTTGAGTGGCGTTGCGTAGTTGAGTGGCGTTGCGTAGTTGAGTGGCGTTGCGTAGTTGCGTGGCGTTGCGTAGTTGCGTAGCGTTGCGTAGTTGCGTGGCGTTGCGTAGTTGCGTGGCGTTGCGTAGTTGCGTGGCGTTGCGTGGTTGAGTGGCGTTGCGTGGTTGAGTGGCGTTGCGTGGTTGAGTGGCGTTGCGTGGTTGAGTGGCGTTGCGTGGTTGAGTGGTGTTGCGTGGTTGAGTGGCGTTGCGTGGTTGAGTGGCGTTGCATGTGTCAGAGGCTAAATGTAGCACAGGGAGACCTCCAGTGGTAAGACAATCAAAAACAACTTAGAAAACATTTGACAGTATGAAGAGATCAAACTCATGAACAAGCGTGATACACCTCAGCTAAAAATCATGATAAATAACAACACACATTAGAAGTGAAACTGCAAGTACAGAAGGACCAGCTTTGCTTGTTTAAAACTCCCACTTCAGGCAGATGAGTGTAATGTGTAAAGCGTCTTGTGCACATGAGCAGATCGGAGTCTGGAAGCAAATACAAAGAAGAGGAATGACTGAGGCGCATTGGTGTGAAGCACATCAAAGGGCTTCTCCTCCCCTAATTAGCCGTTCTGGGGAAACTGAAAGTACGGCCGGCCTGCGGCCGGCCATGAATAATTAGGGGAGGAGAAGCCCTTTGATGTGCTGGGCTGGCTGGCCCTGAATGCGCGTGCATGTTATCACGTGGTTCACGGGCACTGCAAGAAAACCGCGTCTGAAAGCCCTTTGGTTTGAAGAGAAAATAGCCGACTTGAATTCTCCCCATTTCCCATTCCTGCGGAATGGTAAAGGCTCGACCTAAAAAGCAGTTTATTGTTTCCTGGAATTACAGTCCCTGTGCAGACATACAAGGCCAGGAAGCAACAGCAACTGACTAGCCTAAGGGCAGAAGCTCTTCATGAACACACAATGGACATGAAGCATGCGCTGCAGTAGAGCAAAGGAAAAATAGAAACAAACACATAGGAAAATAAACACCTACCAAACAGAAAGTGAAGGGAGAATTGAGAGTGAATGCACAGTGAATGGAGATAGAGGGTGGAGAATGCCTTATAAAGGAAATCGAAGTTTTAAACAAGCTGTACATAATTATATTACAACAGAGAGGCTTTAAACAGAGGGACACACAGAACAGAGCAAAGGAATTTTTAGAGACAGGACACAACATGCTTGGCGAAGGTAGCAAGTTATCCATAGTTATGACTGCCAAGTTTCTCAGGTCCTGGAGTGATGTGCTGTGCTAATTTTCTTTTTTCTTTTCATTCTAGGGGTTATTGTCTTGTTTTTTCATTAGAAAACCAAGACGTTAAGGACTGGTAAACAAATCAGGGGTGCACAGTTTGTTTGGTCGTTGGTCCCGTGCTGCCTTCATGATTTTCTCTTCCAGCATCAAATATCCCAGGGTTGCTGGAGTCAACTTTGTCATCTGTCATCAGAAACTCACGCTCTCCTTCTAGTAGAGCCTTGAAATATGATGAGTTGCCAGTGATGGTGTGCTCATCTCACCAGGCCGTAGTCCTGGTGCCATGGGCAGCAGTGATCACATAAAGCTGAGCGGCTAAGTCTGTATCATCCTTGTGATGAATCTTCGACTTGGAAAGTACCAGATCGCCTTATTGGAGCTTCGAAGACTTGGCTCCACAGCGATTGTCAGCCTAATATTTAATAAATTCTTTGCAGCCTCATCCTTTTGTTGAGTTTGACATGATATTCATGAGTTTGGACCCTCAATACAGTAGGGTGGATGTCCACAAAGGCAGAAGAAGAGGAAGAAAAAAGACAATGCAAGTGGAGACGTACAGTTCATCGTTGAAAGATTCCAAGGAATTGTTTGTCAACCTTTTCTGTACATGTTGGAGGCAATGATGCCGTTACCTTTTTTCTCTAGTTCTTTTGGGATTTTAATGTGTATTATGGTATTGTCAGCATGGTGGTAGCTACTGCTGGTGTTGTCGAGGATAGAAGTGAGTCGAGCCATTGTAGGTGGTGAATAGAGTTTGTCTGAGAGATGAACCCTCAGAAACATCACTAGTCATTGCAGTTAGTTAAATGCGATTTGAGCAACTGGAGTCAAACACATTTGAGCCCAAAAGAGGTCTAAAGTTGAAAAGAGAGAATGATGTGGTTGTGTGTATATAAAGCTGCGAACAGGACTAGGAGGATCAATCGCAGCTTTTACTGTGGTCCCTGGCAGAGAGGGATGCTTACCTGAGGTTCAATAGGATAGTTTTAATAATTCTTTGGTGCCTGATGACTGGCTAGAAGTCACTAAGACACTTCCAGGATTTAGTAATACTGGTGTAGGACAGAAATCAGTCTATATTTGGCAAGGACATTCAGGTCACTGGCAGTTGTCTTTACAAGAGGTGTCATTATAATAGCAGGTATGTCTGAGATGTTTCCTACCATCAGAGATGTTTTTACAAATATGGTAATGATTGTCACTGAGCCATGTTGCTAAGGTTAAATGGTTTTGGCACTGCAGGCTTTTGAACAGGTGGTAATAGGTTTTAGTTTGTTGATGATTTCATTTACAATTGTTTTCAACTAGAGTGGCAAAGGAATCCCAGAAGGGGTTTCCGTCTGCAAAGACAATGATCTCATTCTGGCGGATATGGGACATTTATATTAGCGAGGATATTAATGGTCTTGCCATTGGAAAACTTCACCTCAAATATGTAAAACCAGGATCTGAGGTATATTTATTTCTCCAAATGTCCCTCAGAACATGGGTGGAGCCTAGATCCAGCAGAGACCAAAGAGCTTCAGATGTACGACTTTTATACTTTCTAGGTCCTGTGCCTAACAAATCCACATTTGATGACCCAGCGTCCATATTGGTCTCCCCGAACCCTTGGGAACATGCTTTACGTGCTCCTTGTGAAGTACTACCTACCACTTGGTACCCTAAAGACTCACAGTGTCTTCCTAGAGCCCTCAATGTGTGTCTTTTGCACACATATGATTGAGATAAAGCATATCAAGGGCTACCCTACGCATTTTCATGGGGCCATTTTACCCACACATGTTAAAAGTTGCAATCTGCAAATTACTCATTGATAATGTGTGAATAGCCTATTGTCACCCCCCTTGTCCATGAATGTCCCGGTCTACTTTGATGACCTCCCCTGACCCTACCCCACCGACCCCTCCCTCAACCCACCCTACAGCACCCACCACATCACCACCCCAATACAAACGAGCAAATAGGTCAAATCTGACCCTGTTAATGCCCTCCACTCCACCTTTCCCGAAGTGCCCCCAGGCTCCAACCCTCATGCAAAAACCAGGGCAGAAAATAAAGACAAACAAAGGAAAAGAAAGATTCACTGGTAAAGAGAATATAAGTAAAAAGAAGAAAAAAAAGAGCCCATTCTTAAAGTCCATAGACTGCTGGCTGCAGAAATCCTTAGAGTTAATATTATGGGAAAGGTTTCATTCTAATTCTGGCACCCTGGACCTTCCTTTGATCTCCTTCAGATGCTCTTGAGCCTTCATTTCAGACGTAAAAAACTGTACCCTCCCATTAGAGATGACTTTAAGAAGGGCCGGATTTAATAGATATGCCTCACTACCTAGTCCCTGAAAGGATGAAATCAGCTGGCGTAGTCGCCATCGCCTTTCCACAATAGTGTGGCAAAATTCTGGGCGGACAAAGAGCGTATGTACCTCATAGGTGCCCTTGCCTTCTGCTTGTTGAATATGACTTACCTGAGTAGGAAGTTACCCAGGAAAAATAAAACTGCCTGGGGCCATTCAGGTTGTCCTGCCACTTGGTTTTTTCTTAGCGTCATCGGGAAACAATGAGCTCGCTGCACCTCAGCGTCCCAGTTCCACTGAGGTAAGTCAGGAAAATCTCCCTTAGAAGTCCCACCATAATACATCTGATATCACTGCCCTCAATGTTTTCTGCTAGACCCAGAAACATAAGATTGTTTCGGTACTGTTGGCACTCAAATTCTTCGAGTTTGCGCATTACATCCGACATTTGCGCATAATGTGCCTCCTAATGCTTTTAGAGTTTCCTGCCTTCCCCCTCTGTTACTCCGGCCCTTTCCTCCATAAGGGTCACTCTATCCTTCATTTCTGAGCAAGTTTTACTGATTTTCCAAATTGACCCTTGCAATTTTTTGTGGCCTAGTGAACCCAACGATTTTCCAACCAGGCCTCCCCTTACACTTCCTTTAGGGTTGAGTAAATAAGTTCAATAGAGGGAGGTTTTTTGGATCCAGGAAGTTTCCAGAGCAGACTGGAGTTACGCTTTTTCCTCCCCCGTCCTCACTGTAAACCTGTTGGGTAGTAGAATAGTCCCATCTTAGTTTGCCATCAGTGCTGGTATCCGTATCTTGTCCGGTTCAGCTGTTTTTGGTCTTCTTTCTCCATTTTTGAGTCGCGATTTTGTCGGGGACTATCCCCAGCGATGACTGATGAGCCTCAGTCCCTAATTTTTCAGCCACATAAAGTTTATGCAAGGCTAGACTATTTTTTTTATTTCCCTAGATCTTTTGCAGGGTAGCCGAATAGAGAAATATCCCATGGTCAAGTTAGACCATATCCATTTGGTACTAGAGGTCTCTCATCTAGATAAGTTGGGTCAGTCATGGGGTTGGTCTTTTGAACGGGCTCAGTTACTGGATGATGCATACCTCCATTAAATGCAGGACTGGATTCCAGTTTTTATGTAAAAAAATATGGGTAGTGCCCCCGTTGGGATAATCTGGGATGCCTTCCAAGATGGGGTTCGAGGCGGGACTGACCGGTACTGCTGGGCCCGTCAAAAAAAGAGAGAGACTCTTTCTGGGTGACCTCTATAAAAGGCTGTCACTCGCAGAAGCTATGGTGAGGGAAACAGTGTCTTGGGTATGGGGACTCAGCTGAAAGTGGCTGTGGCTAAAGCAGCAACAGTGAGTCTTTTGCGAAAGAAAGCCGCAGACAAATTACTGGCACAGCAATATAAATTTTACGAATACAGTGAGGGGTGGGTCATCTCTTGGCGGTGCGGACTAGGCAGCAAATAGCCCAGTCCCATATTCGGGAAGTTCAAGATCCCGTGTCAGGAATAGTCTTAGATCGAGAAGGAATAAGGGCTGCCTTTAGAGATTTTACCAAAGGTATACACCGAGGATGTGGGAGGGAAGTCTGAGGACTTGATAAGATATCTGAACTCAGTGATGATGGGGAATATAGGAGAGAAAGAGCCGGAATATTTAGGTCAACCAATCACTGTAGAGGAAATCGAGTCAGCAACCTCCGCCCTCGCAGCTGGAAAGGATCTCATTCAGGGAGAGTTCTATAAGATTTTGTCCTCCTAATGATAGTACAGGGAGGGGAGGCGCCACATGAGTCTTGGGCCTTAATAAACATTGTGGTATTTCCACAATAATCTACTCCAAGATCTTGGCTACAAGGCTGTCTGGAACAATCAGCAAAATCGTGTCTTCTTGGTAACACAGCTTTGTTCCGGGTTGAGGAACAACTGACCACGTCAGGCGGGTAATCATACTTTGACGCAGCAGCAGTGATGGGAGACTATGGCTTTAATACTCTTGTGTGTTGAAAAAGCATTTGACAAGGTCTCCTGGCACTGTCTCTGGTTTTTCATCAAGCAGATTGGATTAGGGGCCAGGTTTTAAATGGTCTTGAAAGCATTGTATCAGCAGCTCAAAGCTAGGATTTCCAGGATGGAAGGGCAGTCGGAACTTATAAAAATACAGTGAGGTACTTGACAGGGATGTCACTGCTCCCTTGTTATTTACCTTGTATATTGATCCTATGCTAAAGAGGATTGGAAAAAAGATGTTTATTCAGCATGTGAGGTCGCATGATTGGGAAACAAAAATACTGGCCTATGCCGATGACTTGGAAGTAGTTACTACAGGTCCCAGGGAAGCATTAAGAGAAATAAATGAAGAGGCTGAACAGTTCGGCAGATTTTCAGTACATCCATTAAATCAGGATAAGAACCAAATTGTTAAAAACACAGAAATGGACTGGGAGGATTGGTGAGTAATCATAGTTGACGTAGTTGACAAATACTACGGACTCATTAGACGGGCTAAGGCCACTCACTACCAGGCTAGAATTGGGGCGGCGGAAAACTCTACAAAATCTATAAGGAGATCTCTTCCCTTCCAGCTACCGCCACGCCTATAACGGGCTCGGCTGAGTCATGCAACCGGATTGCGAATTATTTCTCGGAGAAAGTGGAGAAAATGTATTTCTCTTTCCCTGGGACCATAAGGATGGGTATGGAATTTGTGGAACAGATCGGAGGAGCTGGGGCGGGTCAGGGATTGGATAATTTCACTATTCCCTCCCCTGAGCTACTCAGTAAAATCTGTCTGAGCATTAAGTCTGGCTCGCCCAGAGACCCCGCCTCACCCAAGTTGTTGGGTGAGATTATGGCTATTCTTGAGCCCTATATAAGGCACATCTTGGAGGTCTTGTTTAGATCACACACGGTGTCAGAGAGATGGAAAAAAGCCACTGTTCTCCCACTTCAAAAGAAGCCGAATATCAGCCTGGACAAACTTGAAAATCTGCGACCTATCTCGCTGCTGCCTTACTTGGCTAAGGTGGCAGAGAAGGTAGTAAACCAACAGCTTATGACTCATGTCGAGGAATCTAGCCTCCTGCACCCTTCCCAATCGGGCTTCCGGGCTTTACATTCTACAGAGTACGCACTACTCCTTGCCACAGAAGTCATTAGACAGGGGGCAGATGCTGGGCAAACTATGGCCCTGATTCTGCTGGACCTGAGCGCTGCCGTTGACACTGTAGCTCATTATACCTTGCTGCAGTGTCTGAACAAGGGCGGTGTCTCAGGCCCGGCCCTAAAATGGCTGCAATCCTTTCTGACAGAGCTAAGCTTTCAGGTTAGACAGGGTGCACACTACTCCAAGGACATCAAACTGGAATAGGGTGTGCCACAGGGCTCGGCCCTGAGTCCTACCCTGTTTAACCTATACGTAACCCCTCTGGTGGAGATAGCGAAAGGTTTTGGAATCGGGGTCGTCTCGTATGCCGACGACACCCCGCTGTTGATCTCCCTATCACAGGCACCGGACTTGGCAGCCTCTAACTTCAGGGCATGCCTGCAGGAGCTTGCCTCCTGGATGGCTAAGAACTGCCTGAAACTTAATGGTAACAAGACTGAGGTGCTTGTGGTAGGGGACACTCCGTCGAGCTGGATGTCGGCTTGGTGGCCTCCAAGTCTGGGCCCCACTCCTACACCATGCACCCAGGTGAAGAACCTTGGTGTATGGTTGGATTTTAAGCTCTCGTATAAAATTCATACTAGATGTGTAGTGGGGACGTGTTTTGGAGTCCTTAAAAGCCTGCGGATAAACATGGATCTCCTTCCTATAGATGCTAGGAAGACGCTGGTGCATGCCCTCATTACATCTCGCCTAGACTATGGCAATATACTCTATCTGGGCGCCACAGCTAAATGCTTTTTAGAGCCTTGGACACTCTGCACTGGCTCCCAGTAAGGAAAAGAGTGATGTTTAAGACGCTTTGCATATGCCATCGCATCATCCAGGGCACGGGTCCTTCTTATCTGAGGGATCTTATTACCTGCTATAGGCCTGCAAGGTCCCTTAGATTGAATGGGTGGGGCTGGCTTGTTGCTAGTACCTAAGGTTAAGAAGGCCAGAATGGGAGGCAGGTCCTTTCGGCTCCTGGCAGCTCAGAGCTGGAATAAGCTCCCTCTGAGCCTCTGGATGGAAACTTCTGAATTGAAGTTAATGAAGGCTCTTAAAACTCATCTGTTTTCATGTTGATTAGGTTGGTTGCTCTGGATGTGGTTCGAGGCGATGCCTCCTCTCTCACCCTAGCGCGGTGACACGCCGTTTGGCGTAACCATGCGCTTTATAAACTCCTTTATTATTAATATTATTATCATATAATTATACAGACGAATTTGGATCCATTAATAAAACGTACACGGGTAGAAATTGGCAGAATAAACAACTTACAAATGTCTTTATTAGGTAGAATCAATTTGATCAAGATGAGTTTTTTGCCTAGAATACTCTACTTTTTTAGGGCCGTCCCTCTAGAAGTAGGGAACCAATTGTTTAAGGTTATTGATGTGGCTTTTTCTGGACTTATACTAGGCCTAGAAGGGTGCTGAAATATCTGACCCTCCTGAGAGAGGGCAGGGGGTTAGCGGTACCTAATATAACAATTTACTACTGGGCCACTACCCTGCAGCAGATGTCTATTTTGTTGGGGATAAAATGAGAGACCTCATAGCCAGTCTACCAGGCCACCTTCACAAGCCATCACTAAACACTCTACCCTAAATCCTCCCCTCCGCGGGGTTACTGGAACCCATGTCTCTGGTCGTCTTCACCACACTACCAAGCCCACTGCTTTCTCCACCAAGTCAGTTCCCACACCGCCGACCCCCTGCCCGCAAGAGCACCCTTCTTTTACAGATTTGGACACTCTCCACCGCAAAGCCACTGAATTAACCTTGAGCATCCACAAGTCCTTCACGGACCTCAAAAACCTCTTGCACCTCTCCGAGCTCACTCTCTCTAAGATCAGGCTCTCACAGAACCCTACCCGCATCCTACTCCAAGCCCCTTCTCCACCCATTCCCTTTACCCCTGCGCCCTCACAGGCAGCCCTACTACCTCTCAGAGGAAGAAATACAGGCCCTCCTCCTATCCTACAAACCTACCCCTGCTTCGACTAGCACTATGGAACTCGGAGGATGAAATTGCTGACCTCCTCATTAGCTATGAACGCCCATGTCCCTCTGACCTGAAGAAAGATCAACCCATACGCACGGTTGCAATCAATCCTTACAGATCAGCCACTCTCCACAACAGAGTAACATAGCGCCAGTCCCAACATCCGGCCCTAATCACAATTCGCATACCGTCCCCTCTACCTGGTCTCCTTATCAACTGCCGCTCTGCGGTAAAGCATGCCCCTGATGTCACCAATCTCATCCTGAACCTAAGCCCAGATATAGCGATCCTGACGGAATCCTGGCTAAATGAATCCTCTTCGCCTTGCCTAGACCTTCTAGTCCCGCCCAACTATCTCATCGTAAGGTTGGACAGGCAATCACAAAAGAAATGGGGTGGCATTGCCTGCATCTACCGCTCCAACCTCCTCATCACTGAACTTCTGGCCAAACCTCCTGATTCCTGCGAATATCTTGCCCTTTCTGTCTGCAACAACACCTCCCTTCAGTGCAGGCTGCACATCTTTTACCACCCCCCAAGCAAGAATGACACCTTCATAGACTACCTCATGGAAATCATCACAGCCATGGCCTCTCAGAACACCAATTAAATTTTTCTTGGCGACTTCAACTTGCGCTGGAACGAACCCAAGGACCCGCAGGTCAACGCCATCAGAGACTTCCAGGCCGACCAAGCCCTTACCCAAGCCTGCTCCCTTCCTACTCACTCAAAAGGGGCCACTTTAGACTGGATCATCTCCAAGGAATCTGCGGTCAAACTCATTTCCATAGATCCCTGCGACTGGTCTGACCACCATGCTATCACCTTCTGTCTTCCTGGCACTCACAAGACATGGACACCGCAACCGGTGATCCCCAAAAGATGGATCAGGGACACCAAGAACCTGGATCACGACAAATTGACCGCCCGCTGTGCAACTGACCTCCCCCTCCCCCCCATATCGCCACGGTCGACAACCTCACTGATCACTATCCCACAACGATAGCCAATATAATTGATGACCTTGCCCCGCTAAAACTGAAACAAACACAGATCAAAGACAGGAACCCCTGGTTCAACGGATCCCTTAACATTGAGAGGAGGTCCCTTCCGACAAACAGAACGGAACTGGAAAAAGCACCCTTCTGCAGACCATCTTAAACTTCTCCGTCTGGCCAGAAACGCCTACAACAAAAAAATTATCAATTCTTAAAAAGAATTCTTCAGTGCTGAACTGGATAACGCTAAGAATAGACCTCTCAAAATATTGGAGTTGGTCAAACACCAATCAAACAAACTTGCTAAATCATCCAAAGAAACCCCAATCCCCTCCTGTTCCTCATCCCTACTCAGCGCTGCCCTCACAGACCTCCCCCAAAGACCAAGCGTCATGGTCCAACTTCAAAGTCTATGATGAACACTCGATCTCAAAAACGCTTTCCTCCTTAAGCCCCAACAATCACTTCAACGACCCTCTCCCTTCAAACTGCCTTGCCTCTGTTTCTCAGGCTAACATCCCTTCTTGGACGACTATAATCAACTCCTCTCTCCTACAGGGATCAATTCCTGACTCTCTCAAAGTCGGCCAAGTGGTCCCCATTCTAAAAAAAACCACTGAAATGAAATGAAATTAGATTTGTAAAGCGCATGGCTGCCCGCAAGCGTCCCAGCGCTATAGAACAAAAAATACCAAGACAGTGCCAGCGGGTAGGGGCCTAGGGGGAACAGGAAGTTTTTGAGGAGCTTTCGGAACTTCGGATGGCTAGGTTCCATCCGAATTCTGAGTGGGAGAGCATTCCACAGAGTCGCTGAGTTCACTGAAAAGCGACGACCCCCAGTCCGCACCGGCCTAACTCTCTGAACAGTTCAGAGTCAGAGTCAAATACACTTTATTCGATTATTTTAAAATCATAAAAGTATGCTATACATCCATTTCTGACCACAATAATAGAAAAATTTATAAAAAAGTCTTTAAAAACAGGAATTCATTAGGTACAAATGTACAATGGCGATCAGGATAACTATACAAGAATTATATACAACTACATCATTATTTTTCACTCACTATAGATTCCTTCAAAATTTTTCAAAATTTGCATAGTTTGTAGAATGAATTTGCTACCAGTCTATTTACATTTCTATTTACAATATTACAATCAATTTACAACATTAACCTGGCAAGGTATGCAGACTTTTTCAGCAAGCTAGGTCAGTTAATAATAGCCTATGAACTATTTGGTCAAAGCGCCGGGTTACATGTTATTAGGCTAGTGGTGGTCGAGGTCTTTTTTGTCTGGACCGAATAGACATTGTCAAGAAATTTGCTACCCCATACATTATTAATGGGGTTTCCATAAGCTGCAGAAACAGTAATGCCGGTTTAACTTGTATAAACCCTTGTTCTTTCAATATGGGCTTAATAAACTTCCCCCTGGCACTTTTAAAAAAAAGGGCGAGAAAATGCAATGAATCCTGATCAGAGAAGTCATCACAACTGCAGGGAGCATTCTCATGGGGCCTACACCACTTATTGTATTCACCCAGCAGAAAGTGAGCCTGGTTGAAACGAAATTTCGTAAGGAGCCACCGGTGGTATGGTTTATTTACTATCCTCAGATATGGTTCGATAGCTAGGGTGGTAATTGTCATATAGTGAGACCTTACGGTTGGTTTCATTATTTCACATGACTCTCTTTCTGCTTCCCTTTTCTTTATAAAGTGGGATTTAACCCAGCTAATGTCTTCTCTCCTTAGACCTTCTGGATTGGTATATAGATCAGGGCGGCCCAGATATCCTGCTGTTACTTTGATATATGTTAGCCACTCGATCTCAGCCACTCTGTCCCGCCCCATACAATCTCTAATGATCTTATGGTTTAGAGTTAGGTTTGAATTAAGCCATGTTTTAATCCATGATAAGAGAGGAGCCAAGGACAGCGTATCTTCAATATACCCTAACCCCAATTCCATATGGATTGAGAAAGCAGGGGTGGATTGCGGTAGACCCATAAGTGATCGTAAAAACATATTCTCCGCTCTTTGGATGCGGGCCATGTTCTTAAAACCCCATATAGATGCCCCGTACCTGGCTATTGCCAGGGTTTTAGCTCTATAGATAGATAAAATAGCCTCTGCTGGTTTACCTCCAAGTCGTTTTGCGAAACCCAGAATAGCAGCAGACGATCTTTTTACTGCGGCTGCTTTATTCTGGATTTGTGGTGCCCATGTCCCTTTCTCATCAAACACCACTCCTAAGTAGGTGAAGACTTTGACTTTAGAGAGCACGGAGCCATTACAGGACAGGGTTTTGATGTTATTCTTACGATAGCCTACTGCCATAACATGTGATTTTTCAATGTTAATTACTAGATCTAAATTTTTCATAAAGGCTCCAAATGCATTTAATAGATGTTGTAGGCCCTTAGGGGTCCTTGACAGCAATACCGTATCGTCGGCATATAATAGTACCGGCATCAAGGAGCCACCCATGCGAGGAACATCAGTAGAGGACGCTTCTAGGGACTCTCCCAAAGAATTAATATAAAGAGAGAAGAGTATGGGGGCCAAGATGCACCCTTGGCGCACTCCCCGTCCAGATTTAAAAAAAGTGGTACAGTTCCCCTCTTGGGACATACGTATAGTCGCCCTTAACTCACTGTGAAGTCTTGCCAAAAAATTCACAAGCGCTCGATCCAGTCCCTTATCAAGGAGTATTGTCCACAGCTTTGACCTATTGACTAGGTCAAAGGCTGTGGACAAGTCCATGAAAGCCAAATACATCATCTCCCTTGATGCTACTGTGTATTTGCTCAGTGTGAGGTGTAAATTAAGGCATTGGTCTTCTGTGCTTCTGGCAGATCTAAAGCCATACTGAGCATCACACAAAATATCCTTATTTGTGGTCCAAGCTGAGATTCTTTCTAGGATTACCTTACCTAGGATTTTAAATGAGGAATCTAGCAAAGATATGGGCCTGTAGCATCTTGGGTCCCCCCTTTGGCCCTTCTTGAATATAGGGATAATGACAGATTGTGACCATGTAGCTGGAGGTTTTACCTTATCTATACTGACTATATTAAAGACATTTGTAAGTACAACTGACCACAGGGCCGAGTTTGCTTTAAACATATCGGCAGGCACGCCGTCTGGACCGGGTGCCTTCTGTGTGCCATATCCTCAATTGCCTTCTGTACCTCTTTAATAGTAAAACTTGAAAGAGTGTCATGTATATCAGTCAGTAATGGGTCTATTGGACCTAGATCAAGATTGCTGCCATAAATATTTTGGAAATGATCCAGCCAATCCTGCTCAGGGATATTCACCTCTAATGGCGCATTTTCTTTCCCATTAAACAAGGGGGTATTAACAATGGTCCAGAATTTTGCGCTATCCCTCAGGGTTGCCTTATCATACAAATCATCCCAAGCCTGTCTCTTTATATCTTGTTTTCTCTTTTGAATATCCAAATTATACTGTTTCCTAAGCCTCGCCACCTCAATTCTATCTCGGGGTACCATTTTCAAAGCTTTGTGTAGTTCATGATGTGATTTGGAGCATTCATTATTAAACCACCCCTCTACCTTTTTCTCTCTCTTTTTTGTTTTACATTTTAGATCCTCTGCTACATGTCGGCAGATAGATTCAAAGGATCTGATTATATTCCCCTCAAATTTAAGTGGTTCCCTACAGACGTTAATTTCATTACCCACTTTCTCATTTAGGGAGTAAAAAAAGTCCTCTGGGATGATTTTACTCCATTTCAGCCGTCTCCCCTGGTCCTTTTGGGTTAAATCTGCACAAATTTCTGCTTCAGAATTTTTATTAAATAAAAACAGGTTGTTATCCTCTACATTCAACACAACCGGATTATGATCACTAAATGTAGTGAGTATAGCATTATAAAAAATTACATTATGTAACATAGCCGGAGAAATGAATATGTAATCGATAATAGTATTGCTGTCCCTAGCACTGTAGGTTGGGACCCTTTCATTGCTATCAAAGAACTCTGGTTCAAATAGTTCATTCTCTAATAGAAAATCTTCTAGAGCAGCCCCTTTTACAGAATGTTCGAAGTGTGGGAGTAGCAACATATCTGTATTTACAGTATCTCTTAACTGGCAATTTTGTTGACATAAATGTACATTAAAATCTCCCATCAGGATGAAATATACCGGAGTGGTTTGACTCTCTTTAAAATGGTACATAAACTAATTCAGAGAATTAACATTCTCTTCATCACCAGTACTTTGGGTGGCATTATAAAAGTTGATATAAACACATTTAAATGTATTAGTCAGTGTGACTTCCAGAACTAAGTAGTTTGGGGATAATGTGTGTAATACCTTCGCAGTTCCATTCATTTTAACTGATATCAAAAACTGCAAACCTCCTTTATTACGGACTGAGTTCGAAGGCTGTGCAGCTAAGAAATAGGATGTGTACCCATCTAACCAAAAATCACAATCCCTATCCCACGTTTCCTGTAAAGCTACCACATCATATTCTTTTAATAAATCCAACCATTTTGTGTCAGCCCTTTTCGAGCGTAGTCCTGCAATATTCCAGCTCATTAATTTAGCTACATTACCCTTTTCCTTTCTGGTAGATGGTGTGGACAGTAAATGACTGCAAGTATTGTCACAAGAATTCAGTCAATCGGTTTCCTCTAAATTAGAGAGAGCAGAAAACCTATTTGTTAACACCAGACTAATTCTTGCTTCACATCCTTGAGTATCATGGGTTTTAGGTAGCATGCCAGTTGTTTGTGTCGCCCAAGAGCTGGGGCAGGGGGTAATAGTTGGAGTAACATTGCGAGTAACCCTTCCTGGGAGCATCTTGGGTGGCGCGGGTGGTGGATAGAAAAATCCTAAAGGAACCGCTCTAATCCTGTCTTTTTTGACCTCCGTAGCATCCCAAAATAAACGGGAGGCCTCGTGCGGTCTATTAAAGTTGACTATCATACAGTCACCAGGGAATTTTTTCTTTGAATATCCCACCCAGTCCACTCGTCTGCCTGTCTGTATGCATTCAGAGATATTATTCGGGCCAGTACAATTTGCATCACACCATGTCTTAATATTGGCCAGCTGGGTGCCATTTGACTCAAATTCCCCTTGTTTTAATACTGATACATTCACCAGGACAGCAACATAGTGTGTAGCTTCCGGGGGGAGGTGGATTGGAGGTCTGGGGCGCTCTCTCCTAGGCCCTGCTGAGTTATGCTCAACTAAAAGGGGTGCCATAGACTTAGCCTGAGATAGGCATGGTTTAAGTGCCAAATGAGCTTTAGTTGGACTATTACTATCTATTTGCCTATTGCCACAACCTTTAGACGCTAGTGGTGGAACAAAAGGAATTAGAGGACATAATGATACAGTATTCCCCTGCTCCATAAGGGATTGGGGTTGCCTCTGTTGGTTAAGTGATGGCCGTGTTGTAGTTTTTAAAAGTGGGCCCCGAAAGTCTCTCAAAAGATGTTAAATATTCATTAATCCTATCACATTTCCCCAGGATTTTGTTAACACATTCCTTAAGTGTGTCTACAATGTCAGTGGAGATTTGTATGAGTACCCCTTCAAGTTTATCTACGAGGACCTTCTCCACCATGTCCTTAATAGAGATTTCAAGGGCACTCAATGAGGTTCCTTGTTGCTTTCGACCCAGAGCGCCGAGAGCCTTTGATTTAGATAAGGTACGTTTAGAACGTTTGGCAGTCTGAGGTTCAGGCTCCTGGGTAATGTCCTGTATGGGTTGCTGAGGGACTTGGCTGCAGTTCACTTGGCCCCCTTGTTCCGGGGTGTTGGGTGTGTTTTGTTGGCTAGTAATGGGTGCATTTTCAATCAGGATTACCGGTTCCAATGGAATAGGTGGTCTGTTCACTGTGGGCAAAGGTGGGCTATCCAAAGCTATTGGGCCCAAACCCAATTCACGTTCTTTGTCAGCTATTTCTTGATTCAATTTGCCCACAGCTGATGTCAAGAATGTCATGATGTTAGCTGATACAGGAGCTTTTCGCGCAATTTTAGCTTTAACTGTACCCCCATTGCTGGATGTTTGCAGTTTGCGCTTACCCATTTCCGGAGTGCAGATCAAAGTCTCCAGCCGCCGCGATGGAGTAGGGCGGCGAGACCACAGCGTCAGGGCCCCAGGAGCGATGTGGCGTCCCGCTGGTGAGTCTGCCTTGGCTGGTGTGCCTGCGTGCTGCCAAGATTGGTCTCTGAACAGTTGCCAGGTTGGCATGGTTAGAGCGGAGCGGTCTGGTGACCTTGTATGGGCGAACAAAATGCTCTAAGATAGGGGGGCCCTTCCCCTGTAGGGACTTATGAGTAATGCAAAGGGCCTTAAATTTGACCCTTTCACGAATTGGTAGCCAGTGAACGGCTTTGAGTGCTATTTTAGCTGACAATCTGCGTGAGGTGCCAGTCAGTAGTCTCGCTGACGAGTTCTGGACTCATTCAAGAATGTTAATTGTAGATTCCGGTGCTGCTAGGAGGAGAGCGTTGCCATAATCTAGTCTAGATAAAATTAGACCCTGGATCAGTAGCCTCCTAGAGATTTCTGGCAGTAGTGGGGAGTATTTTTCAGGCAGAACGGAGTAACCCTATGCAAATGCCAGCTGTCTTTTTTGCCTGGGTCTTAAATGTTGTCCTGCTCCAGCCATACTCCCAGACTTTTTAATTCATTCTTTGGGGTCGGTGCAGGTCCCAGACAGGCAGGCCAGATGGACTTTGGCAGAGATGTTATATGATGGCCTAACAACATGAGCTCTATTTTAGTCCCATTCAATTTGAGACGTGAGACATTCATCCACGAGTAGATTTCTGAGAGGCAGGTATGAGGGTTTTTTCCGCAGTGTTCTTCTTGGGAGAGCGCGACAACCACTTGGGTGTCGTCGGCGTACATGACTATTTTAATCCCAAAAGGACTCACCACATCTTCGAGGGGGGCCATATAAATGTTAAATAAGGTAGGGCTCAGTGATGAGCCCTGTGGGACCCCACACTCGAGAGGGGTTGTCTTGGATCATGCTGATCCCTCCTACACCTGGAATGTCCGATTCTCCAAGAAGGATGTACGTCACTGCCGCACTTTACCTGACACTTCCAGATTGCTCAAACGGTGGATTAAGATCTTATGGTCCACCGTGTCGAACGCAGCGCTCAGATCCAGGAGGATCACCAACGTTGATCCCCCGAGTCCAGAATGCACCTTGCCTCCTCTACGACTGCCAATAGGGCGGACTCTGTACTCTGCCCTGGGCGAAATCCTGTCTGGGAATTACGAAGCAGTTTATTCATTTCTAAGAAAGAAGATAGCTGCCGGTTGGCTATTTTTTCCGCTATTTTGCTGACACACGGTAGCAGCGAGATTGGTCGGAAATTACCCAGCTCTGCGGGGTCCAGCTCGGGTTTCTTCAGGAGTGCTTTAACCGTGGCGCGCTTCCAGCTGGGCGGAACGATTCCCTGGGTGAAGGAGGCATTGATAAGGTCTGTAATTAATGGGGCAGTCGTGGCAGCTACCTGATTCAGAACATGCATGGGGGCAGGGTCATTAGGAGAGCCACTCTTTATGGTTTGTGAAATTTTTAGGAGATCCTCCCTTAAGATCGGGACAAACGAGTCGAGGGCCTATGTTGGGGGACAAAGAATGAGCCCAATCAGAGGCTTGAGCGCTCTGCGGTAGAGTTTTAAGTATAGTTTGAATTTTATTTTCAAAAAAAGCTTTAGATCCTGCCTCTCCTGACAATTACAGACCTATCTCTAACATCCCTCTCCTAGCTAAAGTGCTGCAAAAATGTGTACAGCAACAGCTAAGCCAACACATCTCCAACTTCCACCTTGACTTGCAATCTGGTTTCAGACCGGGGCACAGCACCGAAACCACACTTCTCCACATTGTGGATGATGCCCTTCAAGCCCTTGACTAAGGCAAAACCTGTCTCTTGATCCTCCTTGACCTATCCTCGGCTTTTGGCACGGTCAACCACGAAATTCTCCTGAATCGCCTCAAACTTAGGATGGGCCTGGATGGCACCGTTCAGGCTTGGTTCCGATCCTTCCCCCAGAACCGCTGGCAGAGAGTCCTGATCAACGGCAACCTATCCGCCTCCTCTCCGATCACAGTTGGAGTCCCCTAAGGATCAACCTTATCCCCTACCCTCTTCAATCTGTACCTAGAACCGCTCTCAGAGGTGCTGCACTGTCAATATCTCCTACCAAATATATGCCGATGACACACAGCTCTACATCAATATCTCTTAATCTCTCCACCCAACGCCAATACAGACATTCAAGTTTGGACCAAGGCTATCTCAGCGCTAAACTGCTCTCCTACCATTGTGGACTCTGCTAAATCCCTGGGAATTACCTTAGACGGCAACCTGAACATGTGGGGCCATATCAATGCAATGGCCAAAATCACCAGATTTCACCTGAACTACCTACGAAACTTGAAACATTTCCTCGACTCTCCTGATCTAATATCGGCTATCCAGGCCTTAGTCATCTCTCGACTAGAATATGGTTGCTCCACTCTCGCAGGCCTACCCAAGATCTCTCTGGCACCCTTGAAAGCCTGCCTCAACGCCACCGCCAGACTTCTACCTGGCTCCAAGAAGTTTGACCACATCTCGCCCCACCTTAAAGCTCTAAACTGGCTTCCTTTTGGGGCCAGAATCCAATTCAAACTGGCTTGCATCACACACAAGGCTCTCTATTCCAAGTCCCCTGCTTTTCTCGCACAGAAACTTGTATTATCCGGAGGAATCAGAAACTCCCGGTCTGCCAGAGCCCTTTTGTTCCAAACCGCATGCTTCAAGAAAAAAAGAACATACAATCGGGCTTTCTCTGGGGCCACCCCAAGAATATGGAACTCACTCCCACCCGCCATTAGAAGAATACAGTCTCTAGCCAACTTCAAAAACTTCAAACTTCAAACAAACTTCAAAAAGGAGACCAAATCTTTCCTAATGGGCAAATTCCTCTCCTGAACTGGTTGATAGAGTCTTGATTAGCAACCCCCCCCTATCGGGAAGCTTTATCATTGGAGGATGCACCATGCTCCTCAAAGGATGTAATCCTCAATCCCCTAGGTGAAGAAATGCTCTTGCCTCAGAACCTCAAACACCCTCAGAGCTCAACGGTTTCCGCAGGAACATGTTGCAAAGTTCATTAAAAAATGGATTAGGAATCCTTTGGAAAAGGAAACTAGCAACATTTTAAAGGTGAATGTTCAAGACCTTCCCTTGGGGATAAGGCCTGTTACACCCCCAATCTGGCCCCTGATTTGATAAAATTCCTTTTCAAACTAGAGCAAGACCCTAGAAAAGAAATGGAAAAATCTTTTAAAAGCTGTCCGGATCGTCTCCTCGACGTGCTTGGCCCTCTGACAAGGATCCTCGACTCAGCCGAAGAGAGCCATACTCGGGGTACTCATCTATAAACAGATGATAAGGGGATGGAGCCAAAGGGCTATCATACTTTTAGGCAATGCTAGTGCAAGTATAAACGCTGAAAGGCGCAGAGTTGTCCTTACCAGGATCAACCCAAAACTCCGCAACCTTGCTGATAAGGAACCCTCTAAAAACCATAATGGACTTCTTTTTGGAGAAGAACTAATTAAATAACTGGGCAAATATGTCTCCACATACACTGCCCTTAACAAGGCGCAAAAAACATGCCAAGGTCTTCAACACTGGTAATACCCTTTTGGAAGGGCCGGAAGACGGGGCCTATCTTGCGGCCGGTATAACCGAAGGGCCAATTTCAGAATACGTGGGTTTGGCAGAGGCTACCAGCAATTCAATAACCCACAATTCTACCCCCAGAGAGGTGGAGGACAACGAAGCAAGGGACGCAGCTCAAGTAATCAAAACAATTCCTCAGGTGAGTGTCCCTCCCCATTCTTTCCCCTTAAAGGTTGGCGGCAGGCTCAAATATTTCCTAAAGGGGGAAGGAGCCAAGCTCGCGACCGTGATGGCCGCACTGTAGCTCGGCTCCGTCAACCTTCCTGCCTGAACCGTAAATCCTGTACTTTATCCTGCCCCGAGGAGACACATTCGACGGAATATGGGAATATGAAAGGCTGCTTGCACTCACCGTTTGTCCCGGGAGCTCCTGGGTGCTTCGGATCTTGAGCTGTGCCCTTGTTTGCTCCGGAGCCTCCGTGGCGTGCAGGCCGGGGACTCGCCTGTGACGGTCGGCCGGAGCGGGGTATCGACGCCGACCCCTGGTGGAGGAGAGGAGTCGGCTGAAGAGGCCATTGTGCGGTTGGACCGGTGACGACTGACCGGGCCCGGTCTGGTGGCCCGGGGGCCCAGTTGCGGAGCGCGGCCTCCCTCGGACGGGGGTTGACCGTACAGGAGGCTTGTCCCCCCTTTGTTCTCCTGTCCGGCCATCTTGAAGCCCTTTGCCCGGAATCGGCGGGCGGCGTCCATGAGACGGTGGCTCCGGCTACCCCCTGTGTCTTGGCGACCCATCTTTCTGCACCAAGATTGCCATTAGCGGGACCCGGCGAGACTCCGCTGGGCCTTGCCTGACGGCCCGGACCGGGGTTGAGGGACGGAGCAGCCTTGTTGCGCCGACAAAATGGCGGTCGGCGCCCTGGGTCTCGGATTTGTTGGGGGTGGCGAAACTGGTCTGTCGAACTGCACGTTGGCTGAAGAGTGTGGGAGTGAGCCCACGATTGGCGATGTCTTGGCCGCCTTGTGTTCCTGGCGCGCTACCATGGCCTTTGCCGCAGCTGTGCACGATAACGGTTCTGCCGCCGGGCCTGTTGGGCCGCCCCCCCATGTATGCGGCCCGACCGAGGGAATGTGCTGATTTGTCGCTCCCGGCTGTTGAAGGGAATGCGACCGCCGCTCATCTGGGAGTTCATATGTCTGTTGCCTCGAGTCTCCAGGAGGTTTTGCTTGAGGTGGACGTGGGAGAGAGCCCCACGCTGGGGTCCGTCCAGGTCAGTTTTGCTGGGGTACCCGGCGGCTTTTTGACTCGAATTGCTTCAAGGGGGTCCCATGGCTGTTCCGTGGGGGACACCTACCCTCTTTGGTCGGCGAGACTGCACCCACGCTGCCTGTTGCTTCTGACGTTGCTTTTCGCCAGTTTGGTCCGAGGCCGCCATTGTTTGTATTGCTGCTCTCGACTTGGATCCCCTGTTTTGCACCCTTGGCCTGCCTTGTTCCGATCCTATGTACACTTCGTGCCTAACTGCTTGCTGTATTCTCCTTTACTGTGTACTAAAGTAATGATCAGGAGAGGACAGGGGTGAGATGGACTCGCCTCGGCGGACTGCTAACTAATGTGTGGAGATGAGGACTGCTCGCAGCTGTAACAGTATGACCAAGTCCTCTTCATGTTCCTGATGTTTGAGTTTGTGTCGCTTTCATCTCGATGTGGGTCCTAATTGTGTAAAGGGGGGGGGTGGGAGCTGAAGGTTCGATTGCATATCTCCTCTCCCACTGGTTTTTTCTTCCCCCTTTTCTTCCTCTTTTTGTCTGTAGTGTTCTTTCCTTACTTTCTGATTCTTCTGTATTTCGGGTTCTATTTAGGGCGACAGGCACGCTGCCGGGGGGGTAGGCCGTAGCCTTCTGCAGGGGTGCAGGGTGGTGTGGGTGGGATGGGGTCTGTATATTGTTCGTTTTTTCTTAGTTCTATGGCTCTTTTGTATCCCTTTATCGGGACGCTGTCCCCGCACGCATACTCCATGGGGTGTTCGCTGGAAGTGTAGGACATGACTTCTTCGCGTTAATGTAATGATAGCACACTTACACGTCCTACTTGCCTCGTCCCCGATTGTGGATCTTGAGTATTGTGTGCCTTATTCGCCATGGGGCGAGTACCGCGGCGCTGCGTTCTTTCTTCATTGTTTTTCATATTCCTTCTTCTACCCTTCCTCTCCTTTTCCCCTTCCTTGGGTTAGTGTAGCAGATGGATATCTTTGTGTTGCTGTTCTGACTCCTTTGATTGGTACCAGCACATATTCAAGTGGTGACGGGTGGACGGTGGGCAGCGGTGGGAACTGATTTGAAACGGGGGAATTATGCGTTGCCTTTGCCAATTGTTGCTATTATTTCTGATTCTAACTGCTCCCTTGTACTGCTGCTTCACCAACTGCCCGCCATAGGAATTCGGAAATTAACAGTTGCAATTGTTCCTGCTATACTATAAAATTAACCTTCTCTTCTCCTGCTCCTAGCAGTTATATTGGGCCTTTTAATGTTCACTGATTGTTCAAAGAATGCTTTAGGAACTGCTGGAGACTTTCTATCCTGATTTTGTGCGCCCGTAATGTGTTGTGGCCGGCCTGATTGGTTGTAGGCCCGTATTTGTACGCTTCTGCTTGCACAATAAAGGTTTAAAAAAAAAATATATATATATATATATATATATATATATATATATATATATATATATATTTTTTTTTTTTAAAGAATTGGAAATTAATTACCCAGGACCGTTGTGTCCTAAATACAGTAAAGGGCTTTTCAATAGACTTCTCGCATACACCTACCCAGGAGTCCTTCCCAAAGGAAATTCCCCTGTCACCAGATCAACAAAGTATCATAGGAGGAGATTTCATGAATGACCCAGAAAGGTGCAATATTGGAGGTTCCTATCTAACAACTGGGCTTTATAAACAACCTTTACGTAATCGAACAAAAAAGGACAAAGGTTGGAGACCGGTCATAAACGTGAGAGATTTGAACAGATTCCTTACTTACAGACATTTCATGATGGCATCCATCTCTCAGGGACTTACTTCTAGAAGGAGATTGGCTAGTCAAACTAGATCTGAAAGACACGTATTTTACCATTCCTATGGCAGAAATCCATAAATACTTCCTTCAGTTTCTTTGGAAAGGTCATCTATACCAATTCCAGGCACTTCCATTTGGTCTCTCTTCCGCCCCTTGGTGCTTCACCAAGGTAATGAGAGCCGTTGTCTCTTATTTAAGGTCATGGGGCATTCGTCTAATCATTTATCTGGACGATATTCTCATTATGGCCCAGGATTGCTCACAACTGAGCCAAGATCTTAGCTTTACGATGAATCTCATAGAGAGTCTAGGCTTCATCATAAACAAGGAGAAATTATGCCTGATTGCCTCAAGATCTTTAGAATTTCTAGGGTCCACGGTCTGCACAGTCCGTTGCCTCCTACTTCTCCCCTCAAAGAAAATTTCAAAGATAAATCAGATAAAACAGGTTCTCAGACGAGAGGACCTGTCCCTCAGGGACTTGTCCAGACTCTTAGGCATTCTATCGTCTTCCATTCAAGCCATCTTTCCCTGTTCCCTCAATTATCGAGCTCTTCAGAGAATCAAAGCAAGAACTCTGACATCCGGGCTTTGGTACAGGGATCTTATTTGCCTAGACCAGGATTCTTGTTCAGAATTGAATTGTTGGTTGAACAACCTGGAGGCTTGGAATGGGAAATCTATTTTTGGTCCAATTCTAGAATGTCTTGGAATCAGATGCCAGCCTTCATGGCTGGGGTGCCTGTCTTCTAGGTCAGAACACCGGGGGTCTCTGGTTTCGGGAAGAATCTCTCCACCATATAAACTATCTAGAATTAGCAGCCGGACTCTACGCTCTCATGAGCTTCAGACATTCCCTTCAAGGGAGATCTGTCCTTCTGAAGATGGACAACATGTCAGCGGTGGCTTATATCAACCGCTTAGGAGGCACCAAATCTACGGACCTCTCGGACCTAGCCAAGAAGCTCTGGATGTTTTGTCTGGAACACAAAATTGCTCTCAAAGGGGAGTACCTTCCGGGTGCAGTGAACACCTCTGCGGATTGGAACTTGAGATTCCTCAGATTTCAGCGATTGGAAACTGGACCCTTCCGTTTTCAACACCCTGAACAAAATATGAGGACCTCTGGAGGTAGATCTCTTTGCAGACTGACTTCCCAACTCCAGAATTATTTCAGCTGGATGCCCGACCCGGGCGCTCTGGCATTCAACACCTTCCTTCAAACCTGGAAAGAAATCAGAGGATATGTTTTCCCCCCTTTCGCAATGATTCAGAGGGTCCTTCAGAAAGTGAGTCTAGAACAGTGTCTCCTCCTTTTGATAACCTCCTTCTGGCCTTTCCAGGTGTGATTTCCGACCGTCCTAGAACTGGCTTGCAGTATTCCCTTCTTGATTCCTTCCCTAGAGAATCTCCTTGCAGACGTAGACTGTCGAATTCATCATCTAATTCAGAACGGAGTTTATACCTTCTTGCCTGGAGAGTGTCCGGAGATCTAACCAAATCTCAGGGCTTTCGGAAACGGCTTCAACTCTCTTCAGAGTCTCTTGGGCACTAGGTACACATTACAGATACAATAGAATGTTGAAAGTGTGGGTCCATTAGTCCTTGGAAAGGGACCTGGATCCCTTGGAGGCCCATATTGTTGACATAACCAACTTCCTTGTTCACCAATTTGAAAGGGGACTTAGTTACAGATCCGTCAACTTTTTTAGATCTGCTATTTCCGCCGGTCATACCCTTGTCAATGGCAAGACTATTGGTAAAAATGTCATCGTCTGTAGAATTATGAAAAGTAAGGAGGCCTCCCAAAGCAAGATACGAAACCTGTTGGGACGTTAATTTGATTATTCATCTCTTCAACAATTGGCCCTCCAATTCTCTCCTTAACAGGAAGAATCTTTCTATTAAACTATCCACACTCTTATGCCTCGTCTCTTGCAGAAGATCTTCTGATATTAGAGCTTTAGATCTTACCTACCGTTCTTACAATATGTTTGGTGTCAATTTCGACATCCATAAAAGAACAAAGACTATGTCTGACTCTATATTCTATCCCCGCTTTGACCTTTGTCCGAACCTCTGCGTTGTTGAATGCATGAAAGAATATGATCTTAAAATGTCTGACCTCCGTCCTTTAAGTGTTAATCAATTGCTTATTTCCTTCGTTAAACCCCACAAAGGAATTAGTTCCTCTTCTATTGCTAGATGGATCAAGACTACTATGAGCTTAGCTGGTATTGATTTAAATACATTTCAAGCTCACTCCCTTAGAGGTGCTATGGCCAGTAAATCCCTTTGGTCTGGAGGTAATTTGGATGACATCCTGAAAGCTGCTGACTGGTCTAATGCCAGTACCTTCGCTCGTCACTATTGTAAACCCATTCAACACATGTCTGATGTTGTTTTAGAGAGCTACCAACATACATAATGTAGCCTCTGGTCTTGTAATGAAATTCCAATTGTCCTATTTAACATGACTAGAGAATCTGGATTTCATTAAAGACTCGGAGGCTGACATTATCCCCCCTCCCACCTCTGGTGGCATTCCTATTTACAATGTTATCTTATACATTTTATTGTAATGCTTTTTTATTCTATGTCTTATCAATTTGTATTTATGAATATTTGAGTTTCACCTTTCTCCTTGGACACATTTCCTTATCTTTTCAGACAATCCCTGATCGCGTGTTTTTACCACCTCATCTTGGTTGGATTTTACTTCATGGATTCCTTCATCTTCCTCTTTCTGTTCTACTTACGAAGACTATTCCGAAGTTTAACGTCTCAAGTTTATAAGAACTTATCTGTCTGTTCATTTAAAAGAGGCTGATTGCTGTTGCCTCATGGACTTGACCTGTTGCCTTTGTTCTATTTGGAATATTTTATATTGTGATGTATGCGGCAGCTTGGGGTTTGCATTAAAGGTACAATGCATAATGTCAGCCTCCGAGTCTCCGAAATCCAGATTCTCTAGTCATGTTAATATGAGAATCGCACTTTTCAATCAGAAATCTTTTATAGTTTTGACAAATATATACAAAACAGGTGTCAGAAAATCTGAGAAACATATGCAAAACGGGTGTAAGGAAGTTGACGTTTCGGTCTTAGTAGGCGATACAGGTCTCTAAGACCACCCTCAGGACACAGTGTTGCTTAGTATCCCACCATTCCTGTACAGAATAAAAACAATACACAACAATGAATACTCCCTGGGTTCTAAAAGTATCGTCTGCTCACACCGCAGTCCAACTTCAGTGGCTGACCCACCAAGCATGCCTAATTAGAAAGACAAGCCTCCAGATGCTACAACTAAAACTCCACCAATATGTGTGGGACAGAAAACCAATTGTAAGCACCCAATGTGCCCATAGTGCACACACCTGTGACCAACACCGCAACATAGAATCCTTACTCTATATATCAAATTGCATTTCCATCCTGCCTTCTCAAACAGGTCTCTAAAGCAAAGAATAAGGTCAATATTAAAATTCAGAATTGTAACTCATATCATCATAGGACGCCAAAATCAATCAAAGGCCAACGCAGCAGTCACTCTTACCTGTGTCAACAACAACCGTTTCGTAGCTGTAGAAAGGGAAGAAAAGAAAAATCAAACAAATCTAATAAATGCCGACTACATCTATCCATATACTCTCTTACAAACCAGACAACTAGTATTGTACTCACATTTCGTATTATGCATGAAGAATCAATCTCAAAGCCTGTTTGAAACCGCCAGCCTCACGCTGAACTTTAACCCCGTTTACGTGAGAGACGGCGTGGCGTGATCGCCATCTTGGAACTATTAATAGACTATTACGGCAGATGACTGAATCATTGCACTCATAAGTGCAGAGGTTCGGGACAGTAAAAAGTCATGGATTACATAATCAGTCAAATACAACAGGAGAATAAACCATCCCCCTTAAGGACAGATCAGCATTTAGGATATACATTAGTCAGTGGCTCGATTCAACCAAAACAAAATATGTTGGGACAATACTTGGATCGTAAATGAGAAGCCCACAGTTCTCAGAACATAAGAAACCACAGGACCATCTGTTTAGTTACAAATCCAACTCAGACCAGACAGGATAAAGTTCTTCAGTACATCACAGTAGCAAATGTCTCGCAAAAATCTCACAAAAATCTAGATACAGTGTTGCCAGAGTATACCACTCCACAAAAGAATTGAGTCCCTTCTCTACAGTCTTAGCAGACCAGATCCATCGGTTTTCCTTCAGTGTGAGCAGGGGATCAACATTGTGACACAGTCTAGAACCCTTAATCTCTAGTACAAACCATTGCATATCTGTTGGAGCATGAGACATAAGCAGTGCTCTACAAGAGGTGCAGTTGTTCCTTTGCATCGTATTCGTGATTGATGTTGCATTATGCGTTTTTTCGCCTCTTGTGCAGTTTTCTCAATGTAAAATAATAGGCACGGGCATTGGACACAGTAAATTACATTTGTCGACAAACAGTTAGAATGATGTTTCAACACCCATTAATTATCGTTCAGAATGCATGATTTTACCACTAAAGTGGTAGCACTGGCGGGACAGTGCCCACATGGGTAATGTCCCACCACTGGCATAAGGCCCCACATATCCTGTAATGTGGTAGTTTTAGGTTCACTGTATGCCCTAACTAGATAATCTCGAAGATTTCCACCACGTTTAAACGCAGTTTCTCTAATTGTGCGTCAACCTTGCTTATCAAATGCCATTTCTTAAGAACAATCTTTCTGATATCATTGGATTCTGGGCCAAAAGTCGTCACACACGTAATCGAATTATGATCAGCATTCTGTCCTTCTTTAACCTGTAACAGTGCCTCTCTATCATAATACCAGGCCTCTCAGAGTCCAGAAATCTGGCACAAATAATCTTAATTTCTGCCTTCCTGCAAGTACAGCATTTTATAACGGATTACAAGTTGCACTACACTCTGGGGAAAATAGCTAAATGGGGTAGAACCAGAAACAAGCTCTGTTCCAGATGCCATTCATACGGGGCACATTTGATACACTGTTTCCAACCTGCCCAGCCCAAGGAGGCCACATTGGGCACATTACTGAGTTCCTGGAGGGAGGACTGGGACTTAGTATAGTACAGAGCCCGCAACTTATATTACTGGAGATTAGTAATGAATCAATCCCTAGCCAGGCACAGGCATTTGTATTTATTGTAATGACAGATTTTTGGCTAAGCTTGGCTACGGCATGGCAAGACCTCTCAGCACCATCGGTCCAACAATGGCTCACTCTTCTAATAGCTATTTATCATACAGAAGTGGCAGTGTATGCAAAAAAAGGCGAAGAGGCTAGGAGGAAAGGGTCATGGGTGTGGGCACCTCCGACGGGTGGGTGGCTACACTTGAAGAGGGATAGTAGAGTGTCTTTCTATTCTCTATAAGATGTGGGAATAGGGGTCAGTTGGGTATATTTTTCCGCAGGTGTCTTCTACGTGGGAAAGATAGGTATATATGTATAAATGTTTGATCAGTGTAGAAGACGTGACATTAATTAATCTTAAGAATGGACTGTCTACTTGGAGGTACGTTAAAACGTAAGCTATAAAATGTGCAATAAAGAGGTTTAAAAGAAAAAAAGGAAAACATCAAGTCATTCTCAAAGCTGTTGCAAAGGTAACCCATGAACCTTAGAAGAGGGGCTGTGAATTGTGCTAGGTAGAACCAAAGACCTACTTGAGGAATTATCAGCGTCAGCTTTTTGAGATTGGAAGTAAACCAGTTTTGCTTAGTATAAATGGTTTACAACCACTGCAATGGATATGACAAGTGCTTCTGGCAAAGGGTATATGTTTAAGGTTTTTCACTCAGTGTGGGTTCTCTCATGTCGAAAGGCATCCATTCTACAACTCAAGTGTTTCTGACAGTCAGAACAGTGATATGGATTTGGCACAGGACGCGTTCTTTAATTTTAATTGAAATTAATTTTATGAATAAAGCTTTTCTGACATTCAGAACACTAATAAACACTTTTCCTTTATACCATGGATCTTCCAACTGAATCTTTACATATCTTCATAACACTCATACATTTATTTTAGCTAGTATAGGCTTTTACATGTGGAGTGAGAATTATTTTATAACTAAAGCTTCTCTGGAATTCAGAGAACTGAAGAGGTTCTTCCCCCATTGTGTGTTCTCTCATGAACAGTAAGGTGACTTTTCACACTGAAGCTTTTCTGGCATTCAAGGCACTGATAAGGTTTTTCCCCAGTGTGAGTTCTCTCATGTAAAGTTAGACTGAGTTTATAACTGAAGCTTTTCTGGCATTCAAGGCACTGATAAGGTTTTTCCCCAGTGTGAGTTCTCTGATGTATAATAAGACTGGTTTTATAACTGA
The DNA here is from genome assembly GCF_964263255.1 of Lissotriton vulgaris. NCBI lineage: Eukaryota > Metazoa > Chordata > Amphibia > Caudata > Salamandridae > Lissotriton > Lissotriton vulgaris. Next base: position 24,726,126 of record NC_141685.1, read on the forward strand.
AAGTTTTTAGGCATTCAGAGCACTGATAAGGTTTTTGACCAGTATGTTTTCGTTCATGGTGAGTGAGACTAGCTCTTTCCTTAAAGTTTTTGTGACGTTCAGAGCACTGATATGGTTTTTCCCCAGTGTGAGTTCTCTGATGTGTAATAAGACTGGTTTTATAACTGAAAGTTTTTAGGCATTCAGAGCACTGATAAGGTTTTTGACCACTATGTTTTCGTTCATGGTGAGTGAGACTAGCTCTTTCCTTAAAGTTTTTGTGACATTCAGAGCACTGATATGGTTTTTCCCCAGTGTGAGTTCTCTGATGTGTTATAAGACTGGTTTTATAACTGAAAGTTTTTAGGCATTCAGAGCACTGATATGGTTTCTCCCCAGTGTGAGTTCTCTCATGGAAAATAAGACCAGCTTTCAGGCAATAGCTTTTCTGGCATTCAGAGCACTGATATGGTTTCTCCCCAGTGTGAGTTCTCTCATGGAAAATAAGACAAGCTTTCAGGCAATAGCTTTTCTGGCATTCAGAGCAGTGATATGGTTTTTCCCCGGTGTGGGTTCTCTCATGTTGAATGAGAAGGTATTTACGACTAAAGTTTTTTGGGCATTCAGAGCACTGATGGGATTTCTGCCCAGTATGGGTTAACTCATGCCGGGTGAGAACTTTTTTTCGACTGAAGGTTTTCTGGCATTCAGAGCACTTATGAGATTTTTGCCCAGTATGTGTTCTCTCATGTTGAGTGAGATCTGTTTTACATTGGTAACTATTTAGGCATTCAGAACACTGATACGGTTTCTGTCCAGTGTGAGATCTCTCATGGCGACTGAGATTGGATTTTTGAGTGAACCTTTTGTGACATTCAGGGCACTGATAAGGTTTCTCTCCAGTGTGAGTTCTCTCATGTTCAGTAAGTCTGAATTTACACAGGAAACTTTTGTGGCATTCAGAGCACTTATGAGGTTTTTCCCCAGTGTGAGTTCTCACATGTCGAGTCAGATGGTGTTTGCGAGTGAAGCGTTTCTGGCATTCAGAGCACTGATGACGTTTTTCCCCAGTGTGAATTTTCTCATGCTGACGGAGACTGGATCGACAATTAAAGCTCTTCTCACATTCAGAGCATGTATGAGACTTCTTTTCGGTGCTAAAATCTCCAAGTTCGGTTTTATCTTGTATACATTCCATTATGAGATAAGATACCTTTCTGAAGTTAATATCTCCAAGTTGGGATTTTTCTAGCAGACACACCATAAGACAAGACTAAATCTTATTCAGCATGTGTTTAGCATCACCCACTCAAATGTGGTGCACTTGTTCAACTTAACACTTGGACACTTATTTAGCCAAAGATCACTTCTCTGTGGAGTTCATAGTTTATAACCTCTGTAGGCAACCTAATTCACCCTACAACCTTAATATCAGCAGCCCCATGTACTTATGGGGAAGCCTCTCATGGGATTATTGCATCTTTATAACATCCATGTGGATTCTCTCACCCTTTTCTCATACATATTTGTTGATGAAGCACTGATTAGGTCTTTGGTTGGTGTTCAGTATTTAAAAGCTAGGTACATATTCACATAATGTATTTGCATGAACATTCAGAATACTTTTGTGTATCAGTAGCAGCACATTGTTTCTTGTCACCCTTCTTACAAATGTCTCCTATGTCTGTATATAAGACTACAATGAGGATATTAAAGATTTTGCAGGTCTTGCCTGGTAACAAATACCTAAGGTCATTTCTAATGGGTAAGAATGGTAGTGGACATGTGGACCCGGACTACAAGCAATAGGTCATTGGTTACATAGGTGCATGTATTTTCCCTCAGTCTCCTTCCCTTGGTCCCAGATCGCTAGTTCTTAACTAGCAGATATGTTAGTCCGAACCCGACTACCTGGTCTTTTAAGCCGCTACAATAACACTGTATAAGTGATGAACATATATTTGTTTTTGATTTAAAGAGAATTCACTGGATATGGTGCTCAAGTATTCCATTTGCTGAGGTCTGTTAAAAACTCTTCAAGTCTCACTAGTCCTGTTTAGCGTTAATTTAAATTCCCACCTCCAGATATACCAGACACTCCACTACTGAGCCCTCCTATGGCTCACCGGCTTTTATTCCTCTGCGACACGTATGACTAGCGCCAAGATGCTCCGTGGAGTGTAAGTTGCGCTTTATAAAAACAATATCACATCACATTCTCTTCTCTTGGATCGGATAGAACTTTAGACTGATGCTTGTCCTCTCTGGTTGAGACAGATGGTCTTCCTGCCCTGGGTTAACATCTCCAGGGCATTCTTCATATACCATTAGAGCAGCAGGAAATGTATTTAGAGAAACTGCTTTCACATTCTTTATTTTACTGTAATCCAAGTTCCTCACCACATCTTTCTCCTAGATACTTTTCTCTTGTTGGAGCTCCGAAGCAACTTTACTTCTTTAGCATCAGTCTTTTAATAGTTTTCATTTATTTGCTTATTACTGATCACCATTTTGTCTTCTACGCCCACTCTTCAATAACCTGTGGATTTAAAACCAGAGATTGTTAAATAATGAAAACTGGAACAAAGGAATAACATTTATTAGCTAATACAGACATCCAGAGTCTGAGCTCATTTTGAGAGAGGGATGAGAGGGCTCTAGGCATTCTCGAGATAGAAAGCTTGAGAACACTGGAACACTAGATTGAGGAGGTCTGAAGATGGAAATTCTGATGAACAGTTTTGTGCACATCAGTAATAATCAGTAAGCTATTCAAGTGTCTGATCAAAACTTCCTCTCACTCACTGTGCGGTATACCTCTCTGCACAACTCCCCAAACCAGGCAAGTAATATCTCAAAGAGCAAGCATCCCCACCCTCATAAGAGTCTCCCCTTCCCAGCACCACAAACAATGTTACTTCTACCGGGCAAGCATGTGTTAACAACTCAAGAGTCGACAATAGAAAAGATAAGACAAGAATTATGGAATATCATTGCCAACCTTAAGCTGGCAGTTGAATTCACTACGGCTCAGGAAACTAGGAGACCGCATAGAACTTCAAACCCCTACAAACATGTAGTATCAAGCACACCTAGATGGATCTTTATGCCTTTGCCAAAAAACTATACGCCTCAACAGGACAACAAACCAGATGTTAGCGGTGGACATTGATGACCTTTGCCAATCTTATATAACATACCCTCACCACACAGAAACAACTTATAAAATATACACAATAGCTATAAATACTTCTCTGGAGCAATGAATCATCATAGCTTCTACTATAAACCTCTCAAAAATAAGACAGATCATATTCATTCCAGGTAATCAAGACAGAAAAAGAGCCTAAAAAGACACTGAAAAGCTTACGGCACAACTGCAATCAGCAGCTAAATATGCCAAAGACATAGCCAACCCCATCCTGTCCCATAATCTAGACCAGGGCTGTGGAATTTAATAAAATATCTACTTGTCCAAGGGGCAGTTTGCTTTATAAATCTTCTTGCCCTGTAACAAAATCCACCTGTCCCTTTAGTGCCGTGAAGTGTGGCGACAAATTATGGCGTCAATCTCCTTATATAAGAGCTCGGATAGAGCCTCTCTGATTATGCCAGGGCTCATACCAGAGTAGTGTTTGAATACTTGCGGTCCCCTTATGTTGCCACGTTTCTGCATATCTACATACTGGGGCTGAAGGTAGTGGTAAGCAATAGTTCTAGGGTTAGAATGCCCTTTTGAGTCTGTGCAAACCTACTAACTTGCAAATTTTAAGGGTTTTCAACAACTCTTGTCTGATCTTTTCCCATACTGAGAAATGTTGGAAATTTACTCCTTACAATGGCAGATGTAAACCTCCTTCCAGAGTTGGGGAAAAAAGTGGTTTGCGGTAAAGTGAACTTGCAAACACTCAGATGTTCGCATGAGCAAAGATACACATGCATATTTGCTCATAACAAAATGCAGTTCGCAAGTATTTTCTAGGGGTACTATTTCTTGTCCTACTGTAAGTTCTTGGGAATTTATGAAAGCCGTATAGCTGCAATTAATGCAAAGGACAGACTTCCTTTAATAATTGAGCCCTTATTGGTGTTGACCATGACACTTTGCATTTATTAAAATGTTCTCTCTCTCTGTATCGGCTGGCTTCACTGTGAGTGACAGCATTCTGCTTTCACAAGGAGCATATCAGCACACAGTAGTTTTTCTCAATGCCAGTAACTACTGTGGCAGTGTATGCTATTTGAGACCAAAAACAATTGTTGCTTTTGCCAAAGTTTGTTATAATGGTGAGGGGGCCCGGCAGCTCCCATACCAATAAGGTTTTACAAAAACCTTGCCAAAACAATTCGAACATTGACAAAACTAAAAAGCTGACCAGCAATTTCAGACCTACTTGCTTTGCCGATGCTTGTTTATTTTTGTTTCAAATCTTACTGAAACTGGTTACACTGATTTCCCAAAATTAATAGCTTTGGGAAATAGTAGCATGCATTAACACGTTACTAATGGATGCTGCAGCTGCAAAGAAATCTTACCTGATATTTTACAGTAGTTTAGCAAAATGTTTTTTTTTTCTGCATAGGGTTGCCAATATAGATGCTTTGTGTACTTTGCCACTGCTGATCAGTGTCAAAGTACAAGTGTTCCCTGTGTAAAGTGTAATGTAATTGGTTGGCCAGGATTGGTATGTTTGCCTTACTAGTAAAGTCCCTAGTGGTGTGCCAGGGCTAATAATGCAAAGGTGAGCGGAGAAGAGAACTCAGGCCGGCAGTGTAGGGCCTGCGCGCAGTTTGCTTAGTTACCATACTGTACCGACAGCCCTCATTTTCTCTTTTGCGTACACAGTGGGCACCCTTGTGGTAGGTTCCAAGTAACCCCTGGGCAGGGTGCAGTGTAAGTAAAAGGCAGGTCATATACTGCGGTGTGTGCCATGTCGTGACCGGGAAAACACTCCATTTCGTTTTTTACTAATGAAAGGCCATCCTGATCATAGAACATAATGGGGGAGGCTGGGTATTGTGTTTGTTAGCCTAATTTCCCATAGGTTTAAAAAGGAGAGGTCAAGTTTAGTATGTATAACTCACAGTTTCATAACACATCTTTCTATGAGAGCGATTTTGTCACTGTGTATTCAGAAGCCACTCTTTTAGAAAGTGGCCGAGTTTTGTGCCTTTAGCATTTCTGTGTGTCTCTGCTGAATGTGGATTGACTGTCTGGATCTGAGAGGTGCTGGGAGAGATCTTGACCCAGGGAGGGGTTGAAATGGCACCAGCTGCCCTGCATCTGGGGAGAAGGGGAAGGAGAAGGCCGGGAAGTGAAAAGGCCTGGGTTGCTGCTATAAAACAATTGACCCATCTCCTGCTAAGTGATTAAGGATCCAGACCCCCAGTATCAAGGGGAGAAAGGTGACACTGGGAGCGAGACACCCAGAACAGATTTAGGCAGGGGTCAGGGACCCCGGAGCACAACGAACTTCAAAGACATTTAGGGGTATAACTATGAGAGCTGAAACCTCTGAACATTAGAATAGAAATGGATTGAGACTGAAAAGGCTTGGACCTATTTTGTGGTCAAAAGGAGCCTCTGCTAAGGAAGGAACAAGTGAAGAGACTGCTGGGAAAGACTAACCCCTGCTTTGTGATCTGGGGCTGGTCTGCAGTTTGCTGTTTTAACCAAGGAAGAGGCTGTTGGGACTGTGCTTTGTGCGCTGGGTCCCCCTGCTTTTAGAAGGCTGTGCTTTGTGCTGTGTCTTGTTACCCCAAGGGCCGGAGGTGAGCTGGCTCCCTCTTTAGAAACACAGGAATATAAAAGCTTCCGAAGAGGTTTCAAGCTACGCGGTGGGTGCGTATTGTGGTAGCTTGAGACCCTCGGAAGGTGTGCTCTGTGATCTTGGACACACGCAGAAGCGAAACTTGCATGCGCTGGGTGCATCTCGTAGTGCACAGGAGGTGTTGGTGAAGAGCACCTGGTCAGTGTGTGCATAGAAGGTGAAGGGAGACGGATGCGCAGGGTGCATGTCGTGTTGCACCGTAGGCACTGGTGAGAGTGCCTGGTCAGCGTGTGCATCGGGGGTGAAGGGAGTCTCGGACGCGCAGGGTGCGTGTCGTGGTGCACCAGAGGCGCTGGTGAAGAGCGCCTGGTCATTTATTTTTATTTATTTATTTATGGAGCTTGTAGAGCGCACAGCTACCTCCAACGGAGGTGTCCCGGCGCTAAGATTACATAACTGTCCCCGTAAAGAGTAACCAGAATCATATCTCACAAAGGGATTAGGAAAAAGCGAGGAGCTGACAGTGCCAAGTCCTACCGCTTAGTGAACAGCCAGGTCTTGAGTTTGCGACGAAAGGCTGGCTCAGATTCGCAAAACCTGAGGTCAAGGGGGAGGCTGTTCCAGAGCTTGGCGGCAGTGACGGTGAAAGATCTGCCGCCAGTCCGAGAAAGCCTGAATCTAGGAACCATCAGAAGACGAAGGTTATTGGATCTGAGATGTCTAGCTGAAACAGAAATTTTGAGACGCTTTTTCAGATAAAGCGGGCCAGTACCATGAATAGCCCGAAATGTCAGGATCAGAATTTTGAAGTCGATGCGTCGTGAAATGGGAAGCCAATGAAGTTCTTCTCGGTAGGCTCTAACTGAAGTACGGGCAGGGATGTTACCAATGAGCCGGGCTGCCGCGTTTTGGACTATTTGCAGGCGGTCAATAAGGTAGTGAGGGGCACCTGCATATAGGCTATTAGCATAGTCTAGATGGGTGGTGATAAGGGCCTGGACCACAGTTTTGCGTGAGGATTGAGGGAGGAAGGGGAAGATTTTCCTGATCATGCGTAGTTTGGAGAAACAGGCCCCTACCACTTTGTTGACTTGGGCATTTCCGGACAGAGAGTTGTCAAAAATAAAGCCCAGGTTACGAGCTGCCTTCACGGGAGTGGGTGGGGGATTCAGGATGGTAGGCCACCAAAGGATAGCAGGGGGGGGGGGGGGGGGGGGGGGGGGGGATTTTTTACTGAAAAAAAGAACCTCGGTTTTGTCGGTGTTAAGGGCAAGGTGATTGGCTGACATCCAGGTGCGTATGTTACCAAGGCAGTTTCTAAAATTGGAAAAGAGGGAGTCAGAATGGTCTCGAAAGGAAAAGATGAGCTGAGTATCGTCAGCGTAGGAGACCACCCTGACACCCCAAGACTCAACTACCTTGGCCAGAGGAGCCACAGAAGCATTAAACAGTAGAGGGCTCAAAGCAGAGCCCTGGGGCACTCCGCACAGGAGGGGTTTGTCCTCGGATTCAAAAGGGTGCATCGTAACCCTTTGAGAACGGCTAGACAGGAATGAAGTAATCCAGGCCAGCACTGTCCCACCGACCCCTAGCTGCTGTAGGCGGGTGGTAAGTATTTTATGGGAGACAGTATCAAAAGCAGCGGATAGGTCGAGGAGGACCAGCATGGCCTCCTCGCCCCTATCCACTGATTCCCTGATGATTTCAGAGACTTCGAGCAGCGCAGTCTCGGTGCTATAGCCGGATCTAAAGCCGGACTGAGAGTCGTGTAGCAGCTGATTTGACTCTAAGTACAGTGCCACTTGTTTCTGTACCACCTTCTCCAGTATCATCTAGTGCACAGGAGGCAAAGTGAGGCTCAGACACGGTGAGCATGTTGTGGTGCAGCCGAAGGCGTTGGTGAAGAGCGCCTGGATATCAGGGCACCGGAGTTGGAGTAAGTCTCAGTGAAGCAGTGTGCGTGCTTTGGTGCAACCTGGGACTGTGGAGGTGATCTGATGATCATCTCGTGCACCGGAAGAAAGTGAGTCTCTGTAGCACGGTGTGCGTGCCTTGGTGCCAACTGAGAAGTACTTACAATACGTAGTATCTACTAAGTAGAATCTTTACCCTGTTGGATTCATTCTCTGTAAAACCAAAAATTGGGAGGATCATAATGGACACATGCAGTCAACTGTCATCTACACACAGAATTACTCTTCAGTGCAAAGATTTATAAGGTGTTCAATACCTCTACATACCTATGATGTATTAAGAGAACGAGTTTTGTAAACATACCCATTAGCTAGATACAGGCTGTACAAAACTGGGTAGAAAATTAATATGGCAACTACTCACTACTGTGTAAACAATAAAACAAACTAACATACTTTGAGAGCTGTCATCAGTGATGTCATCAATTAGGTCATTTGAGATGTCATCAGTATTGTCATAAATTATGTTACAGAAAATGTCCTGAATGATGTAATATGTGAGGTCGTAAGCACTGCATGATGGGGCACAGGTTATAGTTAGCTTTGCTAACTATAACTGGTGAATTTCGGTCATTTTTTAAAAAGTTCAAACAATCTGTTTTTGTGTTTAAAAAAAATTAAACTTTTGCAGAGTGAACTGGCCCAAGGGGAAAAGAGCTAATCGCCCAAAAAGAATGCTCTATTTTTTAACATTGGGTTCCAAGTACTCTTTCATGAGTCCCTCAAACCAAACCGTCCAGCCAGACTCTGGAATGCTCTCCCTCTCCAGATTCGGCTAAGCCAAACTCTTTTGCAGTTTCGTAAACTGTTGAAGACATGGCTGTTCAACCAGTAAATGGCCCGAATCTTGTTCTGAATCTCTAGCACCGAGACGCCCACGGGCATTTGTTTGCGCTTAATAAATGTCAAAAATAAATATTACAATCATTTTCTAACCTTAATTTCTCAAAAACTACTGAATAGGTTTACATTAAATCACAAAAAGCACAGTCTGTGGACCAAGATCTAGCTTCCTGCAGAATTTGGTGTAATTCCAATAAGCAATTTTTGCTGTAGCCCATCTTAAAGAAGTCTACGAAAAAAAGCCTGGGGATTTTGCGATTTGTGACACTCCCTTTTATCTTGGCCACTGCTTGCTGGGTCACCCCAAAACTTTCCAGGAAGGAGCTGAGGTGGATGAACATTTTTACACAGCTATAACTTCCTAGTGAAAACACCACTAGGTTTATTTATATATATATATATACACCCCACATCCTCCCCATTTCACCGGCCCGGGACGCTTGTAACATGAGGCATCCTGGGAGTGGTAGTTCAGGATTGACCAATTAATTCCCACAGGTGTGCCACATTGCGTGAGGGAGGGGCGGACCTACGCCAGTTACTTTCAGGCAGCAGGAAATCACCAGACTACAGGACTGCATTAGGTGCTGGGCACTGAAGAAGGCTCCACATGCCGAAATGCATTTGCCGTCACCCTAGTTGTTTTCTGAACATTAAAGGCTGTCTCACTTGTTCCCCTCTGGGTCCTGCTCATTCATTTTTGGAGGGAGGGAGGAAGGATATATATATATATATATATATATATATATATATATATATATATATATATATATTCACTGAAAAAACCATAGGTTTCACACCAGTTATAGTTAGGAATTAGCATTTAAAAAACCTATTAAATTCACTGAAAAAACCATAGGTTTCACACCAGTTATAGTTAGCTGGAAATTTTACTGATATAAAACCATTGAAATTCCCACGTTATAGTTAGATGGACTCACTATAACTTGCGCGTGCAATGCACTGCTGATGACATCACATATTACATCACTCATGACATGGTCAGTGACATCACTCATGACATCACTGATGACACCATCCAGTGAATGTGTGTCTTTCTGAAAAATAAATATATTTTATATATGTATATGTAAAAGTTGATGGAAGAATAAATGTTTAAATAAGTGTCTAAATGGATGGTTTTTAAAAATTGATTGGTTAACTGGCTTAATAAGACATCATCAGCAGTGCATTGCACGCGCAAGTTATAGTGAGTCCATCTAACTATAACGTGGGAATTTCAATGGTTTTATATCAGTAAAATTTCCAGCTAACTATAACTGGTGTGAAACCTATGGTTTTTTCAGTGAATTTAATAGGTTTTTTAAATGCTAATTCCTAACTATAACTGGTGTGAAACCTATGGTTTTTTCAGTGAATTTCATAGGTTTTTTAAATGCTAATTCCTTTGTATATCGAGTTTCTAACCTTTTTTTTTTTTACAATTTGCTGTTTTTTTTAAGTATTCATTTTTTTTATATAATTTTTTTCTTTTGCGCTCTGGGTGGGCGCTCCGGGAAGCTTTCAGCTAAGCTCTCCGGTAAGCTTTTCCGAGAGCTCATCTGAAAGCGCACCCAGAGCGCAACTGTCGTTCGTGAAAAAAAATATGAATGAAAAGTTAATAATAATGCAAAACATTTCGTACCATACAAATAAAATTAGTTTTTTTTAATAAGGAAAATGATTATGCATTTCTATAAAAGATTGATGACGTCACTTCGGCGCGCAACGTAAGTGCCCTCGGAAGCGCCTACGTTCGCGGCGCATAAACGCACGCAAAAGCGCCTACGATCGCGCCACGTTTGCGCCCCGGAAGCGCCTACGATCGCGCTGCGTAAACGCACCGGAAGTGCTCCGGAGCGCGCAGCGTAAACGCGTCGGGTCATGTGACCCTAAAAAACCACTTTTCATTGGTTGCTAACAGTTTTTTTTTTACAATGAATGAAATCCCCACCCATTTCCTTCACTTCTTCTTTCACTTTTGTGACTGAAAGACCTGCCTTTTTTGCTGTTCCATATTCCTTGATTAATCATGGCTGCCAGACCATCCAGCAGTGAAGATGACTCCAATGATTTCATTGATGAAGAGCCTCCTCAGCCGAAGGTCAAAGAACATTTCATCTGGAAATTTTTTACGTTTCCAGCAGACCAGAAGAAGGTGAATGCACCAAAAGTAGAGTGCAGGATCTGCAAACAGGTCCTGTCACGGGGTAACCCCCAAAAAAAATACTCTTTTGGCAACTTCACCATGATTCGCCATGTGGAGAGGAGGCACCCCCAGAATTTTGCCCGGGAAAGTGTCAGGGCTCTGGCACAAGAGGTTCCCAGAGATGGGGCCTCTACATCAACAGGAGGAGCAACTTCTTCTGGAAGAGAACAATCACAGGAGCTGGTAGCAAACATACAACCTGCATTTAACCATGGGGTCGTCAAATGCAGATACTGCAATCAACTCCTCACCTATGGGGAGCAAAGTGTCCTGCTCATGGTTCGAGCATTGGAGAACCATCGCTGCCCTTCCCACCCCTAATTTTTTTCTTTTCTTTTTGCTCCTGTTGAGCAGTTTCCATTCCCTGTTTTTGTTCCTGTTCAGTTAAAAGAAGAAAACCAAAAGTTCTTTTCAGAACTACCTCCAATTCTCATCAAAGAGCTATATTCTTAAAAAATGAAGAGTAAGTGAAATATAGTGCATTGATAATTGAAAGGAGAATGAGTAAGAAAGAACAGAAAGGTATGAGAGGTGAAAGGAAGTGAAGTAGGAGGAATGAAAGAAGGTGAGTGTTAGAAAAGAAAGTTATGACACAGTGAATAAACTGGAGGCCTCATTTCTGAAAAGTGACGCATCGCTACGTGAAAACAGCGATGCGTCACTTTTCTGGACGCACTCCTTATGACATTCCAGATATGTCATATTTAATATATGACTAATCAATTCGCAAGGAGTTACAGATATGTCAGTATTTCTGACATATCTGTAAACACAAAAGTAACGCATTGCAGGAGTGCGTCACAAAAGTGACGCAACTCCAGTAATGTGTCCTTCCACATGGAAAAAGCACCATGTGAAAGGTTTGCTGTGAAGCAGGCGCAAGATTTTGGCGCAACAGCATCCTAAAAGTGACGCACTGCGTCATTATTACCAAGCTTTTTGCAAGGAACACCCCCTCTGCATGCATTATACCTGACACTATTTTTTAAAAAGTGACGCATCTAGGTACATGGGTCACTTTTTAAAACTCTGCGCCACATTGTATCTGCATCAGGTATAATGTATGCAGAGGGGGCAATCCCTCGCAAAAAGCTTGGTAATAACGACGTACTGAAATCTATGAGATTTCTCTGCGTCACTTTTAGGATGCTGTTGCGTCAAAATCTTGCGCCTGCCTCGCGTCACTTTCATGTTTACAGATATGTGAGAAATACTGACGTATCTGTAACTCCTTGCAACATGATTCGTCATACATTAAATATGACACATCTGGAATGTCATAAGGACTGTGGACAGAAAAGTGACGCATCACACCAGCAGTGTAATAAAATGTGCCTCGTTGCACTATATTTAAAGGATGCAACAGCATCCTAAAAGTGACGCAGTGAAATCTCAAACATTTCACTGCGTCGCTATTACAAAGCTTTTTGTGGGGGAACACCCCCTCTGCATGCATTATACCTCACGCAGATATAATGTGGCGCTTGATTTTAAAAAGTGACCCATCTACCTAGATACGTCACTTTTTAAATATAACGCAACGAGGCACATTTTTTTACACCACTGGTGCGATGCGTCACTTTTCTGTGCGCACTCCTTATGACATTCCAAGTAACGCATTGCTGGAGTGCGTCACAAAAGTGACGCAACTCCAGTAATGTGTCCTTTCAAATGGGGAAAGCAGCATGTGAAAGGTCTTGCCTCAGTCTAACACCTGCTGTAAAGCAGGCACAAGATTTTGACGCAACAGCATCCTAAAACTGACGCAGTGAAATCTCAAAGATTTCACTGCGTCGCTATTACAAAGCTTTTTGCGGGAGAACACCCCCTCTGCATGCATTATACCTGACGCTATTTTTAAAAAGTGACGCATCTAGGTACATGGGTCACTTTTTAAAACTCTGCGCCACATTATATCTGCGTCAGGTATAATGTATGCAAAGGGGGCATTCCCCCGCAAAAAGCTTGGTAATAACGACGTACTGAAATCTATAAGATTTCTCTGCGTCACTTTTAGGATGCTGTTGCGTCAAAATCTTGCACCTGCCTCGCATCACTTTTATGTTTACAGATATGTCAGAAATACTGACGTATCTGTAACTCCTTGCAACATGATTCGTCATACATTAAATATGACACATCTGGAATGTCATAAGGAGTGCGCACAGAAAAGTGACGCATAACACCAGCAGTGTAATAAAATGTGCCTCGTTGCACTATATTTAAAAAGTGACGCATCTAGATAGATGCGTCACTTTTTAAATATTGCATAACAATGCGCATTTTTTTACACCGCTGGTGCGTCACAAAAATTGACGCACAGGAGGCGCAAAACTAACAGCGCAAGGCCTTCATAAATATGGTCCTGGATTTTCCCCGTGCTTCGCCGGTGCGCGTACCATGCGCTTCCCCCGCGCAAAACGAAAAAAAATTTTTAATGCCCTGCAGGACCCTATTTTAGTCCCTACATCAAACCTAGGGGGTCAGAGGGGGTCTACTCTTCCCCCTTATGGTCATTTGCCCCTTTTTTTTTCAAACCCCTTGTGTCTCGATTTTACCGAGACACAAGATGGCGGCCGCTCCAGACTGTTTAGAATGTTTACAGACACCCAAGAGCCAATCAGCTTTCTGCGCGCAAGTCGCGTGTCGCGCCTGGAGCGCGCACCGGAGAGCGCCTATAGATATATATATTTTTTTGAACCTAAATTACTCAAAATCCACTGCAGCACGTATCTTGAGACATAGCAAAGGCACATCGGGCTACCAGTCCCTACAATTTTGCCAAGTTTGGTGTAAATCCATTCAGCCGTTCGGGCTAAAAGTGAAATTGACCGCCCTATGGAAATTAACATGGGGAAAATGCGTTTTGGGACCCCCCTTTTATCTCGGCCCCCGCTTGACGTATCCCCCCCAAACTTTCAGGGAAGGACCGGAGCTCGACGAGGCCATTTTCAGGAAATTCAGGCAGATTCGTCAACCGGTGCCAAAGTTATTCCAAATAGAATTTTGAGATTTAACATTGAAAAAAATCCTAACTATAACTACCTACTGGCCACCGCCAGTAGGTAATATATATATATATATATATATATATATATATATATATATATATATATATATACACACACACACACACACACACACACACACATTATTTCCTATTGTTTTGCAATACCAACTTTACTACTAGCAATATATACCTCAGTAGAATTTATGCAAACTCTTATTCTCACAAGCACTTTATGCTCTCCTTTTTGCAAATTTGTACAATTGATTGGATACAAATAACATATGGGGCTCCATATTGTTTTTGTTCCAAACTTGTATTTGACCGTAAATTATAAAAATGAAAAAATGTTTAAACACAACAAACATCAGTAAAAATACTGCACTACAAACAATTATTATATTGGTTAATTTTGACGTTAATCAAAAACATTTGCTGTTTGTCGTTTTAAAAATCACTATCACTATTTACTTATGACAACGGTTTTTACATCCACATTTTGCTTTGCAATCTTTTTGTTCTGTTTAATTTAAAAATAGATATTGCAGAACATATAGCACTTTAGCATATTCGATGGTATTATAAACAGAGCCTGAGTAGTTTTTAAAGGTTCAACTCTTCTATTTCTATGCCATTTGTAGGCTCAGATACTATGTGTGGATTGTATTTAAACCAATGCCTGGTGATCAACTGTGTCATGTGATCAAGCGCTCTGTGAAGCGCGAAACGCGTCGTGATGACTGGGAACACCATAGCTGAATAAATCACCTTTTTTGCACCAAGTTTGGGTCTGTGTCCGTATTTGCAGCCTCCTGAAAAGCCTGCGCCGTACTGGATTATCCCTGGAATAAATAAATAAATAAATATATATATATATATATATATATATATATATATATATATATATATTCACTGAAAAAACCATAGGTTATAGACCATATATAGTTAGGAATTAGCATTTACAAAACCTTATTTTACTCGCACAAAACCATTGAAATTCGAATATATAGTTAGTTGCTATAACTATATATCGTGCACCCGCAATCCACTGCTGATGATGTCACATATTACATCATTCATGACATGGTCAGTGACATCACTGATGACATCTCAAATGACATCACTGATGACATCACTGATGACAACATCCAGTGACTGTATGTTTCTGTAAAGTTAAAATATGTCTTACATATTGAAGAATGAGTGGATGTGTAAGTGTCTGGATGAAGGATTTAGTAGGTGCATGACTGACTGTATGAGAGAGTCATTAAAGGTGTCTCACTGAGTGCATGGGTTAGTGACTAAACTGTCTTAATTTGTGCATCATTATGTCTGTTGTTCTGTAAACTGCTGAATGTGTTAATCAGTAGCTATATGAGTAACTATATGTGTTATTCATTGGTTGCCCAAGTATTTGTATGGGAGACTGAGTATGTGTGTGAGTGGCTGGGAAGTGTATGACTGTGCATAGATGTGTGAGCAGTTGAATCATTAGATGTATGGGTTCAAAAGTGCATGTGGAAACAGCTGCATGGGCAGTTGACTGTGTGCATGAGTGTATTGGTGAGTGAATGGATATCTCAGTGCTACATGTCAAAGTAAGTACATATGTAAAACACAGTACATGTGAGAATTGACATATATAAATAACTGTGCATAAGAGCCAGTGAAAGTGTGAGTGGCTGTATGGATCATTGTGAACTTGTATCAGGGATTGTATAGGAGAGTAAATATGTGTTAGAATATGTTTGAATTAGTAAGGTGTGTATAACTGTATAGTTGAGGAAATGGAGGTGTGAATGATTTTTTGCATGACTGACTAGGTGTGTGAGTAACTCCATGGATGAGTGACAGTCTGAGTTTCTGTTTATACTGATTGTATCTAAGGTTATATTAGAGTCTGAAGATGTTCATTGTATTATCACATAAATGATATCATCAGTGATGTGATCAGTAATGTCAAATGAGATGTCAGTGATGTCATCAGTGATATCATTTGAGATGTCATCAGTGATGTCATCAGTGATGTAATTTGAGATGTCATCAGTGATGTCATCAGTGATGTCATTTGAGATGTCATCAGTGATGTCATCAGTGATGTCACTGACCATGTCATGAATGATGTAATATGTGACATCATCAGCAGTGGATTGCGAGTGCGCGATATATAGTTATAGCAACTAACTATATATTCGAATTTCAATGGTTTTGTGCGAGTAAAATAAGGTTTTGTAAATGCGAATTCCTAACTATATATGGTCTATAACCTATGTTTTTTTCCGTGAATTTCAATGGTTTTTTAAAAGCTAATATCTATAGCTGTAACATATATTCTTTTTCTAGATGGTGTGCATTTCTCAGAGGAGGGGAACAGAGTTTTCATACTAAATTTAAGAATGTGTATTGGTTCCTACTTATAAGTTTATAGAACATACACAAAACCCAAAAGCTCTTTTCAGAGCTACCTTAACTTAGTGTACTCTTTTGAAATTTCGAATGTACCTTTTTTCACTTATTTTCACCTCTATTCGCTTCCCGGTACGCTACCTAGTTCGCGTACCGGCAGCTAACCACGCGAATAAATCAATTTTTTTTACTCTACATATATGAGCCTCCAGAGCCACCCTCTGAAAACTTAGGGAAACAGGATACGTCTAAAGTTCCCCAATTTACCCATTCTGAACATTATTTACCCTCCATCTTATATCTCAATTCTACCGAAACACAAAATGGAGAACTCCCGTAACGCCGCCAGTTCGCGTACCGGGAAACGCACTGACAAGCACTCGCACAAAAAAGGTGGGAAAGTAATTTTCAGAAAAACCACTAGAGACACTTTCACCAATTAAACAGTAGCTCATACTACATACCAATCCCACCATTTTCACAAATTTCGTTGAAATACCATTTAGCCATTTAGCATGTAGAATTCTCTAAAATACGTGAGGTAAATTACTTCACAAAACATATCGGAAGTGTTGGAAATGACAACCAATTAAAATATTACTTTCAATATCTAATATAATATCATGACATTTGATTGGTTATGTACCTGAATATATATAAACAAAGAGAGAGAAACACAGCCATTTTGACTACTACTTCGTGAACTGCAGAACAAGAAAAAATCAACTGATAACTTCAAATTATATTGAAAAAGTAAGATATTATTTCTAAAACTGAAGTATGTTCTATACTGAAAGCTAATTAGAAAAACATTTTCAGACAGTTATATTCTATCACTCTGTAATACTTATAGAATAAAATTGACTTCTCTGTTTTAGTTATGGATGGAGTTAGACTTGTCTTGTATAATTCAGAATTGAAAAATTTAAAACTAAGAGTGCGCCAAAATACTGGACAATGGGCCCCCCACAGTGTCTGCGAATGGTCTCCTTGCAATTGAGAGAGTGTCTCCTTCTCCCTCCCCTACACCTCCTGACACCATCCATGAGAGGCCCAAGGAGGGGGCCCCCTCCAATGGACCTTAATTGCAGGCGACACCTTTCTTTGTGATAGATCTCCAGAGAAACAAAAGGACACATCACCAGTGCGTGGCCCCATGCTGGTGGGCTAAGTGCGAGGTCCTGAACGGCAGCCCACGCTGCCCATGCCTAGCGCCGGCCCTGACTTAAGGATAGAGTTACACTTCTCTAGTATAATTCAGAATTGACTAAGAGTTTATTTGATAATTTTCTTCATATTTCTACTTCCAATTTGATACCATACACTGCCCAAAGAAAAAAACACTGTTTAAATAACCAAACTACTAGTCTGTACTGAAACTCAACAATGCCCTATCTGTACTGATATATTTTTTTAAAATTCATTTTTCAGAATTCAAAATGGAAGGACAAGAAAACAACTTGAAAACTGAAACAGAAAAACAAATGGAGACAGAAGAAGACAACGATTTCTATGACGATACTATAAACAATTAACTTATACAATGTGTAGATACAGTAGATTGTCTACTGAAAAATGAATAAATAAATGATCACAATTTTTTAGATTTTCTTTTAAATTTTGAAAAACAATCTGAAATTTTTTTTTTATTTCTTAATTCAAAAATTGTTTGACACATTATTTATTTTTATATGTATATTGAAAGCTAGTAGCAAATTAATTATAACGTGAAGTCACACTTTAAATATACTGTGCAACTTTTTGGAGTTACATACTAACTTTGTTCAAAGTTACTTCCTTTCTCCCACTATATAATCCCCAATGCGTATTTAACATCTCTTTATCATCTCCTGCCTCCATGTTGTTTTGACTTTCCAGACAAACTATGGTATGAATTCCATATACCACAATAACTTCTTTATCAACAAGCAAGATATCTACAAAGGAGACGGCGTTTATAAATTTTTAGACTCCGCATTGGTACCTACATGTAGCAACATAAATAAAAATAAACAAAAAAAAATCAAATAGAACAATTGATAAACATACAATAAGTTAAAAGTCAATCATTTTTGTTTCCTTATAGTACGCTCCCCAGACCGCTTTCGAGTACGCGTACCGGGCGCACTCCACGAAAAAAAACATTTTTTTTTTCCACGGCGGGGCCCTTTTAAAGCCTCCACATCAAACCTAGGGGGTCAAGGAGGATCTACTATGCCCCCTTGTGGAGAAGTGTGGCTCAGGGGTTAGAGGCGGCAGACCCGGAAGCTGAGATCGGCCCTGGACCAGGGTTCAATTCCCCGCCTCGACGGGGCTTGGGCTCAATAATTCCACATACTCGATAATTCTCGCTCCGGTGCCTACTCGACTCACGGGTTCACACTCTGCGACTCTGGGCAATAGCTTGCTTAATCTCCACAACGGCCCCTCGCGGCGGGATGCCTGGCTTTCACCTTGTGGATACCCTGCCGGGGTTATCTCACAGGGGAATACCAGGACGGGTTCCCTAAGCAAGCGCTTAGATGCCTGCGATGTGGGCGGTTTGCGCTATATAAAATACATGTACATTTGCCCCTTCGTTCTGGCCTCCTCTTGTCTCTCGATCCTACCGAGAGACAAGATGGCGGCCGCTACAGACTTTTAAGAATGTTGACAGACACCGGAGAGCCAATCAGCTTCGCATCGCAAAGCTCCGTTACGCGAAAAGTACGCGAACTAGTACGCTATCTAGTACGCTGTCACAGATATATCAGTTTTTAAAAACGTTAATTTCTCAAAATTCACTGAAGCACATATATTGAGACCCAGCAAAGGCACATCGGGCTAACAGTCCCTACAATTTTGCAAAGTTTCGTGAAAAGAGCGCACCCCACGAAAAAAAACTTTTTTTTTTCACGGCGGGACCCTTTTAAAGCCTCCACATCAAACCTAGGAGGTCAAGGAGGATCTACTATGCCCCCTTATGGGCATTTGCCCCTTCGATCTAGCCTCCTCTTGTATCTCGATCCTACCGAGAGACAAGATGGCGGCCGCTGCAGACTGTTTAGAATGTTGACAGACACCGGAGAGACAATCAGCTTAGCTTCGCAAAGCTCCGTTACGCGAAAAGTACGCGAACTGGAGCGCTATCTGGTACTCTGTCACAGATATATAATTTGATAAAAACGTTAATTTCTCAAAATCCACTGGAGCACACATATTGAGACCCAGCAAAGGCACATCGGGCTAACAGTCCCTACAATTTTGCCAAATTTCGTGCAAATCCATTCAGCTGTTCGAGCTAAAAGTGAGGCCAAACGCCCTATGGAAAAATGAATGGGAAAAACGCGTTTTGGGAGCCCCCTTTTTTCTCTGCCCCCCCCTTGACGAAACCCCCTCAAATTTTCAGGGGCTGCTCGGAAACAAAATGTGCCATTTTCCTGAAAATTTCAGCCGATTCCGTCCACAAACGTGTATATGTATATATATATATATATATTCACTGAAAAAACCATAGGTTTCACACCAGTTATAGTTAGGAATTAGCATTTAAAAAACCTATTAAATTCACTGAAAAAACCATAGGTTTCACACCAGTTATAGTTAGCTGGAAATTTTACTGATATAAAACCATTGAAATTCCCACGTTATAGTTAGTCGGACTCACTATAACTTGCGCGTGCAATGCACTGCTGATGACATCACATATTACATCACTCATGACATGGTCAGTGACATCACTCATGACATCACTGATGACACCATCCAGTGAATATGTGTCTTTCTGAAAAATAAATATTAGTGAGTTATGTTTAAATATTTAAATACATATATTAGTGTTTCACTTTGTGTATAAGTGGCTACATGTGTTGATAAGTAGCTACATGCGTATGTATATGGGTTATTTGATATTTTTATTAGTATTAGTATGAGTGTCTATATGGTTTGGTGGAGGTATTACTTAGCACATAGATGCATGAGTGACTGACTCTTTGTTTGTATGTGTTTTGAAGACAGCATATGTACAGGACTGTATGGGTGGATGAGTGTCTATCTGTGTTTTTTAGTGAGTGAATGACTGTCTCACTAGTGTCTTTATCAGTAACTACATATGTTTTAATCTAGTATATATGAATATTGATGTATATAAGTGAGTATATGTGAGAGTAAGAGATTGTAAGATTTCCTGTTTAAATAAGTATGTGTTTCTTTAAGTGATTGTTTAAGAGAATAAATATGTGTAATTTTCAATAGAAGTAAGGTGGAAGTGTGTGTATAACTCTATATTCAAATAAATGGTTGTTCAATAGTTCATTTGCACGTGTGAATATGTGTGTGAGTAACTTTTGGATGAATGTCGGTGTGTAACAGGATGTATAGGTGTATCTCTTCATATGATCAGTGAGTATATGTATGAGTGACTATATAGAACTGTTGGTGAATGAGTGGATGTGTATATAGATAGTGGAAGTACAGAATTGCTTGTTGTAACTGATATAGGTATGTCCATTTTTAAAAAATTTCAGTTTCTATTTTTGAATATGTGTCTGAAGGGTTACTTTACACTGAGAGGAGGTCTGTCACTGTGTCACAAGGATGGTGTCATCAGTGATGTCATGAGTGATGTCACTGACCATGTCATGAGTGATGTAATATGTGATGTCATCAGCAGTGCATTGCACGCGCAAGTTATAGTGAGTCCGACTAACTATAACGTGGGAATTTCAATGGTTTTATATCAGTAAAATTTCCAGCTAACTATAACTGGTGTGAAACCTATGGTTTTTTCAGTGAATTTAATAGGTTTTTTAAATGCTAATTCCTAACTATAACTGGTGTGAAACCTATGGTTTTTTCAGTGAATTTCATAGGTTTTTTAAATGCTAATTCCTAACTATAACCAGTGTGAAACCTATGGTTTTTTCAGTGAATTTCATAGCTTTTTTAAATGCTAATTCCTAACTATAACTGGTGTGAAACCTATGTTTTTTCCAGTGAATTTCATAGGTTTTGTTAATGCTAATTCCTAACTATAAGTTTCACTTTATAAATAAGACTGTTAGCACTCTAGTTGTTCTTTTTAACACTCTGGTACATTCTGTCATTGGGCTACAGTTGGGCTACATCTAGTTGAAATTTGGGCTACATTTACAATTTTTGGTCTCTGGTGGCCATCTTTGGGCTACATTGGGCTACTTTGGGCTCTAACATATATTAAGCCCAATGTAGCACAATACATATTTTTCTAAAGTTAATTTTTTTACAAACCACTTCAGAATAGGGCTACCTGTCCCTACAATTATCCCATTTTTTTTTTTAATTTTTGGGGGGAGCGCTCCCGGAGCGCGCCTCGGGGAGCGCCCCGAAAAGCGTATTTCTGAAAAGCGCCCCGGGGCGCGCTTCCGGGAGCGTCCCGTGAGCGCCAATATCGCAAACGAAAACATGATCGTGACGTATCGCGTAGCCGCAACCGCGTAATACGCACGGCGTAAGCGCACCCGGAAGCACTCGAGCGAATACGATCGCGCAACGTAGGCGTCTGACACGCTTACGCGGCGCGCCTCTGGCCGCGCCCCGAGGCGCGTCGCGTAAGCGCGTCGGTTCATGTGACCAGAAAATAACACTTTTCATTGGTTCATAACAGTTTTGGTTTCATAATGATGAAGCCCATGGTCATGTGACCTGTAAATAACACTTTTCATTGGTTCAAAAATTATTTTTTTCTAAATTTAGAGAAACCCACCCATTTCTCTCACTATTGATTTGCACTTGGAGAGAGCAAGAGGTGTTTTCTGAATTGTCTACTCATTAATATCCTGATCTACAGCAATGGCTGCAAGGGAGTCATCCAGCAGTGATTCAGATGGATTTGTGCAAGAGGACCCTCCTCACCCGAAAACAAAGAACCACTTCATTTGGAAATTTTATGAGATCCCTGAAGGACAAAAAAAAGTTAATGCTGGAAAAGTTACTTGTAAAATATGTGGCAGTATTTTATCCAGAGGCAATCCTCTAAAAAAATACAGCTTTGGAAATGCCAATTTAATTAGGCATGTCAAAAGAAAACACCCCAACAATTACTCCAGGGAGAGTGTCAGGGAGCTGGCAGAGAAGGCACGGAGAGATGGCAGCAGCACCTCCACTGGTGGACCAACACCTTCAGGTTCAAGACATGCAAGAATGGTCCCTAACGTCCAGCCGGTATTTGCAGGAATAAAATTTTTATGCAAGGACTGTGACGAACTACTCTGTTACGGGGAGCAGAGCGTTGAACTCATTGCAATAAAGAAACAGGAACACCAATGCTCTCCCCGTCCCTAAATTTTCTCATTTTTTTGCTCCTGTTGAGCATTTTTTGAATCCCTGTTTTTGTTTTTCCCCTGAAAAAAAACCAAAAAAAATATAAAATCGTTTCAAAAAGTATAAAAAAAATATAAAACAACAAAAACAAAAAAAAAGTTCTTTTCAGAACTACCTCCAATTTATAAAAAAAATGACACTTTTTTTAAAAAAAAAAGTGTCATTCTTTTTCTCAATTGTACGCTCACCGGTGCGCGTACCAGGCGCTCCCTCGGCGCAAATTTAAAAAAAAAAATTTTTGGGGCCCCGTACGGCTTTTTTATGACCCCCACATCAAACCTAGGGGGTCAGGGGGGGTGTACCCTGCCCCCTTTTGCTCATTTCCCCCTTTGATTTTTACCACCTCAATCCTACCGAGGTACAAGATGGCGGCCGCTGCGGACTGTTTCGAATGTTTACAGACACCCGAGAGCCAATCAGCTTTCCGTACGCAAGTCGCGTGGCTCGCTTTGAGCGCTCCCCTGCGCGCGTACCGGGGCGCGGCTCTAGATATATATATTTTTTTGAACCTAAATTACTCAAAATCCACTTGAGCACATATCTCGAGACATAGCAAAGGCACATCGGACTACCAGTCCCTACAATTTTGACAAATTAGGTGGAAATCCATTCAGCCGTTCGGGCTAAAAGTGACATCGACCGCCCTATGGAAATTAACATGGGGAAAACGCGTTTTGGGACCCCCCTTTTATCTCGGCCCCCGCTTCACGCATCCCCCCCAAACTTTCAGGGAAGGACCGGAGCTCCACGAGGCCATTTTGAGGAAATTTTCAGGCAGATTCGTCAACCGGCGCCAAAGTTATTCCAAATAGAATTTTGAGATTTAACATTGAAAAAAATCCTAACTATAACTACCTACTGGCGACCGCCAGTAGGTAATATATATATATATATATATATATATATATATATATGCTCCAGTTGCACCAACAAGCCGGTGCACTCGTGGGCGGCTGCTCTTCGCGGTGGTGTCCCGCGATATAGATTCGCGCTCCAAGAAACTCCCTTCCGAATAACAGAAGTCAAAAAAGAGCACTCCAGTCGGGCGGCGTAGAAGGTTTTTAATCAGCCAGCAGCAGTTCAAGACAGACGCGTTTCGTTTCCTTAGTCAGTGTCATCATTTTACGCCTCGAGGATGCCATTTTAACTATTTTGCCGTCACTGTGGCAACACGCCCAGTAGCGGCAAGAAACTTTACATTCATCAGGATAATGGTCAGCCATCTTAACACTATCAATTTGCCTATATTTATACAGACAAAGTCATGTTTGTAATCATATAAGTCCATCATATTACACCAAATTTCCACATTTCTTTAGGGAATATCCCTACAGCAGATCTCACGTTATTGTAGTGCGAGCATCGCCATAACCATTTACGATATTGGTCAAGGATAGTAAAGTACCTGTTAATTATAAACATTTCAATTCAGGACTATACACACTATAGCTATAAATACTTCTCTGGAGCAACAAATCATCATAGCTTCTACTATAAACCTCTCAAAAGTAAGACAGATCACCTTCATCCCAGGTAATCAAGACAGAAAAAGAGAGCCTTAAAAGACACTGAAGAGCTTACTGCACAACTGCAATCAGCAGCTAAATATGCCAAAGACATAGCCAACCCCATCCTGTCACATAATCTAGACCAGTGGTGTGGAATTTAATCAAATATCTACTTGTCCATGTAGAAGGTTGCTTCAGAAATCTACTTGTCCTGTAACAAAATCCACTTGTCCCTTTAGTGCCATGTAGTGTGGCGACAAATTATGGCAGTAATCTCCATATATAAGAGCTCTGATATAGCCTAACGGATTATGCCAGGGCTCATACCAGGATAGTGTTTGAATAAGTGCAATCCCCTTATGTTGCCACATTTCCGCAGATCTAAATACTGGGGCTGAAGGTAGTGGTACACAATAGTTCCAGGGTTAGAATGCCCTTTTGTGTCTGTGCAAACCTACTAACTTGCTGTTTTAAGGTTTTTCAACAACTCTTTTCTGATCTTTTCCCATACTGAGAAATGTTGGAAATGTACTCTTACAGAGTTGGGAAAAAGAGTGGTTGGAGGGAAAGTTAACTTGCAAAGCTCAGATCTTCGCATGAGCAAAGATACACATGGTTATTTGCTCATGCCAAAATGCAGTTCACAAATATTTTCTAGGAGTACTATTTTTTAGTCCTTCTTCTGTAAATTCTTGGGAATTCACGAAAGCCGTATAGCTGCACTTAATGCAAGGACATATACCCTGGATGCACTTTTTAGACTTCCTTTAATAATTGGTTCCCTAATTTGGTCTGGCGTTGACCATGACGTTTTGGGTTTATTAAAATGTTGTCTCTCTCTGTATCGGCTGACTTCACTGTGAGTGACAGCATTCTGCTCTTTCAAAAGGAGCATATCGGCACACAGTAGTTTTGCTCAATGCCAGTAACTACTGTGGCAGAATATGCTATTTGAGACCAAAAACAACTGTTGCTTTTGCCAATGTTTTTTATAATGGTGAGTCCCCGGCAGTTCTCACACCAATACGGTTTTACAAAAATAATGCCAAAACAATTCGCACAGTGATAAAACTAAAAACCTGACCAGCAATTTCAGACCTACCTGCTTTGCCGATGCTTGTTTATTTTTGTTTCCCATAATCTTCCTGAAACTGGTTACACTGATTTTCCATAATGAATAGTATTGGGAAATACAAGCGTGCATCAACACATGTCACTAAATGATGCTGCAGCTACAAAGAAATGGTATCTGAAATGTTATAGTAGTTTAGAGATTTTTTTTGTGCTTTCATTAATTGATGAACATTTTATTTTGAAAGCAGAGGATCATCAATCTTGCTTTCGATTTTCTGCAAATATTTGCATCAAATAAGAGCATTCTGGGAGCATTATACATAGCCTCATATTGCCAAACTTTGAAAACATGTGTAGATGTTCCTATAGTGGAACCACAGTCAGTAGTGCAGTCGGAGCTTACAACATTTACTCTCACCCTAATAATAAATGCTTTCAATTAATGAACCATGAATACAAGCTTGAACAGCATTACTATATGGACAAAAATATTACCTTAACTGCAGACAGTGCCCTTTCCTGTTTCATAATGTGGTACTGCAACTGGCAGCCAAAGGGTTTGTGCTGCGGGGGGGTGGGCCTACATGTCCCAAGGACAAAATACAAATGAAAACTTGTGGTCCTTGGCCTCAAACAATATGTCCTGGGCGTCGGCCTATAGGAATTCCACATCCCTGCTAGACACAACAATCCTACCAGTGAGCTGACTAAATAACTCTTCCACACCACTATTAGATATCTTAGTTCCACCTAACTACAACATCATTAGACCGAACCACACACTAAAACCAAGTTGGGGTCGTGCGGGTTGCGTGCATTCACAGATCAAACGATTCCAAATGGAGAAGATATCCTCCTGTGAATATATGGGAGTTGAAGTCCACATGGGTTAGGGGGGATTTACTCCCGGACCAAATTACACATTATCTACCACCCTCTTTGAGACAACCAGACCCTCATGAGCAATTAACAATCACAGTACAGACCTTAAGGCACTCGAACAGAATCTTTCTAGGTGACTTCAACCTAAATTGCAATTAAATTGAGGACCCGCATATGACTGCACTAAATCTTTTTTCAAAGACCATAATCTGGTGCAATCAGGGGAGAGGAGTTGGCCTAACGGCTAGGGCGGTCGATCTTGAATCTGGGGAACTGGGTTCGAGTCTCGGCAATGACTCTGAACATACTGCGATTCTGGGCAAATCACTTATTCTCCCTGTGCCTAATAAAAATGAAAAATAAAAAAATGTGTTCTCATGTAATGCAAGTGGTGCTATGTAAAGCACTTCAGATACCCGATCTGGGTCAAGATCGCGATATATATAACTCTGTAAAAAAAAAAAAAACATGCACAGGTCGAACACCCGGCAAAGGAACATCACTAACCCTTATCTCCATGGCAGAAGCTCTATGCATAGACTCCATAACGACATGCGATTGATCAGATCATCACAGCATCTCATTCCACATCTCAGCTCCTGAAGCAAAGGCAATGAGATAAGAGGTTAGACCTAGACGGTGGGTCAGGAATACTAGAAATAAGAATAGAGATGAGCTGTATGATCTATGCCAAAGAAAACTTCAACTCCAGGAAAGCATTTCCGATGTTCACAAACTCATGGAACACTAAAAACAAAACTATGAATGACAAAATGGACGATAGCCCCCAAACCCCCTCCCCCCAACAAAAAAGGATCATAAACAAATGAACACAACCTTGGTAGAACAGTCACCAAAATTAAGAAAGAAGCAGACTCCGATTTGCAGAGAGACGATGGAAGCTAGCGCCCTCAGCACACCTAAAACAGCTCAGAACTCTGAGAAATATATGTAAAAATCTATATTTATAGTTTTGTATTGCATGAACATGACCCTCGCGGGTATTGGAACACTTTACATGACGAGAGGCAGGGTATCAGTTGGACTGGCAAAATAGACATGAGTGAATGACAAACACAGCAATGAAAGTAAATAGAGGTAAAAGCTGGATTTCAATAATAGTCAACAATTAGATGGCCAAGCATCATAAAGAGTAGTTAGTATGGTTACATTTTAATAAGCATAAATATATTGTCTTAGGGTAAAACTTAGTCAGCAGAAAAGAATTTGCTTCTTTTTTGAAGGTGGTGGTGGTGGTAGAAGAGATTAGACAAACGTCCGGTGGTAGAGAATTCCATATCTTAGGTGCGACAACCGAGAACGCGCTGGTGCTCTTTTTATGGGTTCACTTTGTTTCAGAAACAGTGTGTGCGCACTTCGCAAAGGTCTGCAGCCTCCTCACTGTTTAGCTTTTGGGCCTGATATCTGGAGGTATTGATGTGTAGCACTTTGAGTTATGCATGCAATTACTTGTTGAATTCTTTCTTCGTACAGTCGCCAGTTCAGGGATTTTTGTTCCGGAGACAAGTCTGGCTGCCGTGTTGAGGGAGGCTCTTAGAGAGGCCAACTTGTATCGAGGTAAGCCACATAGAGTAGCACTACCATAATCTAGTCTGGGCAATACAAGAGTTTAGACCGCTTGTTAGGTCTTGCGCCTGCGATTGCAGGGCGAAGCCTTGCTGTCGCAAAGTGAACCTATAGTGATCGTTTTCTGCTTTCAAGGACTAGAGGAGAGGACATAAGACTGGCACGCAGCCTGCCGGAATCGGATCAGGTCGCGCGCGTGAACACGCGCTCTGATTCCGGCAGGCTCTTCACACGCACACAATGGATATGGACGCGCGCACACACACAAACAGACAGGTACACACAGACACACGTACACAGGCACACGCACACACACACAGACACACGCACACACAGACACACGCAGACATATGCAGACACACGCAGACATAAGCGGACAAAAGTTTTTCAGGGATGTCTGCTCTACTCTCACTCGCTTGATATTGGGGGGGGGGGGGGAGTCATATACTGGTATTGTTTGAACACTGTTGGGGTAAAACTCAGTCACAAATGGTTGTACGATTGTTCATATTGCACTGCCTAGCGTGGCAGTGAAATTGTAAGTATTGTTTCAAATGCCAATATCAATTTGTTTTATATGAGATAAATACTAAGAAACTAAAAAATAAGGATGCAATAGGAAAAGAAAAGACAAATTGATACGATAGTCAACAATATTGTTATGTCTTTTAGCAATAAAACCCAATTTTAAAAAGCTCCAACCGTTCCATTAAATTTTCACTTTCGAAAAAAAAAAATGGTGCGCTCCCCCTTGGCGCGGGAGTTGAGGGTTAAGAGGGGGAAGGAATACACAGGGGAACGCAGAGGGGATCCGGGCGGGGTTACAGTCTCGGACGGCCAGAGGCGCACACACCGGGGCGCTTCTGAGAGACCTTAAACACGACGGCGGGAGGGACAGACCCGAGCTGGACCCCTGGAGGAGGTCACTCCTCCTCAGAGAGAGTCACTGGGAGCCTCACGACAGAGGAGGGGGTTCAGGGGTGCACCCCCGGGGGTGATGGAGGGAGGGACAGACCCGAGCTGGACCCCTGGAGGTCACTCCTCCTCAGAGAGAGTCACTGGGAGCCCCGCGGCAGAGGAGGGGGTTCAGGGGTGCACCCCCAGGGGTGATGGAGGGAGGGACAGACCCGAGCTGGATCCCCGGAGGAGGTCACTCCTCCTCAGAGTCACTGGGAGCCCCGCGGCAGAGGAGGGGGTTCAGGGGTGCACCCCCGGGGGTGATGGAGGGAGGGACAGACCCGAGCTGGATCCCTGGAGGAGGTCACTCCTCCTCAGAGAGTCACTGGGAGCCCCGCGGCAGAGGAGGGGGTTCAGGGGTGCACCCCCGGGGGTGATGGAGGGAGGGACAGACCCGAGCTGGATCCCTGGAGGAGGTCACTCCTCCTCAGAGAGAGTCACTGGGAGCCCCGCGGCAGAGGAGGGGGTTCAGGGGTGCACCCCCGGGGGTGATGGAGGGAGGGACAGACCCGAGCTGGACCCCTGGAGGAGGTCACTCCTCCTCAGAGAGTCACTGGGAGCCCCGCGACAGGGGAGGGGGTTCAGGGGTTCACCCCCGGGGGTGATGGAGGGAGGGACAGACCCGAGCTGGACCCCTGGAGGTCACTCCTCCTCAGAGAGAGTCACTGGGAGCCCCACGCAGAGGAGGGGGTTCAGGGGTGCACCCCCAGGGGTGATGGAGGGAGGGACAGACCCGAGCTGGACCCCTGGAGGAGGTCACTCCTCCTCAGAGAGAGTCACTGGGAGCCCCGCGGCAGAGGAGGGGGTTCAGGGGTGCACCCCCGGGGGTGATGGAGGTTGACCCCTCCCGGGCCCCTCTGAAAGGGTGGCACGTACCTGCGTCGGCCTCGTGCGCCTCTGGGATCAGCTGGCGGCGTGGGCCTCGCGCGCCCCTCGTCTCCGGGGTCGTCAGCACGCTGGGCTCGTGGCCTCTCGTCTCTGGGGTCAGCGGTGGGCAGCTGACCTTCGGCGTTTCCTCGCGCTCCGCTCCTTCCGGGTTCTTCTCTTCCGCCTTCCAGTGACGTGGGCGTGTTCTTCCGTTTCATAGGTCCCTGGGTCATGACGTGAAATCCAGGCCACGCACCTGTGAGGGTCAGCCCGCGGGTCACGCGCTGCGCGTCGGGGTCAGCCCGCGCGCTCTCCCCCCCCCCCCCCCCCCCCCCGTGCGCGGCGCCGTCACGTTCCCACTCGGCCTCGGAAGGATGAAAGGCTGACCCCCGCCTTGTTAACAATGCTTTAGATGCCTGCTCCCCCGCCTCCTCCAGGTGTGGGGGGTCCACGTGGACTCTGACCGCCTCACTCCATTCTTCTTACCTTGTAAGCCCTCCCCCGGGGCGGCCTGGCCTGGAGCGACCCCCTCCCTCCCTCCCTGGGAGACACAGACACCGCCCGCCCGCCGAGGGTCCCCGGAGGCCGAGGCGCCGAGATTCAAACCTTGACCCAGAGTGCACCGGTCCGAGCCTCGAGCCCCCCCCCCCCCCCCCCCGGACCGAGGGGGGGGGGGCACTATCCTGTCTGCCGAGGATCACCGCCTGTCCGTGCCGCTCTCCAGTCACCCCCCCCCCCTGATCTCTGCCATGGACTCCCCGCCCCCCCCCCGCCTCTCCCCCTCACATTGGTGCCCCCGGTGCTGTGCCTGCATTGTCCTCCTCTGCCCCCCTCTGTAGGTGCCAAAGCCCCGCACCCCCCCCCCTCGCCCATGAACCCCTGCGTTGCCCCCCCCCCCCCCCAGCTCAGACTCCAGATCGAGCGCGGGCTCTGCGGGGCCCGCCCAGGGAAGCTTCCAGTCTTTGCGCGGCTGTCGATGCTTCGAGGCTCTGCAAGTGACCATTCAACTCCGCTCCGGGCGCCCTGCTGCTGTCTGCGAGTTACTACTTATTTATTTAATGCGATTTTCTAAGGCGCGAACTTTACCCGAAGGTGTCAGAGCGCTTTACATCAGAACCAGTTGAGAAACATAAGGATTTAAGATTACATGCGTTACATAAAAGATACAAGCAGAAAAAACAAGCATTTGCAATGCAATAAATCTCACATTAGGAAAGTTTGAGCTATTGGTGTTGTGAATGACAATTTTTTTATTCATGTGTTGGTTTTGAAAATAGCTGAAGTAATAGCTTTGTCATTTACAATGCCAATACTTTTAACTTTCGCAAACGTGACACCTATAGCATTTGTAATGCAATATGTGTTGTATTTACGTGACTTAGATGTATCGATATTACAAATAAAAATGGCTTTTATTTTTTTAATAATTAATACTTAAGTTATTGTAATTTATAATGTCAATAGCTTTTGTAAAATAATTTTTGTGAAGATTATGTTCATTGTATTTTATTGTGATGAAAATCCTAGAACAGAAGTTAACTATTAACATATTTTTGTGACATTTATAATGAAGCTTGAAACATTGAGAGAACATATTTGAACCAGTTGTTGAATGGTTGCAAAGATTGATGCTGTGGTGACGACGAGTGATGTGGTGGCGACAAGTGATGCTGTGGTAGCGCATAAGTGATGTTGTGGTACCCCTGAGTGATGCTCTGGTGGTGCTGAGTGATGCTGTGGTGATGCGATCGTCAAGTCAAGTCAAAAAATTTGTATAGCGCACTACATACCCAGAGGGTTTCAAGGCGCTTAGGAAGGGGAGGAGGATTATTTGTCAAATATCCACGTTTTAAGCTGCTTTCTGAACGCTAGGTGGTTCTGGGTGAGGCGAAGGTAAGCGGGGAGTGAGTTCCATGTTTTAGCAGCCAGGTATGAAAAGGATCTGCCTCCCATGGTGGTCTTGTTGATGCGAGGTATAGTGGCGAGGGCTTGGCTGGAAGAGCGTAGTTGGCGGGAGGGGGTGTAGAAGGACAGTCGAGAGTTGAGGCAATCTGGTCCGATGTCGTAGAGTGATTTGTGTGCGTGGGTAAGCAGTCGGAAAGTGATCCTCTTATTGACGGGTAGCCAGTGGAGGTCTTTAAGGTGACCAGAGATGTGTTCGTTGCGTGGGATGTCTAATATGAGTCTGGCTGAGGCGTTTTGGATTCGTTGGAGTTTCTTCTGGAGTTTAGCGGTGGTACCTGCGTAGAGGGTGTTTCCGTAGTCCAGTCGGCTCGTGACCAGAGCATGGGTGACTTTTCCTTGTTTCGGAGGGGATCCAGCGAAATGTTTTTCTGAGCATGCGAAGAATGTTGAAGCAGGATGAGGATACGGCGCTGACTTGTCTGTTCATTGAGAGTGAAGAATCCAGGATGAAGCCTAGGTTCCGTGCGTGGTCTGTCGGGGTGGGTGCTTTTCCGAGGGCTTCCGGCCACCAGGAGTCGTCCCAAGCAGAGGGGGATGTGCCTAAGATGAGGACTTCTGTTTTGTCTGAGTTCAGTTTCAGACGACTTTGTTTCATCCATTCGGCGACTTCTTTCATTCCTTCGTGTAGGTTAGTTTTGGCGGTGCTGGGGTCATTGGTGAGAGAAAGGATTAGTTGAGTGTCGTCCGCGTAAGAAATGATGTTGAGGTTGTGTTGGCGTGCGATGGCCGCGAGGGGGCTCATGTATACGTTGAAGAGGGTGGGACTGAGTGAGGATCCTTGAGATACGCCGCAGATGACTTCAGAGGCCTCGGACTTGAATGGAGGAAGGCGGACTCTCTGGGTTCTTCCGGTGAGGAACGAGGTGATCCATTCAAGTGCTTTTCCTTGAATTCCGATGTTATTGAGGCGTTGTAGAAGGGTGCTGTGGCAGACTGTATCGAATGCTGCAGAGAGGTCGAGGAGGATGAGGGCGACTGTGTCTCCATGGTCCAGTAGAGTTCGAATGTCGTCTGTTGCTGCGATGAGGGCGGTCTCAGTGCTGTGTTTTGCTCGGAAGCCAGATTGTGAGGGGTCGAGGGATTTGTTGGCTTCGAGGAAGGCGGCGAGCTGGTTGTTGACGGCTTTCTCGATGACTTTGGCCGGGAATGGAAGAAGCGAGATGGGGCGGTAATTTTTGAGTTCGGTGGGGTCCGCTGTTGGTTTCTTCAGAAGGGCGGTGAGTTCAGCATGTTTCCAGTCTTCTGGGAAGGTTGAAGGAGCAGTTGATGACGTCTCGGAGGTGCGGTGCTATGACGGAGTCTGCTTTGTTGAAGATGTGGTGAGGGCATGGGTCTGTGGGGGAACCTGAGTGGATGGAATTCATCAGGCGGATGGTGTCCTCAGTGGAGATTGGGTTCCAGGCGTTAAGGGTGTTCACGGAGGGAAGATGGTCAGCAGATGGTGGTGTGTGTTGGTTTCCGGGTTGGTTGTCAAAGCTGTTGTGGATGTCTGCAATCTTGTTGTGGAAAAAAGAGGCTAGGGAGTCGCAGAGGGTTTGAGAGGGGGTGATGTCGTTGGAATTGGCCGAGGGATTGGAAAATTCCTTGACGATGTTGAAAAGTTCCTTGCTGTTGTGGGCGTTGTTGTCAAGTCGATCCTTGAATGCTGTTTTCTTGGCTTTTCGGATCAGTTGGTGGTGAGTGCGGGTGGCGCTTTTGAAGGCGTCCTTGGTGCTTGTGGTTGGGTCTTTTTTCCAGGCCTTTTCAAGGGAATGGCAGAGTTTCTTGGACTTCTTGAGATCATCGTTGAACCATGAGGCTTTCTTGCTGCCAGGTTTACTTTGACGTTTTTTCAGTGGAGCTAAGGTGTCTGCGGTGTTGGATAACCATAGGGTGAGGTTGGTGGCGGCTTCGTTAGCGTTAGAAGAGAGGGCTGGGGTGTTTTGAAGGAGCGATGCGGAGATTTGGTCCGTGGTGATTTTGTTCCAGTTTCTTTGCAGGGTAGGTTGGAGGTGGATGTTGGGTTTTGGTTTGTTGTAGGTGAAGTGAACACAGCTGTGGTCAGTCCAGAGGAGCTCCGTAGTGTGGCTGAAGGAGACATGATTGCTGGAGGTGAAGATGGGGTCGAGAGTGTGACCTGCTATGTGGGTGGGGGAAGTGACTAGTTGTTTAAGTCCGAGGTTGGCGAGGTTGTCCAAGAGGGTGGTGGTGTTGCGGTCGTGGCTCTTTTCAAGGTGAAAGTTGAGGTCTCCCAAAAGGATGTAGTCTTTGGAGGGGAGCGCGTGTGGGGTGATGAAGTCTGTGATGTCTTCACTGAATTTTGCGCGGGGTCCTGGTGGTCTGTAGAGGAGGGTGCCTCTAAGTGTGGTCTTGGGGTCGATGTGGATCTGGAAGTGGAGGTGTTCGGAGTTGGCGAGGTTGGCGTCAGAGTTGGTAGAGATGCGGATTGATTTCTTATGGACGATCGCGATTCCTCCTCCTGTGTGGTTGGTACGGTCTTTTCGAGTGATCTTATAGTCTTCAGGGATGGCAATGGTGATGTCGGGTGTGGAGGAAGCATTCATCCATGTTTCTGTCAGGAAGGCGATGTCCGGAGAAATGGTGTCTAGTAGATTTCAAAGGTCAATGGCATGTCTGTGGACGGATCGGGTGTTGAGAAGGATGCATTGGAGGTGATTGGGGTCGGGGATCTGTGCTGTGGGTGTAGCGGAGATGTTAACAGTGCCGCTGAATTTGCAGGTGACGCAGGAGAAAGGTCCATGGGTTTGTCCAGGGGCGGCTTGGATGCAGTTGGGAGCGCGGCCGGGGTTAAGGGCTAGGAGGGAGGCGGCATCGTAGGTGATGCGGGAGGGCTGGGCGGCGCGAGGGGCAGGGGGTCTGGCGCTGGGCGCGGTCCAGGCGCGGACGGGCGTAGACGGGCTTACCTTTGGCGCAGATTGGGCGCGAACGCTGCGCGTAAACGCTGCGCGCGGGAACTCCTGTCATATATGGATGGTGGAGGGGGAGGGCGTCTCAGCTGGGAGGCGGGACGGGCTACAGAGGAGCACAACAACACACAAAATGGAGGCGGGGGGGGTGAGCAGAGCGGAGCGCTAGGGGGAAAACGCGCAATCAGCCTGAAACTGACACAGGCAAATCCAAAGAGCATATAAATTAAGCGGCAGCCAAGGCAAACAATATTCAGTAAAAATGAGGCACTTTTAAATGGAGGCAAAGCGCTGCAGAACGATACCGCTGGGGAGCCTGAAACTGACACAGGCAAATCCTAACAGCATATAAATTAAGCGGCAGCCAAGGCAGACAATATTCAGTAAAAACGAGGCCCTTTTAAATGGAGGCAAAGCGCTGCAGAACGATACCGCTGGGGAGCCTGAAACTGACACAGGCAAATCCTAACAGCATATAAATTAAGCGGCAGCCAAGGCAGACAATATTCAGTAAAAACGAGGCACTTTTAAATGAAGGCAAAGCGCTGCAGAACGATACCGCTGGGGAGCGACCACTCAGCTCAAAAGCGAAGAGTGAATCACAGCGTTTCCACGGAGTGGAGCGCTGTTAGTAGTCTGTGGGAGGGCGTCTCAGCTGGGAGGCGGGGCGGGCTACAGAGGAGCACAACAACACACAAAATGGAGGCGGGGGGGGGGTGAGCAGAGCGGAGCGCTAGGGGGAAAACGCGGAATCAGCCTGAAACTGACACAGGCAAATCCAAAGAGCATATAAATTAAGCGGCAGCCAAGGCAAACAATATTCAGTAAAAATGAGGCACTTTTAAATGGAGGCAAAGCGCTGCAGAACGATACCGCTGGGGAGCCTGAAACTGACACAGGCAAATCCTAACAGCATATAAATTAAGCGGCAGCCAAGGCAGACAATATTCAGTAAAAACGAGGCCCTTTTAAATGGAGGCAAAGCGCTGCAGAACGATACCGCTGGGGAGCGACCACTCAGCTCAAAAGCGAAGAGTGAATCACAGCGTTTCCACGGAGTGGAGCGCTGTTAGTAGTCAGTGGGAGGGCGTCTCAGCTGGGAGGCGGGGCGGGCTACAGAGGAGCACAACAACACACAAAATGGAGGCGGGGGGTGAGCAGAGCGGAGCGCTAGGGGGAAAACGCGCAATCAGCCTGAAACTGACACAGGCAAATCCAAAGAGCATATAAATTAAGCGGCAGCCAAGGCAAACAATATTCAGTAAAAACGAGGCACTTTTAAATGGAGGCAAAGCGCTGCAGAACGATACCGCTGGGGAGCCTGAAACTGACACAGGCAAATCCTAACAGCATATAAATTAAGCGGCAGCCAAGGCAGACAATATTCAGTAAAAACGAGGCACTTTTAAATGGAGGCAAAGCGCTGCAGAACGATACCGCTGGGGAGCCTGAAACTGACACAGACAAATCCTAACAGCATATAAATTAAGCGGCAGCCAAGGCAGACAATATTCAGTAAAAACGAGGCACTTTTAAATGAAGGCAAAGCGCTGCAGAACGATACCGCTGGGGAGCGATAGATAGATAGAGTGAGGACGATGGATACAGTGAGGGCGATAGATACAGTGAGGGCGATAGATAGATAGAGTGAGGGCAATAGATAGATAGAGTGAGGGCAATAGATAGATAGAGTGAGGGCAATAGATAGATAGAGTGAGGGCAATAGATAAACAGAGGGAGGGCGATAGATAGATAGAGTGAGGGTAATACAGAGATAGACAGATAGAAGGGTGATAAATAGACAGATAGATAAAGTGTATTTATGTTGCATTGACTAGAGTGTAAGTATGAGGCATGTAATTATATGGCACTGAGTGGTAATATGGGGAGTGTATATTGTATTCACTAGAGTGTAATTGTGTGCCGTGTAATTATGTGGCACCGAGTGGTATTTGCAGTGTATGTTGCATTGAGTGCAGTGTAATTATGTAGCATATAATTATGTGGCACTGACTGCTAATATGAGGAGTGTGTGTTGCATTCAGTAGAGTGTAATTATGTGGCACTGAGTGGTATTGTGTGGAGTGTGTTGCATTCAGTAGAGTGTAATTATGTGGCACTGAGTGGTATTTGGAGTGTATGTTGCATATAACTACGTGATTAAGGAACAGTGAGCAACCCAAAATACCCTTGAGGGCTTGGGTGAGTAAGTAGAAAGGTATAGGTGCCTTCAAGGGGATTTGTTTAACAAAATATAATTAAACATGATTCAACTAACTCTTTAGGACAGGTCAATGGTTCTTATTCTTGAAAGGACCATTGACTTGTCCTAAAGAGTTAGTTGAACCACGTTTAATTATATTTTGTTAAACAAATCACGTTGAAGGCACCTATACCTTTCTGCATATAACTATGTGGCACTGAGTGGTATTTGGAGTGTATGTTGCATTGAGTGCAGTGTAATTATGTGGCACTGAGTGGTATTTGGAGTGTATGTTGCATTGAGTGCAGTGTAATTATGTGGCGTGTAATTATGTGGCACTGAGCGGTATTTGGAATGTATTTTGCATTGATTGCAGTGTAATTATGTGGCACTGAGTGGTATTTGGAGTGTATGTGGCATTGAGTGCAGTGTAATTATGTGGTGTGTAATTATGTGGCACTGAGTGTTATTTGGAGTGTATGTTGCATTGAGTGCAGTGTAATTATGTGGCACTTAGTGGTATTTGGAGTGTATGTTGCGCTGAGCGCAGTGTGATTATGAAGCATATAATTATGTGGCATTGAGTGGTATTGTGTGGAGTGTCTGTTGCATTGAGTGCAGTGTAATTATGTGGCGTGTAATTATGTGGCACTGATGGTATTTGGAGTGTATGTTGCATTGAGTGCAGTGTAATTATGTAGCATATAATTATGTGGCACTGAGTGGTATTGTGTGTGTTGCATTCAGTAGAGTCTAATTATGAGGCGTGTAATTATGTGGTACTGAGTGGTATTTGGAGTGTATGTTGCATGGTGTAGAGTGTAATTATGTTGCAAATAACTATGTGACACTGAGAGGTATTTGGAGTGTATGTTGCATTGAGTGCAGTGTAATTATGTGGTGTGTAACTATGTGGCACTGAGTGTTATTTGGAGTGTATTTTGCATTGAGGGCTGTGTAAATATGTGGTGTGTAATTATGTGGCACTGAGTGTTATTTGGAGTGTATGTTGCATTGAGTGCAGTGTAATTATGTGGCGTGTTTTTTTGTGGCACTGAGTGGTATTTGAAGAGTATGTTGCATTGAGTGCAGTGTAATTATGTGGCGTGTAATTATGTGGCACTGAGTGGTATTTAGAGTGTATGTTGCGGTGAGCGCAGTGTAATTATGAAGCATATAATTATGTGGCACAGAGTGGTATTGTGTGGGGAGTGCATGTTGTATTCAGTAGAGTGTAATTGTGTGGCATGTAATTATGTGGCACTGAGTGGTATTGTTTGAAGTGTATGTTGCATGAGTGCAGTATAATTATGCAGCATATAATTATGTAGCACTGAGTGGTATTGTGTGGAGTGTCTGTTGCATTCAGTAGAGTGTAATTATGTGGTGTGTAATTATGGGGCACTGTGGTATTTGGAGTGTATGTTGCATTGTGTGCAGTGTAAATGTGTGGCGTGTAATTAGGTGGTACTGAGTGGTATTTGGAAAGTATGTTGCATTGAGTGCAGTGTAATTATATGGCGTGTAATTATGTGGCACTGAGTGGTATTTGGAATGTATGTTGCATTGAGTGCAGTGGAATTATGTGGAGTGAAATTATGTGGCACTGAGTGGTATTTGAAGAGTATGTTGCATTGAGTGCAGTGTAATTATGTGGCACTGAGTGGTATTTGGAGTGTATGTTCCATTGCAGAGTGTATGAGGGTGCTGAGTGTGAGGGAATGGTGGCATGCTGCGCTTTAGATGAATATGTTTAAAAGTAAAGTGTTGAATCAAAACAATGAGGGAAGGACCTGCACAGCTGGATAATTCAATAGTTTTCTCGCAGTGTAGATTTGTAGCGTGCCAACAGGATCAAACGCTGTCTGTACCTCACAGCGGTCAACTGTAAACTAATACAAAGCTCCCCCCACTCGGGTGGAGACACCCTGTTGCACAGCATGAAACATAGACTGTTGTCTATAAACAGTTCATCAAAATTTCATCTCATGTTGGGGTTCCAAAATGTTTAATGTTTCATCAAAAGTTCAAAATAATTCAAAGTTCAAGTATTTCATCCATTGTCAACATAATCCAATCATATAACTTCCCCAATGCATTTCGGGCTGATGACTGAGCCCTTCCTCAGGGGGTTACTGGCTTGTTTAGACAGTGTGCGTCGCGTTATATGAACAGAGACTGTAGCGGCGTGTGATCGCCTCAGTGTCGGGAACCCCGCGGGTGTGTTTACTCGTCGGCCAACGAAATGCATTGGGGAAGTTATATGATTGGATTATGTTGACAATGGATGAAATACTTGAACTTTGAATTATTTTGAACTTTTGATGAAACATTAAACATTTTGGAACCCCAACATGAGATGAAATTTTGATGAACTGTTTATAGACAACAGTCTATGTTTCACGCTGTGCAACAGGGTGTCTCCACCCGAGTGGGGGGAGCTTTGTATTAGTTAAAAGTAAAGTGTGCCATACTGCGATTGCTACAATAGTTAATTGTGGATGCGTTAACAATTGATGTTTGCACTGATGGCTGGTGGTGTGTGTGCCTGTAGAAATGGTGCACTGATGGCTAGTGGTGTGTGTGCCTGGTGAAAGCGTGCACTGACGGCTGGTGGTGTGTGTGGGCCTGGCCCGCTGGTGGTGTGTGTGCCTGGTGAAAGCGTGCACTGACGGCTGGTGGTGTGTGTGCCTGGTGAAAGCGTGCACTGATGGCTGGCTGTGTGTGTGTGTGTGCCTGGTGAAAGCGTGCACTGACAGCTGGTGGTGTGTGCCTGGTGTAAGCGTGCCCTGACAATTGATGGTGTCTGTGCCCGGTGAAAGTGTGCACTGACGTCCGGTGGTGTGTATGCCTGGTGAAAACGTGCACTGATGGCTGGTGGTGTGTGTGTGCCTTTTGAAAGCATGCACTGATGGCTGGTGCTGTGTGTGTGCCTGGTGAAAGCGCGCACTGACGGCTGGTGGTGTGTGTGCCTGCTTAAAGCGTGCACTGACATCTGGTGGTGTGTGCCTGAAGGAATCGTGCACTGACGGCTGCTGGTGTTTGTGCCTGGTGAAAGCGTGCACTGACTGCTCGTGGTGTTTGTGCCCAGTGAAAGCGTGCACTGATGACTGGTCGTGTGTGTGTGTGTGCCTGGTGGAAGCGTGCACTGATGGCCGGTGGTGTGTATGCCTGGTGAAAGCGTGCACTGATGGCTGGCGGTGTGTGTGTGCCTGGTGAAAGCGTGCACTGACGGCTGGTGGTGTGTGCCTGGTGAAAGCGTGCACTGATGATTGATGGTGTCTGTGCCTGGTGAAAGCGTGCACTAACGGCCGGTGGTGTGTATGCCTGGTGAAAGCGTGCACTGATGGCTGGTGGTGTGTGTGTGTGTGTGTGCCTGGTGAAAGTTTGCACTGATGGCCGGTGGTGTGTATGCCTGATAAAAGCGTGCACTGATGGCCGGTGGTGTGTGTGCCTGGTGAAAGCGTGCACTGACGGCCGGTGGTGTGTATGCCTGGTGAAAGCGTGCACTGATGGCTGGTGGTGTGTGTGTATGCCTGGTGAAAGCGTGCACTGATGAATTGTGGTGTGTGTGTGTGTGCGTGCCTGCCTGGTGAAAGCGTGCACTGATGGCTGGTGGTGTGTGTGTGCCTGGTGAAAGGGTGCACTAATGGCTGGTGGTGTGTGTGTATGCCTGGTGAAAGCATGCACTGGTGGTGTGTGTGTGTGTGCGCCTGGTGAAAGCGTGCACTGATGGCTGGTGGTGTGTGTGTGCCTGGTGAAAGGGTGCACTGATGGCTGGTGGTGTGTGTGTATGCCTGGTGAAAGCGTGTACTGATGTCTGGTGGTGTGTGTGCCTGGTGGAAGCGTGTACTGACGGCTGGTGGTGTTTGTGCCCAGTGAAAGCTTGCACTGATGACTGATGGTGTCGGTGCCTGTTGAGAGTGTGCACTGACGGCCGGTGGTGTGTGTGCCTGGTGAAAGCGTGCACTGATGGCCGGTGGTGTGTATGCCTGGTGAAAGAGTGCACTGATGGCTGGTGGTGTGTGTGTGTACCTGGTGAAACCGTGCACTGTTGGCGGTGGTGTGTAGGCCTGGTGAATGTGTGCACTGATGGTGTCTGTGCCTGGTGAGAGTGTGCACTGAGGGCCGGTGGTGTGTATGCCTGGTGAAATCGTGCACTGATGGCTGGTGGTGTGTGTGTGTGCCAGGTGAAAGCGTGCACTGACGGGCGGTGGTGGTTATGCCTGGTGAAAGCTTGCACTGATGACTGATGGTGTCTGTGCCTGTTGAGAGTGTGCACTGACGGCCGGTGGTGTGTGTGCCTGGTGAAAGCGTGCACTGATGGCCGGTGGTGTGTATGCCTGGTGAAAGAGTGCACTGATGGTTGGTGGTGTGTGTGTGTACCTGGTGAAACAGTGCACTGTCGGCGGTGGTGTGTATGCCTGGTGAATGTGTGCACTGATGGTGTCTGTGCCTGGTGAGAGTGTGCACTGAGGGCCGGTGGTGTGTATGCCTGGTGAAATCGTGCACTGATGGCTGGTGGTGTGTGTGTGTGCCAGGTGAAAGCGTGCACTGACGGGCGGTGGTGTGTATGCCTGGTGAAAGCGTGCACTGACGACCGGTGGTGTGTGTGCCTGGTGAAAACGTGCACTGACGGCCAGTGGTGTGTATGCCTGATGAAAGAGTGCACTGATGGCTGGTGGTGTGTGTGTGTGCCTGGTGAAAGCGTGCACTGATGGCTGGTGGTGTGTGTGTGCCTGGTGAAAGGGTGCACTGATGGCTGGTGGAGTGTGTGTATGCCTGGTGAAAGCGTGCACTGATGTCTGGTGGTGTGTGTGTGTGTGCCTGGTGAAAGCGTGCACTGATGGCTGGTGATGTGTGTGTGCCTGGTGAAAGCATGCACTGAGGGCTGGTGGTGTGTGTGTGCCTCTGATGGCCGGTGGTGTGTATGCCTGGTGAATGTGTGCACTGCTGGATGATGGTGTCTGTGCCTGATGAGAGTGTGCATTGACGGCCAGTGGTGTGTATGCCTGGTGAAAGCGTGCACTGATGGCGGGTGGTGTGTGTGTGTGCCTGGTGAAAGCGTGCACTGACGGCCGGTGGTGTGTATGCCTGGTGAAAGCGTGCACTGATGGCTGGTGGTGTGTGTGTGTGCCTTGTGAAAGCGTGCACTGACGGCTGGTGGTGTGTGTGTGTGCCTTGTGAAAGCGTGCACTGACGGCTGGTGGTGTGTGTGTGCCTGGTGAAAGCGTGCACTGACGGCCGGTGGTGTGTATGCCTGATGAAAGCGTGCACTGATGGCTGGTGGTGTGTGTGCCAGGTGAAAGGTAGAAGGAAGCGCTATGGACTTTGTGTGAAATCCAAGAAAGAGTTCAGAATGCAAAGGCAGAGGGCAGCTTGGATTACAAGCTGCCTTTGAAGAAGATCAGGCAGCACTGGGCAACCATGCCAGCATTCCAAGGAGCAGACGGTCGTTCACGTTAGAAGTGTGATGCTCTGAGGACATATGGCACTGTGAGGAGCCTGGGAGACACACGTAGACGCTAAGTGCCTGAGGAGATAAGGAGCGGAAGGAATTCCTTTGAAGTGTGATGCTGAGGCTCGGGAGAAAAGCGCGTGCACGGGCACATGCACTGTGCGTTATCCTTGGTTTTAAGAGTTGGTTTCATCACAATAGTTTCGAGTAATAAATTACTCGACCTAAAAAGCACATCCCAATGGAACTGCGGAAGTGACGGAGTCATGGCAACCTTGCAGGTTGTGATTGAAGAGAAAGCTTTTTCATTCTGTTGTACGTTGTCGGGCTGGGGGGCGTTGCTGCGCCTCTGCGAGGAGCCCGCGGCCCTGTTGTTGGTCTGACACAACCGCTTCCGGCTGCATCCGCCATCAGGTGACTCACGCCGTCTGTCCCCGTCTCCGCATCATGTCACACCGGAAACCACCGATTCCAAGTGTTTGTGTTTGGTTCTTCCGTGAGACAGCGCTGGCTGAGCTCCTCTCCCTGGAGCTCTCGCCCCCTCCCTCCCTCCATCCCCATCTCCCCGTGTTAGGACATGACAGCACACTGTGTTCCAGAAGAGAGGAGGCACAACAGTGCCAGCTGCACGCAGACAAAGCACCGAGGCGGCCCCCACCAGAGCCCCAGAGCGGGGGCTGTGCATGTAGAGCACAGGGGGTCGTCTGGCAGGGCAGCTGCGGGTTGTCCAGGATACCAAGAGGGCGTGGGTGGGCCGGATGCACCCGCTGGAAGACGAGAGCACTGGCGTGGGCGCAGAAGCGCCTCGGTTTCTGGTGGGCGCTACCTGCGCGCCCACTGCTGCGTGCTGAGCGTGGCGTGAACCTCGCACTAGCGGGAATTTTAACCATTGCACCCCCATCCCGCCCTGCGTGGCAATCTGAGAAAGGGAGGCCAGGCTTATAGCGCTACATTGAGGAGTGAAGCACTTATAGGCGCTTTGAGGCTAAATAGAACATGGCAGTTTTGAGTGGTCCTGCCAGAACGGCTCCGCCTGTTTCAAAGCTGCGCCTTTCTTGTGTCTAAAGTGCACGGTATCACAGACATTTGTTTCAGAGTGCCAGCCTAGAGAGAGCCCAAACTCATAACACACAAATCGGCAATGTAGTCACTAGACCACTTTTGGTAACAACAATTGTGTGCACATTTTGCTCATCCCACAAGTGTAGAAATTTAGCACAAACGTGTGTGCCCATTGTTTTAGAGGTGGGCAAGCAGCAGGTTTATAGGGCGAGCCCAGCCGAGGTCTAGCGTGGCTCTCAGAGACACACAATGTTATGTTATGTTATCCTGATTTATTGAGCGCACAGCTGCCCCAGCAAAGGGGCGTCCTGGCGCTAGTGCAGAACAAAAACCGGACAGGAGGTGGGAAACACAACACAACGGCAACAGAACTAAGGGGCTATGGGGAAAAGAAAAGTTTTAACCGCCTTCCTAAAAGCAAGGAGCTCATCGATGGCACGGATGTGGACGGGCAAGGAATTCCACAGTTTGGCGGCAAGGACTCGGAAGGAGCGGCCGCCAATCCTGGATCTCTTGAAACGGGGAACAGTGGCAAGGTGGAGAACAGAAGACCGCAGAGAACGAGCTGGAACATAAGGAGAAATGAGTTGCTGCAGAATCTGAGGAGAAGAAAGCTTAAGGATTTTGAATGTCAAAATCAAAAATTTAAACTTTATTCTCTGTGCCACCGGGAGCCAATGGAGATTAAAGATGGTTCTCCTAGCTGAACAGAATTTAGGCAGACCAACCAGAGCCCTGGCGGCAGCGTTCTGGATGCGTTGGAGACTGGAGAGCTCAGCCTGATTGACTCCAAGAAAAAGAGAGCTGGCATAGTCTAATTTAGACAGAATCAAAGCTTGCACAATGAGTTGACGTGTAGGAGCGTCAAAGTATTTGAAGGTGGACCGAAGCTGACGCAAGATTCCAAAGCAAGATGCCGCGGTCTTTTTAGTGTGAGTGGAAAAGCTCAGTTGGGAGTCAAACCACACCCCAAGGTTTTTGACTTCAGTGACAGGGGTAGGGGTAGGACCGAGCTCGCGTGGCCACCAGCTGTCACCCCACAGATGAACTTGTTTCCCCACAATGAGCACCTCGGTTTTTTTAGCATTCAATTGTAGGAAATTATCATTCATCCAATGGGCCACAGATATGAGTCCCTCACGGAACTTGGCTGCCTCGAGATCGGAAGCCCCACTAATCGCAACCGCAAGCTGC
This sequence comes from Lissotriton vulgaris, assembly GCF_964263255.1. Classification (NCBI taxonomy): domain Eukaryota; kingdom Metazoa; phylum Chordata; class Amphibia; order Caudata; family Salamandridae; genus Lissotriton; species Lissotriton vulgaris. Next base: position 24,770,316 of record NC_141685.1, read on the forward strand.
GTGTCGTCTGCGTAGGACACGATGGAGAGGTTCCCACGCATGGCGACATCAGCCAGCGGCTGGGCATAAAGGTTAAAAAGAGTGGGGCTTAAGGCCGATCCCTGGGGGACTCCCTGGGCAACCGCATGAGGTTTGGATTCAAAGGGGGGAGTGATGACCCTGAAGGAGCGATCAGATAGAAAAGATCTGAACCATTCAAGGGCCAGCTTATCCACTCCTGCCTCAACCAGACGTTGGAGTAGAATGTCATGGGAGACAGTGTCGAAGGCGGCACTTAGATCGAGGAGCACAAGTGCCGCCGTGTGACCTGAATCCTCTAACATGCGGAGATGTTCAGCCATATACAGGAGCGCCGTCTCGGTGCTATGGCCGGGCCTGAACCCATTCTGCGAGGGATCTAAAATATTCGCAGAATGGAGATGTTTTGCAAGAATAGTATTAACATGGGCCTCAGTCAGCTTAGCAGCCCACGGGAGGAGAGAGATGGGGCGATAGTGTTTAGCTTTTTTAGGGTCCAAAGCAGGTTTTTTCAGGATAGGAATTACCTGCGCCTGTTTCCAGGCAGCTGGTACAGAGCCCGAGGACAGTGATAGATTAATAAGTTTACAGAGCGGAGGAAGGCAGGCGGAGGGTTCTCTAAATTGTGAGGGCCGCAAGGGCATGTAAATTATGGAACATCTATCAACTAAAAATATGATGAAGACGCTTCAAAGTTCTAAAAAAGTGAAAGGTTTTTGTACAGCACACCTTGATAGGGTGCTCAGCAAAGGAGAGGAGCACGCACACAAATGCTCCCCAGAATCCCCAGTTCCAACAGTAATCACAACCGCTCCTTCAGATATCACCAGGAAGTGATGGAAAGCTGTCAGATCGATTCTTCTTTATTGGCATTATTCTTTCGCGCATGAAGTTCTTGCAAGCCAACATGTTTCGTCTTGTGCGGTAATAACCAGATACTTCATCAGGGCTTCTGTAACCAGATATTCAGGCAATCGCCAAGTCAGTCCTCAACCCAGGGTATGGTTAAAAAAAGATTGGAACACGCTGACTGCTTAAACATCAGTACAGGGGGTACAAAAAGGGCCAGTACAAAGGAGTGGCATCCAGTCTCAGTACATCGTCCAGGTGTGGCATAAACACCTAGTGTTGTCTTCTTTAACCATACCACTGGATTAAAGAATTACTTGATGACTGCCTGAATATTCTGTTACAAAAGCCCTCATGAACTAATGAGCAGCAAACAAACAGAAATACTGTTGTTCACCACTTAAGTCATTACACCCATCATTAGCAAATCAAGAACAAGCTGGTGCCAATGCAGAGGTTACCATGCCCTTTTCCTTCTGCCCCATCAGCGTGCTTCGTGTGGTGTCACGCGCTGGCCTGTTGCGTGCCACACATTTTGATTTGGGTCTCTGAAGGATGCAGCGTGAGGCAATGCGAAAGGGCCCGAATGCAAAATATGTTGCGTGGCCCCCTGGATTCTTGCATACCTGCCCAACCATGCACGTCACATCGCTAAAAAGGTTTAATGGCAGGGTCGTTCTTCTGCCTCGGTGCCAGTGTGTGGGGGGTGGGAGGGCCCTAGTTTCAGCGGCAGGGGAGGTTAGATCTGCAGCCAGAGCCTGACGCCCTACTACGTAGGTAGTACACGGAGTGGGTCGAAACTAGATGTGCCGGCCAGCAGTGAATAATTAGGGGAGGGAGAGGGGAACAGATGGCCGTGAAGCAGGGGGCGGGGCAGCGGAACCCTTTGAAGTCACGGCCTGCGGCCGTGAATAAGTGACGGCGGGGGGCGGGGCAGCGGAAGCAAATGCAAGCTCGTGTACGAAGGAGCTTGTGGTCACGTGATTTCACGTGAACTTTTGAAAATCCACATCGTAAAAAGTCAGCTTTTGGATGGACAGGAATAGGTTCGAGTAAACTCGACCTAAAAATGCAAATGTACAAGATGTAAAGTCACACAAGGAGGAGATACAAATGGACATACTCTAAGCGTCACATAGGAATGGTAGATGGTACAAAGGTCGACAGCATATACTAGTGATTAGAGTTATCTCTATATACATAGGGAAGGGATACGAATGGATATACTCTAAGAGTCACATAGGAATGGTAGAGAGCACAAAGGTCTACTGCATATACTAGTGATTAGAGCTATCTCTATATACATAGGGAAGGGATTCAAATGGATATACTCTAAGAGTCACATAGGAATGGTAGAGAGTACAAAGGTCTACTGCATATACTAGTGATTAGAGTTATCCCTATATACATAAATATACAAACATAGTAGATTTCCTCAGGCAGAGTTCTATTAAGTGGGGTCGGAGGGGGGACGTAGTCACAACACCAAGGGAGGGTGGGAGGGATTCGAGGGTATGGAGAAAAGGCAAAACAGAGAGGGGAAGAAACATTTGAGGGTCCTCAAGGGGGAAAAGAGGGAAAAGGGTAAAAAGGCGAGGGAATGGACAAGATGACGGGTCGGGGACCAGGGAAAAAACTGCTGAGAACAGCCACAAAATGGTGGGCAGGACAAAGGGAAAAGTAAAGAAGTCCAGGAGAGACTGTGGTCCACAATTGCAATGCTTCAGGAGTTTCCCGTACCAGGGGCTGTAGTAGTGGTCATACGATTCTCCAATTGATCACATTGGTCAAATGATTCTCCAAGTCTTATCGGAGTGCCCAGTCTGATGGCCTGGCTGATGCCTGCTTGTAAGGGTGCTACATACAGTCTGTATGGGTTGCAGTTCCTTCCCTTCAAGTTTTGTCTTTTGTTTTACCTGCGTTCCTGGTGACTCAATACCTTTCCCTCTATCGCAACATTAGCATTCTCACAAACCTAAATAAACTAGGCTGCTGTCTACGTGTCCTTAATAGTGACGGCCCAGTCACAAACCCCCTGCAGGCTGCAGCAGCATCTCATTCCCCCTTCTGCTTGACGGTACTCCGCCCCTCCCACGGCTCCCCGCTCACCTCACACTCTGGAGCAGCAGCATCTCACCGCCCCTTCAGTTTAACAATACTTCACCCCTCCCAAGGCCCACTGCCCCTGGACCCCCCACATCTCACACTCTGGAGCAGCAGCATCTCACCGCCCCTCCCAAGGCCCTCTGCTCCCCGGACCCCCCCAAACCCTCACCTCACACTCTGGAGCAGCAGCATCTCACCGCCCCTTCTGTTTAACAATACTTCACCCCTCCCAAGGCCCGCTGCCCCCCCTGAGCCCCCTCATCTCACACTCTGGAGCAGCAGCATCTCACCGCCCCTTCTGTTTAACAATACTTCACCCCTCCCAAGGCCCACTGCTCCCCGGACCCCCCCAAACCCTCACCTCACACTCTGGAGCAGCAGCATCTCACCGCCCCATCTGTTTAACAATACTTCACCCCTCCCAAGGCCCACTGCTCCCCAGACCCCACTCACCTCACACTCTGGAGCAGCAGCATCTCACCGCCCCTTCTGTTTAACAATACTTCACCCTCCCAAGGCCCACTGCTCCCCGGACCCCCCCTCACCTCACACTCTGGAGCAGCAGCATCTCACCGCCCCTTCTGTTTAACAATACTTCACCCCTCCCAAGGCCCACTGCTCCCCGGACCCCCCTCACCTCACACTCTGGAGCAGCAGCATCTCACCGCCCCTTCTGTTTAACAATACTTCACCCCTCCCAAGGCCCACTGCTCCCAGGACCCCCCCTCACCTCACACTCTGGAGCAGCAGCATCTCACCTCCCCTTCTGTTTAACAATACTTCACCCCTCCCAAGGCCCACTGCTCCCAAGACCCCCCTCATCTCACACTCTGGAGCAGCAGCATCTCACCTCCCCTTCTGTTTAACAATACTTCACCCCTCCCAAGGCCCACTGCTCACAGGACCCCCCTCACCTCACACTCTGGAGCAGCAGCATCTCACCGCCCCTTCTGTTTAACAATACTTCACCCCTCCCAAGACCCACTGCTCCCCGGACCCCCCTCACCCCACACTCTGGAGCAGCAGCATCTCACCGCCCATTCTGTTTAACAATACTTCACCCTCCCAAGGCCCGCTGCCCCCCCTGAGCCCCCTCATCTCACACTCTGGAGCAGCAGCATCTCACCGCCCCTTCTGTTTAACAATACTTCACCCCTCCCAAGGCCCACTGCTCCCAAGACCCCCCTCACCTCACACTCTGGAGCAGCAGCATCTCACCTCCCCTTCTGTTTAACAATACCTCACCCCTCCCAAGGCCCACTGCTACCCGGACCCCCCCTCACCTCACACTCTGGAGCAGCAGCATCTCACCGCCCCTTCTGTGTAACAATACTTCACCCCTCCCAAGGCCCACTGCTCCCCGGACCCCCCCCCACCTCACACTCTGGAGCAGCAGCATCTCGCCGCCCCTTCTGTTTGACGGTACTTCACCCCTCCCACGGCCCACGGCTCCCCGGACCCCCCTCACCTCACACTCTGGAGCAGCAGCATCTCAACGCCCCTTCTGTTTAACAATACTTCACCCTCCCAAGGCCCACTGCTCACAGGACCCCCCTCACCTCACACTCTGGAGCAGCAGCATCTTGCCGCCCCTTCTGTTTAACAATACTTCACCCCTCCCAAGACCCACTGCTCCCTGGACCCCCCTCACCTCACACTCTGGAGCAACAGCATCTCACCGCCCCTTCTGTTTAAGAATACTTCACCCTCCCAAGGCCCACAGCTCCCAGGACCCCCCTCATCCCACACTCTGGAGCAGCAGCATCTCACCGCCCCTTCAGTTTAACAATACTTCACCCTCCCAAGACCCACTGCTCCCCGGACCCCCCCCTCACCTCACACTCTGGAGCAGCAGCATCTCACCGCCCCTTCTGTTTAACAATACTTCACCCCTCCCAAGGCCCACTGCTCCCCGGACCCCCCTCATCCCACACTCTGGAGCAGCAGCATCTCACCACCCCTTCTGTTTAACAATACTTCACCCTCCCAAGGCCCACTGCTCCCCGGACCCCCCTCACCTCACACTCTGGAGCAGCAGCATCTCACCGCCCCTTCAGTTTAACAATACTTCACCCTGCCAAGGCCCACTGCTCCCCGGACCCCCCTCACCTCACACTCTGGAGCAGCAGCATCTCACCGCCCCTTCTGATTAACAATACTTCACCCTCCCAAGGCCCACTGCTCCCCGGACCCCCCTCACCTCACACTCTGGAGCAGCAGCATCTCACCGCCCCTTCTGTTTAACAATACTTCACCCTCCTATGGCCCACGGCTCCCCGGACCCCCCTCACCTCACACTCTGGAGCAGCAGCATCTCACCGCCCCTTCTGTTTAACAATACTTCACCCCTCCCAAGGCCTGCTGCTCCCAGGACCCCCCCTCACCTCACACTCTGGAGCAGCAGCATCTCACCGCCCCTTCAGTTTAACAATACTTCACCCTCCCAAGACCCACTGCTCCCCGGACCCCCCCCTCACCTCACACTCTGGAGCAGCAGCATCTCACCGCCCCTTCTGTTTAACAATACTTCACCCCTCCCATGGCCCACTGCCCCCCGGACCCCCCCTCACCTCACACTCTGGAGCAGCAGCATCTCACCGCCCCTCCCAAGGCCCTCTGCTCCCCGGACCCCCCCCCAACCCCTCACCTCACACTCTTGAGCAGCAGCATCTCACCGCCCCTTCTGTTTAACAATACTTCACCCCTCCCAAGGCCCACTGCTCACAGGACCCCTCTCATCTCACACTATAGAGCAGAAGCATCTCACCGCCCCTTCTGTTTAACAATCCTTCACCCCTCCCAAGGCTCACTGCTCCCCCGGACTCCCCCTCACCTCACACTCTGGAGCAGCAGCATCTCACCGCCCCTTCTGTTTAACAATACTTCACCCCTCCCAAGGCCCACGGCTCCCCGGACCCCCCCAAACCCTCACCTCACACTCTGGAGCAGCAGCATCTCACCTCCCCTTCTGTTTAACAATACTTCACCCTCCCAAGGCCCACTGCTCCCCGGACCCCCCCTCACCTCACACTCTGGAGCAGCAGCATCTCACCGCCCCTTCAGTTTAACAATACTTCACCCTCCCACGGCCCACGGCTCCCCGGACCCCCCCCCCCCCAACCCCTCACCTCACACTCTTGAGCAGCAGCATCTCACCGCCCCTTCTGTTTAACAATACTTCACCCTCCCAAGGCCCACTGCTCCCCGGACCCCCCCTCACCTCACACTCTGGAGCAGCAGCATCTCACCGCCCCTTCTGTTTAACAATACTTCACCCTCCCACGGCCCACGGCTCCCAAGACCCCCCCTCACCTCACACTCTGGAGCAGCAGCATCTCACCGCCCCTTCTGTTTAACAATACTTCACCCCTCCCAAGACCCACTGCTCCCCGGACCCCCCCAAACCCTCACCTCACACTCTGGAGCAGCAGCATCTCACCTCCCCTTCTGTTTAACAATACTTCACCCTCCCAAGGCCCACTGCTCCCCGGACCCCCCCTCACCTCACACTCTGGAGCAGCAGCATCTCACCACCCCTTCTGTTTAACAATACTTCACCCTCCCAAGGCCCACTTCTCCCCGGAACCCCCCCTCACCTCACACTCTGGAGCAGCAGCATCTCACCTCCCCTTCTGTTTAACAATACTTCACCCCTCCCAAGGCCCACTGTTCCCCGGACCCCCCCTCACCTCACACTCTGGAGCAGAAGCATCTCACCGCCCCTTCTGTTTAACAATACTTCACCCCTTCCAAGGCCCACTGCTCCCCGGACCCCCCCCCACCTCACACTCTGGAGCAGCAGCATCTCGCCGCCCCTTCTGTTTGACGGTACTTCACCCCTCCCACGGCCCACGGCTCCCCGGACCCCCCTCACCTCACACTCTAGAGCAGCAGCATCTCACCGCCCCTTCTGTTTAACAATACTTCACCCCTCCCAAGGCCCACTGCCCCTGGACCCCCCTCATCTCACACTCTGGAGCAGCAGCATCTCACCTCCCCTTCTGTTTAACAATACTTCACCCTCCCAAGGCCCACAGCTCCCCAGACCCCCCCCCTCACCTCACACTCTAGAGCAGCAGCATCTCACCGCCCCTTCTGTTTAACAATACTTCACCCCTCCCAAGGCCCAATGCTCCCCCCCCCCCACTCACCTCACACTCTGGAGCAGCAGCATCTCACCGCCCCTCCCAAGGCCCACTACTCCCCGGACCCTCCCTCACCTCACACTCTAGAGCAGCAGCATCTCACCGCCCCTTCTGTTTAACAATACTTCACCCCTCCCAAGACCCACTGCTCCCCGGACCCCCCCAAACCCTCACCTCACAATCTGGATCAGCAGCATCTCACCGCCCCTTCTGTTTCACAATACTTCACCCCTCCCAAGACCCACTGCTCCCCGGACCCCCCCAAACCCTCACACTCGGGAGCAGCAGCATCTCACCGCCCCTTCTGTTTAACAATACTTCACCCCTCCCAAGGCCCACTGCTCCCAGGACCCCCCCTCACCTCACACTCTGGAGCAGCAGCATCTCACCTCCCCTTCTGTTTAACAATACTTCACCCCTCCCAAGGCCCACTGCTCCCCGGACCCCCCCTCACCTCACACTCTGGAGCAGCAGCATCTCACCGCCCCTTCTGTTGAACAATACTTCACCCCTCCCAAGGCCCACTGCTCCCCGGACCCCCCCTCACCTCACACTCTGGAGCAGCAGCATCTCACCGCCCCTTCTGTTGAACAATACTTCACCCCTCCCAAGGCCCACGGCTCCCCGGACCCCTCCTCACCCCACACTCTGGAGCAGCAGCATCTCACCGCCCCTTCTGTTTAACAATACTTCACCCCTCCCAAGGCCCACGGCTCCCCGGACCCCCCCTCACCTCACACTCTGGAGCAGCAGCATCTCACCGCCCCTTCTGTTTAACAATACTTCACCCCTCCCAAGACCCAATGCTCCCCCCCCCCCACTCACCTTACACTCTGGAGCAGCAGCATCTCACCGCCCCTCCTGTTTAACAATACTTCACCCCTCCCAAGGCCCTCTGCTCCCCGGACCCCCCCAAACCCTCACCTCACACTCTGGAGCAGCAGCATCTCACCGCCCCTTCTGTTTAACAATACTTCACCCCTCCCAAGGCCCACTGCTCCCCGGACCCCCCCTCACCTCACACTCTGGAGCAGCAGCATCTCACCTCCCCTTCTGTTTAACAATACTTCACCCCTCCCAAGGCCCACTGCTCCCCGGACCCCCCTCACCTCACACTCTGGAGCAGCAGCATCTCACCGCCCCTTCAGTTTAACAATACTTCACCCTCCCAAGGCCCACTGCTCCTCTGACCCCCCCCTCACCTCACACTCTGGAGCAGCAGCATCTCACCTCCCCTTCTGTGTAACAATACTTCACCCCTCCCAAGGCCCACTGCTCCCCGGACCCCCCCCCCCACCTCACACTCTGGAGCAGCAGCATCTCACCTCCCCTTCTGTTTAACAATACTTCACCCCTCCCAAGGCCCACTGCTCCCCGGACCCCCCTCACCTCACACTCTGGAGCAGCAGCATCTCACCGCCCCTCCTGTTTAACAATACTTCACCCCTCCCAAGGCCCACTGCTCCCAAGACCCCCCTCACCTCACACTCTGGAGCAGCAGCATCTCACCGCCCCTTCTGTTTAACAATACTTCACCCCTCCCAAGGCCCACTGCTCCCCGGACCCCCCTCACCTCACACTCTAGAGCAGCAGCATCTCACCGCCCCTTCTGTTTAACAATACTTCACCCCTCCCAAGACCCAATGCTCCCCCCCCCCACTCACCTTACACTCTGGAGCAGCAGCATCTCACCGCCCCTCCTGTTTAACAATACTTCACCCTCCCAAGGCCCACTGCTCCCCGGACCACCCCTCACCTCACTCTCGGGAGCAGCAGCATCTCACCTCCCCTTCTTTTAACAATACTTCACCCCTCCCAAGGCCCACTGCTCCCCAGACCCCCTCACCTCACACTCTGGAGCAGCATCTCACCTCCCCTTCTGTTTAACAATACTTCACCCCTCCCAAGGCCCACTGCTCCCCGGACCCCCCTCACCTCACACTCTAGAGCAGCAGCATCTCACCGCCCCTTCTGTTTAACAATACTTCACCCCTCCCAAGGCCCACTGCTCCCCGGACCCCCCTCATATCACACTCTGGAGCAGCAGCATCTCACCGCCCCTTCACTTTGACAATACTTCACCCCTCCCAAGGCCCACTGCTCCCCGGACCCCCCCTCACCCCACACTCTGGAGCAGCAGCATCTCACCTCCCCTTCTGTTTAACAATACTTCACCCTCCCAAGGCCCACTGCCCCTGGACCCCCCTCACCTCACACTCTAGAGCAGCAGCATCTCACCGCCCCTTCTGTTTAACAATACTTCACCCCTCCCAAGGCCCACTGCCCCTTGACCCCCCTCACCTCACACTCTGGAGCAGCAGCATCTCACCGCCCCTCCCAAGGCCCACTGTTCCCCGGACCCCCCCAAACCCTCACCTCACACTCTGGAGCAGCAGCATCTCACCGCCCCTTCAGTTTAACAATACTTCACCCTCCCAAGGCCCACTGCTCCCCGGACCCCCCCTCACCTCACACTCTGGAGCAGCAGCATCTCACCGCCCCTTCAGTTTAACAATACTTCAGCCCTCTCAAGGCCCACGGCTCCCCGGACCCCTCCTCACCCCACACTCTGGAGCAGCAGCATCTCACCGCCCCTTCTGTTTAACAATACTTCACCCCTCCCAAGGCCCACTGCTCCCCGGACCCCCCCCACCTCACACTCTGGAGCAGCAGCATCTCACCGCCCCTTCTGTTTAACAATACTTCACCCCTCCCAAGGCCCACTGCCCCCCAGACCCCCCTCACCTCACACTCTGGAGCAGCAGCATCTCACCGCCCCTTCTGTTTAACAATACTTCACCCCTCCCAAGGCCCACTGCCCCCCAGACCCCCCTCACCTCACACTCTGGAGCAGCAGCATCTCACCGCCCCTTCTGTTTAACAATACTTCACCCTCCCACGGCCCACTGCTCCCCGGACCCCCCCTCACCTCACACTCTGGAGCAGCAGCATCTCACCGCCCCTTCTGTTTAACAATACTTCACCCTCCCAAGGCCCACTGCTCCCCGGACCCCCTCACCTCACACTCTGGAGCAGCAGCATCTCACCGCCCCTTCTGTTTAACAATACTTCACCCTCCCAAGGCCCACTGCTCCCCGGACCCCCCCTCACCTCACACTCTGGAGCAGCATCTCACCGCCCCTTCTGTTTAACAATACTTCACCCCTCCCAAGGCCCACTGCTCCCCGGACCCCCCTCACCTCACACTCTAGCAGCAGCATCTCACCGCCCCTCCCAAGGCCCACTGCTCCCCGAACCCCCCTCACTTCACACTCTGGAGCAGCAGCATCTCACCGCCCCTTCTGTTTAACAATACTTCACCCCTCCCAAGACCCACTGCTCCCCGGACCCCCCCTCACCTCACACTCTGGAGCAGCAGCATCTCACTGCCCCTTCTGTTGAACAATACTTCACCCTCCCAAGGCCCACTGCTCCCAGGACCCCCCCTCACCTCACACTGTAGCAGCAGCATCTCACCGCCCCTTCTGTTTAACAATACTTCACCCTCCCAAGGCCCACTGCTCCCCGGACCCCCCCCACCTCACACTCTGGAGCAGCAGCATCTCACCTCCCCTTCTGTTTAACAATACTTCACCCCTCCCAAGGCCCACTGCTCACAGGACCCCCCTCACGTCACACTCTGGAGCAGCAGCATCTCACCGCCCCTTCTGTTTAACAATACTTCACCCCTCCCAAGGCCCACTGCTCCCCGGACCCCCCCCACCTCACACTCTGGAGCAGCAGCATCTCACCACCCCTTCTGTTTAACAATACTTCACCCCTCCCAAGGCCCACTGCCCCCGGACCCCCCCTCACCTCACACTGTGGAGCAGCAGCATCTCACCGCCCCTTCTGTTTCACAATACTTCACCCTCCCAAGGCCCACTGCTCCCCAGACCCCCTCACCTCACACTCTGGAGCAGCAGCATCTCCCGCCCCTTCTGTTTAACAATACTTCACCCTCCCATGGCCCACGGCTCCCAAGACCCCCCCTCACCTCACACTCTGGAGCAGCAGCATCTCACCGCCCCTTCTGTTTAACAATACTTCACCCTCCCAAGGCCCACTGCTCCCCGGACCCCCTCACCTCACACTCTGGAGCAGCAGCATCTCACCGCCCCTTCTGTTTAACAATACTTCACCCCTCCCAAGGCCCACTGCCCCCCAGACCCCCCTCACCTCACACTCTGGAGCAGCAGCATCTCACCTCCCCTCCCAAGGCCCTCTGCTCCCCGGACCCCCCCAAACCCTCACCTCACACTCTGGAGCAGCAGCATCTCACCTCCCCTCCCAAGGCCCTCTGCTCCCCGGACCCCCCCAAACCCTCACCTCACACTCTGGAGCAGCAGCATCTCACCGCCCCTTCTGTATAACAATACTTCACCCTCCCAAGGCCCACTTCTCCCCAGACCCCCCCTCACCTCACACTCTGTAGCTGCAGCATCTCACCGCCCCTTCTGTTTAACAATACTTCACCCCTCCCGAGGCCCACTGCTCCCCGGACCCCCCCTCACCTCACACTCTGGAGCTGCAGCATCTCACCGCCCCTTCTGTTTAACAATACTTCACCCCTCCCAAGGCCCTCTGCTCCCCGGACCCCCCCAAACCCTCACCTCACACTCTGGAGCAGCAGCATCTCACAGCCCCTTCTATTGAACAATACTTCACCCCTCCCAAGGCCCACGGCTCCCCAGATCAGGGGCGGCTGGTGACTTTTGAAAAAGGTGGGGTGTAAACGTTGTGCGAGAGTTACCGGCGGCAAGAGAGACTGACCACCAAAAGAGGGGTTGATGGAATTTCCCCCTCACAACATTTTGAAAAAAAGAGCGGCCGAATGGTGTATTTTCAAGCAAGTTTGAGAAAGCAAGTTGGTTAATCAATATAAAGATTTCATATGGTAAGGACATAGGTAGCTGCTTATCCATTATATCCACAGAACTTCATAACAGATTTTGCGATAACACTTCCGAATATGCTAGTGAAGTATCTTACATCTGATGCTGCGATGGCAGCAGTGTCTCGTTACAGGAGCAAGACTTACTAAGTGTCAGTGGTGGATGGTGAAGTCTGAGAGTGGTGAGCTGAGAGAGGGCACAACATTTTTATGGAAGTCCGTGGCGCTTAACTGTGCATTTTTTTATGGGGTTATATTAGTGCTCAGGCTGATTGACAGAACAGAGTTACACATGTGAGGGTCAGGCAAAGTTTTTTTTCTTTTTAACAGTGCACTGTTTATAATATATATTTTGAGAATGGGGGAGATCAACGCTGGCTCCTACATAGGCCTAGCAAAAATGTGCCAAACGCAGGCAAGTCTGCATTTGCAGCATTTAACACCTTGGCTGCTAGAGATATTTTCCTCCTGAGCTGCATTCCCTGATTTACCATTGTTCATGACATAAGGGTCTCGTTGAGATAGGTGAGGGGGGGGGGGAAAGGGCAAGTAGAGAAGATATCTCGTAGGATGTGAGCCGGACAGATGTCGGAAGGAGATCCAGATTTGACGCAGGGGAGTAAGGAAAGGAAGATGTCTTTAGACAGCGGGGCTATAAGGTCGAGGTGAGAGGTGTTCGGTGGCAGATCAGGGTTTAAGAAGGCTGGGGAGGGAGGAGCAATGTTGGCCTTGATCTCTACAATTTTGTTAATAAAAAAGTTGTTTAGTGAGTCGCACAGGGGTTGGGAGGGTACTGGCTTGGGTGTGGTCCAGTCTGAAGAGGCCAATTCGAAAACTGTGGCAAAGATTTCTCTGGGTTTGTTCTCTGCCCGAAGGATCTTATTTAAGAAGTAGCAAGTTTTGGCATCAAGGGTGGCTTTCTTGTACTCAGCCTGGATAGAGGAGTAGAGTAATTTGGTAGCAGTGCAGTACGTGCGTCTCCACGCTCGTTCTGCGCGGCGGGTGGCTAGTTTTTTCTCCTTAAGTTCCGGGGTGAACCATTTGTTGACGTCGTTAGCGCGTCTTACTCTAATGCGTCTTAGGGGTGCCACCTGATCGCAGGCATTAGATAGCCATTTATTAAGGGTTTCTTCCTGAAGCGGTGTGGCCTGGTCCTCTGTGGTTGGACTAGAGGCTAGTAGGGAGGAGAAGAGCAATGGGATATCGACTTTGCCCCAGTTGCGAGCCCAGGTGTTCTTGGGCAGTGGAGTTTGATGGTCAGACTTGAGTCCAAGAAAAAGGTGATTAAGTGGTGGTCAGACCATAGGCAAGGGGTAATGGTGGGAGTATGAATAGAAGTGTTGAGGGACCAAACTTGGTCTAATATATAGCCCTGGATGTGGGTAGGGGAATGGATGTGGGATATAAAATTCAAGCTTTGAAGTGATTCCGTAAAGTCTTTGGAGGGGGCATCTTCTGCTGGATCGGCTGGCCAGAAATTGAAGTCGCCAAGTACCAGGACTGCCGAGTAGTTGACGGCTAGTGTGGCTAGCAGGTCCAGGAAGGCTGAGAGAAAGTGCGGAATATTTTTGGGAGGTCAGTACATCAGGACACGTGATAGGTGTCTGGAAGGAATTAGAGCAAGCAACTAAATAGTCCACTTCTGGGATAGGGGGGTGGGGTATTAGTTGGAACTGTAGGTCTGAGCGGATGATCAGAGCCACTCCCCCTCTTGCTTTGCCGGGAGGTCGATCGGCCCGGAGGGCATAGTAAGAAGAGGGCAGAGCCGCGAGCAGGTTGGGCAGTGAATCCTGGCAGAACCAGGTTTCCGTGAGGAACAGTAGATCAGGTTTCTGTGTGTTCAGGAGAGTGAACAGGTCGAGATGGTGTTTTACTGCCGACCGGGTGTTTAGTAGGTAAGCAGAGATTTTCGGTGAGGCACTTACTTGAGGGGTGGAAGAGCTAGTGCAGGTGGAAGGTTGTATTAACGAAGGCAGGTTCGCTGGGAAAGAGGGCAAGGGATGAATATTTAAAATCCCGGCCTCTGTGATGTGGCCCAGCGCGGCTTGGTTCAGGTCCCAAGGGCCTTGGTGGGCACCTAATGTTTCCGGGGGATAAGAGACGAAATGGGCGTGGTGTAGTGCCCCTGGCCCCGTCCGGTCGCGGACGGGCGCAGCTGGGCTTGCCTTAGGCACGCCCCTCTGCGCTCATCCGCTGCGCGTCCAGTAGGTGCACTTTTGTAAGATGGGAAAAGTTACTTTACACAAAGACACATTCATTTATTTTTAGGCACGAGGAGATTTAGATTGTTATTTGCCCAGGATCATAGGAGGTTGAGCGGACGCCGAGACTCAAGCCTGGTTCACCTGCTTGTAATTTCTAAATAGTCACAAACACAATTCATTATTAGCAGCAGCCTTAAAAATAAACTGCACTAGCCTACAGCCGCATATTCCAACACTGGCGACGGCTGCATTGGCATACCATAGAAAAACAAACAGAAAATCAACAAAACAGAGTTTACCTTTTGTTTTACTACGTGGCCCCCCGCTTCTGTGACTTGGAATATGCTTGGTCGGGACATGTCCAGTTGCGAGGGAGGGACCTCATGTGCAAAACCGGCAATGTGCACGAAGTGAAGTGAAGCAATGGAAGAAATGGCCAATCACAGCATGGCTTCATGATAAAGTCATACGGTGATTGGTCATGTTACAGCACTGCATACATGCCAATAGACCCGAATCAGGTGGGAGACTACCGATTTTTCAAGGCAAAAATGCCTTTATTTTAGCCGTCTCTTGCCTGAAATTGCATTTTCTACAATAGAAGTCAATGGGGAATTTTCATTCTCCCGATTTTTTACTTTAAATCTCCCACCTCGCTGTCCTGAAACATTGACATGTATGGCAGTGGCCTCTGTGGAGTTGTATTAATTGGATTATATGACAACAATGCCTGGCAAAGGGAAAATAATGATTGCCAAACTGCACCAGCACCTGGTGGTAATGTCACTAGGTTAAACCAACCATTGCTGGCGTCACTACCGCTGCACCTTTAATCACAATTTCTCTTTTAACTGGTTACATGTTTTAGAACTCCAAGACCCCATAGCATTTATTCACATTAAAGCTTTTCAGTTTTCACAGTCGCAAACATGCACATATTAACTTTCATTTAATGTGCACACTCCTTTATTTGAAAAAATACGTAGTACAATAAATTGAATACACAAAACTGTAATAAAACCTACCTTAACCTTTAATTTGCTGGATGATTTAGGGGGATCGGCTAGAGGTGAGTTTTACCTGCACTGGCCGTGGCTCCTCTTGTAGAATTAGGAAGGCCCGGACCATTAAACTTTCTGTTGTAGCTTCCGTGGCAGAGCAGCTCAGGCCGGCTCTTCAGTTCAAGGCTGGCAGACAGAGAGCTTGGAAGGCCCCGAAAGCAAAATGCTCAGTTCAGGGTGAGCCATTAGTAAAATCCTGCTGCTGCTTGGTTCTTTTCTCTTCGATTTCAATCACACACACAACCGTAAAAGCAGCGTGCATGCTGCTGCAACGTGGTTGTTCCTTAGGCCCCAGCCTTCCAATCAAATTGAGCAACAGCAGTATCTCAGAGGCCAGAGACACACCCAGCCTTTCCTTACCTCCATAGACATACCCCGCCCCTGCCCAATTTACTTTAATGGCATTTATCCAGACACGCCCAGGGCCATTGTGAAGATCGCCCAAATGGTTTTCTGCATCTCGCAATGAATAATCGACATGCCCACCACTACTGACATCACATTTCAAGCTTATGCTTGCAGGTCGAGCAAGACCTCGCCCTGGCCCCTGACAAAGTGCAGGATTGTCCGGTTGTGGTAAATAAATTAATACCCCATCAATCGGAATTGCTAGAATGCTATCAGAAGGCAAAAAAGGAGGAGTCTGTGGTGCAGAGTTAAGGCTTTATTCAATAACTTGAGTTAAGGAAGAGCTCCATCACCCAGCAGGTTCAGGAGTGGTCTAAAACTTCATTCACACAGCAGAATATTTATACATATCCAATCAGTAGGCAAAGGAAAGAAAAAGGAAGTGACAAACAGTAATTTCAAACAAGATGTGTCAAGGTATGGGCATGTCCTATGTCTCGTGAGAGTGCATGTGATGTTGAAATGTGTTCTTGCTCTTTTCAGTTGAAGGCCCTTCCTCATCCGGGGGGTTTTATCTCTGGCTTACAGTCAAGAACAGGAACTATTTCTTAAAACAGGAACTATCTGCTGCTGGTTCCCAGAATTGGCAGAACCACAGGAATGTGTGATCAATGAACTGAGATGCCAGGTGCAGGGTGTCTTGCTCGTGGGTCTGAAGACAAAATGGATGACAGACACAAAAAATGGGTGCTTGTCTGAATAAAAAATGCCTACTAGGCAGAAACAGGGAAATGATGGGGCACAATTGTCAATTTTATTTCCTCATTCCCTCCTTGCCCCAGAGTGTACCTGTTTCTATATCTCAATTTGCATGAGATTGTCTATGCATTCCTGTGGCATAATTCTTTCCTTTTCTTTCTGCTGGATACGTGGTCGAATGCAGCTTGCAGCGCATAGTCTGCACACGGCGGGGCCACATTGGATGCAAAGGCAGCATCCAGTTATTACCAGGAGTATTATGCCTGTTGCTGACAGCAATTTCCATCCCCAGGATGATACTATTTTCCAGAACCAGTCAGACCATGTCCAAGTGCCAGGTTCTTGATGTAGGCTGGTGGCTATCTTGTGTAATTTTGTTATAGCCGTATATACAGACGGAGAGTTATCAGGAATGAAAACACAGCAGCTAAAGCCGATAATTTTACAGGCTCCGCCTCTGTCAGCCAGGATGATGTCAAGGACAAAGCGGTTTTGGAGAGCAACCAATCTTATGGCAGACTGTTCCTGAGTCAAATTCCCCAGGGCAGACGCCGTCTGATTTACAACAGCCTCCAGGGTCCTTGTCAACCTGCGTATGAGTTTGCTGTTCTGCACAGGACCGACAAAGAAAAAGAAACCTTTGTTGAAGTCTGTATATTGTTCCCATGTAGTTTCCGTTTGATCAACCCCGGAGGTGTCAATCGTTCTTTTATGTCTCACATGGGGCACTAGGAGGTCTCGGTGATAAGTGGATGGGGCCACAAAGACAGGGGGTAGCAGAAATGTTATGTAGCATGTTCCCCCCCAGTTTAAGGGCAGCTGCACATAGACCGTTTGCCCGCAGATGAAATAAGTATGACGAGATGCTGGAAATGATGATTTTCCTTTGTCCTCAAAGCTCACAGTGGTATGGCAGTCACTGTGTCCTAATGGAACAGAGCCATTTTTTCGGACGCACAGGTGCCCTTTTACTGTTGAGACCGAGATGGAAGGGGACCCGGTATTCCTTTTAGGTTTGGTATTTAATATCCTATAGGACATGGTCACGTTCCCCTGCTTGTATTCTTCGCTTTCTAGAGCCGTACCTGTCGCCTGGGGATTTCCATCCTCATTTGGGTAGCAGGCAGCATTAAGGACCTTATTTAAGTCCCCCCAAGGCCACCCATTCTTGCATGAATTATTTCCATCAGGGCAGGAGGTGGGGGTAGTGTTGTCGGCTGTTATCAAGGCAAACCAGGCCTCACAAGTCCCATTATAAGAAAACGGGAAGGGGAAGAGAGGTATCCCACCTTTCTTTTGATGAGGTGGGAGGCGGCCACATATCCAGCAATCTGTGCTATTGCTGGCTTGATGAGTATAGTGTAGCATCTGTATAAAGGTATTGTTCTGCAGGGCTAGTCTATGGGCTTGCTCATGAGGGGGTAGGTCGTGATATGTGTGTTCCTGGGTGCCGTTAGGTGCATGGGAGTTATGTGGTTCCGGCGGGAAGACAATGTGGAGGACCCAACCAAGACACGTCATGATAGTTATCAAGAAAAACAGTATTATCAAACATATGATAGAGCCGCTATGCAACTTCTTAACATTCTTCTTTCGGCGCCTCACTTTCTCTTTCTCCCACATAGTCAGGGTGTCTGAGTCTGTTCCCATGCTCTGACCACTTCACCACTGGACCTGTGTCCGTGGACTTAATCAGCCAGAGTCCGGGTGGCGGACCTCAACTTTGATTTATATTCCTGTTGTGGGGTCTGTTCTAAGGGCAATGAGGATTGTTCAGTCATAGTGTCACTAAGTTTGGTAATATCGCTGGCAATCAAGTCTATTTCTCTAAAGTATTCCTTTGCAATGGCTGGCGTGCAACCAGCCTTTTCTGCCTTCGACCTTCACCGCAGTTCGTGTAGTTAGGAGTACCAACTTCGGCTCTTTCCACCTGGGCTGGAGGGGATTTGTTCTGTTGAAATTGCGGACCAAGACCCAGTCCCCGGGTCGGATGGTGTGCTCTTCAGGGTTATTTTTGTCTGGGAAGGCTGCAGCCACCTGTGAACGACAAGAACGGAGTGCAGACATCAAGGAAGCCAAGTAATCTGTCAGAACAGCGCTATCAACATCATAAATGGACTTGGGTCTGGGTATTCCCCATATGTTAGTGGGTCTACCAAACACAATTTCATAGGGGGCTAGTCCTGTCCTTGAATGCGGGATCATCCTGGCATAGAACAGTGCCACTGGAAGTGCTGTGGCCCAATCCACCCCTTTCTCTGCCACTACCTTCGCCAGTTTAGTCTTGAGGGTCTGATTATATCTTTCTACCAGTCCTGCAGCCTGCAGGTGTCGGACACAGTGGAACTTCCAGGTATAGCCTAGGAGGAGTGAGACGTGTTTCATGTGCTCTGAAGAGAAGGGCTGGCCGTTATCTTAGAAGATGACGCGAGGCAGCTCATATCGGGGGAAGAATTCTCTGACCAGTTGTTTAGCTGTCGTGGCTGCTGTATAATCAGGGACTGGATAGGCTTCTACCCATCTGGTCAGGGCACATATGACCACCAGGACATATTTCAGTCCCCTACATCTATCCATTTGGCTATAATCCATCTGAAGAACTTCGAATGGGTGGCCTGGTGGATGGAAACCACCTTGCTCGACTGGGGTACCTTTACCTGGATTGTGCTGGGAACATATCATACATGTCTTTGCTCGTTGCTTTGCTGCTGCTCAAAGGTGCTTGTTGTACCATACATCTTTTATACTGTCCAACGTGCCTTTTTCCTCCAAATGCGCTGGTCCATGTATGGTATTGATGATAACCTGGACCATCGCATCCGGTAGGTACCACACAGCTCTTTCTGGAATCATCCATCCCTGTTCAGTCTGTACCCCTCCATTGTCTTTCCATTCCTGTATCTCTGAGTCTGTGGCATGTTTTTGTACACTGTGTACGTCTTGGAAAGGATCTCGAACTGTGTGTGCTCTGTTGTTCTGTAGTGTTAGAAACTCTGTCTGGGCTGTCTTTTTGGCTGTGAGGTCTGCAAGCTCATTTCCTTTGGAGATGTCATCTGTCCCCTTTGTGTGCGCTTTACATTGAATTATTGATATTCGTTTGGGCAGGTGTATGGCTTCCAGTAATTGTGTGATAAGTTCGGAGTGTTGAATTTTGGCTCCATGTGAGTTGAGGAATCCTCTTTCCTTCCACAGGGTGCCGAAATTGTGCACTACTCCGAATGCATACTAGGAATCGGTGTACACATTGATGACTAGATCTTTTCCTAAATGGCAGGCGCGTACGAGTGCTATCAGTTCAGCTGCTTGGGCAGATAGTATGAAGATCCTGTGTGATTCAAGAACAGTAGTTCCGGTGGTGACTGCATAGGCAGCTGCTAATTCTCTTGTTGTGAGACGCATACAGGAGCCGTCCACGTACAATGTCTTATCTGGGTCACAAAGGGGGGGTGTCTAGTAAGTCTTGTCTGGGTTTAGTTACTAGCTCTACCTCAACACTACAATCATGTATTTTTGGTTGTGTGTCATAAATGGGCAATAATGTGGCTGGATTTAGGATGTTGCATCTGTGAATCGTTATGTGTGGCTGGAAGAGTGTCATTTTGTAACCTGTCAATCTAGCCACCGTGAGGTGTTGGGTCTGAGTTCTGTTTAAGAGCAACTCCACTGAATGAGGTACCTGAACGGTTAATGGGTGTCCTAGCACGAAGGAGTCACCTTGTCGGATTGCTTGGGCTGTGTCCGCTACCGATTTCAGGCATGCAGGAAGAGCCCGTGCAACTGGATCCAGAATACTTGAAAAATATGCACATGGTCTGTTTCTGCCTGCCTGATCCTGTCTCAGAACGGACAGGGCGGTGCCATCCTTCTCAGTCACAAAGAGCGTAAACGTTTTTAGGTAGTCAGGGGTTGCTAACACTGGAGCTTGGCAGAGAGCTTGTTTAAGGGTCTGAAAAGCTTGTTCATGTTCCTCCAACCACGGTAACTGTGGATGTTGTGCAACCTCTGCTGTGGTAAGGTTGACGAGGGGTTTAGAAATGAGGGCATAGTGTGGAATCCACTGTCTGCAATATGAAGTAAGTCCCACGAAAGCCCTGACTTGTTTCTGTGTTTGAGGTCTTGTCATGGCGGTTATGAGTTTGATGCGTTCTGGTGTGAGTTGCCTACCCTCCTTTGACAGCAAGTGCCCTAGATAAGCCACTTGCTGTAGACAGAATTGTAGCTTGGAAGGTGATACCTTGTGGCCATTATCAGCTAAAAACTGGAGGACCGTGAGGGAGGCTTCGCAGCATTTTTGTTCCGATCGGGCAGTAATGAGTATATCATCAACATATTGTAGTAGGGCTGTTTCAGGGGGTACATGTACTGTGTCCAATTGTCTTTTTAGGGCCTGGCTGTATATGCTCGAACTTTCAGTGAAGCCTTAAGGTGCTCTTGTAAATTGGAAGCTCACCCTTGGAGGAAGAAGCCAAAGAGATACTGCCTGTCTGGATGCATAGGGATACTAAAGAATGCATTCTTTAAATCTATTACCGTGAACCATGAAGCCTGTGCATCAATAGCGGTAAGTAGAGTTGAAATGTCTGGGACCACTGGATGTTGGGGTAATACACATTCATTGAGTTTTCGCAGGTCTACCACTAATCTGTACACTGGAGGAGAGTCTGGTACCGTCCTCTTATGGACCGGCAGAACAGGTGAATTACAGACGTTGAAAGGTGTTTCTTTGACTACCCCATACTGAATGAGATCCTCAATTATTTTTAGGAGGGCCATTTCTGCAGCAGGTGGTATCTTATATTGCTTAAGGCGTGGTAGAGTGACACCTTCTTTCAGCGTGACCTTGTGTGGTGGAATTGCCATGCACCCTACGTCTGTCGAATCTTTGGCCCACAAATGCTGTGGTAGAGACGCCAGTCTGCTGTCCAGGTCCCTGTAAGTGTAGTGACCCTTGAAGTCACGCAGAAACAATCGGATGTCTTGAGGGGAACAGACTATGACAGCTCCTAGTTCTTTTAATTGATTTATTCCTAATACATTTTCGGGGCAGGTATCTGTAAGGACAAGATCTGTCATGGTAGTAAGGGGTCCTAGTGTGAGGGGCAAGGGTCTGGAGGTCTTGTTAACTACTGGTTGTCCTGAGAAACCCAGAGATATATTTTTGTCGCCCCGAGAGAGGAACCTCTGGAAGTTGTCTATGACTGACAGTGGATTTGCTCGCACCCGTGTCCAATAGGAACTTCCGTTCCTCCCCCAGTATTGAGACATCTACCTAGGGACCCTTCTGATCTAGAGGGATGGGTATTAAGGGTGGGGCATGCTCACTACCTCTCTCTGGGCATCTTCATGAGAAATCAGGGTATGAATCAGTAGTGAAGTCTTGTCCGATATACATCTGAGACTGAGTTGGGGGTGTATTATTTTGTCCTGTCGAGGGTTGGTCCTGCCGGGGAGGATAGACACGGGGCTTCGTCTTTCCGGTGGCCAAATTGTGTTTAAGGACCGGACATTCACGTACAAAATGTCCTGGCTTTTTACAATAATTACAACCTGTCCTATCCTGTCCTCCCCCCTTCTGTACAACAGGTGTTGTCACGGTCTGTGCTACTAGTGCTTTTATTTTTGTTTCTTTCATTCTGCGTTTATCTTGCTCACTTTCTTTACGGAGTCTATTCTGATGGTATTGTAACATCTGCAGCATCTGAGAGGCTGTATTCGCCTGCCAAGTACTTTCTACTTTCAACGCTCTATTCTTTACCTGGGGAAGTGCATTCTCTACCAATTTGGATACAAAGAGGTGCATGTAAGACTCGCTGGATGGAGTGAGACCACTATCGGCAGTGAAACATCGTTCTAGCCTGGTATAGTAATCCCCCACATCCTCATCTACTTTTTGTTTGCACGCCGAAATGGCTCCCAGTCCTCTTTCTTAGTGGCCAATAGTTAGTTGTGGGAGGACTGCCATTAGGGCGTTGGGTAATGCCTTTACCTTGTCACCCAACGGTTGGCCAGGCTCTCGGCCGGTATCTTCTGCCTCTATTTCTGCCCATTTTATTTCGTGTGTATCCACTTGCCAGTCCTTTTCCTTTAATTTGACATAAATACCCCCAGGCAAGAGTATTTTAAGTAGAGCAAGGATGTCCGGGAGAGTCAGACTGCCCATTCGCAGGACATCCACGAGCTCCCGGAAGAAACCTACGGGGTCTTTTTCGTGCGCAGGGACAATTTTCTTCATTTCAAGCATTTCTAACTTGGTCAGAGGTGTGTATACGAAGACTCGTTTTAGCGCTCCTGCAGTAGTTAACCTAGGGTGTACTTCCCGGAGAGGGTTGTTACCCCGAGTCAGTCCTGGGCCCTGATTATTAAGTTGTTCGTGGCATTTAGCTCGGAGTTCAAAGAACCTGCTTACAAATGAGGGTGCATCATGCAGATATTTGTCGTGCACGCAGTCTTCTAACAATTGGATCAATGTGGGCTGATTTTGAGAACACCACATCTCCATTAGGGTGATGAGGTGTTGGGGCATGTATGTGCTTGCTAGTCTTTGTTCACGTGGAATTAAGGCAGGGTACAGTTGGGATACCAGGTCATCCCGATACATGGAGGGACATGCAGCCCATTGGGCTGCCGCTCTGGCCACTTCCTTCAAAATGGGTGCTTGTCTGAATAAAAAATGGCTACCAGGCAGAAACAGGGAAATGATGGGGTACAATTGTCAATTTTATTTCCTCACGGTCACAGGCCATTCGTTCGGACCCTCACCCCGCCCTCAGAAAAACAATAAATTAGTCAAATAAAATGGTAAAATGCAAACTTAAATGTTATTTTAAACTGCCCACTGTTATTTATTTGTCTTCTTTCTCCTACAAGGTGGGAGGGCAGTGCCCATTTCGACCATTATTACCAGCCGCCCCTGCCCCGGACCCCCCTCACCTCACACTCTGGAGCAGCAGCACCTCGTCTCTTATGAAAATTCCCAGTGGAAAGATGGCCCTGTGCCAGATGCCATATCCCCCCCCCACCTCCCTGCCGAATTCCTCAGATTAAATTTATGACTGAGTTGACCCAGCCCTTCCCTGCCTCCATTCCCTTGTCCCCACCCAGTCCTGTCCGGGGTCTGACCCAGGGCTGGTATCTGCTGCTCCAGCCCTTCCCTGACTCCCTTCTCTTGTCCCCACCCAGTCCTGTTTGGGGTCTGACCCAGCGCTGTTATCTGCTGGTGCAGCCCTTCCCTGCCTCCATTCCCTTGTCCCCACTCTGTCTTTTCCGGGGTCTGACCCCAGCCTTTCCCTGCCTCCCTTGTCCCCTCCCCGTCCTGTCCGGGGTCTGACCCAGCGCAGTTATCTGCTGGTCCAGCCCTTCCCTGCCCCCTTCTCTTGTCCCCTCCCTGTCCTGGGTCAGGGCTGCACTGCTCACCGGGTGTCCAGTCTTCCCAGATTCACCGCCTCAGCTCTGCCGCCTCTCCGGCCGTCCACTGTGGCCGCCTCTGGCAGCGGCACCCCCTCAGCACAAGGAGGCCGGGGCCGGACTGGCCATACCGGGCACCTGGCAATCCCCCGGTGCGCCACATGGGTGTGGGCCGGTTTTGGGCCCCTGGGGGCGTTTTTCTTACAGGGCCGTTGTGGGAAGTTAGCCTGGCATTTGATGCCCACTAGTTCTAGTGGGCACCTTGCACCAGTCTAATCGACCCTTATTGATGGTGGTTGTAAAGTCAACCTTATAGAAATCTATCCTAGTGGTAGCATGGACCAGCAATCAAAGGCTAAGACTTCAGAGAGCATGTAAAGCAAGTTTGATTTACCAATTATAATCCCTTGATACCAAATGAAAGGACACCACACAAGGTATATATCAAATATATATGTATTTATTCTAAACACAACCCCTCTGCACACTTTATGAGGTCAGAGGTAAAAGCACAATACAAGTTACTTAATTAGAATACGATAAGTTGCACAAATACAGTTTTGCCCTAGGGGCCTCACAAACCATATACTAAAATAGTGGTATACCAACCACCCCTGGAATAGAAAGCGGGCCTGGGGAATCGCTGGGGCTACTCTAAACAACCAAAGGTTAGGAAGTAGGAGGCCCACGGGAGACATGTGCAGTGTCTAAACACAGCCGCGAGTTACCATTGACTGTCTATGGGAAACGAAGAAGTTACAAAGTTACTGTTTAAGGGCACTTCCAGATGGACTACAACAAAACCCCTTTAGACTAGAACACTTCGAGAGTCAAGACCCACGGCAGCACCAGAGTACTCATGTTACCTCACCCAGGGAAGCCGGGTGCATAGGTGCCTTTTGGTGTCAGGTTTCGTCGATGTTTTCAATGGAGATCTGCAAAGAAGTGCTGCAGGCGACCAGAGAAAAAGTGTCCGGGTAGATCGAAGATCTGAAGAACCTGAAAGTAGAAGGGACAGAGTCTGGGTCACTAGCCAGTGACCAGGAAGGAACCAGGCGATGTTGAGTGTTTCAGGTGAAGAAGGTGAAGCTTGTCTCTGCAGCCACGAGGTCCAGGAGGTGCCGACCACAACCAGGAGCTGGATTCGAGCTGTTCCACGAAGGATCTAGTTGACTGCGGTGTCGGTATCCGGATTGGACCCAACAAGCCTTGGCAAACGCAATCCGCGCAGGAGATGAAGATTGGCTTAGAGTCAGACCAGCAAGGTCTGGGGCGCTTCTCCTTTGTAGGGAAGCCTGAACAAGCCTGGAGCAACCAGTAAAGCAAGTTAAAGGTGAAAGAAAGTCTTTGGGGGACTCACTTGCCAACGGGCAAGGAGCCGGGAAGACGCATCGAGCACAAATGCGAAAGCGGGGCCCACGGGACACTCGCAAAGTGTAGGGGCCTGTGCTTCGGTGCAAAGGGTGCTAGGGGCTGGGGCTTCTCTTACCCCAATGCACAACTGCAAGGATGCCTCAGGAGTCAAGCAGGTAGCAAAAAGCAGGATGTCCAAGATGTCCGGTCCCACGTCTCTCATGACTGCCACGTATCTCAGCTTTGCTGTGGATGTGGGTAAGGGTCAGAGGAGTCTGGAAGTCCAGTTCTTGAGTCGCAGAGTCTTCGGGTTCCGGCAGGAGCCTTGAAACTGACCAGAAAAGTTGCTGATGGTGCCTGTTTGAACAGGGTGGTCACTACTTGACCACAAGGGAGATGTCTTCCATCTTCCAGTCAGAATGGAACGTCGAAGGTCCAGGATATATCTTGCAAAGATTTGTCCAGGGTAGTCTAAAGTCCTAGGGACACAGCTCCTATACTTAAACTCAGTTTGGGGGCTGGATTACCAGCTAGGTCCCTCCTATGGGTAGACCTGGGAAGTGGGTGGTTACACCCCTTTCCCTTTCCCTTTGTCCAGTTTCGCGCCAGAGCGGGGCTGGAGTGTCCGAGCAACTGGTTTGAACTGGGCTATGCATGGAGCAACTTGTGTGCCCCAGGCAGAGTCTAGAAAATGCATTCTGAATGCAGCCCTCCCTGCCCCAATACACTACAGCCTGTCTGGGGAGGTGCTGGCACCTCCCTGGACAGGAAATCTTTTGTCAAGGCCTCCCCTGCCAGAGTTTCGTCCAGCAACAGGAGCTCAGACTCATGTCTGTGTCAGCAGCATCCAATTTGTGATGCTGAGGCTCTCCTTAACTTAAACCAGGTTTACCAGTAACAACATGTCTTCTCCCTCTAAAAGGGTGGAATGCTACCCCCGCCGCCAGGACTGGCGGGGGAGGGTAGTATTCCAAAGTGTTTGACACCTTACATGACATGTTTTGATGAAGCCAAACCAAAGTTAGCATTAATTGCGAGGATTATAATGCACTTAAGAGTATATGGTATGGCTATATCATAGAATAGCTATAAGGAGATGGTTTCGAACGCTGCAGAGGGGCTCAGCTCATGCTAGGGCACCCTCTCACATAAAACCACATAAAGCACTCTGCTTCCAGGATTGTTAAGAACTGCCATAGGAGTGACTTATAGGTGTATATGTCAATAGATATGGTAGATATTGATATAGTCAGTGCTTAATTTGTGCCGGTGCTTAGCACCGGCATTTAAATATTAGGGCCGGGTCTATGAATATCCTGCGCGCACGCCGCACACCCACATTGATGGTTTGTTTTTTCATGTAAATACACCTTCTTATTGATTGTACTCTCTCCGAGACTGTCTCTGTGCAGCCACAGGCCCGCCCCGCAGCGTGCGTGTGTTGTGTTCATGAGTCGATATCATGTAAATATATTTATTTCGCCGCCGGCCGCAGAGTCTCATCATACTGTCAGAGTCAGAGTCAGTACTGTGTGAACAATCACCGGTGCGGCCGCGGCGTCTTCTTCACACTTGCAAGTTGCGCCGCCGGCCCGGGCCCGCAACTCACACATCACTTGAGGTAGCAGCTGCAGCCCTGCTGCCTGCCCCCTGCCCCAAAGTCCGTCCACTGTCCAAGAAAGATAGATAACTAACTAAAGCCAACTTGCAAATCATCTAAGTGCTCCCGGCGCTACTCGTGTACCAACTAACATTACATCCTGACACGGAGTCAACGCGCCGCAGTGCCATTTAACGCATGAAATTGCTCCGAGTCTCAGTCACGCTTATTGTCCTGATATTAAGTTTACTCCACACTCCCATGCCAGGAGAGACCTCACCACACTATAGCGCCCCCCCTCCTGCACGTCCTTCCATGTACTTCAGCCCCTGCTCGCACTGTGCTAGCCTGGCGCCTTGAAGCTCACTGCGTGGGCGCTTTATAAATACACCTCTAGAAAAACAAGCATTAGAAATGCAATAGGTCTCGCAGCATTAGAGTTAGTGCTTTTAGAATTGTTAATGGTTTTTTTTGTAAATCTTTAGCATGAGGGTGAGGGTGAGTGAGGGTGGGTGAGGGTGGGTGAGTGAGTGTGAGTGAGGGTGTGTGGGTGAGTGTGGGTGAGTGTGGGTGAGTGTGGGTGAGTGTGGGTGGGTGAGGGTGAGGGGTTGAGGGTGAGGGGTTGAGGGTGAGGGGTTGAGGGTGAGGGGTTGAGGGTGAGGGGTTGAGGGTGAGTGAGGGTGAGGGTGAATGAGGGTGAGGGGTTGAGGGGTTGGGGGTGAGTGAGGGTGAGGGGTTGAAGGTGAGTGAGGGTGAGTGTGGGTGAGTGTGGGTGAGTGTGGGTGAGTGTGGGTGAGTGTGGGTGAGGGATTGAGGGTGAGGGGTTGAGGGTGGGTGAGGGGTTGAGGGTGGGTGAGGGTGAGTGAGGGTGAGTGAGGGTGAGGGGTTGAGGGTGAGGGGTTGAGGGTGAGTGGGGTGAGTGAGGGTGAGGGGTTGAGGGTGAGTGAGGGTGAGGGGTTGAGGGTGAGTGAGGATGAGGGGTTGAGGGTGGGTGAGGGTGAGTGTGAGTGAGGGTGAGTGAGGGTGAGGGTGAGTGAAGGTGGGTGAGGGTGAGGGGTTGAGGGTGATTGAGGTGATTGTGCCCAGACGTGCGAAGATGACGCAAGCACGCACTGCGGATGACGGTAGGATAATCAGTGCAGTTAAAAACTCCTGGGATCCAAATCCGGTTCAGGAGGAGTGGGTTCAAGGGCTCTAACCCAGTTTACAGTTTGGTCAACATCTCTAAACGTGTTTATGGGTAGGTTCAAGCTCTCTAAACCGGCATACCTGTATGGTGGCCACAGCACCCCCTTAGGATCACAGTGTTTCTTACATCAGACTTTGTGCGGCAAAAGACCCATTGCATTCTGGGAGTGTTGTTTAGTATGCTGCAATTTAACCAATCAAGCTACCACGCCTGGCAAAAGTGACCTGTAATTGTGAAGCCCAGGACTGGAACCGCGTCCATGATTATTTGTAGTGAAATGACCGTATATTCAAAGTTAAGGATGCAAGTGGGGCACGGCCCAGACTTCAGAAGTCGATCACCCCCTCCCCTCCTCTCCCACGTCCATCACACACAAAGAACAGCTGTATAACGAATGTCCTTCCTCTCTGAGGTCAGAGGCCTCCAAGACAAGAATCTATAATCGGCTCACAAGTAAAGGCCTGGGGTGAGCTCATAGGATGTATATCAGCCATGCATCCGGTCAGCTGTGCCAACATCCTGCAGTCGTGGGAGGGGGTTCAAGGAATAAAGAACTAGGAATGACAGCTTCCTCCCCAGCCACCGCATTCAGTGCCCCCTCCCACCCCACCAAGCAGAAGAGGAAGCATAACCTGTAAGTCCACAGGCACAGAAATGGCGAGTCATACAGGATCAGCAACAAATCACCGTGACAATTCAGAAGGGTGCAGGGACAAATCATGTACTTGCAGAACTCAGTGACAATTCATACAGATGCAGGGGCAAATCATACCAGTCGACCTCACAGGGACAATTTATACAGGTGCAGTGGCACTGGCAAATCATACCAGCGGACCTCACAGGGACAATTCATACAGATGCAGTGGCAAATCATACCAGCCGACCTCACAGGGACAATTTATACAGATGCAGTGGCAAATCATACCAGCCGACCTCAGAGGGACAATTCATACAGGTGCAGTGGCAAATCACATACTTGCCGAACACAGTGACAATTCATACAGGCTCAGCAACACATCATATCCCATAACTCATACGGACAAATCTTGTACTTGAAAAACTCGCAGTAACAAGTCACAGGGCAGGAGGGGGCTCCATGAACAGAGAATGTATTTGATCATCCTGTGAGAGAGACAGTGGCTGCACACCTTTACTAGGAAATATCCATGTGATATTTGTATAATCAGAACCTAGACGAGAGGCGAAAGAGCCTTGTAGAGGGCCAAAGAGAGTCAACAAGTTACTGGAGGGCATCACTGGGTGCTGAGAGTGGAGACGGGTTGTTACTTTGCCCTGAAGTAGTGTTCTTCGCAGAGGTGTGTCCTTCGCTCTTTCCTAAATTGAAGAATTGTACGGACAGTCCTGAAGGACATGGGGATTTTGTTTCAGGTCCTGCCTGGGTGTGAAGGAGGAGAAGTGTAGCGCTGAGAGCCACTGGAGGTGGTGAGCTCGTCAACCAGCTAGGCAAGGGTGCTCACCGTGATGGCTTCTTTGATGATGCAGCTGGTTTAGAAGATGGTGCAGGCTGGCATGGGGTGCGTGTGAAGTTCCATGGAAGAGGGTGGTTGGGGAGATAATGCACCATATTTCTTCAAGTCCTTGATGAGGAGGGCTACAGCATGTAGGGAAGGGGAGGGTGACCAGTATGGAGGTTATCAAGCATGTGCATTGCCACCATGTCCCACTGACACATGGGTAAAGAGATGTGCGTAGAACTATTTGTAATAAGTTCATGTGCGGGAGCCATGAAGGACAGCACTGTCTGCAGAGCTCACAGTAACACAAGTCACACAGACACGGGAGAGAGAGGCAGGTCCATGCTGTAGGCCGGGCCTCACACCTTGGCAGGGACACTTGTGGAGCGAGAGCAGAGCTAGGAATAAACCACAGAACCACAGGCGAAGTTTGCCAGAAATCCATGCAGGTGAGCTAGCACAGCTCAGACGGCCACATAAGCTCAGTCTGTGCCCGTGAGGGGGGTAGGGTGTTTACAACCTCAGCTCGGTTTGGCTGGGAAGTGGTTGCGTGTATCAGTGAACTCCGTCTGTGAGTGCACTTACTGCATCAGCTCCTGCTTTATCTGGGGGGTGGGGGAGGGTGCCACATGAGCTCCAATTGACAAGAAAAAAGGGCCAGCCTCAATCTGTACCGAGGAGATGTCGGGCTGCCTCAGTCTATGCTGGAGAGGACACGATGCAATGTGTTGGAGGGCTCATTCTCGGTCTAGGGCAGGGGCTGGGCTGAGGGTGCTCCCAGGGCGCCTTGGTCTGTCGAGGATCACCTCCCTCGTTCTGGTCCGGCTGGAGGGGCTCCGTTCACAGGGAGGAGGAAGTGAACGTCCTGCTGGGGTGGGTTCATAAAAGGAGATCAAAGTCCATGGCAGACCCAGGGATACATTTACTCAGCCTCGGGGCAGCTGTGCTACCAGAGTGAAGGCAGGAAGGGGCACACAGGGGTAGGGTGTAGCGGGACTGCGCATGTGCCTACTCACAGCGGAGAGTACTCATCAATGCAAAAGAGAAAAGAAGCATGGGCAAAACCAAGAGGCCTAGCCTTTGAGACAGACTTGCTCTGTCAACGTCTTGTATTCATTTGTTTGTGATGTACGGCATTGACAAAAATGCACGCTGCGATTTTAATTTTTTATTTTAAGATTTACAGATCTGAGATAGATCTGTAAATAACAAAAAAAAGTATAAATTGGAGTAACGCAAAGGCGTTTTTATTTATAAATTGGAAGGATTAGCAGTAATTTGGTATCTAATCCTCCTTAAAAAAAAATATAGTACTGTATGGGGAGATGAGTAACTGAGGAGCGGATCAGCTAGCAGGGGGAGGGGAGGAAGAGTAAAGCAGCACACATGGGAGGAAGCAAAAAGGAGGGTGGAGGAAACACACACGAGGGAGAGAACACAGGGCGAACAGATAAACACCCAGGTGAGATGGACGCCGCTTGGGGGAAAGAAGTACACAGGCGACAGAGAGCAACAAGAGAGAGGAGCACACGGATGCAAAAACCCAACATTGAGCACGGGGGTAGAGAAGACCACGAGGGAGACCACTAAAAACACATACACTCTCTTAGGATACCCGAGCAAAAAAGAAAAAAGTTCTCTAAGTGAGCAGTGGAAGGACACAAGTATGGAGGCTTTGCACCAGGGGAGGGGACAAACATGAGAAGGAGAACGCAAGCCATCGAATAACAAGCGAACGTACCTGAATCGAGATGAAGATTGTCACCACTTCTGCCACCAACATGAAGTCAGACTCCCCAAGAAACAGGAAGAAGAAAGTAGTCGCAAACGTGATTCTGATGATCCATTAGAAAAGGCTTGTAGTAGGAGCAATGAGGGGGAGGAGAAATGCGCTGGGGTCAGGCGGGGGAGGGCGGGTTTGGAATGACGAGCTCGCGAGGCGGTGTTGGCGGGGAGGGGGCGGAGCGGGAGAGAGGGTGTGTGTGAAACGAGACGGAGGGGAGAGAGGGGAGGGGGAGGAGAAATGCGGCAGGCAGGCAGGGGAGGAGAGGAGGGGGGAGGAGAAATGCGACACGGCGGGAAGGGGAGGGGGTGGAACGGGGGCGGAGAGGGGAGAGAGAGAGTAGGCAAGGGTAAACAAACACGGACGTGCACGCGCCCGTGACTTTTAAGGTCAATGCGCATGCGCATAAGCTTAATGCGCATGCGCATTGACCTTAAAAGTCACGGGCACTGCAAGGAATCGCCACGATTCCTTGCAGTTAGATAAAGAGTGGATGAGCCCCTATAGTCTCGCTTGCTCGATGCGCATGCGCATCGACAGGCGAGACCTAAAAACGGGAGCTACAGGCACCAGAGCACCTCTCTGCTCACAGTGGAGTGACCCTTCCCCTTGTCCGACTCCTATCAGGCAGCCCCCCCCCCACCCCGGCCCCCTCCTAACCCCAGGGGCGAGTCTTGATATCTCGAGGGTCCCCTTGGGGAAGCTTATCATGGCACCTCAAACTGAAGTCCTAGGGCGCTGCCGCTGCGTTGACATGCCAGCTGTAGAAGGCGCTATACAAGGACAAGCATTAGAAATGCAATAGGTCTCGCAGCATTAGAGTTAGTGCTTTTAGAATTGTTTATAGGTTTTTTGTTGTAAATCTTTTGCATTTTATTTTTTTGTAGGCAATGCAAAAGAATTACAAATCAAAAAAGCAATAAGCAAATGTAAAAGCTTTAACTAAAAATCCTGCGAGACCTATTGCACTGTGTGAGGGTGAGGTGTTGAGGGTGAGTGAGGGTGGGGGTGAGTGAGGAGTTGAGGGTGAGGGTGAGAGAGTGTTATTGTGAGTTAGGGTGAGGGGTTGAGGGTGGATGAGGGTGGATGAGGGTGAGGGTGAGGTGTTGAGGATGAGTGAGGATGAGTGAGGGTGAGTGAGGGGTCGAGGGTGAGTGAGGGTGAGTGAGGGTGACTGAGTGTGAGTGATTGTGAGTGAGGGTGAGTGAGGGTGAGTCAGAGTGAGTGAGGGTGAGGCGTTGAGGGTGAGGCGTTGAGGGTGAGGTGTTGAGGGTGAGGTGTTGAGGGTGAGGTGTTGAGGGTGAGGTGTTGAGGGTGAGGTGTTGAGGGTGAGGTGTTGAGGGTGAGGTGTTGAGGGTGATTGAGTGTGAGTGAGTGAGGGTGAGGTGTTGAGGGTGAGTGAGTGAGGGTGAGGTGTGGAGAGTGAGTGAGGTTCAGGTGTTGAGGGTGAGGATTTGAGGGTGAGGGTGTGAGGTGTTGAGGGTGAGTGTTTGAGGGTGAGGGTGAGTGAAGTTGAGGGGGTGAGGTGTTGAGGGTGTGAGGGTGAGGTGTTGAGGGTGTGTTGTTGAGCGTGAGGCTGAGGTGTAGAGTGTGAGTGAGAGTAAGAGTGAGGGTGATTGAGTGTTTTAGTGTTAGTGAGGGTGAGGTATTGAGTGTGAGTGAGGGGAAGTGTGATTGTGGTATTGAGAGTTAGTGAGGGTGAGGTGTTGAGTGTTAGTGATGGTGAGGTGTTGAGTGTGAGTGAGTGTGAGTGAGGGGGAGGGGGAGGCGTTGAGGATGAGTGATGTGTTTAGGGTGAAGTGTTGAGGGTGTGGGTGAGGAATTGAGGGTGAGGGAGGGTGAGTGTGGGTGAATGTTTGAGGGTGAGTGATTGAGGGTGAGGTGTTGTGGCTGATTTTTTGTGGGTGAGTGAGGGTGAGATGTCGATGGTGATTGAAGGTGAGGTGTTGGGTGAGGCGTTGAGAGTGAGTGAAGTTGAGTGTTGTTGAGTGAGGATGAGTGAGAGTGAGGGTGAGTGAGTAGTTGCGTGTGAGGTGTTGAGGGTGAGTGAGGGTGAGGGTGAGTGAGGGTGATGTGTTGAGGGTGAGTTAGGGTGAGTGAGGGTGAGGGTGAGTGATGGTGAGTAAGTGTGAGGATGAGTGAGGGTGAGGGTGAGAGTTTGAGGGTGAGTGAGGGTGAGTGTTTGAGTCTTAGTGAGGGTGAGATGTTGAGGGTGGGTGAGGGGGGTGTGTGAGAGTGTGTGGGTGAGTGGTGTGAGTGTTAAGGGTGTTGTGTATGAGGGGTGTTAGTATGAGGGATTTGAGTGTGAGAGGGTGAGGGTGAGTGTGATGGGAGGGTAGGCATAGTGAGTGATGTTGAGGGGTAAGGGAGTGTAAGGGAGAGTGAGGGTGAGACTGAGCGGGTGTGAGCGGGTGAGTGAGGGAGTGTTTGAGAGTGTGAGTGAGGGAGTGTGTGAGGTGTTGTGTGAGAGCGTGAGTGATGGGGTGTGTGAGGGGTGTGTGAGAGGGTGTGTGAGAATGTGAGTGTGTGTTAGGGTGAATGAGGGGGTGTGAGGGGGGTGATGGTGGGGTGACCAATAGCCTGATGACTAACCCATGGCTCAGACAGATATTGAAGGGGAAAATCGAAGAAGCAAAACAACCCCACAAAAAAGTCCCACAGTAAAAGGTCAATGCCTGGGGACCCGGGGCGCTAGTAGGCGGGCTAGCAAGATGGGCGCATACTAGATAGGCTCCTGCAGTTTGGGAGAAATCAACAGCATTATCCTGCCTTCCACAACATATATCGAGAGCTACAAGTGCCCATATTCTGGAGGGCAGAGTGCTGGAAAGTGCCACACGCAAAAAAAAACAGTAGGAGAAATCAGATTGCTGCCGATCTGTGCGCATAAGGCCTTGACAGATGGTGCACGGCACCAGAATGGCGTGCAGAGGGGAGCGGATTGCCGCAGGTGGAGAGACGCGTGCTGTGGGACATCAGAGCTGACCTGAACCTCACCGGTATTCACTACACAAAACTAACCTTTGGAGTCCAGTCGCGGAAGAGGCGCTGTTGCGAGGCAAAAGAGGTAAAGGGGCCGGGGAGAGCCATGCTGAGACGCGAGACAGCCACTGCACGCACCGAGCTGTGGTGGCGGGTGGCTCGCCTCCCAGTTAGTCGGAAACCCTTTGGCGGGTGGCAACACCCTCCACCTGCCGCTCCTCTCCCTCGCCAGACTAACATACCCAGTCAACAAAGACTGGATGTTGGAGTCGTGATGGCTGCTTAAGCACTGGCACTGCCCGCCATTTTGGGTGTTGGCATGGGGCCACGGGCAGAGGCGCAGGCGCGCTACAGAGCCACAAACTGGGAACTGTATGGTGGACAGTTGCCGCAGCTCAGCAACAAGTTTTGGGGAGGCATTGTGGACAGAGGGACTGGGCCACAGAGAGACCTGGTTAAAAAATGCGCTGTGAAGCGGGACCACTAGGCTCGGGGTCAGGCGGGGGAGGGCGGGTTTGGAATGACGAGCTCGCGAGGCGGTGTTGGCGGGGAGGGGGCGGAGCGGGGGAGAGGGTGTGTGTGAAACGAGACGGAGGGGAGAGAGGGGAGGGGGAGGAGAAAGAGAAATGCGACACGGCGGGAGGGGGCGGAGCGGGGGAGAGGGTGTGTGTGTGTTGTTAGGAGACGGACGTGCACGCGCACGCGCTTTTAAGGTCAATGCGCATGCGCATAAGCTCAATGCGCATGCGCATTGACCTTAAAAGTCACGGGCACTGCAAGGAATCGCCACGATTCCTTGCAAGTTAGATAAAGAGTCGATGAGCCCCTATAGTCTCGCTTGCTCGATGCGCATGCGCATCGACAGGCGAGACCTAAAAAAAGCGGAGCAGGGAGGGTGTTATTGTGGCTATCTGTTTGCCCGAGGGGAGGAGAAATGCCGGCCTGAGGCAGAGCACACGCTGAGAAGCTTGTGGGAGGGGGGCTGGGCTGCCTTTGATCTGGTAATGCGAGGCAGGCAGGCGGCTGGTGGCATTGTGCACGCGCTTTTTAGGGCTTGCGCTTGCGCAATGACCTAAAAAGCACATGCACTTGAAGAAATTGCCACTGGAATCGCCAGTGGTGGATCAACACTGGATAAGCCGTAATAGAGCTTCGCCAGCGATGCGCAGAAGCGCATCAGCAGGCGAGCCCTAAAAATAAAATCAAGTAAACCAGTTGCAACAATAAAGTACAAGGCGACTGCAGCCTACAGCCCAGAATATATTGTTTCCAGGCCTTTATGTGTTAACACAGAGCTCAACTATGCTGTAAAAGATGGACTTCGAACCTGAATGCACCAGGGCCACAATGGAGAGCAATTTGACCATCTAATTATAGCTGCTGTCTATCTCTTCTAACTTTGGCCTTCTCTAGGGAACAATACAATTCAGTACAAAATACAGACATAGCCCTCAGTGTAAACATAATATTGCATCTTATTAATTGCCATTGAGGCACTGGTTAATGGGTTCCAGGCCCTACAACTGGTGCTATTTTTCAATCGAAAATTTTGAGTTGAAAGTGAGTTAGCAGAAGGATTCAAATTATCCAATTAAAAAAAAACGGATGTTAAAGAGGCTATGCTCAGGAGTCGGACTAGAAGAAGGATTAAGTAAGAAGCAAACAAATGAAAGTGACAAAGTTCATCAATAGTAAGCAGTTGACGGGTTGTAAAGCCCACTATACGTTTTTAGGAAACCCACAAAAGGTCTTTTTAAAAGCAAAGGCAAATGTGAAACCTTACAGAAATTCATAATGTAAAACGTTGTGCAGAAGCTGCTACAAAGGAGAGCATTGTTTCCCCCCCGATTTCTCAACTTAAGCAAAACTGTACAAATTTGAAAAATTCACTTTCCTCCTATGCCTCATTTCCCTAATGTCGAAAATGTAGAAGTGTTTTGGAATTTGAAAGGGTTTCAGGTGCACACCGAATTAGGATGCAAACTTAAAGAGAACCCAAATATTTTTTGGCATAGTAAGGAGCCAGTTGCTTTCTTGTGGGCGATGGCAACCTGTCTACATCACTCTTTAATAAAACATTGCTGATGACACTTTTGTCATGCTGTTAAAAGGGCACTGCGGAGTGTAGTCGGTGTAAAAAAAATATAAATGTACCTGATCTCTACTCTTCCATGTGTGTGTGTTTTAGTATAGTTATCTCTGACCTGCGCCTCCGGGAGGTTCACTGATCCTTACTCTTCCTCCTCCCCCCTCGTCCACGGGTGGGCTGCGAAGTGGCGTAGACGGGGGTTAGGCAGCTGCAGGAGTAAAGGCCGCAACCAGAGTTGAGGTAGCGCTGTGTGTGCTGCAGAGGACAAAATAACCCATGGTGAGAGCTGCCCGAATATATAGAAAAGAAAATACAAAAAAATACAAAAAAAGCAAAAACTGTAAAACCGACCCCGCTCCCGGTTAAAAAAAAAAACAAAAAGGCACACAAAGGGCATTGATGGAGGAGAAAGTGTGAATGGCGCAGATTTTTTTTTTAATTAACATGGTGCCTGCTTCGCGCAGCATCCATTTAGCATTGGACGGGAGAAAGGAGCATATTTAAAAGTGATAGCCAATAGCAGGAGGGAGGGGATGCAGCTATAGCCCAGGGAGCGAGAGTTGCATGTTGCAGCGGTGACTACCATGCCATACTCGTCGCTGTAGCAGTCTCTGCAACTTCTGCACACGCAGCGGTGACATGCCCATCCCAGGTTACGGGGGAGCTGCTGCTGGTGACGCACATGCACACCGCTTTTGTAGATCCGATCCACTGCGATGAAAGCGCTGCGGCCAGCCGTGAAGCGGGGAGGGTGCATTTTGGATGCAAAGTACGAGACGCGGCAAACGAAAATAGAAAATGGTGCGCCCAAAACATATATAGCCATCAAGAATCTTTATTTCGGCAGAAACGGCCATAAAAACACAGATAAAAAATTGGCGAGCACGTCAAAAAGTCGATGGTACACTATCAAAAAAGATGGTCTTTTCTATATTAAAAATGGTTTTTCGTCGTATAGGAATAAAGTACAACTTTTGGCATTTTACCAAACCACATCAGGGGTTCCAGCCGGGTATTGCAGCAGAGGTCACCTCTCCGGGGAATGTCACTCAGCACCGGCGTGGACCAGATCTGCTTTTACCGAAGAAGAGGAAGCAGCAGCAGCAAACTGTGTCACCTGGCAGCAAGGCGATGGCCATCAGCAACACGCCCCTACTTCCGTTATCTACAGAGTGGTCATCCAGGAAGTGTGGCGCCGCCACGGCGGCTCGAGGTGCCAAGCCCCCAAACAGAAACAAGCAAGACGGAGGGAAGAGAGGGGAGGGGGGAGGAGAAATGCGACACGGCGCGAGGGGAGGGGGGAGGAGAAATGCGACACGGCGGGAGGGGGCGGAGGGGGTAAAACACGACGGACGTGCACGCGCATGTGACTTTTAAGGTCAATGCGCATGCGCATAAGCTTAATGCGCATGCGCATTGACCTTAAATTTATCGTGCACTGCAAGGAATCGCCACGATTCCTTGCAGTGCAGATAAAGTGTGGATAACTCGCAATACTCTCGCCTTGCTCGATGCGCATGCGCATCGACAGGCGAGACCTAAAAAACTGACAACGTACTCCGAACCCGCTTTCTGGGAACTGCCAGGATCATAGGGGGCTCTGTGGGGTAGACACAACATCATCGTTAATGCTGGAAACGAACTTGAAGTGCCCTAAAATCAATTGAGATGCAATATACCGATGTGATTATAAATAACATTGAATAATAAATAAAATATATATGTAATCAAAATATATGTGTGAAGTTTCGTTTTTCATCATCATGGAGTTGTTGACAGTTTCTGTTGGCCAGTGGGTGGGCGGGCCGCGGAAGTTCAGTTGGGGGGGCCGGGCTGGAGCCTGGAGGTTCTGATGGGGGTAGGGGCCAGCCGAGGACTGTGCGCGTGGAAGCGCTCGCAGATTTTTTTTCACTTGCCCTCTGCCACCAGTTGCAGCCACGCCCCAGCATAACCGCGCTGCGCAGTTACAGCGGCAGCTCCCCACGCCACGAGGGGAGTCCACATTACCCAACCGACCAACGACCAGTACTGCCAACGACGAAGCCGAAGGGCAGCCGCAGAGCTGGGCTGTGCTGCTGCCTGCTGTGCAACTGGCGTGGCGGTCTGGTGTGCCTGAGAGGTGGCGACGCGTCGTGGCACTGAGTGCAGCCAGTACTGTGTGCGTGACACAGTGTGTGTCTCAGTCTGCCACTGCACTGCAGACTGCGGCCTGGTAACGTAGCAAGCTGAAGCAGGCAGCAAAGTACAACAGTGCAGTGTGAAGCAGCTCTTTGTGTCCTGGCCTGCCGACCAGCCCCACCACGAATAATGGTAAGAACTGGAAGAAGTTACAAATTAAGTTAAGCAAAGCACCGAAGCACTTAAAGTTTTAAGTTAAGCTGACCCGATCGGACAGCTGACTGAGCTCCCACACTTTGTTTTATTCCAGGGGGCGGGGGAGGTGCCGAATATATGTTTCATTTCAATGATAAAGGGGCAGGCTGGGCAGCATTCTATTCATGCGCTCCAATTTCAAGCTCTGCAGCAGTAATTACATAAAGATGTAGGGGGGGGGAGGAAGGATTCAAAATGTAGGTAACGTGTTGGATGGTTGGTCAGAAAGTGGACACATTTCTTATTATAAACATTGTGGCCAAATTGTACTTTTTAGCTGCATGAATACTTTTGTTATTGTAAACACGTGTTTGTGCGTGGTGCCTTTTGTAAAGCAACAGAGGTAGCAATAGAACAGACAGACGGACAATAGCCAGGCACGATGCTCAGTGCTATCTGGTTGAGTATAAAAAAGACACTGGCAGTCTGAGCCAGGGACAGAAGAGTTAGACTAATACAGTACTACAGTGCTGCTCACATGATTTCAGATAGCTAAAGTAAGAGTGTTTAATAAGTCACAGCCACGCACTTGCACATGGAACCCACGTCATCTCATCATCGAAGAATCATCACATTCTGGGGGGGGGGGAGGGGTGGCGAGGGGAAAATCCTTTTGCTTTACGCCACTGGTGTATGCACCAAGAGCTATGCCTTAGAGCCACCCTGAGTCTCTGTCTGAAAGCAGTATCTCTTTTATAAACTGTCCCCCAGGAAATGTATTAACCCAATTTTTATTAAACCTCCACAGCAGGCCTTATGAAATGCACAGTCCGAGTGGGACTCTGAACCTTTCCCGCACAACCACAGATGCAGCGCAGCTCACCATACACAGAAGTGGCTCTCTCCGATCGGGACTGACTGCAGTTGAGAACGAGTGGGGCTCTGAAGCTCTTGCCCCTCCTTCCTTATTACTTTAGAGTGCAGGGCCCTGTCTTTCCATGCACCAGGGGGAAGAGTAGCCAATTGAAAAATACCACCACCGTTAGTTACTAACACCTGGGTAAGAATCAAAATAGGAAATGGAACATGCCTATATAGAACAAGCATTGGCATAGCCAAAAGGTCTCGCCTTTGGGACCTTAAAGTGTTTAGCTGTAAGACAGTAGTAGTTTATCAAGCGAGAAGCAGAAAATTTCCATAGAATCCAAAAATACCCCAAAAAATGTATTAGTGGAGGCCTGCAGTGTAACACAATAACTCCAATTCAACAATAAAATACCCCACTTCACTTACACAACAAATTGTGCTCTTATTAATAATCTTATTAACCACAGACTCTTGAAACTCGTGGTGTTGCAAACAATCTCCCACCCAAACGCAACTTATACCATCGATCAGTCAGCCCTACTTCCTCTTC
The DNA here is from genome assembly GCF_964263255.1 of Lissotriton vulgaris. Classification (NCBI taxonomy): domain Eukaryota; kingdom Metazoa; phylum Chordata; class Amphibia; order Caudata; family Salamandridae; genus Lissotriton; species Lissotriton vulgaris. Next base: position 24,810,305 of record NC_141685.1, read on the forward strand.
ATCCATGTAGGCACCTATACCAGGCCCACAGTTTTCATAACTTTCAACCTCTTGCCCCTTCTGAGGTGTCTTATTTGTTTTCTCCCCTCACGCCTGCTAGCCTGGTTAGACCTTCACAATGGTGTGGCTGACTCATTCAAGTGTATTGCATGATTTTATTCAGTTTATATGTTTGGACTAGTGTTTTCACAACATTTTGTTTTATTTTGTCACATAACTTAAGCTATGTCCAAGTTGTACCTTTGAAATCATAGACTCTGTTAAAAATGGCATGCCCTACCCCCAGTATTGTCCTGTCTCCAAATCAGCACACAGAGCACTGAAATTGTCCATTTCAATGCATTAGTGGTTTTAGCTAATTTATTCCAAACTTGTGCTTTAAGTGCATATTTGCATTAATCTTTTTCAAAATGGTGCACAGGGAACCTCCTATCAAAACCTTACGAAGGCTCCCTTTCTGAAATTCACATCAGGTATTATATTTGACTTTTAGCAGTGCCACTTGAAGATGTGGGTGGAGCTAATAGAGTAAGTGGGTGGAGCCAGAAAAAGTGGGTGTGGCCTCCGACAAACATTTCAGCACCTGCACTTCATATTTTACAAATTAAGCACTGGATATAGTATATCTAAGTAAGGGGTGATTACACCACCTTACCCAGGCTGTGTGAACAGACCTGTGGTGTCAGTTTGGAGGGCCAGCCAGGGGTGGCATAATACATGATGCAGCCCCTGGTAGGCCATAGATGCACCTATGCCCTGGGTACCTATGGTAGACTATACAGGGGCTCACAAAGGTGACGCAATACCAAATCTGGTATGTACCTAAAGTACATGGTATAAATTTAGAGAGAGAACACCTAGGCTGTGGTCCTGATTAGCAGGGCCACAGCCAGTCTAGAGTCGAAAAACCAGAAAATCGCAGCTAAAAGTGGGGGTGACCATAGGAAGCAGACCCTACTCTCCTACACCCCCACCCCCCCACCCCCCCTCAACGCAGGGACATTAAACTAACCTTGACCAGTTAAGTCTTCATGTTCTAAGTGGAAATATCTGGAGAGTCCATCTGCATGGTCAGTCCCAGGTCTATGTTCCACTGTAAAGTCCATCCCCTGTAGGGAAATGGACCACCTGAGTAGTTTGGGGTTTTCACCCTTCATCTGATTTAGCCACAAGAGGGGCTTGTGGTCTGTCTGAATCTTGAAGTGAGTACCAAACAAGTATGGCCTCAGCTTCTTCAGGGCCCCAACCACAGCAAAGGCCTCCCTCTCAATAGCTGATCAATGTTTCCCTCTAGGGGTCAGCCTTCTGCTAATAAAAGCAATTGGCTGGTCTTGACCATCTTTATTCAATTGTGAAAGAACAGCTCCTACACCCAACTCAGAAGCATCTGTTTGAACAATGAATTCCTTGGAGTAGTCTGGACTTGGCAGAATAGGTGCATTGCACATGGCCTGCTTCAGGTCATCAAATGCCTTTTGACAGCTGACTGTCCACTGAACTTTCTTTAGCATTTTCTTGGAAGTTAAGTCATTAAGGGGTGTCACAATGGACCCATACCCCTTGACAAATGTCCTGTAGTAACCAGACAGGCCCAAGAAAGCTCTGACCTGTGTCTGAGTTGTGGGAGCAGCCCAGTCCTGTATGGTCTGGATCTTGCTCTCCCATGGTTGAAACTGACCTCCACCTACTAGGTGGCCCAGCTACACAACCTTACTCTGCCCTATTGTTGTATCCTCGTGTATTATCTCGAGCGCACCCGCCGCATGCATTGGAACTTGGAATCCCTGGTCTGTGATTCCGTCTTGTCCTGTGCATCGGTTGGCGTGGGTTCCTGTTATCTCCTTCTGACCGACTTAATAAAGCATCTTTCCTAACATTACTACGTGTGGAGATCTTCTTCCTTACCTGGATTCTTCACTGGCGACGACGAGGAAACGAACTCAAGTGATTTTTGGAGCCCACAGCCCCGGTACTCCCGGATAAGATTACCGTTGCCAATCTTGAACGCGCTATCTCCACCACGCACTTTGTCGAAGCCTCTCCATCCTGTTGTTGACATCATCCCGAAAGTCCCGCATTTTCTTCTGCTATGGTGAGACTTTTATCCTTTTTACAGCATTTTGTCTCATTCGCTTGCCATTTAAATTAACGCATGCGCGTCTCCTCGCGCTAGAAACAATACAGCTTGTGCTCATTGGCCATCTCGCGCATCACACTACGTCTCCAGTAATCTAGTGCATGCGCATAAGCTTGTGCCGCACGTTCTTTATTTCGTCACAAAGGCAGCGCAGAGGCAGAGGCAGCGCCAGCACAAGCAAGCTCCGTGTTCTACATTCTGTTTGCATCACAAAGGCAGAGTCAGCATCACAAAGGCAGAGTCAGCACATGTGGACTTTACTCTTTCAGATCACTCGCCTTTGTGACATCACAATTCTTTTCCAATAAATTCATTTTCTCTGCAAAGAAAAGAACTACAATTGTCTTTCATTGAAGATGTCTATTACTATTCAAACCAATCTTCAAGATTATTTATGACATCATTTTGCCTCTATAAATAGTTCCATATTATCAACAATGGAAAGTTTTAATGCACCACCACCTTTTCTAGCTAGTCCAGGTGAACCCCCTCTGGAGTGGAAACAGTGGCGCGAAGGTTTCGAAGCTTATCTAGAAGCCATTGGTGGAGAGAATTACACTGACAAACGCAAACTCGCTATTCTCAAGCATTCGCTAGGTGCTGAGGGAAGACAAGTTCTTTCTCATCTTCCTCCTCTAACCTTGGATAATTCTTCTGAAGAAGAAACTGATGTTTACCAAAATGCCATCATGCAATTGGATAAACAATTCATCAAGAAAGTCAACGAAGTTGTAGCTCGTCACAAGTTTCTGAGCAGACAACAACTTCCCATTGAACCCATTGATTCCTTTGTCAAAGATTTGAGGATTCTCGCTGCCAAGTGTAATTATCAACAGTTTCAAGATCAAATGATTAGAGACCAGCTGGTGCATAACGTCTCTGATGTGAAACTTCAAGAGAAGTTACTATATGCAAAAGATTTGTCCCTTTCAAAAGCCCTTGATATTGCACACCGATTTGAAGATATGAATTTAGGCATCAAGGAGCTATCCGACAAAAAACCAAAAGAATCTTCTTTAGAAAAATCCAATGTCTCTGTGGTTCAAACCGTCAGGAAAAATCCAACTGAATCTTTTCCCAACAAACCTACCTTTCCTTCTACATCATATCAAGGTCTCAGAAAAGAAGTGGTTTGTTTCAAATGCGGTTTTCCTGGCCACGTTGCAACTGACAAGAGGTGTCCCGCCATTGGACAATTCTGCAATTATTGCAAATCTAGAGGTCACTTTGCCAGAATGTGCAAAAGTCGCAACAGATCAAAGAACTTCTCTTCTGATTCCAGACGTCCCAGATTCTCTCAAGTTCAAGCCGTGGACAGTGATGACGACGTTTACGATGATATATGCACCGTTTATGAAGTCGGAGTAGAGAAAAAGGACTCACCTTACTGTATGCTTCAAATAGGGTCCAAGTCCATAAAAGGTATGGCAGACTCTGGTGCAAAGTACACGTTGATTGGTGACGATGTTTTGTTAAAAGAATTTCCAGATGTTATGTCCTTATTTCCCTCTGACATAAAACTAAGGGGTTATGGTAAAAAACCCATTGAGGTATTTGGGTACTTTCATTCCACTTTATCATTTAAGGGCAAGTCAATTCCTGCTAAAGTATATGTTGCCAAAGATGGGTCATGCTTATTAGGTTGGCCACAACAAAGAGAGTTAATGATGAAACTTGATCCTAATCATCCTGATCAGGTTCTGGAGTATTCTGATTTTATCAATTCAGTTGATGTGCCTTCAGACAACAAATGGGAAACTATTTTTCCGCAGGTCTTTTCCCCTAATTTGGGCTTGCTCAAAAACTTTAGTCACAAAATCATTCTTAAACGCAACGCTGTTCCCAAGGTACACAAGGTACGCAACATTCCTTTGGCTTTAAGAGAGTCCGTTAAAAAAGAGCTTCAAAGATTGTGTGACTTGGATGTAATTGAGGAAATTGAATCCTCTGAGTGGCTTTCACCTGTAGTTGTCGCCCATAAACCCAATGGGAAAATTCGTCTTTGTGTGGATATGCGCGATCTAAACTCCAATGTGTGGGTTGATAGGCATCCTCTACCTAACATCGGAGAGATGTTCTCTAAGCTTAAGGATGCATCTATCTTCACCACATTGGATTTATCTAACGCATATCATCAGATAGTCCTTCATGAAGATAGTAAACATCTTACATCGTTTATTACTACTGAGGGTGCCTACAGGTGCAAGAGAATGCCTTTTAGCTTAGTGTCTGCATCCTCAGTGTTTCAGCGGGTCATGCACAACATGTTCAAAAATGTTCCTAATGTATTATATTTTCAGGACGACATATTAGTTTTCGGCAAAGATAAATGTGAACACTCTGAAATTTTATTTAAGGTTTTGTCCATCCTTCAAGACAATGGTCTTACCCTCACCAAGGAAAAGTGTAAATTTGAGAAAGCTTCAGTAGACTATCTAGGCCATTCCATCAGCAAAGAGGGTATTTCCCCCAAGTTGAGTTTAATTAAAGCCATTGAGAATGCTCCCGAACCAACCAACAAGGATCAGCTCAGATCCTTTCTCGGTTTAGCCGAATATTATGCAAAGTTCATTCCTTCCTTTTCTGATAAAACTCCGCACTTACGGAAGTTAATGAAAAACCAACAACAATTCATTTGGGATGACAATTGCAAAGCTCAATTGAATTTTGTAAAGAAATGTATTGTTTCTGCTCCTGCCTTATCACCTTTTGACACCAATTGTAAATCATTTATCGTCACTGATGCAAGCAACGTTGGCCTTGGTGCGGTGCTGATGCAGAAGCAAAATACTGGTTTTGTCACTGTTGCTTTTGCATCAAGACCGTTATGTGGCGCTGAAACAAAATATTCCACTCTAGAAAAAGAAACCTTGGCTTGTTGGTGGGGAATCGAATATTTTCGCAGATATGTATATGGTACTGATTTTATTGTGCGCTCTGATCATCGTCCCCTTGTTGATCTTTTTACGACCAAAGGATGTAGCAAAGCCACCTCCAGGATTGCGAGATGGCAGTATAAGTTACAAGATTTTCATTTCTCAGTCGAATATATTCCTGGTGCCAAAAATGTCCTTGCCGACTTCGTTTCCAGGTTACCTATTGAAGATGACAATCGTGTTGCCCCTGATGATGACCCTGATAAGGTTGTGTCAATCTGTGAGGTTTCCAATGGTTGCATCCGAGAAGATGATTGGGCACTGGCTTGTGGTGATGATCGTGATTATTTAGATGTGTTGTCTTTTGTCAAAAATGGTTGGCCTTCAAAGAACAGTTTATCTTCTAGCATTTTGCCTTACTTTCATGTTGCACAAGAGCTTTCTGTCCAGGGAGAAACTTTATTGAGGGGTTTGCTTTTGGTTGTACCTCATGGTTTAAGAGACACCGTGTTAGATATGGCTCACGAGGGTCACCCGGGCATGTCCAGTATGAAAAGAAGGATAAGAAGTGAATTTTGGTGGCCTGGTGTCGACAAGTTTATTGAGAAAAAGGTAAGATCTTGTATCGAATGCTGTGTGAGTGATAAATCGCAAAAACCTATAAAATATCAACATGACTCTACCTCGAGGCCCTCTAAACCCTGGGAGTGTGTTTCCATTGACATTGCTGGTCCAATGTCTTTGGGTCGTAGCCCTGTCTATGCCATTGTTTTAATAGACCAATTCTCCAGTTGGCCTGAGGTAAAATTTGTTCCTCATGTATCTTCTAGGGTCATTATCGACTTTCTAAACTCCATTTTCGAAAAAGAAGGTTTCCCTACTTCCATCATTTCTGATAATGGCACCCAGTTCACCTCCGTGGAGATGAAATCCTTTTGTTGTAACCATGGCATTTTACACAAACGCTCTTCTGTGTATTATCCTCAGGGTAACGGGATGGTTGAGAGGTGGATTAGGGTGCTCAAAGAAGGTTTGCAACTTGCTGTATGCAATGGTGAGAATTGCTACGATGCAGTTAGGAAACTCTTGTGGAGTTATAAGAATACTCCAAAGTCCGTGGGTGATTTGTCTCCTTTCGAAAAAATGCGAGGGAGAAAGGGTGTGTGTAACATGTGTCAGCCCTGGATGAGGGATCTTGTCGATGGTAAGTTCAGGAAACGTGATTCTCCTGTGATTTGTAACAATTCCAACAATCCCTGCATGGTTGGTGATTGGGTACGTGTGAGGAAGTCTGGTTTTATTAGATCTGGTATGTCGCACTTCTCCGACCCTATGCTAGTTGTTAGAGTGGGCAGGCAAGTTGTGGAACTGTCAGACGGTAATGTTTGGAGTCTCTCCAAAGTTGTTAAGGTTCCGTCTCTTTGTATGAGACCGTCTCCCTCTAGTGGTTCTTCTTCTCCCAACCTGACTGGAACCTCTCACTCTTCCAACAAATGCCACCTACCTTCAACCTCTCGTCTGCAACTACCTGTTCCCATTTCCTCCCGCAAATTGTATATTTCCCGCCTAAAGAAACCACCCGTGTGGCACAAAGATTACAATGTTGGAAAATGAGTTTTCACCATATCAAACTGTAATGTTGTTTTTTTCCTTATATTGCTTGTATGCATTTTGTGTCGTTATGTTTTTCTTTTTCTTTTCTAGTAAGGAGGATGTGTTGTATCCTCGTGTATTATCTCGAGCGCACCCGCCGCATGCATTGGAACTTGGAATCCCTGGTCTGTGATTCCGTCTTGTCCTGTGCAGCGGTTGGCGTGGGTTCCTGTTATCTCCTTCTGACCGACTTAATAAAGCATCTTTCCTAACACTACTACGTATGGAGATCTTCTTCCTTACCTGGATTCTTCACCTATCTGGCACTTAGTAGCCTTGATAGTCAGGCCTGCCTTTTGCATTGGCTCTACAAAACATTCTTCAGGTGGATCAGGTGATCTTTCCAAGTGGAGCTAAAGACAGCAATATCATCAAGATAAGCTGCACAGTAGTCATCCAGACCTGAGAGGAATTGGTTCACCAACATTTGAAATGTGACAGGTGCATTTTTCAGACCAAAGGGCATTATCACAAACTGATAATGTCCACCTGGGGTTGAAAATGCTGTCTTTGGCTTTGCATCATCAGCTAGTCTAATCTGCCATTAGCCAGCTGTCAAATCAAATGTACTCAATAACTTGGCAGATGCCAATCTGTCAATGAGCTCATCTGCCCTAGGTATTGGGTGGGCATCTGTCCTAGTGACAGCATTGAGACCTCTGTAATCCACACAAAACCTCATCTCTCTCTTACCTTCTTGGGTGCGAGGTTTAGGCACTAGGACTACAGGACTGGCCCAAGGGCTCTCTGAGGGCTCAATCACTCCCAACTCCAACATCTTTTGGACCTCTGTCCTGATACAGTCCCTGACATGATCAGGTTGCCTGTAAATCTTACTTTTAACAGGCAGACTGTCCCCAGTGTCTACCTCATGGGTGCACCAGGTAGTCTGACTTGGAGTCATGAAAACATATGTCTGTATACCTGCAGAACTTGTCTACAGTCCCTGGGCTGCTGATCAGTGAGGGTGCCTGCCAAGGCTACACCATCAACTGACCCATCATCGGGGTTCTGAGAGAGCAGGTCTGGGAGAGGGTCACTCTCTTCCTCCTGTCCTTTATCAGTAGCCATGGGCAAGCCCATGTCAGCCCTGTCAACATATGGTTTCAGTCTGTTGACATGCAGCACCCTGTGGGGGCTCCTAGGAGTTCCAAGATCAACCAAATAGGCCACCTCTCCCTTCTGTTCAACAATAATGTGGGGTCAACTCCATTTGTCTTGGAGAGCTGCTGGGGCCACTGGCTCCAACACCCACACTTTCTGCCCTGGCTGGTAAACAGTCAGCACAGCCTTTTGGTCATGCCAAGCTTTTTGTAATTCCTGGCTAGCCTCAAGGTTTATGGATGCCTTTTTCATGTACTCAGCCATACTGGAGCAGGACCAAGTACATAGTCTTCAATGTCTTGTTTGGGAGCTTTGAGAGGTAACTCTCATCCTTCCTTCACCAGACAAAGGGGTCCTCTTACAGGATGTCCAAACAAAAGTTCAAAAGGGCTGTAACCAACCCCCTTCTGTGGTACTTCTCTAAAAGCAATCAAAAGGCAGGGCAGCGGGATGTCCCATCTCTGCCTGAGCTTTTCAGGGAGACCCTTAATCATGCCCTTTAAGGTCTTGTTGAATCTTTCAACTAGACCATTGCATTGTGGGTGATAGGGTGTGGTGAACTTATAGTTCACTCCACACTCCTTCCACATTACAGTCCGGTAACTAGACATAAAGTTTGCATCTCTGTCTGATACAACCTCCTTAGGGAAACCCATTCTTGAGAAAACTCCCAAAAGGGCTTTTGCCACAACAGGTGCTGTTGTGATCCTAAGGGGAATAGCTTATGTTTATCTGGTGGCATGATCCACTACCACCAGAATAAACCTGTGCCCAGATGCTGTTTCGGGAAACATTGGTCCAACAATGTCAATCCCTAAACGGTCAAAGGGAACCCCCACCACAGGTAGTGGTATTAGGGGGGCCTTTGTGGTGCCGCCTGATTTGCCACTGGCTTGGCAGGTGACACAGGAGAGACAAAACTCCTTGGTATCTTCTGATGTTTGGGGCCAGTGAAAGTGAGGGACAAGCCTGTCCCAAGTCTTGTTCTGGCTAAGATGCCCTGCAAGGGGAATATCATGGGCTAATGTAAGAAGGAAGCCCCTGAATGCCAAAGGTATGACCAACCTCCTGGAAGAACCAGGATTGGGGTCTCTAGCCTCTGAATACACGAGCCCTTCATCCCAATACACTCTATGGGTTCCGTTAGCATTCCCTGCAGCCTCAGCAGCAGATTGCTGTCTGAGGGACTCAAGAGAGGAGCAGTCCAACTGCGCCTGCCTCCGATCTGCCCTTGAAGGTCCAAGGCAATAATGGCCAGATGACTGGGTGAAAATTGTGCCGAGTTGAGGGACAGTAAATAGCACCAAAAAGAATAGCTCAAAGGATAAGGTAATGGTCATCCACCATTAACCAACCACTAGGGAAAATTCTCAACCTTATAGACAAAAAAACAAATATATCCTGAGCTTAAATCCGTACAAATTCTTCTTCTTCAATATTCCAAACGTGGACCTAGCCAAAAGTAGGACCAAGTTTGGAATATTGAAGAATAAATGAAGGAATGAAAAGAAGATCGTCTATTTTGTCCTGATTTAACAAGGATATTCATTTGTACGGATTTAAGCTCAGGATATATTTGTTTTTTGCCCTTGAAGGTCCCCCTGTCCCAAGAAACTCAACCTGATCAGGTTCAAGCTCTTCTAGGACAGTTCCTTCTTCAGGCTCTCAATCAGCTTCCTCAGAAGGCTGACCCTCATTCTGAGGCTAGGGGGAAGGCACTGCCTTAACCCTACTGCTTCTCCTCCTGGTAAGCAACTGGTCCATAATTCCAGAATCCAGTGCCTGTTCACTATTGCAATTTTTGACCTGTGACCTAGTTACAGCAAGGTCATGTGCTGAGATTCCTAACATTTCTGCATGGGTCCCATTCTGAGGTTCTGTAATTTCGACTCCATTTTACATTTACCGCCATTTTGTGTTGCCTTTACACAGGCTACTCGATTCACGAAGTAAAATTCCAAAAGACCAAGGCAGCAGACCAGGTCAAGCACTCCAGATCTTATAGTTCTAAATTTAGGGTGGTGCAAACTACTTCCTCCACCCGCTACCAAAAGGTGGATAAATCCGAGATATACAAACACAAAATGGAAGGTGCACACAATTAGAGTCACAAAAAACAGTAATGTATTAAATATCTTCTTCTTTATTTAGTAATGTTCATTGGACATAGGCACAGCCAACGCGTTTCGTTCCATTTGCCTATAGGAACTTCGTCAGGGCAAAAAAATGTATATCTGTACTGTTGCCGATGTTGGATAAGGTTATAAGGATCAATCCAATAGTAACCAAATGTGGGTCAAAGTCTTAAGATCTGAAAGGACGGCGTCCTCACTATGAAAAGATGAATCCAATTGGGATCCTAAAGGTGTCTTCTAAGTAGGCCAGGGCTGTCTGGTGTCAGGTATGCCATAAGGTGATAAGCACAAATGAATTAAAGATCCAAGCGGGTTCTAGTATATCTCGTGGGGAATTTTGTAATATGGCTCATTACTTCGTTTTCCAGGAAGAGCCAAATACGTGGGCGTAACCGCCACCAGTCCGCAATCTGGTAGTGTGTTCGTGGCAATAACCACCAAGCACCTATTGTAGGGTGCTCCTGTCTCGTAGTCCCGTTTCCCGTGGCGTCCTGAATAACCTTATCCAACATCGGCAACAGTACAGATATACATTCTTTTGCCCTGACGAAGTTCCTAAAGGCAAATGGAACGAAACGCGTTGGCTGTGCCTATGTCCAATGAACATTACTAAATAAAGAAGAAGATATTTAATACATTCCTGTTTTTTGTGACTCTAATTGTGTGCACCTTCCATTTTGTGTTTGTATATCTCGATTCACGAAGTGTCTCTGCCCCTTGGACTGCAACGTGTCAAACATCCCCTCCCTCCTTGTTTTGAAACCTATCTCAGACACCAGCCGGCCAAAACTAATCCTTGTCTGGACTACCTAATCTCTATATCAACTATCTATTAGCCTTTAGTATTCTTCTCTTGCAGTATCTTATATTTTACCCGTCACAATTCTCTCCTTGACTTTTTCTATTTTACAACCTTTCTTTTGAAGCATACAGACATGTCCTGCCATTGCAACACTGAACCATGGGTACCAGTATTGATTAACTCTGGGAGCTGGATAACAGACAAACATGTAAGCATAGAGCATTCTGGTTGCACAACACCTTGTTTTCAAACTCTTCTGATTGGCTAAAACTTTGTGCATTGGGTATATGTTTGTACAGATGTATTTTTGCTATAAAAGACTGTGAGCCACGGAGTAAAGTGACAGTCTCCTGAGAACCTACTTGGTGTACTTCTTGGACAACTGTGCCCAGCTGCAGCTAATAAACTTGGTTTTGTATGGCAACAGAGTATTCCGTGTCTCTGTGCAACAAGGCAGGTGAACTCAAAGATTTCAGGCGTGCCCTGCGCCGCCAGGCCCAAAGGCCCGGTTCTTCAATACTCCACTTCAGACCAAGCTGAAGATTCCAGGTCATTGCCAAGCAAACATTCTACAGGGAGGTCTGAGCTAACAACAACCTTCTTTAGGCCAGTTACCCCTCCCCAGGAGAAATTAACAATTGCCATACTATGGGTGGTAGTGACATTGCTTACATTGGTCACTAGGTAATTCTCACCTAGTATGATCTGTCCAGGGTCCACAAAGCTGGGTGTCACCATAGTGACACTAGCACATGTTTCCCCGTAGACCTGAGCCACTTTATCATTAATTAAAGGAGTTTGTCTGTACTTGCCCAAGTTATTGGGACTCACAGTAGAGGACATGGCTATGTCCCCATCACAGATCAAAACAGCTTGAGTTGGTAGTCTGACTAGGCCAGAATCTATCTCAGTTCCCAGGGTTAACCCTACTACACGCTTCTGTTGAGAGCCACCACTATTAGCTGTACCAGGGGCAATGGTGGCTGGAGCTGCCTCCTTCTTGGTGCATTCACTGGTCCAGTGAGTATTTAATTTACAAAATTTGCACCATGGTTTCTTTGGACCTTCTTTATGTTTGGATTGTTGGGTACCCCCACCATTATAAGCTTTTTGGGGACCTTGATAAGACTTCTGGTCTTTTGCTTTCTCCTCACACTTTTGGTCTTGCTTCTTCTGATCACTCCCTTGGTTCTGTACCTTCTGCTTCACCCTGGTTCTGACCCATTTGTCTGCCTTCTTACCCAATTCTTGGGGAGAGGTCAGATCTGAGTCAACCAGGTGTTGATGCAATAACTGGTTCTGACAATTATTAAGAATCTGTTCTCTCATAATAAGGTTATAAAATCCTGTATAGTCACTTACTTTACTGCCCAGTAACCAGCCTTTCAGAGCCTTAGTGGCACAATCTACAAAGTCAGTCCAGTCCTGAGTCTGTGTCTTCTGGGTATCTCTAAACAGCAACCTGTACTGCTCAGTGGTTAAGCCAAACCCATCTATCAGAGCACTCCTCAGGACAGTGTAGTTGTCAGCATCCTGTTCACTAACAGTCAGGAGCTTGTCTCTGCCTTTGTCTGCAAAGGAGAGCCATAAAATTGCTGCCCACTGACTTTGGGGTACCTGCTGTACTTTGCAGGCCCTCTCCAAAGCAGTGATTCACTTGTGGATGTCATCCCCAACCTGATAGGGTGGGACAATCTTGTTCAGGTTTCTATGGTCATAAGACCTTTCCCTACCACTAGGGATATTGCTGCCACCAGTGGGCTCTAACCCACGCAATTTCCTCTCTCTCTCTCAAGAGTCAGGGTCTCTTTTGCAAGGGCAACTTCTTGCCTCTTGATTCTAAGCTTGGATTCCCTCATCCTAGCCTTATGCTCTCTTCTCAGAGGGGAGATCATCCTCCTCAGAGCTGAGGCATTGGACCCTACTTATGAGTTAGAGTTGCCAGATTCAATGGAGAGTGACCAGGGTCTTCTGGCTACAGTGTTAGGCCTTCGTGGGGGGATGGAGGGAGGTCTCCCCGACCCTCCACCACTTCCAGATAGTTCTAAGTTTCCCAGGTTGGGGTTATCTACCTCATCCTGTTCTTCAACCTCTTCCTCTGCAGAATCCTGTGGGTCTTGCCCATTGTGATCCTCTTCAGTAGAAGGTTTGCCCCCTCTTCACTACCATGGTTCCCTGGATCTGATGCACTCTGCATTATGAGCCACTAAGATTTCTACCAGATGGTTAAAGGTTGGACTCTGTCCTTGTCTCAACTTTCCGACCACACACAAGCTTCTCAGTTCTTGAAAAGTGAATGTGTCATACTTAGAAGGTACCCTTGGGGTGTCTTCTGGCAGGGACCCACTAGGACCTGCGTCTAAGGACATTTTCTAGTGAGGTGTGGTGTGTGCACCTACCTACACCAAATGTTTCCTACTAGAACCTCTCTAGGAGTTGTAGTCAGGGTGGGCTAAGCTCTTACCACCTACAACTGCTAAGTTCAGCAGAACGTATGTATTATAAGAACTTGATTTATATGTACCTACAGGTACCTTAATGTGATTTTTCAAATGATATTTCAAGATTATATGGCAAAACAAATGCAAGCTCTTATTCCATCCGCTGCACACCAATGTGAGAAGTTAGCCTGGCATATGATGTTACTAGTTCTAGTGGCACCTTGCACCAGTCTAATTCGACCCTTATTGGTGGTTGTAAAGTCACCCTTATAAACAGGCTATCCTAGTGGTAGCACGGACCAGCAGTCCTAGGCTAAGAATCCAGAGAGCATTTGAAGCGGTTTGTTTTACCAATTATAATCCCTTGAATACCAAATGAAAGGACACCACCCAAGGTATATATCAAATATATATGTATTTATTCTAAGTACAATCCCTCTGGTATCTTTATGAGGTCAGAGGCAAAAGTACATTACAAGTTACTTAATTAGCATACGATAAGTTGCACAAAAACAGTTTTGCCCTGGGGCCTCACAAACCATATACTAAAATAGTGGTATAAGAACCACGTCTGAAATAGAAAGCAGGCCTGTGGCCTGGGAAATCGCTGGGGCTACTCTAAACAACCAAAGGTTAGGAAGTAGGAGGCCAACGGGAGACGTGTGCAGTGTCTAAACACAGCTGCGAGTTACCATTGACTTTCTATGGGAAACCAAGAAGTTACAAAGTTACTGTTTAAGGGTACTTCCGGATGGACTACGACAAAACCCCTTTAGACTAGGACACTTCGAGAGTCAAGACCCACAGGAGCACCGAAGTACTTGTGTTACCTCACCCAGGGTAGCCGGGTGCATAGGTGCCCTTTGGTGTCGGGTTTCATTGTCGTTTTCAATGGAGATCTGCAAAGAAGTACTGCAGGCAACCAGAGGAAAAGTGTCAGGGTGGATCGAAGATCTGAAGAACCTGAAAGCAGAGGAGGCAGAGTCTGGGTCACTAGCCAGTGACCAAGAAGGAACCAGGCGATGTCGTGTCGATCTCAGGTGAAGAGGTGAAGCTTGTCTCTGCAGCCACTTAGTCCAGGAGGTGTCAAAGATGACCAGGACCTGGGTTCGATCTGTCCGACGAAGGATCTAGTTGACTGTGGTGTCAGTATCCAGATTGGACCCAACAAGCCTTGTCAAACGCAATCCACGCAGGAAGTGAAGATTGGCTTTGAGTCAGACCAGCAAGGTCTGGGGCGCTTCTCCTTTGTAGTGAAGCTGGAGCAAGCCTGGAGCAACCAGGAAAGCAGTTTAAATTCAAAGGAAGGTCTTCAGGGGGCTCACTAGCCAACGGACTAGGAACCGGGAAGCCGCGTCGAGCTGAAATGCAAGAGCGGGGCCCCACGCGGCACTCGTGGAGTGTGGAGGGCTGAGCTTCAGTGCAAATGGTGATCGGGTCTGGGGCTTCTCGTACCCAATGCACAACTGCGAGTTACCTCAGGAGTCCATGCAGTTAGCAAAATGCAGGATGTCCAGGTGTTCCGGTCCCACGTCTCTCATGTCCGCCACTGGTCTCAGTTTGCTGTGGATGTGGGTCGGGGTCAGAGAAGTCTCAAACTTAATATCATTAGCGACACATTACTAAATCAACTTGTTCAGAATACATTGACGAATAAAGTTGATTTAAATTTAGAAATGTGAGGTGCAATCGAGATCCCGCGAGAATTGCTCTCGCTTGGGCACCTACATTGACTGTAAAGGATTGTTGCCCAATTCAAAATGGCGGCCGCGTCTTATTGCGATAATATGCCGTTCAGTAAACATATATACAATGTAGTTCAGTTGGAAACAAGCACGGGCTGATATACCGGCAGATATATTTCACCGATCCGGTAAGGAGTAAGGGCTCCGGGACTGTTTGACGATTTGTAGATAATAGTTGGGCATATTTCGAGTTAAACAGAATGACCCCGAGCAAGTTTGACTCGAGGGAAATATGCTGAGTTAGCAGCTATACAACATGGACAAATTGAGATATCATATTTAGCTTGTGATTGAATGTTTTTCACCTGACTTCTATCTGGGATAAACAATAGTTATACTTTTACTATTCAGTTGAAAGGACATCATAGCCAATTTCACGGTAAACACTCCCTCATGTTACGAGCAATGGCACAGGATTGACGCAATTGTGGTACGTGAATGGGCTATCGGATAAGAGGTAGTCAGTGATTTCCAGAAGGCTAATCCACCTAAAAGAGTAGAGAAATCACGGTGTGACCATCCTTTGACAACATGATAGTGAGATCATGTAATTTTGGTACATTTGTTTGTTTTTCACTCCTTGTAGAAAATCGAAAGGGAAAGGAAAAGCAACCGACATTTGCGGTTGAAATTCATGAGAACCCTACCCTCTCGGCTGGTTCGAGTACTGATGGCCGAATGAGGGTAATTAACATCAAGTTATATGCGAGCGATTTGAAGGGGCCAACGCTCCACTGTCAGGTCATTACAAAGGTGTTTTTTTAAATCTGTTTCAGTTGTGAAGACTATTTTGTCCATATGCAGTGGCCTTATTACACATGACGCCCTGAAGAAATTGCCAAAAATTCCGTTGGCAATGAAATATGTCGGCAAGTAAAGTAGTTAAAACAACCACAAAGGTGCACCACAAAAAGCAAGACAATAAGTGCAAATAGTATTTGAGCACAATGAAGAAATATTTCTCAGAGAGATGTTGATAGTCTTCTCTTAATCTTTATTTGCAGTAAAACATACAGCCGACGCGTTTCGTCCCAAGCTGGGACTTCTTCAGGGCTGTCGGTAAAAACATATACATCCAATCAATTATTTTATGTACAGAGATCAACACCTAATCTAACAACATATACAACAACAAACAATTAAAAAAACAATTTAAAAACACTACAACGATAGACATGGAGCTTCTGCATTCATTGAACTTAGGGTGTCAGCCCCCAGAATCTATGAGCAGGGAATTACATACAGACGCAGGGATATGTACAAATGTATAAACAATATTTACAGTTACAAGAAGTAATTCCATAGGCTATTTACATTTGGAACAAGCGATTTCATCAAGCGGTTGGTGTGTATGTACAAAAGGCATACAGTGTATGCTAAGCCTTTGTTTGTACATGTGGCCCAGAAAAGGACCGGGAAAGGAGGGAACAGGGAGGAACGGGGAAAGTGCAATCCAAGAAGATCCGTTTAGAGAGTTGTCTAATTACATATTGGAGGCTTGTTATTGTTATGGATGGCTACTGATGCGGACTCGGTCATATGTTTAAAGAGGGGGGCTGGAGAAATTAGGAACCAACTACGCCTCTGGGTAAAGAGGCCACTAGCATTGAATACCATTGTTTCACAAAGCTCAATACTCATTTACCTTTAACTTTGTGATCCGTCGCTTGTAGAGAAAATGTGAGAGGAACCGGGGTCCAAGGGGCGCCTTCCCGGACACTGTGAACCTGATGTGCGAACCGGAATGTGTATTATTTCATTCCAATGCCGAATTAACAGGGTTAGACCTTAGTAGGGACAGGAAAGTGAAAAATATCAGTCTTGAGGTATAACATTGTATTATTGGGTGACAAGGTTAGCAGTGCTTAATTATAACTTCGCGGCGGGCGAAGGGGGGCGTTAGGAACCCTGTCATAAGGTCTAACGGTCCTTTGCTTCCATCTACTTACTGTAAGCATGCTAATGGGCGATGAGAGCAGTGCTTTACAGGGTTCCTGGGCAGTGTAAACGGTCTTGCCACCTTAGTTTGTGTCTGTCTTAAACCATATACTGAAAGACAATAAAAAGGGAAAGCAGGGTCATCCCCTACGCGAAGGCTTATTAATTCGAAGGGTGAAGAAATTACAAACATTTTTAAAAAGGAGGAGAGAAAAAGGAGATGAATTATTTGACATGTTGTTTACCTGAATAATTTGTACAAATAGTAGTGGACAGGTCGTCCTATTAGTCCAAGGGAGGAAGGTGTGGGCACTGTGTTCCAGCAGGCCTGCCAAATGAAGAGCAGGTGGGTGAGATGCTGTCTTATACTTAAGCACAACTACTATGAAACATGGAATTACGTTTCTACATAAGTTTCCAAAAATATATGTGACCTGTGTACATATTCGGAAATATTGACACAAGGAAGGTCCCACTATCTATTATTAGTAATGTGGACCATTGCGAGTATAATCTGCCCTAGGGCGTTTGTCCAATTGCGTGAACACTATTGGAGAACAATGATCAAGAAGCCTATTTAGTGTGTTAGAAAAAGAACCTTGTCAGTATGAGAGGTTCAAAAGTATAGGGGAACTTGTTTTGAAGTGCAAATTCTCTGGGTGGGACTTGATTAGTAGGCAGTAGCTCCCTTAGTTTAAAACAAAAACAAAACCTAATAAAAGCTTAGTACAGGAAAGACCCTTAAAATGGAGACCATTACTGCAGGGAATATAGCAGAGGGGATGACCATCCTCCTTAAAACAAAGACTTAGCCTAATAAAAGCCTAATACAGGAAAGGCCCTTAAATAGGGACCACTACTGCAGGGAATATAACAGAGGGGATGACCATGTTACAAATTATGTAACCAACCTTACCGTTCCTGGTAAAACAGCCGGCGCCCATCCACAGCCCTTGTCCCGCCGAAACACCTACAGCGACGTCGTGTTCGAACATTGTCAACACCTATTGTCTGTTATATAGAGTGGTCTATTACGCTAAGAACCTTCACCTGACGGTAACGCGCCAAAATAGCGGAAACGCTGAGTATTGGAAATGCGCGGTTACTGCATGTGTGGAGGCGGCGGCCATATTGGAGTGGCTAAGGAGAACGTGCTTGTGTACACACCTTCATTGCCTTGTGCCCGTATTTGGGGAAGTCCGCCCTTCGGGGCGCCCGAGATTGCTAAATAATTCTTGTCGGGATGCCATCTATATTACAAAAACATTAACGAGAAAAAACCGGCAACGCAATATTTATAAAGCAATGTTGGATTCGAACGAGCTTGATGCTAGTTAGTAAACTTGTTTGGAGTGGAGGAAATGGAAGTATGTTTTATTGTGGAAATGAGAAGTGGCCGGTTGTAAGGAAGTAACGTTTGCCATATGTGCAAAGGATGGGAAATGCAACGAAATTGCGGCGGCCATCTTTGCCTGTGTTCCCACTCGTGATGAAGAACCGGCAAGTCAATATTTATAAAACAAGTCTAGGATACGAACGAGCGTGATGCTAGATAATAAACTTGTTTACAGTGGAGGAACGAAGGGTCTAGTTTATTATGGAAAAGAAAAGTGGCATGTTGTAAGAAGGTAACGTTTGCCATGTATGCATGCAATGAATGAAAGAAACAACAAAATTGCGGCGGCCATCTTTGCCAGTGTTCTCACTCGTGATGATATAAGCGAGTATTGCTGTGAGAATATAATGCAGAGATGGTATAGTGCCCTAAGGGGAAACAAACGGACGTATGTTGTGAAACCCCCTTAATCCTTGATAGATATACTAGGATTAAGAAAATATAAGGTCAAGAAGCGACGTGGCAATGGGTCCAATATGAGGATATCTGCCCAAGTTCCTGTCTCCAGCCATATAACCCGGGTGATTTAGGAGCATCCACTTCGTGACGGAGGAAAGCAATAAAGGGCAGCAAGGTGCAGAAGGATAGAGATGAAGTAGTAATGTGCAAAATATGAACAGAGAGGAGTAAAACAATTCTTTGTTTAAAACAAGTGGAATAACAACCAAGTTGAGTAAGAGGGGAAACAGAGTACATCTTTGTTACAAGGGGGGCTATTTACAAGTATATTTCCAGAAAGGGAAAGGCTATTCGCAGGTTCGCTATTTACAGGTTTGCAGACCATTGTTTTAATCTTCTTTAAGAGTGTAGGGACGTGTGATCCTTCAATTTGTTTAAATGCACAGGCAGAAGCGTGATCTGTATGGTGAACATGCGCAGACAGGATAAGGGGGATCAGATTCAGCGGGCTAAACAAGGAAATGTCGGCAAGTAAAGTAGTGTTGGTTGGATAGCTGATAACCATAACTCCTTCCTTTTTTAACTTCCATACCCAACACAAGAGACAGAATAGAACTGCATATCTGTGTTGGCTTGTGGTTTTATATGTTGTTTGACACTTTAATGGTCACTTTGTGGTCTCTTTTCACTGCATCTTTTTCACAACACTCTTTCCTGTGTGTTTCTTGGACACCCTTTTTTTGAGCCCGATGGTGCCAATGATGAGAACAGGGCAATCCTGGTGAGTACCTGCCAGGTTCCCGTTGGTAGTGCGCCCGTGAGGTGCCATCTCGCTCTCACACACTTTTTTTCGTTTTTTCACATTACAGGTTGACACTTAAGTGTGTGTGTTATGTGTTGTCTCACAACTGAATTTTATTTGTTGGGAACTGGGCGATTGTTCAAAGGAGGCACAATTCTAGGATATACCACCTACCCCGATAACAAATGGAAGCGGAGTACGTTTGGCAATGATAATGCAATAAATGGTGTTCCAGAAAAGGATAAAATTACAAGTGCCTACAAAGTCTAGGTCTTTTTTGTACTAGTCTGCCATAGGAGTGACTTATAGGTGTATATGTGTCTATATATAAGGTAGATATAGATGTACTATATCTAAGTGAGGGGTGATTACACCACCTTACCCAGGCTGTGTGAACAGCCTGTGGTGTTAGTTTGGAGGGACAGCCAGGGGTGGCATAATACATGCTGCCGCCCCTGGTAGGCCTTGGGTGCACCTATGCCCTGGGTACCTATGGTACACTATACAGGTACTCACAAAGGTGAACCAATACCCAATCTGGTATGTACCTAAAGTACATGGTATCAATTTAGAGAGAGAACAGCTAGGCTGTGTGTCACAACCTCACTCACCTGAATACCAGGTACCGCAGGAATGATGAGAGCCTCCCCTCTCCCCCCACAAAGCAATCCTCCACTCAGGTCTAAAATTGATAGGGCGATTGCTCTACAGGGGAAGGGGGAGAATACACCTCAAGAAAGAGAGGTATCTTCTGTAGGGAAGGATGATTCTAGGCAGGAAGTTTCGGGGAGGATGATGTCCCAAAGGAGAACAGGACTTTCAGGACATCAGGGGAATGACATTCAGCCGGCCCTGGAGAAACAACAAAAACAAAGTCCCTAATGCTTATCTACTGTTGCAGGAACCTCTGAGAGCACTATCCAGCACAATATGACACTAATTAGGACAGACCATTTCTCTTACCCTGAAAGGGAAATTCGTAGCGTCTTGTATGAGGGGAGAATAGACTTGTAGACTCCCTCACTGTAATAAACAAAGGAATCCCAGCCACTAGCAAGGTAGGCCCATGGAACGTGGGAGGCAATGCCGCCGGCTCCTGCCGTGCGCCTCTGTGTGAAGAAGGCCTAGTTACAATTTACCAAGCTTGGTGCATCCTCTGGAGCACGGGTACTCATAGTACGGCCCGCGGGCCGCTTGCGGCCCGGCAAGCCGTCCGCGGCGGCCCGTGGACCTTGAGACATCATACCCGTGTTTTTTTTTGTTTTGTTAAGAGTTTCTGCAGCAGCGCGAGAGACTCTGCTGCTCTGTGGGGGCCGGGCGATCCTAGCGATTGCCAGAGTAAAGCTACAGGGGCACAAGTAGAGGTGAAATACATCTAGGCCTCATTAACATGAAAATGGTCTTTTAAAGACCTGTTAAGTGCTCGGGTGCGGCGTGAGTGTGTGTGCGCCCCGGCTGACACACAGGCAGGGTGAGATGAGAGAGAGGGGGACGGAGAGGGAGGGAGAGTGAGAGGGAGAGGAAACTTACCGTGGTCTTATGAGTCACGCATACCCCATTTGTATTTGGTAATTATTCAATCCTCAGGTGAAATTAGCTAAAACAGTTCCCAACCACGCACCAGCCAACTATTTTCAAAGTATTAGGCAGTCAGTATTTTAAGGCGCTTTTTTATTAATCGAAAGCCAGTGCTTCATTTTGTTAGCGAGTATGAATATCTGAGCAGCTACCTTAGGCACTGTAGCCCTGATAACTGTCTCGAAGTTGGCATGCGAATTCCCACATGGGAGTGCTGTTCTCCATTTTTCTTATAAACACATGCACACCTCAAAAGAAAAGCGCATTCTTTAGCTAGAAAACCACCTAATTAATCGGCACTTCTCGCTCACTCAGTCTATTGCCCCACATTCAGGGTCTACCACGGAATGCAAGACCACCCGAGAGAAAATTACGATTTACATTCTTGTCCAAAAATAATCAGCGCTAACACATGCTACTGCAGCTTTGAGCAACCTTCTTACATGTAATCGGTTCTAAACCCAACAGGGTAATTTAGCACTTTCCCTATCCTGGATGCCTGTAAGAATTTGAATACTCTTTCATATTCAGCAACACATTTATAGCACATGTCAGGTTTTACTAAGAGGGATTGCCCAGCATTTATTTGGTTAAAGTAGTGTATGTACTATTGATTCAGCGCTGACTATTAGTTCTATATTTGACCCTATGGCTTCCGGAAATTATGCGCTACATTTGTTTAAAAAAATATTATGTTTTTGTAGGTGTTATCTATTCACAACCCTGTTTGCTCTGTTTGCGGCTGTGAGTGTGTGTGTGCCTCGGCTGACACACAGGCAGGGTGAGATGAGAGGGAGGGGGACGGAGAGGGAGGGAGAGTGAGAGGGAGTGAGAGAGAGCAAAAGGAAGGGAGAGGGAGTGAGAGGGAGGGAGGAAAAGGGAGAGGGAGTGAGGGGGAGGGAGAGGGAGTGAGAGGGAGACAGAGGGAGAGAAAGGGAGGGAGAGGGAGTGAGAGGGAGGGAGGAAAAGGGAGGGAGGGAGGAAAAGGGAGGGAGATGGAGAGGGAGGGAGTGAGAGGGAGGGAGTGAGAGGGAGGGAGAGGGAGTGAGAGGGAGTGAAAGGGACGGAGAGGGAAAGGGAGGAAGACGGAGGGAGAGAAAGGGAGGGAAAGGGAGTGAGAGGGAGAGAAAGGAAGGGAGATGGAGAGGGAGTGAGAGAGAGTGAAAGGGAGGGAGACACAGAGGGAGGGAAAGGGGGTGAGAGGGAGGGGGAAAAGGGAAGGAAAGGGAGAGGGAGTGAGGGGGAGTGAGAGGGAGGGAGATGGAAAGGGAAAGGGAGAGGGAGTGAGGGGGAGTGAGAGGGAGGGAGATGGAGAGGAAGATGGAGAGGGAGTGAGAGGGAGTGAGAGGGAGGGAGAGGGAGGGAGGAAAAGGGAGTGAGAAGGAGGGATTGAGAGGGATGGGGGAAAAGGGAGGGAAAGGGAGTGAGGAAAAGGGAGGGAAAGGGAGTAAAAGGGAGGGAGATGGAGAGGGAGTGAGGGAGGGAGAGGGAGTAAGAGGGAGGGAGAGAGAGGGTCAGGGAGGGAGAGGGAGGGAGAGGGAGGGAGAGGGAGTGAGAGGGAGGGCAAGGGAGGGAGAGGGAGGGATAGGGAGGGAGAGGGAGAGGGAAAGGGAGTGAGACAGAGAGGGAGTGAGAGAGAGTGAAAGGGAGGGAGACGGAGAGGGAGTGAGAGGGAGGGAAAGGGAGTGAGACAGAGGGAGGGAAAGGGAGTGAGACAGAGACGGAGAGGAAGAGGGAGAGGGAGAGGGAGAGGGAGAGGGAGAGGGAGAGGAAGAGGAAGAGGGAGAGGAAGAGGGAGAGGGAGAGGGAGATAGAGATAGAGGGAGGGAGTGAGACAGAGTGAGTGAGACAGAGGGAGAGAGGGAGTGATAGGGAGTAAGTGAGAGGGAGTGAGAGAGATTAGGAGAGAGTGAGAGAGATTGGGAGGGAGTGAGAAAGAGGGAGACAGGGAGAGAGGGAGGGAGAGAGGGAGAGAGAGAGCTAGAGCGAGAGAGGGAGACCAAGAGAGAAAGAGAGAGAGATGTGTGTATGCCGGGTCTGGTAGCTCAGTGGATGAAGGAGTTTGCTGCAGGGACCTGTGATCAACCTCATGGTCAGTTTTTTTTATTGCTCTAGCCCCGTCCCCTCCCCCACTGACCCCCCCCCCCACCGGTGCGGCCCTCGGACACAAACCAAACTGTAAATTTGGCCCCCGAGAGAAAGTTTGTGAGTACCCATGTTCTGGAGGATGCATCTACTTCCATTATAGGTTGCTATATGCAGAATGTGATGATTCCTCACAGGATGCCCAATCTAGCTAAAAGAAAAAAAATTAACTCCCCCAGGGTCCTGTGAATCGGAGTAGATGGCACTATGTCTCTCTCTCGTGTCTATGGTAATTAAATGGCGGCCTCTACCGCGGAATATCTCCTAGCGGCAATCAATCGCGACTCCCCACCAGTACGGCAACGGCCATGAGGGAGGAACTCTGGTTAACGGCTACTGCCGCGAGGTTAGTTTAATATGGCGGCTACAGCTGCGAAGTCCATGCAAACGGCAATGGCCACGGTCCAAGTATCCACCAAGTTGCTCCTGCTGCGATGTTTTCCTTTTTGTCGGCCGCGGTCACAGAAATCACTTTGCGGCTCCTGCCGCGATACTAGTTTCCTTAGCGGCTTCAGCCGTGATAGTCTTGCAAGCGGCAACGGCCGCGTAGGAAGAGGGCCAGCTAGCGGCACCTGCCGCGAATTTAAAATGTCTGGCAAAAAGAGCTCGGTGATGCGAGCTCTCCGAGGGCAGGTTCTCCTTCTTTCTAGCTAGGCAGCGAGCAGTGTGAAGTCTCCTAAAGGGGCTCACCTCTTGACTAAATCGCACGAAGAAGGTAGAGGAGGGGACAGGAAAGGAAAAGACGCGAATACACTCAAGGGTCACGGAGAAGGCGCCTGGAACCAGGAAACACACAATAAAGTCAAGCACCAGCTCAAAGGAAGGGGGGGACTTATATACCGCCTCCTTCCCACCAGGTCTCTACACATTTACTTAAAGGGGAAGGTACTCTCTAGAAGACGGGGAGGAGGTATAAGTCCCTGATAACAGCAAGGGAACAGGTAAAAAGTGGTAACACTGTGGTCCTGATTAGCAGGGCCACGGCCAGTCTAAAGTCGAAAAAACTGAAAATCACAGCAAAAAGTGGGGGTGACCATAGGAAGCAGACCCTACTCTCCTACAATGGGTCTCTCCTTTAGCCAGACCTTCCAGCGTTTCGGGATTTCACAATTTGCAAAATAATCGCGAAGTCAGCAGAGGAGCGCGATTCCCGTGATATTTACCCTTTTGGCCGCGAAAAAGGTCTCCGGCAGACAGCAAAAGAAACAATAACATCTTATTGGCTGTATGCGCATAGCGCATACGTCACTACGTGGCTCCGACACTGTAATACTTGCCTGCTTCTTACTGCGGCCGGCATTAGGGAATATGCGGAAAATACAGTCTTGTCCGTGGGCCCTTCTGAAGCTATTTTTATTGAAACCACATTACGGCCTTTTTTTTAACAGAATTATTCATTTTATTTTGTCAGTGCTGAAAGGGGATATTAACAATTCTTTACACCTGTAAATAATGTTGCCAACATGAAAGAAGTGTACTTTTGATCCCTGCTTTGGAGGTTATCGGCGAGCGACGACAGTAATAGGCAAACACCGGGTCGCGCTTCTCGTGTTCCTGCGCTGTCCCTAGGTGATGTTGTAAACTCTTGAACTGCGGGGGTAATGGGGGCGCTGGTGCAGCCATCCTGCTGATCCGCCTACGCAAACCACTGGAGTTCTTAGAAACCGCTCTAAGGTGACTGCCCTAGGGATTGTAATCTGGGGCCTACACTTCGGGGCATCTGGGATTGGCTAGGCCTAACACGTGGCCCTATAAATAATAGAGTCGGACACTGGGAATAACTTGGTTGCTCGGTCTGCGCGCTTCTGAATGCGTGCGTGCGTGCAAGACCTCTTTTTATTATAGGGAGTCACATGACTTCAACGCTGGACGCTCGGGACGTCAAGGACGTGCCCCCAGGAACACAACAGCTGTCACTCCCCTGTCTCGATTGTCTCCCACATTGCGGCTTTTAACTAATCGGGTCAACTGACCTGCAGAAAATTAATTCGACAGTTATAGTCAATGCTTGCAAACACAATCCTGTTCTATCCGTCATCGGTCACCAGCTCCCTTTCTAGATTACAGACTTCTAAAGAGCATCGGGGAGTCGTTTATTAGAGTGAAATTAACGCTGATACTAGTCCTCAGCTGGTTTATATTTTGGCAGCTGCACTTTTTCACGTGCACAAAAACATATGTTTCAAGTCGAACCAAATAAATCAGTAGAGCCAAAAAAGATGAATGCTAAATAGTTAATCTTCAAACACAAACTGCTATGTGGTGCTATTCGCCATCTTTTGCCATTACCGAATTTTGCTTCCATAGCTCATTAGGATGACCATTTGGCAGAACACCATAAGAAAATCTACCTAATTAGGCCTAATTGCGGTAGTGTCAAGAACACAATCCAACTATTATCATTTGTAGTTTTATATTCAGATATGTACTAGGAAGCCTTTTGTGTCTGGCCGCATTGGCATGATTTAGTTGTGTTCAAGCTTCCTGCAGTTTGCAGGATTAGCTGCGGCCGTCCGCATTACCTCGACAGCTCACTGTATGCACATACATTTTCCTTTCTACACCACAGGAAACAACTTAAATAATTTTATTTCAAAATTAAAAAGGCACCAGGGTCAAAGCAACGTTCCCATTCAAAGGCTCGGGTCAGTCTGCCATACTGGTCTGTGGCAGCTTGCTGGTTCCATGTTTAGCAGTTCATAAGTTCGTTTGATGTGACTTCTCAAACCTGCTAATAAATGCCCTTGAATATTCATGCCCCTATCAAAGGCTATGTAACAAAAGGTGGATAGTATCCATGCGTTTAAAAATGAATTGGCATCTTGCAAGCTAGATTACTAGGATATCAATACCAACTAAACATTTTTTTCCAGTTTCGTTTGAATTTCATTGACTGTCTTTTTTTTGTTGTTGCAGTTTTATATAGGGCAAACTCAACGCAAAGGTATCCAAGCCCTTTACATGAGCACACGTTGCATTACAGAAAGATACATTCATTTTTAGGCACAGGGAGAAATACCTCTCTCCCACCCCCAGGTAAACCCTTGCTTTGGGGACGATGTTGGCACTGTAAGTGGTACAGGTGAGGGGTTCTCCCTTTCCCATCATAGTTGGGGTGAGCGACTTGAATACTTTTCAGCTGCATGGGTAGAGCTGGGTGTCAGGGTTGCATACCACAGCTCACATGGTCGGGTTGCCTCTTTCTCTCATATATTTATCAGACCTTCCAACATTACACGATTCAGGCAAAAATCGCGAAATCACCTGACTAGCACAATGGTCGCAATATATACAATTTTGGCTGCTATATTTACAAAAAAAGTATCTACCAGGAGACAGCAAAACAATGCCCTTTAATTGGCACATGTCACTACTTGCCGCCGTTCAATTTCTGCTTCCTTCTGGCCAAGCGACGCGTGTATTACAAATTCCCATTTCGATTAATGAGAGAGCAAGTCAGTGTCCAGCCATGGGAGCCTTCTGCGGCAGAATAACTATCAGAAGGGAGCGCTGGAGTGCAGACATATGCAGGCCATCAATTCCATGGCCACTTTGGGTTATATATCTGGATGAATGGACAGAAGCACAAAATACCATTTGGGGCAGCGCACTATACTAAGTTTAGATTTTTAGCATAAGTGTTTTAAGCCAGGCCCTTAATTACATCGGCCACGCCCCTGTGGGAGACACCCAGTTTTTTCATCCTACTTAAAACCCTGCACACACTCCTCTGCTGTTACTTAACTGTGGACTTCATTCCAAACCTAAGTCATGTGCAGATGGAGACGTGCAGATTGGTATAGAAGAACACTCACTCTAGCCCTGAGGCAAACACTCCTCTTGGCCCCCAGGTGTAGCACTTTCTGGCAGGGTCCAGGAGGCAGCGGTGCCTCGGCAGGGGTGAATACAAGGGTGCTAGAACACCCCAGGGAGAAATAGGGACCTCTCTCACGAGGTGCAGATTGGAGCTGTGCTTCTGTAGAGCAACAATGATTTTAAAAATGCCTATTTCACAGTGGAAAACTCTGCTAAATCAGTTAGCATTAATTTAAGGCTGAAAAGGAATGATTTCAAGTAAAATGAAGGGCCGCAAAAATGCCACAAAATTTCCATTTTTGTGCCGCTAAATTTGCGAATCTATGCCGCAATATCCTCGGGGGTCTGTTTAGCCCTGCATATGCATGTCTTGTAATGGCATGGCACCCCAACAATGATAAATATGCTAATAAGATAACTAAATGGCTACGCTACATAGAGGATCTTCTGATCGTGTGGGATGGTACAGCTGTGGAGTTTCAGGAGTACTTTAATATTTTAAACTCATCAGATGCAAAGATCAGAATTACTTATTCCATCAGCAAAGAGAGGATAGTATTTTTGGACACTAAAATCAATGTGCACAATAATGAATTGCAAACCACCTTACATCGTAAGGAGACATCCACAAATGCAACCCTACATGCTACCAGTTTTCACAAGACCTCAGTCATTGAAAACATTCCATATGGGGAATTCTTAAGAATTCGCAGAATATGTTCGGAGGAATTGGAGTGGCAAGAACATAGCAAGAAAACAGCACCTAGATTCAAAAATCGCGGCTACAAAGAACACATCATCAAGAAAGGATGGATAAGAGCTAATCAAAAAATTAGACAGGACACACTAAAGATAATACCAAAACCACAAGACATTGTACCATCAAACAGAGAACACGTAAGATTGATCATGGACTACTGCTGTGAATCAAAACAAATTGCCCAGGTACTGTGAAAAAATTGGAAACTGTTATAACTTGATCCAATAGTAGGAAATATAATGGGAAATCACCCCAATATAACCTTTCGGAGAGCACTGAACCTTAAGGACAAATTAGTACACAGCCACCATCAAACCGCAAATAAATCAAAAGGAACACAATGGTTAAAAACAAAGGGTTTCAGAAAATTTTATAATTGCAAGGCGTGTCAGATCGCCAAAAATTTGAATCAAGTGGCATTACCGAACAATAGAACATGGCAGATCAAGGATCTGATAAACTGCAGAAGTCAATTTGTGGTATACATGACAGAGTGTCCGTGTTCCATCAAATACACAGGGAGCACAATATGTGAACTCAAGAAAAGAGTTTTGGAGCATGTTTGCGCAACTGTCAATAAGGATTGCAGTAATGCAATCGCAAAACATATGGAGATAGAACACGAAGGAGATTGGAAATTACTGACTTTCTGTGCACTTGAAATGGTACCTCCCAGTGACAGAGGGGGAAACAGAGAGAAAAAACTGAGACAAAGAGAGTCAAGACAAATTCTCAATTTTAGGACATTTACCCCCTTTGGTCTCAATCAAAGTGAAGAATTGTATATTCATTTATAATTTGCTTGTTTGGGAATTGAAAAGTTCTTTAAAGTCTCCTCGTCCTTCGGATGGGGGGAAGAAGAGAATAAAGTATGTATGTATTTGTATCACAATCACTTAATTACCCACCCGTACAATAAGAATTGGTACTGAGATCTAATTAATTAAAAACACCCACCTGCTCCCGTGTTCAATTTCAAAATCTTAAAAAAAGGAAATACATTTAGAAGGGAAAACTGGAGACAGGCATTGATTAATGAGATAATTATCAATATGCCGGGTAACATGGATACAAAAGCCCACTGGGGGGCTCTACTTACAAACAAATAAAATGCAATCGCTGCAAATCACATTAACACCATTGTGCGCACAAATAATGCCCAAATCATAAAATATTGTTAAATATTGAATAAACGCAGAAAGTGAGAAATCATCACGATAGAGTATTAAGGTGTAAATAATACCATCATTCGATTAGGGCATTTTCGCATTGCTAAAACATCTAGAGATGCGTCTGCACGCATAACACCCGGCTATTATCATAAATCTAAGAGAGACCGGGGTTAATAAAATAACAGGTACTCTAACTAAACAAATGTCAAAATGTCCCAAGTTTGAGCCTAAAAATGATGTAGAAAGTAACTACGGGCAGAAGATAATAAAATGAGTTGCACTCGGGGTGGAATAAAAAGTTGAAACAATAAGATCAAAACAACACAGGTTAAAAAATGGCAAAGGGCATTTTTATAATAACACACATACATGTAAATAGTTCATAAAAACCCAAACTAATCTAAAACTAATGCGGAAATAAAACAAACTACATCTCCCACAGGACACTTTGTACATAATGATTACTGGCATATGTCACATGATTTTGGAAACATGTTTTTATTGTTTGAATTGAATGTAACCAACTTGAACCGTGATCAAGCTATCGTGGATAGCGAAACGTGACGGTTGTCTCCTCAACCTTGATGTGACTGAAATAAAAAAGCTTGGGGAACTAAGAAGCCAGCGAGTGTGTCTTTCAAACTCCGAAAGGTATATATATATGTATATATATATATATATATATATATATATATATATATATATAAACACGATCTCAGCTTTCTCTCGGCAGGAGCCCAATTTCCGGATACCAGCGGCGCAGAAGAAGAGAAGGAGACCCAAGTGCAGGTGAGCAGTGATTTATTCAATCAAGTGGAAGGCGCACCTCAGCATAACGTTTCGGCCTTCACAGAGGCCTTGGTCACATGACGCATGTAGAGGAAAGGCAGAATTTAAAGTGCAAGTGCCATTAAATTTAAATTGTGATTGGTTGAAAATAGTCACATGCTATTTACAAGAGTAATGAACATAGACAATATCTTGCTCAGCTACTTCGAAATTCGTGGGGTAATCCCCATTAAAATAGCTGTTCATGTGCAAATAACAGGGTATAAGCAATTTCATCCAGACATACTACTGTATAATCATTAAATAACAATAAATATATTATTCAACTAAAGATTTAAATTTCATATACAAAAATATATAATACCATCAACAATAAATATATTTACAGTAATTACATATCACTATATACAAACCGGATAAAAAGAGTTGTTTACATCGATTATAACTGCATAAATGCAATTACTAAAACAGTAGCAAAATGCTCCCTGTTTACAAATAAATATATTGATAAAAGTCTATTATTACTATTGGACAGTAGCGGGGAGGAGATAATATCTGTTTAAATACATACATACACACACACACAGCCCTGGGGGATAAGGGGTCCCCATGGGCTAATAAGGGTCAGGGAGGCAGGCCATGCAGACCTACTCCCCTTTCAAATACAAAGGGCCCTAGGAGATGGGGTCCCCATGGCCTAACGAGGCACGAACAGGGGTCCCCCTCGCCTTTAAAAAACACACAGCCCCGGGTGTTGGGGTCACCAGGGCCTTAATTGATTTATTGATTTGAAAATTTGTAGAGCGCACATATGCCCAAGGGCGTCTTGGCGCTAAGTCGATGTAGAAAACCAGAACTGCTGCAGATATAATGCTCTAACTAGAAGGTAAAAAGCCAGGTTTTTACAGCTTCCCTTAATGATAGTAGCGAGGGGCTATTTTTTATTGTAATAGGTAGAAGGTTTCAGGTCTTGGCCATCTGCAACAGGAAGCTTCTCCCCCCCCACCTGTCACGCCTGCTAGTCCGCCAAAGAGCACACTTACCTTGCAAGCCCGTTCCACGAGCATGATGAGCAACGGCGCATGCGCGAGGGGATCGGGCAGGACAATAAAGCCTGACCTCCCCGTCACAATACGCTTCGCGCTCTAGTGTTTCCGTCGCCATCACGACACGTCACTTCCGCCTTGCTACTCTTTGTTTACGTTCCTGAAAGTGCTTCCTGATTTAGGCTTCATTTCGGAGCCTGCCTTTTGCCTGTTTTCCCTCGATTCCTGGAGGCCGGCCGATTTCCTGGTTAGCCGACTTGTCCAGTCCTTGGAGACGAGTCTATTATTGAGGCTATTCCCTCGGCTTTCCGCATTTCTTCATACGCGAGAAGTCTCGAGGTTCCCCTTTTGTTTTAAAGTCTGTTTGTCTGCCGGTTATCAACTCACCGATTTCCTTGGGGGAGTCCTGTTCCTCTTACCCACGGTTCCGCCTCTCGGCTGGACTACGGTTCTGTTGAGTGGCCGGACTTGTGGGGAGAGCTGATTGGGGCTTCCTGAGGGAGTGTGGGAGTTGTAGTCCGCCTGACAGGACTACTCCTCTTTTTGTTTGTTATTAATCCTTTATGTTGCTGGATGTATATGGCGCTGGCAGTTGTCACAGTACAAGGGAGAGATCGGGTAATGCGCTTGTAGCGCACTTTATTCATTTACCATTCTTCCATGTACTGAAGTTGTTGATTCTTATGCCTACTGTTAAATTACAGATATTCTATTTTCGCTGTATTCATATCGAGCTGCTATCCCTCCACACAGTTCAGCCTGTTGCTTTTGGGGTAAGCCTGGTGCAGACACCTATTATTAATTATTGTTGAATAGAACACCAGATGGTTATATGCTTTACATCACAACAGGCATTTCAGGGTACCTAGACGCCTCGAAGATTCAACACCCCTGTTCCTATAGAATATTGGTCATCTCATGTTATTAAACCAGGTAAATGGATAATCTTCTGGAGGAATAATTACATGCTTGTTGATTGTTGTTGTGCTAACCAAACCATTCCTTTTAGCGCCAGCTTCCACCAGAGAGGGAGATCCTTCCAAGAAGTCCAGTGTCTCTTCCCCTTCTTTCCTTGTTTTGTTCCCTACTTTCCCTCCATATCACCATTGTGTTCTAGTGTTTGATAGACACAATAGGTGTAGGGGGGACGGGTGGGTCTAACTTCGGTACCTGGCACTCCCGCGGAAACGGCTCTTGGCTCCTTACGCCACCTGACCTGCTTGAATTTAGGGACCTGAATCAATGTTGGCTGACCAGATCTCAGGCTCCTGGCTGGCTCATACCATTTTAGATGAGTTTTTAAAAAGTCTGGTCCTACACTGTGGAGGGCCTTATGGGCTAGGCAAACTAACTTAAACCGTACCCTTTTCTCCATTGGTAGCCTGTGGAGGGCTCTTAGTCTGTGGGCAACCGGCTCAGATCTGGGGATGTCCAGCACCAACCAAGCTGCTGCGTTCTGTAGACGCTGGAGTTTTGTCACATGTTGGATTTGTATCCCATCATACAAGGCATTGCCGTAATCCAACCTGGACAAGGCCAGTGCAGTTACTAGTGTTTTGCACGATTCTTTGGGAATAAAAGGCAGTAGTCTTCTTAAGGCTCAGGGAGAGGCCCCATAGCCCCTCTCCTCTTTTTTCTACATTTGGGCCACAGGTGTGGTCTCCACAGGGCCTATATTAGCTCGGGAGGGGCCCCATGGCCCCTTTCTCCTTTAAAAAAAAAGTGCACTGGATGATGGAGTCTTATGAGGCTCGGGGAGATTGGCCACATGTGGGGGTTGGCTTTACATATGGTAATAAAATATTACTAAAAGTTATTTAAAAAAACTAGAAATTCACTGGAAAGGTCAAAGGTTATCTGAAATCTGGCACAGACAATCTTAATTTTTGCCTTTCTGCAAGTACAGGATTTTAGAACATATTACAAGTTGTACTACACCCTGGGGAAAATAGCTAAATGGGTGGAACCAGAAACGAGCACTGTCCTCGATGCCATTCATACGGGGCACATTTGCTATGTTGTTTGCAACCTGCCCAGCCCTAGGTGGCCTAATTGGGGACATTACTGAGTTCTTAAGGGAAGACTGGGACTATGTATAGTACAGAGCCCGTAACTTCTATTACTGGGAATTAGTAATTAATCAATCCCTAGCCAAGAACAGCCATCTGTGTTTATTGTAATGAAGGATTTTCGGTTAAGCTTGGCTATGTCATGGCAAGACCTCTCTGCACCATCGGTCCAACAATGGCTCATTCGTCTAATGGCTATTTATCATACAGAAGTGGCAGTATATGCAAAAAAAGGCGAAGGGGCTAGGAGGAAAGGGTCATGGGTGTGGGCACCTCTGACGGGTGGCTGGCTACACTTGAACAGGGATAGTAGAGCATCTTTCTATTATCTATAAGATGTGAGAATGGGGGTCAATTGGGTAAATTTGCGGAGGAGTCTTCTACGTGGGAAAGATAGGAATATATCCATAAATGTTTGATCTGTGTATAAGATGTGAGATTGTTAAAAGGTAGGGCCGATATCGACCGATAACCTTTAAGTATTGCCCGGCCTTAGCCGCCTCTCATACCATTCGAGATTATCAAACAAAGAGGCAGACACTGGAGACTGGAAGGCAGGAAACAGGAGTTTATTCCGACAGAGCAGAACACGTCAAATCAGACAACAGGGTATCTTCTCGAGGTGCTATAAACGCATCTCTGAGGCCTGGCCTCTTATACACAGGTTTATGGTCTTTATTACAGTTTATTACATGTGGCACATTCCTGCAAACACTTTGAAGTACGGAAAGACATCCTCAGAATCCCCGCTTCAAGCCCGTTCCCACATACATTTACAGTAGAAGTCCCCACCCCGGTCACAGTAGGTGATGACTGTCGCGCAGCTGGACATTCCGCTGGGTCGCGGAATGTGTGCGGTTGATCGGATCTCATGGGGTGGGGGCTTCGATCAGTTGTAGATCCTTTGAAGAGAGAAGCTTCCTACTGTATGGGGGCAATAAACTGCATCCGCAGGGCCAGGTGGCAGCCTGGGAACGGGCAGGACAATTGGGCACAGAGGAAAAGGGGGGTTCATCAAAGGATGTATGATCATGAAAGGGATGGAGGGAGGTGTTGGCTGGGTACGGGATGTGGTTCCGAGGCAGGGTCGCGCTGAAAGGGAGGTTTATGGCCCAAGCATGTGAGAGCGGGGGCTGTCAGCGGGCGGGGGATGCTTGCGAGGTTAGAGGGAGAGAGAGAGAGAGAGAGAGAGAAGCGCTGGCTATCGGCAGTGGGCAGAGAGGCCATGGCATTCAAAATGGCTGCTACTTACGCGCACATATGATCCTGAAAAGGGACAAGATGGCGCCGATAATGTTGATGTCGCAAACTAGATTTCAACAGTCCTCCCTTTTCAACATATCTAGGCAGCTTGTCAATCTATGTCAATCCCCATTATATTACGAACTTCGACTTCGTACATAGCTCTCATGCGTTCGGCTTCAAAGTCCAGAGTCTTAAGGCAGATACAGTTTGCACAAAGTGAGCACAGGGGCGGCAAGCATTGAAGACCCAGGCAGAACCCACATATTATGACAATCTGTATCAATACGATCATAACAACCTCCACCCCCAGCTCTTTACAGTACTCCAGAACCAACTCCCAAGCGACCATTCTTCTTGTTCCTGGTGAACTTCTGAGGAAAGTCTGTGGAGGTGTTCAATGGCTTTGTACACTGAGGGTGAATTGTCCGGTATGTAGGTGCAACAGCTGGACCCAATGATACGGCATGCTCCTCCACGGTCCGCTAGAACCACATCTAGAACAAGGCGAGGAGCCTCCAGGCGGACCACCAAAAGCTCGGCTGTGTTGTTTGTGAGGATGCCAGCTGTAATGTTCATTGTCGTTTCAACTGCCTGGGTCAAATGTTGGATGGCACGGCTGTTAGCCATCGGACCCCAGAGTGGAACAAGTCCCTTCAAAGCGTCCAGGAACTGTGCTCCGGTGGAGTCGGCTTGTTCAATGTCTTTTGCTCGCTTTTGTCGGTGATGGTTTGCTGGAGCCATATAGGTCGGAGGAAAAATGAAGGCAATGTAGCAGGTACCCCCCCAGCCTTTGGGGAGCCAGGTGTAGGCTTTTGTACCACAAACAAAGTACATGTTCGGAGAGGTGACAAAAGAGGGTGGATCAGTTGAGTCCAAAGTTCTGGTGATATGGAAAGCGCTGTGGCCTACCAGCTGTGTCCCAAGACCTTCGATGCATACAAGGCCCGAGACATTTACGACAGATAGGGCCTCAGTCAGGGTGGCAGCTGTACGTTTCCGGAGGTAGGAAAAAGTGGGTCTGGTTGGGTTGTTGAATACCTGCATTTCAATCCGTTCTTTGGCAGGGATGTCCATGTGAATAGAGTTGTTGGATGTCAGAGGGCAAAAGGGAGCAGCGGTTCTTCCTGTTTTATTCTGCCAGACTCCATGATAAAAGTGCACCATAGTTCTGCTGGAAGTGGCATTGTCTCTGTAGTTTTCTTGCAAGAGGATCAGCCAAGCAAGGCAGGAACCATGAACGGAGAAAGGTGAAGGAATGAAGGGGATGGAATGTCCAGTGGCGTGGGGTAGCAACCCACAGATCCAGCAGTTTGTGGCATTGGTGGCAAGGTTGTGCTGGTGCAGCAACTGCACGAAGGAGTTGTTCCAAAACTCCTTACGTCTTTCTCGGAGTTGTGGTGAAAGAGAGACCAGGTAGTGTTCTTTCATTGTGGTAGGCTGTGCAGTGGTTAGAAATGTCTTATGAGCTGGTGCGCTCTCTTCCACGATCCAGAGGGTGGTCATGAGGAGGAGGCAAAAGAGAAGGGCGATAAAGAGAGCAATAGTCTTTGAGCTGTGTATTTTGTCAGTCTTTGGGTTTCTGTAGTGGGTCTTCGGATGTCCGGTTGCTTCCATTATCTTCGTGTCGGGGGCTTCCATCATCTTCATATCGGGCGCTTCCATCATCTTCAAGGGGCTCGGTAGCGGGCAGAACCACAAACTTCGTTTGGTTTCTCTCCTGACAGCCTTAGTAGTGTTAGGCCACAGCTCTGAGAATTGTAACTTAGTCAGTGGTCTACTTAGCAGAAGCTCCCTCCTTTCATCGCAGGTTATACCCTTCTCTGGATGGCACAGTGGGATCGGGGAATTCTGCCAGTTCAAGTGTCTCTGTATCAGGGTAACAGCTCAGGGATGATCGGTCTTTGTTCAGGAGCTCTTCTTGGGTGGCCACGTCTTCAGTCGTCATCAGGGTTGAGGAGATTTTCTTGCAGTGGTGCGCATGTAGCCAGTTACGTTTCCCTTCCACTCGAAGAGCTGTTCGGTGGTGATCAAAACTTGCCAGGGGCCCGTCCACCGGGGTTCCAGACTCTTTGCACGCGGAAAGTTCCGGACTAATACATAGTCACCGGGTTAGATATCGTGTCCGGGCCCCCTGGAAGCATCAGGGATGGCCTGCAGCACCTGTTGATGGATAACAGACAGTGTCTTAGTCAGATTGTACAAATAGTCAGACATTAGGACGTCTGGGACGTCGTGAATGGATGTCGGTTTTGGTGCAGACCAAATACTCATGGGTCGGCCGAACACAACCTCGTAAGGGGTCAAATGGCGTTTGGTGGGGGTGGAACGCATTGACAGCAATGCCAGCGGGAGAGCGTCTGGCCATTTCAGTCCTGTGGTAGCCACTATCTTAGCTAGTTTGAGCTTTAGTGTAGCATTATGTCGCTCAACTAGTCCAGCAGATTGGGGGTGGAAGACTGCATGAAATTTTTGTTTTACACCCAACCCTTTCAAGATGAGTTGGATAACTTCGGCTACGAAGTGGGGGCCATTGTTGCTCCACAAAATTCGACAAAGGACGTAGCGAGGGAAGAATTCTTTCAATAGTAACTTTGCAGTGGTAATGGCAGTGTTGTCGCGAGTTGGATAGGCTTCCACTCACTTGCTAAAGGCGCACACGACAACAAGTACATATTTCAGGCCTTGGCATCTTTCTAGTTGGATGTAGTCCATCTGAAGGACTTCAAATGGGTGATTGGGAACCCCAAACCCTCCTCGGGGTACTACAGTTCCTTTCCCAGGGTTGTGTTGCAGGCATATCAGACATTGCTGGACCAGACGTTTAGCTGAGTCTGTGATCTTGTCATTGTGCCAAACTTTGGAGACGAGTTCGGCCATGGGGGCAGATCCTATGTGTGCAGGGGAGTGTGCCATGGTCAGTATGGGGATCAGGTATGAGTTGGGTAGCAACCATTTGTTCGTGTCTTTTGTCCGCCAGCAGCCTTCATCGTCTTTCAATCCCACCCGTGCCCATTCAGTCAATTTGTGTGGTGAGCTGACCATCTGGATGTCTCTAATAGTTTCCCTAGCGTCCGTCCACTTTTCTGTTTGTGACCTGGTCACATACATGCGTGTCGTCGTCCTATTCTCGGCTGTGGTCCGGGCAGTGATGTCGGCCAGTGCATTCCCCTGCCCAATGATGTCCGTCACCTTTTTGTGTGCCTGGCATTTTATCACTGCAAGTTGCTTGGGAAGAAGGACCGCTTCAGTCAGGGCGGAGACTAGATCTCCGTGTAAGATGGGTGTGTCGTGTGAGGTCAGGAATCCCCTCTCCTTCCATAGGAGCCCAAAATGATGAACCACCCCGAAGGCATACTGACTGTCGGTGTAAATGTTTGCTGTGGTTCCTGCTGCTAGGTTACATGCTCGTGTGAGGGCAATCAGTTCTGCTGCCTGTGCAGATCGTTGCGTGATGCGGGCTGCCTCTACTACAGTTCGGGCTGTGGTAACTGCATAAGCAGCTGAGGTGGTGCCGTCTGGGAGTTTGATGCAAGAGCCATCCACCCACAGCTCTCCGTCAGGGTCTGGGAAGGCAGTGTCTCGGAGGTCGACTCTACTCCTAGTCTGTTCGTCCGTGAGGGTCACACAGTCAGGTATAGGGGACACATTGGGGTCGTTCTCAGGTAGGGGCAACAAAGTGGCCGGATTCAGCGTAGTGCATCTTTTCAGTATGATGTGGGGTGCAAGTAGAGTCAGTTCGTACCCAGTCAGTCATGCACTTGTCAGATGTTGCGTCTTAGTCTGGTTCAGGAGGGTGTCGACCGTATGGGGTACTAACACCGTGAGTGGGTTCGAGAGCACGATCCCCTCACTTTGTCGGATAGAGATAGCAGCGGCAGCTACAGCTCGAAGGCAGGCAGGCAAAGCTCTGGCTACGGGGTCAAGAGTGGCAGAGAAGTAGGCACATGGACGTTGCTTTGGGCCAATGGACTGGGTCAAGACGGACAAAGCGCATTCCTCCCTTTCGTGAGTGAAGAGGGAGAAGGGCTTTGTGTAATCGGGGGTTCCTAGGACGGGGGCTGAGCAGAGGGCATCTCGTAGTTCTTTGAAGGAGGATTGGCATTCATGGGTCCAAGGGAGCGGTAAGGGGACATCTTTAGCCAGCAGGGAAAGCAGTGGTTTCACAATGAGGCTGAAATTTGGCAACCACTGTCGGCAGAAGGAGGTGAGGCCTAGCAGGGAGCTGACTTGTTTCTGGGTTTTAGAGACAGGAGTTTCTAGAATGGTCTGAATTCGATCGGGTGTAAGCTTTTTCCCGTCTTTGGACAAGAGGTGGCCTAGATAGGTAACCTGGGGTTGGCAGAATTGCAACTTCTTCTTGGAGACCTTGTGGCCATTTTCCGCAAGGATGTGCAGGAGTTGGATGGTTGCTGTGACTGCAAGTGGAGTGGTGTCGGCTGCCAAAAGGATATCATCGACATACTGTATCAACACCACTCCATCTGGTAACTGGACTGCGTCCAGTGGTCTCTTGAGGGCCTGGCTATAGATGCTGGGACTTTCGGTGTAGCCTTGGGGTGCTCGACAGAATCTATAAGAGCAGGCTTTTAGGGTGAAGCCGAAGAGGTATCGGCTGTCTAGGTGGATGGGGATAGAGAAGAAAGCATTCTTGAGATCAATGACAGTGAAGGTGGTGGCAGTGGAAGGATTCAGGGTCAGAATAGTGGTGATATCTGAGGCTACAGGGTACTGAGGTACAACTACTTTGTTAACCTCTCGTAGGTCGATGATGAAGTGGTACGCTTTCTCATCTCCCTCACCTTGCTTCTTTATAATGGGTAGGATAGGGCTGCTGCAAACATTGCTAACTACTTCCTCTACCACTCCTGCATCTATCAGGGACTGGATAATCTTTACCAATGCCTTCTCGCCCTCGGGCGATATCCGATATTGTGGAAGTTTTGGGAGTATTGCGTCTTGTCGAACAGTTATGTGCACTGGGTCGATCATCATGCGTCCTACGTCCGAGTCAGTCTTGGCCCACAGATATGAAGGTAGAGTGTCAAGAAGGGAAAAGTCAGCATCAGTGATGGAAAACATGCGTCGGGTGGACAAAGTCTGAGCAGAGTCGGGTTGTCGTACAAAAAGACTCGAACTCCGTCTTGCGAGAATCTAATAGTAGCTCGGAAATGCTTCAGCAAGTCAAGTCCCATAATGGCATCAGGGGTGTTGGATGAGAGCAAAAACGTTGTGTCAGTGGTGTTCTTTTCTATGTCAAAGGAGATCGGTGTGGACAAGGGATTAGTGGAGGGCGTTCCATCGAAACCTATCGATGGTACAAGTGAGCCAGACAAGGGTGCCCTTGGAATCAGTCGTTTAGATAATGCACTACGTGTTGCGTCAGTGTCTACCAGAAATGGAGACTTCGTACCCAGGACCTTAGCGGTGACATAAGGACCTTGCTGGTCAACATAGAGCTCGACTGGATCCCTCCCTTGCCCTAGGCAGTCCTATGCGAAGTCGTGAGTGTTGTCGCAGTCAGACTGCTGGTACTGGTTCAGTCGGGGACGGTCACATGTGTTCGGTCTACCTGGCCTGTCGTTGTTGGTGTCGTTCGTGGGCCCTCGTCCCTGTCCTCTATTTCTAGGCCCACCCGCTACATTTCTTGTGTCCCTATTCTTATTAATTTCTAACAGGACCGGACACTGAGATTTCCAATGGCCGAATCCCTTGCAAAATGCACACTGGTTCTCGTCAATGTCTTTACGTCCAGCATAGGGTGCAGGTGTCCGGTCTTTAGGGGGTGGGTTTCTAAGAGCATTCGATTGGTAATTTCCCTTGTACTGCTCTCTTCCTATAGTCACCCACTGCAACTGCGCGATCATCACCCTTTCCTTCATGTCCTTTTTCTTTTTCTCAGTCGCCCTATCATTCTCGTTCTTCTGATGCTCGTAATACTGGGCCATCTGGAGGATAGCCGCAGGCTTGGAGGCCGCCCAACTACTTTCGCTAGCCTGTAGTTTCTGAGAGACCTCCTGTGACAGACCTTTAACATAGTTCTGGACAAACAGATGATGCCCGGTTGCAGTGGCCATGTCCTGGCCGCTGTAATCGGAAAACACCGTTTCAAACCGGGAGAAGTATTCTGATACGTTTTCCTGGGGTTTCTGGTGGCAGGCCGTTACTGTCGACCAGCCCACCTTCTTTTCTGGGATCAGGGTTTTCAGTTTCTGCACGATCTTGTCTGGGAGTTCTAAAATGGATTTCAAAGGTTTCTGTCCAGGCTCTCGTTGTCTGTCTATGCCATCGAGTTGTGACCAGGTATGTCCAAACAGCTCAAGGTGGTCGACTTTCCGGATCTGCTTCCACACATCAGCTGGCAGACATAACCCGAAAAACAAATCAATGTCAGCTAGGGTCATAATTGTTGAACCTAGGGCTGTACCTAATTCAGTGTAAAAGGCAGTGGGGTTTTTTCGTAAATCGGGCAGGGATTTTCGGAACGTCAGGATATCTTGTCGATCCCTAGTTGGTAGACACAGTTATACACTACCCTCCCTCTCGCATCTTGATGGTTAACATCATCGTGCGTTCCCAGACCTCGTGGGGGAACCCAGTAGGGAGCGGCCTCCCTTATAGGCATCATTGTATTAGATTGTTCTATTCGGGGTTCGGTCGCTACAGGAGTCGTAGTTTTAGTTTCCAACCTCTGTTCAGTGAGGTGGCAGAAAACTTCACGCGTACGCGTGAAGAGGTCCGTCATGTCACACTCGCCCTCATCCCCAATGTCAACGTTTCTATACAGAGTCGTTAGGTTCTCGGGAGCATTGTCTCGGTATCGGTCCTCATATGCATTGAGGGTGTGATAACAAAATCGCACGACAAAGTGTCATCTGTTGCTATCGGCATATGAATTGTACATATCCATTACGTACTCCTCACTCTCTTTCCATTCCACCAGTGTCTTTACTATCTTATCGATCCCTGCTCGCTCATCCTTGCTCAACCTGTTCATTCTAGCGGAATCTTTCATTCGGGTCTCAGGGTTGTCTAATGCTGCTGCTTCTGCTGCGCTGAGTACGAGGGGTTCGGCCGGCGCGGAGGTCGTGAGGACCGAGGCCCTGGCACTATTCTCATCTGTGTTTGGGGGCTGCGGGTGCTGTACTAAGGGTTGGGAAGGGGCATATGGAGGGGGCATGTAGATGATTGGGAGACCTAGCAATAGATTATCGTTCGCTCGTTGTTTCGAGGGTAACTCAGGGTAGAGCGTAGAGGGTGTTCTAACGGGACACTGGCTCTTGCTTCTGCCTACCTGAGGGACACCATGCAGGTTATCAATTTAGTGGACCAGAAACCCTTCGACAGGAATAATCAACTTCTTGTCACCATGGACATTGTGTCATTGTACACAAGCATTCCTCAAGTACCGGCTTTAACAACTATACGGAGAGCCTTAGAGACAAGACCACAGCCAGCTGAGGTACCAACGGAATTTCTGATCGATCTACTTGAGATCGCAATGACAAAGAACTTTTTTATATTCCAAAACAAGTTTTACATGCAACAGAAAGGTGTTGCTATGGGGGCGGCCTTCGCCCCGGACTTAGCGATCCTCCATATGAGTGACTTTGAGCAACATCATATTCTTACACCAAACAATCCCTTTGTCAGTAACATATCAGAATACCACAGATACATCGATGATATCCTGATGATCTGGACGGGACAGAAACAAGACCTTGAGGCCTTCACCCAATGGCTCAATACCCAATCAGAGGACATTAAATTCACCACAAGTTGTAGTAATGAATCCATTGATTTTTTGGATATCAGCATCAAAGAACAGGAAGGACTGCTATATACCACCTTATACAGGAAACCTAGTGAGAGGAACACTCTACTTAGATATACTAGCCACCATACCCGGGCCCTACGAGACAATCTACCCTTTGGGCAGTTCCTCCGCATTCGGAGAAACTGCACCATGAAAGATGATTATTTTGCCGAATCTGACAAACTCATCTGTAGACTATTGGAAAGAGGCTACCCCAAAAGACTGGTCAAGAGAGCACGTAAGAGAGCATGGTTCAGCGACAGACAATATCTGCTTACACCAAGGAACCGACAACTCCCGGAAGACAGGATGATTTGCGTCACCACATATTGTAGCCAGAGCAATGATATCCGCAAAATAATCAACAAGCATTGGAATATCATAGCAGATGTGATTGATACACCAAACCCTCCAATGCATGCCTTCAAAAAAGCCAAAAGCATTAGAGACCTTGTGGTCCGCTCTATGTTAGACACCCCACCAACGCCAACAATACAAACAATGTGGAATTTACCTAACATAATTGGCAATTACAAATGCAGCAACTGCAAAGCCTGTGCACTGTGCATAGAAACAAAGGCTATTACACACAACAACATCACCATAGATTTGAAAACACTCACAAACTGTAATAGCCATGGAGTGATTTATGCCATCTTCTGCCCATGCGGGTTGATCTATATAGGCCAAACCCGACAGAAGATCAAAAACAGAATACTACAGCATTGTAGCAGAATCAGATGCCAAACAGTGGGAGCACCCTTAGTTGACCATTTCCTTGAAAAGACACACACACCAGAATCTCTCAAATGGGTGGTCATTGAAAAAATCACACTGGGACCTAGGGGCGGTGATCTAGACTCCATTCTAAGCACGAGAGAATGCAAATGGATGCAACGTTTTAATTCTGTACAGAATGGACTGAATGAAATGGATGTAACTTTCACCCAAATGGCTCTGATCAACTGTGACTAAAACTTCTCTTATAATATGCAGCACATTCTGAGTATTAGTGATTATTCTTGCTGTCATTGAACGTTCAATACATCCATGGGTTGGCATGCCAGGTGGACAAGAATTATGTGACTGTATTGGGAACAACCGTTTACAATTTACCATGTTGGATGTGACTAGTGAAGCGCACCTCTCTAACGATATGGTTGAATATTCCTGAATTTCCTATGACTAAATGTCTTCCACAATAATTGTGTATGTTTGATAATAACGATTGGTTATATGTTGTTCTGAATTTCCAGACACATAGAAGGTCAACATGCATTGTGTACTGTGAATATGTCTTATCAACAATGATTACCGTATTTGGTTTATGTTAAACACACACAGGTTTTCAGCCTAGATATAATATATATGTATATGTATATATCATGTCGTTCTATATTGGCTACCCACAACCTAAGTGATATGATGTTTTATGTTTAAACAGAATACAGTTACATGCCCTTTACCCGTTCAATATCTCTCCAGGGCAATTAGAATTGTAAGACTAGGATTTTTTTTTTTTAAATACAGCTTGACAAGCAACACAGCCTTTGTGCTTCTAAAAGACATCAAGCTTAGGGCCCTGAAAACCAATTCTCAGACAATGACCTCACGGATCGAGCAAATTCTTCTATACACTTTAGACATACTCCCTTAACATGACGTCGATACTACATCCCGATTGGCTGTCCATGACGAGCCTCCGGGAAGTATCCAGCGCCTGCACCTCGCGGCTTGCTCACTCGCGGCCGGGCAGTGTTGCTGAATAGACTTGATCTAACGAAGCACAGAAGGTAAGCGCCCCACAGCAGTCAGTATGAGATATGTCAACTTCTCAGACCTGCTAAACTTGGCGTCAAGGCAAAGCATGTTTAAGAGGCCACGATATAATATTACCACGAGATGTAAAAACGATCTGTCAATTTCCCCTTTTTTGCACGTTTTGAAACCAACGCGTAATTTAGACAAATGGAAGCGATTTAACTGGCTAAAGCAACCCAACCATTATGTTTACAATAAGATCTGTCTTTACATAAATCGCAACCCCCTTTTTTCAAATTTGAGCGAGGCTTGTATAAGATGCGATACTACAGTATCACATCGGTTTGTGGA
Organism: Lissotriton vulgaris; assembly: GCF_964263255.1. Classification (NCBI taxonomy): domain Eukaryota; kingdom Metazoa; phylum Chordata; class Amphibia; order Caudata; family Salamandridae; genus Lissotriton; species Lissotriton vulgaris. The sequence goes on from NC_141685.1 coordinate 24,854,278, forward strand.
AATAATTTCCCTTTGCTGCGCGCCTTCAAACCGACGCGCAATTTAGACTAATTGAGGCAATTTATATTCTTGTGAATTTAACTTATCACAGCAACCTAACCATTGCCTTTACAATTAGACCCGTTTTTACATAAATTACAATCCTCTTTTTAAATCCTCAGAAATAATGCATCTGAAGGAACAATGCAAATGGATATGAAAACGCACATGGACAGACTGGAAAGCCCCGGAAGTCCCAGTAAGTTCCCCTTTGGTCTCGCGCTAAACACATTACAGATAGGGTTACATAATCAACCCAGTACTGAAACCTATACCTCCAATTCTTTTAAAACACCTTTAGGTCACTTTTAATTCCAGAGGAACCGACGATGGTCCAACTTTAACAGGCCACTGGACGGCCCAACATTAAGTAAGGAGCCCACCTTTGATACTTAAGTAGTTGTAGTACAAATGTGCCTCAGACCCAAGTTTTGATATATTCCCTTTCACAATTATATTACTTTTAGGCGCTCCTGTATTCTTAAGTCCTGAAGAAGACCCCAGAATGAGGCTTCAATCAACCCTTAATCCAGGGGTCGAAACGTAGACCGGATTACATTTATTCTCTTAGCACAGGAAGCAACCCATGGATATATACAGATCCTATGCTAAAGAGTCACATGGAACTAATGAACAAAATTAGTCTGTAAAGGTTGCATTTGAATATCACTGTGATTGAGTATAGTCACAACATCCTTTACCTAGTCCTCACCCTTACCACACCCATCCTACCTAAACTGTCTCCCTTTCTTATCACTTTTTGAGCGCATGGAAAATGTTAATCGTATAGACAATATATGTCAATTGAACCCACAAGGGAATGTTGAAACCAATTTTATGGAGATTTATGCCTGTTTGGTTTTGCTTGATCCAATGAAGTAATTGGTTTCTTGCGTTGTGTATTACTTGTGGTTTTCAAACACCTTGACTACTGAAATGTTTGAGTAAATGAAAACTTTTTATGTACTACTTTGAAGGAATCCTACAACAATTGATTTATGTATAGGTTCCCATGATGAATTCTTGGTTGTAATCAATAGACCCTGACCACTTTATACATACTTACCTTTACTGACCCAGGTCAGGGAGTTCTTAGGGTATACCCCATTGTAAACTCACTACTCTTGCTTCTGCTTGGCTTCTTTTCTCTCTCCTTTATCTCTTCCTCTAACTTTGTGGCAGCTAGGTGAGCTGCTTTTCGTAGCTCTTTCTCTAATCTGACTTCGTTTCTCTTTTTTCGTTGTTCTGTTTCTTTGCGCCACATGCCGAGACTGTCAAGCATAGTGGGCGTTGTCTTATTGTTACGAAGGGCTGCTTCCAGCACGTTTATTTTATTGTCATTGAAGGATCCTACCAGTGGCCACTGACTTTCTTGATCCTTTCTTGTATATTTGTGCCATAGCTTGCTATAGGCTATAGTGACTAGTCCATGCTTCATGAACATGTCCTTATTACGGGTGCCTTCCAGTGGAGCTGGATGGTTCATCTCTAATAAGCGGTCCGGGCTGAACCAACTACCAATCAGTGGGGAGAAGATAGGCATGACAGATTACAACGGGGGACAAAGGTCCGCACTACCTATCCTTCACTACTTGCAAAGACTAGACAGAATATTTCTATTCTACGTTATTTGCAAACAGAGAATATTTCTAAAGAACCAACTTCGAACAGTCAATGTTCGGACAATCAATCAATCAGTGGAGAGAAAAAATAGGCACAACAGATTACAACGGGGGACAACAGTCCACGTTACCTACCCTTCACTATCTGCAAAGGAAGAGAGAATATTTCTATTCTTCCCTGTTTGCAGGCAGAGAATATCTCAAAAGAAAAACAATTGAAGAGTAATACTAGTATTTTCCAAACAATCAAACAATCGTTTCGCAATTTGTCGTGCTACATGACCTTACCCGGACCGCATGGACAGTTTCTCGTCTTCCGCTTCCAGCGCCCGATCGTCCTCTATTCTCCGTAACCGTTGCGGCACTCCTGATGGTTCCGAGTCAGGACCGTAGATCACTCGAGAGAGGTCTGCTCGGAACCGGTGAAGTTCGGATGATCGGCTGCCAGACGAGGGTCTATCGGGCAGGTGCACTTCCCGATCGTTGCAGTCGTTCACTCTGTCGTCAGGACCTCTCCCACTGGATCCACGTGTCGCTGATGGGCCCCACGTTTGGGACGCCAATTTTTAAAAGGTAGGGCCGATATCGACTGATAACCTTTAAGTATTGCCCGGCGTTAGCCGCCTCTCATACCATTCGAGATTATCAAACAAAGAGGCAGGCGCTGGAGACTGGAATGCAGAAAACAGGAGTTTATTCCGACGGAACAGAACACCTCAAATCAGACAACAGGGTATCTTCTCGAGGTGCTCTAAACGCATCTCTGAGGCCTGGCCTCTTATATACAGGTTTATGGTCTTTATTACAGTTTATTACATGTGGCACATTCCTGCAAACACTTTGAAGTACGGAAAGACATCCTCGGAATCCCCGCTTCAAGCCCGTTCCCACATACATTTACAGTAGAAGTCCTCACCCCGGTCACAGTAGGTGATGACTGTCGCGCAGCTGGACATTCCGCCGGGTCCCGGAATGTGTGCAGTTGATCGGATCTCATAGGGTGGGGGCTTTGATCAGTTGTAGATCCTTTGAAGAGAGAAGCTTCCTGCTGTATGGGGGCAATAAACTGCATCCGCAGGGCCAGGTGGCGGCCTGGGAACGGGCAGGACAATCGGGCACAGAGGAAAAGGGAGGTTCATCAAAGGATGTATGATCAAGAAAGGGATGGAGGGAGGTGTTGGCTGGGTACGGGATGTGGTTCCGAGGCACGGTCGCGCTGAAAGGGAGGTTTATGGCCCAAGCATGTGAGAGCGGGGGCTGTCAGCGGGCGGGGGATGCTTTCGAGGTTAGAGGGAGAGAGAGAGAGAGAGAGAGAGAGACGCGCTGGCTATCGGCAGTGGGCAGAGAGGCCATGGCATTCAAAATGGCTGCTACTTACGCGCACATATGAGCCTGAAAAGGGACAAGATGGCGCCGATAATGTTGATGTCGCAAACTAGATTTCAACAAGATGAATTAATCTTAAGAATGGACTGTCTACTTGGAGAGGTACGTTAAAACGTAACCTATAAAATGTGCAATAAAGATATGTTTAAAAGAAAAAAGGAAAACATCAAGTCATTCTCAAAGCTGTTGCAAAGGTAACCCATGAAACTTACAAGAGGGGCTGTGAACTGTGCTTGGTAGAACCAAAGATTTATTTGAGTAATTATCAGCGTCAGCTTTTTGAGATTGGAAATAAACCAGTTTTGCTCTTAGTATACATTGTTTACAACCACTGCAATGGATATGACAATTGTTTCTGGCAAAGGGAATATTTTTAAGGTTCTTCACTCAGTGTGGGTTCTCTCATGTCAACGGGCGTCCATTTTACAACTCAAATGTTTCTGACATTCAGAACAGTGATAAGGATTTGGCACAGGACGTGTTCTTTCTTGTTCATTGAAAATAATTTTATGAATAAAGCTTTTCTGACATCCCGACCACTAATAAACGCTTTTCCTTTATAACATGGATCTTCCAACTGAATCTTTACATGCCTTCATAACACTCTTACATTAATTTTAGATAGTATGGGCTTTTACATGCGGAGTAAGAATTATTTTATAACTAAAGCTACTCTGGAATTCAGAGCACCGAGGAGGTACTTCCCCCATTGTGTGTTCTCTCATGAACAGTAAGGTGACTTTTCAGACTAATGGTTTTCTGGCATTCAGAGCACTAATGAGGTTTTTCCCCACGATGAGTTCTCTCATGTAAAGTTAGACTGAGTTTATGACTGAAGCTTTTCTGGCATTCACGGCGCTGATAAGGTTTTTCCCCAGTGTGAGTTCTCTGATGTACAATAAGACTGTTTTATAACTGAACTTTTTTAGGCATTCAGAGCACTGATAAGGTTTTTGCCCAGTATGGGCTTGTTCATGGTGAGTGAGACCAGCTCATTCACTAAAGTGTTTGTGACATTCAGAGCACTGATATGGTTTTTCCCCGGTGTGGGTTCTCTCATGTAGACTAAGAAGGTATGTACGACTAAGGTGTTTTTGGCATTCAGAGCACTGATGGGATTTCTGCCCAGTATGGGTTAACTCATGCCGAGTGAGAATGTTTTACCGACTGAAGGTTTTCTGGCATTCAGAGCACTTATGAGGTTTTTGCTCAGTATGGGTTCTCTCGTGTCGAGTGAGATCTGATTTACATTGATAACTATTTAGGCATTCAGATCACTGATAAGATTTCTGTCCAGTGTGAGTTCTCTCATGTTGACTGAGAAGGGTTTTACAATTGAAGCTTCTCTGACATTCAGAGCAATGAAAAGGTTTTTCCCTAGTATGTATTCTCTGATGTTGAGTAAGGCTGGATTTACATTGGAAACCTTTGTGGCATTCTGAGCACTTATGAGGTTTTTCCCCAGTGTGAGTTCTCACATGTCGAGTCAGATGGTGTTTGCAAGTGTAGCGTTTCTGGCATTCAGAGCACCGATGAAGTTTTTCCCCAGTGTGAGTTTTTTCATGCTGACTGACTAAAGCTCTTCTCACATTCAGAGCATGTATGAGACTTCTTTTTGGTGCTAATACCTCCATGTTCGGTTTTGTCTTGTATACATTCCATTATGAGGTATGGTTTCTTTCTGGAGTTAATATCTCCAAGTTGGGATTTTTCTAGCAGACACACCATAAGACAAGACTAAATCTTATTCAGCATGTGTTTAGCATCACCTACTCAAATGTGCTGCACTTGTTCAACTTAATACTGGGACATTTATTTAGCCAAAGATCACTTCTCTGTGGAGTTCAGTTTATAACCTCTGTAGGCAACCTAATTCACCCTACAACATTAATATCAGCAGCCCCTGGAACTTATGGGGAAGCCTCTCTTGGGATTATCCCATGAGATTATCCTTCCTAGGTCGGTCGTTCCCTCCCCGCTGCTGCTCCTCCAGCACTTGTGCCCTGCACCCTGGGTTCCACTGCCCATTCCTGGGCACGGTTTTCCTCTGCAATTTTTCCTCGCCCCCCCGCCCACTGCTCGCGGTTCCCACTGCTGCTGTCCCTGCGGCTCCGCCACCCGCACCCATTCGCTAACCCCTGACTCCCTCCACCCAGCTGCTCCTCCCTCCCAGATCCCCTTTAACTGGCGGTAGCGCGCAGTGAGGAGAGCGACCCTTGACCTTACCAGGTAGGTCACTCCCCCCCCGCTGCTGCTCCTCCATCGCTTGTGCCCTCGACCCTTGGTTCCACTACCCATTCCTGGGCTCCGTTTTCCTCGCCATTTTTTCTTCGCCCCTGCCCACTGCCGCACTTCCCGCCACTGCCACACTTCCCGCCGCTGCTGCCCCTGCGGCCCGCCCCAGCGCCCATTCGCTAACCCCTGCTTCCCGCCTCCCAGCTGCTCCTCCCTCCCAGATCCCCTTAAAATGGCAGCAGTTGCCTAGCCGCGCTGCTGATGCACTGAAGGCTCCCCTAAGGCAAGCCTGTCTGCGCCCGTCCGTGCCTGGTCCGTGCCTAGAGCCAGAACCCCTGGACCCCGTGAACGCCACGACACCAGACTTCACTACAACCGCCAGCAGCCTCCACGCCAGCCGAAACAACACCTGCTTCCAGGCCACCCCGAAATGGACCCACGGACCCTTCTCCTGCCGCACCTGCAGCTTCACCTGCGACAGAACCACCAAACCTCCAAGGACTGGACCCAACCACCTCGGCTGCATACTCCTCAAAAGCCAATCCGCATGCAAACACGCCGTTGAGATCTGGCATCTGCTCGACACCTCCGCCCCAGACGTGGTCATCCTGACCGAGACCTGGTGGAACGACTCCTCGGAGCTCGACATCGCCATAACCATCCCGGACGGCTACAAAGTCACACGCAGGGATCACGCCAACGCAAACAGAGGAGGAATAGCCATTGTCAACAAATCCACCATCAAGGTCGCCACCCACGCAGATGACACCCTCAACACCTGCACTTACGGATCCACACCGACCCCAACACCACCCTCAGAGGAACACTCATCGACAGACCCCCCCTAGCCCAATTCAGCGACTCCATTGCCGACCTCGCCAGCACCCACGCACTCGCCTCCACAGACTACATCCTCTTTGGGGACCTGAACTTCCACCTCGAGAACAACAACGCCAACTCCGCCACCATGATCGACAACCTCGCCAACCTCGGCCTCAGACAACTCGTCACCGCACCCACCCACGCAGCGGGCCACATGCTGGACACAATCTTCTCCACAGGCACCCACGTCGCCTTCGACCAAACCATTGAACTCCACTGGACCGACCACTGCTGCATCCATTTCGCCTTCAAGAAACCAACCACGCACCACCGCACCCAACAGCTGCCTCACCGCCGCTGAAGCAAAGTCACTGAGGACCAGCTGATCACCACCCTTGCCCAGAATCCACCCACTGACCCCACCAACCCAGACGCCGCAGCCTGCAACCTCAGACAATGGATCGACGACTGCGCCAACACCCTCACCCCGTTTAAGAAACCCTCCAACAACCTCGCCAGCAAGCGAGCCACCTGGTTCACCGACGAGCTCACGACCTCCAAACGAGCATGCCGGAAACTGGAGAAAATATGGCTCCACGAACGCACACCGGACAACCACGCAGCCCACAAGTACGCCACCTGCAGACATCACCACCTCATCAGATTAGCCAACAGATCCTCCTTCAAAGACCGCTTGGATAACAACGCACATGACAGCAAAGGGCTCTTCAGCATCGTAAAGGAACTCTCCAACCCCAGCACCATTTTCTTCCTCCGCAAGATCGCTGACATCCACGACAGCTTCAACACCACAACCGCACCAACTTACGCCAGACTCTACCTCCCCTGTGAACACCACCAGCGCCATCCGCCTGACCTCCTGGTCCAACGTCAATGACGACGAGACACGCAAGGTCATGAACTCCATCCACTCAGGATCTCTCCGTCAGACCCGTACCCACCCTACGTATTCAACAAAGCAGATGCAGCCATCGCACCCCAACTACGGAAGGTCATCAACATCTCCTTTGAAACAGCGACATTCCCGGAAAGCTGGAAGCACGCCGAAATCAACGCCCTCCTCAAGAAGCCCAAGGCGGACCTCAAGAGCTTCCGGACCATCTCCCTTCTCCCGTTCCCGGCAAAGGTCATCGAGAAAATCGTCAACAGACAATTGACCCGCCACCTGGAAGACAACAACATCTTGCACCCGTCCCAGTCCGAATTCAGACGAAACCACAGCACCGAGACAGCCCTCATTGCAGCCACAGACGACATCAGGCGCCAAATAGGCAACGGCGAAACATCAGCCCTCATCCTCCTGGACCTGTCAGCCGCCTTCGACGCGGTCTGCCATCGCACTCTAAAGACATGCCTCCTAGAAGCCGGAATCCAAAAGAAGGCCCTTGACTGGACCACGTCCTTCCTCTCCGGCAGAACCCAGAGCGTCCGCCTCCCACCCTTACGATCCGAAGTCACTTACATCATCTGCGGTGTCCCCCAGTGATCATCCCTCAGCCCGACACTGTTCAAAATCTACATGGCCCCCCTCGCACAAGTTATGTTATATGGGGATTTGTAGCGCACACAATTACTCGGGAGTATCCTGGCATGAAATGGGCTACAGACATACAGATGTAAAGGGCTAGAAGGCCCGTTTGAAAAGATGAGTTTTAAGAAGTTTCTTAAAACAGCGGAAGTCCTGTATGTGGCGTAGCGAGACAGGAAGGCTGTTCCACAGAATTACTACTTTGACTGAAAGGGACTGACCCCCATCCTAGAGCGGCGAAAGCGGGGGGACCCATCAAGCGAAGAAAAGCAGATCATACAGCACGGCGGGAGGTGTAGAAACGCACCCGTTTCTTGATGTAGGAGGCGCTTACATCGTACAAAGCTCTGTGAGCTAAAGTAAGGGCCTTGAATTGCACCCACTGGACCACAGGCAGCCAATGAAGGCCGCTCAGATGTGATTTAATACTAGATCTCTTAGAGATGTTAAATAAGAGTCTAGCCGCCGCGTTCTGGATCAATTGCAGTTTATTCACCAGGAAACCCGGGATGCCCAGAAAGAGCACATTCGCGTAATCCAAACGGGTGAGGATAAGTGCCCGAGCCACCATTTCCTTGGCTGGAAGTGGCCCACCATCACAGCCTCAACATCATCTCCTACGCCGACGACACCCAGCTCATCCTCTCCCCCACCAAAGACCCACACACCGCCAAAACCAACCTCCACGAGGGAATGAAGGCCGTCACCGACTGGATGAGGAACAGCCGTCTGAAGCTGAACTCGGCAAGACGGAGGTACTCATCCTCAGACCCACCCCCTCAGCCTGGGACGACTCCCGGTGGCCGACGACAATGGGAACCGCACCAACACTCACCGACTATGCACGCAATCTAGGATTCATCCTCGACCCCTCCCTCTCCATGGCTAAGCAGGTCAATGCCGTCTCCTCCTCTTGCTACAACACCCTCGGCATGCTCCGCAGGACCTACAAGTGGATCCCGACCGAAACAAGAAGAACTGTGACACAGGCCCTCGTCAGCAGTAGATTGTACTATAACAACGCACTCTATGCATGAATCCCAACCAAACACCTACGACAACTACAACGCATCCAAAACGCCTGCGCCCGACTGATCGTCAACGTTCCCCACCGCAGCCACATCACCCCTCACCTGAGAGACCTGCACTAGCTCCCCATCGACAAGAGGATCACCTTCAAGCTCCTCACCCACGCACACAAAGCACTCCACAACGCCGGACCAGACTACCTGAACAGCAGACTCAGCTTCTACAACCCCTCCCGCCAGCCCCGCTCTGCCAGCCTCGCCCTCGCCGCTGTCCCCCACATCCAAAGAATGACCTCCTGCGGCAGATCCTTCTCCTACCTCGCCACCAAGACCTGGAACACCCTACCTACCCACATACGGCAGACCCAAGACCTACTCGCCTTCAGAAGACTCCTCAAGACCTGGCTCTTCGAGCAGTAGCATCAACCCCTCCCCTCAGCGCCTTGAGACCCTCACGGGTAAGTAGCGCGCTCTACAAGTACTCTGATTGATTATTGCCTCTTCATTACATCCATGTGGATTCTCTAACCCTTTTCTCATACTTATTTATTTATGATTTAATGAAGCACTGATTAGGTCTTTGGTTGGTGTTCAGTATTTCAAATCTAGGTACATATTCACATAATGTATTGGTATGGACAGTGGAGAGGTGTGATGCAGCAGCCAGGGCAGCTGACTTCGGAGCACGGGGCTCACAGTTCTATCCCCGACTCCGGCGGCAGCTCAGCACCATGTCACTCTGGTTAATAGCTCACTTAATTTCCACGACAGCCCCCTGCGCCTTAAGACCCATAAGGGTGAGTAGTTTGCGCTTTACAAATACGGATATACATATCTTTACATTTATATTCAGAATGCTATTGTGTATCAGTAGCAGCACATTGTTTCTTGTCACCCTTCTTACGGATTCTTCTATGTCTGTATATAAGACTACAATGAGGATGTGAAGAATATCCCAGGTCTTGCCCAGTAACAGCTTCCGGAGGTCACTTCTAATGGGCAAGAATGGTAGTGGACATGTGGACCCGGTCTACATTGGTCACAGAGGTGCATTTATTTTCCCTCATTCTCCTTCCCTTTGTCCAAGATTTACCCACTTCGGTAGTTCGTAACTAGCAGATATCTTAGTGCTAACCTGACTACCTATCTTTTAAGCAGCTTCGTTTACACTGTAAAATGATGAGCTAATATTTGTTTTTGATTTAAAGACATTTCACTGGATATGGTGCTACATTGGCTGAGGTCTGTTAAAAACTCTTCAAGTCCCACTTGTTCTGTGTGTATTTTCTTCTCTTGGACTGGATAGAACTTTAGACTGATGCTTGTCCTCTCTGGTTCAGACAGATGGTCTTCCTGCCCTGGGTTAGCATCTCCAGGGCATTCTTCATATACCATTAGAGCAGCAGGAAATGTATTTAGAGAAACTGCTTTCACATTCTTTATTTTACTGTAATCCAAGTTCCTCACCACATCTTTTTTCTACATACTTCTCTCTTGTTGGAGCTCTGAAGCAACTTTACTTCTTTAGCATCAGTCCTTTAATAGTTTTCATTTATTTGCTTATTACTGATCACCATTTTATCTTCTACGCCCACTCTTCAATAACCTGTGGATTTAAAACCAGAGATTGTTAAATAATGAAAACTGGAACAAAGGAATAACATTTATTAGCTAATACAGACATCCAGAGTCTGAGTTCATTTTGGGCGAGGGACGAGAGGGCTCTAGGCATTCTCGAGATAGAAAGCTTGAGAACACTGGAACACTAGATTGAGGAGGTCTAAAGATGGAAATTCTGATGAACAGTTTTGTGCACATCAGTAATAATCAGTAAGCTATTCAAGTGTCTGATCAAAACTTCCTCCCACTCACAATGCGGTATACCACTCTGCACAACTCACCAAACCAGGCAAGCAATATCTCAAAGAACAAGCATCCCCACCCTCATAAGAGTCTCCCCTTCCCAGCACCACAAACAATGTTACTTCTACCGGGCAAGCATGTGTTAACAACTCAAGAGTCGACAATAGAAAAGATAAGACAAGAATTTTGGAATATCATTGCCAACCTTAAGCTGGCAGTTGAATTTACTACGGCTCAACCACCACAAACACACAGTATCAAGCACACCTAGATGGATCTCTATGCCTTTGCCAAACACAACTATACGCCTCAACAGGACAACAAACCAGATGTTAGAGGTGGACATTGATGACCTATGCCAATCTTACATAACATACCCTCACCACACAGAAACAACTTATAAAATATACACATTATAGCTATAAATACTTCTCTGGAGCAACGAATCATCATAGCTTCTACTATAAACATCTCAAAAGTAAGACAGATCACCTTCATTCCAGGTAATCAAGACAGAAAAAGAGAGCCTAAAAAGTCACTGAAAAGCTTACTGCACAACTGCAATCAGCAGCTAAATATGCCAAAGACATAGCCAACCCCATCCCGTCACATAATCTAGACCAGTGGAGTGGAATTTAATAAAATATCTACTTGTCCAAGGGGCAGGTTGCTCCATAAGTCTACTTGTCCTGTACCAAAATCCATCTGTCCATTTAGAGCTATGAAGTGTGGTGACAAATTATGGCAGCAATCTCCTTATATAAGAGCTCCGATATAGCCTCTCTGATTATGCCAGGGCTCATACCAGGGTAGTGTTTGAATACTTGCGTCCTCTTATGTTGCCACGTTTCTGCAGATCTACATACTGGGGCTGAAGGTAGTGGTAAGCAATAGTTCCAGGGTTAGAATGCCCTTTTGAGTCTGTGCAAACCTACTAACTTGCATATTTTAAGGGTTTTCAACAACTCATCTCTGATATTTTCCCATACTGAGAAATGTTGGAAATTTACTCCTTACAATGGCAGACGTAAACCTTCTTCCAGAGTTGTGGAAAAAAGTGGTTGACAGGAAACTGAACTTGCAAACACTCAGATGTTCGCATGAGCAAAGATACACATGCATATTTGCTCATGACAAAATTCAGTTCACAAGTATTTTCTAGGGGTACTATTTTTTGTCCTACTGTAAGTGCTTGGGAATTTATGAAAGCCGTATAGCTGCAATTAATGCAAAGGACATAGACTTCCTTTAATAATTGAGCCCCTAATTTGGTCTGGTGTTGACCATGACGCTTTGCGTTTATTAAAATGTTGTCTCTCTCTCTCTGTATCGGCTGGCTTCACTGTGAGTGACAGCATTCTGCTTTCACAAGGAGCATATCGAGACACAGTAGTTTTGCTCAATGCCAGTAAGAGTACTCTTGCAGGAGTCCCTCAAACCCAACCATCCAGATATAGAATCATTTTTTAACCTTAATTTCTCAAAAACTACTGAATGAATTTACATTAAATCAAAGGGTTTTGTTGGATTTCGATATCTGAGAAGATGATGAACTTAAAGAATCGATCTCATTATTCCTCAGGTTTTCTAGTTTTCCTGAGTACTAGCAATCTTTTTTGGAGGAACGGAAGGCCTAACTGGGCAATCTCTTGCAAAATGTCCTCCTTTTCCACAGTACAGGCATAGAATGTTTTTACGTCTTCTTGATTTTTCTTCCTCTGATATAGGACCTCTCACGCCGCCAATTTGCATGGGCTCTGGCATATCTTTAGATTCTTTTTTGTCTGTTCTCTGTATGACATACTTTGGAACCCCTGCTCGAGATTTTTCTCCTCTTCTTTCTTGTAATCGATGATTTAATTTCACAGTGAGTTCAATGAACGAAGGACAGTCCTCAGGTGGATTAACTATCTGAGATAATATATCCTTTAACTCATCGGATAGTCCTCTGTAATACAAGGATGTTTGCTTGTCTTCAGGCCAATACGTTTCTGCCAGTAATCTATTAAATTGCGTGATATACGTGAGAAGATCTTTAGACACCTGCTTTAAATTAAGAAGGGCTTTGTCACCAGCCTGCATGTATGTATGTTTGGCAAAGAGACTTCTCAGCTTCTCTTGAAAAGTGTTATAATCATATAACAATGGATCATTAGTTTCCACAAGAGGTACTGCCCATTCGGCTGCATTCCCAGCTAAATATGAAATAACAAATGCTACCTTCGCAGCATCATCAGGGAAAGCAGCAGCTTTGCACATAAACTGGAGGTGGCATTGAGTCATGAAACTATTGAACTTAGAGCTGTCCCCTGTGAACCTTTCTGGCATTGCTAATGGGACTTGACTAGGGGTATGAACAGTAACCTGAACAGGAGGTATAGCACCGGTGTCACCAGATGGGACACTTGCAGAAGAGGTCGGAACAGAAAAATAAGCCGGTTGAATATAGTTTCTCCTTCCCTTGGGAATTGCACCCAACTCTCCAGTTGCCCCTAGCTCTTGTGATTTTAATTGGGTGACTTCGGCCTGTAATTTTATATTCTCTGCACGTAACTGAGCTACTTCATGTTGCAACTCAAGTAACACTATAGATAGGTCTTCCATTGTAGGGGTTTGACTAGATAGGAGGGATGCCTGGTCGGAAGGACTGAGGGTCTTATCAATATTCATCTTCGCTCGGGTGGAATGATTTCGTGGGCTTGGCTTTCTGTCAGGGTTCCCCCCAATGGTGAGGAGACAATTAACACAGAAGCAAAGATGAAAGTCCCCCACACTTCCAAACGGCAATGACAAGAGTGGGATATAAACACACTCAATGCCGACTGCTCCCAAAAAGTGTGTGGGGAATAATCCAAGGAGTGTGCCAACTCTCCCCCAGCTGGACGTTGTAGCTGCAGTCTTGAAGTCAGGAGAAAGCTGTAACAAATATATACATATGCGTCTAAACTTCAAATATAACCTCCAAAACTTACATACATGTGTTCAACATGAACCCAGGATAGTGAGCGTCTGATCTTGAGTGAAGAGAGATCAGGATTACTCCAGAGAGGCAATGCGCCAGGTAGGAACGGAGTGACACCTGGCTAAATAGCAACAGAAATGAAAGACGCCCTCACAACCAGGGGAAGTCTTACCGGCTATGCACAAAACTCAGCGTGGTAAGAACATGAACTAGCCAGAGAGGCCACCCAGTCCTGCTCGTAAACTAAAGACGGAGCAGACCGGGAATACAAGAAACACAGATGAAAAACTCCGTCCCACTTATGGAGCTAAAGACAAAATGGAACGGAATACACACACCACGTCCGACTCATAACCTTAAGACAGAGCGGAACGGGTGTACACCAAACACGTGCACAAATGAGAAGCCCCGTCCGACCCCTAAACTGAAGACAGAGTGGTACGAGGCTCTCAAATGGACAGAATGACACGGACTTACAAAAGACACAATGGAGTGCCGTCCGACTCTTAAGCTGAAGACGGAGCGGAACAAGCACTTCACGGGACAGACAAACACAAAGACTTTACTCACGAACACCATTTAGACAATACCAGGTGGAGGTGATTGAGGAAAAATCAGGGGAAGGCGGAATACGGAAGTGCAGGATAGCGGGCAAGACACCCCGCCCCTCAAGGGAGGGGGAGGAAATCAGGGGAAAAATAGGTAGACAGGAAGATACCAAGGATCTATCCACCAAACGAATGGCCAAGGAAAAATATCAGGAACTCGAGCAGGAAGGAAACCAGGAAACAAGGCTTCGGCAGCTTCTACGAAGCACGAAGAGCGAACGCTGGTCAAAGAGGGCGTGGTCACGTCACAATCAGTAAGCCAAGCGGGGATTCCCGTGAGAGACGTCCTTTTCAGTTCCTTAGGAATCCTCTCCAAATTACAGGACAGGGCACAAGGAAACACAAGGAGCTCTATTAGGGGATATCTAAAAACATGCAATTCTGGTTAAAATGGAACACAATGCTGAACACATGCTACAGAGGGTCTGTGAATCCGACCAACCCTAACAGTTGGTGCCTGTTTCCACAGGATGGTCACTCCTTGACCACGAGGGAGATGTCTTCCGTCTTCCAGCCGAAATGGAACGTCGAAGGTCCAGGATATGTCTTTCAAAGATTCGTCCAGGGTAATCTAAAGTCCTAGGGACACAGCTCCTATACTTATACCAAGTTAAGGTGTGGGATTACCTGGGAGGTCTGTCCTATGGGTGGACCTGGGAAGGGGGTGGTTACACCCCTTTCCCTTTGTCTAGTTTCGCGCCAGAGCGGGGCTGGAGTGCCCCAGCAACTGGTTTAAACTGGGCTATGCATGTAGCACCTAGTGTGCCCCAGGCAGTGTCTGTAAAATGCATTCTGAATGCAGCCCTCCCTGCCCCAATACACTACAGCCTGTCTGGGGAGACACCTCTCTGGACAGGAAACCTATTGTCCAGGCCTCCCCTGCCTGAGTTTCATCCAGCAGCAGGAGGTCAGACTCGTGTCTGTGGCAGCAGCATCCATTTTGTGACGCTGAGGCTCTGTTTAAATCTAACCGGGTTTACCAGTAACTACATGTCTTCTCCCTCTAGAAGGGTGGAATGCTACCCCCTACGCCAGGACTGGCGCAGGGTGGTAGTATTCTAAAGTGTTTGACAGCTTACACAACATGTTTTGATACAGCCAAACCGAAGTTAGCATTAACCGCGAGGATTATAATGCACTTAAGAGTATATGGTATGGCTATATCATAGAACAGGTATAGGGAGATGGTTCCAAAAGCTGGAGAGGGGCTCAGCTCATGCTAGGGCACCCTCTCAAATAAAACCAAGTACTCTGCCTCCAGGATTGTTAAGGCCTGTCATAGAAGTGACTTATAGGTGCATATGTGTCTATATATAAGGTAGATATAGATATACTATATCTAAGTAAGAGGTGATTGCACCACCTTACCCAGGCTGTGTGAACAGACCTGTGGTGTCAGTTTGGATGGCCTGCCAGGGGTGGCATAATACATGCTGCAGCCCCTGGTAGGCCTTGGATGCACCTATGCCCTGGGTACCTATGGTACACTATACAGGGGCTCACAAAGGTGACCCAATACCCAATCTGGTATGTACCTAAAGTACATGGTATCAATTTAGAGAGAGAACAGCTAGGCTGTGGCCTTGATTAGCAGGGCCACGGCCAGTCTCGAGTCGAAAAACCAGAAAATCACAGCAAATAGTGGGGGTGACCATAGGAAGCAGAACCTACTCTCCTACACAGTCCCTGTGCAGACATACAAGGCCAGGAAACAACAGCAACTGACTAGCCTACGGGCAGAAGCTCTTTATGTACACACAATGGAGATGGAGCATTCGCTGCAGTAGAGAAAAGGAAAAATAGAAACAAACACATAGGAAAATAAACACCTACCAAACAGAAAGTGAAGGGAGAATTGAGAGTGAAAGCACAGTGAATGGAGATCGAGGGTGAAGAATGCCTTATAAAGGAAATCGAAGTTTTAAACAAGCTGTACATAATGATATTACAACAGAGAGGTTTTAAACAGAGGGACACAAAGAACAGAGCAGATTCATTTTTAGAGACAGGACACAACACTCTTGGCAAAGGTAGCAAGTTATCCATAGTTATAAATGCCAAGTTTCAAAGGTCCTGGCGTGAATTGCTGTCCCAATTCTGTTTTTTCTTTTCATTCTAGGAGTTATGGTCTTGAAGAAAAAGGACAATGCAAGTAGAGATGTACAGTTCATGGTTGAAAAAGATTCCAAGGAATTTTTTGTCAACCATTTCTCTGTTTTGGAGGCAATGATGCCGTTACATTTTTTCTCTAGTTCTTTTGGGATTTTAATGTGTATTATGGTATTGTCAGCATACGTGGTAGCCACTGCTGGTGTTGTCGAGGATAGAAGTGAGTCGAGCCATTGTAGGTGGTGAATAGAGTTTGTCTGAGAGATGAACCCTCAGAAACATCACTGGTCATTGCAGTTAGTTAAATGCGATCTGAGCCACTGGAATCAAACACATTTGAGCCCAAAAGAGGTCTAAATCTGACAAGAGAGAATGATGTGGTTGTCAGTCAGTCAGTCAGTCAATCCACTTTATTTGATTAGTTAAAATCATAAAAGTACAGAAACAAACCACAAACAAACAATATTACAAGTAATTTAACATCATGATTAAAATACACAGGCAATTTTCAATTCATTAAATAAAACATTATCACCGGGTCGCACCCCTTGTCCTAATAAAATAACGATGAGCCGCCTTACAATCTTACTTATGAAGAAATCATCTTCAAATTTCTCTTGTTCTTTAGCCTCACCACCGCTACTAAAAAAGATGCAATGTTGAAAATATCCCCATGGTTACACATAGACTGTAAAAAAACAAGAGCTGGTCTAACCTGAGTGAAACCCTTTCCTCTCAGAATAGGAACCAGAAATCTCATACGAATATTGGAATAAAAGTCACAGAACATCATAAAATGTAAGGTGTCCTGGGTTGAGAAATTATCACATTGGCAGGGTTCAGCGTCAACAGGGTTACACCATTCCCGATAATCCCCCAATGTGAGATGAATCAAGTTAAAACGGAGCCTAGTTAGGAGCCAACGATGGTAAGGATTGTTAACAATTGATAAACAAGGTTCGATGTTAATTGATGTTTTTAACAGGTAATAGGCCCTAACTAGAGGTTTCCATAGCTCCTGTTCTTTTGGCCCCATCATCAAAACTTTATTAAAATTCAGTTTTACCCACAACACATCCTCCTTCCTGATCTTATCAGGTTCCTCATAAAGTTCTGGCCGTCCTATTTTAAACAACATACATTTGACATAAAACAGCCATTTGATTTTTAAGGTCTTATCTCATTTAACACAGTCCTGTAAAATCATATTGTTTAGGGTTAAGTCAGGGTTCAGCCAAGTTTTGAGCCAGCAAAGCAACGGTGCTGTATTCAAAATATCAGTGACATAGCCTAGCCCTAACTCCTGGTGAATAGCATATGTTGGGGTAGATTGTGGTACAGACAGAAGACTCCAAAGGAATTTATTTTCAGCTATCTGTATCCCAGCCTGATCTTTATAGCCCCAGATGGAGGATCCATAGGCCGCAATGGCCAAGCGCTTTATAAACTTTTAGAATAGCCTCTATTGGCCTGGCTCCCAAACGCTGTGCAAACCCTACAAGCGACGAGAAAGCTCGTATAACTGCATTCTTTTTAACTTTTTGTTGCGGGACCCAGGATGACCTATTGTCAAATAGCACTCCCAAGTAAGTGAAAGAGGACACAGGGGAAACTTCGACTCCATTACAATAACATGTTTTTCTAGCTCTGTGGCCTTCTGTCATGGTGTGTGACTTTCCGTTATTCACGATTAAGTCCAGTAAGTGCAAAAACGTCCCGAAAGCATCTAGGAGCCGCTGAAGGCCCACCGCAGTTTGGGCTAAAAGTACAGAGTCATCTGCGTATAGGAGTACAGGGATAAAACAGTCTCCCACACGCGGAATAACCAAAGCCGCCTCCACAACCATTTTGTCCAGATCACTAATATAAAGGGTAAAAAGTAGGGGCGCTAAAATACATCCCTGTCGGACGCCCCTGCCAGAGTTAAAAGATCTGGTGCAATCACCAGCCTGGGTTATCCTGACCGAAGCTGTAAGATCTTGATGAAGGTTAGCTTAAAAAAAAACTAGACAGGGGCCAAGACACTTTCCAATAAAATATTCCAGAGCTTTGACCTGTTGACCAAGTCAAACGCGCTGGACAAATCCATAAGAGCCATCTTCAGGCAGCCCTCCTTGGCCATAGTGTATTTGCCTATTAATAAATGCAAATGTAAGCACTGGTCCATGGTGCTCCTCCCACATCTAAAACCATATTGCATATTAGACAAGATCCCCCTCTCATGTATCCACTCTGTGATTTGTTAAAATTACCTTTCCTAGAATTTTCACAGAGGAATCAATAAGAGATATCGGCCTATAACACCGAGGATCCCCTTGCTGCCCCTTTTTGAAGATGGGGATAATTGATTTTGACCAGGAGGCTGGGATACCAGCTGTGCCCACAGCACTAAAGACGTTAGCAAGAATTTTAGCCCAGAAATGAGGGTTGCTTTTATAGAGGTCTGCCGGTACACCATCTGGTCCCGGCGCTTTATTACTAGCAGTGTCTCTTATGGCTTTCTCAATTTCCCCCTCATTAAACTCAAGCGTGGTACTATCTTGATGAAATGAGGACCAGGGAATACATTCAGAGGTCCCCCTCGCCTCATAAATCGCTTCAAAGTGAGAAAGCCATTGCGCTTCTGTAATATTACACTCCTGTTCCTCATCATCCCCCCCCACCAAAAAAGGGGGTGTTTATAATAGTCCAGAACCTGGAACTATCCCTTAACACCTACACGGACAACAGTGAATTCCACACCTCATCCTTGATTTCTTTTTTCCGACTGTGCAGTACTAGCTTATACTACTTCCTCCTCGCGGCTATCAAATCCCTATCCCGAGGTTGTTTTTTCAAGGCTAACATTAGAGAGCAGTGAGCTTGTGAGCATTTTTCGTCAAACCACTTAGGGCCACACTTGGATCTCATTTGAGATTTTATACTTAAATCACGGCCTATCTGAGTGCAAATTCCCTCAAAAGCTCCAAGTACCTCATTCTTGGTGCTTAGAGGGTCAGTGCAAATAGCAAAACTATCGGTGCATTTCTCACATAGGCCCTTTAAAAAGATATCTGGAGTTACATTGGCCCATCTAAGCCTCCTCCCCTGGTCACAGGGTAGCACCTTATTTGGAACCCAGTTCCTGCCACCTTTGCTCAGGAGAATAATAATAATAATAATAATAATAGGGAAGCTTGTAAAGCGCATGGTTACGCTAAAAGCATGTCCCCGCGCTAAAAACTGAAAATACCTCCAAGCAGAAGTAAGGTGAGAGCTCTATTTTCTTGCAAACAGGTAAGTTTTTAAGTGTCACAGGTAATATCTAGGATAAGGATAACCGGATTATGATCGCTCAAAGGAGACTCCTGAGCATTATAGTAAATAACCTTATTCAGTAACGAGGGGGACATAAAAATATAATCTATAATAGTATTACTAGCCTTGGCTTTAAATGTGGGGCACCGATCTTGAGGGTTGACAAAACTAGCTTCAAAAAGATCAACATCAGTTAAAAGGGACTCAAGACCCTCGCCCCGTGTAGTGTGCTCAAAATGTGGGATCTTGGCAAAATAAAACCATGCGGATCATCTAATGAACAATGTAAATCACACAAATGTGTGTTAAAATCACCCATTAATAAAACATAAAAGGAAGTGGATGGCTTTAACTTATAATCAGTAATAAAACGATTCAAAGTACTTAAGTGTTGATTTACATAGTCGGACTCCCCCGAGTTGTCAATATTCACTAACAAGAGCTTTGGGAAATTTTGCTTACTAAGCCCCAGTATCAGGAAGAGTCTAGCTCTAACCTTTTTACAGAGCCTCTTAAGTCCAAAGAAAAGAGTAGCAAGAAACCACCTTGTGCCCTACCGCTGAAGCTGGACATGCAAGAAGAAAGTATGAACTAAAGCCGTCCAACCATAAGCTATCCCCCCTATACCAGGTCTCCTTGAGGGCAATTATATCATATGTTTATATAAAGGATAGCCAATTATGGTCGTCTCTCTTGGATCGTAATCCAGCTTAAAATTCTGCATTCGTGGGTGTAATCACCAACTTGTTCAACTCTACACTGGTTGACAGAACATGGGACAAAAAAGCGGGCGACACTGCCAATATTAGTACCCTTCAGATATAATGGGATGTGGTTGTCTGTATATAAAGCTGCGAACAGGACTAGGAGGATCAATATGCAGCTTTTACTGTGGTCCCTGGCAGAGAGGGATGCTTACCAGAGGTTCAATAGGATAGTTTTAATACTTTTTTGGTGCCTGATGACTGGCTAGAAGTCACTAAGACACTTCCAGGATTTAGTAATACTGATGCAAGCCAGAAATCAGTCTATAATTGGCAAGGACATTCAGGTCACTGGCAGGTGTCTTTACAAGAGGTGTTATTATAATAGCATGTATGTCTGGGATGTTTCCTATCAAGAGAGATGTTTTTACAAATATGGTGATTGTCACGGAGGCATATTGGTCAGGTTAAATGGTTTTGGCACTGCAGGCTTTTGAACAGGTGGTAATAGGTTTTAGTTTGTTGATGATTTTATTTACAAATGTTTTCAACTAGTGTGGCAAAGGAATCCCAGAAGGGGCTTCGGTCTGCAAAGACAATGATCTCATTCTGGCGGATATGGGACATTTATATTAGAGAGCATATTAATGATCTTGCTATTGGAAAACTTCACGTCAAATATGTAAAACCAGGATCTGAGGTATATTTCTTTCCCCAAACGTCCATCAGAACATGGGTGGAGCCTAGATCCAGCAGAGACTGAAGAGCCTTAGATGTAAGACCTTTATACTTTCTAGGGCCCGTGTCTACCGAATCCACATTCAAATTGATATTGAAATCCCCACACATGATAAGTGGAGTGGCCACAATGATAACTCAGAGTTTAACCACACAAACACCGCTGGGTCATCTAAGACTGGCCCATATACTGAACATAGTGTAAAACCCTCTTTGGGGAACTGACACTGAGCGATGACCCAGAGCCCTTTTTTGTCTACCCAAACCCTTGGGAACATGCCTCCGCCTTTTCATGCCATAATTGCAACCCCCGTTTACGTGCTCCTTGTGAAGTACTACCGACCACTTGGTACCCTAAACACTCCAACAGTGTCTTCCTAGGACCCTCAATGTGTGTCTCTTTCACACATGATGCCTTTCTTGAGATAAAGCATATCAAGGGCTACCCTACGCCTTTTCATGGGATCATTTAACCCATAAATGTTAATAGTTGCAATCTGCAAATAAATTCATAATTTGTGAAAAGCTAATTGCCACCCCCCTTCTGCATGACTGTCCCTGTCTACTTTGATGATCTCCCCTGCCCCTACCCTACCCCACCCCTCCCCCAACCCACCCCACCCTAAGGCACTCACCCCCTGACCACCTCCACCACAAACGAGCAAATAGGTCAGATCTGACCCTGCTAATGCTACCCACTCCACCTTCCCCGAAGTGCCCACAGGCTCCAACCCTCATGTAAAAACCAGGGCAGAAAAAAAGACAAACGAAGGAAAATAAAAATTCGGTGGTAAAGATAATATAAGTAAGAAGAAGAAAAAAAAAGAGCCCCCTTCTTAAAGTCCATAGACTGCCGGCTGCAGAAATCCTTACAGAGTTAATATTATGGGAAAAGTTTCATTCTAATCCTAGCACTCTGGACCCTCCTTTGATCTCCTTCAGATACCCTTGAGCCTTCATTTCAGACGTACAAATCTGCGTCATCCCATTACAGAGGACTTTAAGACGGGCTGGATTTAATAGATATGCTTCACTACCTAGTCCCTGAAAGGATTAAATCAGCTGGCGTAGTCACCATCGCCTTTCCACAGTAGTGTGGCAAAAGTCTGGGTTGACAAAGAACGTATGCACCTCATTGGTGTGCTTGCCTTCTGCTTATTGAATATGGCTTACCGGAGTAGGAAGTTATCAAAGAAAAATAAAACTGCCAGAGGCCATTCAGGTTGTTCTGCCACTTGGTTTTTTCTTGGCGTCATAAAACAATGAGCTTGCTGCACTTCAGCGTCCCAGTTCCACTGAGGTAAGTCAGGAAAAACTCTCTTTAGAAGTCTCACCATAATACATCTATCACTCCCCTCAACGTTTTCTGCTAGACCCAGAAACCTTAGATTGCTTCAGTGCTCTCGGTTCTCGTATTCCTCAAGTTCCCACATTACATCCGTCAAGTGTGACTAATGTGCCTTCTTATGCTTTTAGAGTTTCCTGCCTTTCCCCTCTGTTACTCTGGCCCCTTCCTCCACAAGGGTCACCCTCTCCTTCATTTCTGAGCAAGTTTTACTGGTTTTCCAAATTGACCCTTGCATTTTTTGGGGCCTAGTGGGCCCAATGATTTTCCAAACGGACCTCCCCTTGCATTTGCTTTAAGGCGGAGTAAATATGTTCAATAGAGGGAGGTCTTTTGGATCAGGGAAGTTACCAGAGCCGACTTGTGTTAAGCTTTTTCCTCGCCCGTCCTCACTGTAAACCTGATGGGTAGTAGAATAGTCCCATCTTAGTTTGCCGGCAGTGCTGGTATCCGTGTCTTGGCCGGTTCAGCTTGTTCTGGTCTTCTTTCTCCATTTTTGGGTTTTTGTCGGGGACTACCCCCAGGACTGACTGATTAGCATCAGTCCATAATTATTCAGCTCCACATAAAGTTTAGACAAGGCTAGACTATTTTTATTTATTTCCCTAAATCTTTTGCAGGGTAGCCGAATGGAGAAATATCCCATGGTCATGTCAGACCATAACCCGTTGGTCCCTCATCTAGATAAGTTAGGTCAGTCGTGGGGTTGGTCTTTTGAACGGGCTATTTCAGTTTTTTTGTAAAAAAAACATGGGTAGTGCTCCCGATGCCTTCAAGGATGGGGTTCGAGGCAAGACTGACTGGTACAGCTGGGCCTGTCAAAGCAGAGAAACTCCTCTGGGTGACCTCTATAAAAGGCTGTCACTCACAGAAGCTATGTTGAGGGAAACAGTGGCCTTGGGTATGGAGATTCAGACGGCACAGCTGAAAGTGGCTGTGGCTAAAGCAGCAAAAGTGAGTCCTTGGACAAAGCAGGCCGCAGACAAATTTCTGGCACAGAAATATAAATCTTACAAATATAGTGAGGGGTGGGTCATCTCTTGGCGGTGTGGATTAGGCAGCAAATAACCCAGTCCCATATTCAGGAAGTTCAAGATCTTGTGTCAGGAATAGTCTCGGATCCAGAAGGAATAAAGGCTGCCTTTTAGAGATTTCACCAAAGGTATATACCAAGGATGTGGGAGGGGAGTCTGAAGACTTGATAAGATATCTGAACTCTGTGGTGATGGGGAATATAGGAGAGGAAGACTAGGAATATTTAGGTCAACCAATCACTGTGGAAGAAATCGAGTTAGCAACCTCCGCCCTTGCAGCTGGGAAGGCAGATGGAACGGAACTCATTTCGGGAGAGTTCTAGAAGATTTTGTCCCCCTGCCTCAATAAGTACCTGCGGGAACTTTTGCTGATAGCACAGGGAGGGGAGGCGTCACATGGGTCTTGGGCCTTAATAAATATTGTGGTATTCCCAAAATAAGGGAAATCTCCATTAGAACTAGGCTCATACCAGTCGATTACCCTAATGAACAGTGACTCTAAAATCTACTCCAAGATCTTGGCTACAAGGCTGTCTGGAACAATTAGCAAAATCGTGTCTGCTTGGCAACACAGCTTTGATCCGGATCGAGGAACAACTGACCACGTCAGGCGGGTAATTACACTTTGACGCAGCGGCAGTGAAGGGAGACTCTATGGCGTCAATGCACTTGGATGTTGAAAAAGCATTTGACAGGGTCTCCTGGCACGGTCTCTGATCAAGCAGATTGGTTTAGGGGCCAGGCTTTAAATTGCCTTGAAAGCATTGTATCAGCAGCTCAAAGCTAGGATTTCCATTATGGAAGGCCAGTCGGAACTTATAAAAAAAAGTGAGGTACTAGACAGGACGTTCCTGCTCAGCAGTTCAGCAGATTTTCTGGATATCCATTAAATAAGGATAAGAACCAAATTGTTAAATAAACTGAAGTAGAATGGGAGGATTGGGGTCTGGTAGAGAGGGCTACCTATTTGGGGGTAAAAATCATACTTGAAGTAGATAAAATTATACAGACAAATTTGGATCGATTAATAAAAAGTACAAGGGTAGAAACTGGCAGAATAAACAACTTATAAATGCCATTAATAGGTAGAATCAATTTGATCAAGATGATTTTTTTTGCCTAAAATACTCTACTTTTTTAGGCCCATCCCTCTTGAAGTAGGGAACCAATGGTTTAAGGTTATTGATAGAACGATCTCTCGATGTTTGTGGGCTTATACTAGGCCTATAAGGGTGCTGAAATATGTGACCCTCCTGAGAGAGCGCAGGGGGTTAGCGGTACCTAATATAACAATCTACTACTGGGCCATTGCCCTGCAACAGAGATCTATTTTATTGGGGATCAAATGAGAGGCTTATCAAAGTACTAATCCTGCCCAAGCTTCTGATAGGGGATGCGGCATGGGGTGTACTTTGGAGGCAGCTTTAGTATGGATACTGTAAAAGAGTTCGTTTTAAGACCCTCCATTGTTTGTTCAAAATATGGGCCGCGATCCGGAAGAAAGTAGGGCTGGGTGTGCTGAACTTTTACACTGCATTACACAAAAACTTTAATATCCCGGTAATTTCTGGGGACTCTTATAGGAATTGTTTGAGACCCTACGGTACAGGTTTAATCTAGGGCATCACAAGCTTTTTAAAATATCTTCAGCTATGTGATTTTTTTACTGAAAAAAGCAGAGGGGCAAAGGTATTTCTAAGGTTGAACTGGTGGATAGAGTCGATTAGCAAACCCCCCATTGGGAAGCTTTATCAGTTGCCAGATGATATAGAAAAGCTGATAAAGTTGTGGGAAGAGAAGGTTTAAGCAGGAACAGACGTCCTCTCAAGAGTCCAGAAATCTGGCACAGACAATCTTAAGTTTTACCTTTCTCAAGTACAGCATTTTAAAACAGATTGCATGTTGCACTACACTCTGGGGAAAATACCTAAATGGGGTGGAACCAGAAACGAGCATTGTACCTGGTGCCATTCATACGGGACGCGTTTGATACGCTGTTTGCAACCTGCCCAGCCTAAGGTGGCCAGATTGGGGACATTACTGAGTTCCTGGAGGGAAGACTCGGACCAAGTATAGTACAGAGCCCACAACTTACATTACCTGGGATTAGTAAAGAATCAATCAATAGCCAGGCACAGGCATTTGTGTTTATTGAAATGATGGATTTTCGGCTAAGCTTGGCTACGGCATGGCAAGGCCTCTCTACACCATCGATCCAACAATGGATTGCTCGCCTAATGGCTATTTATCATACGGTAGTGGCAGTATATGCAAAAAAAGGAGAGGGGGCAAGGAGGTATGGGTCAAAGGTATGGGCACTCTCTGACGGGTGGGTGGCTACACTAGAAGAGGGATAGTAGAGCACCATTCTATTCACTATAAGATGTGGAAATGTTATGTTATGGGGGAGGAGACAGAATACTATCAGGAGAATAAATGTGTTTCCAGCTGCCTCCTACACAACTGGGTCCTGGATGGAGCGTAACGCAAGAGGGAGGGCGTTCCAGGCAGTCGTTGCCTTCACCGAGAAGGAGCTGCCCCCAATTCTCTGAAACTTAAAATGAGGGACCAAAGCATAGCAAAGGGACGAGGACCGCAGAGAACGTACGGGAACATAAAAAGAGAAACGCCTCTGTAAGTAAAGAGGGCCACAGCCATGAAGGGCACGATGGACCAGAGTTAAAGATTTAAATTTGACTCTATCCAGCATGGGAAGCCAGTGAAGATAACGTAGCTGTTGGCAGATACTGTTTCTAGCCAGAATGCCCAGAAGAAGTCTGGCTGCTGTATTCTGGACCACCTGTAGTTTTTTCATCAGGTACCCAGGAACACCAGCATAAAGGGCATTGGCATGGGAATGGGGGGTCAATTTGGTACATTCTTCTGCAGGTGTCTTCTACGTGGGAAAGATAGTAATATATGTATACATGTTTGATCTGTGTATAAGATGTGACAAGAATTAATCTTAAGAATGGACTGTCCACTTGGAGGGGTGCGTTAAAAGTAAGCTATAAAATATGCAATAAAGATATGTTTAAAAGAAAAAAGGAAACATAAACCTTAGAAGAGGGGCTGTGAACTGTGCTTGATAGAACCAAAGACCTGTTTGAGGAATTATCAACGTCATCTTTTTGAAATTGGAAGTAAACCAGTTTTGCGCTTAGTATAGATGGTTTACAGCCACTGCAATGGGTGTGACAAGTGCTCCTGGCAAAGGGTATATGTTTAACGTTTTTCACTCAGTGTGGGTTCTCTCATGTCGACGGGCGTCCATTTTACAATTCAAGTGTTTCTGAGATTCAGAACAGTGATAAGGATTTGGCACAGTACGCATTCTTTCATGTTCATTGAAATGAATTTTCTGAATAAAGCTTTTCTGGCATTCAAAACACTAATAAACACTTTTCCTTTATAACGTTGACCTTCCAACTGAATCTTTACTTGCCTTCATAACACTCATACATTTATTTTAGCTAGTATAGGCTTTTACATGTGGAGTGAGAATTATTTTATAACTAAAGCTTCTCTGGAATTCAGAGAACTGAAGAGGTTCTTCCCCCATTGTGTGTTCTCTCATGAACAGTAAGGTGACTTTTCACACTGAAGCTTTTCTGGCATTCAAGGCACTGATAAGGTTTTTCCCCAGTGTGAGTTCTCTCATGTAAAGTTAGACTGAGTTTATGGCTGAAGCTTTTCTGGCATTCAAGGCACTGATAAGGTTTTTCCCCAGTGTGAGTTCTCTCATGTAAAGTCAGACTGAGTTTATGGCTGAAGCTTTTCTGGCATTCAAGGCACTGATAAGGTTTTTCCCCAGTGTGAGTTCTCTCATGTAAAGTTAGACTGAGTTTATGGCTGAAGCTTTTCTGGCATTCAAGGCACTGATAAGGTTTTTCCCCAGTGTGAGTTCTCTCATGTAAAGTCAGACTGAGTTTATGGCTGAAGCTTTTCTGGCATTCAAGGCACTGATAAGGTTTTTCCCCAGTGTGAGTTCTCTCATGTAAAGTTAGACTGAGTTTATAACTGAAGCTTTTCTGGCATTCAAGGCACTGATAAGGTTTTTCCCCAGTGTGAGTTCTCTGATGTACAATAAGACTGGTTTTATAACTGAACTTTTTTAGGCATTCAGAGCACTGATAAGGTTTTTGCCCAGTATGGGCTTGTTCATGGTAAGTGAGACCAGCTCTATCAATAAAGTTTTTGTGACATTCAGAGCATGTATATGGTTTCTCCCCAGTGTGAGTTCTCTCATGGAATTTAAGACCACTTTTCGTCCGATATCTTTTCTGGCATTCAGAGCAGTGATATGGTTTTTCTCCAGTGTGGGTTCTCTCATGTTGAGTGAGAAGGTATTTACGACTAAAGTTTTTCGGGCACTCAGAGCACTGATGGGATTTCTGCCCAGTATGGGTTAACTCATGCCGGGTGAGAATGGTTTTCCGACTGAAGGTTTTCTGGCATTCAGAGCACTTATAAGGTTGTTGCCCAGTATGCGTTCTCTCATGTCGAGTGAGATCAAATTTACGTTGGTAACTATTTAGGCATTCAGAGCACTGATACGGTTTCTGTCCAGTGTGAGTGCTCTCATGTTTACGGAGATAGGCTTTTTGAGCGAACCTTTTGTGACATTCAGGACACTGATAAGGTTTCTCTCCAGTGTGAGTTCTCTCATGTTGACTGAGAAGGGTTTTACAATTGAAGCTTCTCAGACATTCAGAGCAATGAAAAGGTTTTTCTCCAGTATGTATTCTCTCATGTCGAGTAAGGCTGCATTTACTTAGGAAACCTTTATAGCATTCAGAGCACGTATGAGGTTTTTCCCCAGTGTGAGTTCTCACATGTTCAGTCAGGTGGTGTTTGCGAATGAAGCGTTTCAGGCATTCAGAGCACTGATGAAGTTTTACCCCAGTGTGAATTTTCTCATGCTGACTGAGTATGGATTGACAACTAAAGCTCTTCTCACATTCAGAGCATGTACGAGACATCTTTTTGATGCTAATATCTCCAAGTTCTGTTTTGTCTTGTATACATTCCATTATGAGATAAGATTTCTTTCCGAAGTTAATATCTCCAAGCTGGGGTTTTTCTAGCAGACACACCATAAGACAATACTAAATCTTATTCAGCATGTGTTTAGCATCATCCACTCAAATGTGCTGCACTTGTCCAACTCAAAATTTGGACATTTATTTAGCCAAAGATCACTTCTCTGTAGAGTTCAGTTTATAACCTCTGTAGGCAACCTAATTCACCCTACAACCTTAATATCAGCAGCCCCTGGTACTTATGGGGAAGCCTCTCATGGGATTATTGCCTCTTCAATACATCCATGTGGATTCTCTAACCCTTATCTCATACTTATTTATTTATGAGTAAATGCAGCACTGATCAGGTCTTTGGTTGGTGTTCAGTATTTCAAAGCTAGGTACATATTCACATAATGTATTGGCATGAACATTCAGAATACTATTGTGTATCAGTAGCAGCACATTGTTTCTGGTCACCCTTCTTACGGATGTCTTATATGTCTGTACATAAGACTACAATGAGGATGTTAAGGATTTTGCAGGTCTTGCCTGGTAACAAATACCTGAGATCACTTCTAATGGGCAAGAATGACAGTGGACATGTGGACCCGGACTACAAGCAATAGGTCATTGGTCACAGAGGTACATTTATTTTCCCTCATTCTTCTTCCCTTTATCCCAGATATACCCACATCGCTAGTTCGTAACTAACAGGTATCTTAGTCCTAACTGGACTACCTGTCTTTTAAGCAGCTTCTTTAACACTGTATAAGTGATGAACAGATATTTGTTTTGGATTTAAAGACAATTCACTGGATATGGTGCTCAAGTGTTCTATTTGCTGAGATCTGTTAAAAACTCTTCAAGTCCCACGTGTTGTGTGTGTATTATCTTCTCTTGGATCGGATAGAACTTTAGACTGATGCGTGTCCTCTTTGGTTCACACAGATGGTCTTCCTGCCCTGGGTTAGCATCTCCAGGGCATTCTTCATATACCATTAGAGCAGCAGGAAATCTATTTAGAGAAACTGCTTTCACATTCTTTATTGTACTCTAATCCAAGTTCCTCACCACATCTTTCTCCTAGATACTTCTCTCTTGTTGGAGCTCTGAAGCAACTTTACTTCATTAGCATCGGTCCTTTAATAGTTTTCAATTATTTGTGTATTACTGATCACCATATTTTCTTCAATGCCCATTCTTCAATCACCTGTGGATTTAAAAACAGATTGTTAAAGAATGCAAACTGGAAGAAAGGAATAACATTTATTAGCGATACAGACATCCAGAGTCTGAGTTCATTTTGAGAGATGGATGAGAGGGATGAGAGGGCTCTAGGCATTTTCGAGATAGAAAGCTTGAGAACACTGGAACACTACGTTGAGGAGGTGTAAAAATGGAAATTCCGATGAACAGTTTGTGCACATCAGTAATCATCAGTAAGCTATTCAAGTCTCTGATCAAAACTTCCTCCCACTCACTGTGCGGTATACCTCTTTGCACAAGTCCCCAAACCAGGCAAGCAATATCTCAAAGAACAAGCATGCACACCCTCATGAGAGTCTCCCCTTCCTAGCACCACAAACAATGCTAGTTCTCCCGGGCAAGCATGTGTGAACAACTTAGAGTCGACAATAGACAAGAATTTTGGAATATCATGGCCAACCTTAAGCTGGCAGTTGAATTAACTACGGCTCAGGAAACTAGGAGACCGCATAGATCTCCAACGACCACAAACACACAGTATTAAGCAGACCTAGACGGATCTCTATGCCTTTGCCAAACACAACTATACGCCTCAACCGGACAACAAACAAGATGTTAGAGGTGGACATTGATAACCTTTGCCAATCTTACATAACATACCCTCACCACACAAAAACAACTTATAAAATACACATTATAGCTATAAATACTACTCTGTAGCAATAAGTCATAGCTTCTACTATAAACCTCTCAAATGTAAGACAGATCACCTTCATCCCAGGTAATCAAGACAGAAAAAAGATAGCCTAAAAAGACACTGAAAAGCTATCTGCACAACTGCAATCAGCAGCTAAAAATGCCAAAGACATAGCCGACCCCATCCCGTCACATAATCTAGACCAGGGGTGTGGAATTTAATAAATTATCTACGTGTCCATGTAGAAGGTTGCTTCAGAAATCTACTTGTCCTGTAAAAAAAAAACACTTGTCCCTTTAGTGCCATGTAGTGTGGTGACAAATTATGGCAGTAATCTCCACATATAAGAGCTCGGATATAGCCTATGGGATTATGCCAGGGCTCATACCATGATAGTGTTTGAATACGTGCGATCCTCTTATGTTGCCACATTTCCGCAGATCTACATACTGGGGCTGAAGGTAGTGGTACACAATAGTTCCACTGTTAGAATGCCCTTTTGAGTCTGTGCAAACCTACTAACTTGGGTGTTTTAAGGTTTTTCAACAACTTTTCTCGGATCTTTTCCTATACTGAGAAATGTTGGAAATTTACTCCTTACAATGGCAGACATAAACCTTCTTACAGAGTTGGGAAAAAGAGTGGTTGGAGGGAAAGTTAACTTGCAAAGCTCAGATCTTCGCATGACCAAAGATACACATGCATATTTGCTCATGCCAAAATGCAGTTCACAAATAATTTCTAGGAGTACTATTTTTAGGTCGAAGGCCTAAAAGGCTGCGCTTGCGCAGACTTAGGTCTGAGATTTAATGACTCTCAGTAGCGCAGAAGGTCCCGCCTCCCTGCCCTGTCTCTCCTTCATTGGCTGGCTTCCTAAACGGAGGCCAGCCATTGGAGGAGAGATCAGTCACTCCGATGTAGCCCCGTCCTTTTCGGATTTGGGAGTGTAATTTTTGATGTTCTTTAGACAGTGACGTTGTCCGTCACTCAGAACATCAAAACCACGCCCCTAAATCCGAAAAAATCTCGGAGCTTGTGTCCGCCATTTTCGATCCTTCGCAGTGAAGGTAAGATCGTGTCTGTTTCCCTCCGTGCCTTCTTCCCCCTGTCTGTTTCCCGCCCCTGTCTGTTTCCCGCCCCCCTCCCGCTCTCCGTGTATTTTCGCTGTCCGTGTCTGTTTGTGCCTTCTTCCCCCTGTCTGTTTCCCGCTCTCCGTGTATTTGAGCGCCTCGGCTGCTCCTCCTTCACCATTTCCCTGATCCTTGGCGCCCGCTGTAGCAGCCCATAGTTCCCGGGTCTGGCGTAGGGGGCAGCAGTTTTGGCTCTGTCGGCCACCGGCAGCAGTGATTAATGCTGTGTAATGATGGAGGCAGAATCCACTTCCCGCCATGTCTTGGGGGCAACTAGGCTAGTATCGGTTGTCCCGCTCCCCCCCCTCCCTCCGCCCGCAGCTCTCCTTCGTCCCGCTCCCCCCCCTCCCTCCGCCCGCAGCTATCATCGCTCCCTTTTGAATCATTACAGGCCTGTGGGGTCCCTCTCATTACCTGGAATCCCCTTTTGTCCCGGGCCCCATTATCCCCCCAGGAACCCATTCAGCCACCCCGGGGACCCCCCTCTTCCCAGCCGGGCCCAGCAGTCACGGCAGCGCTACCATTCAGCAGGCCCAGCTGGACTTACAATCACAGGCCTGCCTTCGCCTTAGGCCTGCTCAGCGGGAGCCTAAATACAACCAAGCGGTGCCCGGGCTCCGGGGAGGGGGCAGAGGCTGTTTACACCCCCCGCACCTGAGGACACAACAGGTAGAACAGGACCCTCACGAACCACAACCTGTAATTTTTGTATTCCTGCATCTCCCCATGTAATCATTTGGCACTTTTCTCGTGGTTGCTGACAGCGTGCTTTTCAATCTTCTGGTCCTGTGCAGCCCTCGCCCCTGCAGTCGTCTCGCTACAGTCGAGCCACGGGCAGAGAAAGGGGGACACCTATGCTGTTTAGGGGGGTGGGAGGGGTCCAGACATACCCTGAGCTCGAAGGGTCTGGTGCCTTGCAGAAGACGTGGGATATAGACATTTGGCGACGGGGAAACGAGTTAAGCGGTCGGAACGGAAAAATAAATCAGTAGGTTACACCTTCGCTGATCCAATAAGTACCCTGTGCCTTGCCGCCCCCTCCCCCCAAAATATAACCCAACGTCCCTAATAGATGTTGATTTATTTGGCTGCTGCCAAGTGAGGTTTGCCCACTAGTGTCGCGGCGTGCCGCGTGGGTAAAGCTACTTCTGCGGTCGCATCAGTGCATGTGGGGTGGACTCGAGGATGCGATTGTGTTGTTGAAGCGGATTGAGCGTCACTGGGGAGTTCTCTTTGCTTCGAGTGGGATAGTGATAGTTTGGTTTTTTTATGTTCAACTGCGACTGAAATGAGGATTAAAGTTTCACTCACTGTGCACCTGTCATATTGGACGCCTGAATGTGCGCGCTTCTATGTGGTTGTTTTTACTATGTCTGCCTGAGGCTGTGTGTGGTTGCCATGTGAGTGCAGTCCAAGGGACGCGTGTACGCGCAGCCTCATGCACACGTGTGCCTTCCAGTGCCTGCCTCCTTATCCACTCAAGCGTGTCAGCACGTGTAGTCATGTTTTCTTCTGCCATGACATATTTTATTGCGAGTTTATGTTACGGCGGACGTGCGTTGCTGCCCGTGTGTCTCTATTTGAGGTGCTTCGGGTGTTGGCGTGTGTGTGTAACTGTCAATGATGCTGTGCAGGTGCTGGTATGCACATATGCATGTAAGGGCGACTAGTTATTTTAATGGTGTTGTACTGATTGGTGTTTACTGCCATTGCTACTGTATGTGTGTGTCAGTGTAGGGAATACTCCTGTGCGATTAGCAGTGATGTATGAGGAGGTGTATTGTGGGGTCTTTGTGGCTGCTTCTGTTGATTTGTGTGCACCAGCGTGCCTGAGCGTGTTGCTGTTCCTGTCAATGGTGCCGCGTATGTGTTGATGAATGTCTGTGCTATTCAGTGATGCCATAAATGGGGTTTTAAACTGTGCCCGGGTTCCTAGCGCTGGCAGTACAGCATTTGGCTTGTTGCTGTCTATGTGTGAGTCTGTGTCTTCGTAGCAATGTATGTACGCTAGCATGTCTGTTACTGTGCGTGCGTGTTAATGATAGGAATGCTACGTGTGTTTTGTTAGTGTTGCAATCTGTGATACTTTGGTGTGTCTGTTGCTGTCAGGGAAGAGGTATGAATGGCGACTGCCTTACCGTCGGAGATGCAGCTGGTGTTTTGTGCCTTGTGTCACTTGAGGATGTGTTAGTGTGCTTGTTTTCCTCGGTTCTGCTCTGTGTGCAGTTTGTGGCACTGTTAGCGATACAGTGAGTGTGCAGGTGTGTTTGTATCAAAGAGGCTGTTCTGTTGTGTCCTGTTCTGTAACTGTGTGGTTGTGTAATGTACTGTGTTGTGTGTCTTTGTCGGGGATGCTGCGCCTGTGTTACTGCTCAGGTATAATACCATGCGAGTTCTGTTATTGTGTGTTACGCTGGAAGCATATTGTTGTATCGGTTTCAGTAGCACTATGTTGTGTAGCTGTGTGTCAATGACGTGTGTTAGTGTATGAGATGTTGGCTGTAGGTGTGTCTGTGACACTTGTGTAGGTGATTTACTGGGACTTTCCCGGTTTATAAGTTCTGTTCTGGTAAAGATAGCACAAGGGCCAGTTTTCAGAGAGGGTAGACTGAACGCAGAAGAAAATCGTTCATGTGCTTCAGTGTAGGATTAATAAGCAGCCCTTATCATAAATTGTCAGAAAGCAGTTTAATGAACACATGGGACAATATGTGCAAACGCGCCCTTAATACCGCACGGCGGACAGTTGTCTGGTCAGGGTTTTGAATTTGTAACTTGCATGACGTGTGCTGCTAACAGTATCCTAATCCATAGTGAGCTGCAGAACTCGGACTGGAGCAGCTCGAGCCCTCGGGGTACACACGGATCCCTGGAGTGGAGAGACGCGCTCTCGCTCCCTCGCCCCACCCGCCTACTCCCCTTGTGTCTAGAGATGCAGAGCTCGCGAAAGCCCTTGGCCGCCGAGGCTGCCCTTGCCGGCCCTGCCATTTAGGATTAAGTCTGGTGTGGCAACATCTGCTGCTTACGGCAGCCGCACAGGGCTGCGGTAGCGACGCGGGCTGCGGGAGTCTCGCGGAACATGAAGTCAAGAGGCCACTCAATGTTATCTCCATTTGGGTCTCTGCAAGCCCAGCTCCTTCTTCTCTTCTGACCTCCATCTTGGCAAACCCCAAGTGTCCTTGGCTCCAGCTAGCCGCTCTGCGGTAGGCCTTTCTGCTAGCGAGAGACCTCTGTGGTTGGCAGTGCCCTGTTTCTGGACGTGGCTAAATGAGGCCCTTTGGAGCGGTCGCCCTGTGCCCGAAGACAGAGCGAGATAGGCGGACCACCACACTGCCTCGATAGCTTTGCATGCGATGAAGAGGACGTTCTGGCTGGTCCCCGCATGAGATGTCCTATCTTAAAGCGCCTGGACGCCAGCTCGAGCGCTTCGACGGTCTCTCCCTCATTTACTGGTAATGGTTCTTCGGCCTAGCCTGGCTGCGCCCACGGTGACTGTACAAGAGTGCGGCTCTGTCCTCGACAGTGTCTTTCACGGCATACCTGTGTTTTGTGCCTATAGGCGCCTCTGTCGGTCTACCTGTGTGTGTCGGGAGAGGGGGGGTGGGGGGGGGGTGCTGGTGATACTCGAAGTAGGGCCCTGCTGACAGTGAGTGTGTACAGTAGCGATATCTGCATAAGTGCTTGTGTCGGTTTTTGTCCATTGGTGTATCATTTCTGTGGGTGTCTGTGTTTGCTTGCTGTATTTCTTAAAGCCTTTGTGTTTTCATTTTGATACTTTAATGTTAGTATGTGTTGGAGCCGTTTGTTGTTTATCTGTCTTTAGGTCTCTGCTACAGAGAGTTTTGGCTCGAGCTGACTGTAGGCATACCTATTATTGCCAACGCAAAATATATACTTAGAGTGGACCTTGGGCCTGTCTGAGTTGTTGCTCTTGATCCATGGTTTTCCTCTCTATACATGTGTGTGCCTGGGCCAGGAGCATTCTGGTCTTCCAGTGTTGTGATTGGATGACGTGTATCTTTTCACTGTGTACTTAAAGGACTCTCTTTTTAGGTATCGCCGTCCACACAGCGCACCTACCTGGTTGCAAAAGACCTATTCTGTTCTTTCCTTGGTTGGCTTTATTGTCACTCTCAGTTGCTCGCTTCTTCCTTGATCATGGCTTGCATTCTCATTCTTCTGCTTCTACCTCCCCATGACCACAGTCTCTTCCTCATCCTCTTGATTTGATTTCTTGTATCCTTCCACTGCTCACAGTAGGACAACTACTTTTTTTCTTTTTCTTTCAGTGCTCCATGGGTGTCCATGTGCTTTCTAGCTCCCTCGGTTGTGAGCTGCTTTCCTCATCCAAACAACCCACCCTCGGCGCTTGCGCTCTGTGTTGCTCTCTCCCTCTTGTGCAGGTCTTTCTTATGTGGCTCTCTCCATACACCTGCATTCCATATTGCTCTCTCCCTCGTGTGCTGCTCTCTATCTGCGTCTCCACCACCACCACACTTCATGTTGCTCTCTCCCTCGTGTGCTGCTCTCTATCTGCTTCTCCTCCACCACCACACTTCATGTTGCCCTCTCCCTCGTGTGCTGCTCTCTATCTGCTTCTCCTCCACCACCACACTTCATGTTGCTCTCTCCCTCGTGTGCTGCTCTCTATCTGCTTCTCCTCCACCACCACACTTCATGTTGCTCTCTCCCTCGTGTGCTGCTCTCTATCTGCTTCTCCTCCACCACCACACTTCAAGTTGCTCTCTCCCTCGTGTGCTGCTCTCTATCTGCAGCTAAAACCTGGAACTCACTCCCCACTCACCTTCGTCTCACTCAGAACCACCTAGCATTCAGAAAGCAACTTAAAACTTGGATATTCGACAAGTAATTCCCCACCCTTCTTCAAGCACCTTGAGACCCTCCGGGTATGTAGCGCGCTATATAAATCTTTTTGACTTGACTTCACCGCCAACACCACACTTCATGATGCTCCCTCCCTTGTGTGTGGCTCTCTATCTGCTTCTCCTCCCTACCACACTTCTTGATGCTCTCTCCCTCGTGTGCTGCTCTCTATCTGCTTCTCCCCACCACACTTCATGTTGGTCTCTCCCTCGTGTGCTGCTCTCTATCTGCTTCTCCCCCACCCCACTTCATGTAGTTCTCTCCCTCGTGTGCTGCTCTCTATCTGCTTCACCACCACACTTCGTGTTGCTCACTCCCTCGTGTGCTCATGGTCGGCTTCGATACTGTTGGTAACTGTGCCTCCATGCCCGGCATAAGACTTCAATAGCTCCCTTCCTGTTAGACCATATGCCACATATTACTGTTTGTTCCTTTGCTGTGATCAGCATTTGGTGTTCTCTGAGAACTTCGCATCCTATTGGCAACAATGTGGCAACATTATGTTACTCGCAGTTATTCCCGCATAGCGCTTCAATGCATAGGTACTAAGAAGTGTTTGTGTAACTTGCAACTTGCGTTTCACGCAACAGAAACATTCATTTGAAAGAGCGCAAATATATGTTCAATACTTTTCAAATTTTGGTGGAACACGCCACACGAACAGACTGTAATGACAAATCTTCAGTTTGTATATATCTAGATCATTTGGACTGTAGTATTGGCAGGATTGAGTTTATTGCAATTGCGCTACACGTTAGGCAACAGTATTTCATTGAAAGGTCACTGTGGCTCAAAATCAGTATTACAATATACATGCAGGGCAAAATTTTAAAGCGCATGATGGCAAAGTGTATACATTTTTACACCTCCTGTTCATTATTTTCATTCGGTGAAATCAATGTTAGTACGGTTTTTATTTTCATGATCAGGGTGGTTTTAAAAGCAGTGTTCAATCTGATGACTCGCTGATTGATAAAGGCTGTTCACAGCCGAAACGTGTCTGTGATTTTTCTACAGTGTGTGGTGGGACCTAACCTCATTAAACTGGCTGGAATAATGAATTCTCGTGTGTGTGCCCCCTTTTTAGGTCGAGGACTCCGTTGCACTGGGGATATACATGCATCCCTGCAGAATAACCTAGGTTGGCGTGTGTGACACAGCATCAGGAGTGGTGTGCAGCATGTCTGTTTGTGTGGCTCTGTCTGTGTGTGTGGCTCTGTCTGTGTGTGTGGCTCTGTCTGTGGCTCTGTGTATGTGTGTGGCTCTGTATGGATAGCTTTTTTTGTAGGTGGCTCTATGTGTGGGTGGCTCTTTCTGTGTGTGTGGCTCTGTATGGATAGCTTTTTGTGTAGGTGGCTCTATGTGTGGGTGGCTCTTTCTGTGAGGGTGGCTCTGTGTAGGTGGCTCTGTGTGTGTAGGTGGCTCTATGTGAATGACTCTGTGTGGGTGGCTCTATATATGTGTGTGGGTGGCTCTGTGTGGGTGCAAATGCAATAGATCATGCATATACGAGCAATTAAGCTATTGGCATTGTAAATGACTGCCATTTATTTAACGATTAAGCTATTGGCAATGTAAATGACAATGCTATTTATTTATGATAAAAAAAGATGTCATGAGCAATGCCAATAGCTCTACCTTTAATAATGCCGAGACCATTGCATTGTAAATGCTTGTTTGTCCTACTTCTGTAAATTCTTGGGAATTCACGAAAGCAGTATAGCTGCACTTAATGCAAGGACATATACCATGGGTGCACTTTTTAGACTTTCTTTAATAATTGGTTCGGTAATTTGGTCTGGAGTTGACCATGACGTATTGCATTTATTAAAATGTTGTCTCGCTGTCTGTATCGGCTGGCTTCACTGTGAGTGACAGCATTCAGCTCTTTCACAAGGAGCATATCGGCACACAGTAGTTTTGCTCAATGCCAGTAACTAATGTGGCAGAATGTGCTATTTAAGACCAGAAACAATTGTTGCTTTTGCCAATGTTTGTTATAATGGTGAGGGCCCTGCATGCTTGTTTCCGGTCTAGGGAAGACATGGCTTGGCAGTTCGGGCTGGACTGTTCCCATGAGGCACAGGGTCAGACTGATTTGCATATGGCCATGTCTGTACTGGGGTGGTGGAGCGAGCTTAAGAATGGTGATGGATTAAACCCAGATCAGTTGACTGGGGGTGAGTGTTTGATTTGCTCAAACGCTCCCTCCATCATCCCCTTTGGTATCGCTTTGTTCGCCCTGTGTTGGCAGGGTATGCCCAGACGTGTGTCCCTTGCTCACTCTACCACTGGATTCAAGATAGCCTGGCTGATGAGGATTATGAATCCGAAACTGTTCCCAGGATGCTTGTTTCTGGTCCAGGGAAGACATGGCTTGGCAGTTCGGGCTGGACTGTTCCCATGAGGCACAGGGTCAGACTGATTTGCATATGGCCATGTCTGTACTGGGGTGGTGGAGTGAGCTAAAGAATGGTGATGGATTAAACCCAGATCAGTTGACTGGGGGTGAGTGTTTGATTTACTCAAACGCTCCGTCCATCCTCCCCTTTGGTATCACTTTGTTCGCTCTGAATTGGCAGGGTATGCCTAGACGTGGGTCTCTTGCTCACTCTACCACTGGATTCAAGATAGCCCTGGCTGATGAGGATTATGAATCCGAAACCGGTCCCAGGATGCTTGTTTCCGGTCCAGGGAAGACATGGCTTGGCAGTTCGGGCTGGACTGTTCCCATGAGGCACAGGGTCAGACTGATTTCCATATGGCCATGTCTGAACTGGGGTGGTGGAGTGAGCGAAAGAATGGTGATGGATTAAACCCAGATCAATTGACTAGGGGTGAGTGTTTGATTTGCTGAAACGCTCCGGCCATTATCCCATTTGGTATCGCTTTGTTCGCCCTGAGTTGGCAGGGTATGCCCAGACGTGGGTCCCTTGCTCACTCTACCACTGGATACTAGATAGCCTGGCTGATGAGGATTATGAATCCGAAACCGGTCCCAGGATGCTTGTTTCCGGTCCAGGGAAGACATGGCTTGGCAGTTCGGGCTGGACTGTTCCCATGAGGCACAGGGTCAGACTGATTTGCATATGGCCATGTCTGAACTGGGGTGGTGGAGTGAGCTAAAGAATGGTGATGGATTAAACCCAGATCAGTTGACTGGGGTGAATGTTTGATTTGCTCAAGCGCTCCGTCCATCATCCCCTTTGGTATCACTTTGTTCGCCCTGAGTTGGCAGGGTATACCCAGACGTAGGTCCATTGCTCACGCTACCACTGGATTCAAAATAGCCTGGCTGATGAGGATTCTGAATCCGAAACGGGTCCCAGGATGCTTGTTTCCGGTCCAGGGAAGACATGGCTTGGCAGTTCGGGCTGGACTGTTCCCATGAGGCACAGGGTCAGACTGATTTGCATATGGCCATGTCTGAACTGGGGTGGTGGAGTGAGCTACAGAATGATGATGGATTAAACCCAGATCAGTTGACTGGGGGTGAGTGTTTGATTTGCTCAAACGCTCCGTCCATCATCCCCTTTGGTATCGCTTTGTTCGCCCTGAGATGGCAGGGTATGCCCAGACGTGGGTCCCTTGCTCACTGTACCACTGGATTCAAGATAGCCTGGCTGATGAGGATTATGAATCTGAAATCACTTCATTTATTCATGAACATTTTATTTTGAAAGCAAAGAATCATCAATCTTGCTTTCGATTTTCTGCAAATATTTGAATCAAATAAGGGAGCATTTTGGGAGCATTATCCATAGCCTCATATTGCTAAACTTTGAAAACGTTTGTACACTTATCTATAGTGGAACCCGTGTCAGTAGTGCAGTTGGAGCTTACAACATTTACTCTCACCCTAATAATAAATGCTTTCAATTACTGAACCATAAATACAAGCTTGAACAGCATTAATATATGGACAAAAATATTACCTTAACTGCAGACAGTGCCCTTCCCTGATCCATAATGTGGTACTGTAAACTGGCAGCCAAAGGGTTTGTGCTGCAGGGGGTTGGGCCTACTTGTCCCAATGACAAAATACAAATGAAAACTTG
Organism: Lissotriton vulgaris; assembly: GCF_964263255.1. Taxonomy (NCBI): domain Eukaryota; kingdom Metazoa; phylum Chordata; class Amphibia; order Caudata; family Salamandridae; genus Lissotriton; species Lissotriton vulgaris. The sequence continues at coordinate 24,894,618 of NC_141685.1, forward strand.
TTGCCCTTGGCCTCAAACAATATGTCCTGGGCGTCGGCCTATAGGAATTCCACATCCCTGGTAGACACAACAATCCTAACAGTGACCTGACTAAATAACTCTTCCACACCACTATTAGATATCTTAGTTCCACCTAACTACAACATCATTAGACTGAACCACACACTAAAACCAAGTTGGGGGGGTGCGGGTTGCGTGCATTCACAGATCAAACGATTCCAAATGGAGAAGATATCCTCCTGTGAGTTGAAGTTCTCATGGGTTAGGGGGATTTATTCCCTGACCAAATTACACATTATCTACCACCCTCCTGGAGACAACCGGACCCTCATGAGCAATTAAGAATCACAGTACAGACCTTAAAACATCCGAACACAATCTTTCTAGGCGACTTCAACCTAGATTGCAATTAAATGGAGGACCCACATGTGACTGCACTAAATCTTTTTTCAAAGACCATAATCTGTTGCAATCATGCAATCAGGGGAGAGGAGTTGGCCGAACGGCTAGGGCGGTCGATCTTGAATCTTGGGAACTGGGTTCGAGTCTCGGCAATGACGCTGAACATACTGCGATTCTGGGTACATCTCTTAATCTCCCTGTGCCTAATAAAATTTTTTTTTTTTTTAAAGTGTCCTCATGTAATGCAACTGGTGCTATGTAAAGCGCTCGGATGCCCGATCTGGGTCAAGATCGCGATATATATAACTCTGTAAAAAAGAAAAACACGCACAGGTCGAACACACGGCAAAGGAACATCACTAACCCTCATCTCCATGGCAGAAGCACTAGGCATAGACTCCATAACGGCATGCGATTGGTCAGATCATCACAGCATCTCATTCCACATCTCAGCTCCTGAAGCAAAGGCAATGAGATAAGAGGTTAGACCTAGACGGTGGGTCAGGGATACTAGAAATAAGAATAGAGATGAGCTGTATGATCTATACCAAAGAAAACTTCAACCCCAGGAAAGCATTTCCGATGTTCACAAACTCATGGAACACTACAACAGAACTATGAATGACATACTGGAGTCGTTAGCACCCCACCCCACAACAACAAAAAAGGACCAAAAACAAATTAACACAACCGTGGTAGAACGGTCACCAAAATGAAGAAAGAAGCAGACTCCGATTTGCAGAGAGACGATGGAGGCTAGCACCCTCACCACACCTAAAACAGCTCAGAACTCTGAGAAATTCATATAAAAATGTAGATTTGTTTTTATTTATAGTTTTGTATTGCGCAAACATGACCCTAGTGGGTATTAGAATGCTTTATGGAGTGGTAAAACAGACATGAGTAAATGACAAACACAGCAATGAAAATAAATAGAGTAAAAAGCTTGATCTCAATAATAGTCAGCAATAAGATGGTCAAGCATCATAAAGAGTAGTTAGTATGGTTACATTTTAGTAAGCATAAATATATTGTGTTAGGGTAAAAACCTAGTCAGCAGAAAAGATTATGCCTCTTTTTTGAAGGAGGTGGTAGAAGAGATTAGACAAACGTCCGGTGGTAGAGAATTCCATATCTTAGGTGCGACAACGGAGAACGCGCTGGCGCCCATTTTCTTTTTATGGTTTCATTTGGGTTTCAGAAGCAGGGTGTGCGCACTTCGCAAAGGTCTGCAGCCCCCTCATGGTTTGGTTTTTGGGCCTAATATCTGGAGGTATTGATGTGTGGCACTTTATGAGTCATGCATGCAATTACTTGTTGAATTCTTGCTTTGTACAGTAGCCAATTCAGGGATTTTAGGGCCGGGGAGATGTGTGTATTTCATTTTGTTCCGGAGACAAGTCTAGCTGCGGTGTTGAGGGAGGCTCTTTGAGAGGCCAACTTGTATCGAGGTAAGCCACATAGAGTGGCACTACCATAATCCAGTATGGGCAAATCAAGAAATTAGACCGCTTGTTTTAGGTCTGCATGTGGAAGGTAGGGTTTAAGTTTCCGCAGAATGCTCAGCTGCTAACTCGCTCCTTTGGTGACTGCGCTAATGTGATCCTGTATATTCAGATGTTTGTCTAATGTGATACACAAGGATCTAGCAGAGTGTATGATGTGTGGAGAGCAGTTGAGGGCTGCAAGAGGTTTCAACCAAAGATCGATCTTGGGGATGTTATTCGGCGGTGAGATGAGAAAGAATTCCGTTTTGGCAGTAGAATGTTTGAGATGGTTTTCTGTGACCCAGAGTTGTGTATTTTGCAAGGTGGAATTGAGGAATATAATGTCCTCTGGGAAGGTGATTTTGAGATTCATCAGTGTACATATTATAGTGGATGGTAGCGGATTTTAAGTGGTTTGCCAGTGGTTCTAGAAAAAGATTGAAGAGAATGGGTGAGAAAGCAGATCCCTGTGGAAAGTCAAGATTGATCGCATGGGGCTTAGACAGAGATGGATTCATTGTGACTACCTGAGATCTGTTTTAGAGGAATGAGGAAAACCATTGCAATAAGACCCCTAATAAGCCCATCCTTTGTTCCAATAGTCTATCGTGATTAACTGTGTCAAAGGCGGGTATAAAGTCGAGCAGTATCATGAGGGATGTTTCATTTAGATCCAGTGTTAATATGTCATCCACAAAATGAGTAAGTGCAGATTCAGTGCTGTGACCTTGACGGAAAACTGATTGGTGTTGGTCAAGGAGTTAAAAGTTGTCTATGTGGTTGCAGAGTTGGATCTAGACACATTTTTCTAAGAGTTTTGCAAGAGTAGGGATGTTGGAGATGGGCTGAAAGTTATTAGGATCAGAGCAGTCTGCGTTGTTTTTTTTAAAAAGTGGGGGTATCCTGATTTTAGGCAATCAGGGATAGTGCCTTGATGTAGCGAGACATTTACTATCTTAGACCATAGGGGAAAATGAAGGGTGTGATCTCTTTGAATATAGATGGAGGTAGAGGGTCAGTGAAGTGATTAGATGGGTTTAATGATAAAAGGATTTTGTAAATGTCACTTTCGTTGATTGAGGAGAAGGTGTGGCAGGAGCATTGTTTTGGAAGGGTGCCTGGATGGATCACTACCTTCAGTATACTGCGTGGTGAGTGAAAAACGGAGTGAGGAAGCCGGTAGTAGTCCATTCACTAGTTGTAGCTCATTCTCTATCTTTTTGGTTTTTTCCATGAAGAAGGCAGCCAGTTCTTCACAGTTTGGGAGGGCGCTGGTTCCGGCGTGACTGCCGCTTGACTATTTCAAATCGTTTTGTGGCGCATTTCTGGCTTGGTCAAGCTGTGCTCTAAAGACATTAGCTTTCACTTGCCTTACTCTTTTGTTGTATGTGTTCCTCGTTGATCTTAAGCATTTTAGAAGTTCCAAGGATGGAGAGGATCTTCGGGCTCTTTCTGCTAATCTTAGATTACGTCTTTCGGTGTTCAAGTTGTGGGTGAAATACAAAAACTGAATAGACAAAGAAATCCTGAGCACACCATTATAGGTGTAACAATTTGTTAAGTGCACGATGTAAGCACAAATTATACACAAGGTATTTCAGTTTTTTTGCAACCCACAAATGGATTCAGTATCTTGTGCGATATCAATAAGGCAGTCCATGCCTCTGAGGCTGTGGTTCCCAAACTGTGCGCCGCGGCGCCCCGGTGCGCCGTAATGAGGTGCCAGGGGTGCCGCGCACACTATCTGTAATTTTGGCCATCACAGGGAGCAGCGCTGCTCCCCTGTGAGAGGCCTCACCCCTGCTGCTGGGGGCGCCTCGCACTCCTCCAGGAGCACAAGAGCAGCCCCTCCCGCCAATGGTCATTCAGTATGCCGCTGATTGCCACTTACTGAATGACAATGGGGCAGTCTGGGGGTGTGACACCATGTGGCGGCCTCCTCCTGCCTCAGAGTACAGAAGGGCATTCTGTACGATAAAAAGTAAAAACGCCCACGCTGCAACGTTAGAAAACACTTCATTCAAAGAAGCCTGTAAAATAAGTTTAAAAGAACACTGTCCTGTCATTTTAGAACTGAAGTATTTTCAATATTGTATTCAACAAAGCCATGGTTGCTCCTTTTTTTTTTTTTAAAGGAACTAGCAACCATTGACAAAGCCAATAGTCCTGGCTTGTTGGGGTGTAATGATACTTTCTGTATTATACATCTGGATGCAATGACAGAGACAACATAATACCAGTGAGGCAGAACACTATGCTAAGCGCATATTTTTAGCCTAGGTGTTTTAAGCTGCGCTCTTAATTATGTCAAACACCCCCTTTGAAGAGACCCCCAAGTTTTTTTACGCCGCTTAAAGCCCTGGAAACAACACCATGTTACATTAATCTCACATCCTGGCACTGTGCATCATGCATGACTTCTACGTTTTCAGTCTGCCTATGTGCAGGGGCGTAGTGAACTCTCCACCAGCCCACCCCTTGCTTTAGTTCATTCTTGATGGGACTCTTCTGCCTGCCACTCTGCAAACAAAGGCTCAGCTCATAATGTGAAAAGGTGGGTGAGTAAATAGGTGAAGGAATGTCTGAATGGCTGGATGGATTACTGAAAGGATGAATGCATGAATGGAAGGGGGAATAGATAGATAATGAAAGAAAGGATGGACGGATGAGTGAATGAATGGAAGTATGGATGAGAGAAAATGTAAATAGATGGATGTATGGATGGAAGGGTAGATCTATGGGTGGAGGGGTAGATGGATGGGTAAAAGTGTGGATGGGTGTGTGAAAGGATGGATGGATGAGTGAAAGGGCAGCTGATGGGCGAGTGAATTGGTGGATGGGTGTGTGAAAGGATGGATGGATGGGTGGATGATGGGCAAGTGAATGGGTGGATGGATGAATTGATAAGTGAAATGGTGAATGGATGGATGAGTGAAAGGGTGGATGTAAGGATTGATGAGTTAGTGAAAGGGGGTAGATGGACAAAAGGATGGATAGATGAGTGAAGTGAAAGGGTGGATGGATGAGAGAACGGATGGCTGGATGAGTGAACGGATGGTTGGATGAGTGAAAGAATGGATGAGTAATAGGATCAATGGATGGATTCATGAATGGATGAGTAAATGGGTGGGTAGATGGATGGATGGATAAGTGAAAGGGGGGTGGAGAGAGAAAGGGAGGATGAATGACTGAAAGGGTGAATCAGAGGGCTGCAAGGTGGAAATTAAGATGATTAAGCGACCCCCCATGTGACTGTCACTGGGGTTTCCGGCGGGCGGCCCCCGCCTCCATGTGTGCACCACATTATCTTCTTGTTTCTAATGGGGTTTCTATGAAGGGCGGTTCTAGAGTTTGTTTGTGGGATGGCTTTAGCAATTTTGGGCTGCTGAAGTGGGTGTGGGAGGGGAATGGCAAGGTTCAAAAGCTGGGTTTGTTAATGTGATTGAATTACCAGACGCTTGAACTCACATTGATCGCATTATTTGACCTTGGCAGCAGGACACCAACACAATTACACTTAACGCCTCGTGATGACTATGGGTGAGAAATATAACTGTGACATGGAATGTCAGAGGGCCTAATACTCCCTAAAAAAATCAGACAAGTGTTCGCCTACTTAGATCTCCACAGCGTACATATCGCCCTCCTGCAGGAGATGCATTTTAGTATGTCCACTGAGGTGAACATCGCCGGCATATGGGCAGGATACAAGCTAGTCTCCTCGTACTCCTCATATGCCAGAGGGGTACTCATATTAGTGGAGAGGCATTGCATTTACGCCTATTAACACATATATAGGCAAAGACGGGCGATGCTCCATGGGGCATGGTAAGCTCTGACTCTCCCTTGTCACCACCATAAACACTTCAGGGCAGATAGTGGACGAGCCGGACACTTTCCTGCGGCTGCGAGGCGCTCTGCACGAATGGCCTGAAGCGGCCATTGTGTGTGGGGGGACCCAAGCACATACCTAGAATCTCAGCTGGATATATCAAGCCTGCAGGGGTAACGTAAACCCCTCCTCGTACTCCTCATATGCCAGAGGGGTACCCATATTAGTGGAGAGGCATTGCATTTACGCCTATTAACACATATATAGGCAAAGACGGGCGATGCTCCATGTGTCAGGAATCGCATATGGCGCCTACAGAACTACAACTCCCACAAGTAATAGGTGAACAGAGTTTATAAATTGGTGGTGGCCACTAGATGGCGCTGTATTTGATTGTTTCTCTTGAATCCTGAAGGAGAGAAGTGTGGTCGTGTTCCCTGGTGAGGGGAGCTTTTGTTTCCTGGACTAGAGATTTTGAAGATTGCCCGTTCAACTGAAGATTCGGAACGACGTGATCATCCCAAAGACAACGAGGGGGAAGGCTTTCCCTTTCCCGCTGTTCCTGCGCGAGCGGCTGCCGCGAGGAGAAAGCCGTGTATTGTTTGCCGGCTCGCAGAGGACGTTTTCGGTGAGGAGTCGGAGTTTCCCTGTGCGCGAGCGGCTGCCGCGAGGGAAGATTCCCATTGTCTGTGCTCGTAGAGTGGGCGCATCAGTATTGACATTGTGAGAGCTTGAAGCAGAACTGATTACTGAAGCAAGACCGCGTTTGGTGCATTCTCGTGAGCGGCTGCCGCGAGGACGAGGCAGCGGTTACTGGTATTGACTGAAAGTTTGTGCAACTATAATTTGGGGACCTTTGCCAAACTATAGAAAAAGGAAGTCGGTAAGCCTCGGATGAGGACGCATTCGTTCTGAACTATTTTTGTTAGTGTTCCATAAATAGTTGGGCCCAGCTAGGAATGCTAAATGACTTTATCATTTTTTGTTCTTGAATAACTTGGAAGATATACAATATATTTATATATCGAACTCTTGATCTTCAGTGATTGGAACTGAGGTTTCTGGTGATATCCCTAATCATATCCACTGGGTTACTGGAGAGAATTATTACAGCTGCAAAGGAAGCATTTTAAGGGTATGTGTGGTGTATGGTTGACCCGTGTGATGCTTTACAGAAGGTTGTGGAACTGTTAGTAATTTATGGTTTTCTTCCAGGTAGCACTCAGAGATAGAGAAGTATCTATGTTTTTAGAGGAAAGAGGTCCCCTCCTGATTTCAGTGGTATGTATCGTTCCTCTAGCGAGAATTGAATGAGAGTAGGTAGAACTGATGTGATAATATTTCTTGTTCTTGTCGTTTCAGCTATCCCATCCGTTCCAGACCCCATCCCTACCTTCCCTGTGTTATCCCTCGCTTGATTGCCTTTACGCTCTGTGTTATATGTACAGTCAGAGTGTGGGGAAATCAGGAGGTGGACCCCTTTCAGCATCACCCTGATCCTGAGGTTCTCCAGAATCCTGACAGAATCAAATACCCAAGAAATATTGAACCTCCCGGTCAGGGTCTGCTGAAAGATGACCACACTTGATGAAGTGATGCAGGCATTGGTTCTTGTTCAGCAGGAGTTGGTTAATTCTCGGGCAGAAGTTACTGCTCTTAAAGAACGTTTTGACAGACAGGCTAGGAATCCTTTTGATGCCTCTGCAGGGGTACCCCAAATACAGGTTACTGTGCCTCCTCCGATACCATTGGCTAGTCCGGAGAGTTATGCAGGGGATCCTCTTAAGATACAGACATTTTTGACGCAAATTACCTTGCATTTTTCATGTAGGCCAGCTTCCTTCCCTACCAATCATTCTAGGGTAGCGTTTGCGATTTCTTATATGACGGGGGAGGCCGCAAACTGGGCTGTCCCTTTAGTACACAAAGATGATCCTCTGTTGACGGACTGGAATGCCTTCCGCAGCGAGTTGGAGAGGGTTTTTGATAGACGGGCTACCACCCTTGGTGCCGATCGTGATTTGTTGGGGTTACGTCAAGGGAGAAAGGATCTGTTAACCTATATGACAACATTCAATAGATTGGTGGGCGAAACGGCCTGGCCCGAAGAGAAAAGAATGGCACTGTATTATCAGGGGTTGAATGAAGACATGAAAGACGTCCTGGCCCAGATCGATCCTCAGCCCACGAGTTGTTTAGCATTGATTAATTTGACCTTGCGGTTGGATCACCGCCTTTCAGAGAGGGGAGGTGAGCGGAAAAGAGGAGGGAGAACATGGAGTGGGTATGAGGTGGAGAGTGTTACACACAAGAAGGATTCAGGTCCCGAGGCTATGGAAATAGGGGCGGTTCGCCCTCCATTAACCAAGGCAGAAAGAGAGAACAGACGTGCCCTGGGTTTGTGCATGTATTGCGGCAAAAAGGGGCACTATGTGAGAGAATGTCCGGCTAAACCCCAAAAACGGGGTTTGTTTTTTCCTGCCAAAAAGATGGTGGCAGTAGTAGCAGACAACACCTATGCTGTACAGGAGGATAACGAGGGGGCTGAGAGTAGTCCTGCTCCTCCTAAGGAATGGAGAATACCGTCCTTGGGAGTAGTGGATAGAATGGAAGCAGTGTCTCATGTGATATTGCCCATGTATTTGGGATCAGGACAGCAAAAGGTATCGGTGAATACAATGGTGGATTCAGGGGCTACTGGAAACTTTATAGACTATGGGTTGGTGCAGAAGCTAGGTTTAAAGAAAGTACCCACTCAACTACCAGAGCTGGTGTTGGCGGTGGATGGCACCCCTCTCAAGTCTGGTCCCATTGTAGAACATACTGAAGCCTTAGAATTGACTCTTTGTGGACATCCCTGGGATCATGTAGAATCTATTGTACTAAATATGATCGAAGCTCCGCAATATGAAGTCATTCTAGGGATGCCGTGGTTGTGGAGACACAATCCTTTGATGGATTGGAAGTTGAAAACTATCCAGTTCACGTCGGAGTATTGTGTATCCGAATGTTTGCAAGACAAGGAGGGGTCACATACCCTATCCTTGGCCCAGAGTTTCAGGGTGGCTACGGCAGCGGAGAAGGAGGTGACTCTACCGGTAGAATACCATCAGTATCAAGCCGTGTTCAGCAAGGTGGAGGCAGAGAAACTTCCACCTCATCGCGACTACGATTGTCGTATTGATTTGGTGGAAGGTTCCAAGATTCCTACTTGTAGGGTCTATGCGTTGTCTGACTCTGAGACGAAATATCTAAGAGAGTACTTAGAACATCTGTGCTCGTTGGGGTTCATAAGACCTTCACGATCCCCAGCGGCCTCGCCTCTTTTCTTTATTTCTAAGGCAAACGGTGAGCTGCGCGCTTGCATAGACTTTAGACAGCTAAATAAGATCACGATTAAAAATCGTTACCCTCTTCCACTCATACCCGTCCTGTTAGACCAGGTGAAAGAAGCCAACATCTACACCCGGTTAGACCTACGAGGGGCGTATCATCTGGTGCGAGTTCAGGACGGCGATGAGTGGAAGACGGCGTTTAAAACGCGCTTTGGGCTATTTGAATATCTGGTGATGCCGTTCGGGCTCTGCAATGCCCCTGCGGCATTTCAATTCTTTCTAAATGATATCATGAAGGAATATATTGACCGTTTTGTTGTCATCTATATCGATGACATTCTGATTTATTCCGATGATCCATTTCAGCATGTCAGTCAGGTTAAATTGATTCTTCAGACATTACTGGAACAAAGCTTATATTGTAAATTAAGTAAGTGTGAGTTTGGAGTGACTGAAGTGGAGTTTTTGGGGGTGATCTTGAATCCTCAGGGGTTTAGGATGGCGGAAAGAAAAGTGAAGGCAGTGCAAGAACGGCCAGTACCTAGGAGTGTGAAGGATGTGCAATGTTTTCTAGGTTTCTCCAATTATTATCGGAGATTTATTGCCCATTTTTCACAACTAGCCTCTCCAGTGACCCGGTTGTTGAGAAAGGGTGTTACATTCTGCTGGAATTCGGAGGCAGGAGAGGCCTTCGAACAGATGAAAAAGGCTTTTTGTTCTGCCCCTATCTTGAGACATCCGCAATCCGATGTTCCATTCATTGTAGAAGCTGATGCTTCGGACATCGCCATTGGAGCAGTCTTGTCACAAAGAGATAAATCCACCGGTCAGCTGCACCCGGTTGCATTCTTGTCCAAAAAACTGAATCCTGCAGAGGTGAACTATACAGTGGCAGAAAAAGAACTGTTGGCAGTCAAAAGGGCATTTGAGGAGTGGAGGCCTTACTTGTGGGGGGGTCAACATCCAGTTACGGTGTTCTCTGATCACCGAAATTTGCAGTTTATGAAGACTGCTAGGCACCTTTCGCAGCGCCAAATGCGTTGGATGCTATTCTTCGCAGAATATGATTTTACAATCACCTTTCGTCCTGGGGCGGACAATCGAAAGGCAGACTCTTTGTCCCGCCAATTGGATCCCGGAGCTTCATCGAAGGGAGAACAGTTGTCGATCCTGCCTCCAGAGCGAGTGGTGTGTGCCACTACTGTTGAAATGTTCCTGGAAGCTGTCCGTAAACAACGTCCCTCCTCACAATGGCTAACTTGGGCGAGTAAAGAAAAACAACGTACCTTGAAACATGGACTACCTATGCAGAATAACGCCCTGTTTCTTCCCACGCATGAACTGCGTCTGATGGCCTTTAATTGGTGTCATAATGCCATGGTGGCAGGTCACCCGGGACATACAAAAACCTTCCAGATGTTACAGAGACAATTCTGGTGGGAAGGAATGATGAATGATGTGAAGTCATGGATTGAGCAGTGTGAAATCTGTGCAAGAGCTAAGAGTGAACAAACCAGAAGTAAGGGGTTGTTGATGCCTCTTCCCACCCCCTCCAGACCCTGGCAAGTGATAAGCATGGACTTTGTACTGGGACTACCGTTGGATAAGGGTTGCTATGCCATTCTGGTAGTGGTGGATAGCCTGACCAAAATGGGTCATTTTATTCCTTGTCGTAATCTCCCTACGGCTGCTCAAACCGCGCAGTTGGTGTTGACGGAAGTGGTGCGGTTGCATGGAATCCCCAAGACCATCGGATCGGATCGTGGCCCGCAGTTTGTCGCTAGGTTCTGGCGTACTTGGTGTAAGGCTCTGCAAGTAAAGGATGCTTTGTCTACGAGCTTTCACCCACAGTCTGACGGTCAAACCGAGAGGCTTAACCAGACCCTCAAGAAATATCTGAGATGTTACGCCGAAGAGGCCAATGATTCCTGGGTCTCTTTGCTGTGGTTAGCCGAATTATCCTATAACAACGCATGGCACAGTTCTACGGGGGAATCCCCTTTTAGGGCCAACACGGGTTATCATGCTGACATCTTGCCTGTTACCATCCCTAGTGATGTGCATAACCATCCTACCGTGGCGGCTAGGATGAAGGCCTTGCTGAAGATACATCGGCGGATACAACAGCACTTGGAAAAGGCAAAAACTTCATACAAGAAGTGGGAAGACCGGCGACGTCAGAAGGGTCCAGTATATAAAGTGGGGGATAAGGTGTGGCTGTCGACCAGAAACATACGTTTCCGCTTCCGCAGTATCTTTCACCCTAGGTTCATCGGACCCTATGAAGTGCTGCGGGTGGTGAATCCTGTGGCATACAAACTGAAGTTACCCGCATCCTTACGGATCCATCCGGTTTTTCATTGCAGTCTTTTGAAACCTGCCAGAACTGGGAGACGTCAAGCGGTCCCTCCAGTGATGAGAGACGGTCAACTGGAGTATGAGGTGCGTCGTATCTTGGACTCCAAATACCAACGGGGTAAGCTGTGGTATTTGATATCTTCGAAAGGATACGCCTCGGAAGATGACTCCTGGGAACCCAGTACTGAAGTGCATGCCCCTCTTGCGATTCGTAGATTCCATGCTCAGAATCCTGGGAAACCTGGTGCTAGAAGGCGCCGTTAAGGGGGGCATACTGTCAGGAATCGCATATGGCGCCTACAGAACTACAACTCCCACAAGTAATAGGTGAACAGAGTTTATAAATTGGTGGTGGCCACTAGATGGCGCTGTATTTGATTGTTTCTCTTGAATCCTGAAGGAGAGAAGTGTGGTCGTGTTCCCTGGTGAGGGGAGCTTTTGTTTCCTGGACTAGAGATTTTGAAGATTGCCCGTTCAACTGAAGATTCGGAACGACGTGATCATCCCAAAGACAACGAGGGGGAAGGCTTTCCCTTTCCCGCTGTTCCTGCGCGAGCGGCTGCCGCGAGGAGAAAGCTGTGTATTGTTTGCCGGCTCGCAGAGGACGTTTTCGGTGAGGAGTCGGAGTTTCCCTGTGCGCGAGCGGCTGCCGCGAGGGAAGATTCCCATTGTCTGTGCTCGTAGAGTGGGCGCATCAGTATTGACATTGTGAGAGCTTGAAGCGGAACTGATTACTGAAGCAAGACCGCGTTTGATGCATTCTCGTGAGCGGCTGCCGCGAGGACGAGGCAGCGGTTACTGGTATTGACTGAAAGTTTGTGCAACTATAATTTGGGGACCTTTGCCAAACTATAGAAAAAGGAAGTCGGTAAGCCTCGGATGAGGACGCATTCGTTCTGAACTATTTTTGTTAGTGTTCCATAAAGAGTTGGGCCCAGCTAGGAATGCTAAATGACTTTATCATTTTTTGTTCTTGAATAACTTGGAAGATATACAATATATTTATATATCGAACTCTTGATCTTCAGTGATTGGAACTGAGGTTTCTGGTGATATCCCTAATCATATCCACTGGGTTACTGGAGAGAATTATTACAGCTGCAAAAGAAGCATTTTAAGGGTATGTGTGGTGTATGGTTGACCCGTGTGATGCTTTACAGAAGGTTGTGGAACTGTTAGTAATTTATGGTTTTCTTCCAGGTAGCACTCAGAGATAGAGAAGTATCTATGTTTTTAGAGGAAAGAGGTCCCCTCCTGATTTCAGTGGTATGTATCGTTCCTCTAGCGAGAATTGAATGAGAGTAGGTAGAACTGATGTGATAATATTTCTTGTTCTTGTCGTTTCAGCTATCCCATCCGTTCCAGACCCCATCCCTACCTTCCCTGTGTTATCCCTCGCTTGATTGCCTTTACGCTCTGTGTTATATGTACAGTCAGAGTGTGGGGAAATCAGGAGGTGGACCCCTTTCAGCATCACCCTGATCCTGAGGTTCTCCAGAATCCTGACTCCATGGGGCATGGTAAACTGACTCTCCCTTGTCACCACCATAAACACTTCAGGGCAGATAGTGGACGAGCCGGACACTTTCCTGCGGCTGCGAGGCGCTCTGCACGAATGGCCTGAAGCGGCCATTGTGTGTGGGGGGTATACACCCGTTACAACGCATCTTTTACTCCGCACTACCATTACAACGCGACTTTTACAACGCATACCATTACAACGCATTGCGCTGGGGGGCGCTCTAGGATAGGGAATAAGTATAATTTACTATCCAACATCTTCCCTAGGGTCCACGGGGACTGGAGTTAGAATAGTAAATTATACTTACCACTATCCAGCACCTCAAAGCGGTATGCGTTGTAATGGTAGGTAGCTGTAACGGTATGCGTTGTAACATGGTACATCCGTGTGGGGGGACCCAAGCACATAACTAGAATCTCAGCTGGATATATCAAGCCAGCAGGGGTAACTTAAACCCAGAATAGCGCAGTGCATTAATGATGCTATACTCAAATTTGGACTTGTAGATGTCGGAAGACTACGTAATGGTACAGCTAAGGAGGGTACGCATCCTACACCTGCACACAATACATGGTCTCAATTGGACTACTGGCTACTCAGTGAGCAGGCCAATGACTGGGTTACGGACATCACGATCCTCCACGCACATTGTCGGATCATAATCCGGTGCTGCTTGCCTTTAAACATGCAACTAATGTACATTGCCCATACATATGGCACTTCCGTGCGCATGCTCTTTTGTATCAGATGTATAATAATACTGTCAAGGAAGCCATTGAACAATATTTTGCTGTAAACACGGGTACGGTGGACAGTGCATCCACACTGAGGGAAGCTTTCAAAGTGACTATTAGAGGGGTTCGTATCAGCACCACAGTGGGCATTCTTAAAAATGTTCGAGGCCAACTAACACTTTTAGGATAGATGAATAGGAGAAGATAGGAAGTATAGGTAAAACCCCACCAGGAGCTGGCTCCAAACAGCTCAGCCTGAGTTGACTGACACTGTGAGCCAGAGAGACGCCCAGGCATCTATTCAGTGGAGAAGAGTGGAGAAGTAATTTACTACAAAACTCTACGTCAATACCTGCTAGGACTGGCTTCCACTGACATACAGTTTGATTAGCGTCACTACTAATATAATCAAATGATGTGCTGCCGCAGGATAGGTTTAATTGGTCACTGCAAACGCGGAGGAGTCATATACTGGTATTGTTTAAACACTGTTGGGGTAAAACTCAGTCACAAATGGTTGTACGATTGTTCATATTGCACTGCCTAGTGTGGCAGTGAAATTGTAAGTATTGTTTCAAATGCCAATATCAATTTGTTTTAAATATATGAGATAAATACTAAGACACTAAAAAATAAGGATGCAATAGGAACAGAAAAGACAAATTGATACGATAGTCAACAATATTGTTATGTCTTTTAGCAATAAAACCCAATTTTAAAAAGCTCCAACCGTTCCATTAAATTTTCACTTTCGAAAAAAAAAAAATGGTGCGCTCCCCCTTGGCGCGGGAGTTGAGGGTTAAGAGGGGGAAGGAATACACAGGGGAACGCAGAGGGGATCCGGGCGGGGTTACAGTCTCGGGCGGCCGGGCGCTTCTGAGAGACCTTAAACACGACGGAGGGAGGGGGAGGAGGTCACTCCTCCCCAGAGAGTCACTGGGAGCCCCGCGACAGAGGAGGGGGTTCAGGGGTGCACCCCCGGGGTGATGGAGGGAGGGACAGACCCGAGCTGGATCCCTGGAGGTCACTCCTCCTCAGAGAGTCACTGGGAGCCCCGCGGCAGAGGAGGGGGTTCAGGGGTGCACCCCCGGGGGTGATGGAGGGAGGGACAGACCCGAGCTGGACCCCTGGAGGAGGTCACTCCTCCTCAGAGAGTCACTGGGAGCCCCGCGGCAGAGGAGGGGGTTCAGGGGTGCACCCCCGGGGGTGATGGAGGGAGGGACAGACCCGAGCTGGATCCCCGGAGGAGGTCACTCCTCCTCAGAGAGTCACTGGGAGCCCCGCGGCAGAGGAGGGGGTTCAGGGGTGCACCCCCGGGGGTGATGGAGGGAGGGACAGACCCGAGCTGGATCCCTGGAGGAGGTCACTCCTCCTCAGAGAGAGTCACTGGGAGCCCCACGCAGAGGAGGGGGTTCAGGGGTGCACCCCCGGGGGTGATGGAGGTTGACCCCTCCCGGGCCCCTCTGAAAGGGTGGCACGTACCTGCGTCGGCCTCGCGCGCCCCTCGTCTCTGGGGTCGTCAGCACGCTGGCCTCGCGCGCCCCTCGTCTCTGGGGTCGTCAGCACGCTGGCTTCGCGCGCCCCTCGTCTCTGGGGTCGTCAGCACGCTGGCTTCGCGCGCCCCTCGTCTCCGGGGTCGTCAGCACGCTGGCCTCGCGCGCCCCTCGTCTCCGGGGTCGTCAGCACGCTGGCCTCGCGCGCCCCTCGTCTCTGGGGTCAGCTGGCGGCGTCGGCCTCGCGCGCCTCTGGGGTCAGCTGTCGGCCTCGCGCGCCCCTCGTCTCCGGGGTCGTCAGCACGCTGGCCTCGCGCGCCCCTCGTCTCTGGGGTCAGCACGTTGGGCTCGTGGCCTCTCGTCTCTGGGGTCAGCGGTGGGCAGCTGACCTTCGGCGTTTCCTCGCGCTCCGCTCCTTCCGGGTTCTTCTCTTCCGCCTTCCAGTGACGTGGGCGTGTTCTTCCGTTTCATAGGTCCCTGGGTCATGACGTGAAATCCAGGCCAGGCACCTGTGAGGGTCAGCCCGCGTTCCCACTCGGCCTCGGAAGGATGAAAGGCTGACCCCCGCCTTGTTAACAATGCTTTAGATGCCTGCTCCCCCGCCTCCTCCAGGTGTGAGGGGTCCACGTGGCCCCTGACCGCCTCACTCCATTCTTCTTACCTTGTAAGCCCTCCCCCGGGGCGGCCTGGCCTTGAGCGACCCCCTCCCTCCCTGGGAGACACAGACATCGCCCGCCCGCCGAGGGTCACCGGAGGCCGAGGCGCCGAGATTCAAACCTTGACCCAGAGTGCACCGGTCCGAGCCTCGAGGGGGGGGGATTGGGGGAGGGGTGTTGAGGGCACTGTCCTGTCTGCAGAGGATCACCGCCTGTCCGTGCCGCTCTCCAGAACCCCCCCCCCCCCCCCTGATCTCTGCCATGGACTCCCCGCAGCCCCCCGCCTCTCCCCCTCACATTGGTGCCCCCGGTGCTGTGCCCGCATTGTCCTCCTCTGCCCCCCTCTGTAGGTGCCAAAGCCCCGCACCCCCCCCCCTCGCCCATGAACCCCTGCGTTGTCCCTCCCTCTCCCCCCCCCCCCCCCTCCCAGGACACGCACCCCCTGATTGCGCGGCTGTCGATGCTTCGAGTCTCTACAAGTGCCCATTGAACTCCGCTCCGGGCGCCCTGCTGCTGTCTGCGAGTTACTACTTATTTATTTATGCGATTTTCACAGCTGCCACGGTTTCAGATTGCTATGTATGACATTTTCAAAATTTCAATGCAATTATGAGTGACAAGGGAAACACAAAAATGTCAGAAATTAGATCAAGAAACTCTAAAAAGATCTTAAAACTGGTGCAAACAACTGCGGTGGCTGACTTATAATTACAATGAAATAATGAAAATGTCACATATAGCAATCTGAAAACTTGGCAGCTATGGGCAGGCAAACCTGAACCCTCACCTGGGACAATGCCTGAGCAAGAGTTGATGAACTCCTTTGCCCCCTTATCATTAATGCTTCAGTCCTAGTGAAACAAACCTCCTTTGTGAAGAATACTCAGAATGGTGAATACTGGACCCAGTGTCCCAACCTCCCCTATCTCGAGTGTCATGATAGTATAAGATGCTGATCCCAATGTGATGTTGTTGCAATCCCGTATCTGAAGAGGGCCATGCAATGGAGGTGTGAGGTAACAACAGGTCATTTGTCTTTGGTAATCAACACACATACATGCCTTTGCAGTGTACAAACTAACCCGCTCTCCATGACGGATTTTGTCACTGACCTTTCCGGTGAGAGTCAGATTTATATGACTGGAGTTCTCTTCTCGGGCTCCGCTTTAGTGCATACCTTTCGTGCTAACACTTGCTTATGTTATGTTATGTTAACATTTGGTAGAGCGCGACAGCTTCCCCAGCAAAGAGGCGTCCCGGCGCTAAGAAGACCGTGTCTGCACCTGAGGGAAGAGGGGGAGGGCCAAGGGGACTAGGGAGAGGGGAATAAATGGGTTTTGATGGCTTTGCGGAAGGCAGTCAAGTTATCCAAAGAGCAGATGTGCAGAGGAAGGGTGTTCCTGACCACATACATATTAAATAGATACACATTTGTATGCGCATATTCACAAATTATCGCACACATGAATACAATCAAACCTATAGTCAGACGTACAAATAGAGAGGGGGGCGTGGACATGAGCTGATGGAGTGAGGAGCAGAAATCGAAGCTTCCAGCCGGCGGGTCCCATCCATGGTGGTGCTGGGGAGTAAGAGTCTGCCCCCGCAAACAAGACCCCGTTAACACTATTAAACTGCTCAACATGCAGTTGGGTAACACTGCACATCAGGACATTAACAGGGCTAAGGTCAGACAAATATAGGTGCCACTGCTGCCACAAGCACAAGACCAAACTGCCTGCCAGTCCGGACCTGTGAAAATGACCTTAAGGTGCACTCGCTGACAAGTTCAAGTTCAGGAATTTGTATAGCGCACTACTCACCCAGAGGGTCTCAAGGCGCTTGAGGGAGGGTGGGTGCATTACTTATCGAATAGCCAGGTTTTCTGAAGGAGAGGTGGTTCTTTGTAAGTCGGAGGTGAGTGGGGAGAGAATACCAGGTTTTGGCCGCTAAGAAGGAGAAGGATCTTCCTCCCATGGTGGATCTGTGGATGCGTGGAATTGCGGCAAGGGCTTGATTGGATGATCGTAGTTGGCGGGTGGGTGTGTAGAAGGACAGTCGTGTGTTGAGGCATTTGGGTCCTAGGTCGTAGAGGGCCTTGTGTGCGTGGGTGAGGAGACGGAACGTTATTCTCTTGTTGACGGGGAGCCAGTGGAGATCCTTCAGGTGACCGGAAATGTGAGCATGACGGGGAATGTCCAGTATGAGTCTGGCTGAGGCGTTTTGGATGCGTTGGAGTTTTTTCTGTAGTTTGGCTGTGGTCCCGGCGTAAAGGGTATTGCCATAATCCAGTCGGCTGGTGGCCAGTGCGTGGGTGACTGTCTTTCTTGTTTCGGTGGGGATCCAGCGGAAGTTTTTTTTGAGCATGCGTAGGATGTTGAAGCATGAAGATGAGACAGCGTTGACTTGTCTGGTCATCGAGAGGGAGGGGTCTAGGATGAAGCTCAGGTTACGTGCGTGATCTATAGGTTTGTGTGCTGTACCCAGGGCCGGTGGCCACCATGAGTCCTCCCAGGCAGAGGGGGATGATCCTAAGATGAGGACTTCCGTTTTGTCAGAGTTAAGTTTTAAACAGCTGTTCTTCATCCATTCGGCTACTTCTTTCATTCCTTCGTGTAGATTGGTTTTGGCGGTGTTTGGTGAGGGAGAGGATCAGCTGGGTGTCGTCTGCGTAGGAGATGATGTTGAGGTTGTGTTGGCGCGCGATGGATGCGAGGGGACTCATGTATACGTTGAAGAGGGTGGGGCTGAGTGAAGATCCTTGTGGTACACAACAGATGACTTCGGTGGCCTCTGATTTGAATGGGGGGAGGTGGACTCTGGGTTCTTACGGCGAGGAACAAGATGATCCAATCCAAAGCTTTTCCTTGTATTCCGACGCTGTTGAGGCGTTGTATGAGTGTGCTATGACATACTGTGTTGAAGGCGGCGGAGAGGTTGAGTAGGATGAGGGCAACTGTTTCTCCGTTGTCCAGTAGCGTTCGGATGTCGTCTGTAGCTGCGATGAGGGCGGTTTCGGTGCTGTGTTTGGCTCGGAAGGTGAAGGGTCGAGGGAATTGTTGGATTCAAGGAAGGCGGCAAGCTGACTATTGACGGCTTTCTCAATGACTTTGGCAGGGAATGGGAGGAGTGAGATGGGGCGTAGTTCTTAAGTTCAGAGGGGTCTGCTGTGGGTTTCTTCAGAAGGGCGCTGAGTTCGGCATGTTTCCAGCTTTCCGGGAAGGTAGCAGAGTTGAAGGAACAGTTGATGACATTGCGGAGATGGGGTGCGATGATGGAGTCTGCTTTGTTGAAGATGTGGTGGGGACAGGGGTCGGTTGGCGATCCTGAGTGAGTGGAGTTCATCAGGCGGATGGTGTCTTCAGTGGTGATTGGGTTCCAGGCGAAAAGGTTGTGAGAGTGCTGTTTTGGTTCGGAAGTGGGTGGAGTGGGCTGTTCATCGGACTGGTTTTCAAAGCTGTTATGTATGTCGGCGATTTTGTAGTGGAAGAAAGAGGATAAAGAGTCGCAGAGGTCTTGGGAGGGAGTGATGTCGTTGGTACCGGCGGTGGGGTTGGTAAATTCTTTGACGATGTTGAATAGTTCCTTGCTGTTGTGGGTGTTGTTGTCGAGTCGATCCTTGAATGCTGATTTTCTTGGTGGATTGGATCAATTGATGGTGTTTGCGGGTGACGTCCTTGAAGGTGGTCAGGTTGTCAGAGGTTGGGTTTTTTCTCCAGGTTTTCTCGAGGGTACGACATAACTTCTTGGATTTCTTAAGGTCATCGTTGAACCAGGGGGCCTTTTTGCTACCTTGTTTGATCTGATGGTTTTTCAAGGGTGCTAATACGTCAGCGCTGTGGGTAATCCATTGTGTGAGTTTGGTGGCAGCTTGGTTTGGGTCCGATGATATGGCAGGAGGGTTTTGGTTTAGCGATGTGAAGAGTTGGTCGGTGGTGATTTTGTTCCAGTTTCTTCGAGGAATAGGTTGTGGGAGGTTGTGGGTCTTGGTCTTTTTGTAGCTGAAGTGAACGCAGTTGTGGTCTGTCCAATGGAGAGCTGTGGTGTGATCGAAGGAGATGTGTTTGCTGGCGGTGAATAAAGGGTCGAGCGTGTGTCCGGCCAGGGGGGTGGGGGTGTCAACAAGTTGTTTGAGTCCGAGATTGGCCAGGTTGTCCAGAAGGGTGGTGGTGTTGCTGTCGTTTTTCTTTTCCATTTGGAAGTTGAGGTCTCCCAGTAGAATGTAGTTATCGGAGGTGAGGGCATGTGGGCTGATGAAGTCGGTGATGTGAGGTACCAGGTTTTTATGGACCCGGCGGTGCCAGGGAGAACACCCAAAGACCCCGAGTCCTTCCTGTTTCGGACCACAGAAACACAGAGTCTTCTAGGTGATGTCAAAGATCGTATTTATTGGCTGCAACCAGTAACAGGTGTCCTAGAAGTACAACAGCATGTATGTTCTCAGGAGACTGCTCGAATTTACAAAGCCAGCCTTCTCTTTTATACACAATAATAAGCTTCAGGCAAACATTCCTTATTTTACGGTTTGACCATATACATGTTTTCACTACAAAGAAAAAGCAGAGTCATGATGACAAGCCCACATTTCAGTTTGTCCAGTCTATGATAAATTACACGGCAAGGCCCAGAACTTCCATCAGATATCGACGGACCCCCATTAAAAACGGGCACCTCCTCCTTGTAAAACAAGTCATAAAGAAGAAACAGGGACAGGTGTGTGTGAGATTAGCCATAGCTTGTATGCGATGAACGGATTATGACAGGTTGTGCTTTGATACTAATCTCATTCGGCCACTGGGATGGGAACTGCCCGAACAGGTTTGGCTTGAGGCAGTGGAGTCAGCTCGCCCAGGTCACAGAGGAGTCAGCAAAGGTGTACGTGTCCTTTCAGATCGAATCGGCCTTAGTCATTTGACTATGTAAGGGCAATCACAAAATGGATGCCGCTCACAAAATGGAACCCGAGGGATCAAGACTTATACTACGATTTCAGGGTGATTTTGTCACTCGATCATGACGCAAATGCTTAGGCATAGTATCTCAATCATTACCGGTCTGCCAATACCAAAATCGTCATGATACGATGATATTTGACACGAGTGTAGAGCTTCGGTACCACACAATAGCAGGGTCCAGA
The DNA here is from genome assembly GCF_964263255.1 of Lissotriton vulgaris. Taxonomy (NCBI): domain Eukaryota; kingdom Metazoa; phylum Chordata; class Amphibia; order Caudata; family Salamandridae; genus Lissotriton; species Lissotriton vulgaris. The sequence goes on from NC_141685.1 coordinate 24,915,574, forward strand.
ATTTTCAGTACCACAGACCCTCCTTTTGCCCTTATATAGGCAATAACCTATACTCACGCTAATCTGAGTCCAGGTCTATATTCATAAAGTCATTGAGATGTTGCTGTAGCATCATCCTATTACTTAGTTCATCTCTTGATACAGGTTTCCTTACACATGATGTAGCACAGAGGCCACATATTGCAGGAGCACACTGCACACACAGACAGAACAGAACAAGCATTGGAAATGCAATAGGTCTCGCACCATTAGAGTTAGTGCTTTTAGAATTGTTTATGGGTTTTTTTGTAAAGGTTTAGCATTTTTGTTTCCTGTAGCCAATGCTAAAGTATTACAAATAAAAAAAGCCATAAACATTTCTAAAAGCTCTAACTGAAATGGTCTGAGAACTATTGCACTGTGTGAGGGTGAGGGTGAGTGAGGGTGAGTGAGGGTGAGGGGTTGAGGGTGAGTGAGAGTGAGGGTGAGGGTGAGGGTGAGTGAGGGTGAGGGGTTGAGGGTGAGTGAGGGGTTGAGGTTGAGGGTGAGGTGTTGAGGGTGAGTGAGGGTGAGGGTGAGTGAGGGTGAGTGAGGTGTTGAGGGTGAGTGAGGGTGAGGGTGAGTGAGGGTGAGGGGTTTTGGGTGAGTGAGGGTGAGGGGGAGTAGTTGAGGCTGAGTGAGGGTGAGTGAGAGTGAGGGTGAGTGAGGGGTTGATGGTGAGTGAGTGAGGGTGAGGGGTTGAGGGTGAGTGAGGGTGAGGGTGAGGGGTTGAGGGTGAGTGAGGATGAGTGAGAGTCAGGGTGAGTGAGGGGTTGAGGGTGAGGGGTTGAGGGTGAGTGAGGGTTTGAGGGTGAGGGGTTGAGGGTGAGTGAGGGTGAGTGAGGATGAGTGAGAGTGAGGGTGAGTGAGGGGTTGAGGGTGAGTGAGGGGTTGAGGGTGAGTGATGGTCAGGGTGAGTGAGGGTGAGGGTGGGTGAGGGGTTGAGGGTGAGTGAGGGTGAGTTTGAGGGGTTGAGGGTGGGTGAGGGTGAGTGAGGGTGAGGGGTTGAGGGTGAGTGAGGGTGAGGGTGAATGAGGGTGAGGGGTTGAGGGTGAGGGGTTGAGGGTGAGGGGTTGAGGGTGAGGGGTTGAGGGTGAGTGAGGGTGAGGGGTTGAGGGTGAGTGAGGGTGAGGGGTTGAGGGTGGGTGAGTGAGGGTGAGGGGTTGAGGGTGAGGGGTTGAGGGTGAGTGAGTGAGGGTGAGGGGTTGAGGGTGAGTGAGGGTGAGGGGTTGAGGGTGAGTGAGGTTGAGGGTGGTTGAGTGAGGATGAGTGAGAGTGAGGGTGAGTGAGGGGTTGAGGGTGAGTGAGTGAGGGTGAGTGAGTGAGGGTGAGTGAGGATGAGTGAGAGTGAGGATGAGTGAGAGTGAGGGTGAGTGAGGGGTTGAGGGTGAGGGGTTGAGGGTGAGGGGTTGAGGGTGAGTGAGGGTGAGGGGTTGAGGGTGAGTGAGGATGAGTGAGAGTGAGGGTGAGTGCGGATGAGTGAGAGTGAGGGTGAGTGAGGATGAGTGAGAGTGAGGGTGAGTGAGGGGTTGAGGGTGAGTGAGGGGTTGAGGGTGAGTGATGGTCAGGGTGAGTGAGGGTGAGGGTGGGTGAGGGGTTGAGGGTGAGTGAGGGTGAGTTTGAGGGGTTGAGGGTGAGTGAGGGTGAGGGTGAGTGAGGGGTTGAGGGTGAGTGAGGTTGAGGGTGAGGGGTTGAGGGTGAGTGAGGGTGAGGGGTTGAGGGTGAGTGAAGGTGAGTTTGAGGGGTTGAGGGTGGGTGAGGGTGGGTGAGGGTGAGTGAGGGTGAGGGGTTGAGGGTGAGGGGTTGAGGGTGAGGGGTTGAGGGTGAGTGAGGGTGAGGGGTTGAGGGTGAGTGAGGGTGAGGGGTTGAGGGGGAGGGGTTGAGGGTGAGTGAGGGTGAGGGGTTGAGGGTGATACCAGTGACTGCCATACTAGGAATGAAAATATCAGGGAATTGCCTGGTAGACGAACCAACTAACCACGCTAACAGAAAAATGTGTAATCTGAATTTCTCCATCAAAAATTAAAAAAGTGGGTCTTTGCAAAAAAATCCCATCAATGAACCAGTGGACATTACCCACGCAACTATCATATCTTCCTGCCAAGTCAGGCAAGCTCTTGCCACACTACACATTTCGTTTCCAGGTCCATATCTCTGAAAACAAGTTAGAAAAATCAACAGCCCCCCGGATATACAATACTGTAGGCTAGCAGGTCAAACACGGTGGATTTCAAGATATTGTACCAACGGCTCATGCAGCGAGACAAGTCGATGAACGAAGGCTTTAAGAGCCAACTTCTTGCTTTACAAAACGTATATGGATATCTACAGCAAGTGGAAAGAGCAAGACGCATGCAGACCCCCTGTCATTTACATGCAGACAAATCTTACCACCTCCCCAATAAGTAATACATCTTGATAAACCATCCACAGGACAGCTCTGCTTCAATAGTTACGTATTTATTTCAAATTGTGGGAGACCACAGCTTTTAGATTATCCGCCCCCCTCATCTAAGGAATGTATGAAATTACAAACGCTTCTTGCAACGATACCCTGTATTACTCAAGATGATAGGCACGTCTATAAAACCCCGTAGTGACTGGACCTACTGCCACCACCGTAAGTGCATTTATGACCAGTGAAAATAACCGCATTAGGGGTTAAGAAAGCACTATCAGAGCAGGTATTAAAAGGGGGTGTGATAAGAACTACCGAAGCTTATGTTCGTTAGACATTGAATGGAATGCAAGACACAAGCAAGGTGGCGAATGCTTCTATGCAAACTAACCGGCATCCCCTTATAGGTTAAACCACGTTTTAAAGGTAAAACAAACCAAACCACTGAGATCAGCAGAGTGAGGGGAAGGCGGCCAAGATGAAAATGAAGGTCCGGGAGGGCTCGCCAGTGGAAGACCATGGAAATGGTGCGACAGCTGTGACGGGTTCAGTGGACTGCGACTGCTCCATGTGCGGGATGGGCGGTACCTGAAAGAGTCTACGCAAAGCAGGGTAACCTGACCCAGGAGGGGGGAGGAGGGAGGAGAAATGCGTCTCGGCCGGAGCAGGGGGCGGAGCAGGGAGAGCGGGCTTCACACGGCCGGCCGGTCGTGAAACTGAAAGCATGGCCGGCCGGCCGTGAAAGCCTTTGATGCCGCAGGGGGTGGAGCGGCACCAGCTGGGAGAGTAGGCAAGGCAGGCGGCTGGGGGCATGTGCACGCGCTTTTAAGCTCAATGCGCATGCGCATTGAGCTTAAATTTCTCGTGCACTGCAAGGAATCGCCACGATTCCTTGCAAGTTGGATAAAGAGTGGATAAGCCACCATAGTCTCGCTTGCTCGATGCGCATGCGCATCGACAGGCGAGACCTAAAAAGGATGGCTAAGATCATCCCAATAACTATCAGAATCTTCCATCCCCAGGCAGATATCAGCTTCCAGAACCACCCCATCAAGGACCAGTCTCCTTCATCCACGCGAATGGATTCAGAGATCTTATGCAGTTTGGAGATGGCCTGGTATACTGTCGGAGCCTTATCTGGGATGAAGATGCAGCAACTGGATTGGATCACTTTACATACCCCACCTCGGTCTGCAAGTGTGACATCTAGGGCAACCCTGTTCTGAAGAGTCATAAGGCGGTCCGACTGGAGCTCTGCAGTCAAGTTACTAAGGGCACCGGCAGTTTCAATCACGGTGGATTCAACTACCCTCGTCAATTGGCGTGGAGAAGTGTGGCTCAGGGGTTAGAGGCGGCAGACCCGGAAGCTGAGATCGGCCCTGGGCCAGGGTTCAATTCCCCGCCTCGGCGGGTCTTGGGCTCAAAAATTCCACGGACTCGATAATTCTCGCTCCGGTGCCTTCTCGACTCACGGGTTCACACTCTGCGACTCTGGGCAATAGCTTGCTTAATCTCCACAACGGCCCCGTGGCGGGATGCCTGGCTTTCACCTTGTGGATACCCTGCCGGGGGTTATCTCACAGGGGAATACCAGGACGGGTTCCCTAAGCAAGCGCCGGGAAACCCTTTGTGGGTAGCTGTGCGCTATATAAGCTCAAATACATTTACATTTACATTGGCGAATGTTCCTGCTGTTCACCATAGGCCCCCAAAACGGCAGAAAACCTTTTGCGAAATCCCCAAACTCCAGTTCCGCAGTGTCGTCTTCACTCGCAACACCCCTAACTGTCCTTGTCCTATGGTAATCTGCCGCGGCCGTGTAGGTGGGTGGCAACAGGAACGAGATAAAACATGTGCCCGAAAAGTCAGGGGGCAGCCATGTATATGCTCTATCATGGCAGATGAAATATGTACCCTTAGCTGCCAAGAATGAAGGGTAGATCTGAGATGAGAAGACATATGTTTCGGTACAGACACTCTTCCCTAACTGAGCTCTGGGGTTTTTGCCATTTCCCTGCAGACATAGGTGACCCTGATGGGGTACTATCCAAATTGGGGAGGACTTCTTTGCTCGCTGGTTCTCACTCAAGGAAACTCCATATTTTGTTATATTCCACCTAACGTAAGCTTGCAACTCATCTCTAGGAATCGATCTGTATGAGTCAATTGTTCTGTTCATATTCGCAATTCCTACTACTAACGCTTTGTTGCTGGAATTCCTTCCTGTGGAACGTGGGGGATATGGTTCGATGGCAAACATGAACACTGTTTGAAATGCCCATAAAGAACCATAGTAGCTGAATGACAAGACCAAATATGGAATACCTTTATCTGTCGTGTGTGGCATAAGTCCACACACCCAACAATCTGTTGTGTTCATTACAAACTGGTGTTGGTGTAGGAGCTGAACGAACAAGTTATTTATAAATTCTAATCTAGAGGATTCATGTTCGGGCAGGGGGTGAAAAGAGTGTGAGGAAACAGTAGGAGGAGGTATGGGCTGTGTAGTGGGTGCAAATGAAACTTGAAAGGTGTATAAAACATATCCTATTAAAAATATCATGACACCGAGCAACATAAAAATACAACATATTAACGATCTCTTCTTTGACATTAATATACACATTTTGTCTTTAAAGTTCATTCGTTTGGCAGGTCTCTCCATCTCAGAAAACTCCATCCTCTCTAATTTGCTGCCAGCGGTGGTAGGGTGTTTCTGCTGAAGAGTGCTTCAGTTAGTCCAGGGTGACTCCTTTGAACCAACCAGAACTGTCGACCTAACCGTCTCCAGCTGCACACCAAAGACTGTGGCAACCGCGACCCTAGCAGCAGAACCGGATGGCGGTTCAAAAAACAAAAATGAGCAAGTTTCTTGGATGGGAGAGCTGCAAAATCAAAAAGGAGAAAGGAAAACATTTTTATTTGTCCATAGTAGTCATAGTTCTAGACCTCAAATTGTAACAATTTCTGCCAGGTGCTGTCTGGTCTTGGAATAAGAGTTCAGGCTCTGTAGTGTTCAATCGAATTGACGGAGGCACAGCTTCTTGCAAAATGTTGTCGCTCTCCTTTTCAGAAGTTGTTCCTTTTATACGTGCATCGCTAAAAGGTAGGAAGCGAGGCACAGTCTCGGCTTCAGAGTCAGCGATTCCCTCCTGGACCCACCGGTCATACGGAAGAGGCAGTGGGACCCTCTTACAATGATTGCCGTGGACCCAATGTTTCTTTCCTTCTACTCGAATGGCAGATCTTGTCGAGAGAAGAACTAGATGAGGGCCGGTCCACCGGGGCTGGTCATTCTTTGTTCGCTGGAAATTCTTGACCAGCACGTAGGACCCAGGATCGATAGGATGCCCTGGAGCTTCAGAGGCCTGAGGTAGAATGTCGTGGACCTGTTGGTGTAAAACACACAATTTAGCCGTCAATTCATACAGATAATCAAGCAGTACAGGGTGCTCTATTTCGCTAAACGTGGTGGGCCTTGGCACTCCCCATATGTTGGCCGGGCGGCCGAACACAATTTCATGTGGACTAAGTCCCACTCTAGAGTAAACACTCATTCTTGTTGATAGGAGTGCCAAGGGCAGGGCGTCAGGCCATTTAAGACCCGTGCTCGCTTGAATCTTGGCCAGTTTCAGTTTTAGCGTGCCATTATAGCACTCTACTAATCCAGCTGATTGGGGGTGATTTGCAGCGTGGAACTTATGTTGTATGCCTAGCCCCTCACACACTTTCTTCATCACTCGACCCACAAATTCACTCCCATTATCACTCCAGACCATTCTAGGCATTCCGAATCTGGGGAAGAATTCCTTGACAAGGGCTTTAGCTGTGGATAAGGCAGTGTTGTCCTTAAGGGGATACGCCTCCACCCACCTGGAAAAGGCACAAACAACAATGAGTACGTATTTCAGATTGTTGCACCTTTCCATGTGGATGAAATCTAGCTGTAAAACCTCGAACAGATACGTTGGAGGTGCAAAATGACCAGCTGGAGATGGGGTTCCCCTACCAGGATTGTATTTCAGGCACACCATACAATTCTTGACCACATTCTCTGCACACTTAGGGATCCCAGCATTTTGCCATACTGGAGCCAACAACTTACAAATCACTTTCACGCTGATATGAGTCATTCCATGAGCCATTGTCACCACTGCATTCACATACGCATCGGGTAACAACCGTCTCTGATGCTCTGACAATTCAATCCAACAACCATTGGCATCCAATTTACCCTTACTTTCTCGCCATTCTTCAACTCTTTCTCTGTGGCTTCAGCTTGAATGGATTTCGCGCTCTCAATCGTATCTTCACACATACCAACGTCACCAATCCATCTCGCAGGGCCTGCAATATACAAACGACTCATTACATTCCTTGCAGTTTCTTTTGCAACTTCATCCGCAAACGCGTTTCCACGACCAACATCATCAGTGACCTTTTTGTGTGCACTGCATTTCACAATCGCAACTTGTAACGGCAAGGTCAGTGACTCGAGAAGCTCATTCACTAACTGACCATGCTGGATCTTAGCACCATGCGATGTCAGGAACCCATGTTCTTTCCACAATCGTCCAAAACTGTGAGCCACACTAAAGGCGTATTGGCTGTCCGTGTACACATTCACTCTTTTCCCTTTCGCCAACACACATGCTCTTGTAAGTGCAATCAACTCTGCTGCTTGTGCTGAATTGTGTGGGATACGTGCAGCTTCAACAATCGTATGCAACGTCGTCACAGCATATGCTGCAGTCGTATCACCATTCAGCAATTTGAAACATGAACCATCAACCCATAAAGTACCATCACATTCAGGAAGAGGAGTGTCCCTAAGGTCTATTCTCCCTTTTGACTCTTCTTCTGTCCTAAAACAGCAGTCATGTTCTTCGACCTCATCTGTTTTTACTGAAATGGGCAATAACGTGGCTGGGTTCAGAGTATCGCACCTCTTTATGTGTACATGACTTGCTAACAGTGTCAGCTCATAACTTGACAATCGAGCACTAGTTAAGTGCTGTGTCCTTGTTCTGTTTAGCAAAATGTCTACTGCATGTGGGACCATGACAATTAACATATTATTCATTACTAACCCAGCAGACTGTCGAATAGAAACAGCTGCTGCCGCAGTGGCCCTCAAGCAACTTGGCAGCGCCTTAGCTACCGGATCTAAAATTGCTGAAAAGAACGCGCATGGATGCTGTTTGTCCCCAAAAGACTGTGTCAGAACTGATAATGCACAACCTTGTTTCTCATGGACATACAATGTAAAAGGCTTACTGTAGTCTGAGGTACCCAACACAGGAGCCGAACACAAAGCATTGCGCAATTCGGAAAAAGTTCTCTGACACTCTTCAGGCCACGGAATGGGTTTCGGTGTACCCTTACAAGTTAATGCCACCAAAGGTTTGGCCAACAAGGAGAAATTCGGTATCCATTGCCTGCAATATGATGTAATGCCCAAGAAAGCACGCACTTCTCTCTGTGTCCTTGGGACAGTCAATTTTGCAATGGCCTGAATTCTTTCTGGGGTCAGTTTCCTTCCCTCTTTCAGTAAGAGGTGACCTTAGAAGGTCACTTCTTGTCGACAATATTGCAACTTTGAAAGAGAGACTTTGTGGTGCAGATCACACAAATGACGCAACAATGACAAAGTAGCTTGTTTGCAAATCTCCTCGGTATCTGCAGTGACCAGCAAATCGTCAACGTACTGAATAAGGGTAGCGCCGTCCGTTAAAACAATCGTATCAAGCTGTGTTTTTAAAGCCTGACTGTATATTGATGGACTTTCACAGTAGCCCTGAGGAGCGCGTTTGAAGCGGAAACTTCGGCCTCCTAGATTGAAGCCAAAAATATCTCTGCTCTCCTCGGCAATCGGGATGCTGAAGAAAGCATTCTTCAGGTCAATCACTGAGAACCAAGTCGCTGAAGCTGGAATCATAGTCAATAGGGCAGTGATATCAGGAATAACTGGGAACTGTGGCACAACAATCTTATTCACCTCTCTAAGATCAATCACGAACCTATAAACAGGTGGTTGGGAAGGATCAGTATGCTTTAAAACCGGCAGAACAGGACTATTGCAAACGTTGCCTGTTGTCTCTTCAATTACATCTTTCTCAATCAGATCATAAATGATTGCTAACAATGCCTTTTCACCTTCGCTAGAGATCTTGTATTGGGGAATACGCGGCATTCTAACATTGGCTTTCAATGTTACAACATATGGCGATATTTCCAAGAGACCCACATCATTAGAGCCAGTAGCCCAAAGTATATCCGGAAGAGAAGACAATTCTGTCGGAAGTTCTTCCCTTGACAAATACATTGGAGAAACCACTTTCTTACCCAGTGTAAGTCGTACTCCCGAAGGAGAACAGTACAAAGTCGCATATAATCTTTTCAATAGATCCAATCCCAACAAGTTTTCACCACAACCTGTTGTAAGAATGAGGGGTGCTTCTAATTCACATGGCCCGACAGAAAAAGACATAGGACTAGAGATCAGGTTCCTAACCGGGGCGCCAGAAAAACCTACTGAAACGTTCATTTCGCCAGACAAAGGTGCGCCAGGGAGTTTTGAGTGCATAATAGAACTCTTTGTAGCACCAGTATACAACAGAAAAGGTTCTGACACACCTGATGTAATCACCTCAACATAAGGTCCAATCTGGTCTACTGGAACTGAAACAACTTCCTCTCTTTGTCCATAGCTGTCCTAGCAATCATTACCCTCCATATTCTCGTTTTCTGCATAGTAGTCATCAGCATAGTACTGAGCTGTCCTAGAAAACGCGTTATTCTGCTGTTCAAAACTATTCATAGAATTCTGAGGCGGGAAAGAAGGAGCGTTCTGGGGGAAATTTCCACGACCCCTACCTCTAGGGGCTTGTTGAACACCTCGACCTCTTGCGCCAGAAGTACCATTCATACGCCGTAACAAAACCGGACAACTACTCTTGAAATGACCCTCTTCCTTGCAATACGCACACTGATTGGGACCATACGGTAAACGTTGTTGAGAAGACTCGTTCCTTTGCGAGTTTCTCGAATACTGCTGAGGTTGCTGATAGCCATGCTGACTATTATTACGGGGTGGATAAGCTCGCTGTAGGAGGACTTTAGTTTTCAAGTCCTTAGTCTTTTTGTCTGCCTTCTCTAACTCATCTTTACGCCTATTCTCATAGTACTGGGCCGTAGCCAAAATCTGTGCTGACGTGGAAACAGCCCAAGCACTCTCGGAATCCTTCAACTTATTGCATAGTTCAGGAAGCAAGTTATGTACAAATTTGTCAACAAACAACCTCTGGCCACCCTCAGTAGCCATATCCTGACCACTATGATTGACGAAGGTCTCTTCAAACCGCGTGAAAAAGTCAGACACAGTCTCATCATTCTTCTGCTTGCACGCAGACAACTTATCCCAATTCACACGCAATTCGGGCATTAAAGTCTTCATATACGCAATAATCCTACCAGGAAGCTCTGCTACTAAAGGCTCGGGCTTAGCACCACCAACTTGCCTAGCATCAGCGGCAGCAATTTTGACCCATGTGTCGCCTAATTCTTGATCATGATCTGCATGACGAATCTTTCCCCATAAAGGCTGTGGAACAACATTTCCAAACAACATGTCTACATCTGCTAGATTCATGATACAGGAGCTGGCAGTCTGTGATAACTCCTTTTAATACCCTGCAGAATTTTTACGTGGGTCAGGCAATGTCCGTTTGAGAGCCAAAACCTCAGATCTCTTCCAAGGAACATGACCCACACATGCTGAAAATGCGGGGGAATGGCTGGATTAGCATTTGCGTCACCTTCCCTCCAAACTGGGGGAACCTCTCTCATGGGATACTGTTGCACCTTTTTCCTACCTGGTGCATCATGCTCAGATAGTGATCGAGAATTGCTCCCCTTATTCCTATAAGACAATAGTGTCGCAACCGCTTGTTCAACATCGGTGCCTACAATCATGCCCTCCGAGAACTTGAACCGCACACGGAATAATTCAGCCATGTCGTGTTCCGGATCATTTCCCTCCAAATCTTCACAGAGAAATACACATATTTGTTCAAAAACATATCTCTGCGTAGATGCTTCCCACTGACGGAAGACTTCCATGACGGACTGAACGTCATATCTTACTGTATTGATAACCCATTTACGCGCTAGATCATTCAGTATTTCCCTCTCTTGATAGTTAGGCAGTCGACTCCGCAACTATCTTCGTTCTGTGTTAGGGGTCATATTAGGCGGCCCAAAGAAAGGTGAGAAAAGACCAGTGACAGTGTTTGCCACTCTCTGTCGAACAGAAGGAGAAACTGACGGAAAGGCAGATACGCCAGAAAAGACAGGCTGATGTAAAGCAGAGGTGGAGGCAGTAGCAGAGGGAGTATTAGGATAGGCAGTTGGAGCAGTAGGCGAAGTCGTAGGAAAAGCAGATGGAGTAGGTAGCTAGCGCCATGAAACCGTCCCGGTATAAGTGCGCTTAATAAATATGTTAAAATCCAAATTCAAGGCGGCGGCCCTTGAGAGGGCTGCGCCAGAGGAGTAGGAACCAACTGAGGAGGAGCTGGTGATTGTGGTAGAACCTGTGGTCCAATAATAGGAGGTTGTACAACCAAAGGTTGCTGTGGTACTGTAGCACTTTGCGCATATGGAGGTGGTGAACTCAGTAAATGAGACATTAAAGGATCCTTATCAAGTTCTTCTTTTGATCGTTGTCCTTTACGCGGCAAAACTGGGTAGCATTTATCTACCGCTAACTTCCTACTTCTAAGCGTTTGTTCATTCTCTTGCTCTTCCTCATTATCCCTGAACGCAAAGGCAGCTTGCACCATTGACATACCTCGTTTATTTTTCTTTGCTAATTTCATTTCTTTCTGTTTTGCTTCCTTGCGCCACAGGCGAAAGGAGTCAAACATCGCCGGCTGGGCTTTCTTCTTAAAAAGTTTTACCTCTAGATTATCTAAAATCTCTGTGTCGAAACTACCATATTGGGGCCATTTTAAAACACCATTGTTTCTGGTGTATCGGAGCCATACTTCGTTATATGCGATAGGGCCTACGCCATGCTTCACATAGAGCTCATATGTTGGAGTTCCAATCGGAGGAACCGGACACGAGTCCTCCAATCGGAAGTCCCTACTACAACCAAGACAAAACAAATTTCCAAGTCTGCTAAGACCAGGCATCTTCGCTCTCTAGTCTAGCTTCATACTTCAAAGGATTATCGAATACGATAATCTCGTGAATACACGAGTCCTTCGGTTTTGGCAATTGCAAGTTCCAAACAAAGCAATCCCAAAGGATACCAAACTAAGGACTGGGAGACGCTCTACTTATACTTAACTGAAGTATCGATTATCGATGACGTCACCAGAAGACTCGTCTATCGTTTCGCTCTACCAATCATCAAGGGTTCAAAACAGGGCTATAGTCAGGGCAGCAGTCCTTCGTAGCCGTCGGGAAGCGGGGAACCTCGCAGCAAAGACCTTCGGACCACGTCGACATACAGGGGTCGCTGAAGTGGCTGGCCGTCCTCCGGATTTTCACACGAAGCTCCTCACGAACCTCTGGCTTGGACTGGTACCGCTGATACCGCCCCGAGTTGGGCGCCAACTGAGGTACCGGGTTTTTATGGACCCGGCGGTGCCAGGGAGAACACCCAAAGACCTCGAGTCCTTCCTGTTTCGGACCACAGAAACACAGAGTCTTCTAGGTGATGTCAAAGATCGTATTTATTGGCTGCAACCAGTAGCAGGTGTCCTAGAAGTGCAACAGCATGTATGTTCTCAGGAGACTGCTCGAATTTACAAAGCCAGCCTTCTCTTTTATACACAATAATAAGCTTCAGGCAAACATTCCTTATTTTACGGTTTGACCATATACATGTTTTCACTACAAAGAAAAAGCAGAGTCATGATGACAAGCCCACATTTCAGTTTGTCCAGTCTATGATAAATTACACGGCAAGGCCCAGAACTTCCATCAGATATCGACGGACCCCCAATAAAAACGGGCACCTCCTCCTTGTAAAACAAGTCATAAAGAAGAAACAGGGACAGGTGTGTGTGAGATTAGCCATAGCTTGTATGCGATGAACGGATTATGACAGGTTGTGCTTTTTTTTTTTTTTTTAAATTTTTGAAAGACCTTTATTGATAGTACATCGTACACATAGCCAAGACAAAACACCCGAAGGCTCACAAATGTATTACACAGCAATAAGGCAATGCGCGAAGAATCTATTACAAAGGTACTGAGGTCTAGTTTTCAAAGTTAAGTTCTGAAGGATAAACGGTGTCAGGATGTCGTAGGACAGCACAATGGTTCCGGCATGAGAGGATCAGGAGAGACAAGCATACAATGCACTAAAAGTACCAGAACCACCACTTTCCACACTGAAGAAAAACGTTTAAACCCAGAAGAAAAAGAAAAAGGGATAGATGGCCCATAGAACAAAAAAGAAGTAAACAAGAACCCCACCTCCCACCCCCCACCCTGCACCCCTGCAGCTGGCTACGGCCTACCCCCCCTAGCAGTGTGCCTGTCGCCCCACTAAAAGGAGTCCCGAAATATAGAAAGTGAGAAAAGGGTCCTAACCTATAACTATAATGAAATAAAGAGAAGTGGGGAGGAGCCCACCACCAGTCCCCCGTCATCCTCCTCCCATAGTTCGATAGTAGCACAGGATGTACTGTCCGGTGACAAATAGCATTACTAGCAAACAATGTAAAAAGCACAAAGTCGGCACAATGCGTTATCCAAGAAATCAGCACGCCCCACATCTATTTCGGTCAGTAACGAGGAAACTATCAGTCAGCGATAAGAAGCGTTCATCCCTGTCCCGTCTTCTCTCTCCCACCACTGCTAACAAAGGTAACCCAGAAAGGCGCGAACGGTAGTCCAAAAGGGGCACCTTGATACAAGCACTCAACCAGATCATGTACACTCAGGTCCAATGTTCCCATGCTGGGCCAGGAGTACACCACCCTCATAGTATAAATCAAAGCAGGGCCAGGGAGGAAAGTCTCAATGTCCAGCCCCTTCTGGAGCGATCCCCGGGTAGCAGGGGGCAAGACGTGGGGAGAAGACTCCCGTCGTGATCGCAGTCCGTGGTTTGTACTTCGGTCCGGGCAGACATCATCCGCTGCAAGAGCAGCCTCGGAACCTGGAGTCTCAAAGCCGTCACCGTTGCGCGAGGCCGCCATCTTGTAATAGACAGACGTGGAACGAGAAATACCGCTGTGGTCCGGCAAGTCAGCCATTTTCAAGCATCCCTGTGCAATCATTATATCGTCAACTTTGCTGGTCAGTGTTCGCACAGAGTACACCATATCGTGATGAAGGGAGACAATAGCCGCCAATAGATCGCCATAGCCCTGATCACATCCACGCTCCCTTCCAATTTTCAGTACCACAGATGTCTTCGTTGAATTGTGTGCGGGTTCCTGGTGGTCTGTAGATGAGGGTGCCTCTAAGTGTGGTCCTGGGGTCGGTGTGGATCTGGAAATGAAGGTGTTCGGCGGTCGCTAGGTTATCGTCGGAGCAGGTCGTGATTCGGATGGTGTTCTTATGGACGATGGCGATGCCTCCTCCTGTTTGATTGGTGCGGTCTTTTCGGATGATCTTGTAAGCGTCCGGGATGGCTATGGTGATGTCGGGCGCTGATGAAGCGTTCATCGAGGTTTCTGTAAGGAAGGCGACGTCCGGCGATGCAGTGTCGAGTAGGTCCCAGAGTTCAGTGGCGTGTCTGTGGACAGAGCGGGTGTTCAGCAGGATGCACTTCAGGTGGTTGGAGTTGGAGCTGTGTTTGAAGGTAGTGGATTTGGTGTGGGTCCTGGTGCAGGCGAACTTGCAGGAGTGGCAGGCGAATGGAGTGTGTCCTGGGGCAGCTTTGCAGCATTGTGGTGTGCGTCCGGGGTTAAGGGCAAAGAGGGTAGCGGCGTCAAACGTTATGCGGGAGGAGTGGGTTTTGCGAGGACCAGGGGGTCTGGCGCTGGGCGCGGTCCAGGCGCGGACGGGCGTAGACGGGCTTACCGTTGCGCGCCTTCGGCGCACATGAGGCACATCCGCTGCGCGTGTACGCTGCGCGTAGGTCCATCTGTCATAAATGGATATTGGAGCGGGCGGAGGGAGGGAGGGGCAGCTGGGAGGCGGGAGCGAGGTGGGGGGACGGGCTGGAGGCACAACCACCAAATGGCAGCCACAACAAGGCAAACAGGACGAGACTGGGGCACGATGTGAAAATGCAGCTATGGGCACAATCAGGCCCAAATTAAACTAAGGAAGCTATGCGGGCAATGCGAGCAGTGGAGCGCTATGATAGTACACAGGCACAATTCACAATTAAGCACAAATATTATTATAGGCAATGCGAGCGCTTGAGCAAAATTAAGCGCTACAAAACTGAGCAGGCAATTAAGGCTACAAAACTGAGCAGGCAACAATTAAATGTGAGTCAGGCTGGCTAGAATTGTTTTTGGCAGCAGTGGGGAGCAAGCGCTACGATACCAAGAGGAGATACCAGGGAGGAGCGACCGCTACTGCAGGGGTCAGGCTGGTCACCGAGGCAGATTCGGCTTGATGTGTGCGATAATTAGGCATTCAGGGCATGTATATGTGACTTTTAAATTACAGAGGCAGATTCGGCTTGATGTGTGCGATAATTAGGCATTGAGGGCATGTATATGTGACTTTTAAATCGTAAATTCTAATCAAGCCAGACTTTACTTTCGCAGCTGAGTTCAACTTGTTTGTGCAGACTACATGCAGAGCTCCTGTATGTAACTATACGCAGGCTGAATGACGTATTACTAAAAGTAAATTACAGTAGGAATACAAGAAGAAACAGTGCGTGACACTTCACTTACTCTGTGTCAGCGCAGAGCCCCATTGGCAGGCCGTACGTGGTTCATAACACTGGCCAGCTGCGATGATTGCACAGTCCCGGGCAGCGACGGGATTGGACACTCCTCTCCGACTTTCGTGGCATTGGCAGAACTGGCCACACTGGACTGCAGGCGGCAACTGAGGCAGTCATGCTGATGCGCCACCCACGGCCGAATCATTAAGCCTGTCGGGCCGCATGCTGAGAGCTGAAGCGGCAGGCCCAAAGTCGCGCTGGTTGCCAAACAACTGAAACTAATTATTCGCAGCTGCTCTCGCCCTCGGTACCTATGGGGATTGGGCAAACTTGCAAGCTGTGGCGTGGTCCGGTGCGAGCTACAGCAGGCAGCGCTGAGCGCAGCATCGTCCATGCCTATGCCATGAATTATTTGCAGCATTCCGGCCATGATACACAGCGCTGCCCGCAAAGCCTTTCAGCTCTCAAAACTAACCTTGCGCTCCGGTAGCAGGATGTGACGTGACGTCCCCTGCGATGACGTCAGGCCAATAGTGAGCGCCGCGCCCAGGTTGTAAAGCGCAATCATGATATTGTAGCAAGCAGCTGACAGGAGCTGCTAATAAATAGACTGCTCTGGAGCAGCACGCGCAAATCTGAGGGGCGCGCTGCCACAGGTGGCTCAGCTTTAATCAGGGGTTTTAGTGGCAGAGCTAACACAAGCATATGCGTGACATTCCATTTCAGTGCGGTAATGCGGAGTACCACACTGAAATGTCTTAGTGTCACGCCTGATGCGTGACACTTGGCAGAACTGGATTTTCTATAGCGCGAACTTTACCCGAAGTTGTCAGCGCTTTACATTAGAACCAGTTGAGAAACATAAGGATTTAGGATTACATGGGTTACATAAAGGATACAAACAGAAAAAAAAATGCAAGTGTACAAGATGAAAAGTCACACAAGGAGGAGATACAAATGGACATACTCTAAGAGTCACATAGGAATAGTAGATGGTACAAAGGTCGACAGCATATACTAGTGATTAGAGTTATCTCTATATACATAGGGAAGGGATACAAATGGATATACTCTAAGAGTCACATAGGAATGGTAGAGAGCACAAAGATCTACTGCATATACTAGTGATTAGAGTTATCTCTATATACATAAATATACAAACATAGTAGATTTCCTCAGGCAGAGTTCCATTAAGTGGGGTCGGAGGGGGGACGTAGTCACAACACCGAGGGAGGGTGGGAGGGATTCGAGGGTATGGAGAAAAGGCAAAACAGAGAGGGGAAGAAACATTTGAGGGTCCTCAAGGGGGAAAAGAGGGAAAAGGGTAAAAAGACGAGGGAATGGACAAGATGACGGGTCGGGGACCAGGAAAAAAACTGCTGAGAACAGCCGCAAAATGGTGGGCAGGACAAAGGGAAAAGTAAAGAAGTCCATGAGAGACTGTGGTCCACAATTGCAATGCCTCAGGAGTTTCCCGTACCGGGGCCTGTAGTAGTGGTCATACGATTCTCCAATTGATCGCATTGGTCAAATGATTCTCCAAGTCTTATAGGAGTGCCCAGTCTGATGGCCTGCCTGATGCCTGCTTGTAAGGGTGCTACATACAGTCTGTATGGGTTGCAGTTCCTTCCCTTCAAGTTTTGTCTTTTGTTTTACCTGCGTTCCTGGTGACTCATTACCTTTTCCCTCTATCGCAACATTAGCATTCTCACAAACCTAAATAAACTAGGCTGCTGTCTACGTGTCCTTAATAGTGGCGGCCCAGTCACAAACCCCCTGCAGGCTGCAGCAGCATCTCACTCCCCCTTCTGCTTGACGGTACTCCGCCCCTCCCTCGGCTCCCCGCTCACCTCTCACTATGGAGTGCAGCATCTCACCGCCCCTTCAGTTTAACAATACTTCACCCCTCCCAAGGCCCACTGCCCCTGGACCCCCCTCACCTCACACTCTGGAGCAGCAGCATCTCACCGCCCCTCCCAAGGCCCTCTGCTCCCCGGACCCCCCCAAACCCTCACCTCACACTCTGGAGCAGCAGCATCTCACAGCCCCTTCTGTTGAACAATACTTCACCCCTCCCAAGGCCCACGGCTCCCCAGATCAGGGGCGGCTGGTGACTTTTGAAAAAGGTGGGGTGTAAACGTTGTGCGAGAGTTACCGGCGGCAAGAGAGACTGACCACCAAAAGAGGGGTTCAGGGAATTTCCCCCTCACAACATTTAGAAAAAAAGAGTGTATTGTCAAGCAAGTTTGAGAAAGCAGGTTGGTTAATAAATCAATAAAAAGATTTCATATGGTAAGGACATCGGTAGCTGCTTATCCAGTATATCCACAGAACTTCATAACAGATTTTGCGATAACACTTCCGAATATGCTAGTGAAGTATTTTACATCTGATGCTGCGATGGCAGCAGTGTCTCGTTACAGGAGCAAGACTTACTAAGTGTCAGTGGTGGATGGTGAAGTCTGAGAGTGGTGAGCTGAGAGAGGGCACAACATTTTTATGTTTAAAGTATTTTATTGAAAGGGTACACAGAGCAAAAAGAAAGACAATCAAGCAAAAACATTGTGCTGCAACCCCGGGAGCCCATCTTCAAGATAATGCTACGTGTCCCGCAAATGCAGTAGAGGCTGCGTGGGCTCCGTGTCCATCAACATTACATTAAATAACACCCTGAGGTAGAAATAAAGTGTCCGTCCCTTAGCCCTTTAAAAGAAACAGTTCCCCCCCAACTCCCCCCACCCCCCTCTTTCCCCCCACACCCCTCCCAGTACCCCCGACCAGTGTCATGTCTAGCTAACCTTCTGAGCTCAGCCCACCCCACTATCCCCTATCTCTATCTAGCCCATGGTTATTGAGCAGTGAAATCCAGCGGTGGTGTCAATCTCAAAAGCCTGAAGTACCTCTGACAGGTCAGTTCCCTAAATTCGGTGACCAGTAATGCATGGAAGGGCTGCCACAACTCCCTAAATTGCTCTACTTCCCCGGCCATCATCAGTGATAATTTTTCCATCCCCAGGACATGCCACAATCTATGTAACCAGCCCGTGATGGTAGAACCGTGGTGGTCCGCCAATGTATGAGAATGTTCTGCACGGCGGAGCCCAATGCTATTGCAATTTGTCTGCCCCTACGAGATTTCAGTGGATACATCAGCCCGTTAGGCAAGCCCAACAGGACGTATGCTGGGAAGCGGGGCTACTCTATCTCAAAGCGGGTGTCAATCTCATCTAGCACCTCCTTCCAATAAGGGCTCAACAACGGGCACTCCCATAGAACATGTGTCAGTGTACCAAGATGCCCACATTCTCGCCAACAGGTATTATCGATATGCCTATCCATCTCATGCAACCGCTCCGGGGTGTAATACCATTATGTAGACACCTTAGTGAAAGTTTCAGTTAGCCCTACATGGTATGCAGAATGTCGTGCGCGGTATGAAATCTGGTCCCACTCTTTATGGCTCAACATTCTTCTGAGCTCTCTGTTCCAGCGTTCCCTACCTGGATTATGAAAGTGTGTGGGGGGAGGCTGTAACATTTTATAAAGATCTGTGATGAGCTTAGCATCCGAAGACCGCGTCACTAACCACCTCTCGTACGGCAATAATTTCCTATCTGCCAGCTCACGCACCTGTGGTTGCAAAGCCCAGTGTCGTACCTGCCAGTAGCGCATCCTATCTGTCTCAGCTAAACCATACTCTTCCTTAAGAGTCTGGAAAGGGAGAATTCCGTCCGGCCCATACACATGGAAAAGTGACCTACAACCAGCAGCCCGCCAGTGTGCGAAAGCTCCCTGGGTAATCCCTGGTGTGAAATCCGGGTTGTCTGCAATAGGTGTGAATGGAGAGGGGAACGTGGTAAGCTCGTGTGCAGTGCAAGTAGTGTCCCACACCCTCAGCGGAACCCGCGTTACAAAAGACGCTTAGAGATTCGGAGGGCGGTGAGCCCTACGCAGAAAGGGCACCTCTTGTAAAGGACGGCCCGCCACCGCCTGATCTTGGAATAAACAATGCTTGTCCGACTCCCATCGGCTCCATTCAACCAGGTATCGAAGCTGCGCCGCTTGAAAATACTTGCATAAGTCTGGGACCCCCAGTCCCCCAGATTCCGGTGCCAACGTGGAGAGAACTCTCCTCATCCTAGGCTTACGGCCTTGCCAAATAAAACGGGATAGGGTCGATTGTGTCTGCTGAAACCAGCCCTTAGGCGGTTGCAACGGCAGGGCCCGAAATAGATATAGTATCTGAGGGAGGACCGTCATTTTAACCGCTGCCACTCTCCCGAGCCACGATATCAAACCTTTGCTCCACCTCCCCAGTTCCTCTTTAATCTTTCCAGTCAAAGCCGTATAATTGTCTGTCACCATGGCCTGCAACGTAGGTGCCAACAGGATACCCAGGTACTGGACCTAGTGGGCCGACCAATGCATGGGGAAGAGGCCATGCAACTCCCGCCGTGTTGCAGGAGTCAGGGAGATGTCCAGTGCTGTCGATTTACCCATATTCATTTTGAATCCGGCCACCCGTGAGAAAGCCTCCAATTCGCTGATACACGCAGGTAGTGCACCCCTCGGCTCCTCCAAGGTCAGAATCACATCGTCCGCATAGAGGCTGACCGTATGAACATATCCCCCCATCCTCACTCCAGTTGCATCCGGATTCTGCCGGAGTCTCTGAGCGAGTGGCTCCATATATATAGCGAAAAGGAGTGGGGACAGGGGGCAGCCCTGTCTGGTGCCGCGTTCAATACCAAACCTCTGAGAGCCACAGCCATTCACCCGCACCACCGCCGACGGGAACCGGTAACAGTTAAAAACCAGGGTGTGAAATTTCTCACCTATGCCCATCCTTGTCATGACCCGTTCCAAATAGGGCCAGTGCACTCGGTCAACCGCCTTTTCAGCATCCACCGAAAGGAGCATTCTCTCTCCAGGAATCCGGGAGGCCTTCTCCAGAACATGTACTACCCTCTTGGTGTTGTCCACCGTCTGTCTCCCGAGGACAAAGCCAGCCTGGTCCGACTCCACCAGGCCCGGTAAGTGAAGTGCTAGGCGCGCCGCCAGAATTCCCGTGTACAGTTTTAAATCCACATTCAAAAGGGAGATCGGGCGGTACGAGCTGCATTGGGTCCGGTCTTTCCCTGGTTTAGGTATAACCGAGATCGTGGCTTGTAGGAGATCCGGAGGGATTGCCCCGGGATCGGAGAAAGAGTTAAACAATTTAGCTAGTATAGGGGCCAACGTGGCACTGAACGTCCTATAAAAGAGCGCTGTGTAGCCGTCCAGGCCGGGGGCCTTCCCATGTTTAAGCCTGGAAATTGCAGCAATCACTTCTTCGACCCGTATCTCCCTCTCGAGATACTCCGACTGAGATGTTTCTAGGGACGGGAGTGTGACTGAGTCCAGGTAGTCCTCCGACTCCTGCGCCATCAGATTCTCCCCGGTGTATAAGTCCCCGTAGAATCGGCGGAAGGCCTCAGCTATCTGATCATCCCCCGTGACCAGTCCGCCATTCCCCGTCGCAATCTCCTTCACCCGATGACGTTCATTGGCCACCCTGAGTTTATTCGCCAAAAGGCGGCCACACCTGTCCCCCCCGTGTAGTAAGCGTGTTTCAGTCGAAGAGCCGCGTATTCTGCCCTGTCCATGTCCAGGGATGACAGGAGCTTTCTCACTGCCTTCAGCTGTTTCCAAATCCTGGGAGCCCCTGTACGGCGGTGCACCGCTTCCAATTCCCTAACTTTTTGCGTGAGCTTGTCCCGCTTCTGCCTCCGTTCCCTATTCTCCGCAGAGGAAACCGCGATAAATTCCCCTCTGACCAATGCCTTAAGTGCGGCCCACTGCGTCGCCACCGAGGTATCTGCGTTATCATTATGCATTTGGAAGTCCCTGATCACCGCCGTAACCTTTTGCACGACAGTTTTCTTATGTAACAGAGCGTCTCTGAGGCGCCAGACCCCCCGGGGGGCCCCGACAGCCGGCAGAGAGAAGCTCCCCGAGACCGGTGCGTGATCAGATAAAGATATGACCCCCACCTCCCATGTCGTAGCTAAATCACGGACTGGGCCGGTAACTATGAGGTGATCTAGCCTCGCGTAGGTTTTGTGCGCGTGAGAGTAAAAGGAGTAGTCTCGATCCGTGGGGTGTAAGTGGCGCCAAAGATCATGAAGATCCAGGTCCACCAGTTGGGATTTAACTGCTTGTGACATTTCCCCTGTCTGTGGTTTGCGCTGTGCCGACCTATCTATAGCTGAGTCTACCACCATATTTAAATCCCCACCCAAATTAATGTGCCTGTCCGGGGATGCTGTTATGTCCACTAATGCTGACTGAAAGAAGCCATCCTGACGTTCATTCGGGCAGTAAATCGACCCAATGGTAAATGTCAGAGCCCCAAATTTGAATCTGTGCGCTAAAAGCCTCCCCTTTTGTTCCGCAAACTTGTGTAGGACCTCCCCTCTGAAAGAGTTCGACACTAAAATCGCTACCCCCGCCGTCTTGGTGTTGGACTAGGAAAAGAACTGCGTGGGAAATGTATGGGATCGCAGTCTGTGGCAGTCTTGCGCAAGCAAGTGAGTCTCCTGTAGAAGACAAATGTCAGCCTGTGTGTTCTCTAGCAAGGACAGGACTGCTCTTCTTTTGACAGGGTTATTAAGCCCCTTAACATTAAGGGTCACTACCTTAAGGGTGGCCATAAAGAGTCATTACAGAGTGAAACATGCATGGAATCCTGTGCAATGGGGGGGGCCTGTGGGCCTCAATTGCCCAAAACTCCCCATCGGGCCATCGTGGAAAGTTCAAGAACACTGAACGGACTGTACCCTTCCCTTCCCTACCCGACTCCCAACCCCCTCGTCCCCCAACTCCCCAACTCCCCCTCCTCCCACCCCCGTCTCGGCACCCCAACTTCCCTCCACCCCTTCCCCCCCCAACCCCCCAAACCCCCAACTCCTTCCGAGAAATTGTCCCAGCCATGTCCTGTCCGGACAAGTCCGTGGTAACTTATCATAGTGGACGTCCAGCCACACCCTTCCTCCCTCTGCTCCCTCCCCAACCCCTCATGGCTCTAAGCCGGCAGGAACAGTAATGCAAAGTCGTTCTCCCCCCGGAGCAGTCTTACGCTGTTAGTGCGACACCGTCGTGCACCACTGTGTCTCTGGAGGCTTCCTGGATTGCACTCGCCATTTCAGCTCTGATGGTGGGCGAGCTCGGACGTTGGGAAGCCGCTGATGTTCTGCGCCTCGAGACCCTGCGCCACCCATCCTCTGTGGTGCGTCTTCTGCGAGGTGTGGCGGAGGCCTCCTTTTCCGCGGTGATCCCCAGCACTTCGCACGTGTCCTGTAGGGACATTAGTTGATGTAGCACACCGTTCCACCGGAAAATAAGTCGGAAAGGATGACCCCAGGAGTAAAGCGTTTCATGCTGTTTCAAGAAGTCTGTTGCGATTTTGAACGCTTTCCGTTTTGGGAGGGTGATTACAGACAGGTCTTGATACAAGGCCACGGGGTGTCCTCGAAACGTCAACGAGGGTTTTTTCTGGGCCTCCGCCATGATCCGTTTTTTCAGTGGAAAGTCAGGAAGAAATGCCAAAATGTCCGGTGGCGGGGCTGACGCGCGCCTATGAGGACCCACTCGATGAGCTCTATCAATCCGTACCGGAAAGTCAGCCGCTTCACCCAATATGTCCCTGAAGAGCTCCCTCAGGTATTCAGCCACATCCGTCCCCTCTTCCGTGGATGGCACTCCCCGGACCCTGATGTTATTCCGCCGAGAGCGGTTTTCCAGGTCTTCATTGTGGGCCTGGAGGTCCATCTGTTGATCCCTCAAACGCAGCACCTCCTGTTGTAGCTGCCTGAGTTCCTCGTCTTGTCTCTGTGTGGAGCTTTCCACTGTGGCCACTCTCTCACCAAGACCGTCGACTTCTCTCCGGATCTCGCGGACCTCCCCTGCCACCTCCTGCTTCAGCGTCTGAAAATCGTCTCTCAGCGTGCCAAAAAGCGACTCCAAGAAGGATTGAGTAACCGGGGGTTCACTGCCTCCTGTTGCATGAGAGCCACTTGCTGCATTCGGGGACGGTTGACTCCTTTCACCCCTGGTCTGAGACCTGCCAAGCATCTCGGGGAGCGTGCGGTCATTCCGTTTATTGCCCTTCTGACTCGCCATCTTGTCCTCGAGGCCGCCCTGCCAACCACAGGCACCGCGTTGGCCAGACACCCGGGCAGCGGCCCCACCCGCCTCGTCTTTCTAGGATGACTCTGTCCTCCGCCGCGAGGTGCACCTCCGGGACCCCCCTTGTCCGGGGGCGGCCCCAATGACCCGGGCACCGCTATCCGCTCTCGGGCACGCTACAATCAAAGGTAGGGAGTCATCCGTGGCCCGCACAAACCGGTTACTCTAGCCTAGCTTGACCTTCGGCGACTTCTACAGTTGTTCACGGTAAGCCGACCATCCGCGGCGGAGCTCTCAAGGGCACCACATACCACCGTCTTCCACCGGTTCCTTCACCGCCTCCGAGAGCAAGTATGGTGTCTCTGCACGCCCCTGCAAGTTGTCACATGCATTCCGGTGATGGCTCTGTCTACGGACGGCTCTCCGCCCGGCCCCGGGATCAGTCGCCAGCCGGCCAGGAGCCGACGCCTCCGCAGCAGCTTTCTGGAGGGTCTCAGTTCCTATCTTTGTCGCTGCGACTCCTCTTCCGCCTGTGCGCCCAACGACCCCACCCTTCCGGCTCGCAGGCCTCCGATCAGCTAGGCCGCAACCGCGGCCTCAATTTCAGTAGGGATCGGCAACCAGGGGTGGATCGTCTCCGCGGGCAGCAGGCACTTCTCCGGGCTTCACAGTCCTGTCGCAGCACCCAGGCGTGGCTCCCACTTCCTTCCGCTGCACCACCGCTGACTTCTGCGTGTTTCGGGGAAAGAGCTCTGCTCAGCCTCGGCTAGGACGCCATTTCTCTTCGCATCCGGTCTCTGCGTCGCTCAATGCCACGGTTTGGATTACGGCCGCTCCAAAGCTGGATTTCGGTTCTGACACAGCCCAATCTGTTCCCCCACCGTCCCCACTCGGTTTTATGCCGATGGGGGGGAGAACAAGCTATGCAGAAGGCTCAGGGCCCGGGCTGGGTCGGGAGCTCCGGGAGAAAGCGTCTCCTCACTCCGCCATCTTGGCCACGCCCCCCGGGCACAACATTTTTATGGAAGTCCGTGGCGCTTTACTGTGCATTTTTTTATGGGGTTATATTAGTGCTCAGGCTGATTGACAGAACAGAGTTACACATGTGGGGGTCAGGCAAAGTTATTTTCATTTTAACAGTGCACAGTTTATAATATATATTTTGTGAATGGGGGAGATCAATGCTGGCTCCTTCATAGGTCTAGCAAAAATGTGCCAAACGCAGGCAAGTCTGCATTTGCAGCATTTAACACCTTGGCTGCTAGAGATATTTTCCTCCTGTGCTGCATTCCCTGATTTACCATTGTTCATGACGAGCTGAGCTCGTCATGAGCATCGAAGGGGTTAAAGAGCAGACTCCCTTGGCCTTTCCATAAATAAAGTCAAAATCCGTGGAAGTCTGACACGTTTGACACATCAGCACGCTACCGTCTTTCTCAAGATAAGGGCCTGCACTTACCCCCAATTATAGAGCATATGTAGAGCGACAATAAAGACAAAAGAGAGTTGATCAGGCCTCATAACCACAGAAGATTGAAAACACTGGATTTTTCAGCACCCTTTGATTAATAGCAAGGTAAGATTCCCTGCTGTTCACAACATTGAACAAAGCACTCTACTTTACTGTTCGCTCCATTGAAAAAAATTAAATAAATTCAGTTACTCTTCATCCAAAGGAAAGGCCAGAAATTCATTGTAATCTAAGTTGTTTCTGCAGTGTGTCTGAGTCAAGGTCAGCAATGTGTGTCCTACTGCCTAGTAGCAAGAAAAACAAAAGTCACTTTTCATAGCAGGGTGTAAGATGGTAGTAGAGTGCTTTACATAAATTTGAATTTGAATTTAAAAGTACTTATTGAGCGCTCGTACACCAGGCGGTTTCATGGCGCTGTTGAGGAGAGTGCGTCTAGAGAGGAAGGGTGCAGTTTTAGCTTTTATGGGCCTGTGCGAACAAATAAGTTTTCAGTGTGCTGCGGAACTCCAGGTAGGATGATGTTGATCTCAATTGGAAAGGTAGAGAATTCCAAAATTGTGGAGCAAGGACGGAGAACTTCGTGCCTCCCGTTCTGCTCTTCTTGAACCTGGGCACCACCAGGAGAGACTGAGAGGAAGATCGCAGTTGTCTGCTGGGAATATAGGGTGTGATTTTGGAAGTGATGAAAGAGGGAGTTGTTCCCGCGAGGGACTGGAACGTGATGCAACCCATCTTAAAGAGGGCCCTTTCTCTAATAGGGAGCCAGTGGAGGGATTTTAGAAGGGAAGAGGTGTGGTGAGATTTGGGTAAGCCATAGACCAGGCGGGCAGCTTGATTCTGCACCAGTTGGAGCCGCCGCATGGCGTATGCATGGGCCCCAGTGTACAGTACATTCCCGTAGTCTAGCAGGGAGAGGACCATGGCCATCAGAATCAGTTTGAGGGCTGAGAAAGAAAAGAACCGTGACATTTTTCGAATGGTGCGTAAGGTAAAGAAACAAGAGGAAACCACCGTGCTAATCTGGGAATGTAGGGTGAGTTGTTGATTGAGGGTGATCCCCAATGTCTTGACAGAGGGAGAGGGGGGTGAGCCAAAGGAGGGGAGCCAGAAACTGGGGGACCAAGGGTTGAGTTTACTGCCAGTGAGGAGGAGCTTGGTCTTATCAGGGTTGAGCTTAAGATGGTTAAAGCTCATCCAATCCCTGATAAAGACCATCACCGACAGGAAGTTGTTGATAGAGTCTGGGGAGTCAGAGAGGTTAAAAATGAGCTGGAGGTCATCGGCATAATTAAAAACCATGAGCTCCATCTTTTGTAGGGCACAGATAAGCGGAAAAATATATAAATTAAAAAGAAGGGGGGAAAGAGAAGATCCCTGGGGGACGCCGCATCGCACTTTGTGGGCCTTGGAGGAGAAGTTCGCTAGATGGACTGCCTGTGACCGGTCGCTCAAGAATGAGCTGAGCCAGGCGAGGGCAGGACCTCCAATGCCAGCCGCCTTGACACGGGAGAGAAGGATGGTGTGGTTCACCGTGTCAAAGGCGGCCGATAGGTCTAGAAAAGCCAGTGCCTGTGGGAGATTAGCATCTTGTCCCTCTCTGAGTGTGTCTAAAACAGAGACCACCACTTTCTCGGTGGAGTGGAGGGGGCGAAATCCTGTTTGGCTTGGAGAGAGATAGCCGCTGTCCTCGATGAAGGAACTGAAGATTTTGGTGACGTGCTTTCGAGAACTTTGGCCAGGTAGGGGAGGAGAGAAATGGGCCGATAATTAGCCAGCGCTGTTGGATCTGCGCCTGTTTTTTTCAGGATTGGGATGATGGTGGCTGATTTATGGCTGGGAGGAACGGTACCTGACATAAGGGTCTCGTTGAGAAAGGTGAGGGGGGGGAAAGGGCAAGTAGAGAAGATATCTTGTAGGATGTGAGCCGGACAGATGTCGGAAGGAGATCCAGATTTGACGCAGGGGAGTAAGGAAAGGAAGATGTCTTTAGACAGCAGGGCTATAAGGTCGAGGTGAGAGGTGTTCGGTGGCGGATCAGGGTTTAAGAAGGCTGGGGATGGAGGAGGAATGTTGGCCTTGATCTCTACAATTTTGTTAATAAAAAAGTTGTTTAGTGAGTCGCACAAGGGTTGGGAGGGTACTGGCTTGGGTGTGGTCCAGTCTGAAGAGGCCAATTCGAAAACTGTGGCAAAGATTTCTCTGGGTTTGTTCTCTGCCCCAAGGATCTTATTTAAGAAGTAGTAAGTTTTGGCATCAAGGGTGGCTTTCTTGTACTCAGCCTGGATAGAGGAGTAGAGTAATTTGGTAGCAGTGCAGTACGTGCGTCTCCACGCTCGTTCTGCACGGCGGGTGGCTAGTTTTTTCTCCTTAAGTTCCGGGGTGAACCATTTGTTGACGTCGTTGGCGCGTCTTACTCTAATGCGTCTTAGGGGTGCCACCTGATCGCAGGCGTTAGATAGCCATTTATTAAGGGTTTCTTCCTGAAGCGGTGTGGCCTGGTCCTCTGTGGTTGGACTAGAGGCTAGTAGGGAGGAGAAGAGCAATGGGATATCGACTTTGCCCCAGTTGCGGGCCCAGGTGTTCTTGGGCAGGGGGGTTTGATGGTCAGACTTGAGTCCAAGAAAAAGGTGATTAAGTGGTGGTCAGACCATAGGCAAGGGGTAATGGTGGGAGTATGAATAGAAGTGTTGAGGGACCAAATTTGGTCTAATATATGGCCCTGGATGTGGGTAGGGGAATGGATGTGGGATATAAAATTCAAGCTTTGAAGTGATTCCGTAAAGTCTTTGGAGGGGGCATCTTCTGCCGGATCGGATGGCCAGAAATTGAAGTCGCCAAGTACCAGGACTGCCGAGTAGTTGACGGCTAGTGTGGCTAGCAGGTCCAGGAAGGCCGAGAGAAAGTGCGGCATATTTTTGGGAGGTCGGTACATCAGGACACATGTGATAGGTGTCTGGAAGGAATTAGAGCAAGCAACTAAATAGTCCACTTCTGGGATAGGGGGGTGGGGTAGTAGTTGGAACTGTAGGTCTGAGCGGATGATCAGAGCCACTCCCCCTCTTGCTTTGCCGGGAGGTCGATCGGCCCGGAGGGCATAGTAAGAAGAGGGCAGAGCCGCGAGCAGGTTGGGCAGTGAATCCTGGCAGAACCAGGTTTCCGTGAGGAACAGTAGATCAGGTTTCTGTGTGTTCAGGAGAGTGAACAGGTCGAGATGGTGTTTTACTGCCGACCGGGTGTTTAGTAGGTAAGCAGAGATTTTCGGTGAGGCACTTACTTGAGGGGTGGAAGAGCTAGTGCAGGTGGAAGGTTGTATTAACGAAGGCAGGTTCGCTGGGAAAGAGGGCAAGGGATGAATATTTAAAATCCCGGCCTCTGTGATGTGGCCCAGCGCGACTTGGTTCAGGTCCCAAGGGCCTTGGTGGGCACCTAGTGTTTCCGGGGGATAAGAGACGAAATGGGCGTGGTGTAGTGCCCCTGGCCCCGTCCGGTCGCGGACGGGCGCAGCCGGGCTTGCCTTAGGCACGCCCCTCTGCGCTCATCCGCTGCGCGTCCAGTGGGTGCACATTTGTAAGATGGGAAAAGTTACTTTACACAAAGACACATTCATTTATTTTTAGGCACGAGGAGATTTAGATTGTTATTTGCCCAGGATCATAGGAGGTTGAGCTGACGCCGAGACTTAAGCCTGGTTCACCTGCTTGTAATTTATAAATAGTCACAAACACAATTCATTATTAGCAGCAGCCTTAAAAATAAACTGCACTAGCCTACAGCAGCATATTCCAACACTGGCGACGGCTGCATTGGCATACCATAGAAAAACAAACAGAAAATCAACAAAACAGAGTTTACCTTTTGTTTTACTCCGTGGCCCCCCGCTTCTGTGACTTGGAATATGCTTGGTCGGGACATGTCCAGTGGCGAGGGAGGGACCTCATGTGCAAAACCGGCAATGTGCACGAAGTGAGGCAAGAGAAGAAATGGCCAATCACAGCATGGCTTCATGATAAAGCCATACGGGGATTGGTCATGTTACAGCACTGCATACATGCCAATAGACCCGAATCAGGCGGGAGACTACCGATTTTTCAAGGCAAAAATGCCTTTATTTCAGCCGTCTCTTGCCTGAAATTGCATTTTCTACAAAGGAAGTCAATGGGGATTTTCATTCTTCCGATTTTTTACTTTAAATCTCCCACCTCCCTGTCCTGAAATATTGGCCTGTATGGCACTGGCCTCTGTTGAGTTGTATGTATTGGATTATATGACAACAATGCATGGCAAAGGGAAAATAATGATTGCCAAACTGCACCAGCACCTGGTGGTAATGTCACTAGGTTAAACTAACCATTCACTACAAAAAAGGGTATCAGAGGGTCAAAAGTTCTACAAGTGATTGTTGGGGATAACGTTTGAGAGTTATTACCACTAGCCATACAACAGATCTTCTTTGTGAAATCAACAAGAGCCGGGTCAGTGTCTGGTCTCTAACACCCATCAGTCACCACTCGGAACCGCCCTTCATCATTTGGGGTTCCGAGGACCAACACAGCACCTGGTCTTATCTCTATCAGGAAGGGGCTGACCTTCCTGTAGGCAGGGCGGGGTCGCTTTCAGTTGGAAAGAGTCTAATTGTGTCTGAGTGATGTAACTGACGGGGTAAAAAGTGCAGTGCAGAAAACAATGTGATACCAAAGGGTAGAGAAAAGGTGAGTAAAATTGGTTTAGGAAGCAAAACATTTTTTAATTGGATACAGCTCCCAACGCCAATATTAAAAATAGCCAAGACAGGGAAAATTTATAAACTGTCTAGTGGTGGAACGTGGTCAACATGTTTCAGCAAATAGTGGCCAAGTGGCCTTGCTTTCTTCAGGACCTTGTAATAACGACTAACGCTACTGCAAACAAAAAAACTCAAAGTGTAAAAGAGTGTTTTTTAAAAAATGGAACAACTTAGATACTGATATGTAAGTCACCTGGACCTCCTAGGTGTACTGTTTCGTATCTTCTCACAAATTCAGTTGTTCACTGAAAGAAGTCAAAAAAATATATTTATAGCATGAGTACATCACGCACAACTTATCACCAAATAACCTTGTTTGTCTCATCATGGGTGAATCTCATCATTAGTGAAGCCTATACATAAAACTGAGGCCAAATGCACTGTGTATACTAATGCCTTCCAGTCTTCTTAGAACTTGAAAATTTTCAAATTTCACGTGCTACATCTTACCTGATTTGTAAGAAGTAGAGACCTCACCCCACCTGGCTGCGGCTCAGGACATAGGTGAAGCACCGCTCTGTTGAGGTGAATAAATTCAAAAAAATTTGAGTCGTCCACCATAGGCGTGTTAACACACAACAAAGATATAGTTATTGCTGAGAATCTCCATTAAAGATGTTAAGAAGTACTTCGTTTGGTATCATGATATAATGATAGTGGGTATGAGGATATCATGATCTCCCCACTTCTAATGTGCTAGCATGGTAAGTAGAGCGATATTGGTGCCATTATATCAGCTCTTGACAGCATGATGCCTAAGCCTGTTCAACTGATGTGCCCAGAAGGATCTATAGAAATATAGCGTGATAGGGACACATGGGATAAAGAAGATAAGAGTCCCGCCTATCTAACCCGGCAGTGGAGAGTATGTGCCCAAGAAAGTTTTAGCGCTACTGTCAGATAAATTAAATGTCACCGGGGACCCTACCTTTCCGTCGGTACTCCAACACGGCATCTGTGCCGTCTGGGGAGGTACCGGCGGTCTGTTCGGTTGGTGTTTAAGACATATTGCCCAGGATACGCTGAAGCCGTCACGTGATGCGCGGCCAAGCCTCGTCATGCGGTGATAGTGTAACGGGTGCTCTGATTGGTCGAGCCCTGAGGGGATTTGGCCAATCGCACTCACACCGCTCGTAGTCATGGCAATAATTGTAAACATACGGCGGCATTACGAACCCTGGTGGAAATGGTATTGCCCTCGAAAGTAACTCGAGGTGTTTGGCAAACAGACCGCTGCATATAATATCAAGCCGCTAGAGTGTAGAGCGCTATATTCAAATAGACAGCCAAAGTGTTGTCTAATAGAGCCGGTCAAATGTTGCCATAAGGGAGTTAAATACTCACCGAGAGGCCAACTCGGTCATAGGGCGATGGGGGCCTTAAAGATGGTGGCAAACCAACCTGAATGCGACTGATCTGGGAAGATCATAACATCCCCGTGGGTTGTATTTCCCACTGAAGTGACACCACACTCATAGAGGTGCAGAGCAGAATGTCACTTCAATGGGTTTGTATTTAACTGGAATAGTCCCATTGGTCAACAGTGTGTTATTGGTCATCAAGATAGACATTGGTCAGGTAGTGATTTTAAAGCGAGGACCAGGGTATGTCATCATTTAGCCCTCTCTGGTCAGTACCAAGTTTCAAAATCCATTTCTGTTCTTTCACTAGCAAATAATTTCCCACATTCGTGACGTGTGATGGAATGAACGGTTTCTCTAGGACTGTCCATTTAAATGAAGTGGGTGAGTGATTAAAGGTAATGAAGTGGGTAGTGAGTCTAGTAGCCTGCCGTTTACAGTTGATGGTACTTCTGTGTTCAGACAGCCTCACCTTGATCTTACGAGTAGTGATCCCCACGTATCTGAGTCCGCAGGGGCAGGTGATCAAATAAATCAGTTTGTCGCTGTTGCAGTTGGTGAATCTCATTTTTCTCCAGGGCCAGGGCGTGCCAATATCGATTTCTGTAGTTTTAGACGTCTGTGCAATGATTGGCATGTGCCACATGGATGGTGGCCGGATACTGGAGGCAAGTCCCACAGGGTGCCCACTGCTCTGGGTGTTTCCTCTTGTGGTCTGGTGTGGACCATTCTATCTCTCAGGTTGGGTCCTCTCTTGAAGGAAAACAGCGGCTGTTGGATAGAATGGGGTCCTGAGTTCAAAATGGACCAACGTTTCTTCACAGCTTTCTTAATGTTGTTGGATAATGTACCAAAAGTATGTACAAAAGTAAGCCTTTCCAGAGGTTCTTTTGGAGTTCGTGGTTCCAATAATGCTGCTCGATTGTTGTTACTTGCCCGCTTCATAGCACGATGTACCAGACGGGGGGGATATTTCCTTTTTACAGTCTTGAGAGCGGCTGAGTGTGTTTCAAAAGCTGGGCCAGTAGAGCAATTTCTTTGTACCCGTAAAATTTGCCCGAAGGGCAGATTATCCCGTAACGACTTGGGATGATGGCTGTCGTACAGCAGGAGGGAATTTCTGGACATAGGCTTCCTATACAGTTCTGACTGTAATCCAGTGGTTGTAGCCTTGATCATAAGGTCGAGGAAAGCCAAACTGTCTCCGCCAATCTCTATGGTGAAGCGCAAAAAAGCATTTCTGCTGTTCAACCATCCAAGAAAATCCTGACAACTAGATCTGGAGCCTCGCCATACCACCAATATATCGTCGATATATCGTTTCCGGATTTTTATCTGGTCGAAGTATGGATTGGACTCGGTCAGGATATGTCGTTGCTCGAAAGAGTGTACATAAAGGTTTGCCAGGCTGGGAGCATAAACGCTCCCCATGCTGGTCCCTGACACTTGTAAATATGTGTTGTCTTCGAACTTGAAAACATTCTTCTTCATCGCTAAAGTAGCGCAGGCCATGATAAAATGAACCGGTGTGATGGTATCTATCTCCTTGGTATCAAGCAAAGAGTGGATGACTTCAAGGGTTTCATCCTGAGGTATTATTATTATTATTATTATTTATTTTTGTAGAGCGCGTAGTCACCCGGGGGTATCCCAGCGCTAAAAGATCCTATCTCCTAAGTTCAGTGGGACAAGGGAAGAAGGGAAGGAGGGAGAAAAGGACGGGACGAGGGGCACAGAAGAAGATGGTGAAGGAAGAGCATGATTCACTGAGGAAAGAGGTGGGTTTTGAGATGTTTCCTAAAGCGGAGATATTGTGGTTCGAGTCGCAGGACGCGGGGGAGTGAGTTCCAAAGTCGTGCAGTATGAACTGAGAAACGTCTTCCTCCTGACCGGGCTTTCTTGAATCTGGGGATAACAATGAAGTTTTCCGTGTCCGAGCGGAGGAGTCTTGAGGATTTGTAGGGTGTGATGAGTTTCTTAAGGACAGGGGGGCCTTGATTTTGTCGTAGTTTGTGGGCTAGACACAGGGCCTTGAATTTGACCCGCTCTCTTATGGGAAGCCAGTGGAGGAGTTTTAGGGCCGGTTTGGCCGAGGCTCTGGCAGGGGTTTTTGTGAGAATCCGGGCCGCGGTGTTCTGAATTCTCTGAAGTTTGTTCAACGTCGCTTCGGGGGCCCCCAGGTAGATCACATTGCTATAGTCAAGCCTCGAAAGTACTAGGCCTTGAATTAGCAATTTTTGGGAGTTGGTGGGCAGGAGGGGCAGGACTTTCCTTAACGATTTCAGGAGTCCGAAGCAAGTCCCGGCTACTTTCTTTGCCTGCCCGGTAAACGAGAGGTCAGTGTCAAGCCACACACCCAGACTTTTTACTTCTTCTTTAGGTTCAGGGGGAGGGCCCAGACAGGCTGGCCAGATGGACGGGGAGAGTGTGGGTCCTTTCGGGCCGAGGAGCAAAACCTCAGTTTTTGACCCATTTAATTTTAGGGCTGAGGTGTTCATCAAGCGATGGACCTGCACAAGGCAGTTAAATAGGTCTGCTGGTTGTTGTTTGGAGTGAGATAGTGAAACAACTAATTGTGTGTCGTCGGCGTAACTGACGACGCTCACTCCGAATGGGATGTCGTCTTGTGCAGCCCGCCCTGCCTCCCAGCTGAGCCGCCCTCGCCCCTCCCCCTCCACTATCCATATATGACAGTTGTTCCCGCGCGCAGCGTTCACGCGCAGCGATCGCGCCCCATCCGCGCCGAAGGTGCGCCAAAGGTAAGCCTGTCTACGCCCGTCCGCGCCTGGACCGCGCCCAGCGCCAGACCCCCTGGCCCCCGTCCCTCCCACCCCTCCCGCATTACCTACGATGCCGCCACCCTCCTAGCCCTTAACCCCGGTCGCGACCCCAACTGCGTCCAAGCCGCTCCTGGACACACCCATGGACCTTTCTCCTGCTACTCCTGCAAATTCAGCGGCACCGACAACATCTCCGCTACGACCACACCACAGATTCCCGACCCCAACCACCTACAATGCATCCTTCTCAACACCCGCTCGGTCCACAGACACGCCATTGACCTATGGAATCTACTAGACACCATCTCTCCAGACGTCGCCTTCCTAACAGAAACATGGATGAACGCTTCCTCCGCCCCAGACATCACCATTGCCATCCCTGAAGATTATAAGATTACACGCAAGGACCGTACCGGCCACACAGGAGGAGGAATCGCTATCGTCCACCAGAAATCCATCCACATCTCAACCAGCTCTGACGTCAATCTCGCCAACTCTGAACACCTTCACTTCCAGATCCACATCGACCCCAAGACCACACTCAGATGCACCCTCCTCTACAGACCACCAGGACCCCGCGCAAAATTCAGTGAAGACATCACGGACTTCATCACTCCACACGCGCTCCCCTCCAAAGATTACATCCTTCTGGGAGACCTCAACTTTCACCTTGAAAAGAACAACGACCGCAACACCACCACCCTCTTGGACAACCTCGCCAACCTCGGACTTAAACAACTGGTCACTTCTCCCACCCACATCGCAGGTCACACACTCGACCCCCTCTTCACCTCCAGCAATCATGTCTCCTTCAGCCACACTACGGATCTCCTCTGGACTGACCACAGCTGCGTTCACTTCACCTACAACAAGCCGAAACCCACCAACCACCTCCAACCAACTCTGCAAAGAAACTGGAACAAAATCACCATCGACCAGATCTCCTCATCGCTCCTTCTAAACACCCCAGCCCACTCTTCTAACCCAGACCAAGCCGCCGCCAACTTCACCCTATGGTTATCCAACACCGCCGACATTCTAGCACCACTGAAAAAACGTCAAAGCAAACCTGGCAGCAAAAAGGCCTCATGGTTCAACGATGATCTTAAGAAGTCCAAGAAACTCTGCCGCTCCCTTGAAAAGGCCTGGAAAAAAGACCCAACCACCAGCACCAAGGACGCCTTCAAAAACGCCACCCGCATACACCACCAACTAATCCGAAAGGCCAAGAAAACAGCATTCAAGGATCGACTAGACAACAACGCCCACAACAGCAAGGAACTTTTCAACATCGTCAAGGAATTTACCAACCCCTCGGCCAACTCCAACGACATCACCCCCTCTCAAGCCCTCTGCGACTCCCTGGCTTTATTCTTCCACAACAAAATTGCAGACATCCACAACAGCTTCGACAACCAACCCGGAGACCAACCCACCCAACCATATGCTGAACATTCTCCCCCCTTGAACACCCTTAACGACTGGAACCCAATCTCCACTGAGGACACCATCCGCCTGATGAACTCCATCCACTCAGGATCCCCCACAGACCCATGTCCTCACCACATCTTCAACAAAGCAGACTCCATCATAGCACCGCACCTCCGAGACGTCATCAACTGCTCCTTCAACTCCGCCACCTTCCCGGAAAGCTGCAAACACGCTGAACTCACCGCCCTTCTGAAAAAACCCACAGCGGACCCCACCGAACTCAAAAATTACCACCCCATATCGCTCCTTCCTTTCCCGGCCAAAGTCATCGAGAAAGCTGTCAACAACCAACTCGCCGCTTTCCTCGAAGCCAACAAATCCCTCGACTCCTCACAATCTGGCTTCCGAGCAAAACACAGCACTGAGACCGCCCTCATCGCAGCAACAGACGACATTCAAACTCTACTGGACAATGGAGACACAGTCGCCCTCATCCTCCTCGACCTCTCTGCAGCCTTCGACACAGTCTGCCACAGCGCCCTTTTACAACGCCTCAGAAACATCGGAATACAAGGAAAAGCACTTGAATGGATCACCTTGTTCCTCACCGGAAGAACCCAGAGAGTCCGCCTTCCACCATTCAAGTCCGAGGCCACTGAAGTCATCTGTGGCGTACCACAAGGATCCTCACTCAGTCCCACCCTCTTCAACGTATACATGAGCCCCCTCGCGGCCATCGCTCGCCAACACAATCTCAACATCATCTCCTACGCGGATGACACACAACTGATCCTTTCTCTCACCAATGACCCCAGCACCTCAAAAACCAACCTACACGAAGGAATGAAAGAAGTTGCCGAATGGATGAAACACAGCCGTCTGAAACTGAACTCAGATAAAACAGAAGTCCTCATCTTAGGCACATCCCCCTCTGCATGGGACGACTCCTGGTGGCCGGAAGCCCTTGGAAAAGCACCCATCCCGACAGACCACGCACGGAACCTAGGCGTTATCCTGGATTCTTCACTTTCAATGAACAGACAAGTCAGCGCCGTATCCTCATCCTGCTTCAACATTCTTCGCATGCTCAAAAAAACATTTCGCTGGATCCCCACCAAAACCAGAAAAACAGTCACCCATGCTCTGGTCACGAGCTGACTGGACTACGGAAACACCCTCTACGCAGGTACTACCGCTAAACTCCAGAAGAAACTCCAACGAATCCAAAACGCCTCAGCCAGGATCATATTAGACATCCCACGCAACGAACACATCTCTGGCCACCTGAAAGACCTCCACTGGCTACCCGTCAATAAGAGGATCACTTTCCGACTGCTAACCCACGCACACAAATCACTCTACGACATCGGACCAGAATGCCTCAACTCACGACTGTCCTTCTACACCCCCTCCCGCCAACTACGTTCTTCCAGCCAAGCCCTCGCTACTTTACCCCGCATCAACAAGACCACCATGGGAGGCAGATCCTTCTCATACCTGGCAGCTAAAACATGGAACTCACTCCCCACTTACCTTCGCCTTACCCAGAACCACCTAGCATTCAGAAAGCAACTTAAAACGTGGATATTTGACAAGTAATCCTCCTCCCCTCCCTAAGCGCCTTGAGACCCTCTGGGTATGTAGTGCGCTATATAAATTCTTTGACTTGACTTGACTTGACTCCTCCAATGTGGACATATAGATATTAAATAATGTGGGGCTCAGGGAGGAGCCCTGAGGCACGCCACATTGGAGGGGAATTTCGGAGGAGCGGGCGTTATTCTCCCATATCCGGTAGGTCCGTTGAGCCAGGAAGGATGCAAGCCAGGCTAGAGCAGAGCCCTCTATACCAGCTCCCTTGAGTCTTTTGATAAGAAGTTGGTGATTGACGGTATCAAAGGCCGCACTTAGGTCGAGGAGGATCACTGCCACTGACCCTCCTCCATCCAGTAGTGCTCTGGCCTCCTCTACCGCTGCCAGGAGGGCGATGTCCGTGCCCTGTCCTGGACGAAAGCCCGTCTGGGAGCTTTTTAGTATGTTGTTGACCTCCAGGAATTGGTATGGAGGTATATAAGGCCTCTACATCAAATGAGACCAGAAGGTCAGTTGTGGCATCAAAGTCCAGGTCAGGCAATAGACGTAGGATGTCGGTGGTGTCCTTCAAGTAAGTAGGCATCGTTTGGACCATTGGACGTAAGAAGTGGTCTACAAACGTCGACAGTGGTTCTAAAATCGAGCCGATGCCCGAGATGATCGGTCTACCAGGTGGCGGGCGTTGTTCTTTGTGCACCTTCGGTAGGATATAGAAATAGGGGGTCACTGGATGTTCTGTGTTTAAGAAAATTGCCTCGGACTCAGTTACCCATCCTTCGGCCAGAGCCTCCTCCGTCATGTTCCGAATTGGTCTTTGTAACTCCACTGTTGGATCCTGATCCAGAAGGCGGTATGATTTGACATCGCTCAATTTTTGAAGACATTCGGCTCGATAAGTCTCTATGTCAAGGATGACAATGGACCCGCCCTTAACAGCTGGTTTGATAATTATTGACTTGTCTGCAGACAATGATTTTAGGGCCTGATGCTCCGCTTTAGGAAGGTTGCAGAATGTTCTTTTGTCTTGTTTATACAACTCCTCAACATCACGTTCAATGGCCTGTTCAAAGGCTAACACATGAGCATAAGATGGGTGGGTGGATTGAACTTAGACTTTAGTTTAAGCCCTGTTTTGGTCACCGTATCATCTTGTTCTGATCTCTGTTTATCAGTGAAAAAGAAATGTAATCTTACTTTCCTGATAAATCTAGCCAGTTCCAGGCGGGTTTCAAAATGTTCGTTCCGGTGTGTGGGAACAAAACCCAAGCCTCTATTGAGGGCCGCCTGTTCAGTCTGAGTCAAGATGTGTCTGCTCAGATTAATTACGATGCTCCCTCCGTGTGGGTCTGTTCCTTGTTCTTGGCCGTCGTGCTCCGTAAGTTCCTGGTCAAGCTCGATGTCGTTGGTGAGCTGAATTGTACTTGGGGTTGTACTTGTGGTTGAACTTGAGACTGGCCTCTCCTCCTGCCCCGTGATCTGCCATGGCCATACCCTAAAAAAGGCTGTCCGTTGAAATTTGTGGGGAAATTAGGTGGGTAATTGGGTGGAAAAGGGCCCATTGGAGGATGGAAAGGACCTTGTTGGTTAGGAAAAAATCCGGGACCTCCATATTGCCAAGGATTGGGTGGCCACCATTGTTGTGGTCCTTGATTGTGTTGGTTCCCCCTCCAAGATTGATTAAAGTTCTTCTTTCCACGGCCTCTGCCCCGCCTAGTTTGGTTGTCGCTGCCAGAGTCACTCCCAGAGGTGTTACCGTCTGAATCAGAAGTACCATAGTTGGAACTGGTTTTACGATTGTTTGGATTAAAAATGGGCGGAGTATATGACTCGCTGGTATATGGATAGACTCGGTCAAATTTAAATTTGTCTAGGTCTTTCCTAAACTTTTCCATCTTGGTGAATAAAGTATGTTCTCTATAGTCACAGTTGTTCTTATCAGACTCAACTTTATTCTTTTGGAAGACCTTATTGGAAAGAATGGCTTTGATTTTGGATTCAGTAATCTGAATTTCAACAAGAATAGCATCAGCTGCCAATTTTGAGGTCTTAATAATCAGGATCAGCCAATCTCTTGTACAATGCCAAGCGATCAATGCCCAACTTCTCAGAAAATCCTTATCTTTAAGAAATAACCTGGGGGCGTTAGTAACAATAAGCCCTGTGGGGGCACAGTTATTGCGTAAGTATTGGGCCATGGTAGTGCCATGTAATGCTGTTCTGGTCATAGATCTTTTAAGACCCAGAAGCTGTCAAGAGCTGATATAATGGCACCAATATCGCTCTACTTACCATGCTAGCACATTAGAAGTGGGGAGATCATGATATCCTCATACCCACTATCATTATATCGTGATACCAAACGAAGTACTTCTTAACATCTTTAATGGAGATTCTCAGCAATAACTATATCTTTGTTGTGTGTTAACACGCCTATGGTGGACGACTCAAATTTTTTTGAATTTATTCACCTCTACAGAGCGGTGCTTCACCTATGTCCTGAGCCGCAGCCAGGTGGGGTGAGGTCTCTACTTCTTACAAATCAGGTAAGATGTAGCACGTGAAATTTGAAAATTTTTAAGTTCTAAGAAGACTGGAAGGCATTAGTATACACAGTGCATTTGGCCTCAGTTTTATGTATAGGCTTCACTAATGATGAGATTCACCCATGGTGAGACAAACAAGGTTATTTGGTGATAAGTTGTGCGTGATGTACTCATGCTATAAATATATTTTTTTGACTTCTTTCAGTGAACAACTGAATTTGTGACAAGATACGGAACAGTACACCTAGGAGGTCCAGGTGACTTACATATCAGTATCTAAGTTGTTCCATTTTTTAAAAAACACTCTTTTACACTTTGGGGTTTTTTGTTTGCAGTAGCGTTAGTCGTTATTACAAGGTCCTGAAGAAAGCAAGGCCACTTGGCCACTATTTGCTGAAACATGTTGACCACGTTCCACCACTAGACAGTTTATAAATTTTCCCTGTCTTGGCTATTTTTAATATTGGCGTTGGGAGCTGTATCCAATTAAAAATTTTTTTGCTTCCTAAACCAATTTTACTCACCTTTTCTCTACCCTTTGGTATCACATTGTTTTCTGCACTGCACTTTTTACCCCGTCAGTTACATCACTCAGACACAATTAGACTCTTTCCAACTGTAAGCGACCCCGCCCTGCCTACAGGAAGGTCAGCCCCTTCCTGATAGAGATAAGACCAGGTGCTGTGTTGGTCCTCGGAACCCCAAATGATGAAGGGCGGTTCCGAGTGGTGACTGATGGGTGTTAGAGACCAGACACTGACCCGGCTCTTGTTGATTTCACAAAGAAGATCTGTTGTATGGCTAGTGGTAATAACTCTCAACTGTTATCCCCAACAATCACTTGTAGAACTTTTGACCCTCTGATACCCTTTTTTGTAGTGAATGTTTGATAGGGCGTGTACTCAGAGCTGGTCATTAAATTAGCCCTAGGGTCCCCCATAACTGTATGTTTTGTAATTACTAGGTTAAACCAACCATTGCTGGCGTCACTACCGCTGCATCTTTAATCACAATTTCTCTTTTAATTGGTTACATGTTTTAGAACTCCAAGACCCCATAGCATTTATTCACATTAAAGCTTTTCAGTTTTCACAGTCGCAAACATGAACATATTAACTTTCATTTAATGTGCACACTCCTTTATTTGAAAAAATACGTAGTACAATAAATTGAATACACAAAACTGTAATAAAACCTACCTTAACCTTTAATTTGCTGGATGATTCAGGGGGATCGGCTAGAGGTGAGTTTTACCTGCACTGGCCGTGGCTCCTCTTGTAGAATTAGGAAGGCTCGGACCGTTAAACTTTCTGTTGTAGCTTCCATGGCAGAGCAGCTCAGGCCGGCTCTCCAGTTCAAGGGTGGCAGACAGAGAGCTTGGAAGGCCCCGGAAGCAAAATGCTCAGTTCGGGGTGAGCCATTAGTAAAATCCTGCTGCTGCTTGGTTCTTTTCTCTTCAATTTCAATCACACACACAACCGTAAAAGCACCGTACATGCTGCTGCAACGTGGTTGTTCCTTAGGCCCCAGCCTGCCAATCAAATTGAGCAACAGCAGTATCTCAGAGGCCAGAGACACTCCCAGCCTTTCCTTAACTCCATAGACATACCCCGCCCCTGCCCAATTTACTTTAATGGCCTTTATCCAGACACGCCCAGGGCCATTGTGAAGATCGCCCAAATGGTTTTCTGCATCTCGCAATGAGCAATAGACATGCCCACCACTACTGACATCACATTTCAAGCTTATGCTTGCAGGTCGAGCAAGACCTCGCCCTGGCCCCTGACAAAGTGCAGGATCGTCCGGTTGTGGTAAATAAATTAATACCCCATCAATCGGAATTTCTAGAATGCTATCAGAAGGCAAAGAAGGAGGAGTCTGTGGTGCAGAGTTAAGGCTTTATTCAATATCTCGAGTTAAGGAAGAGCTCCATCACCCAGCAGGTTCAGGAGTGTTCTAAAACTTCATTCACACAGCAGAATATTTATACATATCCAATCAGTAGGCAAAGGAAAGAAAAAGGAAGTGACAAACAGTAATTTCAAACAAGATGTGTCAAGGTATGGGCATGTCCTATGTCTCGTGAGAGTGCATGTGATGTTGAAATGTGTTCTAGCTCTTTTCAGTTGAAGGCCCTTCCTCATCCGGGGTTTTTTATCTCTGGCTTACAGTCAAGAACAGGAACTATTTCTTAAAACAGGAACTATCTGCTGCTGGTTCCCAGAATTGGCAGAACCACAGGAATGTGTGGTCAATGAACTGAGATGCCAGGTGCAGGGTGTCTTGCTCGTGGGTCTGAAGACAAAATGGATGACAGACACAAAAAATGGGTGCTTGTCTGAATAAAAAATGCCTACTTGGCAGAAACAGGGAAATGATGGGGCACAATTGTCAATTTTATTTCCTCATTCCCTCCTTGCCCCAGAGTGTACCTGTTTCTATATCTCATTTTGCAT
Organism: Lissotriton vulgaris; assembly: GCF_964263255.1. Classification (NCBI taxonomy): domain Eukaryota; kingdom Metazoa; phylum Chordata; class Amphibia; order Caudata; family Salamandridae; genus Lissotriton; species Lissotriton vulgaris. The sequence continues at coordinate 24,957,442 of NC_141685.1, forward strand.
GAGATTGTCTATGCATTCCTGTGGCATAATTCTTTCCTTTTCTTTCTGCTGGATACGTGGTCGAATGCAGCTTGCAGCGCATAGTCTGCACAGGGCGGGGCCACATTGGATGCAAAGGCAGCATCCAGTTATTACCAGGAGTATTATGCCTGTTGCTGACAGCAATTTCCATCCCCAGGATGATACTATTTTCCAAAACCAGTCAGACCATGTTCAAGTGCCAGGTTCTTGATGTAGGCTGGCGGCTATCTTGTGTAATTTTGTTATAGCCGTATATACAGACGGAGAGTTATCAGGAATGAAAACACAGCAGCTAGCGCCGATAATTTTACAGGCTCCGCCTCTGCCAGGACGATGTCAAGGACAAAGCGGTTTTGGAGAGCAACCAATCTTATGGCAGACTGTTCCTGAGTCAAATTCCCCAGGGCAGACGCCGTCTGATTTACAACAGCCTCCAGGGTCCTTGTCAACCTGCGTATGAGTTTGCTGTTCTGCACAGGACCGACAAAGAAAAAGAAACCTTTGTTGAAGTCTGTATATTGTTCCCATGTAGTTTCCGTTTGATCAACCCCGGAGGTGTCGATCGTTCTTTTATGTCTAACATGGGGCACTAGGAGGTCTCGGTGGTAAGTGGATGGGGCCACAAAGACAGGGGGTAGCAGAAATGCTATGTAGCATGTTCCCCCCCAGTTTAAGGGCAGCTGCACATAGACCGTTTGCCCGCAGATGAAATAAGTATGGCGAGATGCTGGAAATGATGATTTCCCTTTGTCCTCAAAGCTCACAGTGGTATGGCAGTCACTGTGTCCTAATGGAACAGAGCCATTTTTTCGGACGCACAGGTGCCCTTTTACTGTTGAGACCGAGATGGAAGGGGACCTGGTATTCCTTTTAGGTTTGGTATTTAATATCCTATAGGACATGGTCACGTTCCCCTGCTTGTATTCTTCGCTTTCTAGAGCCGTACCTGTCGCCTGGGGATTTCCATCCTCATTTGGGTAGCAGGCAGCATTAAGGACCTTATTCAAGCCCCCCAAGGCCACCCATTCTTGCATGAATTATTTCCATCAGGGCAGGAGGTGGGGGTAGTGTTGTCGGCTGTTATCAAGGCGAACCAGGCCTCACAAGTCCCATTATAAGAAAACGGGAAGGGGAAGAGAGGTATCCCACCTTTCTTTTGATGAGATGGGAGGCGGCCACATATCCAGCAATCTGTGCTATTGCTGGCCTGATGAGTATAGTGTAGAATCTGTATAAAGGTATTGTTCTGCAGGGCTAGTCTATGGGCTTGCTCATGAGGGGGTAGGTCGTGATATGTGTGTTCCTGGGTGCCATTAGGTGCATGGGAGTTATGTGGTTCTGGCGGCAAGACAATGTGGAGGACCCAACCGAGACACGTCATGATAGTTATCAAGAAAAACAGTATTATCAAACATATGATAGAGCCGCTATGCAACTTCTTAACATTCTTCTTTCGGCGCCTCACTTTCTCTTTTTCCCACATAGTCAGGGTGTCTTAGTCTGTCCCCATGCTCTGACCACTTCACCACTGGACCTGTGTCCGTGGACTTAATCAGCCAGAGTCCGGGTGGAGGACCTCAACTTTGATTTATATTCCGTTGTGGGGTCTGTTCTAAGGGCAATGAGGATTGTTCAGTCACAGTGTCACTAAGTTTGGCAATATCGCTGGCAACGGAGTCTATTTCTCCAAAGTATTTTTTGCAATGGCTGGCGTGCAACCAGCCTTTTCTGCCTTTGACCTTCATCGCAGTTCGCATAGTTAGGAGTACCAACTTCGGCTCTTTCCATGAGAAATCAGGGTATGAATCAGCAGTGAAGTCTTGTCCGATATACATCTGAGACTGAGTGGGGGGTGCATTATTTTGTCCTGTCGAGGGTTGGTCCTGCCGGGGAGGATAGACACGGGGCTTCGTCTTTCCGGTGGCCAAATTGTGTTTAAGGACCGGACATTCGCGTACAAAATGTCCTGGCTTTTTACAATAATTACAACATGTCCTATCCTGTCCTCCCCCCTTCTGTACAAAAGGTGTTGTCACGGTCCGTGCTACTAGTGCTTTTATTTTTGTTTCTTTCATTCTGCGTTTATCTTGCTCACTTTCTTCACGGAGTCTATTCTGATGGTATTGTAACATCTGCAGCTAAGAGGCTGTATTCGCCTGCCCAGTACTTTCTACTTTCAACACTCTATTCTTTACCTGGGGAAGTGCATTCTCTACCAATTTGGATACAAAGAGGTGCATGTAATACTCGCTGGATGGAGTGAGACCACTATTGGCAGTGAAACATCGTTCTAGCCTGGTATAGTAATCCCCCACATCCTCATCTACTTTTTGTTTGCACGCCAAAATGGCTCCCCAGTCCTCTTTCTTAGTGGCCAATAGTTGTGGGAGGACTGCCATTAGGGCGTTGGGTAATGCCTTTACCTTGTCACCCAACGGTTGGCCAGGCTCTCGGCCGGTATCTTCTGCCTCTATTTCTGCCCATTTTATTTCGTGTGTATCCACCTGCCAGTCCTTTTCCTTTAATTTGACATAAATACCCCCAGGCAAGAGTATTTTAAGTAGAGCAAGGATGTCCGGGAGAGTCAGACTGCCCATTCGCAGGACATCTACGAGCTCCCGGAAGAAACCTACGGGGTCTTTTTCGTGCGCAGGGACAATTTTCTTCATTTCAAGCATTTCTAACTTGGTCAGAGGTGTGTATACGAAGACTCGTTCTAGCGCTCCTGCAGTAGTTACCCTAGGGTATACTTCCCGGAGAGGGTAGTTACCCCGAGTCAGTCCTGGGCCCTGATTATTAAGTTGTTCGTGGCATTTAGCTCGGAGTTCGAAGAACCTGCTTACAAATGAGGGTGCATCATGCAGATATTTGTCGTGCACGCAGTCTTCTAATAATTGGATCAATGTGGGCTGATTTCGAGAACACCACATCTCCAATAGGGTGATGAGGTGTTGGGTCATATATATGCTTGCTAGTCTTTGTTCACGTGGAATTAAGGCAGGGTACAGTTGGGATACCAGGTCATCCCGATACATGGAGGGACAGACAGCCCATTGGGCTGCCGCTCTGGCCACTTCCTTCAAAATGGGTGCTTGTCTGAATAAAAAATGGCTACCAGGCAGAAACAGGGAAATGATGGGGTACAATTGTCAATTTTATTTCCTCACGGTCACAGGCCATTCGTTCGGACCCTCACCCCGCCCTCAGAAAAACAATAAATTAGTCAAATAAAATGGTAAAATGCAAACTTAAATGTTATTTTAAACTGCCCACTGTTATTTATTTGTCTTCCTTCTCCTACAAGGTGGGAGGGCAGTGCCCATTTCGACCATTATTACCAGCCCCCCCTGCCCCGGACCCCCCTCACCTCACACTCTGGAGCAGCAGCACCTCGTCTCTTATGAAAATTCCCAGTGGAAAGAGGGCCCTGTGCCAGATCCCCCCCACCTCCCTGCCGAATTCCTGAGATTAAATTTATGACTGAGTTGACCCAGCCCTTCCCTGCCTCCATTCCCTTGTCCCCACCCAGTCCTGTCCGGGGTCTGACCCAGCGCTGGTATCTGCTGCTCCAGCCCTTCCCTGCCTCCCTTCTCTTGTCCCCACCCAGTCCTGTTTGGGGTCTGACTCAGCGCTGTTATCTGCTGGTGCAGCCCTTCCCTGCCTCCATTCCCTTGTCCCCACTCTGTCTTTTCCGGGGTCTGACCCCAGCCTTTCCCTGCCTCCCTTGTCCCCTCCCCGTCCTGTCCGGGGTCTGACCCAGCGCAGTTATCTGCTGGTCCAGCCCTTCCCTGCCCCCTTCTCTTGTCCCCTCCCTGTCCTGTCCTGGGTCAGGGCTGCACTGCTCACCGGGTGTCCAGTCTTCCCAGATTCACCGCCTCAGCTCTGCCGCCTCTCCGGCCGTCCACTGTGGCCGCCTCTGGCAGCGGCACCCCCTCAGCACAAGGAGGCCGGGCCGGACTGGCCATACCGGGCACCTGGCAATCCCCCGGTGCGCCACATGGGTGTGGGCCGGTTTTGGGCCCCTGGGGGCGTTTTTCTTACAGGGCCGTTGTGGGAAGTTAGCCTGGCATTTGATGCCCACTAGTTCTAGTGGGCACCTTGCACCAGTCTAATTGACCCTTATTGATGGTGGTTGTAAAGTCAACCTTATAGAAATCTATCCTAGTGGTAGCATGGACCAGCAATCAAAGGCTAAGACTTCAGAGAGCATGTAAAGCAAGTTTGATTTACCAATTATAATCCCTTGATACCAAATGAAAGGACACCACACAAGGTATATATCAAATATATATGTATTTATTCTAAACACAACCCCTCTGCACACTTTATGAGGTCAGAGGTAAAAGCACAATACAAGTTACTTAATTAGAATACGATAAGTTGCACAAATACAGTTTTGCCCTAGGGGCCTCACAAACCATATACTAAAATAGTGGTATAACAACCACCACTGGAATAGAAAGCGGGCCTGGGGAATCGCTGGGGCTACTCTAAACAACCAAAGGTTAGGAAGTAGGAGGCCCACGGGAGACATGTGCAGTGTCTAAACACAGCCCGCGAGTTACCATTGACTGTCTATGGGAAACGAAGAAGTTACAAAGTTACTGTTTAAGGGCACTTCCAGATGGACTACAACAAAACCCCTTTAGACTAGAACACTTCGAGAGTCAAGACCCACGGCAGCACCAGAGTACTCATGTTACCTCACCCAGGGAAGCCGGGTGCATAGGTGCCTTTTGGTGTCAGGTTTCGTCGATGTTTTCAATGGAGATCTGCAAAGAAGTGCTGCAGGCGACCAGAGAAAAAGTGTCCGGGTAGATCGAAGATCTGAAGAACCTGAAAGTAGAAGGGACAGAGTCTGGGTCACTGACCAATGACCAGGAAGGAACCAGGCGATGTTGAGTGTTTCAGGTGTAGAAGGTGAAGCTTGTCTCTGCAGCCACGAGGTCCAGGAGGTGCCGACCACAACCAGGAGCTGGATTCGAGCTGTTCCACGAAGGATCTAGTTGACTGCGGTGTCGGTATCCGGATTGGACCCAACAAGCCTTGGCAAACGCAATCTGCGCAGGAGATGAAGATTGGCTTCGAGTCAGACCAGCAAGGTCTGGGGCGCTTCTCCTTTGTAGGGAAGCCTGAACAAGCCTGGAGCAGCCAGTAAAGCAAGTTAAAGGTGAAAGAAAGTCTTTGGGGGACTCACTTGCCAACGGGCAAGGAGCCGGGAAGACGCATCGAGCACAAATGCAAAAGCGGGGCCCACGGGACACTCGCAAAGTGTAGGGGCCTGTGCTTCGGTGCAAAGGGTGCTAGGGGCTGGGGCTTCTCTTACCCCAATGCACAACTGCGAGGATGCCTCAGGAGTCAAGCAGGTAGCAAAAAGCAGGATGTCCAAGATGTCCGGTCCCACGTCTCTCATGACCGCCACGTATCTCAGCTTTGCTGTGGATGTGGGTACGGGTCAGAGGAGTCTGGAAGTCCAGTTCTTGAGTCGCAGAGTCTTCGGGTTCCGGCAGGAGCCTTGAAACTGACCAGAAAAGTTGCTGATGGTGCCTGTTTGAACAGGGTGGTCACTACTCGACCACAAGGGAGATGTCTTCCATCTTCCAGTCAGAATGGAACGTCGAAGGTCCAGGATATATCTTGCAAAGATTTGTCCAGGGTAGTCTAAAGTCCTAGGGACACAGCTCCTATACTTAAACTCAGTTTGGGGCTGGATTACCTGCTAGGTCCCTCCTATGGGTGGACCTGGGAAGGGGGTGGTTACACCCCTTTCCCTTTCCCTTTGTCCAGTTTCGCGCCAGAGCGGGGCTGGAGTGTCCGAGCAACTGGTTTGAACTGGGCTATGCATGGAGCAACTTGTGTGCCCCAGGCAGAGTCTAGAAAATGCATTCTGAATGCAGCCCTCCCTGCCCCAATACACTACAGCCTGTCTGGGGAGGCACCTCCCTGGACAGGAAACCTATTGTCTAGGCCTCCCCTGCCTGAGTTTCGTCCAGCAACAGGAGCTCAGACTCGTGTCTGTGGCAGCAGCATCCATTTTGTGATGCTGAGGCTCTCTTTAACTTTAACCAGGTTTACCAGTAACAACATGTCTTCTCCCTCTAAAAGGGTGGAATGCTACCCCCGCCGCCAGGACTGGCGGGGGGGGGGGGGTAGTATTCCAAAGTGTTTGACACTTTACATGACATGTTTTGATGAAGCCAAACCAAAGTTAGCATTAACCGCGAGGATTATAATGCACTTAAGAGTATATGGTATGGCTATATCATAGAATAGCTATAAGGAGATGGTTTCGAATGCTGCAGAGGGGCTCAGCTCATGCTAGGACACCCTCTCACATAAAACCACATAAAGCACTCTGCTTCCAGGATTGTTAAGAACTGCCATAGGAGTGACTTATAGGTGTATATGTCTATAGATATGGTAGATATAGATATAGTCAGTGCTTAATTTGTGCCGGTGCTTAGCACCAGCACTTAAATATCAGGGCCGGGTCTATGAATATCCTGCGCGCACGCCGCACACCCACATTGATGGTTTGTTTTTCATGTAAATATACCTTCTTATTGATTGTACTCTCTCCGAGACTGTCTCTGTGCAGCCACAGGCCCGCCCCGCAGCGTGCGTGTGTTGTGTTCATGAATCGATATCATGTAAATATATTTATTTCGCCGCCGGCCGCCGAGTCTCATCATACTGTCAGAGTCAGAGTCAGTACTGTGTGAACAATCACCGGTGCGGCCGCGGCGTCTTCTTCACACTTGCAAGTTGCGCCGCCGGCCCGGGCCCGCAACTCACACATCACTTGAGGTAGCAGCTGCAGCCCTGCTGCCTGCCCCCTGCCCCAAAGTCCGTCCACTGTCCAAGAAAGATAGATAACTAACTAAAGCCAACTTGCAAATCATCTAAGTGCTCCCGGCGCTACTCGTGTAACAACTAACATTACATCCTGACACGGAGTCAACGCGCCGCAGTGCCATTTAACGCATGAAATTGCTCCGAGTCTCAGTCACGCATATTGTCCTGATATTAAGTTTACTCCACACTCCCATGCCAGGAGAGACCTCACCACACTATAGCGCCCCCCTCCTGCACGTCCATCCATGTACTTCAGCCCCTGCTCGCACTGTGCTAGCCTAGCGCCTTGAAGCTCACTGCGTGGGCGCTTTATAAATACACCTCTAGAAAAAAAACGGGAGCTGCAGGCACCAGAGCACCTCTCTGCTCACAGTGGAGTGACCCCTCCCCTTGTCCGACTCCTATCAGGCAGCCCCCCCCCACCCCGGCCCCCTCCTAACCCCAGGGGCGAGTCTTGATATCTCGAGGGTCCCCTTGGGGAAGCTTATCATGGCACCTCAAACTGAAGTCCTAGGGCGCTGCCGCTGCGTGGACATGCAAGCTGTAGAAGGCGCTATACAAGGAAAAACTGACAACGTACTCCGAACCCGTTTTCTGTGAACTGCCAGGATCATAGGGGGCTCTGTGGGGTAGACGCAACATCATCGTTAATGCTGGAAACGAGCTTGAAGTGCCCTAAAATCAATTGAGACGCAATATACCGATGAGATTATAAATAACATTGAATAATAAATAAAATATCTATATATGTAATCAAAATATATGTGTGAAGTTTCGTTTTTCATCATCATGGAGTTGTTGACAGTTTCTGTTGGCCAGTGGGTGGGCGGGCCGCGGAAGTTCAGTTGGGGGGGCCGGGCTGGAGCCTGGAGGTTCTGATGGGGGTAGGGGCCAGCCGAGGACTGTGCGCGTTCACTTGCCCTCTGCCACCAGTTGCAGCCACGCCCCAGCGTAACCGCGCTGCGCAGTTACAGCGGCAGCTCCCCGCGCCACGAGTGGAGTCTACATTAAGTTAGCCCGGCGGCCCAGGCCCAACCAGTACTGCCAACGACGAAGCCGAAGGGCAGCCGCAGAGCTGGGCTGTGCAACTGGCGTGACGGTCTGGTGTGCCTGAGTGGTGGCGACGCGTCGTGGCACTGAGTGCAGCCAGTACTGTGTGTGTGACACAGTGTGTGTCTCAGTCTGCCACTGCACTGCAGACTGCGGCCTGGTAACGTAGCAAGCTGAAGCAGGCAGCAAAGTACAACAGTGCAGTGTGAAGCAGCTCTTTGTGACCAGCCCCACCACGAATAACGGTAAGAACTGGAAGAAGCTACAAATTAAGTTAAGCAAAGCACCGAAGCACTTAAAGTTTTAAGTTAAGCTGACCCGATCGGACAGCTGACTGAGCTCCCACACTTTGTTTTATTCCAGGTGGCGGGGGAGGTGCCGAATATATGTTTCATTTCAATGATAAAGGGGCAGGCTGGGCAGCATTCTATTCATGCGCTCCAATTTCAAGCTCTGCAGCATAAAGATGTAGGGGGGGGGTGGAGAGGAAGGATTCAAAATGTAGGTAACGTGTTGGATGGTTGGTCAGAAAGTGGACACATTTCTTATTATAAACATTGAGGCCAAATTGTATTTTTAGCTGCATGAATACTTTTGTTATTGTAAACACGTGTTTGAGCGTGGTGCCTTTTGTAAAGCAACAGAGGTAGCAATAAAACAGACAGACGGACAATAGCCAGGCACGATGCTCAGTGTTATCTGGTTGAGTATAAAAAAGACAATGGCAGTCTGAGCCAGGGACAGAAGAGTTAGACTAATACAGTTCTACAGTGCTGCTCACATGATTTCAGATAGCTAAAGTAAGAGTGTTTAATAAGTCACAGCCACACACTTGCACATGGAACCCACGTCATCTCATCATCGAAGAATCATCACATTCTGGGGGGGGGGGGGGGTGGCGAGGGGAAAATCCTTTTGCTTTACGCCACCGGTGTATGCACCAAGGGCTATGCCTCAGAGCCACCCTGAGTATCTGTCTGAAAGCAGTATCTATTTTATAAACTGTCCCCCAGGAAATGTATTAACCCTATTTTTATTAAACCTCCACAGCAGGCCTTATGAAATGCACAGTCCGAGTGGGACTCTGAACCTTTCCCGCACAACCACAGAAGTGGCTCTCTCCGATCGGGACTGACTGCAGTTGAGGACGAGTGGGGCTCTGAAGCTCTTGCCCCTCCTTCCTTATTACTTTACTCCTCTCGCTGCTCTTTCCTTGATTGGCATCCCATACGTTTGCACACTGTCTCCTCCTCCCCTCTCCTCACTCACGATTGTCCCTTTTTGTAGAGCCCGCTTACTTCTACTACAATATAGAATTAATCCCAATTACATTATTTACGGAAATAGAGTGCAGGGCCCTGTCTTTCCATGCACCAGGGGGAAGAGTAGCCACCACCGTTAGTTACTAAGGCAGATTCAACTGTTGAATACTAACACCTGGGTAAGAATCAAAATAGGAAATGGAACAAGCATTGGCATAGCCAAAAGGTCTCGCCTTTGGGACCTTAAAGTGTTTAGCTGTAAGACAGTAGTAGTTTATCAAGCGAGAAGCAGAAAATTTCCATAGAATCCAAAAATACCCCAAAAAATGTATTAGTGGAGGCCTGCAGTGTAACACAATAACTCCAATTCAACAATAAAATACCCCACTTCACTTACACAACAAATTGTGCTCTTATTAATAATCTTATTAACCACAGTCTCTTGAAACTCGTGGTGTTGCAAACAATCTCCCACCCAAACGCAACTTATACCATCGATCAGTCAGCCCTACTTCCTCTTCATCCATGTAGGCACCTATACCAGGCACACAGTTTCATAACTTTCAACCTCTTGCCCCTTCTGAGGTGTCTTATTTGTTTTCTCCCCTCACGCCTGCTGGCCTGGTTAGACCTTCACAATGGTGTAGCTGACTCATTCAAGTGTATTACATGATTTTATTCAGTTTATATGTTTGCACTAGTGTATTCACAACATTTTGTTTTATTTTGTCACATAACTTAAGCTATGTCCAAGTTGTACCTTTGAAATCATAGACTCTGTTAAAAATGGCATGCCCTACCCCCAGTATTGTCCTGTCTCCAAATCAGCACACAGAGCACTGAAATTGTCCATTTCAATGCATTAGTGGTTTTAGCTAATTTATTCCAAACTTGTGCTTTAAGTGCACATTTGCATTAATCTTTTTCAAAATGGTGCACGGGGAACCTCCTATCAAAACCTTACGAAGGCTCCCTTTCTGAAATTCACATCAGGTATTATATTTGACTTTTAGCAGTGCCACTTGAAGATGTGGGTGGAGCTAATAGAGTAAGTGGGTGGAGCCAGAACAAGTGGGTGTGGCCTCCGACAAACATTTCAGCACCTGCACTTCATATTTTACAAATTAAGCACTGGATATAGTATATCTAAGTAAGGGGTGATTACACCACCTTACCCAGGCTGTGTGAACAGACCTGTGGTGTCCGTTTGGAGGGCCAGCCAGGGGTGGCATAATACATGCTGCAGCCCCTGGTAGGCCATAGATGCACCTATGCCCTGGGTACCTATGGTAGACTATACAGGGGCTCACAAAGGTGACCCAATACCAAATCTGGTATGTACCTAAAGTACATGGTATAAATTTAGAGAGAGAACACCTAGGCTGTGGTCCTGATTAGCAGGGCCACAACCAGTCTAGAGTCGAAAAACCAGAAAATCGCAGCTAAAAGTGGGGGTTGTAGTATCGGGTTCCCAAGGCCTACATGCTCCGAAGATAACCCACTTACATTCAAAAACTGTTGGCACGGAAACTGAAAAATTCAAAGAACAAGTTTTTTAAGACCCCGTGGGGTGGTGGTACATTCCTACAGCACCCTTCGGTAATGCAAGAAGTATCACACCGAACATCGGTGTGACCCGTTCTTTTATACAATTTTGCAGGTAATAAAAAATAGGCGGTACAAAGTTACAGAGCGTTATGTACATATATGGTCATTTTTGGAACACAGCCAGCTCATTGGAGGGGTTACAACTCCGCTGGTCAGTTTGGCGGCACATTCCTGAGGGGTGACTGGTCAGTGGGGACTGCGCATGTACAGGCTTGACCAGTACTAAAATTAGCCTGTTGCTGGGCAAACTCGAGTGGTCAGTGGCACGGACAACGGACTAAAGGGCACGCTTGCCACGAGGCCGCTTATGATCTAAGATGGTCGCCGTAACACACAAAATGGCGTTTCCAAGTATAGCCAAATTAAGCGGGAAAAACGTGTAGCACAGCTAAGCGCTAACTCGGCCATTGTCAAATTACGACAGACGACCCTTTTAGCGTTTAGCTGAAGCTACCTCATAGTGGACATAATCAGGATGTTCATCTTCAATATCGATTAACATTATTTGAGTTACTTCTTTATGAAGCATCATTTTGTCATGGGCAAGAGCTCATCTTGATGGAACGCAAGCTGATAAGCACATAAAGCTGGGCCACATTGAATACATAAGCATACAAAGAACAGTATCCCCACAATGATACATAGAATCGTTAGCAGTTTCCAACCCCAAGCAGTAAGCATTGACCAGAACCACCCTGAAAGAGTCCAAGTTCCATTGTCTGGGTGTATTTCAGCAGCTATCTTATGCAATTTCGAAATAGCATCATAAACAGATGGTGAATTGTCAGGCACGTATACACAGCAGCTGCTTCCGATAATTCTACATGCCCCCCCACGGTCAGCTAGAACTACATCTAACACCATCCTATTTTGGAGCGTAACAATCCTAGAAATCTGGAGTTCTTCCGTAATATTTCCGAGTGCAATGGCAGTATCATTGGCTACAGCCTCAACAACACGGGTCAGTCGTCGTATCTTCCGAGTATTCAGAGCGGCCCCCACAAAGGAAAACAGTCCCAAATTAAAGTCCACATATTGCTGTAAGGCAGTATCGGTCTGGTCGATATCGTCCAGAACAACAGTCCGTTTGACACGATTCAAAACAAAGTCGTGATACAAAATATAATCATTATGATACATTGGCGGGGCAATGAATACAGGGGGCAGTACAAAAGATACATAACAAGTGCCTAACCATCCCAACGGAAGCTGATGATAACCTTTCGTTCCACAAATGAAATAAGTATTGCGAGATGCTACAAATGATATGCCATTCGGGCTGTCAAAGGTAAGTGTGGTGTTGCATTCACTTTTCCCCACCGGAATTGTACCTTTATTGCGTATACACAGATCAGCTTTAGTAGCAATGACATTAATAACATGTGAGCTGGAGACATTGATGTTTCGTTGATTGCTGTACACACGCGGAGCAGACACATTATCGGGGCGGTACTCCTCCCATTCAAATCGAGTACCCTCAGCCCGTGGATACCCATCCCTGTCGTGATAACAAATTTTATTCAAACGGAAAAGCACCCCCCCCCCTTTGTTGGCCATCTCAAAGTGAAGAGAAGAGTGTACCAGGCATTACAAGATCCATTATGTGAAAAAGGGAGAGGAATGAGTGGAGTGCCCCCTTTCTTCTGGTGCCCAGGCAACCTCTCCATGTCCCACACACCCAACAATTGGAGGTATTGGTCATGTTATGAGTATGATGCAGGATCTGAATAAAGCTATTGTTCAAATAAGTCTGTCGGTGCCGTTCTTCATGATAGGGCAATGTGAAGTGAAAATGTTCAGATGGAGCCGGGGTAGTCGGCAGCAAATGTTCACGTGCAGGCACCACGAGTTCAACTACCCAGGCTATCACAGCTATTACCACAATTGTCAAAACAAAAAGGATGGCACCAAGTATTCTTTTGTCACGTGATACGGAAGACGCCATAGTTCAAAAAGTTCTTAATGTCTCAGATAGTTCAGATTGTTCACAAAGTTTCAAATATACATATGTATATACCTAAAAAAGAAAAATACGGTGCTGAGCTCCGAGGTAGCCGTTGTTTTCTTCTCCGGGGTCAAGACGGGTGTCGCTACTCTTGGCAGAACTGATCCCCCCCCCTTGAGATTCCCGGTTTCCGTTTCACAAACCCCAGAGCGGTAACCAACCAGTCTCGAAAACCAAAAAAAATCTTCTTATCGTGGCCGCAGATTATAGCGCTCTCGTCCAGAAACAGTGTGGTCCGGGAAGGCTCCCTCAACTTCGGCCGGCGTCACAGCTGGGCTCTTTTCTTTCTCCAGAATCTCTTTGTAGTCAGTCAACACAGCAAGGTTCACCAGATCAGGAGAAACACGGCGGCAGTGAGTTGAATGCACCCACCGCTTCCTGTTGGTCACTCGTACAGCTGTCCGAGTCGCCAGGAGGACCTGCTCGGGGCCCCGCCACCTCGGTTCCAAGCTGCTCGCCCTCTCAAACGATTTGATCATAACGTGATCTCCAGGGCGAAGATCATGGCCCTCTCCAGTAGAGTTGTCAGGGAGCGCTTCTCGAACCTGTTGATGAATAGAAAGCAAATCATTTGTTAATCGTGCCAAATAATCGTTCATCATTATACAAGGCACATCATGTATTAATCGCGGCTTGGGCACCCTCCAGATATTCATAGGCCTTCCAAACACCATCTCATACGGTGTGAGGCCAGTTCGCGAGTGGGGCACTGATCTGAGAGAGAGTAATGCTAGCGGCAAAGCATCCGGCCACTTCAATGACGTAGACGCCACAATCTTAGCCAGTTTGAGTTTCAACGTGGCATTGTACCGCTCAACAAGACCTGCCGACTGAGGGTGGAACACAGCATGAAACTTCTGCTGAATCCCTAGCCCCTTCAGCACATACTCCACAATTTTCCCGACAAAATGAGGCCCATTATCGCTCCACAAAAATTTGCAAATTCCAAATCGAGGGAAAAACTCCTTAAGCAACACCTTAGCTGTTGTCAGAGCTGTTTTGTCTTTCGTGGGGAAAGCCTCTACCCATTTGCTAAAAGCACATACCACCACTAAGACATACTTCAGATTGTTGCAACGCTCAAGCTGGATATAATCCATTTGGAGTACCTCGAATGGCGCAGAAGGTGGAACGAACCCTCCTTTCGGAGTATGGGTCCCCTTTGCAGGATTGTGCTGCAAACATATCAGGCAGGTCTGCACTACTCTCTTGGCGGTATTAGCAATCTCGGGATGCTCCCAAACTCGTGTTAACAGTCGAGTGATTGCAAGAGCCCCCACGTGCGCCAACCCATGTGTCATCTGGACCATCGCTTGCAAGTAAGCTGCAGGCAATTTCCATTTCTCCATGTCTTTGCTTCTCCAACAACCTTTATCATCTAGCACCCCATCTGCTGCCCATGCCGCAAGTTCTGCTTCAGTCGCTGATTTCTGAATATCTAATATCTCTGCTCTAGCATCATACCATCGCTCAGCCTGTGATTGTGTCACGTACATGGGGGAGTCAGTTCGGGACATAGCTGTTTGTCTCGCTATGCTGTCCGCAAAGGCATTTCCCTTACCCACTTTATCAGTGATCTTTTTATGGGCACTACATTTTATTATCGCTACTTTCTTTGGGCAAAGCAACGCATTTAAGAGATCACGCACTAGCTCTCCGTGCATAATGTGTACTCCGTGAGAAGTCAAAAACCCACGCTCTCTCCAGAGTAGCCCGAAGTCATGTGCTACTCCGAAGGCGTACCGGCTGTCTGTGTATATGTTCACACATAGGCCAGCACTCAGTTCGCAGGCTCTTGTCAAGGCTATCAGCTCTGCTGCTTGAGCCGATTTCTGTGGTATTCTAGCTGTTTCCACCACTGTCTTAAGTGTCGTAATCGCATAGGCTGCGGAAGTCGTGCCATCTGGCAGCCTCAAACACGATCCATCAACCCACAGTTCCCCATCCACATCTGGAAGTGGCATATCCTGTAAGTCGACACGACCCTTTGTCTGTTCCTCGGTCAGGAAAACACAATCATGATGTTTTTCCTCCTGACCCTCCTCGACCGGATAGGGCAATAAAGTGGCAGGGTTCAGGGTAGCGCATCTTTTCAGTGTGATATGTGGCGCCAACTTTGTAAGCTCATATCCTGTTAACCGTGCACTCGTGAGATATTGGGTCTTTGTTTGATTTAACAGGGCATCTACTGCGTGGGGAACAAGCACCAACAACTTGTGCGATAACACTATTCCCTCACTCTGCCTTAAAGCTACTGCTGTTGCTGCCACCGCCCGAAAACACCCAGGTAACCCTCGTGCTACAGGATCAAGAATGGCAGAAAAATACGCGCATGGCCTCTGCTTATCCCCGTGTGCTTGCACTAACACTGATAACGCGCACCCATCTTTCTCGTGCACGTACAATGTGAAAATCTTCGTGTAATCTGGTGTGCCTAATACAGGAGCGGAGCAAAGGGCCTGTCTCAATTGTTCAAAAGCATTCTGACATTCATCTGTCCATTCAAGGGGCATTGGTGTAGCTTTGGACAGTAACGCTAGCAAAGGTTTTATAATGTGCGAAAACCCCATGATCCACTGCCTACAAAAGGACGTTAACCCTATGAAGGCACGTACATCTCTCTGTGTGTGGGGGACTGGTGTATCTAATATCGCCTGAATTCGATCTGATGTTAATGCACGCCCCTCCTTAGACAAAAGATGACCGAGGTAGGTCACCTTGGGTCTACAGTATTGAAGTTTCTTCTTAGAAACCTTGTGATTGTTCTGTGCCAGGAAAGAAAGCAAAGCAATCGTACTCTCCTCACATTGTGCATAAGAATCTGCAGCAAGCAAAAGGTCATCCACATATTGAATAAGGACAACCCCCGACTGTAACTCAAAGGAATCAAGCTGTCTTTTCAGAGCCTGGCTGTAGATACTCGGGCTCTCAGTGTAACCTTGAGGAACACGACAAAATCTATACGATTTATTATTTAACGTGAAGCCAAACAAATATCTGCTATCAGGATGGACAGGGATGGAAAAGAACGCATTTTTCAAGTCAATAACACTAAAGGTCGTTGCCGTCGGTGGCACCAGTGTAAGCAAGGTCGTAATGTCGGACACCACCGGGTATTGGGGAATGACAAGTTTGTTAATTTCTCTCAAGTCAATATTAAACCGATAGACTTTGTCGTCAGTATCTCTCTTAAGGATCGGAAGAATAGGGCTGTTACAAACATTATAAGGACCTCCTCCACCACTCCTGCAGTTATCAGGTCTTGAACAATATGTGTCAGGGCAATTTCACCTTCCCTCGAAATCTTATACTGTGGCACCCGTGGCAGAGAGGCCCCCTCCTTAACAGTAATATGAATAGGTGGAATACGCATCTCTCCCACATCCGTGTCTGAGGTTGCCCATAACGTGTGCGGGAGAGAGGCCAAAGCTGGAATGTCTAGTATAGTACAAAACCTATCTGAGTCAGGATAATTGTCGTTCAGGATAACCCGCACTCCCTCAGGAGCGCACCGTATCGTTGCTCGAAAATATTTAAGCAAGTCAATGCCCGGGATATTATCTGGTGTATGGGGCGATAACAAAAATTGACAAAGTGCAAGGGGTTTTGACAATGGGCTAGGGGAGGGTGTGCCATCGAACCCTACACATGTTATCATTTCGCCAGACAGGGGAGCCCTCGGAACCAAGTTTTTCGACAAAGCGCTACGAGTAGCTCCTGTGTCGACTAGAAATTGATCAGTAGAACCCAAAATGCCCGCTGTTACATATGGACCCTTCTGATCTACCGGCACCTCAATTGATTCCGTACCCCATCCTACGCAATCCTATGCATGCACATAATCCTGGTGCTCCACATTCTCACCCTCCGATATCTGATATTGGTTTCGCCTATCAAAGGTATTTCGTTCATCCTGGCCACGGCCCCTTTCCTCAGTCCTTCCACGATCACCTCCACCACCTCTCGCCCCCGTATGACTGCCCCTCGACCTACCGCCTCCTCGACCACGCTGACTACGTTGTTCACGAAGTACCGGACAATCTTCAGCCCAATGCCCAAACTCTTTACAATAAGCACATTGATCCTCCGCTATATCCGTACGACCGTATGACGTATTGCCTCCACCTCGTCTACCTCTATCAGTCCCTCTACCTTGTGTTCCCCGAACCTGCGCCAACATCACCTTCGTTTTCAATTCTTTTGCTTTTTTATCAACACTTTCTTTAGCCTCCAACTCCTGCCGCTCATAATACTGAGCCATAGTTAACAAAGACGCAGGGGTCGCCGTGGCCCAGGAACTTTCACTCGATTTCAATCGCTTTGCAATCTCCGGTAGGAGATTAGCCACATACTTATCTACAAACAAATGCCGACCCGTATCATCTGTTAAAGATTGACCACTGTAATCTTGAAACGCCTCTTCAAAGCGCGTAAAGAAATCTGAAACCGTTTCATCTGGCTTTTGTTTGCACGAAGCTAGCATGGTCCAATTGATCTTTTTAGAAGGCACGAGCGTTTTTAATTTGTTCAAAATAGCCGCCGGGAGGTCTAAAATCAACTGGCAAGGCTTACATGCCGGTTCCCTATGTAAATCAGCTGCATTTATTTCTTTCCATGTTCCCCCAAGTATTGTTTCATCATTATTTTTACGAATTTGTCTCCACATATCAGGCGGAAGAATTAACCCAAAAAACAGATCTATGTCGACAAGAGTCATCACACAAGACGAAATAGCCCCTTCCACCCCTTCATAGAATGCTGCCGGATTTTTAGGAAGGTCAGGTAAAGAATTTTTCAACGCCATAACATCTGCTCTATTCCAAGGCGTATACACCCAGTTATATATAAAATACCCCTTTGCATCCTTTGACAGTTTATCATCATCTGTACCTTCCCCTTTTGGTGGAACATACAAAGGTGCGGCTTCACGCATAGGCATAACATGCATTGCAGAACTCTTATCTGAACCCCGGAGAGAACACTCCTTAGACTGCCCATTAGACTCCGGCCCGGACTCCTTATTCTTTTTCCGCTCGTCCCGCAATCTGGTAGTCTCATCTTGCAGCTGGATCAGTTGCTTGTAAAGGGCATCGACATCTGCAAGATCAAATATACCTTTATCCAAATTCTCACGATGAACTGACACAACCTTAGGTTCTAGCGTATCTGAAAGTTGACGATATGCGATAACAACTTCATCTGCCAAAGTAGCCAAAAAATACAGTAATTCTTGTTCTGTCCAATTACCCCTTTCAGTAACAACGTCAGACTGAGAAACAAAATTCGTATTCACTTTACAACCTCAACTATGTAAATGTGCGGATCTCTCCGCAGAAAACCTGACACCAGATGCACCCTTCTTTCCCGGCTTATCCTGTCCGTCATCCTCCGAATCTGCAGTTGGAGCCGTAGGCGAGACGTACGGAGGCGGCGATCGATCTAGCAATGAAAAATCATCAATTTCATTATTAAGGACAGGATAAAGCGGTCGGCGAATAGGGAATTGACCAGTCGTTTGCAATTTACGTTCCCGTTCCTCCCTCTCTTTCTTCTCCTGAGCCTCTTTTTCCTCAAGCTGTAAAGCCTTATCACGAGCAGCCTTGCGCTGTTCTTTGTCCGCCAAGGCAACTTCACGTTTCATTCGCTCACGCACCGCTTTCTCCCACATTCGTACACAATCAAACATATTTTGTCTAGACCTTCGTTGAAACAAACATTGCTCCACAAACTGTACTTTACGTAAATCGAACGACCCATGTAGAGGCCATTGCAATTCAGGATCCGATTTAGTATACTTATTCCATAATTTACTGTACATTATAGGGGGAAGGCCAAATTTGATATACATTTCACGATTTGGTGTTCCTTCTGGGGGAGCCGGCTGTGCTTCCGCTAACCTAATTGTGGTACCATTTCCAAGACAGCACATCCCTCGGAGTGTGCTTAAAACAGGCATGTTCAAAAAGTATCACGAAAGCGAGATACCGTATAAAATGGCACTTACAGTACTTCACACAAACGTGCCGCTCAGAGGAAAAAAACAAAATTAGAGAAACATCTCTACATGCCTGCCTATGTGAAGTGCACTACACATATAGATTCAAAGTTCACAAATTCACAAATGTTAGCTAACTCAAATCAAAATCATAGGTCATAGAACTTCGGCAAGCGTCCGAGGACTACCTTACCGATCACAAATCATAGAACTTCAGTAAGCGTCCGCAGACTACCTTACCGAACACAAATCTTACCCAAAATCTCAAAGGTCCAGATTCCAACTGCCAAGGTCTTTTAATCGAATCAGCCAAACGGCACTTTTCCAGCAACGCAGACGATCGAGAACTCAGTCGGAGACCGGCGCCACCTGGAAGGTCAGATCAGAAGGAAAGGAAGAAACACCGCGGGTGCCAAGACTCGGGTCACTCGGTGGCAGCGTACGCGTCCATGGCGAGTTTCCAAACCTTCGACACGACCTCTCCTTCGGGCATCCGAGTCGCCGATGAGTCCCTTCGTGGTCGCCAATTTGTAGTATCGGGTTCCCAAGGCCTACATGCTCCGAAGATAACCCACTTACATTCAAAAACTGTTGGCACGGAAACTGAAAAATTCAAAGAACAAGTTTATTAAGACCCCATGGGGTGGTGGTACATTCCTACAGCACCCTTCGGTAATGCAAGAAGTATCACACCGAACATCGGTGTGACCCGTTCTTTTATACAATTTTGCAGGTAATAAAAAATAGGCGGTACAAAGTTACAGAGCGTTATGTACATATATGGTCATTTTTGGAACACTGCCAGCTCATTGGAGGGGTTACAACACCGCTGGTCAGTTTGGCGGCACATTCCTGAGGGGTGACTGGTCAGTGGGGACTGCGCATGTACAGGCTTGACCAGTACTAAAATTAGCCTGTTGCTGGGCAAACTCAAGTGGTCAGTGGCACGGACAACGGACTAAAGGGCACGCTGGCCACGAGGCCGCTTATGATCTAAGATGGCCGCCGTAACACACAAAATGGCGTTTCCAAGTATAGCCAAATTAAGCGGGGAAAAACGTGTAGCACAGCTAAGCGCTAACTCGGCCATTGTCAAATTACGACAGGGTGACCATAGGAAGCAGACCCTACTCTCCTACACCCCCCCCTCAACGCAGGGACATTAAACTAACCTTGACCAGTTGAGTCTTCATGTTCTAAGTGGAAATATCTGGAGAATCCATCTGCATTGGCATGGTCACCCCCAGGTCTATGTTCCACTGTAAAGTCCATCCCATGTAGGGAAATGGACAACCTGAGTAGTTTGGGATTTTCACCCTTTATCTGATTTAGCCACAAGAGGGGCTTATGGTCTGTCTGTATCTTGAAGTGAGTGCCAAACAAGTTTGGCTTCAGCTTCTTCAGGGCCCAAACCACAGCAAAGTCCTCCCTCTCAATAGCTGACCAACGTTTCTCTCTAGGGGTCAGCCTTCTGCTAATAAAAGCAATTGGCTGGTCTTGACCATCTTTATTCAATTGTGAAAGAACAGCTCCTACACCCAACTCAGAAGCATCTGTTTGAACAATGAATTCTTTGGAGTAGTCTGTACTCTTGAGGGTAGGTGCAGTGTACATGGCCTGCTTCATGTCATCAAATGTCTTTTGACAGCTTACTTTCTACTGAACTTTCTTTAGCATTTTCTTGGAAGTTAAGTCATTAAGGGGTGTCACAATGGACCCATATCCCTTGACAAATTTCCTATAGTAACCAGACAGGCCCAAGAAAGCTCTGACCTGTGTCTGGGTGGTTGGAGGAGTCCAGTCATTTATGGTCGGGATATTGCTCTCCAATGGCTGAACCTGACCTCCACCTACAAGGTGGCCCAGGTACACAGCCTTACTCTGCCCTATCTGGCACTTGGTAGCATTGATAGTTAGGCCTGCCTTTTGCATTGGCTCTACAAAACATTTTTCAGGTGGATCAGGTGATCTTTCCAAGTGGAGCTAAAGACAGCAATATCATCAAGATAAGCTGCACAGTAGTCATCCAGACCTGAGAGGACTTGGTTCACCAACATTTGAAATGTGGCAGGTGCATTTTTCAGACCAAAGGGCATTACCACAAATTGAGAATGAACTCCTGGGGTTGAAAATGCTGTCTTTGGCTTTGCATCATCAGCTAATCTGATCTGCCGGTAGCCAGCTGTCAGGTCAAAATGTACTCAAAAACTTTGCAGATGCCAATCTGTCAATGAGCTCATCTGCCCTAGGTATTGGGTGAGCATCTGTCCTAGTGACAGCATTGAGACCTCTGTAATCCACACAAAACCTCATCTCCCTCTTACCTTCTTGGGTGCGAGGTTTAAGCACTAGGACTACAGGACTGGCCCAATGCCTCTCTGAGGGCTCAATCACTCCCAACTCCAACATCTTTTGGACCTCTGTCCTGATACAGTCCCTGACATGATCAGGTTGCCTGTAAATCTTACTTCTAACAGGCAGACTGTCCCCAGTGTCTACCTCATGGGTGCACCAGGTAGTCTGACTTGGAGTCATGAAAACATATGTCTGTATACCTGCAGAACTTGTCTGCAGTCCCTGGGCTGCTGATCAGTGAGGGTGCCTGCCAATGCTACACCATCAACTGACCCATCATCGGGGTTCTGAGAGAGCAGGTCTGGGAGAGGGTCACTCTCTTCCTCCTGTCCTTCATCAGTAGCCATGGGCAAGCCCATGTCAGCCCTGTCAACATATGGTTTCAGTCTGTTGACATGCAGCACCCTGTGGGGGCTCCTAGGAGTTCCAAGATCAACCAAATAGGCCACCTCTCCCTTCTGTTCAACAATAATGTGGGGTCCACTCCATTTGTCTTGGAGAGCTGCTGGGGCCACTGGCTCCAACACCCACACTTTCTGCCCTGGCTGGTAAACAGTCAGCACAGCCTTTTGGTCATGCCAAGCTTTTTGTAATTCCTGGCTAGCCTCAAGGTTTATGGATGCCTTTTTCATGTACTCAGCCATACTGGAGCAGAGACCAAGTACATAGTCTTCAATGTCTTGTTTGGGAGCTTTGAGAGGTAACTCCAATCCTGCCTTCACCAGACAAAGGGGTACTCTTACAGGATGTCCAAACAAAAGTTCAAAAGGGCTGTAACCAACCCCCTTCTGTGGTACTTCTCTAAAAGCAATCAAAAGGCAGGGCAGCGGGATGTCCCATCTCCGTCTGAGCTTTTCAGAGAGACCCTTAATCATGCCCTTTAAGGTCTTGTTGAATCTTTCAACTAGACCATTGCATTGTGGGTGATAGGGTGTGGTCAACTTATAGTTCACTCCACACTCCTTCCACATTACAGTCAGGTAACTAGACATAAAGTTTGCATCTCTGTCTGATACAACCTCCTTAGGGAAACCCATTCTTGAGAAAACTCCCAAAAGGGCTTTTGCCACAACAGGTGCTGTTGTGATCCTAAGGGGAATAGCTTATGTTTATCTGGTGGCATGATCCACTACCACCAGAATAAACCTGTGCCCAGATGCTGTTTCGGGATACATTGGTCCAACAATGTCAATCCCTAAACGGTCAAAGGGACCCCCCCACCACAGGTAGTGGTATTAGGGGGGCCTTTGTGGTGCCACCTGATTTGCCACTGGCTTGGCAGGTGACACAGGAGAGACAAAACTCCTTGGTATCTTCTGATGTTTGGGGCCAGTGAAAGTGAGGGACAAGCCTGTCCCAAGTCTTGTTCTGGCTAAGATGCCCTGCAAGGGGAATATCATGGGCTAATGTAAGAAGGAAGCCCCTGAATGCCAAAGGTATGACCAACCTCCTAGAAGCACCAGGCTTGGAGTCTCTAGCCTCTGAATACACGAGCCCTTCATCCCAATACACTCTATGGGTTCCGTTAGCATTCCCTGCAGCCTCAGCAGCAGATTGCTGTCTGAGGGACTCAAGAGAGGAGCAGTCCAACTGCGCCTGCCTCCGATCTGCCCTTGAAGGTCCAATGCAATAATGGCCAGATGACTGGGAGAAAATTGTGCCGAGTTGAGGGACAGTAAATAGCACCAAAAAGAATAGCTCAAAGGATAAGGTAATGGTCATCCACCATTAACCAACCACTAGGGAAAATTCTCAACCTTATAGACAAAAAAACAAATATATCCTGAGCTTAAATCCGTACAAATTCTTCTTCTTCAATATTCCAAACTTGGACCTAGCCAAAAGTAGGACCAAGTTGGGAATATTGAAGAATAAATGAAGGAATGAAAAGAAGATCGTCTATTTTGTCCTGATTTAACAAGGACATTCATTTGTACGGATTTAAGCTCAGGATACATTTGTTTTTTGCCCTTGAAGGTCCCGCTGTCCCAAGAAACTCAACCTGATCAGGTTCAAGCTCTTCTAGGACGGTTCCTTCTTAGGTCTCACAATCCGCTTCCTCAGAAGGCTGACCCTCATTCTGAGGCTAGGGGGAAGGCACTGCCTTAACCCTACTGCTTCTCCTACTGGTAGGCAACTGGTCCATAATTCCAGAATCCAGTGCCTGTTCACTATTGCAATTTTTGACCTGTGACCTAGTCACAGCAAGGACATGTGCTGAGATTCCTAACATTTCTGCATGGGTCCCATACTGAGGTTCTTTAATTTTGACTCCATTTTACATTTACCGCCATTTTGTGTTGCCTTTACACAGGCTGCTCGATTCACGAAGTGTCTCTGCCCCTTGGACTGCAACGTGTTCAAAACCCCCTCCCTCCTTGTTTTGAAACCCATCTCAGACACCAGCCGGCCTAAACTAATCCTTGTCTGGACTACCTAATCTCTATATCAACTATCTGTTAGCCTTTAGTATTCTTCTCTTGCCGTATCTTATCTTTTGGCCTTCACAATTCTCTCCTTGTGTTTTCCTATTTTACAACCTTTCTTTTGAAGCATACAGACATGTCCTGCCATTGCAACACTGAACCATGGGTACCAGTATTGATTAACTCTGGGAGCTGGATAACAGACAAACATGTAAGCATAGAGCATTCTGGTTGCACAACACCTTTGTTATCAAACTCTTCTGATTGGCTAAAACTTTGTGCATTGGGTGTATGTTTGTACAGATGTATTTTTGCTATAAAAGACTGTTATGTTATGTTATGTTATGATATGTTATGTTATGTTATGTTACTGGGGGTTTTGTATAGCGCACAGCTGCTCCGAAGAGCTTTCCGGCGCTGTGAGCCACGGAGTAAAGTGGCAGTCTCCTGAGAACCTACTTGGTGTACTTCTTGGACAACTGTGCCTAGCTGCAGCTAATAAACTTGGTTTTCTACGCCAACAGAGTATTCCGTGTCTCTGTGCAACAAGGCAGGTGAACTCGAAGATTTCAGGCATGCCCTACGCCGCCAGGCCCAAAGGCCTGGTTTTTTAATTGGCGCCCATCGTGGGGCGGCTTCAGAGGTAGCGGTTGAGCCCAAGGATCGTGAGGAGCCCCGCAGGAAAATTCCAGAGGAGGCGCCCCCACACCAGCAACCCCTGTATGTCGAAAAGTGGACCGATGGTTTTTTGAAGTGCAGCTTCTCCTTTCCAACGGCTGCTGGTCACTGCTGCCCTGACTGCCGTCCTGCCTTGGTCCCTTTTGGGGATGACTGGTATTGCGAGACGTTAGACGGACCTTTGTTGGCGTGAGAAGACATTTTGTTAAGTATTCGTGGGTAGCGCCCACTTTTTTGTTTTTGGGTTCTTTGATTCGATTATTGCAATAACCGAAGCCAAGGGGTGAGTACGTTTGTGCTGTTGTTTGTACAGGAGCCAGTGAAATAACGATGCCTGGTTTCAGTAAGTTTAGGAAATTGTGTTGATTTGGTTGCGATAGGGACTCCCGACTGGAGGACTCTTGTCCAATCCCTCCGGTTGGAACTCCTACATATGAGCTCTATTCTAAGCATGGTGTGGGCCCCATCACTTTTAATGAAGTGTGGGTTCGCTATACAAAGAAAGATGGTGTTTTACAGTGGCCACATAACGGTAGTTTGAGCCTGACATTCTAGATCATTTAGAAGCTACTTTGTTTAAAATAAAAGCCCGGCCGGCTATGTTTGACTCTTTTCGCCCTTGGCGCAAGGAAGCCAAACAGAAAGAAATTAAACAGGCAAAAAGAGATAGGAAAGAAAGAGGCATGACTGTTATACAGGCTGCCCAGCAGTTTAAGCATGATGAAATAGATTATGCAATTGAGGTCACATGGAAATCGATAAATGTTACCGGGTGCTGGCAACTTCTCCCCCAAATACTGATGCTGATCTTGAGAAGGATCCTTTAATGTCCCACTTGTTAAGATCGCCCCCGCCCTATGTACAAGGTGCTAATGCACCCCCGCTTTTGTTACCCATCCAGCGACCTCTTATTCTCCCACCAGCTCTAGCTCCTGCACCTCCACTACAGCCCTTTGTGGCACTACCACTACCGCCAGCTTCTCTGCCTCCAGCTCCTTTGCCTTCGGCTCCCTTGCCTTCGACTTCTTTGCCTCAGCCTTCTTTGCCCTCGACCTCCATTCTACCTGTTGCCTCTTCTCCTGCTCCGTCTCATACCTTATCTCCTGTTTTTCTGCCAACTTCCCCTTCCGTCCGTCAGCGGATGGTTGAGACTGTTTCTGGTCTCTTTTCTCCTCTCTTTGGGTCAGTAAGTCTGACTCCTGTTCTTCCCTGTAGGCAGACATGAAGCTCACTCCCAGATTCCCAAGAACGAGAGGCGTTAATGGGTCTTGCTCACAAGTGGATCCTGAGTGATCTGGAATATACTGTTCCAGATATCATGAATACTTTTGAGCAGTGGGATGCCCCTGTACAAAGATTCGTTTTCAATGCCATGTGTGACATACTAGGTCAGGAATGGGAGGCTACAGGATTGGGTTTGGCTCCCAAGGGTTTGTTGGATATTAGGACTGATTTTGATAAGGGAATTATTGTGGGTCCTGAGGTTGAGAATGCTGTGCGGACACTTGTCACTTTCAGATCAATGTTCTTTTCCCAGTCCTTATCTGAACCTGATCCTTCTGTTAGACGTAGATTGAAGAATTATTCTATGAGAGAGGTTCCTCCAGTGTGGAGAGAAGCGGTTCCAGCTCAGGATGGTAATCAGCCTATACCAGCTCACTTCCAACGTATATGGGTACACGTACCTTGGAAGAGATCTGAGGTGCTGGCCCTTAAACAGTCTTTACCTGACCCCCGTAAAAACCCTGCTGGTTACTACAAAGAATTATCTCAGACTGTTGATGCTTGCATTATGAATTTGGCTGACATAGATATGTTGATGGGAAATGTTGTCCCACAACCATTGTGGGCCAGGATTCGGAAAGAGGACCACGTCCAAGAATTAGGAGGTGATTGGAATGCTATACTGGCTGCTGATAGACTCCAGGTGGGCGGTGCTAAACCTGATGATTTAATTGCACAACTTCATGGTAGGATTATTACCTTAATTAAAACTATGATGCCCGCTCTGCGAGTTAATTGGGATAAGTTAGCTGCCTGTAAGCAGAAGAAAGATGAGAGTGTCTCCAACTTCTTTACTCGTTTTGAGGAAACGTTCCTTGATCACAGTGGTCAGGATATGAGCACAGAAGGGGGACAGCGATTGTTCGTAGATAAATTTGTATTTAATTTGCTTCCTGAACTCTCCAATAAATTAAAAGATTCCGAAAGTTCATGGGCTGTTTCTTCTTCAGCCCAGATATTGGCTACTGCTCAGTATTATGAAAATAGGGATAAGGAGGAGAAGGATACACTTGATAAAAAGACCAAAGAATTAAAGACAAAAGTTCTTTTGCAACAGGCTTATCCCCCTCGCCCTGCCCTGTCAGTTTCAGCCGACTCCCCAATTTCAGAAGTTGTTTCAGAAACCTGAGCCCTTTGTCCCACGGCCACCACTGGGTCCGAATCAATGCGCCTATTGCAAGGAGGACGGTCACTTTAAGAATAATTGCCCGTTTTTATTGCAGCGTACTGGTGGTACGCCTGGGCCGCGAGGCCGAGGTGGCTTCCAGTCAACACCTAGGGGGAGGGGGCGTAGTACAATGTCCTAGGATCAAAATACCTTTCTGCCTAAAAATTCCATGAATTATTTTGATCAGCAAAATACTCAGTCTGCCCATTATTATAATGACAATTATTACATGGAAGACGAGAATCAGAGTTTCTCTAGCTAGGACAGCCATAGACAAAGTGAGGGAGTCATTTCAGTTCCAGTGGACTAAAATGGGCCTTATGTTGAAGTCGTTGCGCTTGGTGTGTCAGAGCCATTTCTCTTGGATACTGGTGCAACGAAGAGTTCTGTCATCCACTCTAAACTCCCTGTGGCACCTTTTGTCTGGCTTAACAAATGTTTCTAAACTCTGAAAGGCATGTGAAGCCAGCTGTATTACCATACACAACCCCCTTGAATACCACATGAAGGGAAGCCACACAGATATATATTGAAAATATATATATATTTATTAACTACAAATATCCCCTCAACTCTTTATGAGCACAGAAGCACAAGCGTTAAACAAAACACAGTTTAAAATACACAAAAGTTGCACAATATGGATGAGCCCTAGGGGCCACCTAAACCATATACTAAGAAAGTGGTATAAGAGATACCAATCGAAAAGGAAACAGGCCTAGGGCCTTGGGAATCGCTGGAGCTGATTGGGACTAGCAGTGACTAAGTCGGGAAAGGCCCGCAGGACTCGGGTGCAGTGTTTAAAGTGCACGCACTCACCAATGCAATGTCTATGGTGCGTAAAAGTTGTAAAGTTAGTTAGTTAGGAACCTTCTGAGTGACCTAGAAAGCTGAGACTTAAGACCCAGGCCCTAGAGGTGTGTACAAGTGTGGGAACACCGGCGTTGCTGAATTACCTCACCCACAGGAAGCGGGTGCTTAGGGTCGAAGTAGTGTCGGGTTTCGTCACGCTGGTCGATGGTGCTTGGAGCTGAAGATGCTGCAGGCGGCTCGATGTGAAGAGTTCCGGTGGATCCAAGGGTGGATCTGAAGTTGTGAAGACCTGAAAGTAGAGGGGACAATGTTCAAAGTCACAAGCCAGTGACTACCGTGGAACCAGATTGGAACCAGGCGATGTCGGGTGCAAACAGGCGTTGAGGTGTAGCATCTCTCTGCAGCCACGTGGACACGAGGGGTTGAGGACATCCAGGAGTCGATCACAAGCTGTCCCACGCAGTTTTGTCGCTGTTGGCGGTGCCGGCAACTTGATTGGAGCAAACAGGCCTTGGCTAATGCAAGCCATGCAGGAATCGAAAAAGGCTTATTACTCGGACCAGCAAGGTCAGAGTGAGCGCTCCTTTTTACAGGAGCGAGGGCAAGTCTGGAGCAACCAGACCCGCAGTGTAGGTTGTGGATTTCGTCACCAAGATGGCCGCTGACCACGTGGCAAGTGGCCGGGATGGTGCGTCGAGTGGCACAATGCAAAAGGGCCCCACGCAGATCATGGAGATGCTGGGGGGCTGATCTTTGGTGCAACGGCTGCTCGGTGGTGGGGGCTCTCAGTCCCCAAAGCACAACATCGAGGGTGCCTTGGATGCTGCGCAGTCAGCTTCTCGGGAGTCTTTCAAGAGGTCCATTCCCACCTCTCTCGGTGCCTCCATGGGTCCCTTCTTTGCAGGGACTGTGGATCAGGCTGTGAGAAGTCTGGGAGTCAGGGTCTTGTCAGGCTCTGGGCTCGGGCTCCGGCGGGAGGCGGCGGCAAAGCAGACGTTGAGTTGCTGGTTGGTACCTGTGTTCACAGGGTGGCCACTCCTAGGCCACAAGGGAGATGCTCTTCAGTCTTCTGTGCAGCAGAATGTCAAAGTCCAGTCGTCTTCTTCGTTTAAAGTTGATTCAGGATGATCTGAGGTGCTCTGGCACTGCTCCCACTCTTATTCCCATTCTGAGGGGTGGATCACCTGCTAGGTCCCTCCTCTGGGTGGGGCCAGGAAGGGGGGCGGTTACACCCCCTTTCCTTTGTCCAGCTCCTCACCAGGCCTGGGTCTGGAAAGTCCCAGGACCGGTTTGGACTGGCTTATGCACGGGGACACCTTGTGTCCTGTCCTACTCAATACACAAAATCCTGTCTGGGGTGGTGCTCGCACCTCCCAAGGCAGGAAACCCTTTTTCCAAGCCTCCCTCGCTGGAAGGACTCCCAGCAGCAGGAGGTCAGACTTGTGTCTGTGGTGGCAGCGTCCATTTTGTGACGCTGAGGCTCTGGTTAACTTTAACCGGGGTTAAGGCTACACACATGTCGTGTCCCTCTAGAAGGGTGGAATGCTATCCCCGTCGACAGAACTGTTGAGGGGATAGTATTCCAAATCGTATGACACCCTACTCGACATGTTTTGATAAAGCCAAACCAAAGTTAGCATATACCCGCGAGGATTATAATGCACTTAAGAGTATATGGTATGGCAATATCCCGGAACCGCTAAGGGAGTGGTTCCCTACAGCTGCAGACAGGCTCAGCTGATGCTAGAGCACCATGTCACATATTTCCAAGCACTCTGCCACCAGGATTGATGAGGCCTTCCATAGGAGTGGCTGATAGGAACATATGTGTCCAGTTAAGGTTAGATATAGGGAGACTATATCTAAGTAAGAGGTGATTACACCAACTTACCCCAGCTGAGTGATCAGCCAGTTGTGTCAAATATGAAGGCCAGGCCAGGGGTGGCACAATACATGCTGCAGCCCCTGGTAGGCCTTGGAAACTCCTATGCCCTGGGTACCTAGGGTACTCTGTTACAGGGGCCAATAAGGGGAACCAGTTCCAATTCGTAATGCACCTAGGGTGCATTGGTAGTAATTTAGAGAGAGAATAGCAGGCTGTGGGTCTGATTAGCAGGCCCACAGCCACATTAAGTCATAAACCAGTGAAGCAAAAAGCAAAAATGTGGGATGACCATAGGATAGCAGACCCTACTCTCCTACACAACCCCCCACCCCCATGCAGGTACATTAGACTAACCTTGACCAGTTGTGTCTTCATGTTCTAAGTGGAAGTACCTGGAGAGACCATCTGCGTTGCCATGGTCAGTCACTGGGCGGTGCTTCACTGTAAAGTCCATCCCCTGTAGGGAAATGGACCACCTGAGTAGTTTGGGGTTTTCACCCTTCATCTGATTAAGCCATAAGAGGGGCTTATGGTCAGTGTGAATCTTGAAGTGAGTGCCAAACAAGTATGGTCTCAACTTCTTCAGGGCCCACACCACAGCAAAGGCCTCCCCCTCAATGGCTGACCAACGTTTTTCTCTGGGGTTCAGCCTTCTGCTAATAAAAGCAATGGGCTGGTCCTGGCCATCTACATTAAGCTGTGAAAGCACAGCTCCCACCCCCAACTCAAAAGCATCTGTTTGGACAATGAACTCTCTTGAGTAGTCAGGACTCTTCAGGATAGGTGCAGAGCACATGGCCTTCTTCAGGTCATCAAATGCCTTTTGACAGTTTACTGTCCACTGAACCTTTTTGGGCATCTTCTTGGATGTCAGATCATTAAGAGGAGTCACAATGGACCCATAGTTCTTAACAAACTTCCTGTAGTACCCAGTCAGGCCCAAGAAAGCTCTGACCTGAGTCTGGGTAGTTGGAGGGGACCCGTCCTTGATGGTCTGGATCTTACTCTCCAGTGGTTGAACTTGGCCTCCACCTACAAGGTGGCCCAGGTATACAACCTTACTCTGCCCTATCTGGCACTTTGTTGCCTTGATAGTGAGGCCTGCCTTTTGCAGAGCCTCAAGCACTTCCTTCAGGTGGACAAGGTGATCCTCCCAGGTGGAGCTAAAGACAGCAATATCATCCAGATATGCTGCGCAAAAGTCATCCAACCCAGTAAGGACTTGATTCACCAACCTTTGGAAGGTGGCAGGTGCATTTTTCAAACCAAAGGGCATCACCACAAACTGATAATGCCCACTAGGGGTAGAAAATGCTGTCTTGGCTTTAGACTCCTCAGCTAACCTGATTTGCCAGTAGCTAGCTGTCAAGTCAAATGTGCTCAAATATTTGGCAGAAGCCAACTTGTCAGTGAGCTCATCTGCCCTTGGAATAGGGTGTGCATCTGTCCTGGTGACAGCATTGAGTCCTCTGTAATCCACACAGAACCTCATCTCTCTCTTGCCATCTTTGGTGTGAGGTTTGGGGACCAGAACCAGTGGGCTAGCCCAGGGGCTCTCTGAAGGATCAATGACACCTAATTCCAGCATCTTTTGCACCTCAGTCTTTATACAGTCCCTAACATGGTCAGGTTGCCTGTAAATCTTGCTTTTTACAGGAAGACTGTCACCAGTGTCCACCACATGGGTATACCAGTTAGTCTGACTGGGTGTCAAGGACAACGTATGCCTGTGTGCCTGCAGAACTTGTCTACAGTCATTTTGCTGATGTTCAGTGAGGCTGCCATCTAAGGCCACACCATCAACTGAGCCATCCTCAGGGTTCTGAGTGAACAGGTCTGGGAGAGGGTCACTCTCTTCCTCCTGTCCCTCATCTGTAGCCATGAGCAAGCCCATGTCTTCCCTGTTGACATATGCCTTCAGTCTGTTGACATGGAGCAACCTTGGGGGGCTCCTGGGAGTTCCTAGGTCCACCAAGTAGGTAACCTCTCCCCTTTTCTCCAGAACTGTATGGGGTCCAGACCATTTGTCTTGGAGTGCTGCTGGGGCCACTGGCTCCAACACCCATACCTTCTGTCCTGGCTGATACTCAACCAAGACAGCCTTTTGGTCATGCCAAGCTTTCTGTAATTCTTGGCTAGCCTCAAGGTTTTTGGATGCCTTTTCCATGTACTCAGCCATCCTGGAGCGGAGACCAAGTACATAGTCCACTATGTCCTGCTTAGGCTTTTTGAGAGGTAAGTCCCATCCTTCCTTCACTAGACATAGGGGTCCTCTTACAGGGTGCCCAAACAACAATTCAAAGGGGCTGAAGCCAACACCCTTTTGAGGAACCTCTCTGTAAGCAAACAAAAGGCAGGGTAGAAGGATGTCCTATCTTCGCCTGAGCTTTTCAGGTAATCCTTTGATCATACCCTTTAGGGTCTTGTTAAATCTTTCAACAAGCCCATTACACTGTGGATGGTAAGGAGTGGTGAACTTGTAGTTGACACCACATTCCTTCTACATAGCTGTCAAATATCCTGACATGAAGTTGGCACCTCTGTCAGATATTACCTCCTTAGGAAACTCCACTCTGGAGAAAACTCCAAGTAAGGCCCTGGCCACAACAGGAGCTGTTGTGGTCCTAAGTGGAATTGCCTCTGGGTACCTGGTGGCATGGTCCACCACCACCAGTATGAATCTGTGCCCAGATGCTGTAGGGGGATCCATTGGACCTACAATTTCAATCCCCACTCTTTCAAAGGGAACCCCCACCACAGGTAGTGGTATCAGGGGGGCCTTTGTGGTGCTACTTGCTTTACCACTGGCTTGGCAGGTTACACCAGAGCGACAAAACTCCTTGGTGTCTTCAGACATGTGAGGCCAGTGAAAGTGAGGGACACGCCTGTCCCAAGTCTTATTCTGGCCTAGGTGTCCTGCTAAAGGAATATCATGGGCCAAGGTAAGTAGGAAGCCCCTAAATTGCAGAGGTATAACCAACCTCCTGGTTGCACCAGGCTTGGGGTCTCTACCCTCTGAATAAAGGAGTCCATCATCCCAATATACTTTATGGGCACCTTGAGCATTCACAGCAGCCTCAGCAGCAGCCTGCTGTCTGAGGGGTTCAAGAGAAGGACAGGTTAACTGAGCCTGCCCCAAATCTGCCCTAGAAGGTCCCCCTGTCCCCAGAAACTCAACCTGGTCAGGTTCAAGTTCTTCAGAGACAGTTCCTTCAGGGTCTCAAGACCAGCTTCCTGTGAAACCTGATCCTCACTTGTAGGCAGTTGGGAAGGCACAGCCTTTACCCTCCTGTGCTTCTTCTTGGAAGGTGCTTGGTCCATTGTTCCAGGATCGAAGACCTGAGGTTCAGAGAGGCACTTTTTGGCCTGTGACCTGGTCACAGCAAAGACATGTGATGATATCCCTAACATCTCTGCATGAGTCCTGTACTCAACTTCTGACCGTAGAGAGCTCTCCAGGTCATTGCCCAACAAACATTCAACTGGGAGATCAGCACTAACCACAACTCTTTTTAGGCCAGTTACCCCTCCCCAGGAAAAGTTAACAATTGCCACACTATGGGTAGTGGTGACATTGCTGGCATTGGTTACCAGGTAATTATCACCTGGCATGTATTGTCCAGGGTCCACAAAGTTAGGTGTCACCATAGTGACACTGGCACATGTGTCCCTGTATGCTTGAGCCACTTTGTTATTAATCAAAGGTGTCTGCCTGTATTTGCCCAGATTACTGGGACTTATGGTAGGGGCCAAATCTATGTCCCCCTCACAAATCAGAACAGCCTGTGTAAGGGTTCTGACTAGGTCAGAATCTCCTTCAGTTCCCAAGGTGATACCCACTACCCCCTTGGTTTGTGGACCAACACTGCCAGCTGTACTAGTGGGTGCAGGTGCCGTAGGGGCTGCAGTGTTGGGGACTCCACCCTTTTTACACTCACTTGTCCAGTGAGAGGTGTTTTTACAAGTACCACAATAGGGTTTTCTTTGACCTTCTTTCTTCTTTTTCTTAGAAGTTTGGGACCCACCCTCTGCATTAGTTTGGGGCCCTGTTGAAGACTTCTGGTCTTTAGCTTTCTGCTCCCCACCCTTCTGGTCTGTTTTCTTCTGGTCACCACCCTGGTTCTGGTTCTTGTTCTTTTGCTTAACTCTGGTTCTAACCCATTTATCTGTCCTCTTTCCCAATTCTTGGGGAGAGGTCAAATCTGAGTCAACCAAATGTTGATGCAACTGCTGGCTCTGACAATTGTTTAAAATTTGTTCTCTCATAAGCAAATTGTACAATCCTTCATAGTCTGTAACCTTGCTTCCCAGCAACCATCCCTCCAGAGCCTTAGTGGCACACTCAACAAATTCAGACCAGTCCTGAGTCTGTGTCTTCTGGGTGTCTCTGAACATTAACCTGTACTGTTCAGTGGTTAAGCCTAACCCATCAATCAGAGCACTCTTCAGGACCAGGTAGTTTCTAGAATCCCCATCACTAACTGTGAGGAGTCTGTCTCGGCCTCTACCTTCAAAGGAGAGCCACAAGATTGCTGCCCACTGCTCTTGAGGGATCTGCTGTACTTTGCAGGCTCTCTCAAGTGCAGTCATCCATTTAAAGATATCATCCCCAGTCTTGGATCGGATAGCGTCTTTCATCTGTTACCGCGTTCGTCGGAGACGAACGCGGTAACAGATGAAAGACGCTATCCGAGTTACTCAACGTTTATTGATACTCTGCATCAAATACGACTCGAGATCCAGCTTACAGTAGCGGCCATATCAATTGACATCTAAGTTGTCATTAATTCCTACTTCGCTCGCCGTTCAGTCACTCCTAAATACGGCTCTTTCCAAAGATTTCAGGGAGTCTTTTCAGCATTGAATTACTCAGTCCTGATGATGGTCTACATGATGCAAACCCCCTAGACCAAAACGTCGACACCTACATCATCTCCCAACAAGTTGCATTGGCACAAACCTACGACCATTTTTTATCAATTAATTTTGGTTGTTTGTTATAACTCAAAAGGAGTTGATGTATTCTGTTATGAACTGTAGAGCATTTAATATTCATCTCTGTTCATGACCACTGCTTGAATTGATTTCTGTATTCGTCTCCCCAACTCTAAGTTCCTCACATACATTTTTTTTAATACATTTCTAATCTCTGTGTGTTCCTTCTCCTACCTTCCATTGATTTATTTCACTTATGTTCTAAGACTATTATCTTGTGGATACACCCGAGTTTGTTACATAGATACAACTCATAACACTAATTCTAGTGATCACTTTGTATCATGCCAAGCAACCCGTATGATGATTGGTTGTAAGACAACCTTATAGACCAGTTATCCTAGTGGTAACGTTGAGAAAGCAGGCTTAGTCTAAACTCTGAAAAGCATGTGAAGCCAGCTGTATTACCATACACAACCCCCTTGAATACCACATGAAAGGACACCACACAGATATATATTGAAAATATATATATATATATATTTATTAACTACAAATATCCCCTGAACTCTTTATGAGCACAGAAGCACAAGCGTTAAACAAAACACAGTTTAAAATACACAAAAGTGGCACAATATGGATGAGCCCTAGGGGCCACCTAAACCATATACTAAGAAAGTGGTATAAGAGATACCAATCGAAAAAGAAATAGGCCTAGGGCCTTGGGAATCGCTGGAGCTGATCGGGACTAGCAGTGACTAAGTCGGGAAAGGACCGCAGGACTCGGGTGCAGTGTTTAAAGTACACGCACTCACCAATGCAATGTCTATGGTGCGTAAAAGTTGTAAAGTTAGTTAGTTAGGAACCTTCCGAGTGACCTAGAAAGCTGAGACTTAAGACACAGGCCCTAGAGGTGTGTACCAGTGTGGGAACACCGGCGTTGCTGAGTTACCTCACCCACAGGAAGCGGGTGCATAGGGTCGAAGTAGTGTCGGGTTTCGTCACGCTGGTCGATGGTGCTTGGAGCTGAAGATGCTGCAGGCGGCTCGATGTGAAGAGTTTCGGTGGATCCAAGGGTGGATCTGAAGTTGTGAAGACCTGAAAGCAGAGGGGACAATGTTCAAAGTCGCTAGCCAGTGACTACCGTGGAACCAGATTGGAACCAGGCGATGTCGGGTGCAAACAGGCGTTGAGGTGTAGCTTCTCTCTGCGTAGACACAAGGGGTCGAGGACATCCAGGAGTCAATCACGAGCTGTCCCACGCAGGTTTCTTGCTGTTGGTGGTGTCGGCAACCTGATTGTAGCAAACAGGCCTTGGCTAATGCAAGCCACGCAGGAATCAAAAAAGGCTTATCACTCAGACCAGCAAGGGCAGAGCGAGTGCTCCGTTTTACAAGAGCGAGGGCAAGTCTGGAGCAACCAGACCCGCAGTGTAGGTTGTAGATTTTGTCTCCAAGATGGCCGCTGACCACGTGGCAAGTGGGCGGGATGGCGCGTTGAGTGGCACAATGCAAAAGGGCCCCACGCAGATCGTGGAGATGCTGGGGGGCCGATCTTCGGTGCAAAGGCTGCTCGGTGGTGGGGGTTCTCAGTCCCCAAAGCACAACATCGAGGGTGCCTCGGATGCTGCGCAGTCAGCTTCTCGGGGGTCTTTCAAGAGGTCCGGTCCCACTTCTCTCGGTGCCTCCACGGGTCCCTTCTTTGCAGGGACTGTGGATCGAGCTGTGAGAAGTCTGGGAGTCTGGATCTTGTCAGGCTCGGGGCTCGGGCTCCAGCGGGAGGCTGCGGCAAAGCAGACGTCGAGTTGCTGGTTGGTACCTGTGTTCACAGGGTGCAAACAAAACAGGTGATGGACAGAATGTGGATCAATGTCACACATTCACCCCAGTCCAAAAATCTGGGCCCAAATCCATCGTTTTTTTGCACTCCACACCACCCTGGGTTAGACAATGGCGATATGCAAATCAGCTCTGACCCTGTGCCCCATGGGAACAGTCCAGTCCGAACTACAAAAGCCATGTCCTTCCCAGAACGGAATCAAGCATCCGAGGACCGGACCGGTTTCGAGGTAACACCTCTCATCAGCCCGGCTAGCTTGACTCCAGTGGTGTGGAGTGCCTGGGACCCACGTCTGAGCATCCCCAGCGCACTTATGGCGGTATTGCAAACAAAACAGGTGATGGACAGAATGTGGATCAATGTCACACATTCACCCCAGTCCAAAGATCTGGGCCCAAATCCATCGTTTTTTTGCACTCCACACCACCCTGGGTTAGACAATGGCGATATGCAAATCAGCTCTGACCCTGTGCCCCATGGGAACAGTCCAGTCCGAACTACAAAAGCCATGTCCTTCCCAGAACGGAATCAAGCATCCGAGGACCGGACCGGTTTCGAGGTAACACCTCTCATCAGCCCGGCTAGCTTGACTCCAGTGGTGTGGAGTGCCTGGGACCCATGTCTGAGCATCCCCAGCGCACTTATGGCGGTATTGCAAACAAAACAGGTGATGGACAGAATGTGGATCAATGTCACACATTCACCCCAGTCCAAAGATCTGGGCCCAAATCCATCGGTTTTTTGCACTCCACACCACCCTGGGTTAGACAATGGCGATATGCAAATCAGCTCTGACCCTGTGCCCCATGGGAACAGTCCAGTCCGAACTACAAAAGCCATGTCCTTCCCAGAACTGAATCAAGCATCCGAGGACCGGACCGGTTTCGAGGTAACACCTCTCATCAGCCCGGCTAGCTTGACTCCAGTGGTGTGGAGTGCCTGGGACCCACGTCTGAGCATCCCCAGCGCACTTATGGCGGTATTGCAAACAAAACAGGTGATGGACAGAATGTGGATCAATGTCACACATTCACCCCAGTCCAAAGATCTGGGCCCAAATCCATCGTTTTTTTGCACTCCACACCACCCTGGGTTAGACAATGGCGATATGCAAATCAGCTCTGACCCTGTGCCCCATGGGAACAGTCCAGTCCGAACTACAAAAGCCATGTCCTTCCCAGAACGGAATCAAGCATCCGAGGACCGGACCGGTTTTGAGGTAACACCTCTCATCAGCCCGGCTAGCTTGACTCCAGTGGTGTGGAGTGCCTGGGACCCACGTCTGAGCATCCCCAGCGCACTTATGGCGGTATTGCAAACAAAACAGGTGATGGACAGAATGTGGATCAATGTCACACATTCACCCCAGTCCAAAGATCTGGGCCCAAATCCATCGTTTTTTTGCACTCCACACCACCCTGGGTTAGACAATGGCGATATGCAAATCAGCTCTGACCCTGTGCCCCATGGGAACAGTCCAGTCCGAACTACAAAAGCCATGTCCTTCCCAGAACGGAATCAAGCATCCGAGGACCGGACCGGTTTCGAGTTAACACCTCTCATCAGCCCGGCTAGCTTGACTCCAGTGGTGTGGAGTGCCTGGGACCCACGTCTGAGCATCCCCAGCGCACTTATGGCGGTATTGCAAACAAAACAGGTGATGGACAGAATGTGGATCAATGTCACACATTCACCCCAGTCCAAAGATCTGGGCCCAAATCCATCGTTTTTTTGCACTCCACACCACCCTGGGTTAGACAATGGCGATATGCAAATCAGCTCTGACCCTGTGCCCCATGGGAACAGTCCAGTCCGAACTACAAAAGCCATGTCCTTCCCAGAACGGAATCAAGCATCCGAGGACCGGACCGGTTTCGAGGTAACACCTCTCATCAGCCCAGCTAGCTTGACTCCAGTGGTGTGGAGTGCCTGGGACCCACGTCTGAGCATCCCCAGCGCACTTATGGCGGTATTGCAAACAAAACAGGTGATGGACAGAATGTGGAT
Source organism: Lissotriton vulgaris (assembly GCF_964263255.1). Lineage (NCBI taxonomy): Eukaryota > Metazoa > Chordata > Amphibia > Caudata > Salamandridae > Lissotriton > Lissotriton vulgaris. The sequence goes on from NC_141685.1 coordinate 24,995,628, forward strand.
CAATGTCACACATTCACCCCAGTCCAAAGATCTGGGCCCAAATCCATCGTTTTTTTGCACTCCACACCACCCTGGGTTAGACAATGGCGATATGCAAATCAGCTCTGACCCTGTGCCCCATGGGAACAGTCCAGTCCGAACTACAAAAGCCATGTCCTTCCCAGAACGGAATCAAGCATCCGAGGACCTCCAGTGGTGTGGAGTGCCTGGGACCCACGTCTGAGCATCCCCGACGCACTTATGGCGGTATTGCAAACAAAACAGGTGATGGTCAGACGTGGGTCCCAGGCACTCCACACCACTGGAGTCAAGCTAGCCGGGCTGATGAGAGGTGTTACCTCGAAACCGGTCCGGTCCTCGGATGCTTGATTCCGTTCTGGGAAGGACATGGCTTTTGAAGTTCGGACTGCACTGTTCCCATGGGGCACAGGGTCAGAGCTGATTTGCATATCGCCATTGTCTAACCCAGGGTGGTGTGGAGTGCAAAAAAACGATGGATTTGGGCCCAGATCTTTTGACTGGGATGAATGTGTGACATTGATCCACATTCGGTCCATCACCTGTTTTGTTTGTGTTCACAGGGTGGCCACTCCTAGTCCACAAGGGAGATGCTCTTCAGTCTTCTGTGCAGCAGAATGTCGAAGTACAGTCGTCTTCTTCGTTTAAAGTTGATTCAGGATGATCTGAGGTGCTCTGGCACTGCTCCCACTCTTATTCCCAATCTGAGGGGTGGATCACCTGCTAGGTCCCTCCTCTGGGTGGGACCAGGAAGGGGGGCGGTTACACCCCCTTTCCTTTGTCCAGCTCCTCGCCAGGCCTGGGTCTGGAAAGTCCCAGGACCGGTTTGGACTAGCTTATGCACGGGGACACCTTGTGTGCCCCGGGCATGTCTCAATCTATTCAGCCCTATCCTACCCAATACACAAAATCCTGTCTGGGGTGGTGCTCGCACCTCCCAAGGCAGGAAACCCTTTGTCCAAGCCTCCCTCACTGGAAGGACTCCCAGCAGCAGGAGGTCAGACTTGTGTCTGTGGTGGCAGCGTCCATTTTGTGACGCTGAGGCTCTGGTTAACTTTAACCGGGGTTAAGGCTACACACATGTCGTGTCTTTCTAGAAGGGTGGAATGCTATCCCCGTCGACAGAACTGTCGAGGGGATAGTATTCCAAATCGTATGACACCTTATTCGACATATTTTGATAAAGCCGAACCAAAGTTAGCATATAACTGCGAGGATTATAATGCACTTAAGAGTATATGGTATGGCAATATCCCGGAACAGCTAAGGGAGTGGTTCCCGACAGCTGCAGACAGGCTCAGCTCATGCTAGAGCACCATCTCACATATTTCCAAGCACTCTGCCTCCAGGATTGAAGAGGCCTTCCATAGGAGTGGCTGATAGGAACATATGTGTCCAGTTAAGGTTAGATATAGGGAGACTATATCGAAGTAAGAGGAGATTACACCAACTTACCGCAGCTGAGTGATCAGCCAGTTGTGTCAAATATGGAGCCCAGGCCAGGGGTAGCACAATACATGCTGTAGCCCCTGGTAGGCCTTGGAAACACCTATGCCCTGGGTACCTAGGGTACTCTGTTACAGGGGCCAATAAGGGAAACCAGTTCCAATTCGTAATGCACCTAGGGTGCATTGGCAGTAATTTAGAGAGAGAACAGCAGGCTGTGGGTCTGATTAGCAGGCCCACAGCCACATTAAGTCATAAACCAGTGAAGCAAAAAGCAAAAATTTGGGGTGACCATAGGAAAGCAGACCCTACTCTCCTACAACCCCAACCTCTCCCTTGGACAGAGAAATGCCGGAAAAGTTTTACTGATTTGTGTACTTTCTTTTGTTCTGCTCCTGTGTTGGGTACTCCGGATTACAGTAAACCTTTCACACTTTAGGTGCACGAGAGAGAAGGTTGCGCGTTGTCAGTCTTGACACAGCAATTTGGGGACAAGCAACGCCCATGTGCTTATTTTTCGACTACATTAGACCCTGTAGCTGAAGCATTACCCAGTTGTCTGAAAGCTACAGCAGCAGCAGCAGTTTCCATTCACCAGTCTGCTTGATTGGTACTAGACAATACTCTTATTGTCACAGTGCCACATGCAGTAGATACTCTCCTAAATAAGACAAAAACTCAGCACCTTACGAACGCCCGCTTATCTGGGTACGAGCTGACGCTCTTGACTAGCCACATACACATCAAGCGATGCAATACCCTAAATCCAGCTACACTGTTACCGATCCCAGTAGAGAAAGACATTCAAGAGCAACATGATTGTTTTCTCCGTACAGAGGAGGAGACAAAAGGTAGGATTGATTTGAAGGATACGCCGCTCCTGGACGTGGATGGGATCCTATGGGTGGATGGTTCTTGTTTCAAGCTTCCCAATGGTGAAACGACAGCGGCCTATGCTGTTACTACTTTGCATACAGTTGTAGAGACAGCACGCACTAGGCAGAATTCAGCCCAAGCAGCTGAATTGATAGCTCTGACTAGAGCTTGTGTATTGGTTAAAGGAAAGAGAGTGAATGTGTTTACTGATAGCCAATATGCATTTGGGGTGGCCCACAGTTTTGGCCGCCTTGGGAGGGAAGGAGGATTCTTTACCTCACATGGTACTAAATACAGCATGGTCAGTTAGTGAATGACCTTCTAGAATCACTTGCTTTGCCCACTCAGATAGCAATTGTAAGGTGTAGTGCGCATAAGAGGATCACTGATGGCGTGGGTGAAGGAAACGCTTTTGCGGATCAGATAGCGAAAGAGACAGCGAGAGATGTGACGAGTCATATGTATGTTGCGGGCCCTGCTAGATGGGTCAGTCAAGGAGGAATGTGTGAGGACACAATAGAAAGTGTGAAAATGATTCAGGAAGAGGCTATAGAGAAAGAACTGAGTAAGTGGAGAGATGGTACGGGAATGTTGGATGCGACAGGGTGTTGGATAGAATTGTCGGAACACCAACGCTGGATGTTACCAGACGCCTATGTACTTCCAGTAGTGACTATGGCGCACGGTCCAGCCCACATCAGTGCGAAAGGAATATGCAAGCTTTTGGCTCCGGTATGGCAGAATGCAGGGATTCCTAAATGTGCAGACAATCTTGTTAAACATTGCATTGTTTGTTTGATGCACAACCCAGGAAGAGGGACACCAACCCCAGCAGGCCATTTTGCTACTCCAACGTATCCTTTTCAGGTATTGCAGATAGACTACATTCACATGGAGAGATGCAACAACCTAAAGTATGTCCTTGTGGTGGTGTGTGCCTACCCCCTGAAGGATTATACTGCTTTGTCTACAGCCAAGGTCCTTCTGAAAGAATACTTCCCGAGGTTTGGTTTACCTCAAATTGTCCGGAGTGACAACGGAAGTGAATTTGTGGGTCAAATCATGCAGAAAGTATGTGCAGGTCTTGGTATTAAGCAGAAATTCTATGCGGCAAACCACCCTCAGTCAGCGGGTTTGGTAGAGTGCTATAATGGCACTCTCAAGCTTAAACTTGCGAAGATACAGGCCAGCACGGGTCTTGCTTGGCCCGATGCTTTACATTTTGCCCTCTTGTCAACTCGAACAGCTGTTCATTCTCGTGTGGGACTTAGCCCATATGAGATTGTGTTTGGGCGCCCGGCTAATGTCTGGGGTGTTCCTAGACCCAAGAAGTACTCTGACATAGAATACCCAATGTTGATTGACTATTTGCATGACCTCACCACTAAATTGCGTGTTCTCCATCAGCAGGTACAAGACCCCTTGCCGCAGGCTTCCTCAGATCCTGGGCACACCCTCAAACCTGGCGACTGGGTGTGCCATAAAAATTTTCAAAGGAAGAGGAATTTGGAAGCCTGCTGGCGAGAGCCGAGACAAGTGCTATTGACCACACGTACAGCCATGAAAGTTGTTGGGAAAAAGAATTGGGTCCATGGTGTGCATTGCAAAAAGGTATCCTTGCCTTTACCTTATGATCAGTGGGTCCGCGAAAGTGTAGGTGATTGTGAAGGAGAGAGAGTCCTTCGGTTTGTACCTTTTAGCGATGCACACCTAGAATGGACTCGGACTGAGAAAGAAGACAATGATGTTTTGCAAGAAGCTGTACCATCGCATCTTAGAATAGATACAACTGATCCAGAGACACTTTTCCAAAACCAGACTGTGCCAAACAAGGACAGATACAATTTGAGGCCTAGAGTGGCCAAAGACATTTGAAACTTTTTCTTTTGTTCCTGAATTACATTTTCATTCTTAAATTGTGTTTTTTTATTTTGAATTGTATATATTTTCTTCCCTATGTAATATTGGATTCATCTTATTTTAAGTTGCAGGGTCGTGGTAGGAGACTTGGTTTGTGACCTGAGTAGTGGCAATAGGTCTGCAGGACTTGCAGTGTCATAGGACGGCTAATAAACACAGCTAAGTGAGATAGGAAGATTGCTGGAGCAACACTTTAGAAGATGAATTCCGGTGAATTAGAAAATGATAAAAGAATGAAAATGAGGAAGAAATACTGCAAACTATTATTTAGTACATGTGGCATAGTATTATGTGTTTTTAATTTTCTATGTGTTTTATTAGCTTGCGTGGGTTGGGTTACTCACACTTTGCAGCCAACATCTGTGCCTATATCTACCTCTCAGCCCATACCTTTTCACACTACTGCTTCCCCACACCAATTTCATACGCTACCAGAGCATGAGCAAATTAGGAGAATGGAGTATTTCAACAATTCCTTCATTCAATTGTTACACCAGCATCAATTGGCAATCAATACCACTGATTGCTGGGTTTGTGGACTTTTACCCCATAATACAGATAGAGGAATGCCATATTTAGTTCTACCCTTCTCCCTAAAAGGATCTGCTTGGGCTTACACCTCTATGTTTGCAAATGCCTATTAGAACCAACATCGACATCCTGTTGTCCATATAGGGATGGAATTGACGTTAGTCATGATGCATTAATAAAAGGAATAGTGGCTATGTCAAAACATTATAAGAAATGTAATGAATTCCCCATTGACGAACGACAAGCATACATTGACTGGAATGTGACACATTACGTCACTAGTCTTACAGACAGAGCCAAAAGGAAAATATCCCCACCTATATATACTGTACCCAACCAAGGTCACTTATGTCTCCAAGGAAATGGTCAAAGTTCTAAGGCTCAATTGGGAAAGATCACTTGTAACATCACATATATCTATACATCCCGAACGTCTCCACCACTGGTAGCGTCTCAAGGAACATATTTTGTTTGCCATGACAGAGCCTATACATGGCTACCAGCCGATTTCTCAGGAACTTGTTATATGGCTTTTATCCTCCCTCCAACATATACAGCTCCTTCGGGACATCACAAGACAAGGTACGGTAGAGGGGTTATTCCTTTGGAAGACACAGTAGGACAAGAAGGAGGGAGGCGACTTCCTTAAAGTATTCCTCCCATTTTGGGGCCTATGGCCAATAGTAGAAATGTCAGACATCTCATTCATGTTGTTAAAGCAACCATAAATGAAACTGTCGGAGTACTGGGTAATATCACTGCTGAGCTTCAGGCGGACCGCCTTATGACATTACAAAACAGAATGGTGTTAGACATCATTCTTGCAGATCATGGTGGAGTCTGTAAATTGATTGGATCCAGTTGTTGCATTTATATACCTGATAAAGCCCCTACAGTATACCAGGCCATCTCTAAATTATACCACATTGCTGAGTCCATCCACCAGGACGAAGGAAATTGGTCTCTGATGGGATGGTTTTGGGGACTACTGTCCACATGGGGATGGAAGGTATTGACTTTCATTGGAGTAGTCTTGGCCATCATCTTTTCGTGTTGTCTTTGTTTGCAATGTGGCCCCGCAATTTGTGGTCTTTGTGCTACTATGTGTGTCCCAAGACCCATGTCACAGAAAACAGAGAATATGAAGTTGATGTTGCAGCAACAGCTTGACGACCTCATGACCAATGACATTGATTCAGAATAGCGTGAGTCTTTGTGTATTGCCTGCGTAATGGCAAAAGGAGGGTCTGAGGTTCTTTAATTTTGACTCCATTTTACATTTACCGCCATTTTGTGTTGCCTTTACACAGGCTGCTCGATTCACGAAGTGTCTCTGCCCCTTGGACAGCAACGTGTCCAAAACCCCCTCCGTCCTTGTTTTGTAACCCATCTCAGACACCAGCCGGCCTAAACTAATCCTTGTCTGGACTACCTAATCTCTATATCAACTATCTGTTAGCCTTTAGTATTCTTCTCTTGCCGTATCTTATCTTTTGGCCTTCACAATTCTCTCCTTGTGTTTTCCTATTTTACAACCTTTCTTTTGAAGCATACAGACATGTCCTGCCATTGCAACACTGAACCATGGGTACCAGTATTGATTAACTCTGGGAGCTGGATAACATACAAACATGTAAGCATAGAGCATTCTGGTTGCACAACACCTTGTTTTCAAACTCCTCTGTTTGGCTAAAACTTTGTGCATTGGGTGTATGTTTGTACAGATGTATTTTTGCTATAAAAGACTGTGAGCCACGGAGTAAAGTGGCAGTCTCCTGAGAACCTACTTGGTGTAATTCTTGGATAACTGTGCCTAGCTGCAGCTAATAAGCTTGGTTTTCTACGCCAACAGAGTATTCTGTGTCTCTGTGCAACAAGGCAGGTGAACTCGAAGATTTCAGGCATGCCCTGCGCCGCCATGCCCAAAGGCCCGGTTCTTCAGTACTCCACTTCAGACCAGGCTGAAGATTCCAGGCCATTGCCAAGCAAACATTCTACAGGGAGGTCTGAGCTAACAACACCCTTCTTTTGGCCAGTTACCCCTCCCCAGAAGAAATTAACTATTTCCATACTATGGGTGGTAGTGACATTGCTTACATTGGTCACTAGGTAATTCTCACCTAGTATGATCTGTCCAGGGCCCACAAAGCTGGGTGTCACCATAGTGACACTAGCACATGTTTCCCTGTAGACCTGAGCCACTTTATCATTAATTAAAGGAGTTTGTCTGTACTTGCCCACGTTATTGGGACTCACAGTAGAGGACATGGCTATATCCCCATCACAGATCAAAACAGCTTGAGTTGGTAGTCTGCCTAGGCCAGAATCTATCTCAGTTCCCAGGGTTAACCCTACTACACCCTTCTGTTGAGAACCACCACTATTAGCTGTACTAGGGGCAATGGTGGCAGGAGTTGCCTCCTTCTTGGTGCATTCACTGGTCCAGTAAGTATCTAATTTACAAAATGTGCACCATGGTTTCTTTGGACCTTCTTTCATTTTGGATTGTTGGGTACCCCCACCATTAGAAGCTTTTTGGGGACCTTGAGAAGACTTCTGGTGTTTTGCTTTCTCCTCACACTTTTGGTCTTGCTTCTTCTGATCACCCGCTTGGTTCTGTACCGTCTGCTTCACCCTGGTTCTGACCCATTTGTCTGCCTTCTTTCCCAATTCTTGGGGAGAGGTCAAATCAGAGTCAATCAGGTGTTGATGCAATAACTGGTTCTGACAATTATTAAGAATATGTTCTCTCATAATAAGGTGATACAATCCTGTATAGTCATTTACTTTACTGCCCAGTAACCAGCCTTCCAGAGCCTTAGTAGCACAATCTACAAAGTCAGTCCAGTCCTGAGTCTGTGTCTTCTGGGTATCTCTGAACAGCAACCTGTACTGTTCAGTGGTTAAGCCAAACCCATCTATCAGAGCACTCTTCAGGACAGTGTAGTTGTCAGCATCCTGTTCACTAACTGTCAGGAGCTTGTTTCTGCCTTTGTCTGCAAAGGAGAGCCATAAAATTGCTGCCCACTGACTCTGGGGTACCTGCTGAACTTTGCAGGCCCTCTCCAAAGCAGTGATCCACTTGTGGATGTCATCCCCTAACTGATAGGGTGGGACAATCTTGTTCAGGTTTCTATGGTCATAAGACCTTTCCCTACCACTAGGGATATTACGGCCACCAGTGGGCTCTAGCCCACACAATTTCCTCTCTCTCTCAAGAGCCAGGGTCTCTTTTGCAAGGGCAACTTCTTGCCTCTTGATTCTAAGCTTGGATTCCCTCATCCTAGCCTTATGCTCTCTTCTCTGAGGGGAGGTCATCCTCCTCAGAGGGGAGGTCATCCTCCTCAGAGCTGAGACATTGGACCCTACTTATGAGTCAGAGTTGCCAGATTCACTGGAGAGGGACCTGGGTCTTCTGGCTACAGTGTTAGGCCTTCGTGGGGGGATGGAGGGAGGTCTCCCCGACCCTCCACCACTTCCAGATAGTTCTAAGTTTCCCAGGTTGGGGTTATCTACCTCATCCTGTTCTTCAACCTCTTCCTCTGCAGAATCCTGTGGGTCTTGCCCATTGTGATCCTCTTCAGTAGGAGGTTTGCCCCCCTCTTCACTACCATGGTTCCCTGGATCTGATGCACTCTGCATTATGAGCTACTAAGATTTCTACCAGGTGGTTAAAGGTTGGACTCTGTCCTTGTCTCAACTTTCCGATCACACACAAGCTTCTCAGTTCTTGAAAAGTGAATGTGTCATACATAGAAGGGGTGCCTTCTGGCAGGGACCCACTAGGACCTGCGTCTAAGGACATTTTCTAGTGAGGTGTGGTGTGTGTACCTACACCAAATGTTTCCTACTAGAACCTCTCTAGGAGTTGTAGTCAGGGTGGGCTAAGCCCTTAACACCTACACCTGCTAAGTTCAGCAGAACTTATGTATTATAAGAACTTGATTTATATGTACCTACAGGTACCTTAATGTGATTTTTCAAATGATATTTCAAGATTATATGGCAAAACAAATGCAAGCTCTTATTCCATCCGCTGCACACCAATGTGAGAAGTTAGCCTGGCATATGATGTCCACTAGTTCTAGTGGGCACCTTGCACCAGTCTAAATCGACCCTTATTGGTGGTTGTAAAGTCAACCTTATAGACAAGCTATTCTAGTGGTAGCACGGACCAGCAGTCCTAGGCTAAGACTCCAAAGAGCATTTGAAGCAGTTTGTTTTACCAATTATAATCCCTTGAATACCAAATGAAAGGACACCAAACAAGGTATATATCAAATATATATGTATTTATTCTAAACACAACCCCTCTGGTCTCTTTATGAGGTCAGAGGCAAAAGTACATTACAAGTTACTTAATTAACATATGATAAGTTGCACAAATACAGTTTTGCCTTGGGGCCTCACAAACCATATACTAAAATAGTGGTATAAGAACCACGTCTGAAATAGAAAGCAGGCCTGGGGGCTGGGGAATCGCTGGGGCTACTCTAAACAACCAAAGTTTAGGAAGTCGGAGGCCCACAGGAGACGCGTGAGGTGTCTAAACACAGCCGCGAGTTACCATTGACTTTCTATGGGAAACGAAGAAGTTACAAAGTTACTGTTTAAGGGCACTTCCGGATGGACTACGACAAAACCCCTTTAGACTAGGACACTTCGAGAGTCAAGACCCACAGGAGCACCAAAGTACTCGTGTTACCTCACCCAGGGAAGCTAGGTGCATAGGTGCCCTTTGGTGTCGGGTTTCATCATCGTTTTCAATGGAGATCTGCAAAGAAGTACTGCAGGTGACCAGAGGAAAAGTGTCCGGGTGGATCGAAGATCTGAAGAACCTGAAAGCAGAGGAGGCAGAGTCTGGGTCACTAGCCAGTGACCAGGAAGGAACCAGGCGATGTCGTGTCGATCTCAGGTGAAAAGGTGAAGCTTGGCTCTGCAGCCACTTGGTCCACGAGGTGTCGAAGATGACCAGGAGCTGGATTCGAGCTGTCCCATGAAGGATCTAGTTGACTGTGGTGTCGGTATCCAGATTGGACCCAAAAAGCCTTGTCAAACGCAATCCACGCAGGAAGTGAAGATTGGCTTTGAGTCAGACCAGCAAGGTCTGGGGCACTTCTCCTTTGGAGGGAAGCTGGAGCAAGCCTGGAGCAACCAGGAAAGCAGTTTAAATTAAAAGGAAGGTCTTCAGGGGGCTCACTAGCCAACGGACTAGCAACCGGGAAGACGTGTTGGGTCTGGGGCTTCTCGTACCCAATGTACAACTGCGAGTTACCTCAGGAGTCCATGCAGTTAGCAAAATGCAGGATGTCCAGGAGTTCTGGTCCCACGTCTCTGGTCTCCGCCACTCGTCTCAGCTTTGCTGTGGATGTGGGTCGGGGTCAGAGAAGTCTGGAAGTCTGTGTCCTTTGTCACTGAGTCTTCGGGTTATGGCGGGAGCATCGACAAAGCTGACCGGCAAGTTACTAGTGGTGCCTGTTTGCACAGGGCGGTCACTCCTTGACCACAAGGGAGATGTCTTCCGTCTTCTAGTCAGAAAAGAATGTCGAATGTCCAAGAGTTCTGTATCAAAGTTTTGTTCCAGGATAATCTAAAGTCCTTGGGACACAGCTCCCATACTTATACTAAGAAAAGAGGCTGGATTACCTGCTAGGTCCCTCCTATGGGTGGACCTGGGAAGAGGGTGGTTACACCCCTTTCCCTTTGTCCAGTTTTGCGTCAGAGCGGGGCTTGAGTGCCCCAGCAACTGGTTGGAACCGGGCTATGCATGGAGCACCTTGTGTGCTCCAGGCAGTGTCTGGAAAAGCATTTCTGAATGTAGCCCTCCCTGCCCCAATACACTAATGCCTGTCTGGGGTGGTGCCAGCACCTCCCCTGATGGGAAACTTATTGTCCAGGCCTCCCTTACTGGAGTTTCGTCCAGCAGCAGGAGGTCAGGCTTGTGTCTGTGGCAGCAGCATCCATTTTGTGATGCTGAGGCTCTATTTTACTTTAACCGGGGTTAGCAGTAACTACATGTCTTCTCCCTCTAGAAGAGTGGAATGCTACCCACACCACCATAACTGGTGGGGGGTAGTATTCCAAAGTGTTTGACACCTTACACAACATGTTTTGATAAAGCCAAACCAAAGTTAGCATTAACCGCGAGGATTATAATGCACTTAAGACTATATGGTATGGCTATATCATAGAACAGCTATAAGGAGATGGTTCCGAAAGCTGCAGAGGGGCTCAGTTCATGCTAGGGCACCCTCTCACATAAAACCAAGCACTCTGCCTTCAGGATTGTCAAGGCCTGCCATAGGAGTGACTTATAGGTGTACATGTGTCTATATATAAGGTAGTTATAGATGTACTATATCTAAGTGAGGGGTTATTACACCACCTTACCCAGGCTGTGTGAACAGCCTGTGGTGTCAGTTTGGAGGGACAGCCAGGGTTGGCATAATACATGCTGCAGCCCCTGGTAGGCCTTGGGTGCACCTATGCCCTGGGTACCTATGGTACACTATACAGGTACTCACCAAAGTGAACCAATACCCAATCTGGTATGTACCTAAAGTACATGGTATCAATTTAGAGACAGAACAGCTAGGCTGTGTGTCACAACCTCACTCACCTGAATACCAGGTACCGCAGGAACAATGAGAACCTCCCCTCTCCCCCCACAAAGCAATCCTCCACTCAGGTCTAAAACTGATAGGGCAATTGCTCTACAGGGGTAGGGGGAGAATACACCTTAAGAAAGAGAGTTATCTTCTGTAGGGAAGGATGATTCTAGGCAGGAATTTTCGGGGAGGATGATGTCCCAAAGGAGAGCAGGACTCTCAGGACATCAGGGGAATGACATTCAGCCGGCCCTGGAGAAACAACAAAAACAAAGTCCCTAATGCTTATCTACTGTTGCAGGAACCTCTGAGAGCACTATCCAGCACAATATAACACTAATTAGGACAGACCATTTCTCTTACCCTGAAAGGGAAATTCGTAGCGTCTTGTATGAGGGGAGAATAGACTTGTAGACTCCCTCACTGTAATAAACAAAGGAATCCCAGCCACTAGCAAGGTAGGCCCATGGAACGTGGGAGGCGATGTCGCGGGCTTCTGCCGTGCGCCTCTGTGTGAAGAAGGCCTAGTTACAATTTACCAAGCTTGGTGCATCCTCTGGAGCACGGGTACTCATAGTACGGCCCGCGGGCCGCTTGCGGCCCGGCAAGCCGTCCGTGGCGGCCCGTGGACCTTGAGACATCATACCCGTGTTTTGTTTTGTTTTTTTAAGAGTTTCTACAGCAGCGCGAGAGACTCTGCTGCTCTGTGGGGGCCGGGCGATCCTAGCGATTGCCAGAGTAAAGCTACAGGGGCACAAGTATAGGTGAAATACACCAAGGCCTCATTAACATGAAAATGGTCTTTTAAAGACCTGTTAAGTGCTCGGGTGCGGCGTGAGTGTGTGTGCGCCCAGGCTGACACACAGGCAGGGTGAGATGAGAGAGAGGGGGACGGAGAGGGAGGGAAAGTGAGAGGGAGAGGAAACTTACCGTGGTCTTATGAGTCACGCATACCCCATTTGTATTTGGTAATTATTCAATCCTCAGGTGAAATTAGCAAAAACAGTTCCCAACCACGCATCAGCCAACTATTTTCAAAGTATTAGGCAGTCAGTATTTTAAGGCGCTTTTTTTATTAATCGAAAGCCAGTGCTTCATTTTGTTAGCGATTATGAATATCTGAGCAGCTACCTTAGGCACTGTAGCCCTGATAACTGTCTCGAAGTTGGCATGCGAATTCCCACATGGGAGTGCTGTTCTCCATTTTTCTTATAAACACATGCACACCTCAAAAGAAAAGCGCATTCTTTAGCTGGAAAACCACCTAATTAATCGGTACTTCTCGCTCACTCAGTCTATTGCCCCACATTCAGGGTCTACCACGGAATGCAAGACCACCCGAGAGAAAACTACGATTTACATTTTTGTCCAAAAATAATCAGCGCTAACACATGCTACTGCAGCTTTGAGTAACCTTCTTACATGTAATCGGTTGTAAACCCAACAGGGTAATTTAGCACTTTCCCCATCCTGGATGCCAGTAAGAATTTGAATACTCTTTCATATTCAGCAACACATTTATAGCACATGTCAGGTTTTACTAAGAGGGATTGCCCAGCATTTATTTGGTTAAAGTAGTGTATGTACTATTGATTCAGCGCCGACTATTAGTTCTATATTTGACCCTATAGCTTCCGGAAATTACGCGCTACATTTGTTTAAAAAAATATTATGTTTTTGTAGGTGTTATCTATTCACAACCCTGTTTGCTCTGTTTGCGGCTGTGAGTGTGTGTGTGCCCCGGCTGACACACAAGCAGGGTGAGATGAGAGAGAGGGGGACGGAGAGGGAGGGAGAGTGAGAGGGAGTGAGAGAGAGCAAAAGGAAGGGAGAGGGAGTGAGAGGGAGGAAAAGGGAGAGGGAGTGAGGGGGAGGGAGAGGGAGTGAGAGGGAGACGGAGGGAGAGAAAGGGAGGGAGGGAGAGGGAGTGAGAGGGAGGGAGGAAAAGGGAGGGAGGGAGGAAAAGGGAGGGAGATGGAGAGGGAGTGAGAGGGAGGGAGTGAGAGGGAGGGAGTGAGAGGGAGTGAGAGGGAGTGAGAGGGAGGGAGTGAGAGGGAGTGAGAGGGAGTGAAAGGGAGGGAGAGGGAAAGGGAGGAAGACGGAGGGAGAGAAAGGGAGGGAAAGGGAGTGAGACGGAGAGAAAGGAAGGGAGATGGAGAGGGAGTGAGAGAGAGTGAAAGGGAGGGAGACACAGAGGGAGGGAAAGGGGGTGAGAGGGAGGGGGAAAAAGGGAGGGAAAGGGAGAGGGAGTGAGGGGGAGTGAGAGGGAGGGAGATGGAAAGGGAAAGGGAGAGGGAGTGAGGGGGAGTGAGAGGGACGGAGATGGAGAGGAAGATGGAGAGGGAGTGAGAGGGAGGGAGAGGGAGGAAAAGGGAGTGAGAAGGAGGGATTGAGAGGGATGGGGGAAAAGGGAGGGAAAGGGAGTGAGGAAAAGGGAGGGAAAGGGAGTAAAAGGGAGGGAGATGGAGAGGGAGTGAGGGAGGGAGAGGGAGTAAGAGGGAGGGAGAGGGAGGGTCAGGGAGGGAGAGGGAGGGAGAGGGAGTGAGAGGGAGTGAAAGGGAGGGGAAGGGAGGGAGAGGGAGGGATAGGGAGGGAGAGGGAGAGGGAAAGGGAGTGAGACAGAGAGGGAGTGAGAGAGAGTGAAAGGGAGGGAGACGGAGAGGGAGTGAGAGGGAGGGAAAGGGAGTGAGACAAAGGGAGGGAAAGGGAGTGAGACAGAGACGGAGAGGAAGAGGGAGAGGGAGAGGGAGAGGAAGAGGAAGAGGGAGAGGAAGGGGGAGAGGGAGAGGGAGAGGGAGAGGGAGATAGAGGGAGGGAGTGAGACAGAGTGAGTGAGACAGAGGGTGAGAGGGAGTGATAGGGAGTGAGTGAGAGGGAGTGAGTGAGAGAGATTAGGAGAGAGTGAGAGAGATTGGGAGGGAGTGAGAGGGAGTGAGAAAGAGGGAGACAGGGAGAGAGGGAGGGAGAGAGGGAGAGAGAGAGCTAGAGCGAGAGAGGGAGACCAAGAGAGAAAGAGAGAGAGAGAGATGTGTGTATGCCGGGTCTGGTAGCTCAGTGGATGAAGGAGTTTGCTGCAGGGACCTGTGATCAACTTCATGGTCAGTTTTTTTTATTGCTCTAGCCCCGTCCCCTCCCCCACTGACCCCGCCCCCACCGGTGCGGCCCTCGGACACAAACCAAACTGTAAATTTGGCCCCCGAGAGAAAGTTTGTGAGCACCCATGCTCTGGAGGATGCGTCTACTTCCATTATAGGTTGCTATATGCAGAATGTGATGATTTCTCACACGATGCCCAATCTAGCTAAAAGAAAAAAAATTAACTCCCCCAGGGTCCTGTGAACCGAATAGATGGCACTATGTCTCTCTCTCGTGTCTATGGTAATTAAATGGCGGCCTCTACCGAGGAATATCTCCTAGCGGCAATCAATCGCGACTCCCCACCAGTACGGCAACGGCCATGAGGGAGGAATTCTGGTTAACGGCTACTGCCGCAAGGTTAGTTTAATATGGCGGCTACAGCTGCGAAGTCCATGCAAACGGCAATGGCCACGGTCCAAGTATCCACCAAGTTGCTCCTGCTGCGATGTTTTCCTTTTTGTCGGCCGCGGTCACAGAAATCACTTTGCGGCTCCTGCCGCAATACTAGTTTCCTTAGCGGCTTCAGCCGCGATAGTCTTGCAAGCGGCAACGGCCGCGTAGGAAGAGGGCCAGCTAGCGGCACCTGCCGCGAATTTAAAATGTCTGGCAAAAAGAGCTCGGTGATGCGAGCTCTCCGAGGGCAGGTTCTCCTTCCTTCTAGCTAGGCAGCGAGCAGCGTGAAGTCTCCTAAAGGGGCTCACCCCTTGACTTAATCCCACAAAGAAGGTAGAGGAGGGGTCGGGAAAGGAAAAGACGGGAATACACTCAAGGGTCACGGAGAAGGGGCCTGGAACCAGGAAACACACAATAAAGCCAAACACCAGCTCAAAGGAAGGGAGGGGCTTATATACCGCCACCTTCCCACCAGGTCTCTACACATTTACTTAAAGGGGAAGGTACTCTCTAGAAGACGGGGAGGAGGTATAAGTCCCTGAAAACAGCAAGGGAACAGGTAAAAAGTGGTAACACTGTGGTCCTGATTAGCAGGGCCATGGCCAGTCTAAAGTTGAAAAAACTGAAAATCACAGCAAAAAGTGGGGGTGACCATAGGAAGCAGACCCTACTCTCCTACAATGGGTCTCTCCTTTAGCCAGACCTTCCAGTGTTTCGGGATTTCACAATTTGCAAAATAATCGCGAAATCAGCAGAGGAGTGCGATTCCCGTGATATTTACCCTTTTGGCCGCGAAAAAGGTCTCCGGCAGACAGCAAAAGAAACAATAACATCTTATTGGCTGTATGCGCATAGCGCATACGTCACTACGTGGCTCCTACACTGTAATACTTGCCTGCTTCTTACTGCGGCCGGCATTAGAGAATACGCGGAAAATACAGTCTTGTCCGTGGGCCCGTCTGAAGCTATTTTTATTGAAACCACATTACGGCCTTTATTTTAACAGAATTATTCATTTTATTTTGTCAGTGCTGAAAGGAGATATTAACAATTCTTTACACCTGTAAATAATGTTGCCAACATGAAAGAAGTGTACTTTTTCGATCACTGCTTTGGAGGTTATCGGCGGTTATATGTTGTTACCACGAATTCCATTGCAACGCATGCCTTTTCCACGCATGCGTTACCACGGAATTCGTTTTCCCCTCATCTTCTTTGCCACGTCGTTCTTACGTCATAAAGAGGAAGCGGAAGTTTATTCCGCTGTAGCAGGGTTTCCGTTCTCCCACAGAACTGTGCATAGAGATCTAGAACCTTAGTGAGTTAGGATGATCCAAAAACTCATCTCAGTGTCAGAAATCTAGTTACCTAGCTAGCTACAGTGTCTCATGGATCATTATGGAATGATACATGTATTAGACAAACCAGAACATGATCTTTAGAATACCTCAGGAGTCGTGGAACACATGAACACTCTTTCGTTATATAATCATTTCAAACCAAAACTGAGAGTCAAGAACACAAGTGCAAGTTTGAAATATTTATTATTCAATGCAAAGTTCTCAAACGCAGTATCTTGTATAATACCAAAATGCAGATTATAAAAATCAGAGTTAGCAGCATAGTCACTAATCCATAGTAAGCAAAAGGTGCTAGCATGTTATAATGCAATTTCTATAGAAATCTATATCACCTATATTTCGCGCACCCTATCTAGCATATTATATTATATCTAAGAAGGTCTCATTCGGGTTTTAGCAGGGCGACCCCATACCTCTCAATGTCAGTAGGAGCAGTTCACATCAGCATCTACCAGTTCTCTTCATGCGCAGCACCAAGTGTCTACGTTCATTCCGTGTAACTCTATCTTAAACCCGCGTAGAGCCCAATATGTTGGCATCAACATTATTTGTGTTATGTCTAATGTCTAATGTGGTGCGAGGATCAGACTTCCCAGCAACCTTGTGTT
This sequence comes from Lissotriton vulgaris, assembly GCF_964263255.1. Taxonomy (NCBI): domain Eukaryota; kingdom Metazoa; phylum Chordata; class Amphibia; order Caudata; family Salamandridae; genus Lissotriton; species Lissotriton vulgaris. The sequence continues at coordinate 25,012,527 of NC_141685.1, forward strand.
AGGTTAATCTTAGAGTGTGCAGCTCTCAGTGTGCAGACAGTTGTACCAAGTGTACAAGGCAAAGCTGATAGCATAGGAATAACATATTATTCTCAAATAAAACACCTCACCACTTCTAGGCTGAAAGCTACAACAACAAGTACGTGTCGTGTGCAAAACTGAAGCCTGAAGGCAAAACGGCTGTTTAAACATGTAATACACTCATGCTAACTTAACGCAATATATGTAATGAAGTATCCATATGACACCCCCCCATTGGTCCGAGCACCGCCAATCATAAGGGAAAAGGCAATACTAAATCAGATACACAATTTGAAAGCAAAATTCAATAGTTTTGAGCTAAAATAAGCTAAAAATATGTATGAATGAATATGTATGAATGAATATGTATGAATGCCTACAGTGGCATCAAATCTAAAAAAATATCAAAAGTCTTGAACCAAAAGTCTTCCGCCCGGTTCAAAAATTATGAAATGTATGACCAGGTCGCATCCTTTCAAATGTTTGTAAGAGAAAAAACCAAGGCACTCATCCGATATCCAAAGTCATGTGCCACTTAGACGTTATCTCCAGCAACATCACGTGAGCGAACTCTCCATCAGCTGAACATAGTCCATCCCTCCAATTCAGCGAGGGGAAAGTTATATTTCACAACAAAGCATTCCTTCCAGGCATCTCACGATTGGAAAGTATATGCAAAGAAAGTTGCAACAGCCTCCAGTATGAAATCACTGCCATCATCCGAAAATAGTTCAGCCATCCAATTTAGCAATGGGAAAGAACATACGTGCTCCTCCAGCATCGGATCCTCCTGCAACGTCAGAGGACAACTCGGTGGGTTCACCAGAACGCTGTGTGTCAGAAAGGCATTCGCCGCTGCAGAGATCTCCCATTGGCCCAGAACTCCATTTATCGCTGCCAAGGCCATAACCCTCTCGCCAGAACAGATCAGCTCGTGAGCCACAACGGGACGCATTAGCTGATCAAAATCGACGTCAGGAGCAGTCCTCAAGCATAGGCACAAATCAATGGCCCAATCGAACTCGCAGTTTAGGCAGTGAAACACAGGTTGGACACACGTGAAGTCGGTGAACCGAAATGACAATCTATAGGCCGTGCTTAATGCTGCAAGCGGCAAAGTTCCATAGTAATTGAGCATCCGATTACGGCACAGTGTCAGGAGGCGTTGAACGGCGTCTTGCGCAGGATGGGCATCCATGTTTTATGAAGAAAAACACCAACAGAAAGCCTGCGGCCACAGCCAGCAATACAGGTATTCCACCAAACAAACTCCCAAAAATAGTGTGGAAAAACGTGGGAATGATACCAAAAACTTTTTCAAACGTAGTCACGAGTCCACTGCTTACTAGTTTAAAAAAGTGTGCCAGCCCAGTCGTTGAAGAAGCATTAAAAATCTGGTGTACCAGCTCGCAGAAATGAAATGGCAAATCAGTGTTTAAAAGCGCCTGCACCTCTGTGCGGGTGTTAGCTATGTGAAGGACATAAGTTTCCCGGGCCGAACTCAGGGTCACTTGTTTTTGAGACAAAAGAGCCCTTATTCTGCTTAAACCATTGAATTTCGCTTCCAAGGTTGGGATCCGAGGCCAGATGGAGACATCTGAAGAGCCATGCGTGGGTGGGTATAGAACATTCTTGCAGCACACTACACGCTCTGATACAGTAACTATATAAGCCACACCAATTAATAAACCACAACATAATTCGTTGTTTAAAAGCAAATAACTACCATTAGCTAATAATGTAAATGTGGGCACTACTGCTGGAACTGGCGTGCCTTTTAAAACACATGCTAAATTTGGGCGGTCCTGATTACAAGAACCGTGTAACTGAATGTGTCTGCATATTAATGAATGGTCAGGTGACTGTGTGCATTCCTCACCATTAAGATTCACTTCTTTTCCATCTTTCAGACATCTGTATGTGTATGGTAATGACCATGCCTCATGTAGGAATGCATTGCCTAGTGGCTCATATCGTCCTATAGCAATATACCGCATACAGTTAGTAAATTTATATAAGGGAAATGGTAATGTAATTAAACCATGAATAAGCCACGTGGCAGTGGTGGTTTCAGCAACAGAAAAAGGTAAGGATTCTAGCTTCTCAATATGTAACATAGAAAACGATGCATCACGCATTGAAAGCATGCGCTGTTTATCAGTAAGATTAAAAGGGGCAAAAAGTGATGAAACGTTCAATGAGGTCCAGGGAACTCGACCAGCCTTAATTGTCTGTAGAGTCCAGGCAAACTGCATTACAGAACGTAATTGATTTTGACCATGGTATAACGTGGACACTTCATCATGTACAATATCAACAACAGAAGAAACAATATTATCCAATGTGTAAATTCTGGAAGAAAGCGTGTTAATACTATTATCAACCACTGCAAGCACTTTTTCCAAATTGGCTTGATCAATAGCCCTCAGGCGTTTAGCTGCTTCGACTCTTGAAAATTTCCAAATTTCATTGTAAATAGCATAAATAAAGCGTTTAGACCTACCCATTGTTGGGCCTTTTATAAAATCATTTAACTCTATGTTTTCATTCAACTGGGACAGATGCAGTTTAACTGCAGCTAAAGTGGAATGTTGTAACCAGTTCTGACTAAGCATGAGCGGATTTTGCGGATTGGCAATCCGCGAATTTTGCGGATTTGCGGATTCGCAATCCGCAAAATCCGCGAATTCCCGCGAATTTGCGGATTTTTTTTTTTTTTGTGTTCGCCCGTGTTTCTGCCAGTTCGCGAGGGTTTTTACAATTTCGCAATTTGCGAACTTACCTGTCGGGTCGCAAGTTTTGCGAACTTGTTGTTTCTACGTGTCCAGCCTGTTTGGGACACTCTTCTTCATCACTGCCACTCTCTGTCACCACTGCCACTCTCTGACTACTCATGCCACCCTCTGGCCCACCCATGCCACCCTCTGTTTCATCACTACACCCTCTGGTTGTCCAGTGTACATTATTTTCGGCAAAGCAAAGCACACCTTCCCTGCCTCAAGTGACCTGAATTAATTTGGGGCTGATTAATGTGTCACAGAATATTTTTTTAGCTGGCACCTGCTTCCTTAGTGCGCCCTGATTAGTGATCTTTTGCACTTGCTAAGTGCTTTCATTGTTGCAAAATTAGTTACAACACCTGCCCTGCCCCAACTGACAATAATGAATTAGGGGCTGATTAATGGATTTTAACTTCCAGCCTGGCTCCTGCTTGTCTCCCTTAGCTGTAATTCAGGACCTTTGTGGCATATGTGTAACTATTCTGAGGTTCAGAGCAGGGTCACATAATAGTTTCAACTGGCAACTGAACTCTGGAGGGGCCCCTCAGGAAGCCCTACAGGAAATGGCTACTAATGATGTGCCTGAACTTTTGAACCTGGTAAGTAGTTACTTTCAGTTTTGCCAAGATCGTATTTCTGCAATTTCGCACTTATTCGCGGGGCGCGAACTCACGCTAACAGTGCGAGCAGCGCGAGCAAAATCCGCTGCTCGCGGATTTGCGGATTTTGCGGGAAATTCGCAAATCTCGCGGATTGCGGATTTCCCGAAAATCCGCAAAATCCGCGAGCGGAACGGATTTTCCGCCCACACCTAGTTCTGACACAATTTGCCTACTGAATAAGTTGTAACAGTGTGATCTTGGTCAAACCTGGGATCCGGCCTGATGTGTGTAAAACCCTCAGACAAACCCAAAAAACGACTTTGGCAAGAATCAGAGCTTCTTTGCCATAAAAGCCACCCATCCGGATCAAAACTGGAAATATTAAAGGAGGAATTTTGCAAAAGTGCTTGTATCTGATTTATGGACAAGGTAGTGAAATTACTCCAACCTGAATATTCTTCCAAATCAGGGATAGTAGGGGTATTTAATCTTTTAGATGTAGCCAATCCAAAACACGTTGTTTGGGAAATAGTCGAATTTAAAAACAACATGTGATTTGGGATGAGACATGCACGATGCAAAGCCTCAGTGCCTTGTACCTGCCAATCTTTGGTACCCCAAACCGATTTAAGGTCAATAACATCCTTCCATAACTCATAGCCATCCACAGATAACCTTTCTAGAAAGGACTTTGAATACAACAATTTTGTGTCAGTCAGTCTAACTTTTGGCATTGATTTCTGTTTCACCTTGAAGTAAAACGACTCAGGATTTGATTGATTAAAATCTGTAAAGTAAGAGTATTTTCCCAAAAAAGTACTTGAGCTCCCCTGTAAAGGAGCAGGGCAATGTTCCCACTGAGTGTAATTCACAGGAACCCGCCTGGAACTTGTCTTGTGCAAGAAATGATTTCCATAATGTTGGTAACAAAATAAATCACCATAATTGACAGAATCTAAATACAAATCCTCATCATCAAAGGCCGCATAATATTTTAAATCAGAGAACAATGTTTCTACTGCCTGAAGATCCCAATCATCAGAACGAATATTTTGCTTAATCACATCTCCCATGTTTACTCTAAGCACATTAGGAACATTAATAACTTCTGTGGGGCCATGTATCTGAAACCTAACCGCATCCCACACAATCCCATCAAGGACAGGCCAAGCAGTAATTTGTACTGAATGTAAGTCTCTCTTTAGTCTGTGTGCTGAATGCGAGGAGGAGTGTGGGGCCAATGTTCCATTAAGGTACCGAATTCCTGTTCTCTCTTTCACATAATGGCCATCAATCAGGCGGAAAAAATAAAACACAAAACCAATTGACATAAAAAGATAAAGCGAAAATAGTATCAGCCAAACGTATGTCCAAGGCGGAATTAAAAAATGTTTTTTAAACAACGTGGCATATTTTGCAATAGTTGATGGTTTCTTTGAAAGTTCCGAAACAGAGTCAAAAGAGAATCTGGACTGGTTAGCCAAACGTGCATGTAAATCGGACATGGATAAATCAGCAGGATCTGCATAGGTCACCTCATCAATGTTAGTAACAGGAATAGTATTTAATAAAGGACTTGACATGGCAGGCATCTCGAGGGACACCTCCTGATCTGCACCGGATGTAATAGCCAGCACAGAGTGCCTCACCATGGAAGGACAGGATACAGCCGGTGTCATGCTATGAAGAATCGGCCACCCTGTGTGTCTTGACATTGTCAATAGAAATAAATCTGTTTTCTTTACGACCTGGAAGTGGTGGTAAAATGACTGTTCTTGTGCCCTTCACTCCAAGGACCCGAACTGGCGCTCGATATGAGGGACCAAATTCCTTTTTGTTATCGATCTTCTCTCGAACCAGTTCTCCAACTTGGGGTAGCCAGCCAACTACCGGGATCTGCAACGCATCATCCGACGTGGAGGGCAAGTGTTCCTTTGCAAGACTGTCTCTGGTCTTTTGTAGATCCTGTAAAACATTGCAATGTTCATCTACGTCAAAGGCCGCGGCCTGGGCCTGGCAGTCTGCACCATCAAGGTCAGGGACGTACATCTTGATACCAAAGAGCATTTCGTATGGGGTCCGCCCACCCAGAGACCTTCTAGGGAGATTATTAAGCGCACGCTGCACGCCATAGAGGTGGGTCAGCCAGTTTCTACCAGTGCCTATAACTCGGGCTGTCAAAGATTGCTTTAAGTCGCGGTTCATTCTTTCTACCACAGAATTGCCCTCAGGCCTGTAGGGGCTTGAAAACTTCACCTGTACTCCCAACGAAACCATAGCATCCTTATACGCCTTAGAGGCGAAAGCCGGACCCTGGTCCGAATGGAAAGCACCACAAGCAAAGATTCCCACAAAGACACGCAAATCCTTAATGACAGTCCGTGAATCAGCGCTGCGATGCGGCCATAACCACACAAAGCGTGTGCATGAGTCAACTGCTACTAAGATGTATCTATACGCAGTATCAGAAGAAAAAGGACCGCAGTGATCCAAATAAACACAACCAAGCGGTTTATTAGAAATGTACAACTTTGTCTGAGGCGGACGCGCAGCAGTAGAAGGCTTAATCTGCTGACAAATGTCACACATAAGGACATAATCGCGCGTCTGTTTGTACAGTCCCCGCCACCAGAACCTCTGTTGTAGCTGTGATACAGTGGCTGAGACGCCCGCATGCGCAGACGCCACACCTTCATGAGCCGCTGTAATCAGAGAAGCTCTGCGATCCGAGTTGGGAATCAGACGCTCTCCAACTTCAGGAATTTTCACATAAGGAACCTTATCGGGACTTAAGTGGTATGTGTATTTCGAAGGGAACCCCGCAGGATATTTACCTCCCTTCGCCGTGGCAGCAACAGCCGCCAAGATGTCGTCATCTATTTTGTTCTTGGACCTCGTGACCGCTGCAACTAAGTATTTTGATACCGCAGACTTCGCTGCCTCATCAGCAAGCGAATTGCCAACAGCGTGGACTCCCACGCGCTGGTGGCCGAGAGTATGAATCACAAACACGAGCGGCAGCTTTTCTTTAAGTTCCGCCACTCGGACCCAGATCATTTTATGTTTTATTGTGCTACCTTTGGAATCACGAAAATCATTCTGAATCCAAAAGAACAAGTTCTCATTGTAAGACTGGACACAGTAGTAAGAATCACTTACGATTAAAGTTGTCACACTAGGATCTGCGTACTCCAATGCGAGCATAAGAGCACGGAGCTCTGCTAATTGTGCGGTGCAGTCTCCAAGTGTCTGCGTGTGCACGACACTGGACTTGAACTCATCGTTCACCATGGCACCGACCACAATGGCGCAAGCGGAAACGTAGGCATGTTTAGAGCCATGCGCAACCTGCGCCGAACCATCCGTGTAAATGATACAGTGGAAATCCTCCAACGGCCGCATTGCTAAAGGAGCAGGATGAACAAATTCATACTGTAAATACTCCTGCGACCGTAAAGCGGCGTCAAAAATAAACGTGACATCCTGAGATGTCAAGGAAGTAGCCCACTGAATCCACCGAGGGTGCAAAGCTTTAGAATTAGGTACACTGGCTTTCGTGACCGCCTCCAAGGCAGGACACGGGGTAACAACCAACATGCGCTTTCCCTGCGACAGGGCACGTTCTTTAAGAATTGCCATCTGCACAGCCGTTAACACTTTCTCCACAGTGGAAAAACGCAGTTCAGCCGAAGTGTACAAGTGCGACTTGTAAGCAATAGGTACAGTATCCCCCTCGTTAAAAGTCAGGTACGTGAAACCCACCGTCCCAGGGATAATTCTTATCACCAGGTTGGTCTGGTTATCACGGGTCTGTAAGTAGTCAGAAGTGAGCAAATCAGCCTGCAAAGACTGCAGAATGGCTGAATGCGCAGGCAGCCAGCATGATTTGGAAAAAGATGGTTGTACCAAGGCATATAAAGGCTTGATACGCTGGGCATATTCCGGAATGTATGTCCTCCCGAAATTTAAAAAACCCAGTAAAGACTGTAATTTTTTCAGTGTTGTCGGAGAGCGCAACTGCGCGCACTTCTCCAGGAAGTGAGGAGCCAATCCCTTTCCTTCATGGTTAAGTTCATAACCTAGAAACAACACTGTGTACTCCGCAATGTGTGATTTTGCAAAGTTAAACTTGTAACCCATGTCTGCAAAGTTACAAATTATGCTGTTTACTCGACACAGATGCACCCAAAGCTCGTCGTCTGTGAGATAAATGTCATCCACATACGAACATGCAACTGGATCGAAACTCTCCAAAAGAGAGACAATGCGGGCGGAAAACACTCCAGGACTATTTTTATATCCCATTGGGAGTCGTTTAAACATTTTTTGTACGCCGCCGCATGTAAAACTGGTCCATTGGGAACTTAGACCATCTAATCTATGTGCATAAAAACCATTGGAAATGTCAAGCGTGGTTTTGAACCGTTTACGCTCAAGACTATTCACTAGGGCAGAGCCGTGAGTATTCTGTACCGCACAGTTACGGCAATGCGAGTTCAAATGCCGGTAATCCAAAACTAGACGATAAGAGCCGTCCGGCTTGTTAACAGTAAAAAGGGGATTATTCATTGGTGACACACATGTTTCAATTACACCTTGATATTCCAATTGTTCAAGGATAGCCGCGACCGAAGCTTTAGCTTCACGCCGTATGGGATACTGGGGTTGTGGCTGAGGCTGTGACCGTAATGGAATCTCATGGCTAGGGGACAATTTATCCCAGCCACACTGATTTCGGTACACAGCCGGCGCAAGCGCCAGAGCCCACTCTTCTGCAAAATGCAGCGCTTCCACTCTCGGTACAGTGTGCGCGAAACTGGGGAGGATTACCTCCTCCCCTCGCGGAGCTGCGAGAACAAAAGGTGGGGGCCAGTCAGCCTCCGAAAGCAAAATGTCATACGTATCCGAAAGATTTTCCCAAAATACCCCTTTTACTGTTCGCTGCATGTCACCTTCAATTAACAGGACAATTTCAAAAAGTCTTTCAGGGGGAGCAACATGTGTATCAGCTGTTTCGATTACAACATAAGTGTCAGTCGCTGTCACCTCCAACAGTGGACGGAGGGCCTCTCTCACTATGGTAATCTCCGCCGCGCTGTCCAGCAAGGTCAGAGCCCACGTCAGATTCCGAAGCCGCGTTCTCACTATCTGGGGCATATCGATGCGCCGTTAAGGCAGCGACTTTCTTCTTGGCAAACTGCGGTCTCTTTGGCGTAGAGTCGTCCCGCTTGTCCCCTTCACCTCGCGTGCGGGGCTGGCCACGTCCTTGCTGACCACCCCTGCCCCTGCCGCCCCCTCCACCACCGGTTGACGGAGCCGATGAGTCCTGAAAGGAACGAGGAGAGCGTTGGTCAGTTGCCTGATATCTGTCAGGCGATTTAATCGTAGCGCGATCGCGCAATTCATAAACTCGCTCAGACTGCGCAGGTTGCGAAGGTGTCGGACTAGAGACCTGTGTCTGTTGTTGCTGTTGGTTACCCCTATTCTGCTTTTTCGGCCAAGTTTGTTTTTTGGACTTGGGCTGTCCACCTGTTTCCGAAGACTGCCCCTGGGGCTGCTTCTTTTCTTTTTCAAGAAAAACTTTCGCACCCCTTGAATTGCGGCCAACCGTTTTATAAGCCGCCACAATAATTTTTGCCAGCTGACGGGGTTTCTCGGCATCGGGTACTAACGCCAGACCATTGGCCACTTGAAAGTTCATTGCATCCCCTTTTACATTGGCAAGGATAATACCGCAAACTGTCTCAAATGAACCGTTCAGGCGCATACCCAACTCAACCGCCGACTCAGGTCCGTGATCATCCTGAACACGCTTGAGGATCGCAGACAGGTTCGAAACTGACGGTGTGCCAAAGCACCTCGAGTAAACCGCTGCAAAAGTCTTACCCCATGTCTCACAGTCAGCAAGGTCCGGGGCTATTTCCTTCGGTAAACTAAGCGTAAGAATCCGGTGTTTTTCACTCGGAGTCGTATTAGGAAACACAGCCTCTAACTGGTCGAATTTCTCGGCAAGCCAGTAAGGAAATTCATCCGTAGTATCTGGCTTTCTGCCCATAACGGAATTCACCAAGACAGGACTGATTTTTAAACCAGCCTGTTCTGCTCGAAGCTGCGCACCTGCGGGGGCTGCGCCTTGAATATTACGACTAATGTAATGAACAAGCGCTCTAATCACGCCAACCGAGACCTCATGAAGACGCCTCAGGTCAGCCACGTTACACGTGGCGCGATTAGGATGAGGAGTAAATCCACCCAAGGCGGGCCAATTTGTGCCCGGAATGGACAAAGGACCTAACCTCGTAGCGTTCAAAGAATGGGGTAGGGCGCCACCAAACCAAACACCGTGCTGCCAAGCGTCAATAGGTACTTCCAGTGCCCTGTACGGAGCATAAGCTGCCGGTACTGCTGAGGCAGTGTATGTGTGATAGACACCCGAATTAGCGTCTACTTCCGGAAACGTCACCCAGGAATAAAACAATTCGTACGGGTACGCATGTTCCGCACTCACAACTAGAACCACAGCTAAGCCTTCAGCGGGTACATTATATCCCCGCAAGTGATCGCGAACCGCGACGCGGCTATGCTGCGCTATTTCCACTGCCATGTTAGCACAGGAAGATGAAAAACCAGACAAAGAACTGTGTGTAGCACAACTGGGTAGTAATTCAAAGAAACCGTTTTTTAGAAGAATTCAAGCTTGAAAACACCTATCACATAAATAGGCAGGTTTTTCCGACACCACCGTTTTCCGGAAACGGGAATGAAGGTGTCAAGGTCTGAATGATATACTACTCGAGTGTCATGAAATACGGCCAACCAATCCGTTGGGCGCCATGTAGCAGGGTTTCCGTTCTCCCACAGAACTGTGCATAGAGATCTAGAACCTTAGTGAGTTAGGATGATCCAAAAACTCATCTCAGTGTCAGAAATCTAGTTACCTAGCTAGCTACAGTGTCTCATGGATCATTATGGAATGATACATGTATTAGACAAACCAGAACATGATCTTTAGAATACCTCAGGAGTCGTGGAACACATGAACACTCTTTTGTTATATAATCATTTCAAACCAAAACTGAGAGTCAAGAACACAAGTGCAAGTTTGAAATATTTATTATTCAATGCAAAGTTCTCAAACGCAGTATCTTGTATAATACCAAAATGCAGATTATAAAAATCAGAGTTAGCAGCATAGTCACTAATCCATAGTAAGCAAAAGGTGCTAGCATGTTATAATGCAATTTCTATAGAAATCTATATCACCTATATTTCGCGCACCCTATCTAGCATATTATATTATATCTAAGAAGGTCTCATTCGGGTTTTAGCAGGGCGACCCCATACCTCTCAATGTCAGTAGGAGCAGTTCACATCAGCATCTACCAGTTCTCTTCATGCGCAGCACCAAGTGTCTACGTTCATTCCGTGTAACTCTATCTTAAACCCGCGTAGAGCCCAATATGTTGGCATCAACATTATTTGTGTTATGTCTAATGTCTAATGTGGTGCGAGGATCAGACTTCCCAGCAACCTTGTGTTAGGTTAATCTTAGAGTGTGCAGCTCTCAGTGTGCAGACAGTTGTACCAAGTGTACAAGGCAAAGCTGATAGCATAGGAATAACATATTATTCTCAAATAAAACACCTCACCACTTCTAGGCTGAAAGCTACAACAACAAGTACGTGTCGTGTGCAAAACTGAAGCCTGAAGGCAAAACGGCTGTTTAAACATGTAATACACTCATGCTAACTTAACGCAATATATGTAATGAAGTATCCATATGACACCGCTTCCTCTCTTATGACACTGTTTTCTTCGGCACGGCGGGATCGTTTTTTTATGGGGGGGGAGACGCCCCCCCAACCCCCCTTTTTAATCCTTCGGTTTTTTTTTCTTCATGGTAAATACGATCGTTGAAGGCATACGCGTTGGAAAGACGTTTACGTGGTAAGTGCCTCGTTGTAAACGTTACGCGTAGTACTGCCTTCGTTGTTAATGATGTTTCCCGTTATCGGCGAGCGACGACAGTAATAGGCAAACACCGGGTCGCGCTTCTCGTGTTCCTGCGCTGTCCCTAGGTGATGTTGTAAACTCTTGAACTGCAGGGGTAATGAGAGCGCTGGCGCAGCCATCCTGCTGATCCGCCTACATAAGCCACTGGAGTTCTTGGAAACCGCTCTAAGCTGTCTCTCCCCTGTCTCGATTCTCTCCCACATTGCGGCTTTTAACTAATCCGGTCATCCGACCTGCAGAAAATTAATTCGACAGTTATAGTCGCAAACACAATCCTGTTCTATCCGTCATAGGTCACCAGCTCCCTTTCTAGATTACAGACTTCTAAAGAGCATCGGGGAGTCGTTTATTAGAGTGAAATTAACGCTGATACTAGTCCTCAGCTGGTTAATATTTTGGCAGCTGCACTTTTTTACGTGCACAAAAACTTATGTTTCACGTCGAACCAAATAAATCAGTAGAGCCAAAAAAGATGAATGCTAAATAGTTAATCTTCAAACACAAACTGCTATGTGGTGCTATTCGCCATCTTTTGCCATTACCAAATTTTGCTTCCATAGCTCATTAGGATGACCATTTGGCAGAAAATCATAAGAAAATCTACCTAATTAGGCCTAATTGCGGTAGTGTCAAGAACACAATCCAACTTTTATGATTTGTAGTTTTATATTCAGATATGTACTAGGAAGCCTTTTGTGTCTGGCCGCATTGGCATGATTTAGTTCTGTTCAAGCTTCCTGCAGTTTGCAGGATTAGCTGCGGCCGTCCGCATTACCTCGACAGCATACTCACTGTATGCACATACATTTTCCTTTCTACACCACAGGAAACAGCTTAAATAATTTTATTTCAAAATTCAAAAGGCACCAGGGTCAAAGCAACGTTCCCATTCACAAGGCTCGGGTCAGTCTGCCATACTTGTCTGTGGCAGCTTGCTGGTTCCATGTTTAGCAGTTCATAAGTTCGTTTGATGTGACTTCTCAAACTTGCTAATAAATGCCCTTGAATAATCATGCCCCTATCAAAGGCTAGGTAACAAAAGGTGGATAGTATCCATGCGTTTAAAAATTAATTGGCATCTTGCAAGCTAGATTACTAGGATATCAATACCAACTAAACATTTTTTTCCAGTTTCGTTTGAATTTCATTGACTGTCTTTTTTTTGTTGTTGCAGTTTTATATACGGCAAACTCAACGCGAAGGTATCCAAGCCCTTTACATGAGCACACGTTGCATTACAGAAAGATACATTCATTTTTAGGCACAGGGAGAAATACCTCTCTCCCACCCCCACGTAAACCCTTGCTTTGGGGACGATGTTGGCACTGTAAGTGGTACAGGTGAGGGGTTCTCCCTTTCCAATCATAGTTGGGGTGAGCAACTTGAATACTTTTCAGCTGCATGGGTAGAGCTGGGTGTCAGGGTTGCATACCACAGCTCACATGGTCGGGTTGCCTCTTTCTCTCATATATTTATCAGACCTTCCAACATTACCCGATTCAGTCAAAAATCGCAAAATCATCTGACTAGCACAATGGTCGCAATATATACAATTTTGGCTGCGATATTTACAAAAAAGTATCTTCCAGGAGACAGCAAAACAATGCCCTTTAATTGGCACATGTCACTACTTGCCGCCGTTCAATTTCTGCTTCCTTCTGGCCAAGCGACGCGTGTATTACAAATTCCCATTTCGATTAATGAGAGAGCAAGTCAGTTTCCAGCCATGGGAGCCTCCTGCGGCAGAATACCTATCAGAAGGGAGCGCTGGAGTGCAGACATATGCAGGTCATCAATTACATGGCCACTTTGTGTTATATATCTGGATGAATGGCCAGAAGCAGCAAAATACCATTCGGGGCAGCGCACTATACTAAGTTCAGATTTTTAGCATAAGTGTTTTAAGCCAGGCCCTTAATTACATCGGCCACGCCCCTGTGGGAGACCCCCAGTTTTTTCATCCTACTTAAAACCCTGCACACACTCCTCTGCTGTTACTTAATTGTGGACTTCATTCCAAACCTAAGTCATGTGCAGATGGAGACGTGCAGATTGGTATAGAAGAACACTCACTCTGTCCCTGAGGCAAACACTCCTCTTGGCCCCCAGGTGTAGCACTTTCTGGAATGGTCCAGGAGGCAGCGGTCCCTCGGCAGGGGTGAATACAAGGGTGCTAGAACACCCCAGGGAGAAATAGGGACCTCTCTCACGAGGTGCAGATTGGAGCTGTGCTTCTGTAGAGCAACAAAGATTTAAAAAATGCCTATTTCACAGTGGAAAACTCTGCTAAATCAGTTGGCATTGATTTAAGGCTGAAAAGGAATGATTTCAAGTAAAATGAAGGGCCGCAAAAATGCCGCAAAATTTCCATTTATGTGGCGCTAAATTTCCATTTTTGTGCCGCTAAATTTGCAAATCTATGCCGCCATATCCTGGGGGGTCTGTTTAGCCCTGCATATGCATGTCTTGTAATGGCATGGCACCCCAACAATGATAAATATGTATATAATATAACTAAATGGCTACGCCACATAGAGGATCATCTGATCGTGTGGTATGGTACAGCTGTGGAGTTTCAGGAGTACTTTAGGTTTAAAGTATTTTATTGAAGCAGGGTGGGGTAGGACACAAAGGGGGAAGGAACAGGTAAACCACAGGAACCGCACATCAATGCGCATTATACAGCAAGTACAACAATGCAGTTACAACTTTGCAAGAGGCTCCATCCGACTCGGGAGCAAAGCTTTCCACACCTGTGGTCACGTACAAATAACGAGGGGGGGGGGGGTCAGGAGTACTTTAATATTTTAAACTCTTCAGATGCAAAGATCAGATTTACTTATACCATCAGCAAAGAGAGGATAGTATTTTTGGACACTGACATCTATGTGCACAATAATGAATTGCAAACAACCTTACATCGTAAGGAGACATCCACAAATGCAACCCTACATGCTACCAGTTTTCACAAGACCTCAATCATTGAAAACATTCCATATGGGGAATTCTTAAGAATTCGCAGAATATGTTCGGAGGAATTGGAGTGGCAAGAACATAGCAAGAAAACAGCACCTAGATTCAAAAATCGCGGCTACAAAGAACACATCATCAAGAAAGGATGGATAAGAGCTAATCAAAAAATTAGACAGGACACACTAAAGATAATACCAAAACCACATGACATTGTACCATCAAACAGAGAACCCGTAAGATTGATCATGGACTACTGCTGTGAATCAAAACAAATTTCCCAGGTACTGTGAAAAAATTGGAAACTGTTATAACTTGATCCAATAGTAGGAAATATAATGGGAAATCACCCCAATATAAGCTTTCGGAGAGCACTGAACCTTAAGGACAAATTAGTACACAGCCACCATCAAACCGCAAATAAATGAAAAGGAACACAATGGTTAAAAACAAAGGGTTTCAGAAAATTTTATAATTGCAAGGTGTGTCAGATCGTCAAAAATATGAATCAAGTGGCATTACCGAACAATAGAACATGGCAGATCAAGGATCTGATAACCTGCAGAAGTCAATTTGTGGTATACATGACAGAGTGTCCGTGTTCCATCAAATACATAGGGAGCACAATATGTGAACTCAAGAAAAGAGTTTTGGAGCATGTTTGCGCAACTGTCAATAAGGATTGCAGTAATGCAATCGCAAAATATATGGAGATAGAACACGAAGGAGATTGGAAATTACTGACTTTCTGTGCACTTGAAATGGTACCTCCCAGTGACAGAGGGAGAAACAAAGAGAAAAAACTGAGACAAAGAGAGTCAAGACAAATTCTCAACTTTAGGACATTTACCCCCTTTGGTCTGAATCAAAGTGAAGAATTGTATATTCATTTATAATTTGCTTGTTTGGGAATTTAAAAGTTCTTTAAAGTCTCCTCGTCCTTCGGATGGGGGGGAGGAAGAGAATAAAGTATGTATTTATTTGTATCACAATCACTTAATTACCCACCCGTACAATAAGAATAGGTACTGAGATCTAATTAATTAAAAACACCCACCTGCTCCCGTGTTCAATTTCAAAATCTTAAAAAAAGGAAATAAATTTAGAAGGGAAAACTGGAGACAGGCATTGATTAATGAGATAATTATCAATATGCCGGGTAACATGGATACAAAAGCCCACTGGGGGGGCTCCACTTACAAACAAATAAAATGCAATCGCTGCAAATCACATTAACACAATTGTGCGCACAATTAATGCCCAAATCATAAAATATTGTTAAATATTGAATAAACGCAGAAAGTGAGAAATCATCACGATTGAGTATTAAGGTGTAAATAATACCATCATTCGATTAGGGCATTTTCGCATTGTGCTAAAACATCTAGAGATGCGTCTGCACGCATAACACCCGGCTATTATCATAAATCTAAGAGAGACCGGGGTTAATAAAATAACAGGTACTCTAACTAAACAAATGTCAAAATGTCCCAAGTTTGAGCCTAAAAATGATGTAGAAAGTAACTACGGACAGAAGATAATAAAATGAGTTGCACTCAGGTTGGAATAAAAAGTTGAAACAATAAGATCAAAACAACACAGGTTAAAAAATGGCAAAGGGCATTTTTATAATAACACACATACATGTAAATAGTTCATAAAAACCCAAACTAATCTAAGACTAATGCGGAAATAAAACAAACTACATCTCCCACAGGACACTTTGTACATAATGATTACTGGCATATGTCACATGATTTTGGAAACATGTTTTTATTGGTTGAATTGAATGTAACCAACTTGAACCGTGATCAAGCTATCGTGGATAGCGAAACGTGATGGTTGTCTCCTCAACCTTGATGTGACTGAAATAAAAAAGCTTGGGGAACTAAGAAGCCAGCGAGTGTGTCTTTCAAACTCCGAAAGGTATATATATATATATATATATATATATATATATATATATATATATATATATATATATATATATATACACCTTTCGGAGTTATATATATATATACACGATCTCAGCTTTCTCTCGGCAGGAGCCCAATTTCCGGATACCAGCGGCGCAGAAGGAGACCCAAGTGCAGGTGAGCAGTGATTTATTCAATCAAGTGGAAGGCGCACCTCAGCATAACGTTTCGGCCTTCACAGAGGCCTTGGTCACATGACGCATGTAGAGGAAAGGCAGAATTTAAAGTGCAAGTGCCATTAAATTTAAATTGTGATTGGTTGAAAATAGTCACATGCTATTTACAAGAGTAATGAACATAGACAATATCTTGCTCAGCTACTTCGAAATTCGCGGGGTAATCCCCATTAAAATAGCTGTTCATGTGCAAATAACAGGGTATAAGCAATTTCATCCAGACATACTACTGTATAATCATTAAATAACAATAAATATATTATTCAACTAAAGATTTAAATTTCATATACAAAAATATATAATACCATCAACAATAAATATATTTACAGTAATTACATATCACTATATACAAACTGGATAAAAAGAGTTGTTTACATCGATTATAACTGTATAAATGCAATTACTAAAACAGTAGAAAAATGCTCCCTGTTTACAAATAAATATATTGCACATTGATAAAAGTCTATTATTACTATTGGACAGTAGCGGGGAGGAGATAATATCTGTTTAAATACATACATACACACACACACACACACACACAGCCCTGGGGGATAAGGGGTCCCCAAGGGCTAATAAGGCTCAGGGAGGCAGGCCATGCAGACCTACTCCCCTTTCAAATACAAAGGGCCCTGGGAGATGGGGTCCCCATGCCTAACGAGGCACGAACAGGGGTCCCCCTCGCCTTTAAAAAACACACAGATCCGGGTGTTGGGGTCACCAGGGCCTTAATTGATTTATTGATTTGAAAATTTGTAGAGCGCACATATGCCCAAGGGCGTCTTGGCGCTAAGTCGATGTAGAAAACCAGAACTGATGATGATATAATGCTCTAACTAGAAGGTAAAAAGCCAGGTTTTTACAGCTTTCCTTAATGATAGTAGCGAGGGGCTATTTTTTATTGTAATAGGTAGAAGGTTTCAGGTCTTGGCCATCTGCAACAGGAAGCTTCCCCCCCCCCCCACCTGTCACGCCTGCCAGTCTGCCAAAGAGCACACTTACCTTGCAAGCCCGTTCCACGAGCATGATGAGCAACGGCGCATGCGCGAGGGGATCGGGCAGGACAATAAAGCCTGACCTCCCCGTCACAATACGCTTCGCGCTCTAGTGTTTCCGTCGCCCTCACGACGCGTCACTTCCGCCTTGCCACTCTTCGTTTACGCTCCTGAAAGTGCTTCCTGATTTAGGCTTCATTTCGGAGCCTGCCTTTTGCCTGTTTTCCCTCGATTCCTGGAGGCCGGCCGATTTCCTGGTTAGCCGACTTGTCCAGTCCTTGGAGACGAGCCTATTATTGAGGCTATTCCCTCGGCTTTCCGCATTTCTTCATACGCGAGAAGTCCCGAGGTTCCCCTTTCGTTTTAAAGTCCATTTGTCTGCCGGTTATCAACTCACCAATTTCCTTGGGGGAGTCCTGTTCCTCTTACCCACGGTTCCGCCTCACGGCCGGACTACGGTTCCGTTGAGTGGCCGGACTTGTGGGGAGAGCTGATTGGGGCTTCCTGAGGGAGTGTGGGAGTTGTAGTCCGCCTGACAGGACTACTCCTCTTTTTGTTTGTTCCTAATCCTTTATGTTGCTGGATTTCTATGGCGCTGGCAGTTGTCACAGTACAAGGGAGAGATCGGGTAATGCGCTTGTAGCGCACTTTATTCATTTACCATTCTTCCATGTACTGAAGTTGTTGATTCTTATGCCTACTGTTAAATTACAGATATTCTATTTTCGCTGTATTCATATTGTGCTGCTATCCCTCCACACAGTTCAGCCTGTTGCTTTTGGGGTAAGCCTGGTGCAGACACCTATTATTAATTATTGTTGAATAGAACACCAGATGGTTATATGCTTTACATCACAACAGGCATTTCAGGGTACCTAGACGCCTCGAAGATTCAACACCCCTGTTCCTATAGAATATTGGTCATCTCATGTTATTAAACCAGGTAAATAGATAATCTTCTGGAGGAATAATTACATGCTTGTTGATTGTTGTTGTGCTAACCAAACCATTCCTTTTAGCGCCAGCTTGCACCAGAGAGGGAGATCCTTCCAAGGAGTCCAGTGTCTCTTCCCCTTCTTTCCTTGTTTTGTTCCCTACTTTCTCTCCATATCACCATTGTGTTCTAGTGTTTGATAGAAACAATAGGTGTAGGGGGGACGGGGTGGGTCTAACCTCGGTACCTGGCACTCCCGCGGAAACGGATCTTGGCTCCTTACGCCACCTGACCTGCTTGAATTTAGGGACCTGAATCAATGTTGCCTGACCAGATCTCCGGCTCCTGGCTGGCTCATACCGTTTCAGATGAGTTTTTAAAAAGTGTGGTCCTACACTGTGGAGGGCCTTATGGGCTAGGCAAACTAACTTAAACCGTATCCTTTTCTCCATTGGTAGCCAGTGGAGGGCTCTTAGTCTGTGGGCAACCGGCTCAGATCTGGGGATGTCCAGTACCAACCAAGCTGCTGCGTTCTGTAGACGCTGGAGTTTTGTCAGATGTTGGATTTGTATCCCATCATACAAGGCATTGCCGTAATCCAACCTGGACAAGGCCAGTGCAGTTACTAGTGTTTTGCACGATTCTTTGGGAATAAAAGGCAGTAGTCTTCTTAAGGCTCAGGGAGAGGCCCCTCTTTTTTCTACATTTGGGCCACAGGTGTCGTCTCCACAGGGCCTATATTAGCTCGGGAGGGGCCCTATGGCCCCTTTCTCCTTTAAAAAAAAAAGTGCCCTGGATGATGGAGTCTTATGAGGCTCGGGGAGATTGGCCACATGTGGGGGTTGGCTTTACATATGGTAATAAACTATTACTAAAAGTTATTTAAAAAAACTAGAAATTCACTGGAAAGGTCAAAGGTTATCTGAAATCTGGCACAGACACTCTTAATTTTTGCCTTTCTGCAAGTACAGGATTTTAGAACATATTACAAGTTGTACTACACCCTGGGGAAAATAGCTAAATGGGTGGAACCAGAAACGAGCACTGTCCCCGATGCCATTCATACGGGGCACATTTGCTATGTTGTTTGCAACCTGCCCAGCCCTAGGTGGCCTAATTGGGGACATTACTGAGTTCTTGAGGGAAGACTGGGACTATGTATAGTACAGAGCCCGTAACTTCTATTACTGGGAATTAGTAATTAATCAATCCCTAGCCAAGAACAGCCATCTGTGTTTATTGTAATGACGGATTTTCGGTTAAGCTTGGCTATGTCATGGCAAGACCTCTCTGCACCATCGGTCCAACAATGACTCATTCATCTAATGGCTATTTATCATACAGAAGTGGCAGTATATGCAAAAAAAAAGGCGAAGGGGCTAGGAGGAAAGGGTCATGGGTGTGGGCACCTCTGACGGGTGGCTGGCTACACTTGAACAGGGATAGTAGAGCATCTTTCTATCCTCTATAAGATGTGAGAATGGGGGTCAACTGGGTAAATTTGCGGAGGAGTCTTCTACGTGGGAAAGATAGGAATATATCCATAAATGTTTGATCTGTGTATAAGATGTGAGATTGTTAAAAGGTAGGGCCGATATCGACCGATAACCTTTAAGTATTGCCCGGCCTTAGCCGCCTCTCATACCATTCGAGATTATCAAACAAAGAGGCTGACGCTGGAGACTGGAAGGCAGGAAACAGGAGTTTATTCCGACAGAGCAGAACACGTCAAATCAGACAACAGGGTATCTTCTCGAGGTGCTCTAACCGCATCTCTGAGGCCTGGCCTCTTATACACAGGTTTATGGTCTTTATTACAGTTTATTACATGTGGCACATTCCTGCAAACACTTTGAAGTACGGAAAGACATCCTCGAACAGAAAAAACGGAACAGGATTCGAACGATCTTACATGGCATTGTCCTTGCACAGTACCTCCGCACCAATACAGCTCCGAAGGGACTCCTTGTCACCAACGCTCCCAGGATTTTTCTTGATGATGTCACTTTCAGAAAAGACTGGGCACAAATAGCCTGGCACTGTACCAGGGATTGGCTGGTACTCATTATTAAGACGGCCAAACGCCTCTCTGATGCCATAATCATAGAAATTCAGGCGACAGAAACCCATTTTAAGACTACACTCACAGGCTATAAGAAAAAACTGGAGGACCAAAACCGTGAGATGACTGAATATAATGAATACCTCACCCAAACAAAGATAAAAAAATTTGAGAAGGACCTCAAGAAATTCAGTTACTCAAAAACCTACCCATATGCCGACGACGACTATACCGCACCGGCAAAAGGTCAAGACAACTCAGATGATAGTAGCTCTGTCTCGAGCGGCTCCAGTACAGGCTCCACCAAAACGAGAGGGAGGGGACGCAGAGCCCAACACTGGCAACAACCCTGGCAAGGGCCCCCACAACACCATAACTTCGGCCCTCCGCCCTTTGGCCCAATACCACCACCATACTTTGGATACCCTCCACTATACGCCCCAGGACAGATGCCGTACTACCAGAATAACCAAAACCAGCGTTATCCTTTTTTAGGCCAAGGCCGCAGATCACGTGGCAAGAGAAGAAATCCCCCCCAACAAGTACACTGGGAAACAGAAGATCCTGTGAGTTCCAACACTCGGAACAAAACTCGGGAACAAGCAGGACCCAGCAAATAGCAATACCTCAGACTGACAACCCCTTGGTATTCAACCTCTCTGATGTGCCCCTAACTAACGAGGAAACAGCAGTCCTCAACAAAGGACTTTCCTTTGTCCCTACCACCAGATTAGACACCTTCAAACTCCATGTGGAACTTGCAGAGTTTTTTAGAAAACTGAAATTAAAAGCTTTTTTTGAAAAACAGGAGAAAACTGGTGACAACCGAGAGAATACCAATGAAACAGGACTGAAATTAAAGTCTAATTTCACTCCCCCACCAGCAAGCGTACCAGTAGAAATCACCACATTTGAGATTGCTGTCTACTCGGAAATAGAGAAACTACAACCCAAAAACACATTCAATAACCTTTCCCACCAGGACCGGGAAATCATCAAACGCTTACAGAATGATCCCACATGCATTTTAAAACCTGCGGACAAAGGAGGTGGTATCGTGGTAATGAATAAAAGTGACTATGACAAGGAATGCCGCCGATTGCTGAGCGACACTCGCAATTACAAACTTCTGAAAAAAGACCCAACCGAGGAACTCCAACTGAGAATAAATCGTCTCGTCAAGGACGCTAGTGATGCAGAATACATTTCCAAACAGGAGGCTGATTACCTCTGCACACAGAATGCGAAAGTACCTTACTTCTACACAGTGCCCAAGGTGCACAAAGGGGTTACCCCACCCCCAGGTAGACCCATCGTGTCGGGCATCCAATCTCTGCTCGAGCCATTATCACGCTTCTGCGATTTCTACCTTAACCCGCTAGTGCAGAAGACACCGTCCTACATCCAGGACACCAAACATCTTTTGAACATCATTAAAGACACCAGCTTCAACCCTGAGACACAACTCCTTGTCGGATTAGACATAGAGAGCTTATATACAAGCCTACCTCAGGATGCAACCCTGCTAGTATTACACGATGTACTGATGGAAAACACTTGGCAACACCGAACCCCTCGGCACTTCATTCTTGATTGTGCTGCCCTAGCTTTAAAAGACAACTACTTTGAGTACGAGGGCAAATTTTTCCTCCAGACAAATGGAACATCGATGGGGAGTGTTTTTGCCCCGAGCGTGGCGGGGCTTTACGTTCATCATTTTGAACGCACCCACATCGAGGCCCCCACCAACCCCTACTCAGCTAACATCATAACGTGGCGTCGCTACATCAACGACATCTTCATCATCTGGGAAGGTAACGAAGACATGCTGAACCAATTCCTGACATGGATCAATGACCGAGACACCTACCTCCGGTTCACCTGCACTAGCAGCCCAACAGAACTAGCCTTCCTGGACCTCAACATCAAAGCAGAACACAATGGCCTGATAACCACCACACACTACAAACCCACCGCACGTAACTCCCTGCTACGTTTTGACAGTTTCCACCCGAGGCCACTTAGGGAAAATTTACCCTTTGGCCAATTCTTACGCATAAGACGCAATTGCAGTAAGATTCAAGACTACAAATCACAGTCAAAAGCACAAGTCCACAAACTTGAGGAACGCGGTTACCCCACCAAAATCATCTCCAAGACCTGCAAAAGGGCACGCAATCAGAATAGAGAGGCACTCCTTGACACTATCACCAAACCACCTGAGTCACCCATTCTGACATGCGTAACCACCTACAACACTGCTTCAAATCAGGTGTCCAACATAATCAGAAAAAACTGGAAGATCATCAATTCAGGAGCAAGAGAGTGGGAGCTTCCTCGTTTTGCCTACAAGAGAGAAAAAAACTTGAAAGACCAGTTGGTGTCCACAAGGCCAAGAACTAACCCTCGACCCACAGGCAATACTATCCTTAACGCTTGGGGTCTACCTAAACTGACTGGACACCAACCGTGTAACAACTGTAGTGTCTGCCATCTGACCTCCCCTTCAAAGACACTCAACCTGGAAAATGGGAAAACTTGGACACAGCGTCAATTTACAAATTGTAACTCCTCCAACCTGGTATATTTGATCACTTGCCGTTGCGGCCTCAGATATATCGGCAGGACCACCAGGAAAGTAAGAACAAGTCTTACTGAGCACAGGAGCATCATGCGATGTGGCAAAAACATAAGTAAATTGACTGAACATTTCCTGACCCACAATCACACTCCAAATGATTTCACATGGACCGTGATTGAACAATTTGACAATTGCGATGAGAAAACCCTACTCACAAAGGAACAACGGTGGATTTACCGCCTTTCTACTCACATAACAGGGCTTAACGATTCCATTCCATGGAACTCACTGACTACCTAGTCAGCGAGAAAAACTGATCTCTTTTCGCTTGAGTCCCCATATCCGTTTGGACTCGTGGTCTGATCCCAGTCTGTATCTCTTCACAGTGCTATGATTTTTTAATCTCTAATTGTAATCCCCTAATTCTAAAACCACTTGAGCAACCTTAATGAGCCACCCTAATGTCAGGGCTTATGCGCATGCTCCAACACTCTGTACACAGTGCGACGCTGTACCCACACTGATCGCGCACACATGCGCAATAGACTAAAGGCACATTCTACATGGCCACGCCCACTACTCCCCACCCCTCCACAGGTGCTGCGAATCTACAGGGCTACAAATACCCGACCGAGATAACCACACAGTTACTCGGGACTCCGCAGCAGGACGACAGGTTCAAGGAGCTCGCAGACCGATAATTTCGTGAGTATAGAGACAACCTCACCGCTACTACCTAGGTAAGCAGCAGCTTTCTCTCCCAACAGGGCCGGCTCTAATTTCTGCCTTCCACAATACCTAGGGTCCTCTCCCCCTGCCAGGTGACCCAGGAGGCTTTAACAGCAAATAGCAAGTGTGAGGAAAAAGATATTTTCTACCCTGCTTCTCACCCAATGTCTATTTCGCTGTTTAGCCCACCACCTACACCCCGATTTTAACCGCTATATAGTCACAACCGCCATGCAACTCACATGGCCAAGTTCTACCTGCCGGTAAAGGTCGTTCACACACCATATCAGCCGGCACTATGTTGTGTTATAAAGTATACCATACTCATTGACTCTACCCTGTACGTCTGTTTGAGTCTTTATGTTATGTATACAGTAAAGCGGAGGGAATCCCCCTCCATACACGTATAGCACCTTAGCGCGTGCGACACTTTTTAAACAACACATATTACTTAATATAATTTATATCTTTTCACCTACACATACTCATTGGTCCTGAGGAAAGCCAGATGTAAATAAATAAAAGGCCTGGCTGAAACATGTAGACCACATAGGACGTGGGAGCCCATAACTCACTCCACTACGTCCGACTGCCTTTTTATTCGCTAGCAGGGGCCCAGATATTAAAGTTATCCATATACCCTCGGGAACTGGGACCCACTGCATAGCTTTTAAATCACTTTCTTACACACCCCCCTCACAGCACACTCAGAGAAGTATACCAGCTCCTCAGTAATCTGGAGTCGAAGCACACCCGGGACACATTCAGTGTCACTGTGGTGGGCCCGATGATGAAGCATGCCACCAACTAGGTTGGTGGGTGAGGGCTTAACAACCAAACCAAGTGGTTTGCCGTCATACATACGCACTGAGTCTCCCTAAAACACAACCAAGCTAGTCCTTTATTGATAATACAACCTTTAAGTATTGCCCGGCCTTACCCGCCTCTCATACCATTCAAGATTATCAAACAAAGAGGCAGACGCTGGAGACTGGAAGGCAGGAAACAGGAGTTTATTCAGACGGAACAGAACACGTCAAAACAGACAACAGGGTATCTTCTCGAGGTGCTCTCAACGCATCTCTGAGGCCTGGCCTCTTATATACAGGTTTATGGTCTTTATTGCAGTTTATTACATGTGGCACATTCCTGCAAACACTTTGAAGTACGGAAAGACATCCTCGGAATCCCCGCTTCAAGCCCGTTCCCACATACATTTACAGTAGAAGTCCCCACCCCGATCTCAGTAGGTGAAGACTGTCGCGCAGCTGGACTTTCCGCTGGGTCCCGGAATGTGTGCGGTTGATCGCATCTCATGGGGTGAGGGCTTTGATCAGTTGTAGATCCTTTGAAGAGAGAAGCTTCCTACTATATGGGGGCAATAAACTGCATCCGCAGGTCCAGGTGGCGGCCTGGGAACGGGCAGGACAATCGGGCACAGAGGAAAAGGGGGGTTCATCAAAGGATGTTTGATCATGAAAGGGATGGAGGGAGGTGTTGGCTGGGTACGGGATGTGGTTCCGAGGCAGGGTCGCGCTGAAAGGGAGGTTTATGGCCCAAGCATGTGAGAGCCGGGGCTGTCAGCGGGCGGGGGATGCTTGCGAGGTTAGAGGGAGAGAGAGAGAGAGAGACGAGCTGGCTATCGGCAGTGGGCAGAGAGGCCATGGCATTCAAAATGGCTGCTACTTACGCGCACATATGAGCCTGAAAAGGGACAAGATGGCGCCGATAATGTTGATGTTGCAAACTAGATTTCAACAGTTCTCCCTTTTCAACATATCTAGCCAGCTTGTCAATCTATGTCAATCCCCATTATATTACGAACTTCGACTTCGTACATAGCTCTCATGCATTCAGCTTCAAAGTCCAGAGTCTTAGGGCAGATACAGTTTGCACAAAGTGAGCACAGGGGCGGCAAGCATTGAAGACCCAGGCAGAAGCCACATATTATGACAATCGGTATCAATACGATCATAAACAACCTCCACCCCCAGCTCTTTACAGTACTCCAGAACCAACTCCCAAGCGACCATTCTTCTTGTTCCTGGTGAACTTCTGAGGAAAGTCTGTGGAGGTGTTTAATGGCTTTGTACACTGAGGGTGAATTGTCCGGTATGTAGGTGCAACAACTGGACCCAATGATACGGCATGCTCCTCCACGGTCCGCTAGAACAACATCTAGAATAAGGCGGTTCTGAGGAGGCGGACCGCCTGAAGCTCGGCTGTGTTGTTTGTGAGGATGCCAGCTGTAATGTTCATTGTCGTTTCAACTGCCTGGGTCAAATGTTGGATGGCACGGCTGTTAGCCGTCGGACCCCAGAGTGGAACAAGTCCCTTCAAAGCGTCCAGGAACTGTGCTCCGGTGGAGTCGGGTTGTTCAATGTCTTTTGCTCGCTTTTGTCGGTGATTGTTTGCTGGAGCCACATAGGTCAGAGGAAAAATGAAGGCAATGTAGCAGGTACCCCCCCAGCCTTTGGGGAGCCAGGTGTAGGCTTTTTTACCACAAACAAAGTACATGTTCGGAGAGGTGACAAAAGATGGTGGATCAGTTGAGTCCAAAGTTCTGGTGATATGGAAAGCGCTGTGGCCTACCAGCTGTGCCCCAAGACCTTCGATGCATACAAGGCCCAAGACATTTACGACAGATAGGGCCACAGTCAGGGTGGCAGCTGTACGTTTCCGGAGGTAGGAAAAAGTGGGTCTGGTTGGGTTGTTGAATACCTGCATTTCAATCCATTCTTTGGCAGGGATGTCCATGTGAATAGAGTTGTTGGATGTCAGAGGGCAAAAGGGAGCAGCGGTTCTTCCTGTTTTATTCTGCCAGACTCCATGATAAAAGTGCGCCATAGTTCTGCTGGAAGTGGCATTGTCTCTGTAGTTTTCTTGCAAGAGGATCAGCCAAGCAAGGCAGGAACCATGAACGGAGAAAGGTGAAGGAATGAAGGGGATGGAATGTCCAGTGGCGTGGGGTAACAACCCACAGATCCAGCAGTTTGTGGCATTGGTGGCAAGGTTGTGCTGGTGCAGTAACTGCACGAAGGAGTTGTTCCGTAACTCCTTACGTCTTTCTCGGAGTTGTGGTGAAAGAGAGACCAGGTAGTGTTCTTTCATTGTGGTAGGCTGTGCAGTGGTTAGAAATGTCTTATGAGCTGGTACGCTCTCTTCCACGATCCAGAGGGTGGTCATGAGGAGGAGGCAAAAGAGAAGGGCGATAAAGAGACCAATAGTCTTTGAGCTGTGTATTTTGTCAGTCTTTGGGTTTCTGTAGTGGGTCTTCGGATGTCCGGTTGCTTCCATCATCTTCGTGTCGGGGGCTTCCATCATCTTCATATCAAGTCAAGTCAAGTCAAAGAATTTATATAGCGCACTACATACCCAGAGGGTCTCAAGGCGCTTAGGGAGGGGAAGAGGATTACTTGTCAAATATCCACGTTTTAAGTTGCTTTCTGAATGCTAGGTGGTTCTGGGTAAGGCGAAGGTAAGTGGGGAGTGAGTTCCATGTTTTAGCAGCCAGGTATGAGAAGGATCTGCCTCCCATGGTTGTCTTGTTGATGCGAGGTACAGTGGCGAGGGCTTGGCTGGAAGAACGTAGTTGGCGGGAGGGGGTGTAGAAGGACAGTCGTGAGTTGAGGCATTCTGGTCCGATGTCGTAGAGTGATGTGTGCGTGGGTTAGCAGTCAGAAAGTGATCCTCTTATTGACGGGTAGCCAGTGGAGGTCTTTCAGGTGACCAGAGATGTGTTCGTTACGCGGGATGTCTAATATGATCCTGGCTGAGGCGTTTTGGATTCGTTGGAGTTTCTTCTGGAGTTTAGCGGTAGTACCTGCGTAGAGGGTGTTTCCGTAGTCCAGTCGGCTCGTGACCAGAGCATGGGTGACTGTTTTTCTGGTTTCGGTGGGGATCCAGCGAAATGTTTTTTTGAGCATGCGAAGAATGTTGAAACAGGATGAGGATACGGCGCTGACTTGTCTGTTCATTGAAAGTGAAGAATCCAGGATAACGCCTAGGTTCCGTGCGTGGTCTGTCGGGATGGGTGCTTTTCCAAGGGCTTCCGGCCACCAAGAGTCGTCCCATGCAGAGGGGGATGTACCTAAGATGAGGACTTCTGTTTTATCTGAGTTCAGTTTCAGACGGCTGTGTTTCATCCATTCGGCAACTTCTTTCATTCCTTCGTGTAGGTTAGTTTTGGCGGTGCTGGGGTCGTTGGTGAGAGAAAGGATCAGTTGAGTGTCATCCGCGTAAGAGATGATGTTGAGGTTGTGTTGGCGTGCGATGGCCGCGAGGGGGCTCATGTATACGTTGAAGAGGGTGGGACTGAGTGAGGATCCTTGTGGTACGCCACAGATGACTTCAGAGGCCTCGGACTTGAATGGTGGAAGGCGGACTCTCTGGGTTCTTCCGGTGAGGAACGAGGTGATCCATTCAAGTGCTTTTCCTTGTATTCCGATGTTTCTGAGGCGTTGTAAAAGGGTGCTGTGGCAGACTGTCGAAGGCTGCAGAGAGGTCGAGGAGGATGAGGGCGACTGTGTCTCCATTGTCCAGTAGAGTTCGAATGTCGTCTGTTGCTGCGATGAGGGCGGTCTCAGTGCTGTGTTTTGCTCGGAAGCCAGATTGTGAGGAGTCGAGGGATTTGTTGGCTTCAAGGAAAGCGGCGAGCTGGTTGTTGACAGCTTTCTCGATGACTTTGGCCGGGAAAGGAAGGAGTGATATGGGGCGGTAATTTTTGAGTTCGGTGGGGTCCGCTGTGGGTTTTTTCAGAAGGGCGGTGAGTTCAGCGTGTTTCCAGCTTTCCGGGAAGGTGGCGGAGTTGAAGGAGCAGTTGATGACGTCTCGGAGGTGCGGTGCTATGACGGAGTCTGCTTTGTTGAAGATGTGGTGAGGACATGGGTCTGTGGGGGATCCTGAGTGGATGGAGTTCATCAGGCGGATGGTGTCCTCAGTGGAGATTGGGTTCCAGTCGTTAAGGGTGTTCAAGGGGGGAGAATGTTCATCATATGGTTGGGTGGGTTGGTCTCCGGGTTGGTTGTCGAAGCTGTTGTGGATGTCTGCAATTTTGTTGTGGAATAATGAGGCTAGGGAGTCGCAGAGGGCTTGAGAGGGGGTGATGTCGTTGGAGTTGGCCGAGGGATTGGTAAATTCCTTGACGATGTTGAACAGTTCCTTGCTGTTGTGGGCGTTGTTGTCTAGTCGATCCTTGAATGCTGTTTTCTTGGCCTTTCGGATTAGTTGGTGGTGTATGCGGCTGGCGTTTTTGAAGGCGACCTTGGTGCTAGTGGTTGGGTCTTTTTTCCAGGCCTTTTCAAGGGAGCGGCAGAGTTTCTTGGACTTCTTAAGATCATCGTTGAACCATGAGGCCTTCTTGCTGCCAGGTTTGCTTTGACGTTTTTTCAGTGGTGCTAAGGTGTCGGCGGTGTTGGATAACCATAGGGTGAAGTTGGCGGCGGCTTGGTCTGGGTTAGAAGAGTGGGCTGGGGTGTTTAGAAGGAGCGATGAGGAGATCTGGTCGATGGTGATTTTGTTCCAGTTTCTTTGTAGAGTTGGTTGGAGGTGGTTGATGGGTTTCGGCTTGTTGTAGGTGAAGTGAACGCAGCTGTGGTCAGTCCAGAGGAGATCCGTAGTATGGCTGAAGGAGACATGATTGCTGGAGGTGAAGATGGGGTCGAGTGTGTGACCTGCGATGTGGGTGGGGGAAGTGACCAGTTGTTTAAGTCCGAGGTTGGCGAGGTTGTCCAAGAGGGTGGTGGTGTTGCGGTCGTTGTTCTTTTCAAGGTGAAAGTTGAGGTCTCCCAGAAGGATGTAATCTTTGGAGGGGAGCGCGTGTGGAGTGATGAAGTCCGTGATGTCTTCACTGAATTTTGCGCGGGGTCCTGGTGGTCTGTAGAGGAGGGTGTCTCTGAGTGTGGTCTTGGGGTCGATGTGGATCTGGAAGTGAAGGTGTTCAGAGTTGGCGAGGTTGACGTCAGAGCTGGTTGAGATGCGGATTGATTTTTTATGGACGATAGCGCTTCCATCATCTTCAAGGGGCTCGGTAGTGGGCAGAACCACAAACTTCGTTTGGTTTCCCTCCTGGCAGCCTTAGTAGTGTTAGGCCACCGCTCTGAGAATTGTAACTTAGTCAGTGGTCTACCTAGCCGAAGCTCCCTCCTTTCATCGCAGGTAATACCCTTCTCTGGATGGCACAGTGGGATCGGGGAATTCTGTATCAGGGTAACAGCTCAGGGATGGTCGGTCTTTGTTCAGGAGCTCTTCTTGGGTGGCCACGTCTTCAGTCGTCGTCAGGGTTGAGGAGATTTTCTTGCAGTGGTGCGCATGTAGCCAGTTACGTTTCCCTTCCACTCGAAGAGCTGATCGGTGGTGATCAAAACTTGCCAGGGGCCCGTCCACCGGGGTTCCAGACTCTTTGCACGCTGAAAGTTCCGGACTAATACATAGTCACTGGGTTGGATGTCGTGTCCGGGCCCCCTGGAAGCATCAGGGATGGCCTACAGCACCTGTTGATGGATAACAGACAGTGTCTTAGTCAGATTGTACAAATAGTCAGACATTAGGACGTCCGGGACGTCGTGAATGGATGTCGGTTTTGGTACAGACCAAATACTCATGGGTCGGCCGGGCCGAACACAACCTCGTAAGGGGTCAAATGGTGTTTGGTGAGAGTGGAACGCATTGACAGCAATGCCAGCGGGAGAGCGTCTGGCCATTTCAGTCCTGTGGTAGCCACTTTCTTAGCTAGTTTCAGCTTCAGTGTAGCATTATGTCGCTCAACTAGTCCAGCAGATTGGGGGTGGAAGACTGCATGAAATTTTTGTTTTACACCCAACCCTTTCAAGATGAGTTGGATAACTTCGGCTACGAAGTGGGGGCCATTGTTGCTCCACAAAATTCGACAAAGGCCGTAGCGAGGGAAGAATTCTTTCAATAGTAACTTTGCAGTGGCAATGGCAGTGTTGTCGCGAGTTGGATAGGCTTCCACCCACTTGCTAAAGGCGCACACGACAACAAGTACATATTTCAGGCCTTGGCATCTTTCTAGTTGGATGTAGTCCATCTGTAGGACTTCAAATGGGTGATTGGGAACCCCAAACCCTCCTCAGGGTACTACCGTTCCTTTCCCAGGGTTGTGTTGCAGGCATATCAGACATTGCTGGACCAGACGTTTAGCTGAGTCTGTGATCTTGTCATTGTCCCAAACTTTGGAGACAAGTTCGGCCATGGGGGAAGATCCTATGTGTGCAGGGGAGTGTGCCATAGTCAGTATGGGGATCAGGTATGAGTTGGGTAGCAACCATTTGTTTGTGTCTTTTGTCCGCCAGCAGCCTTCATCGTCTTTCAATCCCACCCGTGCCCATTCAGTCAATTTGTGTGGTGAGCTGGCCATCTGGATGTCTCTAATAGTTTCCCTAGCGTCCGTCCACTTTTCTGTTTGTGACCTGGTCACATACATGCGTGTCGTCGTCCTATTCTCGGCTGTGGTCCGGGCAGTGATGTCGGCCAGTGCATTCCCCTGCCCAATGATGTCCGTCACCTTTTTGTGTGCCTGGCATTTTATCACTGCAAGTTGCTTGGGAAGGAGGACCGCTTCAGTCAGGGCGGAGACTAGATCTCCGTGTAAGATGGGTGTGCCGTGTGAGGTCAGGAATCCCCTCTCCTTCCATAGGAGCCCAAAATGATGAACCACCCCGAAGGCATACTGGCTGTCGGTGTAAATGTTTGGTGTGGTTCCTGCTGCTAGGATACATGCTCGTGTGAGGGCAATCAGTTCTGCTGCCTGTGCAGATCGTTGCGTGATGCGGGCTGTCTCTACTACAGTTCGGGCTGTGGTAACTGCATACCTGTATAGAAAACGAGAGAAGGCACCCTGCCTAATATTTATAGAGGTCCTAGCTCGAGGATCCAAGAGTGATTAGAGGGGGGTGATTAGCCCAAAAGCTGAGGCTGCACAGGACAAAGGCCAGGTCACACAGTCATGTATAGGGGACACATTGGGGTCGTTCTCAGGTAGGGGCAACAAAGTGGCCGGATTCAGCGTAGTGCATCTTTTCAGTATGATGTGGGGTGCAAGTAGTGTCAGTTCGTACCCAGTCAGTCGTGCACTTGTCAGATGTTGCGTCTTAGTCTGGTTCAGGAGGGTGTCGACAGCATGGGGTACTAACACCGTGATGGGGTTCGAGAGCACGATCCCCTCACTTTGTCGGATAGAGATAGCAGCGGCAGCTACAGCTCGAAGGCAGGCAGGCAAAGCTCTGGCTACGGGGTCAAGAGTGGCAGAGAAGTAGGCACATGGACGTTGCTTTGGGCCAATGGACTGGGTCAAGACGGACAAAGTGCATTCCTCCCTTTCGTGAGTGAAGAGGGAGAAGGGCTTTGTGTAATCGGGGGTTCCTAGGATGGGGGCTGAGTAGAGGGTATCTCGTAGTTCTTTGAAGGAGGATTTGCATTCAGGCGTCCAAGGGAGCGGGAAGGGGACATCTTTAGCCAGCAGGGAAAGCAGTGGTTTCACAATGAGGCTGAAATTTGGCAACCACTGTCGGCAGAAGGAGGTGAGGCCTAGCAGGGAGTGGACTTGTTTCTGGGTTTTAGAGACAGGAGTTTCTAGAATGGTCTGAATTCGATCGGGTGTAAGCTTTCTCCCGTCTTTGGACAAGAGGTGGCCTAGATAGGTAACCTGGGGTTGGCAGAATTGCAACTTCTTCTTGGAGACCTTGTGGCCATTTTCCGCAAGGATGTGCAGGAGTTGGATGGTTGCTGTGACTGCAAGTGGAGTGGTGTTGGCAGCCAAAAGGATATCATCAACGTACTGTATTAACACCACTCCATCTGGTAACTGGACTGCGTCCAGTTGTCTCTTGAGGGCCTGGCTATAGATGCTGGGACTTTCGGTGTAGCCTTGGGGTGCTCGACAGAATCTATAAGAGCGGGCTTTTAGGGTGAAGCCGAAGAGGTATCGGCTGTCTGGGTGGATGGGGATAGAGAAGAAAGCATTCTTGAGATCAATGACAGTGAACGTGGTGGCAGTGGAAGGAATCAGGGTCAGAATAGTGGTGATATCTGAGACTACAGGGTACTGAGGTACAACTACTTTGTTAACCTCTCGTAGGTCGATGATGAAGTGGTACGCTTTCTCATCTCCCTGACCTTGCTTCTTTATAATGGGTAGGATAGAGCTGTTGCAAACATTGCTAACTACTTCCTCTACCACTCCTGCATCTATCAGGGACTGGATAATCTTTACCAATGCCTTCTCGCCCTCGGCGATATCCGATATTGTGGAAGTTTTGGGAGTATTGCGTCTTGTCGAACAGTTATGTGCACTGGGTCGATCATCATGCGTCCTACGTCCGAGTCAGTCTTGGCCCACAGATATAAAGGTAGAGTGTCAAGAAGGGACAAGTCAGCATCAGTGATGGAAAACATGCGTCGGGTGGGACAAAGTCTGAGCAGAGTCGGGTTGTCGTACAAAAAGGCTCGAACTCCGTCTTGCGAGCATCTAATAGTAGCTCGGAAATGCTTCAGCAAGTCAAGTCCCATAATGGCATCAGGGGTGTTGGATGAGAGCAAAAACGTTGTGTCAGTGGTGTTATTTTCTAGGTCAAAGGAGATCGGTGTGGACAAGGGATTAGTGGAGGGCGTTCCATCGAAACCTATTGATGTTACAAGTGAGCCAGACAAGGGTGCCCTTGGAATAAGTCGTTTAGATAACGCACTACATGTTGCGCCAGTGTCTACCAGAAATGGAGACTTCGTACCCAGGACCTTAGCGGTGACATAAGGACCTTGCTGGTCAACATAGAGCTCGACTGGATCCCTCCCTTGCCCTTGGCAGTCCTATGCGAAGTCGTGAGTGTCGTTGCAGTCAGACTGCTGGTACTGGTTCAGTCGGGGACGGTCAAATGTGTTCGGTCTCCCTGGCCTGTCGTTGTTTGTGTCGTTCGTGGACCCTCGTCCCTGTCCTCTATTTCTAGGCCCACCCGCTACATTTATTGTGTCCCTATTCTTATTCATTTCTAACAGGACCGGACACTGAGATTTCCAATGGCCGAATCCCTTGCAAAATGCACACTGGTTCTCGTCAATGTCTTTACGTCCAGCATAGGGTGCGGGTGTCCGGTCTTTAGGGGGTGGGTTTCTAGGAGCATTCGATTGGTAATTTCCCTTGTACTGCTCTCTTCCTATAGTCACCCACTGCAACTGAGTGATCATCACCCTTTCCTTCAGGTCCTTTTTCTTTTTCTCAGTCGCCCTATCATTCTCGTTCTTCTGATGCTCGTAATACTGGGCCATCTGGAGGATAGCTGCAGGCTTTGAGGCCGCCCAACTACTTTCGCTAGCCAGTAGTTTCTGAGAGACCTCCTGTGACAGACCTTTAACATAGTTCTGGACAAACAAATGATGTCCGGTTGCAGTGGTCATGTCCTGGCCGCTGTAATCGGAAAACACCGTTTCAAACCGGGAGAAGTATTCTGATACGTTTTCCTGGGGTTTCTGGTGGCAGGCCGTTACTATCGACCAGTCCACCTTCTTTTCTGGGATCAGGGTTTTCAGTTTCTGCACGATCTTGTCTGGGAGTTCTAAAATGGATTTCAAAGGTTTCTGTCCAGGCTCTCGTTGTCTGTCTATGCCATCAAGTTGTGACCAGGTATGTCCGAACAGCTCAAGGTGGTCGACTTTCCGGATCTGCTTCCACACATGAGCTGGCAGACATATCCCGAAAAATAAATCAATGTCAGCTAGGGTCATAATTGTTGAACCTAGGGCTGTACCTAATGCAGTGTAAAAGGCAGTGGGTTTTTTTTTGTAAATCGGGCAGGGATTTTCGGAACGTCAGGATATCTTGTCGATCCCATGGTTGGTAGACCCAGTTATACACTAACCTCCCTCTCGCATCTTGATGGTTAACGTCATAGTGCGTTCCCAGACCTCAGGGGGGAACCCAGTAGGGAGCGGCCTCCCTTATAGGCATCATTGTATTAGATTGTTCTATTCGGGGTTCGGTCGCTACAGGAGTCGTAGTTTTAGTTTCCAACCTCTGTTCAGTGAGGTGGCAGAAAACTTCAAGCGTACACGTGAAGAGGTCTGTCACGTCACACTCGCCCTCATCCCCAATGTCAACGTTTCTATACAGAGTCGTTAGGTTCTCGGGACCTTTGTCTCGGTATCGGTCCTCATATGCATTGAGGGTGTGATAACAAAATCGCACGACAAAGTGTCATCTGTTGCTATCGGCATATGAATTGTACATATCCATTACGTACTCCTCACTCTCTTTCCGTTCCACCAGTGTCTTTACTATCTTATCGATCCCTGCTCGCTCATCCTTGCTCAACCTGTTCATTCTAGTGGAATCTTTCTTTCGGGTCTCAGGGCTGTCTAATGCTGCTGCTTGCGCTGCGCTGAGTACGAGGGGTTCGGCCGGCGCGGAGGCCGTGAGGACCGAGGCCCTGGCACTATTCTCATCTGTGTTTGGGGGCTGCGGGTGCTGTACTAAGGGTTGGGAAGGGGCATATGGAGTGGGGCATGTAGATGATTGGGGGACCTAGCAATAGATCATCGTTCGCTCGTTGTTTCGAGGGTAACTCAGGGTAGACCGTAGAGGATTATCTAACGGGACACTGGCTCTTGCTTCTGCTTGGCTTCCTCTCTCTCCTTTATCTCTTCCTCTAACTTTGTGGCAGCTAGGTGAGCTGCTTTTCGTAGCTCTTTCTCTAATCTGACTTTGTTTCTCTTTTTTCGTTGTTCTGCTTCTTTGAACCACATGCCGAGACTGTCAAGCATAGTGGGCGTTGTCTTATTGTTACGAAGGGCTGCTTCCAGCACGTTTATTTTATCATCATCGAAGGATCCTACCAGTGGCCACTGACTTTCCTGATCCTTTCTTGTATATTTGTGCCATAGCTTGCTATTGTTATCCTCTCCGTCCTCAGGATCAGCTTGTGGTGTAAGTAGGCCACCTCCAGATCTATCCAAGCCCCGAATGCTGTTATAGCCGTGGGCTAGAGAAGGATCCGGTGAGGGCAAAATAATAAACAGGAAGGAAAGGAAGGGGACTGCAGGGAGGGAGAGCTGTGAAGACAGAAAACAAACAAATAATTGATTGGTATCTATTCTCCTCCTAACTGTATTATTACTACTAGGGTTATCAATCTGGATATATTGTCTGGTACGTGTAACTGGACAACGAACCGCGTTTAACTCAGGAGATGCTTCTCTTCCACTGAAAACACGTAAAATCAGCCTGTGTCTGTCTTCCCCTGTAAACACAAACCTCACTATTGGACCAGCCCATAAGACCCCGTTAAGAGCCACCCTGTATTGATCAAAGAAGGATACTACCTACCCTTATATCTTTCCCTCAGAGCCCTGAAGAAAACGTGGTAAGAGTTCCAAAACTACTGACAGTACACAAGATCTCCCTGCAGTCTAGTCAAGGGTTACGTCACCCAAAAGTAAAGAAAACAAATGTTACCTGAATAGTTGTTTGTTCAGATGCAATCAAACAATACTCTTCGTTCCCGCATGGAACCTAGGAATAATACTCCTCTGCAATAGCCGAAGCAAAAAGGCTTTCCAACAGAGGATGTAACACGATATATAACGTGTGCGAACAAACCAAGAATGTTTCCTCCGCAATAGCCGATGCAAATAGGCTCGCCAACGGAGGAAACGTAAACGAAATAAACTCTCCTTAACTGGAGTATAGCAAACATGTCCTCCGCAATAGCCGAAGCAAAAAGGCTCGCCAACGGAGACACGCGAAAGGCAAACAAATAGAAAACGTGTCCTCCGCAAGAGCCGAAGCAAAAAGGCTTGCCAACGGAGACACGCGAAAGGTAAACAAGGTTGTAGAAAAAGACCGTCCTCCGCAATAGCCGGTGAACAAGGCTCTCCAACGGAGGACAACGAAATGTGAAACACAGCAATTCACTCACGATAAACAAGATCCAAACTTCACGGTCGACAGGAACTATGGCAGTCACGAACCTGAATATCCGACACCGGCTGCAGGAAGTGGAGTCTGTTTTATACCCCGCCTATGGCTGCTGAGCATTCTGGGACATGTAGTTTTACTCGGTCCGTACCCATTAGTTATCTCGAGGCGCGACAGAATCTGACAGCTATAGGCTATAGTGACTAGTCCATGCTTCATGAACATGTCCTTATTAGGGGTGCCTTCCAGTGGAGCTGGATGGTTCATCTCTAATAAGCGGTCCGGGCTGAACCAACTACCAATCAGTGGGGAGAAGATAGGCATGACAGATTGCAACGGGGGACAAAGGTCCGCACTACCTATCCTTCACTACTTGCAAAGACTAGACAGAATATTTCTAGTCTACGTTATTTGCAAACAGAGAATATCTCTAAAGAACCAACTTCGAACAGTCAATGTTCGGACAATCAATCAATCAGTGGGGAGAAAAAATAGGCACGACAGATTACAACGGGGGACAACAGTCCACGTTACCTACCCTTCACTATCTGCAAAGGAAGAGAGAATATTTCTATTCTTCCCTGTTTGCAGGCAGAGAATATCTCAAAAGAAAAACAATCGAAGAGTAATACTAGTATTTTCCAAACGATCAAACAATCGTTTCGCAATTTGTCGTGCTACATGAACTTACCCGGACCGCATGGACAGTTTCTCGTCTTCCGCTTCCAGCGCCCGATCGTCCTCTATTCTCCGTAACCGTTGTGGCACTCCTGATGGTTCCCAGTCAGGACCGTAGATCACTCAAGAGAGGTCTGCTCGGAACCGGTGAAGTTCGGATGATCGGCTGCCAGACGAGGGTCTATCGGGCAGGTGCACTTCCCGATCGTTGCAGTCGTTCACTCTGTCGTCAGGACCTCTCCCACTGGATCCACGTGTTGCTGATGGGCCCCACGTTTGGGACGCCAATTGTTAAAAGGTAGCACCGATATCGACTGATAACCTTTCAGTATTGCCCGGCGTTAGCCGCCTCTCATACCATTCGAGATTATCAAACAAAGAGGCAGGCGCTGAAGACTGGAAGGCAGGAAACAGGAGTTTATTCCGACGGAACAAACACGTCAACAGGGTATCTTCTCGAGGTGCTCTAAACGCATCTCTGAGGCCTGGCCTCTTATATACAGGTTTATGGTCTTTATTACAGTTTATTACATGTGGCACATTCCTGCAAACACTTTGAAGTACGGAAAGACATCCTCGGAATCCCCGCTTCAAGCCCGTTCCCACATACATTTACAGTAGAAGTCCCCACCCCGGTCACAGTAGGTGATGACTGTCGCACAGCTGGACATTCCGCCGGGTCCCGGAATGTGTGCGGTTGATCGGATCTCATGGGGTGGGGGCTTTGATCAGTTGTAGATCCTTTGAAGAGAGAAGCTTCCTACTATATGGGGGCAATAAACTGCATCCGCAGGGCCAGGTGGCGGCCTGGGAACGGGCAGGACAATCGGGCACAGAAGAAAAGGGGGGTTCATCAAAGGATGTATGATCAAGAAAGGGATGGAGGGAGGTGTTGGCTGGGTACGGGATGTGGTTCCGAGGCACGGTCGCGCTGAAAGGGTTTATGGCCCAAGCATGTGAGAGCAGGGGCTGTCAGCAGGCGGGGGATGCTTGCGAGGTTAGAGGGAGAGAGAGAGAGAGAGACGCGCTGGCTATCGGCAGTGGGCAGAGATGCCATGGCATTCAAAATGGCTGCTACTTACGCGCACATATGAGCCTGAAAAGGGACAAGATGGCGCCAATAATGTTGATGTCGCAAACTAGATTTCAACAAGATGAATTAATCTTAAGAATGGACTGTCTACTTGGAGAGGTACGTTAAAACGTAACCTATAAAATGTGCAATAAAGATATGTTTAAAAGAAAAAAGGAAAACATCAAGTCATTCTCAAAGCTGTTGCAAAGGTAACCCATGAAATTTACAAGAGGGGCTGTGAACTGTGCTTGGTAGAACCAAAGATTTATTTGAGTAATTATCAGCATTAGCTTTTTGAGATTGGAAGTAAACCAGTTTTGCTCTTAGTATAAATTGTTTACAACCACTGCAATGGATATGACAATTGTTTCTGGCAAAGGGGATATTTTTAAGGTTCTTCACTCAGTGTGGGTTCTCTTATGTCAATGGGCGTCCATTTTACAACTCAAATGTTTCTGACATTCAGAACACTGATAAGGATTTGGCACAGGACGTGTTATTTCTTGTTCATTGAAATTAATTTTATGAATAAAGCTTTTCTGACATTACGACCACTAATAAACACTTTTCCTTTATAACATGGATCTTCCAACTGAATCTTTACATGCCTTCATAACACTCTTACATTAATTTTAGCTAGTATGGGCTTTTACATGCGGAGTGAGAATTATTTTGTAACTAAAGCTACTCTGGAATTCAGAGCACCGAGGAGGTTCTTCCCCCATTGTGTGTTCTCTCATGAACAGTAAGGTGACTTTTCAGACTAAAGGTTTTCTGGCATTCAGAGCACTAATGAGGTTTTTCCCCACAATGAGTTCTCTCATGTAAAGTTAGACTGAGTTTATGACTGAAGCTTTTCTGGCATTCAAGGCACTGGTGAGGTTTATCCCCAGTGTGAGTTCTCTCATGTAAAGTTAGACTGAGTTTTTGACTGAAGGTCTTCTGGCATTAACGGCGCTGATAAGGTTTTTCCCCAGTGTGAGTTCTCTGATGTACAATAAGACTGGTTTTATAATTGAACTTTTTTAGGCATTCAGAGCACTGATAAGGTTTTTGCCCAGTATGGGTTTGTTCATGGTGAGTGAGACCAGCTCATTCACTAAAGTGTTTGTGACATTCAGAGCACTGATATGGTTTTTCCCCGGTGTGGGTTCTCTCATGTAGACTAAGAAGGTATGTACGACTAAGGTGTTTTTGGCATTCAGAGCACTGATGGGATTTCTGCCCAGTATGGGTTAACTCATGCCGGGTGAGAATGTTTTACCGACTGAAGGTTTTCTGGCATTCAGAGCACTTATGAGGTTTTTGCTCAGTATGGGTTCTCTCATGTCAAGTGAGATCTGATTTACATTGGTAACTATTTAGGCATTCAGATCACTGATAAGATTTCTGTCCAGTGTGAGTTCTCTCATGTTGACTGAGAAGGGTTTTACAATTGAAGCTTCTCTGACATTCAGAGCAATGAAAAAGTTTTTCCCCAGTATGTATTCTCTGATGTCGAGTAAGGCTGGATTTACATTGGAAACCTTTGTGGCATTCTGAGCACTTATGAGGTTTTTCCCCAGTGTGAGTTCTCACATGTCGAGTCAGATGGTGTTTGCAAGTGTAGCGTTTCTGGCATTCAGCGCACTGATGACGTTTTTCCCCAGTGTGAGTTTTTTCATGCTGACTGACTAAAGCTCTTCTCACATTCAGAGCATGTATGAGACTTCTTTTTGGTGCTAATACCTCCATGTTCGGTTTTGTCTTGTATACATTCCATTATGAGATAAGATTTCTTTCTGGAGTTAATATCTCCAAGTTGGGATTTTTCTAGCAGACACACCATAAGACAAGACTAAATCTTATTCAGCATGTGTTTAGCATCACCTACTCAATTGTGCTGCACTTGTTCAAATTAATACTGGGACATTTATTTAGCCAAAGATCACTTCTCTGTGGAGTTCAGTTTATAACCTCTGTAGGTAACCTAATTCACCCTACAACATTAATATCAGCAGCCCCTGGAACTTATGGGGAAGCCTCTCTTGGGATTATCCCATGAGATTATCCTTCCTAGGTCGGTCGTTCCCTCCCCCGCTGCTGCTCCTCCAGCGCTTGTGCCCTGCACCCTTGGTTTCACTGCCCATTCCTGGGCACGGTTTTTCTCTGCATTTTTTCCTCGCCCCCCCGCCCACTGCTCGCGGTTCCCACTGCTGCTGTCCCTGCGGCTCCGCCACCCGCACCCATTCGCTAACCCCTGACTCCCTCCTCCCAGATCCCCTTTAACTGGCGGTAGCGCGCAGTGAGGAGAGCGACCCTTGACCTTACCTGGTGGTCACTCCCCCCCCGCTGCTGCTCCTCCATCGCTTGTGCCCTCGACCCTTGGTTCAACTACCCATTCCTGGGCTCCGTTTTCCTCGCCATTTTTTCTTCGCCCCTGCCCACTGCCGCACTTCCCGCCACTGCTGCCCGCCCCCGCGCCCATTCGCTAACCCCTGCTTCCCACCTCCCAGCTGCTCCTCCCTCCCAGATCCCCTTAAAATGGCAGCAGTTGCCTAGCCGCGCTGCTGATGCGCTGAAGGCTCCCCTAAGGCAAGCCTGTCTGCGCCCGTCCGTGCCTGGACCGTGCCTAGAGCCAGAACCCCTGGACTCCGTGAACGCCACAACACCAGACTTCACTACGACCGCCAGCAGCCTCCACGCCAGCCGAAACAACACCTGCTTCCAGGCCACCCCGAAATGGACCCACGGACCCTTCTCCTGCCGCACCTGCAGCTTCACCTGCGACAGAACCACCAAACCTCCAAGGACTGGACCCAACCACCTCGGCTGCATACTCCTCAAAAGCCAATCCGCATGCAAACACGCCGTTGAGATCTGGCATCTGCTCGACACCTCCGCCCCAGACGTGGCCATCCTGACCGAGACCTGGTGGAACGACTCCTCGGAGCTCGACATCGCCATAACCATCCCGGACGGCTACAAAGTCACCCGCAGGGATCACGCCAACGCAAACAGAGGAGGAATAGCCATTGTCAACAAATCCACCATCAAGGTCGCCACCCACGCGGATGACACCCTCAACACCTGCACTTACAGATCCACATCGACCCCAACACCACCCTCAGAGGAACACTCATCGACAGACCCCCCCGGGCCCAATTCAGCGACCCCATCGCCGACCTCGCCAGCACCCACGCACTCGCCTCCACAGACTACATCCTCTTTGGGGACCTGAACTTCCACCTCGAGAACAACAACAACGCCAACTCCGCCACCATGATCGACAACCTCGCCAACCTCGGCCTCAGACAACTCGTCACCGCACCCACCCACGCAGCGGGCCACATGCTGGACACAATCTTCTCCACAGGCACCCACGTCGCCTTCGACCACACCATTGAACTCCACTGGACCGACCACTGCTGCATCCATTTCACCTTCAAGAAACCAACCACGCACCACCGCACCCAACAGCTGCCTCGCCGCCGCTGAAGCAAAGTCACTGAGGACCAGCTGATCACCACCCTTGCCCAGAATCCACCCACTGACCCCACCAACCCAGACGCCGCAGCCTGCAACCTCAGACAATGGATCGACGACTGCGCCAACACCCTCACCCCGTTTAAGAAACCCTCCAACAACCTCGCCAGCAAGCGAGCCACCTGGTTCACCGACGAGCTCACGACCTCCAAACGAGCATGCCGGAAACTGGAGAAAATATGGCTCCACGAACGCACACCGGACAACCATGCAGCCCACAAGTACGCCACCTGCAGACATCACCACCTCATCAGATTAGCCAACAGATCCTCCTTCAAAGACCGCTTGGATAACAACGCACATGACAGCAAAGAGCTCTTCAGCATCGTAAAGGAACTCTCCAACCCCAGCACCATTTTCTTCCTCCGCAAGATCGCTGACATCCACGACAGCTTCAACACCACAACCGCCCCAACTTACGCCAGACTCCACCTCCCCTGTGAACACCACCAGCGCCATCCGCCTGACCTCCTGGTCCAACGTCAATGACGACGAGACACGCAAGGTCATGAACTCCATCCACTCAGGATCTCTCCGTCAGACCCGTACCCACACCACGTATTCAACAAAGCAGATGCAGCCATCGCACCCCAACTACGGAAGGTCATCAACATCTCCTTTGAAACAGCGACATTCCCGGAAAGCTGGAAGCACGCCGAAATCAACGCCCTCCTCAAGAAGCCCAAGGCGGACCTCAAGAACTTCCGGACCATCTCCCTTCTCCCGTACCCACTGGACCACAGGCAGCCAATGAAGGCCGCTCAGATGTGATTTAATACTAGATCTCTTAGAGATGTTAAATAAGAGT
The DNA here is from genome assembly GCF_964263255.1 of Lissotriton vulgaris. Taxonomy (NCBI): domain Eukaryota; kingdom Metazoa; phylum Chordata; class Amphibia; order Caudata; family Salamandridae; genus Lissotriton; species Lissotriton vulgaris. The sequence goes on from NC_141685.1 coordinate 25,055,377, forward strand.
CTAGCCGCCGCGTTCTGGATCAATTGCAGTTTATTCACCAGGAAACCCGGGATGCCCAGAAAGAGCACATTCGCGTAATCCAAACGGGTGAGGATAAGTGCCCGAGCCACCATTTCCTTGGCCGGAAGTGGCCCACCATCACAGCCTCAACATCATCTCCTACGCCGACGACACCCAGCTCATCCTCACCCTCACCAAAGACCCACACACCGCCAAAACCAACCTCCGCGAGGGAATGAAGGCCGTCGCCGACTGGATGAGGAACAGCCGTATGAAGCTGAACTCGGCAAGACGGAGGTACTCATCCTCAGACCCACCCCCTCAGCCTGGGACGACTCCTGGTGGCCGACGACAATGGGAACCGCACCAACACTCACCGACCATGCACGCAACCTAGGATTCATCCTCGACTCCTCCCTCTCCATGGCTAAGCAGGTCAACGCCGTCTCCTCCTCTTGCTACAGCACCCTCGGCATGCTCCGCAGGACCTACAAGTGGATCCCGACCGAAACAAGAAGAACTGTGACACAGGCCCTCGTCAGCAGCCGACTGTACTATGGCAACGCACTCTATGCATCAATCCCAACCAAACACCTACGACAACTACAACGCATCCAAAACGCCTGCGCCCGACTGATCGTCAACGTCCCCCGCCGCAGCCACATCATCCCCCACCTGAGAGACCTGCACTGGCTCCCCATCGACAAGAGGATCACCTTCAAGCTCCTCACCCACGCACACAAAGCACTCCACAACGCCGGACCAGACTACCTGAACAGCAGACTCAGCTTCTACAACCCCTCCCGCCAGCCCCGCTCTGCCAGCCTCGCCCTCGCTGCTGTCCCCCGCATCCAAAGAATGACCTCCTGCGGCAGATCCTTTTCCTACCTCGCCGCCAAGACCTGGAACACCCTACCTACCCACATACGGCAAACCCAAGTACTACTCGCCTTCAAAAGACTCCTCAAGACCTGGCTCTTCGAGCAGTAGCATCAACCCCTACCCTCAGCGCCTTGAGACCCTCACGGGTAAGTAGCGCGCTCTACAAGTACTCTGATTGATTATTGCCTCTTCATTACATCCATGTGGATTCTCTAACCCTTTTCTCATACTTATTTATTTATGAGTTAATGAAGCACTGATTAGGTCTTTGGTTGGTGTTCAGTATTTCAAAGCTAGGTACATATTCACATAATGTATTGGTATGGACAGTGGAGAGGTGTGATGCAGCAGCCAGGGCAGCTGACTTCGGAGCACGGGGTTCACAGTTCTATCCCCGACTCCGGCGGCAGCTCAGCACCATGTGACTCTGGTTAATAGCTCACTTAATTTCCACGACAGCCCCCTGCGCCTTAAGACCCATAAGGGTGAGTAGTTTGTGCTTTACAAATACGGATATACATATCTTTACATTTATATTCAGAATGCTATTGTGTATCAGTAGCAGCACATTATTTCTTGTCACCCTTCTTACGGATTCTTCTATGTCTGTATATAAGACTACAATGAAGATGTGAAGAATATCCCAGGTCTTGCGTAGTAACAGCTTCCGGAGGTCACTTCTAATGGGCAAGAATGGTAGTGGACATGTGGACCCGGTCTACATTGGTCACAGAGGTGCATTTATTTTCCCTCATTCTCCTTCCCTTTGTCCAAGATTTACCCACATCGGTAGTTCGTAACTAGCAGATATCTTAGTGCTAACCTGACTACCTATCTTTTAAGCAGCTTCGTTTACACTGTAAAATGATGAACTAATATTTGTTTTTGATTTAAAGACATTTCACTGGATATGGAGCTCCATTGGCTGAGGTCTATTAAAAACTCTTCAAGTCCCACTTGTTCTGAGTGTATTTTCTTCTCTTGGACCGGATAGAACTTTAGACTGATGCTTGTCCTCTCTGGTTGAGACAGATGGTTTTCCAGCCCTGGGTTAACATCTCCAGGGCATTCTTCATATACCATTAGAGCAGCAGGAAATCTATTTGAGAAACACTGCTTTCACATTCTTTATTTTACTCTAATCCAAGTTCCTCACCACATCTTTTTCCTAGATACTTCTCTCTTGTTGGAGCTCCGAAGCAACTTTACTTCTTTAGCATCAGTCTTTTAATAGTTTTCATTTATTTGCTTATTACTGATCACCATTTTGTCTTCTACGCCCACTCTTCAATCACCAGTGGATCTAAAAACAGAGATTGTTAAAGATTGCAAACTGGAGCAAAGGAATAACATTTATTAGCTAATAAAGACATCCAGAGTCTGAGTTCATTTTGGGCGAGGGATGAGAGGGCTCTAGGCATTCTCGAGATAGAAAGCTTGAGAACACTGGAACACTAGATTGAGGAGGTCTGAAGATGGAAATTCTGATGAACAGTTTTGTGCACATCAGTAATCATCAGTAAGCTATTCAAGTGTCTGATCAAAACTTCCTCCCACTCACTGTGCGGTATACCTCTCTGCACAACTCCCCAAACCAGGCAAGCAATATCTCAAAGAACAAGCACGCACACCCTCATAAGAGTCTCCCCTTCCCAGCACCACAAACAATGTTACTTCTACCGGGCAAGCATGTGTTAACAACTCAAGAGTCGACAATAGAAAAGATAAGACAAGAATTATGGAATATCATTGCCAACCTTAAGCTGGCAGTTGAATTCACTACGGCTCAGGAAACTAGGAGACCGCATAGAACTTCAACCCCCTACAAACATGTAGTATCAAGCACACCTAGATGGATCTTTATGCCTTTGCCAAAAAACTATCCGCCTCAACAGGACAACAAACCAGATGTTAGCGGTGGACATTGATGACCTTTGCCAATCTTATATAACATACCCTCACCACACAGAAACAACTTATAAAATATACACAATAGCTATAAATACTTCTCTGGAGCAATGAATCATCATAGCTTCTACTATAAACCTCTCAAGAATAAGACAGATCATATTCATTCCAGGTAATCAAGACAGAAAAAGAGCCTAAAAAGACACTGAAGAGCTTACAGCACAACTGCAATCAGCAGCTAAATATGCCAAAGGCATAGCCAACCCCATCCTGTCACATAATCTAGACCAGGGCTGTGGAATTTAATAAAATATCTACTTGTCCAAGGGGCAGTTTGCTTTATAAGTCTACTTGTCCTGTAACAAAATCCACCTGTCCCTTTAGTGCCGTGAAGTGTGGCGACAAATTATGGCGTCAATCTCCTTATATAAGAGCTCGGATAGAGCCTCTCTGATTATGCCAGGGCTCATACCAGAGTAGTGTTTGAATACTTGCGGTCCCCTTATGTTGCCACGTTTCTGCAGATCTACATACTGGGGCTGAAGGTAGTGGTAAGCAATAGTTCCAGGGTTAGAATGCCCTTTTGAGTCTGTGCAAACCTACTAACTTGCATATTTTAAGGGTTTTCAACAACCCTTCTCTGATCTTTTCCCATACTGAGAAATGTTGGAAATTTACTCCTTACAATGGCAGACGTAAACCTTCTTCCAGAGTTGTGGAAAAAAGTGGTTGGCAGGAAACTGAACTTGCAAACACTCAGATGTTCGCATGAGCAAAGATACACATGCATATTTGCTCATGACAAAATTCAGTTCACAAGTATTTTCTAGGGGTACTATTTTTTGTCCTACTGTAAGTGCTTGGGAATTTATGAAAGCCGTATAGCTGCAATTAATGCAAAGGACATAGACTTCCTTTAATAATTGAGCCCCTATTTTGGTCTGGTGTTGACCATGACGCTTTGCGTTTATTAAAATGTTGTCTCTCTCTCTCTGTATCGGCTGGCTTCACTGTGAGTGACACCATTCTGCTTTCACAAGGAGCATATCGAGACACAGTAGTTTTGCTCAATGGCAGTAAGAGTACTCTTGCAGGAGTCCTTCAAACCCAACCATCCAGATATAGAATCATTTTTTAACCTTAATTTCTCAAAAACTACTGAATGAATTTACATTAAATCAAAGGGTTTTGTTGGATTTTGATATCTAAGAAGATGATGAACTTGAAGAATCGATCTCATTATTCCTCAGGTTTTCTAGTTTTCCTGAGTACTAGCAATCTTTTTTGGAGGAACGGAAGGCCTAACTGGGCAATCGCTTGCAAAATGTCCTCCTTTTCCACAGTACAGGCATAGAATGTTTTTATGTCTTCTTGATTTTTCTTCCTCTGATATAGGACCTCTCACGCCGCCAATTTGCATGGGCTCTGGCATATCTTTAGATTCTTTTTTGTCTGTTCTCTGTATGACATACTTTGGAACCCCTGCTCGAGATTTTTCTCCTCTTCTTTCTTGTAATCGATGATTTAATTTCACAGTGAGTTCAATGAATGAAGGACAGTCCTCAGGTGGATTAACTATCTGAGATAATATATCCTTTAACTCATCGGATAGTCCTCTGTAATACAAGGATGTTTGCTTGTCTTCAGGCCAATACGTTTCTGCCAGTAATCTATTAAAATGCGTGATATACGTGAGAAGATCTTTAGACACCTGCTTTAAATTAAGAAGGGCTTTGTCACCAGCCTGCATGTATGTATGTTTGGCAAAGAGACTTCTCAGCTTCTCTTGAAAAGTGTTATAATCATATAACAATGGATCATTAGTTTCCACAAGAGGTACTGCCCATTCGGCTGCATTCCCAGCTAAATATGAAATAACAAATGCTACCTTCGCAGCATCATCAGGGAAAGCAGCAGCTTTGCACATAAACTGGAGGTGGCATTGAGTCATGAAACTATTGAACTTAGAGCTGTCCCCTGTGAACCTTTCTGGCATTGCTAATGGGACTTGACTAGGGGTATGAACAGTAACCTGAACAGGAGGTATAGCACCGGTGTCACCAGATGGGACACTTGCAGAAGAGGTCGGAACAGAAAAATGAGCTGGTTGAATATAGTTTCTTCTTCCCTTGGGAATTGCACCCAACCCTCCAGTTGCCCCTAGCTCTTGTGATTTTAATTGGGTGACTTTGGCCTGTAATTTTATATTCTCTGCACGTAACTGAGCTACTTCATGTTGCAACTCAACTAACACTATAGATAGGTCTTCCATTGTAGGGGTTTGACTAGATAGGAGGGATGCCTGGTTGGAAGGCCTGAGGGTCTTATCAATATTCATCTTCGCTCGGGTGGAATGATTTCGTGGGCTTGGCTTTCTGTCAGGGTTCCCCCAAATGGTGAGGAGACAATTAACACAGAAGCGAAGATGAAAGTCCCCCACACTTCCAAACGGCAATGACAAGAGTGGGATATAAACACACTCAATGCCGACTGCTCCCAAAAAGTGTGTGGGGAATAATCCAAGGAGTGTGCCAACTCTCCCCCAGCTGGACGTTGTAGCTGCAGTCTTGAAGTCAGGAGAAAGCTGTAACAAATATATACATATGCGTCTAAACTTCAAATATAACCTCCAAAACTTACATACATGTGTTCAACATGAACTTAGGATAGTGAGCGTCTGATCTTGAGTGAAGAGAGATCAGGATTACTCCAGAGAGGCAATGCGCCAGGTAGGAACGGAGTGACACCTGGCTAAATAGCAACAGAAATGAAAGACGCCCGATGGCGGGGCAAGATGGCCGCTGAAGCGCTGTAGGAGTAAGTCGCACTCGGACCCCTCTCCGACCTATGTGTAAACTCAGGTCTCAGATGGCGCTATGAGAGCAGTATGCAACCCATATTCTGGAGTCAGCAAGCAGGAAACATTTATTTGAGATTATTCTACGGCGGTGGAGTAGCTGGCATCACACGCATCCTTGTGAAGGCAAAATCATTATATACCAAGTTCCTCGAGACACTTATGGCAGAGATGGCGGCTCGTGGCAAAGATAAACAGCAGCAATAACAGCCCATACCTGGTGGGGTAAACAAAGAGATACTCCAGAAAGAAGCGGGACGAACGGGTACTATCCCGAAAACGAAAGTGTCATCCGCTAGCAAACGAACAACCCCTACAGTTTCTACAATAACTAAAGCACAAATGCGCAAGCTGGAGAAAGCCAGCGAGAAAGAGAAAGGGATCGGCCAAGGCAAAGACACACGAGGCGTCAACATCACTCAAGCGGCGCGGGACATAGCAGAAAAGAAGAAAAACGATACCATTTACCGGCAGCCGTCGGTGTCAGAAGTATTCAGCGTTAAGGTCCCTCCAGAGGTGTCAGGATCTGCTACGGCAACCCCGCTAAACACGGCAATCATGCCGCCCGTCGGATCAGGCCAGAACGTCCTCGAGGACGCAAGCGGAGGCGTTGCCAAGCAACCGGGAATCACGGAGCTCACGCTTCCTGCGGAACCCCGTGCAGTGGTTCAGGCAGACGGCGCTGAACGCGAGCTGATGCAGGGGAGGCAGGACGAAGGCTGGGACACAGCAAAAGAGGTGAGAGAGGCTGATGGCGGGGCTGGGATCTCGAATACAGGACAAATGCTAGAGGCCCTCATAGAGGTGGAGGCAGAAATGCGAGAGGAACAGGCTCAAGCTCAAAGAAAAGATAATGCTACACTGGGAGAGGACACTGTGAGTCCTAGACTGCATAACAATGTGTCAGAGGTGGATTTTACAGAAGGGGCTGAGGGGGATAGGTTCTTCTCTGTCCCTGAAGAATCTGAATCAACGTTGGCAAGCAGTGATGAGGAAAGGGACTCTTCGGTCTCATGCTCGAGCTCTGGTGATAGTGGTAGCTCCAGGGGGAGAGGCACGCAAAAAAGGCGCAAAATGACATCCAGAAAGGCAGGCTCCCCCCTGAGCTCATATAAGGGTACACAAAAGAAACTTCTATGGGACTACTCCGCTACCTCCAATATGTATAAGGAAGATGGGCAAGAGCCACAAAATGATGGAGGGATATTAGATATGTTTGCCACATTAAAACAGATGCAAATGGAGGCTAGGGCTGAAAGTCGGAGGGCCAGGCATGACACTAAAAAAATCCAAGAGTCAATCAGGAAAATAAATAAAAAGTTTGAGGAAGTGGAGGAGAGAGTTATCGGAGTCGAAGAGCGAACTGGCAGATTAGAGGATGAGGTAACTGACTGGCAAGCATCTAGAGAAGAACAGACTAAGATTGTGGAGGACTTACAATGGAAGGTGGAGGACTTGGAGAATCGCCAGAGGCGCAATAATGCCAGGCTTCTCGGAATTGAGGAAGGGATGGAGGGGCAAGACCCCAGAGGCTTCGTCATCAAGTTGCTAAAGGGAGCCTTCCCGGAGGTGCCTTGGAACTGGGAACAAGAAGTGCAGAGAGCCCACAGATTCCCGCTTTTTGTAAGGAAAACGCACAAAGAGGGTTCAGGGGCTCTCCCAAGGGCCATGTTAGTATTTTTTGGCAACTTCCTGGCAAGGCAAGAACTAATGGAAAAAGCTAGGCCTGATTCTAGAAAGACGGTTGAAGGAATAACATTCTTTGCGAGACCTGACTTTTGTCATATAACAGTGGAAAGGCGATGGAGGCTCAGGCAATTGATTACTGCATTTCAGACCCAAGGGGCAGAGGCTTATCTAATGTTCCCAGCAAAGTTAAAGGTTATCTCTGCGGGTCGAACAAGAATGTTTTTTTCTGAGATAAAAGCTGGGGAATTTCTGGCAGAGTTAAAAGAGCAAGGGGGAGCCAGAAGGAAATAGGTAGAAAAATGGGGGCAGAAGGAACATAAGAAATATATAATGAAAGTATAATTGATGGATAACTTATTGAGCCTGACAGTTAAGAACATCATTAGGCAAGAGGGGAGGAGAGGGGAGCGACGCTACAACGTTCAGCGGACACGCATAGGTCAGGAGTGACCTATTTGCCTGTCGCAGGGGGGGTGGGGCAGCAGCTTGGGAGGGGGGGGGATAAAGAGGGGGAGGTGGAAGGGACGGAGACACTGGTGAAGGTTGGTGGTGTAACACAGTACAGATTTGTAAAGTATACAAGAAAGTAGAAAGAAAATGTACAGTTAAAGTCAAAATAGTAGCTAAAGAGTTGTTAAGAGCAAAACTGGAGTTATGGCAGTTAGGATAATTACGATCAATATTTGTGGTTTAAATAACGGGGAGAAAAGACAGAAGCTTTCTGCATTGTTACGTTTTTGGAGAATTGATATAATTTGCTTACAGGAAACACATGTAGCAGTTAAAGACAAATTTATTTTGGATCAAATGGGATTTGAGGTTCTTGCTTACACGGGACAAGAAGGGAGAAATAAGGGGGTGGCAGTTCTGGCTAGAAAAGGTGTCGTAAAAATTAAAAAGAAAAAGGAGGATCGTGAAGGGAGATGGGTAATGTTAGACATAGAAACTGTCGCAGGAAGATGCACACTGTCCTCACTGTATGGTTCAAATGAGGATGAACCTGAGTTATTCGAATTCATTGATAATGAATTAGCATTGTGGCCAGAGCCTGTGATTTGTTGTGGGGATTTTAACATTAATGGCTTGAACGGCCTAATAGACATACACAAAATAATAAGATTACTCCAGTTACACTGCATGAGAAAGAATACAAATTATTCGCCTATGCAGACGATGTGGCTGTTATAACACCGACACCAGAGGAATCATTGACTGAAATAGAACAGGAGGCAAGGAAATTCGGCGAGGTGTCCGGATACCTAATAAACAGAGGAAAGACACAAGTAGTACAGAACAGATACACTACGTTTGCAGACATAAGAGTAGTCCCAGATACAAGGTATTTGGGAGTTAGGGTGACTGCAGAGTTAGAGAAACTAGTGGAGATAAATATGGAACCATTGCTAGGAAAGGTTAAAAGTAACATGGAGAGGGTTAATAACTTACACTTGACTCTTATGGGCCGAATTAACTTTATTAAAATGGTTACTTTTCCAAAATTTTTATATTTGTTCAGAGCAATTCCCCTATACTTTGAAGGCATATGGTTCAATAGAATAGAATCAACAGTAAATAAATTAATTTGGGCACAGGGGAAGACACGCAGGGCATACCGTTTTTTGACATTATCACGAGAGAGGGGAGGCTGGGGAGCACCTGATTTTAAAACTTACTATTGGGCGACAGCTCTACAATACTCTAAAGGGATATTAGGTGGAAGTGCTCAACAGGATGAGAGAGTATGCCCAGCGAATGTTTATGAAGCACTCTTGGGGAAGGCGGCAGAGAATGCCTTAGTAACAACTGTGGACTACGCCTACTTCAAACACACAAGATTTAAGACTTTGAGCGCAATATATAAAGTTTGGAGGGCAATAAAGACTGGGAAGATATAACAGATATCTGAGGCTCTATATGAATAACGATCTTCCATCAGAAATTTTCAGGGATACAGTCATGAAAGAGTGGGATGAAAATGGGATTAAGAAATTAGGAGACTTATTGGATATAAGAGGAGGGTTCTTAATGTTCCAAGATATACAATATAGGTATAAAATAGCTGGGAATAGCTTCTTTAAATACTTACAAGTGAGGAGTTACTTTCACACAAAATTGGGGGGAGCAGGAGGAATGACAAGCTGTAGGATAATGGATTATCTGGGAAGTAGTTTATTGTGCTCAATTAGGCAGTTGTATGCAGAGCTACAGGTATACAAAACAGACGACAGAGAGAGAGATAGTAACAAATGGGTTACAAGTGAGAGCTCGCCCTGAAGCCCTGCAAACCTCATTAGACCTTGGCCGAACCATCTTGTGTTCAGCCACACTACAAACCCAACATTATAAAACAGTCTATTCATTATATCATACACCTGCTAGAATTGCCCAATGGGGGGGAACCACTGGAATAACTTGCCCACGCTGCAATTCAACAGGTGCTAACATCACTCATATGTTTTCACAATGCCCGCAACTGTATACTTTAAAATTGGCAATAGAGGAGTTTTTGGAAAAATCGTTGGGATTAAAAACTAAATTAACTGATGAACTGATAATATTGGGTACAAGTATAGGAGAAAATATTACGCATCCAGAATTTCTATTTATGGTTACAGCAGTGTTTAGGATAATTGTTGCAAAAGCTTGGAAGGAGAAATCAGCACCGTCGTTCCAGATCTGGATGGCAAGATTACTTTCCACATATAATTTAGAGAGAGCTATATATGACAGAAAAGGCAGAAAGGCAAGAGCCTTGGGGGATAGGATATGGCTTCCCATTGACCAATGGAAGAGCCGAAAGAGTTAAAAGTATGCTTCCTTGCCTTTGTTTTTTATTTGTGAAATCTGTATGAGCTACAATAATGTGTGATGCACTATATCCATTTTTTTTACTCTGCTATTTGTACAATTTTCTAAAAAACAAATCTGTACATGGTTAAAAAATTCTTCGTAATGGTAAAAATGTACTGGTTGTAACAGAAAAATTGTGGGGGGGGGGAAATTGAATAAAGATATTTAAAAAAAAAAAGATATTATGTCCATGACGTTTGGTGCAGTTGAGATTCCTACCTCAATATTCTGGGGGGAAACAACTTTTACAACGCAGTCATTACATCGCAACATCCTTTACAACGCATGTCACTACAACGCAGCCATTACATTGCATGTCACTACAATGCATGACACTACAATGCATGTCACTATAACACAGGCATTACATTGCATGTCATTACAACGCATACCATTACAACGCACAGTACCCTTACACTATCCAACACTTACTCTACTGTTGCACCCCCTGGAGTAAGAATAGTAATTTTTACCCCTACACTATCCAACACTTACCGTACTGTGCACCCCCCTGGAGTTAGAATAGTAATTTTTACCTCTACACTAGCCAACACTTAACCTACTGTTACAACCCCTGTAGTTAGAATAAAAAGTTTTACCCCTACACTATCCAACACTTACCTTAAATGCAATGTAATGGTATGCGTTGTAATGGTATGCATTGTAAAGGTATGATGCAATGTAATGGAATGCGTTGTAAATGTAGTTTTAAAAAATATGTTGTAATAGCATGCAATGGAAATGTATGCGCTGTAAAGGATGTTGCGATGTAAAAACAATGTTGTAAAGGAATATGTTGTAAATGTATGCGCTGTAACGTCATATATTCATTCTGGGGGTACACCCTTAGAATCACAACTGAAGTCAACAGCTAAAAGTAACACCACAACAACATCAATAGTCCAATAATTGGTGAACTCTGAAAAAAAATGTTTAAGATTAAATAGCCTAGACTAAGAAAAAAAAAAAAAAAAAAGAAATGAAAGACGCCCTCACAACCAGGGGAAGTCTTACCGGCTATGCACAAAACTCAGCGTGGTAAGAACATGAACTAGCCAGAGAGGCCACCCAGTCCTGCTCGTAAACTAAAGACGGAGCAGACCGGGAATACAAGAAACACAGATGAAAAACTCCGCCCCACTTATGGAGCTAAAGACAAAATGGAACGGAATACACACACCACGTCCGACTCATAACCTTAAGACAGAGCGGAACGGGTGTACACCAAACACGTGCACAAATGAGAAGCCCCGTCCGACCCCTAAACTGAAGACAGAGTGGTACGAGGCTCTCAAATGGACAGAATGACACGGACTTACAAAAGACACAATGGAGTGCCGTCCGACTCCTAAGCAGAAGACGGAGCGGAACGAGCACTTCACGGGACAGACAAACACAAAGACTTTACTCACGAACACGATTTAGACAATACCAGGTGGAGGTGATAGAGGAAAAATCAGGGGAAGGCGGAATACGGAAGAGCAGGATAGCGGGCAAGACACCCCGCCCCTCAAGGGAGGGTGAGGGAATCCGGGGAAAAATAGGTAGACAGCAAGATACCAAGGATCTATCCACCAAACGAATGGCCAAGGAAAAATATCAGGAACTCGAGCAGGAAGGAAACCAGGAAACAAGGCTTCGGCAGCTTCTACGAAGCACGAAGAGCGAACGCTGGTCAAAGAGGGTGTGGTCACGTCACAATCAGTAAGCCAAGCGGGGATTCCCGTGAGAGACGTCCTTTTCAGTTCCTTAGGAATCCTCTCCAAATTACAGGACAGGGCACAAGGAAACACAAGGAGCTCTATTAGGGGATATCTAAAAACATGCAATTCTGGTTAAAATGGAACACAATGCTGAACACATGCTACAGAGGGTCTGTGAATCCGACCAACCCTAAAAGTTGGTGCCTGTTTCCACAGGATGGTCACTCCTTGACCACAAGGGAGATGTCTTCCGTCTTCCAGTCGAAATGGAACGTCGAAGGTCCAGGATATGTCTTTCAAAGATTCGTCCAGGGTAATCTAAAGTCCTAGGGACACAGCTCCTATACTTATACCAAGTTAAGGTGTGGGATTACCTGGGAGGTCTGTCCTATGGGTGGACCTGGGAAGGGGGTGGTTACACCCCTTTCCCTTTGTCTAGTTTCGCGCCAGAGCGGGGCTGGAGTGCCCCAGCAACTGGTTTGAACTGGGCTATGCATGGAGCACCTAGTGTGCCCCAGGCAGTGTCTGTAAAATGCATTCTGAATGCAGCCCTCCCTGCCCCAATACACTACAGCCTGTCTGGGGAGGCACCTCCCTGGACAGGAAACCTATTGTCCAGGCCTCCCCTGCCTGAGTTTCATCCAGCAGCAGGAGGTCAGACTCGTGTCTGTGGCAGCAGCATCCATTTTGTGACGCGAAGGCTCTGTTTAAATCTAACCGGGTTTACCAGTAACTACATGTCTTCTCCCTCTAGAAGGGTGGAATGCTACCCCCTACGCCAGGACTGGCGCGGGGTGGTAGTATTCTAAAGTGTTTGACAGCTTACACAACATGTTTTGATACAGCCAAACCGAAGTTAGCATTAACCGCGAGGATTATAATGCACTTAAGAGTATATGGTATGGCTATATCATAGAACAGGTATAGGGAGATGGTTCCAAAAGCTGCAGAGGGGCTCAGCTCATGCTAGGGCACCCTCTCAAATAAAACCAAGCACTCTGCCTCCAGGATTGTTAAGGCCTGTCATAGGAGTGACTTATAGGTGCATATGTGTCTATATATAAGGTAGATATAGATATACTATATCTAAGTAAGAGGTGATTGCACCACCTTACCCAGGCTGTGTGAACAGACCTGTGGTGTCAGTTTGGATGGCCTGCCAGGGGTGGCATAATACATGCTGCAGCCCCTGGTAGGCCTTGGATGCACCTATGCCCTGGGTACCTATGGTACACTATACAGGGGCTCACAAAGGTGACCCAATACCCAATCTGGTATGTACCTAAAGTACATGGTATCAATTTAGAGAGAGAACAGCTAGGCTGTGGCCTTGATTAGCAGGGCCACGGCCAGTCTCGAGTCGAAAAACCAGAAAATCACAGCAAAAAGTGGGGGTGACCATAGGAAGCAGAACCTACTCTTCTACACAGTCCCTGTGCAGACATACAAGGCCAGGAAACAACAGCAACTGACTAGCCTAAGGGCAGAAGCTCTTTATGTACACACAGTGGAGATGGAGCATGCCCTGCAGTAGAGCAAAGGAAAAATAGAAACAAACACATAGGAAAATAAACACCTACCAAACAGAAAGTGAAGGGAGAATTGAGAGTGAAAGCACAGTGAATGGAGATCGAGGGTGAAGAATGCCTTATAAAGGAAATCTAAGTTTTAAACAAGCTGTACATAATGATATTACAACAGAGAGGTTTTAAACAGAGGGACACAAAGAACAGAGCAGATTCATTTTTAGAGACAGGACACAACACGCTTGGCAAAGGTAGCAAGTTATCCATAGTTATAGATGCCAAGTTTCAAAGGTCCTGGCGTGAATTGCTGTCCCAATTCTGTTTTTTCTTTTCATTCTAGGAGTTATGGTCTTGAAGAAAAAGGACAATGCAAGTAGAGATGTACAGTTCATCGTTGAAAAAGATTCCAAGGAATTTTTTGTCAACCATTTCTCTGTTTTGGAGGCAATGATGCCGTTACATTTTTTCTCTATTTATTTTGGGATTTTAATGTGTATTATGGTATTGTCAGCATACGTGGTAGCCACTGCTGGTGTTGTCGAGGATAGAAGTGAGTCGAGCCATTGTAGGTGGTGAATAGAGTTTGTCTGAGAGATGAACCCTCAGAAACATCACTGGTCATTGCAGTTAGTTAAATGCGATCTGAGCCACTGGAGTCAAACACATTTGAGCCCAAAAGAGGTCTAAATCTGAGAAGAGAGAATGATGTGGTTGTCAGTCAGTCAGTCAGTCAATCCACTTTATTTGATTAGTTAAAATCATAAAAGTACAGAAAGAAACCACAAACAAACAATATGACAAGTAATTTAACATCATGATTAAAATACACAGGCAATTTTCAATTCATTAAATAAAACATTATCACCGGGTCGCACCCCTTGTTCTAATAAAATAACGATGAGCTGCCTTTCAATCTTACTTATGAAGAAATCATCTTCAAATTTCTCTTGTTCTTTAGCCTCACCACCGCTACTAAAAAAGATGCAATGTTGAAAATATCCCCATGGTTACACATAGACTGTAAAAAAACAAGAGCTGGTCTAACCTGAGTGAAACCCTTTCCTCTCAGAATAGGAACCAGAAATCTCATACGAATATTGGAATAATAGTCACAGAACATCATAAAATGTAAGGTGTCCTGGGTTGAGAAATTTTCACATTGGCAGGGTTCAGCGTCAACAGGGTTACACCATTCCCGATAATCCCCCAATGTGAGATGAATCAAGTTAAAACGGAGCCTAGTTAGGAGCCAACGATGGTAAGGATTGTTAACAATTGATAAACAAGGTTCGATGTTAATTGATGTTTTTAACAGGTAATAGGGCCTAACTAGAGGTTTACATAGCTCCTGCTCTTCTGGCCCCATCATCAAAACTTTATTAAAATTCAGTTTTACCCACAACACATCCTCCTTCCTGATCTTATCAGGTTCCTCATAAAGTTCTGGCCGTCCTATTTTAAACAACATACATTTGACATAAAACAGCCATTTGATTTTTAAGGTCTTATCTCATTTAACACAGTCCTGTAAAATCATATGGTTCAGGGTTAAGTCAGGGTTCAGCCAAGTTTTGAGCCAGCAAAGCAACGGTGCTGTATTCAAAATATCCGTGACATAGCCTAGCCCTAACTCCTGGTGAATAGCATATGTTGGGGTAGATTGTGGTACAGACAGAAGACTCCAAAGGAATTTATTTTCAGCTATCTGTATCCCAGCCTGATCTTTATAGCCCCAGATGGAGGATCCATAGGCCGCAATGGCCAAGCGCTTTATAAACTTTTAGAATAGCCTCTATCGGCCTGGCCCCCAAACGCTGTGCAAACCCTACAAGCGACGAGAAAGCTTGTATAACTGCATTCTTTTTAACTTTTTGTTGCGGGACCCAGGATGACCTATTGTCAAATAGCACTCCCAAGTAAGTGAAAGAGGACACAGGGGAAACTTCCACTCCATTACAATAACACGTTTTTCTAGCTCTGTGGCCTTCTGTCATGGTGTGTGACTTTCCGTTATTCACGATTAAGTCCAGTAAGTGCAAAAACGTCCCGAAAGCATGTAGGAGCCGCTGAAGGCCCACCGCAGTTTGGGCTAAAAGTACAGAGTCATCCGCGTATAGGAGCACAGGGATAAAACAGTCTCCCACACGCGGAATATCCAAAGCCGCCTCCACAACCATTTTGTCCAGATCACTAATATAAAGGGTAAAAAGTAGGGGCGCTAAAAAACATCCCTGTCGGACGCCCCTGCCAGAGTTAAAAGACCTGGTGCAATCACCAGCCTGGGTTATCCTGACCGAAGCTGTAAGATCTTGATGAAGGTTAGCTTAAAAAAAAACTAGACAGGGGCCAAGACCCTTTCCAATAAAATATTCCAGAGCTTTGACCTGTTGACCAAGTCAAACGCGCTGGACAAATCCATTAGAGCCATCTTCAGGCAGCCCTCCTTGGCCATAGTGTATTTGCCTATTAATAAATGCAAATGTAAGCACTGGTCCATGGTGCTCCTCCCACATCTAAAACCATATTGCATATTAGACAAGATCCCCCTCTCATGTATCCACTCTGTGATTTGTTAAAACTACCTTTCCTAGAATTTTCACAGAGGAATCAATAAGAGATATCGGCCTATAACACCGAGGATCCCCTTGCTGCCCCTTTTTGAAGATGGGGATAATTGATTTTGACCAGGAGGCCGGGATACCAGCTGTGCCCACAGCACTAAAGACGTTAGCAAGAATTTTAGCCCAGAAATGAGGGTTGCTTTTATAGAGGTCTGCCGGTACACCATCTGGTCCCGGCGCTTTATTACTAGCAGTGTCTCTTATGGCTTTCTCAATTTCCCCCTCATTAAACTCAAGCGTGGTACTATCTTGATGAAATGAGGACCAGGGAATACATTCAGAGGTCCCCCTCGCCTCATAAATCGCTTCAAAGTGAGAAAGCCATTGCGCTTCTGTAATATTACACTCCTGTTCCTCATCATCCCCCCCACCAAAAAAGGGGGTGTTTATAATAGTCCAGAACCTGGAACTATCCCTTAACACCTACACGGACAACAGTGAATTCCACACCTCATCCTTGATTTCTTTTTTCCGACTGTGCAGTACTAGCTTATACTACTTCCTCCTCGCGGCTATCAAATCCCTATCCCGAGGTTGTTTTTTCAAGGCTAACATTAGAGAGCGTTTTTCGTCAAACCACTTAGGGCCACACTTGGATCTCATTTGAGATTTTATACTTAAATCACGGCCTATCTGAGTGCAAATTCCCTCAAAAGCTCCAAGTACCTCATTCTTGGTGCTTAAAGGGTCAGTGCAAATAGCGATACTATCGGTGCATTTCTCACATAGGCCCTTTAAAAAGATATCTGGAGTTACATTGACCCATCTAAGCCTCCTCCCCTGGTCACAGGGTAGCACCTTATTTGGAACCCAGTTCCTGTCACCTTTGCTCAGGAGAATAATAATAATAATAATAATAATAGGGAAGCTTGTAAAGCGCATGGTTACGCTAAAAGCATGTCCCCGCGCTAAAAACTGAAAATACCTCCAAGCAGAAGTAAGGAGAGAGCTCTATTTTCTTGCAAACAGGTACGTTTTTAAGTGCCACAGGTAATGTCTAGGATAAGGATAACCGGATTATGATCGCTCAAAGGAGACTCCTGAGCATTATAGTAAATAACCTTATTCAGTAACGAGGGGGACATAAAAATATAATCTATAATAGTATTACTAGCCTTGGCTTTAAATGTGGGGCACCGATCTTGAGGGTTGACAAAACTAGCTTCAAAAAGATCAACATCAGTTAAAAGGGACTCAAGACACTCGCCCCGTGTAGTGTGCTCAAAATGTGGGATCTTGGCAAAATAAAACCATGCGGATCATCTAATGAACAATGTAAATCACACAAATGTGTGTTAAAATCACCCATTAATAAAACATAAAAGGAAGTGGATGGCTTTAACTTATAATCAGTAATAAAAAGATACAAAGTACTTAAGTGTTGATTTACATAGTCGGACTCCCCCGAGTTGTCAATATTCACTAACAAGAGCTTTGGGAAATTTTGCTTACTAAGCCCCAGTATCAGGAAGAGTCTAGCTCTAACCTTTTTACAGAGCCTGGTAAGTCCAAAGAAAAGAGTAGCAAGAAACCACCTTGTGCCCTACCGCTGAAGCTGGACATGCAAGAAGAAAGCATGAACTAAAGCCGTCCAACCATAAGTTATCCCCCCTATACCAGGTCTCCTGGAGGGCAATTATATCATAAGTTTATATAAAGGATAGCCAATTATGGTCGTCTCTCTTGGATCGTAAACCCGCAATATTCCAGCTTAATATTCTGCATTCGTGGGTGTAATCACCAACTTGTTCAACTCTACACTGGTTGACAGAACATGGGACAAAAAAGCGGGCGACACTGCCAATATTAGTACCCTTCAGATATAATGGGATGTGGTTGTCTGTATATAAAGCTGCAAACAGGACTAGGAGGATCAATATGCAGCTTTTACTGTGGTCCCTGGCAGAGAGGGATGCTTACCAGAGGTTCAATAGGATAGTTTTAATACTTTTTTGGTGCCTGATGACTGGCTAGAAGTCACTAAGACACTTCCAGGATTTAGTAATACTGATGCAAGCCAGAAATCAGTCTATAATTGGCAAGGACATTTAGGTCACTGGCAGGTGTCTTTACAAGAGGTGTTATTATAATAGCATGTATGTCTGGGATGTTTCCTATCAAGAGAGATGTTTAGGTCTCGCCTGTCGATGCGCATGCGCATCGAGCAAGGCGAGAGTATTGGCACTTATCCGCACTTTATCCACACTGCAAGGAATCGTGGCGATTCCTTGCAGTGCACGAGAAATTTAAGCTCAATGCGCATGCGCATTGAGCTTAAATGCGCGTGCCACATGCCCCCAGCCGCCTGCCTTGCCTACTCTCTCTCACAGCCTCCCCCAGCTCCGCCCCCTCACTACTTGATTGCACGGCCGCTAGGCCGTGCCTCCCCTACTCTCCTCCCCCCTCCTCCTCTCCTCCCCTGCCTGCCTGCCGCTAGGCCGTGCCTCCCCTACTCTCCTCCCCCCTCCTCCTCCTACTCTCCTCCCCTGCCTGCCTGCCGTGTCGCACCTCTCCCCTCTCCGCCCCCTCCCCTGCCCCTTCCCCCGGCAGACAATATTCTCCGGATCCTGCCTTCACTCTCGATCGTCCTCTGGCTCCCGATCTTCTCCTCAACTCTCCGCCTCCCGATCTTTTCCTAGCTCCTGATCTTCTCCTGCCGGGGTTCCGATTTCCCTTGCACCCCCGATCGTCCCCTGATTTCCTCTTGTCTCTGCCCTCGCCGGATCCTCGGTTTCCTACTTCCTGGCTCCCTTTTCCCGGCTTCCTGGTTGCGCCTCACCGAACCCGGGGCATCTCCCGGGCGTTGCACCCTCCGGTCGGCGGAGCCTGAAAGTGAAACCACGCGGGCTCTTCCTCCTGACGCTGCTTTCGGTTCTGAAGGAACACGTGTGCAGACTACAGATGAAAGCCATCTGCCCCGCGCCCCCTCCCCCTAGCACCCCCAGCCCGAGGCAGCTTCCCCTGCACAGACCTGCTCTCGGAGGTTCAATTATCGATCCTGTTTCCGGTGCCTTTGTGTGTCTCCGAAAGTGGGAATTGTACTGAACGTGAGAAAAACACACACCAGATTGCGGCAGCGGAAGCACTTTTAAACGGTCGTTACCACCGGGCAGATAGGACTGCTAAAGTTTTGCAAGCTTCTCGCTATACTTTGCTACAAAGGCATTGGAAAGAACATTTGAATGTCGTTGTTGTTTTTGGTGGTTTTGTCTTAATCAGAAAAATCTTTATTTTGGCGCTGACATGATCAACCAGTGACAACTCCAAGTTTTATGGAGTCAATTAGTACTATTTTTGTGCCACCATTCATCACTTTTTTAAATAATTGCTTTGGTAATTGAAGTATAAATCTGTGTTCTGTGTGTTCGGAATTGATGGTCTTTAGAATGCAAATGGGTCTGCTGGAACCCTAACAACCCCAGGACAGCGTCCCCGCGGGGCGTATTTAAGTTCGGGTTCACACTGCTCTGTTTACTCTTGCTTTGGCAGCTCACCGCGGCGCCCTGCTGCCAGCCTTTCTCTGCGCTCTGAAAACAGGCACGTTGCTGACATGGCGGTCATCAATCGCCCTCCGTGGGGCAGGCTCCGCCCACAGCACTGCTCACAGACAGGAGGCGCTGGGGTCTGCGCCGACTGTGATAAAACACCCATGCCCATAAAACTCGGCTCTTTCTTCAAGGCCTAGTTGCAGAAAACAAAGGAACATGCAAAAAGAAACTTTTATCGTTAACTTCTTCAAATTATAGTAAGATTTCAATAACCCCATCATGTATTCGTCGCAGTGTGCCTCACATTTAGGACAAATACATGCATATATATTTCAAGGGGCCGCAATCGCAACCCCTCAACCCCTCACCCTCAACCCCTCACCCACCCTCAACCCCTCCCCCTCAACCCCTCACCCTCACTCACCCTCAACCCCTCACCCTCACTCACCCTCAACCCCTCACTCACCCTCAACCCCTCACCCTCAACCCCTCACCCTCAACCCCTCACCCTCAACCACTCACCCTCAACCCCTCACTCACCCTCACTCACCCTCCCTCACTCACCCTCCCTCACTCACCCTCCCTCACTCACCCTCACTCACTCACCCTCACTCACTCACCCTCACTCACTCACCCTCACTCACCCTCACTCACCCTCAACCCCTCACTCACCCTCACTCATCCTCACTCACCCTCAACCCCTCACCCTCACCCTCACCCACCCTCAACCCCTCACCCTAACTCACCCTCACCCTCACTCACCCTCACTCTCACTCACCCTCACTCACCCTCAACCCCTCACTCACCCTCAACCCCTCACTCACCCTCACTCACCCTCACTCACCCTCACCCACCCTCACCCTCACTCACCCTCAACCCCTCACCCTCACACAGTGCAATAGGTCTCGGAGCATTTGAGTTAGAGCTTTTAGAATTGTTTATGGCTTTTTTTATTTGTAATTCTTTAGCATTGGCTACAGGAAACAAAAATGCTAAAGATTTACAAAAAAAACCCATAAACAATTCTAAAAGCACTAACTCTAATGCTGCGAGACCTATTGCATTTCCTCACTCACCCTCAACCCCTCACCCTCACTCACCCTCACCCTCACTTACCCTCAACCCTTCACCCTCAACCCCTCACTCACCCTCAACCCCTCAGCATCACCCTCACTCACCCTCAACCCCTCACCTACCCTCACCCTCAACCCCTCACCTACCCTCACCCTCAACCCCTCACCCTCACCCACCCTCAACCCCTCACCCTAACTCACCCTCACTCACCCTCAACCCCTCACTCACCCTCACTCACTCACCCTCACTCACCCTCACCCTCACTCACCCTCACTCACCCTCACTCACACAGTGCAATAGGTCTCGGAGCATTTGAGTTAGAGCTTTTAGATTTGTTTATGGCTTTTTTTATTTGTAATTCTTTAGCATTGGCTACAGGAAACAAAAATGCTAAAGATTTACAAAAAAACCCATAAACAATTCTAAAAGCACTAACTCTAATGCTGCGAGACCTATTGCATTTCCAATGCTTGTTTTACAAATATGGTGATTGTCACGGAGGCATATTGGTCAGGTTAAATGGTTTTGGCACTGCAGGCTTTTGAACAGGTGGTAATAGGTTTTAGTTTGTTGATGATTTTATTTACAAATGTTTTCAACTAGTGTGGCAAAGGAATCCCAGAAGGGGCTTCGGTCTGCAAAGACAATGATCTCATTCTGGCGGATATGGGACATTTATATTAGCGAGCATATTAATGATCTTGCTATTGGAAAACTTCACGTCAAATATGTAAAACCAGGATCTGAGGTATATTTCTTTCCCCAAACGTCCATCAGAACATGGGTGGAGCCTAGATCCAGCAGAGACTGAAGAGCCTTAGGTGTAAGACCTTTATACTTTCTAGGGCCCGTGTCTATCGAATCCACATTCAAATTGATATTGAAATCCCCACACATGATAAGTGGAGTGGCCACAATGATAACTCAGAGTTTAACCACACAAACACCGCTGGGTCATCTAAGACTGACCCATATACTGAACATAGTGTAAAACCCTCTTTGGGGAACTGACACTGAGCGATGACCCAGAGCCCTTTTTTGTCTACCCAAACCCTTGGGAACATGCTTCCGCCTTTTCTTGCCATAATTGCAACCCCCGTTTACGTGCTCCTTGTGAAGTACTACCGACCACTTGGTACCCTAAACACTCCAACAGTGTCTTCCTAGGCCCCTCAATGTGTGTCTCTTTCACACATGATGCCTTTCTTGAGATAAAGCATATCAAGGGCTACCCTGCGCCTTTTCATGGGATCATTTAACCCATAAATGTTAATAGTTGCAATCTGCAAATAAATTCATAATTTGTGAAAAGCTAATTGCCACCCCCCTTCTGCATGACTGTCCCTGTCTACTTTGATGACCTCCCCTGCCCCTACCCTACCCCACCCCTCCCCCAACCCACCCTAAGGCACTCACCCCCTGACCACCTCCACCACAAACGAGCAAATAGGTCAGATCTGACCCCGTTAATGCTACCCACTCCACCTTCCCCGAAGTGCCCCCAGGCTCCAACGCTCATGTAAAAACCAGGGCAGAAAAAAAGACAAACGAAGGAAAAGAAAAATTCGGTGGTAAAGATAATATAAGTAAGAAGAAGAAAAAAAAAAGAGCCCCCTTCTTAAAGTCCATAGACTGCCGGCTGCAGAAATCCTTACAGAGTTAATATTATGGGAAAAGTTTCATTCTAATCCTAGCACTCTGGACCCTCTTTTGATCTCCTTCAGATACCCCTGAGCCTTCATTTCAGACGTACAAATCTGCGTCCTCCCATTAGAGAGGACTTTAAGACAGGCTGGATTTAATAGATATGCTTCACTACCTAGTCCCTGAAAGGATGAAATCAGCTGGCGTAGTCACCATCGCCTACCACAGTAGTGTGGCAAAAGTCTGGGTTGACAAAGAACGTATGCACCTCATTGGTGTGCTTGCCTTCTGCTTATTGAATATGGCTTACCGGAGTAGGAAGTTATCAAAGAAAAATAAAACTGCCAGAGGCCATTCAGGTTGTTCTGCCACTTGGTTTTTTCTTGGCGTCATCATAAAACAATGAGCTTGCTGCACTTCAGCGTCCCAGTTCCACTGAGGTAAGTCAGGAAAAACTCTCTTTAGAAGTCTCACCATAATACATCTATCACTCCCCTCAACGTTTTCTGCTAGACCCAGAAACCTTAGATTGCTTCAGTGCTCTCGGTTCTCGTATTCCTCAAGTTCCCACATTACATCCGTCAAGTGTGACTAATGTGCCTTCTTATGCTTTTAGAGTTTCCTGCCTTTCCCCTCTGTTACTCTGGCCCCTTCCTCCACAAAGGTCACCCTCTCCTTCATTTCTGAGCAAGTTTTACTGGTTTTCCAAATTGACCCTTGCAATTTTTTGGGCCTAGTGGGCCCAATGATTTTCCAAACGGACCTCCCCTTGCATTTGCTTTAAGGCGGAGTAAATATGTCCAATAGAGGGAGGACTTTTGGATCAGGGAAGTTGCCAGAGCCGACTTGTGTTAAGCTTTTTCCTCGCCCGTCCTCACTGTAAACCTGATGGGTAGTAGAATAGTCCCATCTTAGTTTGCCGGCAGTGCTGGTATCCGTGTCTTGGCCGGTTCAGCTTGTTCTGGTCTTCTTTCTCCATTTTTGGGTTTTTGTCGGGGACTACCCCCAGGACTGACTGATTAGCATCAGTCCATAATTATTCAGCTCCACATAAAGTTTAGGCAAGGCTAGACTATTTTTTTTTATTTCCCTAAATCTTTTGCAGGGTAGCCGAATGGAGAAATATCCCATGGTCATGTCAGACCATAACCCGTTGGTCCCTCATCTAGATAAGTTAGGTCAGTCGTGGGGTTGGTCTTTTGAACGGGCTATTTCAGTTTTTATGTAAAAAAACATGGGTAGTGCTCCCGATGCCTTCAAGGATGGGGTTCGAGGCGAGACTGACTGGTACAGCTGGGCCCGTCAAAACAGAGAGACTCCTCTGGGTGACCTCTATAAAAGGCTGTCACTCACAGAAGCTATGTTGAGGGAAAGAGTGGCCTTGGGTATGGAGATTCAGACGGCACAGCTGAAAGTGGCTGTGGCTAAAGCAGCAAAAGTGAGTCCTTGGACAAAGCAGGCCGCAGACAAATTTCTGGCACAGAAATATAAATCTTACAAATATAGTGAGGGGTGGGTCATCTCTTGGCGGTGTGGACTAGGCAGCAAATAACCCAGTCCCATATTCAGGAAGTTCAAGATCCTGTGTCAGGAATAGTCTCGGATCCAGAAGGAATAAAGGCTGCCTTTTAGAGATTTTACCAAAGGTATATACCGAGGATGTGGGAGGGGAGTCTGAGGACTTGATAAGATATCTGAACTCTGTGGTGATGGGGAATATAGGAGAGGAAGACTAGGAATATTTAGGTCAACCAATCACTGTGGAAGAAATCGAGTTAGCAACCTCCACCCTTGCAGCTGGGAAGGCAGCTGGAACGGAACTCATTCCGGGAGAGTTCTAGAAGATTTTGTCCCCCTGCCTAAATAAGTACCTGCGGGAACTTTTGCTGATAGTACAGGGAGGGGAGGCGTCACATGGGTCTTGGGCCTTAATAAATATTGTGGTATTCCCAAAATAAGGGAAGTCTCCATTAGAACTAGGCTCATACCAGTCGATTACCCTAATGAACAGTGACTCGAAAATCTACTCCAAGATCTTGGCTACAAGGCTGTCTGGAACAATTAGCAAAATCGTGTCTGCTTGGCAACACAGCTTTGATCCGGATCGAGGAACAACTGACCACGTCAGGCGGGTAATTACACTTTGACGCAGCGGCAGTGAAGGGAGACTCTATGGCGTCAATACACTTGGATGTTGAAAAAGCATTTGACAGGGTCTCCTGGCACTGTCTCTGATCGAGCAGATTGGTTTAGGGGCCAGGTTTTAAATTGCCTTGAAAGCATTGTATCAGCAGCTCAAAGCTAGGATTTCCATTATGGAAGGCCAGTCGGGACTTATAAAAAAACAGTGAGGTACTAGACAGGATGTTCCTGCTCAACCTTGTTATTTGCCTTGTATATTGATCCATTGATACGGAGGATAGTAAAAAAAAATTATTTTGCCTATTAGATATATTGGGAAAGAAAAATACTGGTCGATGACTTGGCAGTAGTTACTACAGATCCCAGGGAATCATTAAGAGAAATAAATGAAGAGGCTGAGCAGTTCGGCAGATTTTCTGGATATCCATTAAATCAGGACAAGAGCCAAATTGTTAAATAAACTGAAGTGGAATGGGAGGATTGGGGTCTGGTAGAGGGGGCTACCTATTTGGGGGTAAAAATCATACTTGAAGTAGATAAAATTATACAGACAAATTTGGATCGATTAATAAAAAGTACAAGGGTAGAAACTGGCAGAATAAACAACTTATAAATGCCATTAATAGGTAGAATCAATTTGATCAAGATGATTTTGTTTGCCTAAAATAATCTACTTTTTTAGGCCCATCCCTCTTGAAGTAGGGAACCAATGGTTTAAGGTTATTGATAGAACGATCTCTCGATGTTTGTGGGCTTATACTAGGCCTATAAGGGTGCTGAAATATGTGACCTTCCTGAGAGAGCGCAGGGGGTTAGCGATACCTAATATAACAATCTACTACTGGGCCAATGCCCTGCAACAGATGTCTTTTTTTGTTGGGGATAAAATGAGAGGCTTATCAAAGTCCTAATCCCGTACAAGCTTCTGATATGGGATGCGGCATGGGGTGTACTTTGGAGGCAGCTTTAGTATGGATACTGTAAAAGAGTTCGTTTTAAGACCCTCAATTGTTTGTTCAAAATATGGGCCGCGGTCCGGAAGAAAGTAGGGCTGGGTTGGCTGAACATTTACACTGCATTACACAAAAACTTTAATATCCCGGTAATTTCTGGGGACTCTTATAGGAATTGTTTGAGAACCTACGGCACAGGTTTAATCTAGGGCATCACAAGCTTTTTAAAATATCTTCAGCTATGTGATTTTTTTACTGAAAAAAGCAGAGGGGCAAAGGTATTTCTAAGGTTGAATTGGTGGATAGAGTCGATTAGCAAACCCCCCTCATTGGGAAGCTTTATCAGTTGCCAGATGATATAGAAAAGCTGATAAAGTTGTGGGAAGAGAAGGTTCAAGCAGGAACAGACGTCCTCTCAAGAGTCCAGAAATCTGGCACAGACAATCTTAAGTTTTACCTTTCTCAAGTACAGCATTTTAAAACAGATTGCAAGTTGCACTACACTCTGGGGAAAATACCTAAATGGGGTGGAACCAGAAACGAGCATTGTACCTGGTGCCATTCATACGGGACGCGTTTGATACGCTGTTTGCAACCTGCCCAGCCTAAGGTGGCCTGATTGGGGACATTACTGAGTTCCTGGAGGGAAGACTCGGACCAAGTATAGTACAGAGCCCAAAACTTATATTACCTAGGATTAGTAAAGAATCAATCAATAGCCAGGCACAGGCATTTGTGTTTATTGAAATGATGGATTTTCGGCTAAGCTTGGCTACGGCATGGCAAGGCCTCTCTGCACCATCGATCCAACAATGGCTTGCTCGCCTAATGGCTATTTCCAATCCAATCCAATCCAATCCAAAAATCTTTATTTCGGCCTTTTAGACCATAAAAGAAACATTCAAATACATACAACAGTATTAAAATCATCATTGGAATGTACACAAATACAAATAACGACACTTCTTATCCGTTTAAAATCGAATAGATAAAATACATAAAAAGGGAACAACACAATTCATATCATGAGAGTAAAATAGACAATATGGTAAAAGGCATTTACAACGGAAGCCATAAATTGCAGTGAGGCAGTGGCAGAACATTCATTCTATGTTGGTTTATCCTTAATCAACTTGGACCTCATACGCCACATGGCAAGAAGAAATTTTGAAACTGCAAATACAATATGGGGGGAAGAGTCAGATTTCAATATTCTATAGGATGTCAGACAATTCCTTATGGCCATGTTCCTGCATAGGGGCACCAACCAATATTTCCTTGGGGATTTATAGGTGGGGCAAAAAAACAGAACATGGATTTCGTCCTCATCGCACATATTGCAGCCAGGGCATAGTTTATCCCCCCCATTGGTCCATTTACTAGTAAAGGATTTAATTGGCAGGGAGCCAAACCGCCACTGTATAAACAGCTTCCTTGCCATGGTCGGATATATAAAATCCAGAAAAGTTTCAAACTTATAAGAATTTTTGGATTGAGTAAAACAGTGAGTTAGGGTGCCGGTGCTAAGTGCAGTCATGTGGGATGTAAGATTTTGTTCCTTGTATACTTCCACTAGTCTTTTCCGGGGGACCTTGCTACAACCTATTTCTGGAGTCACCCAGAGCTCGCTAAAACCAAGCCTGAACAATTCTTTTTTAACAAAGGCTAACCAGGGGATCTTGTCATTGTGGTTTAGGTTCATAACATGCACAAGATCTTGCCTATAGTGACTAAGCTCCTTTGTTGACCAGAATCTACGCCAGAATCTAATGGGTTTGGATTTTAGATCCTCTCTAATGGAAGGTAAACCCAGATCCAGACGTAAGGGAAGCAGGGGAGTTGCAGTTGGGAGGGCCAGGAGACGCCTCATAAAGTTATTTTCAGCACTGACCAACTCAGTTGCCGCTTGGTGCCCCCATAGCTCGCTGCCATAAAGTGCGGCAGGTTTCACTTGCACTTTATACATCTCAACTGCAGGAGCTATAGATTTATATGTTGAGGTGTTAGTAACCTTTAGAATAGCCCCAGACAGTTGGGAAAGCCTTATTCGCGAGCTTGCAATCTGTGGGCCCCATGAGAGGTTCTCTTGAAGGGTTACACCCAAATACTGAAATGTTTTGACCCTCTCTAGGACCGTGGAATTTAGGGTTGGGTTAGGTCTAGTTGTAGAGGAGGGGTTAAAAATCATGTATTTGGTCTTCCCTGCGTTTATCTCAAGGCCATACTGCCTACAGAAAAGATCGAAGCCATCAAGGATTCTCTGCATTCCCATGGGTGATTTGGAAAGCAGGAGGGTGTCATCAGCAAACATAATCGCTGGCACCCTCCTGCCTGCCAAGACTGGGGCGTCATTATCCTCAACATTAGCTAAGTGTGAGATGACGCTGTTCACATATAAACAGAAAAGAGTTGGGGCAAGGACGCAGCCCTGCCTGACCCCCCGGGAAACAGGAAACCTATTTGTCAGTGCTCCGCCCCGTCCACAACGTACCTGAGCGAAGTTGCCCTGGTGGAGTCTAATTAAAGCCTGGAGTAGATTAGTGGGCACTCCCATCTCCTTCAGGACCTCCCAGAGCTTTCCTCGCAGTACCAGATCGAACGCTGACTTCAGGTCCACAAACACCATGTACAATCTCCCGCCCTCGATGGTCACCGTTTTCCAAAAGAGGAGAACTAGGCGGAAGATTTGGTCCATGGTGGACGTATTTTTCCTGAAGCCAGCCTGGAAAGGACTTAAGATTTCATTTTCCTCCATCCAGTCCATCAGAGGGTCCAGTAGGAGTCGCGAATAGATCTTCTGGGGGACATCTATCAGGCTGATCGGCCTGTAGTTGGATGGGAGCAGAGGACAGCCCTTCTTGAAGATGGGGACTATCTCTGCCCCCAGCCAAGTACAGGGGATCGCCATTCCACGTGCAAGTGAATTGAAAAGGATGTGAAGGTAAGGCGCCCAGATCTCTGGATGGGACCTAAAAAGGTCACCAGGTAATTTATCAAGGCCAGGGGCCTTACCCATCGCTAAGCCATCAATTGCGCTGGCCACTTCCCCTAGTGTAAACTCCAAAGTATCACCAGGAAGGGAGAGGAGTGTTGCAACAGTGACATCAGTATTCTCAAGGACATCTGCATAGAGTTTCCCGAAGTGATCTTCCCATATTTGTGCTGCTATAGTGGGTTCTACTGCGGCTTTGGGTTCCCCTGAGCCAGTAGTAACCAAGGACCAAAATCTTCTTGAGTCCTTGGCTATTAGAGCTGCTGAAAGGTCCTGCCATCTGTCCCAGTCCCAGTCTGACCTCACACGAGCCATTGTGTCTTTGTACTGTCGCCGCAAAACGGACACCCTGGTCCGGGGTTCACCCTCTTTGATTGTAGTGATAGTGTCAGCTTTGGCCTTTCTGCACTCAGAGTTATACCAAGTAGATGTTCTAGTCTTGTGCTTGGGCTTAGGCACCTCTGGGTAGAGGACCTCTCCCAATGCACCCACTAAATCTTCGTGAATAGAAGGTAGGGTTTCCTGCAAGACCTGGGTACTGGATAGACTAATTAGTTCTTCCAAGGCCTCAAATTTGGGCAGCACCAGATTATAAATTTTCCCAATGTTATCTTCCGATTTGGAGAAATTCTGCCATCTCACCCTACGCCTATTTGAAGTTAGTACCAGATTTCCCCGTTCATCTCTTTCCTCTGGGCTAGAGGGTCCTACAGGTTCGGGAAGATAGGCCAAGAAGAGTAGGAGAGCATTATGGTCACTATCAGTGCGGGGGATTATATAAAAGTCCTCCACCTTAGGCCAAAGGCTGGTATCAACAAAAATGTAATCCAGTCGTGACTCATGATTAGGTCTATTGGATGTGCACTTGGAGGGGGTGTCTGAGGGAGTGCGTCCATTACAGGCTCTTAACGCAAAATTAAGAGTTAAAGACATAATTTGGACCGCAAGTGGAGACCAGGATCTAGGATGGGGCGAGTGACACACTGGTATGCCCCAGAAATCGTCTTCTGCAGTAAGGGCCCCTTCCCTCAAGCCCTCAAGGGGCTCGAAGTGGCAGTTAAAATCACCGCCCATTACCACCTTGAAGTCTGTCGGCAACTGGCCCAGAAAGGACACAAGGTCTTCTAGTGTGGTGGACTCTGCCGTTGGTCCTACTGGGCGGGAATAAACATTTATTATTGCTAACTTTGGAGCCCCCTTCCAGTTTAATAGAACACACTGGATGTCTTGAGAAGACGTAGCTATAGATTCCGCTTTGCAGCCAATATGAGATGCTATCCACACCGCCAAACCACCCGAGGGCCTCCCCTTGCCATTCCAGGTGGCATGGATTTCAAATATGGCATAGCCAGTTTTAAGAACCGGCTCCCTCGCCCATGTCTCTTGAAAGAGGCAGATATCACTATTTGTTATGAGGGAATCCCATTCTTCCGTGTGTATTTTGTTGAAAATACCTGCAACATTCCAAGATAGTACCCTCAGGGCTCTAGAGGGAGTGTGCAGGATTAGTCCATGCCCCCCTGAGGTGTTTCTACCACTACAAACTTTTGAGATAGGAACCCCTTGTGAAGAGGGTGGACTAAAGTTAGATGTGACTGGAAGGGTTGGGATCGTACCATAAGGGTCTGCTGACAGCTGGCGAGGGGAGTTGGCACCGGGAGCGTGAGAATTTTCATTCGGTCCATTTAACGCTCTCTCTACAGCAGAATAACCAGGAAAAGACCCCAGGCGTCAATCACAAGAGTCCGAGCCAGAGAAAACTTCAAATCTGTTATTAACTTCCAAAGGTGTAAAAGGAAGCAAATGGTCCATCCCCCCTGAATGAGAAAAATGGTCCGTACTCCTATAATTAGTGCCATAGCCCCTTTGTGGGACATGTTCCCACCCATGAACATTCTTTGGAATCATGGAACCTGGGTGTGAGGGGAGGTAATGGTTAGTTTGTTTAGGACCATTAATCCCTGTCGGGGGCATGGGGGGCCATGGACATGACAGGGGAGCTACTAGGGCTCTAGGGTAAAAATAGGTGAGATCACACGGCATAATTGATTTGCCTAAGTTCCCCGGCATCCAGCTCAGAATATGCCTAACAGCTTCTGGGTCCCTGAAGTTAATCACAATCAAGTCGCCCTCTATATCTTTCTCCCGTCCCCCTAACCAGGAGAGTCGGCGCACATGCACTATGTCTGCATTAACATTCACCGGGAGTGGTCTATTTTTAGACAACCAGTACATGGTTTTATTTTTAAGTTGCTCTGGGCCTTCTCGCTTATCAGGGTCCAGGGTGGGCACACCCGTGAGCACCACTACATAAGGTAGTGATTCTGGAGGAAGTTCAACCTGGGGGATCCTGCGTTTAGGTGCGTTGCTAGAGGGTGCCCTCTCTCCCGCCGGGTGGCTTGATCTTGTGGCTGTACTATTTCCACCCTTCGAGTGGGTACCGTTCTTGTTAGTGGCAGCTGTAGAAGGGGTTGCGGAGGTTATAGTGCCTAGGGGAGTATGGGACACTGTTTTAGTGGGAGGATTGGGCATGGGGAATGAGGCTGTTGTAGTGATGGTAGAAGTTGTGTGGGCCACCTTGGCTAGATTGTTAGATGTTGGATGGGGCAACTTAGAAGTAGAAGGTTTTGAGCTGTTAAGTGAACTGACTGCAGTCAGAGCTATACTAGGTATTGTAGGGGCCTTCTGATTGGCCGGTCTATTTAGAATAGCCTGTTCCAAGTTCCCTAGCCGTTGTTCTATGGCCAATAATCTATCTACAATAGGGGAAGTGAGCGTCCTGAGCATTTGCCCAAGGAACTCTAAGGTAGGGGCAAGCGGGAGAGTCTCCTCCGGAATTGCACATGGAGGGGTAGTAGTTAGTGTAGGGGATGGTGTTTCTTGTGCAGTCACTGTAGAAATAGTAGGTCTAGTACCCACAGCTGGTATAGAGCTGCGCCCCCCCTTTCCCCTTACCAAATTCAGAGTGGCTAATTTTGCCCTTTTGTGTAGTACCCCCCTTCCTCATTCTTTTTTTGGACGGAGGACCATGGATTATCTGGGCCTCAGTCTTCCTCAGTTGATTTTTGGCAGTAGTTTTTGCCATAAGTATAGGAGCTGGCGTAAGTTTCTGGGCTGCATCAGGATTGCAAGGTGGTGGGGGAGCGACAGTAGGCGAACTAGAAGGATCCCCAGAAGAAGGTGGTGTGGAAGTAATGTCCTTTAAAAGTTCTGGGATTCCCTGGGATGTAAAGGGGTCCTCAGTAATAGGGGTCACCTCTGTACTGGGTATTAAAATATGCGGGGACGTAGCCAGGGGGGTTCTTGCCTTATAACCCTCGATGGAGCGTCGACGCTCCACCCTTCTCTCTGCTAGGGCTTCTTCCCTTTCAATTTCTGAGATAGATTTCTTGAAATAGTTATCTAGAGTGCCCTTGTTAGGGTTAACCCCCGATGTCCCAGGTGAGGCCGTATCCATAATGGGAAGAGGATACACAGCTGTGAAGTTATATAGGGGTGACTGTACCTAGAATTACCTAACCAGCAATACTGAAGGAACTATAGTAACACTTAAGCAGAGTGTACAAACAGTGGTATTCGCAGAGAACCCGGGTCTAGGTAGCACACAAAAATAAAGGGGCGGGGCCCAGCCCAGCCTCTCCGGCCACCTAACGGCCACACAACGGCCCGCTCTTTGCCCGGTCTTCGCCCGCGCTTCCGCCCGCGCGCGTCCCGCGTACGCGTGCGGGAGCTGGGCTAAGTAGGAGGAGGAGGGGGCGGGAAGAGGCACCAGGTGCGCGCGATTACCTGGCGCTAGCACCTCTGGGCCTCGCAGTCCCGCTCCCGCTGCCAAACTCAACTCCCTCAGCAGGTGGAAAGATCTGGGCTGGAATGCGCCGGCTGACTCGTGCAGGATACCAAGATGAATCCCTTGGGGCAGTTGCAGTGATGAAATGGAGCACACGGGCTCAGGCACAGTTCTGCTTTCAATCGCAGGCGGTGGAAAAACAACGGAGCACACAGGCTCGAAGTACAAGGGTCCCAAATGCGGATAGGCAGCCGCAGTTTAAAGGGCTCCCCACGCTTCCAGCAGCAAGCACGACTGCGAGCGGCACGGCTATTTATCATACGGTAGTGGCAGTATATGCAAAAAAAGGAGAGGGGGCAAGGAGGTATGGGTCAAGGGTATGGGCACCTCTGACGGGTGGGTGGCTACACTAGGAAAGGGATAGTAGAGCACCATTCTATACACTATAAGATGTGGAAATGTTATGTTATGGGGGAGGAGACAGAACACTATCAGGAGAATAAATGTGTTTCCAGCTGCCTCCTACACAACTGGGTCCTGGATGGAGCGTAACGCAAGAGGGAGGGCGTTCAAGGCAGTCGTTGCCTTCACCGAGAAGGAGCTGCCCCCAATTCTCTGAAACTTAAAACGAGGGACCAGAGCATAGCAAAGGGATGAGGACCGCAGAGAACGTACGGGAACATAAAAAGAGAAACGCCTCTGTAAGTAAAGAGGGCCACAGCCATGAAGGGCACGATTGACCAGAGTTAAAGATTTAAATGACTCTATCCAGCATGGGAAGCCAGTGAAGATAGCGTAGCTGTTGGCAGATACTGTTTCTAGCCAGAATGCCCAAAAGAAGTCTGGCTGCTGTATTCTGGATCACCTGTAGTTTTTTCATCAGGTACCCAGGAACGCCAGCATAAAGGGCATTGGTATGGGAATGGGGGTCAATTTGGTACATTTTTCCACAGGTGTCTTCTACGTGGGAAAGATAGCAATATATGTATACATGTTTGATCTGTGTATAAGATGTGACAAGAATTAATCTTAAGAATGGATTGTCCACTTGGAGGGGTGCGTTAAAAGTAAGCTATAAAATATGCAATAAAGATATGTTTAAAAGAAAAAAGGAAAACATCAACCTTAGAAGAGGGGCTGTGAACTGTGCTTGATAGAACCAAAGACCTGTTTGAGGAATTATCAACGTCATCTTTTTTAAATTGGAAGTAAACCAGTTTTGCGCTTAGTATAGATGGTTTACAGCCACTCCAATGGTTGTGACAAGTGCTCCTGGCAAAGGGTATATGTTTAACGTTTTTCACTCAGTGTGGGTTCTCTCATGTCGACGGGCGTCCATTTTACAACTTAAGTGTTTCTGAGATTCAGAACAGTGATAAGGATTTGGCACAGGACGCATTCTTTCATGTTCATTGAAATGAATTTTCTGAATAAAGCTTTTCTGGCATTTAAAACACTAATTAACACTTTTCCTTTATAACGTTGACCTTCCAACTGAATCTTTACTTGCCTTCATAACACTCATACATTTATTTTAGCTAGTATAGGCTTTTACATGTGGAGTGAGAATTATTTTATAACTAAAGCTTCTCTGGAATTCAGAGAACTGAAGAGGTTCTTCCCCCATTGTGTGTTCTCTCATGAACAGTAAGGTGACTTTTCACACTGAAGCTTTTCTGGCATTCAAGGCACTGATAAGGTTTTTCCCCAGTGTGAGTTCTCTCATGTAAAGTTAGACTGAGTTTATAACTGAAGCTTTTCTGGCATTCAAGGCACTGATAAGGTTTTTCCCCAGTGTGAGTTCTCTGATGTATAATAAGACTGGTTTTATAACTGAAAGTTTTTAGGCATTCAGAGCACTGATAAGGTTTTTGACCAGTATGTTTTCGTTCATGGTGAGTGAGACTAGCTCTTTCCTTAAAGTTTTTGTGACGTTCAGAGCACTGATATGGTTTTTCCCCAGTGTGAGTTCTCTGATGTGTAATAAGACTGGTTTTATAACTGAAAGTTTTTAGGCATTCAGAGCACTGATAAGGTTTTTGACCACTATGTTTTCGTTCATGGTAAGTGAGACTAGCTCTTTCCTTAAAGTTTTTGTGACATTCAGAGCACTGATATGGTTTTTCCCCAGTGTGAGTTCTCTGATGTGTTATAAGACTGGTTTTATAACTGAAAGTTTTTAGGCATTCAGAGCACTGATATGGTTTCTCCCCAGTGTGAGTTCTCTCATGGAAAATAAGACCAGCTTTCAGGCGATAGCTTTTCTGGCATTCAGAGCAGTGATATGGTTTCTCCCCAGTGTGAGTTCTCTCATGGAAAATAAGACCAGCTTTCAGGCAATAGCTTTTCTGGCATTCAGAGCAGTGATATGGTTTTTCCCCGGTGTGGGTTCTCTCATGTTGAGTGAGAAGGTATTTACGACTAAAGTTTTTTGGGCATTCAGAGCACTGATGGGATTTCTGCCCAGTATGGGTTAACTCATGCCGGGTGAGAATGGTTTTCCGACTGAAGGTTTTCTGGCACTCAGAGCACTTGTAAGGTTGTTGCCCAGTATGCATTCTCTCATGTTGAGTGAGATCTGATTTACATTGGTAACTATTTAGGCATTCAGAGCACTGATACGGTTTCTGTCCAGTGTGAGTGCTCTCATGTTTACGGAGATAGGCTTTTTGAGCGAACCTTTTGTGACATTCAGGACACTGATAAGGTTTCTCTCCAGTGTGAGTTCTCTCATGTTGACTGAGAATGGTTTTACAATTGAAGCTTCTCAGACATTCAGAGCAATGAAAAGGTTTTTCTCCAGTATGTGTTCTCTCATGTCGAGTAAGGCTGCATTTACTTAGGAAACCTTTGTAGCATTCAGAGCACGTATGAGGTTTTTCCCCAGTGTGAGTTCTCACATGTCGAGTCAGATGCCCTTTGCGAGTGAAGCGTTTCAGGCATTCAGAGCACTGATGAAGTTTTACCCCAGTGTGAATTTTCTCATGCTGACTGAGTCTGGATTGACAACTAAAGCTCTTCTCACATTCAGAGCATGCATGAGACTTCTTTTTGGTGCTGATATCTCCAAGTTCTGTTTTGTCTTGTATACATTCCATTATGAGATAAGATTTCTTTCCGAAGTTAATATCTCCAAGTTGGGGTTTTTCTAGCAGACATACCATAAGACAATACTAAATCTTATTCAGCATGTGTTTAGCATCATCCACTCAAATGTGCTGCACTTGTCCAACTCAACACTTGGACATTTATTTAGCCAAAGATCACTTCTCTGTGGAGTTCACAGTGTATAACCTCTGTAGGCAACCTAATTCACCCTACAACCTTAATATCAGCAGCCCCTGGTACTTATGGGGAAGCCTCTCATGGGATTATTGCCTCTTCAATACATCCATGTGGATTCTCTAACCCTTATCTCATACTTATTTATTTATGAGTAAATGCAGCACTGATCAGGTCTTTGGTTGGTGTTCAGTATTTCAAAGCTAGGTACATATTCACATAATGTATTGGCATGAACATTCAGAATACTTTTGTGTATCAGTAGCAGCACATTGTTTCTGGTAACCCTTCTTACGGATGTCTTATATGTCTGTATATAAGACTACAATGAGGATGTTAAGGATTTTGCAGGTCCTGCCTGGTAACAAATACCTGAGATCACTTCTAATGGGTAAGAATGACAGTGGACATGTGGACCCGGACTACAAGCAATAGGTCATTGGTCACAGAGGTACATTTATTTTCCCTCATTCTTCTTCCCTTTATCCCAGATATACCCACATCGCTAGTTCGTAACTAACAGGTATCTTAGTCCTAACCGGATTACCTGTCTTTTAAGCAGCTTCATTAACATTGTATAAGTGATGAACAGATATTTGTTTTGGATTTAAAGACAATTCACTGGATATGGTGCTCAAGTGTTCTATTTGCTGAGATCTGTTAAAAACTCTTCAAGTCCCACTTGTTGTGTGTGTATTATCTTCTCTTGGAACGGATAGAACTTTAGACTGATGCGTGTCCTATTTGGTTCACACAGATGGTCTTCCTGCCCTGGGTTAGCATCTCCAGGGCATACTTCATATACCATTAGAGCAGCAGGAAATCTATTTAGAGAAACTGCTTTCACATTCTTTATTGTACTCTAATCCAAGTTCCTCACCACATCTTTTTCCTAGATACTTCTCTCTTGTTGGAGCTCTGAAGCAACTTTACTTCATTAGCATCGGTCCTTTAATAGTTTTCAATTATTTGCTTATTACTGATCACCATATTGTCTTCAATGCCCACTCTTCAATCACCTGTGGATTTAAAAACAGAGATTGTTAAAGAATGCAAACTGGAAGAAAGGAATAACATTTATTAGCGATACAGACATCCAGAGTCTGAGTTCATTTTGAGAGATGGATGAGAGGGATGAGAGGGCTCTAGGCATTTTCTAGATAGAAAGCTTGAGAACACTGGAACACTACGTTGAGGAGGTCTAAAGATGGAGATCCCGATGAACAGTTTGTGCACATCAGTAATCATCAGTAAGCTATTCAAGTCTCTGATCAAAACTTCCTCCCACTCACTGTGCGGTATACCTCTACACACAAGTCCCCAAACCAGGCAAGCAATATCTCAAAGAACAAGCACGCACACCCTCATAAGAGTCTCCTCTTCCCAGCACCACAAACAATGCTAATTCTCCCAGGCAAGCATGTGTTAACTCAAGAGTCGACAATAGAAAAGATAAGACAAGAATTTTGGAATATCATGGTCAACCTTAAGCTGGCAGTTGAATTTACTATGGCTCAGGAAACTAGGAGACTGTATAGATCTCCAACGACCACAAACACACAGTATCAAGCACACCTAGACGGATCTCTATGCCTTTGCCAAACACAACTATACGCCTCAACTGGACAACAAACAAGATGTTAGAGGTGGACATTGATAACCTTTGCCAATCTTACATAACATACCCTCACCACACAAAAACAACTTATAAAATACACATTATAGCTATAAATACTACTCTGGAGCAACAAGTCATAGCTTCTACTATAAACCTCTCAAATGTAAGACAGATCACCTTCGTCCCAGGTAATCAAGACAGAACAAGCACTGGCGTTGCCAATAGGTCTCGCAGTAGGAAAGTTTGAGCTATTGGTTGTGTAAATGACAAAGCCCTTTATGTATTCAAAATGATAACAACAGTGAAAGGCATTGTTATTTGCCATTGTAATAGTTCCACCTGTCGTACTGCGAGATCTATTGGCAACGTGAGTGTTTTTCGTGTGTGAGTGGCGTTGTGTGTGTGAGTGGCGTTGCGTGTGTGAGTGGCGTTGCGTGTGTGTGTGGCGTTGCGTGTGTGAGTGGTGTTGCGTGTGTGAGTGGGGTTGCGTGTGTGAGTGGCGTTGCGTGTGTGAGTGGCGTTGCCTGTGTGTGAGGCGTTGGCTGTGTGATTTGTGTTGCCTGTGTGAGTGGCGTTGCCTGTGTAAGTGGCGTTGGCTGTGTGAGTGTGGTTGGCAGTGTGAGTGGCGTTGCATGTGTGAGTGGCGTTGCATGTGGCAGTGGCGTTGCATGTGTGCGTAGTTGAGTGGCGTTGCGTAGTTGAGTGGCGTTGCATGTGTGAGTGGCGTTGCATGTGTGAGTGTCGTTGCGTAGTTGAGTGGCGTTGCGTAGTTGAGTGGCATTGCGTAGTTGAGTGGCGTTGCGTAGATGTGTGTCCCGTTTGTACAGAGGACACATGGGTTAGCTACACAGAAAATCACAGACACACGCATTTGCAGCAGGCACTATAACCTAATGAGCTATATGCATATTTAACAGACACAAAAGAACAGCGCGGGTCAGGTAGCGCATCCTTCCTAGCCACGGGCTCACAGTCACGTTAGAGGAAAAAACAAACTAGGTTAAAGTGTCCCTAAGCATTACACAGTCACAGCTGCACGGGGAAAGGCGGATAGCGAGTTATCTTAAAATAATCTCACTGTATGTAATCTCTGTAGCACCCCTCCTCCCCCATTTCTCACATGTAAGTTACTATTTTACATTTAAAATAACATTGTTTATGGATGTTGCGTAAATCAAACATATTCTCTGCAAAATGTCTGTAATCGAAAGTCCCACATCTATTGACAGCATAAAACTAACCACTGAATTTATCACAAACGGTAAATATTTCAGCAAACAGTTCTAACCCAGAATCAGATGCGGCTGACATCTGCAAAAGGTGTTAAGGCAAACGGATGGAAGGGTGATATACACACCCCCCTCATCCCCTCCCCCCCCCCACACTTCTAAAGAGCACACAAGGAATTCTTAGAGCGGAAGAAAAGGAACCTATAAAAGCTGTGCTTATCTTGACAAAGCACATTTGTCAAAGGCTCTGTGAAAACTGGCACAAGCATAAGTAATAAGGCCCCAGCAACAACGTAGGTTGTTTATGGGCTGTTACCAGAGCTCTTATCAACGTGAAAGCAGGAGAAATTACACGTGGAACCGAAAGAAGGTTTAAACCTGTGCCCAAAACTGGACCCCAACGAACTATGCTGCACTCGCATGATCACTTCTATAAGTGATCCCTTTGGTTCACGGCCGTGAGGGATGTTAATTAGGGGGGAGGAGAAGTAAGTGAGGCCGAGCCCACTGGGGGAAGCAA
The DNA here is from genome assembly GCF_964263255.1 of Lissotriton vulgaris. Classification (NCBI taxonomy): domain Eukaryota; kingdom Metazoa; phylum Chordata; class Amphibia; order Caudata; family Salamandridae; genus Lissotriton; species Lissotriton vulgaris. The sequence goes on from NC_141685.1 coordinate 25,094,142, forward strand.
CAGATGGCTTTGGTGTTAATGCGCTTCGCGCGCTGGATGGAAAGCGCGTGCAGCCTCTCTGCGCTGCAACACAGGCCCTGCTCTCTCTGTGATGCATCACAGACCCAAGGGAAGCCAGTCCTCAGATGTGGAGTTGAGCCAATTAACTTTACCACCCTCTTGTTGTCCCTATAAGTATCCCGAGGTGGAAAATAGAAATCAGCACCCAACACAACTTCATCCAAACTGACATTTGGAGGTGGCAGGAATCCAGGGTGCACTGGTTGCTCAAAAAATGCCATGAAGGTGGTAGCAAGTAACGGAGAGGCTTCTTGTTTATAAGAGTTCTAGACAACAGGAGTTGCTATTACTTTATATTTACATCGGAAGGATGAACCGCCCAGCTGACATTACTTGAATTCAGAATTGTAACTGCAGAACGCATGTTGGTCAGTAGCAGCGTTTAACTTTAGCTCGTTGACCAATCTGGGTATTGAAATTATCAACACATTGTCAGCTTGTTGCAGTTTTGGCAATTCCGCCATGCCTTCCTTATAAGCCACCCCCGTACTATTCACATTTATTAATGTTTTAATTGTGTGCATTTTTTTTTTATAGCAGCTCAGGTTGGAAGTATTTAGAACTGGATAAATAACGCACAGCTCTACAAATTGCGGCCACTTGAGCGTACATTAGGAGCTGTTAGGAGTGGCGCTGATGACTTCCTTCTCTGCTTGCATGTGCCGTTTCTTTTTTGAGCCCTCATAAAAACTAATCTGCGGTCGGAACTAGCTCTGAAGTTTTATCGTGATTTACTGAGCCAAGAACCAGATGCTGAGATGGGTCACTTGTAGGTCATGGGTTCGGCTGCGCAGATGAAAAAATGACGCACTTTTTAAGTGGCTCTACGAAAGAAAACAAGCATTGGCCAATGTAGAGCATGAAAAGAGGTAATTACTAGGCCGTGAGGGATGTTAATTAGGGGGGAGGAGAAGTAAGTGAGGCCGAGCCTGCTGGGGGAAGCAACAGATGGCTTTGGCACATTCCAATGAAGTCTGGTGGGGGGCGGGGGTGGGGAGCAGGCATATGGTGTTTGAGTGAGCAGCCTTTGATGTGCGAGCGAGATGTCTAGCGGAATGCTCCTATAAGAATGCTTCACATTTTAATATAATCAAAAGGACTGGGCTAACGCCAGGCCATATAATAAAAAATAAGGTCTATTTCCTTGTTTGCTGCTGCTTGCTAATAAATTCCCGCCACATTGCTCGAGGCTCTTAATTATTTTTCAGCACAGAGTTGTATTTTTCGTCCCTTGTTCACATGGCAGGACCTTTCAAAGGCGGAGCCCGGGCACGCCCTCTCAGCACACCTGCCGGCTACCGGCAGGATGTGTGTGGGAGGTTTACGGACAGGCCGTCAGGAGGAAAGATAACGCCGGCTGGATTGCACTGTAGGACATCCCAACATCCAAGTGAGTCAGCCGACAGGGATGTGTGAAGGCCCTGCTGGCGGGGAGTGAGCAGAGGGGGTGGGCGGGGATGACGCGCCAAGCTGAGGGGCTGGGGAATTCTACAGAGGGCACGAGCACAAAGGAATGACGTGCAGTGCAACACGGAAACAAGTATTCCCGCAGCTTCCAGCTTCAACAGGCACTTCGCTCCTTTCTGTCCTGTGTTGATCCTCTGCGGAACACTATGCAGGCCTAGCAGGGCTGACGTGGTTGAGAATCTGGCCGATAATAGGTTTCAGTGTACCTTTGTCCCAGAGAGCGAGGCAGGCAGGAAGGGAAAGAAAGACTTGAGAGGGAAATAGATCACAGATAAAGAAAGAGATTGGAGATAGAGAGAGAGCGTGTTGGAGAGAGATCGAGGGAGAAGCATCATGCAGGGAAAAGGGATCGAAAGAAAGGGAAAGAAAGAGGGAGCATCATGCAGGGAAAAGGGATCGAAAGAAAGGGAAAGAAAGAGGGGTAGACAAGAGCCACAAGCTGGTGAGAGCGGCTGCTGAATCCTCCGTGTGGTGTGGGAGGAGTGCTGTTGTGGGGAGAGAGAGGGGAGGTGCTGGTGTGGGAGGGGGGAGGTGCTGGTGTGGGAGAGGGCAAGGCTGTGTTTGCGGGGAGAGAGAGGGGAGGTGCTGGTGTGGGAGGGGGGAGTTGCTGGTGTGGGAGGAGTGCTGCTACAGCAAGGCTGTGTTTGTTTGGAGAGAGAGGGGAGGTGCTGGTGTGGGAGGGGGGAGTTGCTGGTGTGGGAGGAGTGCTGCTATGGCAAGGCTGTGTTTGTTTGGAGAGAGAGGGGAGGTGCTGGTGTGGGAGGGGGGAGTTGCTGGTGTGGGAGGAGTGCTGCTAGGGGAGGAGAAGCCCTGGACGTGAATGCTCGTGCATGTTTGATCACGTGATTCACATGAACTGCAAGAAAACCGCGGCTGAAAGCCCTTTGGTTTGAAGAGAAAATAGCCGACTTGAATTCTCCCCATTTCCCATTCCTGCGGAATGGTAAAGGCGAGACCTAAAAAAGATAACCTAAAAAGACACTGAAAAGCTATCTGCACAACTGCAATCAGCAGCTAAAAATGCCAAAGACATAGCCGACCCCATCCCGTCACATAATCTAGGCCAGGGGTGTGGAATTTAATAAATTATCTACTTGTCCATGTAGAAGGTTGCTTCAGAAATCTACTTGTCCTGTAAAAAAAATCCACTTGTCCCTTTAGTGCCATGTAGTGTGGCGACAAATTATGGCAGTAATCTCCACATATAAGAGCTCGGATATAGCTTATGGGATTATGCCAGGGCTCATACCATGATAGTGTTTGAATACGTGCGATCCTCTTATGTTGCCACATTTCCGCATATCTACATACTGGGGCTGAAGGTAGTGGTACACAATAGTTCCACTGTTAGAATGCCCTTTTGAGTCTGTGCAAACCTACTAACTTGCGTGTTTTAAGGTTTTTCAACAACTTTTCTCAGATCTGTTCCTATACTGAGAAATTTAGGAAATTTACTCCTTACAATGGCAGACGTAAACCTTCTTACAAAGTTGGGAAAAAGAGTGGTTGGAGGGAAAGTTAACTTGCAGAGCTAAGATGTTCGCATGAGCAAAGAAACACATGCATATTTGCTCATGCCAAAATGCAGTTCACAAATATTTTCTAGGAGTACTATTTTTTGTCCTACTTCTGTAAATTTTTGGGAATTCACGAACGCAGTATAGCTGCACTTAATGCAAGGACATATACCCTGGGTGCACTTTTTAGACTTTCTTTAATAATTGGTTCGGTAATTTGGTCTGGAGTTGACCATGACGTATTGCATTTATTAAAATGTTGTCTCGCTGTCTGTATCGACTGGCTTCACTGTGAGTGACAGCATTCAGCTCTTTCACAAGGAGCATATCGGCACACAGTAGTTTTGCTCAATGCCAGTAACTACTGTGGCAGAATGTGCTACTTAAGACCAGAAACAATTGTTGCTTTTGCCAATGTTTGTTATAATGGTGAGGGCCCTGCATGCTTGTTTCCGGTCCAGGGAAGACATGGCTTGGCAGTTCGGGCTGGACTGTTCCCATGAGGCACAGGGTCAGACTGATTTGCATATGGCCATGTCTGTACTGGGGTGGTGGAGCGAGCTTAAGAATGGTGATGGATTAAACCCAGATCAGTTGACTGGGGGTGAGTGTTTGATTTGCTCAAACGCTCCCTCCATCATCCCCTTTGGTATCGCTTTGTTCGCCCTGAGTTGGCAGGGTATGCCCATACGTGTGTCCCTTGCTCACTCTACCACTGGATTCAAGATAGCCTGGCTGATGAGGATTATGAATCCGAAACTGGTCCCAGGATGCTTGTTTCTGGTCCAGGGAAGACATGGCTTGGCAGTTCGGGCTGGACTGTTCCCATGAGGCACAGGGTCAGACTGATTTGCATATGGCCATGTCTGAACTGGGTTGGCTGAGTGGGCTAAAGAATGGTGATGGATTAAACCCAGATCAGTTGACTGGGGGTGAGTGTTTGATTTGCTCAAACGCTCCCTCCATCATCCCCTTTGGTATCGCTTTGTTCGCCTTGAGTTGGCAGGGTATGCCCAGACGTGTGTACCTTGCTCACTCTACCACTGGATTCAAGATAGCTGGCTGATGAGGATTATGAATCCGAAACTGGTCCCAGGATGCTTGTTTCTGGTCCAGGTAAGACATGGCTTGGCAGTTCGGGCTGGACTGTTCCCATAAGGCACAGGGTCAGACTGATTTGCATATGGCCATGTCTGTACTGGGGTGGTGGAGTGAGCTAAAGAATGGTGATGGATTAAACCCAGATCAGTTGACTGGGGGTGAGTGTTTGATTTACTCAAACGCTCCGTCCATCCTCCCCTTTGGTATCGCTTTGTTCGCCCTGAGTTGGCAGGGTATGCCTAGACGTGGGTCTCTTGCTCACTCTACCACTGGATTCAAGATAGCCCTGGCTGATGAGGATTATGAATCCGAAACCGGTCCCAGGATGCTTGTTTCCGGTCCAGGGAAGACATGGCTTGGCAGTTCGGGCTGGACTGTTCCCATGAGGCACAGGGTCAGACTGATTTGCATATGGCCATGTCTGAACTGGGGTGGTGGAGTGAGCTACAGAATGGTGATGGATTAAACCCAGATCAGTTGACTGGGGGTGAGTGTTTGATTTGCTCAAACGCTCCGTCCATCATCCCCTTTGGTATCGCTTTGTTCGCCCTGAGTTGGCAGGGTATACCCAGACGTAGGTCCATTGCTCACGCTACTACTGGATTCAAGATAGCCTGGCTGATGAGGATTCTGAATCCGAAACCGGTCCCAGGATGCTTGTTTCCGGTCCAGGGAAGACATGGCTTGGCAGTTCGGGCTGGACTGTTCCTATGAGGCACAGGGTCAGACTGATTTGCAAATGGCCATATCTGAACTGGGGTGGTGGAGTGAGCTACAGAATGGTGATGGATTAAACCCAGATCAGTTGACTGGGGGTGAGTGTTTGATTTGCTCAAACGCTCCGTCCATCATCCCCTTTGGTATCGCTTTGTTCGCCCTGAGATGGCAGGGTATGCCCAGACGTGGGTCCCTTGCTCACTGTACCACTGGATTCAAGATAGCCTGGCTGATGAGGATTATGAATCCGAAATCGCTTCATTTATTCATGAACATTTTATTTTGAAAGCAAAGAATCATCAATCTTGCTTTCGATTTTCTGCAAATATTTGAATCAAATAAGGGAGCATTTTGGGAGCATTATATACATAGCCTCATATTGCTAAACTTTGAAAACGTTTGTACACTTATCTATAGTGGAACCCGTGTCAGTAGTGTAGTTGGAGCTTACAACATTTACTCTCACCCTAATAATAAATGCTTTCAATTACTGAACCATAAATACAAGCTTGAACAGCATTAATATATGGACAAAAATATTACCTTAACTGCAGACAGTGCCCTTTCCAGATCCATAATGTGGTCCGTAAACTGGCAGCCAAAGGGTTTGTGCTGCAGGGGGTTGGGCCTACTTGTCCCAACGACAAAATACAAATGAAAACTTGTTGCCCTTGGCCTTAAACAATATGTCCTGGGCGTCGGCCTATAGGAATTCTACATCCCTGCTAGACACAACAATCCTAACAGTGACCTGACTAAATAACTCTTCCACACCACCATTAGATATCTTAGTTCCACCTAACTACAACATCATTAGACTGGACCACACACTAAAACCAAGTTGGGGGCGTGTGGGTTGCGTGCATTCACAGATCAGCCTTACAAATCAAACGATTTCAAATGGAGAAGATATCCTCCTGTGAGTTGAAGTTCTCATGGGTTAGGGGGATTTATTCCCTGACCAAATTACACATTATCTACCACCCTCCTGGAGACAACCAGACCCTCATGAGCAATTAACAGTCACAGTACAGACCTTACAACATCCGAACACAATCTTTCTAGGCGACTTCAACCTAAATTGCAATTAAATGGAGGACCCACATGTGACTGCACTTGCAGCCTGATTCATCAATCTCCCGTTTTGCGAGGCCCTAATAGCGAATTATAGCGATTCGCTATTAAGGACTCGCAAAACGGGATTCATGTAGGATTAGCAAACTTTATTGCGATTCCTACTGATTCCTTATTTGCGATTAGCAATTTGCTAATCGCAAATAAGATTGCGATTTGAAGGGTGCCAGGGGTGTCCAAAGGACACCCTGTAGCACCCCTCAAATGCACATTTGAACAGGTGTTGCGCACACACATGTCCAGAGGACATGTGTGTGTGTGTAACATGCAAATCAAAAAAATGCACTAAAGTGCTTTTTACTCTTTTTTCGCAATTTACCACCAAGTCAGACTTGGTGGTAAATTGCGACCAAATATTGCGAATTCGCAATTTCCTATTGGTTGATGAATTGGATTTAAGGAATCTCTATTAGAGATTCCTTAAATCCAATTCCTCGCAAATATACGATTTCGGTAATAGCGATTTTTGCATTTGGGATGATGAATCCCAAATGCAAAAATCGCACTTGCAAACGGCCAGATTCTCAGAATCTGGCCATTTGCGAGCGCAATTCATGTTGATGAATATGGCCGTAAATCTTTTTTCAAAGACCATAATCTGGTGCAATCATCCAATCAGGGGAGAGGAGTTGGCCTAATGGCTAGGGCGGTCGATCTTGAATCTTGGGAACTGGGTTCGAGTCTCGGCAATGACGCTGAACATACTGCGATTCTGGGCAAATCACTTAATCTCCCTGTGCCTAATAATTTTTTTTTTTTTTAAGTGTCCTCATCTAATGCAACTGGTGCTATGTAAAGCGCTCGGATGCCCGATCTGGGTCAAGATCGCGATATATATATAACTCTGTAAAAAAAAAAACACGCACAGGTCGAACACACGGCAAAGGAACATCACTAACCCTTATCTCCATTGCAGAAGCACTAGGCATAGACTCCATAACGGCATGCGATTGGTCAGATCATCACAGCATCTCATTCCACATCTCAGCTCCTGAAGCAAAGGCAATGAGATAAGAGGTTAGACCTAGACGGTGGGTCAGGGATACTAGAAATAAGGATATATAGATGACCTGTATGATCTATACCAAAGAAAACTTCAACCCCAGGAAAGCATTTCCTATGTTCACAAACTCATGGAACACTACAACAGAACTATGAATGACATACTGGAGTCGTTAGCACCCCAACCCTCTTCCCCCACCACAAAAAAGGATCAAAAACAAATGAAGACAACCTTGGTAGAACGGTCACCAAAATGAAGAAAGAAGAAGACTCAGGTTTGCAGAGAGACGATGGAGGCTAGCGCCCTCAGCACACCTAAAACAGCTCAGAACTCTGAGAAATTCATATAAAAATTTAGATTTGTTTTTATTTATAGTTTTGTATTGCGCAAACATGACCCTAGTGGGTATTAGAACACTTTATGGACTGGTAAAACAGACATGAGTAAATGACAAACACAGCAATGAAAATAAATAGAGTAAAAAGCTTGATCTCAATAATAGTCAGCAATAAGATGGTCAAGCATCATAAAGAGTAGTTAGTATGGTAGTAAGCATAAATATATTGTGTTAGGGTAAAAACCTAGTCAGCCGAAAAGATTATGCCTCTTTTTTGAAGGAGGTGGTAGAAGAGATTAGACAAACGTCCGGTGGTAGAGAATTCCATATCTTAGGTGCGACAACGGAGAACGCGCTGGCGCCCATTTTCTTTTTATGGTTTCATTTGGGTTTCAGAAGCAGGGTGTGCGCACTTCTCAAAGGTCTGCAGCCCCCTCATGGTTTGGTTTTTGGGCCTGATATCTGGAGGTATTGATGTGTGGCACTTTATGATTCATGCATGCAATTACTTGTTGTATTCTTGCTTCGTACAGTAGCCAATTCAGGGATTTTAGGGCCGGGGAGATGTGTGTATTTCATTTTGTTCCGGAGACAAGTCTGGCTGCGGTGTTGAGGGAGGCTCTTTGAGAGGCCAACTTGTATCGAGGTAATCCACATAGAGTGGCACTACCATAATCTAGTCTGGGCAATACAAGAGTTTAGACCGCTTGTTTTAGGTCTTCATGTGGAAGGTAGGGTTTAAGTTTCCGCAGAATGCTCAGCTGCTAATTCGCTCATTTGGTGACTGCGCTAATGTGATCCTGCATATTCAGATGTTTGTCTAATGTAATACCCAAGGATCTAGCAGAGTGTATGATGTGAGGAGAGCAGTTGAGGGCTGCAAGAGGTTTCAACCAAAGATCGATCTTGGGGATGTTATTCGGCGGTGAGATGAGAAAGAATTCCGTTTTGGCAGTAGAATGTTTGAGATGGTTTTCTGTGACCCAGAGTTGTGTATTTTGCAAGGTAGAATTGAGGAATATAATGTCCTCTGGGAAGGTGATTTTGAGATTCATCAGTGTACATATTACAGTGGATGGTAGCGGATTTTAAGTGGTTTGCCAGTGGTTCTAGAAAAAGATTGAAGAGAATGGGTGAGAGAGCAGATCCCTGTGGAAAGTCAAGATTGATCGCATGGGGCTTAGACAGAGATGGATTCATTGTGACTCTCTGAGATCTGTTTTAGAGGAATGAGGAAAACCATTGCAATACGACCCCTAATAAGCCCATCCTTTGTTCCAATAGTCTATCGTGATTAACTGTGTCAAAGGCGGCTATAAAGTCGAGCAGTATCATGAGGGATGATTCATTTAGATCCAGTGTTAATATGTCATCCACAAAATGAGTAAGTGCAGATTCAGTGCTGTGACCTTGACGGAAAACTGAATGGTGTTGGTCAAGGAGTTAAAAGTTGTCTATGTGGTTGCAGAGTTGGATCTAGACACATTTTTTAAGAGTTTGTAAGAGTAGGGATGTTGGAGATGGGCTGAAAGTTATTAGGATCAGAGCAGTCTGCGTTGGTTTTTTTTTAAAAGTGGGGGTGTCCTGCTTTTAGGCAATCAGGGATAGTGCCTTGATGTAGCGAGGCATTTACTATCTTAGACCATAGGGGAGAATGAAGGTTCTGATCTCTTCGAATATAGATGGAGGTAGAGAGTCAGTGAAGTGATTAGATGGGTTTAATGATGAAAGGATTTTGTAAATGTCACTTTCGTTGATTGAGGAGAAGGTGTGGCAGGAGCATTGTTTTGGAAGGGTGCCTGGATGGATCACTACCTGCAGTATACTGGGTGGTGAGTGAAAAACTGAGTGAGGAAGCCGGTAGTAGTTCATTCACTAGTTGTAGCTCATTTCTCGATCTTTGTGGTTTTTTCCATGAAAAAGGCAGCCAGTTCTTCACAGTTTGGGAGGAAGCTGGTTCCGGCGTGACTGCTGCTTGACTATTTCAAATAGTTTTTGGGCCCATTTCTGGCTTGGTCAAGTTGTGCTCTAAAGAAATTAGCTTTCACTTGCCTTATTCTTCTGTTGTATGTGTTCCTCGTTGATCTTCAGCATTTTAGAAGCTCTAAGGATGGAGAGGATCTCCAGGCTCTTTCTGCTAATCTTAGATTACGTCTTTCGGTGTTCAAGTTGTGGGTGAAATACAAAAACTGAATAGACAAAGAAATCCTCACCACACCGTCATAGGAGCTCCTGGCAGCCATCCAGGAAGCTCCTAGAAAGACAAATTGAGACTATGTCTATTGATGTGAACATATTGAGAGCCGATTTACGTAAAGTAGCAGATAAAGTATCCACGGCGGAGGGAGATATAGTGGACTTAAAAGGAGAGGTGGCAGCATTTAAGCAGCACACGGCCCAGACGTCCACAGTCACAAGGGCCCTTGAGTACCGGGCCGAGGTTGTGGAGAGGAGCACAAGGCACAGCAACATAAGAGTCCTAGGGTTCCCTGAACAAGTTGAGGAGGACATGGAAAAGCAATTCCTGGAGTGATGGATATGCACCCAGTTGTGTGCGTGGGGCTTATCCAAACTCTTTGCAGTGGACAGAGAACACAGAGCCTTGGTGCCCTCAAACCCCCTCCCCCCTCCCCCGCCCCCAGTACTTCCCCCCGACCTCCCTCCCAGGCAAAAATCGCAAAAATATTGATCTATCACGATAGAGACTGTATCCTCTGGGCTGCAAGAGAGACTTAGAATCTCTGCTATGAAAACAGTCAAATAGTCATATTACCGGAGTATACCAAGCAGGTCCAGGAGCTGCGGAAAACCTTTCTGGCGGTAAAATGGAAGCTCCGTGATAAGGAACTGCAGTACATGCTGCTATATCCAGCCAAACTGAAGGTACTTGCATAAGGCAGGGCCTATTTCTTTGAGATGCCGGAGGTGTGTGAATGGCCGGAGATCAGAGGTGACGCCCACGCCCCGAAGAACAGCGTAACAAAAGACAGGGATGGGTCACTTGGTCAGGGGGAAGAACTCGAAATAAAAGGCACCCGGGTCAGTCCACGGACGGGGACCCACCAGATGAACAGAGAATTACGGTGTGCGAGGACGGCACCATGCATCTGAAAACCATCAAGCTGGGTGCCTCCTCCTCACCGAACACTGAATCTGGGCCTGACACAGAGGATACCCCGGAAACACTGAACCCAACGACGTACATAGTCCATGAAACCATCCTGGAAGCTGCTCCAGCGACAGAAGCTACATAAACAAGCATTTGCAATGCAATAGGTCTCGCATTAGGAAAGTTTGAGCTATTGGTATTGTAAATGACACATTTTTTATTTATGTGTTTGTTTTGAAAATAGCGAAATTAATAGCTTTGTCATTTACAATGCCAATAGTTATAACTTTTGCAAATGTGACACCTATAGCATTTGTAATGCAATATGTGTTGTATTTACATGACTTAGATGTATTGATATTACAAATAACAATGGATTTAAATTTTTGTTTAATCATTAATACTTAAATGAAAGTTATTGTAATTTATAATGGCAATAGCTTAAACTTTTGTAAATAACTTTTATGAAGATTATGTTCAGTGTATTTTATTGTGATGAAAATCCCAAAACAGAAGTGAAATATTAATATCTTTTTGTGACATTTGTAATAAAGCTTGAAACATTGAGAGAACATATTTGAACCAGTTGTTGTTGAATGGTTGCACAGATTGATGCTGTGGTGGCTCTGAGTGATGTTGTGGTGGCGACAAGTGATGCTGTCGCGTTCAGAGATGCTGTGGTAGCGCACAGTGATGTTGTGGTGCCCCTGAGTGATGCTGTGGTGGTGCTGAGTGATGTTGTGGTGATGCGATAGATAGAGTGAGGGCAATAGATAGAGGGAGGGTGATAGATAGCTAGAATGAGGGCGATAGATAGAGTGAGGGCGATAGATAGATAGATAGATAGATAGATAGATAGATAGATAGATAGATAGATAGATAGATAGAGGGCGATAGATAGATAGAGTGAGGGCGATAGATAGATAGAGTGAGGGCGATAGATAGAGTGAGGGCGATAGGTAGATAGAGTGAGGGAGATAGATAGATAGTGTAATTATGTGGCGTGTAATTATGTGGCACTGAGTGGTATTTGGAGTGTATGTTGCATTGAATAGAGTGTAATTATGTTGCGTGTAATTATGTGGCACTGAGTGGTATTATGAGGAGTGTATGTTGTATTCAGTAGAGTGTAATTGTGTGGCGTGTAATATGTGGCACTGAGTGGTATTGTTTGGAGTGTATGTTGCATTGTAATTATGTAGCATATAATTACGTGGGACAGAGTGGTATTGTGTGGAGTGTGTGTTGTATTCAGTAGAGTGTAATTATGTGGTGTGTAATTATGTGGCACTGAGTGGTATTTGGAGTGTATGTTTCGTTGAGCGCAGTGTAATTATGTAGCATATAATTATGTGGCACTGAGTGGTATTGTTTGGAGTGTATGTTGCATTGAGTGCAGTGTAATTATGTGACGTGTAATTATGTGGCACTGAGTGGTATTAGGAGTGTATGTTGCATTGAGTGCAGTGTAATTATGTGGTGATAGAGTGAGTGAGGGCGAAAGATAGATAGATAAGAGTGAGGGCGATAGATGTGGCACTGAGTGGTATTAGGAGTGTATGTTGCATTGAGTGCAGTGTAATTATGTGGTGATAGAGTGAGTGAGGGCGATAGATAGATAGATAAGAGTGAGGGCGATAGATGTGGCACTGAGTGGTATTTGGAGTGTATGTTGCATTGAGTTGAGTGTAATTATGTGACTTGTAATTATGTGACACTGAGTGGTATTTGGAGTGAAAGTTAAACAGGCAGACAAAGGTAGCGCCATTATTCTATAGGATACAAATACCATATTCGAGCCTCTCGCACAATCTGTAGATTTTTTTCCATCAACCCCATGTATAAACAAGAACAATTGTTACATATAAAGTTCTATTTTTTCTACAGAAGCAGCTGGGAAATAGTCCTCGTCAAGAAAAGTGTTTCCTTCGGTAATTGTCACCTTGTTCAGTGCCTAATTCCTTTTTCAAAAAGTTACATCATCCAGCCAAAAAGTACACCTAACATCTGAGACGCTGATCCCCAGAGCGAGCTCTAGTTTTTGCTTTGGTTTCATCATATTCTAAAGCTAAATACAAAATACTTTAGAACAAGCCACATGAATCAATGCACTTGAAGCACATCTTCTAGAGCAAGAAAGATTGTAACTGGTGCCCTTGGCAAAAACAGTTTAGAGTTGTGTTCTACTGTTGAAAGATGAACTTTGAGGAAGGGACTGCAACAGTGAACATTCCTGCAGGGGAATGTAAAATTACAACAAGCTGATTTTTTCCAACTCACTCTTTCCTTTCAAGTTGAAGTTGAAAGGGGTGAAGGAGAGAGAAGTGCACTGTCAGGCACGTAAGCCTTCACTTGCTTCTCTCACGAAGAGGCTGGATGTGGGGAGGACAATATATGCTTCCTTATTGATATAAGCAAGCTTAAGTCAGCAGTAATTGCGGTCTGGTCTTCTGAGGCTCTTACCGGGCTGCTAATATGGTACAAACTAACTAGTGTACGGAAAGCTAAAATAATCTCTTCTCACAAAGTTTCAAAAGCTGAAGGAAAGGGAACCAACTGTGAGCCAGACTGTTCTAAAAAATTATTCAGCGCCTGGAAGCCTGGGTTAAAGAGCAAATTCGGTAGACACAGGAGCGCTGCCCTTTAAAGCCGAGCTCCTCCGCATACAGAGCCCCTACAGTGTCGCAGCTACAACCGCTTAGTAAATATGCCAAAAATATCATAAAATAAACAGTTCAAAAAAACAGTAAAAAGTAATATTTCAACGGGACACGGAATTGTAGAAAGACTCCTTGTAAAATAAATACATACAACGCACACTTCAGAAATAAATAAATTAGTTTACCCATCCGACTTGATTTAGTTCCACCCTGTTGAAGAGGGTCGATCTCGTTAGTGCGCTATGGATCGTTACATAAAGCAAGTGGTCTGGGATCAAAGTTCACACAGAACATAAAGGGGCGGGCTAGGAACATGATTACTATTGATTCTGATGTTGAAGACTACCATTGCGCCCTTTTCTTGGTTTGAACAATGAAAGGTAAGAAGGGTTGGGACTCGAGTCCGTCACTTTCGCTCTGGTTGCTATGTGTGTTTCCCTGACAAAGAAAGAAGCCCATCCTCTGTTTATTGCCACAGCTGTTTCAGACCATGGTGGGGGCAGGAGCAAAGGCAACATGAACCAACGGGTAGCGTTTGGAACAGAGCTCCGAACACAAGCAGCAGGAAGCAAAGAAAATTAGCCGCAGCAAAAGGAAACAAACTGGCATGCTGCTGCTTTCGAAAATTAGATTTTCAATAAATAAATGGTTTGGGAAGCCGCGCTATAAGTAAAAAGTGCAGCCGCCAAAATGCTACATGTCATTGAGACACACAACAAAATAAGCATACACAACTCAACATAGTGAAATAAAACACGGCGCCAGTCTACATAAAAAGTACGTGTGTGGCGGCCCGTGGTATATATATAGAACAAGGCTACTGTAAACAAGCACAGTAGGCTTTCACTTTCGTCCAGAAAAAAAACGAGAAAGGTGCAGAGAACGCCGAACAAAACACTTCCCAGCGAAATGGATGCAAAAAAAAAACAAGCTCTCGGCATTGCTGTGGCGGGGGGCGGGAGAGCATTCCTTTGAAGTCCGATGCCGAGGCTCAGACAAATGGTGGTGTGCGAGGGGCTTCCTTTGAAGTCTGATGCCGAGGCATGGTGTGGGATGCCTGCCTCATACGCCTGCCTCACATGAACTGTACGCGATCTGCAGTTTGGTAGACTTTTTGAACCGCTTACTATAATCTCGCCTATTCTATCCCGTTAGGGATTGAACCGCTTACTATAATCTCTCCTATTCAATTCCTAACGGGATAGAATAGGCGAGACCTAAAAAGGGGACATTCTCACAGGTGCTGAACTACTGTTGGCTGCTCTGACATTTATAATAATTAAAGAATGAAGTGCATGTGGGCCACACATGTAGTACTGGGGGGGTGGGGTGAGGGCCAGAATGAGTGTGAACAGCCGGGGGCGGGGGGGAACACCGGGGGTGCCTGGAGTAAGTGGCAAGAGGGGAAACAACAATCCAAATGTAACATTGAGAGTACTAGAACCATATTGGGTCCCCAGCTGGACTACACTTCCCTTGACGGGCATTTTGTAGGTATAGTGTTGGGCTGCGAGGGAAGCTGTGCACATCCTGGAACAAGCATTGGGAGGGCATAGACGATAGCGCTGTTGCACGTTTCCGGTCCTTGGGGGTGGAGGGAGCATGGCACAGTTTGCTTTGTTTGTTAGTAGTTGTTATATGCAGCACATGTGGAATGTGGGTGGAGTGCACAGCTGGGGACTGGGACAACACCAAGCTAGATATCGCTATGGCAATGAAAGTTAAGTTCCTTAGTTGAGATGTAAGGGGATTGGGTACAAAACGTAACAGAGTACTCGCGTTTCTGAAGCGACACCACGTCTGATTGGCCTGCTAGCAACAAACCCACCTGGATGACGTGGGAGCCAGTAGGTTGACAAAAAAAAAATGATGAAGAGGCCAGATATTTCACTCATCCTATTTTACTTATGCGAGGGGTGTATTGATATGGGTGGCTCCTGGGACGCCGTTTGTCTAGCAGTACATGAAAGCCGCCGTGAACAGCCGCTATGTCCTACTCAGGGTGATTCTTGACAGATCTATGCCCCAAACATAGACGATCTGGGCTTTTATCAGTCCATACAAGACATACTGGCCCCGGACCTGGACGCTGCTCTTCTCTGGGTGGGGGATTTTAATTGAGGGTTGGATCCAAACTTGGACAGGCACCCTCCTAGACAGGGAAATAAGCCGCAGATGACCAAGAGGCATCGGGAGGTAAAGCAGGACTTGGGAATAAGGGACATATGGAGAGATAGGCACCCAATGCAGAAATTGTATACCTGCTCATAACACACACAGCAGGTTGGACAGGGTCTTTGTGTCAGAGATGGAGGCCTTCCTAACGTGGAGGTGACCCATCTGGCTCGATTGCTGTCTGATCATGCCCTGATCAGTTGTGTGGCCCGCTGGGTCACTCCCACTCACCTACCCAGAACATAGCAAATGCCAGCAGACATTCTAGAAGACCTGGTTGGAAAGGAGACCACATCCCATGTGTTGACGGACTACGTGACAATCTACTGGGAGGGTGCGACCACCACTAGGGCAACGGAATGGGAGGCACTGAAAGTGGTGGTACAGGAGGCCTGTATGAGACTGACATGCGGCATTCTCAGGCAGCTGCAACGAGTCCTCAGGGCAGAGGAGATGGCATTAGCGGAAGCACGTGCTGCAGATCTGACCAAACCAGATGCTGCTGCTGTTCTGGAGTAGGTTGTACGTACACGCATCAGTGACATATGGGAAAGACTAGATTAAATATACACTCCGTCAGTATCAGCAGCAGCTGCATAGAGAGGGGGACAGGTCCAGACGCCTTCTAGCTTGGATTCTCCAGAGGGAGCAGGCCCCTACCCCGACCACTGCTCATCGATAGGTGATACCGTATACACCAAGGCCTCAATCCTGGAGGTGTTCCAACGACACCGACAGACAGTCTATGCAGCAGACCCGGCGGTCAGGGAGAACCGATACGCACCATTCCTGAAACCACTGACCCCGATGCACCTCCCCTCATTGGCCTCTAAAGAGCTGGATGCACAGCTGTTCCTTGAGGAAGTACAGGAGGCACTACTGATGGATGTATGATGGTACAACGAGGGCCATTTCAACGCGGTCTGTTAGATCGCGGTTTTCACAACGCAAGTTGTTACATTGACTTGTGCTGGAGGGGCGCCCTCCAGTGCAAGCCAATGTAACGACTTGCATAGTGAAAACCACGATGTAATAGTACCACGTTGAAATGGATGCGCGGGAAATAATGTCTCCTCTACTGATGCTCCTGGGGGCTAAGGCCCCTGGAGATGGGTTCCCACCTGAGTTATATCGAGCGTACTCTCCCACTGGCGTTACTGTGGGTTTTTTGGGAGGCCTTCGCCCATAGAATCTTACCCCCCACCATGAGACAGGGAGAGATCTGTATGATCTTGAAACTGGAAGGGGACTGGTTCGGGATAGACTCAGGCGTGATGACCTACGAAAATTGATCAGGGAATATTTCCAGCTTAACATAACCACGTGACTCCTCTCGCTCAAACACTTGGGATGCCTAAGGGAGTATTGCATAGCTTTAGATTCCTCCCTGAATAAGCTAAGAGCTGCAGAAAGACAAACATTGGAGACCGAGCTTGTGGAGGCAGAAAAGTCTCACAAGGAAAACCCTCCAAAGAAAGCCAACTATTCTAAGGGGGAACTAAACTCAATCTATACCAGCGGACGATGTAGGATCATGGGAATAGGGTGAGCTCCCACTTGGGGGAGGGGGCGGAGCAAGCCACGCCTGCTAATGGCCGCTCTGTATGCGAGCTCGTGCGGTCACTTCACAATCCTGCAATTATCCTACACCAGTAGCCTGTCTCGTGTGATGAGACGAACAGATGATACTGGAAGACCGTGGCGATAAACATTACCAGCAAAGGCGGACAAAGTCGCTTTATAACCTCTGAAAACTGCTCTCGACTTGCGGCTGCCGTGAGGCCTGGGAGAAGGGCATGCGCGAGACCCTGTGGCTCGCGGTGGCACAGCTGTGGCGATCGCGGTGCAAAGGCCCTGGATCGAATCGTTGTCTGCAGCCATGCAGCGGAGGTGAAGTGCTGCTGTGTGATCCCCGTGACCCTCCTGCATTGTGCCCCCGTGGAGCGGATGGCCTAACTTCGACATAGAGGCCGCTGAGAAGATCGACGGGATGAGGGGAGCGCCCTCTGACGCACGGGTGTGGGTCCTGAGAGGTTGCAGCTGCGCGATGTGTGTGCGTGCAGGGACTTGAGAGAGCCCGAGATCGGCCCGCTGCGGTAACAGGCGCGCCGATGTCCCATGCCGCATTGGGAGCTCGCACACGCCTGAGAATCCTTTGAGCGCTGGAGGGTGATTGCAGTCAGTATTTAATCAGCGACTCCCCCCTGACCGAGGTTGCACACAGGGGAGGGAACAGCCGTGCCCGTGACTGGGCTGCGAGATTGAAACCCTCCCTAAGACCTTGCAACTAAGATGCGCACATAGGGGGAGGCTCTGCACCGGGCTACAGAGGAATCCCCACTTGACTCTGTATCGAGCTACAGAGAAATTCCCACCTGCATCTGAAACTGTACATTACTGAGGTCCACAATCACTGCTCGGGAGGGTGCAATTGTCTGAGTGTGTTGTCCGAGGACCATCATGCACCTTCTGACGCGGGCATACCACTGCTCTGAATTCTTGGTGGCCTCCACTCATTGAACACTGATAGCGCTAAGTTTGATCTGGGGCGGCCGAGCACCACAGAGCCTGGCCCACTACACACAGGCTGACTGGAGGCCTATTGTTCTTCACAGCTGCAGAGAATAAGTTGCAGGAGCGGCGGTGCGGAGTTTGTTGCATCTGGTACTACCCACACCACCCACACGGTGATAGTACCTTGGTCCCATGAGACGCGACAACCGGCACGGCCTTCGACTGGCCTCACAATGGGGAAACCGGAAAAATCTCAGCCAAAAATAAATTTTGATCAATCCAAAAAAACAACAGATTCAGGCACAGTGGAACAATCCTCCACTCAAGCGCCTATGGGGGTGGTGTACCCTGCTGCGTTGGTGGATTTTTAGTCAATGTTCATGAAGATCCAAGCCATGCTGACTAAGAAAGATGGGAAGATCGATACCTTGACCTATACAGTGGATCGTATATCGAAACGGCTCGATCGTCACACGGAGAGGATAGATATGGCGGAAAGACGGATATTGGATTCAGAAGACGCACAACGCCAAATGGCAACAAAACAAGAAAAGGTCGAAAAAGCACTGGCTGCTATCATGGCGAAATCAGAAGATTTAGAGGCGAGATCTCGCCGTAACAACTTACGTGTCATGGGTGTAGCGGAAACAACAAACACGGGAAACATGGAGTGCTACATTGAAAATTTACTAGGGACCCTTTTTGGCAAAGAAACTTTCTCGGATGTCTTCATCATTGAAAGAGCACACAGATCACTTGCCCTGCCGCCTCCACCGGGGGCCAGACCGCGCCCGATCATTGCAAAACTTTTGAACTATAGAGATCGGGATGCAGCGCTTCGAAAAGCCAGGGAAACCTTAACACCTGATGGATGAACATTTCCATATACCCGGATTTCACGCAACAAGTCCAAGAGGCACAGAAAAAGTTTGTAGCAGTAAAGAAATCACAGAGGGACCAGAATATTCCATACGCGTTGCTCTACCCAGCACGGCTTTGGATTACTGACGGGGAAAAAAAAACAAGATCTACAATGACCCTAAGGGACATCCTTACATTTTTGCAGCTGAAGGGCGCTCCAGTCCTATGTAGAAAATCACAGAGGGGCACGTAGGAGGAACAAGGACACACTTCAGATGTTGAATGATTGACAGACACCCCTCTACCCTTAGACAGTACTGGGACATTGCAGCTTGTCTTCAGCCGATGATGAGCTGCATGGATACAGATAAGTAAACGTCACAAACACACGTCATGATGTATGGTTCCTGAAATGTAACTGTGGGGGGAATGTACATGCGCATGATGTAGAGCTTATCTTGGTGCTGTGGTCTGCATTTTTGATAAGTGGTTTCTTCACCGAGGTCAGAGGGCTGCAAGGTGGAACTTAGATGATTAAGCGACCCCCCCATGTGACTATGTCACTGGGGTTTCCGGCAGGCGGCTCCCGCCTCCACATGTGCACCACATTATCTTCTTGTTTCTAATGGGTTTGTTTGAAGGGTGGGAAGGGGGATTCTAGAGTTTGTTTGTGGGATGGCTTTAGCAATTTGGGGCTGCTGAAGTGGGTGGGGGAGGGGAATGGCAAGCTTCAAAAGCTGGGTTTGTTAATGTGATTGAATTACCAGAGACGCTTGAACTCACACTGATCGCATTTTTTGACCTTGGCAGCAGGACACCGACACAATTACACTTAACGCCTCATAATGACTATGTGTGAGGAATATAACTGTGACATGGAATGTCAGAGGGCTTAATACTCCCCAAAAAATCAGACAAGTGTTCGCCTACTTAGACCGCTACAGCGTACAGATCGCCATCCTGCAGGAGACGCATCGGAGTATGTCCACGGAGGTGAACATCGCCAGCAAATGGGCAGGATACAAGCTAGCCTCCTCGTACTCCTCATATGCCAGAGGGGTACTCATATTAGTGGAGAGGCATTGCATTTACGCCTATTAACAGATACATAGGCAAAGAGGGGCGATGCGCCATGGGGCATGGTAAGCTCGGACTCTCCCTTGTCACCATCATAAACACTTCTGGGCCGATAGCGGATGAGCCGGACACTTTCCTTCGGCTGTGCGGCGCTCTGCACGAATGGCCTGAAGCGGCCATTATGTGTGTGGGGACCTAATCACATACCTAGATCCTCAGCTGAATATATCAAGCCCGCAGGGGAAACGTACACCCAAAATAGCACAGTGCATTAATGATGCTATACTCGAATTTGGTCTTTTAGATGTCTGAAGACTACGTAATGGTACAGCTAAGGAGGGTAGGCATGCTACACCTGCACACAATAGCTTGTCTCGATTGGACTACTGGCTACTGAGTGAGAGGGCCAATGACTGGGCTACGGACGTCACGATCCTCCCTCGCACATTGTCGAATCATAATCCGGTGCTGTTCGCCTTTAAACATGCGACTAATGTACATTGCCCATACATATGGCGCTTCCGTGCGCATGCTCTTTTGGATCCGCTGTATAATAATACTGTCAGGGAAGCCATTGAACAATATTTTGCTGTATACACGGGTACGGTGGTCAATGCATCCTCGCTGTGGGAAGCTTTCAAAGTGACTATTAGAGGGGTTTGTATCAGCACCCCAGAGTGCATTCTTAAAGATGTTCGAGGCCAACTAACACAGGCCGAGCACTAACTAACAGGTTTAGAAAAGCAATACACAGACAATCCCTGACCTGAAACCCTAGCCCGTATACACGAACAAAAAGGGAAATACGACTCACTGGCAGAATCGGAGATCCGCTACATTGCACGCAGACATGTGGCGCGAGCCTATGGGGAGGGAGGGCGCCCGGGCAGAAATGTGGCCACTATAATAAGAATTTGTGAGGACTATCACCATATACCTAACCTCACAGACCAGCAGGGCAAGGAGCATTACGCCCCGAGGCGATAGTGGAACAATTCTGCAGATTTTACTCTGATTTACACACAGCACGGGGGAGTGTGACGGACGCAGACACATATCTATCCGACATTGCCTGTGCGTGGCTGTCGGGTGGCCACCGTCAATCTTTGCAAACCCATAGATGAAGCGGATATAAAGGCGGTGGTATGCACGTTGCCCAACCAAAAGGCGCCGGGACCCGATGGGCTTACAGCTGAATTCTATAAAGAATACATCGCTCTGCTTGTGCCTTATCGTCTTGAAATGTATGCAGAGGGACATGAAACTGGGATACTGCCACCGTCCCTCCGTCAAGCCCTGATAATTACGCTGTTAAAAAAAAGAAAAGGCCCGGATAGGTGTGAATCATATAGGCCATTGTCTCTGATAAACCTGGACGCCAAGATACTGGCGAAAATATTAGCTACCAAGCTTCAGCCCCTCATGCCCAACCAGTACTCCCGGACCAATCGGGATTTATCCCCGAGCGCTCCACGTCTAATAATTTGAGAACTATCTTTGCCATGTTCCATGTACTAAACCCTGAACTGCCAGCCGCCGCGGTCCTCCTGATGCAGCAAAAACATTTGACTCTATTGAGTAGAGTGACATGTTGCATGTACTGTGCTGCATGGGATTCCCGCCACTGTTCCTGTGTTGGATAGTACTTTTGTACAACAGCCCTGTGGCGCTGGTGCGAGTGGGGAGACTGACAGCACACCCATTTCAAATATATAGGGGTACACATCAGGGTTGCCCCCTCTCTCCTCTACTGTTTGCACTGGCACTAGAGCCACTGGCTTGCATCATACGGCAGCGCCACAGAGAATCTGCACTGAATTTCTTACATCGCCCAGTAGGTAGATCACTGTACACAGATGATATGGTGTTATTTTGAAGGTAGCCGGATCTGTATCTGCCACAGTTTTTAAGGGAATATATTCGGTTTGGACTCTTCTCAGGATTACAAATAAATTGGGAAAAATCGATAGTTATACCACTAACAACGAACACGCCCCCGCAACTATGGACTACCCTTTGGTGTGGACTAGACCTGGTGAAATACATGGGTGTGTGGATACACCGGGACCCCGAACTGGTGATCAGGGAGAACTATGGCAGAGCAAATGCCGCTCTCAAACAGTAGGTAGACAGATGGAACAAGCTGCCACTCTCCCTGGCAGATCGAATAGCATTCATTAAAATGGTGGTAATACCATGCTTTTTATATTTATTCTGTAACATCCCAATTAAGCTGACAAACGTTTTTCTGGGACGTCCGCTCTACTCTCACTTACTTGATATGAGGGGGAAAGCAGGCCAGGGTAAGCTGGACTATACTCACACTGGACTACGCTAGAGGAGGCTTCAGTGCTCCGGACCTCTTTATATATTACTTTTCCACCCAGGCATAATATGTCTATAACTGGTTTAGACCTCACAATTACACTCCACATGTCGCAGTGGAAGATGGGGATGTACACCCAACCCTGTTATCTGGTGTCATCACACATACAAACAGAGGTATGCCGCGAACTGAAATCAATACGATAGACACGACTATTGCAGCATGGCAAGCTGTAGGCAAAATGACCAATAGGCTCCCGGTTTATGCTCCGGCACTGCCCCTTGCACATCATGCGGCCTTATCGGTGACAAGGGAAAAGGTCCACTAAGGGCATTAAGAGAAGCGGGCATGGTGACTATGCAAGACATATACCCAGATGGGCACTTCCTTATGACAGAAGACCTGAGTTACATAACCAATCCCTCACCGTTGTTTAATTTTACCATTCATAGGCTGCGGCAAGCGATCAAAGTCCACTATACCACGTACCCATCTGAACCCCCGGTGCTGCCGGCTCTGCAAACGCTACTGGTTGCACCTACTAGACGTAAACTAGTAACAAAACTCTACAGAGAGGTGTACGATGGGAGAGATCTTGGATCAGATAAGAGTCTTACCCGATGGAATAGCAGTTTAACTCCACCACTACTAGAAACGGAATGGGACCATAATTGCAAGGTGACTGGTGCCCTCACACCTAACGGTAACTTGCGCATCATACATTTCAAATACATTCACCAAGTCTACCACACGCCTGTTAAACTACACAGATGTGGCCGTAGATAAACTAGTAACTGTAAAAGATGCGGACAGCCGGAAGCTGACTTCTTACATCTGGCGTGTGGGTGCAGACGAGTGCTGTTGTTCTGGCAAGGGGTATTGCAATACCTATAGGAAATGACTGCGATTGTATTGCAGTGTGTTCCGTCAGTATGTCTGCTATGCCATGTACCTCACTTAAAGGGTGCGCTGGGAAAATGTGTGCACGCTGCGCTGTTATTGCTCAAGCTGGGACCGGGAAAGTGTGTTGGCTCCTATGACTAAGTGTTGGGTGAAGGATATGGTTTATTGTAATGAAAATCTTGTATTATATGTAGAGGAGCTACCGGCTGCGTCAAGACCCAGGAATATATGCGAACAAATGATGTGCTGCCGCAGGATAGGTTTAATTGGTCACTGCAAGTGCTGATGAGTCAAATAATGGTATTGTTTAAACACTGTTGGGGTAAAACTCAGTCACAAATGGTTGTATGATTGTTCATATTGCACTGCCTAACGTGGCAGAGAAATTGTAAGTATTATTTCAAATGCCAATAAAAAATAAAATAAAAAATATGATATGAGAAATACACAGACACAAAAAAAAGGATGCAATAGGAACAGAAAAGACAAATTGATATCATAGTCAGCAATATTGTTATGTCTTTTAGCAATAAAGCTCCAACCTTCCCATAAAATTTTCCCTTTTGAAAAAAAAATGGTGAGCTCCCACTTGGCATGGCAGTTGAGGGTTAAGAGGGAGAATGAATACATGGGGGAAATTAGAGGGGATACGGGAGGTGTTACAGTCTCGGACGTCTAAAAGGTGCACATACCTTGTCACTTTTGCGAGACATTATACAAGACAGAGGGAGGGATAGACCCAAGCTGAATACCTGGATGAGGTCACTTCTACTCAAGTAACGGAGGCACAGAGAGAGAATCAATGGGGAGCCCCATTACAGAGGAGGGGGTTCAGGAAGCAAAGGGGACAGGGTGACTACCCAGTTTTGACTGAACATTTAGCTCTGAGCTCACTGCACATTTAGTGTCTATTTTAAACATATGGCTGTCTCTGGGGAGGGGGGGTCACTGCATCTCAGAGTGAAGCTCTTATTTCAGTTATTACACCAAAGCCGGGCACGGATCCCAGGACTCTCTTGATCTGAACTCCGTGCACATTTACTGTCTATTTTAAACATATGGCCGTCTCTAAGGGGGGATCAATGCATCTGAGTAAATTGATACTTGTATAGCGCACTACTCACCCACAAGGGTCTCAAGGCGCTTGTAGGAATACCGCTGTGGAACCCATCCTGGCTTTCCCTGTGATGCGTCCACTCCTGGGCATCCCCAAGGTGGAGGACAGGCATCCTTAGTGTTGTGGGGGCCGTTGTGGAGATTAAGCAAGCTATTGCCCAGAGTTGCAGAGTGGGACTCCATGATTGGAATAGGCACCGAGGCGAGAATTATCAGGTCCGTGGAATTTTGAGCCCAAGACCCGCCAAGGCGGGGAATTGAACCCTGGTCACGGGTTAGACCTCTGCATCAGGGTCTGCATCACTCTAACCATTGAGCCACACTTCTCCACTCTGAGTGAAGCTCTTATTTCAGTTATTATACCAAAGCCGTGCACGGATCCCGGGCCAGTGGCTCACACCGACCGAGGACTCTCTTAATCTGACCTCACTGCACATTTAGTGTATTTTAAACATATGGCTGTCTCGGGGGGGGGGTGTCACTGCATCTCAGAGTGAAGCTCTTATTTCAGTTATTATACCGAAGCCGTGCACGGATCCTGGGCCTGATGCTCACACCGACCCAGGACTCTCTTAATCTGAACTCACTGCACATTTAGTGTCTATTTTAAACATATGGCTATTTCTGGGGGGGGGGGGGTGTCACTGCATCTCAGAGTGAAGCTCTTATTTCAGTTATTATACCAAAGCCGGGCAAGGATCCTGGGGCCTGTGGCTCACACCGACCCAGGACTCTCTTAATCTGAACTCACTGCACATTTGGTGTCTATTTTAAACACATGGCTGTCTCTGGGGAGGGGGGGCACTGCATCTCAGAGTGAAGCTCCTATTTCAGTTATTATACCGAAGCCGTGCACGGATCCTGGGCCTGGGGCTCACATCTACCCAGGACTCTCTTAATCTGAACTCACTGCACATTTGTTGTCTATTTTAAACACATGGCTGTCTCTGGGGAGGGGGTCACTGCATCTCAGAGTGAAGCTCTTATTTCAGTTATTATACGAAAGCAGGGCACGGATCCGGGGGCCTGTGGCTCACACCGACCCAGGACTCTCTTAATCTGAACTCACTGCACATTTGGTCTCTATTTTAAACATATGGCTGTCTCGGGGGGGGGGGGGGGGGGCACTGCATCTCAGAGTGAAGCTCTAATTTCAGTTATCATACTAAAGCAGGGCAAGGATCCTGGGGCCTGGGGCTCACACCGATCCAGGACTCTCTTAATCTGAACTCACTGCACATTTAGTGTCTATTTTAAACATATGGCTGTCTCTGGGGAGGGGGGGGCACTGCATCTCAGAGTGAAGCTCTAATTTCAGTTATTATACCAAAGCCTGAATGGAAGGTTAGATTCAAACACTCTTGCCGCTGGCTCGGCCTCCATGCGCCGTCAGGGGTGCTGGAGTCTGAACCCTTATTGATACCTTTGATAGATTGCAGCAGGGATTTACAGTGCTCCATGTGTTCCACTTTCTACATACGTGCATGTTCACTTTAGAATGTTAATGAGGGCAGGTGTAGTGTGTGCCCGAGTGAATACCTTTCTAAGAAACAGTCCTGAGGTTGTATTTCAATAAAACAACTTGAAATTTGTTTGCGTTTATACTCATTACTACAGCCCTCCCCCAGCCCCGCACGTACCCGCATCAGCCGCGCGCCTCATGGAACGTGCGCCCCTCGTGTCTGGGGTCAGCTGGTGACGTCGGCCTCGTGCGCCCCTCGTCTCTGGGGTCAGCTGGGTCAGCTGGTGACGTCGGCCTCGTGCGCCCCTCGTGGCCTCGTGCGCCCCTCGTCTCTGGGGTCAGCTGGTGACGTCGGCCTCGTGCGCCCCTCGTGGCCTCGTGCGCCCCTCGTCTCTGGGGTCAGCTGGGTCAGCTGGTGACGTCGGCCTCGTGCGCCCCTCGTGGCCTCGTGCGCCCCTCGTCTCTGGGGTCAGCTGGTGACGTCGGCCTCGTGCGCCCCTCGTGGCCTCGTGCGCCCCTCGTCTCTGGGGTCAGCTGGCGGCGTCGGCCTCGTGTCTGGGGTCAGCTGGCGGCGTCGGCCTCGTGCGCCTCTCGTCTCTGGGGTCAGCTGGGTCAGCTGGTGACGTGGGCCTCGTGCGCCCCTCGTCTCTGGGGTCAGCTGGCGGCGTCGGCCTCGTGTCTGGGGTCAGCTGGCGGCGTCGGCCTCGTGCGCCTCTCGTCTCTGGGGTCAGCTGGGTCAGCTGGTGACGTCGGCCTCGTGCGCCCCTCGTGGCCTCGTGCGCCTCTCGTCTCTGGGGTCAGCTGGGTCAGCTGGTGACGTCGGCCTCGTGCGCCCCTCGTGGCCTCGTGCGCCCCTCGTCTCTGGGGTCAGCTGGCGGCGTCGGCCTCGTGCGCCTCTCGTCTCTGGGGTCAGCTGGGTCAGCTGGTGACGTCGGCCTCGTGCGCCCCTCGTCTCTGGGGTCAGCTGGGTCAGCTGGTGACGTCGGCCTCGTGCGCCCCTCGTGGCCTCGTGCGCCCCTCGTCTCTGGGGTCAGCTGGCGGCGTCGGCCTCGTGCGCCTCTCGTCTATGGGGTCAGTTGGTGACGTGGGCCTCGTGCGGCTCTTGTCTCTGGGGTCAGCGGTTCACAGCTGACCTTCGGCGCCTCCTCGTGCTCCGATACTTCCGGGTTCTTCCTTCCGCCTTTCAGTGACGTGGTGGCGTTGTTCTCCCGTTTCACGCCGCCAGGCCTCGGAAGGATGAAAGGCCGAACCGCCATTAAAAGAATGGCGCCGGCCCATTCCCCCATGCTGGTGCCTCTCCCGCCCCCCGCAGGCGTGGGGCCCCCTGGATCCATTCTTCTCGCTAACCCTCCTCCGGGGCCGCCTGGCTCCGCCCCAGCCCGAGGAGCTGGTCTGCGGTGTGGGGGGAGGACACTGTCCTGTGTGCCGAGGATCACCGCCTGACACGCCGTTCTCCAGTCCCCCTCCTCCTTTGGTCTCTGACTCCTTGGCATCCCGAGGAGTCCGTGGGGGCGGGGGCCTCTCCCCCTCACATTGGAGCCCCCGGTGCTATCCCTGCATTGTCCTCCTCTGCCTCCCTCTGTTGGTGCCAAAGCCTCGCCCATGAATCCCTGCGGTGCCCCCCAAGAACACACACCCCCAGATGGGATTCCCTGCTCCGACTCCAGATCCGGAGCGGGCTCTGCTGTGCCCGGCTCAGGGAAGCTCCTTCCACTCGTCTTTGCTTTCAATCCTCTCCATCCTCTGCACACGCACTGCGGTAGATCTGATTGTACCGTGCGCCCTGCTGGCAGCGCCTTACTGTTTGATTGCAGCTCCTTCCCTTCACGTTTTGTCTTTTGTTTCACCTGCGTTCGTGGACACAGACTCATTACCTTTCCCCTCTATCGCAACATTAGATGCTCACACACCTCAATAAACTCTGTTTGTCCAGCCACAACCCCCCCTGAGGCCGCAGCAGCTCCTCGCCTCCCCTTCTGGGCGCTTTCTGCAGCTTTCTCTCGCCCACAATGCAGGGCGCGACGGCAACAGGGCAGCTGGGCTCAGGAGCAGGGCATGTAGGGGCTGAGATGCCGCCTTCGTGGTGGCATGTTGTGTCCTGCCGGTCATGGAGTTTAGATGCGAGTGCGGGCTCCAGTGGTGGCCGTGGCTTCTTTCCTGGACGGCAGCAACCACTGACTATGGTCAACACTTATTGCAGGGTTTGTCAGGGGGGGTGACATTTACACATTGGTTATTTAATGCCATTTTATAGGGCGCAAAGTACTTCACCCGAAGGTGTTAGTACCATTTTTTAGAAAGGACTAGTTATGTTACATAGACTTCAGAGTACAGGGGTTACATCTAAGCTCTAAAGATATTATGAATGATAGTCAGCACAATGTTTCAACACCTATACCCGTGGTTGGTTACACATTTACAAGTTGCAAATTAATTCAATCATAAGATACTAGCATGCCATGTGTATGTATCCTCTCTGGAAGGGCATTGAGGGGAGTGTTAACCGTTACTAAGTTTAGCTAGTAGAGTTGTTTGTATCAGCCAGTTGAATACCCTCCACCTGCTGTGCAGGAATATACCCAGGGTGGATCACATTTTTGACCCCTAAGCAAGCTAAAAAATGTGCCCAGCAGCAACATTCGTGCTGCCTTGGGGGTTCTAATCCTGATACCTTTATAAACTCTGGGCAGATTGCAGCACAGTAGGTATTCGCCTTACTGTGCATTACAGTTCTGTACTTGTAATGCCTCACAAAGACAAGGATATCTAGTTTTCTGGGCTAACGAAAGGGCGGACGTTTCTCTAGCCTTCCTCAAGGTTTATTTACATGCCACCCTGGCATATTTCACCCTTGGTGACGACAGTGCATATGGGGGCACGGGTAATGTTTTGCATTGGTAGGCTGGCAAGCTCATATGAAATAGATGCACCCATTGTCAGCAGACCTATCTCGGGTAAACAGTACTCCCGTTTGGCACGCATATGAAATTGTTCATGTGGGTTGGGCTTTGTGTGAGATTGGACTAAGGGGTTGCCCTTCAGTGAGGTATTAGTTTACGTTTTAAATCATGTAACTTGCAACCCCCGCAAGTGCCCTGTCTTGCTGTAGGTGCAAGGTTATGGGTGTTTTTATATATATGGATGCTATAACAGGAGAGTGAACCATGCGACACAAATTGCGAAACATTCAGCATCATGTTTTAACCCAATGACCAAGACAGAGAAACTGTTCAGGTCTGAATCATTAGGCCACAGGGTGGCACAACAGAATAATTCTAAACCTGTGGTATCTTAGTTTTTCCCGCCCTCCACTTCTCGCTATCCTCGGAGGGGATTTCCAAGAAAACCATGTGGTAGATACAGGACGAAGAGCCTGAATGGTGTGGCACGCTATGCCAGGAAAAGTTTACAGCTTAAATGTTTTAACCCTATGCCATGATAGGCTAATCGTCCAGGCCAGAATCATGGGGTCACCGGGTAACTCGACTAGGTATGTTTTAGCGTTCAGAGGGCACATGTGGTTTGGTGCAGGGTAATTCCTCCCACTCCACCACATGCCAGCCAGAGGGGGGGGGTGACTGGTCTTAGAGGAATATACTTTATTAATCTATACTGATTGGCATTAGCACTTTCACTTTCCTGAGGCGGAAAGCCGGGAAAGTTAGGCAGCACATCTCACCTTTTGGTTTTAAAAATTAGTTTTAATCTGTTTTTACCTTGTTCTCTGCTCACTTGCTCATTTTGCACTCGGCTACCTTCATTGCACTGTGTGTCACCCCGCGCAGCCGATTAGGCACTGTCGCAGGTTGATCCGGGGGTGAGCCGCCATCTTGCAGGGAGGCGCAGGGTTGGCGGTCTAGTTCTTTCGACCCTCCCGCCCTCTCAGGTATTTAAATCGCGCTGTTCCTGCCGCACGCTGATTGGTATTAGCACTTTCACTTTTCTGAGGCGGAAAGCCGGGAAAGTTAGGCAGCATATCTCAACCTTGGTTTTAAAATTTTATTTTAAACTGTTTTTACCTTGTTCTCTGCTCACTTGCTTATTTTGCACTCGGCTACCTTCATTGCACTGTGTATCACCCCGCGCAGCCGATTAAGTGCTGTCGCGGGTTGATCGGGGGTGAGCCGCCATCTTGCAGGGAGGCGCAGGGTTGGCGGTCTAGTTCTTTCGACCCTTTACCCTCTTCCTGTTTAAATGTCTGGCACCTCCCATCCGCGCAGCGAGTCGGGCCGATGGCGCGCCCGTCTGCGCCCATACGGGCCCAGGGGCCACGACCCCTGACCAATTTACGTCACCTAGGCTCATCTATGGAGCTGATCAATCTTATGCTTTGAGACCCATACCTATCCATGCAGCTGTTACCTTTGACATGCTTGATCAGTTCCCACAATTTTGCCCCCATTGCACTTTCTCTTTGGATGTCCCACAGTTATGTAACTGTTTTGTTCAGCAAACCATTACTCCTTTTTACCCTAGTTATACCTTTCTCAGCTTGAATTGTCGCTCCCTGCATAAGCATAAACGTGAGATTTTTGATCTTCTCATTGATGAATCCCCTGATGCGTTATTCATCACTGAAACATGGCTCCACGAGAGCTCCGGTCCAGACATCGCGGAAGCTTGACCCGTTGGCTACGCCATTGCTAAAAGTGACTGACCCAAGAAAACCGAGGGTGGTATTGCAATTATATTTAAGAACGCATATCTATGCCAACTCGATCCGGTCACCTTATGCAATTGTGAGGCAGCGTATTTCAAGCTTGCTCTTCATCCTAAGGTCACCCTCACTGGTCTTTAAGTGTATCGTCCTCCTGACCCAGCTAATGCCTGGCTGGTACAATTCTCGAATTATATAGCTTCGGTTTTAACATCCTCCAGCAACTTCTTGGTTGTTGGGGATCTGAATGTCCACTTGGAGGACCCTAAAAATAGTGTAGGCAGCAATCTTATTGCTGACCTCGCATCCATTAATTTTTTTCTACTTAATAAGGGCCCCACCCGTAGTGGTGGTCATTTTCTTGACCCCATTTTTAGGTCTCGCCTGTCAATGCGCGTGCGCATTGAGCGGAGCGAGACTATAGGGGCTTAAACAGAGTTTAACTAGACTGGCGATTTGATGCAGTGCATGTGCGCTTTTAGCTCAATGCGCAAGCGCAATGAGTTAAAATGCGCGTGCACAGCATCAAATCGCTAGTCTTCGCCATCTGTTCTCCACCTTGGTGCCGCCAGCACCTCCCCTCTCTCTCCCTGCACACAGCCTTGCTCGCATTTCTCCTCCCCCTCCCCAGCCAGCTTGGTGCCGCCAGCACCTCCCCTCCCTCTCCCCGCACACAGCCTTGCTCGCATTTCTCCTCCCCTCCCCAGCCGCCAGCCCCTCCCCTCTCTCTCCCTGCAGAAAAAAAATAATGGCACTTCCTCGACAACTGAACTTTCATTCCTACTCTCCCATCCATCCTGGCAGATGCAGTCCCACAGATTATCTTTTTCTCCGTTACTTCATCTGATTTCTTCACTCTTGCACATCTTCTCTCCCTTCTACTCCTTAACCATGTACTCCGCTACATTCCTTTCTCTGTTTAAAATGTTTGTGTGCAATTTAACATTTTCTTTTCTGCCTCTATCCGTTGTTCCATTACTTGTCCCCTTTCCTCCATTTCATAGCCCGGATCTGTGAACTAACCTCACCTCACACCATTCCTCCATATTGATTGTATTCTTAGTCTACCTCCATCCACTCCCATGTATCTCATCCTCATGCGTACTTCGTTCTCCCGTGCGTCTCACACTACCTCCTCACCCTCCATCCTAATAACGTGCACTCGCATGTCCTCTCTCTCCCTCCCCCACCCCCAATCCTGGGCCCACTTCAAGTCCCTGGCCGCAGTGGTTTGTCTCGTGTAATGGTTCCGGTCAGTGTTCGTGCGAACCCTGATTTTAAATCTTCCTCCTCCCTGATGAAAACCAGCTCAGTAAGGCAAGCGGCTGCTTGGATGGTTGAAAAATGTACTCTGTGAGGGCAGAACGCAGACATAGACAAGCGGGATCCCCGTAGGACACTAAATGCCCATTCTAGGGCTGGGAACATCGAGCCCTCTAATGGAGTGCCCTTCTTTGAAGTGAATCCCATCTCCATTGGAAAGTCAACCCCTTACACGCAAAAGTCCCACCCCTATGTAATTAGCATTTGTTCAAGGACCCTTTACCGTTTTGAAAAGAGGTTTGCCCATCCCAATTTAGAGAGCCCCCACCCTTTTGAGGATTGCCCTGTCCTCAGAGACGTTTGCTTTGTTAAACTTCTTAAGAGAGAGGCCTTCCTTGTTTGGGTTAGTTCTGACTATTTGGCATGAGTTGGGTCTACTTCAATGTAGCCTGGGGTTTTACAAGCTTAATAATTCCATACAGTCGCAGAGGTTTCCCACCCTCACACACCTTCACACCCCCTCACAAACCCACTCACCCTCACACACCCTTACCCTCATCCCCTCACCCTCACGCACCCTCAGTCACCCTCACACTCACACTTCCTCACCATCACACACCCTCACATCCACTCACCCTCACACACCCTCACCCACCCTCACACCCCCTCACCCTCACACCCTCACTCATCCTCACCCCCTCATCCTCACACACCCTCACACCCTCACACCCCCTCACAACCCTCTCACCCTCACTCAGCCACACACCCTCACCCTCCCTCACACACCCTCACCTTCACACCCCGCACCCTCTCACCATCCCCCCTCACCTTCACACACCCTTACCCTCATTCCCTCACCTTCACACACCCTCAGTCACCCTCACACCCCCTAACCCTCACCCCCTCACCCTCACCCCCTCACACACCCTCACACACCCTCACTCACCCTCACTCACCCTCACACACCCTCACCCTCACACCCCCTCACCCTCACACCACTCAGTGCTACAACACATCTTGTGTTACAATAGGTGTCACATTTGCGAAAGATAAAACTATTGTCATTGTAAATAACAAAGCTATTAATTTCGCTATTTTCAAAACAAGCACATAAATAAAAAATGTGTCCTTTACAATACCAATAGACCTATTGCATTGCTGTGCTTCTCTCCCCTGCTGCACTCTCCTGCTCTCTAGAGATGTGGCCTAACGACCAGAGCTGCCATCTAAGTCACGTAAATACAAAACGTGTTGCATTCCAAATGCTATAGGTGTCACATTCGCGAAAGTTATAACTATTGGCATTGGAAATGACAAAGCTATCAATTTAGCTATTTTAAAAACCAACAAATAAATAAAATATTTATCATTTACAAGACCAATAGCTCCAACTTTTCTAATGCGAGACCTATTGCATTTCCAATGCTTGTTTCTAATATACTCCACCTACATTGCTTTTCGGCATTGCCTGTTCTTTGGTCTGACCATTATTTAATTAGGTTTACTTTTACTCCTACTTAAGCATTGCCGCAATGTAGGGCCCCAGTGAGTATTTGAAAGAGAGACTGGAAAAAGTTGGACATTGGCTCTCTTGACAGAGCTCTTGACACTCACCCACCAGCCTACCAAATTCTGTTGACATGGAAACCGCTGCCAGCGCTGTCAACTCCTGGCTCCTTGAAGCTATTGACACCTGCCTTCCCTTTGTCCATAAGAAGATGAAAATCCATAGAACACCTGCCCCGTGGTATAATGAGACATTACAAACTTATAAATCTTGATGTAAAAAATTGGAGCGCACCTGGAGAAGGGATTACTCTCCTTCAGCTGGCCTTACTTATAAAAATGAGTTGAAGCGTTACCATAAAGCATGTGCCCTGACAAGGGCAAATTATGCAAATAAAATGATCTCGGAAGCGGTTAATAAATCTAAAGTACTTTTTAGCGTGGTTAAAGACCTGGCAGGTTCTCAGACTACGGCCAAACCTCCCCCCTATCAAGCAGCAAGTGTGATGAACTCGCTCAGTACTTTATCGCTAAAATTGAAAATATTTATCAGGATATCTCCGTTCAAAGAGACAGCAACATCTCTGCGACTCTGCCCCCTAATGTAGGGGAGTTCACTGACTCTCTTGCTCCGTCCCCGGCATTACTTCTGTCCTGGCCTGATCTTCACCCCTCCACTCTCTTGGAGATCCTGAGCAAGGTTAAGTCAGGCTCTCCGACTGATCCCTTGCCTATCCCTATACTGCGCCTTCTGGATACCCCTCAACTCTCTATAATTTGCACCTTACTTAATCAGTCACTCAACACTGCTGTCGTCCCTGGTTGTTGGAAGCATGCAATGGTTACCCCGTTGTTGAAAAAACCCACTGCTGATCCCACGGTTCCTTCCAACTTTCGTCCTATTCTTTATTACCTGCATTTTCTAAAATTTTAGAGAGGCACATTCACCAGCACCTGTCCCAGTTTGTGGCAACTAATAACTTGCTACATCCCTCTCAGTCCGGTTTCCGTCCTCGTTTTTCCACCGAGACCACTCTTCTTGGCGTAACAGAAAATCTTTGCCTGCTGCTGGACCGAGGTGATGCAGTTGCTCTGATATTACTCGATCTCAGTGCAGCTTTTGACACTGTATCCCACGACATACTCCTCGGATCCCTCGTGGCTATTGGCATCGGTGGACTAGCCTTGGACTGGCTTACATCTTTCCTGACGGACCAGACTTTCCAAATCTTTTCTCACTCTTTCACTTCTAAAACGTATTCTTCCCCTCACGGAGTGCCCCAAGGCTCGATCCTCAGTCCCTTCCTCTTCAATCTTTACGTCACTCCCTTGGCACTTATTGCACAATGTTCTGGACTTAATTTATTTACTTATGCGGATGATTCTCAAATCGTCTTTTCTTTATCCCAAGTTGACCCTGCCTCGACCTCCCACCTGCAGGCGGGTCTCAGCGAATTATCCAAGTGGATGAACCACAACCTGCTCAAATTAAATGGTGGGAAGACCGAGGTTTTGGTACTTGGGAATAAACCCGACCTCTGAAGCCCTAGGCACTGGCCAGCTGCTATGAGTTCTTTACCTTCCCCTTCCAAATATGTGCATAATCTTGGGGTGATCATCGACAATGGTTTATCCATGAAATGTCAGGCCAACAAAGTGGCAGCCACCAGCTTTACCATCCTGCGATGGCTGAGAAAGATCTTTTGGATGTTACCATCCGAAACGCAGAAGTCCGTAGTGGATGCCTTGGTGACCTCCAGGTTGGACTATGGCAACGTACTCTACCTGGGGTCTACCGAGGCAGTCACACGGCGTTTTCAATTGGTTCAAAATGCCTCCGCTCGGCTTCTCTGTGGCTGTCGTAAAACCGATCACATCACAGAACGCCTTCGGGAGCTCCATTGGCTCCGTTTTGAAAGTCGAGTAAAGTTCAAGGCTTTGAGCTACATGCACAAGATCAAGGCGAGGGTAGCTCCCTTGTATCTTCAGTCGCTTGTCAAACTCTACACTCCTTCTCGTTCTCTTCGTTCATCTCAATATCTATTTTATGTACCTAAGTACAGACCTTCTAGAATTGGTGGCAGTTCTTTTGGTAATCTTGGACCAAGACTTTGGAACTCCCTCCCCCTGGACATTCGCATGGAGAACTGTCATGCTCACTTCCGCAGAGCCGTTAAAACCTGGCTCTTTAACCAATAATCCCTCATCTGCTAGTGATATGCTGCTTCTGTCCTTTCAGCGCCGGGAAACCCTTATGGGTAGCTGTCGGGCTATATAAACTTAATAAATAAATACTTCTTGTAATTTTGAAGGGAATTTGGCCTATTTTCTGACTTCCACTTGTCCTTTATTCGTTCCCGCTCCCTCAGAGCCGGGTGTAACAGATTGTACCCTTCCCAGATGCACTGTGCCAAGCTGTCCCTGGGGTCCCTCTTAGGACTCAGGTGGCTATCTTACCACAGAAATGGTTATATCAATCAGTTGGCATCATTGTATCCCACTCACATTTTACAACTGGCCTTTGAGACCGTGCAGCAAGGGGGATGGGTCTTTCAAACTGTGCCTTTAATTTTATTTTCTGTATGTTATCTTTAAAAGAGATTCTTCTAATTTGCAGTACCTCAAATGCCCAGTTTAAGGCCACTTGATTTTCTTTGTCCTGCAATCTAAGTGCGTTGTTGGGTGTTGCTTTCCCGTACCAATCGGTCTACAGATTTCCACACTAGGAACAAGAACTCTCTGTGCTACCTTAACAGCAGTATCCGTTTGACAGAAGCTTCTTTAGTAAGAAGAGATTAGTGAGTTAAGGCGTGCACTGCAAGGATCGATGGGTATCAGTCAAATATTTGCTTATAAGGTTTGTGAAGTTGATGTGATGGGTCATTTCTCCTGCAAAGCACTGGGCATAATCCATAGGTCACAGATTTGCATACTAGTACATTCCCTATGCTGTTATGTTATGTTATGTTAAATTAACTTATTGAGCGCGCTAACACCATTAGGTTTCTTGGCGCTATACAGAGGGAGCAGGGAGGAGAGACAGAAGATAACATAACACAGAATGACGGCTAGTAATAAGCTACAGTGAAAAGGTGAGTTTTGAGGGAGGATCTGAATGTGGTGTAGGGGGAGGGCAACCTAAGAGAAAGAGGTAAGGTGTTCCAAAAAGACGGGGCTAAGAAAGAAAACCTGAGGCCACCGTGTTTCTTCCGCTTGAATCTGGGGACAGAAAGTAAGGCCAATTGAGATGACCGAAGAGTGCTGTTCTTGCATTTGGCATAGAGATCGAGGGGTAATCCCAGGTCAAAGATCCTTTCCAAACAAGATAGCTCACTGGGGTATGTGCCTGCTGCAAACCCCATTTGTACTGTTCAGGACATAAGTAGCTAGCTCAAGCTTTCACTATTTGAGTGTGACAAAGTTAGTACCAGTAAGCTGCATTTCAATTAACAGCTTTAGTAAATATCAAGGAGAAATTACGATTGTACTGGGTGTGATTTGCACAGTTATTATTAGTGTAATGATTCCGCGACACCTTCACAAGTTAGACTGGGATGGGACTCTGGCAGCTGAGCAGGACCTCTTATTCCCGATTTCTGCTGGCTCAGTGTACACTGCAGGGGCTGGGGCTCTACTACCCCACAAACCCCTACTCCTGGACGGAGTTTCCCTCAGCCTGGCACCTCCCTCTTCAGATCCAACATGCCCACAGGTTCATTCACCCGGTTCTTCGAAAACTGCCACTGGTGCAGAGAGGGCATTTGTAAATCATCAATTCAGCCTGCCAGCACCAGTCGAGATCCCTTTCCCAATCCTCCACTGTTGGAGTGGCAGCTGCCCCCCATTTCTTTTCCACGTTTTGTTTAGCTACCACTGCGGCTAGCACCAACCATTGGTTTACATCTCTTGGCCAGTCGTCATTTGCCTCCGATATCAGGAGAAATCATTTGGCCTCCAATGGGACTTCCATGCCCAACGCCTCCGACATTGACTTGGCAATTTTCCCCAATACTCCTGTACAATCTGGCATTCCCAGAGTAGGTGGTAGAAAGAACCCTCAGACTCGCATCCCCTATGACATTGTTTATTCTCACTCCTACCCATATAGCACTGACTTGAAGTAATACACCCTGTGTAGCACTTTAAGCTGTATAAGTCAAAACCTCATCCAGATCGCCAGCTCTCTGGGGCCCTGCAGTATTCTACCCATTGCTCGTCTTCCATGGAACCCATATCTTGTTCCCATACCAACCCCAGGCCACCCATGAGGTCCAAGGCATTATTAATGATCTTTTTAAGGATATGGTCTTGTCTCGTTCTTGCTCTGACAGTACCCTGCCTTTTAGTGGTGAGGCAGTCTCAAGGGTCCCTCCCGCAAGAATATGCTTCTGTAATGTATGTCTCCATTGAAGATATTTAAGCCGTTCTCCTTTCCCATCTCATAATCCCTTTGTAAATCCACAAACGTGATATATGCTCCCGTCTCCAGATGTTTCCTAACATTTCAATTCCCAGTAACTCCCATTAGGCAAAGCCCTCTAATTTACCTACTTCCTTCAGAAAGTCACCCGTCCAGAGCGGCGTCATTGATGAGAGTTTGCTCTCCCAACCTAAGTGCTTTCTTGCCGCTTTCCATGACCTGGCTACTGTTTTGGCATGTGCCGGAAGAAGTTTATCCATTTGTTTCGTGTATAACAATTCCTGTGGCCCACGTGTTCTACCCTGGCTACGCTCTGCCTTCAAATATCCAGCCATTCACATTCACCAGCTCTGAGGCCCAGTAAAAACTGCGAACGCCGGGCACCACTAGGCCCCCTTTGAAGACCCCTCTATGGAGCATTATCAGTGCTGTACGAGGGGACGCCCCACACCATAGTAGCACCTGTAATTCTGATTCCACCCTACGGTAGACGAGGAGGGGTACTTCATATGGTGAGATTTGCAACACGTAAAGCAGACGTGGGAGAGCCATCATTTTGAACAGTGCCGCTCCTTCCATTCGCGCCAGGGGGAGCGGGCGCCAATGTTTAGCATTATTTATGAACCTATCTAGCCGCCACGCTGCGTTATAACAATTACATTTGTCGGGATCCTGCATAATGTAGATCCCCAAATACTTAAATTTGTGGAGTGGTGTGGCTCACTGGTTAGAGGCAGCAGACCCGGAAGCAGAGGACGGCCCAGGACCAGGGTTCAATTCCCGACGCGGCAGGGTCGTGGACCAGGGTCAACAGCCTCGATAATTCTCGCCTCGGTGCCTACTCTAACCAGGGATCACACCCAGGACCAGGGTTCAATTCCCGACGCGGCAGGGTCGTGGACCAGGGTCAACGGACTCGATAATTCTCGCCTCAGTGCCTACTCTAACCAGGGATCACACTCGGCAACTCTGGGCATTAGCTTGCCTTATCTCCACAACGGCCCCCCCACATATGCCTGGGATGCCTGGTTTCACCTTGGAGATACCCAGTAGGGACCATCTCACAGGGAAAGCCAGGACGGTTTCCCCAGCGGTCTACAGCGCGGAGATACCCCGTGTGGGGTGATTCATGCGCTTTACAAGACATCATTACATTACATTAAAACCTTGCTCCTGCAGGGACACTTCACATCTAGACGTCAAGGTGGGAGCACCTCCAGGCAGTGGTAATAACAGTGATTTAACCCAGTTATTCTGGAATCCTGAATATTCCCCATATATGCAAAAGATCTCAAGAGTGTGATCAATTGATTGCCTTGGTTTCCTCACGTATAATAAAATATCATCTGCATAGAGTGATATTCGGTCTTCCCGCTCTTCCCCCACCGGTATCCCCCAGATCAACAGTTCCTGGCGTACCCAAGCAGCAAGCGGCTGCAGAGCTAATGTGAACAAAACTGGAGACAGTGGACATCCCTGCCTAGTGCCTCTCTGCAATGTGAATGTGCGGGAAACCATTGTGTTGACCCTCACTCTGGCCAGAGGCTGGTTATGGAGGAGCTTAACCCAACCTATGAATTTAGGACCCAAACCGCATCGTTCTAGGACTGCATACAGGGGATTACACTCCATGCTATCGAAAGCCATGCTAGTATCAAGCGACAGGAGGGCAGCCTGCACTCTGAGGCATTTTTCTGTTATGTGCAATATTCCGTACAGCCAACAGAGGTTCAGCTCCTATGAGGCATAAACCCGGATGGATTAGGGCCTTAATGACACCAGCCAAGTGCGTGGCCAGGAGCTCTGCGAGCACTTTTACCTCAAAATTAAGTAGTGAGATTGGTCTGTATAAACCACATTTAGTGGGTTGTTTACCTGGTTTTGGGATCACAGTTATCCCCGCCGTCCGCTGGTCCGGC
Source organism: Lissotriton vulgaris (assembly GCF_964263255.1). Classification (NCBI taxonomy): domain Eukaryota; kingdom Metazoa; phylum Chordata; class Amphibia; order Caudata; family Salamandridae; genus Lissotriton; species Lissotriton vulgaris. The sequence continues at coordinate 25,133,446 of NC_141685.1, forward strand.
GGCAAAACACCCTCCCGAAGTGCCTGATTAGACATGATTACCATGTGTTCTGCCGTTACATCCGGCATGGACTTTTACATCTCTACTGGCAGGCCATTAGGGCCGGCTGCTTTTCCCGATTGCAGGTCACAAGATGCTGAACAAATTTCATCGACTGTTAAGCCTTTTTCTAATCGTTCCTTGTCCTCTTCCGTGAGGTGCGGCAGAGAAACATCCCTCAGAAAGACTCTGCAGTCCTCTTTAGTGTGTCTTGTGTATGAAGTATAGATTCCTTCCTAATATTTTGCAAATTCCTCTGCTATTTCTGCCCTTGTTTCATATTTATTCCCCATCTCCTCTTCCAGACTAGGAACCCAGCTACCCTTCATCTGCCTGTGATGTAACCACGCTAGCCGCTATCCCCTATGTCATAGAGCCGATGTTGCGTGGCGAGCGCTTATGCCCCGGCACTGTCCTCTGCTAGATCTCCGAGTTCTTTTTGTCAAACTTGTAAGTGCTGTCTCTCTACTATCGCTTGTGGATCAGTTCCTGATGCTTGGGCATCTAAACTGCGTATCTCATTCTCAAGGGTAACACATTTGATGTATTTTTTATTCTTAATGGAGCCTATTTCAGCATGCACCCTTCCTCTGATAACCGTTTTAAAGCCCCCCAGAGGGTCACCACCGATTCAATTGATCCTACATTTTCTTCAAAGTACTGCTCTGTTACACCCCCCTCATTTCATTTCTAAAATCCTCATCCTTGAAGAACCAGGGGTCAATCTTCAGTGGCAATGTGTGGTCCCTCCCCGCGCTTGTCAACCTCACCTGTACAGGGGAGCGATAAGATGTGCCCCTAGCCATATGTGCCGCCTCCCTAAATTCTCATAGTCCTGGGACCTGCATTACGATGTAGTCAAGCCTTGAGAGGCTGCCCGTTGCTGCTGAAAGATGTGTGTATTGTTTCATATCAAGATATTGACGTCTCCAAATTACACCCAGGCCCGTGGTACCCACCCTGTTAAGCCTCTACCCAGCACATCTTGCTCTGCGTATATAATATCGTTCAAATCTCCTCCCAGGACCAGTCTGCCCTCCGGTAGCTCCTATAGTACGGAGCCCACTGTAGACCAGGTGGAGAATAGACAGAGCAGAAATTGGGTCTGTTTCCCTCCAACATGCCACTTATTGCTGCATATCTCCCAAGGTCCACACATTGTATTCCACATTAGGGCATGCTCGTTTGATCAGAATTCCTACACCCCTGGAACTGGAGGTGTATCCCGCATGCACCCTCAGAGTGTATCCGTATCGATCTAGAGCCTTCCAGTGGTTACCCCTGAGGTGTGTTTCCTGTAGGAGAACAACATTGGGAGCGTGGTGTTCGATATATTGTAGCACTGTCGATCTTTTCTATTTCCTGTTTAGGCCATTAACATTCCAGGACCATATCTTGATCGGATATTGTGTTTGTCTATGGGTTGCCATCGAAATGTGTGTTCACTGTGGGAGTCTCCCTCTCCAGGTGGGCCCCTCCTGCTACTACATGTCCAATATCACTCATTTGCCTAGTTCTGAGCTAACGTACCTAACTATGAACTCGCCCCCCAACTCTCCCTTCTCCGTCCCCGCTATCCTGCTTTTAAGGTTAAGGAAACCACAACTCTCCATCCAACAGAGCGCCTGTCTCCCCTTAGCACACATTACTGTTCTAGCTAAGCAGGACCCTTAGTCAATCTAGTTGTACTCTGCCCCCTCCCGTCTCAGCCCTTCCACAGCTGTTAACTCCTGTGAGTCTCAGTGAAGAGTCTTTGCCAATTAGTTCAGTAACACACAGCCCAGAGTCTTGGTAGTTCCCAGCATCCTCCAAGCGCTCTCACGATACAGTCTTACCTCCACTTTGATATCCTCCGTTATTATATCGGATCTGCTCCTGCACTCGCGGGATTGGTCTGGCTTGGTGATGTAGCTCGCTGATCTAGCTCGACATCTGTCTCACCACTCCTCTTAGACCATCCGGTTTTCTAATTTACGTCCTTGCCCTGCTTCTTCCCGATGGAGCGCCACCCCTCCAGCCACTCTTGCGCCTCTTCTGGAGTTGCGAAGTGCCAAGCCTTTCCTTCTGCTATCACTCTCTCAGCCTCGCTGGAAAGAGCATCATATATTTCAACTCTCTAGATCGCAGCTCGTTTTTCACTGGGTCGAAACTCTTTCTCTGTCGCTGCACTTGGAGAGTAAAGTCCGGGAAGAGCATGATCACTGTGTTTTCCAATGGCAGGTCTCCTTTCATTCTGGTGGTCTGGAGTATTGCATCCCTGTCTCTGTGGTTAAATATTCTGGTGATTATAGTAGATGGTGGGGTTCCAGGCCTGGGAGAGGGTGCCGGTACTCTGAGCTCTCTCTATAGGGAAGAATTTTGACAGGCGTGGGGTTTGCAGCTTATTAATGATAAGTTTTTCGAGGAATAAGTCAACACTTTGTCCCTCTGCTCCTTCGGGCACCCTCGTATGTTCTTCCTCCTTGATCTCTCTTCTTGGTCTTCCAGCCACCCCGCCATGTGTGTGGCTTTCTGTGTTAGAGTGTACACCTGTTCCTCAAGTCTTTTAGTCTTAGACAGAAGCTGGGTAATATTGGTTTCGGCAATGGAGATTTTTTCAGTTAGTTTTGAAAGGTCTGCTCTGATGAGGGTCACCTCCACCGACTCAGTCCATTTTTTGTTCTAGAGAGCCTTTGACATCAAGTATTGCTGCCATTATTGGGGTTAATGAAGGCTCTTCAACTTCCCCTTACTCTTCAGCCGTCATGGCGGGTCGTGCGACCGCATAGTTGTCCATTTTGTTGGACTGGATTGGGCCTGCTCCTCTGGATTTCCCCATCTTTCCGATTGTTGCCGTTCGACTGTCACCATGAGGGGTCCGAGACCACCGTCACGGAGCTTCTTATCAGAAGCAGCCTCTCACTCTTCAGGGTCGGGAGCTCTTGCTCTGATATTCTGCGGTGGTGATCGGGCAGCCCTGCCAGAAACCGACCCACTTCCGGACGTTCATATTCTCAGTTTTTAGCCCTGGAGCGTTGTCTGGGCGTTTTAAACTCTACTCCTGGTATATTCCAATGTCCCTACTATGGGTCTGTTGTAAGTTGTGGGCCACCAGCAACGCCGCTTCGCACTATGGAACCAAGACAGCTATCGTACTCCTCAGCCACTGGCTGTTGCAAAGTGGGGGTCGTCTATCTTCCTCCGCGCCCCTTTTATCATCAGGGTCTGTGTGCCAGTCAGTGCGCCCTCTGTTACCTCTGGTGCAGACCAGGCTCTCATGAATCCAACCAGGGCCTCTTGTGTGGCTGCTGCGTGGTGTTCTGCCCTTCGTTAAATCCTCTCAAACAATTATGGTGGTAAATCATGTGTGGCGTATCCCTCCTCGTCAGTGGGTGTATCTCGGTTCTGCCAGTAATAACCTACTCACTGTCGCTCTATCTCAAGGGGCGTCTGTGTCGATGTTTCTTCTCCCCTGGGCACCGGCTTCTCTTGGATAGAGCCCTTAGCATGTATGCCTTTGGGTCCCCCACGTGCCATTCCAGTTGCTGCCGCCAGACGTCTTACCCGGAACTCTGGGATATTGCCCCCGGCCTCTGTTTCACCGCAGCGCCTGTAGCTGGTAATCCCCACCGGGGGTGATAGGCCCACATGTTTGCTTGCCTCCTCACCGGTGCGGCAATTTCCTCCGGTTTTGTGGCCCCACAGTCACTCAAGCTGCACCAGCCCCAGTGTGTGTTTTCGGCGCCGGCACAGACCCACCACCTTTCCGATGGGCTCCGCCCCAGATCAAGGTATTTATTTATTGAGTTTTATATAGCGCTGGCTAGACCCGAAGGTATCAGAGCGCTTTACATGAGAATCAACAATGTAACAGAAAAAGATCAACAAATACACAATACATAAAAAAATAGGCAATACATCAGGAGAGGAGAGAAAGGAGGGAGAAAAGTAGTGGAGGGGGCAGGGTTGGTGAGAAAGGGAGGATAAGGGAAGAGACAACAAGGAGAGATGAAAGGAAGTCTGTCTAAAGACCGACTGGGTAGGTGACGACCAAGGAGGGAATCAACGGCCCATCTCCCCTATAGCTAAACCAGGTAGCTCCATCGGGCATCAGACAAAATAGTTCAGTCTCAATACATTGAGAGAGGAGAGAAGGAGAGACATAAATAGAGGGAGGATGCGGGAAGAGACGACAGGAGAGAGGAAAGGAAGTCTGTCTAAAGACCGACTGGGTAGGTGACGTCCAAGGAGGGAATCCCCGGCCTGTCTCCCCTATAGCTAAACCAGGTAGCTCCATCGGGCATCAGACAAAATAGCTAGATCTCAATTGACGTGGGAAAATTCACAGATAAACAGGGTGGGGACTAAGGGCCAGGACAGGTGAGGGCAGAGGTCAGTAGCAGGAAAGTGGATAAGAGTAGAGCTGGGAGGGGTAGGGGGTGGGTAGTTCGAAAAAGTTCCCATGGATCCGCTTAGAATCATTCTAAAAGCAGGTCCGTTCCTTCTCAGGCGCCATCTTGAGGTTAAAACGCAGGGTAAGATTTTTGCCAATATCCTGGTGTTGCTGCGACCGGTTGGAACGGCGGCCACAGCATCAGACGCTCCCGATCATCCGATGTCTGGAGATGGTTGAAACAGTTGTTTAGGTGGGGATTAAGGGCTAAGGAAGAGTAAGGGGATAGGGGAAAAGGCAAAGGGGTAGGAGGAAGCTAGGACGTAGAGACACACACACGCAAGCACATCGCAGAAAACATCCAAGAACACAAGCACACATAAAATCCCATGCTCTAATACAAAAACACCCAAAATACATGCACACGCAAACATCATCACATGGACAGACAAGCACAGACACACACAAATGCGCTCACATTCATATATGCAGACACGCACACACAAGCACACATACAGAAATGATCAAAAACACAGGCACACATACAATTACATGATCCAGAACAAAAATACCCAAAGACGTACACACAAAATACATGCACACACACACCATCACACGGACAGACATGCACAAGCACACACAAATGTGCGCACACACTCTCATACGCGAACAGAGGGTGTATACAAGTACGCATACAGAAACATCCACAAACACAAGCACACATACAATCCCATGTTCTAATACAAAGACACTCAAATACATGCACACACCATCATACGCACAGACATAAGCACACATACAGAAACATCTGCTCGCACTAACACAAGCACACATAGAATCACATGCTCTAATATAAAAACACCCAAATACATGTCCAGACCATCATACGCACAGACATGCACACAGAAAATGTGAACATAGACTTTCATACACACACAGGCGCACACACACATGTGCGTCCGCACACACTCCCTCATACACGCACAGACGCACACACAAAAGCACTCCAGTGACACATTTCTCCAGGCCTGGCGCAGCATGGATGGCAAACAATGGCAGGTTTGGACAGACTAAAGAAAGAAGGCTAGTTGTACACGGAGGAAACGGTCGACTCGAGGCCAACAAGATGGTGGGCCCAGAGTAAGAATGAAAAAGCTTTTATTGTTCGATTATTTAAAATCATTACAATATGCTAACAATATAAAAATAGTTATCTTAAAAGAAACATAAGTTATGTTCCCTAATTTTTTTCTCCAGTCAGGTCAACGTAAAACCTTCATAAAATGTCATATTCTAACTATGCAGTTTAAAAACAAGGTGCATTAATGTTTTAAATGAGAGGTATGTCCACTTCTCCCCTCCTTCCAGACCTACAGTTTTCTTTTTGCGGCTCTGCATTTACGGACAGTCCTACACGAATTAGGTCTGTGAATTTCCCCAGCCGTGCTACTATTTGACTTGCTGTAGATGAAAAACACAAGTCCGAAATTTCGCAGCATCGGTTGAGGCCCTGAGCTCTGCAGATTGGAATGACCAAACGTTGCCTCTCTCTGGCTAACTTTGGGCAGCAACACAACAAGTGATGCCAGGATTCCTGGTGATAATCACAAAGTCTGCATGCTACTGTTTTATCCACACGGGCCCAGCTTTGGTTGAACTCCACTATGGGTAGTGCCAGGAGCCTCATATAAGTGATCTTTTTTCGGGTTTGAACGGATAGAGCTTGCTCAAAATACGGCTGTGCTTTACCCACTTCATAAGAGGCATCCAGTGAGGAGAGATTTGGGTGATGATGCAGACTGGCGAGATCTCTTGCGAATGATATTTGCTTAACCTGTCGGTTCACTGCTCTTTTCCATGCTGCAATTGAAATATTCATATTGGCCAGGTTTTGTACCTCTATTTCCAACAATTGATTGGCTACTGCCAGTTGCACTTGCCAAGAGGATCCGCTTTCTTCGAAGATTGTTTTAATTTGCGCTTTCAATGCCGTTGCTGGGGCACGCAGGGTGCTAATATAATATTTGATTGTGTCTCTCAGGCAAGAGATGTTGGGGCAAGAAAGCCCCAGCTCCAGCCTTACTCTGGCTCTCCTGGCCTGTTGTGGGATGCCCAGCACTTTCTTATATGCGGCAATTTGAAAACTCATATAAAAGTTGGTAAGGGCTCCGGGGAAAATTAAATGGCCATAATTGACTGAGGGCACTATTTTTGCTTTTAAGACTTTCAAGATGGCTTCCGTGGATGGGCTATGTAATTTTTGGTTGAGGTTTCCCAGACTGCAGATAATTCCTGCCCCTTTACTTCTTAGATGCTTCAGATGAGCTGTTGTCTTTGCCCCCTCCGTTAGCCTGAGGCCCAGGTAATTATAATTTTTGCAAGATCTAATTTGCTGGTCACCCAGGCGCCATTGGGCTATATGCTTTCGATGGTACTTCCCAATGATGAGAATCTTGGTGTTCTCCTGGTTTACCAATAAGTTATTCTTTTGATTAAACCTGTATAGCGCATCTAGGGCTTTCTGTAAGCCTGTCCTGGTATGATCCAAAATTACAAGATCGTCAGCATATTGAAGGATTTGGAGCCGCATATTCCCCAGCTTTGGAATGACTAAGTTTGCCCCCTCCAATGCTTGACCCAGGTCGGATGTGTAGATGTTGAACAGAAGTGGTGTGAGAACACACCCTTGTTTAACCCGTTTAGCGCGTCGAACATTCCGCCCCAGTGCGGACGTTCGATCGCGCTAACGGGATTCGGACGTCCAACGGCCGTGCGCAGCACCAGCGAGGTAGTGCACGCGACGACCGTTGGACGTTCGCAGCACGGAAAGGGTTAAGGCCGTTATTTGTTTGGACCTTGTTGGTCAGCGACGTTCGGCTGGTCTTAATCCATACCCAGGTCCCTTCGTGTAGAGACCTTATTGCCTTTAACAGCTTTTCGGGGATGCTCCAATTGGTGAGTTTACTCCATAATATGCCACGATCTACTCGGTCGAAAAATATGAACATAGACTTTCATACACACACAGGCGCACACACACATGTGCGTCCGCACACACCCCCTCATACACGCACAGACGGACACACAAAAGCACTCCCGTGACACATTTCTCCAGGCCTGGCGCAGCATTGATGGCAAACAAAGGCAGGTTTGGACAGACTAAAGAAAGAAGGCTAGTTGTACACGGAGGAAACGGTAGACTCGAGGCCAACAAGATGGTGGGCCCAGAGTAAGAGTCACAGCAACCTCAGCATAAAATGGCAGCCCCAGATCAGCACATCCTGATTCTAGTGCTCTGGGTCCAGAAGCCAGCTCTCTGGGTTTCCCGGCTTCAAAGCATAGACTACCTGCAGGACTCCGCTTCACATCTCCCCTTCTGGCCTCCTGGAGACACCCACCTTGTCCTGGACTGTGTGTATGCTCAGGTGTCTATCAATGTGCCCCACAGCCCGACAGCCTTACTTGTATTTCTAAGTCCTCCGGGGTAGGCACACGTCTACTAAGCTCCTCGACTTTGCTCCACTTCACCAGATGTGTCCTGCTCTCCAGTACTCCTCGCAATCCGCCAGCACCACGGTCCGCCTCGGTCTCCACAACTGCAGGGCCTAGGCTACGCTGGCGCCCCCGCACTCCCCAGCTGGCCTACTGGGGATCAGCTCAGCTCGTCCATGAGGTCTCCAGGCTGCCCGCTGCTCTTCCTTCGCCGCGTGTCTCACACCTCCCGGGATCGCGATTTCCACTTCTAACTCCTCAGCTGGGCTCCCGGGCAGGAACAAAACTGTGTGCCGGTTCGGGGTGCCATGTTTAAAGCTTAAATTGGGCCACGGCTAGCAGAGCTCCGGAAAGTCACCGCTGCACCGTCGCGGGTGCTCCGTCCGCTTTGCAGCCGGCGCGGCTCTGCTCCACACGTGAGGAGGCCTACCACAGCTTCGGTCCTTCGGCAAACCTCCGGACTCCGCCTCAGGGCTCTGCAGACATCCACTCGTCCTCAGATTCCCCCCGCAGCTCCTACAGTAACAGACCGATTGGGGAGGGAGAGGTCCCTCAGAATGGTGCCCAGCCTGATCGAGGGAATCCTACCGCACGGCCCAGTGAGCCAGAACCACCAATGCGGCCTCCACAGCAGCCCCCAGCGACAGAGAGGCCCTTCAGTGTGCTGAGCGTCCACTGGCCAGCTGTCTGCGGTGAAACTCAGGTTCCCAGGGGCCTCTGGAACACCGCTCGGGACGCCAGAGAGTCACCTCTTCCCTCGCCGACGTTCTCCATCGAGGTTTCAACCTCCAGGAATCAGGATATCGACGGATAATTACGGGCCTGGGCGGGAGCTCTGCTACTCTGCAGCTATCTTGGTCCGTAACCAAGCCTCCGTTTTCCAATATGAGGATTTTAATCTGGATTTCGGCTTTCTACATAGGACAACTATGACTACCACTGTGAAAAATTGCTTTTAGGTGCCAGTGACTTATGACATGTTAACATAACGTTACATTTCAAATATCCTACTTCTAAAAACCATGCTTCCAGCCTTGTGGACTACAAGGCCTACATAGGGGTTTAATAATATTTAAAAGGGAGGGTTTGACTAAAAAGGGCTTCATTATGACACGTCAAAATGCAGTTTTGAGACTGCTACAGTCATGCTACAATGTTAAAGCCTGAAGACTTGTCTGCAATGCCAATGTAGAGAATGGAGCCATTCTAGCTTAATAATTGAGGGGGTTTATGTGGCTAGAGTCACATTTACAGAGATGAGCTAAGATCACACCAAGGTCTAAATCACATTAAGGGTCCTTCTCTGGGATAACGGGTTTAACCTTTTTGAAGAGCTTGAGGTTGTACAAGGCATTTCTCGTTGTGGTGTTTGTGAGTAGCCATGTGCAGGCTCTTGCCTAGCGTGATCCTAAGGCCTACAATTGAGAGCATCTAGGAGCGAGGTCCAGATTTGGATTGGTGATAAGATGCCTTGTGGAGCGATTAGAAGAAATTCCATCTTCAGGGCAGTTGAACTTTAGTTGATTGCTAGCTAGCCCATACTGTACCTCTTTTAGGGTTCAAATCAGGTAGAGAACATCCCTGAGAGAGATTTGTAGGTAGAGCTGAGTGTAGTTTACATACATGTGATATGCATGATGCAGGATCATCTCAGTTAGAGGCTTCATGGAAAAGGTTGAAGAGGGTTGGTGGGAAAGACTTAGTCTTGGAGGACTCCTTAGGTTATTGGGTTCAATATGAGAGTGAGCCGAGTTTGATTTGTTTTGTGTGTTAGCTGAGGAACTAGGTAAACCAGTTTTAAACTATGCTGCCAATGCCCATACATGATTTTCAGGTGTTTGAGTGTGTTGTGGGTGACTGTGCTAACTCCAAGGAGAGCTCAGAGTAAGAGTAGGCATGAGCCCACTTTAACAAACATCCTGAAGATGGCACCAGTGACGTTGAGGATTGCAGTTTCTGTCCTGCAGCCTGCCATGAAGCTGGCCTGAAAGTAAGTCGTGATAATCTGTGTGTTGACCAAATTGGACTACTGTACACATTTCCAGAACCTTGGCCAGGAAGGATAGGTTGGTCACGGGACAGAGGTTGCTCAGATCTTTGGGTCTGCTCCTGATTTCTTGAGGAGCTCAGTGATCTGTCCTGTCTTTATACATTCTTGGATTGTTTATTGGGATAGTGAGGTGTTGTTTGTTTTGATCTAAAGAGATGCAATGATGTGACGGAATTTCTTGACCAAGGGTGAGGGAATGGGATAAGCCATGTGAGTCATTGAGTATAGGTCTGACATGACTTTGATACGTTTATAAGTTTATCTTCTGGGAGTGTCTTAAATTCATGCCATACTGCATTGTTCTTATGGAGTAGGTATGGAGAGGGGTATCTGGTGGTTTCCCTGGTTTTGTTTTCCTGACTTACATTTGGGTGTGTAGTCACTGCAGACCAGCTACTGTCAAGGTAGTTGAACAGAATTTTTGCACTATTGTCAGCAAAACATTCTGTGAAAACCTCACTGTGCTCCACTGTGGCCGTTGAATTTAGGATGGTAAGGGGGGGTGTAATGGGGGTTGACTGATATTGTAGAGTTTTTTGGGGTGGTTTGTAGCCTTGTCTTGCTGCAAGGATAAAAATGTGGATTAGCTTTGAAGATTGCTTTGAGGTTACCCTGGCTCTGAACAAATTGGCTGCATTACCTATGTTTTTAACTTCAGGACAAGGTACTAAGTTACTTTCTCCTGTAATTGCTACCAGCGACATTTTTCTCATATTGCTGGTAACCAATTTATTTTCTTTATTCATTTGTATAGCGCCAGAATTGACTCCCGAAGGAGTATCTCTGCGTTTCGGACGAGGAGCACAGGTAGAATGCAAATACAGCCTGAATCAACAGGAGAAGAGAGTAGTCTTAAGCAGCTTCCTGAATTGTAAGTGAGTAGGGTACTGACGTAAATGTAGGGGGGGCTCATTCCAGCAACGCGTACTGATGTAGGAGAGGGCTATTCCCCTTAGTCTTGCCCTCCTAATTCGGGGAACTTCTAACAAATGTTTAGAACACGAGCGGAGAGACCTAGAAGGACAGTAGCGCAAAATATCTCTGCCAGATAGGAGGGGCCAAAATTAAAAAGCGCCTTGTGAATGGTACAGCAGATTTAAAATTTTACCCTATGGCGTATCGGAAGCCAGTGAAGCTGAGCAAGAAGAGGGCGGGAAGCAGTCCTAGGGGGCACATTAAGGACAAGTCGTGCTGCCGTGTTCTGGACCCCCTCTAGTCTGCTGATTGAGGTCTCACTCGCATAGATCAGCAGACCATTACAGTAGTCCAACAGGCTTAGTATAAGTGCCTGAATCAGAGTCTTTCTAGTGGAATCAGGAAGAAGAGAAAATACTCGACAAAGAAGTCCCAGAGTGTGGAAACAAACACCAGCTGTCTGAGTAATATGCTCTTTCAGAGTGACGGCTTGATCCACGCGAATGCCTATATTTTTAACAGTGGATTTCGGGTCAGGAGGGGTGCCAAAATCAGGGGGCCACCACTCGGGAGACACAATAAAGTGGCCTCCCCAAAGAGCAAAATCTCAGTTTTTCCGACGTTACAATGGGGGAAATTATCCAGTGTGAGATAGCTCTCATTCCCGAGGAGGCCAACTGCACCGACGGTGTAATGTTGTCAAAAGGGAAAAGCAGCAGAGTATTGTCGGCATATGATATTGGAGTAAACCCATGGGTCCTCAGGAGGGTGGCCAGGGGAGCAACGTAGATATTGAAAAGTGTGGGGCTCAAGCATGATCCCCGAGGCACCCTCTTGGACAATTCCAGAGTTTCAGAGCGATATGGGCCAAGATTGACAGTCTGAGAGCGACCGGATAGGAAACTCGACAACCATTGGAAGGCCGAGCTTCTTAAACCAATCTCCTGCAGTCTTCTGAGTAATATTTGGAGTGAAACCGTGTCGAACGCAGCAGATAGGTCCAACAGCACCAAAATCGTAGAGTGGCCTTTATTTAGGGTCATCCTGATGTTATCGATGACCGCTAGCAGGGCTGATTCGGTGCTGTACTTGAGCCTACAGCCAGACTGGGATGGATCAAGACAACCAGTATGCTCGACATGGTTGGAGAGCTGAGTGTTAATATGTCTCTCCAGCAGTTTACTCCGAAAGGGGAGCAACGAGATGGGCCGGAGATTGGCAGATCTGTCAAAGGGGCCTTGGTGTTTTCACGAATGGGCATCACCTGTGCTGCTTTCCATTCTGCCGGGACATGGCCGTCTCTTAGTGAAAGGTTGAGAAGATGTTCAATTGAGGGGGAAAGTTGGGTGGCCAGAGAGGTGACGATTTTGGCTGGGATGGTGTCATGGGGAGACCCGCATTTAATTCTGTGGATCAGAGTGATAACCTCTGCCAAGGTCAGCGGGGGAAAGCTTTCCAACATCTGAGAAGTAGCTGGTACGGGTAGATACGCAACTGAGGGGGGCAGGTCCTGGCTATCTAACAGAACAATTTTTTCATAAATTTGTTCAATTTTCAGTGAGAAATAGTGCGCGATATTATTGCATAGTGTTTGTGTGGGTGCTTTGAGGTTTTCACAAGCCTTGGGATTGGTAAAAGACTGGAGGATACGATGTAGGGTTTATGGGGCATTGCAAGCCATGTCCAATTGGGAGGCAATTAAGGTTTTACGCGCTTCTTTTATGTTATTGTGATATCTGGACAGAGCGGTCAGAAACTGAGTTTTATCGTTCTCATCATGAGTTGTGCGCCAGCACCTCTCATATTTCCTGCAAAGTTGTTTTTGTGCACGCAGCTGAGGGGAGAACCAGGCAGCCTGCGCCCGTTTGAAGTGGTTAGGAAGAAGTTTCAAAGGTGCAAGATAGTCAATCGTCTTGGAGAGTTGAGGTACTGGGTTTTTCAGAACTGGTACTGATCCGGTAACCCAGCGGTGTCAGGGGCAACACCCAAAGACCTCGAGTACTTTCCTGATTCAGACCACAAAAACACGAGTCTTCTAGGTGAAATCAAGATCGAATTTATTGGCTGCAACCAAGTAACAAGCGTCCTAGAAGTACAACAGCACGGTGTGTATATTCTCAGGAGACTGCTCAACATTACAGAGCCAGGCTTCTCTTTTTATACAAAATATTAAGCTTCAGGCAAGCATTCTTAGATTTACAGTGCAAACATTCTTAGATTTACAGTGGGCTATTCACATATTTTTACTACAAAGAAAAAGGCAGAGTCATGATGACAAGTCCACATTCCAGTTCGTCCAGCCCACAGCAAATTACCCGGCAAGGCCCAACATTTTTATCAGATATCGGCGTACCCTCAATAAAACCGGGCTCCTCCTCATCATAAATGAAAGGGAGAGAAAAGAGCAGGGACAGGTGTGAGTAAGATTTGGGCGGGGTGTGTGTGCGATGGGAACAGTTTATGGCCTGTTGTGCTTTGATGCTATCTTGTTCGGCCACTGGGAGAGGGACTGATCAAACAGGTTTGGCCTGGGGCAATGTTTCCAGCTTGCCCAGGTCACAGAAAAGTAAATTAAGGTATATGGGTCCTTTGATATCGAATTCAGCGGTAATTACAAGCCTATGTGAAGGGCAACTCATAAAATGGCCGTCAAGCGTAAAATGGAACCCAAGGGTTCAAAAACGAAAATGACGATTTTGAGGTGAAATCGTTACTCGATTATGACGAAAATGCTTGTGCATAGTGTACTAGTCATTATCGGTCTTTTGATATAAAAATCATCATGCTACGACAAAGTTTGTTGCACGAGTCCAGAATTTTTCAGAACTACAGAGTGCGCAATTGTATTTTGTCAAGGCTTCTACTATATTATCTGATGTGGTAGTCTGAGGTCTTGAGAAGGAGGCTTGAAAGCTCTCCGGGTGACTTTCTGCCATTGTCTACAGATATGGTGGTTGGCCGGAGTTTGTCCCTTTAGCTCCCTTTGTCCCTGAATAGAGAATTCAATTAGTGCATGGCCGGACCAGGTGAGTTGGAAGGGGGGCTCACAATGGACCTTGGGAGAATTGAAAATAATAATATCCAGTGTGTGGCCCGCTATATGAGTAGGGCCTTCATTGATCTTAGATCAGAGCGCTTGCAAGAGTTTGACTGGTGCAGGAGCGAGCTGGCCCAAGGTAAACTCCCTAGACTAATCAGAACGATTCATTTTTAAACTGCAGCTCCCGCAAGCGTCTCTCAAGGCTCTTGTGGACCCAACAGTCCAGATATGCAATTCTTTTTCAGCCTTAAGTTATCTTAAACTACTGAACGGATTAACACCAAATCACAAAAAGCACAATTTGCGGACCAAGCTCTAACTTCCTGCCTGGTTTGGTGCAATTCTATTCAGCAATTTATGCTGTGCCTGTCTTAAAGAAATCTAGGGTAAATGCATGGGAAACCCCCGTTTTTTTCGGCCCCTGCTAGATGGATCACCCCGAAACATTCCATGCACAAATTAGTCAAAAAAGAGCACCATTTGGAAAGTTTTGCGGAGATTCGTCAAACGGTCCCAAAGTTATTAGCAACAGAAAAAATGCTTTTCCTATGGAACAGCAGACCTAACTAAAATACCTTGTGTCATCCACCACAGGGTAATTAAATATATATATATCCACACACCTCCTGGTACAAAACTCTTGACGACGAGAAGAACCAGAGCCGAGGCCACTCTTCGTGCTCAATGTGATTTATTGGCAACTTAAGGGAACACCCAACGCGTTTCGAAGTTTCCTTCTTTCTCACGTGAGAAAGAAGGAAACTTCGAAATGCGTTCAAAAGTTTGCTCCAGCAGGCTTCTGCCTGCTGGATTGGTGTCTGCTCCCACTTGGTAGGAGTTTTGAAAAGGATCCAGCCAAGCAAAAGCAAGCACAGGTTTCCGCGCCTGGGGGTGGTGGGTTCCCCGAGGCACCTCATTTAAGCCATCCCAGGGGATGGGTCCTTGGGGCCATTAATGGCCCAGGGAGGGCTGCCATCACTTGTGCCTTTTGAGGCTTTGGGGTGGCTGAACAGCTCCTATCCCCATTTTCAACAATTTCGGCCGCAGGGTGGACTTTGTGGGGACTCTGTTCGTTCGGAGAGGAGGCCACACATCCCCCTCCCCTTTATGAATACAGCTCCGGGGGAGGGCTCCCCAGGGCTTATAGTGAATAAATGTGACCCAGCTACCATTTTGTGTTTTCCTGTTCCCACAAGTCTCAAGGGATCGTGGTATTTTTTGATGATTTCTTTTCTTATTGTCCTGCCCTGTTATATTAATATTTTTACTTCAGGACAGGTTACTAAGTTCCTTATTCCTGCAAGGGCTGCCAGCCAATTTGTTGTACATGGACACCACATTAGTCAGGTAGATAAGTTCAAATATTTAGGGGTCCAGTTGGATTCTGGTCTAAACTGGCACCCACTTAAACCAGAATGTGATGTCTTTTAACAGAGCCATGTTTATCATTGGCGATTTCTCATGCCGGTTAGGGCGCACCCTTTTTAAATCTGTCTTGGAAATCTTCAAGGCTAAGTGCGTCCCATTAGCAAGTTATGGCTGTGAAATATGGGGCCATGGCCCAGTAGCTGATTCAAGTAGCAGAAAACAATTTTTTAAGGGGCCTCCTGGGAGTCCCACAAAAAGTACCCTATGAAATTGTCCACGAAGAACTGGGATTAGGTTCCATTACTGATCAGATCCCACTTGCCCCTTTAAAACTCTGGTTATCAATATGGACAAAGGAGTAGCTTGGTTTTAGCAGATTAATATTGCAGGATTGTTTAAAATTGGATAAGCCCTTTCTGATCCAGTGGTTGCCTATATCTCCCATATTATGATGTGCTTAGGGAGGCCTGATCTATATGCTAATCCCAGCTGCTTAGTTTGCTCTGATCAAAAATGTGTGTAGCAGCATTTATGGGTAAAGAAGGCAGCGGACCAGGAGGACTCTGCAATATTGAAACTTTCAGTCAGATATGCGATTGTAGTGAAAACCTTGGATAATTTAGAACTATATTTGACTTGGAACATGACTCGTCATCAGTGATATTTCTTGACTTATTTTAGGCTGAATTTATTTCCGCGTTTAGTCTTTTTTAATCTTGGTTGTTTTAAGGATTCGGAATTGCCCTTATGTGACTGACAATGTCTCGGTCAATGACACCTTACACACGGTTATGATTTGCTCTAAATATAATTTCCTATGATTTAAGTTTTTGCGACCAATTTTAAAATTAATGAATTTTACTCAAGTTAGGCCGGCTTTACTGTATTTACAGTTTGTAGGTCTGGTCCTCCACAACGCGAATGCGTTGCATAGGAGGGGACCTAATGCCATCGGCAGCGCTTTTGCAGCAAAGAAGTGCACGCATTGCATTGCTTGCAATACAACGCGTGCACATCTTGGCGACTTCATTTCGGGAGCGTGCGGCGCCATTTGGTGGCGCCATATGGTCGCACGCTCCCGAAAGGAAATCGCCCATGCCCCCTCCCGCTGCTGCCACTATCACTGAGGTCCCTGGGGGTGTCATCCGCTGGTCCGCAGCTGGACAGCCCGGGCTCCTGCTCCCGACTCGGCCTTTTCGCTGTGATCGCCGCATTTAAGTTGCTTCAAAGACGCCGTCAGACTGGGATCAGAAGCGGACACTCTCACTCTCCTTCCTATCGGCAGAAAGGAGAAGCTCTCTTATCATCTCTTGTTATGTATATGCGGCACTTTGAATACTTTTATCTTTGTTTTTTCTCTGTTCATTTTTACTTATATTTTTTATGTACCATGGACACTTTATGTTTCTATGAAGGCATTCAATTGATGACCCTTATTCGTTTAATTTTGAAAAAAAAATAATAAAGAATTGAGATAAAAAAGGAAGGGTTTACCACAGATGATGGGCTGGCAATATTCTCAACAAACTCATCACTGGATGAAGCATTTATAAAGAAATAATTGACTTTATGCCTGCATTAAATAATTTAATTTGTTGAATAAACTAATGATCGCGACATAATTAATTAATGCATCTGCGCGTGAACGGATTACTTTGTTCGAATTGGTTCATTCAACTGTGTGCTCTTAAATCCCCGCCAATGGCTTGGTTGAAATTTAGGGATTTGGAGGGGGCGGTGTGCAGCCGAGTGCAGCGGTTACGAGGAGGTCCCTTGAGGGTTTCATGACCTCTTTCAGACACTATAACTCATTGACCTTGTTGGTGAGAGTTTTGCATCCATTTTGTTTATTGATAATCAAAAGAGAATGGACACTAGTTTCTACAAAACCATTAGTTTTTTATCGAAAACCCTCATATACTTCCTGGTATTATCGTTGCGGTATATCTTTTTTCCGCCCCATCAGGAGTCCTGGCATAGTCATTGGGTCAACGATTAACGTGCAAAATGCCTGCCTCACCAGAGGCTACTTCTGGTGCATGTAGAAGTGTCCAGAAATCAAAAAAGGGGAAAATAAAGCTAAAAAATAATGTGTAGTCAAAGGGAAAATTTTAATAAAAAAGAACGACTAGTCACTATCATTAAGAACCATTGCGATATGTAGGTAGTTGAGTTATTGGGCTACCATATCTTTTTTTTAAAAAGTGTCGACATGTTTCAGCTCACAGGGCCCACAGGGGTCTGGGGAGCTTTCGTCAGGACAATAAACAAGAAACAAACATACATGAAAATAACACTCACACTTTTTTATGTGTGTTTCAAAATAGCAAATGGAATTTCCAAGCTGTGGAGAAAACCAACAAAAGTCTTGTGTCCTGACAAGCTGTGACATAAGGCCAGGTAAGAAGAAAGTGCCGGATATAGGCTATCTGTGTCCGTGAGGCTCTTCGTACAGCTATATAGTTTAAAAGCTCTTCTAAGGTTTCGAATGTACCCAGTGCCGTTCTCATGTTTTATAAGGTTAACATGCTGTAAGATTTCCTTCTTGGAACTTTTTTAAATAAAGATGTTTTTTATTTCTCTAGACAAATTACATTGCCTATGTAAAGTGCAGAGATCAGTTTCCACTCTTGAACAGCATACAAAGACAGAAACTAACACTGTCTGTCAGAGGATTAACATGAGAAATAGTAGGGCGGGTTCACGTGCCTGCTGCAGCGATGTGTTTAGCCTGCTTGTGACACGTGTGAATCAAGACAGGGATGTCCGTCTGTCATCCTTCTAGTGAGTGTTTTTAAAACTGGTGCATCTTTTTCTTACAAGCCTTCTGGATATGGCTGGACGTGAATTACAAAAAACATAAAAAAGCAAGTTGTTTATATCATCATGAAAGGGAAAAAACACAATGTTAATGTTTTTGGGAAAATACGTGCGAACTGCTCAACAACAGCACACATTCCCACTTTATGCACAAAAAAGTAAGGTAATCCCCGTTTTTCGGTAAAATATTTTTATTGCTTAATGGGGCCTCACTAAATCCAGCCTCCGCGCCAGCTGTAACACATTAAAGTAAGCTTCGAAAAGAAACATGGGCCCTTATTTATGAGGCCTTGCGTCAGTTTTGCACCGCCGGTGCATCACTTCTTGTGACACACCAGCAGCGTACAAAATGCGCCTTGTTGCGCCATATTTAAAAAGTGACGCATCTAGGTAGATGCGTCACTTTTTAAACCCCCTGCGCCACATTATACCTGCGTCAGGTATAATGTATGCAGAGGGGGCGTTCCCCCGCAAAAAGCCTCGTAATAGTGACACAGTGAAATCTATGAGATTTCACTGCGTCACTTTTAGGATGCTGTTGCGTCAAAATCTTGCGCCTGCCTCACAGCAGGCATAAGACTGACGCAAGACCTTTCACATGGGGCTTTCCCCATGTGAAAGGACGCATTGCTGGAGTTGCGTCACTTTTGTGACACACTCCAGCAATGCGTCACTTTTGCGCTTACAAATGCGTCAGAAAAACTGACGTATCTGTAAGTCCTTGCGACATGATGCGTCATACATTAAATATGACGCATCATTGGTGTCGCAAGGAGTGTGCAGTGAAAAGTGACGCATCGCCGTTTTCACGCAGCGATGCGTCACTTTTCATAAATGAGGCCCATGACTTTTAGTTAATGTTTACAATCTGCAACCAACCTTGTCACAGGAAGGCCGGCCAAAGCCCTGCCATCTTTTTATTATAGCGACTGATTATCTGAATAGATTCTTCTTAGATTTTTTGTACGTATGTTTATTTTAAGAGGATGTATTAAAATGTGTCACAGATCTATCTATCCCGCGTGGACCCTGGCTGGGCGCGCACAACACACCTTCTCATTGTGTCACCTGTGTCCGTGCCAAAAGAGGGGCATCGAGCAAGCCCCAGCGTTCCAACCAAGATCACTGGGAAGACACTTACAAAAGGCAACCTGATACGAGAAGACTCAACATTCTATTGGTTGAACAAGCCAATAGGTCTCGCCTTTGGAGCCTTATAAGTATTTAGTTATGCAGCACAATATCCTTCCTGCAACAACATCAACTGTTGCATGGCTAAACTCTTATATGGTCCCTGCTCCTAGCGTTCAGGGGAGAGGCAGACTATGAAATGGTCAATCAATCAATCAATCAAAGCATTTATATAGCGCGCTACTCACCCGGAGGGTCTCAAGGTGCTAGGGGAGGGGGGTCTGCTACTGCTCGAACAGCCAGGTCTTGAGTTGCTTCCTGAAGGCGAGGTGGTCCTGGGTCTGGCGGAGGTGAGTCGGGAGGGAGTTCCATGTCTTGGCGGCGAGGTGGGAGAAGGACCGTCCCCCTGTGGTGGCTCTTCGGATGCGGGGGACTGCGGCGAGGGCGTGGCCGGTCGATCGAAGCTGGCGTTTGGGAGCGTAGAAGTTGAGGCGGCTGTTGAGGTATCCTGGGCCTTGGTTGTGTAGGGCTTTGTGTGCGTGGGTGAGGAGTCGGAAGGTGATTCTCTTGTTGACCGGGAGCCAGTGCAGGTCTCTCAGGTGTCCGGAGATGTGGCTGCGACGGGGGATGTCCAGGATGAGTCGTGCTGAGGCGTTCTGGATCCGCTGGAGTCTCTTCTGGAGTTTGGCGGTGGTTCCGGCGTAGAGGGAGTTGCCGTAGTCCAGACGGCTGGTGACGAGGGCCTGGGTGACCGTCTTCCTGGTCTCGGTGGGGATCCACCGGAAGATCTTACGTAGCATGCGCAGGATGTTGAAGCACGACGAGGAGACGGCGTTGACTTGTCTGGTCATGGTGAGGGAGGAGTCCAGGATGAAGCCCAGGTTGCGTGCGTGGTCTATTGGTTTGGGTGCGCTGCCTAGGGCGGGGTGCCACCAGGAGTCGTCTCAGGCGGAGGGTGAGGATCCCAGGATGAGGACTTCCGTCTTGTCCGAGTTCAGTTTCAGGCGGCTGTTCTTCATCCATTCGGCTACCTCTTTCATCCCTTCGTGAAGGTTGGCTCTGGCGGTGGCGGGGTCATTGGTGAGGGAGAGGGTCAGCTGGGTGTGGTCGGCGTAGGAGATGATGTTGAGGTTGTGCTGGCGTGCGATGTCTGCGAGGGGGCTCATGTAGACGTTGAAGAGGGTTGGGCTGAGCGAGGAGCCATGAGGGACGCCGCAGATGACTTCGGTGGCTTCAGATCTGAACGGAGGGAGGCGGACTCTCTGTGTCCTTCCGGCGAGGAAGGAGATGATCCACTCCAGGGCCTTCTCCTGGACTCCGACGTTGCTGAGGCACTGTAGTAGGGTACGGTGGCAGACAGTGTCGAAGGCCGCGGAGAGGTCTAGGAGGATGAGGGCCGCTGTTTCTCCGTTGTCGAGCAGCGCTCGGATGTCATCGGTGGCTGCGATCAGGGCGGTCTCGGTGCTGTGGTTGGCCCAGAAGCCAGACTGCGAGGGGTCGAGGGATCCGTTCGTCTTGAGGAAGGCGGCCAGCTGCTTGTTGACGTCTTCTCGATGACTTTTGCAGGAAACGGGAGCAGCGAGATGGGGTGGTAGTTCTTGAGGTCGGTGGGGTCGGCTGATGGCTTCTTGAGTAGGGCGCTGAGTTCGGCGTGCTTCCAGCTCTCCGGGAAGGTGGCGGTGTCGAAGGAGGTGTTGATGATGTCCCGCAGGTGGGGTGCGATGACAGCATCGGCCTTGTTGAAGACGTGGTGAGGGCAGGGGTCGGTCGGAGATCCGGAGTGGATGGAGTTCATCGTGCGGACGGTGTCTTCGGTGCTGATCGGGGTCCAGGCGCAGAGGGTGGTGGTGGGGGGCGGTGGTTTGGTCGTGGCGTGCGTCGGTTGAGTGCTGAAGCTGAATGGTGCAGTGTTTCATGGTTCCCCTAAAGCCCAGAACATTGTAGCTGGCGTCACCTTCCTCCACCTCGCTCCCGCCTCCCAGCTGACCCTCCCACCCACTGAAGCTGCAGGCCGTCCTCGCATTCTCGAAGAGCTGTGACCGTCCCGTCCTGGACACGAGCGGTCGCTCCCAGTGCCTCCTCCTCTGCTGATACCTGGTATTGTAGCGCCTGACTCTGCATCTGAAAATAATATCGTAGCTCTTGACTGCACACTATTTATTCATAACGTAGCGCTCGACTGCACAGTCTTTATTCATATCGTAGCGCTTGACTTCAGATTGCTATTTTGTATCGCTAGCGCGCACTTCTTGGCTGTGTATGTTTAAGATTATTGCATATTTACATAGCGCTTCCGCTTCCACTGCTGCTTTATCCTGACGATACTTCGCCCTCTAGGCGCCCCATTGCTCCCACTGCCTGGGCCCCTATCAGCGTTTGTTGTTGTTGCTGCCACTTTGTTTTTTACCCATTGCCCTTCCTCCACCTCGCTCCCGCCTCCCAGCTGACCCTCCCACGCTCCGCCCCCTCCACTATCCATTTAAGACAGATGTCCCAACGCGCAGCATCCACGCGCTGCGGCCGCACCGAAGGTGCGCCAAAGGTAAGCCCGTCTACGCCCGTCCGCGCCTGGACCGCGCCCAGCGCCAGACCCCCTGATCCCCGCATCAGCCACCCCTCCCGCATTACATACGACCCATCCACCTTCCTAACACTTAACCCCGGCCAACTCCCTAACTGTGCCCAGGCCGCACCGGGACACACCCATGGACCCTTCACCTGCCACTCCTGCAAGTACGACTCCATCGAGACCCACACCAAATCCACAAACACCAAACAGAGATCCGACACCAACCACCTTAAATGCATCCTTCTCAACACCCGCTCGGTTCACAAACACGCCATCGACCTTTGGAACCTACGCGACACCATTTCCCCGGACGTCGCCTTCCTAACAGAAACCTGGATGAATGCCTCATCAGCTCCAGACATCGCCATAGCCATCCCGGACGGCTACAAGATCATCCGTAAGGACCGCACCAAGCAAACAGGAGGAGGCATCGCCATCGTCCATAAGAACACCATCCGCATCTCAACCAGCTCAGAAGACAACCTCGCTATCGCTGAACACCTCCACTTCCAGATCCACACCGACCCCAAGACCACACTCAGAGGCACCCTCCTCTACAGACCCCCAGGACCCCGTACACAATTCAGCGAAGACATCACTGACTTCATCACCCCACACGCCCTCCCCTCAGAAGAATACATTCTACTGGGAGACCTCAATTTCCATCTGGAAAAGAACAACGACAGGAACACTACCACCCTTCTTGACAATTTTGCCAATCTCGGACTCAAACAACTTGTTAACACCTCCACCCACTACGCAGGACACACACTCGACCCTATCTTCACCTCCAGCAAGCATATCTCCTTCACCCACTCCACAACCCTCCACTGGACGGACCACATTTGCATACACTTCATTTACAATAAGACCGCGATCCACAACCACCCTCAACCAACTCTGCGAAGAAATTGGAACAAAATCACAATCGACCAGATCTCCACATCACTTCTTCAAAAAAACCCCGCCTATTCGACGAACCCTAACCAAGCCGCCATCAACCTCACACAATGGTTAACCCAAACCGCCGACAAACTAGCACCCTTGAAAAAACATCAAATCAAGCAAGGAAGCAAGAACGCCTCATGGTTTAATGATGAACTTGAGAAATCCAAGAAACTCTGCCGCTCCCTTGAAAAAACTTGGAAAAAAGACCCAAACACTATTGCGGGGAATGAGATTTTGCTATCAATTTATGATTATGATCAATTTAATAATTTATCTCATTCGTCATTTTTGGACCGTTTTTATCTGTCATTGAGTAAAAGACAACCCACATAGGTTAGACAAACCCCATTAACTGACGCCACTCTGAAGAACCACTTACAACTGATAAAGTTTTAAGAAGTTTATATAAAGATTAATTTGAATGCGATACAATCCACTCGGGATAAAATCTCAAAGTATACAAAATACAAAATCAGATAGAATATCAGCCGTCTTTAAGCTTCGTTGTGAAGTGGTTCTCTCTGCGTCATCTGCAGTAAGACAAAAACAATAATCGAGTTAAACTGTCCCTACTCTATGCTATGTGACGTCCCTACTTCGCAAGTTCTTCCCTAAAAAGGTGTCAGCAGTTTGACTCCCAAAGGAATTCAAACTCTCTTAGCCTCTAAAGGAAATCTTAAGTTTCAGAAGCAGTACCCTATCTGCCTACCCATCCGCTCTCTAAGGGTCCTCGGCCTACTGCTCCCTTGCGCTCTGATGTCTCAGCGCATTTGCTCAAGGCATCTACCCCTGCCTTTGCTCTGAGCAATTCGCCCTTCTCTGATTGCCCTCTCCTGATCACCAAATGCTCATTGCTACCTCCTCCCCGGGGTGCTGTCCCTAAAATACACAATCACCGTGTGGGTGGAACGCCCCTTGACGCCCACCACGGACTTCCCCCGATGATGTCAACTTCCTGCTTCTTCCATTGGTCCATTCCTTGCGTCGTCCGTTAAGTTGACCCTTCTTCTTTGGATGTCATCTTCATCATCTCATCATCGACATTTATTGACTCTTTCGGATTGCATTTCATACAAACTTGGACAAGGCCTTAACTTATCTGTACAACTTTTTAACCTTCTAGATCCTGTGAATGGTCTTGTCAAAACATAGTCCACTTCAAAAAGTGTCTCTCCTCACGTTCGAGCAATAAGCTCCGTCCGGCATTGTCACCTTAAATCTAACAAGTGCTAGACTTCTCGGCTCTCATGTCCACATCAAGCTATTTACGACCTTCACAAGACCACTAAATTACATTCATGTGACTCTGCTCCTTCGAACTCTTGGTCAGTCAGGTTACAATCACAAATGACCTAAGTTCTTTCAGCATTCCTACAGAAACCTTCTACACAGTATAACCTTTGGCATACATTTATATTTTCGTATTTTAGCAAAGTCTTGATTATACTTGAAATACATTTTACCTATAATATAGACTACGTAGTGTACAAGTTATACATTCTCATTGGTTACATCCTCATGTACGTTCTCTATATTTCTCCACGTTACATTTCTCCACGTTATATTTCTCCAATTTAAAGTTACACACGTACACGAATTCTACTGTGCACGTTCTACATCTCATACGCATTTGTACATTTCCACATTTACCCATTATGTATACGGGCCTTCTAAATCCAATGCATGTTTAAACACGTGAATACATTTTACATTTCCTATAACATGTGATCACTGTTCGTTGGCCTTTACGTTATAGTTGTCAACCTTATATTACGATATGCATTTCATTCCTACGTTTATAATATATGCGTCTAAATATGGCTACGATATATTCTAAATTCAAATTGCGCTCTCTCAGTTCCCCCCTTTGATGACTTTTAGGAGTCATCACTAAAAGCAATTTGAATATACTTCTATACAGAACTCGTTACATCAGTTCCCCTTTTCATTGACTCAAGTGTTCTCAAACTCTTATACTGTTGATCTTGTAATACAGCTAATCTCCTCTCTTGGTCTCTCATCGTTCTTTGTAACTTGTTCGACCTATACCATTTATACAATTTTACTAACCCTAATAATGTAATTATGCAAATTAATACTATTAATACAGGCTTCAATATATACCATATCACATTTTTGCCAAGATTTGCAAACCAACTTCCAACTTTTCCCACTCCATTTCCTACTTTTTCCCAAACATTTATTTTTGATAAATCTTCAATTTCTTGATGAACCTGTGTAATGTTACTTATGACCTTCTCAAGTGGTTTTGAATTATCAGGAATATAAGTACAACATTCCTGAACCTTCAAAGCCTTACAAACTCCGCCTTCTTTTGCTAATATCACATCTAAAGCAAGTCTGTTCTGTAAAACCATTGCCCTAATCGATTGCATCTCACCCTCTACTAACATTAATGATCTTGCAGTACTAGCAGACAATCTATCCACGACTGTCGCTAACCTTCTAATCTTAACATCGTTAAGAATCAAACCTAACAATGGAAACATCGCTCCAAATACATCTCCTACTACTTCTGCATCTCCTACTTCCCTTTTCGTTCTTCTCGAAGCCTTTCCTTCTATGATCGCCAAATCCTTTGCATGATATATTTTGGGGAAGACAATTGCCAAGTAACACGAACCATACCAATTGTCAGGCAGTTTTACATAGGCATTTCTCCCACATACAAAATATACATTCGGAATAGCTTGCATCCCTTTCATAAAATCTTTCGTGTAATACTCTAGTTTAAAAGAGTGCTCACAACTAACTTCACCTACAAATTCACTCTCATAATACGTTTTGCTTCGAGCTAAACATAACTTTCCTTTCTGCGTTCTATCCAATGCTATTGGACCATTGCTACCTTTCTTTTTATGTGCCTTCTCTTCTTCCGTCCAATCTATTTTCCATTGTCCTGACATTTTTAAAATCTTCTGCCGTCTGCATCGGTCATCTACTTGTGCTATAAACCTTTTCTCTACATCTGATACTTTGCAAGTCAGATTATTTCTACGTGCATATGATGTATCTAATGTGTCCCAAGGAAGAAAGAATTTAGCTAATCTATCTTCCTTCTTGTAATAGTCCCACTTATTCATTTGTTTATAATTCGGAACTTCAGGCAGTACCGAATCATAATTTGAAAAGTAGTACTCGAATCCTTCCCTACCATAAAATATACTAAGCAGTAAACTACATGTTATCCCATAAGTCAATGGGAGATGGTGATATCTAATGCCTTCATCTACAGAAGCCGGCAATTGCATACAAACGTAGCAATCTTTGGCCTCCATGGCATCGATATATTCATACAATAATTTGGCATATGCATTTGACCTAAAGTTTCCTTGTGACTCGTCTACGTGTAATCTACGAGCTTCATCTGCAAGTAACGCCTTTTCACGTATAACATTGCTCTCCTCCTTCTTTCCCACAAGAGCAGGTTTCAAAGTCGTTACAGTTTGTACATTTGCTATTTCTTTATCGTTCTCATGTCCTATTATGTATGATATTGTTACTACTGTAATTATTAGAAATATCACTACCGCTATAAGTGTACCTACTATACATCTAGCTTTTCTGTTTGGATTGCCGTTCTCCATGTTATCAAAACAGCGTACCTCGCTTCTTTAGCAAAAGGTCTCTTTCCAGTCTTTGGTTGCTTATTGGCTTTCTCAGTTCTTAAAGTGCTCTTTATCAACAGGTATCTTTTTCACAACAATGTCTTTTCTCTTCTTAGCAGCAGACAACCCTAGCCCTTCTCCGTCCTCTAAATGTAATCCCTAATTTTATTCTTCTTTCCACTCGGTGCTAGGTTATCTTCTTCTTTATAACATACGTACAAAGTCTTTTATGCATCAACAATTATTTTCGGACCTGCAGCTTTCACAACAATTATTAGCAGTTCAAAGCGAATAACTTTTTCTTCTTCTTCTGACATTTGCTGACCAACTGTTGGAAATTGTAGTCTTTTTAGCACTAGATCTTGAATTTTACTCAAACGTGGGGGTATGGGAAGCGTGAAAGTCAGTAATCCCTCAGTCTCGAGTCCAGGCGCCAACATCCATATCTCCACTGCCACAAATGGATCGAGATCGATTACTTTCACGCTCTTCACTCTCCCAGATTTCTGTCCCCAATACATCTGCTAGATAAGTCCACTCTGGGGTGGCGTACCTTCTGCAGGGCACACGTACCCTTCTCGATCTCCGTGGACTCTCAGTTCCTGAATCTGTCGTCTCTTCCTCCTGATCCGACTCTTCAGCGATCGGGACAAGAGTTCTTTCTTTCTTTCCTTCCGAACTTGGCCTTTTCCTTCTCTCCGGCCAACTGGCTTCGTTACTCTTCGTCTTTCCGCTCCTTGTTCTAGGACCTGTCTCTTGGTCACTCTCCGTTTGCTCGATATCTGTGTCGGACTCCCAATTGCTTTCTTCTCCTGAAGCGACTTCGGTCCCACTTGTGTCCTGACCTTCGTCGTCCTGTTCCAACACAGTTTCAGTTTCTTCGATCGCCTCCACAGCTTGGCTTTCCCCCTCTATGGCTTCTCCGCTTCCTGCCGGATTCTCATCCGAGAGAGGAGCTGTTTCTTCTGGAGGTGTTGGCACTCTTCGGGTGTGTGAGGCATGTATCCAGTTTGGCAGACCTCCACACTTCACTGCGGTATTCGTTACAAGTATGACTTGAAACGGTCCTCGCCAACGCACGTCTAAGCAGTTCTTCCTGACGTGCTTCTTCACCAGGACCCAGTCTCCTGGACTCAAGTCATGGCACAAGTCTTGCACTGACGGAACCTCTGCAGCTTGGACCTGGAGGGACACAGAATTAACGGCATCAGACAGTCCCTTGCAGTAGTCCAAGATCAAATCGTCTGTGATGTTCACTAACGCTGCAGTCGGAACCGATGGCAATCTCATAGCTCTCCCCATTAGCACTTCATGTGGAGAGAGACCTGTTCTTCTATCAGGTGTGCTACGTATGCTCATAAGAACTACTGGAAGTGCGTCTGGCCAACTCAGGGATGTCGATGAACAAACTTTAGCCAGTCTGGACTTGATAGTGCTGTTAATTTGTTCTACAATCCCTGAAGCTTCTGGTCGATAGCTGCAGTGTAACTTCTGATCGATATTCAGGGCTGAACACAGCATCTTCACCACTTCGCTATTGAAATGAGTTCCTCTGTCCGATTCCAAAGAGGATGGCACCCCAAACCTCGGTATTAATTCTCTAAGTAACAGTTTTGCTACTGTAAGTGTATCGCACCTACGTGTAGGGTAAGCCTCAACCCATCTAGAAAATATGCAGACAATCACTAAAACGTATCTGAGTCTGTTGCATGGAGGCATTTCTATAAAGTCAATCTGCATCCTGTTGAAAGGCCCCCCAGACCTTCCTATATGACTCAAGGTAACTGGTGTTCTCTTACCCACATTTAGTTGCTGACAGATCGTACATCGCTGACACACTGCTTCTGCCGCTACTCTAAACTTAGGATTGAACCACGTTTGTCTGAATACTCTCACCATAGCATCTCTTCCTATGTGTGCTGATCCATGCAGTTTCCTCGCCATTGGACTAATAAGTTCATTTGGTAATACTGCCCTTCCGTCGGCAGAAACCCAAAAGTTCATCTCACTTTTTCCGCAACCTGCTGTTTCCCAGCTCCTTTTCTCATCATCCGGTGCATTTTCCTGTACTGCTCTCAACTCATCCCATGTATCTACCGTATCTAGTAACATAGTCAGTTCAGTTCTTTCCTGGACCCCCCCCCACTTTTACATCAGTGTGAGAATATCCCTGCTCTGCGCAGTAACGCGCTACTTCATCTGCGTATCTGTTTCCTAGTGATACAAAATCAACATTTTTGGTATGCGCTACACATTTGACCACAGCTATGGCCAAAGGTTTTTGCAAGGCCTCTAACAGAAGTTTCACGAATTCCCCATTCCTAATCGGAGAACCCGAGGAGGTCATGTAACCTCTTTGAGACCATAACTGCCCATAATCATGAACTACGCCGAAACCATATTGGCTATCGGTGTATATGGTGACTCGAAGTCTGTCGCCTGCTAAGCAAGCACGAGTCAAAGCCACAATTTCAGCTACCTGTGCGGAGTGGACTCCTTCCAGGCAAGCGGCTTCTATAACTCTGGTAATCGTGCATACTGCATAAGCTGCTCTCAGCTGACCGACATCGTTTCTTACACATGAACCATCAACGAAGAAAATTTCGTCTGGGTCTGTCAATGGCTCATCTACGATATCAGGTCTCGGTTTGGTACATAGTTCAGTCACATCGAGGCAGTCATGATCTGTACAATATTCATCGTCCACTTCATTCGGAAGTGGCATCAAAGTAGCAGGATTCAAGACAGAGCATCTCTTTAGGGTCACATTCTCGGCAGCCAGTATGACTTGCTCGTAGCGTGTGAGCCTGCTATTCGTCAGATGCTGAGTCTTCGTCCTAGTCATCAACAATTCTACAGAATGTGGTACATACACTTCTAACGGATGACCCATAACTACACTTTCAGATCGTTCAATGCTGACACCCGTTGCAGCTACGGATTTGAGACATCCGGGCAACGCTGCGGCTACTGGATCTAATGTAGCCGAAAAATACGCCACTGGCCTGCGCGCATCTCCATGGACCTGAGCTAATACCGCTAAAGCGCATCCCTCTCTCTCGCAGCAGTAAAGCAGAAAAGGTTTCTTATAATCTGGCATACCTAAAGCCGGGGCACGACATAAGTCCTCCCTCAGCTGCAAAAACGCCATCAAACAATCTTTGTCCCATGGTACCGGATCACTTACTCCTTTGTGCGTCAGTTGCAATAATGGTTTGGCCTTCAGTGAAAAGTTTGCTATCCACTGTCGACAGTAACCAACCATGCCTAGAAACATTCTGACTTCTCTTTGTGTCGTAGGCGCGTTCATTTTCATAATCGCCTCTATTCTGTCGGGAGACACCTTCCGTTTTCCCTTTTCAATCCTATGGCCCAAGTATTGCACCTCAGTCTTACAATATTGCAATTTACCTGGAGACACCTTGTGCCCGTTCTCGGCCAAGTGATTTAACAAAGTTATGGTGTCTTCTCTGCAAGCTTCCTCAGTTTCTGACGCAACTAGGAGGTCGTCTATGTACTGGACCAGAACTGACTTCTTGGGCAGTACTAGACTCTCGAGATTTCGTTTCAATAACTGGTTAAAGATCGACGGGCTTTCTGTATACCCCTGAGGGATACGACACCATGTTAAGACGCGATCTTCCAGCTTGAAAGCGAAAAGATATTGGCTCTCTTCGTCCAACGGTATCGAAAAGAAAGCCTGGCACAAATCTATCACGGTAAACCATTCAGCTTGGAACGGTATCTGAAATAATATCACTGATGGATTCGGTACCACTGGACAACATGAAACAACAATGTTATTAATCTTCCGGAGGTCCTGCACTATCCTGTATTTTCCACTAGGTTTCTGCAAACCCATGATCGGGGAGTTACATGGACTACCCACGATCTCCTTCAGTATTCCCTGCTTAATCATGGATTCGATCACAGGCTTTATTCCTGCAATCGTCTCTGGCGTTAGCTTGTACTGTGGTGTTCTTGGATACTCAGCATGGGGTCTTACCAAGATTTTTACCGGTTCTACTCCCTTGATCAGTCCTATTTCCTCCCCAGTAAAATCCCATACCTCAGCTGAGACTTTCTCCCTCAAATCTTGTGGAAGTTCCTCCACTGTTAAGGTAGGATATAGTTCCACACACTCCTTCGAGTTTACGACTTTAAAATCAGCGTCCTCATCATTGGTCTGCACTTCTACTCCTTCTGGTGTGCAATGTATCGTGCAATTCAGTTTGCACAGCAAATCTCTCCCTAGTAAGCACACAGGACTAGAATCACAGATCACAAACTGATGTTCATCACTGTAATTCCCTATTCTTACTGACACTGGTTCAGTTAGAGGATTCGTCATCCTCTTGTTTGCGACTCCTACCACCTGAACCATTTCTCCTGATATCGGCAAACCTGGGACTACCGCAGATCTCAACGTGGATCGAGTAGCTCCCGTATCCACCAAAAAGGTTGTAGGACATCCCGCTATTTCAGCCTCTACGTATGGTCCCCTCTGATCTACTTCCAAGGCGGCTCCTAGAGTACAATCTTCCTCCCTATTCGCCCTCTGCCCTGTAAGTGGATCAACGTAGTAACATTCCTCTCCTCCTACAAACAATGGCATCTGTCTGTAGGTTTTCCCTCCGTTTGAGATGCGAGGTGGTTGAGGAAACGGGGCTCGAGGAGTCTGAGTCCCCCCTTTGACAAATTTACCCTTCGGGACTGTGGCTCCCTTAACCACGTTGTTCTGAACCTCTTCCTCCTCCTGCTCTAATTCCCCTGTCTCAACATTGTATGGACACTCACGTCGCCAGTGTCCCACCTCGTTACACTGATGGCATCTTGTCGTCTTTTTCAGTGTCGCAATATCCATTCTCGGTCTCGGTCTTTCTTCCTCATCTCTGCTCTGATTATTCTGTTTCTTCGCTTGCGTTCCTGTTCCCTGTTGCCGCTGTTTATCCTTTCCAGCAGCTTGCATTTGCACTAGCATTAACTTTTCTTTAAGCTTCTTTGCCTTAGAGTCTATTTCGTCACTACAGTACCTTGCATACCTCAGAATTTCATCTAAAGGTTTGTTCTGCCAACAGATCAGATGCTGTTGGATCATTAGGCATATTTCTGGTCTCAATCCGAGGACAAACTTCGAAACAAACTGTCCTATGTCCTTGGGATCCATCACATCTAACCCGCTGTACTGCTTGAATGCTTTCAGCAATCGCTCATAAAACTCATGAACTGTTTCTTTCGGCTCCTGGGTAGTCCGATCTATCTTTACCTAGTCTATATCTTGCACCGGCACTTTCTCTTTTAGCCATGTTATTACCCTTTCGTATTTTTCCATGACTCTAAGTGATGGACCATTCGTCCGAGCGTCTCTCGGTGGCTCGCAAGTAGGCCATTCAACACTGAGCTTGCATGCCGTCCACAAGTCTCCGGGTACTACGATATCGAACAGTGTGTTCAAATCGATCCACAGTACCTTCGAGATTTTCACGAATCTTTCTACCTGCTTATACCACTCGACGGGATTGTCTCTAAGCTTTGGGAAGGAATTGGTGAATGCCGCCAAATCCCCCCTACTCCAGGGCACATGAACGTAGCTTCCATTCGCGATTTCTCGCAAAGGGAAAGCTTCCATTCGCATCAAGTCTGCGTCCTGGGAGTTTCCAAGCACACTCCGCCTAACAGAGCCCTTCTTGGACCATTTTTCCTCCCATCTATCCAGGTCTCTCCATATCCTGATGCTTATGATCAATTCCCTTATGTGTACCTTCAGCGCGATCGTTCTACGGTCATCCAAATCCTGATCCGTGCAAGTTAGCCTATGGTTACTCTGTAAAGCCTTAGTTCGTGACAGGTCTACCATGTACCTGTTTGCTAAATTCGATAAGTTCTCGTGAGCTGACCTTGCTCTTCGGGTAATATCCTTGGATAGGAACAGTATCTCATCTGGTGTATACGAGGCTAATCTCTCTAATGTCACTGTACCGTCAATCAATTCATCCAAATCGGCCTTCAAACTCATTACGTCAAGCCGTTTTGCTTTTATTTCCACTTTCAGCATCTCAGTTCTGTGTTCTTCTCTCATATCTCTCTCACCTCCACTATGCGCCCTACGCCTAAGCACAGGTGAGTTATGAGGAGCTCTGCTTCCTTCTCTTCGTTCCCACCCCTCGAGATCCCAAGCCTTTCCGTCTGCACGTGGGGTATGGTGGAATAATGCTCCATCCTCCAACCCTACATTCCGTCTTCTAGGCTCGGTTTCTCCAGATATGAGATAGGATCCACCGTTCTGTTCTAACCCATCATAACGTGCTTGTTGTCTGGTGTCGCTTAATAACCGATAAGGTCCTTCACGGCCCCCCATGTTCCCGTGATCTCTTTCGTGATCACCGGACGAATGGCGAGACGTTCCGCGACTCCCTAGATTCTCATGACTCCGCCCGCTATCGCCGGATGCATGTCGAGACCCTTCGCGACTCTCCATGTTTCCGTGATCCCAATGTCTCACATCCTCACCCGGGGCATGGTGTGTGCACCTAAAGGTATTCCGGTACTCCTGTGTCCTACGTTCCCCTTCACTGAAGGTGACACGAGGCACTTCGCCACACCCTGCACTCCTGTCTTCACACATTAGCCTATTGCTGTTATCCGTAGGATAGGTATCTCTTCTACTTTCTTGGCTTCCTCTCTCCCACTCGGGCTGCTTTCGCCAGCTCCACAATGAGAGAGAATCCTGTTATCCTGCTCTCTCCACTCGGATCCCGTTTCTAAACTTCTATTCCGAGCTTCTTCGGCAGCGTCCCACTCTCTCAGGTATTCCCTTAATTCCTTATGGGTTTTCGGTTTAGGACCTCTCAAATCCATTGGCCCTCTTTGACCTCCCTGTTCTACTCTGGGACCTGTTGCAGAATCTAATGGGGTACTCCGACTTATTGGTGCTCGTATTTGCCTGTGGGGATTCATTGTGGTATTCCTATTCTCCTCTTCTGCTCTCCCATTGTCCCATCGTGCCTGTTCATCCTGCTGGACCCCTTCTGGGTTATAGATTGACACAATAGGGCCTATGGTAACCGGAACCTGCAAGGCGTCCGGCATTTGGTACGACCTAGCGCATTGCGTCTCTGGAGCCTTCTGGACCACAAATCTTCCCACTACTCTCTGTTCAGAACTAGTCTGGGGTATCTCCTCAGCCTTGGTGGCGTCCCACTCTGTTACTGGGATCGACTTATATTCCCCCCACCTAGCTCCGTCTGTTTGCGGTAATATAGGACTCGCAAGTTCATCGCTGTATGGAGGTGGTCTATCTGTTAATAGCCTATCTATCAGATCCTCCTCCGACTCGCTTTCCTCATCTTCCTGTTCTAGAGGTTTCCTTTCTCCCGTGGCCTCTATCATGGTGAACAGTTTGTCCGCTTCTATCTTCTGCACCCTCCATTTCTTAGTTTCATCGTCCCATTTAGCATCCTGCACTGCCTTTACCGATCTTCTCACTCTTTCTTGGCGTCTTTTTACGCCCCTTTCGTGTGCTGTTCTAAACCACACGCCAAGAGCTTCAAATTGTGTTGGCCTCGGTAGAGGTCTCATTGAAAGCATCGTCGCCTTCAGTTGGTTCAACACTTCTAATTTAAACGTTCCGAATCTTGGAAACGCCAGTTCTTTTTGCCCTTCAGTTAGCCTATGCCACTCGGAGATCCATAATATCGAATGTAAGCCTACATTGACTGCCATATGATATGCTGGTGTGCCTTCTGGTGGAGCTTCTTCTCCGGCATATAAATTTCTCCTTTTTCGTTTAAAGATTTTTCCTAAACCCTTGAAACACTTCATTTTGATAACGTACGATTTCCTTACAAATTCTTTTCCTTATCTGCGTCTTGATAACAACCGCCAATCCCTGTGCGACTCTCGCTAATCAGCCTATCCCAGCACGGTTCTGCGTCAATCGACCAATGTCAGCGCGGCTCTACGCTGACGTCACTTCTCTCTTCAGCAGTTTCCCTCGTTCTTCAACTCGTCTCACGATTTCACATGCGTTTTCATTCATACACTGAAAAATGACTACTTCCGTCCAAGCGATCACTTTTCTCTGACTGTACGGCCACAGTCTAACTGTAATTTCTACCTCAACTGGCACAGCGTCTTTCCTCTTACGGTCGGACACTTGCCTCAACTGATAGGTTACTTACACACAGTAAACGTCCGTCCAGCGTCCGTTACTCATACACTCGCTCATTCGCTCCCCCTATCATCGGTCTGTCGGGAAATCAATGGTACCTCATGACCCCCTTTCAATGGTAGACAAATTACTCTGGGTGTTCGATACACCCGAACCACTTAAGTCCTCTGGACATAAGATTTCATCCGGTTGCGCGCGCTCACAACCTTCCCTCAATCACACTACAGGCATTCAACTCCGCTTGACATTACAACACAGGAACAACATAAAACACCGCAATCTTACAACGCATGACCCTTATACTCACTCTCGACCGACTCTGCTGCTTTTCTCTCGACGCACCGTCAGCACCGTCTTCGGCTGCAATTCTTCTTCTGGTCGACGATGACTAGGGACCTTGGGGTAAACTAACCTGGCCTAGGTCGTCTTCCTCAAGAAGATAACCATCAAATTCTGCTACCAACTGCGGGGAATGAGATTTTGCTATCAATTTATGATTATGATCAATTTAATAATTTATCTCATTCGTCATTTTTGGACCGTTTTTATCTGTCATTGAGTAAAAGACAACCCACATAGGTTAGACAAACCCCATTAACTGACGCCACTCTGAAGAACCACTTACAACTGATAAAGTTTTAAGAAGTTTATATAAAGATTAATTTGAATGCGATACAATCCACTCGGGATAAAATCTCAAAGTATACAAAATACAAAATCAGATAGAATATCAGCCGTCTTTAAGCTTCGTTGTGAAGTGGTTCTCTCTGCGTCATCTGCAGTAAGACAAAAACAATAATCGAGTTAAACTGTCCCTACTCTATGCTATGTGACGTCCCTACTTCGCAAGTTCTTCCCTAAAAAGGTGTCAGCAGTTTGACTCCCAAAGGAATTCAAACTCTCTTAGCCTCTAAAGGAAATCTTAAGTTTCAGAAGCAGTACCCTATCTGCCTACCCATCCGCTCTCTAAGGGTCCTCGGCCTACTGCTCCCTTGCGCTCTGATGTCTCAGCGCATTTGCTCAAGGCATCTACCCCTGCCTTTGCTCTGAGCAATTCGCCCTTCTCTGATTGCCCTCTCCTGATCACCAAATGCTCATTGCTACCTCCTCCCCGGGGTGCTGTCCCTAAAATACACAATCACCGTGTGGGTGGAACGCCCCTTGACGCCCACCACGGACTTCCCCCGATGATGTCAACTTCCTGCTTCTTCCATTGGTCCATTCCTTGCGTCGTCCGTTAAGTTGACCCTTCTTCTTTGGATGTCATCTTCATCATCTCATCATCGACATTTATTGACTCTTTCGGATTGCATTTCATACAAACTTGGACAAGGCCTTAACTTATCTGTACAACTTTTTAACCTTCTAGATCCTGTGAATGGTCTTGTCAAAACATAGTCCACTTCAAAAAGTGTCTCTCCTCACGTTCGAGCAATAAGCTCCGTCCGGCATTGTCACCTTAAATCTAACAAGTGCTAGACTTCTCGGCTCTCATGTCCACATCAAGCTATTTACGACCTTCACAAGACCACTAAATTACATTCATGTGACTCTGCTCCTTCGAACTCTTGGTCAGTCAGGTTACAATCACAAATGACCTAAGTTCTTTCAGCATTCCTACAGAAACCTTCTACACAGTATAACCTTTGGCATACATTTATATTTTCGTATTTTAGCAAAGTCTTGATTATACTTGAAATACATTTTACCTATAATATAGACTACGTAGTGTACAAGTTATACATTCTCATTGGTTACATCCTCATGTACGTTCTCTATATTTCTCCACGTTACATTTCTCCACGTTATATTTCTCCAATTTAAAGTTACACACGTACACGAATTCTACTGTGCACGTTCTACATCTCATACGCATTTGTACATTTCCACATTTACCCATTATGTATACGGGCCTTCTAAATCCAATGCATGTTTAAACACGTGAATACATTTTACATTTCCTATAACATGTGATCACTGTTCGTTGGCCTTTACGTTATAGTTGTCAACCTTATATTACGATATGCATTTCATTCCTACGTTTATAATATATGCGTCTAAATATGGCTACGATATATTCTAAATTCAAATTGCGCTCTCTCACTATCACCCAAGCCGCCTTCAAAAACGCCACCCGCAAACACCACCAACTAATCCGGACAGCCAAGAAATCAGCACTCAAAGACCGACTAGACAACAACGCCCACAACAGCAAGGAACTTTTCAACATCATCAAAGAATTCACCAACCCCACCGCCAGCTCCAACGACATCACCCCCTCTCAAGTCCTCTGCAACTCCCTCGCCTCATTCTTCCATGACAAAATCGCCGACATTCATAACAGCTTTGACAACCAACCCGTAAATTAGTCAACCCCTCTCACCTCCGAACCTGTACCCCCTCCGAATAACCTTCTCAACTGGAACCCAATCACCACAGAAGACACCATTCGCCTAATGAACTCCATCCACTCTGGATCCCCCACAGACCCATGCCCCCATCACATCTTCAACAAAGCAGAGTCCATTATCGCACCCCATCTCCGAGACGTCATCAACTGCTCCCTCAACTCCGGCACATTCCCAGAAAAATGGAAACACGCCGAACTCAGCGCCCTTCTGAAGAAACCCACAGCTGACCCCACCGAACTCAAAAATTACCGCCCCATCTCGCTCCTCCCATTCCCTGCAAAAGTAATTGAGAAAGCCGTCAACAATCAGCTCGCCGCCTTCCTCGAAACCAACAAATCACTCGTCTCCTCACAGTCTGGCTTCCGAGCCAAACACAGCACCGAGACCGCCCTCATCGCAGCAACAGACAGCATTTGAACACTACTGGACAACGGAGACACAGTCGCCCTCATCCTCCTCGACCTCTCCGCAGCCTTCGACACAGTCTGTCATAGTACCCTAATACAACGCCTCAGCAACATCGGAATTTAAGGAAAAGCATTGGACTGGATCATCTCGTTCCTCGCTGGAAGAACCTCAGAGAGTCCGCCTCCCCCCTTTTAAGTCAGAGGCCACCAAAGTCATTTGTGGCGTTCCACAAGGATCTTCTCTCAGCCCTACCCTCTTCAATGTCTACATGAGCCCCCTCGCAACCATCGCACGTCAGCACAACCTCAACATCATCTCTTACGCTGATGACACTCAGCTGATCCTCTCACTCACCAAAGACCCAACCACCGCCAAAACCAACCTTCATGAAGGGATGTAAGAAGTAGCCGAGTGGATGAAGCACAGCCGTCTGAAACTGAACTCGGACAAAACAGAAGTCCTTATCTTAGGTACCTCCCCCTCCGCATGGGACGACTCTTGGTGGCCAGAGGCCCTTGGAAAAGCACCCATATTGACGGACCACGCACGGAACCTGGGCATCATCCTGGACTCCTCACTCTCGATGACCAGACAAGTCAACGCCGTTTCATCATCGTGCTTCAACATCCTACGCATGCTCAAAAAAACATTTTGCTGGATCCCCACGAAACAAGAAAAACGGTCACCCACGCACTGGTTACAAGCCGCCTGGACTATGGAAACACCCTTTATGCCGGCACACCGCAATACTGCTGAAAAAACTCCAACGCATTCAAAACGCCTCAGCCAGACTCATACTAGACATCCCCCGCACAGACCACATCTCCGGTCACCTGAAAGACCTTCACTGTCTCCCCGTCAACAAAAGGATAACGTTCCGTCTCCTCACCCACGCACACAAAGCCCTCTACGAACTTGGACCTGACTGCCTCAACACGCGCCTTTCCTTTTACACTCCCACCCGCCAACTGCGTTTGTCCAACCAAGCCCTCGTTGCTGTTCCGCGCATCCACAAAGCCACCATGGCGGGAAGATCCTTCTCCTACTTAGCGGCCAAAACCTGGAATTCCCTTCCCATCCACCTCCGCCTTACCCAAAACCACCTAGCCTTCAGAAAACAGCTTAAAACCTGGATATTTGATAAGTAAACCCCCCCACCTCCTCAAGCGCCTTGAGACCCTCTGGGTATGTATTGCGCTATATACATTTTTTGACTTGACTTGACTTGACCAATGAGAGGTGTCGTTTTAGCCAGGCACAGCATCTCCAGAAGCAGGGCGTGCGCTGGGTAGGACTCAAGCTTAGCAGGCGGGGGATAGGGGGCTGCCGGAAATAGCTCAGTCAGACCACCTGAAATGCCTCACGCAGGTGCCACTCTTAAGGGGAAACACAATGATCTCGGCTGCTTATTTTTATGGGAATAAACTTTATCTCATCGCAATATAAAATTATATTGTAAAGCAGGGAAACAATCAATATTTAAGCAACGAGGAAGGAATCCTGGCAAGAGAGAGAGACGTCAGCGGCCGTCCGTCCGTCAAAGAGTGAACGCTTCATGCTGGTGTACCATGGGTCCCACATCAAACTGCAGGGTACCGAGAGACTGCTGAGGACGGCGCACAGCCCTCTCTCCCACAGAGACTGCAGGGTACCGAGAGACTGCTGAGGACGGCGCACAGCCCTCCCTCCCACAGAGATGACCCCAGACCCACCCTGGGCGCCTGGCAGTGAGTGTGGGGTGGAAGCGCAGCTGTTTAATTGTCTGGCATTGGCCAAGACGAGGTCATGCCAGGCCGCCCGCCGGCCGCAGTCTTTGTAATTCTCTGCATATCCATATTATAGGCGCACTCTGGCAAGGTAGACCCTGGACTGGCTCTGCTTTCTTGACTGACTGGGAGTTGCGCCCGGTAGTGCTTTGGGCTATATTTGCTTAATTTAATCCCCTTTCTTTTCAACATGTGCTTCACTGCTTATTATTTTGAATGTACACTTGCCAGCAGAGCAGTTGGATTATAAACAACACGACTTTGAATATAAAATAGAGTTCTACTTGATCATGGCTCTCCGAATACATCTCCCGTCCCCTCTACAACAGGAATGTCCCTCCTTCATCTTGCACCGAGGCAGTCCGCTCAGAGACACGGGTGCGAGGCGCTCACTCCGCATGCAGCGCTTTGAAGCAGATAGCGTTCTCTCCTTTGCATATTTGCTCATGTGTGACAGCTACATTTTCAGTTCACTCCACTGCACGTTGTGAATCAATGTCAGGCTTTCTGAATCCATGGTGGCAGCCCATAAAGATGAAAAACAACATTTGTCAACAACTGGGTTCCCGTCACGTGAAGCCACTGAAGCGATAGTAAAATGCACTTCCTCCAAGATCAAAACAAACTGTGTGTGCGGTAAGCAAACAGATCTTTCCCGCAATTAGATGCTTTTGGCAGAATGTGATTGTTGCAGCCTACGGGCAGTGTGATTCGCTTGTGTTTTGGTAGCATGCTGTTTACATGCCACATAATTACACTCTACTCAGTGCAACATAAATACACTCCACATAATACCACTGTGCCACATAATCACACACCACATAATTACACTTTACTCAATGCAACATAAATACACTCCACATAATACCACTGTGCCACATAATTACACACTACATAATTACACTCCACATAATTACACTCCACAGAATACCACTCAGTGCAACATAATTACACACCACATAAATACACTCTACTCAGTGCAACATAAATACACTCCACATAATAACACTAAGTGCCACATAATTACACTCCACATAATTACACTCCACAGAATACCACTCAGTGCAACATAATTACACACCACATAAATACACTCTACTCAGTGCAACATAAATACACTCCACATAATAACACTAAGTGCCACATAATTATCCCCCACATAATTACACTCTACTCAATGCAACATAAATACACTCCACATAATACCTCTCAGTACACATAAGTACACGTCACAATTACACTCTTCAATGCAACATAAATAAACTCCACATAATACTACTCAGTGCCACATAATAACATGCCACAAAATTACACTCTGCTCAATGCGACATAAATACACTCCACATAATACCACT
Organism: Lissotriton vulgaris; assembly: GCF_964263255.1. Classification (NCBI taxonomy): domain Eukaryota; kingdom Metazoa; phylum Chordata; class Amphibia; order Caudata; family Salamandridae; genus Lissotriton; species Lissotriton vulgaris. Next base: position 25,173,929 of record NC_141685.1, read on the forward strand.
CAGTACCACAAAATTACACGTCACATAATTACTCTCTATTCAATGCAACATAAATACACTCCACATAATACCAGTGTGCCACACAATTACATGCCCCAAAATTACATTCTACTCAATGCAGCCTAAATAAACTCCACAGAATACCACTCAGTGCAACATAGTTACACGCCACATAATTACACTCTACTCCATGCAACATAATTAGGGCTCCCGGTCTTATGGTATTTATTTTTTTGCCATTTCCGTCTGCATTTATCCATATTTATTTTTTGGGCATTTATTCTGTATTTATCCGCATTTATTTTTGCCACAAGCAAAAGATGACACTACAGCTAGTATTTTTTCACATTTATTTCAGTCTTGAAAACCACATCTGTACAGGGACACGAGCTGAGGTAACAACAAACTAAATGGCAACTAACTCAACACACACAGATCACAATGCAAAAGGGCCATCAGAGCAAGAGTCTGGGTACCACGCGGGTGGACGGCATCCCCCCCACTTATTTTCCAGGGTGGACCCTGCCCTGCTCATCCAAAGCGTGATAAAGCGCGCCGCGCACCAATCTTTGTGAAACAGTCCGCTGTGTCGGGCATTTCATAACTACACTTGACATTCATTGCGGGATAACTAAGCATATGGTGGAGCTGGTGTGTGGGGGCTTTTTCACCTTCATCTACAGCGCTTCTCCGCTTAGCAGAATTATAGCGCTTGGTTGACTGCAGTTATTCGGTTCCCACTTATTCGGTCTCTGTCAGGAAGAAAGGTGTGTGCCTTTCAAATAAATCATGCAGTGTTTTCTGATTCTAGCGCCTGGTGAGTGCGCTTCAATGGGAACAGAGAGTGCAAGTTTAAAGGGATGCTTTCCGATGCTGAAGGCAGAAGCACCTGGAACCAGTCATGCAGTAAATCCAGCCGCACATGAATTATTATTTTTTGAACTGCGCAATGTATCACGCGCCTCGTGTTTTTATCTCTTGTGAAATCCAGGGCACGAGTCGGGGGTACACGCAGGTGGATGGGGTCCCCCCCCCTCGGATTTACAGGGTGGAAGCCGTCCACCCTGCTAATCAAAAAGTCCACCCTGCTCATCCATATCGTGATACGGGCGCACCAAACAAGCATTTCCAGGTGATTCCGGCTGCATCCGGAAATTTCGCGGACTGGCAGTCATCGTCCCTCTCCACTCCTGTCCTGATGTCTCTTCATATCCCTGCTTTTCAATCACCAGCCCCACCTCCCTCACCTTTGCCTCTCGATTCCCCCATCAACTCCCTCTCACCACTGTACTTCCTCTCTCCCAAAGTGCCTCAGGACTTGTTTTGGGCTGATTCTTGGTGAGTGGAGTGAAGAGGATGGAAGAAAATACGTTTACAGTGACTAAGAGGAAGCGACAGTAGTAGAGTGGGTGAGTGACTCTAAGCAGAAAATATTATGTGAGTTGGAGTGTAAGGGGGTGCGACGGATGAACCTTTTGAACGAAAAGGTGATGGAGTTCCAGTATGTGTCTGACAGAGGGCATCACCGAGCTGGACCAAGCAAGAGATTAGGGCTAGATGTAGGTAATCACAAATTACCGATTCTTAAAATCCAAATTTTACCGATTCGGTATTTAAGAATCGGTAATTGTGATGTAGGAAATAATTCGGTATATTTGACTGATTCTGTAAGATTCCTTATTACCGAATTTGTCATACCGATTCTCTACTAAGGAATCACCTTCCTATTCATTCCTATGGACTGGAGGCCCATAGGAATGACTGGGAAGCCATTCACTATTACCGATTCGGTAAATACCGAATCGGTAATAGGGGGAGCATATTCAAGGGGGGCAGGGTGTCAAATTGACACCCTGTTGCATCCTTAAATGGTGCATGTGTGCACATGTGGCGCACATACATGCCCTAAGGGCTTGTATGTCTGCCATATGGCATTATTAAAAAAGCAAAAAATTGCTATTTAAAAGGTATTCGGTATTTACCACCAACTTGTAGTTGGTGGTAAATAATGAATCCTTAAACCAAAAATGCACTCACTTGAGTGCCCCCTACATAGGATTTAAGGATTCGGTAATTTACTGATTCCTTAAATTAAGGAATCTGTATTTTACTGATTCCTTAATTTAAGGAATCGGTAAATTACTGAATCCTTAAATCCAGCCTCCTACATCGCAAAGGGCTAAATACCAGTCGGTAACGGCAAATTTACTGATTTTCGGCCGTTACCGACCAGTATTAGCCCACCTTCATCTAGCTCTTAGTTAGTGGGAGAGCCAGTCTTTCAAAGGTTGTTTTGCAGGCACTCTGCCCCTGCATTCATTGCCCTCTCCGCTGAGACTGCAGGCCTGGCATGTCACTTCCTGTGATGTAATGACACGCGCCGTAATATCACGTGCCGTGATGTCACTTCCTGTGATACTACCTAACTCGGAGAGTCCCCCCACTTTTTAGGACTTGTGCCCTGAAGGCCACCACAAGCCTCTACATGAGGAATCATATGCAAGTCACACGCCCATGCCACAAAATAGGTTTACAAACAACCACACACGAGTAAGGGCGCAAAGTCCAGCTGTTTAAATTAAAATAGAAACCAATGGGGCAGTCTTTAATTTGATAGCGCATGGAGGAAAGGAAAGCACAAATGCAGTTTGCCTGAATAAGCACACTGAAGCCTAACCTGCTGATATGCCAGTTCTCTGTTCCAAGCCCAGCACTGTTGCTGTAATGCCATTCTATCAGATGGCTCAGCAAGTTTAGTGGTGGTTTCTGACATATCGTGAGCTCAAATGTCAGCAGTCACCTTAGTCTTTCATCTTTCAAAGGATGGTAAAATTAAAGCCATAACGCTGATTTGGTTTTCATTTGTTTTTTCAGAGGGGGGTGTTCATTTGTACAACGAGTATAATGTCCAACATGTCTCTTTATCGGGTTTTAATATTTATGAACCAGACTGCGTGCAGGCTTTGAGCAAGGTCTCAAAAGCAGAGGTGCACCTTGCTTCAGGAAAGTGTATTTTTTAAGATCATAGTCGTACAAGAGCTTTCAAAATGCAAACATGACTATTTGAAAGCACAGCTCGCAGAAAACAATGCACACTCCTTGAGCTGCAGTTATCCTAATCCTTCGGCTCAATGAACGTTAATTGCTGATACTAACCCCCCTGGTGCTGCCTTTTCGTTCGTGGTTGGGGGGTGCCGGATCCAGAGCCCGAGGCTGCAGCAAGACAGACAGTGTCAAAAGCAGCATTCAAGGGGTCACCATTAATCTTTCCCCTGAGGCCACAGAAATACCTTTATCTTGCAAAATAGCAACGGGCTGGCACAGAGCTCTGGAGATGCCCAATTCAAATGAAGGGCTGGGGCAGCAACAAAAGGAACCGGGGAGTGGCAACTCTGGACTTAGGACGGCAGCGCGGCAAACTTTACTAGTATTTTGCCGTTTCTAAATATAAATACAGACAAAGGAAACATAGTTTCCCGTCTGTATTTATATGTAAAAATCCGTTTAAACGGAAAACCGGGAGCCCTAAACATAATACACTCCACATACCACTCAGTACCACTTAATTACACATCACATAATTACACTCTACTCAATGCAACATAAATACACTCAACATAATACCACTCAGTGCCACATAATTACACACCACATAATACTCTACTCAATGCAACATAAATACACTCCACATAATACCACTCAGTGCCACATAATTACACACCACATAATACTCTACTCAATGCAACATAAATACACTCCACATAATACCACTCAGTGCCTCATAATTACACACCACATAATACTCTACTCAATGCAACATAAATACACTCCACATAATACCACTCAGTGCCACATAATTACACACCACATAATTACACTCTACTCAATGTAACATAAATACACTCCACATAAACACACTCTATGCCACATACCACAAATCAATATAAATGCACTCCATGCCATGACACAATTTCACTAAGCATAATTTCACTCAACACCACAGTTCCAGGCCACACAATTCAACTTCACACACTTCCAAAACACATCACATAATTACACACCAAACAACCTAATTCAACTCCACAAACCACAACCACAACATACCTCCAATCCACGCCATATAGTGGCACCACCTGAGCACCAAACATCACTCACCACCACCATTTCTCATCAGTCCCCCACCTAAGCATCACCTAAACATCGCCTAAGAATCACGTCAGTCTGCCCTCGGAATCTGGCATCTGTTGATTCTCCCATACTGTCCGTTCGCTGCTCGTGTTCTAATTAAGCTACTGTTTTACAACCTCCACTCCCAAGTTGCTTATGTCCTGCTCCCCCATAACAAACAAACATTATAACAAAGAAGCATGAGAACAGGCAGGAAGAAGTTGCCAGCAGTGCAAGTACAAAAAACACTAGGAGACATTATTTATGTTCATTCTTTTTTTAATCAGGTTGTTCAGTTGTATATAATGCCTTCTTGAATTGTATAAAGGTAACAAAAATACTTAACACTTTTTATTATAACTTTTCAACATGATGCACAGCAGCCACAATGCCCTACAACATAGCCAAACGTTTTGGCTAAACATATAAGGTCCCAAAAGCGAGACCTATTGGCTATGCCAATGCGTGTTAAATTTGTCCCAGTTTGTTTCTTTCTTGTACGTTTTCTCTCTGGGTTGTAAAGCAAGTGTGATTATGTGCATGTTCATTTATGTTCTTTTTAAATTGATTTGTCTTTTATGATTTTATTCTTAAATTCGAATAAAGATTATGAACGGAACTACTGAACATATTTAAACCAAATCACAAAAAGCACAATTTGCGGACCATAGTCTAGCTTCCTGCTGAATTTGAGGCAGTTCCATTCAGCAGTTTTTTGCTGTAGCCTGTTTTAACGAAGTATGCATTTTGAGACCCCCCCCTTTTTTCTCGGGCATCGCCTTATGGATCATCCCCCAACTTTCAATGCAAAACGAGTAAAAAGGGAGCACCTTTTTAGACAGTTTTGTGGAGATTTACAATGGCCCCAAAGTTATTGGCAAGACAAAAAATGCTTTTCCTATGGAAGAGCAGAAGTAACTAAATGAACCTAGTGGCATCACTGAAAAAAAAGGTTTATAGTAACGTTATAGTTAGGTGAAATGTTCAGTTCTAAACTCTAAACACCACTCAAAATCACCATTATAGTTGTCTCAAATAACTATAACTTGAGCCCTCGCCAAACACAGTGATATTATCAGTGATGTCAAAGATGATATAATGAGTGGTTTTATTCCCAAGGTAAGTGTATAGCGAGGGCGCGAATTAAAGTTACATTAGGGCACGAGTTATAGTTATTAAAAATAAGTATAACTTGTGAATGTCAGTGTTTTTAGAGTTTAAAACTGAATATTTCCCCTACCTATAACAATACCTTAATCTATGTTAATTTCAGTGACTCTGGTGTTTTATTTTTTTACGTAAAGTAATATCTAATTACCAGCTGCGCACGGCGGGGGTCTGGATAGAGGGTCTGCCTTGCGGCTAATCCCCCGCATGCAGCCAACCGCAGGCTGCAAATGGCCAAAGCCCACAAAGATTGGCCTGCTGCCAGACCCTGTGGCCAAAACACTGCATGCAGCTAACCCAACGCTGCACACAGCCCTGGGCCATGCACAGTGAGGGGTTGGCCAAGCCCCCAAAGGCAGCCAATCCCACACCGCGCATGGCTGAGGTTGGCCATAGGGCTTGGCTCTGGGGACCCCAGGGCCTTCTTTTCTTTTTGAGGAGGAAAGCTGCGTGGCCCCCCCTCCCTGAACCTATCATTAACCCATCCCCCAGGGCCACAAATTAAAATGTGAGGGGACATGCAGCACCCTCACAGATTAATCTTGACCCCAGGAACCCCATCCCCTAGACCCTTTTTTTGGGGGGGCAAGGGGGGAGAGCAGATGGCCACCCTCCCCATGCCGCTTTTGGCCCCAGGGACCACATACCCCGGAATTCTTCAACATATTTAAGGGTGAAGGTGGCACGCGGTCCCCCCTTCCCAGGCAGGTTTTAGCCCGGAGACCACATCCCCTGGCCGCATATGTTAAGGGGAAGGTGGGGACACTGCGTCACTCCTAGGGCTGATTTTGGCCCCGGCTGCATTCAGAAAGAGGGCGTGGGGGTGTGCAACCCTTCCTTCCCGGGCCCATTTAGGTCCCAGGGACCCCATACTACGGCCAACAAAAGGTAGGTGCTCTGGTGCCCACCCAGGGCACCCACCACACTTTTGTTGGGGGCCGCGGGCACCTCAAGGCTTCCACAGACCAAACTAGCTCTCTGGGCGGCGGCGTTGCTCCCACACGCAGGAAGCAGCGAAAAATGCTGCCCCATCATGCAGGAGAAATAATTAGATCCGTTTCCTTGCCTGCCTCACTGAGGGCAGGGAAATAATTCTTAAGTCCACTCCTAGAGGGCAGGAGCATTTTTCAAGCTCCCGCCAACTGGGAACGGACTTGGTGCTTGCTCCCACTTGGCGGTAGATTTAAAAGTGCTCCTGCAAAGCGAGAGCGAGCACAGGTTTCCCTGCCCATGCCAGTGCTGACAGGGAAAGCGTTATGGGCTGGGGGTGGGCACCCCGGGACATAGCCTATGAGCCAGTCTTGGGGGATAGGGTCCCCAGGGCAGTTAAAGGCCCAGGGAGAGGGCCATGCAGCCCCTCCCCTTTCCAAATACAGCTGGGCCCCCAGGCCCAGATTGGCCCAAGGAGGGGTCTGCATGCCCCCTCCCCATTTACAAGGTTGGGCCCTGGGGACCAAAATCAGCCCTCGTGTCCCCACCAATTTCCATATGCAGCCAGGCTCCTCCCCCAAACTATAAATATGTTTTCCCCCAGGGACCTGGCCCAAAGTGGCCCAAGTAGGGGTCTGCATGCCCCCTCCCCATTTACTACAAGGTTGGGCCCTGAGAGATGAGGGCCCTGTGGGCCAAAATCAGCCCGCGTGCCCCCTCCAATTTCCATATGGAGCCAGGCCGAGAGATGGGGTCCCGGTGCCACAAACAGCCTGAGGATTGGGGCCACGGACGTCCCCCTCACCAAAATTATAAATGTTTTCCCCCTGGGACCTGGCCCACATGGAGGGTAAAAAAATAAGCAAAGGAGCAGCGGATTTTTTTTTGTGCTACAGATCCTCCAAGAATTTGTAATAATTTGTTGTTGACTTTTTTGGCCCCAGGCAGGGTACCTCTGGGACCCAACCACCAGGTTTAGGGTGTCAGGGTATTCCAACCCTGTGCCTTTGTGTCTTTTTTTTTTTCTGACTCGGGACAAAGTCCCAAGATGTCTGCCTCCACACTTCCTGGTTGAGGTGGCAGCCATCAGATATCCGTTTGAGATCTTTTGGGATCTGCGCATGTGCCTTTCTAAAGCGCCCAGGCTGCTTCCTATCAGAGAGGCTGCGCTGCGTTCTTGAGGGCAGTGGCTGCGCTGCGCCTTAGAGGGCAGTGGCTGCGCTGCGCCTTAGAGGGCAGTGGCTGCGCTGCGCCTTAGAGGGCAGAGGCTGCGCTGCGCCTTAGAGGGCAGCGGCCTGACATTGCTGCGGGGCACAGGTGACCAGGGCTGATACAAGGGAAGCCCTTTAAAGCCTGCGCATGTGCCTTTCCAAAGCGCCCAGGCTGCTTCCTATCAGAGGCTGCGCTGCCCCTTAGAGGGCAGAGGCTGCGCTGCACCTTAGAGGGCAGTGTCCTGACATTGCTGCGGGGCACAGGGGACCAGGGCTGATACAAGGGAAGCCCTTTAAAGCCTGTGCATGTCCCTTTCCAAAGCGCCCAGGCTGCTTCCTATCAGAGAGGCTGCGCTGCGCCTTGGAGGGCAGAGGCTGCGCTGCGCCTTAGAGGGCAGAGGCTGCGCTGCGCCTTAGAGGGCAGAGGCTGCGCTGCGCCTTAGAGGGCAGAGGCTGCGCTGCGCCTTAGAGGGCAGAGGCTGCGCTGCGCCTTCGAGGGCAGCGGCCTGACATTGCTGCAGGGCACAGGGGACCAGGGCTGATACAAGGGAAGCCCTTTAAAACCTGCGCATGTTCCTTTCCAAAGCGCCCAGGCCGCTTCCTATCAGAGAGGTTGCGCTGCGTCCTTGAGTGCAGTGGCTGCGCTGCGCCTTAGAGGGCAGAGGCTGCGCTGGGCCGTCGATGGCAGAGGCTGCGCTGCGCCTTAGAGGGCAGAGGCTGCGCTGCGCCTTCGAGGGCACAGGGGACCAGGGCTGATACAAGGGAAGCCCTTTAAAACCTGCGCATGTGCCTTTCCAAAGCGCCCAGGCCGCTTCCTATCAGAGAGGCTGCGCTGCGCCTTAGAGGGCAGAGGCTGCGCTGCGCCTTAGAGGGCAGTGGCTGCGCTGCGCCTTAGAGGGCAGAGGCTGCGCTGCGCCTTAGAGGGCAGAGGCTGCGCTGCGCCTTCGAGGGCAGCGGCCTGACATTGCTGCAGGGCACAGGGGACCAGGGTTGATACAAGGAAAGCCCTTTAGAACCTGCGCATGTGCCTTTCTAAAGCGCCCAGGCTGCTTCCTATCAGAGAGGCTGCGCTGCGCCTTAGAGGGCAGCGGCTGCGCTGCGTCCTTGAGGGCAGCGGCTGCGCTGCGTCCTTGAGGGCAGGGGCTGCGCTGTGCCTTCGAGGGCAGAGGCTGCGCTGCGTCCTTGAGGGCAGGGGCTGCGCTGCGCCTTCGAGGGCAGAGGCTGCGCTGCGTCCTTGAGGGCAGCCGCCTGACATTGCTGCGGGGCACAGGGGACCAGCTCTGATACAAGGGAAGGCCTTTAAAACCTGCGCATGTGCCTTTCCAAAGTGCCCAGGCCGCTTCCTATCAGAGAGGCTGCGCTGCGTCCTTGAGGGCAGTGGCTGCGCTGCGCCTTCGAGGGCAGAGGCTGTGCTGCGTCCTTGAGGGCAGCAGCCTGACATTGCTGCAGGGCACAGGGGACCAGGGCTGATACAAGGGAAGCCCTTTAAAACCTGCGCATGAGCCTTTCCAAAGCGCCCAGGCCGCTTCCTATCAGAGAGGCTGCGCTGCGTCCTTGAGGGCAGTGGCTGGGCTGCCCCTTCGAGGGCAGAGGCTGCGCTGCGTCCTTGAGGGCAGCAGCCTGACATTGCTGCAGGGTACAGGGGACCAGGGCTGATACAAGGGAAGCCCTTTAAAACCTGCGCATGTGCCTTTCCAAAGCGCCCAGGCCGCTTCCTATCAGAGAGGCTGCGCAGCGCCTTAGAGGGCAGAGGCTGCGCTGCGCCTCAGAGGGCAGAGGCTGCGCTGCGCCTTAGAGGGCAGAGGCTGCGCTACCCCTTAGAGGGCAGTGGCCTGACATTACTGCAGGGCACAGGGGACCAGGGCTGATACAAGGGAAGCCCTTTAAAACCTGTGCATGAGCCTTTCCAAAGCGCCCAGGCCGCTTCCTATCAGAGAGGCTGCGCTGCGTCCTTGAGGGCAGTGGCTGGGCTGCCCCTTCGAGGGCAGAGGCTGCGCTGCGTCCTTGAGGGCAGCAGCCTGACATTGCTGCAGGGTACAGGGGACCAGGGCTGATACAAGGGAAGCCCTTTAAAACCTGCGCATGTGCCTTTCCTAAGCGCCCAGGCCGCTTCCTATCAGAGAGGCTGCGCAGCGCCTTAGAGGGCAGAGGCTGCGCTGCGCCTCAGAGGGCAGAGGCTGCGCTGCGCCTTAGAGGGCAGAGGCTGCGCTACCCCTTAGAGGGCAGTGGCCTGACAGTACTTCAGGGCACAGGGGACCAGGGCTGATACAAGGGAAGCCCTTTAAAACCTGCGCATGTGCCTTTCCAAAGCGCCCAGGCTGCTTCTAATCAGAGAGGCTGCGCTGCGCCTTCGAGGGCAGAGGCTGCGCTGCGTCCTTGAGGGCAGCGGCCTGACATTGGTGCAGGGCACAGGGGACCAGGGCTGATACAAGGGAAGCCCTTTAAAACCTGCGCATGTGCCTTTCCAAAGCGCCCAGGCTGCTTCCAATCAGAGAGGCTGCGCTGCGCCTTAGAGGGCAGAGGCTGCGCTGTGCCTTAGAGGGCAGAGGCTGCGCTGTGCCTTAGAGAGCAGAGGCTGAGCTGCGCCTTCGAGGGCAGCGGCCTGACATTGGTGAAGGGCACAGGGGACCAGGGCTGATACAAGGGAAGCCCTTTAGAACCTGCGCATGTGCCTTTCTAAAGCACCCAGGCTGCTTCCTATCAGAGAGGCTGCGCTGCGCCTTCGAGGGCAGAGGCTGCGCTGCGTCCTTGAGGGCAGCGGCCTGACATTGGTGGAGGGCACAGGGGACCAGGGTTGATACAAGGGAAGCCCTTTAGAACCTGCGTATGTGTCTTTCCAAAGCGCCCAGGCTGCTTCCAATGAGAGAGGTTGCGCTGCGCCTTCGAGGGCAGAGGCTGCGCTGCGTCCTTGAGGGCAGCGGCTGCGCTGCGTCCTTGAGGGCAGGGGCTGCGCTGTGCCTTCGAGGGCAGAGGCTGCGCTGCGCCTTAGAGGGCAGTGGCTGCGCTGCGCCTTCGAGGGCAGAGGCTGCGCTGCACCTTAGAGGGCAGTGGCTGCGCTGCGCCTTAGAGGGCAGTGGCTGCGCTGCGCCTTAGAGGGCAGAGGCTGCGCTGCGCCTTAGAGGGCAGTGGCTGCGCTGCGCCTTAGAGGGCAGAGGCTGCGCTGCGTCCTTGAGGGCAGCGGCCTGACATTGCTGCAGGGCACAGGGGACCAGGGCTGATACAAGGGAAGCCCTTTAAAACCTGCGCATGTGCCTTTCCAAAGCACCCAGGCCGCTTCCTATCAGGGAGGCTGCGCGGCGCCTTAGAGGGCAGTGGCTGCGCTGCGCCTTAGAGGGCAGAGGCTGCGCTGCGCCTTAGAGGGCAGAGGCTGCGCTGCGCCTTAGAGGGCAGAGGCTGCGCTGCGCCTTAGAGGGCAGAGGCTGCGCTGCGCATTAGAGGGCAGAGGCTGCGCTGCGCCTTAGAGGGCAGTGTCCTAACATTGCTCCAGAGCACAGGGGACCAGGGTTGATACAAGGGAAGCCCTTTAGAACCTGCGTATGTGCCTTTCCAAAGCGCCCAGGCTGCTTCCAATGAGAGAGGCTGCCCTGCGCCTTAGAGGGCAGTGGCTGCGCTGCGCCTTCGAGGGCAGAGGCTGCGCTGCGTCCTTGAGGGCAGCGGCCTGACATTGCTGCAGGGCACAGGGGACCAGGGCTGATACAAGGGAAGCCCTTTAAAACCTGCGCATGAGCCTTTCCAAAGCGCCCAGGCCGCTTCCAATGAGAGAGGCTGCGCTGCGCCTTAGAGGGCAGTGGCTGCGCTGCGCCTTCGAGGGCAGAGGCTGCGCTGCGTCCTTGAGGGCAGCGGCCTGACATTGCTACAGGGCACAGGGGACCAGGGCTGATACAAGGGAAGCCCTTTAAAACCTGTGCATGTGCCTTTCCAAAGCACCCAGGCCGCTTCCTATCAGGGAGGCTGCGCGGCGCCTTAGAGGGCAGTGGCTGCGCTGCGCCTTCGAGGGCAGAGGCTGCGCTGCGCCTTAGAGGGCAGAGGCTGTGCTGCGCCTTCGAGGGCAGAGGCTGCGCCTTCGAGGGCAGAGGCTGCGCTGCGCCTTAGAGGGCAGCGGCCTGACATTGCTGCAGGGCACAGGGGACCAGGGCTGATACAAGGGAAGCCCTTTAAAACATGTGCATGTGCCTTTCCAAAGCGCCCAGGCCGCTTCCTATCAGAGAGGCTGCGCTGCGCCTTAGAGGGCAGTGGCTGCGCTGCGCCTTCGAGGGCAGAGGCTGCGCTGCGCCTTAGAGGGCAGTGGCCTGACATTACTGCAGGGCACAGGGGACCAGGGCTGATACAAGGGAAGCCCTTTAAAACCTGTGCATGTGCCTTTCCAAAGCGCCCAGGCCGCTTCCTATCAGAGAGGCTGCGCTGCGCCTTCGAGGGCAGTGGCGGCGCTGCACCTTAGAGGGCAGAGGCTGCGCTGCGTCCTTGCGGGCAGCGGCCTGACATTGCTGCAGGGCACAGGGGACCAGGGCTGATACAAGGGAAGCCCTTTAAAACCTGTGCATGTGCCTTTCCAAAGCGCCCAGGCCGCTTCCTATCAGAGAGGCTGCGCTGCGCCTTCGAGGGCAGTGGCTGCGCTGCACCTTAGAGGGCAGAGGCTGCGCTGCGTCCTTGCGGGCAGCGGCCTGACATTGCTGCAGGGCACAGGGGACCAGGGCTGATACAAGGGAAGCCCTTTAAAACCTGCGCATGAGCCTTTCCAAAGCGCCCAGGCCGCTTCCAATGAGAGAGGCTGCGCTGCGCCTTAGAGGGCAGTGGCTGCGCTGCGCCTTCGAGGGCAGAGGCTGCGCTGCGTCCTTGAGGGCAGCGGCCTGACATTGCTACAGGGCACAGGGGACCAGGGCTGATACAAGGGAAGCCCTTTAAAACCTGTGCATGTGCCTTTCCAAAGCACCCAGGCCGCTTCCTATCAGGGAGGCTGCGCGGCGCCTTAGAGGGCAGTGGCTGCGCTGCGCCTTCGAGGGCAGAGGCTGCGCTGCGCCTTAGAGGGCAGAGGCTGTGCTGCGCCTTCGAGGGCAGAGGCTGCGCCTTCGAGGGCAGAGGCTGCGCTGCGCCTTAGAGGGCAGCGGCCTGACATTGCTGCAGGGCACAGGGGACCAGGGCTGATACAAGGGAAGCCCTTTAAAACATGTGCATGTGCCTTTCCAAAGCGCCCAGGCCGCTTCCTATCAGAGAGGCTGCGCTGCGCCTTAGAGGGCAGTGGCTGCGCTGCGCCTTCGAGGGCAGAGGCTGCGCTGCGCCTTAGAGGGCAGTGGCCTGACATTACTGCAGGGCACAGGGGACCAGGGCTGATACAAGGGAAGCCCTTTAAAACCTGTGCATGTGCCTTTCCAAAGCGCCCAGGCCGCTTCCTATCAGAGAGGCTGCGCTGCGCCTTCGAGGGCAGTGGCGGCGCTGCACCTTAGAGGGCAGAGGCTGCGCTGCGTCCTTGCGGGCAGCGGCCTGACATTGCTGCAGGGCACAGGGGACCAGGGCTGATACAAGGGAAGCCCTTTAAAACCTGTGCATGTGCCTTTCCAAAGCGCCCAGGCCGCTTCCTATCAGAGAGGCTGCGCTGCGCCTTCGAGGGCAGTGGCTGCGCTGCACCTTAGAGGGCAGAGGCTGCGCTGCGTCCTTGCGGGCAGCGGCCTGACATTGCTGCAGGGCACAGGGGACCAGGGCTGATACAAGGGAAGCCCTTTAAAACCTGCGCATGTGCCTTTCCAAAGCGCCCAGGCCGCTTCCTATCAGAGAGGCTGCGCTGCGCCTTCGAGGGCAGTGGCTGCGCTGCACCTTAGAGGGCAGAGGCTGCGCTGCGTCCTTGCGGGCAGCGGCCTGACATTGCTGCAGGGCACAGGGGACCAGGGCTGATACAAGGGAAGCCCTTTAAAACCTGGGCATGTGCCTTTCCAAAGCGCCCAGGCCGCTTCCTATCAGAGAGGCTGCGCTGCGTCCTTGAGGGCAGTGGCTGCTCTGCGCCTTAGAGGGCAGAGGCTGCACTGCGCCTTAGAGGGCAGAGGCTGCGCTGTGTCCTTGAGGGCACTGGCTGCGCTGCTTCCTATCAGAGAGGCTGCGCTGCGTCCTTGAGGGCAGTGGCTGCGCTGCGCCTTCGAGGGCAGAGGCTGTGCTGCGTCCTTGAGGGCAGCAGCCTGACATTGCTGCAGGGCACAGGGGACCAGGGCTGATACAAGGGAAGCCCTTTAAAACCTGCGCATGAGCCTTTCCAAAGCGCCCAGGCCGCTTCCTATCAGAGAGGCTGCGCTGCGTCCTTGAGGGCAGTGGCTGGGCTGCCCCTTCGAGGGCAGAGGCTGCGCTGCGTCCTTGAGGGCAGCAGCCTGACATTGCCCAGGCCGCTTCCTATCAGAGAGGCTGCGCAGTGCCTAAGAGGGCAGAGGCTGCGCTGCGCTGCGCCTTAGAGGGCAGAGGCTGCGCTGCGCCTTAGAGGGCAGAGGCTGCGCTGCGCCTTCGAGGGCAGCGGCCTGACATTGCTGCAGGGCACAGGGGACCAGGGCTGATACAAGGGAAGCCCTTTAAAACCTGCGCATGAGCCTTTCCTAAGCGCCCAGGCCGTTTCCTATCAGAGAGGCTGCGCGGCGCCTTAGAGGGCAGAGGCTGTGCTGCGCCTTCGAGGGCAGAGGCTGCGCTGCGTCCTTGAGGGCAGTGGCTGCGCTGCGCCTTCGAGGGCAGTGGCTGCGCTGCGCCTTAGATGGCACTTTGCCACTGGATTCAAGCAAGCCGGGCTGAAGACGGCTGGAATGCCAGAAACCGGTCCTCGGAAGCTTGTTTCCGGTCCAGGGTAGACATGGCTTGGCAGTTCGGGCTGGACTGTTCCCATGAGGCACAGGGTCAGACTGATTTGCATATAGCCATGTCTGAACTGGGGTTGCAGAGTGGGCTAAAGAACGGTGATGAATTGAACCCAGATCTTTTGACTGGGTGTGAGTGTTTGATTGGTTCAGATGCTCCTTCCATCACCACCCCCTTTGTACAGCTTTATACAAAGGCAATTTGGAACGAGCTATTCCACCTGTTCCTCGATTTTTCACCCACGCACACAGGGATCGCTGGCTCAGATCTGATGCTAACGAGAGATCACAGACCCCCTTCCACCGCGCCCACCTCCGCATGCAGCAAAGCCACGAAACGCAGTTACTTCAAGCGCATATATATATATATATGGAATATTAGTTATAGAAATGACACTGTTACGTTTCTGATAATATGAACTTACTTTTCAGAGAAATATAAACATATTGTGTGTGTGTTTCTTTCAAAAGGGCTGTCAAACTGCCAGCTGTCTTTACTGATCACGCAAGACTTTCTCTAAAACATCAAATGAAGTCGCAACATAATGGGAGGAAAATTAGCAAGAAATACATGGTGTTCTTAAGCACTCAGTTTGCTCCCTGCCTTGCAAGTGGGTGCTCTATGTCCCCACGAACACCTCACGCAACTCTGGGCAAGGCACTCACAAACTCACAACATGCAATCATTGGCAGTGGTCTGCATTTTCTGAGACTCTGGCTTTACTGCCTCACTGATGAGTGATCCTATCCACTTTCCAGTACTCACTGACACCCAATGTGCTCCTCTGCCCTTACCTTTACACTCGAAGATATCAAATTCTAATAGGATCTTCCAGTTAAGCCATAGGCTAGTTAGTCAATTCTCTCTCTCTAAATCTTTGCAGCCTCCATTTGAAGCTGCTTCGACTGCCTACACCTTGGAGTGCAGCAAGTTGGCAATCAAAGTCTTGTATAGATCATGATTACTGGACTATTTATACTTCACAGAATTGTTTGGGGTCAAGGACAAGACGTTTTCAGGTTTTTTTGGTCTTTGGACAAGAAGGCCCAACCCCATGCAGCACAAACCCTTTGGCTGCCAGATTACACTACCACATATGGATCAGGGAAGGGCATTGTCTGGAGTTAAAGAATAGCTGTGTTCATACGTTAACGATGTTCGAACTTGTATTTATGGCTCATCAATACAAAGCCTTTATTATTAGGGGGAACGCTCTAAGGAAATGTTTAGTTCAGAGTGCACTACTGACAGTGGCTCCAGTATAAAAATGTGTACACGTTTGAAAAATGTAATATAAGGGTACGTATAATGCTTCCAGGATGCTCTCCGATTAGATGCAAATATATGCAAAAGCTTGAACGCAAGATTGAGGAGTCTTTGCTTACAAAATAAAATAGTCCCAAAAAAATGCAACTAGGAAAAAAACGTTCTCCTAAACTAATGTGACATTTTAGGTACCATTTCTTTGAAGCATCATTTAGAAAAATGTGTTAATGTATGGTAGTATTTCACAAAAATATTCATAATAAAAAAATTAAAAATCAGTGTATCCAGTTGCAAAAGCCTTATAAGGAACATAAAAACAAACAAGCTAATAGGTATGACTTAGGTGGTCAGCATGGTAACGTCAATGTATGCCTTATTTTTTGTAGAGTTTTTTTTATATAGCGCGAACTAGACTCGAGACATTGGGTATCAGAGTGCTTTACATGAACACCAGGTTTGTTACATGAGGAGACATTCATTTTTGTTAGGCACGGAGAGATTAAGTAATTTGCCCAGAATCACAGGAGGTTGAGCGTAGTTGCTGAGACTCGAACCTGGTCCCCCAGCTTCGAGGTAAACCGCTCTAGCCCTAAAAAGGCAGCTTTGGAGATTCAGGATTGCTATTGCATCCTCAGTACGAACAGAAGGAAGAAATTTGGGAGCTAATGGGTAGTCTATATTAGCAAATCAGTCGGAGTGGTGAGCAGCAAAGGGCAAAAAAAATAAACGACTAAAGCAAATGAATTACCCTCTTCTGCAAACATCTACAAAAGAAAATAGACTGGATGCTAGAGCACAAGACTTAAGACAGGTTTTCAAGCCAACAACTAAATACAACGATAATATATTCAAAACTCCACGAGGAGCAATGACACGTAGGGCATGACTGTATGCCCCAGAAACACAGGTTACGATAAAATCCAGTGTGTGAAAAATTAAACAATTGATAATACAACCAGGGAAAAAACAGTATGAAAAGCACAACAAACAATTAAAAAGTACCAAGTTAGATTTATTTTTAGATGTACATATTCATATTAAAAACCAATCAATGCAAAGTTATGTGGACCAAATAATTATAAAAACAGTCAATCAAACATAAATAATGTAATTATAACACATTTACACAAAAAGTATATATAGTAAAAAAGTGGCGAACAATATAAAACATCGACGCGCGTTTCGGCGTTATCAACAGAACGCCTTCATCAGGCGCCACAATCAATCTGTAAGACATATATAAAAAATAAGTTAAAAACATAAAGGAGTCGTATGAAACTCCCATTATTCAATTAACAGTACATATACATATTGTTGCGCTTACATAACAAGAACTCCCTACAAAATGCAGCTAGACAGTATGGCCACATAGGATACAGACTAATCATTTTATATTTGAGCAGTGGTTTTGGAGTTAAATAAGAGTAGTCCTGGTAAGGATTTGCAAAAGTAAAAATAAATATAAAGATTGTGTATCTATACCCATCTAAACATGGACCAGTGATTGGATGTAACCTGGCACCAAGGAAGGAAAGTGCATGAGTATAGGAACTAGAATCATTTACTATTGCCTTACCAAGAAGAAACACGGGATGCGTGTTCTCTGTATATTCCTTGTGTGTATTTCAGCACCTATCGTCTGGGTGGAATTACACTTCACCTGACTGAAAGATTAATCTGGAAAAAATAGCAATTATAAATATGTGATACTTTTCTAACCTCCCGATTTTTAGACCTTCTTGGACCTATAGATGCCCTTCGTATATATTACAGTTCATCTTAATTGTAAAGATCCTATCATTGAGCATGTATCAGGAAATGACGGTGGTAAAGGTATCTCTTCTCTTTTATATTTGCCTTGACTATAGCAAATCCAAGGTGCCTGTTCATTGCACTACACTTCCCACAATTCATGCAGAGGAGGAGAAACTCATGAGTATTATTTGTAATTTGAATACGTCCTTGCGCGTTAACTCCGCATTAATAATCTAATATATTAAACCAAAAGACATCGTTCTGGTTCGGCATGGTGTGTATGTTTACTAGATGAAAAAGACTACAATGTTGTAGTATGCTTCGCAGGATCTTACCCGGTATGTTAACCGTCGACAGAATACGTCATGGTACACGAAGAGATAAGCCGATGATCAATAGTACTACAAATCAAGATGAAACCAACTTGTAATTATCAGAGGGCTTGATTGAAATCACTAATTCGAATTAGAACGTGGAGATAACTTACCATTAAAAAGTTCAGGCGATTAGTAACATAATCGGGAGGAAGCCGCATTCAGGATTCTGCTGGCATTCCGCAATCACCACCACGATACTAAAGGTGGGAATGTAAAAAAACCACTGATTACAGATTTGCCCATACTTAAGAAAGATAGCGGGTGAGCTTGCAGTAGTGAACGTAGCCTAATACCTCGCACACAAACAAGGCCAGCCACCAAATGCGTACACAGATAACTAGCTTACCGTTTGTGTAACAAAGTGGACGGTATCGCCAGCACTCGGGAGCCTACACTTAGAATTTCCACTAGTGTTCCGT
Organism: Lissotriton vulgaris; assembly: GCF_964263255.1. Classification (NCBI taxonomy): domain Eukaryota; kingdom Metazoa; phylum Chordata; class Amphibia; order Caudata; family Salamandridae; genus Lissotriton; species Lissotriton vulgaris. The sequence goes on from NC_141685.1 coordinate 25,192,043, forward strand.
AAATGTCCTTTCGATGCTAGAGATAAAAAAACACGGTAGACCGCCAATTACCAATCGGTATGTGGGAGAAGAAACTCCCAATGCACAATATCAAGGAGCAAAATAGCTTGCTTACCAAAAAGGGGGATAAAAGACGAGCCGTAACTTCAACCATGCGAGAGCCACGATCAAGATATTCAATGGCGTCTCACAGCCATTGGAAAACACATACTCGATGCTGAAAAGTGGATAAAATATTAACCATTACCAAAGATTGTATGGTTGTATAATGAAGTTACACACGAAAGGAAGAAAAACCAAGCAGCGGTATGTCCCGGGGGGCCGTTCGCTTACCGATAAAAGATGGAAACTGAGCTGTAACATCAACCTGCGGGCGCCGTGTTCAAAGTATCAGTCGGCGTCCCGCAGCCGTTGGAAGTGGTGAGTGACCAGCTGGTCGATTTGACACGCCCTAAATGCCGGAAATTGGATAGTCTCTGCTGGCGTGGCAGCTCGCAATCTCACGTCTTAAAGAGAAAGTGACTCGGGTTTCAATGTGTGGTCGGATGAATTCAGAAAAACATGTGTCCGTACTATTGCACATTGTGAAGATAGTTTTAGTACTCACAGACTTGAATATCCTGTGAATCATCAGATTAGGTGTGATATTCAATAGATAAACTCGTACATATGCAGCTAAGTACTGCATGGGCTTACTGTGAGAGAGCTTTAACGAATATGGAAGGTATTCTCATGACGAAGAACTTCTCTATGCACGCTATCTAATTCCGAGTTGAAGTTCTAGATATTCTACATCTAACTAAAGAATGTAAGAATATGGGGGGATATCTACTTTATATACTGCTTCAAGAAAAAGACGAGATATCTCAAGGAAGCACAAGGAGACAGCACAGTTTTAGAATATCTATTGATGTTTGATAAGCTTCTTGTCTAGTATAAAACCCATCGGTACAGAAATAAGAGGACATGAAGAAAGCCAATAGGTGTAATATTCATTCTAATCGAAACAGATGGCATTCTCCCAGGGAATTTCGTTGTTTAATCCCTTTTTATGCGTGTCCAGAACAAAAATCCAAAAAACTTCACGTGTTTTGCGAATGGCGCATCCTCCTTTATTGTCTGCAGTTTTGATTTTTTCTAGAATGCGCCAATGTATTTCGTCCGGTTTGTGCTGTAACTCCAGAAAGTGTTTCACTAGAGGCGCATTCAATTTCTGGGTTTTGATGGCAGATCTGTGCTCTGTCAGTCGTGTTTGGACTGACCTGCACGTTTCACCAACATAACCCATACCACACGGGCAGCTGATAAAATAAACCACATTGGTGGTTTTGCAGTTCCAAAGATCATTCGCTTTGATGGTGAAACCATTGTGAGTGAACGTCTCTCCTGTTATAATATTCTTACAAGATTTGCAAGAAGAGCAAGGAACTGTACCTCGTACTGGCAGGTTCGTCAATATTGATCTCTGGGTGTGGTGGCCATTGGGCAGCCTGGAACTGAATTTAGAGTGAACTATTTTGTCCTTCAAGTTCCGATTTCTCCTATGAGCAAATAAAGGTTTTGCTAGGACAGACGTGGAGGACGGGTTACAATTCAGAATGTGCCAATTTGCATTGACAGTCTGCCTTATGCGCTCATTCATCGTTAAATGGGTAGTTACACATACTATGCGATCATTAGCCTGTTTCTCTTTAGGGGCTAGTAGCGCGTCTCGATCAAAGAATCGAGCGCGTTTATAAGAGTCCCTTATCAGTCTGTGGGGATATCCTCGATCAAGAAACTTTTTGCGCATGATTGCTGCTTGTTTGTCGTAATCTGACAGATTCGAACAATTCCTACAGACCCTGAGAAATTGGGAGAAAGGAATACTTTCTCGTTGACATTTGGGGTGGAAACTGCTGAAATGCAGTAAGGTATTTCGAGCCTTTTCCTTCACAAATAAATCAACCTCTAACTTATTGTTCTTAACTCTAATTAGCAGATCTAAAAATTCAACTTGATTTTCATCATAGTGCGCAGTGAATTTCAGATTACTATTGGTCAGATTGATCCACTCCAGGAACTCAAGAAGGGTGTCTTTCCCATTGGTCCAGATAAAAAAGATGTCGTCAATGTATCTGGACCAATGGGAAATCGACTCAAAAAAGGGTGCTATTTCATTATCTATGAAACGTTCTTCGAAATAGGACATGTATATGTTAGCTATTGAAGGAGCAACTGCAGCTCCCATGCTCACACCTCTAAGTTGACGATAGATATCATCACCAAATTCGAAGACGTTCTCAGTGAGAACTATAAACAAACAGTCTATTAGAAATTTCTTTGGACAAATGATATTGTGTTTGTCTATGAACCAGTCCATTGCTCTAATTGCCTCATCTATTGGTATATTGCTGTAAAGGGATTCGATATCAAGCGTTACTAGTAAATCTCTCCCTGGTATGATATCTAGGTTTTCTACAGTATTAATCATATGACCGGTATCTTTGATGTAAGATTTAATCTTAGGGATGTGGGGTCTTAAAAAATGGTCGACAAATTTAGAAAGAGGTTCTGTAGGAGTACCAATAGTTGATACTATAGGTCTGTATGGGGGATTCTCCGAATTTTTGTGTATTTTCGGGAGACCGTAAATACACGCAGTTTTAGATTTGTTTGTGTTAAGAAATTCATGATCTTTTACATTAATGTCGCCATTTGATAAAGCATCATTAGTCAAAATGCTAATTTTTTTAGTAATAGTTTTAATGGGGTTGCAATTAATCTGTAAATACGTGGAGCTATCACTTAGCATTCTTTTCATATTCTGTTCGTAGTCACTAGAGTTGAGGACAACGATGCCTCCTCCCTTATCTGCTCCTTTAATCGTTAGTTCTTTATTATCTATAAAATCCTTAAGGGCCAAGGATTCCTGCATGGTTAGGTTGTATTTTGGTTTGGGAATATATTCCAAAGTTGTTTCTAATTTTTTCATAACAACCAACTCAAAGGCCGCTACTTCTGGCCCTAACTGTTCTAAACCAGGAGTGAAAGAGGGTAGTGAGATATCATTGTTCCTTTGTGCTATAGAATCATATACATTATTCTCTTTATCTTGGAAAAAAAAAATTTATCTGATTTTCCTGAAAAATGCAATTATGTCCTTGTGGAGTTCAGAAGTGTTCACAAATGAGTGGGGTACAAAGGATAGGCCCTTTGATAACAAAGCTTCACTCGAGCCATTTAGCTTTTTAGAAGACAAATTAAAAATGGGAATTACATCCCCTGACCCCAATACTGCCTGTTGCGAGTTTCCCTGATAAACTGGGGTTCTTGTTGTTGGTGTTGTTGGTGTTGGACCTGCTGATGTTGTGCTTGATGTGTGTGCTGATTCATTTGAAAATTCCCTCTCGATTGTCCCTGATATTGGAATCTTACCCTGGGGCGACCGCGCCGAGGCCCTCTGTTCGATAAAAAAGGGCGTCGTTGAGGTCTGGAGTTGGTATATGAATTAAAACCACCATCTGATTCATAATATGTATTGCTTGAGCCTTCACCTTCCGAGTCAGATGAATCTGTAAAGTTATTGAGTCTTTGCTGAGCGTTACCAGACTCATTAGTGTAGTGGTTCTGTTGATAAAAATCTTTATGTAGATAGGGATATGCAACTTCCTCTGAATAAAATCTTTTATCTTTATTCAGTTTATCTGTTTTGCGTTTATTTAGATAGTTGCTAAATGATTCTAGATCCTTATTGTATTCCTCTATCTTTTTGATGGCATCATCAACTCCTGTAAGTTGTTTCAATTTTTCCTCTAGTTCATCTATCTCTTTCTTTATTTCTAAAGCTAGTTCTTTTGATGTTGCCACTATCAATATCATCAAATCTCGAGAACAGCGATTTGCTATAAAACTCCACTTTTCTAAAAATGGTCTATGGTGTACGAAAAGACCTGGTATATTTTGTACACGTAGTCCGTTGGGAATGACTCCTGTTTTCAAATAAGCTATCATGAATTCCCCATGGGCCTCCATGCGGATGAGTTTTTTCTTAAGGTCTAGTAATTTCTTACCTTCGTCCTGCCCTCTAATTGATGAATTAGTATTAGTGGAAGGGATTGATGTACCAACTAGCGTTTCGAACTCCTCATCTGTAAATCCGAAAGTTTTCATATTGGCCATCGCTACAGGGGATAGATGAAAAACAAGGGGGTGAAAGAGGGGGAGTGTAACTCACTGCTCAAATATAGTACAATCAATGACAACCACAACAATTTGGAAAGTTCCAGGCCCTGCACAGACAAGCTGTGGGAAGGTTAATGTAAATAACAAGGACCCCCTGTTCAAAAACTGAATTTGTAATACAGGGAAATAAACATTGTGTGAAAAATTAAACAATTGATAATACAACCAGGGAAAAAAACAGTATGAAAAGCACAACAAACAATTAAAAAGTACCAAGTTAGATTTATTTTTAGATGTACATATTCATATTAAAAACCAATCAATGCAAAGTTATGTGGACCAAATAATTATAAAAACAGTCAATCAAACATAAATAATGTAATTATAACACATTTACACAAAAAGTATATATAGTAAAAAAGTGGCGAACAATATAAAACATCGACGCGCGTTTCGGCGTTATCAACAGAACGCCTTCATCAGGAGCCACAATCAATCTGTAAGACATATATAAAAAAATAAGTTAAAAACATAAAGGAGTCGTATGAAACTCCCATTATTCAATTAACAGTACATATACATATTGTTGCGCTTACATAACAAGAACTCCCTACAAAATGCAGCTAGACAGTATGGCCACATAGGATACAGACTAATCATTTTATATTTGAGCAGTGGTTTTGGAGTTAAATAAGAGTAGTCCTGGTAAGGATTTGCAAAAGTAAAAATAAATATAAAGATTGTGTATCTATACCCATCTAAACATGGACCAGTGATTGGATGTAAACTGGCACCAAGGAAGGAAAGTGCATGAGTATAGGAACTAGAATCATTTACTATTGCCTTACCAAGAAGAAACACGGGATGCGTGTTCTCTGTATATTCCTTGTGTGTATTTCAGCACCTATCGTCTGGGTGGAATTACACTTCACCTGACTGAAAGATTAATCTGGAAAAAATAGCAATTATAAATATGTGATACTTTTCTAACCTCCCGATTTTTAGACCTTCTTGGACCTATAGATGCCCTTCGTATATATTACAGTTCATCTTAATTGTAAAGATCCTATCATTGAGCATGTATCAGGAAATGACGGTGGTAAAGGTATCTCTTCTCTTGTATATTTGCCTTGACTATAGCAAATCCAAGGTGCCTGTTCATTGCACTACACTTCCCACAATTCATGCAGAGGAGGAGAAACTCATGAGTATTATTTGTAATTTGAATACGTCCTTGCGCGTTAACTCAGCATTAATAATCCAATATATTAAACCAAAAGACATCGTTCTGGTTCGGCATGGTGTGTATGTTTACTAGATGAAAAAGACTACAATGTTGTAGTATGCTTCGCAAGATCTTACCCGGTATGTTAACCGTCGACAGAATACGTCATGGTACACGAAGAGATAAGCCGATGATCAATAGTACTACAAATCAAGATGAAACCAACTTGTAATTATCAGAGGGCTTGATTGAAATCACTAATTCGAATTAGAACGTGGAGATAACTTACCATTAAAAAGTTCAGGCGATTAGTAACATAATCGGGAGGAAGCCGCATTGAGGATTCTGCTGGCATTCCGCAATCACCACCACGATACTAAAGGTGGGAATGTAAAAAAACCACCGATTACAGATTTGCCCATACTTAAGAAAGATAGCGGGTGAACTTGCAGTAGTGAACGTAGCCTAATACCTCGCACACAAACAAGGCCAGCCACCAAATGCGTACACAGATAACTAGCTTACCGTTTGTGTAACAAAGTGGACGGTATCGCCAGCACTCGGGAGCCTACACTTAGAATTTCCACTAGTGTTCCGTAAATGTCCTTTCGATGCTAGAGATAAAAAAACACGGTAGACCGCCAATTACCAATCGGTATGTGGGAGAAGAAACTCCCAATGCACAATATCAAGGAGCAAAGTAGCTTGCTTACCAAAAAGGGGGATAAAAGGCGAGCCGTAACTTCAACCATGCGAGAGCCACGATCAAGATATTCAATGGCGTCTCACAGCCATTGGAAAACACATACTCGATGCTGAAAAGTGGATAAAATATTAACCATTACCAAAGATTGTATGGTTGTATAATGAAGTTACACACGAAAGGAAGAAAAACCATGCAGCGGTATGTCCCGGGGGGCCGTTCGCTTACCGATAAAAGATGGAAACTGAGCTGTAACATCAACCTGCGGGCGCCGTGTTCAAAGTATCAGTCGGCGTCCCGCAGCCGTTGGAAGTGGTGAGTGACCAGCTGGTCGATTTGACACGCCTTAAATGCCGGAAATTGGATAGTCTCTGCTGGCGTGGCAGCTCGCAATCTCACGTCTTAAAGAGAAAGTGACTCGGGTTTCAATGTGTGGTCGGATGAATTCAGAAAAACATGTGTCCGTACTATTGCACATTGTGAAGATAGTTTTAGTACTCACAGACTTGAATATCCTGTGAATCATCAGATTAGGTGTGATATTCAATAGATAAACTCGTACATATGCAGCTAAGTACTGCATGGGCTTACTGTGAGAGAGCTTTAACGAATATGGAAGGTATTCTCATGGCGAAGAACTTCTCTATGCACGCTATCTAATTCCGAGTTGAAGTTCTAGATATTCTACATCTAACTAAAGAATGTAAGAATATGGGGGGATATCTATTTTATATACTGCTTCAAGAAAAAGACGAGATATCTCAAGGAAGCACGAGGAGACAGCACAGTTTTAGAATATCTATTGATGTTTGATAAGCTTCTTGTCTAGTATAAAACCCATCGGTACAGAAATAAGAGGACATGAAGAAAGCCAATAGGTGTAATATTCATTCTAATCGAAACAGATGGCATTCTCCCAGGGAATTTCGTTGTTTAATCCCTTTTTATGCGTGTCCAGAACAAAAATCCAAAAAACTTCACGTTTTTTGCGAATGGCGCATCCTCCTTTATTGTCTGCAGTTTTGATTTTTTCTAGAACGCGCCAATGTATTTCGTCCGGTTTGTGCTGTAACTCCAGAAAGTGTTTCACTAGAGGCGCATTCAATTTCTGGGTTTTGATGGCAGATCTGTGCTCTGTCAGTCGTGTTTGGACTGACCTGCACGTTTCACCAACATAACCCATACCACACGGGCAGCTGATAAAATAAACCACATTGGTGGTTTTGCAGTTCCAAAGATCATTCGCTTTGATGGTGAAACCATTGTGAGTAAACGTCTCTCCTGTTATAATATTCTTACAAGATTTGCAAGAAGAGCAAGGAACTGTACCTCGTACTGGCAGGTTCGTCAATATTGATCTCTGGGTGTGGTGGCCATTGGGCAGCCTGGAACTGAATTTAGAGTGAACTATTTTGTCCTTCAAGTTCCGATTTCTCCTATGAGCAAATAAAGGTTTTGCTAGGACAGACGTGGAGGACGGGTTACAATTCAGAATGTGCCAATTTGCATTGACAATCTGCCTTATGCGCTCATTCATCGTTGAATGGGTAGTTACACATACGATGCGATCATTAGCCTGTTTCTCTTTAGGGGCTAGTAGCGCGTCTCGATCAAAGAATCGAGCGCGTTTATAAGAGTCCCTTATCAGTCTGTGGAGATATCCTCGATCAAGAAACTTTTTGCGCATGATTGCTGCTTGTTTGTCGTAATCTGACAGATTTGAACAATTCCTACGGACCCTGAGAAATTGGGAGAAAGGAATACTTTCTCGTTGACATTTGGGGTGGAAACTGCTGAAATGCAGTAAGGTATTTCGAGCCGTTTCCTTCACAAATAAATCAACCTCTAACTTATTGTTCTTAACTCTAATTAGCAGATCTAAAAATTCAACTTGATTTTCATCATAGTGCGCAGTGAATTTCAGATTACTATTGGTCAGATTGATCCACTCCAGGAACTCAAGAAGGGTGTCTTTCCCATTGGTCCAGATAAAAAAGATGTCGTCAATGTATCTGGACCAATGGGAAATCAACTCAAAAAAGGGTGCTATTTCATTATCTATGAAACGTTCTTCGAAATAGGACATGTATATGTTAGCTATTGAAGGAGCAACTGAAGCTCCCATGCTCACACCTCTAAGTTGACGATAGATATCATCACCAATTTCGAAGACGTTCTCAGTGAGAACTATAAACAAACAGTCTATTAGAAATTTCTTTGGACAAATGATATTGTGTTTGTCTATGAACCAGTCCATTGCTCTAATTGCCTCATCTATTGGTATATTGCTGTAAAGGGATTCGATATCAAGCGTTACTAGTAAATCTCTCCCTGGTATGATATCTAGGTTTTCTACAGTATTAATCATATGACCGGTATCTTTGATGTAAGATTTAATCTTAGGGATGTGGGGTCTTAAAAAATGGTCGACAAATTTAGAAAGAGGTTCTGTAGGAGTACCAATAGTTGATACTATAGGTCTGTATGGGGGATTCTCCGAATTTTTGTGTATTTTCGGGAGACCGTAAATACACGCAGTTTTAGATTTGTTTGTGTTAAGAAATTCATGATCTTTTACATTAATGTTGCCATTTGATAAAGCATCATTAGTCAAAATGCTAATTTTTTTAGTAATAGTTTTAATGGGGTTGCAATTAATCTGTAAATACGTGGAGCTATCACTTAGCATTCTTTTCATATTCTGTTCGTAGTCACTAGAGTTGAGGACAACGATGCCTCCTCCCTTATCTGCTCCTTTAATCGTTAGTTCTTTATTATCTATAAAATCCTTAAGGGCCAAGGATTCCTGCATGGTTAGGTTGTATTTTGGTTTGGGAATATATTCCAAAGTTTTTTCTAATTTTTTCATAACAACCAACTCAAAGGCCGCTACTTCTGGCCCTAACTGTTCTAAACCAGGAGTGAAAGAGGAGGGTAGTGAGATATCATTGTTCCTTTGTGCTATAGAATCATATACATTATTCTCTTTATTTTGGAAAAAAAAATTTAATCTGATTTTCCTGAAAAATGCAATTATGTCCTTGTGGAGTTCAAAAGTGTTCACAAATGAGTGGGGTACAAAGGATAGGCCCTTTGATAACAAAGCTTCACTCGAGCCATTTAGCTTTTTAGAAGACAAATTAAAAATGGGAATTACATCCCCTGACCCCAATACTGCCTGTTGCGAGTTTCCCTGATAAACTGGGGTTCTTGTTGTTGGTGTTGTTGGTGTTGGACCTGCTGATGTTGTGCTTGATGTGTGTGCTGATTCATTTGAAAATTCCCTCTCGATTGTCCCTGATTTTGTAATCTTACCCTGGGGCGACCGCGTCGAGGCCCTCTGTTCGATAAAAAAGGGCGTCGTTGAGGTCTGGAGTTGGTATATGAATTAAAACCACCATCTGATTCATAATATGTATTGCTTGAGCCTTCACCTTCCGAGTCAGATGAATCTGTAAAGTTATTGATTCTTTGCTGAGTGTTACCAGACTCTTTGTTGAGCGTTACCAGACTCATTGATAAAATCCAGGTCACACAGCTTGCATCACATCTCCTAGGAAAACGGTAACAGCTGTGTAATTATCCTGGTGCGTGTCCGCGTATGCTTAACCGCTTCACTGCGGCGGACATTCCGCACCTGTGCAGAAAACAATTACCCATGCGCAGTTTGGCCGGCCGTCCTCCGCACACGCCCACTGTGATGTCGGTGGAAAAGGTTAAGAGAAAATAAAATAGTTGTTAGCAACTCCCCAAACCCACTTAGCTTCCTGTATTCCACAAACGGTCTTGCACACAAGACAGTCAATGATCGTAAAAGCTGTGGAGTTTTTGGAAAGTCCAGCCGTCAGAATGATACGTCCCCGTTTCCAAAAGGCTGAAGTGTGTACCTTAGAGAGCATTTTGTACTTGCGTTCCGGAATAACAGGATGCCTCCAGATATTATTAGCGTACATCTGAAGGAGGAGGGGTCATCGGAGCAGTGTCATCCAGGGAATCATCGTAACTGAATGCCCGGCTCTGCATTCCAAGAGGCAGGGACATCTTGCCTAGAAGGTCCCTTGTGCCGTGTTCAATGGCTGAGAACAGAGAGCCCCATGGTCACTAAAGCATACATATAACATGGATCTCCAAGGTCAAGCAGAAGATAGGCAAAATGCACAAACAAGGTGGGAGGATAAGGCCACAGACACAGGAATGTGGAACAAGTAAAGGTTCAAAGCAGTGAACACCAGGGAGGATACAAAAAAAAGTGAACACCACAAGCAGAAAAACTGAAGGCAGCAAACCTATTAGTACGGAGGGTAAAGGAAGCATCAATAACCTTCATAAGTCAGTGAGGGAAAGGTCAGGGAAGTATTTGAGAAATGAGTAATACGCACAAAAAAACACGACTGCCAAGATCTCTGTCTTATACATTAAAGAAACTAATTAATGGCAGTATAGAAAAAGACCACACGCCTTACGTATAAATAAAACAGGACAAGACAGAGGCACGGTCACCTTATTCCTATGACGTAGTCCTCTAAACCAAAACATACTCTCCAGTCAGTTCAAGGACCGCACCCCATTATGGCAAAGTAGATTGATCAGGGTAGACTTATAACTTGATCATTTTCAAAGCCAAAAATACCCCAAATTTTGGCTCTTTCTGAAGCACATAGGCATTTTGAAAACATACTTTAAAGATCAAGTACATGAAAACATCTCATGCCAGGTTGTTAGCACATAACTCAAACGACAGTGATTAGTGGTGTAACAATCATGCTCATGCCAGGCTTGCAATTAGATAAACGTCGACTGGCCATAAATTTGAGGTTATTTGTTTTTCTAGGGAAAGAGGTGCTCTTTTATCAGGTTCTCTTTCTTTGAAGGCTATAACTGGGAAACAAGAACGGGGGGAGGTGACTGGAGGCACAGGAACCACATCAAGCCGGAGAGGGAAGAGTGGAATGGAACCTAGATAGGAGATAAAATAACTTACCAGGAATATCAGGCTGTGGTGATGTCATGATATCGCAAAGATCCAGACCCTCTCTGGAATACCAGAATACGAGTTACCTGCCACCCGGAAGAAACGTTTTTTGTTTATTTTTTAAATCAGCAGAAACATAGTTTAGCTAAACCACATGAACATGTACAAACGACCCAATCACTCGCAAACCAGTCAAGCAACGAGGCACGACAAGCAGATTTGACCATCCTGCCAAGTGAACTGCCAGCAACGAAATGTACTGCGGTTATCAATTAAGACTAAAATCAAAGACAAAAGAGATAAACAGGGCCGCCATGTGAGACAAAGCACACAGATAAGGTTTCAAACAGGGACCAGACACGCACAGCGTTTCCCTTGAAGGAGCGAGCAGCGGCGCCATCTGTTTAGTAAGCGTGAGCAAAATAATTGAAAACAGATGGTGCTGCTGTTCGCTCCTGAAAGGGAATCGCCAAACGTGCATGAGTGCCACTAGAGAAAAGTGCAAAACATGCACGAGTTTAAACAAAAGTCCTGAGCAATTCCAAGTGGTCCCTTCGAAGCAGCGCTTCCGCGCTGCGTAGGTGAGACCTAAGAATATTTGCAGCAAGCTCCAGGTCACGTCCCAGATAAGCCAAATTAAAAGATGCCCATGTGGACACACTTGTGTCAAAAACATCATTTATAGATGCGGTCAGCAAATGGCTCAGGAGAAAGGTAAGAATGTGCAACTTGAGATTCGGCGACTACGGCGGCATTCAGAATCATGCGTGAAGACTCCATAAGCAGCCCGCCGGAGCCTGAGGAATTGAACAGGTCTGAGTTGCAAGCTGCAACAGTATTTAGTCTACAGTCGAGGACGTGTGACTGGGAGCCCCAAGGCCATGACGAGTCTCCAACAGCCTGGTTGCAGGACATTGCATTTATTTAGGCATTTTTCTATAGCGCATACTTTACCCGGAGGTGTCAAAGCGCTTTACAATAGAGCGAAGTATATAGGATTAGATATTATTGTAACATACTTACAGAGTATAAATCCGCTAAAAATTACACACTGCAAACTAAGGTTGGAGCGAATTGGGTTCCAAAAAGACACATTCCACAGTTGAAGCGTAAGGACAAACTATTTCTCCAGTGAGGAACACGAAACAGTCAGCGTTATTGGTAGCCGTGTCTTGAAAAAGAAGAGTTTTAAGGTGGTAAGAATGCAGCCACAATGCCGCCGCCAGCAAGAGCGCAGCTGGGCCAGTCCGGACCCGCCACCGGCAGAGGAAGCGCATTCATGCGCACTCTGGAGATAATCACTCAATGCCCTCAGGCTGGGCGGGGAGTTTGACCCTGCCCTCACACCAACTGGCCCCACCCCCTCATCCACAGGGCCCGCCCTCATATCCACAAACCCGCCCTCACTTTCCCTGACCCAAGCCATACCCACAGGCCCGCCCCCACCGACAGGCCCCACCCTCACATTCAAAGGCCTTGCCCTCACATTCACAGGCCCCGCCCCCACCTCTACAGGCCCGCCCCCACATCCACAGGCCCCGCCCTGACGGGCCACGCCCCCTTGCAGTTCCCGTACCTTATTTAATGCTCTTCGACCGCTGCCTCGAGGTCATTTCTTCCCTTACCTCTCTTGTTCTTCCTTCTGTGAGAGGCGGTGAGGGAGGAGCGGCACTGAGGGGATGGCAGCGTTGGCTGGTGGAGGGGACCCGCCTGAGGGAAAACAAACAACAAACCGTGCGCGGGACAAGCGCCACCCTGATGCAACTGTGCATGCGCAGGACACTCGGTTTGTCACAAGTGCGCATGCGCAGGATGTCCGCTCGTTATGGCTACGCATGCGCTGGGTTTATCGAAACACATGAAACTGTAAGAGTGTGTCATTAAGTATTGAGCAGCCGCGCAGGCAGAGCACAGCCTGTACAGACTCTAACCGAGAGAGGACACAACCTGGACCATCAACACTGACTTCCATCACGCACAAGCAAGCCCCAGGACTGAACTAAGAGCGTGAGTTAAAGAGGGCTTGATGGGTTAACAACTGCGCATGCGCCGGGGACAGACACCGCCTCCAGCAGCAGAGCGCTGGTAAAGAGGGCCTGTTGGATGAACAACTGCGCCTGCGCTGAGGACAGACACTACATCCCGCAGCAGAGCGCAAGGTGCCTTATTTTATTTTATTTATTTATTTATTAATTGCGTTTTTATATAGCGCGGACTTTACCCGAAGGTGTCAGAGCGCTTCACAATAGGATCAGTAATGATACAAGAGGAGAAAATTACAAGTGAACAAATTACAAAAGCATACGTTGAGTTACATGAGGCAAAAGTGACAAATGTGAGCAACAAAATACAAGAGGTAGCAAACGGTACATTGCAGGAGGAAAAAGTGACATGTGTGCAAGGTACAAAAGCATACAAAGCACACGTAGAGGTATAGTATTGCAATATATGTTAGACACTCAAAAACAAGAACAAACGATACGTAGGCAATACTGGCACTTGTGCAAACATCTAAAGCAAACAAAACGTAAGAGGTAGCAAACAGTGTGTTACAAGAGAAAAGTGACGTGTGCATGTTACAAAACAGCACCAAACACAGGTAGAAGGATAATACTGCAATAAATGGCAGACGCTCCAACCACATGAACACACTGGAAAGGCACTTCCATAGTCATGAAGAGTAGAGTTTCCTATAATGGAAGGTCTTCCTTTAGGTAATAGAGAGGGCGTGAATTAAATTTGGAAGTGTCTTTGAAGGAGGAGAACTTTGAGGTCAGTTTTTGAAGACCTTGGAGGAGGTGGTGGTCCGGAGCGGAAGTGAGTTCCAGATTCTCACCGCGTTGCCTGAAAAGGATTGGGCCATCGATCTTTCCTTCTTGAAAGTGGGAGGTTTGAGCACTACATTTTCCACATTACGTGATGGTCTAGAGCATCCAGAGAGTTTCAGTTTATTTGCCAGATAGCGAGGAGAGGAGGAGTGCAAGGCTTTGTGGGTGATAAAGGCAGTCTTGTAGATCGATCTTGCCTGGATGGGAAGCCAGCGGAGGGTGGATAACATGGGTGTGATGTGGTCGCTTCTTTTGGCCCCATAAATGAAACGAGCTGCTGAATGGCGAACAGATTTAAGGGGGGACAGGTGGGATTTGGGAAGGCCAGTAAGAAGAAGTGTGGCTCAATGGTTAGAGCAGGCAGACCTCGATGCAAATCTCTGGCCAGGGACCAGGGTTTGATTCCTGCCCCGGCGGTTCTCGGGCTCATTAATTCCCCTGACCGAATATTCTCGCCTCAGTGCCTATTCTGATTATGGGTCCCACGCTGCAACTCTGGGCAATAGCTTGCTTAGTCTCCACAAAGGCCCCCACACCGCAAGGGATGCCTGGTCTGCACCATGGGGGTGCCCAGGAGTGGACACTTCATAGGGAAAGCCAGGAAGGGTTCCCTTGCGGTATTCGTACAAGACCCGGTATACCCACTGCGGGTAGCTGTGCGCTATACAAGTACAAAAACATTTACATTTACAAGAAGAGAATTGCAGTAGTCCAGTCTGGAGAGGACCAGCGATTGCACCAGGGTTTCAAGGTCTTGCTCCGGGAAAAAGCAGCGAATTCCACAAAGAAGGCGCAGTTGGTATCGAGCAGACTTTGCAATGGAATTGATGTGGGAGATTAGAATTGAGTTTTTTGTCGAGTATGACACCAAGGGATTTTGCGCTGTCGACAATGATGGGTTTATTGTTAAGTAGATTCATCTGATCCATCCATGATTGAACCGAGTGAGGAGGAGAGGAGGAGGAATTCAGTTTTGGAGGGATTCAGAAACAGTTGATGAATTGACATGCAGTTTTGAATGGAGTCGAGAGTAGAGCTTAGGTTGGGAAGATCCTGAGTGGAGGCAACCTTGAGGTAGATTTGAGTGCCATCTGCATAGAGATGATAGTGGACCCCGGATTTACTTAGGAGATTTCCCAGTGGTTCTAAATAGAGATTGAACAAAGCGGGTGCAAGTATAGAGCCTTGAGGAACACCTTGACCTACCGCCAAAGAAGATGAAAGACTGTTCGCTATTTTGATCATTTGGGATCTATCAGAGAGGAAGGAAGCAAACTATTTAAGCACAGTGCCCTCCATACTCATTCTCTGTTGCATGTTGCAGAGTGTTGAGCAGAGTGTTGTGATTGACAGTGTCAAAGGCTGCGGAAAGGTCCAGGAGAACTAGAAGACAGGACCCCCGAGTCGAGTACCTCAGCGCGTCATCAACCACTTGCAATAGGGCTGTTTCAGTGCTGCAGTTTTGGATGAAGCCGGACTGACAATTGTCAAGAAGATCATTGTCCTTGATATGACGAGAGAGTTGTTTCGCTACACATCTTTCTGTGATCTTCGCAAGAAAGTGGAGGTTAGTGATGGGGTGGAAGTTGTTGAGGTCATTCGCATCAGCAGTAGGTTTTTTAAGCAGAGGGGTGACCTGCCCAGTTTGAAGGAGACATGAAGAGAGCCTTGACAGAGGGAGAGGTTGACCAGAGTGGTCAAATAGGAAAGAGAATGAGTATAGAAGTCAATGGCAATGGCACTGGGGATGGGGTCCAGAGAATGGTTGGAGGGCTTTGTTTTGAGGATGCCATTGAGAAGGGTATCTTCAGAGATGGGGTAAAAGTTCTGCCAAATGGCTAAGGATTTGCGCTCCTCTGAAGGGGTAGGATGAGCGACCTGATCCACAAGGGATTTCTCTTTTTCATCAAAGAATATAGCGAAATCCGCTGGGATCCATTGAAACACGTGGAGGGAGACATTTTTAGTTGTTTTCCCTGAGGGATAGAGGAGGAGGAGGTGACGTTAAGGGAATTGTATAAGCTGGTGGACCAAGAGGGAGTGTCGTGGGTGAAGAAAATGATATCGCTTTTAAGCCTCCCAAAACGACCATTGTAAAAATTGATCAACAAAAAGGGAATCAGGGAAACATTCAGTAGTGTTTTGCTTCAATCGTTTTACTGAGGCTTCAGTCTGGCCGGGAGATAGACGATTTTGTAGCAATTTATTCCAGCCTTAACTCGAGTGGTGGCCATGTTAGGAGACAGAGGAGGAGGAGGAGGGTGGGGCGGATATGAGAAGGGTGTCACTAGGAAAGCGGCGGTGAGAAGAAGTATAAGGACATAAAGGGGCTCATATTCCAGACATTGGTTGAAGATGACTGTACTAATGTGCCAATGTGATTAGGAACAGGTTGTTACTTCAGAGCAGAAGAAGATGGGGGGCTTGGAAGTCCCTGTGATTCCGCTTGAATCTGTTGGGCCCTTCATCTAGGTATACATGGAGCCACCTGGCACTAGATAGTATTTACAAGGGAATTTTTTTACATGTGACAGGGCCAGCTGGACCACTGTCAGAACCATCACAAAGTACATTTTGTGGAACTAAAACAGATCATAGACGAACACCCAGTAACCACTGGTGATCAGTGTGCTTAGCATCAGTCTGCAACAAAAAAAACATTTGGCCCCAACCGCACTGTACGCCCATAATCTCAACAGATTAATATTAGACCATAACCTCCTGAGAATCACTAACATTAGGGCATAAAGCATCGGGTAGAACAAAATCTCACCAGCATAACCAGAATATGCAAGACAACCTCATCGTCATAAACCACCTTAAGAGGTACTCAGAACAGGGTGCGTAACGCATACTACATGAAAAACATCTCCTAGCAGCACATAATCGTAATAGGGCCTGGCGCCCAACAAACCTCCCAGTCTCCCTGGCCAACTGGCCATCGCTGAGGGGAGCTCAAATGCCCTGTATCCAGAATGTCTGAGTCAAAGAATGCGCACTTGTGCAAACCTAAGCATTGCAGCTGGCATTAAGTGCTGCGCAGCTGTGAGGGAATGGGGTGAAGGAATGCATCTCACCCCTAACTCAATCAGACCTGTCCCCACGGATTAAGTGGCCTAAACGGTGCAGCTGGCACTACTTGCTGCACAGCTGGTAATGGCCTAAACGGTGCACCTAACACTACTTGCTGTGCAGCTGTAAAAGGTCTAAACTGTGCAGCTGGCAACTTGCTCCGCAGCTGTAAATGTGCCCTTTAAATAGATAGGTAGAAACGTTGCAGCTGTCCTTGTTGTTGCGGCGCAGCTGCACTTGATCTATTGTCCGATGGTAATGTTTTATCAGTGGCACAGGGATGATGTTAAAAGGAGACTTCCTGAGGAGGAGGAACTATGCGTTGAGCGTGATGGTCGCTTAGGACCTCGGCTCCGCGTAGCTAGCCCCCCAGCTCTGTCATCCTGCTATATATCCTTCTGGTGGAGGACGCCACCCGCTCCGTGCGGTTCCGCTGAGGTCCCGCTGCCTACTCCGGTCCCGTGCGGTGACGGGGACCGGAGTTCTGGCCCGTACTGGGAGTGAGCTTGGGGACTCAGGTGACACGGGTGGCCGGGACGCTGTGTATCAACAGCGGCGCCACCGACCGGACGTGCTCGGAGAGTCGCAGTCTGAGGATCCTCGCTGGAGTGCTGCGACGTTAATTGTGCCCGGACTTTGTCTCCGGTCCCGCAGCCGGGTTGGGGGCCGGAGCTGTGCAGATGGAGAACAGCCCCTAAAGTGTGGCGGGGGACTGAGGCGAGACGGGGCTCGCTACCGGGAGACATCGCCGGCCCGAAGGGAGTCACGGACCC
Source organism: Lissotriton vulgaris (assembly GCF_964263255.1). Taxonomy (NCBI): domain Eukaryota; kingdom Metazoa; phylum Chordata; class Amphibia; order Caudata; family Salamandridae; genus Lissotriton; species Lissotriton vulgaris. Next base: position 25,209,780 of record NC_141685.1, read on the forward strand.
TATGAGGAGGTCCCGGGCGCTGGGGAGCGTCGCACTTCCTCCCCCCTCCCCTCCGCTGCCCCATACTTTGCCGGGTCTGTGCCTGCAGCCCTTGACTGGAGCGCATGAGGGCGGAGTGATCATCTGGGTGCGGTGCGTTTTCAGCGGCTCGTGGTGCTAGCTGTGCCTGGAGCTGCGTCACTTTCAGCTGTATCTCGGCGAGATTTGCCGCTTTGGGGGGCTCGGAGGGCTGGCTCACCTCTTGTAGGGGCATGTGTGACTTAGTCATGGAGCAGTGATCCCTGGAGGGCTGAAGTGTGGACCGCCTCCAGTTTTTGAGACCCTGGGTGACCCCGGATCTCCAGGCATGACATCAGCCTATGCTGTGGATTCTCGATCTGCGGAATTTTGGTGCTTTTGGGGCTGTTGGGGGTGCGTCAACTGGGTGCCGCGGCTGCCCCCTGTCGGATTGTGTGATCTGTTGAGAGCTGGGAGACGCCCTGGGGTTCTGAGGAGTTTGGTGAGGACCCGTGGTCTTGGCCCTTCCGGGCGATGATGGTGCAGTAGTCCCGGTGATCTCCCCCCTGATTGTAACCTGCTGCTTCCTCCGAAAGGGACTCATCTGGCCCGGTCGGCCCTGAAATTTGGTCTCATCGCGCTGCGAGAGGAGATGCGCGGGGGGACCCCGGCCTGCCCTGGGACTTGCGAACTTTTGCTGAGCCGGACTGGCGAAACCCAACGGGGAGCTACTGACATGGCGGCCAGGGGAGATCCTGATAAGCCCGTGCCCAGGTCGTCTAGGGGTCCTAAGCAGGTCCAAACTAACCAATTGGACCGGTACACTATGCCGAAGGGATCGCCGGCGGAAGCGAAGAAGTCCCAAATGGTGACTGGGGACTCATCGGACACGCTAGCGGAACGGACGCTCTTAGATATAATGGGAGCTATCGAAGGAGTTCGGACATCACTGGGGCAGAAGATGGAGTCGCTAGATAGTAAACCGGATACGGTTACAATAGAAGTCAACCTTATCGGGCGGACCTTACAAAAGCCAACGAGAAGGTTAAATCCTTGGATATAAAGACCGCCAACCTGATAGATGATGTAGCGCAGCTCCAGCAGGAGGGCCATGACCGACGAGAAGTTGGATGATTTTGAAGCGAGGGCCAGGCGGAACAACATACGCATCCTTGGGGTCCCTGAAAAAGCAGAGACTCCGGCCCCGGATCTGTTTATTGAAGACATTATCCTCAATCATTTGAAGCCTGTGGAAATTTTTCACGGTTGAACTAGCGCACAGGGTGCCCAGGGGCAGACCTAAGCCCGGTGCTCCCCCCATCCGATGATCGCGAGGATCCTAAATTTTAAAGACCGAGATGTAATACTGCAGGCGGCCCGCACGGGGGGTCCTGTTCAATATGAAAATGCCTCGCTCTCTTTCTTTCCGGACTTCACACAGCTCATGCAGACACAGCGCCAAAGCTGCCTACCAGTGGAGAAGAAGCTGAGAGACAAGGGCTTACGATATGGAATGATGTTACCGGCGAAGTTGAGGGTGGAGGCAAAAGGGAAAACCTGGTTCTTCGACAATCCTGAGGTAGCAGCGGATTGGATAGACTGCTTCCATTCAACCGAATCGGAGATACGGGGTCGGGAGGGAGAAGAAGACCAACTGGAGGCTGACTGAGGTTGGACTTTGGGAGTGAGTCAATGGGACAATGACCATCTAGGGGACTATTCCCGGAGTAATATTGGGATGTACATACAGTGCTGTGGGGGCGGGGGTGGGCTGACTCCGGTGGACTAGATTGGTGTTCAAAACAGAGCAGGGGGGAACGTACACCATCGATTCTCCTCTCCGTTACTATATTTAGTTAGGGTGTTGGGTTTGAGTGCGGGGCAACAGGCACACTGCCAGTTGGGGATGGGCATACGCCATAAGCAGGGGTGCAGGGAGGGCGGGGGATCCAGGATTGGCAAATCTTTTCTGGTTAAAGTTTGTATGGTTTGGGGGTTTGTTATGTTTTTGTTTTTCGCATCAGGTGCCAGTAATACGAATTTGTGATTTGCAATAGACATGGGATTTTTGTTATTTTATTTTGTTAGGAATTTTTGCGTCAGATGAGGAAAGGGCTGTTCAATGTTCTTCGTATGGGTTAAATGGCACAACATAGTTATGGATTGGGGATGAGAGTGCTAAGTTGGAATGTGAATGGTTTGGGTGATAAAATTAAGAGAGGAATGGTTAGTCAGCTCATTAGGAGGCACTCCCCAGACGTAGTTTTGCTTCAAGAGACCCACCTTGTGGGAAATAGATGTATGGTCCTCCATGGGGGGGGTATAAATTGGTGGTACATGCGGGATTTACCACTGGATCTAGAGGAGTGGGTATCCTGGTTAAGAGTTCTTTCCCCATGTCAGTGCAGGCCACGTGGTTAGACCAGAGGCCGAGGGGCAGATATGCTAGGGTGTCGGGACAACTGGGGGGTAAGAAGGTCACCTTTCTATCAATATATGTGCCGCCCGGACTCCAGTCTGATACCTTTTGGGATTTGGGTTCCGTCTACCTTACGCTGCCTCTTGGTGGTTTGGTCCTGGGGGGCGATTTTAATGCCGTACTGGATGGTGAGGTTGACCGTTGCCCGCCACGAGTGCTCCGGCAGTCGCAGAGGTGGCTCGCACACTTTATGGAGATGTTGGGGCTGGTCGATTGTTGGCGGGTTCGTAATCCAGTGCAGACGCACTTCACTCATGTCTCAGCTGCACACAATAGTTTGTCAAGACCTTGACTACATACTGCTGCCGGCTGTGATGGCCGGGGCGATTCAGGAAGTGCGATACCTAGGCAGAGGTATCTCTGATCATTCTCCGCTATGGTTACAGCTTACCCTCGGATGACAGATGGCTGGTAGATTAGCTCCCATTAGTGCCTGGCAGTTGAAGGATCCGGCCATTAAGAAGGAGGTGCTCCAGATGGTGGAACGTTACTTCCTGGAAAACGAGGGAACTGTTGACTCAGCGCAGTCTCTTTGGGAAACCTATAAACCAGTTGCGAGAGGGGAGGTCTTGTCCCTGGTAGCCGGGAAAAAGAAGGAAAGACAGGTGAAATTGACTCAGAAGGAGTCTGAGGTCATTGCTTTGGAGGAGAGTGGCTCTGGGTCGCACCAGCCAGTGGACCTCCACATATTGAGGCTCCGTCAGGAAGAGTACAGAGTGTTAGCGAGAGATAGGGCGATTGTCCAAAATAATGCGGCGCATATATGAGCATGGGGATAAAGCTGGTAAGTTGATAGCGTGGCTTGAGCATTGGGAGTGGGCGTCGAGGCTGGTGCCAGAGCTGGAGGGACTGGAGTCTGATAAAATTACTGTACCGCAGGCCGTGGCCGACGCATTCTTGGAGTATTATAAGAAAGTCTATACCGCTGAAAGTGAGTTTTCGGAGGCAGAAAATAGCGCCATGATTAGGGATATTGTTATGCCGGGACTGTCGGAGGAAGACAGGTCCTATCTGGACTCTCCATTCTCCAATGATGAAGTGGCACAGGCTATTAGGCAGATAAAATCCGGTAAGGCGACTGGCCCTAATGGGCTACCTATTGAGCTATATAAACTAAATTCTAATAGGATCGCCCCATATATGCTAGCCATGTCCCTAGAGAACAGGGAAAAAGGCCAGCTCTCGTATGATCAACGACTTGCAAATGGAATATGCTACTTACCAGTATGCATCTGTTCTTGGCATGTAGGGCGCTAACATTCATATCTTGTACATAGATCGCCGCCTAGTGTTGGGTCTGGATGATTGCACCTTGTTGTCCTGGTAGAGTCTTGAAGTATCACGAGATAGATGGCTCCTCCCCTGGACTACAGTGCGCATGGGCATCCTCTCCATCCTTAGATTGTTTTTCGCCATTGTGGCAGAGATGGAGTCCAATACAATACTTGATGACCATGCTTACAAATAATTCTGACTACTACAGCTGCGACAGGCACCGGGGAGGATGGGCGGGCGATATGAATGTTAGCGGCCCTACATGCCAAGAAGAGATGCATACTGGTAAGTAGCATATTCCGTTCGAGGCATGTGGGCCGCTAAATTCATATCTTATGCATAGAATAAATAGCAGTTTCTCCCTTAGCGGTGGTTGCCCGAGCCAGCTGCAGCAGCCTGAAAGAGAGACTTTAGAACAGCCTGTCCTACAGCAGCTTGCTGCTTGGAATGTACATCAACACAGTAGTGTTTGGTGAATGTATGTATGTTATTCCATGTGGCTGCTCTACATATGTCCTCTAATGGAATGTTACCCAGGAAAGCCATGGATGCCCCTAGCTTGCGTGTGGAATGAGCTCTTGGGGGGACCGTTAGTGTGCGTTTAGCCTTCTGATAACAAATCTGAATACACTTAACAATCCATCTGGCTATACCTGATTTGGAAATGGGTTTGCCCTTGTGCTGCGGTGAGAAAGCAACAAAGAGTTGTTTAGTCTTCCTGAAATCCTTCGTCCTGTCTATATAGTACAGGAGAGCTCGTTTGACGTCTAATGTGTGCAGTGATCTTTCTGCTACTGGGTCTGGATTAAGGAAGAAAACTGGCAGTTCAATAGTTTGATTAATGTGGAACTGAGAGACTACCTTGGGCATGAATTTAGGGTTAGTGCGTAGCACCACCCTATTCGCGTAAACCTGTATAAAAGGTTCTTGAATGGTTAGGGCTTGCAGCTCGCTAACCCGTCTCAGCGACGTGATCGCTACTAAGAAGGCAACCTTTCAAGTTAGGAACTGTATCTCACAAGTGTGGAGAGGTTCGAAAGGAGGTCCCATCAGTCTGGTCAAAACTATATTAAGATTCCAGACCAGTGAAGGAGGCCTTCTGGGTGGAATTACTCGTTCGAGTCCCTCCATAAAAGCCTTTATGGCTGGCACTCGGAACAGCGAAAGGTGTTGCCTGTTCTGTAAGTAAGCCGCTATTGCCGCCAAGTGAATACGTATAGAACTGTATGCCAGATTGCATCTGTATAAATGTAACAGGTAACAAATAATGTTCTGTGTTGATGCATCCAGCGGGTTTATGTCATGGTTGGAACAGTAAATGACAAAACGTTTCCATTTGGCAGCATAGCAGGCCCTAGTGGTAGGCCGTCTTGCCTCCTTGATGATGTCCATACAATCAGGAGGCAGATTCAGATACCCAAATTCTATGACTTCAGGAGCCATATTGAGGAAATATAAATTTTATGGTCGAGTTGTGTTCCCTAGCGAGTACCCCACCGTCTCCATGTACGAGTTAAAGTGCATGTAACTTCCCTCCTGTGTCAGCTATGAAGACGCAAATACATTTGCGTCCAACGTTAACATGTCCTCTTTCAGACCCACCATGAATGGGTTGAATGGTCCGTTTCTAAGTATGCTATGCCAACGTCTTTTTGTAGTGTACTCCTACGTTTTTCAGCTCTGGCTGAAGTAGGCCCTGAATCTCTGCCACCGAACCTCTTTTCTGGCTTCTGACTCCGAGAATCTCTGCCCAGGCAGCCCCTGTACTCATGAACTCTGACTTACTTCTAGCGCGGCCCTCCGTGCTCAGCTCAGCCTGCTGCCTGCCAAGATTGACTATAACCTTCGAGTTATCTGTTTCCCTCCCCGAAAATACATTCCTGCCTGCTAGTTTCAGTAAACATCCTTCCTCAGCTGCAGGGCTAAAGGGCCGACCTGTCTCTGTGCAAGTAATTCATAGCTTCTGTTGCCATGCTTCCATGGAAGGCCCCATGCCCCCACGCTTCTCATACAGACACTCAGGCGCTTATACACGCACTCACAGCAAGTATAGAATAGCTTCTGCTCTAGAGACCTTTCTGCCCAGATAGCTTAGTTCCTAAACATCAGATATCAGATATGATAGAAGCACAAGTTGATCTGACATGCCAGACTTCTGTCTCTTTCCGTCAGTGCAAATGTCAAGTCCCCAGCACCCTCCGACTCCATGTCATGCACACGTCATACAGCTGCGCGCGCATCCAAGTTTCCGATTTCTGCTGACATTGCAACATTTTCTGTTTAGTGCCACCCCTTTGGTGACACCTATCCGTGACGTTTCTAGAACACACCTCTAGTTCACGCCTCTTGATTACGCACATGTACCACGTGTATACTGTTATCTTGTCTTCTCTCAGCTGTTACGCCTTCTATACTGTTTCCAATGATGTAAAATAAGTATATAAGCTATGTACTGTTAATAAAATGTTAGCGCGCTCTATCCCTTCTGACACCCCTGTGGTGGTCAGAACATGATATCTTGGCCATGACCATTCCTTTTTAAGGAATAAAACCCCTAAGAACTCTAACACCACGGACTCTGTTTTCTTTCATTTCCGATTGAGTTATTATTGATTAAGTACTTACCTGCATAGAAATTAAGAGTAAATTATTTATTTACATCATTTTGGCGCCCGAACAGGGACCCCTCCCCCACCTCACGTGCCGGTTGGTGCGTTGCAACCTGTGTCCCCTGCCGTCAGTTAGCCGGAACATACGCGTATCGGCAGGATTTCCTGCATCTCCCTCTGACCCACGGAGGTGACGAAGACTGCGATCAGTACCCAGACGAGGCGGTGAGGAGTGCGGAGGATCCCGACCAGAGCCTAGCCGAAAGAAGCAAGGTCCGAGGTGTCAAGAGGCCTACCAGGTTTCCGAAGTTTTCTGAAATTTTTCGAAGTTTTCCGAAGTTTTCCGAAGTATCGAGTCGAGTCCAGTCGAGTTTTCCGAGGCCTTCTGTTTCCGTGCTTCCCGGTGAGTACCGTTGCTGGGTCATATCTAGACGGGTTTGGGTACACAAGTCCGGTCTGCACTGTTTTTAGGCAGTGTATCTGTACTGTTTAGCAGTATATCTAGTATTCCGAATCTCTGAATTTTTGCACTGTTATACCAGTGTATCTGTACTGTTGAGCAGTACATCCAGTATAGTGGGGTAGTCATCTATGTCTTAAAAGTTTTTTTTTGTGATTAATGTCGTGGTATGAATGTGACTGTTTTTTTGTGCATTATTGTGTTTTCTTGTATAACTAGTTAAATTCAGAATTAAGTATCAAGGATCGAGCATTTCAGTATCAAGTAGGCACAATGCCGTTTTTCAACAAGTTAAAGCAGATAGGAACTAGGAAAGGGATGTTAGAGGAAGAAATTCCTATCCCTCCTAGGGACACTCCAGGCAATTTTATGTATAATAAGCATGGCATAGATGCCATCTTGTATCTAGAATTATGGACCGATTATACAAAGCACCTAGAAGAGAGACACAGATGGCCAGTTAATGGAACATGGGATGCCGAGTGCATCATGAAGGTAGAAGAGGCATTACGGAAAAAGAAAGCCAGACAGTCTCAGAAAGATGCCATAGAATTTTGGCGTAAGGAATCACATAAACGTGCGGAAAGAGCACTTCGTAGAGAAGACAGACTTAGAGAATCAGAAAAAGCTCGAGAAAACGAATTAGTTATTGAAGGAATCCGAGTAAAATCAGAACAAATAGATCGCATCCGAAATAGCCAAGTAAACGGCATGTATCTTATGGCCGAGGGTACACCTGACGCCATTTCAGAAATACCGAAAAATTTGCCGTCACCATTAGTTCCAACTAAAGTAATGCACAAGACTACTAAAGACATATTCCTAAATTCCTACCTAGAAGATGTAGCTCCAGCTTACACCAACTTGCCTGTTCGTGCCCTGCCTACCGACAGAGACGGGGGCGGCACCCCGCCCCCAGATCATGCCTCGCCAGTACCACAACAGACTTCTCCTGTCCCGCCAGCCCCGCCGCTTCCCGTACTCAAAACTGACCTACCGAAACCACGTTTGCCTGATCCACCTAAACGACAAGTTCAAGTTCAGATACAGACTCCACAGGGAGGTAATGCACAAGCTTCCGTTTCAGGAGGTGCGACCGCGGGTCCTCAGACCCCGCCACCAACTCACAGATTCAATCTCAGAGGTATGCAGAGTCCTCTTACGTACAGGTCTCCCCACTCCTCTAATTCATCCCGCCTTGACACATTAAAAGAAAACATGTCAGTTTGCAGATATGATCCAGTACCCGGAAAAGACGATTTAATGATATTGGCATCATTACGGTTAAGATCCGCTACTGATAACTTGCTATGCTATGTAGGAATGAAGGAGCGTCTAGATAGAATATATGAGTTTGTTCAGACAGGGAAAGACCCCGACAGTATTAAGGATGCCATGGAGAAACAGAAAGTTGACATGCAAGCACTGATACTACGATTTTTTATAAATTGTCTGATAAGAGAACGAGACAGGCCCGGAACAGATCAGAGTGAATTAGATGCATTGAACAAGTGGGGTCAAAATATAGCTGAAGGAAAACACGACAAGGGGACTTGCATAGCCTCTATGTACAGGAAGATTAGGAAAGCAGTGATAGCAGCACACGAGAAAGAGAAAGAAGAGGCTTCCTCTGAGGAGGAAGAAGAACAGGAAGAATCCGAAAGAAATGTAGGCACCATAGCATATGTAGGTAAGGGAACTTACCTTAGGAAGGGTATCCGTCCGGAGAGCAAGAGAGTTTTCTTCTCTGCCTTAACAAACCCGAATTCTGCTGAGCATCAGTTCCAGGAAACTGATAAAAGGCTTCGAGATCGAGTTGGGTACCATGTACTCAATTCTATGGATGAACAAGAACTAGCCCGATCAGCTGTATCATGGGCTGAAAATGCAGACATATATAATGATGACACAGTGGCACAGACATTTCTGAACCTCTCCCCCGACGAACAGAAATTAGCAGGTGTATACATGATTCAGCACCTTCTGATCAAATACAGAAAACATTACTCTGATCCCGGTCCCTTACATGAAACACTAGAAGCACTACTGATGGATAGATGGAGAGGCTTAAGTACCAAATTAATTCAAATAATTCTAGAACAGCGACATAGATATGACACTTTTGTAAGCTCTGAATATGTTCCCGCCCCACCTCCAGAAAGGAAAATGTACCACATGCAATGCGGGGGTAGTATTGAAAGTCAGAACCCCTTACGAGAAGTGCACCCTGTTATGGGTGAGGATAAAACCCTGAAACGCGTGTATGTACACACGCCTCTGACTAAATTAGAACTGTTAGAAATGAAGAAACTAGTACCATGCCATGATAAAGACCCTGCAGGTTTTCATAGAGAGCTTAAAGACATGTTACTAATGGGGGATTACACGTATGATGATATCATGAAGATGTTAAAAGTACTATTACCCACGGGTATCTTCGAGAAATTAAAGGAAAAGGAATGGGAGGTGGGAGACACAAAGATTGCCTGGGCAGAAATAGAGGACGAAGAAAAGAAACGGGTCCCAGGGTTAGGCCTTGGGGACAAAACTAAAGCATTACCAGGTTTGATAGTACAGGTCCTGCCCAGATTGCTGACAACTAGAAAGGAGGATTGGGATGCCATCTCGTCCTGTAAACAGAAACATGATGAAGATACTAGTGACTTCTATTCAAGATTCGAGAAATGTTTCATTATTAATAGTGGCCTTAAACCAAGTAGCGAGTCGTACCCGCACCTTTTTGTATCAAAGTTAGTCGAGAATTCCCTACCACTAGTTAAAAACCGTGTGTACAAGGTCGAGAGTACATGGCAAGCAAATACGCCATCACAGATGTTACAAATGTTACAATATCATCAGAACAGAATCAGAGAAGAACAAGATCAGGAACAGAAACGTATGAAAGACACAAAGATGAAAATGTTAGTAGCTCAGACGGTCCCAGCCGACGGCCACAGAAAGGGTGGGACCCAGACAAGTCACACTGCAGCTCCCGTTAAAGGGACATGCAATTATTGCAAGCAACCAGGTCACTACGTACACGAATGCCCAGTTCTGAAACATAACATAGCGACAGGTAAAACTAAGGAAAGACCGCATCCGCCTAGACAAGACCATGGCCAGCATCAGTCTTCACAGAATACACAGAGTACACAGCCTATGCATGCTTCCTCGACTCCAGCACAGACCGTAGCAGTACCACAGCCACAGCCCATTGCTGCAACTCAGCAAGTTTCACAGCAGATGTACCAGTATGCCCAGTCCGTTTACCCCGAATATTCCCGATATACATGAAACAGCCTAGAGAGGGAAGGTGGCTTGCCTCTTATTGAGATTCCTGTAGATCAAGAAGGTCCTTACGTACACAGTCAAGTATTGGGAAAAGACAGAAAGTTTTTAATTGACACAGGGGCAAGTCGCACTACAATCAGTCATGATGAAGTTCCAGGGGCACCCCTCTCAGGCTCACAAAATGTTTCCCTTGGTTTTTCAGGACAGCCTATTGTAAATGAAGTATCCGAACCAGTTCCCCTGGCTGTGGGTCCATTATCACGTGTTACAGACTTGTTACTTACAAAATCATGTCCAGAAAATCTGTTAGGAATTAAAACATTGAAGGCTCTAGGAGCTATAATATGCTGTTCCCCGGAGGGAGTTAGACTCTTTCTGCGGGATTTCAAGGGTCATTATGTTCTGCGTGAATTTGATGTCAGATTGAAAAATGTACCAGATTACTTGTGGGCAAAAGGCCCAACTGATGTAGGCTGTATGCACATTACACCATACCGTGTTACACTCAAAGCAGGTGTTGTATTACCCAGAATCAGACAATACAAGTTACCACCCGATGCTGTAGTGGCTTTACTGAAAATCATTGAAGAGCTCATTGCCCAAGGAGTGGTCGTCGAGACCGACTCCAATATCTGTAATTCACCCATCATTCCGATTCTTAAACGTACTGATCCCAATGCACCGCCAGTATATCGGCTGGTGATTGATCTTCGAGAATTAAATAAATGCATTATTCCACAGTATCCTGTGGTCCCCGATATCTCATCCTTATTGACTGCCATTGATTCAGAAGCAACGTTCTTTACTGTAATTGATCTCAAGAACGCCTTCTTCAGCGTGCCTATTGATCCAGAGAGCCAATATCTCTTCGGATTCAGTTTAAATGGACGCAGTTTCAAATTTTCGCGCGCACCTCTAGGATTCACAGAAAGCCCCAGCATCTATAGTCAAGCACTGAAAAGACAACTAGATTGCATTCAAATGCCAGTTAACACCGCTTTACTGCAATACGTCGATGATCTACTGATCACCGCACGAAGTGAGCCCGAATGTGAAAAAGCATCACTGACAGTTTTACACTTCCTGGCCGACAAGGGACACAAGGTGTCTCCTTCGAAGCTACAATTCTGTGTTCAGCAAGTTGTGTACTTGGGTCACTTGCTGTCCAAAGTGGGGAGACAGCTCACTCCCGATCGCATTCAGTTAATTGCAAATATGCCGCAACCCCAGACACAAAAGGAAGTGCGGGCCTTCATAGGCCTCACCTCGTACTGCAGACAATGGATTCCCCAGTATGCATTTCTAGCTAAACCACTCATTCAGTTAACGACACAGGAGGCAGCGACTTCGACTGCCCTCCCTTGGACTCAGGAACATACACAAGCTTTTGAAGACTTAAAGAAAGCATTATGCCAAGCACCAGTTTTAGCAACACCATGTTACAGCAAACCGTTTACACTTTTTGTTACAGAACGTGATGGTACAGCGTTGTCTGTCCTCACCCAAGATCAAGCAGGTTCACATAAGCCTTGTGCTTATTTTTCAAGTACATTGGATTCAGTAGCCCAGGCACTCCCTGCGTGCTTAAAGTCAGTAGCAGCAACAGCGTTAGCAATACGACAGAGTGATTCAATTGTTTTAGGTCATCAGTTAACAGTTCAAGTACCACATTCTGTAGAGGTTTTGTTAAACAGAACCCAGACTCAACACTTGACTATAGCACGACTGACAGGTTATGAATTAACACTATTTCAGCCACACATAGAAATCAGACGCTGTGGCATCCTGAACCCAGCAACACTGTTACCCACAAGTATGACAGATCCAGCCCGCATGATTGTATAGAAATAATTAATGCAGTAACAAAGCCACGACGAGACTTAACAGATGTCCCACTGACAACTCCAGACCTGACACTTTATGTGGACGGTTCATGCATGAGAACAAGTACAGGAGAATTAGTGGCCGCGTATGCCGTGACCACTGAAACTGAAGTTAAAGAAACACATCGTATTGACACACTGTCTGCTCAAGCAGCAGAGCTCATCGCTCTGACCCGAGCTTGTATTCTAGCCAAGAACAGAAATGTTAACATATACACAGATTCACGTTATGCATTCGGAGTTGTACACGACTTCGGAGTCCTCTGGCAAGAACGAGGCTTCCTGACCTCTCATGGGGCCAAGATTCAACACGGTCCCCTCATTCAAGCACTGTTAGAAGCAATACATTTGCCTTCGGGCATATCAGTCATGAAGTGTAAAGCACATACTAAAGTTACAGATTCTGTGTCCCAGGGTAACGACCTGGCAGACCAGACAGCAAAACACACAGCACTGACTCACACCCAGATTACTGATGTGACAAAGACAATAGTACCGACAAAGTGTATGACAGTTAGAGATCCCGCCCTAGACGTAATTGATATCCAGACACATGCTACTCCAGATGAAATAAAGAAATGGACTGAACTAGGAGGGATTCAGACAGATCAAGGTTGGATAACGAAGGAAAAATGTATATGGTTTCTCCCCGACTCAATGGTTCAAGTCATGATAAATACAGCACATAGCCCGGCACATCTAGGAGAGAAAGCGATGTTAGACAGTCTACAGAACCTCTGGTACAACAAACACTTACGAGCAGCAGCAAAACAGAAAGTGCGTACTTGCATGATCTGTTGTCAGTTCAATCCAGGTAAAAGCGTCCCTGTAGAGCAAGGTGGATTTCATCCTCCCGATCACCCTTTTGAAGTCCTCCAGATGGATTATATCCAGATGGACCGCTGTCGAGGTTTTAAATATGTTCTCGTAGTTGTCTGTGCTCTGTCCCGCTGGACTGAAGCATACCCAGTATCAGATTACACTGCTCCGACCACTGCCAAGCAGCTGGTTCGTGAATTCTTCCCACGATACGGCTTGCCTCGTGTCGTATACTCAGATAACGGTCAGCCATTCTCATCTGCATTAATGAAAGAAGTTTCTCTACTGCTAGGATATCAGTGGAAGTTCCATTGTGTCCGACATCCCGAAGCAGCAGGCCTTGTAGAAAGGCATAATCAGACACTAAAATTACGTCTTGCAAAGATCTGTCAGGAAAAGGGGGTCGACTGGATAGTCGCCCTGCCCGTGGCACTATTTTACATGAGAATGGTCGCCCACTCGAGATCAGGGCTATCCCCGTACGAAGTGGTCTTTGGCAGACCACCGAATATGTGGGGGACGCCCATTCCGAAGAAAATCACTGATGTTGATTGCAATATGTTGACAGATTACCTTGCCTCCTTGATGTCTGCACTCCAATCATGTCGTTCACAGGTTGCCGCAGCTTTCCCTGACAACACTGATGTAAAGCCGCACGAGGTCCGTCCTGGGGATCTGGTACTCGTCCGGAATTTCGACCGGAAAAGTCCGCTGGAGCCCCGCTGGAAGTCCCCGAAGACCGTTCTTCTCACCACGAGGACCGCCGTGAAGATAGAGGGGAGAAAGGGGTGGGTCCACACGAGTCACATCAAGCTTTGCAATGAACTAAAAAACGAACTAAAACAGGACTCTGACTCGTCCACCCCCACCAAAGACTGTATAAAACCAAGTGACTTTACCGTTACCGAACGAGAAAAGACTCCCCAAGAACAATATCGTATGAAACTCCGATCTAGCAAGTCAGACAGTTTAATTGTTTAAGTCCTCCCCTAGGTGAATCGGTTAAATAGTTTCTGACATGTATCCCCTAGATCGAGATAGAGAGAGAGAGAGAGAAGCAAAGAAACGTACATACTGCAAATCACTGCGTAGTCACTGTATAGTGACGTTGTTAATAATGTTTTTCTTAAGTGTTCTAATTATTATTGCCAGCATTCTGCTACCCATTTATTGGCCTATTTTCAGGCGTGAACAATCTGCTTACAATGTCTCTGCTGAACACACTTTTAGTGAATTACCTGCACATGAACTCTCTTACAGACTTGCGCTGCGCAATAACACATTCATTAGTATGTTACACCACTCCCATCAGACAAATAATGCCACAGACTGCTGGATATGTGGCCGACTCCCTCCCTACCATAATTACAAGGGAGCTCTGCCCCTCTTTCCGTACCCGTTCACTCACAATGGCTCCTGTGGTGCATGGTTTAAAATAATTAATTCCTTAGATCCTGATATTGCTGTTTTCGATGGAGGCTGGGTTTGGGGAAACTTGAACTCAGTTCTGTTAGATGTCTGTTACCCTGACAAGGAGGGACTCCCCACTCGAATAGGAACTGATCTAGAAAATGAAGTATATGGATTAGGGAACTACACAATTAGTCTCATGATCCTTTCTGTTGAATCCGAAGCCGCTCCAGTTCTGCCCCATATGTTAGTATTACCAGTCACAGGTGAATTGTGTGTCCGAAAGAAAGGTTCAGTACACGTAGGTCATAGTAAATGCACTACTGTGGTCGAATTCAGTGATCAGGGTAAATCGTCTTTCAAAGCTATCAGTCACTCTTATTTTGTTTGTGGTCATACCGCATACATACGTTTGCCCCCAGACTGGGATGGTACCTGTTATATTGCATTCCTTCTGCCACCTGTTTTTCTAGCTCCCCCTGATTACCATAGAAATACGAATCTAGTACAGAATAGACCCAAAAGAGATATTCCACTTGTCGACTACACAGAAACGGCATGGGAACAGTACACTGATTTCAATAAAGGATTCTTTTTCTTTCTAGGACCTGTCCAAAACAGTAAATTAATACGCAGATTAACCAGAACACTTGAAGCAGTAGTACATGAAACTGCCTCCGCCTTAGGTAACTTAACAGAGGAGCAATCTGCTATGCGGGTTGTTGTCCTTCAAAATCGTCTTGTTATTGACGTCATCTTGGCAGATAGAGGTGGAGCCTGTAAGGTCATCGGGTCAAGTTGCTGCGTTTTCATCCCACAAAATGCACCATCTGTCTATCAAGCTATTACCCGTCTGCATAAAATTGCAAATCAGATACATCAGAATCCAGGCACCTGGACTTGGTCCGGTTGGTTCTGGACAACGTTAACAGCTTGGGGATGGAAGATCCTATCCTTCCTAGGCATTGGCCTAGTCATAGTATTCAGTTGCTGCCTGTGTCTACAATGTGGACCGGCAATATGTGGACTGTGTGCCACTTCCTGCATTAAACATTCCAGTTGTCTCTCAAATCGTCAAAGAAAGAAAGATGAACATATAATGTTACAAGAACAAACTGATCGATTCATGAGGATCGATATATCATGAAGGGTCCGTAGGGAACAAGGAGGGAATGAGGAAATATAAATTTTATGGTCGAGTTGTGTTCCCTAGCGAGTACCCCACCGTCTCCATGTACGAGTTAAAGTGCATGTAACTTCCCTCCTGTGTCAGCTATGAAGACGCAAATACATTTGCGTCCAACGTTAACATGTCCTCTTTCAGACCCACCATGAATGGGTTGAATGGTCCGTTTCTAAGTATGCTATGCCAACGTCTTTTTGTAGTGTACTCCTACGTTTTTCAGCTCTGGCTGAAGTAGGCCCTGAATCTCTGCCACCGAACCTCTTTTCTGGCTTCTGACTCCGAGAATCTCTGCCCAGGCAGCCCCTGTACTCATGAACTCTGACTTACTTCTAGCGCGGCCCTCCGTGCTCAGCTCAGCCTGCTGCCTGCCAAGATTGACTATAACCTTCGAGTTATCTGTTTCCCTCCCCGAAAATACATTCCTGCCTGCTAGTTTCAGTAAACATCCTTCCTCAGCTGCAGGGCTAAAGGGCCGACCTGTCTCTGTGCAAGTAATTCATAGCTTCTGTTGCCATGCTTCCATGGAAGGCCCCATGCCCCCACGCTTCTCATACAGACACTCAGGCGCTTATACACGCACTCACAGCAAGTATAGAATAGCTTCTGCTCTAGAGACCTTTCTGCCCAGATAGCTTAGTTCCTAAACATCAGATATCAGATATGATAGAATCACAAGTTGATCTGACATGCCAGACTTCTGTCTCTTTCCGTCAGTGCAAATGTCAAGTCCCCAGCACCCTCCGACTCCATGTCATGCACACGTCATACAGCTGCGCGCGCATCCAAGTTTCCGATTTCTGCTGACATTGCAACATTTTCTATTTAGTGCCACCCCTTTGGTGACACCTATCCGTGACGTTTCTAGAACACACCTCTAGTTCACGCCTCTTGATTACGCACATGTACCACGTGTATACTGTTATCTTGTCTTCTCTCAGCTGTTACGCCTTCTATACTGTTTCCAATGATGTAAAATAAGTATATAAGCTATGTACTGTTAATAAAATGTTAGCGCGCTCTATCCCTTCTGACACCCCTGTGGTGGTCAGAACATGATATCTTGGCCATGACCATTCCTTTTTAAGGAATAAAACCCCTAAGAACTCTAACACCACGGACTCTGTTTTCTTTCATTTCCGATTGAGTTATTATTGATTAAGTACTTACCTGCATAGAAATTAAGAGTAAATTATTTATTTACATCAATATCGCAAGGTTTAACTGATGCGGATCTGGGTGCTGAACTTCGCCATGGCTCTGGGTGAGAAGACTGGGTGTAAGACGAAGTCTTTGATGAGGCACCACGGAAAGTTCTAGGAACGTGGTGTACCATGCTTGCCTCGCCCACGTTGGAGCAATCAGAATGAGAGTCATCGAGTGCTGTCTGAGTTTCCGTGCCACCAGAGGTATGAGCGGGGCCGGCGGAAAAGCGTACGCAAATCTGCCTGACTAGTTCATCCATATCGCATTGCCCTGAGACCGCGGGTGTGGGAACCTGGCAGCGAAGTTTGGGCATTTTGCGTTCTCGTTTGTGGCGAACAGGTCGATGTCTGGATGTCCCCACTGCTGGAAGTACGGTTGCAGCACCGAGGGATGAATCTCCCACTCGTGCACCTGATGGCTGTGCCTGCTGAGCAGATCCGCCATCTGGTTGTCCTGGCCCGGGAGGTGCTCCGCCATGAGGAAAATGTTCCTCTGAATGGCCCACTTCCACATGCTCTGAGCCAAGTGTGACAACTGTGGAGAGTGAGTACCTCCCTGCTTCTGAATGTAATACATGGCCGTCATGTTGTCCGTTTGGATCAACATGACCTTGTTGCAGAGATGTATCTTGAAAGCCTTCAGTGCCATGAAGATTGCCATCAATTCCAGCAGATTGATGTGCATCTTTTTCTGTTGATCCGACCATAGTCCCTGCACAGTATAATGAAGGAGATGCGCCTCCCACCCCAGGAGGGATGCGTCCGTCGTGAGCACCATTTGTGGTACACGCTCTTAGAACGGTCTTCCCTTGCAAAGGTTGCATGGATTCCACCAATGCAGAGAGTTGTACGCACGACCGGTCACCAACACTAGGTCTTTCAATTGTCCTTGAGCCTGATTCCACTGTCGTACTAAACACTCTTGGAGCGGACGCATGTGCAGTCTCGCGTGCGGGACTATGAATATGCAGGAGGCCATCATGCCTATCAACTGCAGAAAAACTCGCGCCTGTAGCGAGTGTTGTGGTCTGAATTTGCGAATCAGCAGTTGCATGCTGTCAATTCGCACTGAGTTTGGCTGGGCTGTAGCTGTCACAGTGTCCAACGTCGCTCCTTGGTGCTGCTGTACTTGAGCGGGTTGAAGATGCGACTTGGGATAGTTCTCAGAAAATCCCAAACTGTGCAGAAGATGTATTATGCGGGACACGTGGCTGGCGCACTGCTGGGCCGACTTTGCTTGCACAAGCCAGTCGTCCAGGTAAGGGTAGACATGAATGTGTTGTCTCCGAAGGTGTGCCGCCACTGTCGCCAAGCACTTGGTGAACACTCTGGGAGCAGTGGTCACTCCAAAGGGTAGCACCTTGAACTGGTAATGCTTGTTATGTATAGTGAACCTGAGGTATTTCCTGTGTGCCTGATGTATGGGTATATGGAAATATGCAGCCTTCAGATCCAGAGTTGCCAGGAAATCCCCCTGACTGAGCAATGGTAGGACCTGCTGCAGAGTCAGCATGTGGAAATGTTCTGAAAGGATGTATAGGTTCAAGGGTCTCAGATCCAGAATGGGTCTGAGAGACCCGTCCTTCTTTGGGACTAAGAAATAGAGCGAGTACACCCCTGTTCCGTGCTCCTCTAGAGGCACCAGTTCTCTGGCCCCTTTTTGCAGCATGCTGGCCACTTCTTGCTGTAATAAGGTTAAGTGCTCTGCGGACATAGGATGGTGTCTTGGTGGTATGTCGGGTGGAGTGGATGTCAGTTCTAAACAATACCCGTACTGGATAAGTTGCCTCACCCACCAGTCTGTGGTAATGCCTTCCCAGACTGGCAGGAACTGCTGGAGTCGTCCCCCGACCGGTGTTACATGGTCCGGGGGCAGTGACAAGACCTCACTGTTTGGTATTTGCTGAGGACCTGGTGTTATTATTTCCACGTCCTCTGCCTTTGGTGCTGTTACCACGGTATCCACCTCTATTGTTTTTGTTAAAGGTGGTCTGTGCACCACCTTTATTGTATTGTGTTTGCTGAGATGTTTGCCCTCTTGACGGCCCTCTACTACCTGTGCGACGAAAAGAACCCCCTCTGAACTGTTGAGACTGCAAGGCCCCCATAGACTTAGCCGTCTCGGTGTCCTTGATCTTTTCAAGAATCGTGTCAACGTCAGGCCCAGACAAGAAATCTGGGTTAACGGGGTGATTGAGCAAACTTGTTTGTATTTCTGGCTTAAATCCTGAAATACGTAACCATGCCTGCCTCCTTAGCATTACACTAGTGTTAATGGCCCTGGCTGCAGTGTCTGCTGAATCTAGGGCACACTTGATGGAAGCGTTTGATATCAGTTTCCCTTCCTGAATCAACATTTCCGCCCCCTCTCTATATGCATCAGGCAAGTGTTGCAACAATTGCTCTAGTGTATCATAGTGATCCCTATCGTATCTAGCCAGTACAGCTTGTGTATTGGCTATTCTCCAAATATTCGCTGCCTGCGCAGCAACCCGCTTCCCAGAGGCTTCTAATACTTTAGATTCTTTGTCTGGGGGAGGAGCATCACCACTTGTTTGTGAGTTCGCCCTCTTCCGGGCATTGGAGACCACCAAAGAGTCCAATGGCAATTGACCCCTTATATACGTAGGGTCCACAGGAGCAGGCCTGTATTTCTTTTCAATATGTGGGTTCACCACCCTTGCTCTGGTTGTGTCCTTGAAAATGTCATTGGCGTGCTTAAGGACACCCTTCAGCATGGGCAGCGTCTTCACTGATCTGTCCGACTTAGAGAAGGTATCAAACAGAAAGTCCTCCTCGACCGGGTCTGCATGCATGACCACATCGTGGTTCAAGGCTGCCCTTTCAATCAGAGCTTTGAACGCCGCAGTATCCTCTGCGGGGGCTGTCTTTACTTGGTAAGACTGGGTGTCCGCCGTGCCTTGATCGTCGAGCACATCCTGCGAGTCAGCCTGATTAGATTCATCAGGATAGTTGAATTGCTCGTCATTCTGGTCATCCCACCCACCATCCTCAGTGCGCGTGGGGGAATGTGTAAAGGCTTGTCCATAAGGCCGTACGGATTCGAAAAGAACTGGCGAGGAAGCAGAGTCTCTTTTCCTTTTAAGTGGAATTTGATAGGATTCCATTGGCTTCTCCGGCAAGATCTTCCGTTTGAAAAGGGTGAGTCTTTCGGTTGCAGAGTCAATGTACAACTTCTTTGAGCTCTCAGAAGAAGGTGGAGTGGAACTGACGCCTTCAGGAGTGGCGGTCGTTCCCTTAACTTTTGACATCATTTGACCAGGGTCGGTGCCCTGTGACGGCTTAGACATTTTAGGTCTTGCAGTCGGAGGCAGTCCAAAAACTATAGGTGGAGGCCCCGATGGCTGTTTGACTTTTTTCACGGCCATCGCCAACTTCGAGCCAGGTGTCGCGCTGGGATTCCCAAAATGGCCACGGTTTGATGCGTCACGTTCCCACGCGGCCATTTTGTGCTGGTCTTCGAGAACCTTCACCAGCATCAACTTGTATGCATTCGGACTGAGGGGTGGCTGCGACTCAAGTCCGTCTTCAGTCTCCAAGCCCCCGAGGGCAGCCTTAGATGACGTTGCTCCGTCTCTTTGGGACTTTGGCACCTTCTTGGATGTACCGAACTTCAGGTTGGCACCCTTTTGTGACCCCGAAGGGGCAATGACACTCCGAGCCTTCTTAGGATCCGATGGAACGAGGCTTTGCGAAACGAATACTGGTTTGACCAGTTTCAGTTTCGGTTTTGATTTGTCTTTAGTCAGTTTTGGTTTCGCTTTCGAAGGCGTATCCACCGAAGGCTCTGAAATATTCTTAGCCGGGCCAGGTTGCGGGGCTGTAGAATGAGTATAAAGATCTTGGCAAAGGCCTTCCGGCGATGCTTCGACCTGAGCCTTTGACAAGACAGTGTCACTTTAGACCCCCGAAGGTTCGGTTGGGTCTTGCTCATCGCTGGAGCCGCCCTCTGCAGCTCCAATGGCCATACCGTCGTCTCTTACCTCGACGGCTTCATCGTCTTCGATGTTCTCATCATCTACCTCTTCTCCGTAGTAAGATTCTTGATAGGAGGCCCGGTCGGAGAAGTGCTCCGGTTCCTCCTCTTGGACGCCCTCGTCGTCCCCAGCCTCGAAGATATCCTCCACATCCGACGCTCTCCGCGCCGGTAGTCTCGCCTCACGTCGAAGAGCGAGCGCCTCTTCCGACCTGAATTTCGAACAGGCCAAGCAACTCTCCTTGTCGTGGTCTAGAGACAGACATCTGTTGCACACAGGGTGCACCTCTGAGATAGGGTACTTCGCGTTACAGACTAGGCAACGTTTAAACGGGGCCTGGAATTCCATCGTCGATGTCAATCTTCGATCGGGCCTAAAAAGCTGGGAGCACACGTGCTCAAGTATCCGGGAAACCGGATAAGTTAATTCAGAACCGAACGAAGTACAATACCATTGCTTAAAGAGGCCTTTTGGCCTGAAGAAAACACGTTTTTCCTATAGGTTCCGAACAAGAGTCACGGAACACATCCGAACCCAATGGCGGAAAAAAACAATCTAAGGATGGAGAGGATGCCCATGCGCACTGTAGTCCAGGGGAGGAGCCACCTATCTCGTGATACTTCAAAGACTCTTCCAGGACAACAAGGTGCAATCATCCGGACCCAACACTAGGCGGCGATCTATGCACAAGATATGAATTAAGCGGCCCACATGCCTCGAACATTATAGTTATACATAAAGCGGGTAAGACCAAAATGCATTGTGCCTCTTATAGGCCTATTTCGCTCCTTAATGCAGAGCCAAAAATGTTAGCGAAACTTCTTGCGACCCGGCTGGTAAAAGTGATCACATATTTGATACACCCGGATCAGTCTGGATTTATGCCGCGTAGAAACACAGCACTGAATTTGCGGAGGCTGCATGGTGTCCTTGGGGGCTCCTCGAAAATACATGAACCAACGGTTTTGGTGTCCTTGGACGCCTCAATGGCCTTTGACAGAGTCGAATGGAATTATCTGTTCACTGTATTAGCAAAACTGAGCTTCGGTGGTGAGTTTATCCGCTGGGTGCGGTTACTGTTTGCAAACCCCCTGGCTAGGGTGGTCGTCAATAATTGTAGATCAGATGACTTCGCGTTGGAGAAGGGCACGAGATAAGGTTGTCCACTGTCCCCGCTGCTTTTTGCTCTTGCTATGGAGCCGCTGGCGGCATGGGTCAGATGGGACAGAACGATACGAGGCCTGCGATGGACACCGGAATGGGAAGATAAGATCTCGCCATATGCCCATTCACTGTCATCCTCATCCTCCTCTTTAGGGCTCCCCTCAGACCCACCACCCTCATGGCATGCGGCCTGGGCCCTCTCTTTCTCACTGTGCTCACGTTCCCAGTCATCCTTCTGCCATAGGATCAGGGTATGCCTAAGCTTGGACTGGGTATCTGACTCATTCACTGCGATGTCTCTCTCCTCACAAAACGGCACCAACTCATGCATACTGTACCTAAACAGGCCACAGAGGTTAAAAGAAGATTCCATCTTGGCAGGATGCTCACAGACACGTGCAACACAGGGGACCTAACAGTCTGAAGTAAGAGTACACAATTCAAAGTCTTCAGCAGGAGCAAGGGCCGGTGACTGCTGCGACGCGCTGGGCCGCTTAGCCGCGACCTTGCCTAGCGCCCTCCTCGGCGTGCGTCACCTGACGTGCGGCCTGCCGGACGGCCTTCAGTCCGAAGGGTCCGGACCTCCAACTCGGACCGGGGGAAGATAGGAACTCCTGGAAGTGCCATAGACCCCCCCACCCCCACGCGAGTGGTGGGGGTTGCGGACGCCCGCCTGCACCCGCCGAATTGGGACCAGCTGGTGGGGAAGAGCGGCGGTCCCGGCACAGCGCCTCTCCGGCCTTCCCCAAATCAGGCGCAGCTGCTGAACGCGGTGGACACGGAGACACAGCGACGGCCCCCTCAGGTACGGAAGCGGGAGACACCCGAGTCCTGTCAGAGTACAGTGCGAACCTCATAACGCAGAGAAACACCGCGTGGCGCCGGTGTGCCTGACGCGACCTCGTGCTGCTGGGGAGTTTCTGGGCCATACGCATAGGGAACGAAAGGCACTGAAGTATACCCCACTGCAAGCTGCTGGTCCCCCCCCTCATTAACAATTATACCACTGCTGTGCTGCAGAACTGGGGGGCAGCCATAGCAACAGGGGTGCGAGCGGAAAAAGTCTTGACTGAAGGGACATCCCTCCCCGGCCCTGGGGTTATTCCCTTCCCACAGGATACACTGACGGGGTTGTGCACAGCCCGGTTTTGGAGACTGGCGTAGCTGTGTTACGATCCCTGGGAAGCACGCGCCTGCAGAGGACACCACCACTGACAGAGGCTACCTGGGGGGGCCTGGTGGGTTCCGGAATTGTCGGGGGCCTCCCACCCCCCCCCTGTTGAGGAGCAACACTGTGGGAACTGACTGCCGGCCCCTATCGTTCGATTATATAACGGAAGAGCGCCAGGGGGTGACATAGTGCTGAGCTCCTTTTGTGCGCTACTGCGCCGTGCGGAAAGCGCTTTGAGCCCCCTACTGGAGCTGTAAACACTCTGAGATTTCGACGGGGTACTGGCTCACTCCCCACCGACTGGGCCTACGACTTGGAGGGGCTGAGCCTGTAGACTGGAGCGGAAGACCACACTAATAGACGCCGGCGATCATCTGCTCAGGACCCACGGGAGGTGAGAGCGGCTCTGCTGTTGGGGAAGTGGTGGAGCTCTGCTCATAGCGGGGTAGTGCACGGGCGAAAGGCCAACCGCGAATAACCTGAACCAGCAACGGCCCCAGAAGGCTCACGGCGGGAATCTACAACATAGCCACTGATTAGGTCATAATGGGCGAAGGAGATAAGGCACAATCCAAGCTCGCTTTTCATCAGCGCCGAGCGAAGCCCCCAGATACACAGGGAATCACGCCTACGCAGCAGGACAAAGGCCCGGAGAGCTCGTTCTACTCAGACATCAAGGAGCTACTGGTCACTATGGAAAAGGGCCTTCAGGACAGTATGGCGTTGATAGGTACGAACATTGATGCCCTTACTTATCGCATGGACCGGATGTCTGAGAGAGTAGACAAGCATGCAGAGAGATTGGGCATGTCTGAGAGGCACCTGACTGAAGTGGAGGAGGCCCAAATGGACCTGGATAAAGATCACAAACAGATTGGAAAGCTCCTTCAGGTCATACAAGATAAATCAGAGGATTTGGAAGCCCGCTCTCGGAGCTCTAATATACGTATTACGGTTGGGAAAATGGAGCTGTTTGTAGAGAAGCTGCTAATCACGCTACTTGGAGATGATGTCTTCTCGCCCATGTTCATATTGGAGAGGGCGCATCGCACGCTGGGCCCACGACCGCACCCGGGAGCTCCCCCGAGACCAATTATTGCAAAACTTCTAAATTACAGAGACAGAGACACTGCGCTATGATTGGCCAGAGAAAGGGCAAACTACAGTTCGAAGGAGCAGCAATCTCATTATACCCGGACTTCACGGCGAAGGTACAGGAGGAACAACAGCACTTTGCTCCACACAAACAGCAAATCCGAGACTTGGGGTTGGACTACGCTATGCTGTACCCGGCGAAGTTGCGCATCAACCGGCAGGGGCATTCTCACTTTTTCACCGATCCAAAGGAACTGCAGAAGGCTCTGAAAACATGGACTAAGGAACGGAAGAACAGTCCCAGAAGCCAGGCTGGAGAACAAGAACCTACCAACGGCCTGGATGAACATGAGTAGGGCCTTGGAATCGTTGATATGGCCTTGCCGTTTCCCGAGCTGAGACGGGGCAGGCCCCTGATGGAGAACTGGGCAGTGTCTGACGGGCCCCCCTGCACGCTAGGTCAAAGATGGTGGCCTGGTCCCTGGGAGAGCATGAGAGCTGCGATACCCCCGAGGACTGGTGAGATCTTTCCAAGTTATTTTCCCTTTTATGCAAACAAGACACTGACGTGGGTGATCGTTAATATAGCTCACAGTTCTCAGTTGTGAGCAGCCATTATGAGCTGGGCCTGGGGTGGGGGGAGAGGGGAGGTGACCGCACTGTTGTTAGGGGTTTCTTGAATATTGAACAGTGGCTCACAGTCTGGGGCTCGAGTGGAAAGACACTGAAGTGGTGATGGCGCCGGGAGCTTCCCAGAGCCGAGACGTAGTATGCACTTGCTACCTGTACTGATTCTGGCGACCTCTGCCCTCGCGCAGTTCGCACAAATGGGTCCTGCGAGGGACTACTTGGGTCAGTTGGAAGGGAGGGGGGGAAGTTTCTTCATGCTAGGCTGTGTTGGGGTTGGTCTGCTGTGGGTAGGGGGGAGGGGAATCACGGGAAATGGGAAGTGTTATTGTGTTGAAAATGCGGCACTGTGTACTTTCCCTCCAGGGTCACAAATTGTTCACCATAGAATTGCACAAGTCCGAGACGCACCCCGCTCCTGAGTGTGCCACACTGCAATGGCTCCCTTCTGTAAACCTAACCACACTTCCACACTGCATGACATGCCCCCCTGACTATTGTAACGAGAGAACAGGAAACTACACAGCCTGCCTCCATCAGCGCCCTTACATGGAATGTCAGAGGGTTGAATGACTTCAGAAAGCCAAGGAAAGTATCGGGTTACCTCAAACGACATAATATAGATATAGCACTGTTGCAGGAAACACACTTGCCACTCACAAGTAGAATGTTTCATAGTAGAGGCCTAGAAGGACACGTGGCTGCGGCTGTGTTCACCACTCATGCCAGGGGGGTTATTACATGGGTCAACCCACACTCGAAAATCCAGATACAGACGCTTAGCGCGGATACAGAAGGCAGATACGTGATAGCGTCCTGTAAGGGTTTGGGGCTGGATCTGCTAGTTGTCAATGCATACGGCCTGCATTCGGCCCCAACTATGACTCCCCTGAATTCTACGAAACACTGGCTAATAGGATTGGAGCATACGGTAGCCCTCACATAATATGGGGAGGGGACTTTAATTTGACACTCAATCCGGACATGAACAGATCCTCGGGCCCCCCCCGCAGGTCATCGGCGGCTGCACAGACGCTCATAGCTAGGCTGCTAGTGTTGGATATAGATGATGTGTGGAGAAGTAGAAATGTGGAACGGGCGGCTTTACACACTACTCAGCTTACCACGAGGTGCACACTAGAATTGACTACTGGTTCGCCACTGCCGCGATCAACCGGAGTATTAAACAATGCAAAGTGCTACCACGCATACTGTCGGACCATTCCCCCATACTACTAGTCAGAGGGCCCGGTGAGGAAAACTCTTCCTTTTACATGGTGCTTTCCACCATACTCGCTCCTAGACCCGATCTTCCGCGGAGATCTCTCGGAGTAGATCGACGTACTCTTTGACAAGAAAGTAGGCTCAGTGAAGGACTTTCAGACTGTATGGGAGGCATTTAAAGTCTATATACGAGGCATTGCGATGTCTAAACACTCCAGTGTCCTGAAAGCGATAAGGAGCAGGCTGGCAGAGCTAGAATGTCAGCTACAAACCCTTGAGGAGCAGGGGCGAATTAGACCGGATGAGGCCACGGAGGAGGAAATCAAACGCCTTCTAGTGGAGTTCCATGACGTAGCAGATAGAGAGGTAAAGCATTTGGGCAAATATGCCATGGCCCGCACATACGGCGAGGGGGAGAGGCCTGGATCGGTATTGGATAATATCCTCAAAGGCCGAAGGGGAAAACCGCTGGTCTCGGAACTGAGAGATGCAGACGGTGGCAGAGTCACAGATGAGGCAGACATGGCTTCTGTCTTCAGAGATTACTACTCGGAGCTGTACTCTTCGAAGTGTGGGGACATGTCGGCCGAAATTTTAGATTACCTGGAACATATAAAGCTCCCATTCCTTCCTAACTTTCAAAGGGAATTCCTCATGTGCCCTATACAACTGAACGAAATTAGAGACGCCTTATTGACGGAATGACGGTCGACTTCTACAAAACTTTTCAGGAACAGCTACTGCCACATATACACACACTCTTGGACGACATCTGTGTCCATGGAAGTATGCCTAGCTCTATGAGAGAGGCTATGATTGTCACCATTTTAAAGCCGGGTAAAATGCACGACGAGTGCAGATCATACCGACCGCTGTCGCTGCTAAACGTAGACACTAAGATCTATGCTAAAGTCCTAGCGACCAGGTTAGCCCTGCTTGCCCCCGACTTAGTGGTCCCAGAACAAGCAGGGTTCATACCCTGCAGAAACTTGACATACAATATCAGGACGGTGTTAGGAACTATTCAACATGTTAAGCAGGACGTATCAGCTGTGGCGCTTTTCCTTGATATGGAAAAGGCGTTCGACTCGGTCGAATGGCCGTTTCTCCTCCAGATATTACGACGTATGGGGCTTGGAGAGCCCTTCCTACAAATGGTGGGCACACTTTATGAAGGACCCTTGGCTAGAGTGCGAGTTGGAAACGCGATCTCGAAACCCCTCTACATCGGCAGGGGAACTCCGCAGTGGTGCCCCTTATCCCCCTTGCTATATGCACTTGCTGCAGAGCCCCTGGCCTGCGCGCTGAGGGAATACCACGGCCACGAGGGTATACGTTTTCCGACTTACAAAATAGTGGTGTCTATGTACGCAGACGACACACTGTTGTATGCGCACGATCCCGCAACAACACTTCCCCCACTTTTGAGGGAGGTGGTGCGCTTTGGTGCGCTGTCTGGACTTAAAGTCAACTGGCCAAAATCCGTGGTACTGCTGTTGACACCGGTGACTAGCAGATTGAGACGGAGTACCCTCTGCAGTGGACCGAAGACCCGATCAGGTACTTGGGGATACAAATTCACACGAATCTGGACCTGCTTATTAGCCAAAACTACGGTAGAGCGGTCAACAAGTTGGAAGATGACATAGTGCTCTGGAGTAAACTGCCTCTTACGCTAATGAGCCGCATTGCCATTATGAAGATGGTGGTACTACCGCGGTTCTTGTTCCTTTTTAATGCTCTCCCAATAGTGCTATCAAGGGCCTTCTTTCAGCGACTGACGAGCCTTATGATAGGCCTGGCATGGACGGGAAAGCAGCCGAGAGTCAAATGGGCGACACTCACTCTGCCTTACAATATGGGAGGCCTGGCACCTCCAGACCTTGAACTGTATCACAGAGCTGCTCAAGCGTCGCACCTCCACACCTGGATTCATGGGGATAGGCTGATCCCACATGTCCGCATGGAGCGACTATTTGCGCATCCGCAGCCACTTCCGGCTACGATTTGCATACCGCAGGACCGTCGAACAGGAGTACTGGACTCCATTACCGCTACCAACCATTCGTGGCACTCACTTCTACAACGGCAGGGAGAGGCGTTATTATACTCGAAGAAGATGCCGCTGGAATGGATGCTTTGGCTTCCACCCATGGCCGAAAAGGAGGTTACCAGAGAACTGGCGAAACTAGGTCTCAGAAAAGCGTGCGACTTATTTCAGGATGGTGTAGCCAAGACCTGGGATCAGGTACGAGGGGATTGCAGTGAGACCCCTATAATGCAACGCTTCCAATTTCATAGAACCCGGAGCGCTCTCTTGGAGCTGATCGGTCCGGATATGGCGGAACCCCCGGACGTCCCTGAACTGACATATGTTGTTAAACACAAGGAGCCGCGGAAGCTCCTCACAAATTTATACAGAGTAGCTAGGTCGCACGGTGAGCACCAGCTTAAGAAATCTAGACTAGCATGGCAGGGAGACCTGGATACCCCGCTGGATGACGCGACGTGGGGGTATTGCTGTGACAACACGGAGCGGATCTCACTTAATGGTAAGCACAGACGGATCCACTTGAAGTTCCTGCAAAGGGTGTACTACACACCGGAGAGGCTTCATAGATACGGCCTGCGGCAAACAGCGCATTGCGAACGCTGTCATGCGTCTGACGCCGACTTCCTGCACTTAGCTTGGAACTGCCCAGGCATAAAGTCATTTTGGTGCGATATATTTTCGGAAATGAGTAAAATCCTGGAGGTGGACATTGCCCCGGATCCGGGCGTGGCGCTCATTGGCAATTCCAGGAGGCTCCCAGTCGCGCTTCGCAGACTCACGGACATGGAGATGTTAATGGCTAGGAGAGTTGTAGCTCAATGTTGGATGAGAAGCCCACTCCCAACCAAAACTAGATGGGCGCAAGACATGCTGTACTGTAGCACACAAGCGGAATGCTATAGCAAACTGTTGCCTCCAAAAAGCCGCCCAAAAAATTTCTGGGCACTATACCAAACTTACCTAAATGGGAAGCAGCGGGAGAACCCTGGCAGCCCGGAAACTGAGTCCCTGAGATAAGGGGCGAATGGTGGCTCGAACCTGCAACACGGCGAGCGGAAGAGACGGCTGTGCGAGTGGCTAAGCGAGTGTGTTGTGGGGAGCGATGAGGACATGGAGCGAGGTGAGAGAGGTGCAGAGGGGCGGGATGACACCATTGTAAACATAGCTCACACCCGGCTTGGCTGGGACATCACCTTTGAGACAGACATTCGAGTAGGGCTTTCTCAGAAGAGGCGCAGACACTAGAAAAGGGGCGCACAGGAAGTAGGATTAGCAGTGAGACAGGACTGGGCATCACACTGACAGACATAATGGTGCAATACAGGAAGACCTCTAAGGGGGAAAGGGTGGGGGGACGGTTGACCAAACTGAGGGTTGGTGTAAGTTCAGTTAAGGCACGATCACTCATGTCTTGATAATTGGCAGTAAAGGAATGGAGAAGGGGGAGAGCAGGGGTGTACTGATGGATAAAAACTAGAAAATGCATGTGAAGGCTGCACTCTGCTCTACGGGCGAAGATGACGGGATACTGGTTAACTGCCACTAGGAGAACGCCGCCGGACCCCCGGGTTGTCGGCCCGACGGGCTGTGTATAACTATGTCTGTGCCATGCCTGATATATCTAAGACGCGGCTGGCCTGAGGGGTTGTAGGCCAGAGGCTGTGTGATTTTAGTTTGTGCAATAAAATAATTTAAAAAAATTTAAAAAACAGAAGCAGGAAAGAGACAGGGTAGAGCAGCTGGTTAGGATAATTGGACAGGCAGAAGAAGAACTAACCTCGTTAATACAGCAAAATCTGCCCCTGGAACAGCTGCTATTCAGAATTATTCAGTTAAAAGCAGAAGCAGTAGAGGATATTAGTAGCAATGCAGCAGCAAAATATTTGGTAAAGAAAGAGCAAGCATTTTATCTGAGCGAGAGAGTCGGTCATATTCTGGCTATCCGGACTAGGCAGCAACTAGCTTCAGGGGAAATTAAAGAGATCATGGACAGTCAAGGAAAGCTAACAAGGGACCCAGAGGGCATTAGAGAGGTTTTCAGGCAATTTTATGCAGACCTATATAGCACAAAGGATGTATTTATTTTTGTATTTGTATTTATTTTATTTGTAAAGCGCTAACATTCATCCTAAAAGGACATCACGGCGCTAAAGAAGAATTACAAGTGATTTAACGGCAACACTTTGGAAATTATTGATCTGGGCTGGGGAAAAGGAATGTTTTTAGTTGTTTCCTAAAAGAAAGGAAACAGTCAGTTGTTCTGAGTTTGTGGGGTAACTCGTTCCATTTTGTTGCGGCAATGTGAGAGAAAGCCCTCTCTCCCATCCTGACAGTCCGAGCTCGGGTGATAGATGCTCTTCCGGACGTCATAGATCGTAGGTTTCTAGAGGGTTTATGAAATCTGATCGTATCATGTAGGATGATGGGGCCTGTATCGTGGAGTACTTTGTGTGAAATACACAACAGTTTAAAAATGGCTCGTTGTCGCATTGGGAGCCAGTGGAGCTCACGCATACATTTTTTGGCTGAGTCATATTTTCTTTTATTACAGATGGCTTTGGCAGCGGCATTCTGAACCAACTGCAATTTGGAAAATAGGTAGTCTGCCATTCCCACAAACAGTGAATTACCATAGTCCAACCGACTCAGCAATAGTGATTGGACTAGTGTTCTCCTGCAATCTGTCGGAACCCAGGGAAATAATCGTCTGAGCATCTTCAAAAGGCCAAAGCCTCTGCCGCAAACTATGGAGACATGGGATTTCATGGATAAGTCCTTATCCAGTGTTATTCCTAAGTTTTTAGCTTTTGTAGTCGGGTTAGGAGGCAAGCCCAAATCGCTCGGCCACCAACTGTTGTCCCAGACCTGTGTGCATCTGCCAAACAATAGAATTTCGGATTTGTCAGCATTAAGTCTAAGACAATGGTCCTGCATCCATGTTGCTAGTTCGGTCAGGCAGTTTGTCAGTCTAGTTTTAGAATCATCATTTTCATCAATGGTGACCATCAGCTGGGTGTCATCCGCATAGGAACACATTTCGACACCCCATTTTTTGCCGATGGTTGCCAATGAGGAGACGAACACGTTGAACAGCGTTGGGCTCAACGACGCCCCCTGAGGAACTCCGTATTTTATAGGTCGCGGAGGAGATGTATAGTCACCCAGGCGAACTGATTGGGTTCGATCCGCTAGGAATGATGTTAACCATCCAAGTGCTTTATCTTGAATTCCTTTCTCTGCCAGAGTATTCAATAATTGATGGTGGGGTACGGTATCAAAAGCCGCAGATAAATCAAGGAGTATCAGAGCAACTGTACTACCTTGATCTACCTTGGTCCTAATACTGTCTGTCACCGCTAAGAGTGTAGTTTCTGTGCTGTTATTTGCCCGAAACCCTGTCTGTGAGGCATCCAGCAAACCATTAACTTCCAAAAATGTGGAAAGTTGTCTATTGACCAGCTTTTCCAGAACCTTTGATAGGTAAGGTAACTGGGATATTGGTCTATAGTTGGCTGGATTGTTAACATCTGTCCCAGCCTTCTTTACTAACGGAGTAACTAGAGCCTGTTTCCATGATTTTGGGAATTCGGCAGAGCTGAGGGAAAGATTAAATACTCTGGTGACTACTGGACATATTACAGGGGTGAGCTGGGAGAAAATGTGATGTGGACATGGGTCGAGTGGTGAACCAGACTTGACCTCAAGCATGACTTTTTCTACTTCTTCTTCTGAAAAAGGACCAAAAGTATGACAGATGGTATTTGCAACATTTGGTGCATATTGTTCGTTTTTTTCCATCCCTGATTTTGAAAAGGAGGCATAGATGGTATCAATTTTTTCGCAGAAAAAATCATTAAGTTTATTACAGTTCTCCTGTGAGGGAGTAAGATGTACAGAGAGATTAGTAGGGCTGCATAATTCTCTAACAATTTTAAAGAGTTCTTTTGATGAATTTTTATTCTCAGATACTCTGCGTGTGAAATAGTCCTTTTTTGCCTTTCTAATTGCTCTATGATAGAGTGCTTGAGCTTTTCTAAAACTATCTTTAGTTTCATCTGTCTTGGATACTCTCCATTTATGCTCAAGAGAGGTACATCCATGGTTGTGGAGAGATATGTATAATTGAATATCTTAATCAGAGTTTAGGCGCAAGCACCCCAAATCTTTCAAGTGAGGAGAAGGTAGCTTTAGAATCCCCAATCAGCCTGGAGGAGGCGGCTAAAGCAGTGGAGGATCTTCCGGCGGGGAAAGCAGCAGGCCCGGATCTGATCCCAGTTGAATTTTATAAGATATTTCAAGGGGCAACTGCTGCAGAGATGCTAAATGTGATGCTACAGGCCCAGCAAGAGAACTCCATTCCAAAATCCTGGGAGGGGGCCAACGTTATTGTTATTCTTAAAAAAAAGGGAAGGCATCTACAGCCCCAGGATCTTACAGGCCAATCACCTTAATGAATGCAGATTCAAAAGTGTACTCAAAGATACTAGCCAACAGGCTAGCAAAGGTAATTGAGGGCATGGTCAGCGATACCCAGCATGGGTTTATCCCAGGGAAGGGAACCACGCACCATGTTAGACAGGTAGTTACCCTGTTTGATGCCACAGGGATCCCGGGGGACCCTATCGCATCTCTATTCTTAGATGCCGAGAAGGCGTTTGATAGGGTTTCCTGGGATTATCTTTGGGCAGTACTTAGCCTCTATGGCCTAGGTGCGGGATATGTTCAAGCGATTCAGGCACTTTACAGGGGGCCAACAGCCAGGATTAAGATTAATGGGAGATACACATCTTCTGTCCAGATCTGCAGAGGGACCAGGCAGGGGTGCCTAGAATCACCGCTCTTATTCGCGCTCTACATGGATCCACTATTTAGGAGATTAGAAGCCAATATGAATATCCCCGCAGTGAGCATAAACGGCAAGCAATATAAAACATTTGCTTATGCGGATGACGGGGCAATTGTCTCCCCTAATCCCACTTTAGCCATACGGGAGGTAGAACTGGAAGCTCAGCGGTTTGGAGAGGCCTCAGGGTATAGATTAAACAGGGATAAGACCCAGATAGTTAAGAACGTGCATGATATATTTAATGACTGCCGTGTAGTGAACTTTGCTGTGTACCTCGGGGTGGAGATCTCCGCAGATCTATACTACTATTATAAAGGAAGAACTTTGAACCTTTGAGGCGGGTAAACTCGGGAACCACAGCGCCAAGCCACACACCCGATACATCGTTGTAATCGTCCAGGTGTGCAGATGGACATAGGCTATATAAACGTAATAAATATACGTTATTTAAAAAATTTACCGAAAAAAAAGTAGTCCCTTGGAAGAAGCGCCGGCCGCGACGTGCGTGCCCGACGTGAGGAGCGCGGGGAGGAGCGGCGCCCAGGAGCGCGAGGAGGACCGGCGGACATGGCGCGGGAAGGGGCGGTGAGGAGCGGCGGACAGGCGGTGAGGAGCGGCGGACAGGCGGTGAGGAGCGGCAGACAGGCGGGGAGGAGCGGTGAGCGGCGGATGAGGTAGGTTATTTATTTATTTATTTAGGAGCGGTGAGCGGCGGAAAAATGAAGCAAAAATGAAAATCGCGAGCAAGAGGAAGCAAACGGAGCATTACAAAAGTGAGCCAAACGGTGCATTACAGGAGGAAAAAGTTACGTGTCCAGGTTACAAAAGCGTACATCGTGAGCAAGAGGAAGCAAACGGAGCATTACAAAAGTGAGCCAAACGGTGCATTACAGGAGGAAAAAGTTACGTGTGCAGGTTACAAAAGCATAGAAAGTAAACATAGAGGTATAGGAGGAAAAAGTGACGTGTGCAGGTAGCAAGAGGAAGCAAACGGAGCATTAAAAAAGTGAGCCAAACGGTGCATTACAGGAGGAAAAAGTTACGTGTGCAGGTTAGAAAAGCTTACAAAGTAAACATAGAGGTATAATACTGCAATATATGGAGGAAGGCTACGGGGGACCCACGGACAATGTTGGGCGGGCGGGGGCCCTGAAGCCTAAATGCTCCCGGACAACGTCGGGACGAGCTGCTAGTTTAGATACTATAGTATGATGTATACATGGCACCTTTAATGGCTAGAGTAACTTCAGTTCTGGTACGAATGAACAATTTACATTTAACCCTGGTTGGATGCACGAATATGATTAAGATGATCATACTACCTAAGTTTTTATATTTTTTTAGAGCAATACCGTTGTTGTTTTTTTAAGCCAGCTCGTTTAACAGGATAGAGCAGGTCCTGAACAGATTTATATGGGCCCACGGGAAGACAAGGAGGGCATACAGATGTATTAGCCTACCTAGGGATAGAGGAGGCTGGGGGCCCCAGACTTCAGACTGTATTACTGGGCGGCCACTTTGCAGAATATACAGGGTATGATAGGAGGTGGCGGATTGGAACCTAGGATCACATCCAACTCCACAGAGGTTTATGCAACTACTCTTGGGGTCGAGGCGGAGAATGCATTTCTTAATTGCACGGATTCATCATACTTTAAAAGGACGCGGTTCAAAACAGTGGGGGCAGCTCATAAAATATGGGAGGCTTTCCTAAAGAGAGCTGGTTTAGGAAGGTTTAATAGGTACACCCGGTTATATAAAAATAAATCCTTCCCCTTAGAAAAATTTTCAGATTCAGTTAACGCAGATTGGTCAGGAAAAGGGATTAGGAAAATAGGTGATTTAATGGGCCCCCACGGAATTGTGCAATTTGCGGATTTACAGATCAAGTTTCACATAAGCAGTAGTAGTTTTTTAAAATATTTACAGGTCCCCAGCTTTCTGTGTAACAAGCGGGGGGACGGCAGGATTCACGAACAATGGCATACTGGATTCTATAGAAAGGGGCGGGGAGGCGACGATTCGCAGATTTTATGCGGACCTGGTAATCACAAAACCAGATGATATTGAGAAATGGGGTGGCAAGTGGGCTAGTAAGTTAGGGATTGAGGCAGGCTGTTTACAAGACTCACTGGATTTAGGATGTACAGTACTGTGTTCAGCCCCGCTGCAATCTCAGCACTATAAAACACTCTTCTCGCTTTATTTTACGCCGGCGAGAATTGCTCGGTGGGGCAGCACTACAGGGACTACATCCTTTCGCTGTAATGCTCCAGAGGCTGATATTATACACATTTTTGCCACATGTCCCCAACTATATGCACTTGTTAAAGGTATAGAGCACTTTTTATCGCAGACGCTAGGGGTTAGTATCATCCTTACTCCAGGTCTAATGTTACTAAGAGTTGCATCAGAATTTACGAGCGTGTATACAGAATTTATATTTGTAGCTATGGCTGTCCTAAGATTACTGATTGCCAGGTCCTGGCTGGAAAAATCTCCGCCAGCCACGCAGGAGTGGCTTGCTGGCCTAATGGCAGTCTATAACCTGGAAAAAGGTATATACGAAAGGAAAGGCAGGAGGGGGAGAGCCTTAGGGGAAAAAAAATCTAGAAACCAATAATGCTGTGGAAAGGGGATAGAGCGGGAGACTTGAGGCGGGATTTCTCCACAGGCTGGTAGAAAGTTTTGCACTATGTTAACGAAGTCAGCAAAATTCAAGTTACTGGTACGTATGGTTAGAATTACTTTTCAGGATCAGTACCTGGCTCAGAGATGCAACACTGAGGTCTCTCCTGATAACAGGTGAGTAAACCGGAATTCGTTGGACATCCAGTAAGCGCCACAGAGCTGCGTAGCAGAAAGATGTTAAAAGGGGCACGGCCTGCACCACCTCTCTGCAACACAGCGCAGTGGCGCTTCTTAGAAGCACCTGGTGGGCTACTTAGCCTCCATGGTCCCTCAGGTTTGAAGTGGAATTTTTTCCCCAACTTAAAATGCGCCACAGGGCATGTTTGCAGTGCACACATCACGTCAGACCCCTCCCTTCCTTTCACCACTGTGTAAACGCGCCCTGTCACCGTTCTAAGTTGAGAGATTAAGTCTCCTTCAATCCTAAGGGTCCTTAGGGTCAAACTAGCCCACTAGGTACTTCCAGTAAGCGCCACAGAGCTGCGTTGCAACAAGGTGTAAAAAGGGGAGTGGCCTCTGAACACTTGTCTGCAACGCAGCTCCCTGGCGCATACTGGAGATACCTGTTGGCTTATTTGGTCCACAGGGACCCTCAGTATTGAAAGAGAATTAATTCCCCAACTTAAAACGCACCACAGGGCGCGTTTGCAAAGTGGTGAAGGACGGAGGCATGGCCTAAGGTGATATGTCTGCAAGCACACCCTGTGGCACGTTTTAAGTTAGAGAATTAATTCCTCCTCAATCCTGTGGGTCCCTGGTGGCCAACTAGCCCACCAGGTCCCTCCAGTATGCGCCAGGAGGCTGCGTTGCAAAGAGGTGATAAGAGGCCATGCCCCTTTTTACCACTCTGCAACGCAGCTCCATGGCGCTTACTGGAGGTACCTGGTGGGCTAGTTGGCCCCCAGTGACCCTCAGTATTGACAAGAAATTAATTCCCCAACTTAAACCGCGCCGAAGGGAGTGTTTGCGCATGTGTAAACTCAGGCCCCACCCCCTCCTTTCATCACTGTGCAAATGCGGCGCGTGACGCATTTTAAGTTGGGGAATTAAGTCAGTTTGGATCCTGGGGGTCCCTGGGGTTCAACTTGACCACCAGGTACCTCCAGAAAGCGCCACAAGGCTTCGTTGCAGAGGCGTAAAAAAGGGCGTGGCCTAGAGCACCTCTCTGCAACACAGCCCTGTGGCGCTTACTGGAGGTACCTGGTGGGCAAATTTGCCCCCAGGGACCCCCAGTATTGAAGGGGAATTAATTCCCCAATGTAAAATGCGCCACAGGGAGCGTTTGCAGAGTGTGTTTTGTGAGGGGGTGGGGCCTAGGGACGATCAAAAATGAAAGGGGGGCTGTGTGGCACCCTTTCCTTTTCCTGACCCCCAAATATATATATTTTTATTTTGTTTATGAGAAGAGGGCCGCATGGCCCCCCCATCTCGTGGCCAATTCTGGGCCCTGGGGACCCCGTCCCCCAGGACATGGCCAATTTATTTAATTTGTATAGCCCCCCTCCGCAGGCCACTTCAAGGCCCTGGGAACCCCGGGTGGGCCTTTTAAAAAATATATATATATTTCTTAATGGGGAGGCGCCACTGGTAGCCCCGGGAGCTGCCTCTCACCGTTAGGGACCGTGGGGGGGTCCCAAATCCCCCCACAGTCACGCTGGCTCCTCGCCTCCTGCGGCAGCCAGCATTGCTTTTCCATATGGGGAGCAGCTAACATGCATATGGAAAAGCAATCTGCTTTGCTTCATTGAAGCGAGAGCAGGTTTCCCTGCTCTCGCTTCAATGAAGCAAAGCAGTTTGCAATGACGAAGCTCTGCCCTGCCATTGCAAACAGCAGTGTCCCGGGGGTGGGCACCCCGGGACACTGCAGGAGCTGGGGGGGGGGGGGGGGGGGGTGACGGTCCCCATGTCCACCGAGGACTCCAGGAGGGGGACCGAGCAGCCCCCCTCCCAAATTTTTTAGAAGCCCCGGGGGGGGGGGCTCGGTCACCGGGGCTGGTTTCAAATATTCTTAAGCCCCGGGGGTGGCAGTCCCCGGGGCTGGAGGGGCCTGAGAGCCCCCACCCATTTCTAAGAAACCCCAGGGGCTGGCAGTTCGCAGGGCTGCGGGGGGCCCGAGAGCCCCCCACACGCATTAAATTCAAGCCCCGGGGGTTGCAGTCCCTGGGGCTGGGGGGGATAAGAGACCCCCACCCATTTCTGAGAAGCCCCGGGGGGTGGCGGTCCCCGGGGCTGCAGGGGGGGGCCCGTGAGCCCCATGCATATATTAAATTTGAACCCCGGGGGATGGCGGTCCCCGGGGCTGCGGGGGGCCTCATGAGTCTCCGGCATACATTGAATTCGAGCCCCCGGGGTGGCGTTCCCCGAGGCTCAGAGCCCCCAGCTAATGTTTTAAAGTCCCGGGGGGTGGTGGTTACTGGGGGGGCCTGAGAGCCCCCCACCCATTATTAACAAGCCCCGAGGGGTGGAGGTCCCCGGGTAGTGTGGGAGGGGATTGGGACCCCCACACTATTTTTGAGTAATGCCACAGGATTTGGCCCCCCCGGGGCCAATTACAATATTTAGCACGGAACACTGTGTTTCTTTTGTTTTTAATCGGTAGGATGCGCAGATCCTACGCGCATCCCATGATTTTTTGGCCCCGGGGTTCCTTGTGGGACCCCCTGAGCAGGCCTAGGGTAGCAGGGTGTATTTACCCTGCCCCCTCTTCGCGTTTTGCAACTTTTTTCTTTGGTTTCTTGTGCCTCAGTTCTACAGAGGCACAAGATGGCTGCCAACACTTCCAGATTTTCACTGTTGACAGCCAATTAGCATACGGTTCGTGCATGGCAGGGTGCGTGCAGACTACGCTTAGGGTACGTGGATAGATACGCAGATCCACCGCACCCCTAGATATATCATTGATTTTAACTGTCATTTTCGCAGGAACTACTGAACGGATTTACACCAAATAAGCAAAAGGAACGAGTCTGAGCCAAGGACTACCTCTTTGCCAAATTTGGTGTAATTCCGTTCAGCAGTTCGGGTTGTAGCTGCGGCTAAAGGTCCTATGGTAAAGTGCATGGGGAAAATGGGTTTTGGGACCCACCTTTTTTCTCGGCCCCCGCTGGATGAATCATCGTGAAACTTTCAAGATGGGAGCAGACCGGAGCTTGCCAAAAGTTTGGTAAATTTAGCGCAGATACGTAAACCGGCGCCAACGTTATTGTGAATAGAATGTTGCGGATGTCCTATGAGTAATAGGTCCTAACTATAACTACATACTGGCGACTGTCAGTAGGATATATATATATATATATATATATATATATATATATATATATATATATATATATATATATATATATATACATACATACATATATATACATACATATATATATTCACTGAAAAAACCATAGGTTATAGACCATATATAGTTAGGGATTAGCATTTACAAAACCTTATTTTACTCGCACAAAACCATTGAAATTCGCATATCTAGTTAGTTGCACTAACTATATATCGCGCACCCGCAATCCACTGCTAATGATGTCACATATTACATCATTCATGACATGGTCAATTACATCACTGATGACATCACTGATGACATCATCCAGTGACTGCGTGTTTCTGTAAAGTTTAAATATGTTTTACATATTGAAGAATGAGTGGATGTATAAGTGTCTGGATAAAGGATTTAGTAAGTGCATGACTTACTGTATGAGTGAGTGATTAAATGTGTCTCACTGAGTGCATGGGTTAGTGACTAAACTGTCTTAATTTGTGCATCAGTATGTCTGTTGTTGTGTAAGCTGCTGCATGTGTTGATCAGTAGCTATATGAGTAACTATATGGGTTATTGATTGGTTGCCCAAGTATTTGTATGGGAGTCTGAGTATGTGTGTGGGTGGCTGGGAGGTGTATGGAAAGGGGCGACCACTCGGTCCCCCCGAACGTATGGCGGAGTGCCTCGATCCCCCCGGGAAGCCATTTTTGGGCGGGAGGCGCGTCTCGGCTGGTATGCCCGAAGCGGCGTAGCCGGGGCGTGCCGTTTCCCGCCCTAGAGTGGGCTGGCCTAGACACCAACGTAGCCACCCTCGCCCCCGGGACGGGCAGGGGCGGGTCCACGCCCGCCCTGAAGACGGATAAAAAGAGACGCAAGACCAGAAGACGTCCTCTTGTTCTTGTGCTCCGAAGCTGCACCTCCTCGCTACACGTGAGCTCGGGACAGAACGAAGAGCCAATTTTGAGCGTTTTGATCTTCTTCTTTGTCTTCCAGATACTTCCTCGGAGAGATGCCAAAGAAAGTCCTAAAGAAAATGTCGACCGATCAGATGGTGCGGAACCTTTGCAAGGAAGTGTCCGAGATAAAGAAACGGTTGGCGGAGCGAGACGGGGAGGAGGGTTCGGGCCCTGCGCCGGCTGGGGGTAGACCTAAGAGACCGAAAAGGGTTCCAGCCGGTGGAGACGTCCCGGTTCCCTCCGCACCGCTCGAGGCGCCGATCCCAGTTCCAATGGAGGGAAATCCAATTCCCGTTGTCGTCACCCCGTCACCCAAGGATGACATGCCCCCCGAGCTGGCGGCACAGCTAGCAGCTTGGTTGGGGGATAGTAATGATGGCGCCACGGCTGCCGAAGCACAGGCGCTGATAAAAGGGCTTCGTGAGAAGAGAGAGGCAGCTAGAGTGGCTGCGCCATTGGCGGGGATAGACAAGCCGCAAGCGGCGGAAGCTGCGTCCAGTTCAGGTAAGCGGCCATTGCCGATTGCAAGGGACGAGTCAGCACCCTCTCGTAGAGAGAGATTGGGACAACATGTGCCTTTAGCCATAAAGGAAAAGATCTGGGCAGGGGAATACGTGAATATATTTTCCTTGCTTGTTGATCATTATGATGTGGAGCATGTGAAGAGTCAGAAGGACTTAATGCATCCGAGTGTTTGGCGCGCAAAAATGGCCGCCTTTAAGGTAAATGAGAACATTGGCAATTGGGGCAATGCATGGGGTATTTTTACATCGATTTTGGGGAACGTAGGCCCGAGTTGCTCCCTGAGTTCCCCGTTTATCAATCACGAATTATGGGTTACTCGACAACGTATCAGGGTAACCATTGGTTTTGTTACGACAATCTGTTCAGGAAAGAAAAGGAACATAACAAGAGTTTGACTTGGGATTGTTACGATTCTCTAACATGGGATAAAATGAAGGAATCGGGAATGTTAAGAATGCCATTGGCCGGGAGCAATGTTGTTGATTACTCCCGCCAAAATGTAGGGACGCCCTTTCGACCAGGGACGAGCACCGACGACCAGTCGAGGCCCGCGGGCAATACAGGGAGAAAGGGTTTCTGTTTTAATTTCAACAAGGGGAAATGTACCAGGCCTCCGGGGTCGTGTAAATTCAAACACGAATGTAGTACGTGTGGATCATCCCATCCTGAGTCATCGTGCAGAGCCAGAACGAGTGAGAATGGGGGTAAGGGAGGCGCCAAACAGGTCTAAGCTAGGCCGAGGGGCGCCTTTACCAACCCCGATTGATACCCTGGCAATGATTCCCTGGCTCAGCGACTACCCGGATCGGACTTCTGCCGGGGTGCTGCGGAACGGTTTTACACATGGTTTCCGCATCCCGGTAGGGGACTTTCTGGGTGTAGGGATGTGCAAAAATCAACTTTCCGTTTTACAACATACATCTGTAGTGCAGGAAAAAATCCAGAAAGAGGTTAGCCGGGGTCGGGTCGCCGGCCCGTTTAGTGTGCCCCCGGTACCAGATTTCGTTTGTTCTCCGTTAGGGGTAGTCCCCAAGAAGGACCCAGGTGAGTTTCGTTTGATCCATAATCTGTCTGCTCCCCATGGTCTTTCGGTGAACGACGCAATTGATCCAGAAGTTTGTTCGGTGCGATACGCATCGTTTGATGAGGCGGTAGCCATCTTGAATCGCCTGGGGCCCGGGACGCTGATGGCGAAATCAGACATCGAGTCAGCGTTCCGGTTGCTCCCGGTACACCCAGACGATCAGCGTCTGCTGGGATTCGGGTTTCAGGGGTCATTCTACATGGATAGGTGTATGCCAATGGGATGCTCTATATCATGTGCTTACTTTGAACAATTCAGTACTTTCCTGCAATGGGTGTTCACTAAGAAAACGGGTTTCCGAAATGTAATGCATTACCTTGACGACTTCTTGTTCCTTGGCCCCGCCGGAAATCCCGCATGTGCACAGGCCTTAGCTGAATTCCGTGTGTTGATGGGTCATTTTGGCGTACCATTGGCACCGGGTAAAACTATGGGTCCCACGACTTGCCTCGAGTTTTTGGGGATCGAGTTGGACTCAAGGGAGGGGTGTTTCCGTTTACCAGCTAGCAAAATCTTGAAATTCAGGGCAGCCCTCCAAGTATGTTTACATGTATCCAAGGTTACACTACATCAGTTGCAACAATTAGTGGGAAAGTTGAACTTTGCCTTGAGGGTGGTCCCAATGGCTCGCCCCTTTTCCCGCTCAATTGCCCAAGCGATGGTTGGCCTGAAAGAGGGTCATCATCGCACGAGGTTATCGGCCGAGGTCCGCCAGGACATGCGGATTTGGTTAGCATTTCTGGCGGACTTCAATGGCCGAGTCGTCTGGAACAAGCCAGCCGTGTCCTCCGAAGAGCTTGGGTTATGGACAGATTCAGCAGGAAGCATAGGCTTTGGCGCCATCTTCGGTTCAAAATGGTCGGCACAAAGGTGGCCCCTATGGTGGCACGAAAAAGGGCTGACGAGTAATATTGCCTTCCTGGAACTGTTTCCCATTCTGGTGGCCCTGAAAACCTGGCCAGAAGGGTTCAGAGATCATTCTGTTGTGTTCTGGTCCGACAACATGACCGTGGTAGAATGCATCAATAGTCAGGCAGCCCGTTGTAAATTGATTTTGAGGCTGCTTAAAGAAATTGTCCTACTGTGTATGCAACTGAACGTGATATTCAGAGCAAAACATGTCCCAGGGGTGTTGAATCAGGCTGCTGATGCACTGTCTCGTTTTCACATGCAGGCTTTCTCGGGTTTCCTTCCTTCAGCGGACCCAGAGCCGGCACCCTTCCCCGAAGCTCTCTGGTCTCTCGGTGCCCCGAACTTCGTCACCTCGTGGGAGAGAGTCTAGCACCCAGGACAAGGAAGGCATATGAAGGGGCGTTTCAGGCCTATTTAGCCTTTTTAGGGGCAGAGAGAGGGGGACTTTGGGGTCAGGAAGAGTGGGTAGTACTTTTTCTGATGTCCTTACGTAGGGCTGGGAAATCGGTGGCTACGGCCCAAAGGCATCGTGCCGCCATTTCCTTTGTTGCCAGGGCCCATGGCATCCTGGACCCAACAGCGTCTTTTACAGTACAGAAAGCGCTGCGTGGGTGGCAACGTCTTGAGGGTCGCAGAGTGGACATAAGACGACCGATAGGTTTTGATAGATTGTCCCAGTTACTGGCCACACTCCCTAGCACATGCTCGTCCCCTTTCGAGACCTGTTTGTTCCGGACTGCATTTACGCTGGCGTTTCACGGGGCTATGAGAGTTAGTGAGCTAGTTGCAAGGAACAAACAGGATGTGTCGGGGGGCTTGTGCAGGGAACATGTTCGGATCAGGGGTGATGCGATGGTTGTCTCCTTTCTCAGGTCCAAGACTGACCAAGATGGGAGGGGGGACTGCACGATCATTCGCAGGATCCCCGAGTCATCCATGTGTCCGGTACAGTGCTTAGAAGATTACCTAGCACGAAGGGTGGCATCATGGGGGGGGACATTGTTGAGGCATATAGACGCCACCCCGCTGACGAGGTTTCAGTTTCAGCGGGTTCTTGCAATGGCCATTGCCGCAGCGGGCTTGGACCCGGGTGAATTTGGGACCCATTCCTTTCGTATAGGGGCTGCCACTGAAGCTACGGCCAGGGGTCTTAATGTAGAACAAGTGAAACGTGTGGGGCGTTGGTCCTCCAATTGTTATAAGAGGTACGTGCGATTGCACATGTTGTGAAGCTGTAATCAGGTACTCACGCTTCTTGTCTTTTGTTTGTTTTCAGTTGCGCAAGCCTACGCGGCAGGGCGGACTGTGCAGTTGACCCAACACCAGGCCAGCGGTCACACATCACCGGCTGAGAGAAAGGAGGTGTGGGTCGTAGGCCACTCATACGTGAGACGGGCCGCAGACGTATTCAAAGCAGGTGATATGATTCACGTACCTGGGGAATACGGGTACAGAGTGTCCTTCTACGGAAGGGGCGGTCTCTGTATTGACCAGTTTCAGGCATTCTTTGAGGGTTTGTTAGAGCGGATGAGGTCACCGCCGTCCGTAGTCATAGTACATTTGGGGGGCAATGATTTAGTCACCACCGGTAGACGACTTCTCCTGGAGGCTATGCTTTCCACGGTAAGTTGGTTAGCAAGGAGAGTTCCGGGGTGTACAATTGCGTGGTCTCATATGATCCCACGAAAAGTGTGGCGGGGGGCTATCTCGATCCCTGCTTTGAATCATTCCGTTAAAAAATTGAATAACAAAGTGAGTAGGTTGTTCCGTTCCAAGACATTGCATTCGATCCCGCATAGTTGTATTAATGATGACAGTTTGTATTTGGGGGATGGTGTGCATTTGTCGAGGGTGGGCAATGAGTTACTCATAGGAGACTTCCTAGCTTGGTTAAAATCGTTAAAACATGACCTTTAGGTAGGAGTTTTGTGGGGGGTC
Source organism: Lissotriton vulgaris (assembly GCF_964263255.1). Lineage (NCBI taxonomy): Eukaryota > Metazoa > Chordata > Amphibia > Caudata > Salamandridae > Lissotriton > Lissotriton vulgaris. Next base: position 25,253,943 of record NC_141685.1, read on the forward strand.
CGGATAGCCGGTCAACTATCCGGACCTGTGGCGGTAAGGTCATGATCGGTGAGCACTAATTGGTAGATCCCTATGAGTGGGCGTCACCCAACACGGATGGGAGCGCTCGGGAGAGGTGGCCATTGGCCCCTCAATGGGGAGGCGGTCCCGTCTAAGGGCGGGTCGCCGGAAGTTAAGGAAAGGCGGTCAAGGCCCCTTCCTGTGTAGGAGGGGTTACAGCCCCCTCCTGGGGAATTTCCCGGGGCCAGTGTCATCTGCGACGGCAGATGCGGTAAGTTGTGTGGGGTGGGGGGAGGTCCACGATACCTTCTAGATACCACACACAAGTATTCGAACAACCTTTAAATGGCGTCGAGTCTTAAGTGCCCCCGTCAAGTCAAGGGAAATTGTTAGTAGTTGCACTTGGGGTAAGCCTCTGTGCTGTCGCCCCTCCCAAGTGGGACGGGTAAGTCTGGTTAGGGATCTTGACACCGGTTATGACCTTGCCGTTGGCCCTTAAACGTTAGGATGTACAATTTCAGTGTTTATAGAGAATGTTTTTGTAGGATGCCAGTTCGGCTAGGAGAACCTCTGTATTAGAGAATATGTTAAGGTTAGCCAAACATCGCAGTGTGATAATGAAATTGTACATAACATGAAACGTTTAATGTTTAATTTTTTGTTTTAATAAATACGGCCGCGGGAGGGTCACTCCCTCCCACATCCAAAAACTTTAAAGACTGTTTCCGGTTTCCCTCCTTTTGGGATCGTGTTGAGAGGGGGTGGCGGGTATCTCAGCCATATGGAAAGGGGCGACCACTCGGTCCCCCCGAACGTATGGCGGAGTGCCTCGATCCCCCCGGGAAGCCATTTTTGGGCGGGAGGCGCGTCTCGGCTGGTATGCCCGAAGCGGCGTAGCCGGGGCGTGCCGTTTCCCGCCCTAGAGTGGGCTGGCCTAGACACCAACGTAGCCACCCTCGCCCCCGGGACGGGCAGGGGCGGGTCCACGCCCGCCCTGAAGACGGATAAAAAGAGACGCAAGACCAGAAGACGTCCTCTTGTTCTTGTGCTCCGAAGCTGCACCTCCTCGCTACACGTGAGCTCGGGACAGAACGAAGAGCCAATTTTGACCCACCCACCAGCCCCTGAGGACAGCAAGTTGTTGTGCAATAAAGTGAATTTTATAAGTATGTTTTTCTGTTTTCGTTTACAGGTTGTGAAAAGTATCAGTTTGTTGTTGATCATAAAAAGTATGGTGAAGATCGTTTAGGTTGTTACGATTAAAATAACTTGATGTAGTGTTGCAATTTAAGCATGCTCTTTCGGTCGTAGCGACCAATGTTTTCATAGGTTCGAGTAAGAATTGTCGTATTTATTTTTTGGTAGGCGGTAAGGTCATGATCGGTGAGCACTAATTGGTAGATCCCTATGAGTGGGCGTCACCCAACACGGATGGGAGCGCTCGGGAGAGGTGGCCATTGGCCCCTCAATGGGGAGGCGGTCCCGTCTAAGGGCGGGTCGCCGGAAGTTAAGGAAAGGCGGTCAAGGCCCCTTCCTGTGTAGGAGGGGTTACAGCCCCCTCCTGGGGAATTTCCCGGGGCCAGTGTCATCTGCGACGGCAGATGCGGTAAGTTGTGTGGGGTGGGGGGAGGTCCACGATACCTTCTAGATACCACACACAAGTATTCGAACGACCTTTAAATGGCGTCGAGTCTTAAGTGCCCCCGTCAAGTCAAGGGAAATTGTTAGTAGTTGCACTTGGGGTAAGCCTCTGTGCTGTCGCCCCTCCCAAGTGGGACGGGTAAGTCTGGTTAGGGATCTTGACACCGGTTATGACCTTGCCGTTGGCCCTTAAACGTTAGGATGTACAATTTCAGTGTTTATAGAGAATGTTTTTGTAGGATGCCAGTTCGGCTAGGAGAACCTCTGTATTAGAGAATATGTTAAGGTTAGCCAAACATCGCAGTGTGATAATGAAATTGTACATAACATGAAACGTTTAATGTTTAATTTTTTGTTTTAATAAATACGGCCGCGGGAGGGTCACTCCCTCCCACATCCAAAAACTTTAAAGACTGTTTCCGGTTTCCCTCCTTTTGGGATCGTGTTGAGAGGGGGTGGCGGGTATCTCAGCCATATGACTCTGTGCATAGATGTGTGAGCAGTTGATTCACTAGATGTATGGGTTCTAAACTGTAGGTGGAAACAGCTGTATGGGCGGTTGACTGTGTGCATGAGTGTATTGGTGAGTGAATGGATATCTCAGGGCTACATGTCAAAGTAAGTACATATGTAAAACACAATACATGTGAGAGTTGACATATATAAATTACTGTGCATAAGAGCCAGTGAATGTGTGAGTGGCTGTATAGATCATTGTGAACTTCAATCAAGGATTGTATAAAAGAGAGTGTGTTAGTATATGTTTGAATAAGTAAGGTGTGTATAACTGTATAGTTGAGGAAATGGAGGTGTGATTGATTCTTTGCATGACTGACTAGGTGTGTCAGTAACTCCATGGATGAGTGACAGTCTGTGAGTGTCTGCTTACACTGATTGCATCTAAGGTTATATTAGAATCTGAAGAGGTTCATCGTATTATCACATGAATGATATCATCAGTGATGTGATGAGTAATGTCAAATGAGATGTCATCAGTGATGTCATTTGAGATGTCATCAATGATGTCATCAGTGATGTCACTGACCATGTCATGAATGATGTAATATGTGACATCATTAGCAGTGGATTGCGGGTGCGCGATATATAGTTAGTGCAACTAACTATATATGCGAATTTCAATGGTTTTGTGCGAGTAAAATAAGGTTTTGTAAATGCTAATCCCTAACTATTTATGGTCTATAACCTATGGTTTTTTCAGTGAATTTTAAAGGTTTTGTAAATGCTAATCCCTAACTATATATGGTCTATAACCTATGGTTTTTTCAATGAATTTTCAAGGTTTTGTAAATGCTAATTCCTAACTATATATGGTCTATAACCTATGGTTTTTTCAGTGAATTTCAATGGTTTATTAATAGCAAATATCAAAAGCTGTAAAATGTATTCTTCTTTTAAATGACACTTTTTCCCACAAACTGCCTTGGTATATTCCAATATATGTCAAAGACAAAAATGTAAGTGGTCCAATCAATTTTTTCCACAATTTGAGAAAGCACAGAAACATGTGAATAAATCTGTTTCTGCTTACATGAGAGACTATGGAATGGGTTTAATATACAACAATAACTTGCGTTCCAACATTCAACACATCTACAGAAGAGATGGTGTGCACTTCTCCGATGAAGGGAATAGAATATTCGTCCTTTATTTAAAAGTGTGCATTGGAACCTACTTGTGGGTACCTAAATTAGCCACAGAACACAATAGCTCTTTTCAGAGCTACCCTACCTCTGATCATTCAAAACGTTTTTCTTTTTCAAATTTTTTTTTCTTCACCAAAGTACGCTCCCCGGTTCGCTTACCGGTGCGCGTCCCGGGCGCTCCCCCGCGAAATTTACAAAAATTTTATTTTTTTATTTTTTCATATATCAGCGTCCTAATACCCCCTCAGAAAACCTAGAGGGTCACAAAGTGTCTACCGTGCCCCCTTCTACCCATTCCGTACATTGTTTGTCCTCCATCTTATGTCTCAATTCTACCGATACACAAAATGGAGGACTCCCGTAACGCTGCCGGTTCGCGTACCGGGGAGCGCACTGGTAAGCGCTCGATAAAAAAAGGTGGGAAAGTAATTTACAGAAAAACTACTACAGACACTTTCATCAAATATAGAATAGGGCCTACTACATAGCAGTCCCTACCATTTACCCAAATTTGATGGAATTCCATTGAGAAAATTATGCTGTATGCCTGACTAAATATCCTGAGGTAAATTACCTAACAAAAACACTTATGAAGTGTTAGAATTGACAACCAATCAAAATGCTACTTTCAATATCTTCTATTATTTCATGACATTTGATTGGTTATGTACCTGAATATATATAAAGAAAGAGAGAGAAACACAGCCATTTTGACTACTACTTCCTGAAGTACATATCAAGTGCATTTCAACTGAGAACTTAAACTTCTTTTTGATTGGTAAGATGATATTTTAAAAACTGAAGTATGTTCTGCACTTTAAGTTAATTAGGAAAAATGATTCTGATAGTTATATACTATCCCTCTGTAATAGTTATAGAATAAGATAGACTTCTCTGTTTTAGTTATGGATGGAGTTAGGCTTGTCTTGTATAATTAAGAATTAACTTAGGCTTTATCACATACATTTTTTGATATTTCTACTTCCAGTCTGATACCATACACTGCCCAAAGATAAAATCACTGTTTAAAAAACAAACTACCTGTCTGTACTTAAACCCAACAGTGCCCTATCTGTACTGATATATTTTTTTTAAATTCGTTTTACAGCAAAAAAATGGAAGGAGAGAACAAAACTAACTTGGAAATTGTTGCAGGAAGCAACACAGATACAGAAATTGACTCTGAATTCTATGATGAATCACGGGATTTTGAACTTTTGCAATGTGTGGAATCAGTAGATTTCCTAATTGAAAATGAAAAAAAATCTGACAATGAATTATTAGAAGTTCTTAATTTTGAAAACGAATCAGAAAAATAAATTTTTATTTAATAATTCAAAAATTGTTTGAGACATTATTCATTTTTATATGTATTTTGTAAACTAGTAGCAAATTGATTATAATGTAAAATCAGACTTTAAATATACTGTGCAACTTTTTTGTGTTACATAGTAAGTTTGCTCATATTTACTTCCTTTCTTCCACTATATTATCTCCAAAGTGTATTTAAAATCTCTTTATCATCTCCTGCCTCCATGGTGTTTCTGCTTTCCTGACAGACTACGCTATGAATTCCATATACCACAATAACTTCTGAAACAACATGCAAGATATTTACAAAGAAAACAGTGTATTTTTATTTTTAGACTCTGCATTGGTACCTACATCGTGGTACTTAAATAAAAACAAACAAAAAAACCAAAAAGAACAATCAAAAAACATACAATATTTGAACATTCTTTCATCCCATTTTCCCAATATTACGCTTCCCGGACCGCTTCCCGGTGCGCGTACCGAGCGCTCCCCCTGCAAAAAAAACAATAATATATTATTTTTTTTTTTACCCATGGGGCCCTTTTAAAGCTCCCTCATCAAACCTAGGGGGTCAGGGAGGATGTACTCTGCCCCCTTATGCTCATTTCCCACTTTGTTTTTTCCACCTCTTGTATCTCGATCCTACCGAGACACAAGATGGCGGCCGCTCTGGACTGTTTAGAATGTTGACAGTCACCGGGGAGCCAATCCGCTTCTCCTCGTGAAGTTCCGTTACGCGTCAGGTACGCGAACCGGGGCGCTAACCGGGACGCTGTCACAGATATATCTGTTTTTTAAAATGTTAATTTCTCAAAATCCACTGGACCACATATATCGAGACATAGCAAAGGCACGTCGGGCAAACCAAATCTACAATTTTGCCAAGTTTCATGTAAATCCATTCAGCCGTTCGAGCTAAAAGTGATTCCAACCGCCCTATGGAAAAATGAATGGGAAAAACGCGTTTTGGGACCCCCCTTTTTTCTCGCCCCCCCCTTGACGAAACCCCCCCTAAATACTCAGGCACTGCTCAGAAACAAAATGTGCCATTATCCTGAAAATTTCAGCCAATTCCGTCCACAAATGCCAAAGTTATTCGACATAGAATTTTCAGAACTCTCATAGGAAAAAAATCCTAACTATATATACCTACTGGCGACCGCCAGTAGGTAATATATATATATATATATATATATATATATATATGTATATATATATATATATATATATATATATATATATATATTCGTTCCAAGAAACTTCAAAATTATGAAGAAAACAAGACACCCAGAGCTTCAGTTCGAGGATTTATTTGGCAGATGAACAAATCTCCACGACGCGTTTCGCCATTACGGCTTGGTCACGCTCATCTCGTGGTATTGGTAGCCATTTTTTAAACCCAACACCCCAGTGCACTTAGTTTCTATCACGGTAAAGGTAGCGGCCATCTTGTAACACGGTTATACATAGGTCAATCGTACATTTTGATGACATTATAAGCTTTTTTAACCAAAAAGTATAATAAGATTAAAAAGGCATCTATTTCTGATAATACCACATTGTTAACCCCTTCGATGCTCATGACGAGCTCAGCTCGTCATGAGGCACGGTTGAGCTGTGCTGATGACGAGCTGAGCTCGTCATGAAACTATAGGGTTCTAGATCTATCAGCACAGGAGGGGAAAACCATTAGCAACCAAGGTGTTAAGGAATAAATCTGAGTCTCTTCATTCATTCTGGGTAATATGCCCTATGTGCAACACGGATATTAATACACAATTGATGATTTGTATCGTTAGACACATTGTTATCAATATATAGTTAAAATATATAATAAACATCATCATCAATAAGTTCAACCTTCTGATTGGATGTTACCAAACACGCTTGTATCATATTGGTTGCAATGTCTTTGCTAGGAAACATACAAAGTGACACCTTCATAGTTACTCGCTTTCGTACAATCTAGTCTTTTTATGAAAAGATTGGCATTGACCCTTACAGTAGTCTAGGCCCAGTGGGCAATGATTCTACATCTACCTCCATCTTTCCCCAGTGGGCGATTCAGCGCGTTGTTGTTAGACAGTATCACGTTGTTGAGTTTAAATGGTACATTTGCCCAAATGGGCTCATGGATGATCATAAACCAAAAAGAAAGCTTGTTGTATATCTCCCACAGGCTAGATCATAACATTAACGACCATGCATATAATTCCGCGTACAAATCCATGTTCTTCCGCTTCCCCGTGATGTGTGAAATCTAAAAATAAAATTATTGACATTAAAATCAAGAAACCGCAGACAATATCTACAAGTCAATATTCATTCATATAAGTGAATTGACAGTTCTTCTGTAATATTTAAACCTTTTGGTGTTAAACATTCAAAATCTACAATATATTTAGACTCTAATTTTCTGAGGGACAGTTCTCGATTGCTTCCTCTTACTCCAAGATCAACACTATCAATTACTACCAACTGCACCAGTTGTTCATTTTGCATGTGCATGGCTGAGAAGTGTCTTGCAACCGGGTATTGTTTGTTGTTATTATGTATGGCACGTAAGTGTTCTAACACCCTTTTCTTTGCTGTATGTTTGGTGCTGCCCACGTACCATTTGTTGCAGGGACAAATCAGTATGTATATGCTGTATGGAGTATTGCATGTCAGCCGTTTGCGAATCGTAAACTCTCTCTTGGTGTTTGGAACAGTCAAAGTTTTACAATCATTGCTAAACTAGCAGGCTTTACATTTGCGGCAGCATCTGAAACCCATATCTCCTTCCTTTTTTGAGCCTGTTGTAGAGGTTATGTAGTTGAGGCTAAGTTCATCTCTTAATGATTTCCCTTTTCGGAATGTGATTTGGGGATTGTCATTAAGGTATTTTTTAAGATGGCTGTCCATTTGTAGGACATGCCAATGCTTTTTGAAGATCTTACGCACCTCATGTGCTTGCCCAGAGAAAGTGGTTATGAATCTCACATTGTAAATGTAAATGTATAGGCATTTATATAGCGCACTACTTACCCGTAGGGTCCCAAGGCGCTTCGACCGCTGCAAAACCCTTCCTGGCTTCCCTGAGAGATGGTCCCTTAATGGGTATCTCCAGGGTGAGACCAGGCATCCCCGGCGGTCTGGTGGGGCCGTTAGTGAAGATGAGGCAAGCTAATGCCCAGAGTTGCCGAGTGTGATCGCTGATCAGAGTGGGCACCGAGGCGAGAGAATTATCGAGTCCGCTGACCCTGGTCCAGAAACCTGCCGTGCAGGGAATCGAACCCTGGTCCCGGGCCGTCCTCTGCTCTCGGGTCTGCCGCCTCTAACCGGTGAGCCACACTACTTCACATTGTCTGTTTCGTCTGTCTCACTACGAGGGTTGAGTAGTTCCTCCCTGTTCTTTACAGCCACTCGTTCTTTAGCTGTGTTTATAATTTTTTGGCTGTACCCTCTATTTCGGAATCTGTCACGCATAACCCTTTCCTCATCCTGATATGTTTCTTGTGTGCTGCAATTATGTTTTGCACGTAATAGTTCCCCATAAGGTATACTACACACTAAACTGCGGGGATGACAGCTGTTAGCATTCAAAATACTATTACCCGCAGTCTTTTTGCGAAATAATTTGGTGTTCAATTGGCTATTTGTAACTTCCACAATTACATCCAGGAATTCGATCATTCGATCGCGGATATGTCCTGTCAGTTTTAGATTCAAGGTGATTGTGATTCAGTTTGTTAATGAATGATTGCACTGACACCTCATCTCCGCACCAAATGGAAAAAATATCATCTATGTATCTAAGCCACAGGGCAACCTGATCGAATTCTGCCATTTCCCTGACGACCTGCTCCTCCCACCAGCCCATGAATAAATTTGCGTAACTGGGGGCGAAAGCAGGTCCCCATGGCTGTGCCCTGTGACTGTCGATACAAGATGTCGTTAAAGAAAAAAAAGTTATTGTTGAGACAGAATTCGATCATGTCAATGATCATTTTTGAATGTTGTGAGTAAGAAACTGACCGTGTTTTGAGGAAATGTTTAACTGCCTCTAAACCATGTTGGTGTTGGATGCTGGTATAAAGACTGCTTACGTCTAATGTAACCAATGTGTACTGTTCCTCCCAATGAATTCCATTGATGACTGTGAGGAAGTGTGTGGTATCTTTGATGTAAGATGGAAGAGACATCACATATGGTCTAAGGTAATGGTCTATGTATTTGGAAGTGTGCTCCAATAATGAACCAATTGAGGAAACTATTGGACGCCCCGGTGGATTGAGGGGGTCTTTATGTAATTTAGGGAGAAGGTACAAGACCGGTATTCTGGGATGAGCACAATATAAATACTGATATTCTTCATTCTCCAATAGACCTTTATCTTTCCACTCTAATAAAAGATCTCTAAAAATCATATTAGATCTTAATAGTACATCACAATTGGTTTCACAGTAGCAATTTCCATCATTCCGTTGGCGCTGACCTTCTTCCAAGTACTTAGTCCTATCTAGTACCACCACATTACCACCCTTGTCACTTTGTCTGATGACAATACTGGTATCCGTTTTTAAGTTATCAATGGCTGTGATTTGATCACTGGTCAAGTTTTTCTTAATCCGTGTTAATTTCTGATTGCGTAGACGCCCCTTTCAAATACGTCAATCGCATCACATTGGATAGCAGGTAGGAAGACCGATTTAGGTTTAAAAGTGGATCCAGGATTAACCCCCACATTGGTACCAAACATGTCCAAATCTGCTGTGGTAAAATCCGCAGGATCAGAGTCAATTATATGCATTAATTCCACATCATTCGTGTCAAGATTACAAATAGTGGTAGAAGTACTCACAATTTCCCCTGACTTCGGTTTTGTCTCAAACCACTTTTTCAGCTTAAGTTTCCTTGAAAACAGGAACAAAGCAATTCGGGTTTCGGCAAAGTTCATGTTGTTGGATGGACAGAACGACAATCCAAGAGCCAGCGTGCTCTCCTCTTCCTTGGAGAGTATCCTTTCAGATAGATTTACAACAGTCATATTTATTTTTGATTTTTGCTCCGTGTTGCCATTCCCATTGGAGCTTTTTTTCCGCTGACGCCTCCTCTTTTTGGCTTCTTTGTTACTGCAATTCCGCCTCTGTTGCCTCGTCCTTGGCCTCTTTGTGGGCCCCCCGTTTGATACATTTCTGTCCGATTTTTGCTGATCATTTGGAACTGTAATAAAAAAGTGGGGTATTTTGATGGATCTACGACTGCGTCTTGGTTCGCTTCTACAATAGAGGCATCTGAGACATTATCATCCGATATATCACTCTCAGTAACTTCATGACTTGTACTGGGTGTAGTAGTTTTAACTACAGCTGCTCCAGTTTTTTTGTCGAAAAGATGGTCATATTTCTTTTGGAAAGTGAGGGTTCGTCCAGATTGATAGTCTTTATAGTCCCTGATGAATTTGCGTTGTTTTTTGGCAGTAATCTCTTCCTCTAATTTCTCCATTTTGTTGGTTAATTTTTTGAGAAATTCCTCCAATGCTTCTTTGGAATTGAGTTGACTAATCTCCTGAATTAATTGTTCTATTTCTGCCAAAAGTTTAGATCTGTCCTTCAGGGCATATTTCACCAGGATACGCATCATCGTAATGGAACATGCTGCTGAATTGTCTGTGCTTTCCTGGAGCATGTCCACGTCCGGGTCCTCATAGGTGGGAACGGTAAAGATGCGTAGTCCCCTAGGTACTCTTTTAACTTCAATATATCTTTGAAGGGACTCCGCCTCCCACCATTTTGAGAGTTCCTCTTTGTACAGTCTTTCTAATGCAGTCAATTTCGCCTGTAGATTTAGTTCTGTTCCAATGTTGGATGTTGTTGGTACTTCGTCGATAGTAGTACTTGGGTTTGTGAAAAAAAGTTTGTCCGCGGTTTTCTTGCGACGAGCATCTAAATCACCCCCCAAGTTGGTAAATTAAATCTCCTTATGTAGCTCTGTGCACACTCTCCGAACTTTGTTTTCCGCAGTAGAGTCGGTGGTAAGGGCAAGGGTCACTCACCTTTGGGTATCCTTTTAGTTGGCCCATGATGTTAGGTTTTGGCAAGGGTCGCCCTTTTGACTTTGTCTGTCCCCTGGGGGTGGGGGTAGATTGAATTTTTCATCAATCTTCATGCTTTAGCTCACTCCACTACCCTAGTTCAGACATGGCCATATGCAAATTAGTCTGACCCTGTGCCTCATGGGAACAGTCCTTTGGTATCGCCTTGAGGGGCAGTTTAGTTCTTTTTTTTGTGGTTCCACTAGGCCACCAGGGTTTATTTTTATGTTTGGGAGCCGCCCCTTGGACCTGGGTCACTGCCCTCTCTGCCCACTAGATGCCAGAGTTTTGTTAATTTTTGTTTTGGGGGGTGGCCTCAAGGGCAAGGTTACTCTCCTTTTACGGGGGTGAATATTTAATTTGTACTGTTCGGTCCACCTACCCCTCTTAGCTTTGCAGGTGCACTGGTGCAATATTGGCATATGTGATGGATTTTTTTTTCCTCCTTTTAAACCTAGTGTACAGCTTTTGAATCCTGTTTGCGGTTTCGACAGTGGTTGTTCTGCAGGTTTGCGTAGTTGCATTTTTTTGTGGTATGTACTCCAAATTAGTAATATTGTAATGTATGGATGCATGTTTTTGTCAGTGGTATCATAGTGGCAGCCTATTTGGTTAGTTTTTTGAGCATGAAAAACTTTGTGATGTGTTTTGGATTGTCTTTTGTGTAATTTTCTTTTCCCTTTCTTTTTTAGTGGGATATTGTTGATCCATACTGTGTCTGTGCAGAGTACGTGGTGGTGATTTTAGCTGCTTGTGGCAAGTGAGTGGTATTGTTTTGGAGTGTATTGGTATTATGGATAAAGGTTCATTTTGTTTATTACTATTTTACAAAGTGTTTGTTGTTGTTGATTTGTTTGACAAGTTAGCTTTATCCATAATCATTATGGCTAGCCGTAGAATGACTGCTCAGCAGGTGGTAGGTATGCTTCTTGAATCTTCCTCTGAGCCGGATTATGAGACTGACAGTGCGCCTGAGGAAGAGGAGGGAGGGGAAGATTCTGGCAGTATGTTTTCTCTCCACATGGAATCATCGGATGATGAAGGTTCTCCCAGTGCAGATAAAGGGCCTGTTTTAGAGGAGGATACTGCTGTGCCGATGGAGCACGAGGCATCTGGATTGCAGCCTGAGGCTGCTGGTCTTCCTACTGGAAGTGCTGGACTCTGGGTTGGTCCAAACATGGTGCAGCCGGTGTTGCCTCCCTTTAGCGGTGATGCAGGGTGTAGAGTGGATTGTGAACATTTTTTGCCTATACATTACTTTCAGTTATTTATGGATGATGTATTTTTGGGTGAGATTGTTGAGCAGACTAATTTGTATGCTGAACAGCTTTTGAGGGACAACAGTGACAAACTTAGGCCCCACTCTAGAGCTACCCGGTGGACTCCCACAAATCTGGAAGAGCTGAAGAAGTTTTTGGGTTTAACTTTATTGATGGGTTTGCTAAGGAAGCCGAACCTGGCTTCATATTGGTCTTCCAGCCCCTTGATGGCAACAGCTATATTTGCTGCAGTTATGCCTCATGATCGGTATTTACTTTTGCTATGCATGCTGCATTTTGTTGATAATTCTGTGGCGTTGCCACATAGTCACCCTGATAGTGACGGTCTTTTTAAGATTCTGCCAGTTCTTGACCACTTTGTTGATAGATTTTCAGAGATATACATTCTAGGGAAAGAAATATCTATTGATGAGTCTTTGGTTTTGTTCAAGGGTCGTTTGATTTTTAGGCAGTACATCCCTAGCAAGAGGGCATGCTATGGAATTAAGCTGTATATGTTGTCTGAGAGTAGGTTAGGATATGTTTTTAATTTTCGTGTGTACACTGGTAGAGATTCCACTATTGACCCCCCAGGTTGCCCGTCCACTTTTGGAGTTTCAGAGAAAATTGTGTGGGATCTTGCTAGAAGACTGTTCAACAGAGGCCGCCATTTGTACCTTGATAACTTCTACACTGCTGTGCAATTATTTAAGGAATGGTTTAAAGTGGACACTTTTGCATGTGGCACAATCCGCTCTAACCGCAAAGGTTATCCCAAAGAGCTTGTTTGCAAAAAACTTCAGAGGGGTCAGTGCAGTTCCTTGCGTAGTGATGAACTACTAGCTGTGAAATTTGTGAACAGGAGGGATGTGTACATGCTGACTACCATCCATGATGAGAGAAATTCACCTGTGCCAGTCTGGGGTCAGGTTGCTGAAGTGCACACACCTGTGTGCATTCAGGAGTACAATAAGCACATGGGTGGTGTTAACAGAGTAGATCAGAGGTTGGAACCGTACACTGCTATTCAGAAGGCTTATGTTTGGTATGAGAAGTTGGCCATCCATTTCTTCGAATTAGCAAGTTTCAATGCTTTTATTGTGTTCAAGGAGTGTTCTCCTGCGTCCAAGTTGACATTTCTTCAGTTTCGGCACTCTGTGATAGCTAGCCTTGTTGTTGTGGATCAGGTAAGTGTTCCTAGATTTGGAGTGGTGGAGGAAGTGGCTAGATTGAAAGATCGCCACTTTCCTGATTACATTCCTCCCACATCAACAAAATATTTTCCCACTAGAAGATGTAGAGTCTGTTGGCGAAGAGGTTTGAGGAAGGAGACTCGCCTTTTCTGCCCCAGGTGTCCTTCTAACCCTGGTCTGTGTGTGCCTGCTTGTTATAGAGCGTACCACAGGCAAAAGAAGTTTTGGGAGTTTCCATGAGTGGTCTCCCACACAAGTGAGGCACCATTTTTCTCGGGAGACCTGAGGGAACGCTGGGTGGTAGGAAATTTGTGTGAGCCCAGTGATGCCACGCTTTCCCACAAAAAATGTGTGAAAAAACGGATTTATTTCAACTAAAATTAAGGTTTGCGTTTGCGGAAGTCCACACTGTGGACTCTGGGGGACCGTACGGAGCTGGAGTCCTGGGCGTCGGCGTTGCAGGAGGCGAGCGGGGGTCTTAAGTATCTTGGGGTATTCCTGACGGACTTACCTGGGGTCTCTTGGGAACGCAATGTCGTTCCTGTCTGGGACCGGGTCCGGTCGGAGATGAAAACATGGTCCCGTATGCCCCTGAATCTTTATGGCCGCTCGGCCATTTTCAAGATGGTGGCCCACCCGTGTCTACTATACCAATTGCAGAACCACCCCTACCCTATTTCGCCGCAGTGGTTTCGCCAGGTCAACTCGGCATTAGGCCAATTCCTCTGGGCCGGGGGTGCGGTGAGAGTGGCGCTCCGTACCTGTTTCCTCTCCACATTTTGTGGTGGATTGGCATAGTCAGATGTCTTGTCCTACTATCAGGCGTCCCACCTATTGATATTGAACGAGTGGTGGTATGGGGACCGGGGAGATCCAGCGTACGCCCTGTAGAGGTATCTAATGGAGCCGGACACCCTACATACTATATTGTATTCGGCTGGGAAGAGGAAGAAGCTCCCAGTGGTCACCCAGATGGTCTTCCAGATTTGGCGACAGGCGCTACGCCGCATGGGATGGTGGAACAGACTGACGGAGGAAACCCCATTGTGGCAGAATGGTCGGTTGCCGGCTCTGGCGTCCCTACAGGGGTTACGCGGCTGGGACACGATAGGAATTTCGGCATTGGGCCATGTTATGAAAGGCACGACCCTTAAATCGTTCCAAGAGCTGAGGGACGAATATGACATGCCCCGAACCCAGTTCTTTAAATATTTACAGTTCCGACATGCCATCTCCCCCGCCCTAGCGGGCCTAGACTCCTTGCCTGAATTCAGCCCCCTGGAGGCTAAGGTATTCATGGGAGAATTCGAGGATAAGAAGATATCCCGCATATACCAGTCGTTGGTTACACATTGTTCCACCTCGCTCGATAAGCTGCGGACCGCATGGGAGGGGGACGTGGGTGAGCTAGAAGAAGAGGATTGGAGAGAAGCCCTTGCTGCCCCCAGGGGAGCGGCCGTTGCCGTACGCCTACGATTTATCCAATTCAAATATTTGCATAGAGCTTACTATACTAGAGAGAGGCTGTGGCGAGCGGGCTTGATTGCGTCCCCTGAATGCCTGAGATGTGGTCGGGAGGTGGGCACTTTTCTGCATACAGTATGGTCATGTGGGGCACTGGAGAGATTCTGGACAGGTGTTTGGGACTGTTTGTCCGAAGTGTTAGGTTGGGAGCTTCCCCATACGCCGCAGCTGGGCCTTCTCCATGTAATGGAACAAATGGGTGGTAACGTTTATAAACGGCATTTACTGCTTCTTGGCCTTACCGTGGCCAAGAGGGATGTGGCTCGAGCCTGGAAGGACCCCAGGACCCCCCCCCCCCCCGGTGGGAGTGTGGAAAAAGGGTTTAGATTACTACATGGGGCTGGAGCGTCCAGTGTTTGAGGCCCAAGGCTGCCCCAGGAAGCACTATAAAATTTGGAAGAGATGGGCAGATTACAGGGGACTGTGGCTGGAGCCGCCAGCCAAACATGATATGGATGCAGGACAGATGCCCTTATATCTTGGGTGAGGGAGAGTATACATTGAATGTTTCATAATTGATTTCTTTCTTAGGAATATGTAGACATCGTGCAAGGGGATAGGGTGGGATCCGGGAGGGAGAAGCTACTGGGGGAGCAGGGGGGTGGGAGAGTTGTGGTAATTATGCTCCTTTGAATTATTATATTGATTGCTTTTCAGTGCATTTTGCTTATATGCTCACAGCTCCTCCGGTGTTGAGAGTGCTGCATTTTTCTTGCAATCTCTCTCAAAAAAGAAAATAATAAAATTTCATCCTGAAAAAAAAATTTGAGGTTTGCAGGGGATTCTGGGTAAGGAAACGTTGGGGGATCCACGCAACCCACACCTCCTTGGAAGCCCCCGGGTGTCTACTTTCCAGAAATGTATAGGGTTGCTAGGTTTCCCTAGGTGCAGGCAGAGCTAGGGTTAAAAAACTACAGCTAAGCACTTTGCCAAAAAAGGGTCATTTTTCACTGCAAAATTGAGGTGTGACCACGTTGCGTTTGGCGCCGTTTCCTGTCTAAGGCACTAGGCCGACCCACAAAAGTGGGGTACCATTTTTCTCAGAAGACTTTGCGGAACGCAGGGTGGAAGGAAATGTGTGGATCCACCTAGATTCCAGAACTTTCCGCCACAGAAATGTGGAAAAAATGTTTTTTTTGTGTCCATTTTTTAGGTTTGCTAGGGATTCTGGGTAACATAACCTGGTGGGAGGCAGTCAAGTCACCCCATCCTAGATTCCCCTGGGTGTCTAGTTTTCAAAAATGTATAGGTTTGCTAGGTTTCCCTAGGTGCAGGCAGAGCTAGGGTTAAAAAACTACAGCTAGGCACTTTGCTAAAAAAGGGTCATTTTTTACTGCGAAATTGAGGTGTGACCACGTTGCGTTTGGCGCCGTTTCCTTTTGCAGGCCCTAGGCCGACCCACACAAGTGGGGTACCATTTTTTTCGGAATACTTTGAGGAACGCAGGGTGGAAGGAAATCTGTGGATCCACGCAGATTCCAGAACCTTCCACTACAGAAATGTGTTTTTTGTCCATTTTTTAGGTTTGCAAGGGATTCTGGGTAACAGAACCTGATGGGAGGCAGTCAAGTCACCCCATCCTGGATTCCCCTGGGTGTCTAGTTTTTAAAAATGTATAGGTTTGCTAGGTTTCCTTAGGTGCCGGCAGAGCTAGCATTAAAAAACTACAGCTAGGCACTTTGCCAAAAAAGGGTAATTTTTCACTGCAAATTTGAGGTGTGACCAGGTTGCGTTTGGTGCAGTTTCCTGGCGCAGGCACTAGGCCGACCCACACAAGTGGGGTACCATTTTTCTCGGAAGACTTTGGGGAACGCAGGGTGGAAGAAAATTTGGGGATCCACGCAAATTCCAGTACTTTCCACCACTTAAATGTGGAGAAAAATGTGTTTTTTTCTCTCCATTTTTTAGGTTTGCAAGGGATTCTGGGTAACAGAACTTGATGGGAGGCAGTCAAGTCACCCCATCCTGGATTCCCCTGGGTGTCTAGTTTTCAAAAATGTATAGGTTTGCTAGGTTTTATTAGGTGCCCGCAGAGCTAGGGTTAAAAAGTTAGGCACTTTACCGAAAAAGGACCATTTTTCACTGCGACTTTGAAGTGTGACCACGTTGCGTTTGGTGCCGTTTCCTGTAGCAGGTATTAGGCTGACCCACACAAGTGGGGTACTATTTTTCTCAGAAGACTTTGGGGAATGCAGGGTGGAAGGAAATGTGTGGATCCACGCATATTCCAGAACTTTCCACCACAGAAATGTGGCGAAAAATAGTTTTTTGGGTCAATTGTTTATGTTTGCGAGGGATTCTGGGTAACAGAACCTGGTGAGAGGCAGTCAAGTCACCCCATCCTTTATTACCCTGGGTGTCTAGTTTTCAAAAATGTATAGGTTTGCTAGGTTTCCCTTGGTGCCGGCAGAGCTAGGGTTAAAAAACTACAGCTAGGCACTTTGCCAAAAAAGGGTTATTTGTCACTGCGCAATTGAGGCGTGACCACGTTGCGTTTTGCGCCGTTTCCAGTCGCAGGCACTAGGCCGACCCACACAAGTGGGGTCCAATTTTTCTCTGAAGACTTTGGGGAATACGGGGTCGTGAGAAATTTGTGGATCCACGCGATTCCAGAACTTTCCACCACATAAATATAGGAAAAATGTGTTTTTTGTACACTTTTTTAGGTTTGCAAGGTTTCCCTAGGTGCCGGCAGAGCTAGGGTGCAAAAACTACAGCTAGGCACCTTACCAAAAAAGGGTCATTTTTCACTGCAAAAATGAAGGTGTGACCACGTTGCATTTGGCTCCATTTCCTGTCGCGGGCACAAGACCGACCCACACAAGTGAGGTGCCATTTTCATCGGGAGACTTAGGGTAATTCAGATTTGTAAATCAACTGTTATTACCTATTGAGTTTTCATGCATTTCTCCCTTCCAAATGAAAGACATTGTGTTAAAAAAAGTCCTTTTGAAAAATGACCAATAATTCTCATGCTACTATGAGTATTCCCATTTTTGAAAATGTGCAAATATGAACTGTTTCTAAACACTATAATTTGTACCCAATTCAGAAATACATAGGTGTCTTTCATACCGATTTTTCCATGTATACGTTTTCCCAGAATAATTGCTCTATACCCGGGACATAATAAAATACCATTGCAAGTTGCAGCTCAGTTTTTGGCTCTGGGTTTGTCAGGTTCTTGGTGAACCTACAAGTCCTATATATCCTCACAACCAGAACAGTCCAAAGAGCTGTCATAACTACAGGAAGTTACAGGTAAAAAAAATTAAGACAAAAGGCTGTTTTTTCAAATAATTTTCAATTTTTCGAATATTTAACTGTTAGTTTCTCTAAAGAAACCTTCATGGATTTACACAAATGACCCCCTTCTAAATTCTGCATTTTGTCTACTTTTCTAAAATGTATAGCTTTCCAAGATCCATTATTGCTTTCATACTCATTTTTACCATTAACTGGAAGGAGGTTGAAAGCACTAAAAATAGCAAAAATAGGCTATGTCCCAGAAATATGCAAAAACTGTGTGAAAAATGTTGGTTTTCTGACACAAGACTGTCATTCCCTAAAAGCTGGGAAAATGGTGATTTCAGCACCACAAACCCTTTTTTGATAACATTTGCAGGGAATTACCCAGAGGCTTTCATGTGCAGACCGTTATTCCCATTTTTCTGGAAAAAACAACATTTTTACTGTCTTTTGCTTAATTTCTGGGACCCCTCCAAGGGAATCCACTAACCCTGGGTACCTTTAGAATCCCCATGATGTTGGAAGAAAAGGACGCAAAATTGGCATGGATACCTTATGTGGTCAAAAAGTTACAGTGGCCTAAGCGTGCACTACCCCAATTAGCCAAAAAAAGGCTTAGCACAGGAGGGGAAAAGGCCTAGCAGCGAAGGGGTTAAACCCCAGCCGCTTGGTTCCCGATGCTTCGCTTTGTGCCTAAACACTCACCTGACTCCGGACCTGGTTGGCAGATTATCCTAAGCTCTTCAGCACTCCACCCTGCTTCCTTCCCTGTCTTCACTCAGTGTCTTCGGCTATATTCTTGCTGCCCATAGCACATTTCAGACGTCCCTTCCTGTTTCTGAATTTCCGGCTCCAAATCCTCTCCTGGCACTGTTTCCGATTTCCTGCAAAAGAGAAAAGAAAAGAGAATCAACAAAGGGTTGCCAAGCAACACCTCGCTCTGAATGGTAAAGCGTTAGAATGATTGAACACATACCTGTAAGAATATAAACATTATGAAAACTGTGGCAGACCTCTTGACCTTCTATAAATCAAGTGAACGTTTTGAAACTTCCTGAAACAATCCAAGGACTTTAAGGACATTGAGTAAGTGAAGAATGTTAAAGTAAAACGGACATTTGTGTAAATACCTTGAGTCTGATTAGAAGACTGAAAGGGGATAGAGAGCTCGATTGTTATTATTATTTATATATATTTAATGTGAAATTACAGAGCAAATATTGCAAAGGAAATCAGTAACTATTGTGATAATTTGAGCAATCACAGATTATTAGTGCACCTTTAGTGTTTTTTTTGGTTTATTCTTTCTTTTAGTTTCATGAATCCTTTTGAGAAAAGGTCAAGGGTTATTCAGGTATACACAATTAAGAGTTCCAAAGCATATGTTTGACCTAAAGAAGTGATTTAGGGTGTTCAGATTATTTGGGTACATTTATCATAATATATACGAGCTGAAAACTGAATCCCAGTAACACTTTGCCTTTCTCGAGAGACATTCTACACGACTGAATTGTCAAGTCAGTCTACAAGAATCCAGTGGGTCTTCTCTTGTCTCTCGTCCCTATTACCCCTTCCCCCGAGGTTCGATCAGGGCGGAAGGTGAATCCTAGCCTCTTGGTGAAGTTCAGAGGGAGTTGGGTAATAGCAGCATCAAGGAGGGAACAAACCGGAGTACAGGTGGGTGAATTTGTGACAGAAAGCGAAGCATCACTACACCCTTTGTTCCTTCTTTTATTCTGAAATAATGGACTTGGGGCAGGACTGTTTGGCGTTTTAGGCTCCGAGTGAATTTTCCCAATTCATGCCCTTATATAGGTACAATTCACATTGCCCTTATATAGGCATAGAAATCAAGCCCTTATTTGGGCATAGCCCAAGCTACCTAAATACAGGCATGGCTACTTCCACCCGTACCAAACGTCACAACGATTTCTTTGAAAACTGGCTTAGACAGTTAGGGAACTTCCCCATGCTTGAATATTGATTTCTCCAAGAACTCAGTTACTTGCAATCAACAACTTTTCCCCAGGGGTTCATTATGACTATCATATGCCCGACTTTACGTCAAACTATGGCATTCCTAAACACCTTCAAGGTATAAATATACCTTCACTTGCTGTGGCAAACTACGGTGGTCCAGAGCAGTTCGACTATCTACTTGCCAGACGCAGCTCGCTACAGCAAGTGCCCTAGGAAGCCGACTCTCCAGCTGATGCACTGATCAGGAAGCTGCCCTTCTCATGCCGAGAATCCAGCTCCTGTGTTTCCGGCTCCCCTTGCGGGGTATTGGAAAATCGAGTACCAAGACTGAGATACCAGACCTCTTTCATTCTAACCAAAGTATGGAGCTGATTAGAACCTAGAGAAACCTTTGGTAGATTCTTGGCAAAGAAATCTAAAACCTATGCTACACAATACTTATTACTTCCCGGGAACTAGACTTAGGTTATGTACATTGGGGTAGGCATATTTTAGAAGCACCAGTTGAGTATTTTAGCCTGTGTATTTATGTATGTATTTTATATGGCTTAGAAACTATATAATGCTCTTAAAGTATTATTTCATATTATTTCATATTACTGTTTACGATGTGCGCATTATACTTTGCAGTCTGCCTAACCATTGCAGCAGTTCACTTCTCTTGCATGAGAAAGAAGACTATTCAATAAACCTTTCATTGAAAACACCTGTCTCTCTATTTCTCTGCAACTCTGTAGAAACTATGCATGCACGATTGACTGAGTGAAATACTTATCTATTGTTTCCGCGACTCTGAGAGATATATTCTTATTCATGGGAAACAAAGTTGTCATGTTTATGCCGTTGTCAGAAACTAACCCATTCTTGTATATTCGAGAACGTTTCTAGTGACCTCTGAGCTAGCTGGCACACACACAATTAAGTTTAGTATATCCGATAGAGACCCAGTTGACCTCAGTCCTACGTCAAATCTATAGGATATATTATTTCAATGCGCAGCGCCTATTGGGAATATAGGAACTACACTACATGGCACCCAATGTTTGGAAAGGCACTAATTTAACGCTAAATACTAAAGTAACTCAGTCGTACTTTTCAATAATACTCCAATAGACGTCTGGAGTGGGTAAAGGGATCAAATATCCTCCATAGCTGAGTAGGATGAAAAAATCTTATGTATTAGTTTTTGGTTTGTTTAACGTTGAAGGATACAGTGTTCCAAAATATCGTGCACCTTATCTTTGTTTCTTTGAAACGTGCCCTGCAAACTTTCATTAAACAATGTCGAATAACGGCGACAACACCGTGAACGGTGGAGCTGCGGACTATCCAGTCGCTGCAGCTTTTGACATAACAGGCTTTAATGAAGCAGAGGATGATGCTATAAGCATTCCTGAAAACTTAAGGAAAGCCATCACTATAAAACTTATATGAAATGGCCTATCATCAACAGGTGGTAGGGTAGTTTTTGTGATAGAGGCACAAGAATATCACCAGACAGAGGTATTCTATTCATGGATTATCTTCCCTGAAGCAAATCCAGTAACTAAAGTGTTTCACTTCTACAAAGAAGATGCTCCACCAATGGAATACATTCCTTTCGAGGACATTAAAATTCCATTAACATACCAAGAGCATGCGCTCTGGTTTAAAGGTGCCCTAAAACATATAAATCACATTACCAGGCTCGGTCCACTAGGCAGACCAGGAGCAACATGGCTAGCTTTAGCCAATTACAGACCTGACCCTGACATTGAAGCAATGTTGGATGAATAATTACTTAGTAATATAAAAAATGTAATTGAATTACACAGTTGAAGGTTTTTATTAAAAACACTCCTGCTCCTCCTAAAAAGAAGTGGGATAACACTAAACAAACTTCTAAAGAGAAGCGTTCTCAATCCAGAGGTAGGTCTCCTCAAAAGGAGCCCTCTGAAAGGAGGTATAACCTAAGGAATGGGGATAATTTGAGAAAACCTGATAGATATCAAGATACTGATACACGTTGCTCTCGTACCTTTCAGACTTCGTCACAGAAATCCGAAAGAAGATGCCGGTCAGAACACAAGGAAGAACGCATGAAGTCCAAAGACGATCAACACGTTCTGAAAAATAAGAAAACTCAATTCATCAAAAACAAGGTAGCAGGTCTAAAAATCAGACATGCCGAGGATCTTGAGGACACAACTCAAGAACGGGGAATGGCCTAAAACGATATTGGACAGCGCAGCAGAAGTCACCATATCTAGCAAGAACTTGAAGGATCATCTGGAGACAGTGGACTTGAATGAGTACATCCAAGTTGAAACTGAAGATACCAGGGTTAGTGTCCCACACAAGTTACATGAAGTAACACTCCAGATGGAGGGGGACAGAACAAGAAAAATAAGAGCACTCATTTGGCAGCGACTCTCTCAGGTTTATGACATTCTTCTAGCTGAACAAGACTGGCCACTTGAATTTGTCAGGGAATGCCCACATGGCGAAGAAATCGTTATGCCTGCCTTCTTCAATCATATTCCAATTCATTTAAAATATACTTATGCCAAGAAATGGGCAGTAGCCCAGGCTACTGCATTATACAAAAATCATGTAGGAAGGGATGAGGATTCTTCTAACCATGAAATCCAACTGAAAACTCAACCAACTGCACAAAGGCAGTATACAGTTAAGTAACAAGATAAAAAACAGGTCAGGGGGATCTTGGATCAACTTGAATACCAAGGGGTGATTGAAACATGCACCTCGTCCAAGAACAATCCTCTGTTTCCTGTCTCCAAACCAGACAATACATATCGTCAAGTATTGAATTACACACATTTAAACTCTTGTTGCAAAACATGTGCTGTACAAAATGCACACAGTGCAGCACTAATGAATAACATTGTGCGTAAAAAATATATAACCACATTAGATATTTCTAATGGTTTCTTCTGTCAAAACATTGCATATGAAAGCAGGTATCTGACCGCTTTCTCAATTATGGGGACACAGCGCCACTTCTGTCGTCTCCCACAGGGATTCAAGAATAGTCCAGGGTTATTTTCCGCCAGGGTTACAGAGTTACAACAAACATATGATGACAAAGCTTTACCATATGTGGATGACATCTATCTAACAGACGATGACTTGGACAGGCACTTGAACGGAGTGAATACCATTATACTTGGCTTCGCCTCTGAAGGGTATAAATTCAATTTTAAGACATCTAGAATTGCCCACCTTAACGTCCTGTTTCTGGGATACGAGTTATCAAGTGAAGGCAAAAGCCTGGCAGCAAACATTTTAGAAAAATGTGCGCTGGTCCGACCTCCAAAACGCTGAAAAACTTACAGTTGATTCTAGGTTTCCTAAACTTCAGAAGAACTTACATTCTAAATTACGCAGAAAGGGTTAAACCTCTCTACGAACTAATCAAACCTGATTTTAAAATGGTTAATTCGACACAAAAACATACAGAAATGTTGCGTTCTTTGCAAACAGACATGTTAGCAACAAAACATTTACAGACATGCTTAAACGTACGCAACTTAGTGATCCGAATCATTCCAGGAAGATGCGGATACAAGTACTTAACCTTTAATGAAGGAGAAAAAGTACCAATAGCTTACAAATCACACTTGTACACATAAGCGGAAATGAAATTCACCTCTACAGAAACAAATTCTGACAGCGGTTCGAACTGCAGTAGCATAAGGTGGAGGAGTGTGGCTCAATGGTTAGAGCGGCAGACCCTGATGCAGAGTTCTGGTCCGGGACCAGGGTTCAATTCCCGCCTCAGCGGGTCTTGGGCTCATAATTCCTCTGACCTGATTTCTCGCCTCGGTGCCTATTCTAATCATGGGTCCCACGCTGCAACTCTGGGCAATAGCTTGCTTAACCTCCACACCGGCCCCAACAGCGCTGTGGATGCCTGGCTTCACCCTGGGGGTGCCCAGGAGTGGATACTTCACAGTGAAAGCCAGGAGGGGTTCCACAGCGGTATGAGTAATAGCGCCAGGAAACCGCTTGGTGACAGTGCGCTCTACAAATACCTTGACATATACATTTACATTTACAAGAGAGAGCCCTCGCACTGTACTGTAGTTCCTATATTCCCCATAGGCTCTGCGCATTGGAATAGTATATCCTGTAGTTTAGACGTAGGACTGAGGTCGACCAGGTCTCTACCCAATATACCAAAATTAATTGTGTGTGCCAGCTAGCTCAGAGGTCACTAGAAACTTTCTCAAATAAACAAGAAGGGATTAGTTTCTGACAACCGCATAAATATGACAACTTTGTTTCCTCAAGATAAAACTGATCTTCAGAGTTGTGGAAACAATAGATAGATATTTCACTCAGTCAATCATGCATGCTTCGTTTCACCAGAGGTGCAGAGAAATAGATAGACGGGCGATTTCAATAAAAGGATTTATTGAACAGTCTTCTTTCTCAAGCATAAGAAATGAGCTGCTACAATTGTAACACTGGTTGTAAAGTACAGTGCGTTCAGTACGAACAGTATTATATAATAATACTGTAAAAGCATGGTATGATTTCTAAGCCATATAAAATAACATACATAAATATAAATGACTAAAAGTACTCAACTGGTGCTTCTAAAATACGCCTACCCCGATGTACCTAACCTAAGCTTAGTACGAGAGAGAAAGTAAGTAAGGTGTAGCATAAATGTAGTATTCTTTTTGCCAAGAAATCTCTAAGGGTCTAATCAGCTCCGTACCTTGGTTTTAGAACGAAGGAGGTCTGGTATCTCTCTCTCAGGACTCGATTTCCCAGCAACCCGCAAGGGTAGCCTGGAAACACTGGAGCTGGATTTCTCGGCAGGAGAAAAGACAGCGTCTCTCTCTAAGTGCGGTCCTAAAACGCTATACAATAGCACAACGTAAATGCATTATGGGCGTTACACCTGTACCTGCCCTAGAGGCAGTGACAAAAGCAAGTATTCCGAATGCTAAAGCTTTACATCCAAGATGGATACAATGGGTAATTCTCTTGCTGCAACAGACGTTGAATACGTTTTTGACCCTTATTTGAAAACACAAGAATTTCTACAATAAGAAAACGAATGTCCTCTGCATTCTGAAATTCTGCCTCTAGAGAAGTATGAATGTATAATTTATACTGACGGATCAGCACAGCCCGCAATTGGGGGTAAACAAGCTTATATTGCTGCGTGCGCGATCGTTAAGGGTCACTGGCGCAATGGTAAATTGCAGAGTGGTTCAGACGCCAGCATGGAATTATTCTCGGGATCTGGGCACAGCTGAACTGTTAATATGTCCTTACTTTACATGGAGACTTTAATAAGTTGGGATTTCATTCAATCACTTTACAGTATAATTTTCTTATTGCCACGTAGCCGTAGGGCCGTTGCCACCCCCCCTAATGGTGTTCCCCTTACAATTGTTGTGTGAATTTAGTAAGTACTATTTATTGTTGTTTTTCAGCGATGCAGAGGAACTATTGGTACTGCACTGTTTTTGGATACTAATGGTTTTGCCTCTCTGGTTGGGTGGGGAGGCTGGGTGGGGGGGGGGGGTGAGGCTGGGACATTGTTTAGCAACACTGGGACATTCTTAGGTACACACTTGGATGTAAGTGGCAAGTACACACAGTTGATTTTCATTAAACACTAATTTTTACCACTGCCATGGCTCAGTTAGGGCGTAATTCTGGCCCCTTGGAGGTGGTTTTGGCGACATGGAACATCCGCGGCCTGAAAAACACTCACAAGAAAAGG
The DNA here is from genome assembly GCF_964263255.1 of Lissotriton vulgaris. NCBI lineage: Eukaryota > Metazoa > Chordata > Amphibia > Caudata > Salamandridae > Lissotriton > Lissotriton vulgaris. Next base: position 25,279,589 of record NC_141685.1, read on the forward strand.
CAGAAAACACAGTATTTACTACGTCACAGGGTAGATGTAGCTTTCTTACAGGAAACTCATCTGCCTCCTAGCTTTGCTGCAAATCGGGGAACACAGATATTTTGCGAAATTTAGCAACTTCGCAAGGGGCACTGCCATTCTTATACATAAATGACTCCCCTTCCATTTGAATTCTGTAATACCTGACAGTGAAGGCAGGTATATCATTTTCCTGGGCACGTTAATGGGTCACAGGGTAGCATTGGTCTGTGTGTATGGCCCCCAATAGCGACTCCCTGGACTTTATTATACCCTACTCTCTAAACTGGCGCAGCTAGGCCCAGTTCCCCTTTTACTGGGGGGTGATTTTAAAATAGTCCAGGACCAGTCACTTGACACCACTTCAAGAGAACCAGATCCTAAACTGTGAGCACAAAAGGCATTGAGCTCGCTTTGCGATCAATTCTCCTTAATTGACATAAGACGTACGCAAAACCCGCATAGCACTGACTATACTCACTACACTGGCAGTCATAACACATGGATGAGGCTCGACTATTAGCTGGTATCCCCAGAACTTATCAGCTGGTGTCATGTGATCCGGACGCTTCCTCGCACATATTCTGATCATTCCCCGGTATTATTAACATTGAAGGTCCCGTGACCCGAGGGTTTAGAACGGCAGTGGCGATTCCCCAGCCGCGCATTAGATGATGAAGATTTTAGACAGGAATTACAAGAAGCGATAGAGGACTACTTCGTCATTAACACTGGTCAGTAGACACTGTGGCAATGTTATGGGAGGGTTTTAAAGCATACATGAGGAACAAGTGTATATCCAAAAATGCCGGTTTATTGCGGGGTTTGCGAAGTACGTTAGCCTGCCTGGAAAAGGACCGAGGGTCGTTAGACTCTGAACAACGCCAGGCGACAGGTCCTGAATTAGACAAGTGACAGTTGTCCCTGCTCAAAGAATTCAAAAATACCAGAGAGAGAGATCCTTTTTATGGGGAAATACTACAAAGCCCGGAACAGTGAAGGTGAGCGGCCGGTACGAGTCCTAGCACAGATGATTAGACCTCCCTATATTCAGGCATACATCCCCGAGTTGAGAACTTCGCAGAGACAGCAGATCACTGACCACTGGATATCCAGGGGAATTTATGTCCTATTTTAAAACATTATTTATGACTAGATTGGGTCAAGACAGGGCGGAGCAGGAGAGTTATTTGTCTGAGGTCGCTTTAGTGTATCTAGAGAAGTTTATGCAGGACTTCCTTGCTGAGCCTATCTCCGAGGAGAGCATTGATGAGGCCATCTCTGCCCTGAAGAGTTCCTCGGCCCCGGGGCTTGACGGTTTCACTGCGAATTTTTATAAGGCCTATAAAGATTTATTGATTCCCCATCTCATTAAAGTATATGCCTAGGGCCAGTCCCCCTGCCCAGGCAACTACCGAGACCCGCTTAAGCTGGACCAGGGAACAGCTGCTACAAATAGGAGCGGGCTCTTGTTCTACATCTGTTCGTTGCCCTCCTAACAACTTAGATGGCCACGCTTTTAACTGTCCTCAGTGCAACACATCTCTTCCCCCTTGGAGCGAACGCACCCTACCCATCTTTCCCGCCCCGGCTGCACGCATTTTACAACTAGCACTGATTAATTGTAGATCCCTCCCCCGTCACGCTAATGAAATTTGGTCGATTCTGACCACTTACAGTTGGGACATCCTATTCCTTACAGAATCGTGGACTAAAGATACTTCTAACCCGGATATCTACTTAGCCACCCCCCCGGACTATCGCTTCTTGGGTGTTAACCGAGAGGGAAAAACGGGAGGTGGACTGGCCATCCTGTTCAAATCCCACCTTAATATTACCATTAAAAAAATTACTAACATTGGACTGATCGAAGCCATGTATTTTGCTATTGCTGACTCAGCGGCAGTATACCTCACCGGCATCTTAGTCTACAATCCCCCTAAAGCATCTCCTTCCGCATTAGTACAGTTGGTGCACATCATCACGGACCTATCTCTCAAGCACCCGCACTTTATTGTATTAGGAGATTTCAACCTCCATGTAGATGATCCCACCTGCACCCAAGCCACTCGTTTCCTCGACTCTCTTCAGAGCCTGAGCTTAACGCAACTAATCCACGGTCCGACGCACGTGGCTGGCCATACATTGGATCTTTTTTTTTCCAACCTCCCAGGGACCACTACTTATCCCCCCCTTCCCCTCACTTGGTCCGATCATTTCCTGCTTATGGTCGACATTCCACTTCCTCAGGCACCCACCCCGGTGGAATTGGGAACAGACTACAGGATAAAATGGCACAAGATCACTTGCACTGCCCTAGAGCCGATATTTAGTTGCCCTTTGGATTCTAAAGTAGAAAATATCGATGCCTGTGTTACTAAGTTTAATACGGCCTTATCGGCTGCGGTTGATGAAATTGCCCCGCTTGTATCTGTTTCATCCGCAAGATCTCGCCCCTCTGCTCCTTGGTTCTCAGCTGCTCTGCGTAAAGAAAAAAGTTACTGCAAAAAATTAGAACGCAGCTGGAGACTAACATATGATTCTGAGGCAAAAACTATCTACAGAACGGCCCTTAAGAAATTTATTAAACTAAAAAAATCTGCCATGAGAGAGTTTTTTGCCTCCCAAATAAAAGACGCAGACAATTCTGCAAAGACACTGTTTAAAATTGCAAAAGACTTTGTAAAACCCCCGGCTATGACCCCTAACAATCTAGCCAATCAGTCTCTTTGCAACGGACTATCAGACTTCTTTCAAGAAAAAATTGAAAAAATTGCATCCTCCTTTCCTCCAGTTGAAGCACCTGTCCTTTCCCTTTCCCCGGCCTCAAACACCCATGATACTGCTCCTACATTAGTGGCATTTAAGGATCTCACTCCTAACCTTGCACTTAAATTACTATTACAGTGCAAATCTGGTTCCCCTTTGGACCCAGTTCCCCCTAAAATCATGAGTGAACTGACTACCTTATTGCTAGAGCCACTCACTTCCATCTAGAATGCCTCTTTACAACTAGGCCAATTCCCCTCTGCCTGGAAGGAGGCCCTGCTTGTGCCTATCCTAAAGAAATCTGATGCTGACCCCATGCAATTCAGTAACTATCGGCCCATTTCCCTCCTTCCGAAACCAGCGAAGGTTTTGGAGAAGGCAGTCCAATTACAACTTGCAGAATATTTAGAGACCAACTCTCTGCTACATGACTCCCAATCCGGCTTCCGTGCTGGATTCAGTACGGAGACCGCACTGCTAGAGGTATCGGAGACCGTGCGAGAATGTGTGGATAAGGGCGAGGAGGCCATGTTGGTCCTCCTCGACCTATCCGCCGCTTTCGATACGGTGTCCCACAAAATTTTCCTAGACCGACTGGAGCAGATTGGACTGAGCGGCACTGCCCTGGCATGGATCAGCTCTTTTCTTCAAGGACGATCACAGAGGGTTCTTCTCAGACCGTTTAAATCTGGATGCAAACCTCTTGTACGCGGAGTCCCACAAGGCTCAGCGTTGAGTCCTCTGTTCTTCAATGTCTACCTGGCCCCGTTGGCCAAGGTAGTGGAGGCATGCGGAGTCAGAGTGATCTCTTATGCTGATGATACACAGCTGATATTTTCTTTTAGAGATCACTCTGACTCCAGCCTCTCTAGCTTCCGCCATTGTCTTGGCGAAATCTGTTCGTGGATGTCCTCGAACCACCTGCGGCTTAATACCGACAAGACGGAGGTTTTGTTTTTTAATCAAAAAATGACCATTCCACCCCCATTATGGTGGCCAACTGTACTCAACCCCCCCCCCAATCCCGGTCCACTCTGCCCGCAATTTGGGGTTCATATTTGATGATACGCTCTCCTGCAGCCCTCAAATCAACAAGGTTACTGCTGCCTGCTTTGGTAAACTAAAAATGATGAGAAAGATCTTTCCATTTTTGCCAATGGAGGCCCGCAGAACAGTCACTCAGGCCTTAATTACCGCTCATCTGGATTATGCCAACAGTCTTTATGCTGGGGCCCCTCTATATCAAATTGAACGCTTGCAAGTAGTTCAGAATGCTGCAGCAAGACTGATTGGCAATATTCCATACAGACACCCTATCTCAGCGTTTCGCAAAGGACTCCATTGGCTGCCTATAGCCAACCGTATTAAGTTTAAAACTCTTGTTCTTGCCTTTCGAGCTTTGAACGGTACTGGCCCAGATTATTTAAGAAAAAGATTGAGACTGTCCACTCAGTCAGAGACCTTCGCTCTAACAACCTGCGTCTCATGCTTGTGCCTAGATTCCGTCGCTCAAGAATGGGTGGCAGAGCCTTTGCTGTCCTTGCTGCCAAACATTGGAACAGCTTACCGATCGACCTTAGATTTGCCCCATCCGAAGCTTTGTTCCGTAGACGCCTCAAAACGTGGCTATTTTCATCTATTTAGATTGCTCTTTCTCCTCCTGCTGACAGTTTTTAGCGCCGGGACACCCCCGTTGGGGGTAGCCGTGCGCTTTACAAAATCCGTAAATAAATAAATAAATATATGCAGAAGCCCTGGAGAGGCAGATACCTCCCACCCTGCGTGAGGCAGTCATCATTCTTCTCCCCAAACCTGGCAAGGACCTCCTGCTCTGCGGTTCCTATCGACCGTTATCACTCTTAAACCTAGACTACAAAATACTGGCAAAGGGTCTGGCATGTCGCCTGTCTCTCTTAATAGAATCTATCATTTCCCCCGGCCCAGTATGGTTTCATACCCCATCGCTCGGCAGCCTTCAATCTACGCACATTATTTAACACTCTGCATAGAATTAACCCGGAAATTCCTGCTGCTTTAATCCTATTTGATACAGAAAAGGCATTTGACTCCCTTGAATGGCCTTTTATTTTATCCATCATGGAGCGCATGGGGATGCCGTTTGGTTTCATTGTCACGACTGCCCTGCTATACAGTCAACCACTGGCCCGACTCCGACTAAATGGTACATTGACGGCTCCCTTCTCACTTTCACGCGGCACGAGACAGGGCTGCCCGTTGTCGCCTCTGTTGTTCATTTTTGCCATGGACCCACTAATACAGCACTTCCAAGAGAAACACCTTCATAGGTGTTTACAGTTCACCAACGGCCCATTGTTAGTATCATTGTATGCAGATGACACGATTTTATATGTACGCAACCCCCAGAGTAATTTGGATCCCCTTATCCGGGAAATTCTGCGCTTTGGCAGACATTCCGGACTAGGAATTGTTAGACCTGGCACCATTGGCGTGGGTCTACCTTCCATTTTTGCTGTTGCCTCATGTGTTTTTCTGGTGTTAGATGCTTTGGGCACTGTAACACTGCTGTCCAGTGACACAGTGCGAGTGCTCCCTATTGTAAATTGATGTATTGATTAGTGGTTCCATGATTGGATATTTGGTTTACTTGTCAGACCCTAGTACAGTACACGGAGTGTGCCCAGGGCGTGTAAATCCAGATGCTGCTAGTGGGCTTGCAGCACTGGTTGTGCCACCCACAGAAGCGGCCTTGTAAAATGTGTCTAAGGTCTGCTATTGCAGACCCTGCGTGAAGTCTGGTACTGTCATGCTGACTGGGCAAGTGCACCCACCTGCCAGTCCCTAAACCTTCCCTTTTCTTCATATTAGTCACCCCTATGTAGGCCCATGGGCAGGGTGCATTGTAAGTATAAGGTAGGACAAGCCCCGATGAGCGTGGCATGTCCTTATAGTGAATTACAGCCATTTTCGTTTTTCACTATTGCAAGGCTACCTGTTCTTCATAGGCTAGAAGAACATAGGTTACTTACCTGTAAACTGTGGTTCTACAGTATTGGTGTCCTTCATAGATTCACATGCTTGAATATTCCCCGTCGTCGAAGTGGGAGTCCCACGGTACATAAAATAGCAGTAATATATGCATATATAAGTAAAATTATTATAATTATAAAAAATACATATACATATATATAAAATACAGTAAACTCAAAAGTACCATAGAACTGAATAGGCCCATAGAAAGCCTAAGGGAGAAAACTCAACTTGGTAACATATCAGTGTCATTATGTTTTGGTCCAAATTCCAGCCAATCAGGCTGCAGTTCCCTCTAGAACTTTCTCCTCAGAAGCTCAAGACCTCAGATTTTCGTAGCACAGAGTACCCAAAGTGCCTGAGGAGAAGGGAGCCTCTGAGGGGAGGATGGGAGGGTCGCATGTGAATCTATGAAAGACACCAATACAGGAGAACCACAGTTTACAGGTAAGTAACTTATGTTCTTCTCCAGTATTAGGGGTGTCTTTCATAGATTCACATGCTTGAATAAGAGTAGAAAGCAGTAATCATCATATAAGTCATAAAGGTAGCAGTAATTTCAAGCATATAATAGACATATCATATTAAAGAGAGATAACCTTTATGACAGGAGGTGGGTAGCAACAGAGGCTCACCTTTAATGGAAAAGATTCCGCAGCACCGCTTGTCCTACTGCTGCATCTGCGGCATCTGTTGACTGCAGACAGTAGTGCTTCGTAAAAGTATGGCTGCTCGACCACGTAGCAGCTCTGCAGATGTGTCGCAGAGGTACCCCCGCAAAAAGGGCAGTAGAAGCTGACACAGCTCTAGTTGAATGAGCACGTACTGGAGCTGGAAGAGGCTTGCCAGCTCGCTGATGACAAAATGCAATAGTGGAAGAAATCCATCTAGTAATAGTTTGTTTGGTAACAGGTTGTCCTTTAGAGGCCGGGCCATAGGCCACGAACAGTTGATCAGATTTCCTGAAGGATGCAGTGCGCTGAATATAAAACTTGAGGCAACGTTTTATATCCAGGGAATGTAATGAACGTTCCGCAGGAGTTTGTGGATCCGGAAAGAAAGTCTTTAAAATGACCGGTTCATTGAGATGAAAATCACTGGGAACATTCGGAATAAATGTAGGATTAGTACATAGTGTAACAGCCTCCTTTGAGAACTGGAGAAAAGGAGGTTGAATTGTGAATGCCTGAATGTCACTGACACGCCTAGATGAGGTCAAGGCGAGCAATAGGGCAACTTTCCACGTGAGGAACTTTAAGCTTGCTGAATGGATGGGTTCAAAAGGAGGTAGGAGGAGCCGAGACAAGACCAGGTTTAAGCGCCAAGTAGGCGGAGGACGTCGAATGGGTGAAAACGTTCGGAAGAGACCTTTGAAAATCTGTTTAATAATTCTAGACGAATATAGTGAGGAAGAGCCTTCATGACGGAAGCGGGATAGAGCCGCTAGAAAGACCTTCAGAGTGGAGTGGGAAAGTCCTGACTTCGCAAGGGATAAGAAGAAAGGCAGAATCTTTTCTGGTTTAGCAGTCATCGGATCCAAGGCCTTGGTGTGGCACCAGACACAGAAATGCTTCCACTTCAACTGATAGGTTTTAATGGTGGAAGGAGCACGGGCATGCGCTAACAGCTTTCTACAGTCTGCGTCGATGGTCAAACGCGCAAATTCATGGTGCTCAGGTTCCAGGCATGAAGTTGGAGGTATGCTGGATCCGGATGGCAAATCCGCCCCTGCTGCATCGTGAGGAGGTGAGGCAACGGATGAAGCGGAATTGACTCGCTCTGGGAGAACAAGAGAAGGTCCGGGAACCATGGGCGCCTCGGCCACTTGGGTGCGATCAAGATGACTTGACAGGGTTGAAGCCTCATCCTGTGCAACAAGAGTGGAATCAGAGGAAGCGGAGGAAAAGCGTAGCTGAATGCGTTCAACGAGCTGATCGAAAATGCATTTCCGCTCGACTCTCTGTGGGGATGAAGACTTGCAAAGCGTTGGCATTTCTTGTTGGTGATAGTCGCAAAAAGATCTATCTGCGGATGGCCCCACTGGCGGAAAATGAACTCCAGAGTTGGTTGATTGAGTTCCCACTCATGGTTGTCCGAGAAAGACCTGCTGAGTGTGTCCGCCAGAACATTAGAAACACCCGGCACATGTATGGCAGTGAGATGAATCTGGTGACGAATCGCCCAATTCCATATCTCCTGTGCTTGTTGGGAAAGCAAAAGGGACCTGGTGCCGCCCTGCTTGTTCAGGTAATGCATGCTGGTGGTGTTGTCCGTTCTCACCAGCAGAGATTGACCTTGATCGATCCGTTGAAAAGACTTCAGGGCCAGGAAGATCGCCAGAAGCTCCAGGCGATTTATATGCCAAGTGCGTTGGACCGCAGTCCATTTTCCTTGTACTGACAGGCCTTCGAGATGTGCTCCCCAGCCCTCCGGGGATGCATCGGTTGTAAGCGTCAGAGTTGGAGTAATGTCTTGAAAAGACCGACCTTTTGAAATGTTTGGAGGGTGAGCCCACCACTCCAGAGCCTTTTGGATGCGGGGCGTAAGAAGGATCTTGTCGTTGAACGATCCTGAAATCTGCTTCCACTGCTTGTCTAACTCCTCTTGGATGGCCCTCATATGTAGTCTGCAGTGGGGAATCAACTGTATGGCAGAAGAAGCCATGCCGAGGAATGATTTCAACATCCGGACTGAAACGTACAGTTTTGACTGGAGGGATCGTACCATCTGGAGCATACAGTCTTGTCGTTCCTGGGAGACAAAAACCATTGCCATATGAGAATCTAGAGAGGCTCCTAGAAAATCTCGCCATTGAGATGGGCGAAAGTGTGACTTTTGGCAATTGATGAAAAGGCCCAAGTCTTGAAACAGGGAGAGGCAAGACTGTGTATGCTGGATTGCCAGTTGAAGATTCGGAGCCTTTATGAGACAATCGTCCAGGTATGGATAAAATTGTATGCCTCGTAGGCGTAGAAAGGCAGCTACCGGGGCCATGATCTTGGTAAAGACCCTCGGTGCTGAACGGAGGACGAATGGTAGGGCCTTGAATTGGAAGTGCAGGTGTCCGACTGTGAAGAGCAGATACTTCCTGTGTCTGGGGTGAATTGGCACATGGAAATATGCGTCCTGGAGGTCGATCGTTGAGAAGAATTCCCCTGGATTGAGGTAATTCAGGATTTGAAGCAGAGTTAACATCTGAAAGGTTTTTCAAATGATGAATTTGTTCAGGGCCCGTAAATCCAAAATTGGACGCCATTCTCACGATTTTTTCTTTACTAAGAAAAACCGGGAATAGAATCCCTTGCCGCGTTGACCTAGCGGCACTACCTCGATGGCCCCTTTTTGGATCATTAATTTTACCTGGGCCAAAAGTTCTTTGAGGTGGGGGGAGGGTGGCCCCGAAGGTGGACGAATGGGAGGGAATTTTGTGAACTCCAGGGTATGGCGTTTGGAGATAACGTCCAGGACCCATTGTTCGGAGGTGATTTCGGACCATTTGCAAAAGTACTTAGAGATGCGACCTCCAAGATGCAAAGTCGGCAGACGAAAGGAACTTAGACTGTCACTGTTTTTTGTTGTTTGCGCCACCTCTATAAGTTGTTTTCCGTTGGTATGGTCTGGCGGAAGACTGACGTTTCTGGTTTTGGTAAGAACCTCTCTGCTGGTTATCGCCGTAGGTATTGTATGAGCGATACTGGCCTGATCCACGAAAAGTAGAGGAGCCACCGCCTCTACCTCGTGCCCCCCCGAAAGGGGCACGAGGCATATTGGAGAGTAGCCAAGGACTTTGCGGTGTCAGTGTCCTTTTTGATCGCCTCAAGAGCATCGTCTACATGCTTGCCAAATAAAGACTCTCCATCGTATGGCAAGTCGAGGACTTTTGCTTGTACTTCTGGGCGAAATGTTGTAGATTTCAGCCAGGCTTGACGCCTCAAGACTGCAGCCCCAGCTAATTGGCGAAAGCCTGTGGATGAAATGTCGAGCGCACATTCGATAATTTCAGACGAAATTACCTCTCCCTCTTGGATGATAGCTTGCGCTTCTGCACGGAAGGCCTCAGGCATTTGAGGAATCAGTGCGGCAATCTCGGACCACATTTGGCGGTCGTAACGGCCCAGAATTGCCAAGGTATTTGCGGCTCTGACAGTAGTGGCCGCCATCGTAGTAAACTTTTTTCCTATAGAGTCCAACTTGCGGCCTTCCTGATCAGGAGGAGAGGTGAGTGGTGTAGCCGGATTACGAGATCTTTTCTGTGCTGCCTTGAGTAATAACCGACTCTGCTTTTGGTTGTGACACTAAACAGGCTGGAGCGGACGCTGGAGCCTTATATTTTTTGTCTAATCTGGGCAAGACTGCAGGTACTGAGTTAGGATGTTCCATGAGTTTAAGTCCCTCTGACCAAATAAAGTCAATAAGTGGAATTGTGAAACGTCCTTAAAATCATACAGGAAGCATTCACTTTCATGTTGCTGTTTCTTGACAGTGAGATGAAAGCGTTTCGGTGCACGGACCATTAAATTATGGAAGTTTGCAATGTCCACTGGAGGCGATGCAAGAGGTGAGGTGGGCGGAGTGGAAGGTGTTTGAGCCCTGTAATTGTCCCACTCATTCATATCGACATCATCGTCGTCATCAGTGCCGTGAGGAGCAGGATCCTCATTGTCAGTGTCAGGTCGAGTTCTTTCCGGAGACGCGGGTGGAACCGGAGCAGGTGCTTGTAGGGGTTGAGGTTGAGGCTGGGGAGGAGGTTGTGATGCTGGGGAGGCAGGTGTAGATGGAGGGAACCTGCAGTTATAGTCATCAAGCATGTGCTGTAAATTTTTGACTAAAGATAAAGGTATTTGTGTAACAGGTTCTGAAATTACTGTCTCTGCTTCGTCAACAGGAAATAAATCATTCCCACTTTCGACGTATTCCTCTTCGTCACCCTCATCACTGTACTCCTGGCACTTAATGTGCAAGTCAGATGGACTAGATGCCTGTTCGAACAGTTGTTCCACCTCCGATTCATGGTCGGATTCTTCTCCACCTGATTGAAACAATTTTTCAGGAAGACGTGCTCCACTCCTTATTGGACTTATTTGAATGAGAGGCACAGTCCTCAAGGTAGAAGCAGTAATCACTGTAAAAGTGGTAGCTGAGGCAGGAGGAGGATGAGATGCCGACGAGCCTGTTGATGTAACAGCAGTAGTCGTATGGCTAACCTGAGACGGAGAAATTGAAGATATTTTCGTCGACGTGGAAAGTTGCCCTATTGCTCGCCTTCGACGGTATTGAAGGTTTGGTCGTCGATGACGAAGTAACCGTCGACAAGCTAGCCGTAGATGGAGTCGTCGTCGCTTATGCGATGGCCGTCGACGAGGCTGTCGTCGACGTTGATGGACCCGTCGACGAGCTTCTTTTAGATGATTTGGTCTTCGTTGTCGGTATTTGCTTCGACGACGGAACCGTCAACGGTGTTCGCGTCGACGATGGGAGCGTCAACGATGATTTCTTCGTCGACGGCATCGACTTGACACTCGTCGACGAGATCTTAACAATCGACGTAATGGGTCTCGTCTCCTGGGCTGTCGTCGACGAGGTGATCGTCGCCGACGCAGCAGTGGATGACATAGAACATGTCGTCGTCGACGTAGAGGTTACAGACTTCGTCGTCGCTGAAGACGTCGACGGGCGCATCGACGAGCCCGTCGACGAGCCCATGCCGGATTTCTGAGAGGAAGGCAAGGCTTTGGGCGCAGACGTCAGAGAACCAGGTCCCGTAGACGTGCCCTGAAGCAAATCCTGTGGGGAAACAATCCTGGAGGATTCCAACAGTCTACTCTTCTTAAGAAAAGGAGATGGAACCTCAGTTTCAGACCCACGCTTCTGAGAGGATCTAGAAATGCCTGAAGAAAAACTTTCCACATCAGAAACCACAGACTCTGAAGTCTTCAACTTTTGTAGCCACAGAAGGAGACAGGCCTCTCTATCCCTCAGAGTCTTGGGAGGAAAAGTGCGACAGTACTTACAGTTCTTAACCTCGTGGTCTGGGTAGAGACAGTAAATGCATTTACTGTGAGGATCCTCATGGAAAAGGCGCAGTTTACCACAGGAAGGGCAGGCTTTAAACAAAGATTTCTTACTTGAAGACATTTTTGAAGAAATAACAGCTAGAGTTGAAGAAAAAAACTGAGCAGAGCTCAGGGAGACTCCCTTCACACGACGTGCGGTAGAAAATCTGAGGTCTTGGGCTTCTGAGGAGAAGGTTCTAGAGGGAACTGCAGCCTGATTGGCTGGAATTTGGACCAAAACATAATGACACTGATATGTTACCAAGTTGTGTTTTCTCCCTTAGGCTTTCTATGGGCCTATTCAGTTCTATGGTACTTTTGAGTTTACTGTATTTTATATATATGTATATGTATTTTTTAGAATTATAATAATTTTACTTATATATGCATATATTACTGCTATTTTATGTACCGTGGGACTCCCACTTCGACGACGGGGAATATTCAAGCATGTGAATCTATGAAAGACACCCCTAATACTGGAGAATGGGCTGCATTGTTACATGTTAATGATCCCAGCAGACCCAGAGAACATGGTAGAAATTCGAGTTTAGTATGCCTGGACTCAGAATAATAAAATATATCTTTTAGTAAAGTTTATTTTAATTTTCTGTGTTTGAAAATACCACTTTTAGAAAGTAGGTATTTACTTCCCTAACCATTTGAGCCCGCCTCTGCTAGGTTGTGTATTCCTTGTCTGGGTTTGTGTGTGACAGGACTGGGGAATTCCAGGAGACAGGATGGGGCTCACCGGTGGTGAATAGGGAGATCTGCATCCAAGATGGGAGGGAGGAGTTGCACCTCAGACCTGAATAGGGCTGCGCCTTTCCTCTACAATGCCTGCTCCATCCCCTGTGGTGTGTCTGATGTCTCTGCCCTGCACACTGAAAGAAGAGGAGGAAGACTGTCAACAAAGTGCTCCTGGACTGTACTTGCCTTCCACAATGCTGACTCCACCTCCTGTGGAGAGTCTGATGTGCCTTCCCTGTGCTGTGAAAGGAAAGGAGAAGTCTGGTAAGCAGAGTGCTTCAGGACTGTCTCGAAATGGGCACAGGCTCCTCTCCCCTTAGAGAAAAAAGGTTTATGGGGTATAAGTATTAGGACCCTGAGCCCATGAAATTAGATCACTCCTGGAACTGACAAGACGAAACCTCTGCTGAGGAGAAGGAACCTGAAGAAACTGAGGAGAGACTATTCCCAAGCTGAAGTGCTGCTTGGGAGATTGGCCTGCAGTGGTTGCCTGAACTGCCTAGAGAGGAGGAAAGACTTTGTGGACTTTACCTTTATTTTCAACTTGTGCAAAAAGATCTCCAAGGGCTTGGAAGAGAGCTTGCCCCCTGACTGAAGTCCCAGGACCAGTGGACTTTGTGAATTGCTGCTGGAAACAAGTGGCTACAGAGGTAGGGAGCTGTGACCGACTTTCCCGACCGGCCCGGTGTCCTGTTGGCACCGCACTGAGCAACGTCCGCCTCACCGACGCCGTCAACGAGCCGTAGCCTGCACCGCGACTGGAAGGACACCACAACGTGCAACGCCTCGCTACACCGAATCGAACTGGTCTGACCGACGCAGTCACTGCTGCTGACTTCGAGTCCTGGGACCGCCCCGCACAGTTCGCGACGCACCACCCGACTCGCACCGCTGTCCGGACTGATCGACGCCAGCTCCCGAACTCTGGCTCGAACGCCGCACCGTAAAGCTGGAAGCACCGCAACGAGCAACGTCCGCCCTGAACAACGCAAGCTCTGAACTCACCGAAGCCGTCAACAAGCTGTAGCCTGCACCGCGACGGAAGGGACACCGTGACCTGCAACACTTTTTTTTTGTACACGCGACGATCCCCGGAACCTCTCGCACATCCGTGCCGGCCGCCCCAAGGAAAAGGTACTGTGTTTGAGTCTGCCGACATTTGAGTAGGCCCGGACTGCCACGGTCCGCTGGGTTTGTTAGTCTCTGTTCTTTCAGCACGATAAAGCTGGACGAGGCTACTGACTCGCACAGAAAGTTGATTTACACCTTTTTATCCAGAACTCTTGAAATTTAATAGTACAGTGAATTCTTTTTGTCTTTTATTGGTCTTGTGGTAACTCTATAAAGTATACGTATTTTTGATATAAAACTTTGTGTGGTGTCCAATTGTAGTGTTGTCACTGGGTTACTGTATGTGGTCACAACTGCTTAACTTACATCGCCTCTGAAATAAGCCTTGACTGCTCGCGCCACGCAACCCAGAGGGTGAGCAGGGGTTATTTTGTGAGGGTAATTCCCTTGCCCTGACTAGAGGAGAGGGTCCCTGCTTGTCACATGTACCTACCTAACATTGGTAGGCAGCGGAAAGAAATCCGAATTTGAATTTTGTGGAGCATGTACAGTGATTGGTGAACACTACTTAGTGAGTGCAGACCATAACGCAACCAGGTACTTTTGATACTTGCTTTTGCCAGGGATCTCCATTTTTTAATCATGCCTGGTTCAGTCAGAGAGGAGGGGACAGCCTCCGTTGCATATGATGACTGTGATTGGGAAGAAGAGAAATTAGAAAGCTACACCAACAAGCAGCTCAAGAGCTTCTGCAAAAAGTTTAAAATTTCCACAGCAGGAATCACCAAAAAGGAGCAAAATCACAAGGCACTGAGGGCCTGAATTGAGACAAGGAATGCCACTGGTTATTTACTTTTTATACTGAAACCTTTCTGGCATTCAGGGCACTGATAAGGTTATTCCACAGAATGGGTTATTGCATGCCGAGAAAGACTTTGTTTGTTACAAAACCTTTCCTGGCATTCAGAGCACTGATCAATCAATAAAAAGCATTGTCTTAGCCAATATGTCTCACCTTATTATTATTATTATTATTATTATTATTAATTAATTTTATATTGCGCACAGCTACCCTGGACAGGACTGAATAACTAGATAACTCATCACTGAGAAAACAGCCAGGTCTTAAGATCTCGCCGGAACCTAAGATAACATGGTTCCTGCTTCATAGACCAGGGAAGAGAATTCCATAATCTGGGGCCGAGGAACGCAAAGGAACGACCACCCATTCTGGATAGTCGACAACTGGGTGTTACCAAGTTGCCCTGAGTGGCTGAGCGTAGGGCCCGCAAAGGGACATAGGGGTGGACAATCTCCTCAAGATAGAGAGGGGCAGACCCTTGGTTGATTTTAAAAATAAGACACAAGTTCTTAAATTTAATACGGCTTTCAATGTGGAGCCAGTGCAAATCCCGCAAAACAGGAGAGATGGAGGATCTCCTTGGGATCTGAAATTTAAGACGGGCAGCTAAATTTTACACTACCTGGAGTTTCTTCAGCGCCTCTTGATTTCCTCCAAGGTACAGAGCATTCCCGTTGTTCAGGCGCGAGGTGATCAGCGCCTGGACCACAGTTCTTTTAGTGGATCTATCCCCTTGCCTGCTACTCTGCCTACCCCCCTGTCCTTTGTGCCCTTTGACTAAGGACTCCTTCTCCCCTTGTTGGGGAAAGATCCAATATTTATACTCTGGAGTCTCAGCGAACATGCTGAGTGAGTCCACTGCGCCAAGGGAGCCACTCACACTTGAGGCATGTTATGGCACCCCTTGCCAAAGCACTCCCTCTCCCCTTTTTGGGGAAGGATCCAGTATGTAGGCCGAGTCTCAGAGACCCCTCTGAGAGAGTCCACTGCGTAAAGGGAGCCTCTCGCAACAGAGCTAGGGAAGGGATACCACTTCCCCTGGGATCACAGCTTACTGGACTTTGGATGTTGCCTTGACTCGTCTACCGGTTTATGTCCCTGTCACCCTTCCCCTCCTCTTCCCATGCTGTGTCTCTCACCCTCCCCTCCTCTTTCCCGCCTCATTATCTTTCTACTTCCCCTGCTCCAACCCCCCCTGAATCTTTCACCTTGCCTGCTTTTCCCCTTACGTATTTGTGCTCATTGTTTATCTCGACCTTACAAATAACTAAGTTGCCATGCTCTAAGAACTGTGTAACCTTTGTAACGATGGAACCTGTAACTATGGTCTGATGCTCATGTAAAGCGCTCTGATACCTCCGGGTCTAGCACGCGCTATATAAAACTTTAAAAAAAATAAAAATCTTCCACAGCCATCTTAGAATAGTAAAGCATGTGGAAGCGACGCTAACCACCTGTTGCCGTATTGAGATGGTGTTATCGAGGATAAACCCCAGGTTACGCACTTGGGTAACCGGTTGAGGCAGAGGGCCCATTTCCAATGGCCAATTTTGGGGCCCCCAAAGATGCTTGTGTTTGCCTAGGATAACCACCTTGGTTTTCTCTCCATTTAATTTCATCAAGTTAGCACTCATCCACTCCAACACCCGTCGTAGACCCACGTAAAGGGAAGAAGACCTTTCCTTGGTAGAGGACAGGGAGAAGATGATTTGCGTGTCATCGGCGTACGAGAAGAGGGATAGACCCGCATCCTCTACAATTGATGTCAGGGGTCTCACATAGATGTTAAAGAGCACAGGGCTCAGAGTGGACCCCTGGGGGAACTCCGTATGCAAGTGACCTGATGGTAGATGAAGAATCAGAAGAGAAAACATGAAATGTGCGGTCGCTAAGGAAGGAGGGCAGCCAGGATAGCGCAGGCCCTACAACTCCTGCCGACTGGAGAGACTTTATAAGGATGGAATGTGACACTGTGTCAAATGCGGCACTCAGATCAAGTAAAATGAGCGCCGTTGTCTCCCCTCTGTCCAAGCAGGAGCGCAGCTTCTCCGTAAACGCCAGCAAGGTGGTTTCCGTAGAAAAATGAGTTCTGAATCCCAATTGTGATGGGTGCAAAAAGCTAAAATGATCCACATGGGCTGAAAGTTGACAGTTGACATGCTTTTCCAGAATCTTAGAAAGGGCCGGCAGCAGTGAGATAGGGCGGAAATTTGACATGACCGTGGGATCCGCTCCAAACTTTTTCAGCAAAGGAACCACCCATTGCACGTTTCCATTCAAGGGGAATGCAGGATTCTCGTAAAGAAGCATTTAAAAGAGCTTTGAGAATACCATGCACTTCTCGAAAATGCTGTTGCAAGATGTTTGCGGGGAGAGGATCTAAAGAGGAGACAGATTTTACCCTGGTTAAACAATCCAAGAAAGATTCATCATCGAAAGGCAACCATGTAGATATCTTAGTTGCTAGGGAATGATGAATCCCGCTTGCCATCTTGGTCAGAGAACTCACAATATTCACAGAATTTGGGGTCTTTAATGAGCTATATATTGTTTCAACCTTAGCGGTAAAGTAATTTGCAATATCATTGCATTGGGTATCATCTAAGGCTGGAGGCAATGGAGTCGTTTTAGATCCTGCCAACTTCTTAACCATGGAAAATAAGGCCCGAGGACGATTCACTGAGGTGGAGATGGCATTCGACACAAAGGATATTTTCGCCGCTTTACATGCCAGATGATATTTGTTTAAGGAGGCCTTATAGTCTGACTTACTATTCAAAGAGTAAGTCTTACGCCATCTTCTTTCTAAGTGTTTACATTTTGATTTCATGTCCTTTAGCTCATTATTAAACCATGGGGCAGGAGGATGGTGGGTCGAACTGCTTTTTGCTGCCATAGGCAGACATATGTCAATAGACTTGGCTAGCCAGTTGGATACTGCAATGTTTAACCCCTTCCCTGCTGGCCCGATTCCGCCCCCGTGCGGTAAACAAACGAACAGGGGCGGGTCATGACGAACCCCAGCCGTCATCAGCACACGAGCACCGTAGTGCATGACGGCTGGGGTTCGTCACCAGCATGGAAGGGGTTAAAGACCAACAGGGTAAGTTCGTGTCCGGGGAATTTTCCCTTAGCAAATTGTTAAGGGAGCCTAAGTCTAAGTTTTTCCAAGCCTACTACATAAGTCATCACTGCTGGTCAACCAGATATCCCCTGGGGTGGCTAATTTAACCCCTTCCCTGCTCATGACGAGCTGTTACGTTATGTTATGTTATACTGTATTTCTAAAGCGCACGGCTACTCAAAGTGTCCCGGCGCTGCTACAATGAATCCCCCACCGCCCGCCAAGAAGAAAGCATCACAAGAAAGAGCTCAGAACAAAAGTGTTTTCAATTTCTTCTTAAAGACTAGCGGGTCCGAGACCTTCCTAAGCATAAGGGAAAGCTCATTCCAGGCAAGGCCAGCTTTGCGGGTGAAAGAGCAGCCCCCCAGCCTATGACGCAGAAACCGCGGATTTTGTATGAGGAGTTGGTCCGAGGACCGCAAATGCCTAGATGGAATATAGTTGGCGAAGCTCTTCTGAAGATAGAGTGGGCCCTCTCCATACAATGCCCGTTGGACAAAGGCCAGCATTTTAAATTTCAGGCGAGCCTCAACTGGGAGCCAGTGAAGGTGCCGGAGATGAACCCGCACACTCTGCCTGGACGAAAAGCCCAGCAGGAGCCTCGCCGCCGCGTTTTGGACTCCCTGCAGTTTTTTTATCAGATAGCCCGGGCAGCCCATTAGAAGCGCGTTGGAGTAATCTAGCCTGGAAAGAATAAGCGCTCGGACCACCGTTTCTTTAGCCTCTGTAGGCAGGAGGGGGAGAAATTTGCGTAGCGTTCTCAGTAAGCCAAAACAAGTCCCAGTGAGTTTTTTGACTTGCTTCGCAAAATTCAAATTTTCCTCAAACCAGACCCCTAAATTTTTTGCAAGACCTTTGTCAGATTGAGGGGGCGGAAAGTCTGGAGGCTACAGTCTGGCTCTGAAATCTGCAGAAAAAGCTCCGAAAAGGAGCACCTCAGATTTCTCCTCGTTACATTTAAGCTGCGCGTTGGACAACCAACGAAACACAGCAGAGAGACAACACTGAGCCGAACTGACCGAATCCTCGCCCCTTCTCCAGGTGAACAATAGCTGCATGTCATCCGCATAGGCCATCACCTTAGCCCCCAGTGACTCCGCCCGGTAGATCAGGGGAGTCACATAGATGTTAAACAAAAGGGGGCTAAGCGAAGAGCCCTGCGGGACACCAGTGGAGAGAGGGGATGGAGACGAGGCAAATGGCGGCAGCCAGACCTGCTGAGATCTATCCTCCAGGAAGGATCGAAGCCAGCTCCAGGCTGAGCCCGCAATACCGATGGCATCCAGCCGCTCAAGGAGGAGAGCATGGGGAACCGTATCGAATGCCACCGAGAGATCCAGCATCACTAGAGATGCTCTCCCGCCGGCATCCAAACATTCCCTGATAGCCTCCACCACCTCTAGCAGTGCCAACTCCGTGCTATGGGCGGCTCGGAACCCTGATTGAGCAGGATGCAGCACGACCGCCTTCGTCACAAAGCTAGTAAGCTGCGAGGTGACCGCCTTTTCGCAGAACTTGGCCAAACTAGGCAACAAAGAAATGGGTCTGTAATTGGCGGGGAGCGATGGGTCCAGAGTGGGCTTCTTGAGCAAGAGGAGTAGGAGGGCCTGCTTCCAAGCATGTGGAACATGGGCCTCACGAAGCGACTGGTTAATCAAAAAATTCACCTCCGGATTGACCGTATCGGCTCGTCATGCAGTACACTGGTCGTGTGCTCATGACGAGCTGAGCTCGTCGGGAACAATGGAAATCTGAAGTGTTCAGCACCAAGCGGGAATTACTGTAGCATTCAAGCTGTTAAATGAGATGGCATAGTGATCAGACCATCCCAGAGGAAGTGCAGGTACACCACAGTCCCACGCCAGGTTGGAGATAATAGGGTCCAACAAATGACCCGCCTGGTGAGTAGGACCCTGATTGTTTAACAGCAGGTTGAGAGCTTCAAGATCAGTCAACAGAGTTGAGCTTCCCGTGTCCAGGCGGTCCTCTAGGTGAAAGTTGAGGTCCCCCAAGATAGTAAAATTTGCAGCCTTCATAACAAGTGAGGCCAGTAAATCGGAAAATGTAGACAACCAGTTCTTAGAATTCCCCGGAGGACGATAAATAAGCAAACCTGATAAGGTCATTTGAGGAGAAATGGCCAGTTTAAACAGAGCAGCTTCACAATCTGGGAAAGGTTGAGGCTCAAGTTTGCAAGGATAAATGTCTTTAAAAATTACAGCGATCCCACCACCTTTCTTAATGCATCGATCACTTGTGGAGATGACATAACCAGGAGGAAGAGCGCTGGCATCATCTGGGCCTGAACTGGCATGAAGCCAGGTTTCAGTCAAAAACAAAGCATCAGGCATCATTGAAGATAAAAAGTCGAATATGTGTGCTTTGTTCTTCGCGAGGGAATGACAATTGATGCTCCAGAAATTGAGATGTTTGCCTACCTTAGAGGGGGAGATTTTAATTACGGGATATCTCTGCCTCGAGATGAGGGTGTGGCAGAGTTCGGGTGATTAGATCCCAACTTAAAACCCCAACTAAGGCAGTTGAATATATTTATTTATATATTTATTTGCTTATATAGCGCAGGAATTCGACCCCCGAAGGGGTATCTCCGCGCTTGTGTTCTTACCAAAGCTATATCCAGAAAGAAAAACCATCAAGCAGTGAAAAGATATCTACATGGTCAGGAACAAGTAAGTCTTTAAGCATTTCCTAAAGGTGGCCAAATTAGGATTTTGCCTAAGGGTAAGAGGCAGGGAGTTCCAGAGGGTGGGGCCTCAGTAGAAGAGGGCTCGGCCTCCCTGTCTTTCCTTTTTAATCCGTGGTACTTGGAGCAGAGATTGGGTCTGAGAGCGCAGAGAACAACCAGGCTCATAAGGTCTGAAAATTTCTGATAGGTACTTAGGACCAGCACCAGACAGGCATTTGTGAATTGTACAGCATATCTTGAACTTCACCCTCTGGTGAATAGGCAGCCAGTGTAATTTGTTCAATAGAGGGCGTGACGGGGATCTAGATGGAACATTCAAGATCAGTCTGGCCACTGTATTTTGGGCTACCTGTAGTCTACCAAGTTGTTACTCATTGGCAGAGATGAGCAGCCCATTACAGTAGTCCAGTCTACTGATTACCAATGCCTGGACTAAAGGTTTCCTATGGCAGTCCGCTAGATAAGGGAAAACCCTTCTCAGAAGTCCAATGACCCTAAAGCAAGATCCTGTCACCTGATTGACCTGATCTTTAAGTGTAAAGGATTGATCAAGTCGAACCCCCAAGTTTTTTACTACCTCTTTGGGAGTAGGGACAGAGCCTAGTTTGGGAGGCCACCACTCAGGTGACCATAGGAGCGGGGCCTCTCCAAAGAGCATGACCTCCGTCTTGCCTACGGTACATTGCAGGCAATTAGAGGTCATCCATTGGGATACAGCTCTCATCCCAGCAGCAAAGGAGTTTTTAACTGCTGGCGTCATTGTCTGAAAGGGAAACAGCAGCTGAGTGTCATTTGCGTATGATATTGGTGGGTACCCATATTCTCTCACAATTTCAGCCAAAAGGGCCACATACACATTGAACAATGTGGGGCTTAGGCATGAGCCCTGTGGAACCCCCTTGGTGAGCTCCCTAGAGATGGAGAAATGGGAGCCCAAACGAACACTTTGTGAGCGGCCAGTGATGAAACTTTCTAGCCATGCTAGCGCCGTTCCGCCTATCCCTACCTTCTTCAGACGACTGAGAAGAATAGCATGAGACACTGTGTCGAAGGCAGCAGACAAATCCAACAGCACCAGAATCATGGATCCTTCTCTATCCTGTGCCATCCGGATGGTATCGGTCACAGAGAGGAGAGCTGATTCGGTGCTGTGATTTTGTCTGAACCCAGATTGAGAAGGGTCCAGACCGTCTGCTGCCTCGATGTATTTAGACAGGTGTGTATTGGCATGTTTCTCAGTCATCTTACTCAGATGGGGTAAGAGGGAGATCAGGCGGAGGTTGTTCAGGTCTGACCATGGCAGCGCAGCGTTTTTACGAATAGGGTTCACAATTGCCTTTTTCTAGACACTGGGCACTTGTCCTTCCTTAAGAGAGAGATTAATTAATGTACAGAAGCTTTGAGAAAGCAGGCTCCCTAGAGAGACCATCATCTTCGCGGGCAGGAGATCGTTTGGAGATCCTGATGCAGAAGGGAGTTGCACACAATACAAGATGAAGAGGTTTTACCTCTGAATACCATAAGTTCCTCAGCGGTATATCTACGAAAGCTAGATGGAATTATATTGGTTGCAACATAATGGCTGGGCGCTGGTCGCGGACGGGCACAGACGGGCTTGCCTCTGGCGCACCCGCTGAACACATGCGCGCCTTTGGGACCTTATAAGTGTTTAGCCATGCAGATCCAGTAACAATGTGAAATAATTTCTATTAAAAAAAAGAAGACTATTTACTAACTAAGCTAGACGTGACTTTATAACTGGTTAATCGAATGTTTCTGGAAGTTTAGTAAATATAAACAACTCCTTTTTTTATCGTGTGTCATATAAAATTGATGCTCTAAATATTGGTAAGAGTACATAATGTTAAAAAATTCAATACTGCTTTTATATCAATTGACTTTTGTTAGCTTGAAGTGACAGACAATTCTAAGTGGCATTTGCCTCTGAGTAGGCGCTAATGACTATTTCCGGATGACAATGTAGTTAGCATTTTTTTGTATAAGATGTGCTAGAAGTATGTGTAGGGCCCATTTCTATATGCATGCTAGTTTTAATTTGTACACAGAATCACAATTTTTTTATGTGGTACACTGTAATGTTAGGTGAATCTGTTTTACCCTTTTGACCAGCAAGGGACAACGATAAACTTTTTTTGTCCCTGTTTTGAAACAGATTCAGGTTGGAACAAACAAGGTGTTCATCAGGGGTAGTAAGCGTTATATAAATGCAAATACATTACAATTACTGTTTACCTCCAGCTGCTTAGAGTTGATCTGCGCAGAACGAAGCATTCTATAGAAAGTCTGTGAACAGTCTATATGTTGTGCGCCTGGCAGAGAAAAACACAGCAAACAATATCTATCGAAGAGTTTATTGGCTTGGTCAAGGCTTGTATTTTTAATACAATTCATGTTCACAAGCACAAGGATAGGAAAGAAGCTTTCTAAATATACAAAAGAAAATTGGATGATTTTGAAAAACACTCCGGGCCACACCCATATCCCATGTAGCAGGAAGGATACACTGTGAATGCGATATCCTTTGTGGAAATGTGCGCCTCTACAGGAGTTACATTTGAATGATCAAAATCGTACCTCCTCCCAAAAGGAAAATGTTACTGGGCCAACTGGAAAGTAAACGTAAACGAATAAATAGGCACTGTATCAATACTGAAGGCATTTTGGATTGACTATAGTGTGAGAAGCATATGGGAGAGATGGCGATCTACCATCCTGATGAGCCCACGGTAAGTAACTGGAATGGTCAAAACATTGACTATACAGGGACTATTTCATATAAATTATGTCTTCTAAGAATAGCCTTTGCTTAACTTGTATTGTACAAAAGCAATTTACAGCCCTGTTTTTGTGTACCATCTCTACCTCTGAATCATTTCTGACATTTAAAGCACTGATAATTTTTTTTCTCCAGTGTGGATTCTCACATGTTCAGTGAGATTAGATTTTTGGCTAAAACATTTTTGGCATTCGAAGCACTGATAAGGATTTTCCCCAGTGTGGATTCTTCTATGATGAGTGAGACTGTTTTTGTAAATGAAAGATTTCTGGCATTCAGAGCATTGATAAGGTTTTTCCCCAGTGTGGGTTCTTATGTGCTGAGTAAGACTTCTTTTTTGAATGAAACATATCTGGCATTCAGAGCACTTATAAGGTTTTTCCCCAGTGTGGGTTCTTATATGATGAATGAGACTGTTTTTTGTACTGAAACATTTGTGGCATTCAGAGCACTGATAAGGTTTTTCCCCAGTGTGGGTTCTTATATGCTGAGTGAGACTGCTTTTTTCACTGAAACATTTGTCGCATTCAGTGCACTGATAACGCTTTACCCAAGTGTGGGTCCTTGTATGTTTAGTGAGTCGCATTTTGTCACTAAAGCATCTCTGGCATTCAGAGCACTGATAAGGTTTTTCCCCAGTGTGGACTCTCACATGTGCAGTTAGAAGTGATTTAAGTTTGAAATCTTTTGGGCATTCAGAGCACTGATAAGGTTTTTCGACAGTGTGGGTTATTGTATGTCGAGAAAGACTTCCTTTGTCAATGAAACATTTCTGGCATTGAGAGCACTGATAAGGTTTTTCCCCAGTGTGGGTTTTTAAATGCAGCGTGAGATGTCCTTTTTCACTGAAACATTTCTGGCATTCAGAGCACTGATAAGGTTTTTCCCCAGTGTGGGTTTTTAAATGCAGCGTGAGATGGCATTTTTCACTGAAATGTTTCTGGCATTCAGAGCACTGATAAGGTTTTTCCCCAGTGTGGGTTCTTGTATGCCGAGTGAGACAGCCTTTTTGACTGAAACATTTCTGGCATTCAGAGCACTGATAACGTTTTCCCCAAGCGTGGATCTTTGTATGCTGTGTGAGACTACTTTTTATACTGAAACATTTCTGGCATTCAGAGCACTGATAAGGTTGTTCAACAGAATGGGTTATTGCATGTCGAGAAAGACTTTGTTTGTTACACAAAGTTTTCAGGCATTCAGAGCACTGATAAGGTTTTTCTCCAGTGTGGATTCTCACATGTGCAGTTAGAAGTGATTTAAGTTTGAAATGTTTGGGGCATTCAGAGCACTGATAAGGGGTTTCCCCAGAGTGGATTCTTGTATGTTCAGTGAGTCTGCTTTTGTAACTGAAACATTTCTGGCATTCAGAGCACTGAAAAGGTTTATCCCTAGTGTGGGTTCTTCTATGCTTAGTGAGACTGTTTTTGTCAATGAAACATTTTTGGCAATCCGTGCACTGAAAAGGTTTATCCCCAGTGTGGGTTCTTCTATGCTGAGTGAGACTGTTTTTGTCAATGAAACATTTTTTGCAATCAGTGCACTGATAAGGTTCATCCTCAGTGTGGGTTCTTATATGCCGAGTGAGACTGTTTTTGTCACTGAAACATTTCTGGCATTCAGCGCACTGGTAAGGTTTTTCACCAGAGTGGTTTATTACATGTCGAGAAAGACTTTGTTTGTTACAAAACCTTTTCTGGCATTCAGAGCACTGATAAGGTTTTTCCCCAGAGTGGACTCTCATATGTTCAGTGAAATGAGATTTACGTCTGAAACTTTTTGGGCATTCATCGCACTGATAAGGTTTTTCCGCAGAGTGGGTTAATGCATGTAGATATAGACTCGGTTTGACACTAAACCTTTTCTGGCATTCAGAGCACTGATAAGGTTTTTCCCCAGTGTGGATTCTCATATGCTCTGTGAGATAAGATTTACGGCTGAAACTTTTTTGGCATACATTGCACTGAGAGCGTTTTTTCCCAGTGCGCATTCTGTCAAATTCTGTGAGATAAGAGTTATGGCTGTATATTTTTTGGCACAGATAACTTTTTTGCCCAACTTCGGTTATTTTGCCTCGATTGAGGCGGGTTTGAACACTGAATTTGTTCTCACAGTCCGTGTTTTTATAAGGTGTATTCCTAGAGTTAGTATCTCTACGTTTAGTTTTCTCTTGCTTATATGCCACGGTAAGAGTGAATCTGATTTTAGAGTTGGGCTTGTTTAGAAAATGTTCAGCATTTATCTCTAAAACAAATTGTGTGTAATCTTCTTAACACTTGAATTGAGCAAAATATGTCTGGAAGCAGCCCTGTTAACCCCTGTTGAAATTTTTCTAGCAGATAATATTCTTTAAATTATAGCGGGCAGCAACTTATTTTGTGACTGACGTTTTTTTCTCAAATCTATTTGCATAGGTTCTTAGCAATGCAGTAATAAGGTGTTAGTCTGATATTTAATGAATGAACTAATAAGTACGTTTTTGCACCACTGACGTAATGGCAGTAACTGAGGGCGTTAGAACGTGCACAGTACTATTGTGGATCATTAGTCGCAGAACATCAGCTCCTTTTACCCTTTCGATGTTTGGTGTAACGTTAAGGTTTGTAGTTCTGAAGACGAGGATTTATTTACAGTAGCTATAGCGCAACAGTGCTCCTTTAATTTATTTTTATACTTAACAGTTTTACATATCACTCCTGCACAACAGATAATTTTGAGGCAATTTACATAGAATTACAGAACAGTACACAATAAAAAGGAAACAATCCGAGATGGTCATGAACACAATAAGGTTCCTGCTTCATAGACCAGGGAAGAGAATTCCATAATCTGGGGCCGAGGAACGCAAAGGAACGACCACCCATTCTGGATAGTCGACAACTGGGTGTTACCAAGTTGCCCTGAGTGGCTGAGCGTAGGGCCCGCAAAGGGACATAGGGGTGGACAATCTCCTCAAGATAGAGAGGGGCAGACCCTTGGTTGATTTTAAAAATAAGACACAAGTTCTTAAATTTAATACGGCTTTCAATGTGGAACACGTGCAAATCCCGCAAAACAGGAGAGATGGAGGATCTCCTTGGGATCTGAAATTTAAGACGGGCAGCTAAATTTTAGACTACCTGGAGTTTCTTCAGCGCCTCTTGATTTCCTCCAAGGTACAGAGCATTCCCGTTGTTCAGGCGCGAGGTGATCAGCGCCTGGACCACAGTTCTTTTAGTGGATCTATCCCCTTGCCTGCTACTCTGCCTACCCCCCTGTCCTTTGTGCCCTTTGACTAAGCACTCCCTCTCCCCTTTTTGGGGAAGGATCCAGTATGTAGGTCTTGGAGTCTCAGAGACCCCTCTGAGAAAGTCCACTGCGTAAAGGGAGCCTCTCGCAACAGAGCTAGGGAAGGGATACCACTTCCCCTGGGATCACAGCTTACTGGACTTTGGATGTTGCCTTGACTCGTCTACCGGTTTATGTCCCTGTCACCCTTCCCCTCCTCTTCCCATGCTGTGTCTCTCACCCTCCCCTCCTCTTTCCCACCTCATTATCTTTCTACTTCCCCTGCTCCAACCCCCCTCCCCTGAATCTCTCACCTTGCCTGCTTTTCCCCTTACGTATTTGTGCTCATTGTTTATCTCGACCTTACAAATAACTAAGTTGCCATGCTCTAAGAACTGTGTAATCTTTGTAACGATGGAACCTGTAACTATGGTCTGATGCTCATGTAAAGCGCTCTGATACCTCCGGGTCTAGCAAGCGCTATATAAAACTTTAAAAAAAATAAAAATCTTCCACAGCCATCTTAGAATAGTAAAGCATGTGGAAGCGACGCTAACCACCTGTTGCCGTATTGAGATGGTGTTATCGAGGATAAACCCCAGGTTACGCACTTGGGTAACCGGTTGAGGCAGAGGGCCCATTTCCAATGGCCAATTTTGGGGCCCCCAAAGATGCTTGTGTTTGCCTAGGATAACCACCTTGGTTTTCTCTCCATTTAATTTCATCAAGTTAGCACTCATCCACTCCAACACCCGTCGTAGACCCACGTAAAGGGAAGAAGACCTTTCCTTGGTAGAGGACAGGGAGAAGATGATTTGCGTGTCATCGGCGTACGAGAAGAGGGATAGACCCGCATCCTCTACAATTGATGTCAGGGGTCTCACATAGATGTTAAAGAGCACAGGGCTCAGAGTGGACCCCTGGGGGAACTCCGTATGCAAGTGACCTGATGGTAGATGAAGAATCAGAAGAGAAAACATGAAATGTGCGGTCGCTAAGGAAGGAGGGCAGCCAGGATAGCGCAGGCCCTACAACTCCTGCCGACTGGAGAGACTTTATAAGGATGGAATGTGACACTGTGTCAAATGCGGCACTCAGATCAAGTAAAATGAGCGCTGTTGTCTCCCCTCTGTCCAAGCAGGAGCGCAGCTTCTCCGTAAACCCCAGCAAGGTGGTTTCCGTAGAAAAATGAGTTCTGAATCCCAATTGTGATGGGTGCAAAAAGCCTAAATGATCCACATGGGCTGAAAGTTGACAGTTGACATGCTTTTCCAGAATCTTAGAAAGGGCCGGCAGCAGTGAGATAGGGCGGAAATTTGACATGACCGTGGGATCCGCTCCAAACTTTTTCAGCAAAGGAACCACCCATTGCACGTTTCCATTCAAGGGGAATGCAGGATTCTCGTAAAGAAGCATTTAAAAGAGCTTTGAGAATACCATGCACTTCTCGAAAATGCTGTTGCAAGATGTTTGCGGGGAGAGGATCTAAAGAGGAGACAGATTTTACCCTGGTTAAACAATCCAAGAAAGATTCATCATCGAAAGGCAACCATGTAGATATCTTAGTTGCTAGGGAATGATGAATCCCGCTTGCCATCTTGGTCAGAGAACTCACAATATTCACAGAATTTGGGGTCTTTAATGAGCTATATATTGTTTCAACCTTAGCGGTAAAGTAATTTGCAATATCATTGCATTGGGTATCATCTAAGGCTGGAGGCAATGGAGTCGTTTTAGATCCTGCCAACTTCTTAACCATGGAAAATAAGGCCCGAGGACGATTCACTGAGGTGGAGATGGCATTCGACACAAAGGATATTTTCGCCGCTTTACATGCCAGATGATATTTGTTTAAGGAGGCCTTATAGTCTGACTTACTATTCAAAGAGTAAGTCTTACGCCATCTTCTTTCTAAGTGTTTACATTTTGATTTCATGTCCTTTAGCTCATTATTAAACCATGGGGCAGGAGGATGGTGGGTCGAACTGCGTTTTGCTGCCATAGGCAGACATATGTCAATAGACTTGGCTAGCCAGTTGGATACTGCAATGTTTAACCCCTTTCCTGCTGGCCCGATTCCGCCCCCGTGCGGTAAACAAACGAACAGGGGCGGGTCATGACGAACCCCAGCCGTCATCAGCACACGAGCACCGTAGTGCATGACGGCTGGGGTTCGTCACCAGCATGGAAGGGGTTAAAGACCAACAGGGTAAGTTCGTGTCCGGGGAATTTTCCCTTAGCAAATTGTTAAGGGAGCCTAAGTCTAAGTTTTTCCAAGCCTACTACATAAGTCATCACTGCTGGTCAACCAGATATCCCCTGGGGTGGCTAATTTAACCCCTTCCCTGCTCATGACGAGCTGTTACGTTATGTTATGTTATACTGTATTTCTAAAGCGCACGGCTACTCAAAGTGTCCCGGCGCTGCTACAATGAATCCCCCACCGCCCGCCAAGAAGAAAGCATCACAAGAAAGAGCTCAGAACAAAAGTGTTTTCAATTTCTTCTTAAAGACTAGCGGGTCCGAGACCTTCCTAAGCATAAGGGAAAGCTCATTCCAGGCAAGGCCAGCTTTGCGGGTGAAAAAGCAGCCCCCCAGCCTATGACGCAGAAACCGCGGATTTTGTATGAGGAGTTGGTCCGAGGACCGCAAATGCCTAGATGGAATATAGTAGGCGAAGCTCTTCTGAAGATAGAGTGGTCCCTCTCCATACAATGCCCGTTGGACAACGGCCAGCATTTTAAATTTCAGGCGAGCCTCAACTGGGAGCCAGTGAAGGTGCCGGAGATGAACCCGCACACTCTGCCTGGACGAAAAGCCCAGCAGGAGCCTCGCCGCCGCGTTTTGGACTCCCTGCAGTTTTTTTATCAGATAGCCCGGGCAGCCCATTAGAAGCGCGTTGGAGTAATCTAGCCTGGAAAGAATAAGCGCTCGGACCACCGTTTCTTTAGCCTCTGTAGGCAGGAGGGGGAGAAATTTGCGTAGCGTTCTCAGTAAGCCAAAACAAGTCCCAGTGAGTTTTTTGACTTGCTTCGCAAAATTCAAATTTTCCTCAAACCAGACCCCTAAATTTTTTGCAAGACCTTTGTCAGATTGAGGGGGCGGAAAGTCTGGAGGCCACAGTCTGGCTCTGAAATCTGCAGAAAAAGCTCCGAAAAGGAGCACCTCAGATTTCTCCTCGTTACATTTAAGCTGCGCGTTGGACAACCAACGAAACACAGCAGAGAGACAACACTGAGCCGAACTGACCGAATCCTCGCCCCTTCTCCAGGTGAACAATAGCTGCATGTCATCCGCATAGGCCATCACCTTAGCCCCCAGTGACTCCGCCCGGTAGATCAGGGGAGTCACATAGATGTTAAACAAAAGGGGGCTAAGCGAAGAGCCCTGCGGGACACCAGTGGAGAGAGGGGATGGAGACGAGGCAAATGGCGGCAGCCAGACCTGCTGAGATCTATCCTCAAGGAAGGATCGAAGCCAGCTCCAGGCTGAGCCCGCAATACCGATGGCATCCAGCCGCTCAAGGAGGAGAGCATGGGGAACCGTATCGAATGCCACCGAGAGATCCAGCATCACTAGAGCTGCTCTCCCGCCGGCATCCAAACATTCCCTGATAGCCTCCACCACCTCTAGCAGTGCCAACTCCGTGCTATGGCGGCTCGGAACCCTGATTGAGCAGGATGCAGCACGACCGCCTTCGTCACAAAGCTAGTAAGCTGCGAGGTGACCGCCTTTTCGCAGAACTTGGCCAAACTAGGCAACAAAGAAATGGGTCTGTAATTGGCGGGGAGCGATGGGTCCAGAGTGGGCTTCTTGAGCAAGAGGAGTAGGAGGGCCTGCTTCCAAGCATGTGGAACATGGGCCTCACGAAGCGACTGGTTAATCAAAAAATTCACCTCCGGATTGACCGTATCGGCTCGTCATGCAGTACACTGGTCGTGTGCTCATGACGAGCTGAGCTCGTCGGGAACAATGGAAATCTGAAGTGTTCAGCACCAAGCGGGAATTACTGTAGCATTCAAGCTGTTAAATGAGATGGCATAGTGATCAGACCATCCCAGAGGAAGTGCAGGTACACCACAGTCCCACGCCAGGTTGGAGATAATAGGGTCCAACAAATGACCCGCCTGGTGAGTAGGACCCTGATTGTTTAACAGCAGGTTGAGAGCTTCAAGATCAGTCAACAGAGTTGAGCTTCCCGTGTCCAGGCGGTCCTCTAGGTGAAAGTTGAGGTCCCCCAAGATAGTAAAATTTGCAGCCTTCATAACAAGTGAGGCCAGTAAATCGGAAAATGTAGACAACCAGTTCTTAGAATTCCCCGGAGGACGATAAATAAGCAAACCTGATAAGGTCATTTGAGGAGAAATGGCCAGTTTAAACAGAGCAGCTTCACAATCTGGGAAAGGTTGAGGCTCAAGTTTGCAAGGATAAATGTCTTTAAAAATTACAGCGATCCCACCACCTTTCTTAATGCATCGATCACTTGTGGAGATGACATAACCAGGAGGAAGAGCGCTGGCATCATCTGGGCCTGAACTGGCATGAAGCCAGGTTTCAGTCAAAAACAAAGCATCAGGCATCATTGAAGATAAAAAGTCGAATATGTGTGTGTTGGAAATGGGGGTTGCCCAAGTCTCAAAGGGGGTAGCATGGCATCAAGCGGGCAGGCCAAACTTCGAGGACATGTGAAGCATTCACGCAGTACCCACAAACGACACACCAGGCACACTACAAAAGAGACGCAACTCCACCTTTGGTTGGAAAAGAATAATTTTAGTGTTATCTCCAACCTGCAAGGTAAAAAGGAAAAATACACTGGTAATCATAACATGGCGCCAACTGGCACCCAAGCCAAGTATTTCAGTGGGGGATTATTTACATGGGACAAAAAGGGTTTAGTCCATAGTCCATAGTGTCTAGCTGAAATATAAAAGGGTTAGCATTTGGCATGTAACATCAGTGACACCTATATAAGGGAAAAATGCACTTGGCGTATTTGCCCATTAAACATGCAATCAAACATTAGGGGTAAGAACCCAAAATAGCTGGCATTGGTGACTCCTGCAAAAAGAATAGGAATCACCTGGCATTAACATTAGGCAGGAACACCTGTAATAAAACATCAGGTTTCTTCCCCCCTCCACCTAAGGAACTATGCGTCAGGCAGGGCCAACTCAGGCCTTCATCCTCGGTAGCGGCTGTAATTACAACAGGCAGCATCCTGCATAACCCCTGTAAGGAAAGACATCAGGGCATACCAGCATCCACTAGCAGGCGGGCATAACCATAGGACTCTTAAGCCACTTTCGCAAGCTCTACAGGGCATACAGAACCCCAGTGCTATAGCCTTAGGGAAAAGACCTGGGGAACATGACTCCTTAGCCCCCAACCTGCAACACAAACATCAGGTAGTGCATTGGCATTAATAACATTTGAACCAGGCTTGAATCCCACTGCACTTGGGCATCGATCCCCTAGCTTAGGCGTAACACTGGGCATGTCATCACAATGCAGCTTAGACTACTAATCCTCCCACCGCAGGAGCAAAGGGGGGTAGTCAACCTCTCCCTACCTTCCCCTATTAAAACATTTCACAGGGGTGCAATTCTATGACCCTGGTAGCTTCACCATAAACATTCCACCAAGCCCGCCCCTGCCAGAAAGGCAATAAAAAGGAGCTCAATTAGCATTTCCTGGAACCAGCACCTGCACATCATTTCAATAGTCATGGATCAACCAACAGGCAGGAAACATCAGGTAAGTAGGCACCTTTCCTTAGGAATTTACAATCACCAGCACCCCCAGCGCGGGGTTAATCCTTAATAGGCACCCGGCCCAGTTCTGGTACCTTAAGGGGGCCAGTCTCTAGTCCTTCTGAGGGGAGGGGCAGTTCTGGGTCCCCCTACTTGCTTCAGGAAGGCCCCGTTTCTGTGCCGGTTCTCCGCCCTCCCCGGGGCTTTACCTGCTATCTTTGGGCCTTCAGGCCCCTTGCGTGGACTTCTGGCGCCTACCTACAGGCATGCGGTTCCCTCAGTCGCGGGGCTCCTCTCAGCTCACTGGGGGCCCCGTAGCCTTTCCGTTGCCTCCGCCCAGGCCTCTCCTTACTCCCGCGCCGGGCGGGGGACTCACCGGCAGTGTGGGCACCCGCTCCGGCTGGCCTCCTTCGCCGGCCTCTCTCCCGGCTTTGTTTGGGGAGGCGGGGCTGGCACCGACAGTGTGCCCCGGCCCCGCCTATCCTCCCAGCTTCCCACTCAGGGCGCAGACCGGCAGGGTAGGCTCCTGCTCCGGTCACTCCCGATCGGAGCTCTGCAACGATTCTTCACCCGGGTCCCCCCTCCTACCTCACGGGGACCCGGGGCTTCGATTCAGCTCCTTCTGGCCTTCCCGGCCGTCCACCAATCCCTGCGCGGCCTTCTCGGGGGCTCGGGCGCGCAGCCAATCCGTGCGCGGCGTGGCGGGGGCGTGGCCAATGACGCCACCAGGCGCCCCCGTCACATGACACGGGCCTGGACGGCTTCCAGGCCTAGCGCGGCCCTCACTCTACTTCGGCGGCCCCCTCCTGGCATCGGGGGCTGCCGCGACGATGCACACCCCAGCAGGGGGGTCTCCTCACGGCGGCGCCGGGCGGCAGCGGTGATTTTCGGCGCTGCCACACAGCGCGAGGACCGGACAAGGGGTAGGCTCCCTTTCTGGATATTAAGGCCCTTCACAGTCTCCTCAGCACCCGGGCTGCGACGGTGATCTCCAGCGGCGATAAGGGGTAGGCTCCCTTTTAATTAATTATTAATCAGGCAGACAGCGCGCTGAAACGAGGGTAGGCTCCTCCAGCGTGATTCTCCTCAGGAGATTGGCGCTATTCACAGCGCACTACTCCCTCCTCTGCCCACACAGTCCTCAGGGCCAACAGCACTTCGGGGGCCACATCATTCACAGGGCACAGTCCCTTGGGGGCACAATCCTCCCCAGGCAGCTCCTCACGACCCAGCACTTCCACAGGGCCACAGCTTTACAAGAGGGGGTAGACAGTCCCACTCCTCACCTCCTGGGCGCTTCTCTCATGCAGCGCTGGCGTGGTACCTGGTCCAAAACGGCGTCAGTGACCTGGGTAGGGGCCCTCCTTTGTCAGGGGCCCAGGGGACAGCAGAGGGGGGAGTTTTAGGGGTACAGGGCCCAGCTCACAGGCCCATGTGGCGGTAGCACCTCACAGCAGGTCCCCCTCCCTTCCTTGTCCCAGCGCTGACTGAACCTCTGGTGACACTTCCCCTTATTTATATCCTCCTCCCAGGCAGTGCCAGGACCTTCTAGAATGTTGGCACATCTAGCCTAAACTGGTTCTAGGGGAGGGGGTGAGCACCCTGGGTGCCAGGCCTTCCCTCCAAAAGCTAGGGGTAGCTGGGTAATATTAACTAGACCGCCAACCTAACGCAGTCAGGTGGCACTACCCAGGGCCATGGCATCCATTTTAAAATCACAGTACATTTTAGTCAAGTACATTTTCAAAATGGGGGATATTTACAAGTGCTCACATTATGACATGTAATTTAACATTTTCAACAAGGTGTCTCACACCACTCATGGCCTATACAGGTTTAATCCCATGGGGGAGACATCCTAGGTAAGGGGGTCAAAAGCGAAAAATGTTGGGGGAAAAAGGCCAAGTCCAACACGACTCCCCCCCAGCCAAAAGCCAGGGTAGACCGATCAATGCCTTGATGGGCTTCCCTGCTTGGGGCGGAAAAAGGTGGACGCAGGCCTGCAACTACAGGAGCACCTGCAGTCTCTCCTCCACTCTGGAACCCACTGGTTCTCTTTCGCAACCCTCCCTTCACCAACAGAACCACCCCACTGGTGTTCCCTAGTGGGATGTTTCTCCTTCCTAGAGTGGGAGGCTCTAGCCTCAGGCTTGGAATTCTCTTGAACCACTCTCCTCTCTCCAAATTTCCACTGGTCCACCCACCTGGGGTCTACACCCTCAGAATGACCAGCCCTTAGGGGCGAGGCTCCCCTCCCCCTACTTCTCCTCCTTGGGTTCCTCCATCTCCTACGCCTGGGGACACATTCACACAACCACTCTCTCCCCAACCTGGAGTCGAAACCCACAGGCTGACCCGGTGACAGGGGCGAGTCCTCCCTCTCCCTGCACCCCCTCCCAGAATTCTGCACCCTCCTACCCGGAGAAGTACCCCTGGGAGTCACTTCCGGGGGGACTCTGATTACAGATGTCCCTCCCACCAGGGCAGGCAACTCCTGTCCCTGGCCACCCAACCCGGGATCTGCGCCCTGTGGCTGAGCTGGTGACAGAGAAGAGACCTTCCTCCCTCTGCACCCCCTCCCAGAGTTCCGCACCCTCCCACTGGAAGTGGTACCCCTGGGAGTCAATTTGGTAGGGACCTGCCTTACAGGAACCCCACCCTTCAGGTCAGGCAACCCCTGAACCTGGAACCCCAGTCCAAGATCTAGACCCTGTGACTGGTCAGTCCCCCGAACCACTGGAGCTCTGATTAGTGATGCTCCGGGTTCTCCTGACATAAGGGGATCCCTCCCTCTGGATGACACATCGGGGCAGCCTAGCCTCCCAAGCTGGGGTTCTCTTAAAGAACACTCCAGGCCTGGTGGCCGCAGCTGGGGCACCTTGGGACACCTCCCCGTCTCACTCCCTTCGGGATCATTCCCCTCAGCCTTCCCAGACGCTCTGGCACTTACCCAGAGGTCTGCCTCCCGTGCAAGTTCCCTGGGGTCTGAGAACCCGCACTGCAACAGATGGTGACGCAGTCTTGGGAAACAACTCCTCAGCATGTGCTCCCGGATAACGGCATGGCACAGCCCTTCCCAATCCTCCACTGCTCTCCTCACCACCCAATCCTCCAGTACAGTCCAACACTCCTCCTCGAACTCTCCCCAGGACTGATGGGACAGCTTTCCCCTGCCCCTCAACACTAACCCGTCCTCCTCTTCCGGGGAATCAGGCACAGTCTCCTGGGCTTCGGGAGTGGGACACCTTGCACTGGACCTACACTCGCTGCCACCACTGGATCCCACCCACCTCGGTGAATCCAGACTCCTGAAACCACTCTCAGGGGACAAACTACCCACCTGAGCTGATCTCTCCCTGGCGAAGGCCCTCTCCGCCTCCGCCATCCTTTCCAGCGCTAGGACTTTTTCAGTCTCTAGTCGCTGCTCTTCTACCCTCAGCTGCGCTAAGCCCTCTGCATGCCTGAGCTTTGCCAGCGCCAGCTGATACTCCCTCTCTTCCCTCCTATCTACCCACTCTTCTGGGGACAGGGAAAGGGATGGGGCAGTGGCCCCGGGGCTGGACCCAGTGCGAGACTCCCTATCTTCGGTGTCCTCCACAGCTACTGGCGTCTCCGCCCTCTCAAACTCTTCCTCCTCATCGGAATAACTACCTCCCAGGGTTCTGGATGGGGAGCCCTCTCTCTGGTCTCTAACCCACTGACCCTTCAACACCTCGGGGGGGTAGTCAGATAAGTCCCCATCAATCTCTAAGGGCTCTCCCCTCTTGAGGGCCTCATAGAGAAACAGGTTCCTCCTAATGTTCCCTACTGGGGGTATCCCTCTCTCCAGGAGGAAGTCTATCACCTCCTGTTCGGTGTACTCCATCAGTTCCACTTCCTGGTAGATCAACCCCATCGTGGCGAGGTACACCCGGGACACACCCTCCCAGTGGAACAAAGGGACAATTCAGAACACTCTCAGGAGGAAGCAATTTAGCAAACAACAATAATCCCCACAACAAGGCTCGGATTACATCCAAAGCTCTATTTGCAGTGTAACCTGTGGCCGCTGTGGTACTGCGCAAACACAAGTCCTATCCCACCGCTTTGCCACCAAATGTTGGAAATGGGGGTTGCCCAAGTCTCAAAGGGGGTAGCATGGCATCAAGCGGGCAGGCCAAACTTCGAGGACATGTGAAGCATTCACGCAGTACCCACAAACGACACACCAGGCACACTACAAAAGAGACGCAACTCCACCTTTGGTTGGAAAAGAATAATTTTAGTGTTATCTCCAACCTGCAAGGTAAAAAGGAAAAATACACTGGTAATCATAACATGGCGCCAACTGGCACCCATGCCAAGTATTTCAGTGGGGGATTATTTACATGGGACAAAAAGGGTTTAGTCCATAGTCCATAGTGTCTAGCTGAAATATAAAAGGGTTAGCATTTGGCATGTAACATCAGTGACACCTATATAAGGGAAAAATGCACTTGGCGTATTTGCCCATTAAACATGCAATCAAACATTAGGGGTAAGAACCCAAAATAGCTGGCATTGGCGACTCCTGCAAAAAGAATAGGAATCACCTGGCATTAACATTAGGCAGGAACACCTGTAATAAAACATCAGGTTTCTTCCCCCCTCCACCTAAGGAACTATGCGTCAGGCAGGGCCAACTCAGGCCTTCATCCTCGGTAGCGGCTGTAATTACAACAGGCAGCATCCTGCATAACCCCTGTAAGGAAAGACATCAGGGCATACCAGCATCCACTAGCAGGCGGGTATAACCATAGGACTATTAAGCCACCTTCGCAAGCTCTCCAGGGCATACAAAACCCCAGTGCTATAGCCTTAGGGAAAAGACCTGGGGAACATGACTCCTTAGCCCCCAACCTGCAACACAAACATCAGGTAGTGCATTGGCATTAATAACATTTGAACCAGGCTTGAATCCCACTGCACTTGGGCATCGATCCCCTAGCTTAGGCGTAACACTGGGCATGTCATCACAATGCAGCTTAGACTACTAATCCTCCCACCGCAGGAGCAAAGGGGGGTAGTCAACCTCTCCCTACCTTCCCCTATTAAAACATTTCACAGGGGTGCAATTCTATGACCCTGGTAGCTTCACCATAAACATTCCACCAAGCCCGCCCCTGCCAGAAAGGCAATAAAAAGGAGCTCAATTAGCATTTCCTGGAACCAGCACCTGCACATCATTTCAATAGTCATGGATCAACCAACAGGCAGGAAACATCAGGTAAGTAGGCACCTTTCCTTAGGAATTTACAATCACCAGCACCCCCAGCGCGGGGTTAATCCTTAATAGGCACCCGGCCCAGTTCTGGTACCTTAAGGGGGCCAGTCTCTAGTCCTTCTGAGGGGAGGGGCAGTTCTGGGTCCCCCTACTTGCTTCAGGAAGGCCCCATTTCTGTGCCGGTTCTCCGCCCTCCCCGGGGCTTTACCTGCTATCTTCGGGCCTTCAGGCCCCTTGCGTGGACTTCTGGCGCCTACCTACAGGCATGCGGTTCCCTCAGTCGCGGGGCTCCTCTCAGCTCACTGGGGGGCCCGTAGCCTTTCCGTTGCCTCCGCCCAGGCCTCTCCTTACTCCCGCGCCGGGCGGGGGACTCACCGGCAGTGTGGGCACCCGCTCCGGCTGGCCTCCTTCGCCGGCCTCTCTCCCGGCTTTGTTTGGGGAGGCGGGGCTGGCACCGACAGTGTGCCCCGGCCCCGCCTATCCTCCCAGCTTCCCACTCAGGGCGCAGACCGGCAGGGTAGGCTCCTGCTCCGGTCACTCCCGATCGGAGCTCTGCAACGATTCTTCACCCGGGTCCCCCCTCCTACCTCACGGGGACCCGGGGCTTCGATTCAGCTCCTTCTGGCCTTCCCGGCCGCCCACCAATCCCTGCGCGGCCTTCTCGGGGGCTCGGCCGCGCAGCCAATCCGTGCGCGGCGTGGCGGGGGCGTGGCCAATGACGCCACCAGGCGCCCCGGTCACATGACACGGGCCTGGACGGCTTCCAGGCCTAGCGCGGCCCTCACTCTACTTCGGCGGCCCCCTCCTGGCATCGGGGGCTGCCGCGACGATGCACACCCCAGCAGGGGGGTCTCCTCACGGCGGCGCCGGGCGGCAGCGGTGATTTTCGGCGCTGCCACACAGCGCGAGGACCGGACAAGGGGTAGGCTCCCTTTCTGGATATTAAGTCCCTTCACAGTCTCCTCAGCACCCGGGCTGCGACGGTGATCTCCAGCGGCGATAAGGGGTAGGCTCCCTTTTAATTAATTATTAATCAGGCAGACAGCGCGCTGAAACGAGGGTAGGCTCCTCCAGCGTGATTCTCCTCAGGAGAATGGCGCTATTCACAGCGCACTACTCCCTCCTCTGCCCACACAGTCCTCAGGGCCAACAGCACTTCGGGGGCCACATCATTCACAGGGCACAGTCCCTTGGGGGCACAATCCTCCCCAGGCAGCTCCTCACGACCCAGCACTTCCACAGGGCCACAGCTTTACAAGAGGGGGTAGACAGTCCCACTCCTCACCTCCTGGGCGCTTCTCTCATGCAGCGCTGGCGTGGTACCTGGTCCAAAACGGCGTCAGTGACCTGGGTAGGGGCCCTCCTTTGTCAGGGGCCCAGGGGACAGCAGAGGGGGGAGTTTTAGGGGTACAGGGCCCAGCTCACAGGCCCATGTGGCGGTAGCACCTCACAGCAGGTCCCCCTCCCTTCCTTGTCCCAGCGCTGACTGAACCTCTGGTGACACTTCCCCCTATTTATATCCTCCTCCCAGACAGTGCCAGGACCTTCTAGAATGTTGGCACATCTAGCCTAAACTGGTTCTAGGGGAGGGGGTGAGCACCCTGGGTGCCAGGCCTTCCCTCCAAAAGCTAGGGGTAGCTGGGTAATATTAACTAGACCGCCAACCTAACGCAGTCAGGTGGCACTACCCAGGGCCATGGCATCCATTTTAAAATCACAGTACATTTTAGTCAAGTACATTTTCAAAATGGGGGATATTTACAAGTGCTCACATTATGACATGTAATTTAACATTTTCAACAAGGTGTCTCACACCACTCATGGCCTATACAGGTTTAATCCCATGGGGGAGACATTCTAGGTAAGGGGGTCAAAAGCGAAAAATTTTGGGGGAAAAAGGCCAAGTCCAACAGTGTGCTTTGTTCTTCGCGAGGGAATGACAATTGATGCTCCAGAAATTGAGATGTTTGCCTACCTTAGAGGGGGAGATTTTAATTACGGGATATCTCTGCCTCGAGATGAGGGTGTGGCAGAGTTCGGGTGATTAGATCCCAACTTAAAACCCCAACTAAGGCAGTTGAATATATTTATTTATATATTTATTTGCTTATATAGCGCAGGAATTCGACCCCCGAAGGGGTATCTCCGCGCTTGTGTTCTTACCAAAGCTATATCCAGAAAGAAAAACCATCAAGCAGTGAAAAGATATCTACATGGTCAGGAACAAGTAAGTCTTTAAGCATTTCCTAAAGGTGGCCAAATTAGGATTTTGCCTAAGGGTAAGAGGCAGGGAGTTCCAGAGGGTGGGGCCTCAGTAGGAGAGGGCTCGGCCTCCCTGTCTTTCCTTTTTAATCCGTGGTACTTGGAGCAGAGATTGGGTCTGAGAGCGCAGAGAACAACCAGGCTCATAAGGTCTGAAAATTTCTGATAGGTACTTAGGACCAGCACCAGACAGGCATTTGTGAATTGTACAGCATATCTTGAACTTCACCCTCTGGTGAATAGGCAGCCAGTGTAATTTGTTCAATAGAGGGCGTGACGGGGATCTAGATGGAACATTCAAGATCAGTCTGGCCGCTGTATTTTGGGCTACCTGTAGTCTACCAAGTTGTTACTCATTGGCAGAGATGAGCAGCCCATTACAGTAGTCCAGTCTACTGATTACCAATGCCTGGACTAAAGGTTTCCTATGGCAGTCCGCTAGATAAGGGAAAACCCTTCTCAGAAGTCCAATGACCCTAAAGCAAGATCCTGTCACCTGATTGACCTGATCTTTAAGTGTAAAGGATTGATCAAGTCGAACCCCCAAGTTTTTTACTACCTCTTTGGGAGTAGGGACAGAGCCTAGTTTGGGAGGCCACCACTCAGGTGACCATAGGAGCGGGGCCTCTCCAAAGAGCATGACCTCCGTCTTGCCTACGGTACATTGCAGGCAATTAGAGGTCATCCATTGGGATACAGCTCTCATCCCAGCAGCAAAGGAGTTTTTAACTGCTGGCGTCATTGTCTGAAAGGGAAACAGCAGCTGAGTGTCATCTGCGTATGATATTGGTGGGTACCCATATTCTCTCACAATTTCAGCCAAAAGGGCCACATACACATTGAACAATGTGGGGCTTAGGCATGAGCCCTGTGGAACCCCCTTGGTGAGCTCCCTAGAGATGGAGAAATGGGAGCCCAAACGAACACTTTGTGAGCGGCCAGTGATGAAACTTTCTAGCCATGCTAGCGCCGTTCCGCCTATCCCTACCTTCTTCAGACGACTGAGAAGAATAGCATGAGTCACCGTGTCGAAGGCAGCAGACAAATCCAACAGCACCAGAATCATGGATCCTTCTCTATCCTGTGCCATCCGGATGGTATCGGTCACAGAGAGGAGAGCTGATTCGGTGCTGTGATTTTGTCTGAACCCAGATTGAGAAGGGTCCAGACCGTCTGCTGCCTCGATGTATTTAGACAGGTGTGTATTGGCATGTTTCTCAGTCATC
The DNA here is from genome assembly GCF_964263255.1 of Lissotriton vulgaris. NCBI lineage: Eukaryota > Metazoa > Chordata > Amphibia > Caudata > Salamandridae > Lissotriton > Lissotriton vulgaris. The sequence goes on from NC_141685.1 coordinate 25,320,499, forward strand.
TTACTCAGATGGGGTAAGAGGGAGATCAGGCGGAGGTTGTTCAGGTCTGACCATGGCAGCGTTTTTACGAATAGGGTTCACAATTGCCTTTTTCCAGACACTGGGCACTTGTCCTTCCTTAAGAGAGAGATTAATTAATGTACAGAAGCTTTGAGAAAGCAGGCTCCCTAGAGAGACCATCATCTTCGCGGGCAGGAGATCGTTTGGAGATCCTGATGCAGAAGGGAGTTGCACACAATACAAGATGAAGAGGTTTTACCTCTGAATACCATAAGTTCCTCAGCGGTATATCTACGAAAGCTAGATGGAATTATATTAGTTGCAACATAATGGCTGGGCGCTGGTCGCGGACGGGCACAGACGGGCTTGCCTCTGGCGCACCCGCTGCACACATGCGCCTTTGGGACCTTATAAGTGTTTAGCCATGCAGATCCAGTAACAATGTGAAATAATTTCTATTAAAAAAAAGAAGACTATTTACTAACTAAGCTAGACGTGACTTTATAACTGGTTAATCGAATGTTTCTGGAAGTTTAGTAAATATAAACAACTCCTTTTTTTATCGTGTGTCATATAAAATTGATGCTCTAAATATTGGTAAGAGTACATAATGTTAAAAAATTCAATACTGCTTTTATATCAATTGACTTTTGTTAGCTTGAAGTGACAGACAATTCTAAGTGGCATTTGCCTCTGAGTAGGCGCTAATGACTATTTCCGGATGACAATGTAGTTAGCATTTTTTTGTATAAGATGTGCTAGAAGTATGTGTAGGGCCCATTTCTATATGCATGCTAGTTTTAATTTGTACACAGAATCACAATTTTTTTATGTGGTACACTGTAATGTTAGGTGAATCTGTTTTACCCTTTTGACCAGCAAGGGACAACGATAAACTTTTTTTGTCCCTGGTTTGAAACAGATTCAGGTTGGAACAAACAAGGTGTTCATCAGGGGTAGTAAGCGTTATATAAATGCAAATACATTACAATTACTGTTTACCTCCAGCTGCTTAGAGTTGATCTGCGCAGAACGAAGCATTCTATAGAAAGTCTGTGAACAGTCTATATGTTGTGCGCCTGGCAGAGAAAAACATAGCAAACAATATCTATCGAAGAGTTTATTGGCTTGGTCAAGGCTTGTATTTTTAATACAATTCATGTTCACAAGCACAAGGATAGGAAAGAAGCTTTCTAAATATACAAAAGAAAATTGGATGATTTTGAAAAACACTCCGGGCCACACCCATATCCCATGTAGCAGGAAGGATACACTGTGAATGCGATATCCTTTGTGGAAATGTGCGCCTCTACAGGAGTTACATTTGAATTATCAAAATCGTACCTCCTCCCAAAAGGAAAATGTTACTGGGCCAACTGGAAAGTAAACGTAAACGAATAAATAGGCACTGTATCAATACTGAAGGCATTTTGGATTGACTATAGTGTGAGAAGCATATGGGAGAGATGGCGATCTACCATCCTGATGAGCCCACGGTAAGTAACTGGAATGGTCAAAACATTGACTATACAGGGACTATTTCATATAAATTATGTCTTCTAAGAATAGCCTTTGCTTAACTTGTATTGTACAAAAGCAATTTACAGCCCTGTTTTTGTGTACCATCTCTACCTCTGAATCATTTCTGACATTTAAAGCACTGATAATTTTTTTCTCCAGTGTGGATTCTCACATGTTCAGTGAGATTAGATTTTTGGCTAAAACATTTTTGGCATTCGAAGCACTGATAAGGATTTTCCCCAGTGTGGATTCTTCTATGATGAGTGAGACTGTTTTTGTAAATGAAAGATTTCTGGCATTCAGAGCATTGATAAGGTTTTTCCCCAGTGTGGGTTCTTATGTGCTGAGTAAGACTTATTTTTTGAATGAAACATATCTGGCATTCAGAGCACTTATAAGGTTTTTCCCCAGTGTGGGTTCTTATATGATGAATGAGACTGTTTTTTGTACTGAAACATTTGTGGCATTCAGAGCACTGATAAGGTTTTTCCCCAGTGTGGGTTCTTATATGCTGAGTGAGACTGCTTTTTTCACTGAAACATTTGTCGCATTCAGTGCACTGATAACGCTTTACCCAAGTGTGGGTCCTTGTATGTTTAGTGAGTCGCATTTTGTCACTAAAGCATCTCTGGCATTCAGAGCACTGATAAGGTTTTTCCCCAGTGTGGACTCTCACATGTGCAGTTAGAAGTGATTTAAGTTTGAAATCTTTTGGGCATTCAGAGCACTGATAAGGTTTTTCGACAGTGTGGGTTATTGTATGTCGAGAAAGACTTCCTTTGTCAATGAAACATTTCTGGCATTGAGAGCACTGATAAGGTTTTTCCCCAGTGTGGGTTTTTAAATGCAGCGTGAGATGTCCTTTTTCACTGAAACATTTCTGGCATTCAGAGCACTGATAAGGTTTTTCCCCAGTGTGGGTTTTTAAATGCAGCCTGAGATGGCATTTTTCACTGAAATGTTTCTGGCATTCAGAGCACTGATAAGGTTTTTCCCCAGTGTGGGTTCTTGTATGCCGAGTGAGACAGCCTTTTTGACTGAAACATTTCTGGCATTCAGAGCACTGATAACGTTTTCCCCAAGCGTGGATCTTTGTATGCTGTGTGAGACTACTTTTTATACTGAAACATTTCTGGCATTCAGAGCACTGATAAGGTTGTTCAACAGAATGGGTTATTGCATGTCGAGAAAGACTTTGTTTGTTACACAAAGTTTTCAGGCATTCAGAGCACTGATAAGGTTTTTCTCCAGTGTGGATTCTCACATGTGCAGTTAGAAGTGATTTAAGTTTGAAATGTTTGGGGCATTCAGAGCACTGATAAGGGGTTTCCCCAGAGTGGATTCTTGTATGTTCAGTGAGTCTGCTTTTGTAACTGAAACATTTCTGGCATTCAGAGCACTGAAAAGGTTTATCCCTAGTGTGGGTTCTTCTATGCTTAGTGAGACTGTTTTTGTCAATGAAACATTTTTGGCAATCCGTGCACTGAAAAGGTTTATCCCCAGTGTGGGTTCTTCTATGCTGAGTGAGACTGTTTTTGTCAATGAAACATTTTTTGCAATCAGTGCACTGATAAGGTTCATCCTCAGTGTGGGTTCTTATATGCCGAGTGAGACTGTTTTTGTCACTGAAACATTTCTGGCATTCAGCGCACTGGTAAGGTTTTTCACCAGAGTGGTTTATTACATGTCGAGAAAGACTTTGTTTGTTACAAAACCTTTTCTGGCATTCAGAGCACTGATAAGGTTTTTCCCCAGAGTGGACTCTCATATGCTCAGTGAAATGAGATTTACGTCTGAAACTTTTTGGGCATTCATCGCACTGATAAGGTTTTTCCGCAGAGTGGGTTAATGCATGTAGATATAGACTCGGTTTGACACTAAACCTTTTCTGGCATTCAGAGCACTGATAAGGTTTTTCCCCAGTGTGGATTCTCATATGCTCTGTGAGATAAGATTTACGGCTGAAACTTTTTTGGCATACATTGCACTGAGAGCGTTTTTTCCCAGTGCGCATTCTGTCAAATTCTGTGAGATAAGAGTTATGGCTGTATATTTTTTGGCACAGATAACTTTTTTGCCCAACTTCGGTTATTTTGCCTCGATTGAGGCGGGTTTGAACACTGAATTTGTTCTCACAGTCCGTGTTTTTATAAGGTGTATTCCTAGAGTTAGTATCTCTACGTTTAGTTTTCTCTTGCTTATATGCCACGGTAAGAGTGAATCTGATTTTAGAGTTGGGCTTGTTTAGAAAATGTTCAGCATTTATCTCTAAAACAAATTGTGTGTAATCTTCTTAACACTTGAATTGAGCAAAATATGTCTGGAAGCAGCCCTGTTAACCCCTGTTGAAATTTTTCTAGCAGATAATATTCTTTAAATTATAGCGGGCAGCAACTTATTTTGTGACTGACGTTTTTTTCTCAAATCTATTTGCATAGGTTCTTAGCAATGCAGTAATAAGGTGTTAGTAAGATATTTAATGAATGAACTAATAAGTACGTTTTTGCACCACTGACGTAATGGCAGTAACTGAGGGCGGTAGAACGTGCACAGTACTATTGTGGATCATTAGTCGCAGAACATCAGCTCCTTTTACCCTTTCGATGTTTGGTGTAACGTTAAGGTTTGTAGTTCTGAAGACGAGGATTTATTTACAGTAGCTATAGCGCAACAGTGCTCCTTTAATTTATTTTTATACTTAACAGTTTTACATATCACTCCTGCACAACAGATAATTTTGAGGCAATTTACATAGAATTACAGAACAGTACACAATAAAAAGGAAACAATCCGAGATGGTCATGAACACAATAAAGTGGTGAATGTTTAAGGTTTTCGCAAGAGTGAGCAGTGTGGGTCGTGGTGTCCTATCCAGAGGCAGATAGTCTCAAACTTGCGTAACTGGTTAAAAACGGTTGTTGAAAAAGGTGATTTTCCAATCCTTTGGTTGTTAACGTGTCAGCTTCGGAGTCTTCTTTCAGCGTCTTTTCTTTGATGACATGCAGAAGAAACCTTTTCTTATAACTTTCTTTTATGCAGTGTGTGCTTCCTCTCTGGAATTACATGATGCTTTAAATGAACATTATTCTGTCATGCTGAGGCAATTTGTCTTTCTGATAATATTTCAGATGAGGATGCTGAAGTGGGCTTTCTACATTATTTCTGATGCTGTGTGCATAGATATGGCTTTGCTCTGGGTTAATGAAATGCAAAGTTAGAGACTTCACTTACAGGTATAGTACTTTCCACACTTAGATTTTTGGAAGTTGTTTAAACGTAGAATGCTGGATGTCCTTCAGTTTTTCAAAGTAATCCTTCTTATGGCACCGACATTCAGTTGCCTAGTGCTAAATCTTGCTTTCTTCGTCTGTAATTTCAATCACCTATAGTATTAAAATTATATAGTTAATACATGTTAGTTTCCAAAAATATAATTTACAAGCCAAATCAATGCAGAATTTTGAAAATGCTGAGCTGTTTTTCAGACAGAGCAGAGACTAGAATGGTAGCATGAGAGTACTTGGATGTAGGAGTTAGGATTTGTAGAATTTTCAACATTTTATTAAGCTCACAAAGGATACATGTACCCTATGGAGTTGTAACATAGAATCCCACAGTCAGAAATTAAAGTCATATGGACTGGCACCAAACAGATATTTGTAAAAAAAAGTACTATTAATTAATTTGTAATGTAGATTTCTGGGACGGGAATGACCACTCCACGGACAACAGGCGTTTTCCCCTGCACTGAGTTACCACCTACTTGTATCTAGTATCCTGACTTTTGAGTTTTGGCCTCTGCCTCAAGCAAATCTATTGTGTGCTGCGAGGACTATGCCTAGACCAATCCCTCAACTATGGTCCAGAGTATGAATCAAGGGCAATGAAATAAAGGCGTACTTTCATTGTCGTAATTTGACAATGGCTGGGTTAGCGCTTAGCTTTGCTACACGTTATTTCCCTTTAGCTTGGCCTTATTCGAAAACGCCATTTTGTATGTTACGGCGGCCATTTTAGGGAATGAGTGGCCTCGTGGTCAGCATGCCCTTTAGTCCTTTGTCCGTGCCGCTGACCACTCAAGTTTGCCCAGCAACAGGCTATTTTTAGTAACGGTCAAGCCTGTACATGCGCAGTTCCAACTGACCAGTCACCCCTCAGGAATGTTCCGCCAAACTGACCAGTGGAGTTGTAACCCCTCCCATGAGTTGGCTGTGCTCCAAAAATGACCATATATGTACCTAAACTTTGTAACCTTGTACTGCCTATCTTTTTATTGCCTGTAAATTGTATAAAAAAAAGGACTCGCACCAACGTTCGGTGTGATACTTCTTGCATTGCCGAAGGGTGCTGTAGGAATGTACCACCACCCCATGGGGTCTTAATAAACTTGTCTTTTGTACTTTTCAGTTTCCGTGCCAACAGTTCTTTTGGTGTAAATGGGTATTTCTGCGGAGCATGTAGGCCTTGGGAACCCAATACCACAAATTGGCGACCACGAAGGGACTCATCGGCTACTCGGATGCCCGAAGGAGAGGTCGTGACGAAGGATTGGAAACTCACCATGGACGGGTACGCTGCCACTGAGTGACCCGAGTCTTGGCACCCACGGTGTTTTCTTCCCTTCCTTCTGATCTGACCTTCCAGGTGGCGCCGGTCTCCGACTGAGATCCTGATTGTCTGCGTTGCTGTACAGTGCCCGTTTGGCTGATTCGATTAAAGACCTTGGCAGTTGGAATCTGGATATTTGAGAGTGGGTAAGATTTGTGATCGGTAAGGTAGTCTACGGACGCTTACTGAAGTTCTATGATTGTGACTACGATTTGAGTTAGCTAACATTTTGACTTTGTGAACTTTGAATATATATGTGTAGTGCACTTCACATAGGCAGGCATGTAGAGATGTATCTCTAACTTTGTTTCTTTTCTTTGAGCGGCACATTTGTGTGAAGTACTGTAAGTGCCCTTTTATACGGTGTCACGTTTTCGTGATACTTTTTGAACATGCCTGTTTTAAGCACACTCCGAGGGATGTGCTGTCTTGGAAATGGTACCACATGGAGGTTAGCGGAATCTCAGCCGGCTCCCCCAGAGGGAACTCCCAATCGTGAGATGTATGTGAAATTTGGCCTTCCACCTATACTGTACAGTAAATTATGGCATAAATACACTAGAACTGATCCCGAGTTGCAATGGCCACTACATGGGTCGTTTGATTTGCGAAAGGTTCAGTTTGTGGAGCAATGTTTGTTTCAGCGCAGGTCTAGACAGGACATGTTTGATTGTGTGCGAATGTGGGAGAAAGCGGTGCGTGAACGAATGAAGCGTGAGGTTGCCTTGGCGGACAAAGAGCAGCGCAAGGCTGCTCGAGACAAAGCTTTACAGCTTGAGGAAAAGGAGGCGCAGGAGAAGAAAGAGAGGGAGGCACGGGAACGTAATTTACAAACGACCGGTCAATTTCCTATTCGGCGACCGCTTTATCCTGTCCTTAATAATGAAATTGATGATTTTTCGTTATTAGATCGATCTCCGCCTCCGTACGTTCAGCCTACGGCTCCGACTGAAGATTCTGGTGATGAAGAACGGGATAAGTCAGATAAGACGGATAAGTCGAGTGTCAGGTTATCTGCGCAGAGAGCCGCGGAGTTGCGTAGTTTTGCTAGAAAGTTAAATCTGAATCAGAAAACTGTGTCAGAAGTTGTAGCTGAAAAGAATAAGTGGACAGAACGAGAATTGATGTGTTTTTTGAATACTTTTGCAGACAAAGTTATTACTCGATTTCGTAAACATTCAGAGACCCTAGAGCCTAAGGATATGTCAGTCCATCGTGAGAATTTGGATAAAGGTGTATTTGTTCTTGCAGACGCAGATGACTTTTTCACGAGACTGCTCCAGCTACGGGATGAGGCGTCCAGATTGCGGGAAGAATGAAAAAAAGCTAAGGAGTCCGTGCCGGGGTCGACGGAGCAGTCCAAAGAGTGTTCTCTCCGGGGCTCAGATAAGAATTCTAAAGTGCATGTTATGCCTATGCGTGAAGCTGCACCTTTGTATGTTCCCCCTAAAGGGGACGGTACAGATGATGATAAAACGTCAGCAAACTCAAAGGGGTATTTTGTATATAATTGGGTGTATAAGCCTTGGAATAGAGCAGATGTTATGGCATTGAAAAACGCTTTACCTGATCTCCGTAAGAATCCGGCCGCATTCTATGAAGTGGTGAAGGGGGCCATTTCCTCTTGTGTTATGACTCTTGTTGATATAGATCTTTTCTTTGGGTTAATTCTTCCGCCCGATATGTGGAGGTCGATTCGTAAGACTAATGATCAAACGATGTTTGGGGCAACTTGGAAAAAAATAAGCCAGGCTGACTTAGACAGGGAACCTGCGTGCAAACCATGTGATTTAATTTTAGAACTCCCAGAGGCTATTTTGAACAAACTAAAAACGCTTGTTCCTCCTAAAAAGATCGATTGGACTATGCTAGCTTCGTGCAAACAAAAGCCAGATGAATCAGTATTAGATTTCTGTACACGTTTCGAAGAAGAGTTTCATGATTACAGTGGTCAATCATTAACAGATGATACGGGTAGGCATCTGTTGATAAGTATGTGGCTAATCTCCTACCGGAGATTGCAAAGCGGTTAAAGACAAGTGAAAGTTCCTGGGCCACGGTGACCCCTGCGTCTTTGTTAACTATGGCTCAGTATTACGAGCAGCAGGAATTAGAGGCTAAGGAAAGTGTTGATAAGAAAACGAAGGAATTGAAAACGAAGGTGATGTTGGCGCAGGTTCGTGGTGCGCAATCTAGAGGGAATGATAGAGGCAGGCGAGGAGGGGGTAATGCATCGTACGGTCGTACTGACATTGCTGAGGACCAATGTGCATATTGTAAAGAGTTTGGGCATTGGGCTGAAGATTGTCCAGTGCTTCGTGAGCAACGTAGCCAGCGTGGTCGAGGAGGTGGAAGGTCGAGGAATAGTTATTCAGGAGCGAGAGGTGGCGGAAGTGATCGTGGTAGGTTTGAAGCAAGGGGTCGTGGTCAGGATGAACGAAATACTTTTGATAGACGGAATCAATACCAGATATCGGAGGGTGAGAACGTGGAGCATCAGGAGTATGTGCATGCATAGGATTGCGTAGGATGGGGTACGGAATCAGTTGAAGTGCCAGTAGATCAAAGAGGTCCATATGTATCAGCGGGCATTTTGGGTTCTACTGATCAGTTTTTAGTTGACACAGGAGCTACTCGTAGCGCTTTGTCCAAAAACTTGGTTCCAAGGGCTCCCCTGTCTGGCGAAACGATAACATGTATAGGGTTTGATGGCACACCCTCTCCTAGCCCATTATCACAACCTCTTGCACTTTGCATTGACAAATTTTTCAGCTTTTGTCCATTTTTGTTGTCACCTCACACTCCAGATAACATTATGGGCATTGATCTGCTCAAATACTTTCAAGCAACGATACGCTGCGCTCCTGAAGGAGTGCGGGTTATTTTGAACGACAATTACCCAGATTCAGACAGATTTTGTACAATTAAGGAAATTGAAGCATTAGCTTCTCTCCCACACACGTTATGGGCAACCTCAGATACGGATGTGGGACAGATGCTTATTCCACCTATTCGAATTACTGTCAAGGAGGGAGTACTTTTGCCACGTGTACCACAGTATAAGATCTCTAGGGAAGGTGAAATTGCCCTGACGCACATTGTTCAGGATTTGATCATTGCAGGAGTAGTGGAGGAAGTTCCTTATAATGTCTGCAACAGCCCTATTCTTCCGATCCTTAAGAAAGACACTGACGACAAAGTCTATCGATTTATTATTGATTTGAGAGAAATTAACAAAATTGTCATTCCCCAATACCCGGTGGTGTCTGACATCACGACATTGCTTACATTGGTCCCCCCAACAGCAACGACCTTTTCTGTTATTGACCTTAAAAATGCATTTTTTTCCATTCCCATTCATCCCGATAGCAGATACCTATTTGGCTTTACGTTAAATAATAAATCGTATAGATTTTGTCGTGTTCCCCAAGGTTACACTGAGAGTCCCAGCATTTATAGCCAGGCTTTAAAGAGACAGCTTGACTCATTTGAGTTACAATCCGGAGAAGCCCTTATACAGTATGTTGATGATCTTTTGTTGGCTGCAGACACCTATGCACAATGTGAGGAGAGTACATTTGCTTTGCTTTCTTTTTTGGCTCAGAACAATCATAAAGTCTCTAAGAAAAAGCTACAATACTGTAGACCCAAGGTGACCTACCTCGGTCATCTTTTGTCTAAGGAGGGGCGTGCATTAACATCAGATCGAATTCAAGCAATTCTAGATACACCAGTCCCCCGCACTCAGAGAGATGTACGCGCCTTCATAGGACTAACGTCCTTTTGTAGACAGTGGATCATGGGGTTTTCGCACATTATAAAACCATTGTTAGCGTTACTGTCCAAAACTACACCAATGCCCCTTGAATGGACAGATGAATGTCAAAATGCTTTTGAACAATTGAGACAGGCCCTTTGCTCTGCACCCGTGTTAGGTACACCAGACTACACAAAGATTTTCACATTGTACGTGCACGAGAAAGATGGGTGCGCGTTATCAGTGTTAGTGCAGGCACACGGGGACAAGCAGAGGCCATGTGCGTACTTCTCAGCCATTCTTGATCCTGTAGCACGAGGGTTACCTGGGTGCTTCCGGGCAGTAGCAGCAACAGCAGTAGCTATACGGCAGAGTGAGGGAATAGTTTTATCGCACAAACTGTTGGTGCTAGTTCCCCATGCAGTAGATGCCCTGTTAAATCAAACAAAGACTCAATATCTTACGAGCGCACGTTTAACAGGATATGAGCTCACACTCCTGGCGCCACATATCACACTGAAAAGATGTGCTACCCTGAACCCTGCCACTTTATTGCCTTATCCGGTTGAAGAGGGCCAGGAGGAAAAACAGCATGATTGTGTTTTCCTGACCGAGGAACAAACAAAGGGTTGTGTCGACTTACAGGATATGCCACTTCCAGATGTGGATGGGGAACTGTGGGTTGATGGATCGTGTTTGAAGCTGCCAGATGGCACGACTTCTGCAGCATATGCGATCACGACACTTAAGACGGTGGTAGAAACAGCACGAATACCCCAGAAATCAGCCCAAGCAGCGGAGCTGATAGCTTTGACAAGAGACTGCGAACTGAGTGCTGGCTTATGTGTGAACATCTACACAGACAGCCGGTACGCCTTCGGAGTAGTGCATGACTTCGGCCTACTCTGGAGAGAGCGTGGGTTTTTGACCTCTCATGGAGTACACATTATGCACGGAGAACTAGTGCGTGATCTCCTAAACGCGTTGCTTTGTCCAAAGAAAGTAGCGATAATCAAATGCAGTGCACATAAAAAGGTCACTGACAAAGTGGGACAAGGCAATGCCTTTGCAGACAGTATAGCAAGACAAACAGCTATGTCTCGAAATGACTCCCCCATGTATGTAGTGAAGTCGCAGGCCGAGCGATGGCATGATGCTAGAGCGGAGATACTAGACATCCCAAAATCAGCGGCTGAAGCAGAACTTGTAGCATGGGCAGCAGAAGGGGTACTGGATGACGAGGGTTGTTGGAGGAGCAAGGACATGGAGAGATGGAAATTGCCTGCAGCTTACTTGCAAGCGAGGGTCCAGATGACACATGGGTTGGCACATGTGGGGGCTCTTGCAATCACTCGATTGTTAACACGAGTTTGGGAGCATCCTGAGATTGCCAATACTGCTAAGAGAGTAGTGCAGACCTGTTTGATATGTTTACAGCACAATCCTGCAAAAGGGACGCATACTCCGAAAGGAGGGTTCGTTCCACCTTCTGCACCATTCGAGGTACTTCAAATGGATTACATCCAGCTTGAGCGTTGCAATAACCTTAAGTATGTCTTAGTGGTGGTGTGTGCTTTTAGCAAATGGATTGAGGCCTTCCCCACGAAAGATAATACAGCTTTGACAACAGCTAAGGTTCTGCTCAAAGAGTACTTCCCTCGATTTGGAGTTTGCAAATTTTTGTGGCGCGATAATGGTCCTCATTTTGTTGGGAAAATTGTGGAGTATGTGCTAAAGGGACTGGGGATCCAGCAGAAGTTTCATGCTGTGTTCCACCCTCAGTCAGCAGGTCTTGTCGAGCGGTACAATGCTACTTTGAAACTAAAACTGGCTAAGATTGTGGCGTCCACGTAATTGAAGTGGCCGGATGCCTTGCCGCTAGCATTACTCCCTATTAGATCAGTGCCCCACTCTCGAACTGGCCTCACACCGTATGAAGTGGTGTTCGGAAGGCCTATGAATATATGGGGAGTTCCTAAGCCGCGATTGTTACATGATGTGCCTTGTATAATGATGAACGATTATCTGGCACGATTAACAAATGATTTGCTTTCTATTCACCAACAGGTTCGAGAAGCGCTCCCTGACAATTCCATTGGAGAGGCTCACAATCTCCGTCCTGGAGATTATGTGATGATTAAGTCGTTTGAGAGAGCGAACAGCTTGGAACCGAGGTGGCGTGGCCCCGAGCAACTCGAACGGCTGTGCGAGTGACCAACAGGAAGCGGTGGGTGCATTCAACTCACTGCCGTCGCGTCTCTCCGGACCTGGTGAATCCTACTGTGTTGTCCGACTACAAAGATATCTTGGACGAAGAAAAGAGCCCAGCTGTGATGTCGGCCGAATCTGAGGGAGCCTTCCCGGACCACACTGTTTCTAGACGACAGCGCTACGATCTGCGGCCACGATAGGAAGAAGATTTTTTTTTTGTGCGAGACTGGTTGGTTACCGCTCTGGGGTTTGTGAAACGGAAGCCGGGAATCTCAAGGGGGGGGGATCAGTTCTGCCAAGAGTAGCGACACCCGTCTTGACCCCGGAGAAGAAAACAACGGCTACCTCGGAGCTCAGCACTAACGTTTTTTTTTTTTTTTGTTGTGTATTTGAGACATTGTGAACTCTTTGAACTATGGCGTCTTCTGCATCACGAGACAAGAGAATTCTTGGTGCTATCTTGTTCGTACTGACAATTGTGGTGATAGCAGTGATAGCCTGGGTAGTAGAACTTGTGGTGCCTGTACGAGAACATTTGCTGCCAACTACCCCGGCTCCGTCTGAACATTTTCATTTCACCTTACCCTATCATGAAGAACGGCACCGACAGACTTACTTGAATAATAGCTTCATTCAAATCTTGCATCATACTCATAATATGACGAACACTTCTAACTGTTGGGTGTGTGGGATGTTGCCTGGGGATCAGAAGAAAGGGGGCACACCGCTCATCCCACTCCCGTTTTCCCATAACGGTTCCTGCAATGCTTGGTATACTCTTCTATTCACTTTGCGCTGGCCAACAAAAGGGGGGGTGCTGTTCCGTTTAAATAAAATATGCTACCATGACCGGGATGGTTATCCACAGGCTGAAGGTACTCGGTTCGAATGGGAGGAGTACCGCCCCGATAATGTATCTGCACCTCGGGTTTACAGTAACCAAAGGAACATTAATATGTCCAGTTCTCTTGGTATAAATGTCATTGATACTAAGGCGGATCTGTGTATACGAAATAAAGGTACTATCCCGGTTGGAAAAAGTGAATGTAACACCACACTTACATTTGACAGTCCGAATGGCATATCATTTGTGGCATCTTGAAATACATATTTCATTTGTGGTAATAAAGGCTATCATCAGCTCCCGTTAGGATGGTTAGGTACATGTTATATCTCTTTCGTATTACCCCCCTGTATTCATTGCCCCACCAATGTACCATAATGATTATATTCTATATCACGATTTTGTGTTAAATAGAGTTAGACGTGCTGTAGTCCTGGATGATATTGACCAGACCGATACTGCCCTACAACAATATGTAGATTTCAATTTGGGTTTGTTTTCCTTTGTGGGGGCTGCTCTGAATAGTCGGAAAATACGACGACTGACCCGTGTTGTTGAGGCTGTAGCTAATGATACCGCTTTTGCATTGGGGAATATAACGGAAGAGCTTCAAATATCAGGAATTGTTACGCTCCAGACCGAATGGTTCTTGATGTGGTTCTAGCTGATCGAGGGGGGGCATGTAGAGTTATCGGAAGTAGCTGCTGTGTGTACGTGCCTGACAACTCGCCATCTGTATATGATGCCATATCAAAACTCCACAAAATTGCTGCTGAAATACACCTGGACAATCATACCTGGACCCTTTCGGGGTGGTTCTGGTCAATGCTTAGTACATGGGGCTGGAAGCTACTGACGATTTTATGTATCATAGTTGGGATATTATTCTTCTTGTGTTTATGCATACAATGTGGCCCTGCATTATGTTCTATGTGTTTATCAGCCTGTATTCCATCTAGACGAGCTCTTGCCCAAAATGAATTGATGCTTCATAAAGAAGTAGCTCAAATTATGTCAATTGATATCGAAGATGAGTATCCCGACTATGTTCACTATGAGGTAGCTTCAGCTAAACGCTAAAAGGGTCGTCTGTCGTAATTTGACAATGGCTGGGTTAGCGCTTAGCTTTGCTACACGTTATTTCCCTTTAGCTTGGCCTTATTCGAAAACGTCATTTTGTATGTTACGGCGGCCATTTTAGGGAATGAGCGGCCTCGTGGTCAGCATGCCCTTTAGTCCTTTGTCCGTGCCGCTGACCACTCGAGTTTGCCCAGCAACAGGCTATTTTTAGTAACGGTCAAGCCTGTACATGCGCAGTTCCAACTGACCAGTCACCCCTCAGGAATGTTCCGCCAAACTGACCAGTGGAGTTGTAACCCCTCCCATGAGTTGGCTGTGCTCCAAAAATGACCATATATGTACCTAAACTTTGTAACCTTGTACTGCCTATCTTTTTATTGCCTGTAAATTGTATAAAAGAAGGACTTGCACCAACGTTCGGTGTGATACTTCTTGCATTGCCGAAGGGTGCTGTAGGAATGTACCACCACCCCATGGGGTCTTAATAAACTTGTCTTTTGTACTTTTCAATTTCCGTGCCAACAGTTCTTTTGGTGTAAATGGGTATTTCTGCGGAGCATGTAGGCCTAGGGAACCCAATACCACATCATGTGTTCATTTTATTCCATCTGATTATCAGTTGTTAGGTTTTTCTGCACCTGGGCTTACTGGGTGCAGAATATCAGGACACAAATTCTTTCCAGACGGAAAAATTAGACTGAAACGACGCAAAAGACTCTGGGTGCAGCAGACGCAGCCAAGACTTATGCTGTGTTTTGTTACTAACTGGGGGGAACACACAATTTTTCCCTCTGTTGGTATTTACAGTCGTCGTCAGCCTGTGATTCGGCGTTGAGTGCAGAGCGTATCGAGGAGCCGAGCCGGAGTTCACGAACAAGCGGAGCTGTGCCTGGGACGACTGCCCGGGTTTCTTTTGTGACCGGTTCCCACTCGCGCTTCACCCGCATCCTGTTATATGGGCGCTTTAAGTTCTACGAATCTGCTGCGGGGGCAGCCGCTGCAGGGACCGCGGTGCTAAGGCGCTGCTGGTGTGGCAGCCGCTGCAGGGGTCAAAGGAGCCTTGGTCTGCGGTGCTGCTGGTGCGGCGGCTGCTGCAGGGCACAGAGGTACAAGGGAGCACAAGGGGCACAGAAGAGCCTTGGCCTACCGCCTGGTTTTACGTATATACCAAGCATTGAGCAGAGCTGAGCCGAGGAGTGGAGGGAAGTACCTACTTCTGCTGTCTGTAGTGTGACTGCCTCTGGATCCTGCTCTTGCTACTGAAGGATTACCAGCATTTTCCTTTGTACTCTTGACAGCGATGAATAGCAACGAACAAGCAATGAACAGTGAGTTGTGATTGAAAAGTAGCAAGGTGTGTGGCGAGTAGTTAAGGTTGATCGGTCAGTAAGTCGCTAAACCATTGGAGTCTGTAATAAATTTGTAATAAAAAATCTGAGAAATTATGCAAAAGGGAAAGTAACAATAGACTTTGACGATGTTGAAGCAGCCCTCGACCCCTGAATTACTCTGCATGCCTAGAATACAGCCTTACCTGGAGCCCAGATATTAATCAGTCGATTAATTAATTTATATATTTAATAAGTAACCAGCAATACCGGCGTATTCTGTACTGAGGTGAGCTTTGGGGGTGTTTTTCCTTGGAGGTGTTTTTGTCCTATCAAAGCACCCGTTGGTCTTGTCACCAGCCCGTTTGATTCTCTGAAAGAAGCAAGACTTCTTCACCTTAGAGCAGAGTTCTTCAAACTGTGTGGGCGCGTCCCCCCCCATGGTGGCGCGACACTATCACAGGGGGGGGCGCGCACTCCACCCTAAGGCCTAGACTGATGACACTTTACGCGGAGCTCTGTTCAGTAACATGCTTACTTCCTGACATCTGCTCTAAACAAGTCCAGTAAAAGTGGGCCCATTTTAGCCAACATTACTGTCAGCAGCGCCTTGATGCGAGCAACCCGTGTGAATGTTCTTTGTTTTTCATTCCAGTGCTTTAAAAATCTCACTCACTTTACGTGTGAATAGTGTCTTCTTTTCTTTTAAATAACCGTTTGAGATAAATTACTTCTGAATCTGTGTGCTGTATAGGCCACACGTACATTCAATAACACATTTGACAGGAACAAATTGAGGATGTCACTGGGTGCTATTTTTTCCCTGGTTGTTAAGGGCTGTGTTTCTTAACGCTAATGGCTCAGATGCGCTTAGGAATGTTTAGTCAGGGTTCAACAGCTATGCAGATGTATACATTTTTCTGCATAGCACTTTTAACTTTCTTCTTTTTTTTCTCTGACTTCTCCTGAGACATGCCATTTTAAAAATTAATGGATGAATTTGTTTTCATGTTTGGGTGAATTTATTTTACCTTTATACATTTCCCTTAATATTTTTTAAGTGTTTCCTTAATTTAGCAGTTGCCACGTTTACGATTGGGTGAATTTGCTTTACCTTTATACATTTCCCTTAATATTTTTTTAAGTGTTTCCTTAATTTAGCAGTTGCCACTTTCACTTACTCCTAGTCTTCACTCACTCAGTCTGCACTTGTTCATTCTGATGAACTGCTCAACTTAGGCCCTAATTACAAGTAGCTCTGTTCTGGTGAAGTAAACATTTTGCAAGTAGGAACAGGCCTATTCACAGACTGCATTTTTCTAGTTTATTTAGAAGTACTACAAATCTATAAGGAGGGAGGGGCCTTGGGGAGTGGCAGGAAGAAGGGCCATACTTACTACTTAATGAATAAGAGTAAGGAATTGTCCAGGAAGGGTGAGGGGTGGGGTGAAGGCAGGGATTTGGACACAACCATAAAAAATAAGTCCATTGCTATTCAAAAAATACAATTCTAAAGTTTTCTATGGCCAAAAAGGAACTCAAACACGTAGGAAATTACTCCAGTTCAAAGGTGGAGTAAGTCCAGCAACACATATGGCCAACCACTGGTGCTTCCACAAGCTTCAATATGAAATAATGGCTGTAGGAACTTAAAATTAAACCTCAGAAGAAATAGTGCTACATTAAATTTTATTATTTAGTGGTGGTTGGCACCAATCTTGCACCCACCCCAGCTTTTGCTGTGCATGGGATTGAGTACATATGGGGGATTAGGATGCCAAAGCCAATGCACTGTGGGGGTTGTGTGTCCACTGGGGTTTTGGGCCCAGAGGCAGGCCGCCGGCCAGGCCCTGTGCCCAACCCCACACAGTGATGGGCATCTCACTTTATGCAAAAAAACAGAGTCTTGCTACTACAGTAACCCAATACTGCTGTACTTCTGGGCATTCCCATGCCAGGTTCATGAACCCTGCGACACCTAGGACATTCATGTGACCGGGTGGCGTCTATACGGTGGAGCCTCGGATATGCGAATGGCGGTAGGGTAGGGGGGCGGGGAGCAGGAGGGGGGGCCGACATATAAAAAAATATGCGGGCGGCTCAACTGAAAAAAGTTTGAAGACCTCTGCCTTAGAGGGTGTATTATGAGGTCAGGAAAGGAGCGGCCACCTTTCCCTCCTATCAAAAGAAAAAGAAAAATACAACACACACTAATATTAGATACGTTTAAAATAAAACAGGCAGGTGACATACAGTCCTTAAATAATCTAAGGTCCATACATTTTGGGAACTTGGGAAAGTCACCGTCAAAGTTTGATTTTATGAAAGATCCAACCTGTGCTATGCTAACTAATCCATGTGATATTCAATTTCCAACTAAACCACTGAGTAGAACAAATATTATATCCCCTAAGCAAGGAGTAAGTGAACGAGGCCACCCTGAGTCTGAAGCTGAAGTCGAACGAATGTCAAATTCAACTAAAGACCAAGTCAACCATTGGGGTCAAATAACGGACCTAGAGATGTTAACTATTCCACTTACTTGTCGCTCACAACAAGAGGACCCAAAATGCATGAATCTAACAATAGGAGACACTATGCAATTACTACCAACTAGGCAGCAAGAGCCAATAGAAGTGCAAGTAAAAATCAGAAAAGCTAACGGTATAGGGGAACCATCTAATTTGGGCCAAATAAATCAACCAGAGCAAAAAGCTCCAAATGAACTAAATGGTGGGGTGAACATTTTAAGGAAAGCCAATACCCCACTACAATCAGATCTTAATCTGCCTAAAATAAATTCCGTTCAAAAACTGGACCAGCCAAAATGTAATCAAAATAACAGATCTCAAATTAATAAGGGCGAATACAGCAGCAACTCAGAAACTTTGCAGCGTTGGAGTACTCCGTATCAAAAAGACGTTTTGAATAGTAGTCCATGATTCATTAGTTCTTGTGACGAGGGACATGATTTTCAAGGACCACACACAGAGGAGTATAAGGACCTATCATTCATAAATGGGCAATACCATAGCACGGGTACCAGGAAGTAGGAACGCGGGAGCAATTTGGGATTTATTCTGCAAATCCTCACAATTAACTCTGAAAGCTTTAACATATCAGTTCAACAAAATGGAGGTCCAAATAGATCTCTTGAGCTCTATGGCATCCTCTATTGCCGGAATTGAGCAGAACATAACAACGCTAAATAATCTAATAAGGGCACAATCTCAGCCAATATATATGTATGCAGAGTGTAGTTGTGCCCACTAATTAACAAACTGGCTACCATTCCGGATATTATAAAAACAATAATTGACGATGTAAAAGGGAATTTTCCTAAAGTGGGAATTCAACCCATCAAGACCGACTGCCCCTCTAAAGATACAATAAAATGGAAAGACAATACTGTTGTTGTTGTTAAAGAAAAAAGAAAAAATAGATGATAAAACAAAAGATCAAGAAGTGATAAACCTATGCTCGACACAATCAACAATGAAAGAAGCAGCTCCGGAAGTTCATATATCAAAAAGACAGAGGAAAAAACAACGGTAAAGCACGAAATAAAGCTTCTAAAAGTATAAAAAATACAAATGCATCAGATATAGTGAGATTGAAGAACCATGACCAAATATCATATTGTGAAGGTGAGGGTAAACAAATGTCTCCAACAAAACCCTTTTACCCTCTATTTAATAAGGATCTATCGGAGGTGCAAGCAGTTAGGAAAAACAAATGCTTAAACAAGCAAGCTGATAGTATAAAAATGATAGAGAATGGGACAATTCAGTCCTTAGAAATGCTGCAAGTGGAGGAAAGTAATAAACAGGTGGAAAATAAGCCATCACAATTGGAAACAAATAGAGCAAAGAGTGAGAGTATCAGAGGAGATTAAACGAATAGAGATTTGTTAAAAACCTGGAAAGATATTAAATTACCACACAATCTGGGAACTGTAACAAAGCAGTTACATAAACATTGACAATCATGGTCTCAAACGGTTAGTAATCATAATGGAAGGTTAATTGAGCATGCTCAAGGTGAAAATATCCTGCAACAAATTAAATTAAATAACCCAGTTCAAAAAGAAGGAGTGGTGCAGGTAATGTATAGGCTGGAATATAAATCTAGCGGTAATAATGATATGTTGACTCGTGGGAACATATTAAAGTAACCTCATTGAAGAAAATTAAATGTACCGACATAGAATAAATTGAATTCCTCACAATCAAGAATAATAATCGAGAATCGACATTAGTAATTTGGACATCTTCTACTGCCGCCAGCCCTATTATGCAAAAACATTATCTCTTTCAGGACTGGGGAATAAAAATAACAACTCCCCTGCAACCTTCCTGTCCTAGCCCTTTTGTTTCAACAAAATTACAAAATCGTAACCAAATGAGAACCGAGAATAGTAAGAAATACTCAATATTTTAAAAAAAACACAGATATGACCAAAGGGCATCTTTTAAAATTATTAGAGGTAAAAAAAGGAGACCTATTATTTGACACTGTCAAATTAGGTTGGCTAACAGCAGACCTCCATAATGTCAGGCAAGGATTGACATCTACAATCTGAAGTTTCTTTAAAGAGGCCAACAATTATGAATGAATGGGTCAGATTATGTTCGTGGAATATAAATGGGATTCAAGCAAAGATTCAGAATATCCAACCAGCTACTTTGTGCTGTTTTCATATCATTTGTTTACAAGAGACTTGGGCTTTAGTTCCTTTTAGATTGGAAGGGTATAAGGGTTATTACTCATTAGCTAAGAGAACAAGTAACTATGGCAGACCTTGTGGGGGTTTGGCTATTTTTATGTCAACTGAGCTAAAAATGGAAAGTGAAATGGACGTCCAAAGTCAAAAGGATTATCTAATTGTCAAAATATGATACAAGGAACAAAAAATAATTAAATCTCTTGTAGTAATTAACATATATATTCACCCCGATATTAAATTACGAAGAACAATGGCAACCAATTTGATAATTATGATATTGCAGCAACTGGACAATGACACCCAACCTGAGATTATTATTACCGGTGATTATAACATGAGTATTCTATTGTTTTACGATAGAGATGTTGAAATACAACAGCAAAATTACTTATGGTCAATTCCAAGTTTTTCATCAACAATATGTATGAGGGTACAAAAGAATAAAAAAATCGGCAAGACTCTTGTAAAAGAATTAGAAACCGTAGGTCTAAAAGTGCTTATGGGCGATTTCCTCAAGATTCACCACCAGCATTGACTTTTCAAGCAGGGGGTCATAGGTTAGAATAGATTATACCATAGCATTGTTGAATCTATTTCATAAAATGTTGTCGTATCAGATAGAGGGAACAGATATAAGCAACCACGATCAACAAATAATTGAGTTAAACCTAAATGGCCTAAGATTTGAAAACTATACGACACTTCCGGGAGAAATAATGACCATAAATTATAAGAAACTTTATTGGTCAGATAACACCAAAGATTCTATTACAAACACTGCGCAGGCAATTGTT
The DNA here is from genome assembly GCF_964263255.1 of Lissotriton vulgaris. Lineage (NCBI taxonomy): Eukaryota > Metazoa > Chordata > Amphibia > Caudata > Salamandridae > Lissotriton > Lissotriton vulgaris. Next base: position 25,341,368 of record NC_141685.1, read on the forward strand.
GAAGGAGATTATTCGAATGCTGTCGAAAAATGGTCTCTCTTCACAAAGGAATTAATTACCAGTCAATCTCAATAATATGCTAATAAAGGTCAGTGGAGGAAAAAACAAGCATTTTCATTGGTGAAAATCTCGTTTGAAAGCCATAAAACAAAGAACGTAACAGAATCCTGAGATAGGTAAAAAAGTTCCCAGTTAATTTAATTTGCAGAGTAAAATTTAAAAAGATAAATACAGTAGTAAGGAAAATAGTCTGGAAGGACAAAATGCAAGAAAAGCAATTGTTGTAGGCAAAAGCTCTTTATGCTTGCAAAAGGAGTAATTCAAGAGGCTTCTGGATTCTAGTAAACAAACTGAGTAGATCTCGTAGGAAATCTGCTTCAGCAATAGTAACTGAATCTGAATGGGTATCGTTCATAGATTTACATTTGAATCCTACTCCTAACATGGGTGTGAATTCTACTGATTGGGCTGTAAATGGAATAGGAGGAGAAAAGAATAATAACTCAATAGAGATAACAGAAAACCAAGCATGTACATTAATAAAGAATCAGAGATCCAATGGTGCCCCAGGCCCAAATGCGATTCCTGCAGCGTTGTATAAGGAGAAAGCATCATATTGGTCGAGCTATCGAAAACCCGTATTTAATCATGCTCTCCAATCAAGAACAGTCCCTGAGTCATGGAAGCGATCTATAATTTCTCCTGTATATAAAAGTGGGGAATGGTCCCTCCCATCCAATTACAGATTAATTACGTTCCAAGATATTGAAGTTAAATTATTTGCATTGGTTCTACTTAAGGAGTTAATTGATTGGGATAATGAAAACCATTTAATTCCACCAAGCCAATCAGGTTTTGTACACAGTCAAGGTACAACAACAAACGTGTTAACACTGGGAATTTTAATAGAAAAATATCGAACAAAAAACAGCCATTATATTTATGTTTCATTGATTTTAAAGCTACCTCTGACTGCGTAAATAGGCAGATTTTATGCAGGAAACTGGCTTGACTGTACTTGACTTCCACCATGCTGGCTTCACCTCCTGTGGGGTGTTTTATGTGCATGCCCTGTACAGTGAAAGGAAAGGGGAAGTCTGGTGAACAGAGTGCTTCAGAACTGTTTTGGACTGGGCAAAGGCACCTCTTCCCTCAGAGAACAAAGGATTTCTGGGTATAAATATTGGGACCCTGATCTCATGTAATTAGATCACTTTGGACTACAAGAAGAAACATTTACTGAGAAGAGGAACCTGAAGAAACTGAGGAGAGACTATTTATTTGCGAAAAAAAAGAAACTAAAACAAAAAAGAAAAGGCTCTTACATACAGCTGGGAAATATCCTGGCATTTTACAGATAACAATGCGTCCAATGCATAGCAAAATCTGCCGAGCTCCATCCTAAGTAAAAGTCATAATGTCTTGTACTCCTCGGGAGCCTCGAGCTTAACCAGCAGAGTGTATCCAGCGCTCATTGAGCCACAAAAGAAAAAACCACCAAACTGTAACACATCCCCTGAACCCATTCCCCAAACCCCCACCCCACTCCCACCCTCCGGATCCTTCTTCCAACATCACACTCATCTCCCATACATTCATCCTGATTCGTCATTCACCTGGGACAAACGGAGCAACCTTAAATACCTAGGACAGGTCACTTCTCGGAATTCGGTGGCTAGCAGTGATAGAAAGGGCTGCCACAGCTCCGCATATTTCGCCCCTTCCCCCGCTTTCACCAAAGAGAGTTTTTCCACACCAAGGATAGACCAGAGTCGCCACAGCCAGTTCTGAAGGGTGGGGACTTGCGTGGATCGCCACAGAGATAACAGGGCCTGTACAGCAGAGCCCAGCGCTATCGCTATCAACCGACCCCTACGGGCTCTTAGAGGACAGGTCAGAGCATTAGGGAGCCCCAGTAGAACATAGGCCGGAAATCGCGGAATCTCCGTCTCAAAGTGGGCATCAATTTTATTTAGAATCAATTTCCAGTAACCCTGTATATGACTGCAATCCCACAAAAGGTGTGTCAGAGTGCCCTTTTCCCCGCAGCCCAGGGGACGGAGCGGGATAGCCCGAAAAATGTATAAAACTTGTGGGAGAATTGTCATTTTTACTGCTGCCACTCGGCCCAGCCAAGATAGTGGGAGGTGCCGCCACCGCCCGATCTCCGCGCAGACAGTGCGACTAAGGTTAGCGTAGTTGAGGCGCACCGTTTCTGGTAGTGTGGCCGCCAATTGTATGCCCAGGTAGGGGACTGCACCGTCCGCCCATTGAAAGGGGAATTGTGCTTCTAGGGAGGCACGCGTTTGTGCCTCCAGGGAAAGGTCAAGGGCTACTGATTTCGTCATGTTCACCTTAAAGCTAGAGGCCCTCGCAAATGCGTCCAGGATGGCCGCCCCGGCCGGCAGGGATGCCGCAGGGGAAGCAAAGGAAAGCAAGACATCATCAGCGTGTAAGCTGATCGGGTGGATATAAGCCCCGATTTTAATCCCCTTAATAGTCGGATGCGATTGCATGGCCTGCGCCATGGGTTCCATATACTTGCAAAAAACACAGTTGATGGACAGAATGTAGAACAATGTCATACATTCACCCCAGTACAAGGATCTGGGCCTAAATCCATCGTTTTGTTGCACTCCACACCACCCTGGGTTAGACACTGGCTATATGCAAATCAGCTCTGACCCTGTGCCCCATGGGAACAGTCCAGTCCGAACTACCAAGCCATGTCTTTCCTAGTCCGGAATCAAGCATCCAAGGACCGTTTCTGGCTATCAGCCTTCATTCAGCCTGGATAGCTTGACTCCTGAGAAAAAATAAATTTTACGTGGCCAATATGTCTCCTGCGTGTACCCCAACGTTTAGTGTACGTGCATGTCACCCATGCATTTTCCCTCTATGGCCTGCAATAATGATGCCTCTGCATTTACGTCCCACATTAGGATGCCAGTCACCAAGTCTTCCATAAAAGAAACGTTAATTTTGCACTGAGGCCCATGTTGCCCATGTGTTTGCATTGTGCACTTTTAATATATCGAGAAGAACCCATTTCTCCATTTTGTGGCTCAGCCTGAGCCAGTCCCCGAATTGAGGTTTCATGGCTCCAGACACTCTGAGGGCTGCAGCTACGTATCCCTGACCTCGCATACTTTTGGCTAAGCCGAGAGGGGCCCAGCACGGGGTGCCAAGACAGTATTTTGCACAACAGTTATCTGCTTGCTCTACAGAATCACATTCCTGCCTGGTGAAGGAGGTAAACAGAACCCGTCTGCAAAGATAGGGCCTAGCCTTTCTGTCTCCGTTTAAGTGATTTGCAGAGCTCGCGTCCATAGAAAGCTCAAGGCCCCCACGCAATGAACGAAGAAATAGATGCCCACACTGGCTCTTGGTGATGAGTGACCTTTGCTTCAGATAATACATCCCCAGACTTAAGATATCAGATAATACCGAACGTGCTGGTCGCCCTGACACTGAAGGCCTCCCTACCAGACCGAAAGTCAGCTCCCCCCAGTTACACGTCAGCTGCACGTCATGATCAAGTTGCGCACACAAGTAGGGCAAAGGTTCCAGCTGGCCATGCAACCCCCCTCCATGTATCCACCCACCTATGACTCACCTATGACTCCTCAAGTGAACGCCCACATGTGCGCCCTCATGCACGCCCACATGCTCTTATCTCTCTTTCTCTTGCTCTGCCTGGAGCGCTCCTCCTCTATGCGAAATTGAATGTATAAATATTGTACTCTGTGAATAAAGTTTAGAAGACCCTTCCTGAACCTTCGTGGTGATGGAACCGATTCTCCCCTAACTCGAGTTATTGAAATAAAGCCCTTTTGAATCGGACACCACGGACTCTGCCTCTCATTTAATGCATGACCCTTTGTTTATTTATAGAAATTATGACAGGGTAATACTTTATTTACCACATAAATCTGGCGCCCGAATAGGGACAAATCCCCTTCCCCACGCGCCGGAGATGTAGGTCCAGCCCTTGCCCCCTTCTACAGCCGTGACGGACTTCAAAAGTGTACACGCCAGCGGGACTTCCCGCTTACTCCCTCAGGCCCACGGAGGAGACGGACTGCGACCAGGCATCCACACGAGGCGGTGAGGATCGCGGATCATCCCAACCAGAACCCAACCCGTGAGAGAGCAAGGTCCGAGGTTTCCAGAGGTCCACCTGTTCCGCGCATGCACAGTATCAAGTATCCGATGCCTTCAAGTTCTGCTTCCCGGTGAGTACCACTATTGGGAACGCATAAAGATAAAGACGGGTTCATTTATATGAACACGGTAAAGACGTGTCTCGTTTACGAGACCGGTATGGTTGTGCTGTATTCCAGTGCATAAAGTTAATTGTTTTCAAGTACATGGAGTTAAACTGTATCTGTTTTAGTGTTTTAGTGTTCACGATTGTTTCAGTCAGACTATTTTGGTGTGTATTATGTTTTCATTCAGTTGGTTTCAACATGCCACTGTTTTCAAAATTACGTCAGATAGGGACCAGGAAAGGCATACTAGAAGAGCCAGTTAACATCCCGCCTAGAGACACACCTGGTCATTATATGTATAATAAGCACGGGCTAGATGCCATATTGTATTTAGACCTATGGGTAGATTACACAAAGGATTTAGAGGAGAAGTACAGATGGCCTGCCTCGGTAACGTGGGATTCTGAATGCATTATGAGAGTAGAGGAAGCGCTATGGAAAAATAAATCAAGACCCTCTCAGAAAGATGCCATTGAGTTATGGCGCAAAGAAGCACATAGGAGAACAGAGAAAGAATTCAACCAAGCAGAGAGAACTAAACAAGCAGCTGAAAAAGCCAAAGAAAAAGAACTGCGGGAGGAGGGGGAACGGGTCAAAGCAGAACAGGCTGATAGAGAAAGAAATGCCGTCGTTGCTGGTATTTATCCCGTCCTCTCAGAAGAACTAGCTAGAGTGACCCCCTCAGAAACACCCCGTAGGTCGCGAACGCCACCACCTGTACCCTATAGAGTACGTAGAATAAAGCCGACAGCATCCGAGGCGTTTATTTCCTCCTATCTAGAAGAGTCCCCACCGGACTACGCAAACGCAGATTTCCCTCCACCCCCACCGGCGGAACAGCTCCAGCAGCTCGTGAAAGACGACGTAGGGCCCGGGGCCGTAGGGGGAGGGGGGCCTACTATAGATGTAGCAATCGCCCACTGTATATACGATCCAGAACCAGGAAAGGGCTCAATGCTCGTGATTTCACTAAGACAGGCCGTCGCATATTTGGACAAACTACCAGATATGAAAGAACACCTAGTTAAAATATACCGTTTCATTAGGACGGGGGAGGGACCCGAGAGTATAGCACAGGCCATGCAAAACAGAAAGGCGGGGGTTAAGAACTACATCCTCCGTTTTGTTATTAACTGCCTGATCAGGAAACAAGACGAAGGAGACGGGGATGTAAAGCCTGGTTTGATAGAATGGAGTGATAACATAGATGCCGGCCGGCATGATAAAACGGGACAGACAGATAGCATGATGAACAAAATACGAAAGGAAATATTAGCAACACACAAAGTAGAGCCTGACGAGAAGGATGAGTCATCAACGGAAGAGGTAGACGAGGTGAAGGACAGAATAAATTATGTAGGCAATGCACGACGGTATGACAGGCCCAAGTGCCTCGACTACCGTAAACAGGGGCCGGCTATAAAAGAAAGATATTCCCTTGAAAATCTATTCCAAGCTACTGAAAAAGCACTGGACCGACGGATAAAGAACAAGCGATCTCACACCCCACACGAAATGGAGTTGGCCCGGTCAGCCACCCAGTGGGTGTCCAATTCTAATATATATAGCAATGATATAGTGGCCCAAACTTTCTTAAGCCTCCCGCCGAACGAACAGCGTTTGGCCGGTATTTACATGGTCCAACATTTAATAACGTTGTATGAGAATCAACATTCCGATCCCGGTCAATTGTATAAATTACTGGACGACATACTTCTAGATAGATGGACAGGCCTGGGTACTGAATTAATTAACGTTATCCTGGATCAACGACATAAGTGCTTACATTTTCTGACCACATGCATGCTTCCCGCCCCACACCACGACAGAAAGCACCTATACGTAGACAGACAGAACCCCCTACGAGAGGTACATCCCGTCAAAAATGCAAACAATGAGCTTCAACGGTTGTATGTTTACACCCCCTTGACGAAATGAGAAATATTGGAAATGAAAAAGATGTTGCCCTGCCATGATAAAGACCCGGGGGGGTTTCACCGAGAATTAAAAGACATTCTCCGCATCGGAGATTATACGTACGCTGACATTCTGAAACTATTGAAAGCACTATTGCCAGCAGGCATTTATGAAAAGCTTAAGGAAAAACACTGGGAGGTGGGAGAGAAAAAGTTACGCTGGGCAGAATTGGAAACAGAGGATAAAGGCAGGCTCCCGGGGGTTGGTCTTGGTGACAAAGCTAAAGAACTACCTGAACTCCTAATACAGGTTTTGCCGAGACTATTGACTACTAAAAAGGAAGACTGGGATGCTATTTCAGCCTGTAACAAAAACAAGACGAGGACACAAGCGATTTCTATTCTAGATTTGAGAAATGCTTTGCTATTAATAGTTGCCTTAAGCCCGGTAGCAAATCATATTCCCATCTTTTCGTGAGCAAATTAGTAGAGAATTCCCTACCCCAGATCAAGAATAGAGTACTGAAGGTTGAGAGTACTTGGCAAGCAAACAGCCCTTCACAAATGTTGCAGATGCTACAATATCACCAGAACAGGATTAGAGAAGAGCAGGATCAGGAAAAGAGACGCATGAAAGAGACAAAAATGAAGGTGCTGGTTGCCCAAACGGTACCGGCAAACACGAACAAAATTGGCACGACACCTGTCAAGGGGAACTGTAATTATTGCAAACAACCAGGTCACTATGTAAAGGAATGTGCTGTCCTGAAACACAATATAGCTACAGGCAAAACAAAAGAACGACCACACACGCCTAGGCAAAATAGCACCCAACAGAGCACACAACAGACAATAGCGACTTTTCCACCCCCACCACCGCCTGTTCATGCCACACAACAAATGTATCAGTACACGCAGTCAGACTATCCAGAATACCAATCATTCTCATGAAACAGCCTTGAGAGGGAAGATGGCTTGCCCCTTATTGAGGTTCCTGTAGATCAAGAGGGTCCCTATGTACATAGTCGTGTACTGGGACAAGACAGAAAGTTTCTGATTGACACAGGGGCGAGCAGAACTACCATCAGCCATGACGAGGTTCCAGGGGAACCTCTCTCGGGCTCACAGAATGTTTCCCCGAGATTTTCAGGAAAGCCTATTGTTAATGAAGTATCGAAACCAGTCTCCCTCGGGGTTGGTCCATTGTCACGTACCACAGACTTGCTACTTACTAAATCATGTCCAGAAAACTTACTTGGTATAAAGACATTAAAAGAACTAGGAGCAGTTATATGTTGTTCTCCGGAGGGAGTGCGACTGTTCTTACGTGATTTTGAGGGACATTATGTGTGGACAGATTTTGACCACAGACTCCAGAATGTACCACAGCACCTATGGGCACAAGGTCCGACTGACGTAGGTTACATGAACATAACACCACACCAGGTCACTCTCAAAGCAGGAGTAGTACTACCACGTATACGACAATACAAGTTACCACCTGATGCCGAAGTGGCCTTATTAAAAATTATTGACGAACTCATTGCACAAGGGGTGGTGGTGGAGACTGACTCGAATGTGTGTAACTCACCTGTCATTCCTATCCTTAAACAATCAGACCCTAATGCACCACCAGTTTATCGACTAGTTGTTGACCTTTGAGAATTGAATAAATGCGTAGTCCCACAATACCCAGTGGTCCCAGACATTTCTTCATTACTGACTGCTATTGATTCAGAGGCAACGTTCTTTACAGTCATTGACTTGAAGAATGCCTTCTTCAGTATTCCAATTCATCCAGACAGCCAATATCTTTTCGGATTCAGTTTAAAAGGACGCAGTTTTAAATTTACGAGAGCACCCCAAGGTTTTACAGAGAGTCCTAGCATTTACAGTCAAGCGTTAAAAAGACAGCTGGGGGGAGGAGCCAAGATGGCGACCGGAGCAGACGCTTGAGCGCCCGGCTCCGTCGGCCCTTGGCCCCGTAATATCCTGACTACTATCATCCTGACTACTATCCTCGCCGTTTCTCGAGGTGAAACGTGTGCGACGACGCGCTGTCCACGCCGCCGCTTCCCCGAAGTCTCTGCCTGCCCGGATGCCGGAGTTCTTGGTGCTTTTGTTCTCCGCCCTGGACCCCTGCTCCATTGTTGCCTTTGCCGGCCCCCTGGAAGCTCCGCAGTCACCGGACCCGCTAGCGCCAACCCGAGCCGCGCGGTCCCGACCTCACCCTACACCACGGACTGCCGCCAGCTGTGCCTGGGGGGGGGGACGGCCAGACACCTCCTGCACCCTACGCCTGAAGGGCTGGGGCTGTGGGGTAAGCCCCGGTGAAACGGGTTTCCTGCCTGATCTGTGGACCGCGCTGTGGGAGGCTGCTGACCCCCTCCTTCTACTATCTAGCTGGCTGCAAAGGGCACCCGAGGGAAGGGTGGCGACTGTTGGCGTTCCCTGTGGCGGTGCAGACCTGGGGAGAACTGACTTTTTGCTGCGACCCCCCCCCCCTGGCCTTTGTACCGTCCGGCGGTAAACATGGCGTTGTTTGCCTGCCCGCGGCTGGGGGGTGATATCCCGGTCTTGCCCGCTACTTGCTTCGCCCTCCCTCCACCAGACACCAGCTCCACAGTGCCGTCCCGGAGTGCTGCCGATGTGGGGGTGCAGCATCCGCTGACATGCGGCTCCATTCTGGCTGTACTACGGGACTTTCGTTTACAAATGTGCGCTGGCTTGCAGGCGCTAAGTGAGCGGTTTGACTCCATGCTGTCGGCTGCGGGTCATGAGCGCTCCGTTTGTCACCAACACGGCGTGGGTCTGCCAGTGCCCTTGCCCTCCTGCGGGGACACAACGACTGCATGGGATCGTGCTACACTGGTGCCCGCAACTGGCTTTCCCGGCACCCAGGATCAACCGCTTTCCATCTCAACTGCGGATACTTTGTTTCCCCGTTTATTGTTGCCTGCTTCATTGTTGCCTGCCTCACCGCGTCTGCAAGAGTATTCAGCTGGGCAGCACCTAACATCCTCGAGGACTCGTTCACGGTGTCCTTCGTCTTCTTCCCTGTGGAACTCCTGTACTTTAAATGCTGATTTGGGATTTTATGTGGTGGACAAAGGGACCTCTACAGATGGTCGGTGGCCATTTTGTGATCCTACTTCACCATCGTCTCCCAGGCGGCCATATTGTCTTTGTCTACACGGGATGCGGGGCCTTCATGTAGGGGCTGGCTTAATCTCAAGCCCGCGATCGGGCCAGGGCTAGACTGCTTTCTTTCGCTATGGTTTCATGGATGGGCTGGACTGGGACTGTAATTGTATGTATATGTTGTGCGCTCTCGTATCGATCTGTCTTCCTTCATCTCTAATGTTGTGACAATTCATTTTCACACGATCGCTTTTGGTGCAGTGAGTTTTCAGTGTGTGGAAGCCATAGATGGCCGAGGGTTCAGAGCGTTCAGAGGATACGTAGGCTCCTCCCCACTTTCTTCTTTTTGGGAGTTTAGATTAGAATAGTCCTATTCTTTTCTTATTCCCTTTATCATAGGTGTAATGTTTTTCTTACCTTTCTTTATTCTATTCTTACTCTCTTTCTTGTCTATATTTCGGGTTTATTGGGCGACAGGCACTATGCTGGGGGGGGGGGGGGGCAGGCCGTAGCCTCCGCATTGGTGTAGGGTGGGGGGGTAATTTACTGTTTCTAATTAGTTCTATGGGCCTTTTTTTCCCTTTTATGTTTCTGCGCTATACTTGTTTCGATTCTGGGTCCGGGTGTGGGTTGTCTGAGTGGGGGCGGCATTGGAGGGGTGCGTAATTGCTGATGTGACTATCCTGTTGTAGAATTGCATTGCCTCACTGCCTGAGACTTTACTTCCATTGCTGTTTTGATGATGCTGCCGCTCTCCCGTGTGGTGAAGATATCGTGCGGACTCGAATCTCCTTGGTTCTCACTTTTCACTGACTTTTTCCCTGATAAAATTGCTTTAAAAAACTTTAAAATTAACCTTCACTTCTCCTCCCCCTGGCGTCGAGGGTCTCTCCAGTGTATTATTCATACATCGTTGCTACTTTTGACCGCTGAAGCAAAGGGGCCGTAATGCTTGTATCAGTGCTTAATTGTGCCGTGGCCGGCCTGAAGGTTGTAGGCCCGTATTTGTTCTTTTAATATGCACGAATAAAGGTTTCCAAAAATTTAAAAAAAAAAAAAAAAAAGACAGCTGGACAGTATTAATATGCCCACCAACACAGGACTGATACAGTACGTGGACGACATCCTAATTACAGCACGATCACAACCAGACTGCGAAGATGCATCACTGACGGTTTTACACTTTCTGGCAGACAAGGGGCACAAAGTGTCCCCTTCAAAGTTACAATTCTGTGCACAGCAAGTGGTGTACCTTGGACACTTGCTGTCCAAGAGGGGTAGACAGCTGACACAAGAACGTATTCAGTTAATTTCTAACCTTTCACAGCCCAAGACACAAAAGGAAGTGCGGGCCTTCATTGGCCTCACTTCATACTGCAGGCAGTGGATTCCCCAGTATGCCTCTCTAGCCAAACCACTCATACAGTTGACAACACAGGAGGCAGCGTCTTCGACTGTCCTCCCTTGGACACAAGAACACACCTTGGCATTTGAGGAATTAAAAAGAGCCTTATGTCAAGTGCCAGTTTTAGCGACTCCTAGTTACAGCAAACCCTTTATGCTTTTCGTAACTGAACGGGATGGAACAGCATTATCTGTCCTCACACAAGATCAAGCAGGAAAACACAAGCCTTGTGCTTATTTTTCTAGTACACTGGTCCCAGTGGCCCAGGCTCTGCCTGCGTGCCTGAAATCAGTTGCAGCAACAGCCCTAGCCATAAGACACAGTGACTCCATAGTGTTGGGACACCCCCTGACAGTCCAGGTACCGCATGCAGTGGAAGTTCTCTTGAGCAGGACACAGACACAACACTTGACCGTAGCGAGACTGACAGGATATGAACTGACGTTATTTCAACCACACATAGAGATCAGACGAAGTAACACACTAAACCCTGCTACACTTTTGCCCTCAAGTACAGTAGACACCGCACCACATGACTGTGTGGAAATAATTAATATAGTGACGAAACAAGACAAGACCTGACAGATGTTGCACTCTCAGACCCTGACCTAACACTCTATGTGGATGGATCATGCATGAGGACGAGAGCGGGAGAATTAGTGGCAGCATATGCCGTGACCACTGCTACTGAAGTCATAGAGACACAAAGAATAGACATACTGTCAGCACAAGCAGCAGAGCTCATCGCTCTGACACAAGCCTGCATAAGAGCTAAGCACCTGAAAGTGAACATTTATACAGATTCACAATATGCTTTTGGCGTAGTTCATGATTTTGGAGTACTATGGAGGGAGAGAGGTTTCTTGACCTCTCATGGGGCCAAAATTCAGCACGGCCCGCTTATTCAGGCCCTGTTGGAAGCAATACATTTACCTGCAGCCATAGCTATCCTGAAATGCAAAGCACACACCAAAGTTACAGACACCATTTCCCAGGGTAATGACCTGGCAGACCGAACTGCCAAACTTACAGCCCAGACGCCAACAGACACGACAAAGACAGAGGTACCATTACTGACAAAAAGTATGACAGTCAGGGATCCTTCTCAAGATGTACTCGACATACAGACACATGCCACTTCAGATGAAATAAAGAAATGGACTGAACAAGGAGGGGTCCAGACTGACCAAGGTTGGATGACTAAAGGCAAAGCAACATGGTTTCTCCCTGACTCAATGGTACAAGTGATCATAAACACAGCACATAGTCCAGCACACTTGGGAGGGAAGGCAATGTTAGACAGCTTACAGAATATCTGGTTTAACAAGCACCTGCGTGCAGCAGCGAAACAAAAAGTAAGAACATGTATGATCTGTTGCCAGTTCAATCCAGGTAAAGGCATCCCGGTGGAACAAGGCGGATTTCATACTCCTGACCACCCTTTTGAGGTCCTCCAGATGGATTATATCCAAATGGACAGATGTAGAGGTTACAAGTATGTCCTGGTAGTTGTGTGTGCACTAACTAAATGGACAGAAGCGTATCCAGTCCCAGATTATACTGCTGTGACAACCGCCAGGCAATTGGTGCGCAAATTCTTTCCTAGATACGGATTGCCCCGTGTCGTTTACTCAGACAATGGTCAGCCTTTTTCTTCTGAATTAATGAAACAAGTGTCTCTTCTGTTAGGATATAACTGGAAGTTCCATTGTGTACGACACCCTGAAGCAGCAGGCCTTGTAGAAAGACATAATCAGACAATAAAGACGAAACTAGCAAAGATATGTGCAGAAAAAGGCGTGGATTGGATGGTAGCCTTGCCGGTTGCCCTCTTTTACATGCGTATGGTAGCCCATTCCAGAACAGGCCTATCTCCATATGAAGTGGTTTTCGGTAGACCACCGAACATGTGGGGTACGCCTATGCCTAAGAAAATAACTGATGTTGACAGTAACATGCTGACAGATTACCTGGCTTCCTTGATGTCTGCACTACTCTCTTGTCGTTCACAGGTTGCCGCCGCCTTCCCTGACAACACCCAGGTCAAGGAGCACGCCATAGTCCCAGGCGACTATGTGCTCGTCCGGAACTTTGATCGATCAAGCCCCCTTGGAAGGCGCCGAAGTTAGTGTTACTAACAACGAGGACAGCCATCAAAGTCGAAGGGAGAAAAGGATGGCTCCATGCCCATCATTGCAAACGGTACTTTGGAGACTCTGGAACTTTGGTAAAGAATAAAGACATTACAGACTTTGAGCCCCCTTTGCTAGAAAAGACTCCACAGCAAGAGTACAGGTCCAAATTACGATCTAGAAAGCCAGACGACGTTTAATCATTTAAGTCCACTAGGTGGTGAATCGGTTGAACAAGATTTCTGACATGCATAAGATCGCGGACAATAATAGTAAAAAGAGCAAAATGAGAGAAAAATACTGCAAGATATTACGTAGTAGATGTATAGTAACTCTGATTTTTCTGTCTCTTCTGTGCATCACTATAATATGTGTCAGCTTAATACTACATGTTTTCTTTCCTCCTATTGCTTCACATATACACTCTTCCATTAATGACACCGTAGAGCATACATTTAGTGATCTGCCACCCCATGAACTGTCATATCGACTAGCCCTGCGCAACAATACTTTTATTCGGATGTTGCACCGTTCTCATCAGACCAGCAATGCGATAGATTGCTGGGTATGTGGCCAAATCCCACCTTATCAAAAGACGAAGGGAGTTCTGCCCTTCTTCCCTTTTCCGTTCTCCCACAATGGTTCGTGCGGAGCATGGTTTGCCTTAATGTCATCAATCGACAGAGAGTCCACAGTTTACCAGGGTGACTGGATATGGGGAAACTTGAATAAAGTAATGAATGAGGTATGTTTTCCAGACATCATGAACTCACCCTGGAGGGCCGTTCCACTAAATAGAGCGCCCTTTTCGTGTTGTCGACCGTCTGTCGCTCCGGGATAAAGCCGGCCTGGTCCGGGTCAATCAGACCCAGCATGAGCGGACCCAGCCGCTTCGACAGTATACCCGTGTAAAGCTTCAGATCTACGTTAAGTAACGAGATAGGGAGGTAGGCCCCGCATTGCGTTCGGTCCTTCCCCGGTTTGGGAATGACCGAAATCATGGCACTCATCAGATCCCTTGGGATGGCGCCAGGCTCTGAGAAGGAATTAAAGAGGGCGGTCAGTAATGGGGCAACCTGGGGCAGAACGTTTTGTAAAAGGCGGCGGTGAAGCCATCCGGTCCCGGCGCCTAGGCCAGCTTGAAGCGAGCAATCGCGGCAATGACTTCTTCAGGGCGGATCTCCCTGTCAAGGAGTTTCGATTGTTCTGTTGATAAAGCCGGTAGGGACACTGAGTCTAGGAAGGCCGCCACGTCCGCTGGGTCCAGAGCAGCTCCCTCGTACAAAGTAGTATAGAAGTCACTGAACGCCTGCGCTATAGCTCCGTCCTCTGTCACTGTTTCCCCGTCTTGTGTGTGTATTTCCTGCACCGAGTGTCGCTGCTGCTGCTCACGGAGTGCCCGACCCAGCAACCTCCCGCATCTGTCGCCTCCCGTGTAGTACGCATGCCATACCCGTAGTGCCGCGTATTCTGCCCTATCTTGATATAGTGCTGCTAACTGTTGACGTGCCACACGCAACTGTTTCCATACCCGCGGCGCCCCCGTCCTCTGGTGTACCTGTTCCAATTCCTTCGTGCGGGAAGAGAGCTCATCCCTCTTACGGGCGCGCTCCGCGTTTTCTGCCGCCGCGATGGCAATGAACTCGCCCTGAATGACGGTCTTGAGTGCTGCCCAATTCGTTGCATGTGAAGTGTCTGCCGGGTTGTTGTGTACCAGGTATTCAGTTATAGCCTCCTTGATTTTGGCCACCACCCCCTGTCTGTGCAGCAGTGTGTCCCTCAGTCTCCAGCAACGAGCGCTGCGCCCCACCAGTGGAAAGGTGAACACCGCCGTGAGTGGTGCATGATCGGAAAGTGCCGCCACTCCAATCTCAACGCTTGACGCCAGCGCTCTAAATGAAGTAGATGTTAGAAAGTAGTCTAGGCGCACATAGGTTTTGTGGGCGTTGGAGTAATACTTGTAGTCCCGGTCACCCGGGTGGAGGGAGCGCCACAAGTCTGTCATACCCAGTTCTGTCAATCTGTTCCGTCCCCCCTCCGACAAAGTGCCTGCCTGCATGGATCGCTGCGCTGACCTGTCAAGTAGGTTGTCAAAAACTAAATTGAGGTCCCCCCCAACCAGAACATGTCTATCGGGTGCAGCCGCTGCTTCAGTAAGCACTTGGTGGAAGAACTTCTCCTGCCCCTCATTTGGCGCATAAACCGCAATCACCGTGAAGGTGTGAGCTCCCAGCGAGAACCTGCAGAATAGGAGTCGCCCTTTAATTTCTGTCCCCCGGTGTAACAGCTTCCCCCTAAATCGCTTGGACAACAGGATCGCCACCCCAGCAGTCGTGGTCGTGGACGAGAAAAGTTGTGTCGGGAAGTGACAGAATTTAAGCCTATGACAATCCTTAGTTAGCAGGTGCGTTTCCTAGAGGAGACAGATATCCGCTTTTGAATTCTCTAGTAGGGACAGCACTGCCCGCCTCTTAACCGGGTTGTTAAGCCCCCGCACATTTAACGTGAGCACACTCAACTCAGACGCGGGCACGCGCACTGAAAAAACTTTTGGTGGCCGAAACATCAGCCATGCCCCGCCTCGCAGCTGCCCCGGCCACCTAGGGCCCTCAGATCTTCGCAATTCGCCATACCCTTTCATTCCAACATTCATTCGGATCCGGAGTACCCCCCCCCCCCTTACCAACAACACCCCCCTTCCCACAAGGAACAAAACCCATGACAGCCCCCCACCCCCGCAGACCCAAGATACAAACATTGATAGTCCTCCATCCAGAGATGAATGGGAAATGTCTCTCCCAGCCCAGAAACCCCATTGTCTTGACTGGTCAAAGAAGCCCGTTCCCCAACTTATAGGTTACAAAAATTAGTCCTGTCCGATGTCCACGAGGAGTCAAGGTCACCTCCGGGGTAATGTGTCGGAGTCCAATACCTCCGCCCCGCCGCCGACTCATTCGGCCCCAATCCCCCCTATCTCATCAAAAGCCTCCGTGCCGCTCATCGATGGTTATCCGCTGTCAGAGGTTGCCAGTCCCAGCGCTACAGTTTCTACCGCAGCAGTACGACCATCTTCGATCTCCTGTGCGGCCGGGCGCCTCGGCTTGCGCCGTTGCTGTTTCCACTGTCCAGGGGCGTCCGTGCCATTTGCTCCCCCTCCAGGCGGATCGTCATCTTCCGTCGGTTCCACGAGGCCTAACAATTTGCATGCGTCCCTAAAAGACCGCAACTGGTGAACCTTGTTGTCCAGCTTGAATACCAGGCGAAAGGGGTGACCCCAGCTATATGGGATGTCGCGCCGTCTCAGTTCCGCCGTGATCGGTCTCAATGACCGTCGCTTCTCCAGGGTGATGGCGGCGAGGTCCTGATATAGAGTCGGCGAGTGGGCGCCGTAAGAGATGGTTCCCAACTGGCGCGCTTTGCTAAGGATCTCCTCCTTCATACGGAAGTCCTGCACGCAGACCAAGATGTCGGCCGGTTGGGTCGAGGCCGCCCTGGGCGGGCCTGTCCTATGGGCCCTGTCCAACCAAAGCGTTGAGTCTTCCGGACGGTCCAAGATGTGATTGAAGAGGCCCTGGATGAAGCTAAAGAGGTCGTCCGTGTCGGGAGACTGCTTCACTCCCCGAATCCTGATGTTGTGCCGCCGGGAGCGGTTCACCAGGTCCTCGGCGTGCGACTGGAGGTCCACCTGCTGGTCATGAATACGGACTATTTCTTGCGGCAGCGCCTCTATTTCCACATCTCGCCCGTCGCTTTTGGTCTCTAGGTCCGCCACCCTTTCTCCTATGGCGTCCGTATCCCGTCGGACCTCCCGTATTTTCTCCTGTAGTTCCTTCTTCAACGCGTGGATGTCCTCTCTAAAGCCAGCGCAGAGGGATTCTAGAAAGGTCTTAGTGATAGTCTCCTCGATGTCCGCCTTTCCCGAGGACGGAGAGTCCGTGGTCTTCTTTTCCGTGCCAGCCCGTTGACTGGACGTGGCAGTGTCCGCCGCTTCCCCATTGTGTTGGGGGGGGGGGGGGGGAATAGATCCTTGATCGCCCTGTCTTTTCGGACTCTCCCCGAGGACATGACACTCGGGGCCTCCCTGGCCCGGACACCACCAGTGCTGCCTGACAGCGTGGGCTCCGACAGTGAGGGTGCCAGGAAGCTCGACGGGTCGGCCCGTTAGTCAGGGGAGCTCACCTAGGGCCACACCAGGAACCCGCCTGCCCCTATTCCAGTGTCGAGGAGACTCCTCTCTATCGCTGCCCAAACCCTAGGGCCTCCGCAGTTTTACCGGGGCGCTAAGCACTGGCGTCCGGTTGCTCCTGTTCGGACACTGGCCTCTCTTTGCCCACCGAGCACCTCTGTGTTCTGTTCACAGTGTTGGGACCTAGCCGGACTTCCAGGGCGCCTCACACGGGATAGATCCGTGCTCGCGAAGGCGACCAGCGAGATGCCCAAAAAGGTGGACGCAAGCTCCTGGCGCCACAAGTCACCGTAGCCCCTCTAGTGCGAATCAGGCGCCTCCATTCGATTCCCCTGCGGGCTCTTCCTCGGTGCCTCCGAAACCCTCCAGGCCTGGTCGAAGCACCGATTATCTCAGCCACCACTCGTGTGCGGTTCTTCCCCGCTGCTCCTCACCTCAGTTCCTGGGGTCTCAGGTGCTGTGTTCTGTCCACCGTGTTCCGCGGCAGGGCCCACCGCGCCCGGCCGCCCGCACCTCCGCCGTCGGAAATCTTGGCCTCGGCCGCCTCCAAACCCACCGTGCAGTCGCGGATCCGCAGTAGCCCCCGGACAGTGTCGTCCCAGGGGCCTTGCGCTATTAACGCGAGGGCCAGACCCGTTGCCCTGTTATCGGCTCTCGCGTAGTCTGCTGCCGCCTGAGGGGCCACTTAGTCGGACTGCCTCGCCGGGGCCCAAGGTCACGCCCCGCGGCTCCTTTCTGCTAGACCCAACCCGGACTCTCGCACGGTGACACTCCACCCTCGATTTCGGGCGTCCCCAGCGTCGTTCGGTTCTCTCCTCCGGGTGCAGACCCCTCCCGGCGGTAAGCGCTCTCCGATGGGGCTCACTGACGGGGGATTGAAGCTCTGCAATGGTGCTATGAAGAAGGCCGGCGCCGGGAGCTCACTGAGACACGTCCGCTCACACCGCCATCTTGGCCCCGCCCCCTCTATTTGTCACTTTTAAAAGACAACAAACTGTTTATTAAGAGATCCCACGCATGGATGTTGGTCCAGGAATATACAAGTTTTAAGGTCCAACCATATTTAGAAATACCATGTTCTCTACAAACCAAAAACACCTTTATGAAAGCACGATTTGGCAACTTACCTGGCTTAAAACATGTAGTGCCCTGGTTGAGACCATCTAAGCCGACTATGTAACCTATGGGACGAAAGTACTTTGCATTTTGTTTGTATATGTGCAGTAATGACAGAGGTGTTCGTACCTGCAGACATGCCATGGTAGTTTGTTTTAGACCAACGGATATTAAAATGAACGCAAATTTTACTACATTTTTAATACTTGTTAAAAAGAAGTTGGATACTTTTGAGTTGCCCACAGGAAATCTGGAAGTATTCCAGTTGATCAAGAGTGGGATGAGAGAATCTCCCTCTACGCTGGCGTTTTGCTATATGACACGTAACCAGCCTTCTCGAGTGAACGAATCCTACACATGTTTCACATATTTGGAGATTATTCAGGATATAAGATCAATTGGAAGAAGTCCTTAACATTCCTGTTGGAGGCTGGGACCTTGTGGCTGCACTCTAGGTGCACAGTTCAGGTGGCACTACACGGCTTTAAATATTTGGGCATAATCTGTCTTTCCTACTACCTCTTCTCTTTCCGACACTTTTCTGTCCACTCATCACTGCTCACTTTTTATGGGCCTCTTGCCCGTGTTCTTAGTGTTGTTTTTTTAAAGGGTCCTGCAAATTCCCACAATATACCAATATAGCTATACATAATGTGTCAAGCGGCCGGCCCCGCAAGGGTTGTAGGCGGCATGCTTTGTTCAAGCTACTTTGCTACTGCTTCTCCATACTCTTGGAGACTCTCTTACAGTACGAGGCCGGCCCTAAATAGGGTTGTGGGCATAACGCTGTGTATATCTGGACCTGTGTTCTACTCTTTACCTACAAAATAAAAATAGTTTTCAAACAAAATATTTAGGCGTGTTCATTACAAGAGCCACAGGCAGGAACATACTCCCGAAATTAGACCGTTGTCGCAGGGGTACCCCAAACTGGCAGGCGCTCCCACTCTCCTTACTGGGCCGGGTGGCCCTATTTAAAGTGATAACCCTACAGGGTCTCCTGTACATCGTGCAAAAACATCCTTGAAGATCCCACCAGACATTTTCTTTCAAAAGGTAGACTGAGAACTTCAGCTCCTGTTGTGGGAGGTTGGCACTTCGCGCTGAGTAAGTTGCAGAGGGGAGTTTATTAAGGTGGACCGGCGGTCCGGAGCATTCTCAAGTATTACTGGGTCACGCAGCTGGTGGCAGTCAACAACTGGGTTTTTGCAGACCACGAGGAACCTGCTTACCGGGTAGATTGGCTATGAGTAAGAGAGGTTACCCCACCCCGGTGCTGTGTTGAAGAAAGTATGAGTGCACCCTGCCTACTCATACCCAAACATTGGTAAGGGTGTGGAGAGAGGCTACTAATTATTTAGGCTGAGAAGGTAAGCTGACTGAAATTACTCGACTGCATGATGGTAAGCTCCTAAGTGCAGCAGGAGTATTGCAGGGCTTCACAAAATGGGGATTGATTAACTTAGAACGGCCGGGCGATGTGTGGAGGGGACAGGCACTTGTGTCCTTCACGATCCTACAACAAAAGTATAAATTAGGTGACTAAAAAACGTTCTGACATTTGCAGGTGGATCACGCTCTGAAAGGTCACATCTGGGAAGGGGAGCAATTACCTGATGCACCCCCACTGGAGGACCAGCTGCTAACTAATCCCCTGACTGAAAAAGTAATCTCAACCATCTATAGGAAGTTGATCTACAATTCCCTGGACCCCTCGGAGACGCAGAGGGATGTGTGGGAGAGGGATCTAGGCACGCTTGGCGATGGCGATTGGGTTGAGGCCATTCAGGGTGCCAGGGAGGTGACAATTAGAACTCGTTGTTGTAATGTGGGGTGGAGTTGTCCGGTAATTCAATGCTACTGGGTAGAGCTCATGCGAATAATGTCCCATGTCATGGGACTAGCGATCCCTGTGGGGGCTAAATGGCACCTCCTGAATATCACAAGTGAGGTGGCACGGCATAGTTTTCGCAGAATATGAATGACCCTGGCTTCAGCGGTTGGCAAGCATAATATTGCACGGGATTGGGGAGCCAGCTCACCCCCGAGGGTGGAGGATTGGGAAGCATATCTTGATTGGTGTCAACGGGTGGACACAGGGTGTATCTCAGCAGGGGCTGCCCTTGTAAATGGGAAAAGATAATGGAGGGATAGTAGAGCTACCAGGCCATGTGACTGGCCATGAAGTAGTAAAAATGAAATATGTACCATCCTTGCGATCTATTTTTATGTAGTGGGATTTGTCTAGGTAGTGTCAAGACAAGATTGTTACTCAATCCATATTTGCAGACTTTGCCTTTTTGGTCTAATCACTCTCACTAATGTGCACTGTATTTCTTTGTCAACACTATTGATTGAGCACTAGTTCAATAAAAAGAGTTTTTAAAAGTACCTGTGTCTTGGCAAGATAAGCAGTGTGGTTTCATTTATTAAATCAAGTCTGTTGATCTATATTTGAGCTCCGAGTTCAAGCTGGTCGACAATACAAAGCTGCGAATATTGTGACTGCTCGCCCTCGCTAACTTGAGAGTCAAGTACAAACAAGCATTTGCAACGCAATAGGTCTCGTATTAGGAAAGTTTGAGCTATTGGTATTGTAAAGGATACATATTTTATTTATTTGTTGGTTTTGAAAATAGAAAAATTAATAATTTTGTCATTTACAATGCCAATAGTTATAACTTTCGCAAATGTGACACCTATAGCATTTGTAATGCAATATGTGTTGTATTTACGTGACTTAGATGTATTGATATTACAAATAACAATGGCTTTTAACTTTTTAAAATAATTAATACTTAACACGTTTACCGCGGCCCCGATTTTCCCGCAGTGCGGCACTTCCGCAAAATGGGCGGGGCCGCGTCGGCCATTGGCCGACGGCAGCACTGGGGAGGTAGTGTTGCCGTCGGCCAATGGCCAACGGCACCAATTAAAGGGTTAAATAAAAGTTATTGTAATTTATAATGGCAATAGCTTAAACTTTTGTAAATAACTTTTGTGAAGATTATGTTCAGTGTATTTTATTGTGACAAAAACCCAAGAACAGAAGTGAAATATTAAAATCTTTTTGTAACATTTGTAATAAAGCTTGAAACATTGATAGAACATATTTGAACCAGTTGTTGAATGGTTGCACAGATTGATGCTGTGGTGGCACTGAGTTATGTTGTGGTGGCAACGAGTGATGCTGTGGCATTCAGTGATGCTGTGGACAAACTGGGAGTGTAAACAAGCGATGCGCGCTCTGTGGTGGGGGAGGGGGAAGGCCATTAGCCTGTAAGAACTTGCGATGAGATCAAAGGATGGGTGGGAGGGACATTGGCGAGCGAGGAGTGAGGGGTGTGCAGTCTGGTGAGCTGAAGTGGCAGCAGAGGCGGAGCGCAGCGCGCACCCAAGAACTGGTGGCAAATCGAAGCTGTGCACAATGCGCGTGGTTGTGCTCACATGCACTGTACCTAATCCGCACTTTTGGTGCACTTTTGAAAGCCCCACTAAATATCTCGCCAAAAAGCATTGCTAAAGCAATGCCTAAGCTCGACCTAAAAAAGAATGAGATGAGCTCATGCAGAAGTGCAAATGTCACTAGAAGGCACCTAGTGTGTTTTGACACATACTGGGCACCGTAAGGCGTCACAGAGAAAGTGCCAGCAACTCAATGGGCCATTTAAACATTCAGCTGTTCAGCCATAAATAAGTGGCACTTTATGAAACTCCTGGTGACAATAAGATAATATTGCTCTGATAAGAGCCACTTGCAAAGAGCTGCTCTGGAAATCCTTAATAAAGGGGCAATTCCAAGATACAAAGACACAAAGGCAAACATTGTTTGTCTTTGTACAGCAGAACGAAGACGAACTGGTTGTTAACTAAGACAAGAGGAGTTCTCAAGAAGAATTCACGGAGTGTCAATAAGTGGCAGTCATAAAATGCTTCAGGATACGTGCGAAAACACACTCTGCCAACAATATTGCACCTCACTGCCCACTTTCAGGCCCATCATCCCCTCATGAGAAAAGATTAGCGGGTGCCTGGAAGTCAAACAGGGGAGATGTGCTCTCGGTGAGAAAGCCGTCTCAGAAAAATTAACGATCACTGTCGACAAGTCTTGCAGGTGGCCTTCCGAAAATAAAACGTGACCACATCCATGTTCCTTACTCATTCGGCGCAGCCATGTGCTAACTGATTTAATGTGTGCCTCGCCAAACACAAAAAGGACCAGACTGCATCTGTTTCGACATCGTCATCCAAGGTCGAGTATTTCCAGGAATTACATTTTTAATTTTACATCTTTAACACCCAGGCGGCTACTCGGAGTAAATCCAGTGGCGGCAGCGAGGGAAAAGCAGTCCACAAAAGTGGACTGGAGGCAGAGGGTTGGAGGGAAAGACATGCCGGGTCACGCAAGGTGCCGGTGCAGGAGGTGTTGGGGCACCGGATCGCCCGTGGCGGGACGCCCTCAGGTCCCCATCAGGGAGGAAAGGAGCGGACCCTGAAGGGCAGCAATAGCTCCCTCCCACCAGAGCCCTGGTGGAGAACCTACAAAAGATGGTCTGCCGGGAAATGAGCAACTGGGTCACCCATGCGCCGAACACCCATAGCCGTGGACACTGCATGAGCAAAGGCCGCACCCGCCTCTGTAGGGCCCGCGGTGGAGAAAGCTGCTCTTCTGTGGGCGACAGCTGTAAACTAAGGCGGCCGTCCTCGAAGCCAAGCGGGCCGGACAAAGGCCAGACCTGGAAGTTAGGAGGAGTGGGGGACCTGTTGCACCTCCGGAAAACACTGCGGCCTCGGGAATGACGGGGAACCGCCCTTTGATGACGCCGGTGAAAAAGCCACCACACGGTGGCCTGTCTCTGGTGAGGATGACACCAGCAGGCACCCAACCTCCGGAGAAGAGGGAGCATCCGAAGACGAATCTGCGACTCCGCACCTGCAGTAGAGTCCGCAGCCTGAGGCAGAACATCCTCACCATCTGGCGACGAAGGAGACGCCGGACAGGGCTCCTCCAAGTCACGCAGCGCCGGGGACAGGAGCCGATGTGGCCAAGGGGTGGTGCCAGAACAGCACGGACTCGACCTCCGACGAGGCAGTCACCTGCGTGGAGGGACAAGAGGGACCAGGGGAGTGACAAGAAGCCCTCCGCCAGCCTCGGGCCCGTATGTGACGTAGGTGGTCTGCCAACTAATGCGACAACGCCAGAGCCGATTCAACCTCCGACTCGAGCTCCGACAAGGCAGCCGCCTGCGTGGAGGGACAAGAGGGGCCCGGAGGGGGACAAAGGGTCCCAGTCCAGCCTCGACCCAGAGCGGGACAAGGGGGTCTACCGACCCCTGT
Source organism: Lissotriton vulgaris (assembly GCF_964263255.1). NCBI lineage: Eukaryota > Metazoa > Chordata > Amphibia > Caudata > Salamandridae > Lissotriton > Lissotriton vulgaris. The sequence goes on from NC_141685.1 coordinate 25,364,872, forward strand.
GGCGCTGCCCGGGCAACAGCCGTAACGGCGTCAGCTCAGCCGTGGACTAGGCCGCCGCCTGTCTACACGGCCGAGCGGGGCTCGGGGATGCGACCCGAGCCCCGGCGACCTCCCGCAACACTACGGGGACTCCAGCAGGAGTTCGCGGCGAGGCAGAGGCGCCGTAGTCCGAAGGAGGGACCCCCGAAGGGCCACACCCCAGCAGCACCACATCCTTCAAGCCTGGAGCCGAGCCACTCGGAGCCGCCGGCGACGCCGCTGAGTGCCCCCCGCAATGCAAGGGATCGGCTAACGTCCCAGGAGGGGAAACAGGAAGAGACGCCAGTGAGGCCTGCAAAGCCACCGCATAAGTCTCCATCTGGGCTCTCGACGCCCCCTGACTGGGAAACAGTGGATAGGAGGACGACACACGGGCCACATCACCCGCTGAGAGCCCACGCCCCCGGCAGGCCCACACCAGCCCCGGGGACAAGCTGTAACATTTACCCACCGGGGAGAGACGCTCATGCGACATCGGAGAGGGATGAGGACGCAGACGAGGATGGCTGCTTCTAAAACCGTCTGCCGAGGCTGATCGAGGGGATGAAGCCGACTTGAGAGACGGGCCGAGAGTAGTTTCTTCCGGCGCTCCCTCCGCGACTTCGCCTTCAACTGTTAGCACGCCTCCCAATCAGTGTTGCCGTGATCTTACCCTAACACCACATGCATGGAGGTGAGGTTCCGTCGTCGACATAAGGCGCCCACACGACGTGCAAGTCATAGAGCCCGAAGGAATTCGCACACTGTTCCACCAAAAAAGATATCACAATGATGAAAGAATAAGGGGCCTAAACAGGCCCGAACAGACACCGAATCCGCGTTCCACGCGGAAAAGGAAAAAACTGACCTAGGTGCGCCGGGGTGGGACTTATGTGACCTCGCTGACATCACGTACGCGGACGACGCCTGGGCGGAGTCGCGTGATGCCGTCTACCAGGCGCGCAGGGATGCTGTGGCAAAAAGTTTTCCGGTTCCAGTCTCACGCTAGGGGATAATTCTATGTTAAGGAATCTGCGGCTAGTAGTCTCTATCAGATACTGAGGCTTGTGTGTTTAGTACAGGTTTAATCTTACGGTGTGTGGGTTTATTTGAACCCTGTGGTTTAATCTGCACTTGTTGTCTATGCGGTGTTGTCACACCCTTGTAATTATAAAAAGTATATTACAGGCGACCAGGTGTCTCTTGAACCGGACTTCTGAGGAAGTAATGGTGCACAGTTAACAGCTGGAATCCACAGGTGGGTATGAGTGGTCCCTACAATGGTGGGGAGCACGTAGTGTTCTTTAAATACCCCTAACACACCAAAAGGCCCCTTGGTGTCATGCCTCATCATTGGGGTCTTCGCACCCCTCTACGGGAGGTATCTGCGATTAGCAAACATATTCTCATAGTATAATGTGCCTCATGAGCCTCTTAACGTGGGGGGGGGGTATGTCGAGCCAATATGCATCCTGTAGAGGGGTGTGAAGACCCCAATGATGAAGCATGACACCAAGGGGCCTTTGTAGGGACCACCCATACCCACCTGTGGATTCCAATTGTTTATATATACTTGGCAAGGGAGAACGAATCCACACCTTCTCTCTCTCTCCCCTTTTTGTTATTTTCTCGCACAGTTAACAGCAGCAACATTGCTAAGTGTCAAGAGCCTGATTTAGAGTTTGCTGGCCGGGTTACTCAGACACAAACGTGACGGATATCCTGACCGCCGTATTACAAGTACTACTGAATATAATATAAGAGAGCCGTGTTTCTTTCTTTCGTACTTTCTATTTCTCTTGTTTTTATTATCTTTATTTTACTCTTTTTTTATTGTTCTTATTGCTTTTTCTCTTTCTCTCTGTTCCATCTTTCTTTAATTTCTTACTTTAAAAGTGCTCAGCCTCCTAAAGCATTCTATTCATTCATTTTGTATTTCTTTTTTCCTGACATGGGGATGACTGCACAGATATCCTTACAAGTAGGATCTTTTGAATTCTGCATGAACCTATTGGTCCTAGTTGAAGGTGTCATTTAGAAGTTAAATATATGTTTCTGATGTGAGGTAGGGTGGGTATGTGTGAGAATGTGTATGAGAGAGAGAGAGAGAGAGAGACAGAGAGAGAGTGTGTGTGTTTCTGTCTGTCTATGTCTTGAGTGTGTGTGAGTACTTCAACGTGGGGAGCCAGCTCTGACTATACTATACCAAAAAGAGGTATAGTGTGCAGAGAGTCCAGTGAATCCCCAGAAGTTTTACAGAGGCTGAAGTAGATAATACTAATGCTCTTTTGTGGTAATGTGGGGGAGAGTTAGACGTATGCAAGGGTAGTGTTATGCATTTGTTGTACACACAGTGGCAATAAATGACACACACTGTTGTACACATAGTGGCAATAAATGACACACTCAATGAATAAATCTGGGACCAATTTATAAAATGACACTTAGATTTATTTTGGGGAACCGGGAATTACATCTTGACCTATGGGGTGAATAAAACATTCAACATACGTAAAGGCAACATCTACTTACAAGACCATTCTTCAGAAGTTAAGGTTAGTATTGGACAAGGTTCAGTTCAGAACCAACAGTGCACCACCAGCGAGACAGGGGCACCCAGGTGCAGGTGAAAGTTCAAGGTTGGAAACCCAATACAAATTAAGGGGGACTGGGGCAATCGGACAGAGGCTGCTTACAGGTAAGTAACAGCGGCTTGTGGGAACTAGTCTCTGGGGGTTGAGGCGAACACTGGACATGGTCCAAGGCAGCACCATGACTATACCACACCACCAGCGGCACAGGGATGCCTGGCTGCAAGATGCCAACACAGCATCAAATGAAGTGTCGTGCGTGGTGACGCCCCAATACCGGACGCAGAGCATTGCTCCATGAATCACAAGGATACCTCAGTTGAATCACTTTCTCAACGTTTTATTCCATTTTAATCCATGTATTTTTCAATTCATCACTTTTTCTCCAATCACATGAGAGACACTTACCCACTATGTTCTAAATGCTGTCGAAGTGCCCATCCAGGCTTAATTCTGAAGCACGGAATGTGCATAAGTAATCCTCAAAGGTTAATCTGCATTACCCAAAGCCTTTCGGGCCGTTCTTGGCCCTTCGTCAGGGGTTATCTACAAATTCAAAACATACCCATAAAACTTTACAATGTAGCTCAACGTGTTAAAATCATGCAACAATTGTTGAAAAGTCTGTGTTTTAAACAAATAATTACCCCGCAAACAATGTCTGCCCACTGATTTCATCTCCAAACATTTTCCCGAAACATCAGCATCAAAGACAGGCCTAGTTGGAATAGGTCTGGAGGCTCAAGCCATGAGGCCGGTCGAAGGAAACAAAAGCTGTCATGTAAAGTTTTGATTCACGGGAACGTAGCAACACCCTTTGTCCTCTTCACCAAAGCCCAGGACGGATGGTTGCAAGGGTGCCCTTTGGTGTCAGAAAAGGCATACCAGAGCACGTCAAGGTTGAGGGGGTCTCCTTGCAGAGGCTGTAGGTAACGTTGAGGAGTCCAGACGAGGTCAGCTCATTGCGGACTCCCGCTCTAGACTGACTGGGAGCGATCGTCTAGAAAGGAGCTAATCTAACTAAGGGCTGAGCCCTGAATGCCAGCCTCTTTGACATGGTCCACCAAGATACCATGGTCGACCGTGTCAAAGGCGACCGAGAGATCCAACAGCACCAGGGCCTGAGGAGTACCCCTGTCAGCCCTCTATCGCAGGGAGTCCAATACCGTCAGTATTACGGTCTCCGTTGAGTCGGCTGGCCGAAATCCAGCTTGGTGTGAGTCGAGATAGTTGGATTGTTAAATAAAATTGGACAGGCACTTCACCACATGAGCCTCCAGTACCTTTGCCAGGTACGGGAGCAAAGAGATTGTGCGGTAATTGATCAGGATCTGGGGGTCTGCCCCTGACTTCTTCAGACAGGGAACCACAATTTCCTCTTTAAAGGACTAAGGGACACAGCCCTGGAATAGGTACTCATTCAGAAGAGAGAGGGCTGGACTCGGGAGACTGTGAAGGCTTCTTTTTTAGGACGTGTGGTGGGCAGCAGTCCGTAGGGGATCCAGATTTTACTTTAGACAAAAGGTCCTGGAACACCTGTGCACAGTGGTTCTCTGCAATCTCTTTTGCTGGTGTACATCGGTAGTGCCCGGCTCTTCTTAGGTCATCAGAAACTGAAGATCAGAGGCTGGGGATGCCCCGTAAAAACTAGATTTAAGGGTGTTACAATGCAGTGACAGGTAGTGTCCAATGGGCCCTCTGCCTGGGGTGTCTACGCCCTCTAACATGCCCACCTTCTGTGAGAGAAGGACACATTCCTAGCCCTAACTGCATAAGTCCCATCATCTTCAAGATGGAGCAATCGTCTAGAAAGGAGCTAATCTAACCAAGGGCTGAGCCCTGAATTCCAGCCTATTGGACAAGATCCACCAAGATACCATGGTGAACCGTGTCAAAGGTGACCGAGAGATCCAACAGCACCAGGGCCTTAGGAGTACCCCTGTCAGCCCTCTCTCGCAGGGAGTCCAATACCGTCAGTATTACGGTCTCGGTTGAGTCGGCTGGCCGAAACCCAGCTTGGTGTGAGTCGAGATAGTTTGATTGTTCAATAAAATTGGACAGGCACTTCACCACATGAGCCTCCAGTACCTCTGCCAGGTACAGGAGCAAAGAGATTGGGTGGTAATTCATCAGGCAGGATATGGGGGTCTGCCCCTTATTTCTTCAGACGGGGAACCACAAATTCCTCTTTAAAGGCTTCAGGGACACAGCCCTGGAATAGGTAATCATTCAGAAGAGAAAGGGCTGGACCCGGGAGAAGGTGAAGGCTTCTTTTAGGACGTGTGGTGGGCAGCAGTCCGTAGGGGATCCAGATTTTACTTTAGACAAACGGTCCTGGAACACCTGTGCACAGTGGTTCTCTGCAATCTCCTTTGCTGGTGCACATCGGTAGTGCCCAGCTCTTCTTAGGTCATCAGGAACTGAAGTTTAGAGGCTGGGGATGCCACGTAAAAACTAGATTGAAGGGTGTTACAAGGGAGTGACAGGTAGTGTCTAACGGGCCCTTTGCCTAGGGTGTCTACGCCCTCTAACATGCCCACCTTCTGTGAGAGGAGGACACAGTCCTAGCCCTAACTGGATAAGTCCCATCATCTTCAAGATGGTGGGCACTGAAAAGTGTACTTCACCTAGCCTCCAGCACCCGAGGGCTGAAGTTGGCAGAAGGGGGCACATCTCCTCTTCTATCAAAGGTTACCCACCTGTCCTGCCGCCAAAAAGGGGGTGAGGACAGGGTGGAGGCCAGCTCTTTCGAAAACGAGAGGCTGGGGTTGCATTACAAAGGAGGCAAGACCTCTGAAGCTCCCCACCACGGATGGCTCTTCCTGCCCAGGGGGGGTGTGAACACCTCCACCCAGGAATGGCCTTGTTCTCAGCCTCAGAGTGCGCAGGCACTCTCCCCTGAGGTCAGAACACACTCTGGTGGTAGCAGGCGGGCTCAGGCCAGCCAATGACCACACTAAGGATTGGTAGGTTTAAGGGGATCCCTCTAAGGGGCCCTCTGTGTGCAACTGTTAATAAAATCTACACTGGAATCAGCGCAAGTTTATTATGTTGACATGCTTGGTCATGCTTGGTGCCAAACATCACATATTTCAGTGAAGCCACCATGGAGCTGCGAACTCATAATGATGAGTGTCCAGCCTATGTACTTACTATGACGTCCCTGGTCACTTACAATATCCAGGAATCGACTAGGATATTGCAGGGGCATTAGGGACATTTCATGCACATATGCTCTCACAGGGGGGAGAGGATGCGGTGCAGCCGACAGAGCTGCCGACTCGGGAACTGGGGATCCGGGTTCAAGTCTATGCTTCAGCGTAACATCCTGCGATTCTGGGCTAATCACTGCATCTCCCGGTGCCCATAGACATCGTCTGTAAACCCTCACTGGTGATGAGCTGCAATATATAAATCTGCGAACTTTAACTCACTGCCTGAGATATGTGTAAGACATACCTCTAGCAGTGTTCATGGGAATGTATGTATAGGCATTTATATAGCGCACTACTTACCCGTAGGGTCCCAAGGCGCTTCGACCGCTGCAAAACCCTTCCTGGCTTCCCTGAGAGATGGCACACAAGGATGTGTGCCTGGTCGGCTCTTCAGTTTTGTCAGTAGGTGACAGAGTCTGAATTTAATAATTGTCCCACTCAGTAAGGAGGGATCAATCACCCACTCCCCTTCTTCTCTGTCGTCGTCAGTTGTGTGTGTGTCCTCCGGGTGATGAGACATCGATGCCACCGGAAGGGGCTGCCCGATGAAGGCAGAGGAAGAGGCATCTGTGGAACAGATGAGGCCGACTCCGACAGAAGAAACCGGAGGTAGTAGTCATCAATCATATGTTGCAAATTAGAGATGAGAGACATGGGCATCTGCACAGTTGGATTCTCAAGTGGTGGTTGAGCATTAGGCTCAGGGTAATGATCATATCCTTGGCTGCACTTATGTCGTTTCATGTATCGATGTGGATTGTGGCTATCTTGGTCTGACTCTATCCGGTGTACTTCTGAACGGTGCTGTTTTGGAAATTTTATAAAATTGATTATTAAAAAAATAAATCATATCCTTGGTTATCATCAATATCTTGCCATTTGATGAGAAGCTAGGAAGGAGTACGAGCAGCACGGAACCGGTCATCCTCTTCCGAATCCTCCTCATTAGCCCCATAGTCAAAAAGCTCCACAGGAAGATTTGGAGATGGTTGAATTGGCAACAGATCCAAAGAAGGGTTCCTACATTGAAGTAGGAAAACAACTGTCGTGCCTGAAGGCGGCAAAAGTGTTGCTGAAGATTTCAAGGGGACTAGAGACATCAAAGCTAAGGGCGGAACCAAGGATGCCACCGACGACCCAGCGGTCAACGACGAAGAGCGTGGTTGAAGTTCCGTAAGGAAAGGTTTCTGTGCTGTCGACAAGGCAAACGTCAACGAAGAGGCAACCTTTGACGACAAGGCATCCGTTGACGAAGCAGGTAGAGCCTTGAGAGCAATCGACCGTCTCGTCAGCGAGGAGGCATCCGTCGACGATCGACTGGAGACAGTCCTCTTTTTCATCGACGACGAAGTGAGGGAGGTGGAAGACGAGCGAGGCTTCACTGACAATATAACAAATATCGACGGAGAGGACGCGGATGAAATAATCATTGTAGGTTGAGGAGAGGAGAAGGTGGAAGTCGTCATTGTAGCAGTGGCGACGGAAGTCTTCGTCGACGAGGGACCCTTTTTTTAGGCAAATATGTCTCAGGAAGAGACTTAGACGCATGAGACTTAGAGGCAGATCTCGGAGGCGTAGAGGGCATAGGTAGTCCCTTAGAAGGAGCAGGAGCCGTTTTTGAGGAAGAAGTCTGGCCTTCATAAGTAGAGGTGTGGTCTTTCTTGAGCACCTTAGCCTTAGCAGATACCATCTGAGCCGCACTAGCCCTCTTCTTAGAGATGACAGTCCTGAGAGAGGATTCACTCTCAACATCTGATAAGGGATTATCCTTTTTCTTGAGTTTATGTAACCACAGAAGTAGACGTCCCTCTCTGTCTCTTAAAGTCTTTTGAGGAAAAGTCCTGCAGATTTTACAATCTCTCACCTGATGTTTAAGGTGGAGAGAATAGATACACTTTTTGTGGGGGTCTTCGGAATGAAGTCGGAGTTTCCCACAAGACTCACAGTGTCGGATGCGTGACCTCTTTGTAGTAGACAAAGCAGTGAAGATATTCTGGAGAGTTTCTGAAGAGAAAAGGTAGAGGTACTAAGCAGAGCTCAGGGAGACTCCCTTCACACGACGTGCGGTAGAAAATCTGAGAGCCTGAAACTCTGAGGAGAAGGTTCCAGAGGGTGCTGTTGCCTGATTGGCTGGAGTTTGTACCATATCTAATGACTTGGACAAGGTATTAAAGTGACAACTTTTTTCTTGTAAACGTCTGTTACAATACTTCCTATTGCTCTTTTAGCTATGCTTTCGCTATGCTATTGCTATCCTATGTAGCGTGAGAACCCCACTTAAGACGACGGGGAATGATTCAAGCATGTGAATCTATGAAAGATACCCCATTACTGGAGAACAGCAGATGTCTCACTACTGAAGCTCTTACCCAAGTTGCTTTAGCCTTAGTCATCTCTCACATTGACTACACTAATTCTTTACTTTGGCATTCCGGCATATCAATCTAAAAGACTGCAACTAGTGCCAAACCAGGCTGCTAGATTAATCGCCAGCCAAGAATGCAGTATGCCACCCCTCTTATAAAAAAGTTACATTGGCTTCTGGTAGTCGAACGCAGTGCATTCAAGTTGGGATGCCTCCTCTTTAAAGCGCTCCATGGCAACTGCCCAGTGTCTTTTTTTTAACATTTATTTATACTTTTTCAAAAAAGATACAAAGCAGATTATCAATGCAGGTGTACAAATGAGGAGGGTGCAGTAGACCAACATAATTGACCTGAGGGCCATTAAAGCACGGTGAGTGAATGATCCATACAATGGGGCATTAGAGACAACATCATGAGAGAGACCACATAATAGCAGTATTCAGTCAGTAGGCGAATTTAGAGGAGGAATGGATTGAGGGGGGAACGGGGGTACGTGTATCAACCTGTTGAGGGCCTGGGGGGCACAGGCAGCTGCCACAGTGGTCGGCTGTGTGTCGTCAACTTCAGAGACTGGGTTTGTTAGTAGATATGTTGTAAGGGGTCCCCAGTTGTCACGGGGCCAGGAGAGAAGTGGGAGCAGCTCAGCAAAGGCGTACATTTGGTCCTGCCAGAATACCATATCTCTAATCTATTCCTAAACTTAGGCGCTCGGCCCCAATGGCACGCAATACGGCGTTTGGCGAGGAGGAGGCTAAAGGAGACAAATGTTCTTTGTGTCACTGCTATGGTTGCAGTATAGCCAAGAAGGGCGAAAAGGGGATTGTGTGGGAGGTGTAGCGATGTCATTTGTTCCAGGACCTCCAATACCTGAGTCCAGTACCCCTGTACTACAGCACAGTCCCATGCCAGATGGAGGAAGTCAGCCCATGCAGCCCCTCATCGACTGCACCTATCATCATCCCGCAACCGAAAGCGATAGAGCCCAGCAGGTGTATAATATGCACAGTGTAGGTATTTATATGGAGTATACGGAGGCGGCTACTAGAGGAGCTATGCTCCGTTTGCCCGCAGCAGTAAGTCCATTGCTCCTCCGTTATGTTGAGCCGCAATTCTGCAGACAAGTTATCCTTGGAGGTGGTTGGGGAAGCAGAATGAGGAAGGGGACTGAGTGGTGTACAAAGAGTGATAGATGGAAGAAACAAGATGAGGTGCCGCATCCTCGGCCAATATAAGGTGAAGTGCAGCGACCTCAGGTGGCTCATTGGGGAAGGGAGGAGTGTGTTCCTTGAACCCGTGCCGTAATCGGATATATTTAAAAAGGTCCATGGGGGAGGGGGTTAGCGCAGTGAAGAGCTGGTGCGAGGTTCAGAATATGCCCTGGGAGTAGAGGTCCCCCCAAAGTTCGAATCCCATATTTAGCTAGAGTTTTCTTAAATATTCCCTCCAGTAGGACTGGCATTTTCGGATGGTACGACAAGGGAAGCAGAGGCGAGTAGAGCAGAAGGGCCCAGGTTCTAGTAACAATAAGTTGCCATGGCATGGCTTGGATGCCGAGGAGTTAGGCAGCGTGAGCCCGGAGCTCCGCGCCCGATCCCAGCTAAAATCCTGTTAAACTGTACTCCACAAAAGGTCTTGCACGCAAGACAGTCAATGATCGTGAAAGCTCAACTTATTGTAGGTGGTTATGTGGAGTTTTTGGAAAGTCCGGCCGTCAGAATGATACGGCCCCCTTTCCAAAAGGCTTATGTGCATACCTTAGAGAGCATCTTGTACTTGCGCTGTGGAATAACAGGCTGCCTCCAGATGTTATTAGCGCACGTCTGAAGGAGGAGGGGTCATCGGAGCAGTGTCATCCAGGGCATCATCCTAACTGAATTCCCGGTGCTGCATTCCCAGAGGCAGGGACATCTTGCCTAGAAGGTCCCTTGTGCTGTGTTGAATGTCTGAGAACAGAGAGCCCCATTGTCACTGAAGCATACATAGAACATGGAGCTCCAACGTCAAGCAGAAGATAGGCAAAATGCACAAACAAGGTGGGAGGATAAGGCCACAGACATAGGAATGTGGAACAAGTAAATGTTCAAAGCAGTGAACACCAGGGATGATACCAAAAAGTGAATACCACAAGCAAAGAAACTAAAGGCAGCAAACCTATTAGTACAGACGGTAAAGGAAGCGTTTATAACCTTCAGTGGTAAGTGAGGGAAAGGTCAGGGAAGTATTTGAAAAATTAATAATACGCACACAAAAAACACGACGGCCAAGATCTCTCTCTTATACATTAAGGAAACTAATTAATGGCAGTATAGATGAAGACCACACGCCTTGCGTACAAATAAAACAGGAAAAGACAGAGGCATGGTCACCTTGTTCCTATGACGTAGTCCTCTAAATCAAAACATACTCTCCAGTCAGTTCAAGGACCACACCCCATCATGGCAAAGAAGATGGAGCAGGGCAGACTTATAACCTGATCATTTTCAAAGGCAAAAATACCCCAACTTTTGGCTCTTTCTGAAGTACTTAGGCACTTTGAAAACATACTTTAAAGATCAAGTACATGAAAACATCTCAAACCAGGTTGTTAGCACATAACTCAAACGACAGTGATTAGTGGTGTAACAATCTGAACGCATACCAGGCTTACAATTAGATAAACGTTGTCTGGCCATAAATTTGAGGTTATTTGTTTTTCTAGGGGAAAGAGGAGCTCTTTTTTACAACAAGTTCTCTTTCTTTGAAGGCTATAACTGGGAAACAAGAACGGGGGGAGGGGACTGGAGGCACAGGAACCACATCAAGCCGGAGAGGGAAGAGTGGAATGGAACCTAGATAGGAGATAAAATAACTTACCAGGAATATCAGGCTGTGGTGATGTCATGATATCGCAAAGCTCCAGACCCCCTCCGGAATACCAGAATACGAGTTACCTGCCACCCGGAAGAAAAGGGGTTTTTTTTGTGTTTTTTAATCAGCAGAAACATAGTTCAGCCAAAGCACATGAACATGTAAAAACGACCCAACCCCACGCAAACCATTCAAGCAACGAGGCGCGATAAGCAGATTTGACCATCCTGAGAAGCGAACGGCCAGCAACAAAATGTACTGCGGTTATCAATTAAGGACACGCACAACAAAAACCAAAAACAAAAGAGATAAATAGGGCCGCCATGTGGGACAAAGCACACAGATAAAGTTTCAAACAGGGACCTAACACGCACAGCGTTTCCCTTGCGGGAGCGAGCAGCGGCGCAATCTGTTTCAAAAGCGTGAGCAAGATAATTGAAAACAGATGGCGCTGCTGCTCGCTCCTGAAAGGGAATAGCCAAATGTGCACGAGTGCCAAAACAGAACAGTGCAAAACATGCACGAGTTTAAACAACATCCTGAGAGACTCCAAGAGGTCCCTCCTATGCAGCGGTTGCGCGCTGCATAGGTGAGACCTAAAAATATTTGCAGCAGGTCACGTCCCAGATCAGCCAAATTAAAAGATGCTCACGAGGACACGCTTGTGTCAAAAACATCATTTATAGATAAGGTCAGCAAATGGGTAAAGTCCGTGGTTGCAGTGGCACAGGAGAAAGGTAAGAATGTGCAACTTGAGATTTGGCGACTATGGCGGCATTCAGAATCATGCGTGAAGCCTCCAAAATCAGCCGCTGGGGCCTGTGGAATTGACAGTTCTGAGTTGCAAGCTGCAACCGTCTTTAGTCTACAGTCGAGGACGGTGACTGGGAGCCCCAAGGCCACGACGAGTCTCCTACAGCCAGGTCGCAGCGCATTGGATTTATTTAGGTATTTTTTGATAGCGCATACTTTACCCAGCGGTGTCAGAGCGCTTTAAAATAGAGCAAAGTATATAGGATTAGATATTATCGTAACATACTTACAGAGTATAAATCTGCTAATAATTACACCATGCAAACCACATTCCACAGTCGAAGCGGAAGGACAAAGTAGTCTCCAGTGAAGAACACAAAACAGTCAGAGTTATCGGAAGATGGGGAAAGAGGTGGCGGTACGGAGGAAGCGAGGTCCAAACTCTGCCTGCACAGGCACAGGCCCCGTGCATGAGAACCATACGGCCGCGCGCTCACAACCTAACCCGTCGTGGGTGGTAAGAATGACGCGCAGCTGGGCCCGGCTGGACCCGCCCCCGGCAGGGGAGGAGCATTCACACCACAGGCCACGCCCCCACTCACAGGCCCCGCCCCCGGCAGAGGTGGAGCATTCACACCACAGGCCCCGCCCCCGGCAGAGGTGGAGCATTCACACCACAGGCCCCGCCCCACCGACAGGCCCCGCCCCCACACCCACAGGCCCCGCCCCCGGCAGAGGAGGCGCATTCACACCACATTCCCCGCCCCCACATTCAATGCCCCAACCTATTCACAGCCCCCTGCAGTTCTCATGGCTTACCTTAACTCTCTCTTACTCTCTTGTGCGTTCGAGGGGGCGCACCCGAGGGCCCCGCGTGACAAGAGCCACGCTAGTGACCAGCAGCTGCGCATGCGCAGGACACGCGGGTCACAGGTGCGCACGCGCAGGATGTTTCCTCATTATGGCCGCGCATGCGCTGAGAATAGCGAAGCCCGTGAAACTGTGTGCGCCATTAAATATTGCGCCGCCTCGCAGGAACCACACGGCCTGTACAGAGTCCAGCCGAGCGGGGACACAACCGGGAACGTCCACACTGTCTTCCATCACACACAAGCAAACCCCAGGACTGACTACAAGCGCGGGATAAAGAGGGCTTGAGGGGATTAACAACTGCGCATGCGCGAACAGCAGACAGGGCCTAATGCGCATGCGATGAAGACAGATCCGGACTCCCGCTGCGGTGCGCTGGTCAAAGAGTAGTAACATCTGCGCTAAGGATAGTGTCTCCACCAGCAACTGCGCATGCGCTGATGTCACCTCTCCCTCAGGAGCAACAGCATCAGTGTCGGTTTGTCTCCGAGGGCGTCGGCGCTCTGCCTCACTTACACTCAACAATAAGGGCTCAGCTCATATATAAAAACAAAACCTTCATTGCAGTCTAGTACTACTCCTCTCATTATGTATGATCACAGCTGCCAAGGTTTCAGATCGCTGTGTGTGACATTTTCTTAATTTCAGTGTAATTATGAGTGACTTTTGAACGACTATGAGTGACACTTTCTCACGAGCAAAATCAAGCAATGTAGAGGACAGAAACATATAAATATTCAAAATTACACCCATTTGAGCAACAAGAAATTCTAAGAAGATCTTAAAACTGCTGCAAAACACCAGGGGCCTTATTTATGAAGGACTTGCGCCGCCGGTGCGTCACTTTTAACATGGGAAAAAGTGACGCACCGGCGGCGCAAGTCCTTCATAAATAAGGCCCCAGAATTGGAAGTGCACTCACCAGAGACAGACTGCGTGACTTTAGTTCTCAGTAACAGGGGGCAGACAGGCACTGCAGCTGCTCAGATGTCATTGATCATTCATGACTGCATGCTAGCCGAAAAGCTAATTTTATAGCTTAGCGTAGCAAGTGTAACTAGGAGATTAAACCATCACTCAGTCTCAGGCATAATCGGGTGCTAATGCAATAAGGTAAAAAAATATATATGGTTTACACCTTTTGTTCCTAAGTTGTAAGTGTGTAAATTTCCACTGAGATGAGACACTCTTCTAGCTTTGTCATTTGTAGGATGACCACTTCCATGATAATTGTACTTGTTACAATCGCGGCCTCTCAGCTTGACAAAACATAAATGCTGTGTGCTACTGTTTACCTTCTGCGCAGAGCGCTAATGGACTGCTTCCTCCAATCACCTCTCTTGCACTCTTGTGAGCAAAATCAAGCAATGCAGTACATAGAAAAAGAAACATATCAGAAATGATACCCACTTGAGCAACGAGAAACTCCAAGAGGATCTTGAAACTGGTGCAAAGCACCTGATCTATGCAGCATCCATTTTACCCTCTGCACTACTTTATGGTGATTACAAACTGCTACTAGGCAAAACTCTGATCTTTCTCCAACAGGAACATTATTTATCAGTTAACTTCCATGTTTTTATTGTGGGAAAACTGTTGGACCCACAAGCAACTCTTCAGCAGGAGCTTTTACACCCATAAGTTATGTCTAAGCAAAGCACTTCCTCCCCCAACTCAGCTGCAGCTGAACCATAAGAAACCAATGATCTCTGGTAAAACCAATAACCCACTGAGCTATCTACATAAAATGCAGTTCGGTTCTTTGCTGAAGGCATTTTAACCCTCTGCACTACTATATGATGAGTCCTCTAGCAGAAACACCGATCTCCAGCAAGTCTTTGACTTACTAAGAAGTACTGTAAGTGCTGGCGAACATGCCTGCTGCCTGGAATCACAATAGCCTGGGCTGAAACAGACACTGTGTCCATGGGCGCTGCCTTCTTGGCTGTGACGGTAGACCCCCAGCCCCCAACCTGAAGTGTGACACTTGGCAGGCATGTATCATGCTGCTAGAAGGACAGGGGCGCTGTCTGACCCGCGCACGTCACGTGACTGCCCAAGTCAACAAGCATTTGCAATGCAATAGGTCTCGCAATATTAAAGTTTGAGCTATTGGCAATGCTAATAATAATGCAACACCAATAGCTGAAACATTCAGTAATGCGAGATCTATTGCATTGCAAATGCTTGTTGGAATATGGAGGGGTTGGCATGTGTTGTTGAAGGAGGGCCACGGAACAGGCGGTGCTTCCTCTACAGCCGGCTGACTTACAGAAAGACCCTTTCACACTAGGGTGATCATTAAGAGTCACCAGTTCATTTTGACGGGCCCATTGGGATTATCATTACAGTTGAAAAATGAACGCCTAGGTGATCTAAATGGCAATTCACCTTCAGTTACCATGACCATTGCAAAGCCATGCCAACGGCTGCTAGTGCACTGCTAAAATGTAAAAAAATAAAATAAAATCAGCCCAAAATGTCTTAAATGTATTTGATTTCATCTTTCATTAACTGGCTCTTGTCTGGGTCTATGCACCTTTGTTTTTAAGCATTGCGAGCATCATGCCTTGAGTGTTTTTTTTGTCTTGGTGTGCCATGATTTGCACGATCAGTCAAGACCAGTGTCTGACGTCATCATAACGCCTGGTGACATATTACAACTGTACACATTTCCCTGGTGTTATGTTTAGGTGCATCTTTTTGGAATACCAACACAGATAGTTAACTTTACAGTGTGCAACGACCAAACTTGCCGCGTTAACTTTTTGAAATAATAATTGCTAGTAACTGGTGCAAGGGTAGTGGAAAACAGCCCATGGCATGCTGCTTAGGCTACTTAAGGAACCCAGCCTGGAAGCAGTACTTTCCTGTCTTCCTGTCCTAGGTAGGGTAACATTTTGAAGCTGCCATTACCACAATATACGCTGCCTTGCCTTGCTCAAGGTGTGCATAATATTTATGGGTGGTCGCCTTGCTGACAGTGCTCTAGGCACAACTTAATTTCAACTTCCCATATTATCCATCCTGATTGATCCCACTAACTTAACGAGTTAAAGCACTGGCATTGTAAATGACAATGCCTTTTATTTATGTGTTTAAAACAAAAACAAATATAAAATGCATTGTTATTTGCAAAGTCAATAGCTCAAACTTGTGTAAATGTGAGACCTATTGCATTGCAAATGCTTGTTTAAAAGATGTTCTCTGCCTGCCCTAGTCTAGCCCTGCCCATGACACTTGATTTGTCAAAAACATAATTAGCAGGCCCCAGGGTATTTCACAAGAGGCCGTTCTTCAAAGTGCCTGTACCACTGTTACCATCAAACCATCATACTGCAACAGTTGTGACAATTTGGATTATTTCATGTCACAAAAGCTGTACAAATGATGCCCTGTGACATTGGCCGGGTGACCAGAGATGCGTGTAGAGGACTTGTGGTCTGTTGGCCTCTTTACCACCCGTCTGTGGTGCAAGGCTGGGAGAACATTCATTGCCATGCCATCAGTGGTGACCTATGAAGGGATACGTTCTGGGAGTTTCCTTGTCTGAAAACCAGACATCTACTCACCCGAACCTCATTCATTACCAGAACCTCATTCACCCGAACCTAACTCATTACCAGAACCTTACTCACCCGTACCTCATTCATTACCAGAATCGCCGTCACCCGAACCTCACTCATTACCAGAACCTAGTTCACCCGAACTTCATTCATTACCAGAACCGCAGTCACCCGAACCTCACACATTACCTGAACCTCACTCATCCGAACCTCAATCCTTACCAGAATATCACTAACCAGAACCTCATTCACTCGAGCCTACCTCATTACCAGAACCTCACTCACCCGAACCTCATTCATGACCAGAATCGCCGTCACCCGGAACCTCATTCCTTACCAGAATATCACTAACCAGAACCTCATTCACCCGAAGCTAACTCAATACAAGAATATCACTAACCATAACCTCATTCATGACCAGAACTGCAGTCACCAAAAACTCATTACCAGAACCTCACTCACCTGAACCGCATTCATTACCAGAACCTCATTCACCCGAACCTAACACTTTACCAGAACCTTACTCACCCGAACCTCACTCATTACCAGAACCTCACTCAGCCGAACCTCATTCCTTACCAGAATATCACTAACCAGAACCTCATTCACCCGAAGCTAACTCAATACAAGAATATCACTAACCATAACCTCATTCATGACCAGAACTGCAGTCACCAAAACCTAACTCATTACCAGAACCTCACTCACCTGAACCGCATTCATTACCAGAACCTCATTCACCCGAACCTAACTCATTACCAGAACCTTACTCACCCGAACCTCACTCATTACCAGAACCGCAGTCACCCGAACCTCACTCATTACCAGAACCTAGTTCACCCGAACCTCATTCATTACCAGAACCGCAGTCACCCGAACCTCACTCATTACCTGAACCTCACTCATCCGAACCTCAATCCTTACCAGAATATCACTAACCAGAACCTCATTCACTCGAACCTACCTCATTACCAGAACCTCACTCACCCGAACCTAACTCATTACCAGAACCTTACTCACCCGAACCTCACTCATTACCTGAACCTCACTCAGCCGAACCTCATTCCTTACCAGAATATCACTAACCAGAACCTCATTCACCCGAAGCTAACTCAATACAAGAATATCACTAACCATAACCTCATTCATGACCAGAAGTGCAGTCACCAAAACCTAACTCATTACCAGAACCTCACTCACCTGAACCGCATTCATTACCAGAACCTCATTCACCCGAACCTAACTCATTACCAGAACCTTACTCACCCGAACCTCACTCATTACCAGAACCGCAGTCACCCGAACCTCACTTATTACCAGAACCTAGTTCACCCGAACCTCATTCATTACCAGAACCGCAGTCACCCGAACCTCACTCATTACCTGAACCTCACGCATCCGAACCTCAATCCTTACCAGAATATCACTAACCAGAACCTCATTCACTCAAACCTACCTCATTACCAGAACCTCACTCACCCGAACCTCATTCATTACCAGAACTGCAGTCACCCAACCTCACTCATTACCTGAACCTCACTCAGCCGAACCTCATTCCTTACCAGAATATCACTAACCAGAACCTCATTCATTTCCGGAAACGCATTCACTCGAACCACCTTCATTACCAGAACCCCCCTCACCCCAACCTAATTCATTACCAGAACCACTCTCGCCCAACCCCTACTCATTATCTGAACCTCACTCACCAAAATCTCACCCACCTGAACCCCACTCACCTGAACCTCACTCACCCAAACATCATTCATTACCAGACCTCACTCATGCGGACCTCTCATAACCAGAACCTCATTTATTAGCAGAACCTTGCTCACCTGAAACTCTTTCATTATCAGTACATCACTCACCCGAACCTCAATCATTACCAGAACTTCAGACATCTGAATCTCACTCATTATCAGAACTTAACTCACACAAACCTAACCCACCCGAACCTCACTCACCCAAACCTCATTCATTCCCAGAACCTCCCTCTTTATCAGAACCTCATTTATTCCTAGAGTGTAACTCAACCATACTTCACTCATTACCAGAGCCTCACTCACCCAAATCTCGTTCATTCCTAGAACCTCACTCATTACCAGAACCTCAGTCACCCAAAACTCATTCATTACCAGTACCTCATTCATCACCAGTACCTCATTCATTACCAGAAGCTCAGTCACCCAAACCTCAATTATTACCAGACCCTAACTCACTTGAACCTCACTCATTAGCAGAACCCCACCCACCGAACCTCATTCATTACCAGAGCCCCACTCCCCGAACTTTACTCATTACCAGGGCTGTCATTACCTCTAGGGCAATGTAGCATGGGAGACGTGCGCTGGTGAGTGAAGTTTAGCTGGATACATGGTATTTCCTGGGTGCATGTAAACAGTTTTTCTGCATTTTTCTGCCACACATTTTTGTAGATTACCAAGTTTTTCTTACACTCCATGAAGTTGGTGGAAGCCAAGACCGGCGGATACCCCAAGAGGGGGCGGGGGTCACAAGGGCAGGGGTGAGGCTTTTGGACGCTAGAGGACCAGAAGCCTTGGTTGTGTGGTGTGTGAAGTGTTGGTGTGTGATGTGTGAGTTGTTAGGTACACCGCGTGACCAGACCAGGAGCACAACACACTGCTGGGGTGAGTCGTTAGGACACAAGAGGGCTGGGAGCCTCTGTTGTGGGGTGTGTAATGTTTTGGTAAATACAGTGCATGACCCGTGCAGGAGCACAACACACTGCTGTGCGCTGGGCTCTATGCTGGGTGTAGTGGGGGGTCACAAGGCCAGGGGTGAGGCATTAGGGCACCAGAGGGCCGGGAGCCTCTGTTGTGTGCACGGGGATCCGCGTTGGGTGTAGTGGGGGGGTCACAAGGCCAGGGCAGGGGCGGCCTTAGGCATGTGAAAGTTGTGCACCTGCACAGGACCACCAAACCCCAGCGGCCACCACGCCAATATATATCCTTAATATAATAATCCACTGAGGATAGATACATATTTGTGAGGCGGCCCCTGGCAGGAATTTGGCAGCCTCTGGCTCTGTTCCACTTCCAAACACCCTGATCCCTTCCCCCCCTCTTCACTGGCCTCCACGCTCCGCCCCGTCCGGACCCCCTCTTCCGGGGCCCCCTACCTATGCTCCCTGCCCAGGGCTACCATGAGCCTAGAGCCGCCCCTGGCCAGGGGTGACGCGCAAGGACACGAGATGGCCGGGAGCCTCTGTTGCGTGCGCAGGGATCCGCACTGGGTGTAATGGGGAGGTCACAAGGCATGGGGTGATGCGCTAGGACACGAGATGGGCCAGGAGCCTCTGTTGTGTGCACGGAGATCCGTGCTGGGTGTAGCGGGGGGCTCACAAGGCCAGGGGTGAGGCACTAGGACACCAGAGGGCTGGGAGCCTCTGTTGTGTGTGTGTGTGAAGTTAGGCTGGCATATGATGTCCACTAGTTCTAGTGGGCACCTTACACCATGCTAATCGACCCTTATTGATGGTGGTTGTAAAGTCAACCTTAGAGAAAGCTATCCTAGTGGTAGCACGAACAAGCAGTCTTCAGGCTAAGACTTCAGTAGGTGGGTTATGCAAGTTGTTTTACCATATATAATCCCTTGAATACCAAATGAAAGGATACCACAGAAGGTGTATATATCAAGTATATATGTATTTAATCTAAACACAACCCCTCTGCACTCTTTATGAGGTCAGAGGTAAAAATACAATACAAGTCACACAGTTAATATACGATAAGTTGCACAGTGTATGTTATGCCCTAGGGGCCTCACAAACCATATACTAAGAAAGTGGTATAAGTACCACGTGAGAGTTAGAAAGCAGGCCTAGGGCCTGTAGAATCGCTGGGGATATACTAAGCAACCAAAGGTTAGGAAGTAAGAGACCCACGGGAGCCGCGTGCAGTGTCTAAACACAGGCGCGGGTTCTCATTGACTTTCTATGGAGTTCGTAAAAGTTACAAAGTTACAGTTTAAGGACACTTCCGGATGGAACCCTTTTAAACTAGTTTATACAAATAACAGTCCTAGGCAACTGAGGGGTCCTAAAGGATATCAGGTACAATGGCAAAAGAAATATAAGCACAACACAATGAACCTACTGCAGTGTACAGGAAGAACTAACAAATACGGCTTCAATAATAATGTAATTCATTTATTAAAAATATACATCATATAAAAAAGTGTTTATAAAATACATAAAGATAACACAATAAAACGATTTGCACATTTACAAATATATCACTAATCATGTGTAAAAAACATAGATGCAATCATAAAAAACAACCAAGTGGGTACATAAATTGTCTCTACGCATGTTTCGGCGTAACAGCACGCCACACCCTTTTAAACTAGGACACTTCGAGAGTGAAGACCCACGAGAGCACCGGAGTACTCGTGTTACCTTACCCAGGGAAGCTGGGTGCATAGGTGTCTTTTTGTGTCCGGTTTCGTCGTCATTTTAAATGGAGAGCTGCAAAGAAGTGCTGCAGGCGACCAGAGGAAAAGTGTTCGGGTGGATCCAAGGGTGGATCGGAGATGTGAAGGACCTGAAAGCAGAGGGGACAGAGTCTGGGTCACTGGCCAGTGACCAGGAAGGTACCAGGAAGGAACCAGGCGATGTCGGGTGATTTAAGGTGAAGAAGGTGAGTTTGTCTCTTCAGCCAGGAGGTCCAGGAGGCATCAATGATGACTAGGAGCTGGGGAGCTGGATTTGAGCTGTCCCATGGTAGATCTAGATGACTGCGGCGTCGGTATCCGCATTGGACCCAACAAGCCTTGGCAGCCTCAACCCATGCAGGATGACGAGATTGGCTCTGTTGCAGACCAGCAAGGTCTGTAGTGCTTCTCCTTTTCAGGGAAGCTGGAGAAACCAGGAAAGCAAGTTAGATTCAAGATGACATCTTCAGGGGGCTCACTAGCCAACTGGCAAGGAACCGGGAAGACCCATCAAGCACAAATGTAAAGGCGGGGCCCACGGGACACTCGCAGAGTGTGGGGGCTGAGCTTCGGTGTAAATGGTGCTCGGGGCCGGGGCTTCTCGTACCTCAATGCACAACTTACTGAGGCTTCAGGAAAGAAGTGCAGGTAGCAAAATGCAGGAAGTCCAAGATGTCCGGTCCCACATCTCTCGTGTCCGCCACGTGTCTCAGCTTTGCACCATCCGCCTGATGAATTCCATCCACTCAGGATCACCCACAGACCCATGCCCTCACCACATCTTCAACAAAGCAGACTCCGTCATAGCACCGCACCTCCGAGACGTCATCAACTGCTCCTTCAACTCCGCTACCTTCCCAGAAGACTGGAAACACGCTGAACTCACCGCCCTTCTGAAAAAACCAACAGCGGACCCCACCGAACTCAAAAATTACCGCCCCATCTCGCTTCTTCCATTCCCGGCCAAAGTCATCGAGAAAGCCGTCAACAACCAGCTCGCCGCCTTCCTCAAAGCCAACAAATCCCTCGACCCCTCACAATCTGGCTTCCGAGCAAAACACAGCACTGAGACCGCCCTCATCGCAGCAACAGACGACATTCGAACTCTACTGGACAATGGAGACACAGTCGCCCTCATCCTCCTCGACCTCTCTGCAGCATTCGATACAGTCTGCCACAGCACCCTTCTACAACGCCTCAATAACATCGGAATTCAAGGAAAAGCACTTGATTGGATCACCTCGTTCCTCACCGGAAGAACCCAGAGAGTCCGCCTTCCTCCATTCAAGTCCGAGGCCTCTGAAGTCATCTGCGGCGTACCTCAAGGATCCTCACTCAGTCCCACCCTCTTCAACGTATACATGAGCCCCCTCGCGGCCATCGCACGCCAACACAACCTCAACATCATCTCTTACGCGGACGACACTCAACTGATCCTTTCTCTCACCAATGACCCCAGCACCGCCAAAACTAACCTACACGAAGGAATGAAAGAAGTTGCCGAATGGATGAAACAAAGCCGTCTGAAACTGAACTCAGACAAAACAGAAGTCCTCATCTTAGGTACATCCCCCTCTGCTTGGGACGACTCCTGGTGGCCGGAAGCCCTCGGAAAAGCACCCATCCCGACAGACCACGCACGGAACCTTGGCGTCATCCTGGATTCTTCTCTCTCAATGAACAGACAAGTCAGCGCCGTATCCTCTTCCTGCTTCAACATTCTTCGCATGCTCAGAAAAACATTTCGCTGGATCCCCTCCGAAACAAGGAAAACAGTCACCCACGCTCTGGTCACGAGCCGACTGGACTACGGAAACACCCTCTACGCAGGTACCACCGCTAAACTCCAGAAGAAACTCCAACGAATCCAAAACGCCTCAGCCAGGCTCATATTAGACATCCCACGCAACGAACACATCTCTGGTCACCTTAAAGACCTCCACTGGCTACCCGTCAATAAGAGAATCACTTTCCGACTGCTTACCCACGCACACAAATCACTCTACGACATCGGACCAGATTGCCTTAACTCTCGACTGTCCTTCTACACCCCCTCCCGCCAACTACGTTCTTCCAGCCAAGCCCTCGCCACTGTACCTCGCATCAACAAGACCACCATGGGAGGCAGATCCTTTTCATACCTGGCTGCTAAAACATGGAACTCACTCCCCGCTTACCTTCGCCTCACCCAGAACCACCTAGCATTCAGAAAGCAGCTTAAAACGTGGATATTTGACAAATAATCCTCCTCCCCTTCCTAAGCGCCTTGAAACCCTCTGGGTATGTAGTGCGCTATACAATTTTTTTGACTTGACTTGACTTGACTTGCTGTTGATGTGGGTCGGGGTCAGAGAAATCTGGAAGTCCAGTTCTTGAGTCTCAGAGTTTTTGGGTTCCGACAGGAGCCTTGAAACTGCAGACCGGCGAAGTTGCTGTTGGTGCCTGCTCGCAAAGGGTGGTCACTCCTTGACCACAAGGGAGATGTCTTCTGTCTTCCAGTCAGAATGGATTGTCGAAGGTCCAAGATATGTCTTTCAAAGATTCGCCCAGGATAATCTAAAGTCCTGGGGACACAGCCCCTATACTTATACTAAGAAAGGGGGCTGTATTACCTGACTAGGCCCCTCCTATGAGTGGACCTGGGAAGGGGGGTTACACCCCTTTCCCTTTGTCCAGTTGCACACCAGAGCGGGGCTGGAGTGCCCCAGCAACTGGTTTGAACCGGGCTATGCATGGAGCACCTTGTGTGCCACAGGCAGTGTCTAGATGCATTCACTGAATGCAGTCCTCCCTGCCCCAATACACTAAACCCCTGTCTGGGGAGGTGCTGGCACCTCCCTGGACATGAAACCTATTGTCCAGGCCGCCCTTGCTGGAGTTTCCTGCAACAACAGGAGGTCAGACTCAGCAGCATCCATTTTGTGTTGGTGGGGCTCTGTTTAACTTTAACCGGGTAAAGCAGTAAATTACATGTCTTTTCCCTCTAGAAGGGTGGAATGCTACCCCCGCCACCAGAATTGGTGAGGGGGTAGTATTCCAAAGTGTTTGATACCTTACACGACATGTTTTGATAAAGCCACACCAAAGTTAGCATTAACCGCGAGGATTATAATGCACTTAAGAGTATATGGTATGGCTATATCATAGAACAGATATAAAGAGATGGTTCCGAAAGCTGCAGAGGGGCTCAGCTCATGCCAGAGCACCCTCTCACATAAAACCAAGCAATTTGCCTCCAGGAATGTCAAGGCCTACCATAGGAGTGGCCTATTAACTCCGCCATGTTCGACACACGGCCACCACCTCACTGGTGGCACCGATCAACGCACACATCTTTAAGGTGGCCTGCTTCTTGGTTTAGCATCTCTCTCCCTCTTCCTAGGTGGACGGATGTGTGCACTAACACGCCCCGCAGCATCAGTGCAGACTCCTATTCTGCGCCAGGGTCGCCTGCCCGTGCAAGTTTGTACTAACTGGTAACCTGAGCGGCGTCTAGTTTCAGCTCCCACCGGACACATGCCTCCAGTCTCCCCTCTCTCTGCATGCGGTGTGCATGCCGCCCAAAGAGCGGCCAGGGGATGTGCCAGGGTGCAGGCCTCCATCTGTGCCAGGGTAACCCGATCCGACATAGGAGGCGCCGCAAGTATAAAATAGCGAACACAGTGCCCCAAGAGGAGCTCGGCCCGCCAGAGCCCTCCTACATTCAGTGCCCCCTTCCCATTCAACACCTACAACTTAGCACACCCTGCACGCCGAAACTATGCTGTGTCATCAGTGCCAAGCTCGTGTCACTCATGAAGAGCAGAATGGAGAACGTGATTCACCCGCAGAGCCAGGCTGTGTTGAAGCAGGGGCACCCCCTGTTCACTGCTTTGCCACAACACACTACACCCCACGTGCCTGCTTCCCAAGGCAGGAGGGGGGGTTCTATAGGGCAAAAGCAAGGCAGGCCGTTGACTGAGCCCCTGTTCGAGCACCAGGCTAACTCAAAGAGGGTAAGGCCACAATGCAGTAATGCCCAGACTGCCTTCAGGGTCAGCAGCATTTCCACACGTGTGGTCACACAGAGGGGTTTCCACGGTTCGCAGGCAGCCATAGACTAAGAACCTCTGACAATTCTGCGCACAACGAGGTCTTAATGCATTTTGTTACAATAATGCAATACCAACTAATTCTAAGTTAGCAGAAGGTGGTGGATAGAAATGTAAGTCGAACACGTTAGAAAACGAGGGGAGGGAGAAAACAGAAGATGTTTATGACGGCCTAAATTATTATGGAATACTTTAAAAAGAATTAACGGCAACTGTGTGATGAATCTCAATGATTCCATGAAAAGAGTTTGTAAAGTTGAAGATCATTGCCAAATTACTCATTATTAAGGGCCTCATTTATGAAAAGTGACGCACCGCTGCATGAAAACAGTAATGCAAACACAATTACCCCTGACACCATTGATCACAAAAATCTTTTTGTAGCAGTAGTCCCTTTTATTGACTCTGTATATATTTAATTATTTTAACTTTTCTTTACTGTTTTTTATATATCACATTTCCAATCTTCCTTATCACTTTACATATGTTTCATTTACAATATTTACAATGTTCTCACTGTACATTCCTATACATAAAACATTCCTATACATACATTTTCATATTGTAGGGCTGTATATTTACAAGTACACCTCTGTACTCACCTCCGTCAAGACGCCCAAACACGGAAGTTTGTCAAAGACGCTGGACGAGGAAGTGAATTGCGAAAGGACCAAGCGGAGAAAACCAAGTAAAAAAGTAATCCACAAAGAAAATACTGCCAGACAAGAACAAGAGTCTAATCCAGATCCCCTCAAGGAAGATCTACAGAAGATATCCAGGGTGAGAACAGACCAAAATACCCAGCAATAACATCCAGGCGGATTGGAAGATTGTCCTACAAACATTGTAATCGCAGCCCTGAGGAAGACCTTGATAAAATATACGTGCAGGTCCCACCACGACAAGGTCGAAACGCGTCGGCGATATATATGAACTATAAAGCAAAAAAATGCTTTGTTAAAAGTAAGATAGTGTGTACTACTTACACGGTATACAAAAGAAATATATTTTGTGCCACAAAAGTGAAAAAAACAAAGGGAAAGACATATTGCTTTGATCATATGAGATAGGACCAACACCAGTAAGGGTGGACAAGACCAAGAAAAAGTTATATCTTGTCAGCTTAAAATCAAGTAGGACACTGTGTATAGCCAGAGGTGTACTTGTAAATATACAGCCCTACAATATGAAAATGTATGTATAGGAATGTTTTATGTATAGGAATGTACAGTGAGAACATTGTAAATATTGTAAATGAAACATATGTAAAGTGATAAGGAAGATTGGAAATGTGATATATAAAAAACAGTAAAGAAAAGTTAAAATAATTAAATATATACAGAGTCAATAAAAGGGACTACTGCTACAAAAAGATTTTTGTGATCAATGGTGTCAGGGGTAATTGTGTTTGGAGATAAATATAGTTTGATTCAAGCCCCTGTCCTCCTAAAGGAATCATCCCCATATATATAAACCACTGAAAACAGTAATGCGTCACTTTTCATTGTGCTCTTGCGACATGCTGGATGCGTCATATTTACAGTATAACGCATCATGTCGCAAGGAGTTACAGACACGTCAGTATTTCTGACATATCTGTAGGCGCAAAAATGACACATTGCTGGAGTGTGTCACAAAAGTGACCCAACTCCAGCAATGGGTCGTTTCACATGGGCAAGTCCTATTTCAAATGTGACTGCGTCAGTCTTACCCCTGCTGTGAGGCAGGCGTAAGATTTTGACGCATTTGCGTCCTGGAAGTGATGGCGTGAAATCTCATACATTTCACTGCGTCACTTCTACGAGGCTTACTTGCGTCAGAACGCCCACCCTGCATACAATATACCTGGCGCAGGTCTAATGTGGCGCAGGGGTTTACAAAGTGACACATCTACCCAGAGACATCACTTAGTAAATATCACGCAACAAGGTGCATGTTTTACGCCGCTTATACGTCACAAAAAGTGTCGCACTGGCGGCGCAAAAGGGACGCAAGGGCTCGTAAATAAGCCCCTTAGTGAGGGCTGGATCACCTTGAGAGTTCTGTGACAGGAGTACATTCTCCGTTTGACACTTTGACCATCCAGGGTCCATCAGGAAGAATTTTTGAAAATTAACTTCCAAGTAATAGCTTGGAGAAGCACCACCTCCTTTTAAAAATTGCAATTGTGGTTGGGGGTAACAAATGTTCCTTCTTTGTATAATACAGCTATTTAATAAATAACCAGTTTTCAGACTGACCAAAACTTTTTCTTCGACATATAATTGTGTGCATCTTCACAGTAAAAAGATGGACAGTGTTATGAACCTGAGCGAAAAGTAGATGCCAGCAAAAGGCCATATAATGTGTATTTAAACGCAGCATTGCATCTTGTGACGTTCAGCCATACTAATAGGGTCTTGACTTTGAGGTACAGTTTATTATACTATTTTTTAGCATAATGAGTTGCTGATTGAAATAAAAAGGACTTGAATGACATATTGATATTTAATTTTATTAAGTTAAAACACATACTTCACCCAGAGGAACCCAGAATTCCAATACAAGACAATATTAAAGATATGCAAAAATTAAAGTAGTCAACGAAAACAAGAAACATTGTTGTAAGTTTTCAGTTTCAGCATTTTCTTTACTTCTCCTCTGACAGTATTTTTTTATGGCAAGCTTTTTATTCATAGATCTGTTGTTTGGAGATTGCCAGCTGTTGCCCTTGTACACAGGTTTTGTAAACCTAAAAGAAACAACAACAAAAACGATAACAAAAGCATGGTTTTGTACTTAGCTTCTATTAGACTGGCCTGCCTTAAAAACAATCTGCAAATAAATTTAAAGCTAGCATGATAAGATGTGGGGGCGTGGCCAACAGCATAGCTGGTTAGGACGTGCTAACGCGGAGCTCCTGCAGAGCTGCCTCCAGATCCGACGACACACTCACTTCTACCATCCCCAAACTGATGGCGGCGAGTCCGAAGGTGTCCTGCGCCAGATTGAGGCAAGAAACTAGAGAAATTTTGGCGCTCTAGATGGGGAAATAGCTCCGGATTCACCCGCTCGTGCGCCCGCCTACACCAAGATGGCGGCCGTCAGCACTCGGATGAACCGGACACCGTGTACGCGGGATCCTCGCCCCGCTGCTTGAGGCTGCTAAAAGTGGGTGACAATACGGAGAGCCCGAACATCCCGAGCACACCCTGGAGCCAGCCAGCCTCCCCCGGCGAGGGCCGAATACAGCGTGAAGACCTCCACCAAGATGGCGCCCGGAGTCGCGACGGAGCTCCAGCGGCGCAGAGAGCCACGGTCCAGGTCCCCGACTTGCTGGCGTAGAGAGAGCGGTGGCGGCGGGGGACCTAGCGGAACGCGGCTGTACCCTTGGGAAGCGCTGCGAGCCACCCTTCCGCCGACGGCGGAATACCCTGGACCCGAAACACTGTAAGCCGGGCTGCGTGACTGTGGCGGCTCGCCGCAGGCGGATCTCCGAGCAGGCCTGCCCTTCCCCCCTAAGGGAAACGAGGTACGAACAAAGGGAAACAAAAACAATACAACAGCAAAGAAACGGCAGAACACTCGCGCCTGTGCAAGGAACACTGTGGTGGAGGGGGAGACTGGCGGGGCCCCGGGATCCTTACAAGCTGCATGGCACCACAATGAACACACTCCAGGGAACTTAGTGTTGGAGGGGAAACAGTGGTGCGTGGAAAGAGGCCCAGAGACATCATGAGACGGCCTCGTTCGGATCAAATTGATATGGCGCATGGGCCATCGGTCCTTCTCTGCTGAGTCGGCCTGCCCTGGGACTGCAGCGCCGACGGCTGCGATGGGCGGCAAAGTTAAAATAGGCGCAGCCAGATCTGCATGAGGCAGCCGAACACCTGGGCATCACTGGGGACTGCCAGCACGCGTCAGGGCTCAGTGTCGATAGGGTTGTAGGGAGACAGAGACGCGAGAGCAAAGCGGGAACGGTCTAAGGGGAGCGAGAGGCCCGGAACCTCCCCAGCCCTGCGGCAGCTGTCCGGAGGAATATCCTGGCCGTGCTTGATAACCCGCTGGCCTGCCTAACACGCGGGGTAGATCGAGAAGACCCTTGAGCTGCTTAGGGCAGCGGGCAGGGCCACCGCTGCCGCTGCGGTGTGAAGTGGGAATCCGGGGACCGGCCGCCGGGAAGGAGCCGACGAGAGGAGAGAGGCGGAAGGTCCTCTTGGGCTCCTCTAGACGGAGACTTGAACAACATCTGCGGAGGAATCTGGGCTACGGAGGCCCCGAGACGCAAGCGACCACCTTGAGATCACGTCCAGTGCCCGTGCGGAGGGGAGCGAACTGCCTACGGAGTGGTCGAGTTGCGACGCCTCTGCAGACCATGGGGAAAAAGGATATCCAACCTAAAGGGCCCAAACAAGGCCCAATGGACAACTTTGCCGCGCGGTGCCAGGTGGTGGATGGCCTTCCCGCGGACCTGGGCCCACGCTCTGACACTGAACTACTGATGGGGGCCATCCAGGCTTCACGCACGGATATCCAGGAGTCCAGGGCGGCATTGGTGGTCAAGATAGGCGAGGTGGGCTCGGAAGTGACACTCCTGAGACAGGATTTTCGAAATTTGTCTGAAAGGGTCACCTCCGCGGAGGCACGGATGGGTGAGGCCAAACACTCAATCACAACCCTACAAAAAGACATGGCAGAACTACAGGCCTCCCATCGCCAGCTCCTCTGGAAGGTGGATGACGCCGAAAACAGGGCCCGTCGCAACAACCTGCTCTTTGTCGGATTTAGAGAGGGGATTGAGAAGTCTGATATGGTGTCCTTTCTACACGCGTGGTTAATGGAAACATTCCCCGCGGCACAGTTCTCACCATGTTTCATTATAGAGAGGGCGCACAGGGCCCTCCTCGCAAAACCTACAACAGGGGCAAGACAACGTCCGGTTATTGCACGCTTTCTAAACTTTGCTGACAGAGACTTGATACTGAGAGAGGCGAGGAAACTGGGAGAGATCCGGTTTGAAAATTCACACATCATGATATTCCCAGACTACAGTCAGGAGGTACAAAAGCAGAGACGTTCTTTTGATGCGGTGAAAGCTAAACTAAGAGACCTAAAAATCGCATACATGCTACTGTTCTCGGCGAAACTCAAGGTGCTATACAATGATCAGACACTCTTCTTCACGCACCCGGAGGACGCCTGGCAATGGCTGGAGGAGCAGCCGATCCTTAACAGCAGAGAGATCGCCAGACAAGATCTGCTAGACAGATCCTTGAGGAACGCAACCCGTTGGGAAATTCCGAAGGCTCAGAGACTGAAATCCAGGAGATCCAAGAGGCAAACCCCTGCGACACCATACAGAGGTTGAGGCACAGGGATTAAGCGGAAAGGACGTTCCACCTCACCAAAAGGTGCAGCCAAATTGGGGTCGAGATTTGCAGTACTGCGCACCACGGCACTCTCGGAGGGCGAGGACGAGGAGGCTCCCGACAGCCGCACGTCGGGCGGAGGCGTAGGAAGAAGAAGAGGGACAATCTGACCTCCCGCTGGTACAAGAGATCCATGTGCTGGAACAGGACTTGTCAGAACAGCCCAGTGCCCCCAAATCTGAGACTCAAGACTCCAATTCCCAATATATAAGGGCCCGGAACACAGAGTAAACTACGCATCTAAGTACACGGAAATGTGGATAGAGACTGTGAAAGTTGGTGGATTTGGAGAACTGGAGTGGCAGCCTGACACAGGGAAGCACGCAAGTTGGCACCCCCTTATGTTTTGTTCTACACATTTGTAGGGTGTATTGGTGTTTGATAGGGAGGGTTTGGTGGGTGAGCGACAGGCCTACTCCTACGGAAAGTCATGTCCTGTTTTGGGACACATCTGGAAGGGGAGGGAAGTGGGGAGGGGGAGGGAAGGAGGGGGTTTCCAAGTTTGTTGGGGTAGGGGACGGGGCGGGACCAGCTGGGAGAGAAAGAAAACACAGGTAAAGAGTCACTCGCTCATATTGCGCCTCCGCAGCGCCTAAAAAAGCTGGGGTTGGGTCATCCACAGTCACAACATCTTCCAATGGCAGGTAGCGTAGACACATCGAGGGAGGAAGGCAGGAGGTTGAGTATCCTGACATGGAATGTCAATGGACTGGGCTCTAAGGTTAAGAGAGGCTAGTGAATGCCTACATTAAAAAGGCTGACCCAGACATCATTTTCCTACAAGAAACGCACCTCAAGGGTACCCAGTGTGCCTTCATCGCCAGAGGCCGGTACAGGGTATTGGTTCATGCGGGATATACATCCGACTCCAGGGGAGTGGAAGTCATAGTTAAAAAATCCCCACCCTTCTCCATTACTCACACATGGATCGACTCGCAGGGCACGTACGCTGGAGTGCAGGGTACCTGGAATAGACGCACATATACCTTGATTTTGGTCTACGCACCACCCAAATTACAGACACGCACTAATACGGCGCTTGCAAACATATTCTTAGACACAGCAGACACTGTACAAGTGGTGGGAGGAGACTTTAACCACGTCATGAACATAAACCTCGATAGGTCTGGAGGCACAGCTGGGGAGGACCATAGGACTGCGCTATGCAACCAGATGGCCACCTTAGGGTTGACTGACGTCTGGCGATGGCTATACCCGACACAGCGCACCTACTCATACCACTCTGGGGAGCACAAGACGTTCTCGCGCCTAGATTATGTTTTTATGTCCCGACAATATCTCAGGGTGGGGGATACCGCGGACTACAAGGCCAGAGGCCTATCTGATCACTCACCGTTATACATGAGAGTGGGCCGCAACCGAGGTAGGGAGACTGGGTCCTGGCGCCTAGCGGCCTGGGATCTCCAAAACACGGCAATCCTGAAAGGCGTGAGGACGGACATTCAGGTATATATAGCAGAAAATGAGGGCGCGGTGGACTCGAAGGTCACTCTATGGGAAGCCCTAAAGCCGGTCCTATGTGACAGAATTAGATCTAGATTGGGCGAGGAAAGACGGAGACTCCAGGCCGAGGTAGCGGCTCTGGAACAGGCTATTCTGAGATGGGAGGGAGAATATTTAGCACATAAGACCAACGATGCCTTGCGACGGTTACTTGACGCCCAGAAACAATACAGGGAACTGGTAACCAACGAGGCCAGGACCCAATCCTTAGCCACCTTCCATAGACTATATGATGTGGGAGACGAGTCAGGGAAACTCTTGGCTTGGCTTAGCAAAAAAGAGTGAACGGCGAGGTGGATAGACAGTATCGCTACTGCTGAGGGAACTGTGGTCAGCACCAACTCAGACATAGCAGAGGCTTTTGCTACCCATTATGAGACTTTCTACGCAGCTCGAGACCTAGCGACCCCTGAAGTGGCCCTCCACTACTTAAATGATACCACCCTACCGATCCTTCCCCCAGAGGCCATGGAGGTTCTGGAAGCGGACATAACATCTGATGACATCACAGATGCCATTGCCAGGCTCCGGCCGGGCAAAACCCCAGGTCCGAATGGTTTCCCAGCAGAGCTTTTTAAGCGCACGGCGGACCTACTGACCCGCCATCTTAAGGGCCTTTTCACTGGCGCCTACGAAGATGGAGAGCTCCCACTGGATCTCGCAATGGCCACGATAGTTCCGATATATAAGGAGGGCAAACCGCGAGAGAACTGTGTCTCCCACAGGCCGATCTCCCTGCTCAATACGGAAGTGAAATTGTTGGCAACCATCTTGGCTGACCGCTTGAGGGTGGTCATCACGGACCTTGTACATCTGGACCAATCGGGCTTCTTGCCTGATAGAGCAACGAAATTGAATCTTAGGAGAGCCCACAACTGGCTCCAAGAGGTAAAGGGGAGAAGTGATCCACACTGGCTCCTCTCCCTGGATGCCGAAAAGGCATTCGACGCGGTCCATTGGCCCTTATTGTTTGCAGTACTTCAGAGGTTTGGATTCGGGCCTACGTTTATTAACTGGGTCCGGTTGCTCTATACTGGCCCGTGAGCCAGGGTGAGGGTGAACGGGATACTCTCACGTGAGTTCCAAATCCAGAGAGGTACCAGACAGGGCTGTCCCCTGTCCCCTCTCCTCTTCACGCTCGCCATTGAGGTGCTCGCGGCCAGAATTCGGCACAATGCAGACATCCATGGCTTCAACTAGTGGAGATACCGCACTAAACCCTGAAAAGGTCTCGCTCTATGCGGACGGTGTCTTGCTTTACATCACTAAACCGGAGATCATGGTACCGGAGCTCTTCCGAGAACTAGAGCGCTACGGAGGGATGGCGGGCCACAAAATAAACTGGCACAAATCAGTACTCTATGACCCGGGGGGACACAACCAGTGGGGGAGACTACCTGAGGAGCTGATGTCAACAGCGGAGGGCTTCCAATACCTCGGGATTTATATAACGGCGGATGCGACCCTCTCGTTCCAAAGGAATCTGGAACGGATCATTTCTAATGCAGTGGCAGATATGAACCGCTGGAGGCAGCTCCCATTGACACTTCTGGGAAGGGCGGCCATGTACAAGATGATCATCCTG
Organism: Lissotriton vulgaris; assembly: GCF_964263255.1. Lineage (NCBI taxonomy): Eukaryota > Metazoa > Chordata > Amphibia > Caudata > Salamandridae > Lissotriton > Lissotriton vulgaris. The sequence goes on from NC_141685.1 coordinate 25,398,158, forward strand.
CCGAAATTCCTTTACGCCCTACAAAATGAATACTACCCAATACCGGTGGCGGTCTTCACCAGGATCCATGCGTATCTGAGATCCTTCCTTTGGCTCGGTAAACAGGCCAGGGTGGCCCTGTCCACGCTTCAGAGGCATCAATATAGTGGAGGGATCTCACTCCCAAATTTGGAGACTTACTATTGGGCGGAACATCTGATTCCGATCAATGACTGGCTCCATGCACCGGCAGATCACCCAACCTATGCGTTAGAAAGAACTAAACTGGCGGCCAACAATATATTAAGATATCTTTACGGGAGCACTGGAAGGGCCCCCCTTCTCCCGGCCACATCTATAACGCTCGTGGACGAGAGCTACGCGCTGCACGGGCTGGGAAAATAAACCCACACGGCCGACACCGTTGTGGCACTGCCAATGGTTGACTGAGTTACATAAACTACGCGGATTTCAGAGATGGGACGACATCGGCATCTCCACTATAGGAGATGTAATAGCCAGGGGAGGGTAAACAACGTTTACCACGAAGTTTTTAGCACGCGGTACCTTTACCACGCGGCCGTTACAACGCAAGTCGTTACCACGACTTGCGCTGGAGGGCGCTGTGGGATAAGGTATTTTATAAATTTATATTCCAACACCTTCCCTACTGTTACGGGGACTGGTGTTGGAATATAAAATGATAAAAACCCTAAATCCGCGCCCTCCAACGCAAGTCATGGTAACGACTTGCGTTGTAGCGGCCGCGTGGTAAAGGTACGCGTTGTTACAACCTGCGTTGTAACAACGTACATCCCAGGGGAGAGTTGAAATCGTTCCAAGTCCTCCAATCAGAGTTCGGGCTAAATAATACACAAGATTTTAAATATGTTCAACTGCGGCACGCTTGGATAGTCCAAAATATCACGCTTACGGACATCCCTGAATACGTGCCACTGGAGGGGAGGCTCCTTCAAGAACAGATGGTGGGAAAGGCGGTCTCCCTAACTTACAAAACACTGACTAACCATATGCTGGGCGACTTAACAAGACTTAGACACACCTGGGAGGCGGAGGTGGGGGAGATGGAGGACCTGGATTGGGAGATAGTCCTGATGCATCCCCGGGAGGTGGCAATCAAATCTAGACTATGTCTTATTCAATTTAACTTTCTCCATAGAACATACTTTGACAGAGTGCGTCTGTGCAAGATGGGAAAGATAGAGGACCCACGATGCCTTCGATGCCTCCAAGGGGAGGGAGATTTTTTTCACATTATATGGACTTGTGATGTAATACAGAGGTACTGGACCCAGATATTTGGGGTACTGGAGGAGGTCCTCGAGGCTCCGATCCCTCGGGACCCCAAGCTAGCACTGCTTGGGATGACGAACGAGGTTGATCTGACCCGCCCACTGCTTACTTTTTTAGTCCTTGCATTGGTGGTTGCCAAACGCGATATCGCAAAACACTAGGGAGCACCGGAACCCCCAGACCTGGAGGAGTGGAGAAGAGGTTTAGACCTATATATGGCAGCAGAGAGGGTCACGTATAAGGTTAGGGGTTGCCCAAAAAAATTCCGTAGAGTTTAGTCAAAATGGAGACATTACCATGGGTAGGACGGGGGGCTGTAGGAGGGTGTAACGGGAGGGACTGTGGGACGTAACGCTGAGACCAAAAGGGGTATGCGTTTACGATCACGACGAACAAGGCTGTTCCCGTAGGGAGCCGTGAGCCACCCGCTGCCGCGGGCCTTGAACAATTGAGTGTCCTTGGTTGGTGCCGGGAGGGAGGGAGAGGAGCGAGGAGGCGAGACTGATGCATTCTTCGTGTATGTACTCTTTGAAGGACCTTAACTTGGGTTTTCTATTGTTAACCAGGGGGGTAGGGGGGGGTGGGGGGGTTGTTTGCGTTTTAAATCAAAAAAAGCAGAAACTTGGAACGCCTATGACAGTTTGCAGCTGGGTAATTCCTGGTAATTATACTGCACTAATCATGCTTGCCGCCCGACCTCAGGGGTGTGGGCTAAATGGCTGTGTATCCATTCCTGGCAGTGAGTAGCCCCAACGGTGATGCATTACTGTAATCTCGGACAGAATGTTTATTGGCTCCTTGTGTATCTGCAATAAAAATGTATTTAAAAAAAAAAAAAGAGCATGATAAGATGTTAGGGGTTCATAAGTTAACAGTATGTGCACTTCACTTCGGGAGTGCGTGTGTCATAGGTGCAAAAAGGAGCACATGCACAATTAAGTCATTTATAGGATTGTAGGTAACCAAAGAACAATCTCTCTGAACTAGACGAGTGATGTGCTAGAATGTGGATGTTCCTAAACAAGCATTGGCAAAGGCAATAGGTCGCTCCTATGCAAGATCTATTGGCTGTGTAAATGTGTTTTAGCAATGTTGGACACCAGAGTGGGTGTTGTTCGGCATGGCTAAAAGTTAGTAGGGTAGGGGAGACGGAGCTTGCCGGCAACCAAGATGGCCGCCTGAGCCACTAGCTCTGTCTCGTTGTTGTAATCATCCTTAAATTATCCTGCATCAGCGCATAGCTTGGCCGTGATTGAAGCTCCCCTTGTGACTGTGGGCGGCTGGAGCTGGCAGCAGCGGTCCTGTGCTCGAGTTTAAACGCTGTGCACCCAAAGAAAAACGCAGCGGCGGCATTGAAGGCCTCGCACCCGGGCTGCGGTACTGTGCGTTAGGACTGTGAGTAGTGTGACCCCGGGGGACTCCTTGACACGAGGCTAGGGGACTTTGACCAATACGCGCTCCCTGGCGCCGAACCCTGAACGAGGAGCTGTGAGGCCCCGAGCGGTACCCTCCCCTCATCCCACCCTATTGCCGGCTACAGCGGAGCTGAGATGAAGTCCGCAGACCACCATTGCGGCCCTGCGCAACGAAGCTACGCACGGCGCCCGTTTTTGGCACCCGGCGATCCCGGCGCGGAGGCGCCTGAGCTCACAGGCGGACGGTGGCTGCGCCAGGCCGATCGCAGCAGTCCCCACGGAGGAGGACTTCATAGACATTGAGCGGGGGCGCCCTGTATGACGCGTGTGGCCAGTCGGGGCTGCAGCTGGGCTGTGTGAGAATCGGGGGGGCCATCGATGGCCCTACGCCGGGATTCTCCAGAATGGGGCCCTGTGCGATGCGTGAAGCCAGTTGGGGCTGCAGCTGGGCTGTGAGAGAATCAGAAGGGGAGCCGTCGCTGGACTTACGCCGAGATTCTCCAGATTGGCGTGGTGGCCACACCCCTCAGCCCTAGACTATGAGCAGCCAGGAGAGACCTCATTCTGGCCTATCAAGCCAGTGTGGAACCGAAGTTGAGTCCAAACTAACGCCGGGCGAGGCGTCTGTGCCCCCCCTCTCCCACTACCCGCGGTGCAAGCACAAACAGCACTAAAGTAGGGAGTGCCGTGGGAAACAGTGCCCTCGTCTGCAGTGCAGGTAATACTATCAATAGCCAGGAGACGTACTTCTGTCCACCCCAAACTTGAACTCTTTTGGCGCAGCTTAAAAACACTGCTGTGCCGAACCATAATATGTAAACCATTACAAAACAAACATTGGTGCATACGCCTTTGGGGGGTTGGCTGAGCATGTACCTTATCCTCATAGTCTTTCAGTTCTGCGCTGCCGGCTCAACGGGCCCGCCAGGGAAGCTTTGGTAGCATTAATACTTATCTGCCTCCGGGAGGGGGAGGAGGAGGAGAGGGGGGGCCCCACCGGCTATCATAGGGTCGCCTGAACCTACTGTAGTCCATTTTGGTAGAGTCTCAGCTCGTACCCACTCAGAGGGAGGTACATAACATTATAGCCCACGTTCGGCCACTAGGCGTCCCAGAGCAAGCAAACAGAGGGCATCTCTCAATAACTGAGAGGACTCGCACCCCCACCCCCCACACCCCAGCCACATTCAGAACACCATTAAAGGATATCAATAGGACACTGAAGCCCAGATTACTTTGTATTGGACAGTCACGCTTGGCCATTGCTCAGTAGTTCATCCGCCGCCCTCGGAGTCACAGTCGGGAATAGGACCATGCTATTTTCGGAGTCTGAGTGCATTGTGCTGTCCTCCGTGTCCGTATTGATTGTAACATGTTCGTCCTGAAGGAGCCCACCATGTCCACAGCTACCATCTGGTCCTCCTTTTGCTGCGCCGCAGAGGGCTTGCGCCGTCTCGACTGCGCAGACTGCGTAGGGGAGGTTCTGCCCGCGTGCTCTGAGTCTTTCCTGGAACTGTTGGATGTCGCTCCTTGGGTCGCCTCGACGTCCATCACCTCAAGCCATTCCTCTACGTCCATAGGACTCTAGAAAAAATGGGTCTTATTGTCATATATTATCTTGAGACGAGCCAGGAACAGCAGGGCGTACCAAAGGTTTGCCTTCTGGAGCCTCTTCTTGACCGCAAAGTAGGAGGATATCTGCCTCTGCACTTGATTAGTGTAGTCTGGGTATAGCGAGATTCGTTGATTTTCATATTCTATAAGCGATTTCTCCCGGGCCTTTTGGAGTAACATGTCTCTATCCCGATAGTTAAGGATCTTGACGATCAGCGGTCGTGGTGGTTGTCCTGGTCTAGGCCTTCCTGTGGGGATTCGGTGTGCTCTTTCAACACAAAAGAGCGGCGACAGACCCTCCGCAGTGACATGATCTCGGAACCATTGTTCCATGAACTCCGTTGCGCGGGACCCCTCACTGCGTTCCGGAAGCACAATGACGCGGATGGTATTGTGTCGATTGCGGCCTTCGGCATCCTCCATGCGCTCCATTAGGGTCGTCACCTGTACTTGTAGTTGCTTGATAGAGGTAGTCTGGTCGGCCACTTTTGGGGTTATCTCCGCCAACACCACTCCCTCATCTTTCACCTTGTCAGCCAACTTGCAGTCGTCCGCTTTTAGTAGAGAGAGGTTAGTGGTAAGGGTTCCCATTTGTTCCTCCATGGCGAGCCTGGAGTCTCTGATCTCTAGTAGGATCAAGTCTAGCTTGTCCACTGGTAGGTCCCCAGCAGGAGTTTGGTCCATTGGTTTCGGTATGGGCCCCTCCAATAGGGCCCCTGGGGCTTGTCCCGCAGCCATCAGGCCGTCTTTCCCATCTGGGATCCTAGTCCCCTTCCGGACCATGGTAGTTTCAGCCAGGCATGCCCAAGGTCTAGGTGCGGGTTTCTCCTAGGGCGGCACTCCGCGACTCTCCTCAGCTCTGCCGGCCGTTAGTCTCTGGTCAGGTCCTCAAGCTCTCTCAATGGGGCTCACCACGTGGCACAGGGGGGGACTCTTGGACCCTCTCTCGGTGGCCTCTTCCGGCCGTGCAGGCCTTCACGCAGGGGGCTGGCTGGGGAGGGGGGTGTTCCCCCTCGCAAGAGAAACGAGTTTGGTGGCGCCGTCTTAGCACTACCCCCGGAGTCCCTCCACGGGAGGCCAGGCAGATCCGATGTTTCCCGGGGCGTCCGTAAGCACCGTCTATTCCATCGGGCCCGGCCCCTTGGTGTTGTAGTGCCGCCCGCAGCGGTCGGTGGCAGCTCCGTTTCTGGGTGTCCACAGTAACGGTAAGGCCAGGATATGCTGTGAGGGGGAAAGAAAGAAGGGTGGGGGGGGAGGCCCAGGCCCAGCAGCAGGGTTCAGCTCCGGGTGTTGGCTGCTCCACCCCCCGTCCCCAGGCGTCAGGCCGCTCAGGTCCACAGGGCTCCCGGTGTCCTCACACCCCTCAGGATCTTCCGGTCTGGTTCTGGGCAGGGCAGCAGTCCCCCATCCCGCAGCCTGCAAGGTATTGTGTCCCCGGGGCCGGCCCCGTCTCCGTCGCCCCTCCTTACTGCCAGTAGCAGTGTAGGCAGGTCTCGAGCGGTCCGCTCAGGAACAGCTTCAGCGTCCCCCGTCTTAGGTGCCCTGCAGTCCGGGCGCGCCTTCTACTTTAGACCATGGTCGCCTCTCAGGGGATTCGGCCGCATTCACGGTAGGCTCCTCCTCGTGGTCCCCCGGGCCATCAGGATCGCCGAGGCCGTCCGGATTCGCCAAAGTGTGTGCTCGGGGCGTCCAGATCCGCCCTCCTCCGTATGTCGGACAGCCCCGCAGAGGCCTTCCAGGGGTGTTTTTGGTCCGGGTGCGTCTCACCCTCCAGGCCCCGGCCGTCGTCAGAGAAACAGGCCGCAGCACCGCCAGGCTTCGCTGTGCAGCCCCCTCGGCCGTCACAGAAATCTGAGCTCAACCAGAGTGGTCAGGGAGTCCAGCGTCATGAGGTCCGTCCTTTCTACGGTGTCTAGCGGTCCCGTAGAGGCTTATCCAGGATATTTGCTTCCCGGCGGCACCGGAGCTCTAGCAGACTCCGTCCGCCATCATGGCCTGCTAGCCAGACCCCTCCCCCCCCGGCTCGAGGACTCATGTCTGATTCCTCCGGTTATTGGCCCCATTGCCTTTAATGAGGCATGGATGCGATGCACGAAGAAAGATGGTGTTTTACAGTGGCCACAAAATGGTAGCTTCGAGCCTGATATATTAGATAATTTGGAAGCAATTTTGTTCAAAAGAAAAGCCCGGCCGGCAATGTTTGACTCTTTCCGCCTTTGGCGTAAAGAAGCCAAACAGAGAGAAATTAAGCAGGCAAAAAGAGATAGAAAAGCGAGGTATATGACGATCATACAGGCTGCCTAGCAGTTTAGGGACAATGAGACTGATCGAGCGATTGAAGTCTCAGACAGACAGCATCGTATGGCGATAGATAGATTCTACCCTGTGTTGCCTACTTCTCCACGGAATAAGGATCTTGACGAAGATCCCTTAATGTCCCATTTGTTGAGATTGCCTCCGCTTTATGTAGCAGGAGCTAATACACCTGTATTGTTGCCACCTGTCCAGCAACCTGTTGTTCAGCCATTTGGTCCGGCTCTTCCGCAGTTGCCCCTTCCTGCATTGCCACCTGCACCTACTTTGCCACCAACTTCTGTACCTCAGTCCCCTTCACTTTCGGTCCCTCTTGTGATGGATAGTCCTTCTCTTCCTTTGCTTAATACCGCGTCTCCAGTTTTACTGTCTGCTTCTTCCCCGACTCGTAATCGGTTGGTCGATACTGTTTCTGGTCTTTTCTCTCCCCTTTTTGGGCCTTTTAATCGGACTCCTGCTTTTTCTCGAAGGCAATCCCGTAGTCAAATCCCAGATTCTGATGAACGAGTTGCATTGGACTCTCATGCTCATAAATGGATCATGAGTGGTCCACAGTATAGTGTACCTGATATTCTGAGTACCTTTCTCCAGTGGAATGCGCCAATGCAGAGATATGTTTTTAATGTCATGTGTGACGCTCTTGTCAAAGGATGGGAGAGAATGGAGTTGTTTTTAGCCCCTCAGGGTCTGTTAGATATACAGGATAAGTTTGATAAAGGACTTATTGTGGGTTTCGAAGTTGAGGACGCTGTAAAGACACTTGTCACTTTCAGGTCTTTATTTTCTTCTCAGACTATTCTTGAACCTGATCCTGCAGTTAGACAGAAAATGAAACATTATCCTATTAGAGAAGTTCCTCCAGTATGGAGGGAAACGGTTCCACAGGCAGGCAATATTCCGGGTGTCCCTGCTCATTTCCAGCTTATTTGGGTACATGTCCCCTGGGAACGATCTGAAGTTTTGGCACTCAAACAGTCTCTACCGGACCCTCGTAAAAATCCTGCTGGGTATTATAAGGAGCTGTCCCAGACTGTTGATGCGTATATTATGAATTTGGCCGATATTGACATGCTGATGGGGAATGTAGTTCCACAAGCATTGTGGGCTCGGATTCGTAGGGAAGACCATGACCAAGCTTTAGGTGGTAATTGGGCAGCTATAGCTGCCGCAGATGCAGTACAAGTGGGTAGTGCTAAGCCAGATGATTTGATTACATAATTGCCTGGTAGAATCATCGCTTTAACGTGTTAACTGGGATAAGTTAGCTGCGTGTAAGCAGAAGAAGGATGAGAGTGTCTCCGATTTCTTTACTCGTTTTGAGGAGACGTTTATCGATCACAGTGGTCAGGATATGAGTACTGAAGTGAGGAAATATAAATTTTATGGTCGAGAAATGTTCCCTAACGTGTACCCCACCGTCTCCATGTACGAGCTTAAAGTGCATGTAACTTCCCTCCTGCACCAGTTATGAAGACGCAAATACATTTGCGTCCAACGTTAACATGTCCTCTTTCAGATCCGCCCTGAACGGGTTGAATATTCCGTTCCTAAGTATGCCTTGCCAACGTCTTTTTATGGTATACTTTACACGTTTTCCAGCCCAGGCGAAGTAGGCCCTGAATTCTGCCATTGAGCCTTTTCCTGCCTTCAGACTCTGAATGCCTCAGCCTAGGTCTGCCTCTGTACCCGTGACCTCTGCCTTACTCCCTGCGCGGCTCACGGCGCTTAGCTCAGCCTGTTGCCTGCCAAGACTGTATTCAACCTTCGAATTATCTGCTCCGCTCCTCGAAAATGCATTCCTGCCTACTAGTTCAAGTAAACATCCTTCCAGCTGCAGAGCAAAGGGCCCGGCCTTACTGTCTCCGTGCAAGTAATTCATAGCCCTGTTACCATGGTAGGCCCATGCCCCCTCGCATCTCATGCAGACACTTAGACACTTATACACGCACTCACAGTCAGTATAGAATAGCCTCTGTCCGAGAGACCTTTCCCTCTAGATAACATGGTTCCCAAACATCAGATATCAGATATGATATAGGTACGAGTTGATCTGACATGCCAGACTTCTGTCTCTTTCCTCAAGTGTAAATGTCAAGTCCCCTGCACCCTCCAGTTTCACGTCAATCACACGTCATGCAGCTGCGCGCGCATCCAGAACTCCGATTTCTGCTGACATTGCAAAGATTCTGCTATGTACCCACCCACTTGTGACACTTTCTTGTGACGTTTCTAGCACACACCCCTATGTTCACGCCTTCTGATTACGTATTGCTAACACGTGTGTGCTCTTATCTTGTTTCTCTCAGCTGTTACGCCTACTGTATTGGTTTGCATTATATGATTTAAGTATAAAAGCTATGTATTGTCAATAAAGCATTGCTCTATCCCTTCCTGACCCCCAGTGGTGTCAGGAATCCGATATCCGGTTCTAGAACCATTCCTTTAAGGAATAAACCCCTAAGAACTCTAACACCACGGACTCTGCGTCTTTCTTTCCGATTGAGTTATTTTTGTTTAAGTACTTACCTGCATAGAAATTAGGACGGTAAATCAAATATTTACCACATTATTTTGGCGCCCGAATAGGGACCCCTCCCCCACCCCACGCGCCGGATGGTGCGTTGCAGCCTTGGCCCCCTGCCATAAGTCAAGACGGACAATTACGCGTACCCGCAGGATTTCCTGTATCTCCCTCTGGCCCACGGAGGTGACGGAGACTGCGATCAGCACCCAGACGAGGCGGTGAGGAGTGCGGAGGATCCCGACCAGAGCCTAGCCGAAAGAAGCAAGGTCCGAGGTGTCAAGAGGCCCACCAGTTCCGAAGTATTCACGTGTCGAGTCCAGTCCAGTCCGGTCCAGTCCAGTCGAGTTTTCCGAGGCCTTCTGTTCCGTGCTTCCCGGTGAGTACCGTTGCTGGGGACGCATCTAGACAGGTGCATTATTATGTATCCGGTAAAGACGGGTTTGGGTACACAAACACGGTCTGCACTGTTTTAGACAGTGTATCTGTGCTGTTTAGCAGTACATCAAGCATTCAAGTTTTTGCACTGTTTTAGACAGTGTATCTGTGCTGTTGAGCAGTACATCTAGTATCAAGGGTAGTCATATGTGTTCAAACTGTTTCATGTGATTAATGTCGTGGTATGAGTGACTGTTTGATGTACATTACTGTGTTCTTGTGTACATAGCTGTGTTCAAAGTAAGTAACAAGTATCGAGTATCCAGTACTAAGTAACAAGATGCCGTTTTTCAATAAATTAAGACAGATAGGAACTAGGAAAGGGATACTAGAAGAAGAAATTCCTGTCCCCCCTAGGGACACTCCTGGAAATTTTATGTACCATAAGCATGGCTTAGACGCCATACTGTACCTAGATTTATGGGCCGATTACACCAAGCACCTAGAAGAAAGACACAGGTGGCCCGTCACAGGAACATGGGATGCCGAGTGCATTATGAGGGTAGAAGAAGCGTTATGGAAAAAGAAAGCCAGACAATCCCAGAAAGATGCCATAGAATTGTGGCGTAAAGAATCACATAAACGTGCCGAAAAGGCACTCCGAAAAGAAGATAAACGTAGAGAAGAGTCAGATGAGGTCCGAGAAAACGAATTAGTTGCTGAAGGTATCCGTGTAAAAACAGAACAAGTAGACCGTATGCGAAACACTCTTGCAAAGGGCATGTATATAGTGGCCGAGGGTTCGCCTAAAGCCACTTCAGAAATACCGAAAGATTTGCCACCACCATTGGTTCCGACTAAAGTAAGCCACAAGACCACAAAAGACATATTCCTTGCTTCCTATCTAGACGATGTAGCACCCGCTTACACCAGTCCAAGTGCCCACGTACCGCCTGCCGACGGTGACGGAGGCGGCAACCCACTCCAAGACAATGTCCCACCAGTACCGCAACAAAGTTCACCCGTTCGACAGCATGCTCCACTTTTGCCTCCACCTCCACCACTTCCCGCATCTAAGATTAATATACTAAATCCGTTTGCGCCTGATCAGAATAAGAGACAAGTTCAGGTACACATACAGACTCCACAGAGAAATAATGCTCAAGCCTCTGCCTCAGGAGGTGCGACAGGAGGTCTTCAGACCCCGCCATCGACACACAGATTAAACATTAGGGATTTAATGAGGCAACGTACACCTCAATCACCAGGTTTTGACATGCTTAAAGAACCCCTTCCAATTTGCAGATACGATCCAGTACCTGGTAAAGACGATAGAATGTTGATAGCATCACTACGCTTACGACAAGCTACAGATTACCTAGTGTTATTCCCAGGGATGGATGATCACCTAGATAGAATATATCATTTTGTCCAGACTGGGGAAGATCCTGAAAGTATTAAAGAGGCCCTGGCTCACCAGAAAGTTGACACTCAAGGTTGTATATTACGTTTTTTCATAAATTGCTTAATAAGAGACCGAGACAGGCCTGGAGCAGACAAGGAAGAGATGGAAGCACTAAACAGGTGGGGTCAAAATATAGCCGAGGGAAATCATGATAAACTGAATTGTATAGCGAGCATGTACAAGAAAACAAGAAAAGCAGTAATAGAAATACACAGAAGAGAACAAGAAAAGGAAAAAGAGAATGACAGGAACGACTCCTCCTCTGAGGAAGACGGGCCTGAAGAACCCGGAACGACTAAAGAAATGATAGCGTATGTAGGTAAGGGAAATTACCTCAAGAAAGGCATTCGTCCAAAAGTTTTTCTCTCTGGCATATCAAAGCCGAGTTCTCCCGAATATCTGTTTCAGGTTACTGATAAAAGACTTCAAGAACGAATGGGGTACCATGTACTCAATTCTATGGATGAACAAGAACTAGCCCGGTCAGCAGTACTATGGGCTGACAATCCTAACACATACAATGATGATACAGTAGCACAGACATTTCTGAACCTTTCCCCAGACGAGCAGAAATTAGCTGGTGTATACATGATTCAGCATCTCCTCACGTTATACAGAGATCAACATTCTGATCCAGGTCCCTTACCTGATACATTAGAAGCACTACTTATGAATAGATGGAGAGGCCTAAGTACCAAATTGATTCAAATAATTCTAGAACAACGGCACCGATATAACGCTTTCTTAGGCCCACATTATGTTTCAGCTCCTCCCCCAGAAAGAAAAATGTTCCATTTTGACAGGCAGAATCCTTTGCGAGAAGTACACCCAGTTATGAATGCCAATAATACCTTGGAACGTGTGTTTGTGTACACACCTTTGACAAAGTTAGAATTGTTAGAAATGAAGAAACTAGTACCCTGTCACGATAAAGACCCTGCAGGTTTTCACAGAGAACTTAAGGATATGTTACTCATGGGAGATTACACGTATACGGATATTATGAAATTGTTAAAGGTACTGCTGCCCACGGGCATTTACGAGAAACTCAAGGAAAAAGAATGGGAGGTGGGAGATAAAAAGATTATTTGGACTGAAATAGAAGACGAGGAAAAAGGTCGCACTCCAGGGCTAGGCCTTGGGGACAAAGCTAAAGCATTACCAGGTTTAATAGTACAGGTTTTGCCAAGATTATTGACAACTAAAAAGGAAGACTGGGACGCAATCTCAGCCTGTAAACAGAAACACGATGAAGATACTAGTGACTTCTATTCAAGATTCGAAAAATGTTTCATTATTAATAGTGGTCTGAAACCAGGTAGCGAGTCATACCCCCATCTTTTTGTAACAAAATTAGTAGAGAATTCCCTGACATCAGTTAAGAACCGTGTATATAAAGTTGAAAGTACATGGCAAGCAAACACGCCATCCCAGATGTTACAAATGTTACAATATCACCAGAACAGAATTAGAGAAGAACAAGATCACGAACAGAGACGTATGAAAGACACGAAAATGAAAATGTTAGTGGCCCAGTCGGTTCCAGCCGACGGTCAGAAAAAGGGTGCGACACAGACCGGTAATTCAGCAGCTCCCGTTAAAGGGACATGCAACTATTGTAAGCAGCCAGGTCACTACGTAAATGAGTGTGCAGTCCTGAAACACAATATATCAACAGGTAAAACTAAAGAAAGACCACGTCAGCCTAGACAGGACCAGGTCCAACAACAGACTTCACAGAATATGCAGCCTATGCATGCTCCACCACATACAGTACAGACCGTAGCGGTATCACAGCCACAGCCCATTGCCGCGACTCAGCAAGTTTCACAGCAAATGTACCAGTATGCCCAATCTGATTACCCCGATTATCACCGATACACATGAAACAGCCTAGAGAGGGAGGTTGGCTTGCCTCTTATTGAAATTCCTGTAGATCAAGAGGGTCCTTATGTACATAGTCAAGTATTGGGAAAAGACAGAAAGTTTTTAATTGACACAGGGGCAAGCCGCACAACAATCAGTCATGATGAAGTCCCAGGGGCACCCCTCTCAGGCTCACAGAATGTTTCGCTTGGTTTTTCAGGACAGCCTATTGTAAATGAAGTATCGAAACCTGTTCCACTAGCAGTAGGTCCATTATCACGTGTTACAGACTTGTTACTCACGAAATCATGTCCAGAAAACTTGTTAGGAATCAAGACGCTGAAGGCTCTAGGAGCTGTGATATGTTGTTCTCCGGAGGGAGTTAGACTTTTTCTACGTGACTTTAAGGGTCACTATGTCATTCGGGAGTTTGATGTCAGATTAAAAAATTTACCGAAACACCTGTGGGCACAAGGCCCAACCGATGTAGGTTGCATGCACATCACACCATACCGTGTTACACTCAAACAAGGAGTTGTTTTACCCCGAATCAGACAATACAAGTTACCACCCGATGCTGTAGTGGCTTTACTGAAAATCATTGAAGAGCTCATTGCCCAAGGAGTAGTTGTAGAAACCGACTCCAACATCTGCAATTCCCCTATCATTCCGATTCTTAAACGTACTGATCCCAATGCACCGCCAGTATATCGGCTGGTGATTGATTTACGAGAACTGAATAAATGTATTGTTCCACAGTATCCTGTGGTTCCCGATATCTCATCCTTATTGACTGCTATTGATTCAGAAGCGACGTTCTTTACTGTAATAGACCTCAAGAACGCCTTCTTCAGTGTACCCATTGATCCAGAGAGCCAATATCTCTTCGGATTCAGTTTAAATGGACGAAGTTTCAAATTTTCACGCGCACCTCAAGGATTCACAGAAAGCCCCAGCATCTATAGCCAAGCACTGAAAAGACAACTGGATTGCATCCAAATGCCAGTTAATACTGCCTTGCTACAGTACGTCGATGATCTGCTGATCACCGCACGAAGTGAACCCGAATGTGAACAAGCATCACTGACAGTTTTACATTTTCTGGCCGACAGGGGACACAAGGTGTCTCCTTCGAAATTACAATTCTGTGTTCAGCAAGTTGTGTACTTGGGTCACTTGCTGTCCAAAGTGGGGAGACAGCTCACTCCTGACCGCATCCAGTTAATTGTAAACATGCCACAGCCCCAGACACAAAAGGAAGTGCGGGCCTTTATAGGCCTCACCTCGTACTGCAGACAATGGATTCCTCAGTATGCATTTCTAGCTAAACCACTCATTCAGTTGACAACACAGGAGGCAGCGACTTCGACTGTCCTCCCTTGGACTCGGGAACATACACAGGCTTTTGAGGAATTAAAGAAAGCTTTATGTCAAGCACCAGTTTTAGCGACACCATGTTACGGCAAACCTTTTACACTTTTTGTTACAGAACGTGATGGTACAGCGTTGTCTGTCCTCACACAAGATCAAGCAGGTTCACATAAGCCTTGTGCTTATTTTTCAAGTACATTGGATTCAGTGGCCCAGGCACTCCCTGCGTGCTTAAAATCAGTTGCAGCGACAGCCCTAGCAATCAGACAGAGCGACTCAATAGTATTGGGACATCCATTGACAGTACAAGTTCCACATTCTGTAGAAGTCCTTCTAAACCGAACCCAGACTCAACACTTGACTATAGCACGACTGACAGGTTATGAATTGACGCTATTCCAGCCACACATAGAAATCAGACGCTGTAACATTCTAAATCCCGCAACATTGTTACCTTCGATTATGACAGATTCAGCCCCGCATGATTGTATAGAGATCATTAATGCAGTAACAAAGCCCCGACGAGACTTAACAGATGTTGCACTGACAAACCCAGACCTGACACTTTACGTGGACGGTTCATGCATGAGAACAAGTACAGGAGAATTAGTGGCCGCATATGCAGTGACCACTGAAACTGAAGTCAAAGAAACACACCGTATCGATACACTGTCCGCTCAAGCAGCAGAGCTTATCGCTCTGACCCGAGCCTGTATACTAGCCAAGAACAGAAATGTTAACATATACACTGATTCACGTTATGCTTTCGGAGTCGTACACGACTTCGGAGTGTTATGGCAAGAACGAGGTTTCTTGACCTCTCACGGTGCCAAGATCCAACACGGTCCTCTCATTCAAGCACTGTTAGAAGCAATACACTTGCCTTCAGGCATATCCATCATGAAGTGTAAAGCACATACTAAGGTTACAGACTCTATTTCCCAGGGTAACGACCTGGCAGACCAAACAGCAAAACATACAGCATTGACTCACACCCAGCCAACTGATGTAACAAAGATCATAGTGCCGACACATTGTATGACAGTTAAAGATCCCACACTAGATGTAATCGATATTCAGACACATGCCACCTCAGATGAAATCAAGAAATGGACTGAACTAGGAGGGATCCAGACAGATCAGGGATGGGTGACGAAGGGAAAATCTACATGGTTTCTCCCCGACTCTATGGTTCAAGTCATGATAAATACTGCACATAGTCCAGCACACCTAGGGGAAAAAGCTATGTTAGACAGTTTACAGAATCTCTGGTACAACAAACATTTACGAGCAGCAGCAAAACAGAAAGTGCGTACTTGCATGATCTGTTGTCAGTTCAATCCAGGTAAAAGCGTCCCTGTAGAGCAAGGTGGATTTCAGCCTCCCGATCACCCTTTTGAAGTTCTCCAGATGGATTATATCCAGATGGACAGATGTCGAGGATTCAAGTATGTCCTCGTAGTTGTTTGTGCACTTTCCCGTTGGACCGAAGCATATCCAGTCCCAGATTACACTGCCCCGACCACTGCCAGGCAGCTGGTTTGAGAATTCTTCCCACGGTACGGTTTGCCTCGTATCGTGTACTCAGATAACGGACAGCCCTTCTCGTCCGAGCTCATGAAGCAGGTTTCACTCCTGCTAGGCTACCAGTGGAAATTCCATTGCGTCCGACATCCCGAGGCAGCTGGCCTTGTAGAAAGACATAATCAGACACTAAAAACACGTCTAGCAAAAATATGTAAGGAGAAAGGGGTCGACTGGATAGTCGCCCTGCCCGTTGCACTATTCTATATGAGAATGGTCGCACATTCGAGATCAGGACTATCCCCGTATGAGGTGGTCTTTGGCCGACCACCAAATATGTGGGGGACGCCCATGCCTAAGAAAATAACCGATGTTGATTGTAACATGCTGACAGATTACCTTGCCTCCTTGATGTCTGCACTCCAATCATGTCGTTCACAGGTTGTCGCAGCTTTTCCCGACAACACTGATGTAAAGCCACACGATGTTCGTCCAGGTGACACTGTACTGATCCGCAACTTCGATAGGAGGAGTCCGCTGGAGCCCCGCTGGCAGGAGCCGAAGCTCGTCCTTCTAACCACGAGGACCGCAATCAAGGTGGAAGGCAGAAAGGGGTGGATTCATACGAGTCATATTAAAAGGTGTAATGAACTGTTGCCAGAAACCGACTCTTCCACCCCCTCAAAGGACTGCCCCGATTCTAGTGACTTTAAAGTTCCCAAGAGAGAGAAAACTCCGCAAGAGGAGTACAAATCCAAGTTACGGTCTAGCAAGTCAGACAGTTTAATTGTTTAAGTCCTCCCCTAGGTGAATCGGTTAAATTAGTTTCTGACATGTATCCCCTAGATCGAGATAGAGAGAGAGAGAGACAACTCAAGAAACATGCATATTGTAAATCACTTCGTAGTCACTGTATAGTGACGTTGTTGGTTATGTTTTTTCTGAGCCTTCTGATTATTGCTGCCAGTATATTGCTGCATGTATATTACCCTATCTTCAAGCATACACAATCTGCTTACAATGTCTCTACCGAACATTCTTTTAGTGAATTACCCTTACACGAGTTATCTTACAGACTTGCGCTGCGCAACAATACATTCATTAGTATGTTACATCACTCCCATCAGACCAATAATGCTACAAATTGTTGGATATGTGGCCGACTCCCTCCCTACCAGAAATACAAGGGAGTTCTGCCTCTCTTCCCATACCCGTTCACTCACAATGGCTCACGTGGTGCATGGTTTAGATTGATTAATTCCTTAGATTCTGATATTGCTGTTTTCGAAGGAAATTGGGTTTGGGGAAACCTGAACTTAGTTCTGCTTAACGCCTGTTACCCAGACAAGAAGGGACTTCCCATTAGGACAGGAACTGATCTAGAAAATGAAGTATATGGATTAGGTAATTATACAATTAACCTCATGATTCTTACTGTTGAATCCGAAGCTGCACCAGTTCTCCCTGCTATGTCAGTACTACCAGTTACTGGTGATTTATGTGTCAGAAAGAAGGGTTCCGTACACTTAGGTCATAGTAAATGTACTACTGTGGTCGAATTCAGTGATCAAGGCAAGTCTACATTTAGAGCTACTCGTCATTCCTACTTTGTTTGTGGCCATACCGCATACACACGCTTACCTCCAGATTGGGATGGTACCTGTTACATTGCATTCCTTCTGCCCCCTGTATTCCTAGCCCCTCCTGACTATCACAGAAATACAAATCTAGTAAACAATAGACTCCGAAGAGATCTCCCGATTGTCGACTACACTGAAACGGCATGGGAGCAATATACAGACTTCAATAAAGGTTTCTTCCCCTATCTAGGCACTGTATCAAATAGTAAATTGATAAGGAAACTAACTAGAACCCTCGAAGCAGTAGTGAATGAAACTACTTCCGCTCTAGGCAACTTAACAGAGGAGCAGTCCGCCATGCGGGTTGTTGTTCTTCAAAATCGTCTTGTTATTGACGTCATCCTAGCAGATCGGGGCGGAGCCTGTAAGGTCATCGGGTCAAGTTGCTGTGTTTTCATTCCAGAAAACGCGCCGACAGTATATAAAGCTATCACACGTCTTCATAAAATTGCAAGTTTGATACATCAGAATCCAGGCACCGGGACTTGGTCCGGTTGGTTCTGGACAACGTTGACCGCTTGGGGATGGAAGATCCTATCCTTCCTAGGCATTGCCCTTGTCATAGTATTTAGTTGCTGCCTGTGCCTACAATGTGGGCCAGCGATTTGTGGTCTGTGCGCCACTTCATGCATCCCGCATTCCAGTTTTCATTCAAAACGCGAAAAGAAGAAAGAAGAGCAAATGATATTACGTGAACAGACTGATCGATTCATGAGGATCGATATATCATGAAGGGTCCGTAGGGAACAAGGAGGGAATGAGGAAATATAAATTTTATGGTCGAGAAATGTTCCCTAACGTGTACCCCACCGTCTCCATGTACGAGCTTAAAGTGCATGTAACTTCCCTCCTGCACCAGTTATGAAGACGCAAATACATTTGCGTCCAACGTTAACATGTCCTCTTTCAGATCCGCCCTGAACGGGTTGAATATTCCGTTCCTAAGTATGCCTTGCCAACGTCTTTTTATGGTATACTTTACACGTTTTCCAGCCCAGGCGAAGTAGGCCCTGAATTCTGCCATCGAGCCTTTTCCTGCCTTCAGACTCTGAATGCCTCAGCCTAGGTCTGCCTCTGTACCCGTGACCTCTGCCTTACTCCCTGCGCGGCTCACGGCGCTTAGCTCAGCCTGTTGCCTGCCAAGACTGTATTCAACCTTCGAATTATCTGCTCCGCTCCTCGAAAATGCATTCCTGCCTACTAGTTCAAGTAAACATCCTTCCAGCTGCAGAGCAAAGGGCCCGGCCTTACTGTCTCCGTGCAAGTAATTCATAGCCCTGTTACCATGGTAGGCCCATGCCCCCTCGCATCTCATGCAGACACTTAGACGCTTATACACGCACTCACAGTCAGTATAGAATAGCCTCTGTCCGAGAGACCTTTCCCTCTAGATAACATGGTTCCCAAACATCAGATATCAGATATGATATAGGTACGAGTTGATCTGACATGCCAGACTTCTGTCTCTTTCCTCAAGTGTAAATGTCAAGTCCCCTGCACCCTCCAGTTTCACGTCAATCACACGTCATGCAGCTGCGCGCGCATCCAGAACTCCGATTTCTGCTGACATTGCAAAGATTCTGCTATGTACCCACCCACTTGTGACACTTTCTTGTGACGTTTCTAGCACACACCCCTATGTTCACGCCTTCTGATTACGTATTGCTAACACGTGTGTGCTCTTATCTTGTTTCTCTCAGCTGTTACGCCTACTGTATTGGTTTGCATTATATGATTTAAGTATAAAAGCTATGTATTGTCAATAAAGCATTGCTCTATCCCTTCCTGACCCCCAGTGGTGTCAGGAATCCGATATCCGGTTCTAGAACCATTCCTTTAAGGAATAAACCCCTAAGAACTCTAACACCACGGACTCTGCGTCTTTCTTTCCGATTGAGTTATTTTTGTTTAAGTACTTACCTGCATAGAAATTAGGACGGTAAATCAAATATTTACCACAGAAGGTGGACAGCGATTATTTGTGGATAAATTTGTATTTAATTTACTTCCTGAATTATTGCATGAATTGAAAGACTCCGAAGGTTCATGGGCTGTTTCTTCGTCTGCACAGATATTAGCCACTGCTCAGTATTATGAGAATCGGGATAAAGAAGAGAAAGATAAGATTGAGAAGACTAAAGAATTAAAAACGAAGGTTCTTTTGCAACAGGCTTATCCTCCTTGTTCTGCTCAGCGCCAGTTTCAACAGCCTCCCCAGCTTCAACAGCCTCCCCAGCTTCAACAGCCTCCCCAGCTTCAACAGCCTCCCCAGCTTCAGAGGTTGTTACAAAAACCTGAACCTAACCTTTTGTTCCACGACCTTTGCTTGGTCCTAATCAATGTGCCTATTGTAAAGAGGGAGGTCATTTTAAGAATAGCTGTCCAGTTTTATTGCAGCGTAATGGTGGATTCCCAGGGCCGCGAGGCCGTGGTGGGTTTCAATCAGCACCTAGAGGTAGAGGGCGAGGTGCGTTGCCTCAAGGACGGCGTTCCTTTCCCCCTCCGAATTCTTTCAATTATTTTGATCAGCAGAATACTCAGTCTGCGCAATAATATATTGACGATTATTTTGTTGAGGGTGAGGTTCGGGATTTTCATTCTAGTTAGGACAGCCATGGACAAATTAAGGGAGTCGTATCAGTTCCAGTGGATCAGAATGGGCCTTATGTTGAAGTTGTTGCATTGGGTGTTGCAGAGCCATTTCTTTTGGATACTGGTGCAATGAGAAGTTCTATCATTCATTCCAAACTCCCTGGGGCACCTTTGTCTGGCTTAACGAACGTTTCTGTAGGATTTTCTGGCGCCCCAGTTGCTAACCCGATTTCTGGTCCTTTGCCTCTTTCGATTGGTCCTTACGATTTGGAAGCTCCGCTTATTTTAACGACTGGTTGCGGAGAGAACTTGTTGGGTTTGGACTTGTTTAAACGTCTTCATGCAACGTTGTATTGTTCCCCTTCTGGTGTGCATCTTACCTTGGGTGAGAAATTGGTTTCTCCTATGTATTTATCTAAAGATCGATTCCCGCCTAAATTGCAGTCTCTTCCTGCTACACTTTGGGCTACGGGTCCGAATGATGTTGGTCTGATCCAGATTCCACCTTACGTGGTTACTATTAAGTCTAATGTTAAATTACCACGCATTCCCCAGTATAAGATTTCCAATGATGGTGAATGACCTTTGTTGGCTATTATATATGATCTGGTTCAGAAGGGTGTGGTTGAAGAGACGAGAGGTAATGTTTGCAACAGTCCTGTTCTACCTGTTCTTAAACGCACTGATCCTTCTCAGCCTCCTGTATATCGCTTTGCGATCGATATTCGGGAGGTCAACAAGATTGTTGTCCCCCAGTTTCCTGTTGTCCCAGATACCACTGCCTTGCTTACTATGATACCCGCTTCAGCAGCATGGTTCTCGGTTATTGATCTCAAAATTGCTTTCTTTAGAATTCTTATTGCTGAGGAAAGTAGGGATATTTTTGGCTTCTCTCTTGGAAGCCGAAGTTTCCGGTGTAAGCGTGTACCTCAAGGCTACTGTGAGAGTCCCTCCATTTACAATCAGGCTTTGAAATCTCAGCTTGACGCTTTCACTTTGCCCCCAGGTGCTACCCTGAATCAGTATGTGGACAATTTGTTAGTTGCTGCTGATTCAGAGGATGTTTGTAAGGATGTGACTGTTTCACTGTTGCGTCATTTGTCTGACCTGCACCACAAGGTGTCCCCCACTAAGTTGCAATATTGCCGCCAAGAGGTTACCTACTTAGGTCATATCTTATCGAAGGAGGGAAGACGATTGACCCTAGAACGAATTCAAGCAATTGCGCAAATGTCTGTACCATCCACACAAAGGGAGGTGCGTGCCTTTTTGGGCATTACCTCTTACTGTAGACAGTGGATTCTGAATTTTTCCTTGTTGGCTAAACCTCTGTTGGCACTCACATTGAAAGATACACCCCAACCTCTTCCTTGGACTGATGAATGTCAGAAGAGTTTTTCTGACTTACGTACTGCCTTGTGTTCTGCCCCCGTGTTAGGTACTCCAGATTACAGTAAGCCTTTCACACTCTACGTTCACGAAAGAGAAGGTTGCGCAATTTGGAGACAGACAACGGCCATGTGCCTATTTTTCGACTACGTTGGATCCAGTAGCCAAGGCATTGCCTAGTTGTCTCAGAGCTACAGCAGCGGCAGCGATCTCTATTCGTCAATCTGCTGGATTGGTACTAGATAACACTCGTGTTGTTATGGTACCACATGCAGTGGATACTTTTTTAAACAGAACTAAAACACAACACCTCACAAGTGCTCGCTTGTCCGGATATGAGCTGATGCTCTTGGCTAGCCATATACACATCAAGCGGTGTAATACTTTGAATCCAGCAACATTGTTCCCATCCTGGACGAGAAAGGCATTCAAGAACAGCATGATTGTTTTCTTCGAACAGAGGAGGAGACGAAAGGCAGAAAAGACTTAAAAGACACACCACTTGTGGACCCGGATGGAATCCTATGGGTGGATGGGTCTTGTTTCTAACTTCCAAATGGCGAGATGACTGCAGCTTATGCTGTTACCACCTTGTATACGGTAGTGGAGACAGCACGCATTGCACAGAATTCAGCCCCAGCAGCTGAATTAATTGCCCTGACGAGAGCGTGTGTGTTGGCTAAGCTAAAGAGAGTGAATGTTTACACTGATAGCCAATACGCCTTTGGTGTGGCTCATAGCTTCGGTCGTTTGTGGAGGGAACGAGGATTCTTTACTTCTCATGGGACTAAGATACAGCATGGTCAGTTGGTAACTGACCTTCTCGAATCACTTGCTTTGCCTACCCAAATAGCAATAGTGAAGTGTAGTGCTCATAAGAAGATTACTGATGATGTGGGTCGCGGTAATGCTTTTGCAGATGAGGTAGCGAAAGAAACAGCGAGAGATGCTACGAGTCGCATGTGTGTTGCAGACCCTGCAAGATGGGTCAGAGAGGGAGGAATGTGTGAGGACACAATAGAAAGTGTGAGAACAATTATAGAAGACGCTACTGAGAAGGAATTGAGTAAGTGGAGAGAAAGTAGGGGAATGTTGGACGCGACAGGGTGTTGGACGGAATTGTCAGAACATCAGCGTTGGCGTTACCAGACGCCTACGTACTACCTGTAGTTACTATGGCGCATGGTCCAGCCCACATTAGTGCAAAAGGCATATGTAAACTTATGGCTCCAGTATGGCAGAATGAAGGAATTCCTAAATGTGCGGAGAATGTCGCGAAGCATTGCATTGTTTGTTTAATGCATAATCCAGGAAAAGGAACCCAACTCCAGCAGGTCATTTTGCTCCCCCTACTTACCCTTTTGAGGTATTACAAATTGATTACATTCATATGGATCGTTGTAATAACCTCAAGTATGTTCTGGTGGTGGTGTGTGCCTTTTCCAGATGGATAGAGGCCTACCCCCTAAAGGACAATACTGCTTTGTCTACTGCCAAAGTCCTTTTGAATGAGTTTTTCTCGAGGTTTTTTTGCCGCGAATTGTCTGGAGGGACAATGGGAGTGAATTCGTAGGCCAAATCATGAGGAAGGTCATGGTATTAGGCAGAAATTCCATGCGGCAAACCACCCTCAGTCAGCAGGTTTGGTAGAGTGCTATAATGGCACCCTCAAGCTTAAATTGGCAAAGATTCAGGCCAGCATGGATCAAACGAACCCTGAGAAAGAAGACGACGACGTGTTGCAAGAAGCTGTACCATCACATCTGCGATTGAACACAGTGAATCCAGAGACTTTGTTTCAAGAACAAACGATCCCTAATAAGACTCGGTACAACTTAAGATCCAGATCAACGAAAGACAATTGAACTTTTTTTTCCTTTTTCTGATTACGTTTTTTTAATGAGAGACATTTCTTTTTTCCACTATCCATCAAGTTGCAGGGTCACGGTAGGAGTCATAAGCTGTGACCTGAGTAGTGACAGTAGGTCTGCAGGACTTGCAGTGTCATAGGACGGCTAATAATCACAGCTAAGTGATCTAGGAAGATTGCCGTGGGCAACGCTTTAGAGTATGGATACTAAAGTGGAAATCAGTGATAAGAACGAACTAATGAAAAGTAAATGTAAAAGATTATTGGTTAGTTCATGTGGCATAACCTTATGTATTTTAATATGTTCATATATTTTATTGGCGTGTGTAAGTTGGGTTGTTTACACTATGAAGCAAGCACCTGTTCCAACTTTTGTTTCCTTGTCTTTCCCTACTACTGCCTCCCCACATCAGTTTCATACACTCCCAGAACATGAGCAGATTAGGAGAACAGAATACTTTAATAATTCATTTATTCAGTTATTGCATCAGCATCAACTGGTAATCAACACCACTGATTGTTGGGTCTGTGGGCTTATGCCCCATAATACAGAGAGAGGGATGCCATATTTAGTCCTTCCATTTTCCTACGAAGGTTCCGCTTGGGCCTATTTGGCTATGTTTTCTAATGTATATCAGAACCAACTTCGACATCCTCCTGGTAGTCCATATGGTGGTGGAGCAGATTTTAGTCACAGTTCTTTGATAAAGGGAATAGTGGCCATGGCTAGAATTGCTGAGATTAGTAAGATTCCCGTGGATGAGAAAGGAGCATATGATGGCTGGAATGTAACCCGTTATGTTACTAGCCTTACATATAAGGCTAGGCGAATGAGATCCCCACCAATTTGGACTGTACCTCATTGAGGTAATTTCTGTCTACAGATCAATGGCCAGAATGTTAAAAATCAACAGGAGAAGAGTGTCTGTTCCCATACTTATGTCTATTCAACTCAGATTTCTTCGCCGTTAGTACCATCACAAGGCACATATTTTATCTGCCATGATAGAGCCTATACGTGGCTTCCTACCTACTTTTCAGGAACTTGCTATGTGACTTTTCTTATTCCTCCTACATACACTGCTCCTTCAGGTCATCATAGAAAGAGATGTGGCAGAGGGGTTATTGATTCGAAAGACACAGCAGGACAAGAAGGAGGTGACTTTATTAAAGGGTTACTTCCTTTCTGGGGCCCAATGGCCAACAGCAGAGACATCAGACAACTAGTTTGTGTTGTTGAGGCTACCATAAATGTAACTTCTGGAGCCTTGAGTAATCTGACAGCCGAACTTCAGGCGGATCGCCTCATGACTTTGCAGAACCGAATGGTTCTAGACATTGTCCTTGCAGATCGTGGAGGAGTCTGTAAATTGATCGGGTCTAGTTGCTGCATTTACATTCCTGATAATGCCCCTACGGTATACCAAGCCATCTCTAAGTTGCATATCATTTCCGAGTCTATACACCAGGACACAGGAGATTGGTCTGTGATGGGATGGTGTCACGAAGGCCAGAAACCACAGGAGTCGACGTAGGTCCCAACGCCCCTCCACCCCAAGGTCCACCCGAAAGATATTCAAGGTAACCCCTGAAGCAGGGGGGAAAGGGGAAGTGGATAAGAGAGAGAGAGAGCCCGCTCTAGACAGCGGGTGGCAACCTTCTGAACTTCGTCGTCGTCACCTTGGTTCTTGCGGGCGTGGTAGTAACACCTGCAGACAAACAGAACATGTAACCACAGTTCCACTAAATGCCCAGTTACTTTAACTTTAAGTTAGAAATCTCTTACCCTCTGAACCTGGGCTAAAACCTCTTCCTCGTAATATTGGTTGTAAGGTAATTCGCCTGAACCTGTATAACAAGGTATCATTAAAACACTATCCAACAGCTATAATGGACTCTTATGCATACTATGTATCTCTTGTTACCTTTTGAAATTCAACTGTTGGAAAAATTAATTCTCCTATACTTCAGATTTCTGTACACCTAACTATGTGTAAACTAAGGAGGCTTGGAAGAACACGGATAGTTACTCCACTAAGGAATTCTCCAAGTACAATAAATTAGTCTCTGAACAAGAGTGCGAGACGCACCAAAAGTCACACAGAATTCGCAACCATTGAACATTATTCAATGTCAAATCACTCATCTCAGTTAGACATCTTTTGACAAACAATGAAGTGACTCGATGGTTTCTCCGCCACTGCGGATATTTGGACTTGATTCTGAATAGTCGATTTTTCTTGCTTGATTTCCTGAATGAGCTTACAATGGAGACGGAGGTCTTGACAGTACCTCCCTCTAAAGGGGTTCCTCCCAACTTGGGCTTCTTAGGATGTACTTTATGGAAATTCGGAACCAATCTTGGGGCATGAACATGAGAGGAAGGCTCCCAAGATCTTTCCTCTGGGCCAAACCCCTTCCACTCGACCAAATAGTACAGTTTGTTTTTTGTCACTCTAGAATCCAAGATTCTACTGATCTCAAATTCCTTTCCTGACTCTACCATTCTGGTTGAGGGGTTGGCTTGAGTCTAACATTCTCTGGATTCTTCTTTAGTAGGGACACATGAAAGGTGGGATGGATTTTTAATGAGTTTGGCAAGTGGATTTTAACTACCACAGGCTTCATGATCTTCAAGATTTTAAACGGGCCAATGAATTTAGGTTGGAATTTCCTATTCCCTTTTAACCGTAAATGTTTGGTGGACAACCACACCTGCTCACCTACTTTATACTCAACCACTTTTCTTCTTTTCTTGTCTGCCTGGACCTTGTATGATGCCTTAGCCTTACTTAGATTGTTTAAATCCTTCTCATAAGACTTACTCAATTCATTTAGTTTGCTTCTAACAGCAGGTACATCGTTATTCTGGTTACCCATAATCATTTTTGGATGACGGCCTGAATTCAAATAAAAAGGGGTGTAACCAGTGGAATTATGCACCGTATTATTATAAGAAAATTCTGCGGTCCACAATAAGTCAGACCAGTTACCATCCTGTTCTAACAAATAGAGGCGCAAATATTGCTCCAACTCTTGATTCAGCCTCTCTGTCTGACCATCGGTTTCAGGATGATAAATGGTTGAATATCGCGAATCGACCCCTAAATTGTGCATGAAAGTTTGCCAAAACTTTGACATAAATTGGGTGCCACTGTCAGATATGATTACCTGAGGGATCCCATGAATCCGAATGATGTGTTGGTTAAATGCTTGTACTAACTGCATGGCTGTGGGTACTGATTTAAAAGGAATAAAATGGCCCATTTTTGAAAATGAATCCACCAGTACTAAAATCACTGTGTTACCCTGACTGGATGGCAAGTCGACAATTCAATCTAGGGATACTGTGTGCCAGGGATAAGGGGCGTTTGGCATGGGTTGTAGCAAACCTTGAGGGGCTTGACGACTCGGCTTTCCCTTAATGCATAACTCACATGTCGATACATACTGTCCTATATGAGCTGCCTGGCCAGGCCACCAAAAATGCCTCTTGATTAAATCAGTGGTTTTCTTCACTCCCTTATGACCAGCCAAACGGTCGTCATGAAAACCTCTCATTGCCTTCTCTTGCATTGCTTTAGTTGGCAGGTACAGTTTTCCTTCGTAGTAAGGCAAACCATTAACAAGAGTCTTTTCATTCCCTGAGTCCGTCCACGCCTTAAAGTCATCCGATGAACAAGTGTTTTGTATTTCTTTTGCAAATTCTTCCAAATTAATAGTTCCTATGATATTATTCAAAGGCACAATAGGCTCGGGGGCTGGTGCACGGACTTCATCAAAAGAGTTCATTCGTGACAGAGCATCGGCCCTGTCATTTTTCGCACCAGGTTTGTAGGTTATCACAAAGTCAAACTCTGAAAAGTACAGCGACCATCTTAATTGTCGTGGGGTCAGGGTTTTTGCAGATTTCAAAAATTGCAAGTTGCGATGATCCGTGAATACGGTTACTGTATGTTTCGCCCCAAGAAGATAATGTCGCCAGTCCTGAAAAGCTTCCTTGACCGCTAACAGTTCTTTGTCTGCAATGGAATAGTTGTATTTAGGGTCCGACAGTTTCCTGGACCAGTACGCGACAGGGTGGAGTTGGCCAGTTTGTTTGTCTCGCTGAGATAACACTCCACCAGTTGCAAAATCTGAGGCATCAGTTTCCACATAGAATGGTTGGTCTGGGTGCATTAGAATGGGTGCAGTGATGAAGGCCTTTTTCAAAGTTCGAAAGGACAACTCTGCTTCGAAGACCACTCAAACTTTTTCCCTTTCTTTAACAACTGAGTGATAGGCGCAACCTTGGTGGAAAAGTCAGGAATGAATCTTCGATAAAAATTGGCGAAGCCAATAAAACTTTGAATTTCACGCTTCTAGGGGACGGCCAATCCTGTATGGCTTGCACCTTAGAATTATCCATCGATACTCCATCGGCAGACAGAACGAAACCCAGAAACTCCACCTTCTCAAGCTTAACAAAAAGGTGTTTTTCCAGTAACCTCTGCAGAATGGCCCTCACATGCTCGACATGATCTTCCACGCAATCTGAATATATCAATATGTCATCGATATACACCACGGCTATGCGGTCCAGAAACTCCCGAAGGACATCGTTGACAACATTCTGGAACGCTACTGGAGCGTTGCTCAACCCATAGGGCATTACTTGATATTCAAATTAGCCATACTTTGTCCGTAAGGCTGTTTTCTACTTGTCTCCCTCTGCAACTCTTACCAAATGGTAGGCCCCGCGTAAGTCCAACTTCGTATAGATTTTGGCCCCTTTTACCTGGTCCAACAGTTGAGAGATAAGCGGCAAAGGGTACCGGTTCTTAACAGTGACCTGGTTTAATGCTCTGTAATCAATGCAGGTACGCAAGGTTCCATCCTTCTTGGGTCGGAAAAATAGAGGCGACAACTCAGGTGACTGAGACGGACATATAAATCCTATCTTCGTGTATTCATCCAAATATTCTTTCAAATATGTGTTCTCGGCCTCTGTTAGCGCATGTATGCGGCTGCAAGGTAAGACTGCTCCCGCCACCAACTCAACTGTGAGGTGGAAGCCTTTCCGCATTCTTCTTGTCGAACACACTCGCAAGGTCCTGATACTCCTCAGGAATTACCTGCGAATCGACAATGCAAATGTTTACTGGAGGCTGAGCCGATTCTGTAGCTGGAGACCCTTCAGACTTGATTTTTAACTTGGAACAACAATTCTTTCGACAGTACTCTGAGGTCATTTTAACAGTTCTTCTCTCCCAGTCAATGAAAGGATTATGTTCCGTCAACCACGGTAACCCCAAAATCAATTGGAATTGTGGTGCATCGATTAGATTAAATCTAATATATTCTCGATGTCCCTGTAGACCTTCCAATTCCAAGGTTTCAGTTTCCTCAACGATAGGGCCGGAAGTCAAATTGGTGCCATCAAGAGCCTTCACCACCTCTATGTGTTTCTTCCGAATGGCCTTGATTCCAACCTCTTGAGCGTACTTCATGTCGCAAAAGTTACCAGTAGCACCGGAGTCAATCATAACGGAGACTTCCTTGATTTCTTGCATTCCGAACCTTACAGAGAAAGAAACAGTCAAATGTGGCGCTGCTGACTGAAGTGTGTTGATCAACTGCTGTTGTCCTTGAGTAGATTCTTCAGAACATCCCATCAGGGCAACTCCGTTCACTGATGGGATCTGTCTTTTAACCCTTGATTCATCTTTGTTTTTTTCGGACATTCTCTTACAAAGTGACCAGAACCACCACAGTACAAACACAAATTGTTGGTCCTCCGCTTCTCTTTCTTTTCTTTAGAGAGTGGCCCTCGAATAGAACCAATTTGCATGGGTTCGTCCCCGGAACTAACTTCCAGTTTGCTTCCTTCAGACTTGATTCAATCAAGACGGGGTACGAATGTTCTGTATTCTTTCTTCTTCTTTGACCGCCTCTCGAACTACCGATGTTCGATCTGCAGAACCAAATCAATCAACTCTGAAATATCCTGCGGTTGCTTAGGAATCTGCTCTAATGCATCTTTTAATTCATCCTTTAAGCCCCGATAGAATATTGCAGAGCGTTTACTATTGGGCGAATCAGTCTCTACGATTAATTTATTGCATTGAGCAATGTAGGCTACTAATTCTCGGTTCCCTTGTTTAAGGTCCAATAATTCGTTATCGGTGGCTTGATTAGCGGTTCTTCTGTCAAATATTCTTAAGAACTCTTTCTTGAACAGTTCAAAATCGTACAAGGCAGCATCATTACGGGAGACTAATTGTCGGGATTGAAAGCAGCGCAAGAATACGCAAGCGCCACTAACCTCACTCTGATGGCCAGCAGAGACGATAGACGATAGTCCTCCCAACTCCGCACTGCACAAACCCCAACAATGGAATATACCCACTATTCGAGCCTGTACTGAAAGGGGCCGGGAGGTGGATTGGCATGGGGGAATGGTACTTCTGGTATCGTCTGGTCATTACACCACGAGGTTACTGGTACTGGGACACTGCAGGTAAAGAAGGGGACAGAGAGCAAGAGATTAATGCCACAACGGTAACTGTATGAACTTTGGTTCCCCCCCTTTTATTCAACACTCACCAGTTTCTAAACCCCATGTATCCGAGAAGGAATCCAAGAATACGCACTGCGCACTAGCGAAAAGATTACCAGAAGTACGGAGAAGTTAGCTTCACTTCTCGACCTACAACAAGTTATAGGTAACAAAGGTATATAAGGAGGGCTAATTGTAATAAGCGTTTAAAAGCCACGCTTTGTAAGAACCGCAATACACCTTGTGGAACGGTGTAGCCCAAGTAGCAGGTAGTGTCAGTAAAACCCGGACAGGGAAAACGGGAATCCCCAGTATATAAACAATAATGGCAGATGCACTTGAATCAAACTAAACAATAGCAAATAAACGAAAGAACAGGAGGCGAGCCCGCACTCCTCAAGTATACTTGCACGACAGGATACGGCTTGCAACAAGAATTCTACTGGAGTCCTGACCACGCTGGCTCTTCGTCGGCGTTGATTGCTCCAACGAGGACTGACCACGCTGGCTCTTCGTCGGCGTCGTGCAGATCAGATTTATGACCACGCAGGCTCTTCGTCGGCGTCGTGTTGAACAAGATTTATGACCAAGCAGGCTTTTCATCAGCGTAGTTCACGGTACATCAACTCCGAGAGAATACGGAACAAGATTGACAAGCCCCGTTGTGTTCCGGAGGTGGAGTTTATATAAGGTCCTCCCATTGATTCAACCCCCATCGCCGGATGGCCTTCTGGGACTTGTAGTATTTCCGTAAGGGACGGTCAGTACGGAATCTTTTGCTTTTGGCTGTGTCGGTGGTAGCGATCGCTACAGAACCCCCTCTCGTGGACCGCCGTCCCGGCGGACGTCCTGGCTTCCCGGGATACTGCTCATGGAATTGTTCCACCAAATCGGGACAATGTAGATGGTCCACAGGCTCCTAGGTTCTGTCTTCGGGGCCAAATCCTTTCCAATCGACCGGGTATTGAATCCTGCCACGGACCAAGCGAGAGTCCAGGATGGACAGTACCTCATATTCCTCATGTCCTTCGATTTCCACAGGACGAGGACGTTCAGGCAACCTCACGCTTGGAAGACAAGGATGTAGGAGCGATACATGAAACACAGGATGAATCGTCCACGACACTGGCAACGAGAGTTTCATGGCTACAGCATTTATTACTTCACAAATACCATAGGGACCAACATAGTTAGGTTTCATCTTCGTAAGTCCCTTAATATGCAGGTTGCACGTAGAAAGCCAGACTTTGTCTCCAGCCTTATACTCAGGTTCCGGGGTCCGTCTCTTATCAGCAAAACGCTTCTGGGCTGTTTGGGCTTTTTCCAAATTGTTCTGAGCCTCGATCAGAATAGCTCGAAGATGAGCATGATGTTCATGAATGGCAGGAACCAAGAATTCCGCCGGCCATTCAAATGGAAGCATGTTAGGGTGGAATCCATAAAGGCAAAAGAACGGAGAACAACCCAGGGTGGTATGCACCGCGTTATTGTAGGCGAATTCCGCTAACCACAAAAGGATGGTCCAATCCGTGGTGTTTTGTAATGTAAAACATCGCAGGTATTGTTCAAGCATCTGATTCAGACGTTCCGTTTTACCATCCGTTTGCGGATGGTAACTGGACGAGAGACGAGCATCTATCTGCAGAATGGTACATAGAGCTTTCCAAAAACGAGAGGTGAATTGTGTTCCCCGATCCGTAATTAACACACTCGGCAATCCGTGTGGTCGTACGATGTGTTGCAGGAAGACTTTGGCTAAGTCACTGGAGGAAGGCAGACCAGGTAAAGAGATAACATGTCCCATTTTTGTAAGATGGTCAACTACCACCAGAACGACCGTTTGTTTCTCACAAGGGGGCATTTCCATAATAAAATCCATGGACAAGGTATGCCATGGCTTGGGTGGAATCGGCAATGGCTGCAACAGTCCTGGTGGTTTGATATGACTGGCTTTTCCCTGTGCACAGATCGCACAGTTTTTTACATATTCCTTAGAATCAGCTCTGACACCAGGCCACCAAAAGGATCGCTCCACATTAGCGGTGCTCTTGTGAATGCCCATGTGTCCCCCTAAAGCAGAATCATGTGCCCATTCCAAAACTTTGCGTTGCAACATAGTTAGGGGTATATATAAGGCATGGAAATGATATGCTAACTGATCCTTTTCGCATCGATTGTCAGGCTCTTCTTGTACCCAAGCTGCTATGTCCTGGTCAGTTAGAGCGACTCTAACGTCTTCTAGGAAATCTTCGGAAGTGATTAAGGCAATGGACAGTTCCGAATGTTCGGTCCCCTTAAGAATGAAAGGGGGATTCATAGGAACTACTACTTCTTCATCTTCCAACCTGGAGAGTGCATCTGCTTTTCTGTTACGGGTCCCAGGTCTATATTTGATCACGAAATCAAAGTCTGAGAAGAAGAGGGTCCACCTCAGTTGACGAGGAGTCAAAGCCTTAGCTGTTTTCAAGAACAACAGGTTACGATGATCTGTAATGATTTCGACAGTATGTAATGCCCCTAGGAGGTAGTGTCTCCATTCTTCACACGCTCTTTTGATGGCTAAGAGCTCTTTGTCAGTGATGGTATAATTGACTTCACATGGGGTGAGCTTCTTAGAGTAATATGCCACAGGGTGAAGCTGACCTGTGGTAGGGTGGCGTTGGGACAGGACTCCCCCAAGAGCATACTGTGATGCGTCAGTTTCCAACACAAATGGCATCTTAGGGTCTGGATGTCGAAGAATGGGTGCTTGCGTAAACTTCTCTTTCAGAAGTTGAAATGAGTTCTCGGCTTCCTCTCCCCATCTGAAAGGGACATTTTTCCTCAAGAGGGCAGTGATGGGATGGATGACCTTAGAAAAATCTTGAATGAAACGCCGATAATAGTTGGCAAAACCAAGAAAGCTCTGTACTGACTTGACGTTTCGTGGCGTTTTCCACGTTAGGATGGCCTTAACCTTACTCATGTCCATTCGAAACCCTTGAGCATCGATAACATAACCTAAGAAGGCAACTTGTTGAACATGAAAAAGGCATTTTTCCAGCTTGGCATACAGTAAGTTTTGTTGTAACCGTTCCAACACAGTTCTTACATGTGTGACGTGGTCTAACAGAGATGCAGAATAGATTAAAATATCATCAATGTAAACCACACAAAATGACTCCAAACACCCCCTTAACACCTTGTCCATAAAGAACTGGAAGGCGGCTGGGGCGTTGCATAGGCCAAAAGGCATCACCCGATATTCATAGAGACCAAACTTAGTTCTAAACGCAGTCTTCCACTCGTCCCCCTTCATTACGCGTACGAGATGGTAAGCCCCGCGGAGATCGAGTTTGGTGAAATAGCGAGCTCCCTTCAACTGATCCATCAACACAGGAATTAGGGGCAGAGGATAACGGTTCTTGATAGTTACTTTGTTGATGGCTCGATAGTCAATACAAGGTCGCACCTCCTCGCAGTCCTTCTTGGGTATAAAGAACATGGGCGACGATGCAGGAGAGGTGGAGTGTCTTATGAACCCAGATGCCAGATTGTCCTCTATATAGGTTTTTAGATATAGCGTCTCCTTTTCTGTCAGGGCATACACCCTGCTGCAAGGGATATCCGCACCCGGAATGAGGTCTATCCTACAATCGTAGGTGCGATGGGGAGGCTATTGGGTGGCTTTTTGCTTGTCGAACAAGGCGTGAAAATCACTGTACTCATTGGGAAATGCTGTGGCACAGCAAAAGGAATCAACTGAACATGCACTTGCTAGGAAAGTAGCGGGTGATGGATCAGGTGGGAAGTCATGGTTTATCCCGTCCTGACAATGTTCCTTACAATACTCGGAAGTCATACAGACTGTACGAGACGCCCAGCTTACCAAAGGATTATGCAGCGTCAGCCAGGGCATACCTAGAATGAGACGGAACTGTGGGGCATCAATAAGGTCGAACTGGATGTACTCACAATGATTTTCTCCGAATCTCATTAACAAGGCAAGCGTATGGTACGTGACAGGGCCTGAAGTTAGTACAGTACCATCCACTGTTTTAACGGTTTCAGGTATATGTTTCTTTTCACAGGGGATACCCATGCGGAATGCATAGTCTTGATCGATATAGTTCCCTGTAGCCCCGAGTCTAACAAGGCATCAATCTTAAAGGGTCCTGATTAGCTACCCATAAAGAAACACTCACGTTCATATGGGCGACTGCGGGGTGTAGGGTATTTGCGACATAAGGGGAGACCCTATCAGGTGGTCGTCTCAAATCAGAGGTCTCTATCTGATCTGAGACCTTCAGTTTTCCGCCGGCTCACTTGAGCTAAGAGCAGCCTGTACTCGAGGAAGGGGATTTTTCCCTGGAACGTAATTCCTGGCTCTACATTCATTGATGAAGTGCCCTCCTTTGCCACAACATAGGCAAAGTTTGAGCCTCCGTCGCCTGTCCCTTTCCTCCCTGGTGAGAGGACCACGTATTCCCCCAATTTGCATGGGTTCCGGTCCTTCTGGTGTCTTTACTTTTTCTTCCCCCCCCCCCTGCCGGGGTTTAACCATGGGGTATGAGTATCGATTGTCTCCCCTGTTTCTGTCCCCTTTTCGTTCCAGCAACCGGTGATCTAGTTGGACGGTCAAATCTATTAATTCCTCACAGGTGGAAGGCAATTGCCCCACCTGTGCTAATACGTCCTTCAATTCTCCCCGGAGCCCCTGATAAAACAAGGAAATCCGCTTCTGAGCCGGCCAATCCGTTTCTACGATAAGGCGATTAAAGGTGGTTATGTAGGACAACAGATCCTGGGATACTTGTCTTAAGGTCATTAATTCGTGATCTAGGGACAACATATGGGATTTTCTGTCAAATAATTTACGTAGATCTAGGCAAAAATCGGAAAAATTATGCAAAACAGGGTCATTCCTTTCCAGTAAAGAAATGGTCCAACTGGACGCATTCCCTCCCATGTAGGACATCATGAAGGCTGTTTTGGAAGCCTCATCCTGAAAAACCATAGGCTTGCATAGGAAATGTAGACGGCATTGATTCAAGAACGTCTCAAATTTTCGCGGGTCTCCATAAAACCTTTCGGGGGGAGCTAGAGGTATTCCATGATTTTGGATTATATGGACCGTGGGAGTGGTCTCGGTAGAAGTGGATGGGGCTGCAAACGAACCCCCTGTTTGGAAGGAAGAAGGCGGCTGCAAGGTAGCTGGCCTAATCAACGGTTTCACCACCGGCTCTTTATGTGCAAGGTCGGACATGTCTTTGCGTAAATCAGAGACCTCTTTATATAAAGCCTGGTTCTCTGCACGGGAGGTTTGAACCTCTTGTTGAAGTTCTGTAAAGCTCTCCAACAAGGAAGTGAGAATAGTATTAGTATCCATCGTCTAGGCTGGGCTGTACTCTTGGGCTTGTCAATCTGTCGGGATTGAAAGCAGCCCAAGAATACGCAAGCACCACTAACCTCACTCTGATGGCCAGCAGAGACGATAGACAATAGTCCTCCCAACTCCGCACCGCACAAACCCCAACAATGGAATATACCCACTATTCGAGCCTGTACTGAAAGGGGCCGGGAGGTGGATTAGCATCGGGGGAATGGTACTTCTGGTATCGTCTGGTCGTTACACCACGAGGTTACTGGTACTGGGACACTGCAGGTAGAGGAGGGGACAGAGAGCAAGAGATTATTGCCACAACGGTAACTGTATGAACTTTGGTTCCCCCCCTTTGATTCAGCACTCACCTGTTTCTCAACCCCATGTATCCGAGAAGGAATCCAAGAATACGCACTGCGCACTAGCGAAAAGATTACCAGAAGTACGGAGAAGTTAGCTTCACTTCTCGACCTACAACAAGTTATAGGTAACAAAGGTATATAAGGAGGGCTAATTGTACTAAGCGTTAAAAAGCCACGCTTTGTAAGAACCACAATACACCTTGTGGAACGGTGTAGCCCAAGTAGCAGGTAGTGTCAGTAAAACCCGGACAGGGAAAACGGGAATCCCCAGTATATAAACAATAATGGCAGATGCACTTGAATCAAACTAAACAAAAGCAAATAAACGAAAGAACAGGAGGCAAGCCCGCACTCCTCAAGTATACTTGCACGACAGGATACGGCTTGCAACAAGAATTCTACTGGAGTCCTGACCACGCTGGCTCTTCGTCGGCGTTGATTGCTCCAACGAGGACTGACCACGCTGGCTCTTCGTCGGCGTCGTGCAGATCAGATTTATGACCACGCAGGCTCTTCGTCGGCGTCGTGTTGAACAAGATTTATGACCACGCAGGCTTTTCATCAGCGTAGTTCACGGTAAATCAACTCCGAGAGAGAACACCCAATACTGCTACGAGAGAATACGGAACAAGATTGACAAGCCCCGTTGTGTTCCGGAGGTGGAGTTTATATAAGGTCCTCCCATTGATTCAACCCCCATCACCGGATGGCCTTCTGGGACTTGTAGTATTTCCGTAAGGGACGGTCAGTACGGAATCTTTTGCTTTTGGCTGTGTCGATGGTAGCGATCGCTACACTAATGGCATGGACCAGGCGGCAGCATCACCACTCAAATAGGACAGCATGAATGCGACTTTGGCTTGGTCCTCCTTAAAGACCACTGGTCGACACAGAAAATGTAAAGCACACTGGGTGATAAAAATCTGAGCCTTATGAGGATCCCCATTAAATCGCTCTGGATTAGCTAAGGGAAGGATGGGAGCTACCGAAAGCACTACCTGGGTTGCTACCTTGGTAGCCGAACTAGGTGTAAGATCCTGAGCTGGCAAAGGAGTAGTTCCTGTGAGAATTTGTTCCATTTTATGTTGCAAATGTTGCGTTTGTTGCTGGGATTTTTTCACCTGGTCTCTAAGGACTCTATTCTCCTCCACTGCTTGTGTGAGTTGGTTCTGTAACCCATCTAAGATTCCCGCTAAGGATTTGAGATCTATATCCTCGGCCATGTCGACTCAGGTGGTTAAGGGCACTTCAATCTGTCACGAAGGCCAGGAACCACAGGAGTCGACGTAGGTCCCAACGCACCTCCACCCCAAGGGCCACCCGAAAGATATTCAAGGTAACCCCTGAAGCAGGGGGGAAAGGGGTAGTGGATAAGAGAGAGAGAGCCCGCTCTAGACAGCGGGTGACAACCTTCTGAACTTCGTCGTCGTCACCTTGGTTCTTGCGGACGTGGTAGTAACACCTGCAGACAAACAGAACATGTACCCACAGTTCCACTAAATGCCCAGTTATTTTAACTTTAAGTTAGAAATCTCTTACCCTCTGAACCTGGGTTAAAACTTCTCCCTCGTAATATTGGTTGTAAGGTAATTCGCCTGAACCTGTATAACAAGGTATCATTAAAACACTATCCAACAGCTATAATGGACTCTTATGCATACTATGTATCTCTTGTTACCTTTTGACTGACAGGCGATAGCTGGAATGAAATTCAACTGTTGGAAACATTAATTCTCTTATACTTCAGATTTCTGTACACCTAACTATGTGTAAACTAAGGAGGCTTGGAAGAACACTGATAGTTACTCCACTAAGGAATTCTCCAAGTACAATAAATTAGTCTCTGAACAAGAGTGCGAGACGCACCAAAAGTCACACAGAATTCGCAACCGGTGTGTCTAGCAGCCGCTAAACAGAACACCGGAATACCTCGCTTGCTTCTCCCTCGTCGCGCCTGCGTTTATTCTTCACCGGCAAGAGTCTAGAACAAGAATTTTCAGCGTGACTGAAGTCGTCAGGAAAAACGTGGCGCTCGCTGGAACTTGACAGTTGAAGTGCGCAGTTCGTTAATTGAGCGCGCGCTTTCTTACAGCCACTGTGCGCGCGATCAAAAAGACTGGACTGGCTTTTCGTTTCTAGCCGTGTCCATCTTTGACCGCCATTATTCAATGTCAAACCACTTATCTCAGTTAGACATCTTTTGACAAACAATGAAGTGACTCGATGGTTTCTCCGCCACTGCGGATATTTGGACTTGATTCTGAATAGTCAATTTTTCTTGCTTGATTTCCTGAATGAGCTTACAATGGAGACGGAGGTCTTGACAGATGGTTTTGGGGACTACTGTTCACATGGGGATGGAAGATACTAACCTTCTTTGGAATGGTCTTGGCCATTATTTTCTCTTGTTGTCTCTGTGTACAGTGTGGCCCTGCCATCTGTGGTCTTTGTGCCACTATGTGAGTCCCAAGGCCTGTGTCACAGAAAACAGAGAACATTAGAATGATGTTGCAGCAACAGCTCGATGACCTCATGGCATTTACATCGACTCAGACTAACTTGAGTCCTTTTATGTCTTGCCTGAGTAATGGCAAAAGGAGGGTCTGAGGTTCTTCGGTTTCTGACTTCGTCCCGTATTTAGCCGCCATTTTGTGTCTCGTCGCCATTCTGTGTTGCCCTCACTCAGGCAGCACGGCGAACGTAGTGTTTTTGCTTTTCTCAGCTGCTACGTGTCTTTTCTGTTAAAGAGTAACCCCCTACCCTTGCTTACGAAACCGATGTCGTCTGGCCGAGTTTGCTAATCCATGTCTGGGTTGATTGATCCCTGTCTCGACTGACTATTTGCCATCTCCTATTCTTTCCTTACATTATCTTATCCGACTGGCCTTCGCTATTCTTTCCTTGTATTCTCTTGTTACACAACTACCTTTTAAGACACACAAATACGTCCTGTCACCTACAAGTTGGATTGTCGGTACTAGCACTGATTAATTTGTTGGGAGGGGTAACACACAGGGTCTCAGAGAGGGGCGTATTTGAGACACCTGATAGCTTGTTTTCCAACTTTTCTTATTGGCTTGTTTTGTATGTGTAGGGAGTAAACTTTGTAAATATGTTTACTATAAAAGATTGTGCGCCACGGATTGAAGTGGCAGTCTCCTCAGAACCTACCTTGTATGTAACTTCTGGGATAACTGTGCTTGGCTGCAGCTAATAAACCTGGCTTTCTACGCTCAACAGAGTGTCTCGTGTCTCTGTTCGACAAGGCAGGTGAACTCGGGGATTTAAGGCGTGCCCTGCGCCTCCACGCCCATAAGGCCCGGTTCTCCAACGGTGGCCCACGTCGCCAGGTACAGCCTTGGAACCCACCGACCACGCACCCAACCTGGGGGTCATCCTCGACTCTGCCCTCTCCATGACCAAGCAAGTCAACGCCGTCTCCGCGTCCTGCTCCAACACCCTCCGAATGCTCTGAAGGATCTTCAAATGGATCCCCTCTGACACGAGAAAAACCGTCACCCAGGCCCTCATCACCAGCAGACTCAACTACAGGAACGCCCTCTACTCAGGAACAACAACCAAGCACCTGAGACGACTACAACAAATCCAACAAAACCAGAACGCCTCGGCACGACTGATCCTCAATGTCCCCCGACGCAGCCACATCACACGCCACCTGAGAGGCCTGTACTGGCTCCCTGTCAACAAGAGGATCTCCTTCAAACTCCTCATCCACGCACACAAAGCCCTTCTCAACGCCGGACCAGCATACCTCAACGACCGACTCAGCTTCTACACCCCCACCCGCAGCCTCCGCTCTGCCAACCTCGCCCTCGCCAGTTCCTCGTATCCCGAAAACCACCACCGGCAGCAGATCCTTCTCCTACCTCACTGCCAAGACATGGAATACTCTCCCTACCAACGACAGACCCAGGACCTGCTGGCCTTCAGAAGACTTCTCAAGACCAGGCTCTTCGATCAGTAGCAGCTCCCTCCGCCAGCGCCTTGAGACCTTCACAGGTATGTAGCACGTTTTAGAAATGCATTGATTGATTGATTGATTGATTGAAGCATCTAATAATTTAGACTCCTTGTCCGGAGGTGGTGCCTCACCAGAGGTCTGAGAATTAGCCTGTTTTCTAGCGTTAGCTACCAACAGGGAACCTAAAGTGAGTTGACCTTTGATGTAGGCGGGATCATTGAGAGGAGGTTTGTATTTTTGGGCAATTCTCGAATTGAGAATTCTAGCACTAACAGGGTCTTTAAATATGTCAGAGGCATGTTTAATGACACCTTTTAACATTGGCAGGGTTTGTAAAGTCTTTAGTGACTGCTCAAAAGTGTCTATTAGAAAGTCCTCCTCTGCAGGGTTTGAATGCATTGAAACACCACGGTATGTAGCTGTCCTATTTAGCAACTGACTAAAGCCAATATTGTCATCTGGGGGAGATGGCTTTGTTGGGTGTGCCTGGGGATCAGCGAGGTCTGGAGGGTCTACCGGGTCATCATAATTGTCCCAGTCGTCCTGTGGTATGTCTGTGTCGGTATCAGGGTCTATAAAAGTGTCATTGTTGCCTCCCCCATCCCCTAAATCATCATCAACATGTGGTAATGTTGAATTTGGTGAAAGTATAGGAGAGTGTGGAGGAGAGATAGGCTTAGTAGGAAGAATAGGAGAAGAGGGTTGTATAAGTTAAGTAGCAAAGTCTTTTTTCTTAATAGGCCCTGCAGGAATGCCTGGTATATCCAGTTTCCACTTCTTGGGTGGAACAGTAGACACATGTCCGGTTTTAGGGTCTATGTGGAGTGTTTTTTTATTTGGATCCATAGGATCTGGTCAAAAAAGTTCTTCCTCTTCGGTAGACGCTTTCAGTGCCGATCTGCTCGGGAGCCTTGGAAGGTGTTTTTGGATCCTTCGGCTTCCATGTGGAGGCGGAAATATTTTTCGGTTCTGAATGTGTTGGTTTCGGATCCGATGCCTTTTAATTCGGTGCCAGGGTGGTCGGTGCATATTTCTTTTTTTGGAGTAGGCTGCGCTCCCAACTTCGGTGCTGATGGCGTCTGTGGGACAATGACATGCGGCTTGCTCGGTCCCGAGCTGCCTGAAGGCTTGTCCTTTGTCTTCGGAGCCGAGCCGAGAACGGGGCTTCTAAATATTGTTTTCGGTCACGACTGAGGCCAACAGGCGAAGTCTTGACTAGGGCCTTCTTTTTTGCAGGTGGGTTTGGGGTTGGGGCAGTTGTACTCACTCATTGACCTGGAGTGATGATGGTGGTCTGAGTCGGAGTTGTCTGCTTAGAACAAGATTTACATATCCTGAGAATCTTCCCCCGGGACATCGGGACCTTCATCGAAGATACCGGTACCGGTACCGGAACTGTTTGCTGCGCCATGATGTGTCATCGGTCCCGGCGATCACGGATGGTCTTTTTGGATCAAAAGGAGGCGCAGGCCTGGCAATTATTCTCGTCGTGCTCTGTCGAGAGGTCCATGTTACAGACCATGTGGTGGTCACTGTGTGGGAATTTAGCTCCACACTGGGGGCATTTTTTAAACAGAGTCCTTTCCATGAGCCGTTGGCCCGAATGGCGTCGATAGGCCCAGAGGCCCGCGTCGACGACCGAAATTGTATATGTGAGGAGCGCGTCGAAGATCACGCGATCGAGAAACAACACCGTCGAGTTTTATGATGGTTGCCGCGTCGAAAAGGTTTGGAGACATGGTGCCGAACTGGAGCGCAGAATTTACATCCGAACCCGATGGCGAAAAAATACAAACTGAGGATGGAGTTGATGCTCATTCGCACTATCGTCCAAGGGAGGAATCACTT
The DNA here is from genome assembly GCF_964263255.1 of Lissotriton vulgaris. Lineage (NCBI taxonomy): Eukaryota > Metazoa > Chordata > Amphibia > Caudata > Salamandridae > Lissotriton > Lissotriton vulgaris. Next base: position 25,439,501 of record NC_141685.1, read on the forward strand.
ATCTTGTGACTACAAAAGACTTCTTCCAAGACAACAACAAGGTGCAAGCATCTAAACCCAAAACCAGATGGCAATCTATGCACAGATTGTGAATTCTGCAGCTCATATGCCTTGAACAGTGGGTTTCTGTTGCAGTAACCCCCCACTTTTTGCCAGACTACTGATGCACTTTTGGTGTGCCCTGGGTCCCTGCCAATCAGGTTCCCAGGGCCTGTGTTCTTTCCCCTAAACTAACCCAATTGACATCTCTGGCCACATGTCAGCCCGTGGTAAATGGTACCACAGGTACCCAGGGCACTGTGACCAGAGAAGGCCTCTAAGGGCTGCAGCACTTATTGTGCCACCCTAAGAGGCCCTGTACCCTGACACTCCCACACTGCCTTTGCAGGCTGCGTGTCTTGGTGCACAACAAAGTAAAGACTCAACATGGCACATCCCTGTGTGCCATGCCCACAAACCACTGCCCTGGCATACATCAGTCACCCCTCTAGCTGGGTGCCCTATGCCAGTGGTGAGGGTACAGGTGCATGAGCCCTCTATCCCTACAGTGCCAAAGTCTATTCCTGGGCACTGTGAGAGCAGTGCTGCCATTAAGAGTATATGGTGCTGTGAGTTTGTCATTACGAACTCCACAGCATCATTCTGGCTACACTGAAGACTGGGAAGTTTGGTATCAAACTTCTCAGCACATTAAACCCACACTGATGCTAGTGTGGGATTTAATGTAAAATGCATAACAGAGGGCATCTTAGAGATGCCCCTTGGAACTCGACCAACTCTTAGTGACCTGACTGAGTGGCTGCTTAGACTGCCACCACCAGACATGTTTCTGGACCTCTGCATCAAGAGCTTGCTTCTCTCGGGGGCCTGAAACAATGCACATCCTGGGAAGAGGTGCTAAGCCTCAAACCCAAGGATGGGCAACTCCACCCCTAAGGTGGGGGAGGCGAGGAGAAGCACAACTTTGAGTCCCCAACATCTTGAGGTTGGGGGACCCAGCCAACCAGGGACAGGCTCCTGCCACCCTCCTACTGGAGAGTGGCAGAATAGGGGATGTACCCACCCCAGGGAAGCGAACCATTGGTCCCTGCCCTTTACCTACCTGTAACGCCCCTAAATTTAGTATTCAGGGGCAGCCTGAACCTTCCTTCCTCAGATCCAGCAAGAACAAGAAAGGAAGAGAAGAAGGACGAGAAGCTGCGCAGAGCTAACAAGAGGACGCCGCCCACTGACTTGGCGTCAGCACTACAGGCCTGTCTCCCATCGAACGCACTCCTGGGAAACCCCGGCGCGACCAGCAGCCAGCAACCTCACAAACCCCGGAGGACCTGCCTGCCTTCACTTTCAATACTGTTTCTCCTGTGAACACCGGACGTGTTTAAACTGCAGTCTCTGGTGCCAGCCAGAATCTGAGAATCCAGCCCACTCCGCACCCACCGAACCCGGCCCGAGCTCGAGTGGAAAAACACCACAAGGTAGTCACTCGGCGATCCTGACCCGAGATCCGGCGACCCCTGACCTGCCTCAAGCCTCCAGATGACGCCTGCAGCCTCAATCCAGAAGACCCCCCCTACCGCGACCAAAGAGTGCAAGAAAATCTGACGTCCAGAGGCACCCCTACACCCGACGCCCCAGTGCCTTGTGTGCCCAACCCAGCGGTGCCTAACCAACTCTCAACATCCCAACTTACCCCTATAAGTGGTGGTCGTACCTGGAAAATCCTTGTCCACGAGCCTGCAGTTTTTCTTTGTCCTGGAGAATCTCCATTTAAATCAACAGGGCACCCGACCTCAAAACAGCACCCTGCGTCCGGCCACCCTAGTGCCGCTGAGGGTGCACCTTTGGTCCCCAACTTGCCCTGATCGAAACCATAGGAGCTTTGCTCCCACAATCCCGTGGCCTGCTTGCCAGCCGCCACCAACCGGAGCCCCCCTATCCTCTATAGGATAACATTGGGCCTCACCACTCTGCACACAGCCATCCTAGTGCCGCTGAGGGTGCAACAACAGTGCATCACTGACCCTAGTGGACATCTGAGTCTAACCCCAGAACCTTAACTCCGATAGTTGATTACTTAGCTGAGAATCGTTAACCTGTTTTCCCTCCATACCATGGACACCTTTTATCCAAAATGTTTCCAAGTGTGGAGTTTTGAAACCTAAAAATATTTGTTTAAATCGCACTAATAGCCAAAACGTGTTTACTTCCCTGTTACGAGGGAATGTCCCAGTGATGAATCTAGGTATCCAGCACGGAGTTAGAAAAGTAAGGTGAAAAGTAACTTACCTGAAATTTATTGTAGAAGCCCATTCATTTCAATGTACTGCTCCAAAAAGTTTCCAAGTGTGGAGTTTTGAAAACTGAAAATATTCTTTAAAAATCATGCGAATAACCAAATTGTAATTACTTACCTGTTTCTAAGAAGTGTACCAGTGCTGAATCTAGGTATCCAGCACTGAGTTAGAAAAGTAATGTAAAAAGTAACTTATCTGCAATTTACTGAAAAAGCCTATTCATTTCAATGTACTGTATTTGCTAACATCTGCTGGTGATTTTAACATGCTTCTTATCAACAATGAGCAAGGCACTGACCTCTCTTATGAATTAGACACAGCATGGGGCGTGCCGCCGCAAGGTCGAACAAAAAATAACAACTTAACGAAACATTCAAAAAACCTTCTTTGGCAATTGAATATCCATAACTTGAGGGCCCTAAATGGACGTTATACTGAAGACGATCCACCGGCAGCCACTTTCCACTCTAGCACACAATCCTCGCATTTGGATTAGATGTTCATGTCCTTAGACATGTTCAGCTGGATAACTTCATTCAAAATAGACGTGAATGATTTCAGCGACCACCTGCCCTTGGTGGCTGAGATAAAATCCAATTCGGCAGAGCAAAAAGAACGCTACATTGGCCCAGAAACAGAAGTCAGTGCAAACTTAAAACGGATACGGTGCAATCTTGACAACATCGACCTTATTGGTTCAAACGCGAAAACCCTCTTCCACCAAATTCATTGCTCATCTAAGTTGGCGAATGTCTGGCATGACTTCATCACCACCATCGGGGAACAACTGGGCAGTACCAGGCCTACCAATTCTCGCCTTGTGAGGGGACCCTCAAGCACGAGACAGATGCGGTTGGAAATGAAAACACAAAAACGCTTGATTAACCAAACACTGAGGCGGATACGAAAGGATCAGGGAAACCCTAGTTTGCAAGTAGTGCTGAGAGAAGCAAAAAAGCAACTCAAACGGCTGAAATGGGTAAGCCAAAAACAAAGGAACGAAGAACTTTGGGGGAAACTTGTCCACGAAGGAAAGCAGAAAAACAGTTCTAGGTTCTGGCAAATGGTGAAAAGAATCCAGAACCCTGACCATCTGGGGCAAAATTCGCACATAGCAGAGGAAGTATGGACCAAATACTTATTGTCACACTTCAATAATATAGGAGACACCACAACAAAGTCTCCCTGCATGGAAATCACAAAGCTTGGTCGTGATGGTAACCCCAGCAATCAAAGGGGGACAAGCATGCATGGATTGGGATACACCCCAGCAGACATCGAGCGGCGAATCACCAAGGGACGACCGAATGGGGCCCCGGGACTGAATGGAACCCCCCCCCATGTTTTACAAATCTGACGTAGCCTTTTGGAGTGCATCAGGTCTTTAACGAGGCCAGACTTACTTTATCCCTTCTGGACTCCTGGCATGGGTCTGTCATTAGTCCGATATATAAACATGGGAGCAAGAGCAATCCGAACAGCGACCGTCTCATTGCTTTGCTTGACATAGAAGCAAAATATTTCAGCAGGCTCATTCTGGAAGAACTATCGGCGTGGGCGTCCGAAAAAGCCATTATCCCTCCCAACCAAACAGGTTTCCGTAAAGGCCAATAGACAACAACCAACATCATGGCCCTGTCCCTACTGATGGGCGAAGCAAAAACCATCAAGCTACCGCTATTCCTCTAATTTATTGATTATACATTGGCCTTCGACCATGTGGACCGAAACAAACTTTGGGAAAAACTATTCAATTGGGGCATTCCGAAACATCTCCTAGACGTCCTAATACTGCTTCACTCTAACACCTGGGTTAAAATTAAACTTGGAACTGGCCAGCACCTCTCGAAGCAGATTAGGACAACTAAAGGTCTAAAGCAGGGTTTCTTATTAGCGCCAATTCTATTCAATCTGTTTATTTCGGACTTACTGGAAGAACTTGACAAATGCCGCAATCATGCGCCCAAGCTAGGAAAAGTCACCCTCCCTAGTCTGTTATATGCGGACGATTTAGTGCTGATAAGCCGGTCGCCAATAGGCCTTCAGCATCTTTTGAATTGTACCCATGCCTTTTCGGTAAAGAATGCCCTAGAAATAAACCTCAACAAATCTAAGGTCATGACGGTGAACTACAGGAAGAAAAGGATCCCTTGTTGGTACCTGAACGGAGTAAAGCTCGAACGAGTAGCCACATACAAGTACCTGGGCGCGGTGCTGGATTCTAAGAACACGTCTAGGCCTCAGCTCCAGTCCATCCGATGTAAGGCAACAATGACCCACCTCACACTGAAATCACTAAAGACTAAACTCCCTGACCTCACCCTTAAACCCTTCCTTGAAATCCTCCGAGCGAAACTTCAACCAACGCTCACCTATGGGAGTGAATCGCTGCATGTGAAGGACGCTGCATTGTTAGACACCATCATAGCCAATTGTTACAGGGCCATTTTCAATCTTCCCAAATACGCGTCTCCGGCCCAAATTTGTTTAGAATTTAGGGTGGTCAAACAAACACTAGAAAGACGGAGCGCATATGTAACTAACTGGCGCAAGATCCGCGATGCAGATCCTGACTCCTTAAATGCCAGCGTTTGGGAAGAGCTACTTAGATGTCGCACTACACTGCCTAGGGACTACCTATTTGGATCTCTTGATGTGCTAGGCTTATCCGATATTTGGGAAACCGCCATAGACCACCAGGCCTTCAAAAAGTTGGCAAAAAAATCTGCCCGAATAATTTCGGCAATAGAAGATAAGAAAGACCTAGCCAACAGGGCGCATGGATGGATAACGGTGGGAGATTACGGTAAAATACGGCCACAAGCATATCTTAATATCGGGATGAAAATAAAAATCAAAGAAAAGTTCCTGAAACTGCGCCTTGGAGCTATCCCGATATTACTGCACCTGCCACCATGGGAGAGAACTCACGCCTCGGCCCTATGTCGCCTGTGTGAGTCTGGCAAGCAGGACATCATTCATGTGATATGCATTTGCCCGTGACTAATGGACCTGAGGCATAAGCTGTTGCTACCATTTTTTAGATCACATGCCGTTCTGACCTGTAGGCAGGCAGTTAAACTGTGTTTTTCCTCCAGCAATATTAAACTGAATTGTCAGCTTGTAAAGTTATTTGATATAATGAAGGAAAGATTCAAGCAAACTTGAAAGACTCATTGGGACTTAATAACAACCTTGAATTGACAATAGTAACTGCTGTATTTTAAATCATTTGTACTGTCAAATGGCGTTTTATATTTTTGTAAAGATTTTAATTAATCATATACAAATAAAATATTACCTTACCGTATTTGCTAAGTGTGCATACTACTGCTCCCCTGTAAATCCAACAAAGTACAATTTCTACTGCATACTTGAACTGTGTTCATACAAGTAAATTATTACTGTAAACTATTTTTATGCTTACCTGTGCCAGGCTTGCTTGATTCTAGAAATAAAACAACAGTATATTTTTTCATACAAAAACAATTGGCCTAGAGTTCAGTTCTTGCGTGTGTGAATTCATTTGCTGACTGAGTGTGTACATCAAATGCTTAACACTGTCCTCTGATACAGCCTTACTGCTCGACCAAGCTACCACTTTAGAGAGTAAGGTTCTATCTAACGTTAACCTCTGCCTGTTTTCTATCTGGAAATAATGCTAATTTACTGGATGCCCATATCACAGAGGACGATTGGGTACATCATTTTGAGGGTATCTTCCAGTCGGATACCCCGCCAACTGAGGGGCAGGAAAGGGTGGAAGGCAAGTCGGAACTTATTTTCACCACACAAGGTCTGTCTAAGAAGAAGGCCCCCCCTGCCAAATGCGATCCCGCCAGATCTCTACATCGCACATGTAGAAACCTGGTTGCCTGTCCTCACAGCTGTTAGCAATGCTGCAGTCCAGGTTGCCGCCCAGATTCTTGAGCTTTATCGATTATAGTCCCAGTATTTAAAAAGGGAGATCGGGACAGGACCTACTGTTATAGGCTCATTTCTCTTCTGGACTCTGTGGTGAAGGTGGTGGGCCGCATGGTACTTGACACACTTGTATCCTGGGATGATGAAAACAACTTTTTATCCGATATCCAAAATGGCTTTCTTTCAGGTCGTTCCACTGTGGAACAGTGTTTAAACTTGTACATGGTTCTGAACAAATACACTGTGGCTTGTTCCAGCCCCATATACCTAGCCTTCATGGACCTGTCCTCAGCATTCCACTGGGTCAATAGGTCCAAGCTGTAGCAGTTGATGTCCTCCATTGGCATTGACAGTAATATTGTTTTATTTCTGAGGGATCTTCACCGTGATTCAACCGCGGTTGTCCGCTATTCAAAGGTTCTGAAAGTGTCCAGTCAGCTTCACTTCAAGAGAGGGGTGTGTCAGGGGTGCATTTTAGCACCCTTTTTTAACCTATATATTAATTCCTTAAAAAAAGGCCCTTTTGACCACAAATGCTGATTGTCCCCAGGTAGACGAGCGTAGCCTGCCAGTCCTATAGGAGGGCAGCTAGGGGCCTACAACTTCTTCTGAATTATTTTGCCCTTTTTATGGGGGACCTGGACCTTTCGTTTAATCATGCCAAGTTGTTCATTATGCAGGTAGGACATCGTAAAGCTAAGCAGTTCACTTTTAAACTCGGACTTTCGTCAATGCCGAAGACCAATGTTTTCGACTATTTGGGAGTTGTGTTTGACGATTCCCTCAGTTGGTGCCCTTTGCTTACTTGGAAGAAAGGGGATGTAGTGAAAGCTTTTGTAGCTGTTTTTAACTTTGCCAGCATAGTGGGAGGGAAGCCAATAGGGGCTCTTTTGAAGGTATACAAAGCCAAAAATATCTCAAAGGTTAGTTATAGGCGTGAGATATTGGGTCACATTGGGGTAGGGGCAGTGCAAAGTGCTGAAAACTCCTTCCTGCGATGGCCCTTTCTGTCCCACAAAGCACCTTGATCATAATGTAGAATATAGAATTGGGGATGTCTTTCCTCTCAGATTTACTGGCTTTCCGTCCCCTGGAATTGTGGCTTAATATTTGGGCTAAGAAAATACACTTAGCAAAGACGTCCTATGGGAATGCCTTTCACTTGACCATGTCCCAGGCATCCAATGGCTCCAGTGTGTAAGAGTTGGCCTCTCTAGGGTAGGTAGGAACTATTTGTTAACCCTAAGCGCATATGTAAGAGTTCCCTTTCTCTGGTCAAAGAGTGTTTTTTAAGAATGAGCCGCTGTGTTAGAGAGGGAAATGAGCTGTGTAAGCCTGGTGTGCATAAGTACATTATGTTAAAAACTGTACCAACCACCGAACCTTATCGTCTAGGGATTAAAAGCATCCATGATCGTTTACTATTGACCCGGTTTCGGCTCAACCTCTTCCATTACCTCTTGGCACACCCTCGAGGCTCCCACAGAGGCCTGTGCCTCATGCCCTGTGGCTGCAACGGTGAGTCTCCTCAGGACATGATGCACTTTATAATGTTTTGTAGTTTTTATGCTGTCCCTAGAAAGTTATTTATTATTCCCATTCACAAAAAAGTGGGTTTTAGGCGGGTGAGACCAGCTCTTATCTTTTTACAACTCCTCTCTAATGACATGGTTTTGCATATGCTTAACTTTTAACTTGTCGCTGTTAGACTCACGTCAAGCTGCAATTAACTTCTTATTAAATTCATGAATTTTTATCTTGTGTTTTGATTAACTTGGACATTTTATATTTGTCAATCTGTAACTTGGAAGATGTTTTATCATTTTATGTATGACTTTTAGGGTTTCCTTTTATAAAAACCGAATAAAGTCTGTTGATAATAATCACTAGGAGATTCATTTACAAGGTAGCATGATATCCGTCACAATAACTCCAGGAGTCACAGTCCACACAATGTACATGCTTTGTTCCCCCTACTCCACCCTTACATATACTCCCAATCACCTGCCAAAACCTCTTTCTGCTGATGCCAATGTGGTCCTCCGTCAACCCGCAGACCATATTTTTGGCCCCTTTGAAAGTGCCCATACAATAAAAATACTGCAGTTGTAAATAAATATCAACTACCATTTGTTGTGTTTGAAACATTTTATTGAATAATAAGACCTAATAAACAAAAGCTGATTATTAAAGCAAAACAAAACAGTTGCTATACACATAAGAGACAAAGGTTGTACATAAAAATCAACATACTGTAACACAGCAAAGTTATGTAGAGCACAAATCTTAATTTCGGGCAATCTTTAAAGTTCAACAATAGAAACGTTCATAAAGAACAGGAAAGTAAGAAAGAAGGTGGGATACAGTGATTTCATTAATGTAATGCTTCCTACATATAGAATAACAAATGCTAATTATTTTCCTTAAGCAATACAGTCCGCACATTAAAATAATAAGAGAAATATATTGAACAATGAACATTTCATGGGTAATTAGAATTCAATTTGAATATTTTAACCTCCTCAGCATTATTTGACTCATGATTACAACCTGAATGTTTTCTGGAAAGAAACCGCCTCATGGGGTTCAAAATCACATCTTTTCCAACAATAGGATTCAAATGATAAACTTGAATTTCAATTCAATTTATTGATTTAGGCCTTCTTAGAGATCAACAATTTTAAATATATACAAAATCCATACACTTTTGTGAAATTGTCACCTAAACTTTAATTCAATCCATCTTTTGATTAAACACTTTCCATTCCAGCAAGCATCACAGGATCACTTGGTGTCATCTTCCTAATTAGTGATAATTTTTCGTATGGCAACAACAATAAATATGTTTAGAATTTTACCTCCAGAAAGGCAATAACATACCATTTCTGAATCATGGTGCACAATTAAATGTAGGAACAGAAGGGCATTGTTTGATGTAACCAGGTTTGAAACTAGAATTCCTGAACTTTTGGACATTTCAATGTCATATTTTAAAAGAGTTCAAACAGACCCAGCACGAGCTCTGCGAAAAATAGAAGATGACTGAATTGTACTTAGAGAAAATGTCCTGACAAGTAATCTATTGATGTAAAATACAGTGGTCAGGCAATGCATGTGGATCTAATCTATTCAGATTTTCACTCCATAGTTTGTTCAATAAATTGTTGAGCATAATACTTGAAGGTCCATCTCTCAGATGAGTTGTATTACAGTTTTATTTGCGATAACACTAGGAGAGATCATTGATAAATAGATTTTAAAAGCCATGGGTGGAATTGATCCTTGCTCTGAATCTAGATTATTGTCTGCAATAGAAACCAGTACAAACAGATCAAATCTAAAAGGATTGAATATGTTTATTATAGTGGTTCAGAGTAAACCCAGAAGACACACATTGTTCCTGTAACTCAGAAAATGTATCTAAACATTATGATTACATCCTATTTTATGTCCAGAGACTGTTTTGGCTGCTTTCCTGTTTAAGTAACAACATTTGCAAATTTATTTAACAAAACATTAAAGCTGGATATCAGAAATTCTGTCTTTAAGTATTGTGTATGAATTATGTGTGATGGTCTTTATTTGATCTGAAGCAACATTAACACTAAATAGGTACGTGCACAGGTTATCGTTCAACTAACATTATTAGCAAACTTAATTTGGATGGAATTGAGAAAAATGGCCTCATGTACCAAGGGTTTTATTGTTTAAAAAATCCACTGGTTCGGTAATTCACAGACTTTGCAAATGCTAAACCCCTTTTTGAAATGTACTAAGCTCATTTAACAATTCAGAATTTGGAAGGGGAAAGTTAATAGTTTCCCTTCTGAATATTTAATACATCCTTAAGGTATGTATTAAGCTTTGAAACCATATGTGGGCTGAAAAACAGTGACAGGAGGTAGTAACCCAGGGGGAGATTTGTGAATCTGAAAGTAAAATGGGGTGCATTAAAAATGCCTTTATTTAAAAGCAATCACAGACACAGTAGTGTGTTGACTCGACAAGCAACCACTTTTTACCAAAAGGATTATTAGTACATGAACCTCAGTATTTCCTATATTGCTAAAATGTAGTCTCTAATATTTTTGTAATGTCCTGTAAATATTAGTTCCTGTTATTTCCCATTTCAATATTGTCATGAAATGTACCTATTCTTTTAGTCAAACATATTGAAATATCTTTATCACATTTTTTGGGAGTATTCTAAAAAGTGTTTTCACTCTTTAACTTGAAGCTTCCTAAGAAAAATACTGACGCGCAGTTCCTGGTGTCTCCAAGATCATTTAGCTTTCTCACTAAACCAAGCACAATATTGATTTGAGAGCAGTGGTTATTGTAGTCATACGCACTGGGGTTAGTTTAGAAAAGATACATATAGAACTTCCTTTATCTTTAGAAATAATAATTGCAAAAGTTTATGTTCAATAATTTCAGATAATTTACTGATAAAGATATCAGATAAAGATCCCCTAATTTCTTATACCTTGTGGTATCAAAAATCTGCTAGAATTAACACTTCTCTTCTAGATAAATCCAGGTTTGAGAAGGTATTAAATGTGATTATCAACTTTGTTATTTTAACACATTTTCTCAGTGTACAGAGTATTTTCCCTACATAGATCACAACATTTCATGCAATGGTCTGTGCTTGAACGTACAATGAAGAGGTAAAAATGTATTTTTACCACAATCAAGAAACCCTTGGGTCTCTGAGGATTACTGTTCCAAATGAAGACCTAGCTAAGATAAAATATCCCTTTAAATGGACGATTTCCGTCACCCACCATAGTTGGCATGCTTCCTTATTGGGAATCTGCTTGCACAGTGATACAACCCCCTCACGGAAAGGGAGGAGTTCAGGCATGTTTTGTTATAGAGAAAGGTATACTAAATACCACAATAATGAGCTCAGGGTAGTGGGGGCAGCAGAGTAAAAGTTAAAACTTGCTAAAGGGTATGTGGTTTCCATTATTTGTACACCCCTGGGCCAGGATTAAAAACAGGGCACTGTGGGAGAAATATATATGCACTGTTAGAGTCAATAAGAGGTCAACATGTTTCAGCCTACTAACCCTCCAAAGAGGTCTTTGCGGCATTCTTCAGGACTTAATCAAACGTTCTGCTGCTCAATGTACTCAATCACTAACAAGCATTGGCACCCCTGGGCCAGGATTAAAAACAGGGCACTGTGGGAGAAATATATATGCACTGTTAGAGTCAATAAGAGGTCAACATGTTTCAGCCTATTAACCCTCCAAAGAGGTGTTTGCGGCATTCTACAGGACTTAATCAAAGGTTCTGCTGCTCAATGTACTCAATCACTGCTCGCCACCCCCTCACTACCCTTGTGACCGCCCGGACTCGTTCCTGACCGGTTGCTCCCTCCTCGCTCCTCTCCCATTGCTGCTGCTGCCTACCTCCCATTGCTTCTGCTGCCTGCCTGCCCTGGTGATCATCGCAGCCCTCACAGCACTATACGGTATCGCCTGCGATCAGCTACATTAGCGTAGTGTCATCTCAGAAGCTGCTTATAATTACGTAGGCTCCGCAATTTATCAGACCGACTCTCATAGCGCTTGAAATTGTAGCGCCGCCCGCCCTGCGTTATATTTGAGTGTGTTTGCTCTCTTCTAACAGCAACTGCATTACACCGATTTCTCTCTCTGTGACTCAGGCTATTTACTGCCCCTGCCTCGCCTCCCCTTTGACCTCCATTTTGTATTCCGTGTTGTTGTTTCCAGGCTCGCCCCTCCTCCCCGCTACCGCCTCCCAGCTGCTGACCCTCCCACGCTCCGCCCCCCCACCATCCTTTAAATGTCAGATGTCCCAACGCGCAGCGTCCACGCGCTACGTACACGCCGAAGGTGCGCCAAAGGTAAGCCCGTCTACGCCCGTCCGCGCCCAGCGCCAGAGCCCCTGGTCCTCGCTTTGCCCAGCCCTCCCGCGTTACCTACGATGCCACCACCCTCCTAGCCCTTAACCCCGGCCGCTCCCCCAACTGCGTCCTAGCCGCTCCTGGACACACCCATGGACCTTTCTCATGCAACTCCTGCAAATTCATCGGCACCAACAACAACTCCGCTACGACCACACCACAGATTCCCGACCCCAACCACCTACAATGCATCTTGCTCAACACCCGATCGGTCCACAGACACTCCATTGACCTCTGGAATCTACTAGACACAATCTCTCCGGACGTCGCCTTCCTAACAGAAACATGGATGAACGCCTCCTCCGCCCCAGACATCACCATTGCCATCCCAGAAGATTATAAGATCATACGCAAGGACCGCACCGGCCACACAGGAGGAGGAATCGCTATCGTCCATAAGAAATCCATCCACATCTCAACCAGCTCTGACGTCAATCTCGGCAACTCTGAACACCTTCACTTCCAGATCCACATCAACCCCAAGACCACACTCAGAGGCACCCTCCTCTACAGGCCACCAGGACCCCGGGCACAATTCAGTGAGGACATCACAGACTTCATCACCCCACACGCGCTCCCCTCCAAAGACTACATCCTTCTGGGAGACCTCAATTTCCACCTTGAAAAGAACAACGACCACAACTCCACCACCCTCCTGGACAACCTCGCCAACCTCGGACTTAAACAACTGGTCACTTCCCCCACCCATATCGCAGGTCACACACTCGACCCAATCTTCACCTCCAGCAATCATGTCTCCTTCAGACACACTACGGCTCTCCTCTGGACCGACCACAGCTGCGTTCACTTCACCTACACCAAGCCCAAACCCAACAACCACCCCCAACCAACTCTGCAAAGAAACTGGAACAAAATCACCATCGACCAGATCTCCTCAACGCTTCTTCTAAACCCCCCAGCCCACTCCTCAAACGCCGACCAAGCCGCCACCAACCTCACACTATGGCTATCCAACAGCGCCGACGTCCTAGCACCACTGAAAAAACGACAAATCAAACTTGGCAGCAAGAAGGCCTCCTGGTTCAACGATGATCTTAAGAAATCCAAGAAACTCTGCCGCTCCCTAGAGAAGGCCTGGAAAAAAGACCCAACCACCAGCACCAAGGACGCCTTCAAAAACGCCACCCGCATACACCACCAACTGATCCGAAACGCCAAGAAAACCGCCTTCAAGGACCGACTAGATAGCAACGCCAACAACAGCAAGGAACTTTTCAACATCGTCAAGGAATTTACCAATCCCTCGGCCAACTCTAACGACATCACCCCCTCTCAAGCCCTCTGCGACTCCCTAGCCTCATTCTTCCACAACAAAATTGCAGACATCCACAACAGCTTCGACAACCAACCCGGAGACCAACCCACCCATCCACATGCTGGACCTTCACCCCCCTCGAACATCCTTAACGACTGGAACCCAATCTCCACTGAGGACACCATCCGCCTGATGAACTCCATCCACTCAGGATCCCCCACAGACCCATGCCCTCACCACATCTTCAACAAAGCAGACTCCATCATAGCACCGCACCTCCGAGACGCCATCAACTGCTCCCTCAACTCCGCCACCTTCCCGGAAAGCTGGAAACACGCTGAACTCAGCGCCCTTCTGAAAAAACCCACAGCGGACCCCACCGAACTCAAAAACTACCGTCCCATCTCGCTCCTTCCATTCCCGGCCAAAGTCATCGAGAAAGCTGTCAACCACCAACTCGCCGCCTTCCTCGAAGCCAACAAATCCCTCGACTCCTCACAGTCTGGCTTCCGAGCAAAACACAGCACGGAGACCGCCCTCATCGCAGCAACAGACGACATTCGAACTCTACTGGATAATGGAGACACAGTCGCCCTCATCCTCCTCGACCTCTCCGCAGCCTTCGACACAGTCTGCCACAGCACCCTTCTACAGCGCCTCAGAAACATCGGAATCCAAGGAAAAGCACTAGAATGGATAACCTCGTTCCTCACCGGAAGAACCCAGAGAGTCCGCCTTCCACCCTTCAAGTCAGAGGCCACTGAAGTCATCTGCGGCGTACCACAAGGATCTTCACTCAGCCCCACCCTTTTCAACGTATACATGAGCCCCCTCGCGGCCATCGCACGCCAACACAACCTCAACATCATCTCCTACGCGGACGACACTCAACTGATCCTATCACTCACCAATGACCCTAGCACCGCCAAAACTAACCTACACGAAGGAATGAAAGAAGTAGCCGAATGGATGAAACACAGCCGTCTGAAACTGAACTCAGATAAAACAGAAGTCCTCATCTTAGGCACCTCCCCCTCGGCATGGGACGACTCGTGGTGGCCAGAAGCCCTTGAAAAAGCACCCATCCCGACAGACCACGCACGGAACCTGGGCCTCATCCTGGATTCCTCACTTTCAATGAACAGACAAGTCAACGCCGTCTCTTCATCCTGCTTCAACATTCTTCGCATGCTCAAAAAAACATTTCGCTGGATCCCCACCGAAACTAGGAAAACGGTCACCCACGCTCTGGTCACGAGCCGACTGGACTATGGAAACACCCTCTACGCCGGTACTACTGCTAAACTACAGAAAAAACTCCAACGAATCCAAAACGCCTCAGCCAGGCTCATATTAGACATCCCACGTAAAGAACATATCTCTGGTCACCTGAAAAACCTCCACTGGGTTCCCGTCAATAGGAGGATCACTTTCCGGCTCCTAACCCACGCACACAAAGCACTCTACGAAATCGGACCAGAATGCCTCAACACACGACTGTCCTTCTATACCCCCTCCCGCCAGCTACGATCATCCAACCAAGCCCTTGCCACGATACCTCGCATCAACAAAACCACCATGGGAGGCAGATCCTTCTCCTTTCTGGCAGCCAAAACCTGGAACTCACTTCCCACTTACCTTCGCCTTACCCAGAACCACCTAGCATTCAGAAAGCAACTTAAAACGTGGATATTTGACAAGTAACTCCCCACCCCTCCTCAAGCGCCTTGAGACCCTCTGGGTATGTAGCGCGCTATAGGGCGGTGAGTGAGCAGTGGCAGGGCTCACAGCTGCTTTGCGCGCTGTTAATGTGTTTTTAATTGTGCTTACGTAGTGTTTTTACGGACTGTGCTGCACAGCATACTTCATTTTAAAACTTCTCTTCTGCATGGAAAACGGATGCACTTTTAGCGGTGTTTCCGCTGAAATCAAGCCCTTAGCGGGCTTAGGCTTCTTGAATCCCCCCCGGACTCCCTGACTCACCAGACGCATTGGGGTGCCTGTCTTGTCTTCCCTCCTCCACGCCTCGGTCCGACAGGGTGGCTAGCACCGTTGAGCGGAGGGCGTGGAGGTGAGAGACAGTCACTTCCGCTTCCGCCTGCGAGTGACCGGTTAGCGGTCTAGTCGCGGTGAGGCAGACGGGCTGAGGGCTTTAAAAGGAGCATGTCATTCCGGAAGCGCAGCGGACGAGCGCAGCGGGCGCGACGAAGGCGCGCCGAAGTGTCGCCAAAGTCGAGCCCGTCTGCGCCCGTCCGCGGCCGACAGCGGGCTAGGGCGATAACCCCTGGTCGTAAGATCCGCTGGTCTAAGGAGCTTCTCCTTGGCTTCCGTCCTCGCACTGCATCCATTTGTATGCATGGCATGACGAGTGACGATAGGGAATGTCCTCACTGCGGCTACCGTTTTACTACCCTGCTGCGGGATACCACGGAGCAAGCACTTTCCTGTGGCCTCCTCAATGTAAGATCACTACGTAAACATAGACTCGATGTTTATGAGATGATTCTAGATAAAAAGTTTGACCTACTGTTTCTTACGGAAACTTGGTTAGACCAGTTTTCCGACTCGGATATTATCGAGGCCACGCCGGAGAACTATTCTTGGGTTAGGCAGGATAGGCCTGAGGGGGTGGGAGGGGGGATTGCTATTATTTTTAGGAAAACTTTGGGCTGTTGCCTAGAGCGCACGATGATTATGGAGAGTGAGGCGGGAGTTTTCACGATTCAAATCAACGGGGGCACGACGATCAAAGGCTGTCTGGTATATCGGCCACCAGGGGCCTGCACAAAGTTCAGAGAGAGCCTGCTAGAAAGCCTTATGGAGGCTACCCTACGCAGGGATACATTTCTCCTTTTAGGAGACCTGAACCTGCATTTAAACTGCCCAGAGGATACAGGGGTTAAGGACTTCTGCCGGGATATGCTAGCTCTTCAACTGGAATTGAAGCTATCGGTCCCCACGCACCGCCAGGGACACCTTCTGGACCCGGTTTATGCTAACTGGGGGGGTGTGGAGGTGTCCGGAATAGAGCCTATCCCCTGGACAGACCACTTTCTGGTGGCATTTTCCATACAGAGCCTAAAATCCAACAAAGCCAGTCAGGCACCCCCTAACTACCTCAGGAGGAAGTGGGCTAAATTCTCGGTGGAGGATTTCAACCAAGCCTTAAGTAAGGGTGGTCAGCCTGGTGGCGAAGATATAGAAACAGCGGTCTCAAACCTGAATCAGCGCATTACTGAAGCGCTTGACCAGACAGCTCCACTCTGCCGCACATCCATAGGTGCTCGGAAAGAACGTTCTGCCCCATGGTACAGTGGTGAGCTGAGGTTAACAAAGGCAGATTGCAGGCGCGCCGAAAGAGTCTGGAGGGTGTCTTATGACAATCAGGCTAGAGAACTGTTCTTGGAAAAAAGGCGCCTACATCATAGGCTGATCAAAAAGTCTAAGGCAGCCTACTATGCAGGACAAATCCTGGGGTCGGAGAATTCGGCCAAAGAACTCTTCGGTATTTACAAGTCTCTGACCACGGTAAATTCACCTACTGAGCCGGAGAATTTCTCTACGGAGTCATGTGACCGAATTGCCGAATATTTTTCAACTAAAGTCGAGAAGATCTACTCGACTTTCCCCTATCCGCCGACAGGGATTGACTTCGAGGCAGCATTTGTGGACACGGAGTTGGCAGGGCACCTTACTAACTTCCACACCCCTCCATCTGAGGATTTAGTAGTGGTGTGTCGCTCTGTTAAATCAGGGTCCCCGTGGGACCCAGTGTCACCCAAACGCCTGGCGGACAGCCTTGAAGTTCTGGAGCCTTATATGAGGCACGTCCTAGATATCTCCTTCAGATCGGGGAAGCTGCCTGAGGGGTGGAAACAGGCGGTGGTGCTCCCGCTCCGGAAGAAACCCCACTTAGGCTTCGAGGTATTAGAGAATCTGAGGCCCATCTCCCTCCTGCCTTTTCTGTCCAAAGTGGCAGAAAAGGTGGTTAATACCCAAATCATGAAGCACGTGGAAGAGACGGGACTGCTCCACGCGACGCAGTTTGGCTTCAGGCCACGCCATTCCACCGAGTCTGCCCTCCTTATGGCTACGGAACATCTGAGGGAGGGGGTGGATGCAGGCCAAACTATGGCTCTGATCCTGTTGGACCTCAGCGCGGCGTTCGACACTGTAGCTCACAACATCTTGCTACAGTGTCTGAACAGAGGTGGCATCTCTGGCACCGCGCTGAGATGGATCCAGGACTTCCTCAAGGGGAGAAGCTTTCGAGTTAGGCAGGGAGACTGCTATTCAAAAGGGGTTCCCCTGGGCCAAGGCGTGCCGCAGGGTTCGTCATTGAGCCCGACCCTTTTTAATATGTATGTCGCGCCAGTTGCCTCGATTGTGGAGAGTCATGGTCTCCAATTGGTTTCGTACGCCGACGATACGCAGCTGGTGATCTCCCTATCGCACGCGCCCTGTCTTGCTGCCGATGGCTTCCGTTCGTGCATGAAAGATCTTGCTGAGTGGATGGCTATCAATTGTTTGAAGCTTAATGGCAGCAAGACAGAGGTGCTGGTGGTGGGGAGAGCCCAGTCTGCCTGGTCGTCGGCATGGTGGCCACCCTGTCTTGGACCAACCCCAACCCCCTGTCAAGAGGCACGCAACCTGGGGGTGTGGTTTGATGCGGGTCTTACTTTTGGCCCCCAGATCAACCGGGTGGTAGGAGTCTGCTTCGGGATTTTGAAGAAGCTGAGAAAGGTCCTTGACTTACTCCCGATCGGTGCCCGTCAAACCCTGGTCCACGCCCTGGTGACAGCTAGGTCGGACTATGGGAACCTGTTGTACCTGGGGGCTCCGGAAAAAAGCATGGCACGCCTGCAAGTGCTGCAGAATGCGGCAGCTCGTTTGATTCTCAGGCTGCCCAAAAGGGCGCCTTCCAAGGCGGCCCTCCAGAAGTTACACTGGCCCCCCGTGAGGAGAAGAGTGGAATACAAAGCCCTCTGCACCTGTCATCGAATCTTGAACGGCAGGGCGCCCGACCCTCTGAATAAATTGATCGAAGTGTATCAACCAACACGAGCGCTCCGATCCGCAGGGGGCGGTCTTCTCAAGATCCCCAGAGTTAAGAAAGCCCGCATGGGAGGCAGGTCCTTCAGATGCTTAGCGGCTAATAACTGGAACAAACTACCAGTGGACCTGCGCTTGGAACCGGAGGAAGCCAGATTCCGAGCGAGATTGAAAACTTTCCTCTACACAAAATAATTGTTCGCTCTGTCTTTGTGCTCCCTGCTCGCTGCCTCTCCCTCTTTTAGCGCGTGGACACGCCGGTGTGCGTAACGCAGCGCTCTACAAATGTCCCAATAATAATAATAATAATAATAATAATAATAATAATAATAATAATAATAATAATAATATATAAATTCTTTGACTTGACTTGACTAACAAGCATTGGCATAGCCAATAGGTCTCGCCTTTGAGACCTTATAAGTGTTTAGCTATGCAGATCCAGTAACAATGTGAAATAAATTCTATTAAAAAAAAAGAAGACTATAAACTAACTAATCTAGACTTTATAACTGGTTAATCAAACGTTTCTGGAGGTTTAGTATATATAAACAAATCCTTTTTTCTATGGTGTGTCATAAAATTGATGCTCTAAATTTTGGTAAGAGTACACAATATCCAAAAATTCAATACTGCTTTTATATCAATTTACTTTTGAAAGCTTGAAGTGAAAGACAATTCTAAGTGGCATTTGCTTATGAGTAGGCGCTAATGACTATTTCGGATGACAATGTAATTAGCATTTTTTGTATAAGATGTGTTAAAAGTATGGGTAGGGAAAATGGCTATTTTGGCCAAAGGCTCCCCTTTCTATATGCATGCTAGTTCTAATTTGTACACAGAATCACAATTTTTTATGTGGTACACTGTAATGTTAGATGAATCTATTTTATCCTTCTGATAAGCAAAGGATGACGATCAACCGTTTTTTCGTCCCTGGTTTTGAAAGGATTCAGGTTGGAACAGACGAGGTGTTGGTTGACTTTGCCTCAGAAAATGGTTGTTTCCCGCATGCTGCTTTCATGCGACTTAAATCCCTTCAGTGGAAGAGGCGGCTGCATCCCTGCAGATATGACCAGAGCAGTACTTGGTTGTTCGGTTCTCCAGTTGGGCTAGGACAGAAGCTGTTAAGGGCAGGGGCATAGCTTCCTATTGGTGCAGCAGGAGCAGTGACATCAGGTTCCAGATGCCTTAAAGGCCCACTGAACCCTGATAACTGCTGTTTGTCACAGTTCAAACAGAGGCCTGAGGGGCCGACAGAACAATGATTATTGCTGTTTTTCACAGTCCAAGCAGAGGCCAAGGGTCACATTTCCTTTCTTGCCTTCGGGCCCAGGGCACACTGGTTAGGCCACTGGTTAAGGATGCAGTGGGGAAGAGGTGGAGAGACAGATGGATTATTTAAACAGCTCGACAATGACTTCTTACCTGGGTATTAAAGTATTCATCGCAATTAAAGACTGAAGCAGGAATAGATCTCATAATATAGGAAGGCCTACTTACAAATGCCGATCAGACAGGTCAGGAACGTCTAATGGCGTTGAACTTGATAAAGCCACATTAATCACTGGTCTTGAAATGCAAATGGCAGCATTAGGCATGCAGAGGTGTAATCTACGTAATCTCATTATGTTCAGGGTACGGGAGAATGTTTAGGCCATAAAGCACTTTGACAAAAACATTTCCGCCACCTTAGAAATTCAATCTTCCTTGTCCTACCCTAGGATACAAGTAGTACCACATTCCTTGTATACCTGAATTAAATAGGCACAGAAAAGTTACCGTATTTAAAGACCCAGTTCCGAATTACATGGAAGGTGCACTGTCCCAGACTACACAATGTTGCAGTCTTCGGTGGGTGCTCTCATCCCACACAGGGGGAGTACACCAGATTATGCTGGAAAAAACATGTGGTGCCCCAACATAAGCGCAGTTGTAAACCACCAGTCTGCTTATATAGTAAAGCGTCTGGCAGCTATTAAATGAGGTGGCACGTTTCCCCTGCAGGTGGCTGGGGACTGTCACCATCCTGTCAGGTGGGGGTTATACAATCAGTGCGCCTCCTGACTGCTTGTTTGCCTTTTCGCCCCTGTCAATAATACAGTGCAGTCCTTGGAGGAGTAGTCAATTTGTATTCATGAAAGAAACTTGTGTTTCTCGGATGTGTAATTCCCAGATGATGCCTGAACTGGTCCCTAATGGGCTATTTGTACATCGTATTGAATTGTATGTTCTTACGAGCAGTTAATAATAAAAAGATAAAAACAAAAAAATACAGTGCAGTCGCAAGACAAAAGGTTTTCCCAAATTTGAATGTGGCCATGCCCAATACAAAGGAAAGCATGCCCGCTTAGAACCTCTTCTACGTGATCCACACTACATAAAGGGCTATGGAAGTGTCTGCAGCCTCTTCTGTAGAACAAAAGCCAAAAAGCCCATTGGACGCAGAAAAAGGGTGCACCCGATGCTTCATTATGTACGAGGGTCTTTGGTATTCGTCTGTACTAAGCGAGTGAGAGCGTAAGTGGAGTGTTTATTGCCCTCTATGTCACTCTACTTCTAAGCACCTAATACAGCTTGTACAGTGGTTACTGTCATCTGTTCACCTACATTATGCTTAATATAAATAGTGCATAATTTAGGCGTTTGTGTCTGCCTACAACGTGGACCTGATACAAATAGCTGTACCTACAAGGTGGATGGTACAATTCAACAAGAGTCTAAGTTATTTCAGCACAACTGACTTTGCATCAACATGACAGGGCATCAGTCTTGCTGGCAAGCCAACTTAAAACGTATCAGTATTGTATACATTATTATCAGAGACTATACTTTCGTACAGTTGTGTGTATATAATAAAACAACCTACCGACCATAATTGATCTATTTATTCATCTTTTTGGGTTCTGGAGTAGCAGGCTACTCGCCGAAAAGCACATTAACCCTTCATCTGGGGTAGCAAGCGCTATATAAAAGCAAACCCTTCCCTCTTCTATCTCTCCACTACCTTTTTCAACCGAACTAACAGACCAACATGTCCAGCTCTCAAATTAATTTTATATTTCCCTATACTAATTCATCACTAACCATTTTTGGATCCTGGAGTAGCGTGCTACTTGCCGAAAAAACGCTTCAATGTTCGTCAGGGGTAGTAAACGTTATATAAATGCCAATACATTACATTACATTGTGCTGCACTAACACGAGGATAGAAGTAAAGTGGGGGGTTAGACCTGATCTGCCCAAAACGAAGCATACTACAGAAAGTGTGTGAACAGTCTATATGTTGTTCGCCTGGCAGAGACAAACACAGCATACAATATCTATCAAAGAGTCTAATGGCTCAGTCGAGGCTTGTATTTTTAATACAATTCATGTTCGCAAGCACAAGGATAGGAAAAAAGCTTTCTAAATATACAAAAGAAAATTGGATGATTTTGAAAAACGCTCTGGCCCACACCCATCTCTAACGTAGTAGGAAGGATACACTGTGAATGCGATATCCTCTGTGGAAATGTGCGCCTCTACAGGAGTTACATTTGAATTATCAAAAACATACCTCCTCCCAAAAAGAAAATGTTACTGGGCCAACTGGAAAGTAAATGTAAAGGAATAAATAGGCACTGTATCAATACTGAAGGCATTTTTGGACGGGGTTAAATGTTTCAGAAGGCAACAATTCGATGATCCAGGCTACCAAAGCAAAGGTATGCGGCGGGAGCCTCCACCTCGGGGTCGGATTCCTGGAATGATGCCCCAGCCGCAGGGAACAGATGCAAGGGGCACGCATCGTTCTAGTAAACTACCTTGACTTATATGGTGCAAAAATCTAGGCGTTTTCATTACTTGGAATTAAAACGCATAGCTATAGAAGACAGACCCAAAGCTCTGGACCTCAAAAGAATGGATTTTAGGCATTCAGAAATTTTTTGTGCAAGGAGGGATTTAAAATTAACTACGTCTCCTGCAAAAGGTAGGAGAGCATGGCGTGCTCTGGAGTGTGCATAATTTGGTTCCCAGAACTCCTTGCAAGAAGGAGCTCGAGAATATGAGTCTCTACAGAGCTGCCGCAGGATCTCTGACAGTCAGTTCATCTCTCCAAGCTATTACGCAATTCATTTCTCCTTGGTCAATGCACAGAAACCGGCAGACGAGGTCCAGTTTTCATGGGTTTGTCGTACTCCAATCTGCCATAACTTCCAGGCACAGGGTGATAAAAAATGCCTTATTAAAAGAACAACGATCGGTCAGCAGGTTTTACAGCTTTTTGTTAAACATTGAAAAGGTCCCAAAGCAAGAGGGAAAGGCAGAAAAGGAGAAGGGGATAAAGAGAAACAGTAGGGATGAACAAGCAAGGCCGCCGCACGTGACAGGTCGGCGGCGAAAGTGAACGTGCCGCATTTGGAGCAAAAGTGCACCAGGGCCAGCGCGACCGCCATCTGTTTCCAATTAATGCGACAGCGAGACGCGGGTGCGATAATTGGAAACAGATGGCGCTGATGCTCGCTCCTAAGATCCATAGGCCAGGGGAGAGCGAAGGTCGGACAGGCACCCGCCTTTGGCCAATTGCATGCTGTCTTTATTAGAAAAACGCATGCAAAGGCCAATAGCGGGTGATGAAAAAAAAAGCACACGAACGAGCGTGCGTTCAGAGTTTAAAGCCCTTACTAAAAGCCTCGCAGGCGGGACCTAAAAATGGTGTACGAACCGATATAAGTATAAAGAAGGGTTTTAATATACAAAACCATCCAGTGATCATATTAATCGTTATATAGAGAGGTGAATTCACTGGTGGTACCTAAAAGAACACATACATAGGAAATATAAGACTGGTTTGAAAAAAATCTAGGTCATACATATGAACAACTATGATAGCGTTACATTTCAAAGCTATTCAGTCCAGGACATAAGAAACCGTCCGAACGGGACACAACCATATACTGTATAGTCAATGTCTGGTATTCTTAGTATAAGTGAAAAATAAAATAATTTTTAGACAACAAGGTTCGCTACAATAACAATATACTGTAGTACTGTAGAAAGGTTAATCCGCTGATGTAGGGAAATGTGCCTCAACTCACAGTGGCATGCGGCTATCCGCCCTATAAAAGAATTATTGGAATGGGAGCATGATAAGAAAATAAGTCTTCTGGAAGGTTGTAACAGTTCTAGGCATTTCACAAACAAGTGTAATAAAAAAGTGTGCCCATGTAGATTAAAAACCATCCAAATACTCATAGGCGGTATCTGCAATAGTGATTGAGGTATTTTTGTATGGCTGTGAAGTCCCTAATAGTTTCCCCAAGCATGTATTCAGATGTCACTAAGGTCTATTGAGACAAGCGGGCAGTGTAATGGTGTTTAACACCAGGGGGAGACACGCCAAGACCGTGGAGGCAGTTGTGTGTCTGCCTTGAAGTTTGTGTATCAATGCTTTTGATGGCTCGTGCCTCACAACAAGTGTGTGTTAAGACAGCACAGGGTGAACAAAGGCAGAACCTAGTACAGTAACTTCCATAGCAAACATGTGGTGTTATGGGGAAAAAAAAGTATCTTAGAGCTAGTTGGCCTAACACACAAGTACAGTGTGCTTAGATTTCAGAAGAAACTGCCCGATCAAAATATGCAGCGGTAAAGCCCATGATAACACTGCCTAGTTTAAACATAAATGCAGCATTCTTAAAGTTGAAAACAGCAGACGTGTTTGATGTGCACTGCAATTACAAGGCTGCGATGCAATGGAGGAAATGCGCTTAAAATAGTTGATCTCATAGTGGGTGCATCGTGCTTTTTTATCAAAACACAACACCTGACACTTTGCACTGAGAACTTTCCTACAACATGAGAGTCTGCTTTGAAACTTCCAAATCTTTAACACAAATGCAATATTCTTTACGTTTTCATAACAAAACAAAAAAGAAAAGACGCGCTTAGTGCACAAAAGATTCAAGTCAAATAAAAAGGTATGATCAGGGACCCATTCCTGTATACATAGAACACGCGGCCTCGAAACAATTACAGATATAACAAACGTAGGGTCAGAGACCCATACCTGTACATGGGGAGCCAGCAATCCGTTATACCACAGCAGATGGAGGATGGTGTCCAGAGCAATTGCTGTTGCTTGTATAGAGGATCCGGGTCTCGCTAAAGCCGAATTTGGTGTGTGTCTACTCACTCAGGTTGTATAATCGCATCACTCTGATGCAGTCACGTGACCACAAGTACTTGGGAAATGTAGTACCATGCCAGCAGCATGAATCTGAATGAACGTGCACTAAATGCTGAAGGCTTTCTTGCCTCTGTGACACACATAGCCACTTTTTCACGTGGAATAGAATCACTAAAGACGGGCCTCCATCGATGTTAAATGCAAACACCACAACGTACTGGTATGTGTTTTTAAAGGGTCAGAGGTGTATTCCCAAAGGGCAGAAGACCCATTAGGAAAATAAGCACACACCTGAAAACCAGATTGCCCATAGTAGACATGAGTGATTTGTGTGTAAACCTTGTCCCTTGTACTACGCATGTATCCTGTTGCAAGCGGTCAGCCCCATATGTCTAAGGGTATAGAGAAGTCAGTGCACCCGAATCAGAGAGCCCAATCTTGTATGGATAAGTGTAGGTTGTTTGGACCATGTCCAACGGACAGTCTGTTACAGGTATCTGGTGGTGGTAATCTACTCCTGAGCTTAAGAGAGGAAAATAAAAAAAGAGATATATTTGAAAATATAGAGAAGAACAGGCAGTGTCCCTCGCACACATTCTAAGGCACCTGGTTATCAAGAGCCATAGTTCTATATGGTTAGCCATACGTATTCTCTTGTATGTTAGGTGACTGGTGGCACTTCAACACATACCCTGAAAAATCGCTCACGTGGAAAAGGTCAAGTCTAATGGGGATCCCGTCAGAGAAGGGACAACTCCCTTGTTCCTATTGCAACCAATGGAGATTTGGGACTATCCTATATGGACAAGGGAAAATGGTGTTCAGGCCCGGTCCGATCCCAATCACTGCTTTTGTTCCCATGGTTTGTCTGTGCCAATTGGGATTTCAGTTATATGTGTGTATCAATGATATTTTAATCATCTGGCGAGGTGAAGCTCAATCTATCACTACCTTCGGGAAATCGATTTGCAAGAACTAAGAGTGTGGCATGCCAATGACTGCTTCCACAACAACTTCAAGAAAATATTGCCTTACCTTATAGTCCCTATTAACGGCCACAAACTGAATTTTCATAAAGTAAACAATTGGTGTAATAAGGAATTCAGACTTTCACATAGATATCCTTCACAAAGGACATCTCAGAAATCAGTCTGGGTGGAGAGAGGTACAAAAGGGCCCAGGATCGGGCTAAGAAAGAATGGGAGGAAGAAAGATGGCAGGAACTCAAATTGGCTTGCTCTCTTATGAACGCCACCAGGTTTTGGGCTCTTGTACAGTGGAGGGGAGAAAGGTCTCTGCTTCACCTCTGCAAAATAACATTCCTTCCCAGACCAGGGTTGATCATTTCTCCAATCTTTATTCAGTCACTCCTTTTAACGAGCCGGACACTGTGCTGGGGACTGTGTAAACAGACAACTCTATAGCTGTACTTGGCCCTTTCCTTGACCTGGCCGACATCCTCAGCTCTGGATGCAATAACCAGAGGTAGAGCTAATGCCATAATCAGTGGTGCCCCAGTACCAGACTCTTGGAAGGGAGCGGACGTCGTCCATATATATAAGAAGGGGGATAGCTTCCATCCGGCCAATTACAGGCAGATCAGCTTGATCAACTGTGCGAAGAAAATGTCTGCCGTATTGGTCTTGAGTGAAGATTGAGGAATGTACTGCTGCTAAAGCCATCGTGTCGTATCCCCCTTTCAGACAGGCTTTCGGAAGAAGATATCCACATTTTATCAGGTTTTCCGCTTCCTTTTATTCTATTGGAAGATCGTTGTGGTCGGCAGGGCAACTTGTATGTTGCCTTCACCAACCTTAAATCTGCTTTTGACCTGGTTCCACGAAGCAGGCTATGGCAGGTTTTGGGTGATATGGGCCATCCCAGGAGGCTCTTGAGCCTATAGATCCATCTACATGAGGGTAATTATGCCCAGGTTCGATGGAGAACCCAGGGCCAAGTGACTGAACGATTTCCTATCAATTAAGGTGTTCGCCAAGCTGTACACTAGCACCCACCTAGTTTTCTTTATTTCTTAATGTTGTTCATTATCTGCCCTCTTTCTCAATTGATGCACCATCCCTGGCTGGCACAAAACAAACAAGTTACTTATCTCATTTATTTATTTATGTGATTTGTAAAGCACGCCTCAGGGCTACCGACGTGGAAACCGTTGTACCCAGCGAGTCAGCGGTAACCAGCATACACCGGATGGTTAACTTTGCTGCGTCTCGACCCTCAACTGGACTGGAAACAAGCATCCTGTGATTCAAGCTAGCCTGGCTGATGAGGGGTGTTACCCCGAAACCGGTCCCAGGAGATGCTTGTTTCCGTTCCAAGGAAAACCTAGCTTGGCAGTACGGTCTGGACTGTTCCCATGAGCCACAGGGTCAAGGCTGATTTGCATATGGCTGGGTCTGAAGTGGGGTGGCGAAGTGAGGTAAAGAACGATGCTGGACCCAATCCAAGATCTGTGGCTGGGGATGAGTGTCTGAAAAGTTTCAGCACTCTGTCCATCATCTCCTTGAATTTGTTGGTAAAACTTATTTCCAAAAGCAACTAAGTCTGCTTTAAAAAAAAATAAAAAGCAACAGAAATTAAATCACAATAGAAAACTTTATATTTTTTCAAATGAGGTTGCATAAACACAGATAAATGAAAACAATGGCAAGATCAACCTACTGCAAAGAAACGGAAACCAAAAATGTTTGAAGCAAATTTGTACAAACCAAATTTAAATATAGGTGCATAGTCCAGTGCAGTCAGAAAAAAATAAACAGAATAAGATCAAGTGACAAGGGGAAGATGAATTTCAAATACAAAGTCTGCTGTACGGTAACCCAACGTGATTAGGAAAAAGTGAGAGTAAAAGTGCGTAACTAAAATCCGATTTCATACCAAAATCACCCTCAGCAAAAAAGAAAAATAAATAGGGAAACCTATGCACTATGCAACACTGGTGGTGCCAAAGAATGGAAAAAATTAAGTTTGCAAAAAATCCACAAAGGAGGGTGAAAACATATGGACTGAGAGAGAAAAAATGAAACCTCGTCAATTCAAGTTCTTAGAAAAGGTTTTTAAAAACACCAAAAAAAGGAATACAGTTTAAACAGGACTACAGTGGACGCATAAGAACTCAAGATGTAAAAAGGATGAAACATGAATGTATGGGCTAAAAATCACAACAGAGCCCTCCCCCAATACAACAAAAACTTAAATATTTGGAATGGCTTTTGGCCGAATTTTATAAAATGTAAAGAAGGTGTCTTCCACCAGTCGATCGCGAGCTACCAGCAGCTCCCAGACACCACTGGATTAACTCACAGGTTTGAATTAATTTGTAAATAAGAACAAGGTCATATTTTCCTTTTTAAGTTAGGGGAAGGCTGTGTTTATTTTATATTATTATCATCAAACTGCAGCTAGCAGAGTCTGATAATGTAAATGTTAATTTTTTTATCAAGCGCACGATTACCAAAAAGGCATCTTGGCACTAGTGTCATTTGACACCTGACATCAGGAGGTAGCAGATGCCCTATCAACGAGCAAGGGAGGGAAAGCACCGGGCCCGACGGGGTTCCGGTTGACTTGTTCAAACACAATCCGGACCTATCGTCGCCCATCTTGACCAAAGTGCTTGAAGCAGCTTGCGCCATTGGATGAGTTGACTCATGGTCAGATTCAATCCTCGTTCCCATTTTCAAAAAAGGTGACCACCACAATCCATCATGCTACTGTCCCATTTCCCTCGATTCCCTTGGTAAGGTAGCGGGCCGCATCCTCCTGGAACGAATGCAAGATTGGGCGGACACCACAACACACTTTCTGACTTACTATATGGTTTCAGGGAGGGGATGGGTACCGTGGATCAAGTACTTAACTTGTCCCTTATAATGGGGAAATATGTTGCAGCAAAAGGTGGCAAACTATATATGATGTATGTCGATTTAACAGCGGCATTCGACTGCTTAAACAATTCTAAGTTATGGATGATCCGTTTAGAAATGGGAATCGAGCTACCACTCATCAACTTTCTTCGCAAGCTCTATTCAGGGGCAAAGGCAAGAGTGAGATACAGGTTTCAGGGTGAACTCACAGCGTCGTTTGGGGTGGGCAGGGGGTTTAGGCAGGGCTGTGTCCTAGCCCCCTTCCTGTTTACCCTCTATACAAACGGGCTGGAAACAGCTATGCTGAAAGGGGGTTTGGACCTCCCCTACATTGGTTCTCGGCCAATACCAGCCCTCCTCTACGCCGACGATGCTGTGATTTTGGCCAGAACACCCTTACAGCTTCAACGCAGCGTAGAAAGATACCGCAAATTTATGGACACCCTGGACCTCAAGATTAATATTTAAAAAACATACGTGATGTATTCAGGTACGGGATCCAAGAAAACAAGGAATATTTTTATTAATAATGTAAAGCTGGAAAGGACAAGTACATACCCATATTTGGGGATTTTAATTGATAGTAAGTCTTTGTGGAAACAGGCAATTGAGGCAAGGAAACTAATGTTTTTGAGGACTACGACTGCCCTCACACCATTTGCACAAAGATTCGATAAAAGGCCAGCGCCTGAAATGATTAAGATACATAAAGCAAAGTGCATTAGTGTTGCATGTTATGGGGCAGGAGTCTGGGGGCATACAAACGCAGATGTCCTTCAGAAAATTTAAAACAGTTTTCTGAAGCATCTGCTTGCTCTTCCACAAAGCTCTTCAAACTGTTGACATTTAGAATTAGGTATGGCGTATATTTCAGATTCTATTAGACTCCAACCATTCCTTCTATGGCACCGCATTTGGACGTCCCCAAAAAGTGAATTATCTCGAAATCTTTTTCGAGACTGCCTTTTGCTTGAAAATAAGTTTAAGATTAAATGGCTCGCTTATGTTAAAAACGTCACTTCTTTTATGACCTGGGCTTGGAGAAATATTATCTGCTCCCTCTAACTTTGCTGGAAGTGTCCAGAAGCTCACTAAAAAAGATCTGCAGGTCACATTTGGAAGAGCTGAGACTAAACTTGGAGATAGGAAAAAGTTCATTACAACACATTTTAACTATTCAAACTTCCTTTTCCATGCAGCCTTGCCTAATGTATAAGCTGAGCAACTACGAGAAACTACTATTGACACATTTTAGGCTTAATATTTTTCACCGATTAGTGACATTTCCACACCCTAACGACTGGTCCAAGACTCTCCCGCCTTGCCCTTGCGATGAAGTTTTCCCTCAGTCACTGATACACACTGTTTTATTTTGTAAATTTCACACTGAGCACAGGAAAATCTGGTTATTGCCAATTTTAAAAATACTGGGCTTACGTAGGTGCCGTCCTGCTTTCCTCATTCTACAACTCTTGGAAGAGGATCTTTTTGCAAAACTTATAGCACGCTACCTTAAGTTCTGTATCAGACACCGAGCAAATCTTGGGTAAAATCACTATGGACCCTTCCTCCTTGATTATATACTTTCCTAACTTTGATTTACTGAATTTTTATTGTATTTTTATTGTATCTTATTCTGTTTTAATACTGTTTCATGTATATTGTCCTGACTTATATACTCATTTACTCTCGTGAACTTTTATGATTTTCTATGGAAACTTGGAAACCGAATAAAGGAACTTTGATTTGATTTGACACCTGACAGTACGGGATATAAAATACCTAAACATTTGCTAAGCAGTTAGATGAGAACATTAAACTATGAGCTGAAAAGAAAAGTCTTAAGTTCCTTCCTGAACTTCAATAGTTCAGGCTGACCTTAAATGATTGGATAGAGTTCCACCATCTGGAGGTGGAGTAGGAGAAACGTCTTCCTCCCCAATGGACACTTTTTATTCTGGGTACACATACCTGCCTAGTATTGCTGGACCATAAAGTACGAGAAGGGGAATATCATTTGAGCATCTTGTAGGAAGCGAGGGCCAACCTGATGCAGTGCCTTATGGGCACAGCATGAGGCTTTGAATTTAATTGGCAGCCGAAGGAGGTCTTAAATGGCTTTAAAGGCTGAGCAGAATTTGGGGATGTTCTTCAGCACTCTTGCTGCCACATTTTGGACTGTTTGCAACTTATTAAGAAGACAACTGGGAGCCCATATAAAGATCAATAAAATAATCCATTTTAAATAGGACAAGGGCCAGGATAACATTTTCCCTAAGCTCCATGTAAAGGAAGGCCAAGATTTTCTTTGAATGTTTTAACATAAGGAAACAGGAAGAGGTCACCTGATTGGAGTGGTCAATAAAAGTGAGTTTTGAGTCAAAGACGACTACCCACATTTCTAGTCTTCTGGATTGGGAGTGGAAGGGGCTCGAGACTGTGTGGCTACCAAAAGGTGTTCCAGAAGGAGGAATCCTTACCAAATAGCACTAACTCTGTTTTTTTCTGCATCCAATTTTAAGAAATTCTTCTGCATCCAATTAGCGATGCTTGACATACTCGTACTAAAATCTTTTGCCTCTTTTTCAGGTTCTGCAGTAAACAATACCACTATTTGGGTATCACTGGCATAAAAGAATGCAGAGAACTAGCATGATCAAACAAGTTCAATTAATGGTTTTAGGCATTAGGCAAAGTCAGACTTATTGAAGGTCCCCGAGACCCCACAATAAGTGAAAATGGGCAGACGTAAAATCTTCCAAAGACATCAATTGCTCTCTGTTTGATAAAAAGAACCTGGTTAGTTTGAGAACAGTACCTTTGATGCTTATACTTTCTAAACGGCTTACCAAAGAGAAATGGTAACCGTATCAAATATGGTCGAAAGATCCAATAATATCAAGGCCGCATTAATCTCCTCTATGCACAATGGATCTGATCTCTTCAGTTACTGCTGATAAGGTTGAGTCTGTACAGTAGTAGGGTCTAAACCCATGTTGAACAGGATCCAGACAGTCCGTATTTTCAAAGAAGGCGGTGATCTCCTGATTCATGGCCTTTTCAAAAATTTTAGCAGGAAGTGGAAGGACCAATTTGGATCTGTAGCTCTTTACATCTGAGGGATCGAGGGAAAGAGTCTTTAGAAGTGGCAAAATAGATGCTTTTTTCCAAGCATCTGGAAAAAAGACGGACTTGAGCACCATTGTAATAACAAAGTGAGATGAGCAGAAATGGTACCTCAAACCTGATGGAGGGCAAGAATTTGCAGGGCTCCACATTTCACAGTGTTGATAAGATTAGAGACTTTCTCTTCAGAAAGTGGGTGAATGTACTCATTACCAGGAAATGGTAAGTTAGTTTAATCACCGTACGTTACTCCACTGCATCTGTCCCTAAAGATTATCTGGTGTTATCTTAAAATCCAGGAATATTTTATTTACTTTGGAACAAAGAATTCGCCTGGTTCATTACAGCTTTTTGGCTGGGAGTTGCTAAATTTGTATTGCCAAAGGATGCAAGTGATTTAACTGTGTTGAACAATAGGCTGTAACTCTTCCTCCAAAATTGTTATTGGTGCCTACATTTTCTTTTACATTTCTTGAGATCATAGGAGTACCATGGCGCGGAAGGCGCAGACAGATGGTTAGTCTTCAATCTAACAGGCCCTACTTGACAAACTGTCTGGTAACAATGTGCAAGATGTTTAGTAAGCATGGGCGGAAAATCCGTTCCGCTCGCAGATTTTGCGGATTTTCAGTAAGTTCGCAATCTGCGAGATTCACGAATTTCCCGCAAAATCCGCGAGCAGAACGGATTGGGTCAAAAGTTCAAGCTGACTTTTTGTAACTATTTTAGAATGGCGCCGGCAAGCTGCCAGAGCCTCTAAAATAGTTACAAAAGTCAGCTTCAACAGGAAGCACTAATAGATAAAGTAAAGCAGGTGCTAGAGTTGAAGCTCAAATTCAGTTACACAATCATTAATCACCCCAAACTTGGGGTGATTAATGACTGTGTAACTTAATTTGACCTTCAACTCCAGCACCTGCTTTACTTTATCTATTAGTGCTTCATGTTGAAGCTGACTTATGGCTGAGGGCAAGAGGGCACAAAGTGGGACAGAGGGCATGAGTTAGGCAGAGGGCAGAAGGGCACAGAAACCAGTGGGGCAGAGGGCAAAAGGGCACAAACAAGAGTGGGGCAGAGGGCAGAAAGGCACAAAAACAAGTGGTACAGAGAGCAGAAGGGCATAAAAAACGAGAGGGTGGCAGTGATGAACCAGGCAAAAAAAAAACCGCGAACACTCAAAGCGCCCCGCGAACACGCAAAGCTCCCCGCGACCACGCAAAGATAAAAAATGTGCAAATTCGCACGAATTCGCAAAATTTGCAGATTGCGAATTCGCAAATCCGCAAATTTGCGGATCGCGAATTCGCAAAATTCGCCCATACTTAATGTTTAGCCTTAAGTAGTTCAAGATTATCACTGATCAGAAGTAGCTCTCACTTCAGAAAAGGTTGAAGACCCCTGTTGTAAACACTTAATGTTCCCAAAATCAAATAATTGGAAAAATGCAAAAAAAAAACAGATATGTGCTACAAAACAAAGGTTCTCCATTGGGCCAGTCCAGTGAAAGGAGGCCCGTTTTTACAATTCCAACGGTTGTCTAGGATAGATAGGACAGGCATGATGCAAATTGTGAAAGGGAGATGGACACACATGTTACCTCCACCCTTTTCAAGTGGGAGTTCAAAAATATGAATCCAGCCCACAAGGTTCTGAGTTTCCCAAAGTGTACTGAACCCCAGACCGACAGGAGCCTTGAAGCAGCAAGAGTATATTGTAGTTACCAGACAGCCCAAGAGCTCTAGAAGGATTAGTTACTTACCTGTAAACCTAGTTCTCTTCCAGGGGTATCCTCATCAAAGTCATAAGCATTAGAATATTCCCGCCC
The DNA here is from genome assembly GCF_964263255.1 of Lissotriton vulgaris. Taxonomy (NCBI): domain Eukaryota; kingdom Metazoa; phylum Chordata; class Amphibia; order Caudata; family Salamandridae; genus Lissotriton; species Lissotriton vulgaris. The sequence goes on from NC_141685.1 coordinate 25,472,992, forward strand.
ATGCGTGGGACCCCGGAAACACTATATTATATGTGCCCCACATATATATACTCATATATATATACATATATATATATATATCAACTACGCCTCCTCTTCAGGAATGAAAACGCACTCGCAGGGTCTCTTCTGTTCAAATTATTTATTTCTCCATAGTTTCCAATATAACAATACCGAAGCGTTTCGCTGCCAACAGACGGCTTGCTTACAGGGGTTGAAGAAAGTATACCCCCCTGTTAGAAACCCTTCTCCTCCGTGGGAATCAAACCTAGTGTTGTCTAAGTTGATGGGCCCCCCTTTGAACCCATCCACAGAGCTTCCTTGCAACACCTATCGTGGAAGGCCGCTTTTCTAGTTGCAATTACATCAGCGTGCAGAGTAAGTGAGATACAAGCGCTGTGTACAAATCAACCCTACACTGTTTTCCATCACAACAGAGTAGTCTTAAGGGCACATCCATCCTTTTTACCTAAGGTTGTCTCAGATTTTCATATAAATCAGTCTATTTCTCTTCCTTCTTTTTTTCCAAACCCTACGACCCCGGTTGAGCGGTTGCTGCACTCTTTAGATCTCAAAAGAGTCCTTAAATTTTATTTGGAAAAGACCAAAGAGAGTAGGAATACGGACCAATTGTTTATCAACTATGGTCCACTGAGAACGGGCTTTCCAGCTGCCAAGAGATCCATCTCCAGATGGATTGTCTCCTGTATTAAATTGGCTTATCAGCTTGCAGGCAAGCCCTTATTTTTGTCACCTAAAGCACACTCTACTACGGGGAAAGCGGCCACAGTAGCTTTCCTGCATGATGTCCCTATGTCAGAGATTTGCAAGGCTGCAACCTGGAGATCAGTTCATACCTTTACAAGGCATTACTGTCTAGAATCTAATTCCAGGGCTGATACTCAAGTAGGACAAGCCTCTTTCAGGAATCTTTTTGGGTAGCCTGCGGCCTGTACAAGCATAGTTTTTCTAGGCCTAGTAATGTTTATTACTGTATTGTTACTCCTTTGCCCGCAGGGAGATGAGGTGAGGCTCGCTATTCTATTCTAATGCTTATGACTATTGATGAGGATCCCCTGGAAGAGAAGGATTAGTTACTTACCTGTAATCCTATTTCTCTTCCAGGGGTATCCTCATCAAAGTTATAAGCAACCCTACCGCCTCCCTGGGCAAAGGGTCTTTATTAATTTGGAGATATTGTTAACCTATTTGTTTCCATGGTTTTTCAGTCTCCGAAAAGAACAACTGACCCAACTGTCACCCCTGAGGCATGATGGGATACTGGGGGTCATGAGTGCCTTAAAGGCACGGTGTCAGTTTTTTGTAGCATGCAGCTACAGGTTAGCTTTTCAGTCTTTTAAGACTGTGTGTTTGCAATGCAGCCTGTGAGCTTTCTATGCTTTCAGGATATAATAAGAATATCTACTGCTTTTTCAGCATTAAAACAGTTTCAAAACAATCTTTGGTGTTGTTTTTCTTGTTTCTAATGCATATGTTTGACACTGACGAAGCTAGAGTAGCGAAACGCGTCTGTCGGGGGTGAAGGGGGGTTTGCAAAATAAAATTTCTTAATCGGATTCCAGTGTGCTCGCCTGTTTTCTACTAGGAGAAGTGGAAAGTGACGTGATGTATATATATATATATATATATATATATAATTCGAACCACCTTTACCTAGCCGGAAAGATGAGAGGGACAACGGAGCAATTTCAAGCAGCATTTATTTTCTTACTGGCATGACGCGTTTCGGAAATCCAATTCCTTTTTCAAATGCCAATGTTCAGGAGCCAAGATGATATGCAGTCTTTACAGGTGAGCCCAGCTTCTCCTTTTAAATCCTTAACCCTCTTGACCTTTGCATAGATGACACCGCCCCTTCCGTTTGCACTTTCAAAACTGCATGTTCCACAATGCAGTGTACTTGTTGCGTGTCGGATATATATATATATATATGTATTACCTACCGGCGGTCGCCAGTAGGTAGTTATAGTTAGGATTTTTTTCAATGTTAAATCTCAAAATTCTATTTGGAATAACTTTGGCGCCGGTAACGAATCTGCCTGAAAATTTCCTCAAAATGGCCTCGTCGAGCTCCGGTCCTTCCCTGAAAGTTTGGGGGGGATGCGTCAAGCGGGGGCCGAGATAAAAGGGGGGTCCCAAAAAGCGTTTTCCCCATGTTAATTTCCATAGGGCGGTCGACCTCACTTTTAGCCCGAACGGCAGAATGGATTTACACCAAACTTGGCAAAATTGTAGGGACTGGTAGCCCGATGTGCCTTTGCTATGTCTCAAGATATGTGCTCCAGTGGATTTTGAGTAATTTAGGTTAAAAAAAAAATATATATATATCTGTAGCAGCGCTCCGGTACGCGCACCGGGGCGCGTACCAGGCGCGACACGCGACTTGCGAGCAGAAAGCTGATTGGCTCTCGGGTGTCTGTAAACATTCTAAACAGTCCGGAGCGGCCGCCATCTTGTCTCTCGGTAAAATCGAGACACAAGAGGTGGCAAAAATAAAGGGGGGAATTGACCATAAGGGGGCAGGGTAGACCCCCCCTGACCCCCTAGGTTTGATGTGGGGGCCATAAAAGGGCCTCCCGGGGCAATACATTTATTTATTTATTTTAGATTTGCGCAGGGGGAGCGCCCGGTACGCGCACCGGGGAGCGGACCGGGGAGCGTACCATGGGAAAAAAAGAATGACAGAGTTTTCAAAAAATGTAGCATTTTTTTTATAAATTGGAGGTAGTTCTAAAAAGAACTGTTTTGTTGCTTCTTTTTTAGTTTTTAAATTATTTTTTACTTTTTCCGAACGTTTTTAAATTTTTTGGGTATTTTTTTCACAACAAAAACAAAACTAGGGAATGCAAAACTGCTCAACAGGAGCAAACAAAAAAAATGGGAAAAATTAGGGCTGAGGGGCGCAGCGGTGTTCCTCCCTCTTTCGAACAATCAGGTCAACGCTCTGCTCTCCATAACATAGCATTTGGTCACACTGCTTACAACAAAATGTAATATCAGCAAAAACAGGCTGAATATTTTGGGTCATCACTGCTGGTCTTCCTCTCACCGATGATGTTGATGCTCCGGTGGAAGTGGAGGGGCAATCGGGTGGTGGATTGCGAGCCAGGGCGCTGGTTCTCTCCCGTGCAAAATTAATCGGGTGCTTCCTCTCAACATGCCTGAGTAATGTTGCATTGCCAAAACTATATTTCCGGGTGGGATTTCCACGTGAGAGAACAGTGTCACAAATTTTACACGTGACTTCGCTGCATTGCATTTTTTCTCCCCCTCCGGAAAAGAGAAAAACTTCCAAATGAAGTGGTCCTTCACTTTTCTCTGTGGGGGGACCTCAGGCAGGAATCCATCTGAAGAGTCCTGGGAAGGGTTCTGGGAAACAGACATGGTTACATTTGTTTTTTTGGAAGGAACAGACAAGAGGTGTTGTCTCAGCAAAAACAATCAGGTTGTGAGGGAAATGGGTGGGGTGTTTCCCTACTTGTGAAAAAAAACTGTTATTAACCAATGAAAAGTGTTATTTTCAGGTCACATGACCCAACGCGCTTACGCAACGCGCCCAGGGGCGCGTCGCGTAAGCGCGTTGCGCGATCGTATTCGCTCAAGTGCTTCAGGGTGCGCTTACGCCGCGATACGTCACGATCATGAGATTGGCGCTTACGGGACGCTCTCCGGTGCGCACCCCGGGGCGATTCATAGAACTACGCTTTCCGGGGCGCTCACCGGGGCATGCACCGGGAGCGCTCCAAGGCAAAAAAAAATATACAAAAAAAAATTTGGGCAAAATTGTAGGGACTGGTAGCTTGATCTGCCTTTGCTAAGTCTCAAGATATATGCACAAGTGGTTTTTACAAATGTAGCCCAATGTAGCCCAAAGATGGCCTCCAGAGACAAAAAAAATCAAATGTAGCCCAAATATCAGCCAGATGTAGCCCAAATATAGCCCAATGACAGAATGTCCCAGAGTCTTCTAAAGAACAACTAGAGCGCTAACAGTCTTACATATAAACTGAGACTTATAGTTAGGAATTAGCATTTAAAAAACCTTTGAAATTCACTGAAAAAACCATAGGTTTCACACCAGTTATAGTTAGGAATTAGCATTTAAAAAACCTATTAAATTCACAGAAAAAACCATAGGTTTCACACCAGTTATAGTTAGCTGGAAATTTTACTGACATAAAACCATTGAAATTCCCACGTTATAGTTAGTTGGACTCACTATAACTTGCGCGTGTAATGCACTGCTGATGACATCACATATTACATGAACCTATGGTTTTTTCTGTGAATTTAATAGGTTTTTTAAATGCTAATTCCTAACTATAACTGGTGTGAAACCTATGGTTTTTTCAGTGAATATATATATGAGTATATATATGTGGGGCACATATAATATAGTGTTTCCGGGGTCCCGCGCGTGGGCGGGAATATTCTAATGCTTATGACTATTGATGAGGATCGCCTGGAAGAGAACCAGCAGAATCTACCCTCCAAGACTCTACACAAGAACAAAAAGAAGTTAGAATAGCCTAGCCCGTTTCCATGTCACCCTACCCCACAGCACTGCCACCAACCCCACCACAATAACCTTGAAAACCATAGCCCCTTACCCCAAAACATTGCCATCATCCGTTCCCACAAAACACTTGCCCTTTCTGCTTGCCCTAAAACTACTCCTCCACACTGACACCTATCCTCAAAATACTACATGGCTACACTGTCTGCTTCTGCCATAACACTGCCCTCTATCCTGCCACCCCCACCCAAACTGACCCCTACCCAACCATTGTCCTTATTGCCAAATACTACCCTCTACACTCACCATTGTATCCTGAACACACTGGACCCCCAGCACCAAAACACTAGTGAAGGAGAGCTGGATGAGAAAGGGCGAGGAGCCACCAAAGAAAGGCCAGAGGGCTCAACCATATTTTTTTCTTCAAGCAGTGGACGGGGCACTGGCGCGTTTGGTGGGCACCTTTAGAAAAATATTGGCCCACTGAGCCCGGTGTTCCACTACATTTAAATCTTGCCTTGTCCAAGGTTCCACCACATCCCCCATGGGAGGTGGAACCCTGCATTGATATACTGCCCCCTTTCAGGGGCCACCATGCTGGTATGCCCATGCCCCTTCCATTTCCTTGCCTAGGGCACCCACAGCCCTGGGTGAGGATAAGGAAGAACGGGCAAGCTGTAGGAGTGGAGGTTGCTGCAGCATGCCAGTATAACCTACCTGATCTTTTTGGTGCCCCTTTCTCCGACGTACAGTCTGTTCTATCCTCTGGCTGCAGAAGAGTCCAGGCTGCAGCTAGGAAGGTCCTCCAGTCCGGCAGTAATGGTGGAGTCCGAAGCCCTCCAGATGAATGAAAAACAGCAGGCAGGCCGGTGAGGAGTAAATAAAAAAAGAACACCTCACCTGTCTGCTGCTGAGACTCCTCCTTTTATTGGCCCATTGGCAAGCGCTGGCTCAATGCAAGGACGAGGTAGCATTCACTTGCATTTTTAAGAAAAGTGCAGGCTTGTTATTAAACTGGCGATTTTTCTTGCACATCGCTAAATCCTGGAGGGTCTGAATGACAATGCTCCCGAATATAATCATACCCTGTTGGAAACAATGGCCTAAACTCTGCCGGCGAACACAAGCTATTCAGATAGATGTGTTGCAGCAAAGTTTATAATATGTTGTGACTTGGACACAGCCAATTGCTGTGGTCAGGCGATTGGCATGATTGTGGAACTTCGGTGCATTGCCTGGATTAGGTCTATATGCTTCTCTAAAGATACCCAAGCATCGTTAATGGACAAGTTATTCGATGGCTCTCGCCTTTTAAGCACGAAAGCGGACTTGGCCCCAGACAGATTCCTTGGGTCTGTCTGCCTCCGCCACGCAATTTCATCACAAATCTCGTCCCCTTTTGGCTACTGTAGGGTTTTTCAACTCTGCCAGCGCCAGACCCTGCTGCAAACCCAACAGGTCTCCCAATTCTTTCATGGCCATGGCACATAAAGGCAATGTCCAGGACATCATGCCACTGAGTGACCTACTGCTACAGCTGGCACAGCCGCAAAACCTCTTTGTGTCCTTCCAGACACTGACTATTGTAGGCAGTATCCAACATTTTCTTTAGTGAATTAGATTATGCCAGTGGCAGACCCCTCTCCCTATTCCACACAGACTTAACAGTGGTGACGGATGTATCACGTCTGGGATGGGAAGGCCATATGGGAGACAGAGATTAGGGAATCCTCGTCAGCCGCAGAGACCCAACTCCACATCAAGCTGTTGGAGTTGCGAGCATTTCACTTGGCGGTGAAGGTCTTCTGGCCCACCATCACAGGAGCTGGTGCAGCTTCTCACAGACAAGACAGTCAATGGCGGTGGTCTCACCAGGAAGTATCACACTTGAACTTGTTTGACAGCGAGCCGATGATTCACTGGCTGCAGTTGTTTGGTCCGACGAACGGGTGCTGGAACTGCTTAGTTGAATGCGAGTTCCTGGAAGGTACGCTGCCCCGAGATGCAGAAGAATCCGTACTGGGTTGTATTGAATATAGTTGAGAAGCATATTGGAGAGGCGGCGATCAACAGTCCTGATGAGACCACGGTAATTAACTGGAACTATTCGAAACGTTTGACTATACAGGGGCTATTTCATATAAAGTATGTCTCCTAAGAATTGCCTTTGCTTAATTTGTATTGTACAAAAGTATTTACAGCCCTGTTTTTGTGAACAAAATTTGGATCGCACGGTTTTATCATCATATCACTTTCAACTTGAGCACTGCGCAGTCATCACTCAACGCTTTATATATACACTTGCTGCAGAGAACACAATTAGAATTTTTGGAAATGAAAAGGCCTCATCTGAATTCTAATCATGATAAAAATGGTGAATTAATATCTGGCCAGGGCCTGAATATGTGATACAGACCTGTGAGATAATGAACTCATAGGCCTCTGTAGTTGTTCACAGTGCGCATGGGAAGTGCTTCCATGCGTCTACGCTTGTCACTTCTGTAGCAGAATGACGTCGACGCTGAGCTGCATGATGTCTCCTACTGCGTGCAGCAGGACTGCTTTAAAGTTGGAGGACCCGGTCTGGTGTGTGGGGAATATTCACAAGGTGAGGAATCTGCAGGTAAAGGAGTATCGACCAGTAAGAGCGTTACCAAAGACAAGTAACTGATTTGTTATGTTTTCCTGCTGTTGTATATTGTCTAATTCTGGGTGGTGGTCTCAGCTGGCGGAGTTTTCCGAACTCCGCTCCGTGGAGCGTAGCTAGGTTTTTTTCAATGCTCACGCTCATCAACGCCATGTGCTGGAGCGAGGAAAATCCACCTCCTGATGAGATTTTTCCTTGCTTGCACTCGCCAAGGTCTAGTTGGCGAGCAAAATCAACCTCCTGGCGATATTTCTCAAAGCGGGTCGTCAAATTTCTCAATGCAAGTGGTTGTGGCAGGTCACAACCACTCGGTTGTGAAACCTTCCTTCACATTGACAAAGCTGCCACTCGAGTAAAAGCAACTGCACCCTCTTGTGCTGAGTATGGTGCCTTTCGTGATTATTTTTAAAGGGCGGGACAAACACCAGGAGATCAAAATCACCACCAACGGCATGACCCTCATGCACTCCTCTGCTCGCGGAACTCTTAGTAGAGCGCCTGAGTTTTTTTGTCACTTCGCGGAGTTCTTCATTGAGGAACTCCACCTAGGCTTAATCTTATCATGAAAATATAGATTTCAGTCAGTTACGAAACAAGGGTGAGTAGATACCTTTTGGGAGGAGTAAAATTTAAGACATTATTATTGTGATTTTTTTGGTAATCAGTTGATTTTTGCAAGCACTAACACTTCTCTGTGTAAAGTAAAGACCTTGAGAGTTTTGTAACTTTCAGATACTCAAATTGTGGATTTTGTTGCAATTAAAAAAATTTCAAGGCCTGAAATTTCTTTGGAAGTTGCATGCGGGCAGCCTAAGTTATCCTGCAAGAGTTTCTTGATTAATCCTATTACAACTACAATATGTGCTCTCTCATGTAAAGTCAGGTTGAAAGAAGCTTTTCTGCAACTCAAGATACGCCTTACTTTTCACCGCATGTGGATGCATTTCTCATGTTTAGTGAGATCTCCTTTCTGGGTATAACGTTTCTGGCTTTCCCCAACTGTATAAGGCTTTAGTCCAGTGTGAATTCTCTCACGTGAAGAAAACAAGTTACTTACCTGTAACTTTAGTTCCCCAGTATTGGTAACTTTCATAGATTCCCATGCTTTGTATCATTCCCCGTCGTCGGAATGGGAGTCTCGGTAACAAAAATACCATAGCTGTAGGTACAAAAGACAATGGAAAAAGGCCTAGGCCTCATTTCCTTTTGTAGCATATCACCCTCTTTGTGTAAAAGAGACCAAACTTTGGCCTCAGCCAATCAGAAGTGCCTCACCACTTAGAACCTTCCTGAAGGAACCTCAGAGCCTCAGATTTTCGTAGCCGTTGTGTACTAGACACCATATCTGTTGTAGGCTGAGCTTTCCCCGGGGAGGTGGGTGGGCGCATGGGAATCTATGAAAGTTACCAATACTGGGGAACTAAAGTTACAGGTAAGTAACTTGTTTTCTTACCCCAGTATTGGAACTTTCATAGATTCCCATGCTTTGTAACAGAGTAGCAAGCAATTGGCAAGATAATCACATTTTGCATTGTAAATAATAGCAATAGACAACATGACATTAGATACAAAATGTGAAAAAATGGAAGGTGGGAAAGAAAGGAAAGCTCACCATTAGTGGAAGAGGTTCCTCAGGACAGCCTGTCCTACTGCTGCATCATCTTGTTGCAGAGCTTCCAAGCAGTAATGCTTGGTAAAGGTGTGGACGCTGCTCCAGGTAGCAGCTCTGCAGATATCCTTAATTTGCACCCCCGCGAAGAGGGCTGTTGAAGAAGCCACAGATCTTGTGGAATGCGCTCGTATCTTTCCAGTCACAGGTTTACCAGCAGCCTTGTGACAATGTAATAGAGCGCTTGTGATCCATCTTGAAACACCCTGTTTGGACAGTGGAAGGCCTTTACTCGGTCCCCCGAAGGCCACAAACAGTTGAGAAGATTTTCGAAAATCTTTAGTACGTTCCAAATAAAATTTTAAGCATCGCTGCACATCCAAAGAATGCAAAGCTTTCTCCGCTGGCGTAGAAGGTTGAGGGAAGAACGTCTTCAGAATGACCGGTTCATTCAAGTGGAAATCCGAGGGAACCTTTGGCATGAACCTAGAGTTAGTCCTCATGATGACAGTGTTCCTCTTGAATTGAAGGAAAGGTTCTTGGATGGTCAAAACGTGTAATTCTCCTACACGCCGAGCCGACGTGAGAGCAAGGAGAAGAGCCAATTTCCACGAAAGATATTTGATGTCAGAACGATGGACTGGTTCAAATGGCCCCTTCATAAGTTGAGAAAGGACCAGATTCAAATGCCATGTTGGAGGAGGCGGTCTCACCGGTGGATAGACCCTGAACAAGCCCTTAAGAAATTGCTTGATTATTCTGGAAGACCATAATGAAGGCCCAGAGTCCGTCCTTCTGAATCGTGACAAAGCAGCCAAATGGACCTTAATTGATGAATGGGCTAGACCAGATTTGGCCAAAGACAGCAGGTAAGGTAGGATCTGATGAGGCTTGGAATTGAATGGATCAATGTTTTGTTTTCGACACCAACAACAGAATCCTTTCCACTTAAGGCTGTAAGTTTTGTTAGTTGAAGGAGCCCTTGCTTGGGACAGAACTTCCCTAACCTCCCTTGACAATGGCAGGTTCATAAATTCTCGCTGTTCAGGAGCCATGCAGTCAGGTGTAACGACTGAGGGTCTGGATGCAAAATCTGTCCTTCTGATATCGTGAGAAGATCCGGCAGAATCCTTAGAGGCAAGGGAGGAGCTATCGACAACAGATGGAGCTCCATGAACCAGAACTGCCTCGGCCAAGCCGGGGCTATCAGGATCATCCTGCACTGTTCCACCTTGAGTTTCTTGATTAGTCGTGGTATCAGAGGAATGGGAGGAAAAGCGTAGACAAATGTCTTCGACCAGGCTATCGAAAGGGCATTTCCCAGTGAATCTTGATGGGGAAGCCTGCTTGCGTAAGACCGGCATTTCTTGTTGGTCGGAGTGGCAAAAAGGTCGATGTCCGGCCTGCCCCACAGGCTGAAGACTTGTTCCAAGACTTCCTGATTCAACTCCCATTCGTGGCTGACCGAGGATGATCTGCTCAGTCTGTCGGCGTTTTCGTTTAGGACGCCAGGCAAGTGTTCTGCCATCAGTGACATCTTGTGCTGGATCGCCCATTCCCAGACCTGCTGAGCTTCTTGTGACAATGGGCGCGATCTGGTCCCTCCTTCCTTGTTCACATAGTGCATGGCCGTGGTGTTGTCCGTCCTGATAAGCACTTGTGAACCTTCCCGGCGAGGAAGAAACGCTTGCAGAGCCAGTCGTATCGCCCTGAGTTCCAACAGGTTGATGTGGAGGCTTTTTTCCTGGGGTGACCAATGACCACTGACATGTAGGTCCTGCATCACTGCTCCCCAACCCTCCAATGACGCGTCCGTCATAATCACTTGTGGAGACGGGTCGCTTGCGAAGGATAGGCCTTGGGACAAGTTGTTTTGATCTGTCCACCATAAGGCCGTGTCCCTCATCTCCGGAGTGATAGTCACCCTGTCGTCGAAAGAACCGTGGACCTGCTTCCATTGATTGTCCAGTTGTTCCTGCAAGGGACGTATCCTCAGTCTGCAATGGGGGTTTAGTGGGATACACGATGATATCACTCCCAGCAGAGACTTGTAGCGGCGTACTGAAAGAGACTTTCTTGTTTGCAAGTCTTGGGCCATGGTTTGTAATTTCTGCCTCCTTTCCGGAGTAGGAAAAGCTCGTGATAGCTTCGAATCCAAGATGGCTCTCAGAAACCGAGCCCTTCTGGACGGGATCTGGCAAGATTTCTCGTTGTTTAGAGTGAGTCCCAGGTTCTGAAATAAATTGGTACATGCCTGAACCGTCTGTAGCGCTATTTTTCTGGACGGAGCTTTCAGTAACCAGTCGTCCAGATAGGGGAAGACCTGAAACTTGTGTTTTCGCAGGAAAGCTGCTACTGGCGCCAGCACCTTTGTGAATATTCTTGGGGCTGAGCGGAGTCCAAAGGGTAAAACCCTGAATTAGTAATGGCTCTTGGCTACTGTGAATCGCAGAAACCTTCTGTGCGCTGGGTGAATCGGAACGTGGAAATAGGCATCCTCGAGATCAAGTGTGGCCATGAAATCCCCGGGCTGATCAGCTTCAAGATGTCCTGGAGGGACACCATCCGGAAGGACAGAGAAATGAGATAGGTGTTTAGCCTCCTGAGGTCTAAAATGGGGCGCCACTTGTCGAGCGTCTTCTTCACCAGGAAGAACCTGGAATAAAATCCTTGACCTCTTTGGTTTGATGGAACTGGCTCTATCGCCCCTTTTCGGAGCATCTGTTGAACTTCGAGCCGAAGGAGACGCTGGTGTTTTGAAGGAGTGGCTGCCGGGGGCTTGGGTGGAGGGACTTGTGTGAATTCTAAGGTATGCCCTTTCCGAATGATGTTGAGCACCCAACGGTCCGATGTTATCTTGGACCAGTTGTGAAGGTATTTGTTGACCCTGCCTCCAACTGATGACTTCCTGAAGGAGGGTCCAGTAGTAAGAGCCAGGAGGCCGCTATTGGCGCTTGGACGAATCTCGTCCTCGTGCCCCCTGCTTTCCTTTACCGTAAGGCCTGGAGTAATTGGAAGACTGGCCCTGCCGCTGCTGCTAAGGCTGACGGTGTTGCTGGGAACCTGATCCTGTGTTGGAGTAGCGTTGTTGTTGGAAGGATCCTCTGTAATTACCACCCCTGCCTCTGGATCCCTTGAAAGGCGACTTCCTGTATTGAAGTGTCCCTAAAGACCTAGCAGTCTCTGTGTCCTTTTTTATATCTTGCAGGGTGTCGTCAATGAGTTTGCCGAACAACGCTTCCCCATCAAAGGGGAGATCCAATACTTTATTCTGGATCTCAGGCCGGAACCAGGTAGCTTTAAGCCATCCTTGGCGACGGAGTACTGCCGCTCCAGCCAGTGAACGGAATGCAGTAGTTGCAATATCCATTGCACAATCGATGATTTCCATCGACGTCGCCTCTCCCTCCTGCAAAATCTTCTTTGCCTCAGACGTAGATTCGGGAGGCAGCTGGTCAAGGTACGGGGCGACATCGCACCAGAGTTGGCGGTCGTACCTACCCAGGATCGCTATGGCATTAGCCGCTCGCACCAGCAAACTTGCCATTGATGAGAATCGCTTTCCCACGTTATCTAACCTCCGGCCTTCCTTGTCCGGAGGAGTTGTTAGTGGTGCAGAAGGGTTGCGTGATTTCCTCTGCGCCGCCTGCGAGATCACAGAGTCTGGTCTTGGATGACCTGTCAAAGCCGCAGGAGCATCATCGGTCGCTTTGTACTTTTTATCAAGACGCGGTAGCACCGGGACCACCGTCGCCGGGTGTGTCATAGCCTTTAAGCCCTCTTTCCATAGGTGATCCACAATAGGAATGGACCTGGCAGATTTCCGAAAGGGTTCCTTAAAATCATATAAGAAACAATCTGTGGTAACCTTAGGCATGGCCAATTTGAATCTCGCCGCAGCTCTCTCCATCAGCTGATGGAAGCCCCCAATGTCCGCTGGTGGGGAGTCCGCCGGGTCCGGAACTGGTGATGCGGGATTGTCAACAACATATTCATCATAATCCGTGTCGGGATTAGAGTCATGATCTGACTGCTGGTCCTCATCCGAGGATTCCTGAACATCCTGAGTCCCTGGCACTGCAGAGGAATCCTGTTGGAAGGACGCCCGAGGCTGAGGAGAAGTTGGGGCCGTTAAAGTAGGTGGCACCAAAGAAGCCGTAGTCCCTGAAGTCGTAGCCGGCGTTGACGTAACTGACAGAGGCCTACTGGCCTTGGATTTATAATCTTGGAGCATCTTATGCAGATCTTGCAGGAAAGACGTTGGCACTGAAACCATTTCCTGTTCGGGTTGCTGCTGCTGCAGCTGAAGATGAGCACTTTCCTCGTGGCCGTATTCGCCGTCCGAGTCAGTGTCCTGGCATTTGACAAATAGTTGTGAAGGACTATTGGCATAACTATATGCATCTTGGTCATCCTCTTCTGATTCTTCCTCCTGAAGGAGCATGGTAGGTAACAGAGGGGACACAGTCCTTGGAGAAGTCATCTCTGGCGTGATCTGCGTCACAGAAATGGTAATCCGCTTTTCTGTGGAAAGTATTGTAGGTTCCGTAGTCGACGGTTGTATGTACGCCGTCGAGATAGGCGTCGTGGACGTCGTCGACGATGAAACTGTCGACACGCCAGCCGTTGACATAGTCACTGTAGTAGTCGTCGACGCCCTCGTCGACGAGACCGTAGTCGTCGACATCGTCGTCATCGTCGCCGACGGTAACATTGTCGTCGGCACCATCACAGCCTTCGTCGTCGACGGGACTTTTGTCGTCGACAGGACCTTCGTCGTCGACTGGGTTTTCGACGTCGACGAAGCTCTCGACGTCGACGGGGCTCTCGACGTCGACGGGGCTTTAGTCGTCGACGGGGCTCTCGACGTCGACGGGGCTTTAGTCGTCGACGACTCCTTTGTCGTCACTCTTGTAGCTGGTACCTTTGTCGTCGGCGTCTTCGGTTTCTCAGTCGACGGCGAGGACTCAGCCGTCGACGGTAGCGTTGTGGACGAACCTGCTGTCGACAACGTCGAAACCGATTTAGTTGTCCTCGTCGACAGGCCTTCCGCTGTCGACGCCTTCGTCGTCAAGGACTTAGAGCTCCTCTCAGAAGACTGGCCTGAAGGTGTTTTGAAGGCTGTAGCAGTCTTCTCACCTGTAGAAGGCGTAGAAGGTCCATCCCTCTCCTTTACACTTCCGTGAGGAGATTTGCTGGGACCTGGGCTCTCAGACTCACTGGGGGTCTTTTTTGAGGCCTTTGAAGATCTTCCCGAAGAAGTAAAAGGGGAACCCCTACCCCTTTTCACTGACCTTCTAGTAGAAGACATCGATCCTGCATCCTCACTGTCACTGGAGACAGTGTCCTTCCTTGATTTAAGCTTTTGAAGCCATGTGAGGAGCCTACCCTCACGGTCCCGGAGGGTTTTGGTGGAAACGGTGCGACAGATCTTACAGTCAGCAGCCTGGTGGTCAGGATAGAGGCAATAAATGCAGTCCTTATGCTTATCCTCCACAAAAAGCCTTTTCTTGCCACAGGTGGAACAAGGCTTGAAAAGGGCTTTTTTCTTCTCAATTTCCGACACCTTGGAAGGCAGCAACAATCCTGAAGAGAATCTGAAAGATTCTGAAGAAAATCCTGTAGAAAAATCCTGAAGTAATCCTTTTGAAGAGTAGAAGTTGAGCAGAGCTCAAAGGAGACTCCCTAGCACAACGTGCGGTAGAAAATCTGAGGCTCTGAGGTTCCTTCAGGAAGGTTCTAAGTGGTGAGGCACTTCTGATTGGCTGAGGCCAAAGTTTGGTCTCTTTTACACAAAGAGGGTGATATGCTACAAAAGGAAATGAGGCCTAGGCCTTTTTCCATGGTCTTTTGTACCTACAGCTATGGTATTTTTGTTACCGAGACTCCCATTCCGACGACGGGGAATGATACAAAGCATGGGAATCTATGAAAGTTCCAATACTGGGTTAAGTGACATTGTATTCGTGATTAAACCTTATCTGAGATTCAGAGCACACATAAGGCTTTTTTCTCCCATGTGAGTTCGCTCATGACAAGTGAGAAGTAATTTGTAACCAAAACATTGCTTGCACTTTGAGCACTCATAAGGTTTTTCCCCAGAGTGGGATCTCTCATGAAGCATAACACTGTCTTTCAGATCCATCCTTTCATGGTATAAGGATTTTCTCCAGTGTGGGGTTTCTCATGGTGAGATAGCGTTTTTCTCTGCAGCTTTTCTGGCATTCAGAGCACTCATAAGGTTTTTCATCAGTATGGAGTCGCTTATTGTTAGTGAGGCTGTGCCAATCAAATAGGAATTTCTGGCATTCACAGCATTGGTAATGTTTTTCCACTCTGTGCGTCTGCTCGTGTCGAGTGAGATTGCGTTTAAAATTGATGCTTTTCTGGCATTCTGAGCACTGAATTATTTTGATGGTGTGTTTTCTTATGGCGCTTGTAACCATCTCTACCTCTGAATCTTTTCCGACATTTAGAGCACTGATAATTTTATTCACCAGTGTGGATTGTCACATGTTCAGTGAGATGAGATTTTTGGCTGAAACATTTTTGGCATTCAGAGCACTGATAAGGTTTTTTCCCAGTGTGGATTCTTATATGCTGAGCGAGACTGCTTTTTTCATTGAAACATTTCTGGCATTCAGAGCACTGATAAGGCTTTTCCCCAGTGTGGATTCTTATATGCTGAGTGAGACTGCTTTTTTCACTGAAACATTTGTGGCATTCAGAGCACTGATAAGGTTTTTCCCCAGTGTGGATTCTTATATGCTGAGTGAGACTGATTTTTTCACTGAAACATCTGTGGCATTCAGAGCACTGGTAAGGTTTTTCCCCAGTGTGGGTTCTTATATGTTGAGTGAGTCCGCTTTTTTCACTGAAACATTTGTGGCATTCACAGCACTGATAAGGCTTTTCCCCAGTGTGGATTCTTATATGCTGAGTGAGACTGCTTTTTTCACTGAAACATTTGTAGCATTCAGAGCACTGATAAGGTTTTTCCCCAGTGTGAGTTCTTATATGCTGAGTGAGGATGATTTTTTCACTGAAACATCTGTGGCATTCAGAGCACTGATAAGGTTTTTCCCCAGTGTGGGTTCTTATATGCTTAGTGAGATTGCTTTTTACACTGAAACATTTGTGGCATTCAGAGCACTGGTAAGGTTTTTCGCCAGTGTGGGTTGGTATATGTTGAGTGAGTCTTATTCTGTCACTGAAACATTTCTGGCATTCAGGGCACTGAAAAGGTTTTTCCCCAGTGTGGAATCTCACATGTGCAGTTAGAAGTGATTTAAGTTTGAAATCTTTTGGACATTCAGAGCACTGATAAGGTTTTTCCCCAGTGTGGGTTCTTATATGCTGAATGAGACTGCTTTTGTAACTGAAACATTTCTCACATTCAGAGCATGGATAAGGTTTTTTCCCTGTGTGGGTTATTGTATGTTGAAAAAGACTTCTTTTATTTCGGAAATTTTTCTGGCATTCAGAGCACTGAAAAGGTTTTTCCCCAGTGTGGGTTTTTATATGCACCGTGAGTAAGCGTTTTTCACTGAAACATTTCTGGCATTCAGAGCACTGATAAGGTTTTTCCCCAGTGTGGGTTCTTGTATGCCGATTGAGACAGTTTTTTTCACTGAAACTTTTGTGGCATTCAGTGCACTGATAACGTTTTTCCCCAGCGTGGATCTTTCTGTGCCGTGTGAGACTACTTTTTATACTGAAACATTTCTGGCATTCAGAGCACTGATAAGGTTGTTCCACAGAATGGGTTATTGCATGTCGAGAAAGACTTTGTTTGTTCCAAAACCTTTCCTGGCAATCAGAGCACTGATAAGGTTTTCCCCCAGTGTGGAATCTTAAATGTGCAGTTAGAAGTGATTTAAGTTTGAAATGTTTTGGGCATTCAGAGCACTGATAAGGGTTTTCCCCAGTGTGGATTCTTATATGTTCAGTGAGTCTGATTTTGTAACTGAAACATTTCTGGCATTCAGAGCACTGAAAAGGTTTATTCCCAGTGTGGATTCTTGTATGCCGAGTGAGCCTGTTTTTGTCAATGAAACATTTCTGGCATTCAGAGCATTGAAAAGGTTTATTCCCAGTGTGGGTTCTTGTATGTCGAATGAGACTACTTTGCTCACTGAAACATTTCTGGCATTCAGAGCACTGGTAAGGTTTTTCCCCAGTGTGGGTTCTTGTATGTAGAGTGAGTCCTCTTTTGTCACTAAAATATTTCTGGCATTCATCGCACTGATAAGGTTTTTCCACAGAGTGGGTTATTACATGTCGAGAAAGACTTTGTTTATTACAAAACCTTTCCTGGCATTCAGCACACTGATAAGGTTTTTCCCCAGAGTGGATTCTAATATGCTCAGTGAGATAAGATTTACGGCTGAAACTTTTTGGGCATTCAAGGCACTGGTAAGGTTTTTCCACAGAGTGGGTTAATGCATGTCGAGATAGGCTCGGTTTATTACAAAACCTTTTCTGGCATTCAGAGCACTGATAAGGTTTTTCCCCAGTGTGGCTTCTCATATGCTCAGTGAGATAAGATTTACGGCTGAAACTTTTTTGGCATACTTTGCACTGAGAGAGGTTTTTCCCAGAGTGCATTCTGTCAAATTCTGTGAGATGGGATTTATGGATGTATCTTTTTAGGCACAGGTAACTTTTTTCCCCAACTTCGGTTATTTTGCCTTGATTGAGGCGGTCTTGAACACTGAATTTGTTCTCACAGTCCGTGTTTTTGTAAGGTGTATTACTAGAGTTATTATCTCTACGTTTAGTTTTCTCATGCTTATATGCCAGGGCTTGTTTAGATAATGTTCAGCATTTATTTCTAAAAGAAATTGTGTGTAATCTTCTTAACGCTTGAATAGAGCAAAATATGTCGGGAAACAGCCCTGTAACACCTGTCGAAATGTTTCTAGCAGATAATAGTCTTTAGGTTATAGCCTATCCGGCAGCAACTTATTTTGTGACTGAAGTTTTTCTCAAATCTATTTGTATAGGTTCTTAGTAATGCATTGATAAGGTGTTAGTCTGATATTTAATGATTAAACTGATAAGTACCTTTTTGAACTGACGTAATGGCAGTAACTGAGGGTGTTCGAAAGTGCACAGTACTATTGTGGATCATCAGTCGCAGAGCATCAGTTCCTTTTACCCTTTCTATATTTGATGTAAGGTTAAGGTTTGTTGTTCTGAAGACGATGATTTATTTACATTACCTATAGCGCAACGGTGCTCATTTAATTCATTTTTATATTTAACAGTTTAACATATCACTCATGCACAGTAGATAATGTTGAGGCGATTTACATAGAATTACAGAACAGTACACAATAAAAAGGAAACAATCTGAGATGGTCATGAACACAATAAAGTGAATTTTTAAGGTTTTCGCAAGAGTGAACAGAGTGGGTCTTTGTATTCTATCCAGAGGCAGATAGTCTCAAACTTGCGTAATTGGTAAAAAAAGGTTGTTGAACAATGGCGATTTTCCAACCTTTCGGTTGTTAACGTGTCAGCTTCGGAGTCTTCTCTCAGCGAATTTTCTTTGATGGTTTGCAGAAGAAACCTTTTGTTATAACTTTATTTTATGCAGTGTGTGCTTCCTCTCTGGAATTACATGATGCGTTAGATGAACGTTATTCTGTGCACAGATATGGCTTTGCTCTGAGTTAATGAAATGCTAAATTAGAGACTTCACTTACAGGTATAGTACTTTCCTATGCTCCCACTTCCTCGCCACACCTAGATTTTGGAAATTGTTTAAACGTAGAATGCTGGATGTCCTTCAGTTTTTCAAAATAATCCTTCTTATGGCACTGACTTTAGTTGGCTGGTGCTAAATCTTGCTTTCTTCGTCAGTAATTTCAATCACCTATAGTATTAAAATTATATAGTTAACACAAAAATATAATTTACAAGCCAAATCAATGCAGAATTTTGAAAATATTGAGCTGTTTTTCAGACAGAGCAGAGTGTAGAATGGGAGCATGCGAGTACTTGGATGTAGGAGTGAGGATTTGTAGAATTTCCAACATTTCATTAAGCTCACAAAGGATACATGCACCCTATGGACTTGTAACATTGAATCCCAAAGGCAGATATTAAAGTCATATGCACTGGCACCAAACAGATATTAAAAATATATATACTATTAATTAATTGGTAATGTAGATTTCTGGAACGGGAATTTCCCCTCCATGGACAATAGGCGTTTTCCCCTGCCCTGAGTTACCACCGACTTGTATCTGGTATCCTGACTTTTGAGCTTTGGCCTCGGCCGCACACAAATCTATTATGTGCTGCGAGGACTATGCCTAGACCTATCCCTCAACTATCGTTCAGAGTATGAATCGAGGGCAATGAAATTAAGGCGTACTTTCATGTGTTCATTTTATTCCACCTGATTATCAGTTGTTAGGTTTTTCTGCATCTAGATTTACTGGGTGCAGAAAAACAGGACACAATTTTTTTCCAGACAGAAAAATTAGACTGAAAAGTCGCACTATACTCTGGGTGCAGCAGAAGCAGCAAGACTAACACACAATTTTCCCTCTGTTAGAAATTTCTTTCCCCTTCCCTCCCCTGCTTAAAACTAGTGGTAGATAAAAGCAGAAATACACTATGAAATAGTGAATGGCATGTGGTTTGACAGGCAGATGAATCTGTTCCTCGAGCAACTCCCCAGTCAATGGCGTCAAACTTGTGACTGCAAGTTACTGGGGTAAATCTACCACAAAGTAAAAAAAAACAATTACATGAGATTTTTCTGCCACACCAGACTATGCAACTTCTAACAAGGGACTATGAGAGATCTTGGACTGGTCCTGTGACCTGGAGGTTAACACCAAGTGTGCCCCTATTTAAGGCAGAGGCTGTCATTGGTTTACCAGATAGAGCGGTGGTGGCAATGCCTGATGAGATCTTTGCATCATGGTCAGTGGAGTGGCGACCTATTTCTATACCTGTGCCCAGACTTTGCACTAACATCAAGTGCATGTTTAGGGTGTTGGTGAGTGTAGCATAAAAGCAATGTGAGAGTGCGACAGAGTAAACCGCATCTCCTGCCTGCTAGTTGTGTATACAAGTGGGACAATCTATCTCTCTTTTACACCCCAGTTCAAAGTCCTCTATTACGAAGGAATAATGTGCTCTACAAAGTACTCAGGTGCCTGCTGTGCCACCAGGGACGGTGTCAGCCTGACAGTCTATCTAAGTTGAAGGGACATCACCTGCAGGCTGAATTACTTAATGGAGAAGCTGTGTACCTGTCCTGAAGACCCTAGAAGTCTGCCTAGAAGCCTGCCTGTCTGGTAAGAAAGGGAAGGGAGTTTGACTATCCAGTAGGAGGACAAGGCTGTCCTGGAAGAAGCAAGGTTCGACACATCCTCGTTATCTGTAGGGAGGGGCGGAAAGCCATCCAGCAGGACCAGCGAGTCTGAGGGACATCCCCCCACAAGACTCTCGCAACAGTTCAAGGCAGAAAATGATACTCTACGACAACGTGATTGTAGAGGCCCAGTTGGACGATCGTGTGCTGCCAACCGGCCAGTTCAAGGTTGCATTTGCCAAATTCCGAACACAACAGAGTCTAAATCTACCGACTTCCTGGAGAGCCTGAGTTGGGCTTTTAGCTGCTGAATTTCTGACTACTCTGTGTCAGAGGTCCATGAGGGACTACAACTACTCCAGTGTCGAACACCCTGTCTGAGCTTACGCCTGTGGTCCAACCGGCCACAGTGTGGGCTCAATTGCTGATGGTCGGGCCTCCAGAGGGGCTGCGCTTACAGACAGGCCAGGTGTGACTGCTATCTTGGGACTGCTGATATTCAGGCAACTGCAAAGAAAAGACAGAGTGGGTGGCCTACTGAATGCAGCCCTACACCCAGGACCAAAGCGCTCCACAAAAGCCTGCTGGTGGGTCACTGCTCTCTCGAGTGTTCGGTGTGCCATTTAAGTGCCGGGAAACAGGAAAGAGACCCAGACAAGACTGACTCATCCTGTGGAAGGATAAGACGCTTACGAACTGCACCTATACTATATTCAGATACTCCCAAATGCCCCTAGAGGGGAGGAGGGTATCGGAATCAGACGCACCTGTCTGCAGCACATGGTAGTCTGGCATGCCTGCACCATCCTTTCACCCAGACTGTCCATAAAGTTGATTTTAGAGCTGCTACGCACATAGCAGGGGAATCTCAGACCATTCACTGGTGGCGGTGCAACTCGATGGTCTGGTTTGTGGACTTCCTCCTACCCTCAAGGGTTGATCAGTGATATTTAAAAGACGCTCAAAGCTCGTATGAGAGATCGAGCAGACTTGTATTTTAAGGAGAACAGGCTGCCTGCTGAATCAGCTTGCGTGCTATAGGATGAATTCAAGCCAGTGATCCTTGAGGACACTGACAACAAGGGGATGGAAATACTGGGAGAGACTTCCTGAAAGACCTGACCCTGCCAATGCTAACGAATGAGGACCGAGACGCACTAGAGCAAGACCTGACAGTAGACTAAATAAATAAGACAATAGGAGCCTTGCAAACAGGGCAAGCAACAGGGCCTAATGAGCTTCCCTTAGAATTATATAAAAGCATGATGGATAAAATCAGGGAGTGCCTCCAGAGTAGCCTGCCTGAAAATAAGGGCGTCTCCCAGAGGTCAAAGAATGTCTGAGGTGGTGGTCATCCCAAAAAAGGACGAACCAGCAACTGAGTGTGGGTCTTATAGACCTCTCTCCCCGCTTAACTTTGAGACTAAGGTCCTTGCGTAGGCCCTGGCGATCTGCGTGCGGCCAGTAATTGCAACAATGGATCATCCTGATCAATCAGGCTTTATGCCACACCAGGGAACGCGCTTAAATCTCCGACATCTTAATGGAGTACCACATGCAATAGGGGATTCCTTTGCTGAATCAGTGCCGCTGCTGTTAACTCTTGTTTGTGGCCCCTCTAGCGCGCATGTGCGTCAATAATACAGTCTCCCGAGTCTTTGCCGTCTGACAGGGATGTTCCTTGTCTCCTATGCTCTTCACACATGTTTGGGTTTGCCAGGACCTCTCATATGGGGTATTCCAGTTGATCAGGAGTGAGAATATCCCTCTACGCTGAAGTTTTGCTATATGAGATGTAGCCAGCCTTCTCGAGTGAACGAATCCTACAAATTTTTCACACATTTGGAGATTATTCAGGATGTAGATCAACTGGAAGAAGTCCTTAATATTCCTGATGGAGGCAGGGACACTGAGGCTGCACTCTAGGTGCACAGTTCGGGTGGCAGTACATGGCTTTAAATATTTGAGCGTGTTTATTACAAGAGAGCACAGGCCGGAACATACTCCCGAAATTAGACCGGCTTCACTGGGATGCCCCACACTTGCGGGCGCTCCCGCTCTCCTTACTGGGCCGGGTGGCCCTATTTAAAGTGATGACCCTCCAGGGTCTCCGGTATATCGTGCGGAAAATGTCCTTTAAGATCCCACCAGACATGGCGGTCCGGAGCATTCGCAAGTATTACTGGGCCACGCAGCTGGTGGCAGTCAACAACTGGGTTTTTGCGGACCATGAGGATCCTGCTTACCGGGTAGATAGATTGGCCATGGACAAGAGAGATTACCCCACCCTGGTGCTGTATCGAAGAAAGTATGAGTGCACCCTACCTACTCATACCCAAACCATTGGTAAGAGTGTGGAGAGAGGCAACCAAGTATTTAGGCTGGGAAGGTAAGCTGACTGAAATTACTCCACTTGCACTGAGGAAGTTGCCGTATTTGTTTTGCCTGATCACCCTTCGCTACTGGAGTAGCTGACGGAGTTCCCTACCTGCTGCTGGACTGAATCAAAAGTCAACACCAACTCCGTGGCCGCAGAGGAGGGAGAGGCGCCGGCCCCGGGACTGCGAGGACCAGCATTCACCATCTACAGCTGGGTCCTCTTCCCACGTGAGCCGCGCCCCCTCCCAGTACCACGCCCCCAGCCAATTGCCGATAACTTCTCGCGGCCCCCGCTTCGCGGGAGCCGCTCGCACTGAGGAAGTTGCCGTATTTGTTTTGCCCTGATCACCCTTCGCTACTGGAGTAGCTGACGGAGTTCCCTACCTGCTGCTGGACTGAATCAAAAGTCAACACCAACTCCGTGGCCGCAGAGGAGGGAGAGGCGCCGGCCCCAGGACTGCGAGGACCAGCATTCACCATATACAGCTGGGTCCTCTTCCCGCGTGAGCTGCGCCCCCTCCCAGTGCCACGCCCCCAGCCAATTGCCGATAACTTCTCGCGGCCCCCGCTTCGCGGGGGCCTATCGCACTGAGGAAGTTGCCGTATTTGTTTTGCCCTGATCACCCTTTGCTACTGGAGTAGCTGACGGAGTTCCCTACCTGCTGCTGGACTGAATCAAAAGTCAACACCAACTCCGTGGCCGCAGAGGAGGGAGAGGCGCCGGCCCCGGGACTGCGAGGACCAGCATTCACCATCTACAGCTGGGTCCTCTTCCCGCGTGAGCCGCGCCCCCTCCCAGTGCCACGCCCCCAGCCAATTGCTGATAACTTCTTGCGGCCCCCGCTTCGCGGGGGCCGCTCGCACTGAGGAAGTTGCCGTATTTGTTTTGCCCTGATCACCCTTCGCTACTGGAGTAGCTGACGGAGTTCCCTACCTGCTGCTGGACTGAATCAAAAGTCAACACCAACTCCGTGGCTGCAGGGGAGGGAGAGGCGCCGGCCCCGGGACTGCGAGGACCAGCATTCACCATCTACAGCTGGGTCCTCTTCCCGCGTGAGCCGCGCCCCCTCTCAGTGCCACGCCCCTACAACTTAATACAGTATTTAAATTAACATCGTAACGCGCATCGCGGGACGCGCGCGGGCGAGCCGGGCGAAGCCCGGGCAAAGGGCGGGCCGTCTGTGACCGTCCGGGGACGTTCCAGGACGGGACGGGCCACCCTATTTTCATTTTCATCTCCAACTGTGATCTACCAGTTCTTGGTATCCAGGGGTCGAGTAACAACTTTTATCATTGTGGTAAGTGTAACATCTGATTACTCGAGTCAACAGAAGGGGAGACGACTTTATGCGTAGTTTGCTCTACAAACATCAATAGAGAAAGAAGTATTACCTATACTACGCAAGTTTCCACCAGGAAAGTAATATGGCTTTTAAAAAGCTAAGATCTCGCACAATATTTATGAAGCGAATGGGTACTGAGGAAGCAGTCAGAAAATCCTCGGATAAAGCAATCAAACATGGCCGGATAACTAGAACCCCGGCAATCAGTAATTATTTTTCAGCTGTATCACCAAAAAAGCAAGTTCCCACACATGTAGGGGAAATCCCAACAAATCTTGACATTTCCAAAACTAAGGAGGTAAAAGAGTTGCCCCTCTCGGACCATCAAACTATTCTCAATTCTAGTGTTTCGGATCTTGAATCTAATCAAAAGATATTATTTTCAACACAGGAACCACAAATCCCGAATCATGAAATCTTACACTTAACATCCTTAACACCCATCAAACGAATAGGCAGTCCTTCTCGAATTGAGGATCCTTATGGAAATGACATGATGTCGTTGGAAAATAATTTAGACCTACAGTCAAATCCAGACAAGTCATTCACTAGGTTCCAGGAAAAACCATTAGAACATGATCCTGCTCTTGATTCTTCTTTGGATCTATTTCTTCCTAAAAACATCAATTCTACAAACACTGCAACACCAATGTCAAAGGCTCTTTATTCCCTACAGGAAATTTTGGAATCGGTCCTTTCTTTTTTAGGTCACATCCTGGAAAACTCGGATCAAACTTTAGATGTCCAAATTGGCATACTAAAATTTCTCGTAGAAGAAAAAAGGAAAAAAGAACCCGCTGATGCAACAAAAAATCTACAATTATCTGATGCGATGCAGGTTAACAACAATAATTCTACAAATATCTTCAAAAGTACAGTGCCTCAAACAAAATGTGACATTAGTACTCAAACATCTGACGTAATAATACTAGAAAAACCAGATAAAAAAATCCAGAAAAATCAAAAGGATGTTAAAATATACTCTCTGAAGAAATTATTTAGAGAAGAGCCCTTACACACCGTCAAACAGTACTCCATTTTTTCGGCTCCAAATAAAATAAATATACAAAAAACTGGGACTGATAAGGAAGAACAAGGAAATCCCACCAAATCCACTCCTGACGATGATGGAGGAGAGAAGTTTCCCCAAATAAAAAGCACTCAAGAAAAAAAGGGAAAATGTAGGAGAAGGAAGCCGTTAGGAGAATCAACAAAAAGAAAAATCGTAAGCTAAAATTTAAAAATATAATCACTCCTCAAAAAAACCAAGAGGGACAAGAAGATAATATAACACCAAATATTCCCATAATAGAGGCAACAAGTGTCAGAGAAAATACACAATCAGTAAAGTTATTGAATCATAGAGCAAATGAATATATACCTGCCATATTTACCGAAAGAGCTGGACAGATAAATAAGGGATTAGGCGAAAAATATAATAAGATTTCTCTAGGTGGAGAACAAATCTCATCCAATCATTTGCTATTTGAAGATCTCTTTCCCATTGATAATATGCCTTTAAACCGAGGAAGGATAATTAACCTATTACAGCAAATACCCCCTTTACAATCTCTAACCAGCAAAGAAATAGACCTGGTGAATTTTCCCATAAAAGAAAACTGTAAAATAGCGGAGGTATCATTTTGGTCATCAGTACTCCCCGGGATTATACTAAATGAAAAAGAAACATTGCACAAATGTGGTTATGACGTTATCGAAAGAGCTGTACCAAAGAAAATTAATTGTAATAAAAGGATCACTGGACTCTTTGGCACAAATATGGATACGCCAAATGATAATTGTTACAAAAAAACCTCATTCTAGATGATTTAGGATCAACCCACTTAAGGAAGGACACGTTGATAATTCACGTGAACAAAGGTGAAAGAAAAGTCTGGAGTCAAGACCCAGTAGCAACAGAGGATAAAAAATCAAGAAAGTCTTGGGCCTGGGTCTCGGAGATATTAAACAGTAATAAATTATCTTACAATTAACAACCTACTGTTTAACAATGGTTTGGAGATCACTTCATGGAACATGGCCGGAAAAACTATAAATAAAATGATTGAAGCTATCAAAAATCAACCTGACATCCTGGCTTTGCAGGAAACCTGGGCAACAAAATCTTTCCGTCAGAAGGGCTATTATGTCTATGATATTCCTGCTAAAGCTACAAACCGGGGCCATGCAAAGGGTGGATTGGCAATCTTGTTAAGCGAGGAATACTTATGGGACCAAGAAGTTGTCGAGTCTTATTCTGAAAATTTTCAGTGTATTAAGGTTTCACTGAAAACACATAATCTGGATCCAAAAAAGGCTTTTCTACTCTTTAACATGTATGCCCCACCCGGCGCCAATCAAGATGCCATTTTTGCGGACACCATGGAACCAATTGCTCAGATAATCGAAGACCGAGCAAATATGTCTTATCTAATTATAGGTGATCTGAACGGAAAAATTTCAAACGCCGAGATCAGAAAATGGGCAAATCTATACGAAGAAGAAAAACTGGAATTGTCCATTCCAAAATTTCCCAAAGGAAAAGCTTCAGATAAGAGAGGAAAACTGTTATTATCATGTCTGCCAAATAGAAATGGGATAATTTTGAATGGCAACATGGAAGGAGACATACCGGCGTCTTATACAAGACGAGAAAACGGAACTCTATCAATAATTGACTATATAATCTGTGGCATGGAGCTGGTGGAGACAGTATCACATTTGAGTATTAACTTTTCAGATGAAAGTGATCACGCTCTCTTACACTTAAATACTGGTTGGTCGGTTTATCCCTCCTCGACAAACCATATTATGTTCCATAAAAGTACTATTGAAGTTAACAACAATCAGAGGCGGATTTTTTGGAACTCAGCAACTTTGGACAATATTACCACAATGATTACATATACTCAACTTTTAACTAGCATTCATTCTGGCGACCTAATAACAAATTTTGAATGTATTATCAATAAACTCAAGAGTGCTCTCACAGATATGTTAAGACAAAACACAAACAGAAATAACAAGAAGAACAACAATCAGGAAAAATCCGATTAGGAAAAAGCTCAACAAACTCATTCGAGCGCAATACCTGAAATTTTCTTCCATAATCCAACAAGAAATTAATAAACTAAAAAATCAATTGAGAAGAGAAAAGCACAGTCATAAAAGAATGTTGCAGGATAATAATTGGGTAGATATCCAAATTGCTGCAAAAAAATACAATCAACGAAAATACTGGTCCTTAATTGCCAAAATGACAGGAACAAAAAAGAAACTACATGCCATACCAGTCCCACCGCAGGAATGGGAAAACTATCTGACTAAACTATATAAGGCAAATTCAAATAAATCAGACAGAAAAGACCCGGACACTAGTATGGAAAAGAAAACTTCTCTGATAGCATATACCACAGCATTTTCCATAGAAATGCACATCAGAAAAGCAAGAAGTACCGCTGCGTCAGGTCCAGACCAAATACCCATCAAGGTCTTGCAAGCAAATCCTAAGGAGTGGAGCCAGATGTTACTACCTCTCTTTAATCATATCTTCAAAACCAGGAGAATACCAAAGTCATGGCAGGGGAGTATTATAATTCCTATCTACAAAAAGGGGAGCAAAACTGCTGCTTGCAATTACCGCCAAATAGCGTTGATGGACGCTACAGGGAAAATCTTTGCCGCAGAGGTACTGGATAGACTAAAAGATTGGGCCGTCTCGCAGGGTTTAATACCTATGCACCAAGCATGTTTTCGACCAAACCATTCTGTAATTGACAATATTTCAATTCTTCAGACTATTTTAGACAAATATATCGTACGAAATTCACAGCCAGTGTATGCTGCATTTATTGACTATTCTAAGGCTTTTGATCGCGTAGACAGACCTACATTGTGGAAAAAGTTAAGGAGATTGGGAATTCCTGAATATTTGCTGCAGATTATAATTAATCTCCATACCAACATTTGGTCCCAAGTGCAAATGGGTAGTAAAAAAGGATTAACTAAATCAATCGGAACGGCTAACGGGCTCAAACAGGGGTGCCTTTTAGCACCGATATTATTTTCACTATATCTTAGCGATTTACCATACCATTCGCAACAAAGTTCGAGCTTGCCTCCTAAGATTGCCTCACAAAGTGTACATGCCCTGTTATACGCAGATGACATTGTAATGCTGGACCTTACGCCCTTTGG
The DNA here is from genome assembly GCF_964263255.1 of Lissotriton vulgaris. NCBI lineage: Eukaryota > Metazoa > Chordata > Amphibia > Caudata > Salamandridae > Lissotriton > Lissotriton vulgaris. Next base: position 25,501,039 of record NC_141685.1, read on the forward strand.
CTTACAAAAGCTCCTAGACATTTTAAATGAATACTCAAAGGCCCACTTCCTAATTCCAAACTTAACAAAAACCAAAGTGGTAGCTTTTACTGGTAAGAAACAAAGAGTTAAATACCGTTGGAAGCTTGGCGGGGTAATAGTAGAAGAAGTAGACGAATATACCTACCTCGGCAGGATCTTCTCAAAGAACCTACAAAACACAAAACAGATAAATAACTTAATGAGAAAATCAGATATACACGCCGGGGCTCTTTCCAGATTGTACTCTGCTACAGGAAACAGGCACTTCTCTACATTGTTAAAAGTGTATAGAGTAAAAATTCCTCCGGTTTTATCTTATGCTACTGAGCACATTCCAATCAAACAATGGGCTTTTATGGACCTAAATGAAGGGAAAATTTTGAAAAAAATCCTGAAGGTCTCAAAATCAACACCAGTTCAAGCCCTAAGACTTGAATTTTCATTAACAAGCTCTTATGCTACAGCTGTCGCCAATGTCATCAGATGGGCTTATAATATTTTACATGCAAAGGAAGGAACACTGCGTTCTTTGCTAAAGACTGAGACCTTTGAACTTGATGCAACAAAGCTTAATTTTTATAGGAATATGACAGCGGCATTCGAAATTGCTAAACTTAGCAAAGATATTTTGCTCACCTGGTCTACTTCTCAATTGAAACTTTTTCTAAAATGTTTTACACCTAGATTGAGCTTTGATCTTGATTTTGCACATTGTAGTAAGTTATCTTCATATAAACTCTATACCGAAACATTGGAATACAAGCAAGTTCAGCCATATAAAGGGTTTTCCCTTACGCATGGTGCAAGAAGGGCAATATCAATGTTGCGCTTAGGTATTTTACCTGTATTATCCTTTACTTCTAGATGGTCACCAGACGGATCCCCGAAATGCAAATCCTGTCAAGGAGTCGATCAGAACATTGAGCATATTTTATTTGTATGTCCTTACCCAAACATTGTTACAGCACGGTCAAGATATCTTGACCCTATATATAGTAAATGTAGAATCACTAAAGTAAAAAATCTGTTACTAGTGTGTAAACAACCACCCAACGAATGGGTATGTTACACTTTTTATAAATTTCTAAAGTCTTTTCTAACGTTATATTAATTTCTGTTGATTTGTCTTCATGGAAACTGTTTTATATTTGTGGTCCTCAGTAGAGTACCAAAACAAATAAAATGTATTTGATTTGATTTGATTTGATTTGATTTGAAATTACTCCACTGTATGGTGGTGATCTCTTAAGTGCAGCGGGAGGATTGCGGGGCTTCACAAAATGGGGATTGATTAGCTTAGAGCGGCCGGGCAATGTGTGTAGGTGACAGGCGCTTGTGTCTTTCACGATCATACAACAAAAGTATAAATTAGGTGACTAAAACGGTTCTGACATTTGCAGGAGAATCATGCTCTGCAAAGTCACATCCGGTAAGGGGGGCAGTTGCCTGAAGCATCCCCACTGGAGGACCAGCTGCTAACTAATCCCCGACCGAAAAAGCAATCTCAACCATGTATAAGAAGTTGATTGACAATTCTCTGGATGCCTTGGGGACACGGAGAGCTGTGTGGGAGAGGGATCTAGGATCTAGGCACGCTTTGTGATGACTATTGGGTTGAGGCCATTCAGGGTGTAAGGGAGTTGACAATTAGAACTCATTTTTGTCTAATTTAACTACAGATACTGATACTGCCAAATCAATTACCCTGTTTACATAAAAGGGCAGCTTGAACTCGGAGCTCAACAACAGACTCCATTGAATAAGTGACCAGCACACTGAATCTCTTGCCAAGACACAGGTACTTTGTAAAACTCTTTTTATTGAACTAGTGCTCAATCGATAGTGTTGACACCGAAAATACAGTGCACATTAGTGAGAGTGATTAGACAAAAAACACAAAGTCTGCAAATATAGAGTGAGTAACATAGCTTGTCTTGTCCTGACACTACCTGGCCAAATCCCACTACATTAAACTAGATTGCCCTTTTGTCGACGGCAGGTAGTCCTCCCAAGGTTCTGGAGGTCGCTGGGCTGCAAGACGACTTGCCTTTTGGTTCAGGATCATCCAGGGATGCAGACAGGTCAGTAGGACTGGGATCAAGTCCATAGTTCTCCACAGATCCTCACCAGCAGAGAAGGCTGCAGTGCCCTTAGGTCGCCAAGAACTTAAATTCAGGCTCTGGGGATGCCACCTAAAATCTCGATTTAAGGGTGTTACAAGGGAGTGACAGGTAGAGGCTAATGGGCCCCTTTCCTGGGGTGTCTACACCCTCTATCATGCCCACCTCCTGTGGGAAGGGGATGTAGTCCTAGCCCTGATTGGATAAGTCCCATCATCTTCAAGATGGTGGGCACTACAAAGTGTACTTGACCTCGCCTCCAGCACAGGAGGGGTGGAGTTGACAGAGGGGGCGGGGGGCACACCTCCTGTTCTATCTAATGTTTCCCACCTGTCCTTGCACCTAAAAGGGGGTGAGGACAGGAAGATCGCTTGCTCCCTCTAACAGGAGAGGCTGGGGTCGCATTACCAAGGCGGCAAGGCCTTTGAAAATCCCTGCCAAAGATGGCTCTTCCTGACCATGGGGAGGTGCGAGCACCTCCAACCAGGAAAGGCATTGTTATCGACCTCAAAGTGCACAGGCACTCTTCCCCATGAGGACAGGGTACTGTCTGGTAGTAGAAGGCTAGCTCAGGCCAGTCGATGACCACACTAAGGATTGGTAGATCTTAGGGGACCCCTCTAAGGCGCCCTCTGTGTGCAATGTTTAATAAATCGGACACTGCAATCAGAGCAGGTTTATTATGCTGAGATGTTTGGTACCAAATATCCCATATTTCAGAGAAACCTTCATGAGGCTGGGGAACTCGTAATGTCAAGTGATCCGCCAATGTACTTACTATAGAACTTCGCTGGTCACTTACAATATCCAGGAATCGACAAGGATATTGTAGGGGCATATCTGTTCATGTAGCTATGCCCTCACAGGAGATATCCCTAAAGCAGCGTGCACTATAAGGCCTGCTAGAGGCGTGTCTTACCTATATCTCAGACAGCCCCTATGGGCATCGCATACAGGGATGTGTGGCATGTCGTCTCTTCAGTTTTCTCTGCACCAAGACACACAGGCTGCAGTGGCAGTATGTATGTATGTATGTATGTATATATGTATGTATGAATGTATGTGCTTGGTGAGGGTCCCTTAGGGTGGCATAATTTGTGCTGCAGCCTTTAGGGACCCTCTGTAACAACAAGGCCCTTGGTCCCAGAGGTATCTTTTACAAGGGACTTATATGTGAGCTAATGCGGTGCCAATCGTGGAAACGACAAGTACACTTAAGGAAAGGAGATCGGGCTCAGGGGCCCTGGTTGGCAGGGACCCTGTGCACTTCCAGTAAAAACTATATCATTTTCCAGGTAAAAAAACAAATAGAATCGCGTTGTTTGTGGTAAGTAGGAACACCCGTGAAGTGGAAACCAACACAGAAGGGGTAGGAATAGGAAAACGTTTTGGTGATTTTTAGCAGTTGCTGTAGTTTATTAACAAGGAGTAGATATAAGTGCCTAGTGTCAGGGATAGAACCAATGTGTTGTGACTTTCGGTGCAATCAGGGTAAAAGTAGGTCAATAACAAGATATACGTTACATAATTGAAAAGGTGCAATTGTGCAGTGAGGCAAATTGTTTCTGTTTTTGGCATTGAATGAGGTTTGTTAACACAATCTAATGAATCAATTAATTTGTAGCATAGGTGGTCCTATTTTGACAAATGTCTCATATTTAATACTATAGATACAGTGACATATAATAGAACTGGAAGTCAATCTATCGGTTATTAAAGGGTATCATATCCAAAATAAAAGCTTAGTTGGAGACGTGGGAGTTAATTGATAATTGCCTGTAGTCAGGTTAAAGGGTACTCATTAGAGATATAGGAGTTAATTAAACTTGTCTCTTACTTACTAACAATTGATACATATTATCCAGTTTTTTTAAATGTAAGTTTTACATTTTCACAATTTAATAAGCATCAATAATCAACTTGAAAGAACATTTTAGCTCTGCATGAATTTAGTCTATGTATTTAAACTGGAAACCAAAATACATGTTTAGACGGGAATTATCACTTAATCATTATGCACCTAAAAGTGCCCAAGTGCTCGTATAAAAAGGACCGATACTGTTGTGTCACCGCAAGAGCGAACAAGGAGAAATACGGTATTGTCAATGTACATAGAGATAATAGTTTCAAGCCTAGAAACATTACAGCACAGCCGTGTGAACAAAAGAAACATCACTATTGCGTTTAACCAAAACAGATAGAGAATACGATTTCAAAACCATTTCAAAATCATCAAAATGCCGTGTCACTAAAAGAACCAACAATTTCGGAATTATCGAGTGTCGGGGTAACTTTGGGGTTTTGAACCAATATTAACAAAAGAAATGCGCAGCCGTGAAATCGGGTGAGAAAAGGAAATTTAATAAACCGGAAAGCATGGGTAAGAAAAATTCTTTACCTGATATAAATAATCAAGGGCGGGGTCTGCAAAAAGTGAAAAGAATAAAAGGGGAACAGTGACGTTAAACTCTCTTTTTACAAGCTTATTTTAAGGACAACAATGAGAACAGTCGCTGAAAAGTAGGGAGTGAACACTCACTGGTGAACCGGTGATAATTCCAACCCGGTCCTAATCGGGTGGTTTTAAAGTTACGGGCGGCACCAATCGGATTGCCGGTGCCGATCTGTAGGTAAAGAATTTGTTAAGTATACAAATTCTGAGGAGCTGAGGCTGAAAAGTAAAATGGAATATTTATGAGGGACGTCCGTTGGATTTTTGGCAATGGGTTATGCCCGATAGTTAATGAAAACCTAGAATCCTACAGTGTTGAGCCTGAGTAGTAGAGTCAACGTCAATCGGTTTCCGAGTGCGGGAACACCGAATGCGGTTGAACCCGCCCCTTTTGAAGGAAAAATAATAAAAAAGGCTAGACCCCTCACAAAGGAGAAAGGTCAAAAAGGGAAGAGTTACTTGTAAAAAGGGAAAAGAGACTAACTCCGAATTTGATGACGTAGGTCATGTGAGGTTTACTCATTCCACAGCTGCTCATTTCAATTTTAATCATGAAGTAAAAAGTTACTGTAAAAGCGTGTCTAGTAAGGAGCAAATAATTGCGAGGGGTCAATAGTTATCCCATTAGTAAGCATTACAGTACAAAAGACCACAATGTGGTTATCCAGGCTAAGTCAAGTGAACAAGCTAGTAGGAGGAAATTGAGCACACAACCCCCTGTAATAGGAAGGAAAAGGAGGGTTCTAAATTCTCAGTATATTAAAACCCAAATTCATATGTATAGGAAGAAAATAGGCAGAAAAGTCATGTCATAACCTTAATTACGGTTGTGTATGTAACGTTATTTACACTGTATCTGCGACATGTATTAACAACACCATCGTTATGGTTACTCATTTGAACATGCAATTTAGAAAACAAAAGGTCGAAGATGCTTGTCTGAGGAGAGACACTTGATGTCCCAGTCTCCGGCCTATTATTTACAGAGTACAGTTTAGTAAAATTGTATTGGGATTGTACAGTGGGCGTCGTTCTTCAGGTATCAGGGCCCAGGAAGAAATGTAGTTTATCATCAGTGTTCTGGCCTGTCTTAGTCGTATCTAGACGCATGATCCAAAGTGCTTCCTCCCTTCTAAGGTGTAGTTCTCTATTCCCACCTCTCACAGTTGCTTGTACAACGTCAATGCCATAGAAGGTAAACGTTTTGATATTTCCTTGTGATGGACATGAAGCCATATGTATTGCCATGGGGTATCTTAGATCTTTCGTGGCATATGCTCTTGCGTGTTCCCTTATGCGCTCTGTGAGAGGTCTGATGGAACTGCCCACATATCTGCTTTTGCAGGCACATTTAATGATGTACACTGTGAATTTCGTATCACAATTGATATTCATGTTGATGTTGTGCCGTTTGGATCTATGGTCGGTAAAAGACTTGATTCCATGGTGTGCCCATCTGCACATTGAGCACATCCCACATTTGAAAAAACCTTTAGATTTTTGGGTCAACCAATCACATGTTCTTGTGCCTTTGAGCACGGTCGGACTTAGTCTGTTCTTCAAGTTCCGACCTCTGCGGAAGGTTATTTGTGGATGAGTTCCTATTATGGTGGTTAAAGTTTTTTCAGCACTTAGGATCCCCCAGTGTTTATTGAAACTTTTGCGTATCACAGGACTCAGTTCGTTGAAGTCTGTTATGAGTCTTACTGGTTGTCGTTGTTCCAACCTAGGAACTTTAGGCATTAAAGTTGACTCTCTGCTTATGTTTTTAATTCTTTTGTCTGCTTTCAAAATGATCTGAGGTTTGTAACCTCTTCTGATAAACCTGGACTGCATTTCCATAATGCAGGTTTCAAATTCTTGTTGTTCACTGCAGTTTCTTATGGCTCTGATGAATTCCCCATATGGGATTCCGTTAATCTGATGGATAGGATGAGAGCTGTTGCTATGGAGAACTGCATTGCAAGCCGTTGTTTTGCGGAACAGTTTACTGTGGAGTGTATCGTTTTTTACATATAGTTCTATGTCAAGGAAAGTTGCATTAGTGGTGCTAATATTTGAAGTAAATCGCATGTTCATGTCATTATCATTCAGATATGCACAGAAATCCACAAGTGTTTCTTCTGATCCTGACCATATTAGAAGGCAATCGTCTATATAGCGACCCCAGTAAACTATATTATCAATCCATTTGGTGCCTTTGATGCTCCAGATCATATCTGCCTCGAGAGCACACATGTAGAGGTTCGCAAATGAAGGGGAGAACCTTGAGCCCATGGCTACACCCCTTATCTGTTTATACCATCTTTTGTCAAATAGAAAAAAGTTCTGGTTTAGTATGATGTCCATCATTATCACCAGCATTTTGGTGTGTTCTAACAGTGTGATAGGTCTTGTATTCAATGCTCTGGTGACCGCTGCTAATCCCAGATCCGGTTCAATGGAGGTATATAATGATACCACATCCAGGGTCGCCATTACCAATCCAGGTTGCCAAGTGATATCCGCTAGGATACTCAGAATATGTTTAGTATCGTGTATGTATGATGGCATGTTTTTTACCATCGGATTCAGGAATTTGTCCACATATTGTGAGAGTCTCTCGGTGGGATCCCCAATCCCGGACACAATCGGTCTCCCTGGAGGGAAGACAGCAGGTTTATGGATTTTAGGAAGAGTATATAACCAGGGGTACGATGGGCGTGTCACCTTTAAGTACAGATATTCACCATCATTTATCTGGCCCGCATCCTTCCAATCCCTCAGGTGATTATTGATCAACATCGTCAGAGGACCCATGGGATTGCTTGCTATTGCTTCATAGCATGAGTTATCAGAGAGTTGCGAGAGTATTTCCGAATTGTAGTCAGTTCTGTTCATGACCACTACATTCCCTCCTTTATCGGCTTCACTGATAATTAAATCCTGGTTTTCACTCAGTGTCTTTAACGCTATTCTTTCGTCTCTGGTTAAATTGTCTTTTTTTGTATGTCTGTTGTTTGTTGATTTGGTCTCATATTTTCTTATGTCTTCTAGCACCAATTTGTAGAATGTGCCGATAGTATTGCCACTAGGTAATGTAGGAGACCATTTCGATTTGTTTTTTAAACGACAATCTATGGTACTGTTTGTTTTTATTTCTAAGTCAGTGAGTAGATCATTGAAGGAAATTGGAGGGTCATCAAAGTCCGTGATGGATAACAGCAGGTGGGAAGCCAGGACCTCTTGGATGCTGATAGGGTTAGTAGATATATCTACTTGATTGTCATTACTGGAGGTACTCTCTATGGGTGTATCCCAGAAGTGTTTTTTCAGTTTAAGGCCCCTGATAAGTTTGAAAAGATCCACCTTCATCCTGCAAGGATCTCCTTGTTCTGCAGGATTGAAGCTGAGTCATTTACTCAGTAAGGAAATCATGTGTTTGTCCAGGTTTATGGATGAGAGATTAATCACCTGTACATCTTGTTCAGTCACAGTGCTCACTTCTTGTTGCCGGACCTCAGTCTCTCTCTGTAGTCGAATTTGTCCTCCCCTCTGGCCTCTGCGGGTTTTACGTATGTTTTGTTTGTTCTTCTCATTGTCCTGATTTCCCGAAAAAAAGTATTGGTGGTTCCTGATGTTGATGGCAAGGATCTAGGATCTTGGTTACCGTTTGTAATCTCCTCTGCTTCACTCTCGGTTTCAGGAACGCTGCTCAGGGAGGTATTGCTCGAGGAAATGTTGTAGGCACTGGATTTAGTAGCTTGTTGGTTGCTGGTAGGTTTCTGGAATTGTTGATCATATTTTTTGGCAAAAGGTAACACCCTGCCTTCACGATAGTCTGCTTCGTCTCTGCGTATTTGTCTTGATTTACGATCTTTTATGTCATTCTGATGTTTACTTAGGATGTCTTCCAGGATTTTATAGTTTTTTTCTGTTGCATCTTTGAGATTGAGATTGAGGGCTTCTATCTCCTTCTCTAGTTCTGCAATTTCCACCTGCAATTTCTCCCCTTTCCGGTCTGCATTGTCTATTAGAATTCTCATCAGGTTTGTAGAGTTCATAGTTACTGATTCCTCCCATTTTGCTAAGAGGTCATCGTCCAGATCGTCAAAGGTTGGAAAAGTCTGTGATCGAAGACCTCTCGGTATTCCCTACTATCACTACTCTAAGACAAACCAGTCTATTGATACATAGTGTGTGCTCTGGCCCTTTTGCCTAAAGTGCAGGAAGCATGACGCAAGTTGCTGGAGTAAAAAAGAAGCTTCAAACTCAGAAAATCCCATCCGCCATGCTATATCCTGCCAAACTAAAAATCACACACCGTGGGAAACAACATTTTTTTAACACCCCTACATCAAACGTCATAAGTGTAGAAGTGTGGCTCACTGGTTAGAGGAGGCAGACCCTGATGCATAGGTCAGACCCGGGACCAGGGTTCAATTCCCGACGCGGCAGGGTCTTGAGCTCAAAATGTCCACGGACTCGATAATTCTTGCCTCGGTGCCTACTCGAATCATGGGTTCACACTCTGCAACTCTGGGCAATAGCTTGCCTTATCTCCACTACGGCCCTACAGCGATGGGATGCCTGGTCTTCACCTTGGGGATGCCCAGTAGGGGTTATCTCGCAGGGAAGGCCAGGACGGGTTCCCAAAGCAAGCGCTAAGAGACCTGTCGGTGATTTGGCGCTATATAAATCGAAATTAACATAACATAACATAACAAGAGAGCATCCTCCAGAGAAGAAGCCGCTCCAGATCACATTCTCTGCTATCCCAGCTGGACTGATACACAATAAAGGAGGTGACCCGGCAGAGTGACCTGACACTTCTTCCCGATGGGGTGAACTGATCCTTATTGGTGATGTATATGAATGACTTAACATGCTTAAATATGCGAACAGTACCCTGCTCGGCTAAACACCTCCGTCCCACATTCGGCTGTGAAGCTGAGGAGCCGGTGGGTGAAAGTATGGAGGTGACTGGGCGGGTCGAGTGCCCCTAGTGGTTCTTTCTCCCTACAGGGTGAACCCCCTGACCCCCCCTTTGGGGGGGAATTTACGTTCTCTGCGATGTGGTTTATTTTGAAGGGTAGGGATTTAATACCCGGCAAGTTGGGGATGCCGGAGTGGGAGGTGAGACACTGTGTTGTACAAATCCTATTTTTTTGTTGTTGTTAAATTTGTACTTTATTACACCTTTAAAATGTGCACACAGCCTTTATCGCCTACAACCCGGAGGCCGGCGGCAACAGAAGTTCACACCCAGATCCCTGAGTAGAGGCCACACACACAGCCACGACGCCAACATCCCGGAGGCCTGGCGGCGCACCAAAAGAAAAGAAAGACATGTGAGATAATATCGAATTATGAAAGCAGCTGATGCCTGACACTCCATATCGCAATTCGGTGTGCAAAGGTAATGCAGTCTGTATACATATATTAAACCAACTTCTCGAAAACCTGAGGATAAAGTCTCCTGGTGGGGAGAAATGAAAAGGTGTAGTAAACCACAAAAAAACCCACCCCAAAAAAACCAAACCCCCGCCCTACGAACTAGCCAGTCTACCTATACCCGTGTCCACTCGCCCACCCGCACCAACTACCACGTCTATAGTCGAACTCAGGATCCATAGCAACTGACCCAAGGGCCCAATAGAACGGAGCAAAGTCCTAGAGGGACTATGCGAACCACAACCCAGTACGGCCGTCATAAGTATTCACCCGGCACACTGCACAGGCAAGGCTCAGGCGGGATCCCCCACCCACCTTCGGCATGGAAACACTCAACCACAATTCTCATCAAAGTCAACCATCGCCACCCCACCTTCCTGCAGCTCATCCAACTCCTCCCCCTCAGGATCTGACTCACTGTCCCCTTGCGCGCTCTGGTATTCCTTAAATAACCCCCAGAAGTTCTTGGGGCGACTTTTTGGGGGAAGCAGTTCACTGTACACCTCCGACTGCTTGCAGCAGTAAAGCAAATCCGCCTCCCAGCGCTTCTTAGTAGGAACCGGCCCCCTCATCCAGCACAACGCAACCAGACGCTTGGCCGTCAGCAACGCCATGTCAGCAAGTCGCCTCAATGCCACTGGCAACGGTTTAGAGAAACCCAGCAAAGCCAGCGCCGGGCAGGGCAAAATCTCCACACCCAGGATAGCGCTAAGTTCCGTGAAGACCTCTCCCCAAAACTTATGGATACTAGGGCAAGTCCAGGACATATGTAGAAAATCAGCCGTAGGGAAATGGCAACGTTCGCACTCCGCTGACTCCCGCAGCCCATACCTGTGTAGCCTATCCGGCGTGTAATATACCCGCTGCAGGTACTTAAAGTGAATTAGGCGGTGCCTACTATTAAGTGAAATTTTCCTAGTGTTCGCGCAGCAATAGTGCCACATCTCGTCCGAGATGGGAGACTGAAGGTCGGCCTGCCAGGCCAATCGGGCCCTGGAGGGGGGGCACTGCCGGTGCCCATCACCAACTTTCTTAAGAGCAATGATCAATTTACGGGAAGAGGGGGTCTTAATTACATACGTGAGCTCAGGCACTTCCTGCGGCTCTGCCAATTCCGGGCCCAGTGATACCAGCGCCGCTTTACGAACCCTATGGTATTGGAAGCTATGCAATAGCGTCGCCCCAGGGTAGGACTGGAGAGCCTGCTGCGACATCTTCATAGTGCCATTTAAGAAGAGATCCCCCACCATGTCGATGCCCAACTCCCGCAACGCCTTCAGTACGCCCTTCTCCGTTAGCGGGGCCAGCCATACTGCCCACTCCACTCGCAGTAGGGGAGAGTACAACAGCTCACTCTCTCGGGACCGGACCATTGCATGCCAAGCGTGGTTTGTGGCAGCAATGGAATCCAAGTTACCGACCCTTCGATCGGCTGGATAGCATATCGTGGCCGGGAGAGGTGTAGGGTCTGCAAAGAGGCGTTCCAATTTCACATGAGGGATGCCAGGATCCCCGTGAATCCATGTGTGAAGATGTGCCCCCTGCGCAATCCTATAGTACCGTTCCAGGTCCGGGGCCCCAAGACCCCCATGTTCATAGGGTAGAAGGAGCGTTTGCCATTGAACCCTTGGCTGTTTGCCCCCCCACGCCAGTCGTATAAGCGTTTGGGTAAGCTGCCGAAAAAAGGCCTTAGAGAGGACCACAGGTATGTTTGTGAAGAGAAAGAGGAATCTGGGGAGCACCACCATTTTCATGAGCGCTATCCTACCCATAAGGGACAGCGGGAGCCTGCACCACACCTCAACATCATCCACCAGTTTGGAATAGGCAACCCCGTAGTTCTCTCGTATCACGACCTCAGGGTCAGTATGTATGCGGATCCCCAAATAGCGTATGGAGCCCGTGGTCCATTGCAATGGGTACTCCGAGTCGAATGGGAGCGTTACTAGAGTCAAAGGCAACGCCACTGATTTATTCCAATTGACCCGAAGGCCCGATAAGGCCACAACCTCACCACTTCCCGCAGTACCGCCGAAAGGTTTGCTTTCGGGTCACGGACATACAGCAGAGTGTCGTCCGCATAAGTCGAGATACCAATCTGGTATGATGGAAAGTTGATGCCCTTGAACCTGTGATATTCTCTTATAGCGCAGGCCAGGGGTTCCGCCACCATGGCATACAACAGCTGGGAGAGGGGACAGCCCTGTCGAGTGCCCCTGCTGATCTCGATTGGGGCAGTGACCAAATTCCCTATCTTTAGCCGTGCAGTGGGTTTGTAGTACAGGGCTCCCAGCATCTGCAGAAATGGTTCTCCGAGCCCATACTTACGAAGGACTCTGAGCATGAACGACCACTCTACAGAGTCAAAGGCCTTTTCCATATCTAGGAAAATGGCCACAGCCTTATTTTCTTGCCGGACATGTTGAATAGTGCCCAACACCATGCGGATGTTATAGGTTAGGTTACGCGTCGGGACAAACCCAGCTTGCTCTGGGGCGACCAAGTCCGGGACCAGAAGAGCCAAACGTGTCGCCAGAACCTTCGCATACAGCTTCGCGTCCACGTTAATCAACGAAAGCGGCCTGTAAGAGCCACATTTATTGGGGGTTTTGCCTGGCTTCGGGATGGTTATGAGCAGCGCCTCCCTCATAGATTTCGTCATGCTGCCTTGTTGACAAATATCGTCTAAAAGGAGCATCAGGTACGGGACCAGCTTATCCTGAAAGGCCTTGTAAAAGGCCACCGTGAGGCCATCCGACCCAGGAGCGCTACCCGACCTCATTCCCTCTAGAGCCTCCGTTATTTCCTCTTTCTGGAACGGGGCCATTAGAAACTCTCTCTGCCAGTTGGCCAAGAAGGGCAATTGTATGTAACTCAAGTAGTCGTCGATTTCCTCCTCAAGGTGGCCGGACTTCGACGAGTACAGTGCCGTATAATAAGTATGGAATTCCGCCAGGATATCCTGCTCCTCCGTCACCACGTCACCAGTAGCCGTCACCAACTCCCCGATCACTAAGGGCGGCCTGCTGTTGCGCATCAGTTTGGCAAGAAGGGAGCCAGGGCGGTCTCGTTCCCCATACGCGCGCGCTGTGGCATATTTACCCATGTGTTATCTCCCTGTCCGCCTCATCATGAAATTCCTCTAACAGGGGTTTAAGTTTGTCCGCGACGCCAGCAGAACCCGTACCTCCCGCCTGCCGTTCCAGATCAGCCAGCTGTGTTTCAAGCAGTTTCAACCGTTGCCTGATGGCCTTGAGCACCCCTGAGTGTTTAGCTATCGTGATCCCTCTGATATATACCTTAAATGCATCCCAGAGCACCTGGACACTATCCACCGACCCCACATTAGTTGAGAAAAACACCTCTATGTCCTCAGCCAGCTCCCCTCTGAAGGCTTCGTCTAGGAGGGAATATGGGGGGAATCTCCAGGTAAACGGGGGAATCCTCCTAGCTGGGGCTACCAGGAGCAAAAGTAGAGGGGAATGATCAGACAGTGTGCGAGGCAACACAGTGCACCCCTTCACCGAATCAAGCAGGGACCGGGAGATGAACCAATAATCAATCCTCGTATGGAGGTTATGGTAGGCTGAGTAATGGGTGAACCCGCCCTGCCCCGAGTGCCTATGGCGCCACACATCCAGCAGGTCAAGCTTCACTAGTTCCGTTAGCAGTAGCAATGCCGAGGCAGCCGGGGACCTGGGGGGACCAGCCGACCTGTCTAATTCTGGGTTCAAAACTAAATTGAAGTCCCCCCCCACAGCATCCTAGAGCCCACATATAATCTACAGCTGTCTGCTAGCGAGGCATAGAAAATAGGAGAGTCATAATTGGGGCCATACACATTCACAAGCAACAAATCATGTCCTTTCCCCACACAACGAGCAATCACATACCGACCCTCCGCGTCTACAGCTACCTGCTGAAGCGACAACTGAGACGTAGGATTAGCACAGGTGATCACCCCTCGTGCATGTGTGGTGAACCCTGCAGCAACGCATGCGTTCCCAAGACCCCTCGTCTGCAACATGGGACTGGACAAAGGCAGGTGGGTTTCCTGCAGCAAGGCGAGATCAATCTGGTGTCGCTGCAAGTAGGCCAGGACCTTCCTAAGTTTCCGAAAATCGTTGAGCCCTCTCACATTCCATGATAGCAGTCGCAGAGAGCCGGGGCCGCTCTCCGGCCCTAGAGACTCAACATTCGCCATTGTAAGACAGTGAGCTTATCAGAGTAGAGCAGACGGTACAGTAGACACACTCCAGTAGCTGGCTCAAACAGACCCACCCCCCCAACAGTCCCCGAACTTCCCACAATGCATGAGCAACAATAGCAGAATAGGACAAACGTCTACCCACCCACAGCCGACCAACCCCAACCCGGTCAGACAGAGCACGTCACCACCCACCCTGAACCCTCCCCAACACAACACACTACAAACCCAAAGACCCTCTAGAGAGTCAAGAGCCGAAAGCGTAGGGGCAGAGGTTCCCAGCCAGACAGCAATTTAATCAAGCAAGAACCAGATACCTCGGTAGCCCCCTCACCTTACCCCCCAGTATCGTTCGGCACCCCCCCCCAGCCCCAGCACAAGCAGTGTGACAAATAACAAGCCCCTCAGTCATAGGGTAGCACCCCCCAATATGAAGGTAATCAGTAAACCATAGTAATATCACATCCCTGCAGCATGTCCCAAGCAGCAAAAACCACACTCCACAAAGTCAAAGAAATAGGTTCATAGGACCTGTAGTCGTGACACGACATGCACTGGAGACCTAGCCAGGCCGAGTACAGGGTCGTAGGGTGGATCACCCCCGGCCGTCCATAGTGGCGGCCTCCTCCTCATCTTCACGTTGACCCCTCTGGCTGTTGCGTTGTTCCTTGGCCCATTCCTTGAGAGATTTTTTCAAGTCCGCTGGGTCCGTAAAAAAATGCGAGTGCCCCTGCTTATTGATCCTGAGTCTCGCTGGGTACAACATGGCGTAGTCTAGCCCCATGTCTCTCATCTGCTTTTTATACGGGGCAAAGCGCTTTCTTTCCTCCTGTACTCTCGCCGTGAAGTCAGGGTAGAGGGAGATGTTCATGCCCTCAAACTGTAGATTCCCTTTCTCCCTCGCCAGCCGCAGTGCCAAGTCACGGTCCCTGTAATTCAAGAGTTTTGCGATGATCGGCCGCGGTGGAAGGCCAGGTTGCGGCTTCGGTCCCAGGGTGCGGTGGGCCCTTTCGACGATGAACATAGGGGAGAAGACGTCCTCCCCTAGCAGCGTGTGGAGTAACTTCTCCACAAACAGCTCCATCTTGCCAGTATTGGTAGACTCCGCCACTCCCGTGATGCGGACGTTGGAGCGCCGTGAGCGTGCTTCCAGGTCCTCCGTCTTGTCTTGTATGACCTGGAGTAGGCGGCTGAACTGCTTTCGATCTTTATCCCATTCCGTCTGGGCCTCCTCCGCCTCCGTCAGCCGCCGCTCCGCCATATCCAGCCGCTCAGCATGTTTGTCCACCCTCTCAGACATGCGGTCCATCCTGAAGGACAGAGCGTCAATTTTCGAGCCGATCGCCGTGATACTGTCCTGTAAGCCCTTCTCCATGGTGCAAAGCATTTCGCGAATGTCCGCACACAGCGAGCTATCAGCAGTCGCAGGTTGCGTTGAGGTCTCCGGAGGGGCCCCTTCAGCACCCTTCGGCTTCCGCTGATCGAACGATAGTTTCGGTTGGTTCCTATCCCCCTTCCCCATAGCGTCGCTTATGGGTCGTTAGCAAGGCACCCCAGCCAGTGCCGGCGTGGTGTGATAGGGGCGCCGGGGGAGCGAACTCCGTTGAGCAGGCTGTTGCGTAGCAAAAAATGAAGCCAAAATGGCGGCCGCAGGCCGTTAGTTTCGGGCGGGCCCAGGGGACGACGAAGCCCGCCACCGGGCGCGCACAACAGTGCAGATCTCACTGATGACAAGGGAATAACACCAACTCACTCCAGCACACGTCCAGGCCACTGTGCCACGATGGCCCCTGAGTCGTCCCAGGTGGAGGTGTCCGCCGACAAATGTCTTCGGGAGGATATAGCTTCCCGCCGAGGGGTGCCCGCGCCGTGCCGACACCACCAGGCAACAGCAGTTGGGCCACGGTTAACGCACCCCCGTGAGCAGTTCGACCACGTCCACTCTCCAAAGCTCAGGTTGAAGTCACTCAGAAGAAACCACAGGATAGTCGCCAATCCGATAGACCGAGTCCACTTCGGCACCTCACGCCGCACGCAGCGTGACGCAGGCCGGGCAGCCCCTCAGGATAGTCCGTGGATTGCGGCCTGGTCCGTCACTTCGCCCTCCGTCGACCTGTGGAGCGAAACCACAACCGATTCCGACCGGGGAAGGTGCCCCCACCAGCACCGGGGGCAGCTGAAGCGATACCCACAGTGTCTAGGGCCAGCCAGGTGCCAAAAGGATAGCTTTGTCGGATATTAACGGGGCTCAGGCGAGGAGCTCAGCGCTCACACGTCTTTCATGGACGCCGGCAAGCTCCGCCCCCCCCACAAATCCTATTATTATGTGCTGAAGGGAAGACAGTTTTTAATCTACACATGATGTTTAGCATTTATTGTCATGGTATCAGTAGGTGAGGCACAAGCACTCCAAACCTTCAAAGTGTCTTCATGGAATGTCCGGGGCCTCAATGACCCTAGGAAGCGCAGACAGATCTTAGGGTACCTAGAACGACATGGGATAAACATTGCCCTCCTGCAGGAAACACATTTAGCGCCCAGTGGCACCCCTCAATTCGCGTCTCGATGGGCCTCATGTTGTAGTTTTTGGTCCTACTCTACTTACTCTAAGGGAGTGACCATCTTGATTAAACGTGGGGTGGCTTTCACGCCCAAAGGTATGGAATTTGACACAGGGGGCAGGTTTAGCCTGCTATGGGGGTGACTGTACTCTCATGAAGTTTAATGTGGCAGTTACTATCGCCCTAACACTGATATGATACTATGGGGCAAGATTCAAACACTTGGCATCACATATGTCATTCTGTGGGGGAGATTACAATACTGCCTTACAGCCTCCGATGGACAGATCCCGAACACTACCAGCACACTACACTAACACACAGCGGACACTAGGCGATATTGTAGGCACTAACTAGCTGATAGACGCTTAGAGATACATGCATCCTGAGCTCAGGGAGGGCACCTACTACTCGGCAGTTCACTCCACCTTGCCTTGACTAGATTATGTGTTTGTGTCGACAGGGATGGCGAATTGGCTGACCCAGGCAACTCATTTGCCCCGCACTTTCTCAGACCACTCCCCAGTCACTGTGGAACTTTGAATTCCCCTGGACTGCTCCCCATATTTGAGCTGGCGTCGTAACCCCTCTCACCTCTGCGACACTGTGTCTAAGGCTAAATTAGAGCAAGACATCCAGGACTTTTTTGACCGCAACTTGACTTCCGTATCTAGTATTAGAACGGTATGGGAGGCCTTTAGGTTTACTGTAAGGGGGTGGTGCATTGCCAAGGGGGGTGGAATTCTCAAGTCCCTGCGTGGTGATCTCCTCAAGTTAGAAACTGAATTGCGAGAGTTAGAACACACACTTACTCATGGTTCGAATGATGAAGTGACCAAGGCCCACATGCGGGACAAACTCACTGAATATGAGACAATTGCAGACAGGGAATGTAAATTTCGTGGAAATCTGCATGCAGCGCGCATCTATGGGGAGGGTGACCGCCCCGGGAAGGCGCTAGCGATCGTAATCAAGCCCCCTAAATTTGCTAATTATATTACCGCAATACAGGATGCCCAGGGGAACACACACAGGAATCTTCCAGACCAACTCCGAACTTTTCACAATTACTATAAGACAATATACTCCTCACAGAGGTGCGCCGCTTGACTTAACTACTTATTTTGACGACGTCGCGCTCGCCTGGTTAGGAGATATCCAACAAAAGTACCTGGACCTGGAATTGGAGCTAGATGAGATTACGGAGGCCATTATGAAGATGAATTCTGGCCGGGCCCCAGGCTCAGATGGCCTCCCGATTGAATTCTTTAAAGCCAATGCTCCCCTGCTAGCTCCCATATTAAAAAGAGTTTTTTATGCTGCATTGGGAGAAGGGCGTCTCCCCTGCACTATGCGGCAAACCCTAATAACCTCACTGCTTAAGTCTGGTAAAACTCCCACGCAGTGTGATTCTCACCGCCCTTTGTCCTTACTAAACGGTAACACAAAATATTGGTGAAAGTCTTGGCCACGCGTCTCAATCTCTTGATGGAGCGCCTGGTTCTCCCGGACCAGACCGGGTTTGTTCCAAATCGTGCAACGTCACATAACTTACGCACCCTTCATGCAGTACTGCAGGATATTGACCCAAACTGCGAAGCTGTGGCGGTATTTCTTGATGCCACAAAGGCGTTTGATTCGCTGGAGTGGGACTATTTGCTGGGCACACTAGAACGTATAGGCATGCCTTTCAGTTTCCTAAATGGGGTACAGTTATTATATAGCAAAGCGACAGCTGCGGTATTACTAAATGGATCCAGGTCTTCCCATATAATATTCATAGGGGCACAAGCCAAGGATGCCCACTATCCCCCATCCTTTTTGCGATAGCTATTGAGCCTGTAGCAGCGAAGCTACGGCAACATCATAATCACCGAGCACTCATCTACCCTGCCCGACAGTTACTCATTTCACTCTACACTGACAACATGACACTATACATTCAGAAACCCCAAGAAAATCTCAATCCCGTACTGCGTGAAATCACGACATTTGGAGGCATCATTGGGGTACAGAGTAATTGGGCCAAATCTGCAGTCTTCCCCCTTACAGAAAAAAAACGCAACCGCACCAGTTAGACTACCCCCTCGTATGGGAACTAGACAAACTGAAATACCTGGGCATACGAATTACACGCAGAGGGAAGCTTTAATGAGAGCTAACTATGGGACAACAATAGAGAAAATTACAAACCATATCATCAAATGGATACGTCGCCCACTTTCCATGGCAGGCCGCATCTCCCTCATTAAGATGGTGCTATTGCCGAAATTATTGTACCTCTTTACCAATATCCCATACAACCCTGGAAGATTCTTCTTCCGCACACTTAAGACCCAATTAACGCAACTTATTTGAGGTGGGAAACAGGCACGGCTTATTCTTAGTACAATGATGCTGCCATACCACCAGGGGGGGTTTTGAGGTCCCCAACTTCGAGCGTTAATATGATTGTGCGCAGGCCCATTTCGCTGCATATTGGTTTCACCCACACCATATATGGCACACTTGGCGGTGGAAGATGGCCACATGACCCTACAAACATATCTAGTTATATATTTACATGTGTGGGAGCAAGGGAGCGTGATCCGTCGACGGTGGATTGTACAGCTGCGGCATGGAAACGCATTGCCCAGGCTACGGGGAGTCCACTCCTATACACACCTCGGCTGCCCTTGCTCAACGATTCCCGGCTGCAGGTGACTTGTGAAGCGATTTGCCGTAAGATGTTACTAGGTCTCACATACTGCACATGGGGGGACATGTATGTACATGGCCAGTTCCGTACCATGGACCAATTCTTTGGGGAGCTTTCACCTTCAACAATGGACACCTTCTTATACACCCGGCTTCGGCAAAGTGTCTGTGCTATTGCCCCCTCCTTTCCAGATGAGCCCGACATGCACTGCTACAGACAGAGGCCCCGCATCATGTAATATCATTACTTTATAAACATGTGCAAAACACACCACAGACATCCTCCTTACGTGCTCGGCTTAAATGGGATAAAGACTTCGAAATACCATTAACGGACGAGCAATGGGAAGCTAGCTCAACACAAACAAATGCCATCACAAGCAATAATACATTGCGCTTCATACATTTCAAATTCTTACATCGCCTCTACCATACCCTTGTTAGATTACATAGGTTCCGCCTGCGGGAAACCGATCGCTGTGCCCGGTGTGGCGCAGGAGGAGCGGATTTCGCACACCTGGCGAGGACATGCCCCAAGGTTGCAGAGCACTGGACGCTAGTCTTTACAGGACTTTCTGATATGTTAGGAATTACAATAGTTCCATGTCCACTCCTGGCCCTGCTGGGTCTGACGCAGAGCATTTTAACTGTACATAAAGAGTTTTGGGCAATGAGTTTATTATTGGCTAAACGACAAGTGGCATGCAGGTGGGGGAGGGGACGTGCCCCCAAGTTCAAAGCCTGGATCTTGACCATGTCCACATGGAGGGACCAGCTACATTCATATGCGGAGCTACTGCCACTCAGATCACGCCCGAAAAACCTATGGAGCCGGCTAACGTCCTATCTCCTCCGGCAACAAGCAAACAAGGAGGAGGAACTGGAAGGTGTAGGGAGTACACACGGCGGGAACCCCCAGATAATGACTTAATGCTGCAACATTACGACTAAACGTACGCAAGCATATATCGCAGGTGACCTGATTATACTAAACATGCTAAAGATGTCCCCCTCTGAATCTATAGACCTGAGATAAGGCTGGACGTTATAGCCCCACTGAGTTGTAATATGAATCTCCAAAATGCTATTGTAATCTCATATATTCTGGATTATGCGTGCTCTACATGGTGAAGGGACTATGTTACAACAGGATCACTGAAATAATATAGACTGCCAAAATATCGACCTGCAAAAATATCGTTGACAAAATATCGACAGACAAAATATCGACTTTCTATCTACAAACAGGTAAGTACAAAAATATCGAGTACAAAATATCGTTAACAATAATATAGATGTAAAAAATATCGACTTTATTAAAAACAGTGTTAAATTAAATTAATATTAAATTTTAATGACTAAAATATACTTAAAAATACTTAAATTAAATTATAATAATTAAATAATAAATGAAAATAATAAAATAAAAATTTACAATCTTATTTGTTGACCCTGAACCCTAAAATATACCCCTTTACCCAAAAACCCAAAACTGACCCTGAACCCTAAAAATACCCCTTTACCCAAAAACTAAAAACTGACCCTGAACCCTAAAAATGCCCCTTTACCCAAAAACTGAAAACTGACCCTGAACCCTAAAAATGCCCCTTTACCCAAAAACTGAAAACTGACCCTGAACCCTAAAAATGCCCCTTTACCCAAAAACTGAAAACTGACCTTGAACCCTAAAAATGCCCCTTTACCCAAAAAACTGAAAACTGACCCTGAACCCTAAAAATGCCCCTTTACCCAAAAACTAAAAACTGACCCTGAACCCCAAAAATACTCCTTTACCCAAAAACTGAAAACTGACCGTGAACCCTAAAAATGCCCCTTTACCCAAAAACTGAAAACTGACCCTGAACCCTAAAAATGCCCCTTTACCCAAAAACTAAAAACTGACCCTGAACCCTAAAAATACTCCTTTACCCAAAATTTATCAATATTATTTAATTACCAATTAATTATTAATTAACAATAACAATAAAGTAAATATATTAGCACATTAGCTGTAATTATTTAATTAATAAATATTATTTTTCCCAATTAATTACTTAACAATAACACAAAATTATATATATTAAAATGTACTCTAATTAATGTAATTAACTAATTACAATTAATCAATTACCAATTAATTACTAATTCAAAATATGTACACAATTATATTAATTAATTAACTAATTATTATTAATTATCAATTGATTATTAATTATAAATATTTACAAACATATATTAATTAATTAATTATTATTAAATTACTTCCCACCCTATTCCCCTATAAACCCACAACCCGCTACAGAATTACATAACGCAATTATTAAAAAAACAAATTCCATTTAATAAAATATTTTATTACATTAATACACACTTTTCACACATATTATTACATAAAAATACACTATAAAATATTATATATTATTAAAAATTCGATATTTTTGCTATCTATATTTTAAACAGTCGATATTACTTCACTTACCTGAAAAACGATATTTTTGTAGTCGATATTATGTCCAGTCGATATTTTGTCCAGTCTATATTTAAAACTCGATATTATGTCCAGTCGATATTTTGGAGTCGATATTTTGTCTGTTCACCGTTACAACAAACTTATTTTTATTTCTCTATTGACATCTGATGTCTTCAATTACCTTCAGCACTGTGCGCACATTTGTTTATGGGGAGGGAGTTCGGGAGTTCTTTTACAGATTGATTCCTAACTGACGAATTGCTTGTTGATATGCACGGGAAGGTGCTGTATATGTGCATGATCATTTGACATTGTATTGGTCGATTTCATTGTGCTTCTATACAATAAAGGTTTTTGAAAAATCTAAAAAAAATGCTTAAACTGGAATACTGTGGATTTGCTTCCAAGAGAAGGAGACAATAATACACTTTTACGGGAACTAGCCGTGGAGCAGGAGACACAGACCTGATCTAGTCTGGGCTATATAAACAACTGTAGCCAAATACATCTCCCTTCTGGCACGCGATGAGTGGGTTTCATACACACGACAATAATGAATGAAAAATACACAGCAGCATAGACAAGGTTTGCTATTTAACCTCTGGACTCCTGTAAACCTAAACAAACACCTGTAATCAGACACTAGGGACATCACCTGAAGCTCCTAAGAATCTCCTTTTGTTTGGTATCTTGTTTTTGGAAGGTGTGTTTTTAGGATTAGCTATTTTTGGTGTCTTCTTTTATTCCAGGATGGGCACTAGTTTTAGCATTGTCAGCTTTTATACTCTTCATATCAGTACATAAAAAACAGCCTGTATACCACAATCCATGGCAGTATCCCATAAAACATCTTTACCTTTTAACAACAAGGACCCAAGACCTTCGGGACTTTATTCAGTTAACCAGACGCATCTCCCAGTCGATTGACATTAGTTATAGGACTCAGTGTGAAGGAACAATTGGTCAAATGCCTCACAGTAGCCAACAATCTAGCACCTAAAAAAAGAGCGCAACAAAGGTGTCTGGTCTCTGTCGCAAGGGTTGGTAGTTAAATGCCACTCTAGATTTTTACATAGTGACTTTTCCGGGCTCAGCTCTGTAGGATACGAAAGGGCGCGAGTCCTGTGTTTATTATTAGAATGCGTTCTAAAAGGAGCAATGTTTTCAAAGGCAGAATTTAAAGCCTTACACTAGTCCGCCAAGGTGTGGTTTATGTCGTGTTCCTTTGAGGTTACAGAGAAATCCAATTTTTCAGCGATAGGAGTAATGCGCTGCCATTGACAAGAGACTCTTTTGCTCAGGTCTTGTTTCTCAGGCAACCCAGGTTTAGGTATTTGAAAGAAGAGTAATGAGTGGTCAGTCCACGTCAAAGGCATGGGCTTCACAAGTCAGTGCAGTAGAGGTGGTGAAGAGTAATGAGTGGTCAGTCCACGTCAAAGGCATGGGCTTCACAAGTCAGTGCAGTAGAGGTGGTGAAGATTAATGAGTGGTCAGTCCACGTCAAGACATGGGCTTCACAAGTCAGTGCAGTAGAGGTGGTGAAGATTAATGAGAGGTCAGTCCAAGTCAAAGGCGTGGGCTTCACAAGTCAGTGCAGTAGAGGTGGTGAAGAGTAATGAGTGGTCAGTCCACGTCAAAGGCATGGGCTTCACAAGTTAGTGCAATAGAGGTGAAGATTAATGAGTGGTCAGTCCACGTCAAAGGCATGGGCTTCACAAGTCAGTGCAGTAGAGGTGGTGAAGATTAACGAGAGGTCAGTCCACGTCAAAGGCATGGGCTTCACAAGTCAGTGCAGTAGAGGTGGTGAAGAGTAATGAGTGGTCAGTCCAGGTCAAAGGCATGGGCTTCACAAGTCAGTGCAGTAGAGGTGGTGAAGATTAATGAGTGGTCAGTCCACGTCAAAGGCATGGGCTTCACAAGTCAGTGCAGTAGAGGTGGTGAAGAGTAATGAGTGGTCAGTCCACGTCAAAGGCATGGGCTTCACAAGTTAGTGCAATAGAGGTGAAGATTAATGAGTGGTCAGTCCACGTCAAAGGCATGGGCTTCACAAGTCAGTGCAGTAGAGGTGGTGAAGAGTAATGAGTGGTCAGTCCACGTCAAAGGCATGGGCTTCACAAGTCAGTGCAGTAGAGGTGGTGAAGAGTAATGAGTGGTCAGTCCACGTCAAAGGCATGGGCTTCACAAGTTAGTGCAATAGAGGTGAAGATTAACGAGAGGTCAGTCCACGTCA
The DNA here is from genome assembly GCF_964263255.1 of Lissotriton vulgaris. Lineage (NCBI taxonomy): Eukaryota > Metazoa > Chordata > Amphibia > Caudata > Salamandridae > Lissotriton > Lissotriton vulgaris. The sequence continues at coordinate 25,525,230 of NC_141685.1, forward strand.
AAGGCATGGGCTACACAAGTCAGTGTAGTAGACGGGGTGAAGATTAATGAGAGGTCAGTCCACGTCAAAGGCATGGGCTTCACAAGTCAGTGCAGTAGAGGTGTTAAAGATTAACGAGAGGTCAGTCCATGTCAAAGGCATGGGCTTCACAAGTCAGTGCAGTAGAGGTGGTGAAGAGTAATGAGAGGTCAGTCCACGTCAAAGGCATGGGCTTCACAAGTCAGTGCAGTAGAGGAGGTGAAGATTAATGAGTGGTCAGCAGGCCCGGACTGGCCGTTGCCGGCCCCCACCCCGGTGCGCCGCAAGGGTGGGGGCCGGTTTTGGGCCGTGGGGGCCGTTTTTGTTACAGGGTCGTTTTTGCAGCATAGCTGCAAAATCGTCCCTGTAACAAAAACGGCCGAAAACCGGCCCCGGCAAAGAGCTCGGTCGCACCCCCAGGGGACTGGCGAGCACTTTGCCAGGGCCAGTTTTGGTTCTCAGTCTGACCCTGGAGGTCAGTCCACGTCAAAGGCATGGGCTTCACAAGTCAGTGCAGTAGAGGTGGTGAAGAGTAATGAGTGGTCAGTCCACGTCAAAGGCATGGGCTTCACAAGTTAGTGCAGTAGAGGTGGTGAAGATTAAGTCCAAGATTATGGCCGACCGAGTGAGTAGGGCCTGTAATCTTTTGTTGAGTCCTCAAGTCTTTAAGTCTGATAACAGTTTTGCTACTTTCATGTCTAAAAAATATTTTAAAATCCCCAAGCAGGAGAAATGTTTGTGATGACAACACATAAGTCGCTAAATATTCAGTCGGGCTCGGACTAAAATCTTTTTTTGGGCCTGGAGTCCGATAAATCAGGGCACCCTTCCACCAATCTTTAGAATTAAATTCCAATGTTAAAAAACAGATTCCTATCCATAGAACACTCGAGTCTATAATAGAGGCCTTGATTGATTGTTGAAAGACGATAGGAACGTCTCCCCTGACTTTACCTAATCTGTCTACTTTCAGCAGTCCATATTTTTCGGGGAGAGGCAATGTTATGGCTGGTAATAAGGTAGGACATAGCCAAGTTTCTGTTATAAAGCCTATTTCTGGTAAGAGAGAACCAAAAAGATCCCAACACTCCAATGACTGTTCATGTAGGGATCTAATATTACATTAAAAACTATTAAATAAGTGTGTGCTTTGGAAGGGCATCCGCACTATGGTTACTGGAAAACGAGACTATAGTGGGGGCACACACCTTAGTTCTTAACAAATTATTCCCTTTAACATCTTTACAATAGTCAACTATACAATTGAATTTGCAGTTTATACAGCTTACAGGGCCCATCAAAACTTCTGACAAGCTATGCATACAACATTGCTTCAGGGACGAAGAGCAATGACGCTGCTCGTAAATGTTGTGAAGAGTTGCAAAAGATTATGCGAGTATAATACAACTTACATCTGGTGGAGTCTGAGCAGGGCTCTTGGCATCTGTGTGGTACTGAAAATTCTGGACCCGTGTCATATACATCGTCGTATCATGACGATTTTGGTATCGGCAGACCGGTAATGGTTCGAATACTATGCACAAGCATTTCCGTCATGTTCGAGTGACGGAATCACCCTAAAATCGTCTTTTTCGTCCGGAACCCACGGGTTCCATTTTGTGATCGGCAGCCATTTTGTGATTGCCCTCACATAAGGCAATGACTAAGGGCCGAAACCAACCTGAAGGACACGTACACCTTTGCTGACTCCGCTGTGACCTGGGCAGGCCGACTCCACTGACTGAAGCCAAACCTGTTCGGGCAGTTCCTTTCCCAGTGGCCGAGCGAGATCAGAATCAAGGCACAACATGTCATAAACCGATCACCGCACACAAACCATGCCTAATCTCACACACACCTGTCCCTGTTTCTTCTTTATGACCTGTTTTACGAGGAGGAGGTGCACGTTTTTATTGGGGGTCCGTCAATATCTGATGAAAGTTCTGGGCCTTGCCGGGTAATTGATTATGGACTGGACAAACTGAAATGTGGGCTTGTCATCATGACTCTGCTTTTCCTTTGTGGCGAAAATATGTGAATGGTTTACCGTAAAATAAGGAATGTTTGCCTGAAGCATATTATTTTGTATATAAGGAGAAGTCTGGCTTTGTAATTTTGAGCAGTCTCCTGAGAACATACATGCTGTTGTACTTCTAGGATACCTGTTACTGGTTGCAGCCAATAAATACGATCTTTGACTTCACCAAGAAGACTCTGTGTTTCTGTAGTCTGAAACAGGAAGGACTCGAAGTCTTTGAGTGTTCTCCCTGGCACCGCTGGCTTCTTAAAAACCCGGTACTTCATCTGGCGGACAGGTACGGACAGGCGCAGAGAAGGTTGCCTTAGGTGCGCCCACTGCGCATCTGTGCAGGCATCTGTTTAAATAGTCAGGTTCCGGGGGCGTGGCCAAGATGGCGGCGGAGTAGGATGTGCCTTTTAGTCCCTCCGGCGCCGCATGTGCTATAGCTTTGTATATCGCCCTTAAAGGCGCCCATCCTCGCAAGAATCAAAGGTGCCTGTGCCCTGGAGCTGTCCGGCAGTGGTTAGCAACCCGATTTTACAAATCAGAGCTGGAAAGTAGAGGTGTGGCAAAGTGCGGCCCAGGCGAGCGGTGAGCTAGGAGGGCCTCGTGGCCAGCGGAGCGTGGCGGCCTGTAAACCCCAGAGCAGAACGGCCTGCCTTGCAGAGGCGGTGTGGCTGGGGAGGACGTTGCTGGAGACAGCATCTGGGCGTCCCTAGCCAAGAGCAGAGAGGGGGACTGTCGCGGGCAAAGTGCGGAGGAGCCCCGCTGAGACCCCGAGGCAGAGGTGGCAGCGGTGACCGGGACTGCTGAGAAGCGAGCACGGGCCCCAGAGCTGTCTGGCACCCATCGGAGGCACTGATTCCCTCTTCCTCGCACCAGTACGGCCTTCAGAGGTGAGGAGTGGGAGAGGGACTCCTCGGGTCGCCTGAGATTCAGTCCACAGACCGGCAGACAGCATCGGAGGTCGGCAGCCAGCCAGCATTGGAGGGCGGAGCGGTGTTCCTGGCCCGGAGGGGGGCTGTGCGGCTGAGACTGGCGCGTGATCCCTCGACTGCAGCCTGGGGATTTCAGTGGGCCCGCGGCCCGGGGAGCAAGGAGGAAGCCTAGAGTTGGTGGCAGGGCCATTTCCCGACCCCAAGCACTGATCACAGCGGCGCGCGGCGCCCAGAGGAGAGACAGTGGGCCCTCAGTAATCTCACTGCTTCCCGCCTAGACCGCAGTCTTTTCCCGCTTGGGGTGCAGAGGTGATTGTGCTGGACTTTGCTCACTGGGGCCTAGTGACTAGGCTGTGGAGAGCGCTTTGGCCGGCCCTCGCTGTCTTGAGTAACCATCTGAACGACAGTGGGGCTGCTGATGGAGGGTGCCTCTTGTCCCCGTCTGGACTTAGTGAGGTGGGGGCCACGGGAGTCTATGGGTCCCTGGCTGGCCCCTTGAAGCGCGAGGAAGTTTGCGGACTGCTTTCTGAGGCCTACCACCTGTGCACCTGGGACGAGACAACCTGGCCCTCTCTGGCTCCTGAGTGAGTGCATCTTAAGTGGCGGTGGGTCTGAACGTGGGGATAAGACTTTGGCTGGCGCTCCCCCCATAGCTTTTGCACCTTACTTGTGGGCCCCCTCAGGAGAGGAAATGGCGGCGGCCAGGCTCAAGAAGGACAAACCCTCGAAAGACGGAATCCAGAAAGTAGCCCTACAGCCTGCCTCGCCGACTGCTGACAAGTCTCCGCGGCGCGATGACAACGATGTGCCAGCAACCAAGGCTTTCATGCTAGAGTTGTTTTCTGCTATTAAGGAGGACATTGCAGAGCTGCGTTCCCAGCTAGCGTCGGATTTGAGAGAGGCGGGACGTGTGGGAGAGCGAGTTGCAACGCTGGAGGAGCATAATGTGGGGACGGCGGAGGACATACATCGGCTTCCACAAGACATGATACGCCTATTGGAGCAGAAATTAGACCTACAAGCCCATGCCGAAGATTTGGAGAACAGATCTTTGCGAAATAACATTAGGATTCGGGTGGTCCCGTGGAAAGGTGAGGGAGCGGACATGAGGGAGTATGTGGAAGCTCTTTTTTGGCACATCCTAAACGAGGAGGACCTGCAAGAGATTCAGTTGGATCGAGTGCACTGTGTGGGTCTTTCGTGGGGGCCCAAGGCCCAAGGCCCCGCCTCGTGACATATTAGTGTGTGTGCATGATTTTCAGCTCAAAGAAAGGATTCAGAGGAAGGCACGCGACCTCACACTCCTTCAATTTTGCAACCACTGCCCTATTCTGTTTCAGGACCTTGCGGCCTTTACCCTGATCAAACGGAGGGAATTTAAGCCTGTCACTAACTACCAGAGGGAGCAGGGTGTTCCCTATTCCGGGGACACCCATTTAGGCTTATTTTCAAATGGAAGACCAAGCTGATCCAGGTCCGGTCGCTGGACGCAGCCCTCGACATCTTAGGATTGGAACGACACACTACCCCGTCTGAAGCCGGCGACTCTCCCAACAGACGACAGTGGCGCTCCGCAGATTGGCAGAGGGTCGGCAGGCCGGCTCCCGCGGCGAAACCTGACTTGTCAGTAAGCTTGCTGGAAAAGGGAGCTGCAGTTGCATCTGTGGCTCTGGTGACGGATGCTTCAGCGGGCACATGAGGCACAGATCTTTAGTTAGGCCCTGCCAGGGCCTGTAGCTGGCGCCGGAGGAGACTGTTCACATGAGTAGCATTTCTGTGTCCTTGTCTGGGGAGGAGTCCTGTTTCAGGAAATGGGTAAAGGGTTGGTTGGCGCAATATTCCCCTGCTTTTGGGGCCTGTTTAACGGACTATCGTTTACTCCCTTTCGCTGTATTGTTGGGTCCTGTGTTTTTGGGGTTTTCCTTGTCTGGGGGAGGGGGGGTGAGGGAGGGTGGGGGAGTTGGGGGTGGTTTTGGGGGCTCCGCATCAGCTAGGGGTGGTGTCAGGGGTCTTGGGGGTTCCGCATCAGTCCCCAGCGGTGCTGGGGGAGATTCCCGGAAGTTTGGCTCCATCCTGTTGTGCTTTGTTGGCCTAGATGCAGCAATGGGTGTTAGCTCTGTCCTTTTTCCTAGTGAAGGATGGCCAGGGATCTGAAAGTGGTGAGCCTTAATGTTTGAGGGCTAAATAGCCCGGTGAAGCGTGCTGCAATCCTGTCCCTCTTGGAGAATGTGGATGGTGATGTGTGCCTATTACAAGAAATGCATCTCCTTTCTAAAGATGTCCGGCGCATGACGGACAAGCGCTTTCCAATGCAGCTTTGGTCCTCGGGCCCCAATAAGAAGCATGGGGTTGCGCTGCTGTTTAGTGCCCGTATGCATTCTAAAGTGCTCTCCTAGGTAGTGGACATCAGAGGGAGGTTCCTGGCTGTGCGGTTTCAATGGGGCAAGTCGCTATTCACAATAGGGTCTATTTATGCCCCCAATGTACAGCAGAAATCCTTTCTGCGTGCAGTCCTTGCGCATATACTGGTGTCTCCAGATGCACTGATTCTGGTGGGTGGGGATCTCAATCTTGTGATGGAGGGAGGGATAGATAGGTCGGAGCAGCGGTCAAACCAAACTGGCGCATGGTCGCAAGGAGGAAAACAGTGGCTTGCAGAGGGTGGGTTGCATGATGTGTGGCGCGTCCAGCACCCCCAAGAGCGCGATTACACCTACTTTTCAGCTGCTCACAAGACGTATGCGCGCCTCGATCACTTCCTGGCCTCCTCCTCCTTTCTGCCTCACTTATCTGCTGCGGATATCACGCCGCGCTCCCTTTCTGATCATGCGCTCATATCTGTAGTTGTTTCGTTCAGTGGTGCCCGGCAGCCTCCGACCGGTTGGCGCCTTGGAGACTCCATGATGCACTCCGACTCTGTGGTGGCGAAGATTCGGGACACTATCACTCATTACCTAGCAGACAATATGGTGGAGGACACTCCGCTGACCTCGATCTGGGAAGCTCTGAAGTTAGTTGTAAGGGGAGATTTTATAGCGCTCGCTGCAACGTATTCTAGGCTGCGCAGAGAGAAACGTGCGGAGTTGGAGGGGGTCCACAAGAGAACGGGAGCTCCAAGGGTGTGGAGAGAACTGGAGACGAAGAGACATATGCTCAAGCACCTTGACCTCGATAGAGTGGCACAAGCCCTACTGCGCTTGCGACACAAATTCTACCTATGCGGGGATAAAGGGTGTAGGATACTGGCGCACAGGCTGCGCGCGCGTATGCAGTTACACACTATTCAAGCTATCAAGGATCCGCAGGCGACGGTCCACACCACTGACGCTGCCATTGTTGGCACCTTTCACCACTTTTATCAATCGCTCTATCGGAAGGAGGAGACGGCGCCTGAGAGCATAAGGGAGTATCTTGCATTGTCTGGTATCACACCCCTCTATCGGGAATCGGCGGAAGAGCTGGACTCGGAGATAAGAGTAGAAGAGGTTATATCCGCCATCGCGCGGCTGAAGTTAGCTAAATCACCTGGACCAGACGGATTTTCTGCTATCTTTTATAAAACATATTGTAAGGAGCCGGCTCCCCTTTTGACTCACCTTTTTAATTCCTTCCTCGACACTGGTGTGGTGACTCCCTCTATGACTGAAGCAGCCATAACGGTCATTCTCAAACCAGGGAAGGACCCTATGGAATGCGGCTCTTATAGGCCGATATCACTCCTCAACATTGATGCTAAGTTATTTGCGGGAGTGTTAGCGGCGAGGCTTAGCCCTCTCATGGACGGAGTGATCAACCAAGCAGGGGTCATGTCGACTAGGCAGGGGGTGATAACACTAAAAGACTGCTTCATCTCTTGGACCTGGTACACCGCTCTAAGACGCAGGCCTTTCTGCTTTCTATCGACGCGGAGAAGGCATTCAACCGTGTTGACTGGGGCTATATGTTTGAGGTGCTGAGGGCTTTCGGTATAGACGCTAACTTCTTGCGGTGGATTCAGTGCCTCTATATAGCTCCCCCAGCGGTGGTGCGGGTGATTGGGTGTCGGTCTGCCTCCTTTCCCATTACAAGGGGGACGCGGCAGGGGTGTCCCCTCTCCCCGTTACTTTTTGCGCTCTATATGGAGCCTTTCGCCCAGCGCGTTGGGTCTCATGCCGATATATCAGGGATCCGTTTCGGAGCTGATGTCCATAAAGTTAGTCTGTATGCAGACGATGTCATCTTGGCTCTGACTAACCCCCACTCCTCTTTGCGGTGTCTGTCCGCGGAACTCCTTGCCTTCTAAAGAGCGGCAGGGTTTAGAGTTAATTTTTCTAAATCGCAAATTCTCAACATCTCGGTCCCGGACAGTAATATCGTGGACCTGCAGAGGGACTTTACCTTCCAATGGGTACAATCAGATATCACTTACTTGGGCATACGACTAGCCCTGACCCTAGCTAAAACCCTATCCATAAACTATGCCTTCCTAACTGAGCATGTTACCAAGGCCCTCTCCGACTGGTCCCGCCTTAAATTGGCTTGGTTTGGGAGATTGGCTGCAATTAAAATGACTGTGCTTCCCCGTATACTCTATCTTTTTCAGATGTTACCCTAGAGACCGCCGCCGGGCATGCTGCTGAGACTTCAGGGTCTGCTCAACAAGTTCTTTTGGAACAACAAGAGACTGCGCTTTGCGTTTACAGTGACTCCTACCCCGAAGGCGGCTGGTAGCCTGGGCTTCCCTCTGCTTGCTGCGTATTTCCAGGCGTCCTGTCTTCGGTACATAGTAGAGTGGAATAGGCCTCAGTCCAGTAAACACTGGAACTTTATGGACCAGACGGTGGCCGGATGTAATATTTGGCGAGAGTTATAGCTGCCGCGCAAGCGTAGAGCATGGGGACTGTATTCCTCCCCAGTGACCTCTCCGACGTTAAAAGCTTGGGACCAGTTGGCACTGCGTAAAGGCTGGACTTCCTTCCCCTCCCCAATGACACCCATAGTAGACAATCCCGTCTTCCCGCCGGGCTGCGCATCACCGGTCTTCCATCGCTGGCGAGAGGAAGGCTGCAAAAGGGTGGGCTCGCTCTTCGACCTGGACGGTCTGATCCCGTTTACCACATTGCGTACAGAGTATTTTCAGTTGCACGAAGGAGACGCGTTCCACCACTCGCAAGTAGCGCACTGGGTGACCCAACCGGTCAACGTAGCCCTCATGTCACGGCCGCTAACGACCTTTGAACGTTGGCTGGTATGCAAATAAGATGACCGGAGCCTCATTTCAGAGCTTTACGCAATGATTCTGCGTTGCTCACGGAAGCAACGTACAAAAGCTCAAGTCCGTTGAGAAGCGGAGTTAGGGCGTCCTCTGATGGCCAAAGAATGGGAGCAGGTGTTCTTTAGGGCGCACCACAAGACTTCTAACACTGCAGGCACTGAATTAGCCTACAAAACAGCGACATATTGGTATTATACCCCTGCGCGCATCAAGGTGTGGGAAACTGCAAAGTCAGGCCTCTGTTGGAGGGGATGTGGGATGTTGGGGACTCTGATCCACTTGCTATAGCGCTGCCCGAAGTTGGAACGTTACTGGGCCGCAGTCCTTGACGAGATAGCTACTGCTTTTCAGATTACACTTCCACGGCTACCTGAACATACGTTGCTGGGGCTTCCCCATCTTAATTTTTTCCCTTTGCGCTCACTCAAGGGCAGACAAATTGCATTGGCTTTGCTAGCTGCGAGGCAGGTTCTTTTGGCACAGTGGGGTTCTCTGGCAATATCTGACCCCCGGGATTGGATCCAACGATTGTGGCACACCCTCGCTATGGAGCGACTCTCTCTGGGTATAGATGGGAATGGCTCTGAGAATGCTAAGCTCTGGGATCTGTTTTTGCAGCTATTGTCCAAGGACCTTCGGGAAGTGACATGCCCGAAATATTTGCAAATCTTACAACTCATACCTTTGGAGCCTGTAGGTGCCACGCTGATTATTTGAAGGGCCGTTGATTGCAGGTAGTCAGAGTGAGCGGATCCTTAGGGGAAAGTGGTGTTTAGAGAAGCTGATGCGGAGCGGGGTGGGTGTGGGAGGGTGGGTGGAGGGGTGTTTCGGGAGGGTGCAGGGCTAGGGAGGGGCGGGTCTTTTTTCTCTTGTTACTTTTTTTGACTTTTCCTTTATAAAAGCGGTGGGTGCAACTCAGGTGGGGTGACGGAGCCTCTTCATTTACGCGGGGTCGCCCTTCGGGGTGTAGACCCAAACGCTGTGTCTTTACTGTGTGAATTCGCCCTGCCGGCAAGTTGATGTAGGTAGCTGGGCTGTGTTCTGTGATGTCCTATCCGCATAATAAAAATGATTGATTCTAAATAGTCAGGTTCCAAACAATTAGTCTGCTGATTTGCCCCTACAGCTCTGGATGTGGGGCTTGAAAGACTTGCTCTGCTCAATCAGTGAAGTCCTGCTGCAGACCGGGATGTCAAAAAGATACAGCACAGTCTATAAAAAAACATAAAGGTGGTGTATACAATAAAAACAGAAGCAGCCACGTTTTTGTCTTTAGGAGTATTAAGAAGTACTAATGCTCTGTTTTCACTTGCCTGCAAGGTCCGCTGTGTATTCCTTATATATTTCTCTGAGAGAAAGCACGAGTGACTGAGCGAAAGGGCTATAGATTTGTTACCACAATTCCTGGAGGGAGACGAGGTAGTCATGTTTGGTGGCTGCCAAAACCATTTTCTACCTTTCTAGGTTTAGGGATGCTTATAGTTTTGTTGCTTGCTGTTGCATTATTTTTCTGCTTTACTGAGTGTGTTATACTCATTTTTTTCCTGCACTTGTAGTTTGCGGACCTGTTCCTGCCCGGGTGGCCATTTTGTTCGGCCACACTCTCCATCCGGGCAGCGCTCTAGTCGCTGCAAGCGTCCTGCCTAACCCCTACTCAATGGCCCCAGATCGGACGCGTGCACCTTGCTTAATCTTCCCAATGGCCCCCAGCGCCGGGATGCCTCCAGGTAGCTGTGCGCTTTACAAATACTGGATTTACTAGATACTATTTATTTTACACAATGTTTCTTACTGAAACATGGCTGCACATGAGCTCTGGCCCTGATGTGGCTGCAGCTTTACTGTTTAACTATGCTATAGCCAGGAAAGACAGGGACTCCAAGACAGGTGGTGATATTGCTATAATTTATAAAAATTCCTACATGTGCAAATTTGAAGACCTGCCATTTACGAGCTGTGAGGCAGCTTTATTTAAGCTTGCCCTGACCCCTAAGTTCACCTTCTCAGGCATACTAGTTTATCGTACGACCGGGCCATCAGGGCCATGGGCTTCATCCTTTCCTGACCTAATAACCCCTTTTCTCTTAAATGCCGCCAACTTCTTCATCTTGGGCGACCTTAACTTACGCTTGGATGACTCCGCATGTACTAATAGTGCTACTTTTATCTGGCAGCATTGAATATTGCACTTTGCAACTCCGGTCCCATTCATGTGGCGGCCACCTACTGGACCCTATTTTCTCCAGTTTATCCAACATTCAAAGTCCACCAGCTCTTCCCTTATGTTGGTCTGATCACTTTGCGATCGGCTTGCGTTTCGAGATCTCCGTGAATTCACCTGTAGCCGCACCTAGCATCAGGAAACCAACTATGAACTGGGGAAAACTGGACATTGAAGCTCTCAATAAGATTCTGTCTTCCAACGCTGCTATCACAAAACAAATATCTGTCTCTCTTTCTGGTGTCGTCCAAAAGTGGCTTTTACATGCCATTGATATCTGTCTTCCACCCTCTATTAAGAAGGTGAACAACCACCGCCCCCCTGCCCCTTGGTTCACTGAGAATTTAAAAACAGAGAAAATCAAATGCAAAGCTTTGGAAGGATGCTGAAGGAGGAACTATGCACCTGACAACAAACTCGCATATAAAAGGGAAAAAAGAGAATACCACACTCTCTATAAGTCAGCTCGTGCTGAATATGTCTCCTCGACCATCTCTAGTGCGCTGAATTGTTCCAAGACATTATTTAAAATGGTCAAAGAACTTTCTGGATCTGAAATTCAATCTACTTCCCCTTCCCTGAATGGTTTACAATGTGAAGACGTGGAGAAATTCTTCCTCCATAAAGTGGAGAAAATATACTCTGAAATGAAGGGCATAAAAGCAGGTCCCCCCTTCAGCAAGCACCTACATCCCCTCAAGCAGCCAGAACCATCTCTCACAGAGACAACAGGATCACTGAATCCATGAATAAACTGGAAATGTGGGCTCCATTCGATATGAACTCCCTTATACGACTCATAGCCAGTATTAAATCTGGCTCACCCTGTGACCCTCTTCCGATCTCGGTGCTCCAGCAGCTTGAGACGCTTTCACTCACAATAATCATGGAACTCTTGAATGCCTCCTTACAGGAGGCAATGGTTCCCTCAGAGTGGAAACACGCAATGGTGCTTCCTCTTCTGAAGAAGGTTAACTACCTGCCTATTTCATTGTTCCCTGCAAAAAGAACAATGGATGGACAGAATGCAGAACAATGTCATACATTCACCCCAGTACAGCGATCAGATAGTTTTTTTGCTCACCATGCCATTCCAGTTTGGACACAGCCATATGCAAATCCGTCTTGACCATGCAACCAATGGGAACAGTCCAGCCCGAACTGCCAGGCCAGGTCCTCCCTTTGCCCTTCTTGCACCGCCACAGCCATTAAATAGCCACACCGTAGTAGACTCAAGCACACACAGCGGGAGTCAGCATCACAACCAGGTAACATAAGATATGATTTGTCATAGCTTTCACTTTTAGATGGTGGAATTATTTTAAATATAGAGTGCCTCTGCTTTGTCATTTGAATAATCACATTTGAATTTATAATTATGTTTTGTGCAAGACATCCTTGCAGGGTCTGTGTATTGGTGGCCTAAAGACCGTGAGAGAGTGGATGCGACTTGGCGGGCACATGGTCTAGGAGGGGGAGAAGGACTGACATTGGCGTCTGTTAAGGGGAGCTTTAGTTTATCAGCATGTCAGAAGTGGTGGGATAGCTTGCGTACAGGTAATAGAATGTGGATACTGATGAGGCTGCATTTTAGTCAAACATCTGTTTTGTACAGAGGCAAACACTTGATGGAACAACACATGTTTAGGTTTGTCTCGATTTGTAGTGGTTATGTTCTCTGTTGGCTTTGGCCAGATAATTACTCGCTTTGTGAAGTGTATTGCATTCCATGTTCCTCTCAGACTTCAGTTTTGGAGATTTTGTTGATTATGAGTAGAATTATGTGGCAGGAGACAACCAAATTATGCAGCATGGTTGACTAAATTAGCCGGCAAGAAAAGACAACTATGGATAGTATTACTTCATTTTGTCACACTTGTTAACAATTTCTGATCACAGGTGAGAAGTATGAAAGATTGTCACCGACACTGCCCAAGTTCATACGATTAAGCAGTAGAGAGTGGACCCACTATCAATAATTCTTCTCTCACTAAGTCCCAAAGTCTTTTTTTTCTGGTGCTCTAGTCCGATAAAGTTGCCAGTGGCATACTTCATCATCAAATCTTCGTCCATTCACCAACTGTATTTGAAGAGGCTCAATCTGGAGACTCAAGGGAACACGTTGATTTGGGGAATGTAGTAAGCTGGACAAAAACGAGACACTGCAAAATATTAATTTTTACAGGTATGTAAATAGTCTCCTTAAATGCGTCTTTACGCATCAAAGCTTCCCTATGGGACTTCTTCCTGCCAAAATGCCCTGGTTTACCTCCATCATTTCATTGTATCCCTTTCTCAGAGCCGGTCTCAGTTATTTATGCACAAACATGTGCTTGTGGTCACTGTCAGCATCATTTAAGGTGAAGTGCATGCCTGGTCGGGCTGCTGCGCTTCAACGGAAACACCTTCTAAAATCTTTATCAAATCATCTACAACAAATACCTTCTGCGCCATAGGATCTTGCCACCACACGTAGAAGTAACATTTATGGGAGCAGGGGAAAAAATTAAAATAGGAGACCAAATGGGAAACAAGAAAATAAAAGCTTGTGGGCAGCCACAGCATTGGTTGGGGCTTCAATAGCTGGTCCTAGACTGCTTTGGATGAAGTCATGAAAACTAGACTCCACTCAGAGAGATCTACTTAAAAAATTACATTTTTGAGGATCAAAACTATTTGGGAATGAACTTGATGACATGGTGCAAGAAGGAGCTGAGGAGTAAAACATTCTTAAACCTTTTACGCTGGGGTCTAGAAAATAATCCTTTATCTTCAAGCGTTCTCTCCAAAGTCTTCAGGACAAGATTGCCTTGCTATGTTGGCTCAAGTCGACCTATGAGGACTGGACCAGGTAGGTAAGAGCTGACCGCCCTATGCAGTCTGTCTGACTTATTTGGATCAGTCACTACGATCACTACAAGCATGCACCTAGCGTGAGTGAGGAAGAGGTGTCCTGCCTCGCGGATCCAGGAGGCAGTGGTGCATACATCGGCACTAGAACACCCCAAGGGGATAGCTCCCTCCTATGAGGTTAGGGCTGGAGCTGTGCTTCTGTAGAGCTACAAACACTTTAAACATCCCTATTTCTAAGTGGAATACTCTGCTAAAACAGTTGCCATTGATTTCAGGCTACAAACAAATGATTATGAACCACATAAAGTACCGCAAAATTGCCGCTAAATTTCCATATTTGTGCCGCTAAATTTGCTAATCGATTCCACAATATCCTGGGAGGTCTGCATAATGACTGATATGTTATAGAAGTGAAAAGTTTTCTATCTATAAAAACTCTTTGTTTTTTTCTTTCTTGTGTATTATATATATATATATATATATATTCACTGAAAAAACCATAGGTTATAGACCATATTTAGTTAGGAATTAACATTTACAAAACCTTATTTTACTCACACAAAACCATTGGAATTCGCATATATAGTTAGTTGCACTAACTATATATCGCGCACCCGCAATCCACTGCTGATCATGTCACATATTACATCATTCATGACATGGTCAGGGACATCACTGATGACATCTCAAATGACATCACTGATGACATCACTGATGACATCTCAAATGACATTACGGATTACATCACTGATGACATCATTCATGTGATAATACGATGAACCTCTTCAGACTCTAATATAACCTTAACCGCTTAAGTGCTGCTGACGGCCAACGGTTGCAGCAGCGCTACCTCCCCAGTGCTGCGCACGACCATTGGACGTCCATTCAGCACTGGTTCCAATGGACAGCGCAGCACTGGGGAGGGATGTTTACACGCAGCTAAGGTGTTAAATACACTCAGTGTAAACAGACACTCACAGACTGTCACTCATCCATGGAGTTACTCACACACCTAGTCAGTCATCCAAAGAATCAATCACACCTCCATTTCTTCAACTATACAGTTATACACGCTTTACTTTTTCAAACATATACTAACACATATTTACTCTCTTATACAATCCCTGATACAAGTTCACAATGATCCATACAGCCACTCACACATTCACTGGCTCTTATACACAGTTATTTATATATGTCAACTCTCACATGTACTGTGTTTTACATATGTACTTACTTTGACATGTAGCACTGAGATATCCATTCACTCACCAATACACTCATGCACACAGTCAACCGCCCATACAGCTGTTTCCACATGCACTTTTGAACCCATACATCTAGTGAATCAACTGCTCACACATCTATGCACAGAGTCATACACCTCTCAGCCACCCACACACACACTCAGTCTCCCATACAAATACTTGGGCAACCAATCACTAACCCATATAGTTACTCATATAGCTACTGATCAACACATGCAGCAGTTTACAGAACAACAGACATAATGATGCACAAATTAAGACAGTTTAGTCACTAACCCATGCACTCAGTGAGACACATTTAATCACTCACTCATACAGTCAGTCATGCACCTACTAAATCCTTCATCCAGACACTTATACATCCACTCATTCTTCAATATGTAAGACTTATTTTAACTTTACAGAAACATACAGTCACTGGATGTTGACATCAGTGATGTCATCAGTGATGTCACTGACCATGTCATGAATGATGTAATATGTGACATGATCAGCAGTGGATTGCGGGTGCGCGATATATAGTTAGTGCAACTAACTATATATGCGAATTTCAATGGTTTTGTGTGAGTAAAATAAGGTTTTGTAAATGCTAATTCCTAACTATGTATAGTCTATAACCTATGGTTTTTTCAGTGAATTTCAATGTTTTTTTATAGCAAATATCAAAAGCTGTAAAATGTATTCTTCTTTTAAAGGAAAAATATATTTTATATGTATTTAATATAATTTTTTTATGTATATAAATTTTTTGAGGGAACGAATTTATCAACTATCATGCTGAAGAAGAGTGTGGGGAAAAAAAAACAAAGAGGAGGACTAAGAGGAAAGAACAATCAGTTCAAAAATACAATTGCTTTAAAGCATGAAGTGCTTTTCCACACATTTACATTTAAATAACCCGTATTAGAACATACAAAATATCTACAGAGGAGACGGTGTACATTGAATTTTAGACTCTTCATTGGTACCTACATGTTGGTACTTACATCACCCACACAACACAACAGCTCTATTCAGAGCTACCCTACCTCAAAGCACTCTAAAATATTATTTTACTATTTCCCTTGGTTTTCCCCTTGTTACGCTTTCCGGAACGCTACCCGGTGCGCAGACCGGGCGCTAACCGTGCGAAAATTTGAAAAAAAAGGTTTTTTTTTTACATATATGGGCCTCCTCAGCCACCCTCAGAAAACCTAGGGGGTCAGGATATGTCTCCCGTGCCCCCTTATACCCATTCCCAACATTTTTTATCCTCCATCTTGTGACTAAATTCGTCCGAAACACCAGATGGCGGACTCCCGTTACGCTACCGGTGAGCTACCCGGTTCGCGTACCGAGTAGCGCTTCCACCGCGAAAAATCGAAAAAAATGTATTTTATTTTTTTGCCCCGCGGGGCCCTTTAATAGTCCCCACATCAATCCTAGGGGGTCAGGAGGGGTCTACCTTGCCCCTTTCATTCATTTCCCCCTTCGTTTATTTCCACCTCTTGTCTCTCGATCCTACCGAGAGACAAGATGGCGGCTGCTCCGGACTGTTTAGAATGTTGAGAGTCACCGGAGAGCCAATCCGCTTCTCCTCGCGAAGTTCCGTTATGTGTCTGGTACGCAAACCGGGGCGCTAACCAGGACACTGTCACAGATATATATATTTTTTTGAAAGTTAATTTCTCAAAATCCACTGGAGCACATATCTTGAGACCTAGCAAAGGCACATCGGGCAAACAGTCTCTACAATTTTGCCAAGTTTCATAGAAATCCATTCAGCCGTTCGAGCTAAAAGTGAGTCCAACCGCCCTATGGAAAACTCAATGTTAAAAACACGTTTTGGGACTCCCCTTTTTTCTCGGCCCCTGCTTGACGAAACCCCCCCCCAAACTCTCAGGGGACGCTCAGAAACAAAATGTGCCATTTTCCTGAAAATTTCAGCCAATTCCGTCCATCAACGCCAAAGTTATTCAACATAGAATTTTCAGAAATCCCTATTCAAAAAAATCCTAACTATATATACCTACTGGCGACCGCCAGTAGGTAATATATATATATATATACATATATAACATTTCTATGGCAAAAGGAAACCCTCATTTTGTTCCTTTGCAAATTAAATGTTTTAAGTGTTAACACTTTATTCCAATCAAGATGACTTCAGGTTGCCATACTTTTGGCATAAGTAAGACTGTTAGCGCTCTAGTTGTTCTTTAGAACACTCTGGGACATTTTGTCACTGGGCTATAGTTGGGCTACATCTGGCTGATATTTGGGCTACATTTATTTTTTTTTGTCTCTGGTGGCCATCTTTGAGCTACATTGGGCTACATTGGGCTACATTGGGCTACATTTGGGCTCCTACATATATATAGCCCAATGTAGCCCAATATATATTTTTCAAAGTTAATTGTCGTAAAAACCACTGGAGCATATATCTTGAGACCTAGCAAAGGCACATCGGGCTACCAGTCCCTACAATTTTGCCAAGTTTTGTGGAAATCCATTCAGCCGTTCGAGCTAAAAGTGAGTCCAACCGCCCTATGGAAAACTCAATGTTAAAAACACGTTTTGGGACCCCCCTTTTTTATCGGCCCCCGCTTGACGAAACCCCCCCAAACTTTCAGGGGACACTCAAACACAAAATGTGCCATTTTCCTGAAAATTTCAGCCAATTCCGTCCATCAACGCCAAAGTTATTCAACATAGCATTTTCAGAAATCCCTATTCAAAAAAATCCTAACTATATATACCTACTGGCGACCGCCAGTAGGTAATATATATATATACTTATCAGGAATATTCAAGCATGTGAATCTATGAAAGTCACCCCAATACTGGAGAAGATTGTATCTGTGAAGACTCAGGGTAAGACTTTGGAAAGCTGACCGTGAAACCCAATTGCTGGAGTAGGTGTAGTGTGGTCTGAGTGTTTTGTAAACACATGTGGTGTGTGCTTGGATTTGATGAGCCAGTCATCTAGGTAAGGGAAGACATGAATTTGTCTTCTTCTGAGATGAGCTGTTACTACTGCAAAGCATTTAGTAAATACGCTGGGACCAGTAGTTACTCCAAATGAAAGTAATTTGAACTGATCAGGTTTGCCTGCTATCACAAATCTAAAATATCTGCGATGAGCTGGATGAAGGGGAATGTGAAAATATGCGTCTTTTAAGTCCAGTGTTGACAAAAAAAAATTGCCTTGCTATAGGAGAGGAAGAACCTGCTGAAGCATTCCCATAGGGAAATGTTCTGACAGTATGTACTGGTTTAACTCTCTGAGATCCAAAATTGGTCTTAAGGAATCGTCCTTTTTGGGAATTAGAAAATAAAGAGAGTAAACCCTTAAAACTGAACTGGTTCTAAGGCTCCCTTTAGTAAGAGAGATTGCACCTCTTGTTTGAGTAACTGCAAATGGTCTGACGACAGTTTGTGAACTCGAGGTGGAATGTCTGGTGGATTGGAGTTGAGCTCCAGTCAATAACCATGTTCGATAAGGTCTCGTACCCATTTGTCGGATTTTATAGATTACCAGATGGGGAGAAACTGTTGAAGGCTTCCCCCAACAGGTGTTGATTGATCTGGGGGTGTTGGCAAGTCACTGTTTATTAGGGGAAGGGGTGTTACGTGGTGTGGCGCCTTTACCCCTGCCTTTGGAATTGTTTCATCTATAGCCTCCTCTGTAGAAACCTCTAGAGGAAAAGGATTCAATGTTACCTTTGTAAGAGGAAGCATTTGAGTCGGAGGATGTTGTTTTGGACCCTCTATGTAAAAGGAGCGGTGAAAAGAGCCTCTATTGGATGGGGACTGGACTGCTTCAATGGATTTTGCTACTTCAGTATCCTTCTTAGGTCTCGCATTGTGATGCAAACCATGAGCTGCTCGCCTTAGCGAGATCTATTGTTGTGGGTTTTGCGTCCGAAGGGGGGCAGGAGATGTGCACTTGGCCGGACAGCCAATGTGCACGTTCACGGCGTGTCTTCTCTGGCGATCTCCGGACAGCAAATGTGCATGCTCACGGCGTGTTCTGATGGGCGCTTGCCCGGACAACCGATGTGCACGCTCACAACGTGTCTGTCTTTGGCTACTGTAACACGTGCTCTGCGCTGGGGAGAAGGCTTTGCCTCGCTTCAAAGGTGCAGATGTCTCTCCTCTGCACCGTGCGAAGGATCCCTCTAGCTTGCCTCCCCAGGGCCCAAAAGAGGCAGCGTCAACTCGGCCTTAAGGAGAGGATCTCTCCTTAGCTAGTCGCATCAGGGGGACCTGCTATGATTTGGAGTACGGAGTAGGGGGGAGGCACAGACTGTCTTTCGCTACTGTAATGCCTGCTCTGCACTGGGGAGATGGCCTTGCCTCGCTTCAAAGGTGCAGATGTCTCTCCTCGGCACCAGAGCGAGGGATCACTCTAGCTTTATCCACAGCTCACAATGACTCTGGTTAAAGGCAAATACAGAACTGTGACGGGCGCCTAGACTCCGAAAGTGCCACAGAACGCTGCATGTGGTAGAAATATGCTCTGTCTACTGAAATAACTCAATGGACTGAGAGCACCTGGGCACGAGAGACCCCCGGTAGTGGCAGGGCTCACCTTTGGAAGGCAGTGAGTAGGGGAGAGAATTATCCAAACCCTGACTAACACCGAGGCATGCACCCCTCTACCCATGAAGCTGAGCCGGGTTACAAGGTGCCAAGTGCTCCGATAAGGCGATGTGTTAGACATAAGTCGCGAAGTCCCTCCTCCCCCACGTCTCGGCCTCCCTTCCCTTGGTGATACAGAGACAGGCTTGTCCTATTTAAACCCCAAATATACTCCTTTTTACCTACTTATATTTTCATTTTATACAATGAAAACATAGCTGAAATAACACCTGTACTTCACTTGATGACTTATACCTGATTCTTCAGCACGTAGAAGCATGATCACAGAGCACGCGCTCTTCAGCCGTCACCATCACTGTGCAGAGATCGGCTCAACCAATCAGCATGGTTAGAATGCTGCCACTAATAGTGTTATTTGCCTGCATTGTAGGCCCTGTGAGAGTGAGAAGCATGGACATCGACCGGAAAGTAAGAGTGTGCCTATCTAGGTGTGGTATGAGGAGGGAGAAAGGATATACACTTGTTTTTAACATGCTGTCTGGCATTAACAGTTATTAATTGTCTGTTCCCTCGCTGCATTCCCTCGCCTTTGGCTCTTTCACTTAACAGCAGTTAACATCCTTTGCAGGGAGTTAATCTTGTATGTTAACGCCCTCAGAAGCAGGCGATAAGGCGTAAGGGATAAACTGTGATAAAAGCAAATCGAAAGTCCCCCCAAGAGGCTTGATACTATAGTCGGTTCTTTTCTGCCGTACGGCATATTCATTCACACATTCAATGTACACTTACATCACTCGAGCCTTCAGTCATTCCAAGGGGCCCTCGAAGGTAAGCTTTGTATCGCTTCTACATGGTACAGGAATGTATGCCAATAATTTCTTGGATATTTAAAAGGGCCAAAGTATCAGAGGGTTAGGTGATTCTTGTCACACCTACACACCCATATCTAGGTGCTTCCAGGCACTACAGCAGGGTCCAGTTATTTTATTTAGCCCTTAATACTGGCCTTCAGACAACAGTTCTCTGCATTCTGACAAATAAAGATGCTAAGACACAGGGAATAAATGCCAATTGCACGATATTCACAAGATATTCATCAAGTTATAGTAACAACTGATCTTTAAACAGCGCTTCACAGCACATCAGTCGTTGCTAAGCACTGCCAAGAACAGGTATAACCACTACCACATGTACACAATTTACCAACATGGGAATGATAAAATCCTAAATTGACCTTGCCCACGTTCAAACTTTTGGCCTACAGATCACAGTAGATCTCAGAGTCAATCGCTCCGGCTGGCTTAGGAGGGGGAAGAGAATTGGTCAAAGGAAGCCCATCTTCACTGCTTAATTTGAACTGTGGTTTCCTGTGCATGGCACCAGCACTTAAAGGTCAGCACCTACTCTACAACCACGTTTTCTTGGTTAAAAAATCCTGTGAAAACTGAATAATGGAAAGCTGGACCCCGTTGCTGTCGGTCTGTAAACCAATGAAAACAAAACAAGACCTATATCAAGTAGGCATAGGGATTTCAATATATTAATGGTTTACCATCAACAGCAAAAACTTTTTTTTTGCACAATACTCCTCTCTTTTGATTATTGAGGTAGGAGGTACAACCAAAATATGCCAAACAATAAAACCTTGCCCAACCCTTGAAGAAACAAAAGACAGTTGTGAGACAACCAATAAGACACACCGATGTGTCCAAATAGACCCACATGTGTCTATTTGGACACATCGGTGTGTGTTATTGGTTGTCTCACAACTGTCTTTTGTTTCTTCAAGGGTTGGGCAAGGTTTTTATTGTTTGGCATATTTTGGTTGTACCTCCTACCTCAATAATCAAAAGAGAGGAGTATTGTGCAAAAAGTTTTTGCTGTTGATGGTAAATCATTAATATATTGAAATCCCTATGCCTATTTGATCTAGGTCTTGTTTTGTATTCATATAACTGAGTGGAGGGTGACCTATGATCAATTCTTTTTCCCTCTAAGCTCCTCTTTGTTTACTACTGGTCTGTAAACCAAGCCAACTGTTCACCATCTTTAATGAGAGCTCACTACAGTACTTTTTAGGTCGAGGACCAAAGGCTGCGCTTGTGCAGTCTGCAGGAGAAGATTTAATGTTTTGGAGTATGGGGGCTTGAACCCGCCTCTCTCCTCCATTGGCTGGCTTCCTAAACGGAGGCCAGCCATTGGATGAGAGAGGCATCACTCAGTTCAAGCCCCGTCTCTTTCAGATTCAGGGGCGTGTTTTTTTGCGTTCTTTCGACTGTGACGTCATCTGTCATTCAGAACGCCAAAAACATGACCCCGAACCCGAAATTTTCGGAGGTTTGTGGCCGCCATTTTTGTTGTTGTTGTTGTGCCGGCCCGCAGCTCTCCTTCGTCTCTCCTCGCCCCCCCTTCCCTCTGCCCGCAGCTCTCCTTTGTCCCGCTCTGCCCCCCCCCCCCTCTGCCCGCAGCTCTCCTTCGTCTCTCCTCGCCTGTGCTGGTTCTCCAGTAAACCCAGGCTCAGTTGTGGACTTCACTTCAAGAGAATGGGGCAAAAAAACGGAGTGCCATT
Source organism: Lissotriton vulgaris (assembly GCF_964263255.1). Lineage (NCBI taxonomy): Eukaryota > Metazoa > Chordata > Amphibia > Caudata > Salamandridae > Lissotriton > Lissotriton vulgaris. The sequence continues at coordinate 25,546,955 of NC_141685.1, forward strand.
TCCAAGGGCGGGGTCCATTTAAAAAAAAAAAAAAAGAATAACTTACACCAGGGTGGCGACATCCCTACCAACGCAGGTGGTCATGGTTTCATTCTTAACTAACAATGGAGTCGAAAAGAAACAAGATTAAAATGCTGCTTTTTGGGCCAGGAGATGTAGTGCTTTCCACGCTGTGTGATCCTGGGCGAATCGCTTAACCGCCCACTTCCTCAGTGCCCTCCTCTGCTAAAACCGGGAATGTTAAAAATGAGACAATACGAGGTGTTGAGCAATATCTGAAAATAATTAACATTTACAGAGACTTGTCTCCAAACTCCTTTCTAACAACATACCATGCGAAAATGAAGTTTTCCCTTAGAGGGCGCAAGCAGTGTTTGAACACCACACGCAGTGCTTTATAATGAACAATTCCCTGCAAGGGGGGTGGTCCTCCTAATGCAGTCTGAGTGGTTATAAAATAGCTTTATTATCACCTGACAAGTGTTGACATTTTAGACGGAGGGCAGACATATGGGGAAAGTGTGAGATTTCGAAACAGGAGCGAATGACAAAATCCTGCTGGAGGGGGGTAGTCCGACTAACCAACCCCCGGCCCTCCCGGCGTATCAGAAGCTCATTCCAATAGGGACTCCCCCATGATGCGTCAACCCATTTTAAGAACATTTCTCAGAAAGTGCGCCAAGTGTGAAGTGGTGGGCGCCTGCCAGGCGAGGCGTGAGGCACCAACAGTCAGTGCAGTTAATTGGCGTGTACACACCGTGGACCCAAACACCCGGCTGGGCCCTGTGGGGCAGAGTGGCCTGTGCCATATGTTCTAAACCCGCAAGGGGTAACGCATTCCCATGCTCGTTCACGGGATGGAAATCTCCCCCCTGCTAGACTTAGTGGTAAATTGTATTTTTCGATTGAGGCCAAACAACAACAGCAGCTTTTCCTGGTATGGGAGAGGATGCGGAGACGACTCGCGCTGGTCCCAGCCCCAAACTTGCAAATGCTCACTTTAGCGCTTTGAAGTGGATCATTAAGCGCTTTACGGGTGTGCCATGAGGCACGCTAAGGCGAGTGGGGACCGCCTGGCGGTATAGGAGAGTGGCCGTGTCCTCTTGTGTAGGGTGTACCCTCTTGAAGCCAATCCACCAGGTAGAAGCCCAAACTTCTCTTTGGCAGAGGCACGCTCCAGCTACCAAGAGACAGGCTTCTATAATAGAAGTTCTATTTGAACTCGGATCGGGAACATTGGCATGGATTGGGTGAGAGTTCATGGAAATTCCCCAAGATGATAAGCCACGCCCTGAAAACGACCCAACAATCTGGAATTATATATCCCTGTTATAAGTCCCTTCAGGAATCCGGATGAATCACGACCACAGGCTGACGTCATCACAAAGCTCCGCGGGGTCAGTCACGGTTGGCAACTCTCTTGGACAAAATACAGACCATGTTTCGTCCTTGCAGATTCAGGGTACCCGCGGCCACACTCTCTCCCTTGATTACTCAACTATTTAATAAATCCCTAAAAACTGCAGCCTTCCCGGACACTTGGAAACACGCGTCAGTGGTACTCCTCCTAAAGAAAGCTGGGTCGGACATTTCAAACCCTGAAAACTATCGACCCATCTCCCAGCACCCCTACCTTTCCAAAGTTCTAGAGAAGCTGGTCAATGGACAACTGACCAGATATCTAGAAACAAACCTCCTCCTAGACCCTTCACAGACAGGTTTCAGGGCCAATAATAGCACGGAGGCAACGCTGCTGGCAGTGTCGGACAGTATCAGATCTTCCACCGACCAAGGTGGGGCGGTGGCGCTGATACCGCTTGACCTGTCAGCGGCGTTCGACATGGTCTCCCATAACTGCCTGCTGAACATTCTTCGCAGCAAGGGAGTCAAATCCATTGCATTAAACTGGCTACAATCTTTTCTGAGCAATCGTACCCAGGCAGTACACATGGGATAATTCCAATCCAATTCGAGCCCCATCAGTTGCGGAGTGCCCCAAGGTGTCTCATTAAGCCCCACTCTCTTCAATGTCTATATGTCATCTCTTGCCAATATTGGAAGGAAGTGGGGCATTGGCATCTGCTCTTACGCAGACGACACGCAACTGATGGTGGCTCTGGATGAAAAACCGGAGATTATTAAATTCAAATTGCACAATTGTCTCTCAGAAATGGCCCAGTGGATGCACTCACACTGCCTAAAACTAAACAACAGGAAATCCGAGATCCTACTGTTTGGCGGCGCCAAACGTGTGTGGGATATTACATGTTGGCCAGCCTCATTAGGAACGCCACCCACTCCGAAACAACACTCAAGGAACCTAGGCGTCATTATGGATGACGCCCTGTCCATGAAAGAGCATGTGCGAGTCCTCTGCGGGAAAGGTTTCGCAATCTTGAAACTCCTAGCCAGACTGTTTCCCTGGATCCCCCTGGACTGCAGACGCGCTGTCACACAGGCTTTGCTGATCAGTCGTCTGGACTATGGTAATGCGCTCTTCGTGGGGATGAATGAGCACCTGTTTACACGTCTGCAAGTACTGCAAAACTCTGCAGCTAAACTCATATGCAATAAAGGCAAGCTCGATTCCGCCTCGGACTGCCTGAGAAAACTTCACTGGTTACCTATGCGCCAAAGGGCGGTCTTTAAGCTGCTCTGTCATACCCACAAGGCCCTCTATAAAACTGGTCCCATTATCCTCCAGGGAGGAAAGATTGAATTCTACGTCCCCACTCGGAACCTACGCTCTCTCTAGTCCGCCCTGGCAAGAACCAAGCGCATATATAAAGCTAGGACTGGTGGACGCTCATTCTCCCATTTGGCTGCAAAGAAATGGAATGAGCTCCCCCCTGACTTAAGGCTTACCACTAAACACCTCCTGTTTCGAAAGAAATTAAAGACCCTCCTCTTCTCTAAACTTTAATGTTCACCTTAGTACAGCTCGCAGTAGCCTCAGTACTGGTATAAGCGCCTTGATATCCCTTGGGATGAGTGTTGCGCTCTACAAATACAACAAATAAAATTAAAATAAATAGATTGAGAACTGTGAAGTTGAGGCCGAAGGCACTTTGATTTTCTCAGTGTCGTATAATTCAGGGGTTCAGTATGCGTGCTCATCCAGTCCTTGACCTCTCTGCAGAGCGCACAGAGCACTAACCGGGTATGCCAGTTGTGATTCTGTGTGCGAGAGTGTGAATGAGGCATACAGCTGCGGCAATAGTGTGCGTGTGTGAGGGGGCAGTGAAGGGAAAGAGAGGCAATTGAGTGAAAGGAGGCAAGGGATGAAGTGTGGGATATGCAGGTGGAAGATTCCAGAAAGAAGGCCAGTGGAAAAGATTGTAAGCATCTAACCGGAGGGCTGCAGGAGAGAGCGGTGTGAGGAGGAGGAGAAAGGGGGTTGATGGACTGCTTAAAATATTTGTAACTCTGTATGTGCGTGTGTGTACACTTGCTACACGCGTGTGCACAACCTGGCCCCTTGTGTGCTCCCCTTCCCTAAAAACACTTCTAGAGATACCACCGGTCACACGGCGACCCTGGGTCCAAGTGATCGGTGAGCGCTGCACCATACGAACACAGGGTAACGCGTCACTTTCACACTTCTCACAAGCGCACCGAATGCTGTGCACTGCCCGCTTGTGAATGTAGTGCCCCTCCTACAGCCCCATGGGCATGGGCCCAGCGCACAGCGGGCCAGGGCCACGCCTCGGGTCGCATCTGCATCAGATTTAGTGTGGGTAAAAGGGGCTGCCGGGTGGCGCGGAGATGTGAAGCCCTTGATGTGGAACATGCACACCGCCCAGACAGTGTGGGCTTCTTGGCACTGAAAGGACAGACACGGCGCATGCGCAGCTCACCGCCTGGCACAGTATGGATGCGAGCGTAGGCGCCGGTGCCAAGGTAAAGGCAGTTCTGCCGCACACATACAAACAACTTTTGAGTACACTTTAAACATTTTACCCACGAGCACACGTGTTGCACATGTAAGACACATAGGAGCAATTAAACATCCTTGCATACATGCGCTGGATGTTTCCTCCCATTGTCTGCTAGACAAATAGCAGCGCCAGATTCTCACACCAACCACGCACGAGGCAGCGCGAGAGGTGCAAGCTTCCCTTGCACACTTACAACATGAAGTGCAGCAGTGCAAGCTTCTACCACCTTGAAGAGACACAGCATACAAGGTGCAGGCTTCTTTTGAACAGAGCACACATGCAGGGTGGACAGCAGCAGCGCAAGCTTCACTCACTTGCAAGAGGCACAGCATGAGAGGTGCAAGCTTCTGTTACATGGAGCACGTGTACAGCACGGACTGTAGAAGTGTAAGCTTCACTCACTTGCAAGAGCACACAGTGTGGGATGGTGAGAGCACAGCATGAGATGTCGGGGCTTCACACACACACGTGCAACTTGAAGTTTAGTAGTGCACGCTTCTATCACCTGCAAGAGGCAGACGTCGGTTCAGCAAGCACATGAGCTGTAACAGTGCAAGCTTACATCACTTGCAAGAGCACAGCATAGGATCGGGCGAGCACATCATAGGTTGTGGAGAGCACAGCATAGGTTGAGGCAAGCACAACATAGTATGTGGAGGCTTCTCTCACACGTACACCATGAAGTGCAGCAGTGCTTCCACAGCACCATCCTTCTACAGCACCACTGCGCCATCCTTCTATAGCACCACAGCGCCATCCTTCTACAGCACCACCGCGCCAGCCTGCTACAGCACCACTGCGCCATCCTTCTACAGCACCACTCCCCCATGCATCCACAGCACCACTCCCCCATAATTCCACAGCACCACCACTCCATGCTTCAATAGCACCACCACTCTATCCTTCCACAGCACCATCCTTCCACAGCACCACCTCTTCATCCGTCCACAGCACCACCTCTTCATCCTTCCACAGCATCACCTCTCCATCCTTCCACAGCACCACTGCGCCATCCTTCCACAGCACCACCTTGCCATCCTTCCACAGCACCACCGCGCCATCCTTCCACAGCACCACTTCTCCATCCTTCCACAGCACCGCTGTGCCATCCTTCCACAGCACCACCGCGCCATCCTTCCACAGCACCACCACGCCATCCTTCTACAGCACCACTGCGCCATCCTTCCACAGCACCACTGCGCCATCCTTCCACAGCACCACCGCGCCATCCTTCCACAGCACCACCACGCCATCCTTCTACAGCACCACTGCGCCATCCTTCTACAGCACCACTGCGCCATCCTGCTACAGCACAACTGCACCATCCTTCTACAGCACCACTCCCCCATGCATCCACAGCACCACTCCCCCATAATTCCACAGCACCACCACTCCATGCTTCCATAGCACCACCACTCTATCCTTCCACAGCACCATCCTTCCACAGCACCACCTCTCCATCCTTCCACAGCCCCACCACTCCATCCTTCCACAGCACCACCACACCATCCTTCCACAGCACCACCTCTCCATCCTTCCACAGCCCCACCACTCTATCCTTCCACAGCACCATCCTTCCACAGCACCACCTCTCTATCCTTCCACAGCCCCACCACTCTATCCTTCCACAGCACCACCTCTCCATCCTTCCACAGCACCACTACGCCATCCTTCCACAGCACCACCGCGCCATCCTTCCACAGCACCACCACGCCATCCTTCCACAGCACCACTGCGCCATCCTTCCACAGCACCACCGCGCCATCCTACCACAGCACCACTGCGCCGTCCTACCACAGTCTGTGTGTGTGCATGGCTCTGTGTGTGTGCGTGGCTCTGTCTGTGTGTGTGCGTGGCTCTGTCTGTGTGTGTGCATGGCTCTGTCTGTGTGTGTGTGGGGCTCTGTGTGTGTGTGGGGCTCTGTGTGCGTGGGTAGGGCTCTGTGTGCGTGGGTAGGGCTCTGTGTGCGTGGGTAGGGCTCTGTGTGTGTGGGTAGGGCTCTGTGTGTGGGTAGGGCTCTGTGTGTGGGTGGGTGGCTCTGTGTGTGTGTGGGTGACTGTGTGCGTTTGTGGGTGACTTTCTGTGTGTGGTTCTGTGCCCGCGAATAATCTCTACTCTTCTCTAATGCTCACCTATTGCCATTGTAAATGACAATACCATTTATTTATGTTTAAAAAAATGTCATGATCAATGCCAATAGCTCTACCTTTAATAATGCAGAGACCATTGCATTGTAAATGCTTGTTAAAACCTTTGCCCAGCAAAACACTCCAGCATCCTTCAAAATCTTTATTAGCATGTTTCTTTCTTATCTCTAGCCAAATGCTTCACTGTTTTATTTCACACCTCGCCTCACACCCTCATTTGGTGTGGATGCAGCTCTGAGTGGGTGTTTACAAATTCACCGCCCCCTCTGATGTTTCTTTGCTGTCTTTTTGTAATAAAGTTTTAAGAAGTCTTTTTTGTAACCAGAAACGGCGAGTCTATACCCACTGGTCAGTGAAGATATCTGGTGGCAGGCTCTGGTAAGGCCCTTTAAGAAACCCATCCGCTCACTGAAGCTTTGGGAACCTGAAAGTTGGGTCATTTAAATTAGTGGTAAGTGTTGACAAATTGTACAGAATTTCACTTTTCTTTATAGTTGTCTTGGTTAATCAGGTTAAAAATAATTCGAGTTTACAGCCCTCTTGATCCAGCTAGACCAGTCTTGTAGTGAACAGACTTGCCTACTCACATGCTGCCACCGCGTGACACATGATTAGAGCCCCCTTCACACATTCACCCAGTGTGGAGCTGAGATCACACGGTGGTATGGAAGAAAAAGCACTGCACGAAGTAGTTTTCCAGCTCGTCTTTGGAGGTTTTAAGCAGCCGATGTTCGTTAAGGGGAGTGAAAACAACCAAGGACATTTGGGACACCCTCAGGTACCCTTTGTTTTTAGTTCGAGCCTAGCGGCAGTGCACAAGCACTGCTCGCTCTGCCAGGCATGCAGTAGTCGAGTATGCTGTGTGAACCTCGCCTTCTCTCCACCGATATTTTTGAGTGACTGGTGTCATTGTCCTAGGTAAATGCTGGCTTCCGATTCATTATGAGGCTTATTAGTCCCTCCTTGTAAACTATCTCCATTTGTGACCGCCCATGATGACTGGATATTTTACTTGACTCCGTACACTGTCTTTATCCAGGGGTGAGCACTCTTTTGTGTATGGCCACTTTTGGGGACAACTACAGCTGCTACTTATTTTTAATTTGTATCCTGAACGTGGGCCTGCTTTAAGTACACTGCGCTCAGTTTATTTATTTTATTATAATACGGAGTGTGACTTCCACTTCTGAGACACTGCGCTCTGTTTAATTATTTTTTTGACTGTATAACTGAGTGCGCCGCAACTGCAAGGACACCGCGCTCGGTTTCTTTATTTATTTTTTTCACTTTAACACTGAGCGTGGTGCCCGCTTCAAGAACACGCGCTCAGCGTTAAGAGTTAAAAAAAAAAAAAAAAAAACGAAACCGAGCGCGGTGTCTTTGCAGCGGTGCTGCGCTCAGTTTTACACAAAAACAAGTATTTACAATGCAATAGGTCTCGCATTTACGCAAGTTTAAGGTATTTGCATTGTAACAAATGGATGCCCAACTGTAGACCCCCACGTGGGCACAGCTGGACCCGGTCTTTTGTTGACTCTGTGACTCTGCTATTAGAGGAACGGCATAACTCTACTTCTTGGATACTTGGCGTGGCACCAAGGACAGAAATGGAATGGAGCCCATTCCATTTGCAGGTGGCTGGCCCTATGCGACATGGCCCGACGGTTGCCCACAAGGTTTTCTATAAAAAATGGAGAGTTTGTTGATCGATCTGAAATGCTGAGAACAGGGAAACGAGCACTAAAACAATACCGTCGAGGGTAGAGTGGACTGCGCAGTGAGGGGAACCAGAAGAACGGTTTCCGAGCACAGCAATACATGTCCAAACCTGTTGGGGATGGAGAACAATCTAACAATGGAATCGATGCCCATGCGCACTATCACGAAAGGAGGAGTCACCTTACCTTGTGACTGGAAAGACTTCTTCGAAGAAAAACAACTTGCAATCATCCGGACCCAACACAAGATGCCAGGAGTATGCAAAGCATGTGCATCTACAGCACACATGCCTCGAACAGAGGATTAATAGCCCCAAATCCCTGCTGTGGTATCTTGTCATGTTGTCGCTGAGTGTGTCATGTGATGTGGCAGGGCATAGTGCTTGGTGTGATTTGGTCATTTTTGACAAGGTGGAGTGCTAAATGGTTAGGCAATTTTTGATTTTCTTTGCTTTTGGGATTGTGTGATTAATTGCGGTACCTACCGTATGATGTAAGTAAATAAATTACATTGCTAATATACCATAAGGATATGGAGTGAGTGTTATTAAGGCCGAAGCCTTGCTGATTATATGCAGAATAACAGGTCTGGGAGGTCACTACTGACTAGAGGAGGTTAGCAGCTGCACAGGCCTTGGGCATTGATCCTATTGAGGATAATATGTGACGGGCACTGGTGACTGGAGCTGGCTAGCAACAACGCTGGCCTCTGGTATTCATTACAGGCAGGGTAACAATACATGTCAATATTGACTGGAACTGGTTGGCAGTAGAGTTTACCTCTGGTTTTGAATATTTGCAGGATTTAAGGTACAGGGGTCACTACTGACTGGAGTTACTTAGCAGGATAATAGGTCTCAGGGAGCCAATACTGACTGAAGCTGGTTAGTATGATCACTAGTCCCAAGGTGCTACTAATGACTCAAGTTGGCTAGAATGATAACAGGTCCCAGGGGCCAGTACTAACAGGAGCTGGCTAGTAGGCTTTCATACAGGTCCAAGGGGCCACTACTGACTGGAGCTGGCTAAAAAAATAACAGGCCCAAGGGTGGTGGGGGTGCGAGTGGCACCAGTGACCGGAGTTGGCTAGAAGCTTTGATAACCTTTGGTATTGATTAAATGCAGGATTCCAGGTCACAGGAGGCACCGTGAATACAGCTGGATAGCAGCAGTGGTGGCCTCTAGGAAGAAGGAATTGAGAAAGCATAACTGAATATAATGGATATTTAATACCGATAATTGGTTACACATGAATTTTATAACATGCATTGATATATTTTATTACCAAATTACAATATTCTTATATTAATTTGATGTGCCTGTTCGCCTTAATTTGCCTGCAAAGTTATATGATTCTATTAGGGCCCAGAACTATTTTATTTAGTGATATCCATCTGCACACTGTCCTGCATCTCGTAGTAAATTGAATATTGACAAACAGAAGTGTTATTTCCAGAAACAGTGAATTCTGCAGCTTGTCTGTGTATCTTTTATCTGCACCTCACGGGCTCCTCACATTCCTCTCGAGAGAAGATCCTGCCTCCTACTCATTAGTGTCGTTTCAGTAACTGTTTCTATCACGTGTTCATGTTTCATTGACTTGTATTAGGAGAAAAGTGTATAAAAATACATTGTGTAGCATTAGCTTTATATACTCCAACTTGCTTTAGGGTGGATGCTCTCGTCCATTGCAAAGACAATCGTCACTTGTCAGTTTGCTTGGCCTTTTGCTATTTTTGCATTAAATGTATGATAGGTGTGTTGGCCTCCCGGTGTGATGTGTTTTATTTTACATATCATAAGAAATGCTGAGGAAAATGACAGTCCGGTATACACATTCTTCATATAAATCAACTCACAGTATACTGTTCTGGAGGTTCAGTCCCACAGACATTATCTCTAACTGAACACCCTAGGAAGCATGTGCTTTTCAAACCAGTTGCCCTCTGATGCGGCGTCCTCGCTATTGGATAAGTCAATATGTCCTGAATTTTTGGAGGGTTACCGTAACTAGTGTACTATGTTAGAGAGTGCTCACCTGTGGTAGTAAGATGTTAATAGGCACCTTATCACCTATGCACGGTGCAGGGCTTTGAGTTACAGAGCTCCTCACGCTGTACCGCCGACCTGGTGGAGTATAGCCCAATGATGAAGCATGTTTTAAAACCACCTCTTTACCGTGCAACTCGTTTTTATCCCTCCCTCAGGATTGCAGATAGCGCCAGGACACCCACGGGTAACAGATGCGCTCTATAAATTAATTAACATAACATTAACATGTCACCTTCAGGTGAGTGAACGCAACTTGACTTAAAAGCACATGCTTCCTAGGGTGACTGTGTTCAGTTACAGATAATGTCTCTGGGACGAACCTCCGGAACAGTATACTGTGATTTGACTGTTTTATTTTAACAAATGTACAAAGCAGATATTGTCCCTTCCTTGTTTCACAAAAATGATGGGATACCTGCCTCGGAGCGCACTTCTTACAGACGAGTATGGGGTTATCATGTTGCTGCTACAAGGTCCTTACCTGTGCGAGTTATCGGGAACGACGCAGGGGCAGACCCAAACCAGCCACACGTGGAGATCAATGACAAATACTGAAGAATTAGCTGAGCTTCCAAGCTGGTGACTATTACTTAATTGACCCTGAAAATAAAAGACACATTTTTAGTATTCTGGTGACTCATGACCATAAAAAACAAAAGTTATAAATTCAATATTGTGTCAAATTCTTAAAAAATGGAACTGGATGTGCTGAATCAGATGTTGCCCCAGGTCATGCGTGACACCTTTCACCACTATTGCTTATGGGGCTTGTAGTTTTGTTTTTCTCATTAAAAGGATGGGCTCTAAAGGCCCAGTGTTCTAAGCGATGTTGGTCAAAATCAGAGGCCTGACGGAGGATGAAGCATGACATGGCTCTGCTTAGCAGTGAGATGAATGACAGTTCCCCAGCCCTTCCATTCTTTGACCTACAGAGGCTCGTCGGCCATTCATATTTTTTTGCAATGACTCAGAAACTTTTATTGCACCTTGTGTCATTGAAGAGATAAACCGCTAGAAGTGTTTAATTAACTGCTGACAAACATGAATAATCAAGAACATGAGTTTCTGGAAAACTATCAAGCACCCAATCAGAATCAGCCGCCCTTCACACTCAGGAATTCTTGAGGCTTTGGAGAGGATGAATTGCACGTGGTATAAGAGGAACACTACATCGACTCAAAGCTCACTTCTCAGGGATGTACTGAACTGCCAGCCTTATGGCACACTTAGCCAGCTCTTCACCTCCTCCTCCTCAAACTGTTGACCAGCTATCAGGGGAAATGAGCCTGTAGCAAAGCATCGCTGGCTTGGTTCCACACCGGACCAGGCAAGGTGGTCAACTCCATACTCCTCCAAGTCAGCAAGCACTCTGGTCGAGCTAGTCCTAACCCCATATGAATGTTCCCCATCACAACTATTTTAATGGTAATAAGTTATGTTTCTGCTAAATGTAGGAGTCAAAAAGTAAAATATTTTACTAGGAAATGCTGAAAGAGAAATCATGAAGTTTTTCAATATTTCTGAGTCTGCCACAGTACACAGGAACATTATTTCTCTACAGCAGCAAATCATGTATGTGCCCTGTAGAAAGCATGTTTGAACGAAACATGGAATGCATTGCAGCCAACAATCTATGCAACATCATAGCAGAGTGCAAGATAACTTGTGCTATTATTCCAGCAGAACGAAATGCCATTCCTAATGTGTACGTAATTTTAAAGACAAACCCAGAAAAATGTATGGTCAGTGTTGTGCTTCTGCCAGTTAAAAGACTAGCACTATTAATATACCAGGAAATAGAATACTATGAGAAATCCTACTTGTTGGCAGGGTGCTGCCTGCCACTATATTGCAGTTTACTTCCAGCATAATCTGATGTATACATACATACTCCAGGGTGCTGCCAGCTATCGGGTCTGCACACAGCAGCCTTTGTAGTGTAGTTCCTATATCCCTAATAGGCTCAGCGCATTGGAATAATATACACTATAGTTTTGACATAGGACTGAGGTTAGTATGTCTTTATCAAGTACATTAAAATTAATTACTTGTGTGTGCTAGCTAACTCAGAGGTCACTAGAAACTTTCTTGAATGAACATGACAACTTTGTTTCCCTTAGAGTCGGAACAATATCTTCAGAGTCGTGGAAACAATAGATAACCGTTTCACTCAGTCAATCGTGCATGCTTCGTTTCTACAGAGTTGCACAGAAATAGAGAGACAGGCGTTTCAATAATAAGGGTTTATTGAATAGTCTTCTTTCTCATGCAAGAGATATGAACTGCTACAATCGTAAGACAGAATGCGAAGCATAATGCGTACAGCGTACAGCGTAAACAGTAATATAAAATAATACTGTAATAGCATGGTCTGTTGCTGTGACATATATAAAAATAAATACATAAATAACATAGGCTAAAATACTCAACGGGTGCTTCTAAAATAATCCTACTCCAGCGTACCTAACCTAAGTCTAGTACGAGGGAAGAAGTAGGTACTGTTTTAGCTATAGTTTAGTTTAGTTTTGCCAATAATTGCCAAAGTTTTCTCTAGGTTCTAATCAGCTCCATTCCTTAGAATGAAAGAGGTTGGTATATCTTTACCGACACTTGATTCTCTAACACCCCGCAAGAGGAATCAGAAACACTGAAGCTGGATTCTCGGAGAGGAGAATGACAGCGTCTGGTCAGTGGGTCAGTTCGGGAGATGACTTCCTTCGGGACTTGCTGTGGTAAGCCGCGCCGTGCAAGTAGGTAGCCGAACCTCACCCAACAGTGCCTTGCCATAGAAAGTGATGGTATATTTATACCTTGAAGGTTTTTAGGAATGCCAGTATTGACGTAGAAGTCGGCATCTGAACGTCATGAGTGAACCCCTAAGGAATAGATGTTCATGCATAATAAATGAGTTCTTGGAGAAATCAATATCCAAGCAAGGGGAAGTCTTAAAGGCTTAATAGTCTGGTTTTCCAGGAACTCGTTGTGACGTAGATGAACGGATGTAAGTAGCCATGCCTGTATTTGGGTAGCATGGACTATGCCTAAATAAGGACTGGATTTCTATGCCTAAATAAGGGCAATATGAAATGTACCTGTATAAGGGCATGAATCGAGAAATTCATACAGAATCTAAATCAATACAGAACACCCACTACACTTTCGTATGTACTAAATTCTAAACATGTTTCTCCCCTAGAAAGGTCCCAGATGTTGCAAGCTACACTGAGCAATATTTACGCAAATATTCAGCGCCGAGACGCCTGCGGGTATTTGTCGCGCTTTATAAATGGCAACAAATAAATAAATAAATGTTAACATATATAAAATATATCTATACATGAAGTGCTAAAAACATGTCCAAAATACATTGAAAAAATCCATTAGATAAAAATGCATTGGTGCTGTACACATTAAAGCAATGTTTTGTTCTAAGTATATGTTTACATTTGAATGCTAAATGAATGAATCAAGAAAATATACATTTATAAAATGGCTCGTAAATACAGAAGAAAAGGGCCAAAATCATTTCATGCCAGATTACATAAAACTGTTTGTTTCTGTACAAGGTCATATATTGTCTCTGAAAGTATTCTAAGAATTATTGTTGTCTATGAATAGTTCTACTATAAGCTGATTACTTGTGCCAAAAAGTGAAAAATACAAATTTGGAAAAAAAATAATCATAGAAAAAGTTTCCAAAGTTAGTTTCTTGTTTTGAAAAATGAAGGTCACATTCAAAGTCTCTCAGAACACTGTGTGCCAAAATCAAAGTCAGTGTTAGGGCTGGGAGAAAACATGAAATCTTCTATGTCTGGCGAAAGTTTGATTACCTCATTTAGAAGATTAACTGCACATAGTTATGAAGCATCGCAATCAGCATTGGTCGCATCAGAATGTTCGAATTAGTTGTTACCTGTGCGCCTGTTGTTTCCTCTCGTACCTCATCCTCAGCATTTTGCGTCTGTGAGATCTTAATGAATGCTGTCATCAGAATTGGTAGCCACTGGGGAAAACACAGAGCATAGGCCATTACGGGGTCCAGCAAAGTATCAATAGCCGTTGGCATGACTGATGGGAATGTTATACAGATGTCTAGCATGCATTCTTCACCGCATAGCAGGCAGCGTAGAAAAGGTAAGATGCAATCTTGCCAGATTGGTGTGAATGATAGAAACCATGTGGTATTTAATTCTCGTAAACGAGGTTATACCTAGAATTCGGATGATGCGCTCTCAACACTTCATCGCCAGTAGAGTTGTCTCCATGGAGAACTGGGTGTTGCTGGTGATTTGGCTTGCCATATCGTAGCAGAAGGTGCAAGAACAGTATCCCTGCAACGAGTCTCAAAAGGAGGGACAGTCCACCAAACACAGAGTGCACGAAGTTTGGAATGATTCCGAGGACTGCTTGAAAAGGTGCTAACAGTCCGAAAAACACGGTCTTAAACACATGTACAATACCGCTAGTATCAGACATGTTTAAGATACGACTTAACATTTCTGAGAAAATGTATAGGACAGTTTGTATTCAAAAGGGCATTTATCTCGGCAGAAGTCCTTGCGACTTGTAGATCATAGGTTTCTCTGGCCGAGGTCAGTGGCACAGTTTTGTGCAAAAGAATGGCTTTCATTCTGCTTAGAGTATCAAATCGTATCGAAGAGATGTTCAGTGAAGGCCATAGAGGCGACTCCCTGGCTGTCATGGCTGTCTTGGTTTGTGGAAACAATACTTGCATACATCAAGTGACCCTGGATGACTCAGTTACTAGATATGGAATACTTGGCAACATGCCACAGCAGCTGTGAGCGTTCAACATGGGGTAACTTCCATTTGAAAGTTGTCCAAAAATTGGATCAATCACTACAGCTGGTGAACCTTGCAGGTGACAGGATAAGTTGTTAGAGGAACCATCGCAGGCCCGTGTAAATTAATACCCTGGCCAAGGAGAGAACCGCTTAGTGCGTTTTCACAGTTTGAACCAATAAGAAACACTTCACGTCCCCCACTCCATCTGCGTGTGTATGGTAAATCCCAGGATGTCTCGATGTATTCTTTACCCAACCTTTCATATTTGGCTGCTGGTATGTGTTTTAGGCAATACTGAAAATGGAAAATTGTAACTGGCAGAGTGATCCATGTATTATCAATTCAGTAGCCGGATTCTGCCACTGTAAATTGTAATCTTTCCAGTTTTTCAATGTTCATCACTGTATAGTCTACTCCCCTTTGTGCCGGTTTGATCAGTGAGATTGAATTCTGAAAACAGTGAAGTAGTATTGATTGAACGCCATGGTACATAGCCTGAACGCAAATTTTGCAGTGTCCAACCCAATAGCATGATAGAACGTAGTTGAGACTGACCATGTTGCAACATGACCAAGTCTTATTACATAATGTCTATGGCAAAAGACACTATGCTGTCCAATGAATATATCCTGAACTACAGTCGTTAACCCATTGTCAACTACAGAGAGAGATTTCTTTAAATAAATACGATCAATTTCTCGTATTGGTTCTGCAGTCTCTGCTTGCGTGATCTTCCATATTTCATTATATGCAGCATATATACCTGCATATATGAAACGTTTTTGACGTTATAGTTAGTATAATGGTGAATTTCAATGGTTTTGTACGAGTGAAATGTCCAACTAACTATAACACCCCTAAAACCTATGTTTTTTCAGTGAATTTCTAAGGTTTTTTAAATGCAAATTCCTAACTATAACATGTCTGAAACCTATAGTTTTTTCAGTGAATTTCAAAGGTTTTTAAATGCTAATTCCTAACTATAACATGTCTGAAACCTATGTATTTTTCAGTGAATTTCAAAGGTTTTGTAAATGACAATTTTAAAATGTATTAATTCTTATATTTATTTTTTTGATACAGATTTGCTACATTTTTTTAACTATTTAGTTTTAGATATTTTATTTTTTAAACGACATTATAATTACATTAGACGTTACATTAGAAAATATACTTTCTCAGAATGAATTACTTTAGTTTAAATACTTTGCAAATAGGCAATAGAGTTTTAAGTACAGTAGTTACAGTTGGTACAATGGGCAACAACAAATTTGGATCCTAGATTCAGTCCTGGGACATCTCCTGTAAACAGTTGACTAAAAATTTTTTGGTCACAGTAGTGATTTTTAAGGAATATTATTGTATTTTAAAAGTTGACACTTAGAAACTTTTTAACATAGAATCACCAATGTTATCCTATAGGAGGAAATTCATTTAGCAAGTAAGTAGTGTTATTGTTACTTTTTCTTACTCAGTGGTGGATCCTGGATCCAGCACTGGTGCATCTCCTGTAAACAGTTGAAAGAATGCGTTTAAGTCATACGAGCGATTTTTAAGAAATATTTGTAGTTTGTGAAAATAGTCACTTAAAAACTTTTCTAGTGAAACCAGTCAATGTTAGCCTATTGAAGGAAATTCAAGTTACTGGTAAGTATGGTTAGAATTACTTTTCAGGATCAGTACTGGGCTCAAAGATGCAGCACTGATGTCTCTCCTGATAACAGGTTAGTAAATCGGAATTCGTTGTTCGGCTGATTTTAGGTGAATATTTTAAAGTTCCAAAACTCCACACTAAGAAGAATTTCCAAGTGAAATCAGTCAATGTTAGCCTATGGAAGGAAATTCAAGTTAATGGTAAGTATGGTTAGAATTACTTTTTAGGATCAGCACTGGGCTCAAAGATGCTGCACTGAGGTCTCTCCTGATAACAGGTGAGTAAATCAGAACTTGTAGTACATCCAGTAAGCGCCACAGAGCTGCATAGCAGAAACATGTTAAAAGGGGCAGGGCCTGCACCACCTCTCTGCAACATACCCCATGGTCCCTCAGGTTTGAAGTGGAATTTTTTCGCCAACTTAAAATGCGCCACAGGGCATGTTTGCACACATCACGTCAGGCTTCTCCCCTCCTTTCACCACTGTGTAAACGTGCCCTGTCACCGTTCTAAGTTGAGAGAGTAAGTCCTCTTCAATCCTAAGGGTCTGTAGGGTCAAACTAGCCCACTAGGTACCTCCAGTAAGCGCCACAGAGCTGCGTTGCAACAAGATGTAAAAATGGAAGTGGCCTCTGCATAGCCCCCCTCCGCAGGCCACTTCAAGGCCCAGGGAACCCCATCCCCCGGGCAGGGCTTTTTAAAAAAAATGTATTTCTAAATGGGGAGGGGGGCCACTGGTAGCCCCGGGGACCCCATCCCCCGGGGCTTGCCCTCACCATTGGGGACAGTGAGGGGTCCCCAATTCCCCCACGGTCCCGCCGGCTCCCCGCCTCCTGCGGGAGCCGGCATTGCTTTTCCATATGGGGAGCAGCTAACATGCTGCTCCCCATATGGAAAAGCAATCTGTTTTGCTTCAATGAAGCAAAGCAGTTTGCAATAGCACGACGGGAGCCGCGAGGCTCCCGCCTGCCATTGCAAACAGCAGTGTCCCAGGGGTGGGCACCCCGGGACACTGCAGGAGCCAGCCCTGGGGGGTGACGGTCCCCTGGGCCATCGAGGGCTCCAGGAGGGGGGCCAATCAGCACACCTCCTACATTTTTCAGAAGCCCCGGGGATGGCGGTCCCCAGGGCTGGTTTCAAATGTTTTTAAGCCCCGGGGGTGGCCCCCCACATACATTAAATTCGAGCCCTGGGGGGTGGCAGTCCTCTGGGCTGGGGGGAGCCTGAGAGCCCCCCATCCATTTCTAAGAAGCCCTAGGGGGTGGCGGTTCTCGGGGCTGCGGGGGGCCCATGAGTTCCCCGCATACATTAAATTCGAGCCCCGGGAGTGGCGGTCCCCGGGGCCGGGGGGCTTGAGAGCCCCCCACCCATTTCAGAGAAGCCCCGGGGGGTGGCGGTCCCCGGGGCTTCCGGGTTCCCGTGAGCCCCCTGCATACATTAAATGCGAGCCCCAGAGGTGGCGGTCCCCGGGGCTGGGGGGGATGTGAGAGCCCCCCGCATACATTAAATTGAACCCCCAGGGTGTGGTGGTCCGCGGGGCTGAGGGGGCCCCGTGAGCCCCCCGCATACATTAAATTTGAGGCCCGGGGTGGTGGTTCCCAGGGCTGGGGGGCTTAGAGCCCCCCACCCATTTCTGAGAAGCCCCAGGGGGTGGCGGTCCCCAGGGCTGGGGGGGCCTTAGAGCCCCCACACCCATTTCTAAGATACCCAGGGGTGGCGGTCCCCAGGGCTGCAGGGGGGGTCCCGTGAGCCTCCCGCATACATTAAATTAGAGCCCCAGGGGTGGCGGTCCCTGGGGCTGGGGGGGCCTCAGAGCCCCCCCCAGCTAATGTAGTAAAGCCCTGGGGAGTGGTGGTCGCTGGGGGGCCTGAGAGCCCCCTCACCCATTTTGAACAAGCCCCGGGGTGGCGGTCCCCGGGGTAGTGTGGGGGGGATTGGGACCCCCCCTACACTATTTTTAATAATGCCCCCGGGAATTGGCCCCCCCCTGGGGCAAATTACAATATTTAGCAAGGGAGACCGTGTTTCTTTTTTTTATCAGTAGGATGCGCGGATCCTACGCGCATCCGTGGGTTACGAACCCACGCGAGCACCGTCCCCAGATGTTCTTACGGCTGTACTTTGGGCACCGCAGGTTCTGTAGCCCTTCTGTGCTCTTCAGCGCTATTTGCTGGCTTTTGCTCTGATGGGCTGTCCCCATGTGCATCTTGGATGCTCTGTCGCTCTAATATATGCCCAGTGGGTCAAGTCTCTCATAAAAAGTCAATTAAGTCCTTTCCCCGCACCGCTGTTTGCACAATATTGTAATGCTTAGTAATCCGTAGTGACCTGTACCCTTTACATTGCAGCTTCCTCTTGGATTTGTAGGTGGGTCCCAGGTGATGCTCATTCTCTCCTGCCTCCGATAGACGACCTAGGCCGCAGCAATGATGCTGGTCTTAATCAAAGTTGGGTTCCTGGTAGGTGTAGACTTCCTCCTCCGCACGAGTGCCCTGGCTGCAGCTATCAGACTAGTCTTTATTCGCAGACGGGTGCCGCCCATAGTCTCATGAAGGTCCAGGGCAGCAGCAGTGATGCCAGCCTTCACACTCGATGGGTGGGCCCCTTGGGTAACGCTCACCCGCCTTTCATCTCAGGTCAGTGGTCAGGGCCCACATTAATGATTTCAATCCACTGCCTCTCTTGACACGATCACCCCTTGCCCAACCATTTGCTCAAGCCAGATGCTCCATGAGTACTCTCCTTAAGCTGCCCTGGGTTGCGGCAGCGACTCTGTTGATCTTCTTCTTTGACAAAGGAACGGCTTCACTCTGATTGGCTGCCAACACTCCAAACCAGAAAGTTTGGCAGCCGGAAAAAGGGTGAAAAAAAGATGAACAACAAGAAAATGGGGCAGAGTAGAAACACCCTGACCCCCTATGCCTGCTCAGGGGTCCCACAGAGACCTCTCCGGGGCTTCAATAATTAAAATTTGTGTGGTGGGGATCCTCCACCTGCCCACACTGCCCCGGGGACCACCACCTCCCCAGGCAAAGTTTAATTACTGATGGGGGTTCATTGCGGACCCCTGTGTTACGAGAAAACTAAATGCAGCCATGATTGAATCAAAGGAATATGCTCTTTTGAGTTAAGAATGTAATACTCAACTTCTGTCTCAACTTCTGTCTCATCCGTAGTATGCCAAGATTGCAGGAGTTGTTACTGTGTTTAATATATGTTTACTGTTTATGTGCCATAAAGTAGTAAGAATTGTTGAAGCCAATGCTTGTTTAGTTTTGGTGCTCATTTATTAACAGAACTGGCTTTCTAGACATTAGGCAAATGAGCAAATATTTCCTTCAGGCATTTCCAGCATGTGTAAATCACCTTCACATGCACACGTGAGAAAACCTGAGACCCAAAGCTATTTAAACCCCACCCACTTGGTTCCCGATGCTTCGCTTCGTGCCTAAACACTTACCTGACTCCGGACCTGGGTGGCAGATCATCCGAAGCTCTTCAGCGCTCCACCCTGCTTCCTTCCCTGTCTTCACTCGGTGTCTTCGGCTGTGTTCTTTCTGCCCGGAGCACATTTCAGATGTCCCTTCCTGTTTCTGAATTTCTGGCTCCAAATCCTCTCCCGGCACGGTTTCCGATTTCCTGCAAAAGAGAAAAGAAAAGAGAATCAACAAAGGGTTGCCAAGCAACACCTGGCTCTGAATGGTAAAGCGTTAGCAGGCTTGAACACATACCGGTAAGAATGTAAAATTTATGAAAACTGGGGCAGACCTCTTGACCTTCTATAAATCAAGAGAACACAATCCAAGGACTGTAAGGACACTGAGTAAGTGAAGAATGTTAAAGTAAAACTGGCATTTGTGTCAATACCTTGAGTCTGATTAGAAGACTGAAAGGGAACAAAGAGCTTGATTGTTATTATTATTTATATATATTTAATGTAAAATTACGGAGCAAATATTGCAAAGGAAATCAGTAACTCTTGGAATAATTTGAGCAATCACAGATTATTAGTGCACTTTTAGTGTTTTTTTGGTTTATTCTTTCTTTTAGTTTTAAGAATCCTTTTGAGGAAAGGTCAAAGGTAATTCAGGTATACCCAATGAAGAGTTCCAAAGCAGATGTTTGACCGAAAGAAGTGATTTAGGGTGTTCAGAATAATTGGGTACATTTATCAGAATATATACGAGCTGAAAATTGAAACCCAATAACACTTTGCCTTTCTCGAGAGACATTCTACATGACTGAATAGTCAAGTCGGTCTATTGAATCCAGTGTGTCTTCTCTTGTCTCTTGTCTCTATTACCCCTTCACCCGAGGTTCGATCAGGGTGGCAAGTGAATCCTATCCTTACCTCTCTGCTGGAGTTCAGAGGGAGTTGGGTAATACCAGCATCAAGGAGGGAACAAACCGGAGTACAGGTGGGTGAATTTGTGATAGAAAGCGAAGCTTCACTACACCTTTTGTTCCTTCTTTTATTCTGAAATAATGGACTTGGGGCCGAACTGTTGTGTGGCGTTTTAGGCTCCAATTGAATTTTCCTTATTCATGCCCTTATATAGGTACAATTCATATTGCCCTTATATAGGCATAGAAATCAAGCCCTTATTTAGGCATAGCCCAAGCTACCCAAATACAGGCATGGCTACTTCCACCCGTACCAAACGTCACAACGATTTCTTGGAAAACCGGCTTAGGGAGTTAGTGAACTTCCCCTTGCTTGAATATTGATTTCTCCAAGAACTCAGTTACTTACAATGAACAACTATTCCCCAGGGGTTCATTATGACCCCCTGGGGAGACGCCTTGAGACCCTCACGGGTGAGTAGCGCGCTCTATAAATGTACTGATTGATTGATTGACAGATGACGTTCATATGCCAGACTTTACGTCAAACTATGGCATTCCTAAACACCTTCAAGGTATAAATATACCTTCACTTGCTGTGGCAAACTACAGTGGTTCGGAGCAGTTTGACTATCTACTTTCCCGACGCAGCTCGCTACAGCAAGGGCCGAAGGAAGCCCACTCTCCAGCTGACGCACTGATTAGGACTCTGCCCTTCTCCTGCCGAGAATCCAGTTCTAGTGTTTCCGGCTCCCCTTGCGGGGTGTTGGGAAAGCGAGTCCCGAGACTGAGATACCAGACCTCCTTCATTCTAACCAAGGTATGGAGCTGATTAAAACCTAGAGAAAACTTTGGTAGATTCTTGGCAAAGAAAACCTATGCTACACAATACTTATTACTTCCCGCGTACTAGACTTAGGTTAGGTACATTGGGGTAGGCGTATTTTAGAAGCACCAGTTGAGTATTTTAGCCTGTGTATTTATGTATGTATTTTTATATGGCTTGGAAACCATATAATGCCCTATTATTTCATATTACTGTTTACACTGTACAAATTATATTTTGCAGTCTGCCTAACGATTGTAGCCGTTCACTTATCTTGCCTGAGAAATAAGACTGTTCAATAAACCTTTTATTGAAAACCCCTGTCTCTCTATTTCTCTGCAGCTCTGTAGAAACTAAGCATGCACGATTGACTGAGTGAAATACTTATCATTTGTTTCCGCGTCTCTGAGAGATATATTGTTATTCTTGGGAAACAAAGTTGTCATGTTTATGCGGTTTTCAGAAACTAACCCCTTCTTGTGTATTTGAGAAAGTTTCAAGTGACCTCTGAGCTAGCTGGCACACACACAATTAAGTTTAGTATATTCGATAGAGACCCAGTTGACCTCAGTCCTACGTCAAATCTATAGGATATATTATTTCAATGCGCAGAGCCTTTTGGGAATATAGGAACTAAGCTACATGGCGCCCAATGTTTGGAAAGGCACTAATTTAATGCTGGATACTAAAGTAACTTAGTCGTGCTTTTCTCAGAGACCCTTTTTTCCGTAATACTCCAATAGACGACTGGAGTGGGTAAAGGGATAAAATATCCGTCATAGCTGAGTAGGACGAAAAACTCCTATGTATTAGTTTTTGGTTTGTTCAACGTTGAAGGAAACAGTGTTCCAAAATATTGTGCACCTTATCTTTGTTTCTTTGAAACTTGCTCTGCAAACTTTCATTAAACAGTGTCGAATAACAGCGACAACACCGTAAACGGTGGAGCTGCTGCCGATCCAGTAGTTGCAGCTTTAATGAAGCCGACGATGATGCTGTAAGCATTCCTGAAAACTTAAGGAAAGCCATCACTATAAAACTTATACGAAATGGTCTATCTTCAAGGGGTGGTAGGGTAGTTTTTGTGATAGAGGCACATGAAGATCACCAGATAGAGGTATTCTATTCATGGATTATCTTCCTTGAAGCAAACCCAGTAACTAAAGTGTTTCACTTCTACAAAGAAAATGATCCACCAACGGAATACATTCCTTTCGAGGAATTCCATTAACATACCAAGAGCATGCGATTTGGTTTAAAGGCGCCCTAAAACATATAAGGTACACAAAAGTGAGCAACCCAATATACTCTTGAGGGTTTGGGCAATAGATATGTTATGGTAATTGAACCTTCAAGGGTTTTAATTGTCTTAATGTTTCAAATATTATTTTAAATATCTACAATTGTACGACCTGATATACTTGATGCCGTTAATGCAAAACAACTGTGACAAATGTCTTTTTAAGTTAATTTCTGTTTGTCACTGAACAGTGATCTTTTTGAGACAAAAGAGAGCAAAAGAAAGGGTGTATATGAAAGAGTATTCGGATGTAATGTTTGTTACAAGGGTACATGATAGATATACAACGTTGTAAGAGAACATACAAATAAATTGATCTACAAAAATTCTCTATACAACAATTGCAGAAGCTTTTCTACCTATTTACAATCTAATTTATTATCCGGTAGAAAGCAATCGTCGACGTTTCGGTCTCTATTCTTGCGTTTCCAAGACCATCCTCAGGACATAAAAAATTATATCTTGGGAGACCCTCAATCACGAAAATTCTGAATATAGTGGTAATGTGCGACACAGCATGAATCAAAATGATTGTATCTCTCTAAGTAGAATAACCTACAACCTACCCTAACCTACAATTGTAGATATTTAAAATAATATTTGAAACATTAAGACAATTAAAACCCTTGAAGGTTCAATTACCATAACCTAAAACATATAAATCACATTACCAGGCTCAGTCCACTAGGTTGACCAGGAGCAACATGGCTAGCTTTAGCCAATTACAGACCTGACCCTGACATTGAAGCAATGTCGGATGAATAATTACTTAGTAATATACAAAATTTAATTGAATTACACAGTTGAAGGTTTTTATTAAAAACACTCCTGCTCCTCCTAAAAAGAAGTGGGAGAACACTAAACAAACTTCTAAAGAGAAGCGTTCTCAATCCAGAGGTAGGTCTCCTCACAAGGAGCCCTCTGAAAGGAGATATAACCTCAGGAACAGGGATAATTTGAGAAAACCGGATAGATATCAAGATACTGATACATGTTCCTCTCGTACCTTTCAGACTTCGTCACAGAAATCCAAAAGAAGAGGGCGGTCAGAACACAGGGAAGAACGCATGAAGTGCAAAGACGAGCAACACGTTCAGAAAAATAGGAAAACTCAATTCAACAAAAAGAAGGTAGCAGGTCTAAAAATCAGACATGCCGAGGATCTTGAGGATACAACTCAAGAATGGGGAATGGGCTCAAATGATGTTGGACAGCGCAGCAGAAGTCACCATATTGTGCAAGAACTTGAAGGATCATCTGGAGACAGTGGACTTGAATGAGAATATCCAGGTTGAAACTGCAGATACCGGGGTAAGTGTCCCACACAAGTTACATGAAGCAACAGTCCGGATGGAGGGGGACATAACAAGAAAAATAAGAGCACTCATTTGGGAACGACTCTCTCAGGGTTATGACATTCTTCTAGCTGAACAAGACTGGCCACCTGAATTTGTCAGGGAATGCCTACATGGCAAATAAATCATTATGCCTATCATATACCAATTCATTTAAAATATACTTATGCCAGGAAATGGGTAGTAGCCCAGGCTCCTGCATTATACAAAAATCATGTAGGATGGGATGAGGATTGTTCTCGCTATAAAATCCAACTGAAAACTCAACCAACTGCACCAAGGCAGTATCCAGTTAAGCAAGAAGTTAAAAAACAGGTCAGGGATATCTTAGATCAACTTGAATACCAAGGGGTGATTGAAACATGCACTTCGTCCATGAACAATCTTTTGTTTCCTGTCTCCAAACCAGACAATACAGATCGTCTAGTATTGGATTACAGACATTTAAACTCTTGTTGCAAAACATGTGCTGTACAAAATGCACACAGTGCAGCACTAATGAATAACAATGTGCGTAAAAAATATAAAATCACATTAGATATTTCTAACGGTTTCTTTTGCCAAAACACTGCATATGAAAGCAGGTATCTGACCGCTTTCTCAATTATGGGGACACAGCGTCACTTCTGTTGTTTCCCACAGGGATTCAAGAATAGTCCAGGGTTATTTTCGGCCAGGGTAACAGAGTTACTACAAACATATGATGACGAAGCTTTACCATATGTGGATGACATCTATCTAACAGATAATGACTTGGACGGGCACTTGAACAGAGTGAATACCATTATACCTGGCTTCGCCTCTGAAGGGTATAAATTCAATTTTAAGAAATTGAGAATTGCCCACCTCAACATCCTGTTTCTGGGATACGAGTTATCAAGTTAAGGCAAAAGCCTGGCAGCAAACTTTTTAGAAAAATGTGCGCTGCTCCAACCACCAAAAACGCTAAAAAACTTACAGTTGATTCTAGGTTTCCTGAACTTCGGAAGAACTTACATTCTAAATTACTCAGAAAGGGTTAAACCTCTCTACAAACTAATCAAACCTGATTTTAAAACGGTTAATTAGACACAAAAACATACAGAAATTGTGCGTTCTTTGCAAACAGACATGTTTGCAACAAAACATTTACAGGCACGCTTAAACGTACACAACTTAGTGATCCGAATCATTCCAGGAAGATGTGGATACAAGTACTTAACCTTTAATGATGGAGAAAAAGTACCAATAGCTTACAAATCACACTTGTACACACAAGCAGAAATGAAATTCACTTCTACAGAAAAAATTCTGACAGCAGTTCGAACAGCAGTAGCAAAAGAGAGAGCCCTCACACAAGATAAACGCATTATGATCATTACACCTGTACCTGCCCTAGAGGCAGTGACAAAAGCAAGCATTCAGAATGCTAAAGCTTTACATCCAAGATGGATACAAAGGGGTTAATTCTCTTGCTGCAACAGACGTTGAATACGTTTTTTTTTTAAACCTTTAGTTTAGCATTCAGTAGAAATACAAGCATGGGCCTACAACCGCGGGGGCCGGCCGCTAGACAAATTAAAATCGCTGATATCACAATACGACATAGCTCATCAGCCGACAACCCAGAGGTCCGGCAGCGATTCAGGATAAAACTTGTATTAGAATGCATAACTGGATTTCAGGATGAGACAGAGGTTTCATTTTATAGTATATAAGAGAGGATCAGGTGCCATACAATCAAACAGGAGAATGCGGGGGACAGGGTAAGAAACAGGATATGCGTGTAATGACCACTATAACAGAGAATTGGCGCCAGAGCATATAGGTCAGTTCAAAAGAACACACAATATACATTCCATGTTGCGCCAATACTCAGGGCCTGCCCACCCAGAAATCAGGATATCATAAAACCATAAGCACGAAATACAAGCATACGATAAGAATAAGAATGATTCGTAGCTATACTGATCTTTTGAGAAAAGAAAGAGAAGGAAAGAAAGGCCATAGAAAATAAAAAAGGCAAAATTAAAAAACAAAACTCCAGCCCTCCACCCTGCACCCCTGCAAATGGCTACAGCCTAACCCCACTAGCAGCGTGCCTGTCGCCCCTAATAACTAAAACCCCAAAGGTAGGAAAAAGAACGGAGCAGGGCATATCCATGTGGGCTCCCAGCCCTTTAGACCCCCCGCCGGAAACAGCCACCCCCTAACACTAAAAGACAAACTTATGACAGCAATATGGAGAAATTAGAGGGTACCGTGAGACACCGCCCTGCCTCTTAGAGCAAACAGTTGCCGGTCCAACACTTGTGAAAGCCACGCCAACCCTTCCCGACCCAGTCGATCTTAACCTTGGCCCTTCCGAACAAGAACACAAACCCCTCCCAGCGAGACCCAAAGGCACACAAAGAAGCAATAAAGAAGAAGAGAGCCATCAGAAATCAGCCCATGGCTACCAGCAGGCAGTGAGTCCTCAGGAACTGTAGATGCAAACAAACTCTCCCTCCTAGATGAACAGTCCCAATGTGTCTTGCACAGGAGTCGTAGCGTCACCAGGAAAGGAGAAGATGACCACAAAATGGATGGAAAGTCACAAACAAAAGTCTCCGGGAGGGGAACGCCTGACGATATCTCCAAAGCTGGTAGTGGTGGAAGGTTCAGTAATACCATGACATCCTCGGGCACACCGTCTACCAGGGCACCATCCGATGGTTCCAATACTTGTTTCCTCACGGGGTTCTCGCACGGAGTCAAAATGGCCATGGGTTGAATGGCTGCAAATTCCTGTTCCAACAATAAGGCCGGGCCCAGTTCCACCAGGAGCATTTCAGATAGGCGCGTGTCCAATTTGCTCAACAAAGTATCCACATGTGAGCGAAATGCCCAAAGTTCTGCCAGTATTAACCTCAGAGATGGCTCATGCACTGTTCGATCCATATTCTCATGCTCGATATCAATCACTATCACCTCCCCGGGTGAATCTGGCATCCTCGGGGGCGACAGACAGGATCACGAACTTGCAAATGCGAAGGGTGACCAGTCTTTGTTCGCAGCCACGGTCAACCCAGTTAAGGCCGCAGGCCAGAGACCCCGAACCACCGAACCCCGGCAGGCGCAAACCGGGTCCGCGGGACGGGGGCCCCCGCCCGCAGCCAGCAGCAAGCAGACTCACTCCTCCGTCGATACTGAGCAATGAAAACGATCGCCGCCAAAATTCGGGCTGAAACAAAGCCTCCACTCCGGTCGACTGGACCCAGCCTGATTCTCCTGGCCGATGTTTTTGCACTACAGCCCGGCTGTGAAAGTACTCCAGGCCCCGGCTTCACCGCTGGAGTAGGCCGCAAACTTAAACTCGATGGAACTTCGTCAAACAAGCCGATAAAAGTTTCCGGATTTCACCATCGGAGTGCGGAACAGTTCATACACACAGAGACTAGGCATAAAGTCAGGATAACGTGCAGGATATTGTGGCGGGTTACGGAGGTCGGCGGAGCCGGGAGCCTAAGCAGCCATCTTGCTTGCTGACGAAGCTCCTCCTCTGTTGAATACGTTTTTTTTTTTTTTTTTAAATTTTGAAAACCTTTATTGTGCATGAAGTAAATAACAAATACGGGCCTACAACCTTCCGGCCGGCCACGAACTCTCATATAGCACTATAGCATGCAATATGGCGACACAGTAATGCAGCAGAACAGGTTATTAAGCAGAAACCAAACTGGAGAACGCCGCAATACCGTGACACAGGAGGAATGAAGGTTAAATTTTAATTTTTTTTTGTGCAACTATTGAGTTCAGGTCGTGGTGTTCCGTACTCATAAAATAGGAAGTAAGAGCAAGGCCCATGCAGGTGGGACACAACATAGTCTACAGTGTCTAATCAATTCACTTATCGATAAGCAAGTCCCGACCAGGCAGGATGGCCTCACATTATCCACGCTACCGGGTAGCACTCTACATCCCCTTCGTATCTCCGCAGCCACCCATCACCCAGTATGCCTGAACATGGGCCAAGAGAGGTAAAATTATAAAAGAAACAAAAAATAGGTCCCATAGAAACTAACAAAAATGAAATATAACCCCCCCTCCTACACACATGCAGAGGCTATGGCCTACCCCCCCCCCCCTTAGCAGTGTGCCTGTCGCCCTATAAACCCGAAATACAGCAAGAGAAGAGAAGACGGAAGAAAAAGGGAAGAAACAGCAAGAGAAATGTAGAAAAAGGAAAAAAGAAAGCGATGAGAAATGAAATTTTCACTCTTGAGTATAGGGAGGAAGAAAAGAACAAGCTGATCTACCACTCCTCAAAGAAGGAGGCGGGGAGGAGCCCACACAGTAACCGATCTCCCGGACTCCCAGCCACTTGCAACCCCTACGCCGTGCGAAACAATTGGTCAGCGCCATGCGGAAGGGGAGGAACAATTCTAATGGAACAAGCAGAGAAAGCCAGGAGCAGTCCCAACCTAGTCCCCACCCGCCCAAGCATCCATCACACTAAGTAAGACCTAGCCCTGGCCCGATCTGGGACGTCCCCCTGCGCCCGCCCCTCCAGGGAAGCCAGCAATTACGAGAAGAAAGGGAGAGCCCACCCCCACAAGAACAAAGGGACAAAATGGCCACACTCGGCAATAGAGAAAAGACCGAGGACTGAGTAAAAGTCGCCAGTCCCAACCAGAGTCAACACTTAAAGAAATCAGCATGACGAAAGCCACAGTACCACATATCACGGAAGATAGCAATGTCCCCAAAAGATAGGCACAGTCAGGCAGGATAGGCAAATACTGCATCATCAGCCCCTGGAACTCCGTGGGCGAGGTTGCGCTCCGTGTTGGGGAGAGAGACATTGTAGCAGTACACAGGCGGGAATAATGCAGCTCGCTCTTCCTGACACCGCGAAGCTGCTGATTAGTTCCACACGGATCACTGAAATAATATCGAGGGACAAAATATCGACTTGCCAAAATATCGTGGACAAAATATCGACAGTCAAAATATCGAGTTTGTATCTACAAACAGGTAAGTACAAAAATATTGAGTACAAAATATCGTTAACAATAATATAGATGTAAAAAATATCGACTTTATTAAAAACAGTGTTAAATTAAATTAATATTAAATGTTAATTACTAAAATATACTTAAAAATACTTAAATTAAATTATAATAATTAAATAATACATGAAAATAATAAAAATAATTTTTTACAATCTTATTTGTTGACCCTGAACCCTAAAAATACCCCTTTACCCAAAAACCCAAAACTGACCCTTAACCCTAAAAATACCCCTTTACCCAAAAACTGAAAACTGACCCTGAACCCTAAAAATGCCCCTTTACCCAAAAACTGAAAACTGACCCTGAACCCTAAAAATACCCCTTTACCCAAGAACTGAAAACTGACCCTGAACCCTAAAAATACCCCTTTACCCATGAACTGAAAACTGACCCTGAACCCTAAAAATACCCCTTTACCCATGAACTGAAAACTGACCCTGAACCCTAAAAATACCCCTTTACACAAGAACTGAAAACTGACCCTGAACCCTAAAAATACCCCTTTACCCATGAACTGAAAACTGACCCTGAACCCTAAAAATACCCCTTTACCCTAAAACTGAAAACTGACCCTGAACCCTAAAAATGCCCCTTTACCCAAAAACTGAAAACTGACCCTGAACCCCAAAAATACCCCTTTACCCTAAAACTGAAAACTGACCCTGAACCCTAAAAATGCTCCTTCACCCAAAATGTATCAATATTATTTAATTACCAATTAATTATTAATTAACAATAACAATAAAGTAAATATATTAGCACATTAGCTGTAATTATTTTAATAATTAATAATATTTTTTCCCAATTAATTACTTAAAAATAACACAAAATTATATATATTAACAATTTACTCTAATTAATGTAATTAACTAATTACAATTAATTAATTACCAATTAATTACTAATACAAAATATGTTCAAAATTATATTAATTAATTAACTAATTAATATTAATTAATTATCAATTAATTATTAATTAAAAATATTAACAAACATATATTAATTAATTAATTATTATTAAATTACTTCCCACCCTATTCCCCTATAAACCCACAACCCGCTACAGAATTACATTACGCAATTATTATAAAAACAAAATTCATTTAATAAAATATTTTATAACATTAATACACACTTTTCACACATATTATTACATAAAAATACACTATAAAATATTATATATTATTAAAAATTCGATATTTTTGCTATCTATATTTTATACAGTCGATATTACTTCACTTACCTGAAAAACGATATTTTTGTAGTCGATATTATGTCCAGTCGATATTTTGTCCAGTCTATATTTAAAACTCGATATTATGTCCAGTTGATATTTTGGAGTCGATATTTTGTCTGTATACCGCTCCACACGTCCCCGGCAACAATGTTTCACTGACCGGGATTAGCGGAGGCTGTTTAGTAGAGCAGGGAGAGAGGATGGGCAGAGTGTATTCCGAACCAGACAGGCAGCCATCAATCTTCTCCTCCAGCTGCAGCAAACACGAGCGCCATTCACCCCGCAGTCTAGTTAGAGCCAGGAAGACAGAGGCAAGGGTAATTTGAGCTTGTTCCTCCAGTACCTCCGTGGTATGAGACGTTTCAGTCAAGTCAGCTCCCCAACTAGGCGCAAGCCGGAGAGTTCGAGCAGGAGCCAGGGCGCCATCCGCCATTATCACAGACGAGCCGGCCGTCATGGACCCACCACCAGAGCAAACAGTGATTCCAGGCAGAGCCGGCGCCAGGAGGAAATGGTCCGCTCTCTCGAAGCAGGATAGGTCCGCAGTCGCAGGCGGCATGCAGTGGGGGGGGCTCTCCGCCGATCGGCACAGGAGAGGCGAGGCAGTGAGGGAGTCACGGCTGCTGAGGCGCCCCCGGCATACGATAAACAATGGGTGGTTACCCTGCCGCGTTTCGCCGTGGAAAGGAGCAAGTCAGGCTTACAATCGGCCGGCAGTCCCAGTCACCCGAGTGCCCAACGTAGTGGCCAGTTTTCCAGTCGGTCAGCCCAGGATGACGGCGCCGCTCCGAGGTAATCGGCCCCTGTAGCCACGGCAGTCCCAGGCGGCGCTGTGTGTAGCAGGTCCCGGGTCCAGGGCTAGGGTCGTCCCCTGCGTGGCTCTCGACATTTCTCAGGCTGCCGGGCAGGTAGAGACACCGGAGGGACACCTCCGGAATCAGGAAACTTCCCCAGTCACTCCGCCGGTACGCAGGTACAGGATAGGAAGCAGGATTATTGTGCGGGAGACAAGGGCTCAGGGAGCCGGGAGATCACACGTCCGTCTCCGCGGCCATCTTGGCTCCTCCCCTGTTGAATACGTTTTTGACCCTTATTTGAAAACACAAGAATTTCTACAATATGAACACGACTGTCCTCTGCCTACTGAAATTCTGCCTCTAGAGAAGTATGAATGTATAATTTATACTGACGGATCAGCACAGCCAGCAATTGGGGGTAAAGAAGCTTATAGTGCTACGCCGGCGATCGTTAAGGGTCACTGGCACAATGGTAAATTCCAACCGATGGTCACTAAAACTCAATCTCTAGGAGATTGTACAGCTCAGCGAGCTGAATTACAAGCATTCAAGATGGCGCTTGAAAATACTGATTGCGAATTCCACACACTTATAGTGTGCGATTCGTATTATTGTGTTCAATCTTACAATGAATACTTGCAGAACTGGATTCAAAACGGTTTCAAAGATGCAAAAGGTGGCACAA
This sequence comes from Lissotriton vulgaris, assembly GCF_964263255.1. Lineage (NCBI taxonomy): Eukaryota > Metazoa > Chordata > Amphibia > Caudata > Salamandridae > Lissotriton > Lissotriton vulgaris. The sequence continues at coordinate 25,578,847 of NC_141685.1, forward strand.
TCAAGCATAAGTTGCTTTGGGAACAAGTAGTTCAGTTACGACAAGAACTACAAAAGGCTCACGTGATACATACACTGAGTCATCAACGTGGTGGCGTTCACGTTGCTGGGAATTCATTGGCCGATGAAGCCGCAAAAGGCAGCTGTGCAAACGGCTTCCGTAGCTGCAATCACTTGTTCAAAAACGAAAAAAGACAGTGAAATAATGCTAGCTGTCAATGCTTCATACAAAGGCAGCGGTGCAGCGTTACCTTATAAATTTCCACTCAAATACTCATACATAATTGATGCAAACACTGTTCCTTTTGCTCGAATCCCTGGAGTGGGGGGTAGTGTGATTCCAAACAGGAAACGTAAAGTGGGATTGATATACGAAGCACATTTTGGAGAGGGTCCGATACATCAAGGGATCTCTAAAACAATAGTAAAGGTAAAAGAGACGTACTGGTGGCCAGGAATGAATGCTCACATTCATATGTTTGTAATTGACTGCATAGGCTGCAATAGAGATCACAGCACAGATACCGGACTATAGCATAGCCAGCCCAGTACAGACACCATTGTTAGACAGCATTAGACTTTCAACACGCAGACGTCCCTGTGGACAAATGCGATCCCGCAAATATAAAGACAAGATTAATTTGGATGTAGGTTCAGCGCTCGGCTGACGCTCGAACTGGTATAAAAGATTTGCGAGTCTTTATCAGCCCATACGCAGTCGGCACGCTACATTCTGACCAGGGTCCTGCGTTTAGCTCTGAAGCTTACAAGGAGGCCATGGCCAATCTGAGCGTTGCATTGTGGTACTCTAGCCCCTTCCATCCTGAGGGAAATTCGGTATGTGGAGAGAAAAAAACGGGACATAACGTAATCTATTACAGCTAGGGTATTAGGTTCGGGTGACTGGTGGGTCAAACATCTAATAAATGTCCAACGTTGTCTTAACAATCTGCCAAGAAGTTCTCTAGGGGGTATCACTCCATACGAAATCCTTTTTGGAACAAGAATGAATATTTTGGATTTCGATTGTCACACTTCAGTGGTAGAACAAAAACCCTTTGATATCAAAGATCATTTGGCTGTTTGGCAGGACTTAAATGAAATAAGATCAAGCCAAAGTAACGTACTCCTGAAGACAACACTCACTGAAGAGAAACCGATCATCCCAGCAAGGCCTGTCTGGATTCCAAAGATTGGGGATCCAGTCAGAGAAAAGATCGCAGACAAGAAGGAATTTGGGCCTTCCTACAGACAACCAGTACCTGTCCTAGCCATCCACGGACCAAGAACAGTATTACTGCCGCCCCTTGCTGGTAAAAAGGAGAACAGGTTTGTGTATACCGACCTGGTCAAACTACATCATTTGGCCGATCATAAGCAGTAGGCCAAGTGGACTCCAAAGATGTAGCATACACCCTAATCTGGCTACTATCCAAGAGGTTCAAACTAAGAGACTCATCACCTTTGAAGAATCTGCAGTGCGAATTGAAGGACTAAGCAACAAAGCTATGGAACTTGTACCTCTTGAAATCCAAATAACAGTTTGTCAAGAAACACCTGTCTACAATGAAATAGCATCTGACTATACAAATGTAACAAGTGATCAAGTGGTTACAGCAATTTAAACGAATCCTGATGCAATCCCAACAATTGACAGAACTGCCTCTGGCTATTTCATCAACTTTGATACGTTTTCCGAGGTGCCCAGCGAACCTGAAACAACGCCAGCTAAAAAACTTTTAAAGAACAAGCAACATAACTTTTTTATACATGGAAAAGACTTATCTGGTTTCACCATGGATTGAACTTTGGATTGTATTGGGTGTACTTTTTCTTGTACTTTGGTTGACTCTGGTGATAACTTTGGAAATGCTGATAAATGGAAAATATGTTAAAAAGGACACAGCAAAGAAGATCATCAACTTATTCCTCAAGCTACACAAATCATCTCATCGTGAACAAGGAGACTTGTCATCAGTGAACATCACAGCCGTTCCTATAACAGGGGGTATAGTTTGGGACAGAACTGATTATGACATTTTTGGACCGTCGGAGCTGTTGAAGATTCCACACCAGTTCAAGATTTCCTTGGGTGACTTTGTTTCATCTGGTACCTTTTCTGATGATTGGGACTTCGAGACTGTTAATAATATGATGTCAGATGTAGAAATGTCTGCAAAATTCACAAATCATAAATATTTAGAAGGTTCATCGGATTATCAACAAATGTATTGTTATAATCACTATAGTCATCATTTCTTGCATAAATCTGCAAATCCTAGAAATGTATTAACTTATAACCAATGGGAACATTGTCCTACGCCACCAAAGGGTAGCTCAAAAACATTTAATGGAAAATTTCCATACTTTTCAGGTTTTAATGTTTCAAATCCCGAATCATTTTACTTTAAAAATGTTAATAAGACAGGAATGAAAAGTATGTTGACAAATACCAAGCAAATGTATTCTGCAGCCTTTTATGCTCAACTGTCTTCACTAGGTTTTGACTTTTGGAAAGACAACATTGAGACAAAAACTGTCTGGGTCACAAAAGACTGGCAAAAGCAGGGATTGGAAGCCTTATTTAGAGCCTGCATCATCCCAGAGCAAATAATGTTTTTGAATGACACTGTCCAACAAACGTCTTGTCTTGGGTTAGCCAAGATTTGAACAAACCGTCCATACCTACACCTACACCTGATAGTAACAACACTACAGTGGGGGAGGTCGACGTACATACTATTTTGCTTCAAGACAGAACAGATCCTGATTGGAAAAAAGGGTTAACCTGGCCCACAGACACAAACACCTGTCAAGATAGATTCCTGAAAAAGACACAAGGGTTCACATTCACTAGGCAAGATCTGAGATATGTGAAGAAGGTGGTTGTAATCATTTAAAACCGCCGAAACACGTCAACGCTTTGATACAAGTTTAAATTTGGATTTGTCAACATTAATGAGGGGACAAGGAATGAATCCCAACTCCATGTTGTACCAAATGTTTCTGAATTAACAACCATAAGACAGAGTTGATTATCTTTGCTCGCTTTTTCTCCTGTACAACTGTATGAATTGTAATGTTTTTTAAGATGAGATATTGATTTTATGCATATGTATATTTTACTACAGATTCAATAGAGTGTTTTTAAATTTATAATAAACAGTCTATTTTTTTATATAGTTTGGTATACTTTTTCCTTTGCAAGTGTTTCACTATAGTTTGACAAGTGTGTTTCAGAAGTTGAATGGGTGATGAATCCGTATGTTGGTTGTTTTTAAAGATACACCATTTACCCTAAGGGAAAAATCTTGTTTTTACTGATTCTTGGCAAAGATAACTAAAACCTATGCTACACAATAGTTATTACTTACCTCATACTAGTTAGTAAATTCTCTCTCTCTCAATCTATGCAGCCTTCATTTGTAACTGCTTCGCCTGCCTACTCTTTGGAGTGTAGCAAGTTTGCAAATTCTTGTATAGATCATGATTACTGGACTTTTTATACTTCACAGATGTGCATGCAATTACTCTGTGGCATACTTTTTCCCTAAAACAGCTGTCAACAGACAGTATTTCCTTGTGAGAACTAGTTGGCACTGAAAGTCGATGCACCATTCTATTATGAGTTAACTTCAAAACTGTTTATCCTGAATTTTTTTAATGGATCAATATTGCTGATTTTTCTTTATTCCCACCACCTACAAGTGGTGTCATTGTTTTGATTTTCATTAGTAAATCCCCTTACAAAGACATTGCTACCTGCGCCTTGTTATAGTATTTATGAAAAGTACGGGCAATTTATGAGAAAAAACATTTACCGTCACAAATTTCTTCTCTGCTGCCTTTCTTCTCAGTCAACTTTACTTTTTCTCCTTACATGTCTCTCCCAAATGTGGTCCCTCTTCTATGCTTTTTAGCCTCTCATCCCCTCACTCAAGTGGACCTTCATGGTCTTTATCTCTTACTGTCTCTTTCTAGCTTCTCACTTTCTTTTTCCTGTATTATCTCACTATTTTCTTTTAACTCTCTTCCTCTTTTTTAACAGCCTTTTTTTCTTTCAATTTTGTTTTTTTCTCACTCATTTGAATCTTGCTTTTACTTTTTATGTCTCACTGTCTGTTGTATGTTCGCTCCCTTGATCTTGTTCTCTTCTGCTAGCTCTGCTGCTCTTTTTCTCCCTCTGTTCTTCTCTCATCCTCATCTTTGCCTCCTTTTATCTCTCTCTTTATTTTTGCCTTATTTGCTCTTCTCAACCATTGTCTGCATCACCCTCTTTCTTTCCTCTTTTTCACTCTGTTCTCTGATACCTTTGGGTTTCCTCTTGATTTCCATTCACATCTTTCTCACTCTCCACCCTACTTGCAGAGTGTGCACCTTTAAGCACTCTGAATAAGGGGGACATCATATCTGACAATCTCTAGCTGATATCCATCATCTCACAAATTCTAAATGCTAGCCTTTGACTTTTTCACTCTATTCTATAATTCCCTTGATTTTGCAGTCACTTTCATGTTAATTTGTTTCTCTTTTGCTCTGGTTCTTACCCTTTTTCATTCTCTCATGCTATTTCTCACTTAGTTTTCACATTCTCTTAGTCTATCTTTCGGTCTCTTTTGCTATTTTGGTCACACATAAGACTACCAGATTTTGAAAACAACAAAACAACTGTACATTTCAAAAACTAAAAGAAGGACGACTATTTTACATCAACTGAGGGGTGTGGGATGACAGTGCTTATCAACATCGAAATGCCAAGGAAATAAATAAAATGCCATTTTAAACACCGCTTCATACCTGCTAATTAAATTGCTTTCTGATGACAGAAACTAGTCAGTCCTCTTTTGGAATACATAAACATGTGCCTCTTTCAGTTAGCCCTCTACGGAAACAGGGACACAAGACACATTTCTTGAAATTTGAAAAACTGGGGTTGTCCTGGTAAATCCGGGGCACCTGGTCACCTGGTTACCCTATTCACACACGCCCTTCATAACCTTTGTTTCTCCTTTGCTGTTTCTCGTTCTGTTTTTCTACAACATTCACTATTTTTTATATCCCCATTTTCTCTCTTGCTTTGTTTTCTTCTATCTATTCTCTGCATATCAGGTTTCAGAGAGGCCCTTCCGGATCGCAGAGTTGAAAGGGTCTTATCTAATGTATGGCTCATATGAGGGGTGCAGTCCAGCAGATGGAGTCCCATCAGGGCACAAAAATGTAAACAGCCCGGTGCAACCAACTCCCAGGGCACCGAAGGTTAGGGGTCAAAATGCTAAATTCTCCTAGGACAGAGCACATGGGCACAACGATTGTTAGTGCAGCAGGCAAAGTGGCACCAGGGCTGGAGAAGGGGTAAGAGCTGGGAGCGTGGCCAAGCCGCAGACCAAGATGGTCGATCGGCTTTGAAGCTCCACCGGCAGTCGTTACAACAACTTGATTTCCCGCTATCTAGCGAGGCTACCATGCAGGGAAAAGACGCCTAAATGCAACTGAAGGGATGTGATAAAAAGCCTCCCTGCGGCGCTGCGAGAAAACCACCGTAACAGCAGAAATCGCCGACTCCAGGCGGACGGACGATTTTCAAGATGGCGGCATTGACAATATGAGGAGACTCCGGGTGCTGCGGCAGAGGGAATGAGCCAGCAGCTGGGGTGCTGTGAGTCACTGGGCCGCCGGGCCGGAGCGTTGAGTGGCCACATTCTGGGCAAAGTGGCGCTCAGTACTGGCGGGAGGTCCGTTTGACCTCCGGAGGTCCGAGCGAGGCACTCTTATGTCTGCGCTGATCGCGGGGGCACACAGGGACGGTGCCTGTGATTGCTCCCCCGTCGACACCTGGTACAGCATTTCCAAAGCGCCCTTGGGGATCTCCTCCCCGCATATGCATTTGCTCGGCCGCGGCCCACACTGTTCTCGCCACCACTTCCCCCGCAAGGTTCCATTGTTGTAACGCTGCCTGGCGTGGCTGCGCTGCTCCCAGAGCGATTAACGGAATACAAATCTCAGCAGTGTCTCCGCCCCAGCCACCAATATATGCTGCAGTAAACTTGAAACATTAACTGCCCACTGCACATTGCCTTGTCTCCAAACAACCTGCTCCGTGGAAGTACTGTGTCTGGACCACTGCTGCGCCAAACGCTCCATTGTGGGAAACAATAGTGAAATACCCAAAACCTCCCCTGTTGCCAGGAAAATACAAACACAGTTGGATGCCCATTCCTTGCTGATCAGTTCTGCTTGCCTTATCTTTCTTCGCCAGATACTTGCACCTGCTCTGCGGCCATAACCAGAAGACTCTGGCATTGGGCCTAATCAACACTAGGCGGGTGGAACTGCAGTATGGGCCACAAAGACCCCAAACAGCGCCTTCTCCCCTTCAAAAAGGTCACCGAAGTAGCCCAAGAAGCCCCTGACAGCATGGCGGAAGGTAGCCAGAAAGACATAACACCAGAGGGTGATACCAACCAATTAGGCTCCCTGCTACAAGAGATGAGAGCGGGGTTCAGAGCCCTAGATGTGCGCTTTGATGCCTTAGATAAGCACATGGCGGATCTGGGATCGAAGGTCCAAGTTCACGACAGACGTCTGGACGTGGTGGAATCGCATACATCAGATCTAGAAGATGGAACGGCGCAATCCTTGAAAAGGCTCACCCGAATGGAATGTTACCTCAAAGACCTCGCGGTCAAGAAAGAGGACTTGGAAGCGTGCAGTCGCCTAAATAACGTGCGCATTTTGGGCATTCCAGAATCGACAGCAGCTGGTCGCATGAACACCTTGGTAGAAACAATCCTGATAGACTTGTTTAGTAGAGAAGTCTTCACTAAGGGCGTTGTGATAGGACGCGCTCATAGATCACTATGTCCAAGGCCCAATCTTGGATGCCCGCCCAGACCCATCATTGCCCGTGTCATGAACTTTAGGGATCGAGACACGGCCCTGCGCCTGGCACGAGAACAGGGTGAAACGGTATGGCAGGGCTCCAAGCTGTCCCTATGCCCACACTTTACAATCATGGTACAGGAGGCCAGGCGGAAATACACTGGGCAACACTCCGAAATCTAGGACTGAAATATGGTATGCTCTATCCAGCTCAGTTACGTGTTGAGATCAATGGGAGAGCCCGTGTCTTTGACAATCCTACAGAGGTGCAGGAGTTCTGTCACACTTACAAACTTAACATCAAACGCCAAGCTGAGGACAACAAACTTTCCCCTCTGCAGAGTGGTTCAGACGCCAGCATGGAACTATTCTCAGGATCTGGGCACGGCTGAACTGTTAATATGGCCTTCCTTTACACGGAGACTTTAATAAGCTGGGATTTCATTCAATCACTTTATAGTATCATTTTCTTATTGCCACGTAGCCGTAGGGGCGCTGCCACCACACCTAATGGTGTTCACCTTACAATTGTTGTGTGAATTTAGTAAGTACTATTTATGGTTGTTTATCAGCGATGCAGAGGAACTATTGGTACTGCACTGTTTTTGGATAGTAATGGTTTTGCCTCTCTAGTTGGGTTGGGAGGCTGGGTGGAGGGAGAGGCTGGGACATTATTTAGCTACACTGGGACGTTCTTAGGTACACACGTGGATGTAACTGGCAAGTACGCACGGTTGATTTTCATTAAGCACTCATTTTTACCACTGCCATGGCGCAGTAGGGGCGTAATTCTGGCCCCTCGGAGGTGGTTTTGGCGACATGGAACGTCCGCGGCCTGAACAACACTCATAATAATAAGTATTTACTATGTCACAGGGTAGATGTAGCTTTCTTACAGGAAACTCATCTGCCTCCTAGTGATCAGGCCCGCTTTGCCGCAAATTGGGGAACACAGATATTGCGAACTTCAGCAATTTCGCAAGGGGCACTGCCATTCTTATACATAAACGACTCCCCTTCCATTTGCATTCTGTAATACGTGACAGCAAAGGCAGGTATACCATTGTCCTGGGCACGTTAATGGGTCACAGGGTGGCATTGGTCTGTGTGTATGGCCCCAATAGCGACTCCCTGGACTTTATTATACCCTACTCTCTAAACTGGTGCAGCTATGCCCGGTTCCCCTTTTACTGGGGGGTGATTTTAAAATAGTCCAGGACCAGTCACTTGACACCACTTCAAGAGCACCAGATCCTAAACCGTGAGCGCGAAAGGCATTGAGCTCTCTTTGAGATCAATTTTTCTTAATTGACATAGGTCGTACGCAAAACCCGCATAGCACTGACTATACTCACTACACTGGCAGTCATAACACATTGACGAGGCTCGACTATTGGCTGGCATCCCCAGAACTTATCAGCTGGTGTCATGTGATCCAGAGGCTTCCTCGCACATATTCTGCTCACTCCCCGGTATTATTAACATTGAAGGTCCCGCGACCCGACGGTTTTGAACGGCAGTGGCGATTCCCCAGCCGCACATTAGATGATGACGTTTTTAGACAGGAATTACAAGAAGTGATAGAGGACTACGTTAGCCCGCCTGGAAAGGACCGAGGGCCGTTAGACTCTGAACAACGCCAGGCAACAGGTCCTGAATTAGACAAGCGACGGTTGTCCCTGCTCACAGAATTCAAAGATACCGCTGGAGAAATACTACAACGCCCGGAAATACGGCGAAGGCAAGCGTCCGGGACGAGTCGAGTCCTAGCACAGATGATTAGACCTCCATATTGTAAGGCATACATCCCGAGTTGAGACCTTTGTCGGGACAGCAGATCACTGACCCACTGGATATCCAGGGGAAATTTATGTCCTATTTAAAAACATTATACACCACTAGATTGGGTCAAGACAGGGCGGAGCAGGAGAGTTATTTGTCTGAGTTCGCTTTAGTGTATCTCGAGAAGTTTATGCAGGACTTACTCGCTGAGCCTATCTCCGAGGAGAGCATGTTCCTCGGCCCCAGGGCTCGACGGTTTCACAGCGGATTTTTATAAGGCCTATAAAGATTTATTGATTCCCCATCTCCTTAAAGTATATACAGAAGCTCTGGAGAGGCAGATAATACCTCCCACCCTGCGTGAGGCAGTCATCATTCTTCTCCCCAAACCTGGCAAGGACCTCCTGCTGTGCGGTTCCTATCGACCATTATCACTCTTAAACCTAGACTACAAAATACTGGCAAAGGCTCTGGCATGTCGCCTGTCTCTCTTAATAGAATCTATCATTTCCCCGGCCCAGTCTGGTTTTATACCCCATCGCTCGACAGCCTTCATTATTTAACCCTCTGCATAGAATTAACCCGGAAATCCCTGCTGCGGCAATCGTATTGGATACAGAAAAGGCATTTGACTCCCTTGAATGGCCTTTTATTTTACCCATCATGGAGCGCATTGGGATGATGTTTGGTTTTGTTGCCACGACTGCCCTGCTATACAGTCAACCGATGGCCCGACTCCAACTAAATGGTACATTGATGGCTCCCTTCTCACTTTCACGCAGCACGAGACAGGGCTGCCTGTTGTTGCCTCTGTTGTTCATTTTAGCCACGGACCCACTAATACGGCACTTCCAAGAGAAACACCTTCATAAGTGTTTACAGTTCACCACCGGCCTATTGTTAGTATCATTGTATGCAGATGACACAATTTTATTTGTACGGAACCCCCAGACTAATTTGGATCCCCTTATCCGGAAAATTCTGTGCTTCGGCAGACATTCCGGACTGAGAATCAATTGGAACAAATCTGTAATTTTTCCACTCACTGCCAGCACAGACAAGTGGGACTTGGAGTTCCCCCTGGAATGGAATACTGACTCGGATGAATACCTGGGCATACATATACACTTAGAAACAGAGCAGATCATCCGCCGCAATTACGGGAAAGCTATTTCCAAATTAGAGACTCAAATAGAGAAATGGCTAAAGCTCCCACTATCCATGGCTGGACGAGTTTCCCTCATTAAGATAGTCGTGCTTCCTAAATTTTTATATCTATTTCAAAACATCTGTATCCTTCTCACGAATAAATTATTTTCGACCCTTCGATCACACTTAATAAGATTAGTATGGGGTGGCGGAAACGCCAGGGTAAACTGGCGGGTTATGAAACTCCCCTGCGATTGAGGTGGGTTCGGGGTCCCTGATTTACCACTGCACTATTTAGCTGCACAGTGCAGTTTTTCAGACATGGTACCACCCTGACGCCAGAATTCTATACCTCCGACCAGTGTCTGACTTAGTCCTCCCGGGCATTTTAGCGGCGATATTACCGAAGGGTTTCCCCAAAGATATCCAACGCCCACTAGTTGGGCATGGGAGAAATTGTGTTGCATAATACACACACAATTGCTTTATTCTTCTGATCTCCCACTCCCCAACCCTAAATGGATACCTATAACTAGCAAAAAGCTCATACAGAAGACATGCGCTAAATTTGACATTGCTAAGATAGGCGATCTATTTCCAGACATATTTTTGATCCCGATGATGAGTCCTTGTTCGCTCGCTCCACATTTATGGACAGATTTGTCCTTCTACGAATCTGTTCTGCCTGAAAGCTACTTTCCCGGACTACCCTCTGGAACCTCCTTCCTTCCCCCCCACGCACAACAGTGCTAGGCAGTGAGAGAGGGGTACATCTAATATCCCAGCCCTATAAGGCATGGGCTGCCATCATACCGTTCTATGATGACAGAGTACGTACTGCCTGGGAGACCGACTTGGGTATTCCGATCAGAGACGAATAGTGGGCTGCCTGCTGTGCAGTTACGAAAAATGTCTCCCTTAGTAGCTGACACAAACTAATACACTAAGTTTCTTTGTAGGATATACATTACCCCCTCCAGACTTCACAGGATAGACCCTGCCAGACCGCACCATTGTGCAAGATGCAACGCTTCAAAGGCAGACTTCGCCCACCTCGCCTGGACCTGTCCACGCAAACACTCATACTGGGTAGGAATACATAAGATAGTGAGTGGCTTGGTTAAGGTACCGATGACCCCCTTGCCCTAGATTGCCCTGTTGGGATATGTAAAGCAGTTCCCACCGGCAATTTGCAATTTTGTTGCCATCAGCTTACTACTGGCCAAAAGGGAGGTATCCATTCATTGGGGTGGCAGAACAGCACCCTCGGTGAAGACATGGCTGAAGAGCATGGCATCCTGTTCCACAAACAGCGACCTATACACAATAACGGTCCCCTCCCACCTCCAGGCCCAGAGATATCTGGGGAACTTTCAGAACATACCTAGAGGCGCAGCGACAAGACCTCCCCTACCCAGAAAGAACAGGGCATAGTCCCAACAGGAGTGGGTTAGACTGTCCCGAGATACATGTCAATAATCAACTACACCGGATGCTAAACTCCTTTTTTGATGTCGGTACAGTTGATGTATTCCCATGCCATGATTGTAAACACCGTTTATGTGAATCAGAGTCAAGAACCATTGTAACAGAAAATATGTTAGCAGCCGAGGGACTTGCTTATGTAACATATCATCACTCTGCGGCATTGATTGAGCCCTTGACAGTGTGTATTATGTCTACCTGTACTTGTAAAGGATTTTACTTGTCCTAGTGTACTTTTTTACTCATACATAAATGCAAAATAAAGTTTTTAAAAAAATAAGGGGTAAGAGCTCACTGAAGCCTACCCTACGCCCACACAGGAGCAACAATCATTAGTGAAGCAGGTGCAAGGAAGCTCACCAAGGTGCAATTTCTGTAATCAGATGTAGGATAGATATATAGCCAATCACCGTTGCATGCAAGACGGTCTGTCTATCAGATCGGATAGATGGCTTTGCATACCCGACGAGACCACACGCTAGTACTTATCAAAGGCAATAATCCTTTCATGATTTTATCTGACTGGATGCAATGGTGATTACCAGCTTATTGATATTGCATCTCTTAATAAGAATAAGCGACTTGGTGTTCTTCAATAAGACTATTTCAATATGGATCGAAGGCATTAAATCAATCATAAATGTACCAAACTGATGCTACGGTGATTGCCTATATATCTATACTACATCTGATTACAGAAATAGCACCTTGGTGAGCTTCTATAAAAGACTATTCCAACCCTGATGAAGTCCATGTTGGACGAAACGCGATGGCTGGGCTGATGCATTTGAGTACAAATTAAGACTACATTGAAAAAAGAAATCTCAAAACTATGCGCTGCATTTTCTGATTTGGTGGATCTTATAATATTTTGTATAGTTTGCAAATTAAATGAGGTTTAATTACATGCTTTTGTATAATTGATGAAAGAATCTAGTTATAACTGTATGCTCCTTTTCAGAATTTGACAATCCTAGTCAGGATAAGGCACAAGCAAACCCTAAATTAAACTGTGGTCAACCCCCGGTAGCTTGGCACAGAGCTGTCAGGCTTAATTTAGAGGCAATATGTAAATATTTGTGCAACACTTCAAACAGTAAAACAGCATAAACAGGACACAAAATCAACACCATGTTAGAAAAATAGAGCTCAGTTTAATTAACAAATTGAAACCCAAAAGACAAAAATCCAATCAGTAGAACCGGAGATATGAATTTTTAAAGTATAAACCTCTATATAGCACCTAAAAACATAAAGCGCCAACAAGGCAATCTGTTCATGCTGGACCAGGTCAAAGTAAAACGTTCAAGCTGATCACGATCGAGCGCGAATTAGATATAGCCCCAGATTAGTTCAGCTGAAGGTTTACCTTCTCAAGTTTTGAGCCAAGAGCCCCGTTCGCATTGCAGAGGGTCGCAGGGTCTAAGGAGAGAGTTGATGGCAGTGGTGGACGTGGAACAAAGAGCAGGCCGGGTGTCGCAGACGGTCGGGCTGGAGCTTTGCGTTGGTGGTCTTCCAAATCGATTGATGCTTTCCGTGCAAGAAGATAGGAGGCAGGGGCTCGCGCTGAAATTCCGTGCAAGCAGTGGGATTCCGGAGCAAATGCGCAAATTTGTACTCATGAAGAGTTCCAAAGCTTGATTGTTGATTGTAAATGCAAGAGCATGGCTTTAACCTGTTTACGTACGGGCGTTCGAATGCGCGAGCGGAACTGTGTCGGCCAACGGACGTGCAAGCCCATCGAGGTTGTGATCGCGACGGCCTTTGGCACTTACGCAACGGGTTAAAAAAAAATATTTGCTGCAAGTCCCAGATCAGCCAAATTAAAAGATGCTCATGTGGACACACTCGTGTCAAAAATATCATTCATAGATGCGGTCAGCAAATGGGGAAACTCTGTGGTTGCAGTGGCCAAGGAGAAAGGTAATAATGTGCAACTTGAGATTCGGCGACTGCGGAGGCATTCAGAATCATGCCTGAAGCCTCCAAAAGCAACCAGCCGGGGCCTGAGGAATCGACAGTTCTGAGTTGCAAGCTGCAACCGTCTTTAGTCTACAGATTTGAGGACTTGTGACTGGGAGCCCCAAGGCCACGACGAGTCTCCAACAACCAGGTCGCAGCGCATTGGATTTATTTAAGCATTTTTCGATAGCGCATATTTACCCAGAGGTGTCAGAGCGCTTTAAAATAGAGCAAAGTATATAGGATTAGATATTATGGTAACATATTTGCAGAGTATAAATCTGCTAAAAATTATACCATCAAACTAAAGATGGAGCGATTAGGATTCCAGAAGAACATATTCCATAGTTGGAGTGTAAGAACAAAATAGTTCTCCAGTGAGGAACACGAAACAGTCAGAGTTATTGGTCGCCGTGTCTTTGGAAGAGAAGAGTTTTAAGGTCCTTTCGGAAGATGTTGAAAGAGGTGGCGGTGCGGAGGTACGGAGGGGGCGAGCTCCAAACTCTGGCCGCACAGGCACAGGCGGCGTGCACGAGAACCATACGCCCAGTGGTCGAAGTGGGGAAAAAAAAGTAGGGGAACTGTGGGTGGAGAATCAGGGGGCGGGAACAACCGAAGATTGAATCAGTGGGCGGAGTCAGGGGTGTGGCTAGAAATAGCAAAACATACCAATTTTTAGTACGTTTAGCATTTCACTGACCAGTTACAGCTTATAACGTTATTTAATTAAAAGAATGGATATGTTTATTTGAGGTTTAATTCAGGAAAAAGCAAACACTCATAGGGAATACAGGTTTATGTAAAGCTTGCGAAATATAAGCAGGAACAACATGTTACCTTAATGCTTTTACTCTCATTGTTCAGAAATCCATGATTATTTTTTGTCTCAAACATTGAGGTCATGAATGCAGGGCTCCTCCTATACACATGTGTTAAGCAGGGCTCAGAAGAGAAAGGGACTCTTCAGGAGAATCTAGACTCACAGAAACCCACAAAGGCTCCTTCATATTCATGTCAGCCAGCTGGCTGCTCAATCATAATATAGTAAAAAGAACAACTGGCGGGCAGAATGCAGAGCTATATCATACATTCACCCCAGTGAAGAGAGATGGGACTAAATCCATTGTTTCTTTGCTCACATGCGATTTCAGTTTGGACCCAGCCATATGCAAATCAGTCTTGATCCTGTGCCCAATGAGAACAGTGTAGCCCGAACTGCCAGGCCAGGTCCTCCCTGAACTGGAAACAAGCATCCTAGGACCGGTTTCGGGCTTTCAGCCCTCATCAGCCAGGATAGCTTGATTCCATTGGCATGGAGAGCACAGGACTCATGTCTGAGCATACCTGTCCCACTAGGGGTGACAAATGCAAAAAGAACAATTGATGGACAGAATGCAGAACAAGGTCATACATTCACCCCAGTTCAGAGAGCGGGGCTTAAATCCATAGTTTTTTGCTCACCATGCCATTCCAGTTTGGACCCAGCCATATGCAAATCAGTCTTGATCCTGCGCCCAATGTGAACAGTCCAGCCCGAACTGCCAGGCCATATGTATTCAAGTGTCCTTTCATTCGGGAAGTGAACACAAAGCAGTACCCACTGAACTATACACATAATATATTGCTCTTTGATATGCATGGTACATGTTCTTTGCAGCAGGCATATTACCCCTCTGCACTACCTTAGATGAGTAAAATAGCCACTAGACAAAACATGCTCCCATCTCCCTCCAGCAGGTACATTGATCACCAAAGTTATCTTGGCACTTGTATTGTTGACCGAAACCTGCTGAATATACAAATAACTTTGCAGTGTTTTTAAAACTCCTGCACTTGTACAAAACCGGTCCCCCCAAACTAAACTGGCCCCCTACCCTTCCAGTCGCCCTGGGAAACGCCTACTCCTGCCCTTTCACTGCTCCTGTCCAGTCAGTACTCCTGCTCATGCTCGATCAACACTCCTGCTTCGTCAATTCCCCCGACCCCTCCCTTCTCCTGGCCCGTCACTTCTACTGGCCCGTCACTTCTCCTGCCCGTCACTGCTCCTGCCCTGTTCACCGCTCCTGCCCTGTTCACCGCTCCTGCCCTGTTAACCGCTCCTGCCCCGCTCACCTCTCCTGCCCCGTTCACTGCTCCTGTCCTGTTCACTGCTCCTGTCCTGTTCACTGTTCCTGCCCCGTCACCTCTCCTGCCCCGTCACCTCTCCTGCCCCGTCACCTCTCCTGCCCCGTCACCTCTCCTGCCCATCACCTCACCTGCCCGTCGCATCCCCTGCCTGTCATGTCACCTGCCTGTCACTTCTTGTCCCCGGTCACCTCTCCTGCCCTGTTGCCTCTCCTTCCACGTCTCCTCTCCTGCCCTGTCGCCTCTCCTGCCCCATCACTGCTCCTGCTCCGACACTGCTCCTGCCCCCCTCACTGCTCCTGCCCCGTTTGCTGCTCCTGCCCCGTTCGCACCACCTGCCTCGTTCACTGCTCCTGCCTCGTTCACTGCTCCTGTCCTTTCATTGCTCCTGTCCTTTCTCCGCTCCTGTCTTTTCACCGCTCACACCCGGTTACTGCTCTAGCTCATGCCCCATCACCTCTCCTGCCCCGTCACCTCTCCTGCCCCGTCACCTCTCCTGCCCAGTCACCTCTCCTGCCCGTCACCTCTCCTGCCCCGTCACCTCTCCTGCCCCGTCACCTCTTCTGCCCCGTCACCTCTCATGCCCCGTCACCTCTCCTGCCCATCACCGCACCTGCCCATCCCATCACCTGCCTGTCATGTCACCTGCCCGTGACTTCTTGTGCCCGGTCACCACTCCTGCCCTGTTGCCTCTCCTTCCACGTCTCCTCTCCTGCCCTGTCACTTCTCCTGCCCTGTCGCTGCTCCTGCCCTATCACTGCTCCTGCCTCGTTCACTGCTCCTGCCCTGTTTACTGCTCCTGCCCCGTTCACTGCTCCTGCCCCGTTCATTTCTGCTGCCCCGTTCATTTCTGCTACCCCGTTCACTGCTCCTGCCCCGTTCACTGCTCCTGCCCCGTTCACTTCTCCTGTCCTTTCACCGCTCACACCTGGTTACTGCTCTAGCTCATGCCCCGTCACCTCTCCTGCCCTGTTCACCGCTCCTGCCCTGTTCACCGCTCCTGCCCCGCTCACCGCTCCTGCCCTGTTCTACGCTCCTGCCCCGCTCACCGCTCCTGCCCCGTTCACTGCTCCTGCCCCGTTCACTGCTCCTGTCCTGTTCACTGCTCCTGTCCTGTTCACTGCTCCTGTCCCGTCACCTCTCCTGCCCCGTCACCTCTCCTGCCCCGTCACCTCTCCTGCCCGTCACCTCACCTGCCCGTCACCTCACCTGCCCGTCACATCACCTGCCTGTCATGTCACCTGCCCGTCACTTCTTGTGCCCGGTCACCTCTCCTGCCCTGTTGCCTCTCCTTCCACGTCTCCTCTCCTGCCCTGTTGCTTCTCCTGCCCTGTCGCTGCTCCTGCCCTATCACTGCTCCTGCCCCGTTCACTGCTCCTGCCCCGTTTACTGCTCCTGCCCCGTTCACTGCTCCTGCCCCGTTAATTTCTGCTGCCCTGTTCATTTCTGCTGCCCCGTTCACTGCTCCTGCCCCGTTCACTGCTCCTGCCCCGTTCACTTCTCCTGTCCTTTCCCCGCTGCTGTCCTTTCACCGCTCACACCCGGTTACTGCTCTAGCTCAAGCCCCGTCACCTCTCCTGCCCCGTCACCTCTCCTGCCCATCACCTCACCTGCCCGTCACATCACCTGCCTGTCATGTCACCTGCCCGTCACTTCTTGTGCCCGGTCACCTCTCCTGCCCTATTGCCTCTTCTTCCACGTCTCCTCTCCTGCCCTGTCGCCTCTCCTGCCCCATCACTGCTCCTGCCCCATCACTGCTCCTGCCCTTCATCATCCCCATAAGGTCACCAATCATAGACTTCAGAACATTGGAATATTTTCTTAAATCACTAACAGACTCCTAAATACTGGGGTCAAACGCCGGGGCTGTCATTGCTTGAGTTGGAAAAGATTTGTCTGCACAGATGGCATCATTATCAATGGGGCTTTGCAGGGGGGCGAAACTGTTAGTACATGCAATTATTAAATCTGCCAAATCATGTGCACATGGGTCAGGAGGTGGTGTAAATACTGCTTCCAAATATGAGCTTACTCGTTTGGTTATGGGTGCAAAACCACTCTTGCCCTTGGGTTTCTCAAACATCTTTGGAATGGTGTGTGTTACACCGGGGCCTGTATGGGGAGGACAACTGTCAACAGAACTAGAAGTGGCGTGAAAACGGCCCCGGTGCACCTCCGGACCGAGATTGCCGGGAAACAGTCTGGTAGGCATTGATGAACGTTGCTTCAGCAGGTAAACACTGTGAATATCACTGCCACAAAACCCAACTAATAGCAGCTTTAAATTGGCATGTAAATTTGCTGGCAGCGTCCTCACAAATGAGGTGTGATCACTGGCTCACAGCAGCTGCAGGGCCATCAGAGTAGCCGTTTTCGCACTATGCTACACGGATGGCCCTTTCAGTCTCACTTTGCAGGCCCATTAGACCCAGCGGGGAAGGGGAGGAAGTAGGGCGCAGTGCAGAGGCCTTCTGAATATTCACGTTGCACCACTCATGCGTGAAAAAGAAAAAAAGGTGTACTTTAAGGTATGGCATTTTTACAGTCCCCGGCACGCTCTTTCAAAACTAAGAAGTAGGGGAACGGACTGACATAATTTTAAGAAGTAAGGGCACGCCGTGCCCTTCCGTCCCCGCCCACTTCTAACGCTGCATACGCCGCCCGCTCACAACCTAACTGTCGTGGGTAGTAAGAATGCCGCCGCGGACCCGCCCCCGGCAGAGGAGGAGCATTCACACCACAGGCCCCGCCCCACCCACAGGACCCACCCCTGGCAGAGGAGCATTCACACACACAGGCCACGCCCACACACACAGGCCCCGCCCCACCCACAGGACCCACCCCGGCAGAGGAGGAGCATTCAAACCCACAGGCCCCGCCCACACCCACAGGCCCCGCCCCACAGGCCCCGCCTCTGGCAGAGGAGGATCATTCACACCACAAGCCCCGCCCCCACCCACAGGCCCACCCCACAGGCCCCGCCCCCACATTCACTGACCCCGCCCCCGGCAAAGGAGGGCATTCACACCACAGGCCCCGCCCCCACAGACCCCGCCCCCGGCAGGGGAGGGACATTCACATGCACCCTGGAAAGAATCACTCAATGCCCCCAGACTGGGCCCTCATATCCAGAGACCCCGCCCACTGACTCCGCCCCCACATTCACTGGCCCCGCCCTCGAGGCCATGTCGTACCTTCGCTGTGAGAGGCGGGGGAGACCGAGAGCAGCACGAGAGCCACGCTGAGATCCACCGCTGCGCATGCGCAGCACACACGGGCTGACAAGGGCGCATGCGCAGGATTCCCTTCCTTTATGACTTCGCACGCGCGGAGTGCGTGACACGCATGAAACAGTGAGAGAGTGTCACTGAGCATTGCGCAGCCTCGCAGGGAGAGCACGGCCTGTACAGAGCCCAACCGAGCGGGGACACAACAGGGACCGTCCACACTGTCTTCCAAGACACACAAGCAAGCCCCAGGAATAAACTACGAGCCCGGGTTAAAGAGGGCACGATGGGTTACAACTGCGCATGCGCGGACGGCAGACACTGCATCCTGCACGGAGCGCGGGTCAAAGACGGCCCTGTATGAATAACTGCGCATGCGCGGAGGACAGACACTGCATCTTGCATGGAGCGCGGTCAAAGACGGCCCTGTATGAATAACTGCGCATGCGCGGAGGACAGACACTGCATCTTGCATGGAGCGCGGTCAAAGACGGCCCTGTATGAATAACTGCGCATGCGCGGAGGACAGACACTGCCTCCCCAAAGGAGTACGAGGCGCCTCGCGCTTCATCAATCAGTGGCGGCTTGTATCCGAGGGCGTCGGCGCTCTGCCTTACTTACACTCAACAATAAGGGCTCAGCTCATATAAAGAAACAAAACCTTCATTGCAGTCTAGTACTACTCCTCTCATTATGTATCATGCTGCTAGAAGGACAGGGGCGCTGTCTGCCCCACGCACGTCACGTCACAGGCTCTCTCTTTGTTTGCACCCCGGGTGGGCCCAAAGAAGCCGATATGTTTGCCAGTCTAACAACCTTGCAGCGCCGGTTCTAGCGGGTGGCCAGACCCACCCAAACATGAACCGTGGCCCTGACGTCAGGGGGGCAAAAGCAAATAGCCACGGCAATTAAAACGTTTATTTTTCTAGGAGTTGCGCGATTGGGCCTGGGCTTTTTCTCACAGGCACCCCCAATCACGCATCTCCTTTTAGGAAGGTGGGTTGTGTCCCCGCCCACTTGGGCAGGTACAGGGGCATGGCGAAGGGGAGATATGTATGTATGTATGTATGTATGTATAGGCATTTATATAGTGCACTACTTACCCGTAGGGTCCCAAGGCGCTTCGACCGCTGCGAAACCCTTCCTGGCTTCCCTGAGAGATGGTCCCTTAATGGGTATCTCCAGGGTGAGACCAGGCATCCCCGGCGGTCTGGTGGGGCCGTTAGTGAAGATGAGGCAAGCTAATGCCCAGAGTTGCCGAGTGTGATTGCTGATCAGAGTGGGCACCTCTTTGGCACCGGGTAATGTGTGCGCACGGTCCTACTGCGTGGATATTTCAGCGCTGGAGAACGGAGTTTGTTGATCCAGATTCACCTTTCCTGACTCCTTCAGCTGTTTGAGATCCAGCTGTGACACAGAGTTTGAACGGAGCAGTTAAGAGAATGCGTGGCTATTGTTCCGTTTTTTTTTTTTATCTGCCAAAGGCCCAGCTAGATACATACTTTGTGTATGCTTCCAGGAGGTGTGTATATTTTAATTTTTGATATCTATGAGGGCCCAGCATGACACATGCTTCGTGTAGGCTGTGTATATTTTATATTGTTGTATCATTATCATGACAAATGCAAGACACAACTACTAAAATGTCCAGAAAACTCTGGTGATTAATGATCCTGCTGGAGAGCAATATTTTGTCTGGTACTAATTTTTAAATGCAGATGAACTGTATTTATGTGGATAGCTCAGTGGGTTACTTGCAGTACAGAAGTTACAATCCTAAAATAGGACTGCGACCTATGAACTGACATCAAAGAGCTGCATACAAACCTGAATGGTATAATTAGAACTTATTTTTGGGGTGTTACAATAAGGTTAGAATTTACCCCGTCTTTCATTACTCTAATGTTGCTATAAAGAGTTTGTTTTGGCAGATATACATTTTAATCAGTAAAGCCAACCCCGCAACCGCTGGGGTATGCTTTAAGTCCTGTGTTTGTGCTTCTCCAGACCAAACCCTCTTAAAACATGCTGCACACCAGTATGGATGACATGTAATACCTACACCTTGCAATCCTCATAGACTTATGTGGCATTCCCTATAGAATGATTTACATACTTGTATGATTCAATGTCTCTGCATGATGTAAGTACTGTGACACCCTACACTATGAGTAGCGCTATACAACAAATGAAATCGAATATGAGAGAGGGGCTACAGAGAGATTAAGGACACTGTTTAAGGGTGACAATTAGGGAATCCGAGGAGGAGGTCATGGGGGGCTACTGAAAGATGAAGTGTACTGTTGGAGGGTGGTAGTGAGGACGTCTGAGGAGGAGGTGATGAGGGGGAGAGGCTATGGAGCTATGAGGGGCACTGGTGGAGGGTGGCAGTGAGGGAATCCAAGGAGTATGTCATGGGGGGCTACGGAGAGGTAAAGTGCACTGTTAGAGGGTGGTAGTGAGGACGTCTGAGGAGGAGGTGATGAGGGGGAGAGGCTATGGCACTATGAGGGGCACTGGTGGAGGGTGGCAGTGAGGGAATCCAAGGAGTATGTCATGGGGGGCTACGGAGAGGTAAAGTGCACTGTTAGAGGGTGGTAGTGAGGAAGTCTGAGGAGGATGTGATGAGGGGGAGAGGCTATGGAGAGATTGTGAGGGGCACTGTTGGAGGGTGGCAGTGAAGGCATAGGAGGAGGTCATGAGGGGGAGGGTCTTTGGGCCAATAAGGGTCACTGTTGGAGGGTGGAAGTGAGGGAGTCAGAGTAGGAAGTCATTGGGGGAGGGGCTACGGAGGGATGAGGGGCACTGTTGAAGGGTGGCACTGAGGGAATCCATGGAGGAGGTCATAAGGAGGAGGGCCTTTGGAGAGAGGAGGGTGCAGTTGGAGGGTGGTACTGAGGGGATTCGAGGACAAAGTCATGAGGGGGAAGGGCTTTAGAGAGATGAAGGGCACTGTTGGAGGGTAGCAGTGAGGGAATCCGAGGAGGAGGTCATTGGGGGAGGGTGGGAGATATAGAGAGATGAGGGGCACTGGTGGAGGGTGGTAGTGAGGGAGTCTGAGGAGGAGGTCATGAGGGGGAGGGGCTACAGAGAGATGGAGTGCACTGTTGGAGTATGGTAGTAAAGGTATCTACAGAGAAAGAGGTTAGTGGTGTAGCGCCAATAAATAACTCTCCACATGCTCTGTATACACACAGAAGCAATCCTTGTATCTTGGTGACTGTTTGCAAGTATATATGATGCAAGGGCGGCTCTAGGCTCATGGCGGCCCTGGGCAGGGAGCGTAGGTAGGGGGCCCCGGAAGAGGGGGGTCCTAGTGGGGCGGAGCTCATAGGCCAGTGAAGAGGGGGGGGGGGGGTCAGGGTGTTTGGAAGTGGAACAGAGCCGGAGGCCGCCAAATCCCTGCCAGGGGCCGTCACGCAAATATGTATCCATCCTCGGAGGATTATTATATTAAGGATATATATTGGCATGGTGGCCCCTCGGGTTTGGCGGCCCTGTGCAGATGCACAGCTTGCACATGCCTAAGGCCGCCCCTGTATGATGTAATCTATGGCTTGTAGACTACCTCCAGAAGCGACAAATTGGGCCGGTAGTGGCCCACCCGAAAGCACCCTTGGCCCACCCAAATAAAAATTCCTGGAGCCGGGCCCGTTTGCGGTGAATTGTGTTTTGGGATGTCTACTTATTTGTAGTTTGCATATATGTTTGTATGTCCAAAAAGATTATATAAAAATGAAAAAGATAATATCGAAATATTGATGACTAAAAAATCATTACGATAACTAAAAAAGATAACAAAAAGTTCGTAACAAATATGTCTGGTATGTCATTTAAAAAAAAAATAAGAAATATGAACTAACAACAGGACTATGTACTGTTAATAGGGCAATAATAAGGTCCCTATGTTTAAGTAGCTTTACACATATCTTTTCCTCCTTGCCGGACGTTTTCTCTTTTCCTTTGTGCAGTACTTTGCCCACGTAGAGGAGGGTCATTTGGGTAAACCCCTACATATGTTCTGAATAATGTAATAAAGCCATTGGATCCTACTAACTTTCTCCAGAGTGACGCAGTCCCTAATCTGATGGTTCAATGTTAAGTCTAGATTAAGCCAGGTCTTGAGACAACAGACTACCAGGGCCAACCTCATCAAATCTGACACATAACTAAACCCCAATTATTGATGGATAACAAAAATTGAAGTTAATTGGGGGACCGATAAGAGGGTATGCAAAAATGTATTTTCAACTTTCTGGACCCCCTCCATATACTTATAACTCCAGATCGGTAATGTGACTGCTATAAAAAACGTGTGCCATGCAGACAGTGGCGCCTCCCCCATTGGGGCGTGGGGGCGTTGCCCCCCTGCTTTCTCGCCGTGCGAGAAGGCAGAAACATAATGGTATTAACTATCGTTTTATGTTTCTGCCTTATGGTTGTATAAATCAATAATATAGATGAACACACTTCCAAAGGGTCAGGAATGGGGGCTGCAGCTTCTTGGCCTTGACAGGCGTAGTAATGCTTTCCTTTTTCTCTCCACAGGTTTCTCGAGGGATGGTGCCACTGGCAGTCTCCTCCCAAAAAAATAGGGGCAATGCGAGGTGTAAGCTACACTATTATATTACTATTTTCTCCCGTCACCAGGTCACCCACGATGAAGGATTCTAAACACTCTGTGTCTCTTTTCTCTCTGGTAGGAGTGTCATGGTGGACCGGAGGGAGTGCCCAAGGTTATTAAGAAGTTCACAGATAAGAGCAAAAGGAGAAGGTAGGGAAGGAAATAAAGAGAAAAGAAATGGAAGCTTTGGATCGCTCAGTTTCTGTGCCCAACTTAAGGGAGAGTTTCATATTATCCTCCCCCTACTTGTATACTGGCACTTTCTAAGACACATGCATGGGCCGCCAGTGTTTCTCCTTTCCCCTTCATGCAGGTACTGCCCCTACTCACAATGATTCGCCACACCTTGCTCAGAGCTCTCCTGAGCTGCTGCGGGCTGCAGCAGTATCTCTGGCAATGTCTACCATTCGGTGCCGAACCACACATAGTGGATCTCTTCTGCCTTGCTGCGGTCCTGACGATTCTTCTCCTCCAGTGTGGCGATGACTCGAGGCTTCTTTTCTGAAGTCTCTTTGTTTTGCTGGTCTCGTTCCTGTCTCTCCTCCATGCTGGCGTCTTTCTCTTGTTCTCCCCCTTCTCTTACGGTGTTGCGTTTTAAAATAGAAAGGCTGAAGGGCCAGGAACCATCTTAGTATGCGAGGGTTTCTACCCTTGTTATGAGCCAGCCATTCAAGAGGAGCATGGTATGTATATAGGGCAATTTCCTGTCCTTCCAAGTAGTATCGAAGTCCATTTATTAGCTAAGGCTTCTTTCTCCACTGTAGCATCGTTCTTTTCTTGGGGAAATAGCATGCAGCCATATATAGGATGGGGTTTTCCTCTCCTCTTTCATCTTTTTTGGACAGTGCAGTACCTAAGCCAACTCCCAAAGCTTCTGTCTGTTTAGGGAATAAAAGATTTTGTAAAATCGTAACTGCGAAGGATCGGTTCTGAGGTGAGAATGTTTTGTAAGGTATAGAAATCCAATAGGACCACTTAGGAGGGATGATATAACCTTAATTCTGCTTCTTTATTCTTTTTTAGACGATCTGTTAGGGCAGAGCTTTCCAAAGTGTGTGTCGCGACACAGTACTGTGTCGCCTCCCATGTTTGGGTGTGTCACGCGACGATGACTTAACGTCACTGCCATATTAGGACAAATGCTTGCATTCAGTGACACAGTACAGTACAGCGACGTACACAGAGGAAGGAGACGCTGAGCGCGCAGCCTTGTTCTCCTTCAGACACAGAGACCACGGAGCCGCCTCTGCTTTCCAGGCGCTCGGTAAGCTAAATCTTCGAAATTTTAAATCTCTGTTTAGGCCGCACAGGGATTGCATTTACAAGTGGGTCGGATTTCAACAAACCCTGTAAGTACCGATTGGTTTAAAGACCAAACTACCCCTCCCCTAGCCCCAACCCCCTCCAGTATAGATTTCAGCAGGTCAAAGCTGCTGGGCTCCTGGGTATCAGATTTGAACGGGTGTGATAAATACCATCTATCCACCAAGGTAGGGTTGCTTCCCGACAAGTATTTTACCATTCTGGCTAGTATAGAAAAAAACCTCGAGATAACCATCAAAATCAGGTCCCTTGCCTGCCTGAAAAAGTCCAAAAGGAAGTGGTAGGCTGCTGGGAAATAGGGCATGCTATCATGGCAAGGCCGGTGAGTGAAAATAAAAACTTGTGATCCTGGGCTTATTTTTACCTCTGCTGCGTGTGCCAAAGATGAGCAGAAGCACTGTTTCCTACATTTGTGCCTTGCGAGGAGTTGGAGCAGGGGGGCTTTTGTTCTCTATCTTAGAGTGCTGGGAGAGGGAAGGTAAGTGTGCTCAAATAGTGTACTTGAGGGGTTGAGTGAAAGTGCCTGTGTGCTTTGTGTGTCTAAGAGAGAAAGAGCTGTACGTCATCTCTGAGTGTCTAAACCTGTGTTCTGTGCGAGAATAGAAAAAGGATGTACTGTGTGCTTGCGCGCGCTATGTCTGTGCAGAAGTGGTTTGTTTGGGATACATGCTATGCTTTCGTGTGTGTGTGTGTGTGTGTGCGGTTCTTTGAGCAGTGTGTATGTCTGAGTGCAGGGGTACTGGGTTCGGGGTCAGCAGGCCCTTTGTCTGCTTGAAAAAGTCCGAAAGGAAGTGGTAGGCTGCTGGGAAGTGGGGCATGCAATCATTGCAAGGTCGGTGAGTGAAAAGAAAAACCTGAACACTGCATACATGATTTGAAACACTTGGAGGTATGAGGTCCCCCACACAAACCTAAGAGACCTTCTATATTTTATAAAACATAGTTCCTCGCTAGGGGGGGGTGGCATACAAGATACTATAGGACCTGTTCCCACCATCATTATAATATGATTTCCCCTTTTCTGTTTTATGGAATTGTAACAATGCTGCTTATATTATTTTTAATCATATCCCTGCTAATGCTCGCAACCATACTGCATCTTAGAGCACATTGTTAAAATAAACATAAACTTTACTGTGCCTCTTTTTAGGTCTCGCCTAGTGTTGCAGTGCGAAATCACTTTGCGAGGCATGCAGTATACACTATAGTGGGGTAAGCTTTGTTTAAGCTCTGCCCACTCTCTGCCCATCTTTTTAATTGGCTTGCAACATAGATACTGCAGTCTCATTGGTTTTCTGATTCTTAGTTCCTCCTCCTGATGGCCATGTCCTCATTTGTGTCCTTCCACGGCTATCAGCCCCTTTACTTGAAAAACTATTTTGTTCCCCTGCCTCCCCCATTCCTTTCGGCAGTCTGTGACTTCTCACCCCCCGCACGCTCCCCCCCCACTCCTGTTCATGCCATTTCACCCCTGCACTCCAGTTTCCAATGAATAAGTCTCGACTAAATACGAGTCCTATTGCATTGCAAATGCTTGTTTAAATTGTGAGCACTAGCACTATTTTCTCCCTGTGCCTCCCACAACTCCTCCCACCCCTCACAGCTTCTTTTCTTAGCCCTCTGCTCCTTGAAACCTTTGGTTTTACAGTACGGGCTTAAATATTTTTTAATATTTTTTAATATTGTTTAATATTTACATAATTATTTTAATTAAGCAGCTAATATTAGCTATTGTCTAGTTAAGCCAAAAAAATCCCCCTGTTATAAGCAGACAATAGCAGAGAGATCATTTTTTATTTTGAAATATATTCCTGTCAAATATGCAGATTATAATTCCGGTACATATTACCAGAAGCTTACCTTTTATAAATGGCCGTTGCTTTAACTTTGCCCAGTTACGTCCTCCGTCTGTTTCTCTGACAGGAAGCTGGGTGTCTGGTCAGGCATTCACATATACGCATATCCTCCTGTTGCGAGTAGGGACCAGAGTGGCTGCAGCAACAGTGGTGAATCTACATTTGTGTGTGTATAACTCTAGAAACCAGGTGCTATGTAATGGAAGCCGGCACGATTGGGGCACAACATAGGCTATCACACGAGACACTTATGTGTGATATGCCTGCCGTAAACTTCATCATTGTGTCCCTGCTACAGCAGCACAAGCGATGTGACAGGCGCACCCTCAGGCACCCGGTGTGACGGCTAGCATTCGCCAGGTTTAACACCCTGTGTGCTGGTGACGGAACCACTCTGTCACCAGCCAAGGTAGGGCACCAGACCGCACACCTCTATAAACTCCTATGCCCCAACAAGTCTAACCTAAACACCAAAACAATAGATTTCTGGGAAACACTGCACAACAGACACTTCAGTGAGAAGGAAAAGACCCGCCTCTGGGCCTCAGCCTCCAAGAACAAAGTTTCCCCCCAACTAGTGCAAACAAAATACTGGCTTCTGCACACGGCGTTCTGGACACCAGCCCGCCTAGCAGAAGTCGGTATCAGAGAGAACGACACATGCTGGAACTGCCACATAGCAAAAGGGTATATTTACAACAAGGGGTGGTGAGGGACAGAGTCTCTGAATTAAGCAGAAAGCTCTCACCCAGTCAAGAGATCAGGGCTAGATCCAACACCGTTTTTTAGCTCACTGCACCATCCCAGTTTCAGAACCTGGCTGTATGCAAATTAGTCTGTTCCTGTCCCAGTGCATGATGGGAACAGGGCAAACCAAACTACAAAAGCCAATTCTTACACTGGGAAGGAAACAAGCTCCCGCGGACCGGTTTCTGGCATTACAGCCGTCTTCGGCCCGGTTTGCTTGAATCCTGATGGTGCAATGAGCAAGGGTCTCACATCTGAGAATACCCTTCCACGCTTAGGGTGGACAAAAATATTTACAACAAGGGGTGGTGAGGGACAGAGTCTCTGAATTAAGCAGAAAGCTCTCACCCAGTCAAGAGATCAGGGCTAGATCCAACACCGTTTTTTAGCTCACTGCACCATCCCAGTTTCAGAACCTGGCTGTATGCAAATTAGTCTGTTCCCGTCCCAGCAGACACTCTGTTCATCACCACCCCCTTTTCTGAATCGTTTTTGGCCATTTTAGGTGTGGCAGGGTATACTCAGACATGAGTCCCTTTCTCACTGCACCATCAGGATTCAAGCAAGCCGGGCCGAAGACGGCTGAAATGCCAGAAACCGGTCCCCGGTAGCTTGTCTCCTTTCTGGTGAAGAATTGGCTTGGTAGTTTAGTCTGCCCTGTTCCCATGATGCACTGGGCCAGGGACAGACTGATTTGCATATAGCCAGGTTCTGAGCTGGGATGGTGCAGTGAGATAAAAAATGGTGATGGATCAAGCCCTGATCTTTGGACTGGGTAAGAGTGGTCTGCTTAATTCAGACACTCTGTTCATCACCACCCCTTTTCTGAATCGTTTTTGGCCACTATAGGTGTGGCAGGGTATACTCAGACATGAGTCCCTTTCTCACTGCACCATCAGGATTCAAGCAAGCCGGGCCGAAGACGGCTGAAATGCCAGAAACCGGTCCCCGGTAGCTTGTCTCCTTTCTGGTGAAGAATTGGCTTGGTAGTTTAGTCTGCCCTGTTCCCATGATGCACTGGGCCAGGGACAGACTGATTTGCATATAGCCAGGTTCTGAGCTGGGATGGTGCAGTGAGATAAATAACGGTGATGGATCAAGCCCTGATCTTTGGACTGGGTAAGAGTGGTCTGCTTAATTCAGACACTCTGTTCATCACCACCCCCTTTTCTGAATCGTTTTTGGCCACTATAGGTGTGGCAGGGTATACTCAGACATGAGTCCCTTTCTCACTGCACCATCAGGATTCAAGCAAGCCGGGCCGAAGACGGCTGAAATGCCAGAAACCGGTCCCCGGTAGCTTGTCTCCTTTCTGGTGAAGAATTGGCTTGGTAGTTTAGTCTGCCCTGTTCCCATGATGCACTGGGCCAGGGACAGACTGATTTGCATATAGCCAGGTTCTGAGCTGGGATGGTGCAGTGAGATAAATAACGGTGATGGATCAAGCCCTGATCTTTGGACTGGGTAAGAGTGGTCTGCTTAATTCAGACACTCTGTTCATCACCACCCCCTTTTCTGAATCGTTTTTGGCCACTATAGGTGTGGCAGGGTATACTCAGACATGAGTCCCTTTCTCACTGCACCATCAGGATTCAAGCAAGCCGGGCCGAAGACGGCTGAAATGCCAGAAACCGGTCCCCGGTAGCTTGTCTCCTTTCTGGTGAAGAATTGGCTTGGTAGTTTAGTCTGCCCTGTTCCCATGATGCACTGGGCCAGGGACAGACTGATTTGCATATATCCAGGTTCTGAGCTGGGATGGTGCAGTGAGATAAATAACGGTGATGGATCAAGCCCTGATCTTTGGACTGGGTAAGAGTGGTCTGCTTAATTCAGACACTCTGTTCATCACCACCCCCTTTTCGACATAGCAAAAGGGGACTTGGCACACCTCATCTTCGACTGCCCGAAAGTAAAGACATTCTGGACGAAAGTGACTGAACTCATCAACACAGTAGTGGGGAAAAACATACAGCCTGGTTTCAGAGGGCTAGCCACCGCATTCATGGCCCCAGACCTAGAGCGCAAAGAGGACAGAGAACTGGTGGACCTCTTACTCACGGCAGCAGTCAAAACCATATTAGCGAACTGGAAGAACACAGCCAAGGCAACTTTTAAGGGCTGGGTCAATAAGGTCACCTTCCTCAGGGGAGCGGACAACATCACAGCAAAAAACTCGCCCAACCACATGGCAAGAAGTGAGATGTGGGCAGCTCTAGACGTACACCTGGGGTCACATAAACCTCCGTAGACGCACAGCCACACAGCCCCCACCACTAGAAGCAGACCGGCGAGAGGTGTACAACCAACGTATTACCAACGTATTGGCATGTCCCCCCTAACCCTCTCTCTCCCCCTTTCTCTTCACTCTTTTCCTCTTCTACCTTGGGGCCTTACAGAAACTCCTAACCACCAAGACCAGCTTACCCAGACGTACGCCTAATGTAACCACAAAGGCACCAACTATTATACCTGTATCGCCCTTGCATTACCACTATACTGTATTATAACATTTCTAAATAAAAATCTTTGAAATAAAACAAAAAATTATTAGATTTGGAGCTTCATCGATCAATACTTCAAAGTTTAAATTGTTTAAAACTGTTCAGAGATTTGGCTGCCAAGGGAAATGATGCACTTAAAAGTAAAGTAATGTGCCCAGGGTCACGGAATGTGGTCAAGTGTCGGAGCTAGGATGTGAGACTAGGTTCCCTGGTTACTCATAGTGGCATGCAGCCAAAAGGTCTTAAAATCCTTCATTCTACTGTTCTAAACCAGGTCCTCGCTGGGGGCAAATCCTTGTTCTGTACTTCACCATCGGACGTGCAGGATTGGATTGACCGGGAGTCATCAAAAGCTCGGGACCGGGCTGGTGGTGAGAGCTGGAGAGATAACCAGACTGCGTCGCCGGAGTCGACGGCCAAGAGATCAGATGTGGATGGATAGAGTCAACGCTCCTGGAGGTCAAGCTCTGTAAGTCCTCGTTGGGGGACTCGTCGATAGGCGGCTGAACATTGAGGCTGACGGACCTGCTGATGTGGACCTCTACATACTGTAACATACTGCGGGAGTTGATGCTTGGGTGTGGGTCATGCTCTCTCTAGTGAATCCTGGGTGGTGGGGGGGGGAGATATTGCCTCCTGCATGGATGGGGGCCATGTTCCGACTGGCAGACATTGTTGATGGCCCACCCCTCTCTCTTCTTTGACTCTGTGGCCCATATAGTCCCACGATTGGCTGGAACATTGACTAACTGGGTGAGGTTCAGACCTCAAAATAGATGAAACTTAATCTCTATGGAGTGTAGGCTTTAATGGTACACTGTAATTATCTATGGGGTGGGCATGAGCGGCGGTTGGAGCTGGAGCCGGCCCACGCTCCTCTTGGAGAAGGTTCATCTGGAAGGGAAGAAGGTTTTTTTTTTGTTTCTTCCACTTCCAGGTTGGGTACCGGGCGAAAGGCGCTCTGCTAATTGGTAATGTGGGTACTTCGAAGCCTACGGAGCAGGGAAGGGTGGTTTATTGCAGTTGGGGGGATTAAGAGGGGGGATGAGGGGGTAGGCAGGGAAGGTCACACAAAGGAGGGTTGGGGGTTAGGCTGTTATGGTCCCACCGAGGTAGGGCACATATTCTGGAACAGCAAAGCAGGAAGCACAGGAATGAACTGGCAAGCAACAGTGTCCATGGCTACGAAGTGGGATAAAGGTCTTAAATTGATTAGCTGGAACGTCAATGGTCTGGGGGACAAACTTAAACGGAGTATTGTGCTACAGTATGAGCAATGAGCTAAAAAACGGTGTTGGATCTAGCCCTGATCTCTTGACTGGGTGAGAGCTTTCTGCTTAATTCAGAGACTCTGTCCCTCACCACCCCTTGTTGTAAATATTTGTGTCCACCCTAAGCGTGGAAGGGTATTCTCAGATGTGAGACCCTTGCTCATTGCACCATCAGGATTCAAGCAAACCGGGCCGAAGACGGCTGTAATGCCAGAAACCGGTCCCCGGGAGCTTGTTTCCTTCCCAGTGTAAGAATTGGCTTTTGTAGTTTGGTTTGCCCTGTTCCCATCATGCACTGGGACAGGAACAGACTAATTTGCATACAGCCAGGTTCTGGAACTGGGATGGTGCAGTGAGCTAAAAAACGGTGTTGGATCTAGCCCTGATCTCTTGACTGGGTGAGAGCTTTCTGCTTAATTCAGAGACTCTGTCCCTCACCACCCCTTGTTGTAAATACAGTTTGTGAAGAGACATCTCCCGGAAGTAGTCTTACTGTAAGAGACACCCTTGAGGGGTAACATGTGTCAGGCGCTAAACAGATGGGGGTACACCTTGGCGGCGCATGCCGGTTTTACTTCAGGGTCTCGAGGGGTAGGCATACTGATGCGACGGAACTTTCCCATGGTGGTAGACCGTACAGAAGTAGATCCCCTATGGCGCTTTGTGGCCATTTCGGGGAAATGGGAGGGTCGTAGACTCATTTAGTGACGGTCTATATTCCACCGGGTCTCCAAACGCAATCCTATCATGATCTGGGAGAGATTCTACTGTCCCTCCCGGAAGGGCTCCTCCTGGTAGGTGGTGACTTCAATGCGGTTGTCTCTGAGCAGATAGACAGGCAGCCAGCTAGAGACATCGGGGCAGGACAAAGGTGGCTTCCCAACCTTCTGGAGGCGTTCGGACTTGTCGATCTCTGACGCCTCCTGCACCCAACACAAAAACAATACACTTTCCTATCAGGTCAACACCGTACTTTCTCACGCCTAGATTACCTCCTTGCGCCAATGCACCAAGAAGCGACGATCCATGAGGTCACCCACCTGGCGTGAGGCATTTCAGATCACTCCTTTCTCTGGGCATATATAATGCTGGGCAACCGGAAGGATGGGTGTGTGGCTCCTATTGCCGCCTGGCATATAAAGGGCGAGGCTACCAAAAAGAAACGTACTCAGTCGATCGATCGCTACTTTGAAGAAAATGTGGGCACCGTAGATTCAGGGGTGGTCCTGTGGGAGGCCTTCAAGATGGTGTTGCGGGGAGAATCACTCTCGGTATAGCGGGGCGCCGCAAAGAACGTGAGGCACAAATGCTGACTCTAGAAACTGATCTGCAGGTACTTGAAGGGAGCAATGGGAGCGCTGACACAATACACCAGCTCCAATTGAAGGCTGCAGAGTATAAGGACCTTGCTACTGACGCTGCCAAGACACTGGCGAGGGACATAGAGGGTAGGCTATATGATCAGGGAGACAAGGTAGGCAAATTGATAGTTAGATAAGAAGCAGCAGGCTCAGAAGGTGGTGGCTGAACTCAGGACGGACGCAGGAATGGTTGTAACGAAACCACACAAAATTGTCCAGGAGTTTGCATCACATTATAAACGGGTCTACACTAGGAGATCTGAAAAGTCGGAAAGCGAGTTGGCGGCCTTCTTGGACAACATTGTCCTTCCCTCCCTCTCCGAGGATGAGCATGAGACTCTAGAAGCACCCCTGACCGTGGAAGAGATAGTGAAGGCCATTCATGACCTTCGCCCCGGAAAGGCTCTTGGGCCCAATGGTCTACTTGTGGAGCACTATAAGCTCAAACCTAACAGTCTTGGTACGCATCTGAAACGGATGTTCGAGGAGAGTAGGGAGCTAGGTAGCCTGCCTCGGGATCAGCGGATAGCTACCATTGTTGCTATCCCCAACATGGGGAAACCTAAAGAGTCCTGCGCCTCATATAGGCCGATATCATTGCTCAATGTAGAGGCAAAACTCCTGGCCAAGGTCCTGGCCAACAGGATCAAACTGGTCCTTCATATCCTAGTACACCGGGACCAATTGGGCTTAATGCCTCACCGCAATACGGCATTGAACCTAAGACGTCTCCATGGGGAGCTGGGCTGCTGCCACCAGTTACGCATGGATGCAGTGGTGGTGTCCTTAGACGCAATGATGGCTTTCGACACACTAGAATGGTCGCACAAGATGGCAGTACTGCGAAAGTTGGGGTTCGGCCCTAACTTTGTTAGCTGGGTGAAACTCCTGTATTCAGAACCATTGGCTCATGTCGTTGTCAATAATAAATTCTCAGAGGCCTTCACATTGGAGAGGGGAACGAGGCAGGGATGCCCCCTCTCACCCCTGCTCTTTGCTCTGACTCTCGAACCACTGGCAGCGTGGGTTAGGCAGACCCCCTCTCTGCAGGGGATATGGTGGACTGACGGTTGGGAGGACAGAATTTTGCTATATGCGGATGACATCCTCCTGTACCTTACGGCGCCGCACAAGTCCCTAACGGCAGCACTAGATATCTTTCGGAGTTTTGGAGATTACTCCAGCTACAGTATTAACTGGGGGAAATCTCTCATCTATGTCTTGCACGGAGCCCCCCCATGGACACTGGCTGATTGCCGATCCAAATAGTCAGCGACGGCTTTACTTATCTAGGTATATACATCTCTAAAGACCGTGCCGTAAGATACGAGCGGAACCTCCTGCCACCCTTACAGCAGCTCCAAAGAGATGCCGCCGACTGGAAGAACCTACCGTTATCGATGCTTGGCTGAGCTGTCCTATTTAAAATGATGACGCTGCCACGATTCCTAAAAGCCCTCCAAAATCACCCGGACCTAGTCCCTCAAAAGTATTTCGCTGCTATTGAGGCAACCCAGAGGGGCCTTCTCTGGACTGGTACGCCTTGTATTTCCCTCCAGAAGCTCACGTTGGGTTGGTTTGATGGGGGAATAGCACTCCCGGATATCAGGAAACACTACTGGGCGGCGCATTTGTCGGCCAATAATCAGGGTACATACTGTGCAGGGAATGAACCATGGTACAAGATTGACAAATGGCTTCTTCCAGGAGGAAACTTCGAGGCGGCTCTCTACTCCAGATTGGGAAGGTACCGACTGACGGGGCCAACCAAACACTCTGTTCAGCTGTGGCATATAGTCCACAAGAAACTGGGCTGGGCTGGCAGACTTACCCAGGCAACCCCACTGTGGGCTTCAGAGAAGCTAGGCACTCATAGCCGCATGAAAGGATTTAGAAACTGGGATCTCATAGACATTTCTCGTATCAAGGATTTATGGGGCCAAGAGGGAGTACTCACATTTGAGACCCTTCAGCACACATATGATCTAGCCCGGAAGGAACACTTCCGTTACATGCAGGTCCGACATGCTCTACAGGCCAATATTCCTCCTGGGACGCAACTCCCGGAGTCCTCGCCACTGGAGGATAGATTACTGGATGGCCACCTCCCAGAGAAGGCCATATCGCACACATATAAAAAGGTCATTAATCATACCCTGGATCCATTACTAGCTCGTGGAGCGGCAGATGGGCTCGAGATTGACGATGAAGAATGGCGCGAGGCGCTAGCGTCCCCAAGGAAATAGCAAAACCAGCGAAATTGCGTTTTGATTCAGTTGAAGATCCTGCACAGAGTGTACATCTCTGGTACCAGGCTAGTCTTGATGGGGCGCAGCGATGAAAGACTCTGTCGTAGGGGGTGCGGGGAGGATGGAACCTTTCTGCACATATTGTGGGAATGCCGGGAGGTACATGCCTATTGGACACGGGTACCTAACTGTATGAGGGCCGTGTGGGGGGTGGAATTGTGACCTGGGGCGAAGAGGTGCCTCCTTAACATATGGGAACCCTCAGACCTCCCAGCGAAGGGCAAACTATGGGCCACACTGGGCCTGGCGATAGCGAAGAGAAACATCGCGAGGATGTGGGGGCTGCCACACCACCAACACTGGGGGCCTGGCAGAAAGATATGGACTGGAGCACGGTTCAGGAAAAGACGGTGTATGTTGCTAGGGGGTGCCCGAGGAAGTGGGTAGCTGTGTGGTCTAAATGGAATGAATACAGGGGAAACATATGTGAGCCCCCCGCGATTATGACTGTTGGCGAGCTGATTGATCGATGATTATGGTAATGTAAGAAATTGACTTGGACTTTGAGAGATGTTGAATCGCCAAATTTTTAATTCATGTGTATTCCTGAATATGTATAACTTATAATGCTGCTATGCCCTGTGTGTGACCCACATTTGTAGGGAACTGAGAGCAGGTGTGAAATGAGCAGTTGTCTACCAGCTGCACTTTGGATTTGGATAAACTCCACAGCATAATGCACATTTTTAAGTCCGCACTTACCATCCGGTCTTTTCGAAGAATTGAATGTTATTTCCATTTCTTTGTATTGCAGTACAGTGCTGCTGCTGCTGCTCCTGCAATGCATGTTCATATTTTGGGTTCTGTGAGTTTGTTTTTGCACTGATTGCGTGCATGAGATGTTATGTACTCTTTGCTAGACTTCACTCGGTTTCTGTTTTGCAGCAGTAGTGTAGCAGCACATCTAGTTTCTTCTGTACACTTGTCCATGGTTGAGGTCTCTGTATCTGCAGATTGCAGTATTCTGAAATGCCCCACTGGGCTCCATCTTTGTGAAGCTCCCTGAAGGGGTACTGAGTTGAGATACTGTGGTACTATCATCACAGAATACCTTGGATTTGGCAGAGACCTCTTCAGCTACTTGCCATTCTCATTGGTTTCCATAAAATAGTAATGAAATACTCAAATATACATAGAGTGGTTTCCATTCAGCCCCTCACTCCACTGGTCCGTGTAGATGGTATTCACATTTGCCACAGCATGGAGCATGGAGCATGAGATCATGAGTGAGTAACCTTCAGCCATCGCCTCCTTCTGCTGTGAGTAGTGGCTGATCCTCTACCCTGTGCTGTGGTGATACTGTCTCTAGCCCAGACCTAAAATGAGACCGAAAGAAGGACTCAACATCCTCTCCAGGAATAGAGGCGTCAGTGTAATGCAGAATCGTTTATAAAAAACGAATATGGAGTCCCACAGGGACTATTTAACGTGTACCTGCCACCGCTGCTGGGAATCATCAACATGTATAACATCAGCGTGGTCAACTACGCCGATGATACCCAGCTCATTGTGTCCCTGGACGGCGATCAAGCAGACTCGCTGGAAAGCTTTCATGCCTGTTTGTCTGAAATGGCCAACTGGCTAAAAGGCAACTCGCTCCAATTCAACGGGGAAAAGACAGTGATTCTTCATTGTAAAGTGGGTAAGATCTCTCGAAGACTGCCGAATTACTTTTGGCCAAATAATGGAAATGGCCCACTGGCACCAGTTAGCACTGTACGCAATCTGGGGGTCAGCCTTAATGAAAAAATTAACTTGGAGACACACGTTAATAAAGTAGTGGGAGTCTGTTTCAGTCTTATCCGAGGATTGCGCAAAATACTACCTTTGCTGCCGGTCCAGGCAAGAACGACAGTGGTCAGGAGCATTATTTTAAGCCGTCTTGACTACTGTAATGCTCTACTTCTGGAATACCCGGGATACCTGATTGCCAGACTGCAGAGTGTTCAGAAAACTGCAGCCAAGATCACGCTGACCTGCTCACCCCGCTCCTCGACAACACAGGCCTTGGCGGAGCTTCATTGGCTTCCGGTAGCACAGAGGATTTTGTTCAAATCCTTGTGCATTCCGTTTAAGGCACTCCATGGGCAAGGACCAAAGCCAGTCCAAGACAGTTTTCAATGGTACACACCTAATCGTAACCTGCGGTCCACATCCGCCCATCCGGTCAGAATACCAAGGACAAAGAGGGCAACCATAGGAGGCAGAGCCTTTAGTGTGGCAGCTGCCCGCCTCTGGAACAGCCTGCCCTTGGATATTAGGAACATGCGGAATTTGATGCCGTTTCGCAAGAAAGTAAAAACCTGGCTCTTCCCCAAAGACCGTTCTCTGAGGCCTTAACCTGTGTACCAGCAATGCCCTGCTAGCCACCTGTCTAGTGTTCCGGTTCGGATGTTCTCTTAGCGCCAGTATGCCCGTGGGGTTACAGCGCGCTCTACAAATGGCAAAAATAAAAAATAAATAAATCCATTTAGGATTAATTTATATTCAAGTGTAGGGAATGTTTGTAGAAAGAGTGTTTAGAGGCGGATTTAAAATTGTCTCAAGGTGAGCTAAGGATACTTTGATTATGTCTCTTGGGCACACATTAACAAGCATTTGCAAAACCACTCAGTCTCTACTCTAAAATGCAGAGCTATTGGCTTTGTTTATGCTTGTTTTCCAGTTCCACATATGTACATGTGTCAAGAAGACCAAAGAACTAATGGGAACAGATGCACTTTAGTGGAGGGTGCCATGCCAAAGATAGTCTCCTCATGTACAAAGTGGAAAGATATGCCATCCATTCATAACAATAAAAGACTGAAATGTATTGGGCCTATATTCACCATAAGAAATGTTTCCACAGCCAGGCATATAACATAACAGTGCAGATACCAAAAGGTTATGTGACTGTATCATCAATATAATGATGATACCTTGCTAAGGGCAGCCGACGCACACTATTTAATGACATACATATTATCTTATGACCAGATGACAACTGTAGACATGTGCCCTATTGCTTATAACTACAACTATATACATGCACTTGTAAATACATGTTGCCTCTAGATGCCCTTTACCACCAATGTAGTAGTCCACCTATTCTCACACACATAGGATTATTGACCTGGTGATCGCTATAGCTTTCAGATTATGTTTTTTTTTAAACATAACTTAAACACAGTGGCAGAGCCAATAGCTCTGGCTAAACACTTACACGGTCCGTCCCAAAAGAGAGACTGATTGCATTGCAAATGCTTGTTTACCCATGTTGTGGACTGGTATGAGAATAACAAACAAAAGAGTGTTTTTGATTCCCACCATTCCTGAGAGTAACATAGGTCGCATGTTCTGGGTTGTCTAATCATTGGTTACTTTGCTGTAGGACGGAGAGCTAATGGGACACTGATGCTAGTCGGTTAGGGGTTCTAGGTACTCAGGTGAGTTTTTTGGTCCACCACACTTCACTGATGTTCGGGTCTCTGTGCACAGTTCTGTGTCTGAGCAAAATCCCTGCAACAGAGTGAGAAGGATAGTAGAGGGATAGAAGGGCAAGAAAGGTTTGCATTCATATAGCGCCTGTTACCCCTGATGGGTGTTGAAGAGCTTTTCTGGTGAATGGCACGCTATTCTGGAACCCATAAAGGATTAGTGGTGAAAATTAGTATAGTGAAATATGAAGTAATTTGAGTGGTGCATACATTATTCAGTTATTTGGATACAGGAGGGTAGGTGGGGGATAGAAGAGGGAAAGAGGTTTGAATTTATATAGTTCTTGCTACCCCTAATGAGGGTTTAAAGCACTTTTTTGGCGAGTAGCACACTAGTCTGGAACCCATAAGGATTAGCATTGAATTAGTATGGTAAAACAGGAAATTAATTTGAGTGGTGGATATGTTAGTCAGTTATTTGGATTGAGAAGGGTTGAGGAGGAGTAGAAAAGGGAAAAAGGTTTGCATTTATATAGCACTTCTAACCCTGATGGGGTGTTGAAACGCTTCATTGGCAAGTAGCACGCTACTCTGGAACCCATAAAGGATTAGTTGTGAATTAGTATAGTGGAATATGGAATATGAGAAGTGAACATGTTAGTCTGTTATTTTGATTGAAAAGGATAGTGGTGGGATAGTCAAGGATTTCTTTTTTAGGTCATAGCAGTAGAAGGAGGATTTTGGATGAGTAAAAGGGTTTTGGAGGGGAAGAGTCAGAGGGAAGAGTTTAGAAAGGTTTGCTTTGGGGATCGGTATAGTAAAAGATGTCGGATGATGCGAGGAGGGTTAGAGTAGGAGAGAGTCTAGAAAGGGTTATTTTGGGGATCATAGTAGTGGTATGGGGTTTGGTATAAACAAGAGAGTGGATGTAGAGGATATATTGATAGCAGTATAGGGTGAGAGATAGGGTAGCGCATTGGAAATAGTAGTCGAGAGGAGACAGATAGTTGGGCTAGAAGATATATTGAGAGAGGTATATGCTAAGAAATAGGGTAGTGCATTGGAAATACTAAATTATAAAAAAAAGTGATAAATGTATAGATCCATAAGTACATTGAAAGTATATAGATGCATAAAGGAGGTAAGTATATATAGATTAAAGATATTGATAGAGGTACATGATGAGAAATAGGGTAGTGCATTGGATATGCTTTTTCAGGAGAAAAGTAAATAGCACACAGATCCAAGAACATGGAAGGTAGATAGATGCACAATGGAAGCAAGTACATGTAGACCAAAGATGATTTTTACATTTTTTATTAACAACATAATTATTGTACATGTTTATACAGAGCAATACACAAAGATAGGTACATATCTATGGTGAAATAAATGCTTACTTACAGTGAGATGCTGTAAATTTCTGTTTGTGTATGCTGCTCTTTTGTAGAAGAGCCACTTCTTGAGTAGTTTTCTGAAGATAAGGTGGTTGTCAGTGGATCTTATGTTGGGGGGTAAAGAGTTCCATAGTTTGGCTGCTTGAACAGAGAAGGATGTGCCACCCATGTTTTTTTCTGGTATCTTAAGATTTTGAGGCAAGATGCTCCTTTAGAGTAGAGGTTCCTTTGTTGAATGTGTTTGGTGATTTTATTCCTGATGAAGGGCAGTTCCATTCCATGTAGTGCTTTGTGGGTGATATAAAGTAGCTTGAACGTGGATCTTCTGGCAACCGGTAACCAATGCAGGGCTTTCAAGACAGGCGAG
Source organism: Lissotriton vulgaris (assembly GCF_964263255.1). NCBI lineage: Eukaryota > Metazoa > Chordata > Amphibia > Caudata > Salamandridae > Lissotriton > Lissotriton vulgaris. The sequence goes on from NC_141685.1 coordinate 25,618,626, forward strand.
ATGTGGTCTCCCGGTTTGATATGCAAGAGTAGTCTGGCAGCCGAGTTCTGAATCCGTTGTAGTCTTTTCATGGTCGTTAAATGTGATCCATGGTAGAGGCTATTGTTGTAATTGAGTTTGGACAGAACAAGGGAGATGATAGCTTGGACCTTGTGTGGAAATCCCAAAAGAGGGAATTCGTTGCAGTGTTGTTATTGTGACAAAGCTTGATCTTGCTAGTTTCTCCACTTGGGCATTCATTGATAGCTTGGAGTCCATGGTCATTCCGAGGTTTCTAACTTCCTTCAATACTTTAGGCGGTGTTCCCAGTTCTCTAATAAAAGAGAGAGGGACCCTCTACCAAAGGGATGGGGTACCAACTATTGACTTTGTCAAGAAAGCAATTCCCTCTGGCCACATTAATCAAAACAGCATAACATATAACACAAAATACAGGCAAACTTAAGAGCAGTGCAGTAGTGATCCAAATTCTGAAACAACAAACAAATTACCAAATGCATAAGTTTATTTAAAATATTTGTTAAAAAACCAAAGTAAAATTATACTAATCACAATCAAGGGAAAACAGACAATATAGGGAACAAATAATCTTTACAGTTCATCACACAAGTTCCTAAAGTTCAAAAAAAGGAGGAAATCAGTAAGGTTATATTCAGCATCAGTCAGAATAGTCCTTAGTTAGTGATTTGAATTCTCTCCCCCACTTCTCAACGCGTTTCGACGGGCCAGAAAAAATGCAGCCGTCTTCTTCAGGAAAATTATTAGCTGTCTTCCCAAGAAATACTCTAATTTAAAAGAGAAACAGGTCTCATCATCAAATTCAAGATTAGAAACTAAAATTATACACAAGGCTAAAATCCATCTGCTAACCAGAATTTGAAAAAATTATTTCACCACTGCTCAATACAATGCAACACCTTTCATCAACGTATACATAATTAACATTACAGAATATGACTTCTGGGTGGCTGTGACTGAGGCACTGACTAAGATGGTGACTACGGAGGTTGCGTTGGATATACGCCTTTGCTCGCTGGGGCTCGCCTCTGGTGTGCCTAGTGGGGAGCGGAGGTTGGTTCTTCTGGCGTTACAACTGGCCAAGCGGAGGGTGGCTATGGTGTGGGGTGGAAGACGAGCGCCTGATGTCCAGTTGTGGCTAAGAGATATGGCCTACTGCAGGGACCAATTGACTTGCTATGCTGAATCTCTGCCGATGAGGTCGCGTCCGCGCGACATATGGGCTCCATACACTGCGTATATGTTATCTCTGGAGAATGATGATACTTCCAACGATGAGGGTGAGGGTCTGTTGCCGGGAGATAGAGAGCCTGAGTGTTTACCTACCTGAATGGATGTGCTGTGACGTTGCCGGGGATGAGTTGCTCCTCCCATTTGCTGTAGGAGAACCGTGCAGAGGGGCTGTCTGGTTCAGTGGGGTTGATGGTACTCAACCACTGACTGGACTCCTGCGAGGTTTTGAGTCCGAGATTGCACAGCTTGCTTGACCACTGAGGATGTCTTCAGTACCTTCTGGATTAATAAGTTATTCTGTACTACTTAACTGGACTTTCACTGCGACTGGGACCGGGAATGTTTGGGATGGGGGGTTGGGGGTTGTTCAAGTTGGGTTTAAAAACTGTAAAATAAGACTATATGTGAAGAGCGAGATGCGACTGCGGAGGACGGCCTGGGTTTGCATTATGACATATTATTATCCTCTGCGATCTTTGTATGCGCTCGCACGATGTCATTTGATATGTGCTTTCTAATTGCTAATTGTTGATCTGGTAGCGGCCGGCCCTGTATAGGGTTGTGGGCACACTGCTGTGTATAAGCACGTATTTGCAATAAAGGTCTTACAAAAAAAAAAAAAAAAAAAAAAAAAAAAAATTAACATTACAGAACATATACAAATTCAAAACATTTGCTATCCTTCAATTGTTTCCAGTTCATCACAATTTGAATAATACCCACATGTAAACGCTACTAAGAGTGTCTTACAATCCACACTTTTGTTCAGTCAGTTACAACATAGGAATCATATCAATGTGTCCGTTTACATCACTTGTTTGTTGGAAATGCTCTATATTACCACATCGAACCAGATTATTTAAAATGGTGATTGTGATTCCAACTTGGCTTAAGTTGTTTCTGTCATAGGGTTTCAAATCCCTTGGCAATCCTTGGCTATACCCCAAACCTAGGCTATACCGCAAATATTTCTAAATGAGGAGTTTTTACTAACCTTTATAGCGGACTGAATAGTCTGAAAAGGTACAAGTGTCGCCAGCTGAATTAAAAGCAAAGATTCGTCTATTCGGTGCCATGAATACGTGCCGACTGAAAGAAATGTATAAACATATACATTTTGAGGAACCCATAGTTTCAAAAATAGTCAGCCAAGAGATCTAATTTTACTGCCTAGACAAATCTTTATAGATCAGGAAGTGCACGAATTAGATACTCACATATAGTTTATGTCATGTGTTCCTCTCAATAGGAAGGCGCATACATTCCTTACAGCTTAACTTAACGACTAGTTCTTCATTGTGTCCTAGAATTAAGCAGATGTGTCACTATACGTATGTTTTAGACACAACTTTTAAAAGAAATAAGCTAGATATTCAACTTACTAATGAAAGTCTGGAAATCTTATATTCACGCGGTAGTATGGTTATATCGATAAAAACATCCCAGTATGGAAGCGCTAGGAAAAAAGTTAAATGGGACATATTTAGTTCCCATATTGCATACATGTTAGGCGATAGTTAGCTCAACCAAGCAGATACTCACATAATATAATCTTAACGCCAACTCAAAATTGAAATGGGGCTGCCTTCGTCTTCCCATTCAATGGTGGCTACTCCTCCTACAAAATATACAAAGCGTAAACACGCCTAAGTATCGGGATAGAGTGACCAAAGGAATTAATCTAAACGCGGTTCCTACACTCCGAGTTGTCACATACCTTTAAAGCGGAACCGGTAAACTTCCCGCGTGTCTTCTCCGTGAAATGCTATCCGACTCAAATGATATACGCCATTTAAATACTTTCTCCTGGCGTCCGAATGCGGAAGTACAAAAATTTTTATGTTGGTGAAACTGGTAGAGAAGCTAGAATCAGAATGCAGGAACATAGATCAGCTATTAGGACTAAAAAGATTACCGCCCCAATTGTTTCACATTTTCTGGAAAAGAATCATGGTGAATGTGATTTCAAGTGGTTCATCTTGGAAAGAGTTAAAATAGGAAAGAGAGGTGGGAATATTACAAACAAACGTAAACAGAGAGAACAATGGTACATTTCCTACTTTGACACGGTAAGAAATGGACTCAATTCCCGGGAAGAATGGGACAGGCTGATCGGGTGATGATGAGGGGACCTGCATAGTATAATCAACACTGCATCCCAAGAATCCGCATTGAGTTGTCTTATACATGCTTGTACTGATACTAGCTCTATTTTATGGAACAGGTAGAACCAGGTCTACAGATAGTCTTAAGAATGTTCTTAAATAGGGAGTTATCAACAATTATATAGCTCTATGGACAAGTTTATAGCAATTTACTTAATGGTCCTGGAAGCTGATGCGTATGAACATACATATATGATAGGCTGACTGGTCTAGAATTGGGGGATCTGTACTTTTGTATTTTAAGAAATAAGTATAGAGATACCTTACATATTCATGTGCTTACATTAGTTCATTAAAATGAGTAGGTAAGATCACTTCTAGGGTCAGCCCTCTATCTTGTGCTTATATTGGCACATAAGCGACCTAAGTAACATATCACCAAAAAACAGGGCTTTATATCCCAGGGATACATCTACAATAATCGATTGATATGTCCTGGAAGCACTAGGGTTCCTAGACGCATGTATGCGCATGCGCGGTCTAATTAATCTATTGTCGATATTCCAGGTATAATTTGCTAGATTACGGAAATGATAAATGTTGGTTGCACTGTAAATATAAATCCGCGTGAATATCACTGTGCACTTTTCCGCGCAACTGAGGCGGCTATTTATCGGCGAGCATTTTAGCTTTCTACAAGCTTCTTTCTATGTCAATGCTCCACTCTGGCGGTAAAAAAAGTTTTGTACTTCCGCATTCGGACGCCAGGAGAAAGTATTTAAATGGCGTATATCATTTGAGTCGGATAGCATTTCACGGAGAAGACACGCGGGAAGTTTACCGGTTCCGCTCTAAAGGTATGTGACAACTCGGAGTGTAGGAACCGCGTTTAGATTAATTCCTTTGGTCACTCTATCCCGATACTTAGGCGTGTTTACGCTTTGTATATTTTGTAGGAGGAGTAGCCACCATTGAATGGGAAGACTAAGGCAGCCCCATTTCAATTTTGAGTTGGCGTTAAGATTATATTATGTGAGTATCTGCTTGGTTGAGCTAACTATCGCCTAACATGTATGCAATATGGGAACTAAATATGTCCCATTTAACTTTTTTCCTAGCGCTTCCATACTGGGATGTTTTTATCGATATAACCATACTACCGCGTGAATATAAGATTTCCAGACTTTCATTAGTAAGTTGAATATCTAGCTTATTTCTTTTAAAAGTTGTGTCTAAAACAATACGTATAGTGACACATCTGCTTAATTCTAGGACACAATGAAGAACTAGTCGTTAAGTTAAGCTGTAAGGAATGTATGCGCCTTCCTATTGAGAGGAACACATGACATAAACTATATGTGAGTATCTAATTCGTGCACTTCCTGATCTATAAAGATTTGTCTAGGCAGTAAAATTAGATCTCTTGGCTGACTATTTTTGGAACTATGGGTTCCTCAAAATGTATATGTTTATACATTTCTTTCAGTCGGCACGTATTCACGGCACCGAATAGACGAATCTTTGCTTTTAATTCAGCTGGCGACACTGGTACCTTTTCAGACTATTCAGTCCGCTATAAAGGTTAGTAAAAACTCCTCATTTAGAAATATTTGCGGTATAGCCTAGGTTTGGGGTATAGCCAAGGATTGCCAAGGGATTTGAAACCTTATGACAGAAACAACTTAAGCCAAGTTGGAATCACAATCACCATTTTAAATAATCTGGTTCGATGTGGTAATATAGAGCATTTCCAACAAACAAGTGATGTAAACGCACACATTGATATGATTCCTATGTTGTAACTGACTGAACAAAAGTGTGGATTGTAAGACACTCTTAGTAGCGTTTACATGTGGGTATTATTCAAATTGTGATGAACTGGAAACAATTGAAGGATAGCAAATGTTTTGAATTTGTATATGTTCTGTAATGTTAATTATGTATACGTTGATGAAAGGTGTTGCATTGTATTGAGCAGTGGTGAAATAATTTTTTCAAATTCTGGTTAGCAGATGGATTTTAGCCTTGTGTATAATTTTAGTTTCTAATCTTGAATTTGATGATGAGACCTGTTTCTCTTTTAAATTAGAGTATTTCTTGGGAAGACAGCTAATAATTTTCCTGAAGAAGACGGCTGCATTTTTTCTGGCCCGTCGAAACGCGTTGAGAAGTGGGGGAGAGAATTCAAATCACTAACTAAGGACTATTCTGACTGATGCTGAATATAACCTTACTGATTTCCTCCTTTTTTTGAACTTTAGGAACTTGTGTGATGAACTGTAAAGATTATTTGTTCCCTATATTGTCTGTTTTCCCTTGATTGTGATTAGTATAATTTTACTTTGGTTTTTTAACAAATATTTTAAATAAACTTATGCATTTGGTAATTTGTTTGTTGTTTCAGAATTTGGATCACTACTGCACTGCTCTTAAGTTTGCCTGTATTTTGTGTTATATGTTATGCTGTTTTGATTAATGTGGCCAGAGGGAATTGCTTTCTTGACAAAGTCAATAGTTGGTACCCCATCCCTTTGGTAGAGGGTCCCTCTCTCTTTTATTAGAGATTTAGTGCACAGTCCCTGGTGGACTGGAGAGCTATTGAGTCTATAAGACTTCATTATTATTGTATTTTGTTGCTAGTGTGATGGATCAAATTAAGACCTTTGGGTTTAGTGATGACCAATTACACCAGATTATGAGTACGAAAAGAGGAAATAAAATCACCTTAGTATCAGGCAAGGGTGAGAACTGGGGTAAATTACTAAACCTGAAAAAGAAATTAATCCACACTGAAGCACATGCGGATTTTCTAGCCGAATATGTAAAATCGGGTATTATTCCGATCGGCTTACAAGTTCGCAATGAACCAGGTCTATTCACAGACAATAAGAAGTTTCCAGAAACTTGGACACTGATCTCTAACCGGTGTAGTAGAGATTGGATGCTCCTTATTATAGAAACTGCTCAAGGACTCATTATACTGGAGCAGGAAGAAATAGAAAAATTAGAAACAGAACTTAAAGGATGTCCTGCGTTGGAGGAAGCTAAAAAGAAACTAGCTGATATAAATAGAGATGTTGAGGGATATAGTGAATATCTGATTAACAAAAAAACAAATAAACTGAAAAAAGACAACGAACGCTTCTCTGTTGAGAATGTATATCCCTTTCTCAGAGAAAATTACTATCAAAACAAGAACGATGGAAATTGGGATAGACCATATACTTATCAAACCTACTCCAGAGGTGGCAATAGACGTGTCACATTTTCGGAAACCTCAGGTTCTGGTAGTGAGGAGGAGGATTGTAATACAAATGAAACCGGTAGGAATGTCCGAGAACAGGAAGATTTTTTAGAATCCCGCCCAAGGAGAACCCAGCGATTCAATGGGAACCGAGGGCGAGGACAGTTCAATGGGAACCAAGGACAAGGACGAGGACAATTCAACCGGGGCAACTCCCAGTACAACCGTGTACCTCAACAGCAGGAATACATGAGCACACGGAACAAACAGTACTGGAGACCTGCAAACTACCAGTGATAAATCTATCTAGCAGAGAATTGAGTAACATAGAACTCAACATTTTAAGCAAAGGCTTTAGATTTGTCCCTACAACCACCATAGACAGGTTCCAATTAGAGAAAGACCTGAAGACTTTTTTTAGAAAGATAAGACTGAAGCGCTTTTTTGAGAATAGAGAGAGTAGAGTCACTGAGAATATCACAGGATTTAAACCAAAATCTACCTTTACACCTACTGCGGGCATGATAGGAAAGAACATTGAGGCCTTCGAGATAGCAGTAGAGAGTGGAGTCTTTAAAATTCTTGACAAGGAAAAGAAAGTACCCTCACATAATATATCTAAGACTGAGAAGGAGGCACTAGAAAATCTTAAGAATGACAACTCAATAACGGTGAAACCAGCCGATAAAGGCGGTGGAGTTGTCATCTTCGACACCCCAGACTATGAAATGAGAATTAGGATGATGATCGAAGTGAAGGAACATTATGCTCCAACGAATATTTCATGCTTACTAGGGATCTCTAGGGAATGCCTACAGTTACTAACCAACGCTAGAGAGGAAGGCCATATTAGCGAAGAGGAATTCAAATTTCTAAATAACACTGAACCTAAAACCCCAGCTATTTATGGCCTACTAAAGGTTCATAAACACAGATTGGATCCGCCTATGCGGCCCATCGTGAGCAGTATAAACTCTCTGCTTGAACCTATTAGCAAATATGTGGATCACTTTCTGAGGCCATTAGTTTGTGGACTGAGATCCTATGTGAGAGATTCCGCACACATTATTTCCCTGGTAGAGGGATTGCCCTTCTGTGAAGGGACTCAGTGTCTGGTTACTCTAGACATTGAGTCTCTTTATACTAACATCCCCCAAATTGACACAATTGAAGTCATTGATGAACTATTGTCTCATCATGATCTAAATGGGGCAAGTAAGGAATTCCTTGTGGACTGTGTCCGTCTAATTCTAACGAATAATGTTTTCCTGTTTAAAAATGAATATTTTAAACAATTGAAGGGGACCAGCATGGGGGCCACATGTGCCCCTAGTCTGGCTTGTCTTTATGTTGGCCACTTTGAAAGTAAGCACATTTATAACGAAATGGCACCGTTTTTCGAGAATGTAGCGGGCTGGTACCGCTACATCGACGATATTTTTTTCATTTGGGAAGGTACCACTGCTGTTCTGGAAGAATTCCTCCAGTGGATTAACTTGGGTGACCCAAATCTGAGGTTCACCTCTACCTATAGCACAACCAAGGTTGATTTTTTAGACATCTCTATCAAGAGCGTGGATGGTGCACTGGCGGTTGAGCTGTTTACTAAGCCTATGGCTAAAAACACGCTCCTCCACTTTTCCAGCTTCCACCCTAAATCACAGAGGGAAAGTATTCCCTTTAGTCAATTCCTCCGGCTCAGGAGGAATTGCTCAGATGTAAATGACTATTACAAGCATGCTGCAGTTTTAAAGAAAAAGTTTCTTGATCGAGGCTATCCAAAAAAACTTCTGTCTAGCTCCCTGAAGAGGGCCAGATTTTATGATCGTGAAGCCTTAATCAATAAGTCTGACACTCAGAAGAGTCCCTTAAATAGAATAGTTTTTGCGACGAAATTCTCCCACATTAGTAATCAGATTAAGAATGTAGTCAACAAACATTGGCACATTCTTAACCATGAGGACGACACAGCATTGGACAAACCCCTCTTTGCTTTTAAGAAGAATAACAACCTGCGAGATCTTCTAGTCCATACCTACAAAGAGGAAGGAAGAGATAACCAAAGAACTCTGGATAACACCACAGTTGTTGGTACCTCTAGGTGTGGTAGCTGCAATATCTGTGATCAGTGTATGGCAGCCACTGAAATCACATGTAATAACAAAACTATTAGATGCAAAACTCACAATAACTGTAAAAGCAAGAATATAATCTACATACTGAAGTGTCCTTGTGGGCTGTTTTATGTCGGTGAAACTGGTAGAGAAGCTAGAATCAGACTGCAGGAACATAGATCAGCTATTAGGACTAAAAAGATTACCGCCCCAATTGTTTCACATTTTCTGGAAAAGAATCATGGTGAATGTGATTTCAAGTGGTTCATCTTGGAAAGAGTTAAAATAGGAAAGAGAGGTGGGAATATTACAAACAAACGTAAACAGAGAGAACAATGGTACATTTCCTACTTTGACACGGTAAGAAATGGACTCAATTCCCGGGAAGAATGGGACAAGCTGATCGGGTGATGATGAGGGGACCTGCATAGTATAATCAACACTGCATCCCAAGAATCGGTATTGAGTTGTCTTATACATGCTTGTACTGATACTAGCTCTATTTTATGGAACAGGTAGAACCAGGTCTACAGATAGTCTTAAGCATGTTCTTAAATAGGGAGTTATCAACAATTATATAGCTCTATGGACAAGTTTATAGCAATTTACTTAATGGTCCTGGAAGCTGATGCGTATGAACATACATATATGATAGGCTGACTGGTCTAGAATTGGGGGATCTGTACTTTTGTATTTTAAGAAATAAGTATAGAGATACCTTACATATTCATGTGCTTACATTAGTTCATTAAAATGAGTAGGTAAGATCACTTCTAGGGTCAGCCCTCTATCTTGTGCTTATATTGGCACATAAGCGACCTAAGTAACATATCACCAAAAAACAGGGCTTTATATCCCAGGGATACATCTACAATAATCGATTGATATGTCCTGGAAGCACTAGGGTTCCTAGACGCATGTATGCGCATGCGCGGTCTAATTAATCTATTGTCGATATTCCAGGTATAATTTGCTAGATTACGGAAATGATAAATGTTGGTTGCACTGTAAATATAAATCCGCGTGAATATCACTGTGCACTTTTCCGCGCAACTGAGGCGGCTATTTATCGGCGAGCATTTTAGCTTTCTACAAGCTTCTTTCTATGTCAATGCTCCACTCTGGCGGTAAAAAATTTTTTGTACTTCCGCATTCGGACGCCAGGAGAAAGTATTTAAATGGCGTATATCATTTGAGTCGGATAGCATTTCACGGAGAAGACACGCGGGAAGTTTACCGGTTCCGCTCTAAAGGTATGTGACAACTCGGAGTGTAGGAACCGCGTTTAGATTAATTCCTTTGGTCACTCTATCCCGATACTTAGGCGTGTTTACGCTTTGTATATTTTGTAGGAGGAGTAGCCACCATTGAATGGGAAGACTAAGGCAGCCCCATTTCAATTTTGAGTTGGCGTTAAGATTATATTATGTGAGTATCTGCTTGGTTGAGCTAACTATCGCCTAACATGTATGCAATATGGGAACTAAATATGTCCCATTTAACTTTTTTCCTAGCGCTTCCATACTGGGATGTTTTTATCGATATAACCATACTACCGCGTGAATATAAGATTTCCAGACTTTCATTAGTAAGTTGAATATCTAGCTTATTTCTTTTAAAAGTTGTGTCTAAAACAATACGTATAGTGACACATCTGCTTAATTCTAGGACACAATGAAGAACTAGTCGTTAAGTTAAGCTGTAAGGAATGTATGCGCCTTCCTATTGAGAGGAACACATGACATAAACTATATGTGAGTATCTAATTCGTGCACTTCCTGATCTATAAAGATTTGTCTAGGCAGTAAAATTAGATCTCTTGGCTGACTATTTTTGGAACTATGGGTTCCTCAAAATGTATATGTTTATACATTTCTTTCAGTCGGCACGTATTCACGGCACCGAATAGACGAATCTTTGCTTTTAATTCAGCTGGCGACACTGGTACCTTTTCAGACTATTCAGTCCGCTATAAAGGTTAGTAAAAACTCCTCATTTAGAAATATTTGCGGTATAGCCTAGGTTTGGGGTATAGCCAAGGATTGCCAAGGGATTTGAAACCCTATGACAGAAACAACTTAAGCCAAGTTGGAATCACAATCACCATTTTAAATAATCTGGTTCGATGTGGTAATATAGAGCATTTCCAACAAACAAGTGATGTAAACGCACACATTGATATGATTCCTATGTTGTAACTGACTGAACAAAAGTGTGGATTGTAAGACACTCTTAGTAGCGTTTACATGTGGGTATTATTCAAATTGTGATGAACTGGAAACAATTGAAGGATAGCAAATGTTTTGAATTTGTATATGTTCTGTAATGTTAATTATGTATACGTTGATGAAAGGTGTTGCATTGTATTGAGCAGTGGTGAAATAATTTTTTCAAATTCTGGTTAGCAGATGGATTTTAGCCTTGTGTATAATTTTAGTTTCTAATCTTGAATTTGATGATGAGACCTGTTTCTCTTTTAAATTAGAGTATTTCTTGGGAAGACAGCTAATAATTTTCCTGAAGAAGACGGCTGCATTTTTTCTGGCCCGTCGAAACGCGTTGAGAAGTGGGGGAGAGAATTCAAATCACTAACTAAGGACTATTCTGACTGATGCTGAATATAACCTTACTGATTTCCTCCTTTTTTTGAACTTTAGGAACTTGTGTGATGAACTGTAAAGATTATTTGTTCCCTATATTGTCTGTTTTCCCTTGATTGTGATTAGTATAATTTTACTTTGGTTTTTTAACAAATATTTTAAATAAACTTATGCATTTGGTAATTTGTTTGTTGTTTCAGAATTTGGATCACTACTGCACTGCTCTTAAGTTTGCCTGTATTTTGTGTTATATGTTATGCTGTTTTGATTAATGTGGCCAGAGGGAATTGCTTTCTTGACAAAGGTGTTCCCAGTTCATCAGGCCAGGCGGCAAGGGGTCATAATGTTTCCAATCGCCTCATTTGCGTATTTCCATTTTGGAATCATTCAATTTAAGATGGCTCCAAGTCATCCACTGATCCACAGCTCTGAGACAACTGAAAATTTCCAATGTCTTTGGGGCGTTCCAGTTGGAGTATTTGTGTGTCGTCGGCATACTTATAGCACGTGAGGTGAAATTGAATGATCAGTATAAGCTGCTTAACACTCCTTCAGGATAAGCCTGAAGGCTGCTCCCCACAGCTTTCAGCGCGAGCAATGATATTCATTTTATTTATTTATTTACATTACTCCGGTCGGCCATGAGCCGGAGTTCACTACGCCCACCCAGCCGCTCCTCTGCCCGACCTACCGCCCCGCGGTACTCCCTCCACGAGCCGCTACTGCTAGCGTTGATACAACCTGGACTGTAAACACTGTTTTCTTCCAGACATGAGAATTCTATGGCAGGACAGCAGGTGAGGATTATGCATATCTTTCTTTACTCTTTATTAACAGCAATAAAAGATAAGAGTAAAAACAACACAGCAACAATATTACAACTCACATGAACCACAGGGAGTCACCAATAGTCCAATCCATTAACAGTCCAACAGTCACTGCACGACGTCAGTTAAGTCACCTTTAGATTCCTTCCTGACTATAGTTAGAGGTATAGTGGGCATTTCTGGTGTAGCGTTATTGATTTTACTGCTTATTTAAAAAAATTGTTGCCTTTCTACATGAGCTTTCGCTCCACTTTGTTTTGTTTTAGTTACAGCCTCCTTGCTTTAGGCTCCACAAGCAGTAAGCAAATCGCCCAAGCGTGTCTACCTAGTACTGCGCTGGTGCACTACATGGCACTCTTTCGTGCCTCCCAAACCACTCATCACACCGCGGAGCAGCTCTGTCAGTTCTCCGGCAGCACGTACCGCTGAACAGAAGTGAAGCGTACTCCCGCTGTGTGCCTCCTCTCTCCAACCCTCACCCGACACCACAGAGGCGGTAAGACAAACAGCGCTAAGCCCAATTCAAACTTTTGTGTGGTGATACACAGCAAGTGCGGCAAGCAGGCAGCGTACAACCCTGAAATTGGTTACTGCCTGGTACACCACTTCAGAGCACCAGCAAGAGGGCTGCCCATTTATATACCTTAGGACATTTTGGTGCTCTCGCCCTTAAAGAAGATGCAATCCCAGAGAGAACACGACTATGCACCCTCATGTGCCTATGAGGAGGTTTGGCCCCCCAACGACGCCTTCCTGCAGAGATGGATAAGTTCCTTACCTAAGCCATATCTCAGGCGCTTGCCCCTCTGCAGAAGAGTGTCGCCAAACTATCGGCCCTTGAATACAGGGGCATACTGGGGGACGGGGAGGCTGGGCCTAGTAGGGTGACCTCAGTCCCCAGATGCAAGGCTGGCAAGCGTAACACAGGGTACCTGGAAGGCTTTAGCCGTTTGACTGAAGTCTTCCACAAGAGTGTGCACCCTACCTGGAGGAAGAAATACTCAGAGTAATGGGCGATGACGTCGCAATGGCCTTCGATCCTAAAGAGGGGTTTCCCGATATGGGTGAGGGTGATGTTGAGGATGACTAAGCCTCCTCCGATGAGGCACAAGACTCTGGCAGATTCTGGCACCCACATTTAACCTGTTCAGACTCTGCCAAGGGAGACAATGCCCCTAGTGACATGTTCAACCCAGACAGGATCTATTCACCATGCTCCGCAGAGTGAGTCCCGAGGAATAAAGTGGCAGTGTATGAGGCGAGCAAGAGCCGCCAGCCTCTCAGTAAAGAAGTTAGGGCAAGCCTAAGGGTGGAATGTCCCAGACCTTCCCTTCGCGATAAGGTGACAGCGACCCCAGAGATCAATCCCAAATGATACCCCTTCTTCGCCAAGTACATGAGGCATCCTAATAAAGGGATAGACAGGTCATGGCAAGCCTACTAGGATAAGCTCCTGGACGTGGTGGGCCCTTAAACAAGATCATCAAACTAGTGGAACAGGCTAGACAGTCAGGGAATCCTCTCCCCACAGAGGACATTCCATGCTGGGCGCAGAGAGCGAGCTGCCTCCTGGGCAATGCCAACTGCGCCCTCTCAGCAGAACAACGCTGCTCCCTTCTGATCAAAATCGACCCCAAGCTGGGAGAACTGTCAACCTTAAAGTAGGCCCGATAGCACAGGGTACACTGTTCGGCGACCCTTTCGTCAAAGAAGTAGGAAAGTTTGTTGCCATGTTCTCAGCCCTCAATACAGCTCAGTCTTCAATAAAAAAGATCTTCCTGGTGAGGGTTTTTGGAGGGGCAAGAAGAGGCAGGGGTTGCTCCTCCAGAAGCCAATCATACCAAGGCCCTAACAGTGCTCATGCGAAGAGGAACTATAGATATGGCTCGATGGCCGTCAAAGAACCTTCTTTCCCCCCGTGGTGGCAGTCGAGAGAAACATAATCAACCTTGAGGAGGATCCAACAACAATGGATACAACGGTAAGCCCTGTTCTGTTATCTCCTCTCTGTTGGGGGGGGGGGGGTTACGCCTTTTCGCTCACAAATGGACAGAGATAACGGCGGGCCCGTGGGTACTGGAGACTGTTCAAGGGTACCATATATAATTCGATGGACCCCCCGTCACAAACAGTGAGACCCCGCACCCTGGCCTTTTTCACACAGGAGATGTCCTAATAGACCAAGAGGTACAGGACCTTCTGGCCAAGAGTGCAATATGCTTCTCCCACCTTCATCGCAGTGGCTTCCTCAGTATCTTGCTTCTGGTAGAGAAGAGGAATGGGGAGTTCCTCCTGGGGATCAACCTCAGTTCTTTCAACGAGTGGCTGGTTTATCGCCACTTCTAGATGGGGGGTATTCACCTCATCAGGGACATGGTGCTTCAAGATGACTGTTTGGCACGTCTGGATCTAAAAGACTCCTACCTGGAGTGGCATGGCTAACCGCCGACGGGAATGGCCGCTCCGTAGCTCAGCTTCGGAGTGCCAACCTTCCGATTAAATTGAAATCCCAAGGCCGGATCCTCGCCCGAGGGACTCCCTGTTAGCTTTGGCAGCCAGCAAGGTGTGGGCAAAATCTGGGGCCGATCAAGGCTGTAATCCGGAGAACGCTCCACGCACCGGATCACCAGGAGACGACTTCACCGGCGGAGGTGTGACCAGACTGCGGGAGCGCACTACTTGAGACCGCTGCTGAGGCCTGGCTTTTGTGAAGGCCGAAAGTATAACTGGCACATAGCCCGTTGCCACTCTGCACCCTACTGCCCTGAATCTGGTTGTGGGGAAAAATAAACAGCCCTGAGGGCACGGAGGTGCCGGAGTGGAGACACTGATCCAGGAGGCCCCACGACGTGACCATGTGTCTACGCCACCGTGAGTAGAATACACCCGGGTGGAAGCCGCACGTAGCTCCGGTGCCTGAACTATTTGGACCGTACATGCCGCATAATTGAACAGGGTACTACAGTGAGAATCGTGGTGGCTGTGGGCGATAGTGACCTTGTACTTCCTTAGGTCTGACTGAGCCGGGTGAGCTGCCCAAGTATAGCCCTGAATGCCCGGCATAGGCACTACTGCGCAGTATTGCTCCCACTTGAGTGCTGGGGCTCGGAGGTGTTTAGCGGCAGGAGCCTTGTGGGGTGTGTGCTCTGCTTGGAGACAGCGAGGAAGGAGATAACGGCGCCCGCACACCGCTGGGAGGGAAGGAGTGATCGGCCACTACTGTACTCATAGCTGGTTGTGGAGCTGGTGTGACCTCGCAGATTCGGCGGGAGTAAAGGGGGTTGGTGGCAGCTTCCTCCTGAACTCGTTTGTTGGCCTAAGGTGATCCTACTTTACTTTGCTTTTACTCGGATGCAATTTTAGTTATTTGTGCACTTTATGTTTTATGCATGAAGGGGACACTGACAGTTGAAGGGGAAAACTTAGCCTGTTGCACACCCGCTTACTGGGCTTTTAGCCTTACCTGGAATGAACGAAGACCTAATCTCGGTGACCTGTCCTACCTGCCCTGTTCCGACGCGGTAGCTAGTACCCTTGCGCGGAAGGCATGGTAGGTAGAGTCAGGCACGTCTGGTTTTGCGGGTTAGCGCTCTAGTTGCAGGGGAGAATCCGGCGTAAATTCCGCTTGGACCGGCGGCGGCGCTGCGAGCAAAGGGGGTTGGTAGCAGCTTCCTCCTGAACTCGTTTATTGGCCTAAGGTGATCCCACTTTACATTGCTTTTACTCGGATGCAATTTTAGTGATTTGTGCACTTTATGTTTTATGTGGGAAGGCGACACTCTGACAGTTGAAGGGGAAAACATGGCCTGTTGCACACGCGCTTACTATGCGCTTTAGACTTACCTGGAAGGAACGAAGGCCTGATCTCTGTGACCGGTCCTACCCGCCCTGGTCCGACGCGGTAGTACCGTTGCGCGGAGGACGTGGGAGGTAGAGTCAGGAACTTCCGGTTTTGCGAGTTAGCGCTCTAGTTGCAGGGGAGAATCCTGCTTAAATTCCGCTTGGACCGGCGGCTGTGCTGCGAGCAAAGAGGGTTGGTGGCAGCTTCCTCCTGAACTCGTTTGTTGGCCTAAGGTGATCCCACTTTACATTGCTTTTACTCGGATGCAATTTTAGTGATTTTTGCACTTTATGTTTTATGCGTGAAGGGGACACTCTGACAGTTGAAGGGGAAAACTTAGCCTGTTGCACACGCGCTTACTGGGCGCTTTAGCCTTACCTGGAAGGAACGAAGGCATGATCTCGGTGACCTGTCCTACCCGCCCTGGTCCGACGCGGTAACTAGTACCGTTGCGCGGAGGGCAGGGTAGGTAGAGTCAGGCACTTCCGGTTTTGCGGGTTAACGCTCTAGTTGCAGGGGGAAATCCTGCTTAAATTCCGGTTGGACAGGCGGCGCTGCGAGCAAAGGGGGTTGGTGGCAGCTTCCTCCTGAACTCGTTTGTTGGCCTAAGGTGATCCCACTCTACATTGCTTTTACTCGGATGCAATTTTAGTGATTTGTGCACTTTATGTTTTATGCGTGAAGGGGACACTCTGACAGTTGAAGGGGAAAACTTAGCCTGTTGCACACGCGCTTACTGGGAGCTTTAGCCTTACCTGGAAGGAACGAAGGCCTAATCTCGGTGACCTGTCCTACCCGCCCTGGTTCGACGCGGTAGCTAGTACCGTTGCGCGGAGGGCGTGGTAGGTAGAGTAAGGCACTTCCGGTTTTGCGGGTTAGCACTCTAGTTGCAGGGGAGAATCCTGCTTAAATTCTGCTTGGACCAGCGGCGGCGCTGCGAGCAAAGGGGGTTGGTGGCAGCTTCCTCCTGAACTCGTTTGTTGGCCTAAGGTGATCCCACTTTACATTGCTTTTACTCGGATGCAATTTTAGTGATTTGTGCACTTTATGTTTTATGCGTGATGGGGACACTCTGACAGTTGAAGGGGAAAACTTAGCCTGTTGCACACGCGCTTACTGGGCGCTTTAGCCTTACCTGGAAGGAACGAAAGCCTAATCTCGGTGACCTGTCCTACCCGCCCTGGTTCGACGCGGTAGCTAGTACCGTTGCGCGGCGGGCGTGGTAGGTATAGTAAGGCACTTCCGGTTTTGCGGGTTAGCGCTCTAGTTGCAGGGGAGAATCCTGCTTAAATTCCGCTAAGATCGGCGGCGGCGCTGCGAGCAAAGGGGGTTGGTGGCAGCTTCCTCCTGAACTCGTTTGTTGGCCTAAGGTGATCCCACTTTACATTGCTTTTACTCGGATGCAATTTTAGTGATTTGTGCAATTTATGTTTTATGCGTGAAGGGGACACTCTGACAGTTGAAGGGGAAAACTTAGCCTGTTGGACACGCGCTTACTGGGCGCTTTAGCCTTACCTGGAAGGAACGAAGGCCTGATCTCGGTGACCTGTCCTACCAGCCTTGGTCCGACGCGGTAGCTACTACCGTTGCGCGGAGGGCGTGGTAGGTAGAGTCAGGCACTTCCGGTTTTGCGGGTTAGCGCTCTAGTTGCAGCGGAGAATCCCGCTTAAATTTCACATGCCCCAGCAACCCCGCCGCTGGCGCGCCAAAGGCAAGCCCGTCTGCGCCCGTCCGCGGCCGGACGGGGCCCAGGGCCAGGACCCCTGGAGGAGTTCAGGTAGGCCTTACCTACTCGCGACAGGAGCTGTGGGCTCTTCGCAGCAGTACGATGGTTAATTGCAGACACAGTATGGACCCTAATTGGGGAGGCCGCACTAAGGATTGTAGGCACTGTGGGTTCTCTACTAATCCTTTTGTACGGACAGGAGGGACTGATAAGGAGCTCAGATGTGCCCTAATCAACAGTAGGTCTCTTAAGAAGCATAGTATGGAAACACGTGACCTTCTGGCTGATAGTCAGTTGGACATTCTTTTTATAACGGAAACCTGGTTGGATGAGGATTCGACCCCTGAAATACTGGATGCTCTGCCCCTGGATATAGGATATGCAGGTTGGATAGACCATGCGGGAGAGGGGGGGATCGCTGTGATCCACAAGGGCAATATTAAATGTATTTCGGAGCCAGTGACTATATCTGATAGTGAAGGTGGCGCCTTTTCTATAACAGTGTCGAATAATTATATAATCAAGGGACTTTTAGTTTACAGACCGCCGGGTGGCAGCACTCAATTCTCTGCGAGCCTCGTACATAACCTATTGGCCCCCGCTATGCGATATGAGAAGCTCATTCTGTTAGGGGATCTGAACCTGCACTTCGAGGATGCCTCTAATGCTCCGGCCCAAGAGCTTCAACAGGATGTATTAACTCTGCAATTAGTATTAAAATCTGAGCTTCCCACACACCGGTCGGGACATCTTCTGGATTCTATCTTTTGCAACTGGAAAGCTCTTAAAATTGATCCTCCTATGAAATTGAAATTAAAATATTTATAAAGCGCACGACTACCAAGCGGTTTCTTGGCGCTAGGGATGCAACCATAGGACAGTGGGAGGGACAAACTACTGGTGTGGGAAGGCTTGGGCAAAGAGAAATGTTTTCAAAGCTTTCCGAAACTCCAGATAGTGGGGGGAGGACCTGAGGAGTGGGGGGAGGGTATTCCAGAAAGTGGGCGCTAGCGTAGAAAATTTAACGCCTCCTGACCTCTTCTTCTTAAAATGAGGGACAACCAAAAGAGATTGTGAAGAAGAGCGCAACTCTCTGCTAGGACAGTATGCCTTGATCTCAGAAGAAATAAAGCTGGGGGCTGTCCCCGCCCTGGCCTGGAAGGTGATACAGCCCATCTTAAACAGGGCACGTTCCCGGATAGGCAACCAATGCAGAGCTTTGAGCAGCGGGGTGACATGATGAGACTTGGGCAGGTTGTAAGCAAGTCGGGCTACCTGGTTCCTATGCCGAGGGTTTGGACGGACCATTTTCTGGTACCATTCCAAATTAATTATATCACGGGCAATACCTCTGGGAAATTGGGAGGTACTAATAAAAGGCATAGAAAATGGGCTAAGTTCTCTTCTGAGAACTTTTGTATCACCTTGGCTCAGGGTGGGCCCCCAGAAGGATTAGGCTCGGTGATTGATGGTGCTTGTGAAGCCCTGGACCATCGTATTCAGCTCGCTCTGGAAAAGACAGCTCCCTGGTCCAGCACGGGTCCCATGCGGCGAACTAAATCCTCTGCATAGTTTAATGCTGAATTAAGGGAGGCTAAGACTGTGTGTAAGCGTATTGAAAGAAGCTGGAGAAATGGTTACCTGCCATCCCTGTAGAAGGTATATAAATCTAGCCTTAAGAGGTACCATGCCTTGATAAGGAAAACCCGCTCTGCCTACTACACTGAGCCGATTGACAAGGCGGACTGTTCCGCCAAGGAACTGTTCTTGGTATACAAAGAGTTATCCTCACTGGCCTCTATTGGGGAACCGGAGGCTGGCTCTGCGGAATCATGCAATCAGATAGCTAGATTTTTTTCAAACAAAGTGAAGGATATTTATTCTACCTTCCCGAAGGAGGCTAGGGCTTGCTCCGGTAGCGAGGAGACACCTTTGGATGGATTAATGGAAAAAGAATGCCTAAAGGCGTTCATGGTTCCAGATGAGGATCTGCTGCTTAAAGTAGCTAGAGGTGTGAAATCTGGCTCACCTAAAGACCCTGCTCCAGCTAAAATCCTGAGAGGAAATATTGAGGCCTTAGCACCTTATATTAGTTACCTGCTAGAGCTGTCATTTGGATCTGGCAAGGTGCCGATAACCTGGAAAGAAGCAGTGGTCCTTCCACTAAAGAAAAAGCTACAGATCAGTATGGACCAGCTGAGTAATCTGCGGCCCATATCACTCCTCCCCTATTTTGCTAAAATAGCTGAAAAGCTGGTTAATCAGCAACTTACAGCTCACATTGAAGCTCATAGGCTCTTACATCCATCTCAGGCGGGTTTTCGCGCCTGCCACTCTACGGAGTCTGCCTTGCTCTTCTCCACAGAGGCCTTGCGCAGACATGTGGATGATGGTCAGACCGCAGCACTGATTCTTCTAGATCTCAGTGCCGCGTTCGACACTGTGGCGCATCACACCTTGCTGCAGTGTCTGAGGAAGGGTGGAGTTGTAGGGAAGGCATGGGACTGGCTGGATTCTTTTCTTCACGAACGTAGTTTTCGTGTTGAGCAAGGGCCCCACAGGTCTAAGGCTTTTAACCTGGATCAATGGGTTCACAGGGCTCCAGCCTGAGCCCTACCCTTTTCAATCTTTATGTGGCGCCTGTGGCGCTAATGACTGAGCAATATGGAGTGGAAGTGGTGACGTATGTAGATGATATGCAGCTGGTTGAGGCTTTGACCCAGCCGGCTGAGCGTGCAGCCAGCAAGTTTGCATCTTGTCTCCAAGACTTAGCCGGATGGATGGCCGATAACTGTCTCAGACTGAACGGCGACAAAATTGAGGTGCTGATTGTGGGCAAGTCTCCGTCAGTCTGGACATCGGCCTGGTGTCCCAGCCATTGGGTCCTTTACCTGTACCCAAGGATCAAGTTAAAAATCTTGGAATTGAGATTTATTCTAAAATCTTCTATGAATATCACACCAAAAGCGTGGCCGGAACTTGCTTTGGCATTCTGCGTAGTCTTAGAAAGACACTCGATCTGCTCCCTGTGACATCTAGGAAAGCCCTGGTCCATGCCCTGGTTACTTCCAGGCTGGACTATGGGAACGTCCTTTATTTGGGAGCTAATGTGAAGTGTCTTCAGAGACTACAGCATATTCAGAATGCTGCCGCCCGCTTGGTGTTGATGTTACCCAAGAGAGCCGTCTCAAAAAAAGCCCTGGAATCGCTCCATTGGTTGCCCATTAGGGAGCGTATCCTGTTTAAAGCCCTTTGCGTCAGCCATAGGATTGCGCAGGGAAGAGGCCCTTGCTTCCTGCGCAATTTGCTTACATTGTACACTCCTACTCGAATGTTGCGATTGCAGGGGGCTGGCATGATGCAGATTCAAAAGTGAGAAGGGCCAGAATGGAAGGAAGATCCTTCAGTTTTTTGGCTGCCCGTCGTTGGAATACCCTACCCCTTAGGCTCCGTGTGCAAACATCTGAGGTGGTTTTCCGTAAAGAATTAAAAACATACTTATTCCCTAGGGACTAGTTACATTGGGCAGGCTTGTGGAGGCTGTAACTGTGGGATGCTGGGGCCAATGACTAGCGCGGGGAAACACTGGTTAGTGTAACCAGGCGCTGTATAAGCTCAGGATTATTATTATTATTATAATACTGACCCCCCGCCCGGTGGCCTAGCTGAATGAGGCGCAACTGGTGAAACGGGCGGTTGAGGAACCTTGGCAGCTTGACAGCGGAGGTTTCACCTGGTCCCAGTTGCGCGGCTAGCCCTGGAGGCACTTGAGAACAGGGCGGATCTGCACTGTGTGGGTTCCACTGAGAAGTGGTGGTCGCAGTGAATCTGAGCCAGTGTCTTGCGAACAGGAGGCCCCACACCAAAACCAACAGGCCGAGTGGAAGATTGCACTGCAGGCGGCGGGGAGTAACTGTCAAACCCCGCACCGTGTGGTGACTACTTGGACGAATACAACATGACGTCTGGACGCAACAACCGGACGGCGACGCAGGCCAAGTTGGATGAATTTGCATGGCATATGCAACAGAGTGAAGATCGGATAGAGACGGTAGCCCCAAACAAGGCCATGGACCCCACGAACAAAGTTATCCTCGAGGCCATCACGATGGTAAGGACCTCCCTCGAGGTGCGGATAGATACAGTGGTAACAAAGGTGGCTCTGATTCGGGAAGATATGAAGAAAATGGCGGCCCGATTGGGCACAGTGGAGAGTACTGCCAAGTACCTTCTCACGGATACCACCCGTCTTAAACGACAGGTGACCAAATTGCGAACCTCCCATGAGGCAATGGGTCTGCAGCTGGATGACTACAAAGGAAGAATGCGGCACAACAACGTCCACATTCTTGCCGTGCCGGAATGCACAGAGGGGTAGGCCGCTGATCTTTTTGTTGAGGACCTAGTTCTTAAACATTTCCATCCACGAGGACTTTCCAAATGCTTTTCAATTGAACGGGCTCACCGCGTGCCAGGGGGCCGTCCGAAGCCGAGTGTGCCCCAGCGACCGCTCCTGGCTCAGGTGTTTAATTTCCGAGACCGCAATGTCATCCTTCAGACGGCGAGAGCGGCCCCCCCACTTAACTTTGAGAACAATAAGATCACATTCTTTCCGGACTTTACTTTGAGGGTGCAGAAACAACTCTGCAGTTTCCTGGAGTTAAAGCGGGCCCTCCGAGACTAAGAGGTTAAATACGCTATGATGTTCCCTGCCAAATTGAGAGTGGAAGCCAATGGCAAGCTGTTGTTTTTCACTCAACCGGAAGAAGCCTGGGACTGGTTAGAAGGCTGGCGCACGGTCGGAAAGAAATCGCAAAAAGTGTCCTCCGCTGCTGATGGAGCTGAAGACTGGCGCCAACAGAGACGATCTCCTCCGAATCCTGATTCCAATTCCCTGAGACACACAGGGGGGCGCTGAATTTGAGTTCTGGTAGACTATGTCGGATTCACTCCGGACTATAGAAGCCCTCTCGAGTAATTTAGTACCAGAGCACAAGTACTGTTGCTCAATTGAAGTTGTTCAAGGTCTTGTGGTTTAGCTGGGTGGGCCAAAGGGTCCCGGTATCTATTCAAGAATTGGGCCCAAGTTTAATGTGTAAGCCCACTGCCCTAATGGGTCATTTAATGTCATGATTACCGTACGGTTTTTCACTTTAATTTGACCTAGAGTTTCTATTTGACCTGGGTGGGCCAAAGGTGTACCCAAAGGTGTACCAGTGATTGTTTGAAAACACTACTATATAGGCATAGTGGGTCCACCAATCTGTGTTTTACCTCGGGGAGTGGTTGGGCCGGGGTGGATACTGTGTAATGCATACATTTGTGGTTGGGAGTGGGGTTGCTCACGTTCCCTGAAGTTGTTTTAGGGTGGCCCACAGGCAGTCTGCATGTTCGGGGTGGTGGGCAGTTTTAGTCCAGTTGAGTAGGGAGGCAGGAGGGGAGACTTCAATTGGGATTGACTGGAGTGGGTTGGATCTTTTGTTTTTTGTTCTGCAGCGGTGAGTGATGATTATTGAAATGTTAGCATCTTATTTGGCATCAAAGTCTTTAATATTGGCTTGGTGTTTCACGGCATTGTAATGCAAATTGGCAGCCTTGGAGTCACTCTGAAGGGAGACTCTGGGGTGACAGGGTGTGACGGACTATCCGATGTAGTAGTTGTACTGTTGGCATATTATGATGGCGCCTGGTCAAGGACTTGGAGTGTCCACCTGGAATGTAAATGGACTGGGGACAAAATTAAAAGGGGCATTGTTCTACAATATATACATCGGTATGAGCTTGACATAATACTGTTACAGGAGACCCATCTGATAGGGAATTCGTGCATGGCCCTGAACAGGAAGGGATACCGCATGATAGCACATTCCGGTTTTAAAAACAGGGTCTAGAGGGGTTGGGGTTCTCCCACGCAAAGGCTGCCCCTATGTGATACATAACACCTGGACAGATGCACAGGGTAGGTACACAGCATGCACAGGTATGTGGGAGGGTAGGGTCATTAATGTGGTTTCAGTGTACGCCCGCCAGGATTACAGCATCTAACACTGAAGGATGTTGGGGCATTGATGATGGAATTGCCCATGGGATTGCTGGTAATGGGGGGGGTGACTTTAATTTGACCATAGACGGCCGACACGACCAGCTCCCGCCCATACATGAGCTGGCACAAGGCTCACAACTCCAAGATTTCGCTAATGCTCTGGGGATGGTAGATGTATGGAGGTGGTCACACCCACACTACACGCACTTCACGTTTCAGTCAGGTGTACATGGTAGTCAATCATGTATCGACTATCTGTTCACTCATGTCCAAGACATAAATGATTTCACGGACTCAACTTGCTTGGCATGAGGAATATTAGATCACTCCCTCGGTTTGAGGGTCTTTGGCACACAATGCACTAGGCGTCCCGGCCCAATCATGATACAGCCATCGGCATTGAAGATACCTCACATTAAGGAAAACCCTCGGCAAGATACAGACTATTACTTTGATGAAAATTTGGGATTGGTCAAGTCGGCAGTGACTCTTTGGGGTGCTTATGCGTTGTCTTTGATCATGGGCCACAGAACCGAGCGTAACCGGAGATTGGTCGAATTGGAAAGGGATATTTTGCAAATGGAGGAGGCCATCTGTCAGGCCCCTGATCCCGACATTCAGCACCGTATTAAAATTAAAAGACAGGATTACAGACAGCTCCTTCTGGAGGATGCCACTATGCATTCCCTGGCTACTCATCACCGGATTTATGAACAAGGTGAGCGTACGGGTAAACTTCTGGCGTGGCTGGAACACAAGGAACAAAAAACACAGTTGATGGACAGAATGCGGAACAATGTCTTACATTAACCCCAGTACAAGGATCTGGGCCTAAATCCATCGTTTTTTTGCACTCCACACCACCCTAGGTCAGACACTGGCTATATGTAAATCAGTCTCACCCTGTGCCTCATGGGAACAGTCCAGCCCGAACTACCAAGCCATGTCTTTCCTAGACCGGAATCAAGCATCCAAGGACCGGTTTCTGGCTATCAGCCTTCTTCAGCCTGGATAGCTTGACTCCAGTCAGGGTTGCCTACTGTCACCGCTCCTCTTTGTCATGTTGCTGGAGCCACTCACTGTTTAATAAGGGGAGATCCGGGCATAAGGGGCATCCAATGGACGAGTGACCATGAGGACCGGATATTGCTCTATGCGGACGATATTTTGCTCTATTTGGCCTCTCCAGCGCGCTCACTACGACGGGTGTTACACATTTTTCATATATTTGGAGCGCATTCAGGGTTTCAGATAAATTGGTCCAAATCCCAGATGTACACACTCTGTGGAGAGCCCCCATATAGTCCTCGAGGTTATGACATTCCAGTAGCGAGTCAGGGTTTCCGATATCTGGGCATTTTGATTACATCCGACACTACACTCTCCTTCGAACGGAATCTGCTGGGGCCCCTGCAGTAGTTTAGATCGGATGTTATGCATTGGAGATCTCTGCCCCTTACTCTCTTGGGAAGTGCATCCTTGTTTAAAATGCTTGCCCTGCCGCGCTTACTCTACGCCATGCAAAACTATCCTGTTCCTGATTCCAAATTGAAGGGGTGGTGCGTGGATTACTGTGGGAGGACCGACCTCCCCGGATTGCCATAAACAAACCTAACTATGGGATGGTACAATGGAGGTATAGGGTTGCCGGACATGCCCCTCTACTATCCGGCAACGCATTTGACTGCCATTAACAGATGGGTGTTCGGACATCATGATGATCCTAGTTTTCGCACAGAACATTGGCTGATGGGTAAGGGGGGCTATAATAGGGCACTATATATAAATTATCAGAATCTACAATTGACTGGCCCCCTGTTCGTACGGTAGAAGTGTGGCATGGAGTCTAGCGTAAGTTAGGGTGGCATCGGCGCCTGACAAGGGCAACCCCTTTGTGGAAACCCGACATTTTGGGCCGCCTCAGTACCTGTCCAGGTTTTGATAAATGGGACATGATTGGGATATCTACAGAGGGGGACATGTGGGTGAAAGGGAGGAAGGCAACGTTTGCGGATCTTCAAACTAAGTATCAACTTGCATCTTCAGAGACTTTTTGATATCTCCAAATTAGCCATGCTATTGATTTGGCCCTCCCGAAGGATACCCCCTTTCCGGATTCCTCCCCGTTGGAGGACAGACTATTGCTAGACCCAATGAACCGCAAAGCCATTCCCCTCACGTATAAGAAATTAGTGCACAACTGAACTGACCCAATGCTGAAACTATGGTCAAGCTGGGAGACTGATCTGGGGGAGATAGCCGAAGAGGACTGTTGAGAGGCACTGGCCTCGCCTCGAGAGGTGGCGATTCCTATGCGACTTTGGCTGGTCCTACTCAGGATTCTTAACAGGGTTTATTTTGACACCAAATTGTTATTCAGGTTGTGTAGGAGACCTGATCTGCTCTGCCTCCGACGGTGCAATCAGATTGGCACATTCACACATATTCTCTGGGACTGCCCTCACATACAACAGTATTGGAAGGACTTTACCCGACAACTGGCTATGACATGTGACAAACCCATTCAACCATCTCTCAAACTTTGCCTCCTCAATATCTGGGAAGCCACTGACCTCCCACAGGCAGAGCAGTCGTGGGCCACGATGGGTTGGACTATCGGCAAACATAATATTGCCCAGAAATGGGGGGTGGACATACACCACCCGTAAGGGACTGGGCGAAAGACACGGACTATGCCAGGATTGCTGAAAAAACAGTGTTTAAGGGGGAGGGTTGCCCTCGAAAATGGGACCATAAGGGGTGAAATTTGCATTTCTCCTACGGTGGAATTGAGGAGGGAGAGACGCACATTGTTGAATAGAGTGGATGAGTCGATGGTAGCCCCCACACCGGGCAGCCGAGGATAAGATGCTATAGCAAATGGATCAGTTGCTGGTTTTCTCACAGTTTTGACCCAGGTACACTTCTGTAACTATTGAGGAAGGAACAACCTTTGAAGATAGCGGCTTTATGTATTCCTGATATTGAAAATGTTGTGGAACAATGCTGAGATCTCGTGTAGCCTTGCCAAAGATGATTGTATAATGCCTTGCACCGCTGCATTTTGTTATTAATAAAAAGTTTAAAAAATAAAAGACACCTACCTGACCGTCTACCCACCTCACCGCAGATATCTCCAATTTGAATGGAGAGGGCAAATATTCGAGTTCGAGCTGGAGAGGGCAAATATTCGAGTTCGAGCTCCTCAAGCCAGTAGTGGAGTACCTCCGGACTCTGGGTATCAGGTTAATCATATACCTGGACGACATCCTGCTGATGAACCAATCACTGAACTGCCTACTAGCCCACCTGAACACCACCATACATTTCCTGCAAGAACTGGGATTTTACGTAAACCAGTAGAAGTCGGATCTGATGCCTCAACAGACCATGACCTTTCTAGGATTCTGTATAGACTCCAGGTTGGCGGCCCGGAGCTTACCGGGCCAGAAGATAAACAAGTTCAAAAAAGAACTGAGGAAGGTCCTCCGGAGGGACAGGATTTCGCGGCATCAACAGGCCAGGATTGTTGGCTGATTATCGTCCTCGATACAAGCTATCTTCCCGGTCCCATTACAATATTGGGTGTGAGAAGTTGGCCTGATATGCAGTGTTCACTATTCTAGTGATCACTATGTATCAGTCCAAACAACCCTTATGGTGATTGGTTGTAAGTCAACCTTATAGACCAGCTATCCTAGTAGCGTGGATACGAGCAGTCTTCGGGCTAAACTCTAGAGGGCGTGTTAAGCCAGCTGTTATACCATCACATATACCCCCTGAATACCAAGTGAAAGGACACCACACAAGTGTTATGAAAATAAACAGTGTATTTATTTAGATCACAACAGCCCTGTACTCTTTATGAGGACAGGGTACTAAGCACACAACAAAACTCTTACGAAAATACTTCAAGTTGCACAAATTACACAAATGCCCGAGGGGCACGGAAAACCATATACTATGGAAGTGGAATGCGAAATTACTAGCAGGTAAGTACTGTACTAATAGGCTTTGGAATCGCTAGGACTACGTTACTGAACCTTCAGATTACTAGTAGGAGGCCTAGGGGACTCGGGTGCAGAGTGTGCACTCTCACGCGGGATGCGGGACAAAGTCTATGGGAGCTAGTAAAAGCAAAGTTAGTGTTCTCGGGCGAACCCGATAAGGTAGGTCGAAAACGACAGTGGATCTGGACCCTTGGATAGTGAGGCTATGCTGGGGCACCGAAATGCCGAAGTTACCTAGCCCAGGGGCTGCAGCTGCATAGGTCTGAAAAGACGTCGGGAATCCTCGTTGACGGACCAGGAGCCTGAAGAAAGAAGTTGCTGGTGACCAGTGAAGATTGTTCGAAGTGATCCAAGCCTGGATCGAAGATGGATGACACCTGAAAGCAGAGGGGACCAAGTTCGTGACCACTAGCCAGTGATCAGATGGCACCAGGAGGGCACCGGATGGTAGTCACCTCGACCAGGTGAGTGGGCGACGCTGGGCTCTGCAGTCTCACGGACCAGGAGGCGTTGTCGGCGACCAGGATGGAGGTGCGAGCTGTGCCACGATGGTTGATGCTGTCGACGTCGCTGGACCCAGGATTGGGGCAACAAGTCTTGGCAAATTCAAGCCCACGCGGTGGACCTAAAATGGCGTCTGGAGTGGACCAGGAGGGTCCGGGGTGCTCCTCTTTTGGAAGGGAGCAAGGGCCAGTCTGGAGCAACCAGACCAGCAGTGGTGATGTCGTCGGGCGTCGTCGGGAAGGCCACAAGCCAGCAGGTTGTAGCCAGACAACGCGGTGAGCAGCCAAAAGGCAGAAGGGCCCCACGCAGATCTCGTGGATGCTGGGGGGCTGGTCTTCGGTGCTGGAGCTGCTCAGGGTCAGGGCTTCTCGGACCCCAAAGCACTCACCAGAGGATCCCTCGGCGGTCGTGCTGGATAGAAGTCGTGCAGTTCTGATGATGACCGGTCCCTCGAGGTCTCGTCGCACCTACGGTTCTCAGCTTAGCTGTAGAGGTAGGTAGAGGTCAGAGGTGCCAGGGAAGCAGGTTTTCGTCGTGCTGGTCGGTCGGATTCCGGAGGAAGGACGTGCAGCAAACCGCAGAGTTCTTAGATGGTGCCTGCGGATGCAGGGTGACTACTCCTTAGCCACAAGGGAGAAATCTTGAGAAGAAGTCGAGAGTTCCTTTCGTAGAAAGTAGTTTCTTGATTCAAAGATGATCTAATTTGGAAGGGTCCCCGCTCCTGCCTTTATCCTAAAGAAAGGGGTGGGTACGCGACTAGGTCCTGCCCTAGGGGTGGGACCAGGAAGGGGGGTGGTTACACCCCTCTCCCATGCCGGACTTTCCCCAGGCCAGGGGCTGGTGTGCCCCTGGAACTGGTTCTAGCAGGCAGATGCGTAGTGAGCACCGGGGTGCCACTTGCAGTCACCTTCCTGTAAAGCCCTGCCTACCCAGGATACACAAAACCCTGTCTGGGATGGTGCTAGCACCGCCCCTGACAAGAAACCCTTTGTCCAAGCTCCACTCGCTGGAAGGACTCCCAGCTGCAGGGGGTCAGACTCGTGTCTGTGGTGGCAGCATCCATTTTGTGATGCTGAGGCTTGAGTTAACTTTAACCGGGGTTCACAGTTACATACATGTCGTGTCCCTCTAGAAGGGTGGAATGCTAACCCCGTCGGCAGCATTGGCGAGGGGTTAGTATTCCAATTCGTATGACACCTTACTCGACATGTTTTGATAAAGCGATACCAAAGATAGCATTTAACCGCGAGGATTATAATGCACTTAAGAGTATATGGTATGCGTTATCATGGAACAGCTATTAGGACTTGGTTCCGCAAGCTGCAAACGGACTCAGCTCATGCCAGAGCACCATCTCACACGATTCCAAGCACTCTGCCTTCAGGATTGTTAAGGCCTGCCATAGGAGTGACTGATAGGAATCTGTGTGTCCATTTTTAGGGTTAGATATAGGTATACTATATCTAAAGCAAAGGGTGATTACACCACCTTGCCCCAGCTGTCGTGCAGCCAGTTGTGTCAGATTTAGATGGCCATCCAGGGGTGGCATAATACATGCTTCAGCCCCTGGTAGGCCCTGGGTACACCTATGCCCTGAGTTACAGGGTCTGATAAGATGGCCCAGTACCAATTGGAAATGTACCTAAGGTACATGGAATCCATTTTAGAGAGAGAGCAGTAGGCCTGGGGTCCTGATTGGCAGGTTCCCAGGCCAACTAAGTCGGAAAACCAGCAAAACACCAGGCAAAAAGTTGGGGGCAACCATAGTCAGGTATCCACCTTCCTACACTGAGCAGCTCACCTTTCGGAGGGGACTTACCTATTCAGAGATGGTGACTTTGACAATGGAAGTCAGGACGGAGATGCAGTGGTGGATAGACCACATGGAAGCCTGGAACAGGTGGGCAATCTTTGGATCTCGTCCAGACCTGGTGATAGAGTAAGACGCCCGCCGTCTGGGTTGGGGAACCAGATGCTGCTCGATCTTCATGGGAGACAGATAAACGGAGGAGGAACTCATCCTCCACAACAATTGCCTCGAGCTTCTGGCAGGCTCGTTTGCTATTCAATCCCTCACGAGGGACAGGATATCCTGCTGCATACTGTTGAAGATGGACAACACGACCACATCAATCGGTTAGGTGGTACCTGTTCACGGGCTCTGGCAGAATTAGCCAAGGCCTTCTGGCATTACTGCCTCCAACGACAGATCTCGGTGATGGAGGAATACCTCCCAGGAGCAATGAACTTGGTGGCAGACTGGAACTTCAGATACCTCAGGGACGCCAGCGATAGAAGGCTCTGCTATAGAGTATTTCAATCAATCAATCAACATTTATAAAGCGCTCTACACACCAGTGAGGGTCTCAAGGATCTGGGGAGGGGGGCGGGTACTGCTGCTGCTACTGCTCTAAGAGCCAGGTCTTGAGAAGTCTTCTGAAGGCTAGCAGGTTCTGGGTCTGACGTAGGTTTGTAGGGAGGGTGTTCCAGGTCTTGGCGGCGAGGTAGGAGAAGGATCTGCCACCGGCGGTGACTTTCCGGATGCGTGGGACTATAGCGAGGGAGAGGTCGGCAGAGCGGAGGTTGCAGGTGGGGGTGTAGAAGCTGAGTCAGTCGTTGAGATATGCTGGTTCGGTGTTGTGTAGGGCTTTGTGTGCATGGATGAGGATTTTGAAGGTGATCCTCTTGCTGACGGGGAGCCAGTGCCGGCCTCTCAGGTGGGGGGGTGATGTGGCTATGTCGGGCGACGTCGAGGATCAGTCGTGCCGAGGCCTTCTGGATGCGTTGTAGCCGTCTCAGGAGCTGGGTTGTTGTTCCTGTGTAGAGGGTGTTCCTGTAGTCCAGTCTGCTGGTGACAAGGGCATGGGTGACGGTTTTTCTCGTGTTGGAGGGGATCCATTTGAAGATTCTGCGGAGCATCAAGAGGATGTTGAAGCAGGACGCGGAGATGGCATTGACTTGTTGGTCATGGAGAGGGCGGGGTCGAGGATGACCCTCAGGTTGCGTGCGTGATTGGTGGGTTCTGGGGCTGTTCCTAGCGAAGTGGGCCACCAGGAGTTGTCCCAGGCTGATGGGGTTGGGCCAAGAATGAGGACCTCCTTTTTGTCTGAGTTCAGCTTCAGCCTGCTGTCCTTCATCCATTCGGCGATGGCCATCATTCTTTTGTGGAGTTTGGCTTTGGCGGTGTGGGGGTCTTCGGTGAGGGATATGATCAGCTGGGTGTCGTCGACGTAGGAGATGATGTTGAGGCAGTCTTGTCGTGCGCGCGGGCGAGCGGGGCCATGTAGATGTTGAACAGCGTCGGGCTTAAGGAAGAACCCTGAGGGACGCCGCAGATGATCTAGGTGGTCTGGGATCGGAAGGGAGGGAGGCGGACGCTCTGGGTTCTGCCGGAGAGGAAGGATGTGGTCCAGGCCAGGGCCTTCTCCTGGATTCCAGCGTTGTGGAGGCGTGTTGCTAGGGTGCAGTGGCAGACCGTGTCAAAGGCTGCGGATTGGTCCAGGAGGATGAGGGCGGCTGTTTCTCCTTTGTCCATCAGGGTCCTGATGTCATCAGTGGCAGCGACGAGGGCGGTCTCGGTGCTGTGGTTGCTCCGGAAGTCGGACTGGGAAGGGTCCAGGATGTTGTTCTCATCAAGGTAGCGGGTCAGCTGTCTGTTGGCAATCTTTTCTGTGACTTTGGCCGGGAAGGGGAGCAGGGAGATGGGCCGGACGTTTTTGAGGTCCTTGGGGTCCGCCTTGGGTTTCTTCCGAAGGGCGTTGATCTCAGCGTGCTTCCAGCTCTTCGGGAAGGTTGCTGTCTCGAAGGAGATGTTGATTTTCTTCCGGAGGTGGGGTGCGATGGCTTTGCTGGCTGTGTTGAAGATGTGGTGAGGGCATGGGTCAGAAGGTGCTCCGGAGTGTATGGAGCTCATGGTCTTGATTGTTTCTTCGATGCTGACGTTGGTCCAGGAGGTCAGGCGACTGGTGCGTGTGGGGGTCTGTGAGCATGTGGTCTTGGGGGCTGATGTGGGGGTGTAGGAGTTGAAGCTGTTGTGGATGTCGGTGATCTTGCGGTGGAAGAAGGTGGCCAGAGAGTCGCAGAGGTCTTGTGACGGCAGGATGTTGTTTGTGTTGGAGCTGGGGTTGGAGAGTTATTTCACGATGCTGAAGAGCTCTTTGGAGTTGTGTGCGTTGTTGTCAAGGCGGTCCTTGAAGGCAGTCCTCTTGGCGGTCCTGATGAGTTCGTGTTGTCTGCGGGTGGCGTTCTTGTGGGCGGTGTAGCTGTCTGGTGTTTGGTCTCAGAGCCAGTTCTTCTCCAGCTTCCGGCAGGTGCGCTTGGAGGTCATCGGTGAACCATGCGGCTTTCTTGTTGGTGTGGTTGGCTGTGGAGGCCTTGAGTGGGGCGAGGGTGTTGGTGCAGTTGCTGATCCATTGTTTGAGGTTGATGGCGGCGGTGTTAGGGTTTGTGGGGTCGGCGGGTGGTCCTAGGGCAAGTGTGGTGGTCAGTTGGTCCTTGGTGACCTTGCCCTAGCAGCGGTGTGGCAGCCATTGGGTGCAGTGGTGTGTGGCGGGTTTCCTGAAGGTGAAGTGGACACATCTGTGGTCGGTCCAGTGGGGTTCGGTGGTGTGGTTGAAGGAGATGTGGGGGCTTGCAGAGAAGATGGGGTCCCGTGTGTGTCCGGCGGCGTGGGTGGAAGTTGTCACGAGCTGTTTGAGTCCGAGGTTGGCGAGGTTGTCGATCAGGGTGGTGGAGTTGGCGTCGTTGTTGTTCTCGAGGTGGAAGTTCAGGTCTCCGAGGAGGATGTAGTCTGTTGAGGCGAGGGAGTGGGTGCTGATGAGGTTGGCAAGGGTGTCGCTGAACTGCTGTTGGGGCCAGGTGGTCTGTAGACGAGTGTTCCTCTGAGGGTGGTGTTAGGGTCGGTGTGGATCTGGAAGTGCATGTGCTCAGCCGTGGTAAGGGTGTTGTCGGTGCTGGTTGATACTCTGAAGGTGTCCTTGTGGATGATGGTGATTCCTCCTCCCACTCCGTTAGTGCGGTCTCCGCGGGAGATCTTGTAACCTCCTGGGATTGCTATGGCGATGTCTGGCGCCGAGGTGGTGTTCAGCCAGGTCTCCGTCAGGAAGGCGATGTCGGGGGCAGTGGAGTCTATGAGGTCCCAGAGTTCGATGGCGTGCTTGCGAGCAGAGCGAGTGTTGAGGAGGATGCAGGGGAGGTGGTTGGGTTCTCTGGTGGACGGTTCGGCGTGCCGGATGCTGGTGAAGCAGCAGTTCCGACAGGTGAAGGGCCCTTGGGTGCGCTTCGGGGTGGCCAGGAAGCAGGGGTGATTTCGTCTGGAGTTGAGGACGTAGAGGGTGCTGGAGTCGCAGAGCAGTCTGGTGTTGTGGCGGCCTCGGGGTCCTGGCACAGGGCGCAGTCCAGGCGCGGACAGGCTTGCCTTTGGCGCGCCCGCTGCGCGCGTCCGCTACGCTTCCGCGCGGTGTCCTCCATAAATGGCGAAGTGGGAGGGAGGAGCAGCTGGGAGGCGGGAGCGGGTCAGAAAAGGGGGTGGTGATGAACAGAGTGTCTGAATTAAGCAGACCACTCTTACCCAGTCCAAAGATCAGGGCTTGATCCATCACCGATTTTTAGCTCACTGCACCATCCCAGCTCAGAACTTGGCTATATGCAAATTAGTCTGACCCTGGCCCAGTGCATCATGGGAACAGGGCAGACCAAACTACCAAGCCAATTCTTATACTGGGAAGGAAACAAGCTACCAGGGCTTCATCCATCACTGTTTTTTAGCTCACTGCAACATCCGGAGGCGGGAGCGGGGCGGCCAATGGGCGGGAAACAGAAAGCAAGGGGGCGGGGCCGCAGGGGAGCAGCGGTGGGAAGCGAGAATCAGGGGGCATAGAAGCGGGGGGAACCAATACAGGCACAGGGGGAACAATAGGGCTAGAAAAAGTGCACTAAATAATACAGAAGAAAAAAAGGCAGAACACAGATCAGGCAGCACAGGGCTCACCAGCGGCGAACTCGCGGCAGCAGCGGTGAGGGGCAGAAGACACAGGCGCGCGCGAGGAGCCGTGCGGCATGTGGAGCGACCGGCCCTGCGAGCAGATTCAAGGGTCACACCTCACTGCCGCGCGGTGTCCTCCATAAATGGCCAAGTGGGAGGGAGGAGCAGCTGGGAGGCGGGAGCAGGGCGGCCAATGGGCGGGAAACAGAAAGCAAGGGGGCGGGGCCGCAGGGGAGCAGCGTCAGGAAGCGAGAATCGGGGCGCACAGAAGCGGGGGGAACAAATACAGGCGCAGGGGGAACAATAGGGCTGGAAAAAAACACACTAAATAATACAGAAGAAAAAAAGGCAGAACACAGATCAGGCAGCACAGGGCTCACGTGCGTCGAACTCGCGGCAGCAGAGGTGAGGGGCAGAAGACACAGGCGCACACGAGGAGCCGTGGGGCGTGTGGAGCAGGGTCAAGGCTCTCATGCCACTTTGGTGTCCTTACCAGCTGGACATCTTTGCCTCCAGATGGAACACCCAACTTGTGCGCTATGACAGCTGGAGACCGGATCCGGAGGCGGTGGATGTCTTTCTGCAAGACTGGTCGACATGGCGTCAGACTTTCGCAAGGGGCTGAATTCCTCATCCAGCAGGCGTGGGCCCCAGGAACTACCATGAGGTATCAATTGGCTTGGAGATGATGGGTTCATTGGTGTGTGGAGAATCACCTGAATTCCGTGGGCACCAGCGTTATGAACGTTGTGATCTTCCTGGCAGAACTCTTTCAAGAGGGTTTGGCATACTGCACCGTCAACTAATTCAGGTCGACTATCTCAGCAGGTCATATTCCAGTGAACAATGTTCCAGTGGGTGAGAACCCATGAGTAAGTAAACTCCTCAAGGGTATCAGTACTTCCCGACCCCCGGAACCCTGATATGTAGGCTTGTGGGACGTCAACCTGGTCCTACGTTTGCTGACATCCTGGCAAGACAATCAATATCTCTCCAGGAAAGAGATATAAGCGAAGCTGGCAATGTTGCTCTGTCTCATCTCGTGTAGGAGAGGTTTGGATGTGCGGGTGCTAGATCTGTCGGCTAGAATTTTTACCACCGAAGGGGTCACCTTGAACATCTCCAGGAGAACAAACAAGAGTACCAGGTCGGTATCTTATCCAGCTTTCCCTGGATAAGCCCCTATCTGTGGTTAGATGCCTTAAGGCATACTAGGACATGACTCTGGAGGTTTGCCCCCCAGGAGAACGGCAACTCTTGATTGCCATAAAAAAACCTAAGAAGGCCATGTCCTCTCTGACCATTGCTAGATGGGTGAGGTGGATCATGGCAAAGGCCAGCATTGATGACACTGGTTTTGGAGCTCACTCCACCAGGGGAGCTATGGCCTCCAAAGCTATCCGGATAGGAGGCAGACTAGAGGATAGCATGATTGTGGCAGATTGGTCCTCGGACTCCACCTTCAAGGGGTTCTATTTTAAACCAATCTACGACGCAGACACACTGGTGGTAAGCTTTAAACATGCATAATCCTCGTCTCCGGTACTAACATGGAATGAAACATTTCCAAGTTAGCATGAAGGAAAGATTCAATGCTATTAAGGACACGGACACGAGGATTATCCCCCCAGGCATGCACTCCCATGCTACCCGCCCTTGGAGGAAAAGGGGGACTAACTCTACACTATGCTGGAACTTAGTGAACTGAACTCAGTGTCTAATGGAAGTATTCTGTATCTTACTCAACTTCAATGCAATGCTATGTACTGTGGTGACGAGTGCAATGTTCTCTTCCTGACAAACAGACACTTTATATAAATTTGACTAGGGTAGTTGGACTTAGGAATTGATAAACTAACGGTGGGGTTACTGTAGTTATGCTCAGATGCTTTGTTGCATTGTGAACTGTTATACCATGCCTGTTATATGGTGTATGTTCTTGGGAGGTTTTTTCACCATATCCTCCTATGTTCAGAATCAAAGACGGAACGAGGAACATCGTGCTTCACTTCCTTCAGTGAAGAAGAGGAAGGACTGCGATGTGTTATGTGTTATATAGATTATCGGACTGTTACTGGATTGAACTATTGGTGACCATGGTTACTCCCTGTGGTTCATGGGAGTTGTAGTATTGTTGCTCTGTTGTTTTTACTTTTACCTTTGAACTTGCTATTAATAAAGAGTGAAGAAAGATTTGCATAATCCTCGCCTCCGCGTCCTTAATAGAATTGAAACTTTCCTTCATGCTAACTAGGACATTTTTCAATCCTCAACACTGAACCATATTCTCGGGTTAAGGGGGAACTCGATCGTTAACTGTGAATGGGCAGATTTCACTCATCCTCACTACGAATGCGCAGGAGATTCACCCCCGATTGCGCATGCGTAGTAGATTCTTCTTGCCTCACTACACAGGCGCGTCTGAGGAAAGACACACCCTCCCATAGCGGCGCACGCAGGGTCTTGCGCTTCATTAAATCCCTGATTCAGCCGCAGCTTGTGTGTGTGATTTGTGGCATTAATACAGCAGTGATGAGCGGGGTCGCCCCGTGCATGGGCTCAGATGAGGGGCCCACACTCTTCTTGCGGCCCTTCCGCAGAGGCGGCTTTCCTCTTGTGTTATCGTGCTTAGGAAGGAGGAGAGATGCGTCATCTGGGTTCAAGAAAGGCTCCGGTACAAGAGACGTGCTGCTGGATCCCGGATAAATGTGAAAGCAGCAGCACTCATTTTCATCTTTTAGGGGTACAGGTGGTGGGGCTTAGAAATTCCAAAACAACCTTGGCAACATTCCTGGTAAAATGACAGACTGAAAACGCTGTGGAACTGATTTTGTGTTTCCTGGAATAGATGGGGATTAAGCGGAACTGCATTTTGAAAATAATGATGAGGCTGACGTACACAGTTGAATTAAATTTGGTTAGTGCTTTATATTAAATCTTGAATAATTAGCACTTAATCCGAAGAACTGGTGAAGGGTTCCCAGTATTTGAATGACTTTAAAATGTCACATCGATGGCAAAGTTCCTTGGAGTTAGGGGTGGCCAGATGTTCTAACTGAAAACCGGGGCAGGCACTGACTTGGAAAGAGTAAAATTCTGGTGGGCACCAGGCAGTATAAGTCACACAGTCCTGGTCTTTCAGGAACTGGTCCTTCTTGGTCTGGTCCCACAGGCTCTCCTTCTCCTTGTCCTCCAGGGCGCTGGTACTTGTACACTTGGCCGTCCTGGTCTTCTTTATTTACTGTATTTATAGAGCGCAACACTCATCTCTAGAGGGAGATCACAACACTAGTCACCCAGCTGGACCTCATTCTAGTTTCACTAATCCAGATCCCTAGTTTTCCTAGATCTGGTCCTCAAGGCCTGATGACAACCATCAACATCTGGCTATCCAGGTCTTGATCCATATCTTCTTCCTTCTTCTCCTGTTCCTAGTCCTCAAGTTCCCACTGGTCCTGCTGTCTCTTCAGCTCGTTCACGAGATCAAAGTGCTTCTAGGCCATGTCCTAGAATTATTTGTCCTTGTAGTTGAGACTCCTGGTTCTTGTCTTCATGGGTTATGGCTCCCTTCGTCTTCTCAGTCCTGCACATCCTGGTTGTCCTGTTCCCTTACCCTCCTGGTCTTAGTCATTGGCCACCTGTCTCTGGTCCTCATGGTCCTTGCCCACCTGGTCCTAGACCACCTGGTCCTAGACCTCCTGGTCCTCTTAATCCCGCACCATGGCTCCATCGTGTCCTGGAATTCCTGCGCCCTGTTCTGATCGTTCTTGTAGCGATCTTTATGACTCTGATCCTTAGGGACCTGCAGGATTTCCTCCTGCTTCTTTTCCACCTGGTCCTGGTTCTCCCGGTGCTCCTCCTCCATAACTAGGCCCACAATGACTGGTCTTGGTTGTCCTTGTCCATTTACCCTAGTGCACCTGCTCCTGATTTTGTTGTACTTGTTCTGGACTCCCATGCACCCCCTAGAATGCAAGGCCGGAGCAAACCTCTTTGTATAGTCCCTGGACCTCCCTGATCTCACGCTCTAGTTAATGCAGGTCCTAGTGATGTGACTGCGGTCTTCCTGGACCTTGGTCAGCTTGGCCCATCTCCACCTAGCACTGGGCCTCATGTTCATTGTCCACTTGGTCATAGTTCTTGTTATCTAGTTCTATTTTTCCTGCCGCCTTGTTTTTGGTTTTCCTTACCCTTTGAGACCTGGTCCTTGTCTACCTGTCCCTGGTTTCCTTGGTCAACTAGTTCTGGTTTCCTTAGTTCTCTGGTTGGTTTTCTCCTCCTAGTCCACGTCCTCCTTTCCTTTACCCCCTAACATGAGCCAGATTTGCCCCCAAGCCTGTCACCAAAGTATTTCATTTGGTTCTAGATTTTTATACTGAAGGGGAGCCGTCTACTACACAAAAGAGGGACCGGCAGAGACCTCTGTCAAAGCCTGTTCTTTTGCTTTTGGCAGTGGTCTATACTAGCATGACCTGGTCCACTGCTAGGATGTAATGTGGTGGTCACAGGGTCAATCAAACCAACATGCCTGATATCCTTATGAGATAGCCAGGCTGCAGTCTATTGGCTGGCACCTCGTTATCCCTGTACATCTTCCAGCTAAATAAACATGACCTGCACGAAGTTGCAGTACCATGAGATCTGCATCTCATTAGCGATCTCCAAACACTGACTGAAATCAATAGACGTATATAATGAAAGACATCAACACTGCGAGCTGTTCTCTTACCAGACTGCTGGATTATCTAGCACAAGCCAGGATACAGATGTTTGTGCCAAGTCTGTCAGCATACTGCAATTGGCAAATGTGAAGCTGGCATCAGACTACGGATTGGCATAATTTTTCATTTGGTTGCAATTTTGTGTTCGTTTCATTTGCTTGCATTTTACATTGTTTGCATTTTTGCTTCATCGCTTGCTCCTCCCTATGTTGACACTAAGGAATAGCTTTCTTTATTGCAGCTTGTTCAGTGGTACCAGGGCCGAGGCTGTGAGGGACCCACTGCAACCCAACTGTGGCCATCTTTTACTACCATACACTCCAGCAGCAGTTTCTAATTTACTTTCTTGCTTTAAGCTCATAATATGCAACGGCCGCTTGTACTGATGACTGACAGGAGATAAGTGCCTTTACATCCACCTTGGATGTAACCCAACTCCTGAATGGGCTACCCTTTGCCCCAGAGGCTCCTGACTTGTTTGTCTGCTGTTTACTCAGAGTTTTGCCACTTTGATGTATTCTTTGCGGATCCATAGACTACTCTTTACTGTTACCCCTGCCCATCAGGGCAGGCTGGTCCCCTTCCTCACGGCTGCCCTTATAGGAGCCCACCCAAACCTCGGTGCGAGGGGCAACCACAAAAGATCAGGGGAGGGGCTCATGGCCACATATCTGCATATCTAGGTCGCCAGACTGCCGCCGAAGCCCTAGCCCTGACCCATGGCAGTTTAAACCCCCAAACATCACATCCTGGTCTGAATTTGAAACAGTACTCCCAGGTTTGGTGATACATTCCAATGCCTGGTGATCTGCCAAAAGAATAGCATTTTCGTTTGTGTGCAGGGGCGTAGAACACATCATGCTGTGCGATCATGATGGGGCTGGGAGCTGTTAGCTTGACAAACCGAGGATAACTCCAGAGGCTCTGTCCCTTGACCACTGCTTTTATTGATAACTAAGGGACTGGAAGAGGAGACAGCATTCCCTCTGGCCAAAGCTGCTGCCATCAACGCATCAACTAATAGGGAGTTGCCGACAGCTGGCTGTTCTTTGGTACATGCTGTAGATAGTCCTTCGCTGCACCGGATTGCAACACTTTGAGAATTTAGCGCCCTACATGCGATTTCTCATGACCTGTTACCTTTGAGTAGACTTCTTCCTCCTTATTGCTCTCCTGCTCTGGGGCATCCATATTGCTCCCCTTAGTAGCTCCGCGGACTCATCGCCCCCCACGTAGCACAGTTCCCTTTTTGGTGAAATAACGTTAGATAAACTTGAGCCACTCTGGAGCTGAAGATAGCAGGCAGCAGATCATCATGAACAGTCAGTCTCCAACCGCGCGAGCTGGGCCTGCAGCGGGCTGGAGCGCAGCGAAGTGCACACCCCTGCGGGATCATGCAGCCATCCGCAACAAAGTAGATACAGAGAAGGGGCCGGGCACCCACACAAATTCACATGCTTAAGTCTCCCAGCTGGATGACTAGGCTGAGCCAAGGGCTGGTAAGAACAGCGGTGGTGAGGTGCACGGCAGAGAACACACCCCCATCGGTGCGGTTCAACCCGCCATCTTCCTCCCCACGCCCACCATCTTCCACAACTATCAAACACTCTGGCAGCAGTTTCTAATTTCCTTGCCTGCTTTACGCTCGTAATATAAGCTTCATAATATGTAGCTACAACAGTTGTCAGAAGGATGGAAATGTTGTTTACAACTATTTATATTCTGCTTCACAACTTTGACCTTTCACTAAATGATTTCAAACACACAGGAGTGTAGTTTCCTACGTATATTGTTATTCATATGCAGAGGTTTACAGGAAAATAATTAATTTGATATAGTGCCTGTTTTGTTCCTTAAATCTATGAATAAACACGGATAGTTTCAGAGTGAATACTTTGTGTTGTGTTTAGAGTAAATACGGGGCACAACATATGTATATAGTTGAAGTTTTGACCCTTGCTAGTAGTGTTTTCTTAAAACATCAGAATGGGTTTTCCTCAGTTCTAAAAACAAGTGCAGCCTGTGCGATACAAAAGATACATATTTTAAGACCTGTGTTCGACATGATCGTAATTAAATATTGTAGTGAATGAATCACGACTGATCTGGAGACACAGGAAGCTTGCCTGTCCAATGTGAATTCTGGATCAAGGATCACAAGAAATGTGCATAGAAGTATAACAAGAATTTGCAATGCAATAGGTCTCGCATTTTTTGAGAGTTAGAGCTTTTGGCAATGTAAATGACAATATCTTTACCTAGGTGTTTTGGTTTGGAGTGTAGTGGGAGTATTAAGAGAGACACAGCTGCATCGCAGCCTAGAGGACTTAGAATGAGGAATTACCGATGGGACCAGACAAACAGCTAACAGCACTGTCTAGAAGACTGAGAATGAGGAATTACCACTGTGACCAGAGAGACAGCTACAGCACTGCCTAGAGGACTAAGAATGAGGAATTACCACTGTGACCGGAGAGACAGCTACAGCACTGCCTAGAGGACTAAGAATGAGGAATTACCACTGTGACCAGAGAGACAGCTGCAGCACTGCCTAGAGGACTAAGAATGAGGAATTACCTGTGTGACCAAAGACACAGCCGCAGCACTGTCTAGAGGACTTAAAATGGGGGAGTTACTGACAAAGCAGGCTTTAACTGTCTGTCCTGAAAATGATGGTGCTGCAAAGGATTTAACACAAAAAAGGTGGGTCGTGCAGAAAATATTGTGCAAGCACAGTGCTGTAGTTGTTCACAGTTGCACGCCTGAGTAAATATTGCTGAGTCTGACCCTAAGATGAAGATGCAATGCAACCTCATGAGTGGCAAATTGAAACTAAATTACGGGTTTCAAGAACAAGTATTACAGGACTAACGTGCTATTATAGCTGATGCGCCCAACATGCCAAAATCTACCCGAGCACTTAAAAACACAACTATTTATTAACAAAATGGAAAACAGCGCCTGGCCCTAAAATGGCTGCCACTTGCTAATTAAACAGTGGCGTTTCTTGATACTTCCCGAGCAGCAGATTTTACAGATCAGAAGAATGGAAAGCACACCAACTACAACCAACCAATCCCTATTTCTGCCAGCAACAACCTAATATGCAACCTGCCAGCAGCTGCATCGTTGTCTCCAATGAGCCAACTCGCATCTCCCCTTCTACAGTGAGGGTCCTCTCTTCCAGCTCGACTGTCCCTAAAACGGTGTACATAAGTGTGCCCTTGTCCAAAGCACTCCTACTCCCCTTCCTGGGGATGGATCCAGCATTATGTCCTAGAATCTCAGAGACCCCACTGAGAGAGTCCACAGCGCCTTTGGGAGTCACACACCACGGAGGACTGGGAAAGATCCCCTTACCGCTGGGAGCCGTCTCCTACTCAACCGGACGTTGGACACTGTATTTCTGTTGGGTTCCCTACCACCTCCCCCACCTCTTCCCTCCTTCATCCTTCAGAGTGTGCCCATGGCCAAATCACTCCTCTCCCCTTGTCGGGGAGGGATACAGCATTTTTACCTTGAAGTCTCAGTGACCCCGCTGAGAGAGTCCAACGCGACAAGGGAATCTCACATAACGGAGGTCTGGGACTGATCCATTTTCCAGTTACTTCCTCGTCTCCACACTGTGTCTCCTACCCCTCCCACACCTCTTCCCTCCTCAATTCTTTGTCTACCTCCCCTATTCATTCATCTCTCGCCTGAATCTCTCTCCCCCTGCCTGCTTTGTTGATCCTTATGCCTATGGTCTGACTAATCTCCCTCCCCATTTCACATTACCCCCTTACACTACTACACGCCATGAACCAACGGATGTAACTTGTAACTGGTGTACCTTCTGTAACAATGTGTAATTTGTAACCTATGTAACTTTCCTCATGTAGAGCGCTCTTATACCTCCGGGTCTATCCAGCGCTATATAAAACTAAAGTAAATAGATAAATAATAATAAATACGTATATATGCATAGTCTGTAAGGCACAGAACAATGCACCATATGTAAAAGGGCTTCTAGTGCAGACAAAAACACACAGCCCTCGATCCCCAGTCCGCAATCTAAAACAAGCACCAACAACAGACATAGGAGAATTATTTTGTGATGTCTGCTGCAGCTTTGAAATGTTCAGTGAAATATTTCACTGGGTGGCCCTTTAGGCAGGTCACTAAACCTACAAAAAGTGCTCCTTGAAATGGGCTGTAATTTATATGTGTGCATTCAGCTGAAGGGCACTGTCCATGACAGTATGCAATAGTTTATTATATGCAGTATATCACTGACATTTCACCACTGTTTTGATGGCTATAAGCAGGGAATGACGATGGCTTCTAAACTTCCAAGTGTGGTGCACAGAGATAACTCTTCCTATATTGACGAGATCCCATCTCCACGGAGCACTGATGATGCTCAGGGGGCTGACTGATGGAGGGCACCCTTCCACTTCAACTCTGCCCGCCACGCCCAACCCTTGCAACGAGGATGGAAGTGCCTAAAGAGATGCCTCACCAAGGGCTATAGTGCACCGTTAACAAGTGTCTCAAGTCAGAACATTGGGCTTCACATACATGCAGCCTGGCAAGTAACACCAAAACAAAATGTATAGTGGGGACATATAGTTTTTTAGCCTCTGGACAAAAGCAAGATATCAAGAGTTTGCGTGCACAGATTTCCTTTATTGTGAAATCTATTAGTTGGATGATGTTCCTTTTCGCATGCACTTCCCCCTCAACTGTTCCTCAGCCTCTTCTGGGTGCTGCCTGTGTATCGCAAGCCTGCCGCCCTCTGACACCAGTAGAGATGCGCTGCCTGTGAGATTCTTCACTTT
Organism: Lissotriton vulgaris; assembly: GCF_964263255.1. Taxonomy (NCBI): domain Eukaryota; kingdom Metazoa; phylum Chordata; class Amphibia; order Caudata; family Salamandridae; genus Lissotriton; species Lissotriton vulgaris. The sequence continues at coordinate 25,662,415 of NC_141685.1, forward strand.
CGGTTTGAGCCTGATCTGGAAATAGTGGCCTTTCAATCCCCCATTACCTCCTTTTTTGAAGAAGTCACTCAGATACCTCAGTGAGTTAAGCGCTTGCTCCCTAGATCTGCTTGTACTGTACAACCACCGGCTCAGTATTCGACAGATCTGGTTCAGCCTTTAGTCATTCAGGGCAATATATATTGAGTGCCACTGAAAGGTGCGATTCGAACACTTGCTAATTACAGTGCTGTGAAACCATTAATTGTGGTATCGAGCTCTATTTATAAAAAAAAAAATTATGCTGTAAGGTGCACTTTCATTCATTTTCACACACATCATTTTCATACAAAACTGATGGAACTGACCTACAGGCAGGGCCGGCTGAGTCAAGGCCTCCGTGCAGCTGAGGCAGGGTAAGCAGAATGTCCCTAGCCAAACTACTTGAGATGTGTGTTCACACACAACTATGTAATCACATTGAACTATTTCAACTCCTCGACCTTCACCAATCAGGATTCCGATCAGGACACAGCACTGAAACTGCTCTGATTCACATTGTCGACAACACCTTGAGACTTCTGAACCAGAATGAAAGCTGCCTCCTTATACTTCTAGATCTCTACTCTGCGTTTGACGTGGTCACACATGACCACTTGATTGCTCTGTTGGAAAAAAGGATGGGGTTAGCAGGCCCAATCCTCAATTGGTTTTCTTCATTTCTACACAATAGAAGTCAAAGAATCAAAATCAAGCATTCCCTTTCTAACAGTTCCCAAGTCTCTGTAGGAGTGCCTCAAGGTTCAGTTTTTCACCCACGCTCTTCAGCCTATTCATGGAACCTAACACTGAAATTCTGAATCATATCATTCAAACTTACATTACCACATGTGTGCAGACAATACTCAACTGTACTTGAAAATCTCTACTCCAGAGGACATCAAAACACTTAATGCTGCCCTTGCGAAAACGCAAAACTGGTTAACCCACGATCATCTCATGCTAAATAGTCTGAAAACCGAATACCTCCTGATCTCCCCTCGCCATCACTCTACCCCCATTCATGTCTGGCTCAATCACCTTACGACCCTCAATTGCACTCCTCATATTGGGGCCTCAACTAAGTCATTTAGGCATAATTCTGGACAAACACCTGACTATGTAAGACCACATTAGGGCAACAACCAGAGGTGCTAATCACCAACTCAATACCTTAAGGAAAATCAAACCCTTCCTTCCTCCTCTTGACATGAAACAAGCAGTCTAATCAATAACTCTCTCGCTTAGATTACGGAATTGTGGCCCTAGCTGGATTTCTCAAAGCCATATTGGCCCCTTTAAGGTCTACCCTGAATTCTGCTGCCAGGCTCATTACTGGTTTAGGAAAACGTGAACATATCACACCAGACTTAACTCAACTCAAGTGGCTCCCCTTCGAAGCAAGGATTTGTTTCAAGATTGCCTGTCTGACACATAAAGCGCTTCACTAGAACACTCCAGTTTACCCGGCAAACAAACAAACTGTCTGGCTTGAATCGATCCCTAAGAAGCTCTAAGAATCTACTGTTTAAACCACAAAAATTCAATAAGAAGAAAACATATATCCAAATTACTGTAACATTTGTAGAACATTCTATAGGCCCCAAGAAGAAGGAAATTCATTTGAATTAAATCATGCATTTCGGAAATATTGAGCCCCATATCTATTGCAATAAAGTCTACGATTTTCTCTAATCCGGCCTCAGCCCATTTTTGAATAATTTCGGATGATTCTCGAATCCTGAATACCAAAGCGAGTTCGGATAAGGGGGTTGAAGTATTAATAACTAGGATTGTATATCTTCTATAAAAATCCTGACGTTTTATGAAAGAACTACTGCATGCACTTATAACAAACTAGTTTTGGTAATTTTGTGGATCTGACGCAGATTAATAAATGTAAAAATCTGAGCTCGCGCTATTTGAAGAAGGTGTGAATAGGAAACCTGGGGAGTGGGAAAAAATGTTTGGCCCCTATCAAAGGTGCAGATCTTGCCTAGAAGGCAATTATAAAATGGGAAAAACATGAAGAGTTGGAGGTAACAGTGAGAATGTAATTTTAGTACGTTATGTGGAGCCAATTGGCCCCAGAAGCTATTTTTTAGCAAATGCTGCTATATAGAACCCCACAGTTCCTATCCCAGGTTTATCCTAAACAATCTAGGCAGTGCTTTCTCAGTTCAAACCAGGCAACAGCTAACTGGACACATATTATTGAATAGTGTCCTTTAATTCAGGGGTTCTGGAATTATATTTTCGGGGAACATTTGGAGACCAAATGTCTAATTAAACTGGACTCTAGCATTTGGCTGATAGTTTTGTGTTAAGATTCTTCCCTGTGTCTATTAGAAAAATGGGTTAAATTAATATATATTGTGATGGCGGTCGCCAGGTCACTGTTTCAAAGATGGCAATTATGTCAGGTACCAACAAAGAGTGAGTGGATAAGGAAAATGAAGCAGGATAGAAATAGTGAACGTTTATTGGCAATGCGAAATGGGGGGATTAGGATATGTGAAAAAATATGGGAATCATATTTCGACTAAATACTAGAGTGAGCTCAAAATTTCAATGTACTGGTAATCTGATGGACTATCAGAAGCCTCATATGCTGTTATAGTTTTATACTTCATTGCATTTCTATGCACAACAGACACCTTAGTCATTAAAAAAAAGAAAAGAAAGTCGGTAATGTATTGGGTCTTTTATGATGAAATATTATCAGATGTTCTTCTTGTTGATATATCAGTATATTTTATCCTGATTTGCACTTTAATGCATTATTGACACTTTAATTGCTCTTAAAATGAGAAATTGGTAATGTATTGGGTCTCTTACGATTTTTAGTCCAAAGTTATTATGGATGGATTTTTAATATGATGAAACATCATTAGAAGCTCCATATGTCGATATATTTGCATAATTTACTGCACTTTTATGCTCTACAGACACTTTAGTCACTTTATAAAAAAAACTAATTTGGTACTGTATTTATTCTTTTATGATGAAAATCCATCAAAAGCTCTTTCTACTGATATATCTCTATACTTTAATCCGATTTTCACTTTATTGCATTATAGATATTTTAACTGCTCTTAAAATGAGGATTGGTAATGTATCGGGTCTCTTACGATCTTTAGTCCAAAGTTACTCTGGCTTTTATTTGAATTATGTATTCCTTTATTAATCCTGAACATGTATGATGTATTTATTGATTGGAAGTGTATTAGTCAATATTGACACTGTGATATAAAGTTGATTTTAAAATTGTTATGGATCTCAATAAAAAAATAAGAAGAAAACCTATAACCGAGCGTTCACTGGTTTGGTGCCAAGAATTTGGATCACTCTTCCTGCCGAAATCAGATCCAACCCTTCGATTGCTACATTAAAAAAAGAAGTCAAAGGGTTGCTTCCGAATAGTTACTTGCAAAAATAGACATGAAACCATCCGAAGAAACTAAGGAGTTGATATTGGAGGCTCGCTACCTGACCATGACATGAGTATCGAGTACATTTATCAACATTACATTATTATTTATATACATAGTTCAAATGTACAGCTCTTCAGTCTGATGTAAATTCAAATAATCTCTGTAGGAACTGGGGTCACCAGTTCCCCGGGGGTAGCCTGGCACGAGCAGGTAGGCACCGGAAGCTTAGGTGTTAAGTGACTACACAGCACACGCATCCACTGAGACAATAAGTGCACGCAAGGACTTAGACCACACCAGTGAGTTGGATTAAAACATTACCTTTTATCTAGAATAAAATGCAGGGTACTCAATAATCAAGGCATCAAGCATTCAATAGGGCATTTCATCATGACTGCAGCCCATTTCAAGAACCATTTCATTGCAGTAGTAAAGGGTGTTAATCAACAATCAGAATAGCAGGTCTCCATAAGTATTTCAGGACGCCCGTCCCTGCAAGGAATCCATTACAAAGACATTCAATTATCCGTCTAGATAGCGTGATAAAACATTTCCTTATATCACTGTAGGCATCCCGGAACCCCTACCCTAGACAGGATTTAAACAGGTCAGTTGAACATCGGGCAACATCTCCTAATAAGAGAACAAGCATCTCTCTCAAGATTAAAACATTTCATTAGGCAAGGCAACAATCATCACCATAGGGCCAATCAGCATTTCATTAAGGTAGCACCTCAGGAGGTACTGCGGGCCAATCTGCAACAGGTCAGTAATCAGAGTAAACAGTTTCACTTTGTCACTAAACAGTATGCAGACTCATTGAGCAGGGATGGAGGTTTCAGCACGCTAGGGTAACCGTGCTGTTATGCCCAATACTTGGCTTCCTGCATAAAGGCCAGTAGGGGGAAGTCAGTTCTTGAATCAGGGCCTTGCGCGCGGTTTGGGGGCCAACGGGACCCAACTTCAGCTCTGCCCGGGGGAGGGGCGAACTCCGGGCCTCTTCCAGCCCTCCGCCCTCCTCCCCAGGGGTTTACCTCTTCCTTAGGCCCTTCAGGGCGCTTGCGGCGTCTCTCAGGAATAGCGGAGGGCCCTCACTCTTCTAGGGGCCCTCCGGTGTGTTTCCGGCACTGCGGGGACCGGCTATGGGGCACAGTGGGGCTCCCCTGGGCCCTCGTTGACGGAAGGGACGGCCCGAGGATGCAGCTGGACGGAGGGGGGGCTTCTGCTTCTCCAGGCCCCCTCCCTGATTTTCTCTGCTGGTCTGGGGCTTGTCACGCAGGTCCCGGCCCCTCTCGGCCTTACAGAGCCCCGGGGACCAATGAGGAGCAAGGGTGCGCCCGCAGCCGCCAATAGTAGCGCGGCTTGCGGGGCTCGGCGCTGGGAGCCAATGGGTGCGCGGCGGGGGCGGGATTTCCACTGACGCCCCCGTCACGTGCTGCTGGTTGCTGGCTTCGAGGCCTACCACGGCCTGAGGGAATGCAGCGGCGGCCCTCTCCTGGCTCTGAGGGCCGCCGGGAGAATACAGACGTCAGCCGAGGCCTCCGCACGCGTTCACGGGCCTAACAGCAGCGGCCACAGCGGAGCCAAACAGTTCGGCGAGGGCTGCCGCGGTGAGTTGCTGGCCAGCGCTCCTCTTTCTCACAGCGCTTCACAGGGGGCTGTCAGGGACCGCCTCGCAGGATCCGGCTGATGAACAAATGGCTCCACCTCCAGATGTTACCAACACCCTGAATATAAACGCAGGGTGTTCGAACCATCAGGCGAGGGATAAATGGAGAAGAAAAGACCGGGGAAGGGAAAGGGTCAGCAGGGACAAGGGATCTGAAATGACAAAGCACAGAACAGATATAAATACTAAGCAGTATTCAACACTACTCTCGATAATTCTCGCTAGAATCTCTAATACCTTATCAAGCTGTAATCATTCTTCCAGCAGTAATAAGAAAGTCCTAGTCCATTCTCCTGCAAACAAACATACAGGTTAGTATCATAACCAGTATTCTGTATACCACACTCACAGACCAAGACCCCTGTAAGTACACACCATATTATGTGGAGGTGAACTTCGAAATGACCCTTGTGGATTAACCTCGTATTGAGACCCCTGAATGTCCGCTTCCCCAGAAGAATCTACGACCTTGGTAGAGTTAGAGAGAACAGTCTCTGAGAGCACTCTAATCAGGTATTATCCAATGTACACTCCCAGACTGGAAGGAAATCAATACCACAACATTATAAGGCAACTTGAACTTGACCACCTCTAAGCTCCTTATACTGTGAGTTTCTAATGTATACATGGTTGAAACAGTAACATGTGGTTGTGACCACCACTATGCTCCGCTTCTTCGTGAAGTAAATGTAACGAACCACCAATCCGGCAGCGGGTAGTTTCGACCATCACTCTGTTCTGGATCTATTATTACCACTAGCACACGGTAACGTGTAGAACCCCACTACGCTCCGCTGCTCAGAAAATACAGAAAACTCCTTCTTAACGCACAACACCATTCACAGCAACGCGCAGCGACTTGCCACTACGTTCCGCGGAACAATCCAATTACCAGAACCGGCACGCATCAGCCGATGCACTTCCTCCGGTTGGAATACAGGAAACAAAACGAGCAGGATTATACGCGAGCAATGTCTCCCAGCGTATACATGAAACAGTACCTTTAGACGGACCTTGGATCTACAACCGCATCGCTCCGAACCAAGAGCAGCAGCTCCTGAAGCAAACAACGGTTGGAATTCCACAACACAACTGACAACGGACTCAGAATTACGCGCACCTTCCACCGGTTCCACCAGCCCTTATACTTCCTGTAGCAAAGGCTCATGGAAGATGTAGTTTTAACAGTTTAGGCAGGCGCGTCAAGGTGAAACCTGACAGAATGCCCTAGTGCTCCTAGGCCCAGGTTTAGCAGGGAACCTCCGATGAAATGTCCGGACTGCAGCAGGCGCATGCACATTCAGGGACGGCTCCCACGAGTCGTCCTCCGCCGTGTATCCTTTCCAGGCCACCAAATACCACAGGGCTCCCCTACAACGCTTGGAGTCTTTAATGCAGCGCACCACGTACTCCAACCCACCATCACACAGCTCCGGCGGAGGTGTTCTCAGCTGAGCAGACAAAGCAGGCTTTAACAAGCTACAGTGAAAAACAGGATGAATGCGAAGGGAAGCTGGAAGCTTCAGTTTGTAGGCCACAGGATTGATTTGTTTAAGTACAACATACGGACCAATGTATCTAGGGTGAAACACCGAACGCAACTTAAAACGGATGTTTCTTGTGGACAGCCACACTCTGTCGCCCACATGATAGATCGGACTCTCCCCCCGATGTTTGTCAGCCCACTTCTTGTAGACCGCCTTGGCTTTGATCAAATGCTTAGACACTTTCCTTTGTACCGAATGCAAATGACGGATCTGACTCAACACAGAAGGCTGATTACCCACCTCGCCAGGGATGGTAACAGGTAACACTCGAGCGCCAAACCCATAGTTGGCAAAAAAGGGGGACACCCCCACAGAACTGTGCCAAGCGTTATTATAAGCCAATTCAGCATGCCATAAAAATGACACCCAAGAGTCTTGTGCCTCCGCTGCATAACATCTGAGGTATTTTTTGAGTGTTTGATTCAAACGTTCGGTTTGACCATCTGTTTGGGGATGGAAACTAGTTGACAGCGTGGATTTAATGTGTAGAGCCATGCACCAGGATTTCCAAAAGCTGGCAATGAATTGCGGACCTCTGTCTGAGATCATAACCTCCGGGATCCCATGGTAACGAAAAACATTGGTTAATAGAAGCTGGGCTGTCTGACCTGCTGTGGGAAGGTTTCTGCATGGAATGAAATGACCCATTTTCGTGAGACTATCCACCACTACCAGCACTGCAGTGTGTCCGTGATCTGAAGGCAACCCTGTAATAAAATCCATGCTAATGCTTTCCCATGGCTTCTTGGGTGTAGGCATGGGTATAAGTTTTCCTTTGCTCCGTCTTTGTAGGGTCTTAGCTCGAGCACGAAGCTCACACTTTCCCACCCACCATGTCACATCTCTGGACAATGTTTCCCACCAGAACTGTCTCTGTAGAAGAAGCACCGTCTTCCTAACACCTTGATGACCAGACACCGGTGAAGAGTGACACCAGTCAAAAGCCTTTTTCCTACTTTCCACCGTGGGTAGAAACAATTTGTTATGTACAAAAGGCAGACCTTGTTTCAGAGAACGATTAGTACCTTTGCTACTCCAAGATCTCCATGCAGTATCAGTTTTTTGACCCTGGATTGCCCTGAGGAACGTATCAGCATTAAGCACACAAATCACCTTGCTTGGTTCCACTATGGCCTCCATCGGTGGATCTGCCTTTACTGACTCCGTGTCTTCTAGACGAGACAAGGTGTCCGCCTTTCTGTTCTCAATGCCTGGACGGAAGGTGATGATAAAATTGTACCCAGCAAAAAACAACATCCACCTCATTTGTCTCGGAGTCAAATGTCGGGCGGTTCTCATATATTGCAAATTACGGTGATCGGAATATACAGTCACAGGGTAAGAGGGCCCCCATAGATGTTGTCTCCACTCTTGGAAGGCTTTCTTTATAGAAAGAAGTTCTTTTTCTGCTATTGTATAGTTCTTTTCGGCCTGACTTAACTTCCTAGACAGATAGGCCACCGGATGCAATTGACCTGTTTGTGGATCCCTTTGGGACAAGATAGCCCCTATAGCCTCATCCGAGGCATCGGCTTCCACAATGAATGGTAGTTCCGGTTGAGGATGCGCCAGTATGGGAGCTGAGACAAACGCCTTTTTGAGATAACAAAAGGCGGTGTCAGCTTCTAGCGACCAATGAAACCCCACCCCTTTTCTGAGAAGGCGAGAGAGGGGGGCAGAAATTTGCGAGAAACCGATTATGAATCTCCTATAGTAGTTAGCAAAGCCCAAAAAACACTGGACCTCTCTCACTGTCTTTGGTGTAGGCCAGGACTGAACCGCTTGCACTTTTCTTTCAGCCATCTGCAACCCTTCAGAGCAAAGCATGACTCCTAGAAATTCCACAGTCTCCACTCCGAACTCACATTTACTGAGTTTACACTACAGTCTATTCTCTCTCAGACGATGTAAGACCTGTATGACATGTTCCTGATGGGTATCGACATTTTCAGAGTAAATCAGAATGTCGTCAATATATACCACAACACTGGTATCCACTAGATCTCTCAGCACATCATTTAGGAAATATTGGAACGCTGCCGAGCGTTACACAGCCCAAAGGGCATGACTGTGTATTCATATAGCCCATAATGAGTTTTAAAGGCAGTCCTCCACTCGTCCCCCTCTCTCATTCTCACCAAGTGGTAGGCCCCTCTGAGGTCCAGTTTGGTATAAATTCTGGCATTCCTGACTTGGTCCAGCAGGACGGAGATGAGGGGGAGAGGGTATCTATTACGAATGGTGATTTTGTTTAACATTCTATAATCCACACATACCCTTAGTTCCCCGTTAGCCTTTGCTATGAAAAATAACGGAGAGGCAGCAGGAGATTTGGAAGGCCGAATAAAACCTATAGATTGATAATGGTCCAGGTATTCCTTTAGATGTTTCGTTTCAGGCACTGACAATGCGTACACTCGACAAGTGGGCATAAGCGCCCCTTCCACTAGATCAATACAACAGTCATAGGTTCTGTGTGGGGGTAACCTGTTTGCCAGTTGTCCATTAAACACATCCTCATAAAATTGATACTCAAAGGGCAACAGCACCTCCTTCTCTGCCGCCGTAGCTACTTGGAATGGAGCAGACAACACTGCAGCCTGAGTAACAGAGCGTAATATAATATGTGCCTGACATTCTTCTGACTGGAACTGTATCTTTTTCTCTCTCCAATTAATATCTGGGTTATGATAGGTAAGCCAGGGCATACCCAAAATGACCTCATATTGAGGGGCCTCGATTATATTCAGGGTCAAACTGTCTCGGTGTTTCCCCTCCGGTACCTCAACTATGAGCAACACTTCTTCTGTTTGTTCTGTGATTAACCCTGACTTCAGTGGTTTACCGTCCACAGCCCATACTTCCTTCGGGTGTTGCCGTGGAATGCGTTTTAACGAGAGTAAGGACACCAACCCACTATCTATGAAATTGCCGGTGGCTCCTGAGTCAATCATCACCAATACCTGATGCATCACTTGATGGCTCTCTAAACACATTGATAACACTATGTGTGATACAGAATCCTGAAGAACTTCACAGACCAGTGAAGGAAGTTTCAAAGAAGTCTTATCGCTCGTTTCTCCAGATGTCTCCCCATCGGGACCGGTATTAGACACTACCAATCTTTTCTTGACCCACCCTCCTGTGGTTTTGGGCTTAGAAGGACATTCCCGTACATAATGTCCTTTTTTCCCACAGTACATACACAGACCCTGTGTTCTGCGAGCTTCTCTCTCCTCTCTGGTCAAAGGAGCCCTCACAGCCCCTATCTCCATGGGTTCAGTACTTTCAACAGACCCCTGTGGCCCTTTCCTGACCGAGTATTCTGGCCTAGAATAACCTCTATCCCACTTCTTCCTATCCCCACTACGCTCTGACATTCTGCCATCCAACCTCAAAGAAAGGCTGATCATTCCTGCACAGGTAGTGGGTTGTGGATCGATCAGGGCGATAATGTCCTTTAGGCCTTCTCTAAGTCCCTGATAGAATATGGACATCTGCTTTTCCTCTGGCCATGACGATTCCGCCAACAACCTGTTAAAAGTAGTTAAATATGTGACCAGCTCATTCCGCCCCTGTCTCAGTTCCAAAAGTTCTTTATCAGCACTAAAGGTGGTTGCATGCCTGTCAATACCCTCTCGAACTCGGCTCGAAACGCCCCCCAGTCTGATAAAATGGCATCATCCTTCCTTACTAGAGGTACTGCCTAATTTGCGGCATCGCCTATCATGTACGAGATGGCAAACGCCACCCTTGAATGGTGATCAGGAAAAGACGCAGGTTTACACGAAAAATGTAGCATTATTTGCGTAAGGAATACCTGCGTCTTGGAAGGATCCCCAGAATACCTTTCGGGACTCACCAATGGTATAGGCGGAGGCACTGTAACCTGTATCCTGGGGTTCTGTGTTGCAGCATCGCACAAGTTACTACTTGTGTAACGATATATCTGTAAGAGACATTAGTTAGTGATAGATTCCTTACCTTAGAATATCCCCAGGCGTCAGACTGGATCCGGAAACTTTTGCGTAGCAATACCCCTGCGCGCTGGTAGGCGTCGTCTGCGGCTCCGCGTCCGTCGTCGGCGTCGTGAGCGCCGGGATGACGTCATCGGAGTATATAGACGGCGCCCATGCGCGCTGACGTCAGTTCTGATAACACAGCTTTTCCGCGCCAGATACGCAGAGCCATGATAGAACTAACACTGGTGCCATGAAACTAGGGCCCTGAAAGGGGATGACCTTAACCCTAAATATCAGTTCGCAGAACGGGGAGGACGGGAGGGCGGTAAGGAATCTATCACTAACTAATGTCTCTTACAGATATATCGTTACACAAGTAGTAACTTGTGCATCTGAAAGAGACACGTTAGTGATAGATTCCTTACCTTAGAATAGATACCCCAGCAATACCAACCCCGGTGGTGGGTCTGCGAACCAATATCACACCAGAAAGTCCTGGAGGACGGAACGGCCAAAGAAGCCATCCCTCCGGACTTGACTGTCCAGGCAGTAGTGTCTTGCGAACGTGTGCAGCGAGGCCCACGTGGCTGCCTGACAGATGTCCTGCAGGGGGACACCGCGGCCCAGGGCAGTTGTTGTCGCCGTGGCCCGAGTGGAGTGAGCCCGCAATCCAGCTGGGGGCTCCTTCCTCGCCATGGAGTAGCATGCTTGGATGCACAAGACGATCCACCTGGAGATGGTCCTCTTGTGCACAGCCTTTCCCTTCTTCGCGCCCACGTAACCAACGAAGAGTTGGTCATCCACCCGGAATTGGCGAGTGCGATCCAGGTAGTAGGAGAGCGCACGTTTTGGATCCAGACGGTGGAGCCTCTCCTCCTCTTTCGAGGGATGCGGAGGCGGAAAGAAGGTGGGCAAAGTGATGGACTGCCCGATGTGGAAGGCCGTGACAACCTTGGGCAGGAAGGAAGGTCGTGTACGTAACACCACCTTATCACGATGAACAGACAGGAAAGGTGGAGAAGAAGAAAGAGCCTGGAGCTCACTCACCCTCCTGGCAGAGGTGATGGCAACCAGGAAAGCCGTCTTTAGAGTAAGGAGACGAAGAGGGCAGTTATGAAGTGGCTCGAAGGGAGCACACATCAGATAGGTAAGAACCAGATTCAAGTCCCACTGGGGCATCACGAAGGGGACAGGAGGAAACATGTGCGTGATGCCCTTCAGAAATCTACTCACAATAGGGGACTTGAATAAAGAAGGCTGATCTGGTAGCCTCAAGAAGGCTGAAAGAGCAGAAAGGTACCCTTTAAGAGTGCCCAGAGCAGAGCCCTGCTGGGCAAGGGAAAGAAGAAAGAGCAGCACTTCCGAAAGGGGTGCAGAGAGAGGATCCACAGCCTTTGCTGTGCACCATGCCACAAATCTGTTCCACCGGCAGGCGTATACCGACTTTGTGGAGGGACGCCTGGCTGCCAGAATGATATCGCAGACTTCGGGAGGCAAGTCAAATGGCCTCAACTGTCGCCGCTCAATCTCCAAGCTTGTAGGTGGAGACTGGACAGGTTCGGGTGCAGGACCGTCCCCTGCTGCTGCGACAGAAGGTCCTCCCGAAGAGGCAGACGAATCGGGGGATCGACCGACATGCTGAGTAGCTCGGGATACCAGTATCTTCGTGCCCAGTCCGGAGCCACAAGGACGACCTGGGCCCGGTCGCGCCTGATCTTCTTCAGCACTCTGGGCAGAAGTGGTATAGGCGGAAAGGCGTACAACAGACCGCAGCTCCACTCGCGACGAAAAGCGTCTCCGAGCGAGTGCCGCCTTGGAAACTCCAACGCGCAAAACTGCTGACATTGCGCGTTCTCTTCTGTGGCGAATAGATCTAACCAAGGCTCTCCCCACTGTCGAAAGAGACCTTGCGCCACGTCCGAGTTCAGACGCCATTCGTGATCCATCATGCACCGGCGGCTGAGTTCGTCCGCCCTGGCATTCAGAGAGCCTGCCAGGTGTTGAACCACCAGGGTCATGCCCTGATGTTCCAGCCACTGCCAGAGGCGCAGAGCCTCCTGGCAAAGGGTCCACGACCCCACACCGCCCTGTTTGTTGCAGTACCACATGGCGGTGGTGTTGTCGGTGAACACTTGCACCACGCTCCCCCTGACAGAGGGGAGGAATGCCTTCAGTGCAAGACGAATCGCCCGTAGCTCCAGGATGTTGATGTGGAGCCGGGACTCCGCCGGAGACCAGAGGCCTCTGATCTCCGCCTCTCCCATGTGGCCTCCCCAGCCCTGGAGGGACGCGTCCGTCACAACTACGTGCTCTGGCTGGGGTAGGGAGAGGGGTCTGCCACTGACCCAGTCGCGGTCCGTGAGCCACCACTGCAGTTCCTTCGCAGTGCCCTCCGAGATCAGGACATGATCGGACAGGTTGCCCTGATGCTGGGCCCACTGAAACTTCAGGTCCCACTGCAGAGCCCGCATCCGCCACCTGGCGTGACGCACCAGAAGGATGCAGGAGGCCATCAGTCCCAGAAGCCGCAGCGTCAACCTGACCGAGACCCGGGATAACGGTCTGAAGACAGGAATCAGAGCCTGAATATCCCGAACCCGCTGCTCGGGTGGGTAAACCCGAAACTGCGCCGAGTCGAGAACCGCTCCGATGAAAAGGAGCTTCTGAGAGGGACACAGGTGCGACTTCGGCACATTGATGGAGAACCCCAGCAAGTGCAGGAGGTCGGCCGTAGTCTGGAGGTGGCTGACGACTGTCTGGGGCGAGCCCGCCTTCAACAACCAGTCGTCGAGGTAGGGGAAGACTGACACCCCTTGCCTGCGCAGATGGGCTGCGACCACCGCCATCACCTTCGTGAACACCCGTGGGGCGCTGGTAAGGCCGAAGGGGAGCACAGTAAACTGAAAGTGCTCTAGGCCTACCGTGAACCGCAGGTAACGCCGGTGGGCCGGCAGGACGGGGATGTGGAAATAGGCGTCCTGCAAGTCCAACGCTACCATCCAGTCTCCTGGGTCCAGGGCAGCCAGGACCTGAGCCAAAGTGAGCATCTTGAACTTCTCCGTCCGGAGGAAGCCGTTGACGTTCCGCAGATCCAAGATAGGGCGTAGGCCCCCTTTGCCCTTCTTGGGTACCAGAAAGTAGTGGGAGTAACATCCACGTCCTACTTCTGGCCCAGGAACGCGCTCGATGGCCCCCTTGGCCAAGAGGGCCGAAACTTCCTCTCGCAGAAGTTGCAAGTGATCCCCCGACACACGGTGGTATTGAGGTGGCATGGATGGAGGGGAAGACTCGAAGGGGAGGGAGAAACCCCTTCGGACAATTTGCAGCACCCACCTGTCCGAAGTGACTGTATGCCAGTGGGAGAGGTGATGGCGAACCCTGCCTCCCACAGGCGTCACATGGGCCTGAAAACTCGGACTAGGAAGGTTTTGAGGCGGGGGCTGCTGAGGGAGGTGTGGACTGGCCTCGCCGCTGACCCCGACCACCGCCGCGGCGGTTCCCACGTCCGCCACCGCGCTGTTGGACATTTTGCGGCGTGTGGCTGGCGGTCCGTGGTGGGGCGCCCCTTCCGTGGCCACGAAAGGAGCGAAAGGCACCCGATTGCTCGCGTGGGGCCGTAAGGCCCAAGGACTTGGCCGTAGCCCTGGAGTCCTTGAAACGCACCAGCGCATGGTCTGCCTTGTCGCCGAAGAGGCGACGGCCATCAAACGGCATGTCCAGGAGTGTGGCCTGGACATCGGCCGAGAAGTTGGCGGACCTCAACCAGGCGTGGCGTCGATCCGCCACCGTCGTTGCCATCGCCCTGCCCAGTGAGTCCGTGGTATCCAGCCCACACCGGATAGAAAAGCGTGCTGCATCTCGGCCGTCCGCAAGGGTTTGGCTGAGTTTAGCCCTGACCTCCTCAGGGCATTGTGGCAGCACCTCCGCAACCGTGTCCCACAGAGTGTGGGTGTAGCGGCCCAAGAGACAGTTGGTGTTCACTGACCGTAGCCCTAGGCTCACAGACGAGAAGACCTTCTTCCCGAACTGCTCGTATCTCTTGGATTCCCTGTCGGGCGGGGCCGACGGGAATGCGGTCTGGGAGTTGGAGGCCTGGATGACCAGACTCTCGGGGGTGGGGTGGGTGGACAAAAAGCAAGGGTCGCCCGGGGCCGGGCGGTAGCGTCTGGCCACGTTCCTGTCCACAGGGGGGCCTGTGGCGGGCTTGGACCAAGTGCCCAGAAGAACGTCACACAAGGCCTCATTGAACGGCAGAAGGGGCTCCGCGGAGCCGGACTGCTGTTTGAGGACCTCAGTGAGGAGATTAGTCCTCACGGCCGCGACGGGGAGCTCAAGGTTCAGGGCCTTAGCTGCCTTCGTCAACACTACACTGTAAGCAGAACCCGCCTCCGAAGCCACAGTCGGGGGCGAGGTAAATCCAGTGTCTGGCGAGGTGTCAATACCACTGGCCTCCCCAAGCTCATATGTCCAGTCCTGATGAGACTGGCAATCACATGCCAGAGGGTCCTCGGACCCCTCCCATTGCTCCTCGTCACCCGGCTCCCGGAGACCGGGATGAACAGCCAGGGCCTCCTCGTGGAGATAGAATTCTCCGAAGGCCGACGGAATCGGCGCCCAGCGGCGCCCCTCCGACACCTGAGTAGGACCGTAGGAAGCATTGGGGTCGGCAACCACTTCAGCTGCCGGGGACGACACCTGGAGGGACGTCGCCGGTGAGGTCGTAAGGTCGACCGGCGAGGCCCCGGATCCGGAGCCGGATCCGGCGAGGTCGCGCGGCGCCGGGACCGAAGTCGCCAGCGGCGCCGGGGCCGAAGCACCCGACGTCGTCGGGGCCGAAGCGCCCGACCCGGAAGGACCTCCAGACGGAGCCGATCGGTCCGAAGGCGCCACGGGAACCGACTGAGGAGGGAGGGCCCTCATGGCCATGAGGTACCTCTCGACCTCCTCCTGCGACGCGCCGTGCCCAGGGACCCGAAGGTGTGGGGCAGGCGGCGACGCTTGCGACTCCCGCGGAGCCGCGTGGGCGGTGTCGCCCGAGTCCCCGGTCGCATCGTGCGAGCGACGGGGCGGGCCGGAGGAACGATGGCGTCGCTCCGACCTCTCATGCCTCTTACCTGAGGACTTGGATCCGGACGATCGGTGACCACTCCCGGAACGTCGATGACTCCGACCTCGCGACCTGTCCCTCGACCTCCCGTGGGACCGGGACCGGGACCTGGAGCGGCGCGGGGCCGACTGCCTCAGCTCGAGACGCTTGCGGGACCGCTCCCGCCTAGCCTTCGACGTTAGGGCCCGGCAGTCGTCACAGGTCCGATCGTCGTGGTCGAGGCCTAAGCACTTCAGGCACCGGCGATGGGGGTCCGTGACCGACATGAGTCGGCCGCACTTCGAGCAAGGCTTGAACCCGGGCATCCCTGGCACCGATAGTCGAGAATCGACTAAATAGAGGATCAAAAAGATCAAAAAAGTTTTCAGTCAAAAAGTGACTGGGGGTAGAGCTTCTTCCGGATCTGCGCTAGCTGGCGCGGAAAAAAGAAGAACTGACGTCAGCGCGCATGGGCGCCGTCTATATACTCCGATGACGTCATCCTGGCGCTCACGACGCCGACGACGGACGCGGAGCCGCAGACGACGCCTACCAGCGCGCAGGGGTATTGCTACGCAAAAGTTTCCGGATCCAGTCTGACGCCTGGGGATATTCTAAGGTAAGGAATCTATCACTAACGTGTCTCTTTCAGATAAATGGTTTACCTGCCAACCTATCTACCCTATCCCTTAACGCAGTGGCCTCAGCTCTAGAAGCAATCAACTCCTGTTGTACTAGCACAAGAGCCTGTTGCACCTCCTCAAGAGTAGCCATAATTTGTTCAACAACCGAATCGGGCGAAGTATTTAACTTGGGCGCGTAATTCTGTCAGGGCCCGCCTCGCAGGATCCGGCTGATGAACAAATGGCTCCACCTCCAGATGTTACCAACACCCTGAATATAAACACAGGGTGTTCGAACCATCAGGCGAGGGATAAATGGAGAAGAAAAGACCGAGGAAGGGAAAGGGTCAGCAGGGACAAGGGATCTGAAATGACAAAGCACAGAACAGATATAAATACTAAGCAGTATTCAACACTACTCTCGATAATTCTCGCTAGAATCTCTAATACCTTATCAAGCTGTAATCATTCTTCCAGCAGTAATAAGAAAGTCTTAGTCCATTCTCCTGCAAACAAACATACGGGTTAGTATCATAACCAGTATTCTGTATACCACACTCACAGACCAAGACCCCTGTAAGTACACACCATATTATGTGGAGGTGAACTTCGTAAATGACCCTTGTGGATTAACCCCGTATTGAGACCCCTGAATGTCCGCTTCCCCAGAAGAATTTACGACCTTGGTAGAGTTAGAGAGAACAGTCTCTGAGAGCACTCTAATCAGGTATTATCCAATGTACAATCCCAGACTGGAAGGAAATCAATACCACAACATTGTAAGGCAACTTGAAGTAGTGACCACCTCTAAGCTCCTTATACTGTGAGTTTCTAATGTATACATGGTTGATACGGTAACATGTGGTTGTGACCACCACTATGCTCCGCTTCTTCGTGAAGTAAATGTAACGAACCACCAATCCGGCAGCTGGTAGTTTCGACCACCACTCTGTTCCGGATCTATTATTACCACTAGCACACGGTAACGTGTAGAACCCCACTACGCTCCGCTGCTCAGAAAATACAGAAAACTACTTTTTAACGCACAACACCATTCACGGCAACGCGCAGCGACTTGCCACTACGTTCCGCGGAACAATCCAATTACCAGAACCGGCACGCATTAGCCGATGCACTTCCTCCGGTTGGAATACAGGAAACAAAACAAGCAGGATTATACGCGAACAATGTCTCCCAGCGTATACATGAAACAGTACCTTTAGACGGACCTTGGATCTACAACCGCATCCCTCCGAACCAAGAGCAGCAGCTCCTGAAGCAAACAACGGTTGGAATTCCACAACACAACTGTCAACGGACTCAGAACTACGCGCACCTTCCCCCGGTTCCACCAGCCCTTATACTTCCTGTAGCAAAGGCTCATGGAAGATGTAGTTTAAACAGTTTAGGCAGGCGCGGCAAGGTGAAACCTGACAGGGGGCAGCCAAGGGGGAACAGGCGGTGCTTCGGCGCCAACAGGCTCGGCCACACAGCACTTCAGGCGCGGGGAGCAGCCCGGCGCCCAGGGCGAAAGACAGCGCTGGTAGGGCACCGCAGTTCGTGGGGGTCACAGCGCTCCCTCAGAGTCAAAGCGGGGGAGCGCTCGAGGCAGTGCAGTCGGCTGTGGTGACTTAAGCAGGGTTATGGGCTAGCGCTGCAATCGCCCCCTCCGTGATTTTCTCGGCTGGTCTGGGGCTTTTCACGCAGGTCCAGGGCCCCTCTCAGCCTTACAGAGCCCCGGTGACCAATGAGGAGCAAGGTTGCGCCCGCAGCCGCCAATAGCAGCGCGGTTTGCGGGCCGCGGCGCTGGGAGCCACTGGGTGTGCGGCGGGGGCGGGATTTCCACTGACTCCCCCGTCACGTGCTGCTGGTTGCCGGCTTCGAGGCCTACCACGGCCTGAGGGAATGCAGCGGTGGCCCTCTCCTGGCTCTGAGGGCCGCCGGGGGAAAACCGACATAAGCCGAGGCCTCCGCACGCGTTCACGGACCCAACAGCAGCGGCCACAGCGGAGCCAAACAGTTCGGCGAGGGCTGTGGCGGTGAGTTGCTGGCCAGCTCTCCTCTTCCTCACAGCGCTTCACAGGGGGCAGCCACGGGGGAACAGGCGGCGCTTCGGGGCCAACAGCCGCGGCCACGCAGCACTTCAGGTGCGGGGAGCAGCCCGGCGCCCGGGGCGAAAGACAGCGCTGGTAGGGCACTGCAGTTCGTGGGGGTCACAGCGCTCCCTCAGAGTCAAAGCGGGGGAGCGCTCGAGGCATTGCAGTCGGCTGTGGTGACTTAAGCAGGGTTATGGGCTAGCGCTGCGATCGCAGTAGCGCTGCAGCAGTCAGCAGGAGGCAGAGGCCCGGTGCCTAACAGGGTCAGCGCTCGGGGGCAGTTCTACAGCGCTGGAATCTCAGGCAGTTCAGTCAAGGTAGGACAGCCAGCTAGCTGGTGCGGGACAGCGCCGGGGCCCAATACCTGGTCGATCCTCCAGCAGTCCTGCAGGTGGTGAAGTTTCTTCTTGGCGCGGGGTGTCTCTGGCGCCCTTCTGTTACAGCAGAATCTTGGTTGCTTGAGGGGAGGGGGGGTGAGTTGAAGGCTTGTCAGTAGGTCACTTCAGGTGGTCCCTGGGTTCCCCTCCCGCCGGGCCAGATCAGTGGGCTAGTTCAGGGTTTCTCACTCTACTTGGAAGGCAGCACCTAAGCCCGGTCACTCCCAGTGGCATAGGTCCCTGATTAGGCCCTACCGCCTAAGTCTCCTGCGTGGGTCCCCCAGGTCAGTGATGCCCCAACTGACTGGAAAGTTTCCCTCCCTTTCCTTATATAGCGACAGTTGGCAGTTTGCAGTGGCAGTTGGTGTCACCTCCCCTGTTCTAGAAGGCTCCAGGAGCTTCCCTCATTCTAGCTATGGGCAGGCTGGCAGGCTAGTATTGCAACATTGTTTAAGGGTTCCAGCCAGCTCCTGGCTACTAGAGTGCGTCTACAAAGACCGTTCTGCAGTAGCAGAGGTCAGTGGCAGCCATCTTAGGTGAAGGGAGCACCTGCACCTATCATTGATTTTAATATTACACAGGGCATCTCAACTACACAGGGCCTATACAACTTTATTACGAGGGGGGGGGGACATCCAGAATTAGGGGAGCGAAAAGCGAAAAATTTCAGGAAAAAGGGCCAAGTCCAACAATCTCAATATCATTATTTCAGCCGAATTACTATTAGATCCATATATTCCAATTCTGTCCTAGTGGGATAATGAATTATCAGCATTACACCATTAATTCTAAGCATGTTTCAAATATACCGCTTGTTCTGCCTATTTTTAATTCATGGACACGATTTCATCACAGTCACACCCAAGTGGGTTAATCTTTACATCAATATTTCTAACCGAATTGATATTCATGTCCAATGCCACAGGTGTTTTCGCTGTGTAAAATAAAAAAACATCCACGCTTAAAGGAATTGGGCTCGGCATTTGTTTTTGCACAAAGAAACTACGGAGTTGATATTGGAGGTTCACTACCTCGCCATGAGCCCGTCGCCGTCAGAGGCAGGAGAACTCGCAGAATTGCGTGGACACATGTTAATAAAGTATCCTGTCCGCCACTGCGACATTTTAAATAACAAAAGGATTATAAAGAAACCGTGAAGTGCTAACGGCTGTGAGGCGAGTGGCGGAGTCGGAGGACATCCGTTGTTCAGCTGATTCACCCGGCCAGTAAGAGGTGTCCCAAGTCCGTGTATTGCAAAAGAACACAGACAAGCTGGCGGAATCAGCACGGCTGAACGAGTTCAGCTACAGCCGAATAAAGCGTGTTACGTGCTTGTGAATAGGAGCAGAGGGTTGTGTTTGGGATAACAAACCCCAAATTAGAAAATCATTATGGCCTTGAATACAGATGCGAAGAGACGATACGCGGCTGAGATGCTGGTTGTCCCCATGTCTAAGGATAGGACCAAGAGTAAGAAGACAAGTGGCAGTGTTGGAAGTGAGTTCCTTCCAAACAAAACAAGCATTTACAATGCAATAGGTCTCGCAATTACATTGTTTTGAGCTATTGGCATTGGAAATGTTATTGTTTTTCCCCTCTTTCTGAAACATCAAGTAATGGCATTGTACATGACAATGCCTTTTATTTATGTTTTAAAAACAAAAACAAAAATAAAAGGTATTGTTATTTGTAATGTTAATAGCTCAAACCCGTGTAAATGCGAGACCTATTGCATTGTAAATGCTAGTTTCTTTGAGTAGTTTACTCTTGCTCCAGAGACAATCGTCACTTACTCTGGGATTTTCGGACCAAGAAATACTTTTCAAAATACATTTTAAAAGTCAGAGCCAGTGAGAGAGACAGAGAAACTCTGTTTATTTAGACCGTAGTCTTTAAACAACGAGATCTTATAAAATACAACACTGTACATACTTATTAAAACAAACGTATACACAAATAACGTTTTAAAATCACACCATAACTTTTCAGACCGCTCTGCTTAGTACCTCTATAGTAGAACAGTAGCTGCCGTCGCTCTTGCAACCTCTAAATTTCTAATTTTCCATCAAATCTATTAAAAAGATAAGAACCTCATAAAACCTTAGTAAAACAGAAGTAACAAAAACTCCTAAAGTTAAAAGCTCTTTACTTTTATCAATCTTCATTAGTAACAATAGATTAAACAGTTTGGAATAACATTTCTTCGGTCTTAAGCCTATAGCTAATAAGTAAGGGGCGTTAATAGTTAATTTCATCCCTAACATTGCTTAAGTTTTTCCCTAGCAAAACAATTTACCCCTCTCATATAATTTCCTAGTGCAATTGCAGTATCCAGGTGAGGTAATTTGAATTTTATGGTCAAGAAATGTCCCCTACCGTGTACCCCACCGTCTCCATGTATGTGCTTCAAGTACATGTAATTTCCCTCCATGACCAGATATGAAGACGCAAATGTATTTGCGTCCAACGTTAACCTGTCCTCTTTCAGATCCACCATGAATGGATCGATAATTCAGTTCCTAAGTATGCCTTGCCAACGTCTTTACATGGTGCACTTTCACGTTTTCCTGGCTCTGTTGAGCTAGGCCCTGATTTCTGCCATCGAATCCTTTCTGCTCTCTGCCTCCTGAAAGCTGCAGCCTGAATCTGCATCCCTGACCTTTACTTTACTCCCTGCGTGGCGAGCGGTGCCCGGCTCGGCCTGCTTGCCTGCCAAAGACAGTATTTTGCCTTCAAGTTATCTGCTCCGCTCCTCGAAAATACATTCCTGTCTAGTGACATAGGTAAACATATCCTCAGCTGCAGAGCAAAGGGCCCGGCCTTTCTGTCTCCTTACAAGTAATTCATTGCTTCCGTTACCATGGTAGGCCCATGGCCCCTCGCATTACACGTAGACACGTAGTCACATATGCACGCACTAGCAGTCAGTATAGAATAGCCTCTGCCCGAGAGACCTTTCCTTCTAGATAATCTCCAAACACAAGATATCAGATATGATTGGGTTTAGGTTGTTCTGACATCCCAGACTTCTGTCTCCCCTTGTAATGTTAAATGTCAAGTCCCCTGCACTCTCCAGTTCCACGTCAATCACACATCATGTTGCCTGCGCGCGCATCCCAGCCATATATTTCTGCTGACACTGCAGGATTCCTCTATGGATCCACCCACCTGTGACACTTTCATGTGACGTTTCTAAACACACCTCTATGTACGCCCTCGTGCACGCCTTCTGTTACAGCACATGTGTTCTTATCTCGTTTCTTTCAGCTGTTACGCCTTCTGTATCCATCACCATTGTATGCATTTACTATATATATTGTGCACCGTTAATAAAGAACTGTCTATCCCTTCCTGAACCTTCGTGGTGATGGAACATGATACCATGGTTCGAACCATTCCATTACATGGAATAAAACCCTTATAACTCAGACTCCACGGACTCTGCCTCTCATTTTGATTGAGCTATTTTATTGAACTTATACCGCATAGAAATTAAGTATACGGTAAATATTTATTTACCACATAATTTGGCGCCCGAATAGGGACCCCTCCCCCACCCCACGCGCCGGCGATGCGTCGCAGGCCTTGCCCCCTGCCACAGCCGTGACGGATAACTACGCGTACCCGCAGGTTTTCCTGTATCTCCCTCAGGCCTACGGAGGTGACGGAGACTGCGATCGACATCCAGACGAGGCGGTGAGGAGTGCGGAGGATCCCGACCAGAGCCCAGCCGAGAGAGCAAGGTCCGAGGTGTCTAGAGGCCCACCAGTTCCGAAGTACCTACGTCACGAGTCGAGTCCAGTCCAGTCCGGTCCAGTCCAGTGTCGAGTTCCGAGGCCTTCCGTTACGTGCTTCCCGGTGAGTACCGTTGCTGGGGACGCATCTAGACGGGTGCATTAATTTGTGTCCGGTCAAGACGGGTTTGGGTACACAGACCCGGTCTGCACTGTTTTAGCAGTGTATCTGTGCTGTTTAGCAGTACATCAAGTTGTTATAGAATTTCGTTCATATTCAGTATTTGTTCAAAATGTTTAAATGTGTTTTAATGTCGTGGTATGAGTGATTGTTTGATCTTCATTACTGTGTTTAGTGTATATATTGTGTTCGAGTTCGAGTAAGTATCAAGGATCGAGTTTCAGAATGCCACTGTTCACTAAACTACGTCAGATAGGAACCAGAAAAGGGATATTAGAAGAAGCGATTCCTGTCCCACCTAGGGACACTCCAGGACATTTTATGTATCATAAACATGGCTTAGATGCCATACTGTATCTAGACTTATGGGTTGATTATACTAAGAACTTAGACGAGAAATATAGATGGCCTGTTTCAGGAACATGGGATGCCGAGTGCATCATGAGAATAGAAGAAGCGCTCTGGAAAAAGAAAGCCAGACAGTCACAGAAAGATGCCATAGAACTGTGGCGCAAAGAATCGCATAGACGCACAGAGAAAGAATTCAGAAAAGCAGAGAAACATAGAGAAGATTCAGAAAAAGACAGAGAAAAAGAATTAATAGCAGAAGCTGAACGTGTTAAAGCCGAACAATTAGACCGACAACGAAATACCCTTATGAATGGCATGTATCCTCTTCTGGCCGAGGGCCTACCTAAGGCCACCCCGGAAGTGCCAAGTAATTTACCGCCACCATTAGTTCCGATTAAAGTAGGCCATAAGAAAACTGCAGCAGATATTTTTCTTTCTTCCTATTTAGATGATGTAGCTCCAGCATATACTAACGTACCCGTACCACCCGTTAATAATGCACCTCTGCCCGCTCCGGCTGATCAACCTGCTGTTCATGTTATGACACCCCCCCATGCCCATGTCACGCTTCCCCCTACTGTTCCCCCTGCAACTGTTCCTGGGGTTGGGCCTGGGAATCCTTTTCCCCGGGGCCCATCTACTGTACATACTTTACCAGCTACGATGGCTGACGGTCAAGCTGACGGTCACGCTTCAGGTGGTGCAGCAGGAGGTCACTTTCGGACCCCGCCACCAGTACAGCGATTAACAGTAAGAGAATTAGCAATGCAACGCACTCCGAAACCAGCAACAACTGAAAAACTTAAAGAGTATCTCACAGACTGTAGATATGATCCAGTACCAGGTAAAGACGGTCGCATGATGCTAGCATCGCTACGTATACGACGAGCTTCAGACTATTTAGTGTTATTGCCAGAAATGACGAACCATCTAGATAAAATATATCACTTTATACAAACGGGAGAGGGTCCTGAATGTATTTCCGAGGCCATGGCATATCAGAAAGTAGACACTCAAGGTTTGATATTACGATTCCTCATAAACTGTTTTATAAGAGAACGAGATCGGCCTGGTGTAAACAAAGAAGAGATGGATATATTAACTACATGGGGTCAGAATATAGCAGACGGAAAACATGATAAACATAAGTGCATAGAGGCCATGTACAGAAAAATCCGTAAAGACATAGTAATATTTCATGAAAGAGAGAAAGCTACAAGGGAAGCAGATACAGACAAGAATGAATCCTCAGAGGAGGATGAACCGGAGAATACAGGAATAATAGCATATGTAGGTAAGGGAAGACCCCTTAACAAAACAATACGTCCAGAAAGTAAGAGACTTTTTCTCTCTGCTATCTCAAATCCGAGAACTCCTGAACATCTATTCCAGGCTACCGATAAAGTACTTCAAGAACGAATGGGGTACCATGTACTCAGTTCTATGGATGAACAAGAACTAGCCCGGTCAGCAGTACAATGGGCTGACAATTCCAATATATATAATGATGATGCAGTAGCGCAAACTTTTTTTAACCTTTCCCCAGATGAACAGCGATTAGCTGGTATGTACATGATTCAACATCTCATTTCGTTGTACAAAAGTCAACATTCTGATCCAGGTCCCCTACCTGATGTATTAGTAGAGTTACTCACGAATAAATGGAGAGGCCTAGGCACCGATTTAATTAAAGTAATTTTAGAACATCGACACAGATATAGTGCCTTCCTGAATCCACAGTTTGTTTCAGCTCCACCCCCAGAAAGGAAAATGTTTTACATAGACAGACAGAATCCTTTGCGAGAAGTTCATCCACTCCGGAAATCGGATAACACACTAGAACGCGTGTTTGTATACACGCCCATAACTAAAATGGAATTACTGGAAATGAAGAAAATAGTGCCTAGTCATGATAAAGATCCAGCAGGATTTCACCGTGAAATAAAAGACATGCTTCTCATGGGAGATTACACGTATTCCGATATTATGAAAATACTGAAGGTACTATTGCCTGCTGGAATCTACGAGAAACTCAAAGAGAAAGAGTGGGAGGTGGGAGATAAAAAGATTAATTGGACAGAATTAGAAGACGAGGATAAAGGTCGAACCCCAGGTTAAGGTCTTGGGGAGAAAACTAAAGCATTACCAGGATTATTAGTACAGGTTTTGCCAAGATTATTGACAACTAAAAAGGAAGACTGGGACGCTATCTCAGACTGTAAACAGAAACAAGACGAAGACACTAGTGATTTTTATTCTAGATTTGAGAAATGTTTTACTATTAATAGTGGCATGAAAACAAGTAGCGAGTCTTACCCGCATCTTTTTGTAACCAAATTAGTTGAGAATTCCTTACCCCAGGTTAAGAACCGTGTATTGAAAGTCGAGAGAACATGGCAAGCAAATACGCCTTCCCAGATGTTACAAATGTTACAGTACCACCAGAACAGAATCAGGGAGGAACATGATCACGAACAGAGACGTATGAAGGACACGAAAATGAAAATGCTCGTTGCTCAGTCAGTTCCAGCTGACGGTCAGAAAAGGGGTATGACACAGTCCAATAATTCAGCGGTTCCAGTTAAAGGGACATGCAACTATTGTAAACAGCCAGGTCACTATGTAAATGATTGTGCAGTTCTGAAACATAATATAGCAACAGGTAAAACTAAAGAGAGACCACGTCCTCCTAGACAGGATCAGGTTCAACATCAGGTCCAGCAACACAATCCACAGAATGTACAGCCTATGCGTGTTCCACAACAGACAGTACAGACCGTAGCGGTACCACAGCCACAACCGATTGCCGCGACACATGTCACACAGCAGATGTACCAGTATGCACAATCCGACTACCCCGATTACCAGCAATATACATGAAACAGCCTAGAGAGGGAGGTTGGCTTGCCTCTTATTGAGATTCCTGTAGATCAAGAGGGTCCATATGTACATAGTCAAGTATTAGGAAAGGACAGGAAGTTTTTGATTGACACAGGGGCAAGCAGGACAACTATTAGTCATAACGAGGTTCCAGAGGCACCCCTCTCAGGCTCGCAGAATGTTTCCCTTGGATTTTCAGGAAAGCCTATTGTTAATGAAGTATCGAAACCAGTTCCCCTTGCAGTTGGTCCATTATCACGGACTACAGATTTGTTGCTTACGAAATCATGTCCTGAAAATCTACTAGGTATCAAGACGCTGAAGGCTCTAGGAGCAGTTATATGTTGTTCTCCGGAAGGAGTTAGACTGTTTTTACGTGACTTTAAGGGTCAATATGTATTACGATATTTTGATGCTAGATTGAACAATGTACCAGAACATTTGTGGGCACAAGGCCCAACTGATGTAGGTTGTATGCATATTACACCATATCGAGTTACACTCAAGCCAGGAGTTATATTACCCCGAATCCGACAATACAAGTTACCACCTGATGCTGTAGTGGCTTTACTGAAAATCATTGACGAGCTCATTGCACAAGGAGTGGTTGTAGAAACCGACTCAAATGTTTGTAATTCCCCTATCATTCCGATTCTTAAACGCACTGATCCAAATGCACCTCCAGTTTATCGATTAGTGATCGATTTACGAGAATTGAATAAATGCATTGTACCACAGTACCCTGTGGTCCCAGACATTTCGTCTTTATTGACTACTATTGATTCTGAAGCGACGTTCTTTACTGTAATTGATCTCAAGAACGCCTTCTTTAGTGTCCCCATTGATCCGGAAAGCCAATACCTTTTCGGATTCTGTTTAAATGGCCGTAGCTTCAAATTTGCACGCGCACCTCAAGGATTCACAGAAAGCCCCAGCATCTATAGCCAAGCATTGAAAAGACAACTTGACAGTATCCACATGCCTGCTAACACTGCCCTGCTACAGTATGTCGATGATCTATTGATCACCGCCAGAAGTGAACCAGAATGTGAACATGCATCACTGACAGTCTTGTATTTCCTGGCTGACAAGGGACACAAAGTGTCCCCTTCGAAGCTGCAATTCTGTGCCCAGCAAGTGGTGTACCTTGGGCACTTGCTGTCCAAGTGGGGTAGGCATCTAACACCTGATCGTATTCAGTTAATTGCACACTTACCGCAACCCAAGACACAAAAGGAGGTACGGGCTTTTATAGGCCTCACCTCTTACTGTAGACAATGGATTCCTCAGTACGCATACCTAGCCAAGCCACTTATACAGTTGACAACACAGGAGGCAGCGTCATCGACTGTCCTCCCTTGGACTCAGGAACATACACAAGCTTTTGATGAATTGAAGAAAGCTTTATGTCAAGCACCAGTTTTAGCAACGCCATGTTACAGCAAACCTTTTACACTCTTTGTTACTGAACGTGATGGTACAGCATTGTCTGTCCTCACACAAGATCAAGCAGGCTCACACAAACCGTGTGCTTACTTTTCCAGTACATTAGATCCAGTAGCCCAGGCTCTGCCTGCGTGCTTAAAATCAGTTGCAGCTGCAGCTCTAGCAATCAGACAAAGTGGCTCCATATTGTTAGGACACAAATTGACAGTACAAGTTCCACACTCTGTGGAAGTTCTTTTAAACAGAACACAGACTCAGCACTTGACTATAGCACGACTGACAGGTTATGAATTGACGTTATTTCAGCCACACATAGAAATCAGACGCTGCAATATCTTAAATCCAGCTACACTGTTACCATCAAACAAGACAGACCCTACTCCACATGACTGCGTAGAGATCATTAATGCAGTAACAAAGCCCCGACGAGACTTGACAGATGTCGCATTGATCAATCCAGACCTGACACTTTACGTGGATGGTTCATGCATGAGAACAAGCACAGGAGAGTTAGTGGCCGCGTATGCAGTGACCACTGAAACTGAAATCAAAGAAACACACCGTATTGATACACTGTCTGCTCAAGCTGCAGAGCTCATTGCTCTGACTCGAGCCTGTATAGTAGCTAAAAACAGGAACGTTAACATATACACAGATTCACGTTATGCATTCGGAGTTGTACACGACTTTGGAGTCCTCTGGCAAGAAAGAGGTTTTTTGACCTCTCACGTGCCAAGATCCAGCATGGTCCCCTCATTCAAGCTCTGTTAGAAGCAATACATTTGCCTTCAGCCATAGCCATCATGAAGTGTAAAGCACATACTAAAGTCACAGACTCTATTTCCCAGGGTAACGACCTGGCAGATCGAACAGCGAAACATACAGCTCTGACTCATCAACATGCAACTGATATGACAAAGACAATAGTACCGACACCGACACATTTCATGACAGTTAAGGATCCCGCACTAGATGTAATTGACATACAGACACATGCTACTCCAGACGAAATCAAGAAATGGACTGAACTAGGAGGGATCCAGACAGACCAGGGATGGATGACGAAGGGAAACGCCACATGGTTTCTCCCCGACTCTATGGTTCAAGTTATGATTAACAGAGCACATAGTCCATCACACTTAGGAGAAAAAGCCATGTTAGACAGCTTACAGAACCTTTGGTACAATAAACATTTTCGAGCAGCAGCAAAACAGAAAGTGCGTACTTGCATGATCTGTTGTCAGTTCAATCCAGGTAAAAGCATTCCCGTAGAGCAAGGTGGATTTCATCCTCCCGATCACCCTTTTGAAGTCCTCCAGATGGATTATATCCAGATGGAACGTTGTCGAGGATTCAAGTATGTCCTCGTAGTTGTATGTGCACTTTCCCGATGGACAGAAGCATATCCAGTCCCAGATTACACTGCTCCGACCACGGCCAAGCAGTTGGTTCGTGAATTCTTCCCACGGTACGGTTTGCCCCGTATCGTGTACTCAGATAACGGTCAGCCATTCTCGTCCGAGCTTATGAAGCAGGTATCACTCCTGCTAGGATATCAGTGGAAGTTTCACTGTGTCCGACATCCCGAGGCAGCAGGTCTCGTAGAGAGACATAACCAGACCCTGAAAACGCGCCTTGCTAAGATTTGTGACGAGAAAGGTGTAGACTGGATAGTTGCATTGCCAGTTGCACTCTTTTACATGAGAATGGTAGCTCATTCCAGGACAGGGCTATCCCCGTACGAGGTGGTCTTTGGCAGGCCACCAAATATGTGGGGGACGCCTATACCGCGAAAGATTACCGATGTTGATAGTAATATGTTGACAGATTACCTTGCCTCCTTGATGTCTGCACTACAATCATGTCGTTCACAGGTTGCGGCAGCCTTTCCCGACAACACCGAGGTGAAGCCACACAAGATCGTCCCTGGAGACCTAGTGTTTGTCCGGAATTTCGATCGGAAGAGTCCGTTGGAGCCCCGCTGGAAGGAGCCGAAGATTGTTTTGTTAACCACAAGGACTGCGGTAAAATTAGAGGGCCGCAAGGGATGGCTCCACTCGAGTCATGTGAAAAAACATTATGGACTGCCGCCAAATACTGACTCCCAGCCCTGCCCCATTCCAGAGACTGATACTAAACTCCCCCTGTTAGAGAAAACTCCTCAGCAGGAGTACAAACTGAAATTGAGATCTAGCAAGTCAGACAGTTTAATTGTTTAAGTCCTCCCCTAGGTGAAGCGATTAGACAGGTTCCTGACATGTACAAGTTAGATCCCAATAGAGAGAGAGATAGACAGAAACAGATCAAGAAACGAAAATATTGTAAATCTCTCCGAAGCCATTGCACTGTTACATTATTGATTATGTTTTTTCTGAGTCTTACGATCATTGTTACAAGCTTATTGTTACACATTTACTTTCCTATTGCTACACGTGCACATTCTTCCTCAAATGACACTGTCGAGCATACTTTCAGTGAACTGCCTCCTCACGAGTTATCTTACCGACTTGCGCTGCGCAACAATACTTTCATCAGTATGTTACACCATTCCCATCAGACCAACAATGCTACTAATTGTTGGATATGTGGCCGAATCCCTCCCTATCAGAACTACAAGGGAGTTCTGCCCCTTTTTCCGTATCCGTTCACACACAATGGTTCCTGTGGTGCATGGTTCAGTTTAATAAATTCTGTAGATTCCGATTCCATAGTTTACCAAGGCAATTGGGTATGGGGAAATCTGAACACAGTTATGAATAACGCATGTTTCCCAGACAAAGAAGGTCTTCCACAAAGGACAGGGACCGATCTAGAAAACGAAGTGTATGGATTAGGTAATTTTACACTTAACCTCATGATTCTGAATGTCCAGTCCGAAACCAAACCAGACTTGCCCTCTATGTTAGTCTTACCAGTCAAAGGTGAATTATGTGTCAGAAAGAAGGGTTCAGTACACCTAGGTCATAGTGAATGTACTACTGTGATCGAATTCAGTGATAAAGGCAAGTCTACATTCAAAGCTTCCCGTCATTCATATTTTATTTGTGGTCAGACAGCCTACATACGCTTACCTCTATATTGGGATGGGACATGTTACATTGCATTTCTTTTGCCACCAGTTTTTTTAGCTCCACCTGATTATCATAGGAATTCCCATCTAGTACATACTAGACACAAGAGAGAACTCCCGATTGTCGACTATACCGAAACCGCATGGGAGCAATACACAGACTTCAATAAAGGTTTCTTTCCCTATTTTGGCACTGTCTCAAATAGTAAACTGATACGCAGATTAACCAGAACCCTTGAAGCAGTAGTGAATGAAACTACTTCCGCCCTAGGCAACTTAACAGAGGAACAGTCTGCTATGAGACTTGTTGTTCTTCAGAATCGTCTTGTCCTTGACGTCATCCTGGCCGATAGGGGCGGAGCTTGTAGAGTCATCGGATCGAGTTGTTGTGTTTTCATTCCAGAAAACGCACCGTCAGTATATAAAGCCATTACCCGTCTCCATAAGATAGCTAATCAGATACATCAAGATCCAGGCACCTGGACTTGGTCCGGCTGGCTCTGGAGTACAATATCAGCATGGGGATGGAAAATCCTGTCATTCCTCGGAGTCATACTACTGATAGTGTTCAGTTGCTGTCTCTGCTTACAATGTGGGCCGGCGATTTGCGGCTTGTGCGCCACATCATGTATTCCCCGTCCAAATTCACGTTCTAAATCCCGCCTGAAAAAGGATGAGCAAATGATGTTATATGAACAGATAGATGGACTAATGAAGATCGATATATCATGAAGGGTCCGTAGGGGACAAGGAGGGAATGAGGTAATTTGAATTTTATGGTCAAGAAATGTCCCCTACCGTGTACCCCACCGTCTCCATGTACGTGCTTCAAGTACATGTAATTTCCCTCCATGACCAGATATGAAGACGCAAATGTATTTGCGTCCAACGTTAACCTGTCCTCTTTCAGATCCACCATGAATGGATCGATAATTCAGTTCCTAAGTATGCCTTGCCAACGTCTTTACATGGTGCACTTTCACGTTTTCCTGGCTCTGTTGAGCTAGGCCCTGATTTCTGCCATCGAATCCTTTCTGCTCTCTGCCTCCTGAAAGCTGCAGCCTGGATCTGCATCCCTGACCTTTACCTTACTCCCTGCGTGGCGAGCGGTGCCCGGCTCGGCCTGCTTGCCTGCCAAAGACAGTATTTTGCCTTCAAGTTATCTGCTCCGCTCCTCGAAAATACATTCCGGTCTAGTGACATAGGTAAACATATCCTCAGCTGCAGAGCAAAGGGCCCGGCCTTTCTGTCTCCTTACAAGTAATTCATTGCTTCCGTTACCATGGTAGGCCCATGGCCCCTCGCATTACACGTAGACACGTAGTCACATATGCACGCACTAGCAGTCAGTATGGAATAGCCTCTGCCCGAGAGACCTTTCCTTCTAGATAATCTCCAAACACAAGATATCAGATATGATTGGGTTTAGGTTGTTCTGACATCCCAGACTTCTGTCTCCCCTTGTAATGTTAAATGTCAAGTCCCCTGCACTCTTCAGTTCCACGTCAATCACACGTCATGTTGCCTGCGCGCGCATCCCAGCCATATATTTCTGCTGACACTGCAGGATTCCTCTATGGATCCACCCACCTGTGACACTTTCATGTGACGTTTCTAAGCACACACCTCTATGTACGCCCTCGTGCACGCCTTCTGTTACAGCACATGTGTTCTTATCTCGTTTCTTTCAGCTGTTACGCCTTCTGTATCCATCACCATTGTATGCATTTACTATATATATTGTGCACCGTTAATAAAGAACTGTCTATCCCTTCCTGAACCTTCGTGGTGATGGAACATGATACCATGGTTCGAACCATTCCATTACATGGAATAAAACCCTTATAACTCAGACTCCACGGACTCTGCCTCTCATTTTGATTGAGCTATTTTATTGAACTTATACCGCATAGAAATTAAGTATACGGTAAATATTTATTTACCACACAGGTTTTCCATTTCTATCAATAATGTAATGGCTTGATCTCGAGACCTTATTCCATATTTTATAAATAATGGCCGTAGAAATAGTTTTCTCGCTTCTACCGTCATAAGGCAATCTACCACTATATGCAATATATCACACTTTGTCCTCAGCCCGCATTTGCATTGCCCATCGGTGTATAACATTTCTGCTTTTAATCTTCCCTCCATTATCCATGGGTTGGTGCCAATTCGTAATTTAAAGATTTCATATCTAAGTCCATGGTTAGACAAGGTTTCTAAATACGGATACCATGCGTCTTTTTCCCACGTTTTTACCATGCATTGGACCGACATTTTCTTTCTTAAGTATTCTAGGTGCCGGTTCCTTGATTGCTCCATGCCTTGTACTCTAAGTACTCTCTTCGAAAAGGCAACATCTAAAGGATTCTGGTTAATTCTCACATTTAGAATCCCAGTAATCTTAATTTTTCTTCTTGCTTCTATTGCCCATTTAAGGCTGCTATGCCTGATTTCCTCACTGCACCAATATGATACCTTCTGCGCGCCCCCTCGGGATTGGTATTTCCAAAATCTTACCAGGGACATTAGGACCTGGATATTCCATGCTATTTTTCCTATCTCTATTCTGATTGCTTGTATCATGGCTGCCTTTGGTAGGGACAGTAGCATTTTTAGGGCCTTGCCTTCCTCCCGATCCCACCCTCCTTTACCACTAAGATGTAAAACTTCTGCTCCATACAATACTTGGGGCGGGATCATAGCTTCAAAGCTTTTAGCAAAGGTTTCTGTGACATGTCCCCATAAAACATTTTCAGGCCACAGATATAGGATGATGCTTTCGCTT
Organism: Lissotriton vulgaris; assembly: GCF_964263255.1. Taxonomy (NCBI): domain Eukaryota; kingdom Metazoa; phylum Chordata; class Amphibia; order Caudata; family Salamandridae; genus Lissotriton; species Lissotriton vulgaris. Next base: position 25,695,680 of record NC_141685.1, read on the forward strand.
TTTGGGTGCCAAAATGTATCCCCCATTTTAACGAGCTTTCGAACCATAAACCTAGGTATTCCCTTACAGATTCTAGTTTTGTTTGACCTAGGTACCAGCTAAAGCTTTTAGACTTTTTACCAAAGGTCAGGATCTTCGTTTTGTCCATGTTAACCACTAAAAGTTTGGCCATACAGTATTCACTAAAAAAGTTTTATTTTCTCTGTAGCCCTATCTCCGTCTGATCGATGATCACAAGGTCAATCTGCATATAGCAGGCTTGCTACTTTCCTGCCACTCATTCTGGGGCTCGCGTTTCTTTCCACTTCCAGGGCCGCTAGTAGGTCAGCTAAAAAAATTGGAAAGAGGAGAGGAGCCAGGACACAGCTTTGTCTTAGCCCGTTCCCTATGGGTATTTTCTTTGTCAATGCCCCTTGAGTGTTTTGATCACTTGGGCCCAATTACCTCTATGCAATTCTTCTAGTATTGCAAGTAGGCCCGGTGGGATCTCATATTTAATCAAGCACTCCCATAACCTCTTACGATCCACCAAATCAAAGGCCGCCCGGAAGTCAACAATACAGCAGAACATTTTCCCCTTTTGTTCTATTGAGTTCCGGGCGAGTGCCCAAAGAGCGTAGCAGTGGTCCACTGTGGCCCCCTGTTCTACTGGGACAATTGACTTCGCTTCTACCCAATTTTTTAGTTTTCCTAACACTATTTTTGCAAATATTTTCTCCCCGATATCTAGCAGATTGTATAATCTGTAATTTTTTGCAGTATGCATATCACCTTTCTTGTTTATTGTCCTTATTATTGCCCCTTTCCAGCCATCTGGAAACCTCCCAGTGTCCAAAACTTCTCGAAACATTTTGGCAAAGAATTCAGCCCACCAATCAGTCTGGGTTTTGATTATCAGGGCCGGCAGGTTATCTGGGCCTGCAACTTTTGTTAAATTCAGACTCTTTATCGTAGTTTTAACTTCTGGGACCGAAAAATCAAGTTTTATATCTGTTACCAGACCGCTCCAGTCTGTGTGTTGATTCTCTTCCCGGTCACTCCCAGGGCTATATAGGTCCTGTAAATAATCCTCCCAGGCTGCTTCTGCCAGTACACAATTCATTGTGGGTAACTGGTGATCCGCAGCCAAGTGAATTAGTCTCCAGAACTGCCGTAATTTTCTTGCCTCAAGTAATCTTGACCAACAAGCTTCTTTATATTCTCTTTTTGCCCTTCTGATTAACATAGTATATTCTCTTTTTAGACTTACAAGGTCATTACCACTACCCTGCCTGCCCTTTAAAAGTTGGCGATGCGTCATTCTTCTCAGTTCTCTTTTCTTATCCAGGCATTCCTTTGTAAACCATCTTCCTTGTAACTCCGGCTTTGAATGGACCTTTTTAGTCTTTTGATGATCAATTCTCAGCCCCTCACTAAGGGTTTGAACCACATCCTCGATTTTTCCCACGTACCAATCTAACCTCGGCTCACTTGCTGTGTCTAGATCTAGACTCTGTTGAAACTTTACTAGTCTAGCCATATATTCTTCTGTGAGCCTTGTTGTACGTCGCCTGGGGTATTCTATCTGTTGTTCCATGACTTGGGTACGGGTCATTTGCTGTGCGTCAGGGATTTCTAGAGATGAAGTATTATGATCACTCCCTTCATTATTTTGAATCCTAAACCCTGTGATTAGTTGGAAACTCCAGGGGGTTGTGAACACGTAATCAATTGAGCAGTTTTGGGTACTGTAATGGCCGGATTTTCCGCTTAGATGGGATCAGCCCCTAGGGGCCCCTATGACCCAGCCAAAACGTACTCACCTCCCTCCTTAGAACGTATTCACAATGAATATGGATAGATATATGTATATACAGGTCGTACCTAAGGATGGGGAAATAGCAATACACATGCATAGATTTTCTACAATATCTTATTCACATCAGTTAGTCTCGCGGCCACCCCGACCCAGACCGATCTACCCTAGGGCAGATATGACACACAATCCGGTGCGTCTACACATGGGCCTGCAGAACCCAATGCTCTCCTTTCCAAATGGTTCACAATCCGGTAAACCTACACGCCAGTCATCCCCCCTGATGCTCTCACTTACGCAAGCCACAATCCTGTGGGTATACACGTTGGTAATCCTCCCCAACGTTCTCACTAACGCTGCATATCAACGACGACCACATTCCTATGAGCAATTATCGGGACAATGTCTCAGTTATCTACTTGGGATAGAACTATGATAATGAATTTTAATACGGTTCCCAAATGATATGATGTACCTCCTATTCTTGGCATCAAAGGTCCACTCACTCCCTCTTTATTTGATCACTATTTACCTGATCGGGATTTCACATCCGTTCATGCAAACAACTCTCAACTAGGAGATCCATTTACCAGGATTGAACAGGAATACAAGGCACATATCAGTTCTCTAAGAACTAGGGTATTTATTGACAATAAACATACATCACAATACTATGCAACATAATTTCTGTAAAGAAAAGGTAAAGGTTAGAATGCGCGCTCATTAAGGAAAGGGCGGAGGTCACCTTGTTAACATGAAGTCGGGACTCGGCAGTCATCTAGGTTCCCTTCTCGTCTCTGTGTCCTGGCTCGCCTCGCAGTCACACCCCAGCCGTCACAAGTACACGTCTGCACCGCTAGGCTCAACCTCGTCTGCTTCCCTCCAGGCCACCGGAACCTTGCTGGTTATTAGCTACCGTCTCTCTCTTTCTCTGTGTCAGTGCGCTCCGCGCTAATTCTCCTTCAGTCTTTCTCAGAGAGTTTCGGTCTTAAATCTTTCTCGGACTTCAAAGATGGCGACTGTCCGCCATGAAATAATTAATGGCAGAGATGCTAACGGCTAGATGCCGCCTACGAACTAACTGACAACTGACTAACACCTTCGCTAATATCAAAGCCCGTTCCTTCATGGAATGTTACGGCCAGCAACCTGCCGCCCACCAAATTCTTGTACCTCCCCGTACCAAGGACACGTTCCCAGCCGGCCGGCCTGAAGTTGTGTCTTCAGAGTGGAGAAAAATACATTCCTTCGATAAGGACCAGCCTGAGCCGGTTCTCTCCAAGCGAACAACAGCTTGAAACTAAAACATTACACTTAACCTAGAAGGCCTCTCGAGCTACCAGGCATAGAGCAAGATGGAGTCTGTCTCGTTTAAGGCCTACAGGGCCCGCAATATGCGTAACTCCATGGAAAATATCCTAACATGTTAGCAAATGGGCAAATCATGATTAGTACTTATGTATCTATCCCCTAACTTAAATTCATAAGCCCTACACTAAGGAAAGGGACACGAAAATGCTCTACTATATGAAAGGCAGGGATCCTGTCTATAGTCCTAATCCCTATGCTATGGGGGTGACAGACTGGAGTCACTCTCCATCATTCTCCCTCTTAAAGGAGCCAGAAAAGGGCAGCCATTACATTACACCCCTTGACTCCAGTCTATTAACCACAAACTAAATAGAACTCACATCAGTAGAAGAATAATAGGAAACAAAATTAACTGACCTATGTCTCTTGCTAAGTCTACAAAATTGGAGCAGGGAAGGAATGCACTGAATAAAGCAACAAACAGCTATTAAAACACAAATGGCAACGGTAACTCCCCCTAAAATCTGTCGTAAAGAATGCAAGTCAGGTAACCAATTAGAGAGCCAGTCAAAGAAACCCTGATCTATGTGTTGTCTAATTTCTGCAGTCAAGTCGTGGAGTTTGTCAATATGGGCTTGGATTGATTTAGAATGGTTGGACAAATTAAAACAGCATAGGCCCTCAAAATCGGAACATTCATGCCCATGTTTTAACAAAAGATAATCAATAGCAGCGCGATTCTGTAAAATAGCTCTACGTTCGCCTTGGGCATCTAATAAAAGATCAGATAAAACAGTAGAGGTTTGATTGATGGACTTAACCATCCAGCAGGCCATCTTGCCGATCGTTTTGGCATTGTAAACGGCCAATGCAGGTACTCCAATAATAGAAAAAGCAAAACCAAGATATTCCGATTTAGAATAAAGATGGACAGAGGAATCACAGTACTCATGCAATGACATTGAATTACGTACAATACGGGAATGTGAATTAGGATGTGAGGAAAACATTAATAAACTCAATCTAGTGATGGCACATGGGCCACCAGAAATATTTGCAGGAATATAAGGCCAGGATGAATTCCCGCAAGAAAAGAGCCAGCCAGATGGCAATAACATGGAACGATAATAACTAGGGGCAACTAACAAACGTTGACATGTCATATTATTCTTAACAGAAAGACATGAATTCGGAAGTCTCTTCAAACACAGCAATCGTTGATGAGCTGAAAAAGAAGTTGCAGCTTGTATCTTTAGCTTAATACATTCGGTGATAGCTTTAGGATCACATGTCATTATAAAACATAGGTCTCCAGGGGTAATGTTAAAAGTAGTAATCCGGGAATGAATAGGGATATCGAGGTCTGGAAGAGCAGTACATAAGGGACAAAATTCGTGGGCCGCAAAATCGCCCAGAATAACATTTGGTCGGGCATTCGAGATATTAAAAATATGTCGCAAAGTCTCGGTAGATGCTGGGACGGCAACCAGGCAGGTCGCCAAAATGTCAGTGACAGACCTCATTGGGGTAAGACAGAAATGTGGAGAGTTCGTCACTCTCTTTGCGAGTGTTATCCAGAAATTAGAGGACGTAGTCCACGCAGACCGTGGAACTCGGATTCTCCCATCAACCGACGTCGGTGGATCCTCTCCTCTCCCGGCGTAGCAGGCCAAAAGGAGTCCAACGCCGACACATCCTGCAGCAGCAGTCCAGAGAATGATCTGAAATAATACAAATACAGGCCTTAATCATTCTCGTAAATAACATTTATCAGCTGGGACAGCTTCCCAGCCATCTTTCCCTGGCTTCATCACCAAAACGGTGTTGTCATGACCGGTCGCAATAATATCAGCCTGTTCAGGAGGATTTTTAGGCGATTGCACCCATATTTTAGCTCCAGGAAGATCAGATGATCCGAAGCCTTTTTGTCCTCGCACAGTTAGCAACGTTGGGGCAGAGCCTTTCTTGATCTCACCACTGAAGACAGGCATAATCAGTAACTGAGCAACGCGGTCAGACTTTTTGATCAATAAGTCTCACTGCTATTGAGCAGGAGAACCTTAATCTCTCCCTGATAGTCACTGTCAATTACTCCTCTGAGCACTTGAATACCTTTCAGGGCCAGGCCAGATCTGGGGGCAATTAATCCAAAACTACCGGCAGGTATACAGACACCAATGCCAGTTTCAACAATGATTCGGTCTTTTCCTGGTAAGTTTGCATCATTCAAAGCATGCAGGTCTAGGCCTGCGGAACCTGGGGTCGCTCTACATGGAGCCAAAGCACCGGGGGTAATTTCCCAATACATGACAGTGTTGGATAGAGAATTAGACTTTACAGCCACATTTGGAGGAAACAAACGCATCAAAGGGGATTCAGCATGTAACAAAGGGCGATTATTTAAAATCAATAAAGCTTGAAACAAAACATCCTTCCAATTCCTGTATCGGTCATCAGTCAATTTACGCAATTGTTCTTTTAACAAACCATTCATTCTCTCAATCAGTCCTGAAGCTTGTGGATAATATGGAATGTGAAACACCCAATCAATGTTATTTTCCGCACAGAATTCCTGTACCAATCTTCCACGAAAGTGGGATGCGTTGTCTGATTGAATTTGGAATGGGACACCATAGTACAGAATAAGCAGCTCCAGGGTTTTAATGGTATTTACTTGGGTAGCGTTCTTGCAAGGGAAAGCGACCAGAAGGCCACTATAAGTATCAACAACTGTACAAATATATTGACAATTCCTGCTCATAGGGAGCGGACCGATATAGTCAATCTGCCAAATTTGAGCGGGCAATTTACCTCGATGTAAGTGGCCTCGAACAATTTGAGGCACCTCCTTTTTCCTAGAATGCTGACAAATGGGACAATGTAGAATGACATCTTTGATTAAAGAAAAAGGAATATGAATTCCTCTATCGGCAGCCCACCTGCTAGTGGCTTTTTCTCCAAAATGTCCTGCTTTCTGGTGGGCCCACTTCGCCAATCCCGTCAAATCAGAATCTTGCATGTCCACCACTGCCTCAGCAATTTTAGATTTTTCATCTGCAATGTTATGAAAGAATTTATCAAGGGAGTCAATTGGAGTGTGAGCATCCACGTGAAAGATTGTTACAGTACTCTGCGGGAGCAACTCCCAAATTTCTTGCCATAATTATTTTCCCCACAATTCTTTTGAATGCAATTCCCAATTATGAGAATGCCATGTTGGTAACCATACCGCCAGTCCATTCGCAGTGGACCAGGAATCAGTAAAAATATGACATGTGCCAGGCAATTCCTGTTTCAAAACCTGGTAAACTGCATAGAGTTCAGCATACTGACTACTCTTACCATCTCCAGTTGTACTCAATAATTTCTGCGTGATTGGGTTATAAGAAACAGCTTTCCAATGTCTTTTCTCACAGATGAACTTCGCTGAACCATCCGTAAACCACACATGTTTTCTATCCTCCGCGGACAGATCATCAAATGATTTACCCCACTTAACGGGAGACTCCTGCACTACGGGTACGGAACAATCGCTTTCAGTCTCATTGGAGGGCGCCTGCGCCACTCGCTCGTGTAAAACCGCCACACCTTTCGGACCCACACGTGCCCTGTCCTGAATGTACCATTTCCATTTAATCACACTCGCCTCTTGAGCATGTCCAATTCGATGGGACTTCGGTGAACTCAAAACCCACTGCATGATGGGAATTTCAGGCCTCAAAATCACAGTATGGCCTAGGGTCAGTTGCTCGGTATCCACCAGAGGCCAATAACAAGCAAGTAATTGTTTCTCAAAGGGTGAGTAACGCTCACCAGCCTCAGGTAACTTTTTAGTCCAAAAACCTAATGGCACTTTTTGTCTGCCCTGCTTTTGCCACAGGCTCCAATTGGCATACAGACCTTCCACGGACACATTCAAGTCCACATCACCTTCACCCACCGGCCATAAATCCAAAGCATACTGAATAGCTTCTTTAGCCAAAGTAAAAGCATTCTGTTGAGACTCACCCCATTCAAACGCATTCTTTTTACGAGTGACTCGATATAATGGAGCCAGAATCTGACTCAGATGGGGAATATGCTGACGCCAAAAGCCAAACAAACCAATGAAACATTGAGCCTCTTTCCTGTTCCTAGGGACTGCAAAATCAAGTATTTTTCGCTTCACCTGTGGGATCACTTCTCTGTGACCTTCATGCCAATTGATTCCTAAAAATTTCACATTTTGGGATGGAGTTTGTAATTTGTCAGGATTAATTTCCCAACCTTTCGCTCGCAAACAGTCAAGGATCTGATCTAAATGGGACTGTACCTGGTCTTGCGTTTCACCTTGAATCAAAATGTCGTCAATATAATGACACACCTGAACTTGTGGATTCGTGGGCACTTCAGACAAATGCTTTGCCACCAGCCGGTGACAGATCGTAGGACTGTGTACATAGCCTTGAGGAAGACTCCGGAACGTCATTTGACGTCCATTCCATGTAAAACTGAACTGTTCCTGACATTCGGGGGCAATCGGAATTGAAAAGAAAGCATTAGCAATATCAATAGAAGCATACCATGTACCTGGATGCTTTTGAATTCTCTGAATCAACGTGACAATGTCAGGCACTGCAACAGTCAATTTAGGTGTGTGTTTATTCAATTCTCGATAATCAACAGTCATGCGCCAAGAATTATCACTTTTGCGCACAGGCCAGACGGGATTATTCCAAGCAGACGTGACCGGAGTTATAACTCCCGCGTCAACCAAATCCTGAATTGTAGCAGTAATTTCTTCATGACCACCTGGGATACGATATTGCTTTTGAGAAATTACCTTCGTGGCTAAAGGAATTTTAATAGGTGGCATTCGCAAACGGCCAACCCGTACGGGTCTGATCGAAATGTACTGTCTAGTTCCAAATTGATAACAACCATCATCCAAATGCAAAGTCATTCCTTTTAAAATGTCAATTCCAATTATATATTCCAAAAGTGGTACAACTAACACAGAGTATTCTCTACGAGGAATCCTACCAATTTTAATTTCAAGTGCAGTTTGAACTGCGGGTGTTTCTTTACCACCTAAACCAGTAATTGTGAAAGACTGTCCTTTAAATTTCTTTGATTTACCATGAATTAAAGTGGCCTCCGCCCCAGTATCAACTAATGCTCGGGCCCTTTGGATATTACGATGTTTCCAAAAAATCTCAATATCTACATAGGGTCTGTTGTCTCTGTGAGCCCACTTGTGTACCGGAGCTTGACCTATTTCCTAGTCATTTTTCCCACGTTCTGTCAACCAAGACAAATCAGGGTAAATGCTCTCAGTTTTCTTCGGTATCAAAATATCTTGTTCATATCCGTCTCCAGTACGAAACGGATTATTGTCATGTTCAAAAAATTGTGAATTGCGGTCAGAAAGTCTGTTACGATCCTCCCTTTTTCTCATCTCAGGGGAATAACTCCTCTCCTCTCTTTGTCGGTTGGAAACACGATCATCTCTCCCCCTTTCACGGTCATCCTCTCTCCCCCTCCCGCCAATACGATGAGGGGATGCATCACGTTCACAACGTCGATCATCACGGCGATCAGAATTCACACGTCGTCTCTCATCACCACTGTCATCCGAACCACGGTCATACTCATTCTTTCGCACACGACGGGCACCCTCCTTCCGATCCAAACCACGCTTACGAAACATGTCCCATAGGCGATTATTAGGCTCACCGTCAATGTCCTCCCTTTTGACACCATCAGCAATAAGAGCAAGAAACATGTCACGTCTAGAGAACTTATAGTCCCCACCAGTACGACCCTCAGGTCGAGATTGTCTTTCAGGTTTAAACCACTCACCCAGCTCACCAAGCTGACGAACAGAGTCAAGCACAGCAGACAAAGGATTGCCAGTTTGATTAATCAACAAAGTCATCATGACCTGCTTGTAAGCAACAGGCGAAGAACGGATAATTCGATTGCGCACAGAAGATGTTAAAAGACCATCCAGCAATCTGTCAGCAGTACTAAGAAAGATAGCGGTTTTCATGACTTCCTCCTTTAAACGTTGCGACGCATCGCGCAAAGTGTACCATGGTTTGTCATCAATAGGCCAATCAGATTCAGTTGGATATTTGTGATTACAGCCGTCAGACGCAAGCTGGAGCAAAGTAATTTGACCAGCACCATTATAATTCCGAAAATGATCTTGAATAGTAGAATCAGAACTCAAAAAGCAAAACCGTAAGCAATCAACAGCATCAAGCATAATACCGGCAGCGCCAAGTTCATAAAGGCGCACCATCCAGGTAAGCAAGGCCTCACCAGGCCGTTGTCGAAATCGTTGTAAAATGTCACTAACCTCTTGCTGAGTAAAATCTTCAATACAATCCAAAGCAATACCAGCTGGATTACCAGGGGCTTGTTGTAATTTGCGTCGAAACACAGGGTGAGCAGAAACCTCAGGAAGAGCTTCCGAGGAAGCCCGCAACTTAGATTTAGACGAACAATCGGGGCAAGATACGTCATCCGAACGGGGAGAACGAGCACGGTCGCTGTGAGGAACCGTATCAGTATATGAAGCAGATTTACAATCACGTCCGGAGCGAGAAGATTCGCGCTTGTCACCCTCCTCCGCCGAGGAGTCTGAAGTATTTGAATCCCAGATATTACCATCCCACTCATCGGGGTTCCAATCCATTCCGGCTTTTGCTACAACCAGACGCACTTTACGTGTAGATACACGACCACGACGATGTTTATACTTATATCGTGCAATGCGGACCGCAGCTCTTTCGGCTATGGTCTGATATGTTTCAAGCTTGTCGGCAAGCAATTTATTTTGACAACGCAAAAGAGTATGCGCATTTTGCAACTCAACACACTGTCGTTCCATGTCCTTAAACTGCTTCTGCAGCTGAACAAACCTCTCATGAAGTATCCTGTATGCATTAAGAACAATCCAACCTCTGCGTCCTAAAATAGGAAGCTCATCACCCTTCACTACTGGCGCTTTCTGTAAGCACGATACCACATCGGCAGGCTCCGCCTGCTCCAAACAAGAAGACCAATTTTCACTCAAACCAGTAGAATCAGCCCACTCACGGGCCAAAGCCTCGTAAGGCGTACACTCCCAGCCGGGAATCTGAATCGGTAACTTGAAAACCGACGGTGATTTTTTCGCAAACATATTGACACAAAAAAGTTATATACACAATTATAAACAAAATATTATACGTACGAGCCGAGCGCAAACCAACAAGATCAAAACAATACAGCGCACACAGGCTTCGTAAACAGTTCGTGACGCCAGATGTAATGGCCGGATTTTCCGCTTAGATGGGATCAGCCCCTAGGGGCCCCTATGACCCAGCCAAAACATACTCACCTCCCTCCTTAGAACGTATTCACAATGAATATGGATAGATATATGTATATACAGGTCGTACACCTAAGGATGGGGAAATAGCAATACACATGCATAGATTTTCTACAATATCTTATTCACATCAGTTAGTCTCGCGGCCACCCCGACCCAGACCGATCTACCCTAGGGTAGATATGACACACAATCCGGTGCGTCTACACATGGGCCTGCAGAACCCAATGCTCTCCTTTCCAAACGGTTCACAATCCGGTAAACCTACACGCCAGTCATCCCCCCTGACGCTCTCACTTACGCAAGCCACAATCCTGTGGGTATACACGTTGGTAATCCTCCCCAACGTTCTCACTAACGCCGCATATCAACAACGACCACATTCCTATGAGCAATTATCGGGACAATGTCTCAGTTATCTACTTGGGATAGAACTATGATAATGAATTTTAATACGGTTCCCAAATGATATGATGTACCTCCTATTCTTGGCATCAAAGGTCCACTCACTCCCTCTTTATTTGATCACTATTTACCTGATCGGGATTTCACATCCGTTCATGCAAACAACTCTCAACTAGGAGATCCATTTACCAGGATTGAACAGGAATACAAGGCACATATCAGTTCTCTAAGAACTAGGGTATTTATTGACAATAAACATACATCACAATACTATGCAACATAATTTCTGTAAAGAAAAGGTAAAGGTTAGAATGCGCGCTCATTAAGGAAAGGGCGGAGGTCACCTTGTTAACATGAAGTCGGGACTCGGCAGTCATCTAGGTTCCCTTCTCGTCTCTGTGTCCTGGCTCGCCTCGCAGTCACACCCCAGCCGTCACAAGTACACGTCTGCACCGCTAGGCTCAACCTCGTCTGCTTCCCTCCAGGCCACCGGAACCTTGCTGGTTATTAGCTACCGTCTCTCTCTTTCTCTGTGTCAGTGCGCTCCGCGCTAATTCTCCTTCAGTCTTTCTCAGAGAGTTTCGGTCTTAAATCTTTCTCGGACTTCAAAGATGGCGACTGTCCGCCATGAAATAATTAATGGCAGAGATGCTAACGGCTAGATGCCGCCTACGAACTAACGGACAACTGACTAACACCTTCGCTAATATCAAAGCCCGTTCCTTCATGGAAAGTTACGGCCAGCAACCTGCCGCCCACCAAATTCTTGTACCTCCCCGTACCAAGGACACGTTCCCAGCCGGCCGGCCTGAAGTTGTGTCTTCAGAGTGGAGAAAAATACATTCCTTCGATAAGGGCCAGCCTGAGCCGGTTCTCTCCAAGCGAACAACAGCTTGAAACTAAAACATTACACTTAACCTAGAAGGCCTCTCGAGCTACCAGGCATAGAGCAAGATGGAGTCTGTCTCGTTTAAGGCCTACAGGGCCCGCAATATGCGTAACTCCATGGAAAATATCCTAACACGTTAGCAAATGGGCAAATCATGATTAGTACTTATGTATCTATCCCCTAACTTAAATTCATAAGCCCTACACTAAGGAAAGGGACACGAAAATGCTCTACTATATGAAAGGCAGGGATCCTGTCTATAGTCCTAATCCCTATGCTATGGGGGTGATAGGTTGGAGTCACTCTCCATCATTCTCCCTCTTAAAGGAGCCAGAAAAGGGCAGCCATTACAGGTACCTGGCTTAAACGTTTTCTTAGCTGGGCAAACTAATGGAGATCTCCCATTTAGGCAGAAGAGATTTTTGGTTCCCAGAAAGTTTCCCAACTTGGTGCCCTTAGCAGTTGTTATACATTCTGGGAAAGTAGCTTGTATTATCTCGTAGGTCTCTAATATTTCTTGAAACAATCCATCTACCCTCCTCGGATGTAATTTATGGTTAAAATCGCCCATTAATATGATCAAATCCCTGCCGTACTTTTCGCAGATTGTATCCATGTCTTCTTTAAAATGCCCGATTTCTGCTATATATTCCTCCGAGTAATCCCATTGCATATAAACATTTATAAGTATTATCATATTCATCTTTAGAAAATCAGATAGCATTATTTTACAAGCAAGCAGCCATTTCCATTTTACAGATATTGCTGTCACCTTCTTTGTTATTTTTGTTGACACCAGAGTCATTATTCCCCCAGCTGGCCGGCCAAATCTATGTTTCTTAGCTAAGCGGTTTTGCTGGGAGAAGCCATTGAATGTGGGGGTCTTGCCACATAGACAAGTCTCCTGGATACACATAATCTCTGTATTTTCTCCTAACTCCCTTAAATTCTTTTGTTTGGCTTCATCTCCGAGGCCATTTATATTCCAGCAGCTAGTCTTATGCGATGTGGCTTCCCTTTTTCCTATTCCACATCATCTAGCCCACCGTCATCCCCATATCCATCGGAGACTCTAGATGAGGGTCCTGCCTGGCCTCAATCCTTACTCCAATCTACCCACCAGTTTTCTGCGTTTGAATTATTTGCTAATATTCTAATATTTTCCAAGGGGGCCCCTTCCTCTTTTTCTGGGTCTCTTATCCATACTTGTCTCTTTCCTAGCCCTGCATGACACCTTAGGAAATGTTTTCCCTGCCACCCTTTCCCTTCTACTTCTACTAATACCTCATCTTCAGATAATAAACGTATTCCCTCTATCTCAAACTCATTAGCTGCTTTTTCAATGGTATTGTTTACCAGGTTTGAATACAACATTACTCTGGTAACATCCTTACCCTCATTGTTTTGCCTAAATCCCACTTGTCTTAGATCATTCGTGCCAATTGCTTTCAAATTATAGCATTTTGCAAACCCTTGTAGAAGTTGCGGCCTGTTTAGGGGCAACCTCTTGCCTATCTTCTTACCCCCTTTCCTCAATGGGATTGGTTCAACATGTAGACTCATAGTCTCCCTTCCTTTTTTCATTTCTGATGTGTTGCCCTTTTTTATCTGGGTGTTAGTCCTATTAACCTGTACATCCTGGGCTATTTCCAGGCTGCAAACTTCCTCCCATCTGTTTCCCAGACTCCTTAAGCTGTGGTGTATTTTTAATGATTATGTGTTTCTGAGATGCTGGAATATGATGTGGGTACTGATTTTTTTCCCTGGTTATTACTCGCTTTTTGGGGTTTTTCTTCTTTAATGTACTCGTCAATACTTTGGGTGATTTTGGTTCATACCCCCTTTCACCAGTCATCTTCTCCATCCTTGCCCCCTTGTCTATAGTTTTACCCCCTTTCTTTAGTGACCTCCTTCCTCCACCTCTTGCTCTATTTATTTGGTAACGCTTAGTCAACTCTCCTCTTCTTATTACCCTCATTGGTCACTTTGAGATATAAACCTCATGACATTCTTTAGGTGGTTCGGCCGTTTCTGACTGTACCACTACTGGGGGTTGAGGTTCGGGGTCAGGGATTTGTCTTACTATAGAAGGCATGTGGTTTCTAATCACCTGCAGTTCCCCCTCTATTTTGACTAAGTAAATTTTTTGCGATTTTAAAATAACATTATTAGACAATGTCACTTCTAGAAGTTCTTTCAGAGTTCTTTGTAATATTAACATTAGGTCCAACATTGAGGATGCAGAAATTGCCGAGAGTTCCTGGTTGAGCTCCGGTGTTACATTTGCCTGCATGTGTTGTTCTAGGCTCGCATTCTGTATCTCGGTCGCGCTTTTATTCCCATCACTACTCTGGTTTTCATTACTACTCAGTAGGCTTTCTTCTTTTCTTCCTGTGTCCTCTTTTACGGATGGGCTGTCTTGGGATCCTCTTTTCAAGTCATAAGAGAAGAGTCCTTGTGGTGAAGAAGACAGCCGTGGTGACGCTACGCCCCCCAAGTCCAGTAGCAGCTGCAGCGACTGATTGACCATATTTAGGGATGCAGTTGTTTGTACTTCCAAGGGTAAAGAGGTGTGTCCATTCTCCTCTCTCTCCCAACTACCATTTTGCGAAGCAGGTTCAATTATCTCGATGTCTTGGTCTTTTGCCGGTGTAAAGGCTTTTTTAAAGTGTTTCCCCACAAAGTCCTTTATTGAATTTGCAGTTGAGGTTCCCTGGTTTTCATTTGCAGCTATATTCCTTTTTTCTCCTCTCTTCTTTCCTTTCACAGGAGTCTGCTCTAGGGAATTACTGCTTTCATCATGTGTACCCAATTTTGCTGGATTTACTGAGTTTATTCTTGGCCTTAAATTACGCTCCGGCGTATTTTTAATTTTCTACTGGGCCATCTCTGGTATTTTACTCAGGGGATGCTTGCTCAACCGAAGCTCTCAGGCTATCAGCCTGTTAAGGGTTTTTGTCAATTTGCTACTTTTTTAGTAATAAAGGGCTCTGAAAGACTCTCCCCAAACCTTTTTTTTTTAAAGCTTTTGGTCTCTCTCAAGAGGCACTGGCTCCACTGGCACAAGGATTGGGCTGTTGGGCTGTTGAGGGGATCGGCCTCCTTTTAATATAATACTCCAGCTGATTATTCTCCCAAACGCCCTCTGGCTCTCCCAGCCCTTCTCCTGCACTTATTATTATTATTATTATTATTATTATTATTATTATTATTATGTTTCTTATATAGTGCCAGAATCGACCCCCGAAGGGGTATCTCCGCGCTTGCCTTGGGAACCCGTCCTGGCTTTTCCCTGTGAGATAGCCCCTACAGGGCATCCCCAAGGTGAAAGCCAGGCATCCCGCCGCGCGGGGGCCGTTGTGGCGATTAAGCAAGCTTAATGCCCAGAGTTGCAGAGTGTGAACCCATAATTAGGTAAGGGACCGAAGCGAGAATTATCCAGTCCATGGACATTTGAGCTCAAGACCCTGCCGCGTCGGGAATTGAACCCTGGTCCCGGGTCTGACCTCTGCTTCAGGGTCTGCCTGCTCTAACCAGTGAGCCACACTTCTCCACACTTCATTTACCACTGATTTGCGTGCGTGCGTGCATGCAGGAAACTGCTTCCACACCCAAGCCCCGTATTTGTGGATACCATTCAGCACAAGCTGTCCGTTTCAGCTCCTGGCAGCCAGCTCGGTAATCCATATTCACTTTCCCTTCCTTCCTGCTTGCTTCTTCCTCGTCCGCGTTGGCGTCTTCGCTCGGCTCTCCACAGGTGCCGACGCTTGACGTCGGACGTATTGGCGGCGTGTAGGAGGGCTCCCGCTTGGGTTGACGATGGGCGGGCGGGCAAGGAGACGGCGTATCAGCACAGCACAGCACAGCGAATCAGAGACAATCCGTTCAATCAGAGACCAGAGTCAGAGCCAGTGTTAACTGAGTATTTTGGTGTAAACTGCCGTGTAAAGTCAGAGCTCAAGTAACAACTTCAATGAAACTGTTGTGTGGTAACAGAATTTAGTGAAAACGCTCACTGCCCCTTAATTATGCGAATCTTTACAACACCTACACTAACTAACATCACAGCATTAAACATGATCAAAAATTGTCCTCACTTCATCTGACTATGACATCAGATCACAAGGTCAGATCACTAACGCACTTTACAATATCAAGCCATGTGCTGTTACAGTCTAATGATTGTCATCTGTGCTGAAAGGAGGAAGGAAAAGAGAGCACAGCAACACTTGATTAAAGGCAGAGTGAGGGGGGCTTAATAACTACGCAATTGCCTTCGCACGCTGGTGGAGGCATTAAGCCTCTGGCACACCATGACACAACAGACCAATCTGCCCACGTGCCGTGCCAACTGAAGCAGCTTTGGACCACCAGAAGTGAATCTCGGTACATCGAACTGTGACGTCAGGCCAGTAGATAAAAAACAGTGCAAGATCACATGCACCTACTAATGTGGTTAGCAAGATTTCTTACAGAGACCTGGCTGGGCGAGGAGTCGGCCCTGGATATTATAGAAGCTGTTCCCAAGGCTATGCGATTATCCATCTGGATAGGAGAGGTGGCGGGGGGGGAGTGGCATTGCAATTATTTATAAACACAACGTCCATTGCTAACTTGAGGATATTAACCTGCCCGATTGTGAGGCAGGGTCTTTCACGCTTGCGGTAGATCAAAGCTACATTGTAAAGGGGGTCCTAATTTACAGACCTCCAGGCCACACCAAGGGCTTTGTGTCCAGCATACTGGATTATCTTGCGCAACCAGCTTTACGTTATGAGAAATTCATGGTGCTTGGGGAGCTGAATCTGCACTTTGAGGATAGGACCTGTGCCACAGCCATTGAATTCTGTCAGGAAATGGCTACATTGCAATTAGGACTAAGATCCACTGCCCCTACTCACATAAAGGGACATCTTCTGGACGGATGTATGACGTTACAACACATACTTTTACCACGCATGCCTTTACAACGCGGTGTTTACAGCGAAAACCATTACAACGCATAATGCTTTGGGGTGCTGGATAGTGAATAGTTTAATTTACTATTCCAACTCCAGTCCCCGTGGACACTAGGGAAGGTGTTGGATAGTAAATTAAACTTATTCCCTATCCTAGAGCGCCCCCCCCCAGCGTAATGCGTTGTAATGGTTTTCGTTGTAAATACCGCGTTGTAAAGGCACTGCGTTGTAAAAGTTGCGTCGTAAAGGATGTTTCCCCTTCTGGACCCACTGTTCACGAACTGGGAGGATATTGTGGCCCACAACCCTTTCCCTGTCACATGGGGGATCACTACCTAGTGCCATTTGCGATTATACACCCAGGGCCTAAGAGATCGGAACCTAGCAGTAAGATAGCGGTCTGTAGGAAGTGGTGGGTCTTCTCGCAGGGTCTTTTTAACAAGGCCCTGGTGCCGGATGGCCCGCCAGGGGGCAGCGATGCCGAATCGGCATGCAAGAACTGAGATAGACCTATCACGGAGGCTCTAGACTGTACGGCCCCATGGGCTAAAAGAAAACAGTGCAGAACTCAGAGATCGGCCCATGGTACTCAGAGGCCCAGAGAGCAGCAAAAGTGGAGTGTAAAGGACGGGAAAGGCTCTGGAGAGTAGATTTCTCTGAGCAGGGGAAAGAGCACTATAAGGAGGCGCTAAGGAGCTACCATAAACTTATCAGAAGGGCCAAGGCTGATCATTGTTTGGAGAGAATCGACTCAGCCAGTAGCTCGACTCGGGAGCTCTTCAAGGTTTACAAAGAGTTAGCCTTTATTACCAGCTTAGCAGCACCGGCCGTGGGCTCAGAGGTGCTCTGTAATCAGATAGCCGAATTCTTTTCCGAGAATGTGGAAAAAATGTATTCCACCTTCCCGGAAGCGGCCAGAGGTGTAGAGGTGGGGCTGGAAGAAAGAGAACTTGTGGAGGAGGGAGGAGGGCTGAAGGAATTCTCGATGCCCCCCCACCCCCGGAACAACTGATTAACATCTGCAGTAGCATTAAGTCTGGATCCCCTAGGGTCCTGGCTCCTCCGAAAATGTTTAAAGGGAGTCTGGAATGCCTGGAGCCCTTCATAAGACATTTGGTGGCGACTACTTTTGGTATGTGTTGCGTCCCCGGATGCTGGAAGGAAGCCGTGGTTCTGCCGCTCCCTAAGAAACCGCACCTCGGGTTAGATCGTTTAGATAATCTACGCCCTATCTCCCTTTTGCCGTACTTTGCAAATGTGGCTGAAAAAGTGGTGAATGCACAGCTAACGATCTATATTGAGGAATACGATCTTCACCCCACCCAGTCCGGCTTTCGAGCTAGGTACTCGACAGAATCAGCTCTGCTCTTTGCCACCGAATCTATCAGGCAACTTGTGGATGCAGGTCAAACGGCGGCCTTGATCCTGCTGGATCTAAGTGCGGCCTTTGACACTGTAGCTCATCACACGCTGGTGCAATGTCTGAGGAAGGGTGGGGTGTCTGGTAGTGCCCTGCATGGGCTAAAATCATTCCTGTTGGGTCGGTGCTTCCAGGTTAGACATGGCGAACACTACTCCAGGGTCATCAAGCTGAACCAGGGAGTGCCGCAGGGCTTGACCCTGAGCCCAACCCTGTTTAATATCTCTGTAGCTCCTTTGGCGGAGATTGCAGAGGGGTTTGGGATCAGGGTCGTATCCTATGCCGATGACACACAGCTGGTGGTCTCCCTGACCCAGGCACCGGAGTCGGCTGCCTCCAGCTTCAGGGCATGCATGCAAGAATTGGCTGTATGGATGGCAAGAACTGCCAGAAGCTGAATGGTGACAAGACGGAGGTGCTGGTGGTGGGTCGGCCCGACTGTGTGGTCATCGGCATGGTGGCCCCAGTACTTGGGGGTGACACCCACTCTCTGTGTGTAGGCAAGGAACCTGGGAGTTTGGTTTGATCCCAGCCTTTCTTTCGACTATCAAACTAGGCGGGTGGCAGGCACCTGCTTTGGGATCCTGAAGGTCCTGCGAAAAACCCTGGACCTACTACCCGTGGAGGCTGGGAAGATTCTGGTTCATGCGCTGGTGACTTCGCGCCGAGACTACGGTAACATTCTTTATCTAGGCGCACCAGCCAAATGCTTGCTTAGTCTGTAGCGAGTGCAGAATGCAGCAGCCCGCCTTATCTTGAGGCGCCCGAGAAGGTCTTCGGCCAGTGCAGCTCGGGCTGCGCTACATTGGCTCCCGATAAAAGAAAGAGTCACTTTGAAGGCACTCTGTGTCTGCCACCAGATCCTGCAGGGAAAGGCCCCTTTGTATTTATCTGAACTCCTGTCCCCCTATGTTCCCACACATAAGCTGAGGTCAGGTGGGGTAGGCTTCGTGTGCGTTCCTGCTATCAAAAAGGCCAGGATGGAAGGTTGGTCTTTCCAAGTACTGACAGCCAAGCAATGGAATGCTCTCCCGATGGAGCTCCGGATGGAGGCCCAGGAGAGATGTTTTAGGAAAAAATTTAAAACGCTTCTCTTTCCCCAAGTATAGTAGGGTGAGGGCTGTGGGCTTCTGAATTCTGGCTGACGTTACCGCAGCGCAGGGACACACTGGCATTAGTGTAACCATTGCGCTTTATAAATGGACCTATTTTTATTATTAAGATCACACAGCATGTTCTCAATGCACCTGTGCCGTGGATGGTAGAAGAGAGAAATATATATATCCAGCACACTGCAGCCCTTGCACGTGTCAACCCAGGCCGAGCACTGCTTATAACAGGCCAGTCCCTTTAACACAGCCTAATGAAGTGGTACATGAGAACAGTTTTACGTGACATCACAACTGGACTTTATTTCACTTGTCCTAGATGGCCTCTTAAGTAAATGTGTTTCTGTTCCCAGTTTTCTCTGAATTGTGTGTACAGACCAGCCCTTCTGGCTGTGTAAATGTGAACTACTGGTGCGCATGGGTGAGGGGGTAAACAGCCAGTGGGGAGACCTTAAGGGCCATTTTTTTATTCATTGTATCCCCTGGGCGTCGGGGCAAGTAAGGGAAATGCAAGACGAGCTGGGAAGAGATAAGGTCAGCCACTTGGGAGGGAGGGACATATGGAAAGAGAGGGAGAGAGGAAGTGTTGCGGTCTGGGCTGAACACAAACAAATCAAGCATTTACAATGCAACAGGTCTCGCAATTGCGAGATTTTTAGCTAGTGGCATTGTAAATGGCAATGCCTTTTATAATAGTAAAAGGCTTTCAGTATTCGCAGAAGTTGGTAGTTGAGTAAATCAGAGTAACAGACAATGGATAGGAGAACGGATTGGTAAAGAGGGAAGGATATATGGATGTGTTATAAATGATACATCGATCGAACTAATCAAGACAGATATGCATAGGATTAGACCTATAGAAAACAGTCAGCTTTCTGAGCCCAGTGGGAAACCACGTATTCATCTACATCTCTTAAGGGGTTCTCCCAGCCTGCGGTAGTTTTGTCATGTAAACCAGGGAGGTTTGCATCTGAAAGAGGCAGATTCCTGACGATCAGTGTTATGCACACCAAGGGATGCATTTATATAGAGGGCAAAGGACCGACGGTGGGAGAAAAGGAGACCACAGGAATGCGTCGCAATTCAGCTTTCATTCAGGTAAATGTGCTGGGGGTGGCCCAGTTGTAGACCGGATCCCTCCCTGTGGGAGAAGTTAATCTGTCCTTGAAGGAAAGTGCATGACTGAAACGTGGTGCATGGAGAGGGCTGGAGGCTGAATTACAAGGTATTGTATGGGAAAAGG
Organism: Lissotriton vulgaris; assembly: GCF_964263255.1. Lineage (NCBI taxonomy): Eukaryota > Metazoa > Chordata > Amphibia > Caudata > Salamandridae > Lissotriton > Lissotriton vulgaris. Next base: position 25,716,170 of record NC_141685.1, read on the forward strand.
GGGTGGCAGGCGGTGTTCAGAAGGGCTGACAAGCAGGCACAGGTGAGAGCTTCATGGATCTAAGTAAGCCACCCCCTCTGTCCATGGCTGCCTGCCTGTGCCATCAAAATGGCCCCTCTCCAGCAGCAGCGTTTCCGGGTGGGGAGGGTTCTCTGAAATGGCCCTTAAACCTTAGCTTTGTTCCACATTCATATTCAGAACTCTAGTGTAATGTCCTCCATGTTGGTAATGCTAAGCCGGGCCAATTCAAAGAAAGGGATTTTGCACTCTAACTAAAGGGAATTCAACACATTTGCTTTTAGGGATGATGTGGCACCCCTGACAGAGCCCTAGTGCATCACAGCACAGCCTTGCCCTACAATACCAGGGGGGGATGTAGCCTAACCGGATAGAGCTGCAGAATTTGGAAATGGGGAACCAGATTCGAGTCCAGGCATCGGCTCAACAATACTGTAACCTTGGGCATCTTACTTCACCCTCATCCCCCTGTACTTTTAAAAAATACAATCTAACGTAAGGCATTCATATAGAATGCCTGGTTCTCGTATTTAGCGCTCTGCTGCCTTGTGCCAAGGTTGCCCCGCACTAGTCAGGGCTTTCTATGAAGTCAGCCTCTTCGGCTTCCTGCCCGCCCATCCGTGGCTGGCTCGAATTCTGCAATAAGAGCATGCGCAAGAATTGCATGACGTAACACAGAATGCTGTTAGGGTTCAAATGTTAGTTGACCTTAACGGGTTCACCATTCGATAGACAGGAAACTTTTACCACAACCCTCCGTTTTTTTTTTTTTAAACCTTTATTTGGAGATAAGCCAGAGAAAAGGCAGTGCATTCATGATACATACAGTCGTATATGGCCAGTACAGCAAAGCGAGTCAATCAATGAGTCCGGAATACAGGGTAACATATAAATCAGTGCAGTTAGTAACGGATAAAGGCATATATCATTCACAAATGGGCGTCACGGAATACATACTAACAGGATGGCATACAATGGCATGGGCAGGCACTGTCAGTGCAAAAATCCAAATGAAAGGGAGAGTTTCTCCGTGCCAGCTGATACCAGCACCCTCCACGTACGATATAGTCCATACAGGCCCCCCCTTGTCCGCTAACAGTAAGCATACAGGCATTGGATCACCATCGCTACCACAGGAGTGTCACAGAGGGGAGTACAACCCCCTCAACTCAGCAGGAGAAGGAGACAATCCACCCCCCACCCAACACCAGAGGATAAGCAAATGCAATATCATATCTCAGTCACTACGCCGGTGTTAACCAACCCCAAACCGGTCCTCACTTTCAGATTCAGAGTCCTGCACAGCTCTAGTGAGGAGGTACACCTGTAGCGGGCTCCAAAAATCCTTGGGCCTACACCTCACGGGCATCAGCTCAGAGTAGACATTATATTGGTCCTGACAATAAATGAGATCACTCAACCAATCCTTGAATCGCGGCACCCTGCCACGACCCCAACAACAGGCCACTCTACGCTTGGCTAACAACAAGGCCACGTCAGCAAATCTACGGTGGGGGGCAGGCACGTCCCTGGAATAACCCAGTAACATCACTAAGGGGTCGAACGCCACTCCATTCTCCGTCATAACCTGAAGGGCCGCATGGACTTGAGCCCAATACTCCAGAACCCCTGCACATTCCCACGCCAAATGCAGAAAGTCGGCACCCTCTGCTCGGCACCTAGCACACCTGTCATCTTCCGCTAAATGAAACCGAAGTTTCCTCGCCGGGGTGTAATAATACCTCTGGACGAATTTGTAATGTATGATTTTCAGACGGCAACTAGAGGAGACATTGGCAGTAAGACCACAGCAGTACGTCCATTGCTCGTCAGTAATAGGGACGCCCAACTCCGCAACCCACTGCTCGCGTACCCGACTGGACGGGACAGAACGTTGCCGTCGAATGGCACCATACAACTTCGAAACTAGATGACGGCCATCTGAGACCAGGAGCACGTGGAGAGGGAGGGTCACCTCCGGTTCCGAAGGAAAATCCGGTAACAAGGCGCGTAAGCCCTGTCTCAGACGCACATAATAAAACAGCTCCAAAGGGGAACAGGCGACAGCTCCAAAAAACTGAGCCTGGGTACGAAAAGCACCCTCATGAAAAACGTCACCCCACATAAGGATTCCAAGCCGCTTACACAGACGCTGAAACCCCGTTTCCTGCAACAGAGACAGATCAGGATGATAGGATAGAGGCAGTGCCGGCGAGTAGAGAAAGGAAACGCCCAACAAACGCGCCACCCGTTTCCAGGCGTCTACTGTGCATGTCACCGTCGTTTGATGCGTGTCCACATCAGACACATTGCCCAGCATCAACCCCTCCAGTGGGAGCGGATGGGCAACCCAATGTTCAGCCGCAACGTGGGGCATAAACGGCGTGGGGCGCATCCAATGGTAAGCATAATGCGTTTGAGCGCTAAGGTAGTAAAGCTCAAAATCAGGGACATCAAAGCCTCCATCAGAATAGGGCAACGTAAGGGTAGCCCAAGCCACCCGTGGCTGTTTGCCCCCCCAAAACAACCGAATGAGCTCAGAACGAAGCCTGCGAAAAAAGTAAGCCCCAGGGTGATACGGAATATTTTGAAACAGGTACAGAAACCGGGGCAGGACAACCATTTTGATAAGGGACGCCCGACCAGCCATGGAAAGAGGCAACGACATCCATCTAGTGACGTCATCTGCCAATTAAGCCTGACAGTCTCCTCCCTGTCCAATGACACAACAATGCCGAGGTACCGCAGCTCTGAATCGCACCACTCCAAAGGGAAATCAAGAGGAAACCTACAAACCGCCGCAGTATGCGGGAAGAGTTGGGATTTCTGCCAGTTGATGTGTATCCCGGAGACACTCCCGAAAGCGATCAACTCACGCAATAGCGCATTAAGGTTGTTCTGAGGATCCTTCACATAGAGCGTGACATCATCCGCATATAAAGAGATCCCGACCTGACGTTGAACACAATTGAAAGCGCTCTGCTGGTGTAGCTGGCGAATCCTGCAGGCCAAGGGTTCTATGGCAATGGCAAATAGGAGGGGCGAAAGGGGACACCCCTGTCGGGTTCCTCTAGTAAGAGGAAATGGGGGGGAGAGCACACCATTCACCACCACTCTCGCCATCGGGTCGGTATATAAGAGCTTGACCCATGAGATAAAGATCCGAGGAAACCCCATCCGGCACAGGACAACAATCAGGTAACCCCACTCAACTGAATCAAACGCCTTAGTGGCATCAAGGAAGATGGCGCGACCGGGAGCTCGGGAGCAATGGTCGGGATAAGGGAAAACAAAGTCCGAAGATTGTGGGAAGTAGCGCGACCAGGCACAAACCCCGACTGATCGGGCAAGACAATAACAGGCATGAGCTCAGACAATCTCACCGCCAAGACCTTTGCGAGTATTTTGACATCACAATTAAGTAATGAGAGGGGCCTATAGGAACCCACGTCCAGGGGATCCTTACCCGGCTTGAGCAACGATGTAATAGCGACCTCTTTCATGGAGCACGGCAGTCGTCCCTCCTCCAGAGATTCCTCAAAAACCTCGCGGAGAACGGGGGCCATAATGTCCACATAACACTTATAGAATTCAGCAGGAAGGCCGTCCAAACCAGTGGCCTTCCCGTTATTCAGAGACATGATGGCATTCCTGATCTCTTCCACCTCTAGAGGTCTACCCAAGAACGCCCGATGATCGTCCGACAACCAACAGAGCGCCAAATCATCCAGGAATCCGCCATATCGTGTCTCACCTGACTGCTGAGTCGTGTACAGTTGGGTGTAATGGTGAATAAAAGTACGCTGAATCTCCGCAGTGTCCCGACAGCGAGTGCCATCCGGCAAAACCAATTCCAGCACGTCCGAACCATACCTTTGATGTCTAGTAAGCGCAGCAAGGACCTTCCCCGGCCTCTCCCCCTCACAGTACCTCCTCGCCGTCCAGTACTTCCCCCAATGTTTAGCCTCCCTGGCAGCCTCTTCCTCATACTCGGAGAGCTTGGTGCGGAACTGGCCCAATAGATCGGGATCAGAGCCAGCCTGCAACCTGCGTTCCAAGTTGCGTAAATCCCCCTCCAAGCCCTCGAGAGGTCGAACAATCAATTTAAGCATCCCACAGCTTTTGGATATAGTGACACCCCGGATCGTAACCTTGAAAGCCTCCCATATAACCTCAACACTATCTACAGAGCCTTTGTTCCTCGGGAAGAACGCCTCCACCTCCTCGCCAAGTTCCGCTTTAAACACCGAGTCAAGCAAGGCAGTAGGAAAAAGGCGCCAAGGTGTGCACGGCCTGTGCAGCCCGGGCACAGAAAGCACAACCTTCACCGGGCAGTGATCCGAATATGTACGAGCTAGATGTACCGCCTCCCGCAGACCAGCCACCAGCCCCCTGGAGAGAAAGACATAGTCCAGCCTCGCCCATGAGCGTGCATGCGCAGTGTAATGAGTGCCCTCCCTAGTAGCAGGGTGAGAATACCTCCAGCTGTCAATCAGTCCAGCCTCCTCCACAATACCCCGCAAAACATCTCTAGCTTGCACATTGTACTGAGGACATCCGTCCGACCTATCCACCTGAGCCTGAAACGCAAAATTGAAATCCCCCCCCCACACAATGTGAGAGGCATCGACAGCAAGCACATGGCCCCACAGGGTAAGGAAGAAGGCCGGTGTATCAATATTAGGAGCATAGCAATTGACAAACAGCACCGTGACCTGCCCAAGCCGCCCCCACAACAGCACATAGCGCCCCTCAGGGTCCCCCATAGATCCCAGTTCTTGAAAGGCGAGCGATCTTTTAACAAGGATAACAGCCCCGCGAGCATACGAGGAGTACGATGCAAACACCCTAACCGCAGCCCACCGCCCAACAAAGCTGGGGGCAGGCCCAGGCCGCAGATGCGTCTCCTGCAGGAGGGCCACATGAATAGCATGCCTATCCAAATACTGTATCACATTTCGACATTTCCTGGCATCATTAAGACCCCGTACATTCCAGGACAATATTGATATCTTGTCTATAGTGTCAGTCGACATTAGCCATGATCAGGGCACCATAGGACCCAGTGATAAGGGGCAGTGTGCCCGACTCCCAGCGCCAGCCAGCAGCACGCCACCAGCCCAGACCACAATCGCCCCACTACATACACTCCACAAACATCCCAGCCATCTGCAAACCAACCAACCAGAACCCCAACACCCATCCCCAAACAGCACCATCCGTGCAACAGGCACGCAAGGAATACATCACACAACGCGCAGCATACACAGCCCACCCGGCCCTCAACACGCACCCGCATCCCCCATGTAGCGCGCTCACTACCATTCAGCCAACGGAGATAGCGGCCATGACTTTCAGGCCTAAGGAGCACGAAGGCATGGGTCCCAGGACCAATACCGTCCAACATGTCAAAGGACCAGCCTGTGCAGCGGAAACGTAGCCGTACTTGCACAAACAGACAGCAGGAGCAAACAGCACAATAGTCCAAAGGACCAGGCCGAGCACGTGTCACCCGCATTGTCCCCTCCCCCACCTCCCACCTGATGAAACCCCAACTATCAGGACAGTCAAACCCCAACCCCCCTCCATTCCCAAACACCCATCCAGTCAACCAACAAAGGACTAGAAACCAAACCAAAGGTACTAGTGGGGTACACCCTATGGGGAACCCTCTAGAGGTGCACAGCACCACTCCCACACACCACGCCAGTGTCCGAGCCAACGAGTCACACACGGCCCAGGCGCAGCGCGGGGGGGTGGGTGCCCAGAGCGCGAAAAAAAGGTGCCAACCAACGGTCCCATACTGACCCCAAGAACCGTTACTCAAACATAAATCAGCAATCAGTCACGATTATTCCCCACAGTACAAGGCAAGGTAGCACCGAGGCCACCGAAACAGTCAAGCGCGTAGGCGCGCGAAGCAGGCACCAGCAACGTCTCATAAATGCAAGATCACCCCATTCATGCGACCTCCTGCTCCGCCGCCGAATGGTCGCCTTCGGGGTCCCGGTCACCTCTCCGGTCCGCAGCAGCTCGTTCACGTTTGAGACGTTTCACAAAGTCCTCAGCATGCTGTGGGTTAGTGAAAAAGTGCTGCTTTGACTGATGAGTCACCCTCAGCTTAGCAGGGTAAAGCAAAGCATAGTCCACTTGTAGTTCTCGAAGTTTCTTCTTCACCCCTAGGAACTTACGACGTTGGTCCTGCACCATCGGCGTGAAATCAGGGTACACGGTGAAGGAAACCCCCTCAAAGGAGAGGGTACGATTAGTGCGGGCAGCCTGGAGGGCAGCGTCCCGGTCGCGGTAATTTAGAAGTCGTGCAATGATAGGGCGCGGCGCAGCCCCAGAGGCCGGCCGAGGCCCCAGTGAACGGTGCGCCCTCTCGACGATGAACTGCGACGAGAAGGCCGCCGCACCAATGGCACCCACCAGGAGTCTCTCCACATAAGTCTCCATTTTTCCAACATTCGTCGACTCCGGCACACCTACTATACGTACGTTGTTGCGCCTACTCCTCGCCTCCAACTCCTCATTCTTAGCGGCAATCACCCGCAATATATTGTCAATCCTCGCCAACTGTGTGGTATGGGTGGCAGCAGTATCGTCGTGATCTGAGATGCGCTGTTCCGCCGTTGTTAGGCGTTCCTCGTGCACATCAAGCTTCTGCACCACCGCATCCATGCGCGACGACAGTTTGTCCACTTTGTCCACTATCGTGGCAAACCCTTGCCTCATCTCCTGCATCATCTGCTGAAAGTCCGGGGCTTGTGGCTGCGGTACAGCATCAGCGACAGGCGGGGGGGAGACCGCGAAGTCCCAGCCTCCTGCAACAGGCGCGTACCCCTCCTGGCCACCCCCAAGTCAAAGGACAATTTGGACTGCTTAGTGTCCGGCTTCCCCATGATAAAGCGCTACTAGCACTATGGGGCACACAAGGCAATAAGGGCCAGGCCGCAGGCTGGTCCAAACACGCGACCACTCACCACAGTCGGGGGCACGAGCAGGCATGGACGCCCCGCCACTCCCAACGAAACAATGGCCGCCGCTCCCCTCAGGCCAAGGGCTCGCTACCCAAGCGCCCAAACGACAATCCGCGGCGTCTCCGCAAGTCAACAGCTCCAGGACAGCTAGAAGTGGAATCCGACATCCAGTCCCGTCGCAGGGGAGCGCTCCGCAGCGTGCCCAGTAGGCTATCAGGTCCGGAGGAGGGAGGGAGACCCGGGCCTCCACCCCACGTGCGAAGCCTCGGGCTAGCGTAGAAAGTGACGCCGGGCTACAGAGCACCTGACATCCAGAGCGCGAGTTGGGGAAACTTGGAGCCCTCGTAACTTCGGCCAGCAAGCTCCGAATGGAACAGGAGTTGGACCGTGGGTGGTCGATCGATATTCCAGCAGACCTATGGGGTCAGATCAGGGCGCAATGATGGTCAGCAGGATCAATAGACGGATAATAGCTCCGGGCAGCAGGAGCCTCACGACAGTGCGGCCATTCTGCAGTGCGCCCTCTAGCGCCCCCCACCCTCCGGTGTTTGTTTCCAAGCACAATTTCGAAATATGGTTTCAGGTGACGCCACGTCTTAAGGGGCACCACTTCAAAGCCAGCGCTTCTTTTTTAACACCCTAATGTATTCTGTGAGTCATAGTCTGTGTTAATTTCAGGACCAGCACACAGCGTCACTGATGACGAGTCACCTGTTAATCTTTCCAGACATGCGCACGCGGACTTCAGCTCCAAGGGTAAACACACACGCTTCAGCTCTAAGGGAGTAGAGGCACACACTTCAGCCCAAAGGGTGTGTACACACACACGCCCCCCTCATGGCCAAGGTAGGAGCCCTTTTTTTGCTTTTCTTGGAAATTAGCGATAGTCCACTGCTTTACATCCTGTTGCATGGAGTCCTGCGTATTCAATGATAAAATCAGGACTAAAGGTACCAGCGTCCAGTACACACCCTGGACTGGATGAGCTCCCCTGGCTTTTTTACACAGAAAACACCAGAGCTCTGCAGGGGAGTTACATCGTGCGCCTCTGAGCTGCGCGCCTGCTTAGCTGGCCTGGCTAATGCATCTCTGCCGCTCCCTGTGCGCCCATGGGCTGTCCCTGCCTCGCGGCAATACATGGCAGGCAGAAGTCAGAGGACCGCAAAAGTAAAAGCAACCTGCGCGCAAATCGTTTGGCTAATTAATAAAAAATAAACACGCCGAGACAGGAGGGCACCGACGCGCAAGGCCCCCTGTCCCCGGGGTCGCCCTCGTATGGCGCTGCCTCACTGCTGCTGCAGCGGGGAGGAGAGACAGTAACGTCGGCGTGAAGGCAGCATGATTGTAATGGAGGCCCAATCAGAGAGCCGACTGGCGCGTGTAAACAGCGTGACTGATAAGAAATGTAGTCACGTGCAGAGACACCGTAGTCTCAGTGTCCCAAGGGCGTGTCCAAAAAAGCTATTAGGTGGTAACGAAAACCCCTGCACAGCAATAAGAAGCCAGGGTTTAATATAAATATTGATGTTGCCAAATTGAAAGCATGGGCGGGAGCCAAAGTCCTTCTTGAATACGTTTTTGACCCCTACTTGAAAACTCAAGAATTTCTACAATACGAACAAGAATGTCCTCTGCCCACTGAGCTTCTGCCTCTAGAACATTACGGATGTATAATTTATACAGACGGATCAGCACAGCCCACAATTGGGGGAAAACAAGCTTATAGTACTGCGTGCACGATTGTTAAAGGTCGCTAGCGCGATGGTAAATTCAGACCTATAGTTACAAAAACTCAATCACTGGAAGATTGTACAGCTCAGCGAGCTGAACTACAGGCTTTCAAGATGGCGCTTGAAAATACTGATCGCGAATCCCCACACTCATAGTGTGCGATTCGTATTACTGCATTGTCGTGTGGCGGAGAAGGAGACAGGGAAAACCGACAGTAGTTTGCAAAACACAGTACTTTTTAATTGATTGTGGCCCTTTACAAAAGAAAGGAAAAAAAGAGTCTGATTTCCGGTAGGAGAATCTTCACTCTCTTACATCAGAGAGTAGGATATGAGGAGGAGACTTTGGTCTTCTGAACAGCAATGAAGGGCTTTCCGGTTGTTTTGCGGTGAGGAAAAAAACCACAAGAAAGGCCTGATAAGGGAGGTGTTTTCTGATGAATATATCACACAATAGGGAAAGGGAGTGAGGAGCTAAACACCCGGACCATCACCGTGAGGCGTGTCACTATGTCCTATTCAGGAGGGACTACGTGCTGTTAAGGTTACTTCTATTCGGGCTGGGTACCCCTCTCTCCGGCCTTCCCCTTCTCCCACACGGCCCCCAGATGACCCCGTACCTTTTGGAGCCACCACCCTCGTGGGCCGTGGCTGGCTGTCAGGTGTTGCCGCAAACAGTCTGTGTCCCCCTTTTCCTCGGTCCTGGAAGGCGTTTCGTAGGTTTGCTGGGTGTCTGGTTCTGTTGCGATGGCAGCTCCGTATCCGGGCGTCACGAGGAAGGTCTCCACTTCCCTCTTCGTTTTCCACTCTACCGGCTCCTCAGGCATCCGAGTCCACGGCGAGAACGCTCTGTTTTCGTGTCAGCTGACCAGGGCACGTGATCAGCTTCAGGAGTCAAGGGAAGTGCAGTCTTAAAGGACCACTGTACCTCGGCTGATACGGCGGGAGGCTGAAAATAAAGAAGGGGACAAGGTGACAAGTAAGGTGGCATTCTGTCAGGTAAAGAAGCAGAGGAGGAGGAATACATCGGCAACCCTTCGTCACATGCATTCAATCTTACAACGAGTACTTGCAGAACTGGGTTCAAAACGGTTTCAAAGATGCAAAAGGTAGCACAATCAAGCATAAATTGCTTTGGGAACAAGTAGTTCTATTACAGAAAGAACTACAAAAGACTCACGTGATCCAAACACTGAGTCATCCGCGTGATGACGTTCACGTTGCAGGGAATTCATTGGCTAATGAAGCCGCGAAGGCAGCTGTGCAAACGGCTTCTGTAGCTGCAGTCACTCGTTCAAAAACGAAAATAGCCGGCGAAACAATGCTAGCTGTCAATGCCACAAGCAAAGGCAGCGGTGCAGCGTTACCTCTAAACTATCCACTCGAATATTCATACATAATTAATGCAAACTCAGTTCCTTTTGCTCGAATCCCTGGAGTGGGGGATAGGGTGATTCCAAACAGGGAACGTAGAGGTGCTTTGATACAAGAAGCACATATGGGAGAGGTTCTGATACATCAAGGGATCTCAAAATCTCTACTAGAATTAAAAGAGATGTACTGGTGGCAAGGGATGAATGTGCACATTTACGAATTTGAAATTAATTGCGATGTCTGCTACAGAGATCACAGCATATAATGCCGCCAGATACCAGACTACAGTATAGCCAGCCCAGTACAGACACCATTGTTAGACAGCACTAGACTTTCTACATGCAGACGTCACTATGAATGAATACGGTCCCAACAACTATTAGGACAAGATTCATTTGGATGTGGCCTCAGCGCTCGGCTGACGCCCGAACTGTTATAAAAGATTTGCGAGTTTTTAACGGCACACACGCAATCAGCACGCTACATATTCTGACCAGAGTCCTGCGTTTAGCTCCAAAGCTTACAAAGAGGACATGGCCAATCTGGGCGTTGCATTGCGGTACTCAAGTCCATTCCATCCTGAGGGAAATTTGGTTGTGGAAACAAAAAAACGTGACATAAAGCAATCTATAACAGCAAGGGTATTAGGCTCGGGTGACGGGTGGGTCAAACATGTAATACGTGTCCAACGTAGTCTTAACAATCTGCCAAGAAATTCTCTGGGTGGAATCACTCCATATGAAATCCTTTTTGATTCTAGAATGATTGTCGAAGACCTCGATCGTCGTACTTCAGTGGTAGAACAAAAACCCTTTGATCTCAAAGACCGTTTGGCTGTTTTGCAGGACTTAAATTAAACAAGAAGTCGTCTAAGCAACACATTACAGAAGCCAATGACCACTGAAGAGAAACCACCTGTCCCAGCAAGACGTGTCTGGATTCCAAAGATTGGGGATCCAGTCAGAGAAAAAATAGCGGATAAGAAGGAATTTGGGCCTTCTTACAGAAAACCAGTACCTGTGCTAGCAATCCACGGATCAAGAACAGTGTTACAGCCGCCCCTTGCTGGAAGAAAGGAGAACAGGTTCGTATCAATTGACCTGGTAAAACCACACCATGTGGCCGATAATAAGTAGTAGGCCCAGTGGACTCCAAAGATGTAGCAGACGACCAAATCTCGCTACTATCCAAGAGGTTCAAACTGAGAGACTCATCACCGTTGAAGAATCTGCAGTAAGAAAAGAAAGACTATGCAACAAAGCCATGGAACTTGTGCCTCTTGAAACCCAAATAACAGTTCGTCAAGAAACTCCCGTCTACAATGATGTAGCATTTGACTATACTAATATGTCAAGGGACCAAGCAGCTCCAACGATTTCAAATAATCCAGATGCAATACCAACAATTGACAGAACTGCCTCTGGCTACTCCATCAATTTTGATACGTTTTCTGAGGATCCCAGTGAGACAGATACAACGCCAACAAATAAAACTTTCAAGGAACAAGTAACAGAATGCTTTCACCTGCTTGCAAATACATATCTGGTTTCACCATGGGTTGAATTTTGGATTGTGTTAGATGTACTTTTTCTCCTACTTTGGCTCATTCTTGTTTTAAGTTTGAGAAAACTGATAAATGGGAAATATAGTAAAATGGACAAAGCAAGTAAGAACATCAACTTGCTCCTGAAGATACAAAAATCATCTCATCATGAACAAAGAGACCTGTCATCAGTGACCATCACAGCCATTCTTCTACCTGGTGGTATAGCATGGGACAGAACTGATTATGACATTTATGGTCCTCTAGAGCTGTTGAACATTCCACACCAATTTAAGTTTTCCTTGGGTGACTTTGTTTCACCCAGCACATTTTCTGATGATTGGGACTTTGAGACTGTTAATAACATGATGGCAGACTTAGACATGTCAGCACACTTTACAAAACATGAATACTTAGAAGGTACATCAGATTACGAACAAATGTGTTGTTTTAATCATTATGGTCATTATTATTTGCACAAATCTGCAAACCCTAGAAATGTTTTACTTATAATCAATGGAAACATTGTCCAACGCCACCAAAGGGTAGCTCAAAAACATTTTATAACAAATTTCCATACTTCTCAGGTTTTAATGTCACAAATCCAGAAACATTTTTCTTTAAAAATGTTAATAAGACAGGAATGAAAAGTATGTTGACTAATACTAAGCACATTTATTCTGTGGCCTTTTATGCTCAATTGTCCACAGTAGGTTTTGACTTTTGGAAAGACAACATTGAGACAAAAAGTGTCTGGGGCACAAAAGACTGGCAGGTGCAAGGTTTAGAAACCTTATTCCGTGCCTGCATCATCCCAGAACAAATATTGTTCTAAAATGACACAGTTCAACAGACATCTTGTCTTGGCCTGGCTAAGATAAAAGACTTAAACAAACCGTCCATACCTAAGCCCACACCTGATAGTAATGGAACTACAGATGAGTAGGTAGGCGTGAAATATATTTTAACCTCTTGACCGCGGCTGGAATTCTGCATCTGTGTGGCAGATTCCAATCGCGGGCGTGGGCATGACGGCTCCCAGCCGTCATCAGCACAAGCCCAACGTGATGCATGACGGCCAGGAGCCGTCATCAGCACGGAAGGGGTTAAAACAAAACAGAACTAATCCTGATTAGAAACAATGGTTAATCTGGCCAACAGACACGAATAACTGTCAAGATAGATTACTGAATAAGAGACAAGGGTTTACAGTAATTAGGCCAGATCCAAGATATGTCCAGAGACAACATCCAGGGGTAATATCAACATACAGTGTAGGAAAACTGTGCCTGTGCGGCTACAAAAATCACCACTCCCAGATATAAAACAACACTTAACTTTACTTAAAGATGGCGTTGATTTGAGAGACTTCTTACAAGGACCTCGTAAACCATGTCATAAACGTTTCATATACGCCGGTATTTATGCTGCTTATAATGAAGCATGGAAAGTCACGCAAATGGAAACTGCAGAACTAATACGAGAAATTGATCGTAGTTGACAATGGGTTAACGACTCTCCCATCCAGAATTTATTCTTTGGACAGTATTGTATCCTATGCCATAGACTAAATGGAACAGGACTTGCCCATGTTATAACATGTATGTATTGGCATTTATATAGCGCACTACTTACCCGTAGGGTCCCAAGGCGCTTCGACCGCTGCGAAACCCTTCCTGGCTTCCCTGAGAGATGGTCCCTTAATGGGTATCTCCAGGGTGAGACCAGGCATCCCCGGCGGTCTGGTGGGGCCGTTAGTGAAGATGAGGCAAGCTAATGCCCAGAGTTGCCGAGTGTGATCGCTGATCAGAGTGGGCACCGAGGCGAGAGAATTATCGAGTCCGCTGACCCTGGTCCAGAAACCTGCCGCGCCGGGAATCGAACCCTGGTCCCGGGCCGTCTTCTGCTCTCGGGTCTGCCGCCTCTAACCAGTGAGCCACACTACTTCACTTCAACATGGACAATATCAATTACGTTCTATAATGCTGCGAGGCTGGTGTTACAAAAACTTTGTTCAGGCTATGTGCCTTGGCGTCTATTCAACACCACGTCATTGTTTGCTGGGTTTAACCTTACAGATAAACAAATCTCTTTGGCACAGAGGGGAGCAGACTATACGGTGCTGAGAAAAACTGGAAAGATTACCATTTACCATTTCTGAGAAACTAGCCATAGATTGGATAATACATGGCACCATCTCGATACCAGTGACAATTTTCCAATTTCAGTATTGCTTGAAACACATACCAGCAGGCCTGTATGAAAGGTTGGGTAAAGAATACATAAAGTCGACCTGGGATTTACCATACACACACAAATGTTGGAGTGGGGAAAAGGAGCTATTTCTTAGTGGTAAAAATTGCAAAAGCACACTGAGCGGTACACTTTAATGTCAGGGTAGTAATATGCATGGAGCCTGCGATGGTTCTTCGACCAACTTATCCTGCCACCTGCAAGGTTCTCCAGCAGCAGTGATAGATCCAATTTTTAGGCAGCTTTCCAATGGGAGCGACATAATATTGAGTGATCATAGCTGTTGTGGAATGATGCCAGGAATAGCCTATCTCGTTAGTGTGTCAGCCAGGGTCATTTGCTGTATGCAAGAATTGTTTCCTAAAACTAAGACAGACGGGGAGTCGCTGCTATGGCCTTCACTGAACATCTCTTCTATATGAATAGATACTTTAAGCAGAATAAAAGCCATTCTTTTACAAAAAACTGTGCCACTGACCTCGTTCAAAAAGACGTATGATCTGCAAGTTGCAAGGTCCTGTGCAGAGATACATGCCCTATTATCAACAAACTGCCCCATACATTTCACAGAAATGTTAGGTTGTATCTTTAACATGTCTGATACCAGTAGTATTGTACATGTATTTAAGATGACTTTTTCGGGACTGTTAGCACCCTTTGAAGCAGTCCTAGGCATTTTTCCAAACTTTTGGGACTCGTAGCAGGGATACTATTTTTGTTCCTTCTGCTCTGATATGGCAAGTTCAGTCACCAGCGATACCGAGATTACCATGGAGAACACTCTTCTGGCAATGCAATATCGTGAGCGCATAAAACAGATTCTTGGCTTGGCTCGTTTGAGAGATCTGAATACCACGTGGTTCCTATCATTCAGACCAACCTGGCAAGATTGCATCTTACCTGTTCTACGATGCCTACTTTGTGGAGAGGAATGCGTGTTGGATATTTGTCTAACATATCCATCAGCACTGCCAACGGATATTGACGCTTTGCTTTGCTTGGTAACGGCTCATGCATTGTGTTGTCCCCAACGGCTACCAATCCTGATGACGGCATTCATGGAGGTCTCACCGGCAATTCCAGCTAATGGTGAGGGTGAGGGTGAGGGCCAATAGGCGCACAGGTACCATCTACTGCGAACATTGCTAATGCGACGGATGCCGACGGCGATACTTCTCATCTGTGTACGATTGATCTACTTAATGAAGTGGTTCAACTTTCACCTTCTGTGGTAGACTATTTCTTTGCCATCTTAGAAGATTTAATGTTTTCTCCTGAGACCAAAAATAACTTTTCAAATTAGCACACAGTGTTCTATCAACTTTGAATTCGACATTCGTTTTTCAAAAACAAGAAAAACTTCTAACTTTGGATCTCTATTTTTCAACGATTTGATTTGACTTTTTCCAAAACTGAACTTTGGCACAAAGTAATCTGCTTAAAGTAGAATTATTCTTAGAGAACAAGAATACTTTGAATACTTTCTAGAAACAATATTGACCTTATCCACAAACCAAAACAGTTTATATATTCTGCTATGGGATGGTCTCGACCTTTTTATTCTGTATTTAAGAGCCATTTCCTAAATGTAATTTTCATGATTCATTCAGTTAGCATTGCCAATATCATACTATATGCTTAAAATGAAATTATTACTTTCAAATGCGTACAGTATAAATGCTCATTTTCGTGTACAACCATTTCAAATGCATTTTATGTATTTTTGGGTGGGGATTGTAAACACATGCTTTAGATATGTTTTAGTGCTTAAATTTAGAATGTCGAACATAATAAAGTGGATTGGGTGTTGTATAACATTTTAGGACCCTAGTGTAATTTTCCCGATTCATGCCCTTATATAGGTATAAATAACCTTGTCCTTATATAGGCATAGAAATCATAACCATATTTAGACATAGCCCATGCAGTCCATTTACAGGCATGGATACTTCCACTAGTTCCGAAAAGCCACAACGATTTCTTGGAAAACTCGGCTTCAGCAGTTAGGGACTTCCCCTTGTTTGAATATTGATTTGTCCAAGAACTCATGGAGTTTTCAAAGAAAAGAACTGCTACTCTTTGTTGACGTTATTATGTCCACCTTTACGTCAAACTCAGCACCTTCAAGGTATAAATATGCCCACACTTGCCCTAGCAAACACACAGTGGTTTGGAGCAGTTCAACTAACGCAGCTCGCTACAGCAAGTGCCGAAGGAAGCCGACCCTCCAGAGACGCTGCCTTTTCTCTTGCTGAGAAATCCAGCTTCAGTGTTTCCAAGCTCCACTTGCGGGGTGTTGGGAAATCGAGTCCCGAGACAGAGTGATACCAGACCTCCTTCATTCTAAACCAAGGTAGGGAGCTGATTAGACCCTAAGAGAAATCTTGGATGGATTCCTGGCTAAGAATACTAAACATATGCTACACCTCACTTACTTCTTCCCTCGTACTAGACTTAGGTTAGGTACATCTGGGTAGGCGTATTTTAGAAGCACCAGTTAAGTCTTTTTAGTCTTTATTTATTTATGTATGTATTCTATGGCTTAGAAACCATACCATGCTTTTACAGTATTATTTTATAATACTCTTCTTGCTGTACGTATTATACTTTGCAGCCGGTATTACGATTGTAGCAGTTCATTTCTTCTGCATGAGAAAGAAGGCTGTTCAATAAATACTTTTATTGAAAACGCCCATCGCTCTATTTCTCTGCACCTCTGATGAACGAAGCATGCTCGATTGACTGAGTAAAATATCTATCTATTGTTTCCACGACTCTGAAGATGCGTTTTATCTTGGGGAAACAAAGTTGTCATGTTTATGGGGTTGTCAGAAACTAATCCCTTCTTGTTCATTCGAGAAAGTTTCTAGTGATCTCTGAGCTAGCTGGCACTCACAATTAAGTTTAATATATTCAATAGAGACCTAGTTGACCTAAGTCCTACGTCACATCTATAGGATATATTTGTAGGAAGGTAGCCCCTGACTATGGTTGCCCCCAACTTTTTTGCCTGTGTTTTAGCTGGTTTTTGACATAGTTGGCCTGGGTCCCTGCCAATCAGGACCCCAGGCCTACTGCTCTCTCTGTAAAATGGATTCCATGTACCTTAGGTACATATCTAATTGGTACTGGGCCATCTTATCAGACCCTGTAACTCAGGGCATAGGTGTACCCAAGGCCTACCAGGGGCTGCAGCATGTATTATGCCACAACTGGCTGCACGACAGCTGGGGCAAGGTGGTGTAATCACCTCTTGCTTTAGATATAGTATACCTATATCTAACCCTAAAATGGACACTTGTATTCCTATCAGTCACTCCTATGGCAGGCCTTAACAATCCTGAAGGCAGAGTGCTTGGAAAGGTGGGAGCGGGGACCCTTCCAAATTAGATAATTCCGAATCTTGATGACTTTCCACGAAAGAACTCTTGAACCTTTCAGAAGACTCTCCCTTGTGGCTAAGGAGTAGCCACCCTGCACAGCAGGCACCACCCAAGCGCATCGCGGTTTGCTGTAAGTCTCTCCTCCGGATCAAGACTGCCCAGCTCGACGAGACCCGGCTTCCCTGGCACCTCTGACCTCTACCTGCATCATCAGCCACGCTGAGATTCGTGGGTGTGACAAGACCTCGAGGGACCGGCCATCTTCAAGACTGCACGACGCTTGCCCAGCACGACCGCCGAGGGATCCTCAAGTGAGTGCTTTGGGGTTTGAGAAGCCCTAACCCTGAGCCGCTCCAGCACCGAAGTCCAGCCCCCCAGCATCCATCAGATCTGCGTGGGGCCCTTCTGCTCTTTGCTGCTCACGGCGTTGTCCGGCTACTTGCCTGCTGGCTTGTGGCCCTCCTGACGACGCACCACGACGACAACACCGCTGGTCTGGTTGCTCCAGACTGCCCCTTGCTCCCCTCCAACAGAGGAGCACCCCGGACCCTCCTGGTCCACTCCAGACGCCATTTTAAGTCCACCGCGTGGGCTTGCATTTGCCAAGACTTGTTGCCCCAATCCTGGGTCCAGCGACGTCGACAGCAGACACCTTCGTGGGACAGCTCGCACCTCCATCCTGGTCGCCGACAACGCCTCCTGGTCCGAGAGACTGCAGAGCCCAGCGTCGCCCACTCACCTGGTCAAGGTGTCTTCGTCCGGTGCCATCCTGGTGCCCAACTAATCACTGGCTAGTGATTCAGAACTTGGTCCCCTCTGCTTACAGGTATCCTCCATCATCGATCCAGGCTTGGATCACATCGAACTTCATCACTGGTCGCCTGCCAGCAACTTCTTCTTTCAGGCTCCATAGACCTCAACGAGGATTCCCGACGTCTTTTCAGACCTATGCAGCCACAGCCCCTGGGCTAGGTAATCTCAGCATTTCGGTGCTCCAGCATAGCTTAACTATCCAAGGGTCCAGATCCTTTTTCGTTTCAGCTCTACCTAGTCGGATTCGTCCGATAACACTAACTTTACGAAATCTAGCATCCATAGACTTTGTCCCGCATCCCGCGTGAGAGTGCACACTCTGCACCCGATCTCCCTAGACCTCCTGCTAGTAAACTGAAGGTTCAGTAGTCCAGTCCTAGCGATCCTAAAGCCTATTAGAGTAGTACTTACCTGCTAGTAATTTCGCATTCCACTTTTAGAGTATATGGTTTTTCGTGCCCCTCGGGCATTTTTGTAAATTGTGCGACTTTCAGTATTTTCATAAGAGCTTTGTATTGTGCTTAGCGCCCTGTCCTCATAAAGAGTCCAGGGCTGTTGTGTTCTAAATAAATATACTTTTATTTTCATAACAACTTGTGTGGTGTCCTTTTACTTGGTGTTCAAGGGGTATATGTGATGGTACAACAGCTGGCTTAACACGCCCTCTAGAGTCTAGCCTAAAGACTGCTCTTGTCCATGCTACTAGGATAGCTGGTCTACGGTTGACTTACAACCAATCATCAATAAGGGTTGTTTGGACTGATACATAGTGATCACTAGAATAGTGAGCACTGCATATCAGGCCAACTTCTCACATTGGTGAGCAGCGGTTGGGATTTGAGCTTGCTGTTGTTTTACCACACGTATCCTAAGAATATCATTTGAAAGATCACATAAGTACCAAGGTACATATAACTTATCATAGAATACTCAGAGTTCTACTGAACCAGCTGTTGTAGTTCAACAGGGCCTAGCACACCCTGACTACAACTCTTAGCAAGGGATCAGTAGGCAAACAAATAGTGTAGGTAGGTGCATCACTTACACCACACTAGAAGCATGTCGGACAAAGGAGGGAACTCAGAAGCCCCCCTTGTGTCAGTGGACCCTCCACAGGTCACTTCACGATATGCAGCACTTAGCTTCCAGGAGATGAGACAAGAGTGTACCTCCAGGAAGCTAAAACAGGGTTCTAACCCTACAAATACCTTTCTGATTGGTCTCTTAGAGACTTATGATGCCAGGAGGACTGCTAACGCAGACCCTTCTAATCCAGATGGGAACATGCCCCCCTTAGAGGGAACCCTTGGGGACCCTGACCTCCAACTCAATGGAACAGTTAGTGCAGGAGAGGAGGAGGATCAGGAGTTGTCAGGGGATGAGGCAGACAAGGGTCAGGTAGAAGTCAGTAGACTCACCAGGACCAACTTAAGCAGGCATGAGAATGGATTTGGGGGACCCCCAGGGCCACTCTCAGGCAGGCTTAACATTGGGAATGGACGAGTTAGGTCTCTATCCAGAGGCTCTAACAGGTCCATTCGAACCAATGGCTCTCAGACCTCTTCTCACAGAGGGATGACATCCCCCCAGAGAAGAGAGCATGAAGCTAAGATGAGGGAAGTCAATCTGAGGATTGAAAGGGAAGAACTTGCCCTGGCCAAAGAGAGACTTGCCTTTGCTAGAGAGCAGAAATTGAGTGGGGCAGACCCCACTGGTGGCAGCATTTTACCTAGAGAAAAGGACAGGAGTTTAGACACTAGACACCTGAGTAAGATAGTGCCCCCCTTTAAACAAGGGGATGATATCCACAAATGGAGTGGAGAAGTGTGGCTCAGTGGTTAGAGGCGGCAGACCCGGAAGCTGGGATCGACCGTGGACCAGGGTTCGATTCCCCGCCTCAGCGGGTCTCCGGCTCAAAATTCCACGGCCTCGAAAATTCTCGCTCCGGTGCCTACTCGACTCACGGGGTCTCACTCTGCAACTCTGGGCAATAGCTTGCTTAATCTCCACGACGGCCCCTCGCGGCGGGTTGCCTGGCTTTCACCCTGTGGACACCCTGCCGGGGCCTATCACAGGGGAATACCAGGACGGGTTCCCTAAGCAAGCGCCAGGATGCCCTTTGGGTGACAGGTTGCGCTATATAAGTACACCTATATTTACATTTACATTTACAAATGGATAACTGCTTTGGAGAGGGCCTGCACTGTCCAGTGCGTCCCCCAGAGTCAGTGGGCAGCTGTCTTGTGGCTCTCCTTTGAAGGCAAAGGCAGAGATAAGCTCCTCACTACTAGAGCTGAGGATGCTAACAATTACCAAGTCCTGAAAAATACACTGATAGATGGATTTGGCTTAACCACTGAGCAGAACAGGTTGCTGTTCAGGGATACCCAGAAAACTCAGTCTCAGGATTGGTCTGACTTTGTGGATTGTGCCACTAAGGCTTTGGAGGGCTGGTTGCTGGGCAGTAAGGTTACTGATTATATAGGATTGTACAATCTGATCATGAGAGAGCAGATTTTAAATAATTGTCAACATCAGCTTCTGCATCAGCACCTGGTTGACTCTGCTCTGACCACCCCCCAAGAATTGGGTAGGATGGCAGACAAATGGGTCAGAACCAGGATTAGGCCTAAGAACCAGGGTGGCAACCAAAAGACAGAGAAGACTTCCCAAGGGCCCCAAAACTCCAACAAGGGTGGTGGGTCCCAGAACATCCCTTCAGAACAGAAAAAGCCTTATTGCCATGCCTGTAAACAGGTGGGCCACTGGAAAACTGATAGCAGTTGCCCTAAAAATAGCAATAAGGAGAACATACCCCAAGATACTACTCCCAGACCTCCTGTTACCACTAGTGGTAATCCCCCAGGTGGTGGGAGTGTCCCCAAGAATGTGGTGGGCATTACCTTGGGAAACCAGGTGAATCATGGCCTAGCCAGATCCCCTAACACAACTCTTGTCTGTGAGACTGGCATGGGGTTTGCCAACTTCACTACTAGTTCCCACACTTTGGGAAAGTATAGACAAGAGCCCCTTATCATTGGTCAGAAAGTTGAGGCATTCAGAGACACAGGGGCCAGCATCACCATGGTGATTGACCATCTGGTCCCCTCTGCTCAACTGATCCCTGGTTTTAGTTATCAGGTGACAGATATTCATGGAGTGAAAAGAAGGCATCCCATGGCAGTAGTCGAGCTCAGTTGGGGTAATGTCACAGGGCCCATGAGAGTGGCCGTGACAGACAACCTACCTGTAGATTGTCTACTGGGGAATGAACTGGAACTCTCAGCATGGGCTAAAGTGGAGCAAGAAACCCACTGATGGTAGGCCTACCCAGAAAGGTTAGTGGGGCAGTAATAGCTACAGCCCCAGTCCAAGCACCAGTCCTCCCTGAAAAGGTTGGAAGGGCAGTGGTAGCCACTGCCCAGGCCCAGACAGACTTTCCAGAACAGGATAGGAGGGATGTGACAGTCACAGCCCACACACAGACTGAGTGCCCTCCTGAAAAGGTTGGCAAGGTTGAAATGGTCTCAGCCTCTACTCAGACAGACAGTGGGGTTGTGAAGCCTGAAACAATGGATCACTCCACCCAAACTGAGAGCATTGAGGAGGAAGAAAAGTCTTCCCCCTCCCAGACACTAGGTGAGAGCGAGCCTCCTCAGGGAACTGACTCTACCCCTGGTGAAGGAACTGCCCCAGAGGTAGTCAGGCCTAGCCTGGCAGAGCCCCTGATGGCAGTGGACCCTTCCCAGGTGGGACCCAGTCTGGAGCAGGTAGCCTGCACCTCTCTACCCTGCCTCAGTCAGCCCAGGGCTGCAGAGGACAGGGAGGCCAGTGGACCCCAAAGGGCCCACTGTCCACCAGAACCCCCCCCCAATCAGCAGATTAAGGGCACTGAAGCTAGTAATCCTAGCCCAGTGAAAATAAAACAAACTCCTGGGGGATACCCCTTAAAATTAGCTAGGGACCTCCCACAGCTGGACACTGTTGGGCACAGCCAAACCTGGGGCATAAAAACCCCAAACCTGACCTTTCCCTCCAGTAAGCCAAACAGAGGGACCCAGCCTCCAGCTTTAGGTAGCCAGAGGTTGACCCTGAGATCACAGTGCATCTCAGCTACAGAAAGAAAGGCACACCTGATGGATGGTGATTGGAGGAAGTTGAGCCCAAAGGTAGAGGAGCCTCACTTCAGTACTCCATCCCAGCATCAGCCTTTTACTTTCCCAAGACACACCAAAGACAGAGATTCCCTATGGTGGAGACCCTCAGATACCCTTAGGGTGAGGGGTTGCTTAGTGGACCATGACACAGGGGGAAATCAAGCCAGAGCTGGTCCTTCCTTATATGGCCACTTAGGCAATAGAGGCTTACCTGGACAAGGATAGTCTTATCTCCTTTCGTTTGGGGGGCGGGGGGGGGGGGTTATGTAGGAAGGTAGCCCCTGACTATGGTTGCCCCCAACTTTTTTGCCTGTGTTTTAGCTGGTTTTTGACATAGTTGGCCTGGGTCCCTGCCAATCAGGACCCCAGGCCTATTGCTCTCTCTGTAAAATGGATTCCATGTACCTTAGGTACATATCCAATTGGTACTGGGCCATCTTATCAGACCCTGTAACTCAGGGCATAGGTGTACCCAAGGCCTACCAGGGGCTGCAGCATGTATTATGCCACCCCTGGCTGGCCATCTAAATCTGACACAACTGGCTGCACGACAGCTGGGGCAAGGTGGTGTAATCACCCCTTGCTTTAGATATAGTATACCTATATCTAACCCTAAAATGGACACTTGTATTCCTATCAGTCACTCCTATGGCAGGCCTTAACAATCCTGAAGGCAGAGTGCTTGGAATCATGTGAGATGGTGCTCTGGCATGAGCTGAGCCCGTTTGCAGCTGGCGGAACCAAGTCCTAATAGCTGTTCCATGATAACGCATACCATGTACTCTTAAGTGCATTATAATCCTCGCGGTTATATGCCAACTATGGTATCGCTTTATCAAAACATGTTGAGTAAGGTGTCATACGAATTGGAATACTAACCCCTCGCCAATTCTGGCGACGGGGTTAGCATTCCACCCTTCTAGAGGGACACGACATGTGTGTAACTGTGAACCCCGGTTAAAGTTAACTCGAGCCTCAGCATCACAAAATGGATGCTGCCACCACAGACACAAGTCTGACCTCCTGCTGCTGGGAGTCCTTCCAGCGAGGAGAGCTTGGACGAAGGGTTTCCTGTCAGGGGCGGTGCTAGCACCATCCCAGACAGGGTTTTGTGTATCCTGGGTAGGCAGGGCTGAATAGGAAGGTGACTGCAAGTGGCACCCCGGTGCTCACTATGCATAGGCCGACTAGAACCAGTTCCAGGGGCACACTAGCCCCTGAGCTGGGGAAAGTCCGGCATGGGAGAGGGGTGTAACCACCCCCCTTCCTGGTCCCACCCATGGGCAGGACCTAGTCGCGTACCAGCCCCTTTCTATAGAATAAAGGTGGGAGCGGGGACCCTTCCAAATTAGGTAATTCCGAATCTTGATGACTTTCCACGAAAGAACTCTTGAACCTTTCAGAAGACTCTTCCTTGTGGCTAAGGAGTAGCCACCCTGCACAGCAGGCACCACCCAAGCGCCTCGCGGTTTGCTGTAAGTCTCTCCTCCGGATCAAGACTGCCCAGCTCGACGAGACCCGGCTTCCCTGGCACCTCTGACCTCTACCTGCATCATCAGCCACGCTGAGATTCGTGGGTGTGACGAGACCTCGAGGGACCAGCCATCTTCAAGACTGCACGACGCTTGCCCAGCACGACCGCCGAGGGATCCTCGAGTGAGTGCTTTGGGGTTTGAGAAGCCCTAACGCTGAGCCGCTCCAGCACCGAAGTCCAGCCCCCCAGCATCCACCAGATCTGCGTGGGGCCCTTCTGCTCTTTGCTGCTCACCGCGTTGTCCGGCTACTTGCCTGCTGGCTTGTGGCCCTCCTGACGACGCACCACGACGACAACACCGCTGGTCTGGTTGCTCCAGACTGGCCCTTTCCTCCCCTCCAACAGAGGAGCACCCCGGACCCTCCTGGTCCACTCCAGACGCCATTTTAAGTCCACCGCGTGGGCTTGCATTTGCCAAGACTTGTTGCCCCAATCCTGGGTCCAGCGACGTCGACAGCAGACACCTTCGTGGGACAGCTCGCACCTCCATCCTGGTCGCCGACAACGCCTCCTGGTCCGAGAGACTGCAGAGCCCAGCGTCGCCCACTCACCTGGTCGAGGTGACTTCGTCCGGTGCCATCCTGGTGCCCAACTAATCACTGGCTAGTGATTCAGAACTTGGTCCCCTCTGCTTACAGGTATCCTCCATCATCGATCCAGGCTTGGATCACATCGAACTTCATCACTGGTCGCCTGCCAGCAACTTCTTCTTTCAGGCTCCATAGACTGCAACGAGGATTCCCGACGTCTTTTCAGACCTATGCAGCCGCAGCCCCTGGGCTAGGTAATCTCAGCATTTCGGTGCTCCAGCATAGCTTAACTATCCAAGGGTCCAGATCCTTTTTCATTTCAGCTCTACCTAGTCGGATTCGTCCGATAACACTAACTTTACGAAATCTAGCATCCATTAACTTTGTCCCGCATCCCGCGTGAGAGTGCACACTCTGCACCCGATCTCCCTAGGCCTCCTGCTAGTAATCTGAAGGTTCAGTAGTCCAGTCCTAGCGATCCTAAAGCCTATTAGAGTAGTACTTACCTGCTAGTAATTTCGCATTCCACTTTTAGAGTATATGGTTTTTCGTGCCCCTCGGGCATTTGTGTAAATTGTGCGACTTTCATTATTTTCATAAGAGCTTTGTATTATGCTTAGCGCCCTGTCCTCATAAAGAGTCCAGGGCTGTTGTGTTCTAAATAAATATACTTTTATTTTCATAACAACTTGTGTGGTGTCCTTTCACTTGGTGTTCAAGGGGTATATGTGATGGTATAACAGCTGGCTTAACACGCCCTCTAGAGTCTAGCCTAAAGACTGCTCTTGTCCATGCTACTATGATAGCTGGTCTACGGTTGACTTACAACCAATCATCAATAAGGGTTGTTTGGACTGATACATAGTGATCACTAGAATAGCGAGCACTGCATATCAGGCCAACTTCTCACAATATTATTCCAATGCGCAGAGCCTATTGGGAATATAGGAACTACATTACAAGTTACTTAAGTCACTCGCCTGAATTCTCATGCTACCAGCTTGATGCGTGACTTAATAGAGGAGGTCACCTGTGCTTTCCGTCCATCTTTCCTTATGCCAATAGTCCTGCAGAAGCTGGGACACTGCTCATCCTATAGAATAATCTTAGCGGCGCCAACTTGACATACTCCTTTCTACTACATGGGAGCTGCACCTGCCTTCCCCACAGGACACCCTCTGTCCATTGAATGTGCTGAAAGAAAACAGAGAATGTTCTATAATCTACAGCTCTAGATCCATAGCACCACATCTTGATCCCATCCCTTGCATCCTGAAGTCTGCTACCGGCCTGAGCTCTGACCTTGTCATGAAGCTTATCACATACAGCAAAACACACAAGATGATTTACGGAATGTTGCACAATGGCAAAACATTCACCCCCAGTCACAGATCTGGGTGTAATCCATCGCTATATTGCTCACCAAGCCACCCCAGTTCAGACATGGCCATATGCAAATCAGTCTTGACCCTGAGCCTCATGGGAACAGTCCAGCCCGTACTGCCAATCCATGTCTTCCCTGGACCGGAATCAAGCATCCTAGGACCGGTTTCTGGCTATCAGCCGTCTTCAGCCAGGCTAGCTTGACTCCAGTGGCGTGGAGAGCATAGGACTCACGTCTGAGCAACCCGTCCCACTCGGGGTAACAATTTCAAAAACAACAGTTGATGGACAGAATGCAGAAAAATGTCATACATTCACCCCAATACAGAGATCTAGTCCTAAATCCATCGTTTCTTTGCTCACCATACCACCCTAGTTCAGACATGGCCATATGCAAATCAGTCTTGACCCTGTGCCTCATGGGAACAGTCCAGACCGGACTGCCAAGCCATGTCTTCCCTGGACCGGAATCAAGCATCCTAGGACCGGTTTCTGGCTATCAGCCGTCTTCAGCCAGGATAGCTTGACTCCAGTGGCCTAGTGAGCACGGGACCCACGTCTGGGCATACCCTTCCCACATAGGGTGGTGTGGTGAGCAAATAAACAATGGATTTACTGGGGTGAATGTATGACATTGTTCTGCATTCTGTCCATCAACTGTTGTTTTTGCATTTATCACATACAGGCTACACAACTCTCGCGGTTTGTTAACCCCCATGTCGCTCACAATACAAGCCACAATCCTATGTTTGCCTAGACTTGTGAGTCTAAGAGCAGAGAACAAACCGAAAAGGTGACGTGTGTTGAGTTATAGTGCAGGTCTTTGTGCCCCAAGTAAGCCTATACCAAGCAAAAATACATTGGTTAAAGTGATTCGGACAACCTTTATGCGGCTCTACGCTGTTCTGACCAGACCTAACGAAACATATGTTGGTCTCATTCCGCCTACGTAGTGCAGTGCACGTAAAACAAGTCCAACTCCTCTGAACATGGAGAACACCAGTATGCCCGTGACACGTTTGTGTGTATTATCATTTTAAGTGGCTGCCTCCTTGAAAGCATGTCTGTACATCAACACCAGAGGTGTGATTTTAGAAAGTTGGCTGTTTTTACATCACATCCAAAGGGAGTGAACATTTGCAAACCAACAAAACTCTGGGATATTTTCAGTTGGGTTCCTTAATTCCCTGTTTTAGAGGTTTGGTTCGTAAAAGACTGCAGCGCTGAGATGTGTCAGGCAGTCTCTGGGAATGCAGCTTGGATTGTGCACGCTGCTGCTGTGAATACCTTGTTTCGAAGGGAAGGAGAGTGTATTGAGGTGGGCGAAGGTTGCGCAAACTAGGGTGAACCTGCTTGTACTGATCTGTTTACTATATTGTAAGTACTTGTATTCTCAAACTCAGACTTACCTTACCCCCGCACCTAGGCTGCTTTTGGACTGTGTGAAGTAGGATAGAGTTTTTGGACAACCCAGTGTAATACAAAATTACCAGTGGATTTAGGACTCCTGTGGTAACAATACTAATCATGGTTACTTCCCAGTAACCTCGGGCCCTAAGAAGATGTCCCCCCCCCGTACTTGTCAAGTAAACCCGGATCACACAGAATCCTACGCACCAATAACTTGTAGCAAAATTTGAAGTAAAAGTTGTCTGGGCCCTCCATGCAGATCAGTCTACACAATCCTTCCCCACACATGTGCGTCTTAGTGGCTGCTCCAGTATGTGCCAGCATTTGATCAGTTTTAAAAAACTATTGTAGAACTCCGCCCATAAAGGCTAATGCTCTGCAGAGTTTCTGCTTGTTTGGGCCTGACGGTGTCATTGGCCAATAATGTCATTTCATTAGGCACATCTTCATGTTTTGAGTAATTTGTCATCGCTCGGAGTACTGAGTAAGGGTGACCTTGATCAGTGTTTACTTCAGAAGTTGGCAGCTCCATTTTCTTTTGAATGCACCCATGTACCAAATGAGGCTTGTTAGCAAACAGCCGTGTCCTGATCTGTTGCCTGAACAAAAATTCGCTGTAAGCTGCAGGGGAAACAAGCATTTGCAAAGCAATCGGTCTCGCTTTATTAAAGCTTGAACTATTGGTGTTGCATTATTTAGCAATGCCAATAGCTGAAACTTTAATAATGTGAGACCTATTGAATTGCAAATGCTTGTTTCTGTAAGTTTCGGATTTTATTAGGCGTGAAATGTTATTTATATCAGAGAAATTAAAACAATTCCCGAATTTAATATTACGTGCAACAATGCTAGAAAATCTCCAATACGTGATTTCTTTTCAGATTTTCCACAGGCAAGAGACTAGTTCAGGTGGGAAATGACTTGCTCAAACCAGCCCCCTGACAGTATCTTGCATTACGTTTTTACGCTGGGAATGCCTGCGCATGAAAACAAAGTCAGCAACATACCAGCAAACTATATTTTTCATAACAAGTATCATAACTATGTACCCTTTGAATCTCATGGGCCAGATTGACACTAGGTAAGCTCTTTAGAACAGTTCCCTGTATCAGAGAGATGACGAATCCCTTGATATCCGACCCTTCCAGGGCTTCAGGAATATTTAAGAGTCTCAAGTTGTTTTTCCTGGAGGGGGTTTCCAGCCGTTCTAGGTCCTCCTTATGTTCTTTATTCTGTGCTGTCAGCTTTGCCACATCCTTTGTCACAGAGTGTATAGCCTCCTTAATTATAGGGATCTCATACTCTATTAAATCAGTCCTTGCAGTGACCTCGTCCAATTTCTGAGCTAACACCTCGCAAGACGTTTGGATTGCAGCCTGATTTGCTTCAGATACGGAAAATCTACTGGCCAACTCTGCCTGATTTGTTTCTGAGATCTTAAACCCACTCAACATCTCCTCTTTCATTGCGAGTAGGGTGTCATATAGAGAACAGGGCATTGAGCCTTGGGCCCCTACTTCTCTAGCTTCCCCAGTTTCTGTTCTAGTTTCTGTTTCATTAACTATTCCATTTGCACTGTCTTGAGAATCTTGAGTGTCTTGGATTTCAAGAACATTATATCTGTTAGACAGGCTCAGTGCCGCGTGGGGAGCAGGTGGAATTACTAATGAGGTTACTGTAGACCCCCCCTGCTGCTTAGGTCCTCTCTGCTTACACTGCAAAAATGGGGTAAGAGCTGGAGAGAGGGCAAAAGGTTGCCCTTTGTCATTAACTTATACTTGGGCTTAGAGGGACCCCACTCAGGCTCCTCTTGAGTAGTTATGTTATCTTGCTCACTGGTGGCTACTACAGAAGAAGACATAACTTCATAATAGGTCTTTAGAGAAGGAGTAATTTTTTTCTGATATTGAAATATTTGGAGCTCTCCGTAGCACAGGTTTGTCTCTTACAAGAGACACCCTTGGCTTTGGGGGAATCTAGTTCATTGTTTTCTAGTATTCCTTGGATTAAAGGTCATTGTTCTTCCGAACAAACGATTAATAGTCTGGAGTCGCATTCTTGATCAAGCAATGGTCCACCTGCTCCATAAAATCGTCACAGACTGATCTAACGGGGAGGTGGATCATAGCACAACTGGACCTCGGAGGTACAGAATTAACCTGTGCTTCCTTTTATGGACCGAACGTGGATGACCCAACATATATTTCAAAGCTGCAGCCCAAGCTAATCATGGAAACCCCCCCCTATGATAATTGGTGGGGATTTCAATGTCCTTCTAGATCCGCTAAAAGACAGGTCAAACCAGGCCTCCGTATTCATCGTGCTATGAAGAATCTGATGCATGACTTGTGAGTTGGTCGACGTCTGGAGGAGAAAGAAGGGAGACCTCCCCGGGTTTACGTTCCATAGTAAAAAATACCCTCATTCTTCCAGGATTGACTACTTGCTATCTAACAGAAATCTCCTGGACTCCATGTCTGAGGTCGCCATATTTCCAAGCCATCTCTCAAACCATGCCCCAATATTGTTCTCATAACAAAGGAAAATTAATCTGACTCAAACAAGATGGACGCTTAACAGCGCAAAATTTGCAGACCCTGAAATTATTCAGGCCATTAAATTATCTTCTTTAGAGTTTTTTGATCTAAATATCGGTTCAACGGCTACAGAATTTGTTTGGGGTGCCTTTAAGGCTAACCTGAGGGGCCGGCTCCATGGCCTCATATGATCCAAAAATCGAGCTGAAGCCCTGGATCTAAGATTAATGGAGGAAAAAATCCAGCAGCTAGAAGCCGAAAGGATTCTATCAATAGGAGGGAGCCCAGGAAGGTTGGGTAAAGTGCAGAACGATCTTGCAGGGCTAGGCAAGAGTTCGGGGGAAATTAGATAAGAAATGCAAGGCTCAATGGCTTATTAAGAATATGGAAAATTATGAATATGGGGAGAAAGAAGGTACCCTCCTAGCCTGGAAGGCCAGAGTTGACCATTCCAAAAATAACATCAGTGAACTAGTAATAAACAATAATGGGGATAAATCTACTAGTACCGAAGATATACAGATCTGTCTCCTCACATTATTCTCAGATCTCTATAAAGAGAATCTAACACCCTCAAAAGAGCAAATACAAGCATGGCTGAGCAGTAAATCTCTCCCTACTTTAAACCAAGCTAGCCAAGACCTTCTAAACGCTCCCATTACGTTGGAAGAGATAAAAACTCAAATTAAGATATCTAAGAACAATAAAGCATAACGTATGGACGCATTGCCAAATGAAGTTTACACATTTTTGTCAGACGAATTGACTCCAGCTTTGGGAATTTTGTTTCAATCAACATATAGTCTAATAGGCCAAATTCCTAGCTCCTGGAAGCAAGCAACCATTGTCCTAATATTAAAACCCGGGAAGGATCCAATCAAAGCAGATTCTTGTAATGCTTACCTCCAGTTTTGATATACAGAGGGGGACTTGGCAAGGTTGCCCATCTCGCCTCTGTTATTTGACTTATATATGGAGCCATTGGCACAGGCTATTAGACTAAATGATCTAATGCCCCCTTTTAAACCTCAGCTTTATCAATGTAAAATAGCTTTATTTGCTGACGATATAATCCTATACAACAGTAAACCAGAAGTGACTATTCCGCGGGTCGAAACCCAATTGGAGGATTTTGGCTCTATCTCTGGGTATTTAGTTAATCCCTCTAAAACAGAGGTGATGTGCTGGAATATCGATAAGTGGGGGGGACCAATTAGCAAACAGTTAAAATATTTAGGCATTAATATTGTCAAAGTCCTTGAGAAAATTCCCCTTATTAATCTGAATAAAATCATCAAGGAGATAGATTGTCTCTTTGCAAAGTGGAGGAACCTTCCCCTGTCTATCTATGGGAAGGTCAACCTAGTGCAGATGATCTTTCTTCCAAAGCTGACTTATTTGTTTAGTCCCCCTGACTTTTCCCCAACAGAATGATTCCAAGATTCAAAGAAATATTGGGAGTTTCGTTTGGGCGGATAAGGGTGTACGGCTGTCATGGAAGAAACTGAGGCGCAGATTAGTTAAAGGCGGGTTAGCCCTTCCAGATATCAGCTGGTATTTAGTCGCATTCCAATTTAAAGCTATACGGATGCTACTGTCTAAACCAGCTGGGACGGCATGGGGAAGGTTGCTCAGTGAGTTGGCAATAAATGAGGGCGGGGAAGGCGTAGAAGTTTTTTTTTATAAGTTTGGGTCTCCCAAGTTCTTTAAAAAAGTATGCTTGAAGGTTCTTAAGACTGTGCTAGAAACTTGGTTTAAAGTAAGAACCAGATGGGAAATTGGGTACTATTCCGATTTTGCCCCTATATGGAACTCCCCGGGGGACACTGCCCTGCCTTCAAGATGGTTTAGCTGGCCCCATTAAGAGAGCAGGAATCTGTATATGGTCTGATCTGGGGGATGTAAAAAGAATCCATCCGTGGGAATTGTTAAGAGCCAAGATAGGTTCTAGTTTCTCAAAGTGTAAGTACCTACAACTGAAATATTGGTTTGAGGAAGACAAGGGGGGGCATAATCTGTCCAGCCATTGAAGAAAGACATTTCCATCTGGTATAAAAAGCTTTTGGATGCAGATGATCTAGGAATTCCACCACAGTCATCGTCTTGGAATCAATCCCCCTTCGAATCCATCATAGGTGACCTCCTAGAGTCATCTTTAAAACTATTGTATAAGTTTATTAAACCAGCTAGCCTTAATAAAAAAAATTTTTTTGTCACATTCATTATACACCCGCCAGAATCGCTAAATTCGGCCCAATTCCTGAGCCAAAATGTCCCAGATGCATGGCACCTAAAGCCAATGATATCCATATGTTCTACGAGTGCCCCGAGTTAGAGCTGTTTTGGAAGGGGGTAGGCGACTATCTGCGTTACAACTTCAAAGTTAACTTCAAGGTTAATGGTTCATTGATGTTTTTCATTAATGCTGGTCTTTCCACTGCAGACTTAACACAGACACACAGAGGGTTGTTGTTATGTCTGATTTTGCTTGCCCGCAGGGAAATATGTATAAAATGGAAAGATCCCCACCCTCCTAAATCAGAAGATCGGCTAAAATCTTCACTTGCAATGGCTCGCCTTGAACCTGCAAGAACCAGTGATAGATCAACGAATATTTGGCAACCTTTTATCACTGGGCCGAGACTTGAGATTATTATGACATCTAAGGAAAACATCAACTGGTCCTATGATTACACCAAAACCCCAAAAAAGGGGCTGGTCGGGTGACCTAAGCAAGTGCAGGAAGCCTAAGGGTGCCCAGTTCGAAAATGATGGCTTTGTAAGATCTGCAGCAGCTTATTGATGAGACGAGGACAAAAAAAAAAAAGTATCATAACCATGTCACATAAACGCAATTTCTCACACCTCTGGATCATAACATAACATCTGTTAGTGCAGGAATGTCCAACAGAGGCCCTGGAAGGCTGGATCCAGACATATTTTCAGGATATGTGCATGAGCTAGATATACAAATAATCAATTAATATAGCAAATTGGCAAGGTCCTGGCTCTACTTGGTCACCAGGGGCTATTAAAACATTCAAAAATATTGAGCAGAGATTAACCCCTTCGATGCTGGTGACGGGACCATTCCGTCATCAGTCACGGTTGAGCTGTGCTGATGACGGAATGGTTCCGTCACGACCACACCCTGTTCTGGAATGTCCAGCACCGGGGAAGAATCTGCGCCGCACGGAAGGTGTTAAGAACTGTTGTGTGGCCTCATGGGAAGTCCAAATCTGCAAACAGTTCTTTTAAATGTCAGCACTTCTCTGGGTGAAGTGTTGCAACAGATACTTTACATAATCCGCACCATGTGCAATGCCCTCTCTATGTTTTGTTTGCGGTCATCTGTTAGCCGCGCTGGCAGACCCACTGTCTGTATCAACAAACGAATAAACTGCACAGAGGTAGAATGACAAGGATGGCGTCACTGAAAAATAAGGGCTGGCCCGTTGCTATGCTTTCACACTGCACGCAGATTTTAGCAGCAGTTGCCTGACCAACACAACGCTCGACCAGCCTGTTACATGCCCTACCCCAGAACTGCGTTTCCATCCCCTATTACACGTACCCACTCACTCCCTGCCCATTACTCGCTAACATGATGCAGCTAATTCTTGGCATTAGGCGGACTTCACTTACCTACTTCCTTGTGCAGAGGGTCCCACAAGGCACGGCAGACTACGGCGGGCAGCAAAAATGCGGCTGCAATTTCCCACATCATTCGCGCGGCATCCCTGGCACCTCATTACGTCGCACCGGGGTGCCTCAGCGCACAGTTTGGGAACTGCTGGCCTAAGGTAATGCTCTTTTTACATTCCAGGATAGTGCCCTCAATGAGAGACCGGATGGTCGGGAGGCCTGTGTCTGGGGATCCCCGTCACTACTCTCCGAATTTGTGTGAATCATAAGCATCCTTGAAGTTTAGCACTCCTTGGGCTCTACGTAATGCAGTTTTCTTTATGTCCCTTGGTCTAAATCCTGTTATAGCACCTTTTGTCGAACGTCCTCCTGAAACGAAAACTAAAACAATTAACTGTGTCCAACCCTCCTCCCACCTCCCTGCCTCCCTGCCCAACAGACTTAAAACTACTGGCCTCCTCAACTTAGCAGAGTGCTTCAGTCCCATAACTTTGTACTTGGGTAGGGGGGGGAGAGACGTTACGCGCTCCCCGATCACTCCCACTGTGTCCTCACAGTCTGTTGTGAACATCCTGCACCATCCGACCCTTAAACCATCCGACCCTTAAAGCCAAGCCTCCATTTTTAGGTCCTGCACCTAGCGTTGCAGTGCACAGCATGAGACTTCATGTAGGGGCTTCTGAAAGCAGACCACTCGCTCGTGCTTGAGCTTTTGTTTAGGTCGGCCGCAATTGGCTTTTGCGTGCGTCTTATCAAAATTTTTAAACAAGATCAAATATATCCGTACCTTAAAAAAGATTTCTTTAAGAATACCAATCCAAGTTCCCTTAATTTACAGTATAAGGGTTGATCACTTACCAGGTTTTTAACATTCTCTGACTCATCCTCCGATTCAGACCACGGATAAGGAGCATATTACCAACCTTATCAACTATTCTATCAATATCCTCACGCTCCTCCACCGTTTTTAGACAGAGGGGGGCGCAGGGGCAGAGGATTCAGAGGAGGATGGAGGCCCCCGATCCACCAACTACCACAAAAACAGAACCTCTTTCGAACCCAACAGAAAGTGCACAGACGATAGTCATAAATAGGGTGGGAACCACACAGATGATAGTTTCTCCTGTAGACACTACTAACCAGTCCAATAATGAATTTACGCCTATATACAATTTGTCGAAACATGAACTGAGTCCGTGGGAAATAAAAGTCTTACAAAAGAATGATCTTTTGTGCCACTGGTGATACAAGACCCTGTGGATACAAAAACTGAAGTGTTGCAATTTTTACGAAAAATTAGGTTGAAGGCCTTTTTTCGGATCAAACTGAGACCCAAGAGCTGAATGTGAGTAGGCTTAAGAAGAAATCGTCCTTTTGCCCTGACAGTGCTAGCATGCAAGATGAGATTATATTATTCGAAAATCAAATCTTGCGTGAAATAGACAGATTAAATGGGAAAAACCTCTTGTTTAAATCTAATTTTAACAAACAAGAACATACTGCTCTGAAAAATCTAGCAAGTAATCCCTTAACGGTAATAAAACCAGCCGACAAGGGTGGGGGAATCGTTTTGTGGGATAGCCAGGAATACGATAAAGAGATTTTGAAACAATTTAGTAATCCCTTTCACTATCGTAGAATCACGATAGTCCAACATCCCTCTTGAAAGCAAAAATTCTGTATTTGACCACACAGGCTAGGGAGTGTGAATATTTATGCAAAAAAGAATATGATTATTTACATTTTGCTATGCAAAAAGTACCCACGATATATGTGCTTCCCAAAGAACATAAAGACACTGAAAAACCACCTGGGCGGCCTATCATTGATGCATGCGGTTCAATACTTGTACCTCTGGCTAAGTATATAGATACATTTCTGAAGCCATTTGTGAGTGCCACACAGGCATATATAGGAGACACAATGGACCTCATCTATAAGATTGAACACTCAGTGTTCGACGGAGACCGACAGTTGTTGATCTCCTTCGACATCGAGAGTTTATACTCTAATATTGTGGCGTTTTAATCTAGGATCCTGATCGATACTGTGACCTTATGCCTCTATTCGGCTATAAATCCATTTATTCCCTATATTGGCATAACCGTTCAAGTGCAATATTCAGAAACTCATCTCTGGCCTCACACGAACAGAGCCACATTCCAGAATAGCTTTCTCTGCCACTTCCTTTGCAACCAATTAGTGCAATGACAGAGCAGAAGTTACTATCTGAGATTCCTAGATTAACACTCCGAGTTCTTCAACAAGATAAAAACTCAGCAACCTGGAAATCCCCGCTTGCTGTGTTTTGATTAGTAATAGAACTCTAATGAGCACTGATAAACGATCACTTCCTAGTGACATCTTTATTGACGTCTTATGTCCAAAAACTTACGTCAAACAAGGCACCTTTCAGGTACAAATATTACCAACGTTGCCTTAAGCAAACGCTGCTGTCTCGTTGCTGTTGGTGAAGCTGATACTGCCAGCTATCTCGCTGCTGCTGAAGAAGCTGTCATGCTGATGATACCATAGCTGCTATCGCTACTGCTATCGCTGCTAACTAGCGAACAATGGTGTGGTGAACTTAGGAGCTGAACAGCCGTCCCCTGCAAAGAGCCCAGCAGATGCAAGCTGCCCGCGGACGCTGCCCCTCCTGCTCCTCGACACGCTGAAGAAGAGACGCTGTCTTTCTCCTGCAGAGAAATCCAGCTCCAGCGTTTCTGGTCTACCCTTGTGGGTGACTGGGATATCGAGTCCTGAGGGAGATACCAGACCTTCATCATTCTATTCTAGAGGTATGGTGTTGACTAAACCCTTGAGAGAGAATTCTTGAAGCAATCCTTGGCAAAACCAACTTAAACTAAAGCTACTCACTTACTCCCCTCCCAAGTATTAGGCTTAGGTCAGGTACACTGGGGTAGGCGTAGTTAGAAGCACCAGTTGAGTATTTTAACCTAATGTATATATGAATGTATATATGTTTTATTCCTTTTAAACCATTGTATGGCTAAGAAACCATATCAATGCTTTTACAGTATTATTTCTCAATACTTATCTTACTGTACGTACTTTTTATAATAACAAGTCTTGCAATTGTGGCAATTCATTTCTCTTGTACGAGAAGAAAGACTGTTCAATAAATGTTTTTTTTTTTTTTACAACGCCCGTCTCTCTATTCTCTACATATTGTGAAAGTAAACTGCACCAACCTGACTGAGTAAAATAGCTGTCTATTGTTTCACACGACCCTAGAGATTGACTCTTGATCTGAGGAGCAAAGTTGTCATGTTGCACGGTTGTTGGAAAACTGAATCCCTTCTTGTCTGTGCCAGGGAAGCTGATCACTTCCAATTTCAGTCAAGAAAGTTTCCAGTGACCTCTGAGCTAGTTGGTAACAAACTCAATTAAGTTTAGCATAGTCAGTAGAGGCCTGGAAGAGCCGCACTTCTACGTCGATACTACTGTTTATGTTATTCCTATGCGCAGGGCCTATTGGGAAAATAGGAACTACGCTACATGGCGCCCAATGTTTGGTAAGGCGATAAACTAACGCAAGACGTTAGAGTAACTCAGTCATGCATATTTCACACAGACCCCTTTCTCCCGTAAATACTCCAATAGACGTCCGGAGTGGGTGAAAGGTTAAAATCCACCCAAACTCAGTAGGAAGAGATTCCTATGTAAAGCTCTGGTTTATTCAACGTTGAAGGATACAGTGTTCCAAAATATTGTGCGGATCACTGAAATAATATCGACTGACAAAATATCGACTTGCCAAAATATCGTGGACAAAATATCGACAGTCAAAATATCGAGTTTGTATCTACAAACAGGTAAGTACAAAAATATCGAGTACAAAATATCGTTAACAAAAATATAGATGTAAAAAATATCGACTTTATTAAAAACAGTGTTAAATTAAATTAATATTAAATTTTAATAACTAAAATATACTTAAAACGACTTAAATTAAATTATAATAATAAAATAATAAATGAAAATAATAAAAATAATTTTTTAAAATCTTATTTGTTGACCCTGAACCCTAAAAATACCCCTTTACCCAAAAACCCAAAACTGACCCTGAACCCTAAAAATACCCCTTTACCCAAAAACCCAAAACTGACCCTGAACCCTAAAAATACCCCTTTACCCAAAAACCCAAAACTGACCCTGAACCCTAAAAATACCCCTTTACCCATGACCTGAAAACTGACCCTAAAAATACCCCTTTACCCATGACCTGAAAACTGACCCTGAACCCTAAAAATACCCCTTTACCCATGAACTGAAAACTGACCCTGAACCCTAAAAATACCCCTTTACCCATGACCTGAAAACTGACCCTGAACCCTAAAAATACCCCTTTACCCATGACCTGAAAACTGACCCTGAACCCTAAAAATACCCCTTTACCCATGACCTGAAAACTGACCCTGAACCCTAAAAATACCCCTTTACCCATGACCTGAAAACTGACCCTGAACCCTAAAAATACCCCTTTACCCATGACCTGAAAATCCTTTACCCAAAATTTATCAATATTATTTAATTACCAATTAATTATTAATTAACAATAACAATAAAGTAAATATATTACAACATTAGGTGTAATTATTTTAATAATTAATATTATTTTATCAAAATTAATTACTTAAAAATAACACAAAATTATATATATAAAAAATGTACTCTAATTAATGTTATTAACTAATTACAATTAATTAATTAACAATTATTTACTAATACAAAATATATTCAAAATTATATTAATTAATTAACTAATTAATATTAATTAATTATCAATTAATTATTAATTAAAAATATTAACAAACATATATTAATTAATTAATTATTATTAAATTACTTCCCACCCTATTCCCCTATAAACCCACAACCCGCTACAGAATTACATTACGCAATTATTATCAAAACAAAATTCATGTAATAAAATATTTTATAACATTAATACACACTATTCACACATATTATTACATAAAAATACACTATAAAATATTATATATTATTAAAAAATCGATATTTTTGCTATCTATATTTTATACAGTCGATATTACTTCACTTACCTGAAAAACTATATTTTTGTAGTCGATATTATGTCCAGTCGATATTTTGTCCAGTCTATATTTAAAACTCGATATTATGTCCAGTCGATATTTTGGAGTCGATATTTTGTCTCTATACCATATTGTGCACCTAATCTTTGTCTCCTTGGAGACCTACTCTGCAAAGCCTGCATTTATAAAATGTCAGACTTAGAAAACTGAACCACTGGGGGCGCAGCAGAGGCGACTCAGCAGGGTCCCGATGATACAGTACCGGGTGCAATAATCATCCCGGCACATTTAAGAAAGTCTATAACGTTAAAACTTATAGAAAACGGACTGACACCTCAAGGTGGTACAGTAATTTTCGTGATAGAGGCACACGAATATCGGCAGACAGAGGTATTCTATTCATGGATAAACTTTCCAGCGGCAAACGCTAGAACAAAAGAGTTTCACTATTACAAAATAGAGAAACCACCGGATGAGTACGCTCCTTTCGAGGAGACTGAAATCCCACTAAAATTCCAAGAGCACCTGCTCTGGTTTAATGGCGCCCTAAAACATAATGATCATATTACCAGGCTCGGTCGACTAGGTAGACCAGGAGCAACGTGGCCGGTTCTAGCCAGCTACACACCACATCCGGACATGGCAAAAATGTCTAGAGAAGAGCTGTTAGTACAGCTAAAAACATTAATTAAAACACATAGGCAATTAGTGCAATATGTAATGCGGACTGCAACAGTCCAGCCAGCTGTTAATGTACCACAGCTGACCCCTCATCAAGGGAACACTAATAAAATTACACCACAGAACATACAGTCATGTCTTGGTAAAACACCCGTAAAACGGGAACTAATTCCTTTCTGGTTAGCACAGAAAATCACTCAAATAGAGGCAATATTTCCTGATAGTACCCCTATTGAGAAACACAGAATCTTGACAATCTGCCTTCCTATGGGAATCGCACCACACGTGGAGGACTGCGACACTTGGGGTACAGTCTTTGCTTCCATTTACACAAAAACACATGGTGTTCCGTCTATGGCGGTAATACCAGATGTGCTAAAACAGATTCAAAATGAATACGGTCCAGAGCCCGCTTTAAATCTTGGTATGAAATTACTGAAAGACTTTAGGCAGGTCTCGGCTATATTATTAGCCAACATAAAGGGAGAAGCAGCATCTGTGGCGATTCGCCAGAAGTTGAAGGAAACATATATAACAGATCAGCCAGTTGAGCTTGCCAGAATCATAGAAAAATGCTATGAAGAATTAGGTAGAGACAGCTTGGGTGGGAAACCAATTAAGCCCCAACTGCTCGAAATTCCTGAAAAATTATTTATTAAAAATAATTCAAATACTCCTAAAAAGAGCTGGGATGGAAATAAACAATCCACTCCCAAGGAAAAAGTTTTCCAGTCCAGAGGAAGGTCTCCTCGACGGAGGGAAAGAACTCCGACTCGAGAACACCAGTCTCCCCAGAGGGAGCCCTCTGAGAAAAGATATAACCTTAGAAATAGGGATAATTTGAAAAAACCTGATAGATATCAAAGTATTGATACACGTCCCTCTCGATCTTTTTCGCAGAAATCGGAAAGAAGAGGACGGTCAGAACCAGGAGAGCACACCAAGTCCAAAGACAAGGAACCTGCTCAGAGTAAAAAATCTCAATTTCCAAAAAAGAAGGTAGCCAGTATTAGAGTAATCAACCATGCCGAGAATACTGAGAACACAGTTGAAAAACGGGGAGTGGGCACAAACAATGCTAGACAGTGCAGCAGAAATCAGTATAGCCCGCAAGATCTTGATGAGTCATCTGGAGACATTGGACACGAATGAATTCATTTAGGTTGAAACTGCCGACACCAGACTTGGCGAGCCCCATAAAATATACAAAATAAAATTGCGTATAGAGGGTGATAAGACTAGGAAAATAAAGGGTCTATTTTGGGATAAACTCTCAAAAGGCTATGATATTCTGTTAGCTGAAAAAGATTGGCCCCCAGAGTTTGTCAGGGAGTGCCCTCGTGGCAAAGAAATGATTATGCCTGCCTTCTCGAATCACATTCCGATTCACAAAAAATATACATATGCAAGGAAATGGGCAGTAGCCCAGGCACCGGCATTATATAAAAATCATGTAGGATGAGATGAGGACTCTCCTCCTCACAAAATCCAGTTAAAAAGTGAACCAACTGCCCAACGGCAGTATCCCATAAAGCAAGAAGCTAAAAAACAAGTCAGGGAGATCTTAGATCAACTTGAATACCAGGGGGTGATTGAAATGTGCACCTCTCAAATGAACAATCCTTTGTTTCCTGTCTCCAAGCCAGACAATTCATATCGTCTAGTTTTGGATTACAGACACCTTGTAATGTAATGTAATGTAAAAATTACTTATAAAGCGCAGCATACACCAGACGGTTTCTTGGCGCTGTTCACTATATTCGGTGAGAGGCAGGGGGGGGGGGGGGGGGGTGAGAAAAGCCTATGAATAGGCACTGCGGAAGAGGTGGGTTTTAAGGAGAGACCTACATTGAAGATGGGAGCGAGAGAGTCTAAGTTCCAATGGGAGAGAGTTCCAAAATGAGGGGGCCAGAAAAGAAAATCTGAGACCTCCATGTTTTTTGCACCTGTATCTGGGTGCCTGGAGGAGTGCTTCGTCAGAGGATCGGAGGTGCCTGGAGGGGACATAGCGATGTAGGAGGGAAGAGATGAAGGAAGGGCCGATGCCGGCCAAAGATTTATGAGTAAGACAGCCAAGTTTGAACTTGCAGC
The DNA here is from genome assembly GCF_964263255.1 of Lissotriton vulgaris. NCBI lineage: Eukaryota > Metazoa > Chordata > Amphibia > Caudata > Salamandridae > Lissotriton > Lissotriton vulgaris. The sequence continues at coordinate 25,757,310 of NC_141685.1, forward strand.
GTTCTGGTACAGGAAGCCAATGAAGGGTTTTGAGCAGAGGGTGGACGTGGTGATGTTTGGGTTGATGATAAATTAGGCGGGCTGCCTGGTTTTGTATCAACTGCAATCGTTTGATCTGATATTGAGGGATTCCTACATACAAAGCATTAGCATAGTCGATCCGAGAGATGACTAGGGCCAGCAATGCCAGAGTGAGGGCTTCGGTGGTCAGGAAGTGGGCTATTTTCCGGATCTTCCTAAGCTGAAAAAAGCAAGAGGACACAGTGGCATTGACCTGATGTATCATAGAGAGATCGTGGGAGATGTAAACCCCTAGGCTTTTCACTTTGTCAGCAGGATGGGGAGGGGGGCCAAGTGAGAGGGGCCAGAAGGTGGAGTTCCAAGGGTTGGATGGGCCTCCGACAAGAACAAGCTCCGTCTTGTCGGGATTAAGTTTGAGATGGTGGGCGCCCATCCAATTGCTGATATGGCAGAGGGTGGATTGGAAATTTTGGGCCGCATCATCAGAGGAGTCAAGGTTGAAAACAAGCTGAATGTCGTCTGCATAATTAAATGCAGAGACATTCCTACCCCGGAGGGAACGGATCAGGGGGGTGAGATACAGGTTAAAAAGAAGTGGTGACAAGGACGAACCCTGTGGAACACCACAGGTAAGCATCCTCCTGTCAGCCGAAAACTGGGAGAGTCGGACAGATTGGTGGCGGTTCGTCAGAAAGGAACGGACCCAATTAAGGGCCGTCCCACCGATGCCCGCTTCTTTGACACGGTCGACTAAGATGGTGTGGTCGACCGTGTCAAAGGCAGCCGACAGATCCAGAAGGACCAAGGCTTGGCTGATGTTGGAGTCAGCGCCTCTACGGAGTTCCTCCATGACAGAGAGGATAACCGCCTCGGTCGAGTGGGCAGGTCTAAACCCGGCTTGCTGGGAATCAAGGAAGTTGGAGTCTTCGATGAAGGAACTGAGGACGATGGTCACATGAGACTCAAGTACCTTAATCAAGTAAGGGAGCAGGGAAATGGGGCGGAAATTGCCCAGAACCCCGGGATCAGCGTTGGTTTTTTTTAATATAGGAACCACCTCAGCGTTCTTAAACTTGCTGGGAACCTGGCCGAGCAGTAGAGAGTTGTTCAGGAGGGCCATCGGAGGGGCGGGGCAAGCCGAGAAGGCGGCCCGGAGAATCGTAGGAGGGCAACAATCTGTGGGGGAACCAGATGAAACTTTATTAAGTAGGGAGAGAAAGTCTTCCTCTGGTATGGGGGGGAGCTGAGTGAGGGAGTGGGGGTTAAAGGAGGGGGTGACCTCAGAGAGGGCCGTCGCCGGCGGTCCGGAAGATATACTGTTTTTGATTTTACTGATTTTTTCTATAAAAAAACAGTTGAGGGAGTCGCAGAGGGCCTGGGACGGAAGGGGTTTGATAGTCACCCTATCCGGATGTGAAAGCTCTTCCACAATGGCAAAAAATTCTTTGGATTTTTGCACAGAGTTGAGAATTTTTGAGGAGAAGTAGGTGGTTTTAGCTGCTGAAATAGCCTGTTTATATTCTCCAGAAAGTTTTAGAAAATGAAGTTTCTCTAAAGGATCGTAGTTTCTACGCCAATGACGTTCAGCTTGGCGAAGTCCCAGTTTAAGGGATTTGAGGCTATCTGAGAACCACCGATGTGCGTCATGGGGACGCTTGGCTCTGACTAGTTTGAGGGGAGCGACCATGTCGCCGGCAGATTCTAACCATTCAGTTAATGCGGCTTCTTGAGAGTCTATGGAGCCTAGGCAGGACGGAGCCGAGGAAGTTAAAGAGGTGAGGAAGCGATTGTGATCTGCTTTATTCCAATTGCGAGCCAGAAGGCTAGAGCCTCAGCTGTGGGGGAGTGGTGGAGGGATCAGAAGACAAAAAGAGATTAGAAAGTGGTCAGACCAGTGGCAAGGTAATATCGTGAGCAAATTGATTTCCAGATTATAGGTCCACACCTGGTCTAGGATGTGGCCTTTAGAGTGGGTGGCTGTATGAATATGTTGAGAGCCATTAAGCCCACTTAGCAGGTCAGTAAAAGCCAAGGAATGAGGGCTTTCGTTTGCATCTGATGGCCAGTAGTTAAAGTCACCTAGGACCAGGATTTTTGAATTGTTGATTGTGAGCTGAGAGAGTAGATCACCAAAAAGGGAAGAAAAGTTGGGCATGGGATGAGGGGGGCGGTATGCCAAAACACAGGTGAAAGGGGACACCGAGGAGTCAAATCTGATTGCCAGGCAGTCAACCTGGGGGATGGTGAGTAGAGAAAGGGAGCTGAACCTGAGAGGAGATTTGATAATAGCGGCTACGCCGCCTCCTGGTTTGCCAGCCGGCCGGTTGGCTTGGAGAATGTAATAACCCGGTGGAATGGCTGCCAGTACGTCGGGGGTGGAGTCGTCATTCAGCCAAGTCTCCGTTAGAAGAAGAATGTCAGGTCGGTCTGAATCCAGGAGGTGGTGGATGTCAGATTGATGTCTGACGAGTGACCGGGTGTCAAGATACATAATTGCTAGTTCCAAATTAGCAGATGCTTGAGCGAGCAGGGGTTTAGAAAGGGGGGGGGTGATTGTGTATTCAGGGGTGAGGGAGGATGGGAGGGTCCTGATCTCGGGGAAAGAAGTGCGGGCTTGGTAGACACCAAGCTGTTGTAGGTTATGATGGCTGGCGGATTCCAGCGGCCAGGGTGAGTGTAGAGCAGTCAGGTCCCTAGGGCCATAGGATGTGAGTTGGGCAGAGTGGCAGGCCCCAGGCCCCGGCTGGCCGCGGACGGGCGCAAACGGGCTTGCCTTAGGCGCGCCTTCGGCGCGCAGTCGTCGCGCCCGCTGCGCTCGTCCGCTGCGCTTCCGGTAGGGGCACATCCTATGTACTGGTAGGGAGGGGTTGGCAAAGGGGCGTGGCCAGCGCCGGTGGGCGTGTCCCGGAAAGTGCGGCAATGGCGGCAAATGTAAATATAAACACCTCGCCCGCACCAGCGCTAAATCCGCTGTGCAGGGGTGTCCGGAATCAAGTCAAATGCGCAAAGAGCAGGTGAGCATCAAGTTGAAAAAGCACAAGTTTCAAGTTTCAAGCAGTTTTAAAAACATAGACAGTTTGTGGCTCCCGGCTGTGCCTCAGGAGAAATGCGTGAACAGGGCAGCGCTAGTGATCAGCGCTTTAATAGGTTTTTGGCGAAAAGGGGCGTGGCCAGCGCCGGTGGGCGTGTCCCGGAAAGTGCGGCAATGGCGGCAAATGTAAATACAAACACCTCGCCCGCACCAGCGCTAAATCCGCTGTGCAGGGGTGTCCGGAATCAAGTCAAATGCGCAAAGAGCAGGTGAGCATCAAGTTTAAAAAGCACAAGTTTCAAGTTTCAAGCAGTTTTAAAAACATAGACAGTTCGTGGCTCCCGGCTGTGCCTCAGGAGAAATGCGTGAACAGGGCAGCGCTAGTGATCAGCGCTTTAATAGGCAAACCTTAATGCATGTTGCAAAACATTTGCAGTACAAAACTCGCATAGTGCAGCCCTAATGAATAACATAGTTAGGAAAAAATATAAAACGACATTAGACATATCTAATGGTTTCTTTTGTCAAAACATTGCACCAGAAAGCAGCCATAGCGGAACCAACTAAACCGGCTTCCGTAGCCACAAAAAATCGTGCAGAAAAATACATAGACGGGGTAACCATGCTGGCAGTAAAAACGACCGTAAAAGGTGACTGTGCAGCACTACCCGTGAACTATCCATTCAATTATGCATACGTAATTGATGCAAACTCCGTTCCTTTTGCTCGAATCCCTGGAGTGGGGGATAGGATAATTCCAAACAGGGACCGGAGGGGCTTCCTATTACAGGAAGCACACATGGGGTTGGGTCTGAGACACCAAACAATCAGGGACTCTCTGAGAGAATTAGAATCAGAGTACTGGTGGCCGGAAATGAGTGAAGGCATTCATGAGTTTGCAAAAAACTGTGAAGACTGCAATAGAGATTGCAGTGGAGAACCGGCCAGTGTAGTGTCAGAAGCCATGATAGAAAGCATCAGGCAATCTATCCGCGCTATCAAAAAAGAGAAGCGCGTCCCATTGTACATCATTAAGGCTAAACACACTTAAAAAATGTTGTCTCCAGCGCTCGGCTGACGCTAGAACGGTTATAAAAGATCTGCGAGTCTTTATCGGCACATACGCAATTACCACGTTCCATTCTGACCAGGGTCCTGCTTTCAGCTCTCGAGCTTATAAGGAGGCCATGGCCAGCATGGGAATTGGGTTGCGGTATTCTTGTCCGTCGCACCCCGAAGGGAATAGTGTGGTAGAAAGAAAAAAAGGGGACATAAAGCGATCTATAACAGCGAAGGTATTAGGTTCAGGCGTTGGGTGGGTCAAACATTTAATAAGTGTCCAGACCAGTCTTAACAATTTGCCAAGAAAATCTCTAAAAGGTTTCAGCCCATACGAACTATTGTTCGGAATTAGAATGACAATTCAGGACTTAGATAGTCAGGTATCAGTGGTACAAGATAAGAAAACAGACTTTGACATCAAAGATCGTTTGGCTGTTTTACAGGAACTGAATGAAACAAGAAAATCCTTAAGCAACATAAAGTTAAAGCAACAGCCAGATACCACTGACGAGGCACCACAAGCAACAGCCCCAGCAAGGCCTGTCTGGATTCCAAAGATTGGGGATCTAGTCAGAGAAAAAATCGCGGTGAAGAAGGAATTTGGGCCTTCTTATAGAAAAGCAGTACCTGTCTTGGCAGTCACCGGAACAAGATCAGTAGTACTACCGCCCCTTGCTGGTAAAAAGGAGAACAGAGTCGTGTCTATCGACCTGGTAAAACCACAACCATGTGGCCTATAATCAACAGTAGGCCCAGTGGACTCCCAAGAAACAACAGAATACCCAAACTTGCAACAATCCAAGAGGTTCAAACTGAAAGACTAATCACATTCGATCAGCCTGCAGTGCACAGAGAAGGACTATGCAATAATGCCATGGAACTCGTGCCTCTTGAGACACAGATTGAAACAGTTCGTCAAGAAACACCAGTCTACAATAATGTGGCATCAGAAAATGCTACCGAAAGACAGATTGAAAGAACAATCCCATCAATTGACAGAACTGCCTCTGGTTATTTCATCAACTTCGACAACTTCTCTGAAGATCAAAACGACCGCGAAGTGATGCCAGAAACAAAAAAGTATTCTAAAGAAAATACAACAGGACTCCTTCAACAAATCAAAAAATTATATCTGGATTCACCGTTGATTGAGCTTTGGATTATTTCAGGGGTACTCATACTCCTACTATGCCTAATTTTAGTTTTAATTTTAGGAAAGTTTATTACAATTGAATGGACACAGCAAGTCAGAACATCAACCTAGTCCTCAAACCACACAGATCATCCCAAGAAAAGAGAACTGTCAACAGTAAATGTCACAGCAATTCCAATACCTGGCGGGGTAGTATGGGAGAAAACTGACTATGAGATCTATGGTCCGGTCGAGATCCTGAAGTAACCTCAACTGAAGGTTTCCTTAAGTGACTTTGTAAAAACTAGTACATTCTCTGATGATTGGGACTTTAACAATATTAATGACATGATGTCTGATTTAGTAATGTCAGCTAGATTTACAGAACATGATTATTTACAAGGTTCGTCTAGTTATGAACAGTTATTCTGTTTTACACATTATGGCGATCATTATTTGCATAAATCTGCACAGCCTAGAAATGTTTTTAAGTATAATCAATGGGAACATTGTGCTACACCACCGAAAAGCAGTTCTAGAACATTCTTTGAGAAATTCAAGTACTTCTCAGGGTTTAACACCAGTGATGCAGAAACGTTTTATTACAAACTGTTAGATAAAACAGGAATGAAAACAATGCTGACAAATTCTAAATTAATACATTCAGAAGCATTTTATGAAAAAATGATGACATTTGGTTTTGATTATTGGAAAAATAACATTGAAACAAAAACCATTTGGGGTACAAAAGATTGGCAGGTACAAGGCCTAGATACTCCCAGAGACAACATCCAGGGATAGTAACAACATACAGTGTAGGGAAACTCTGCCTCGAATGGCTAGGAACATCCACACTGGCTGAAATTAAGCAACACTTGTCTCTACTAAAAGATTTGCGCGATTTCATTCTTGGACCACGCAAACAGCGTCAAAAACGTTTCATAGCGGCCAGCATCTATGCTGCGTACAACGAGGCTTGGAAAGTCACACAAATTGAAACAGCTGAAAAAATACGAGAAATTGATCATATTAATTTGGAGAAATCACTTTCTGTAGTGGACAATGGGTTAATGACTCTGTCCTCCAGAATATATTCGTTGGACAATATTGTATCTTCTGCCTTTGACATAATAGACAGAGACTTGCTAATGTTACAGCATGGCCAATCTCAATTACGTTCTATTGTACAATTAGGCTGGACGCTGCAAAATCTTCGTTCAGGCTATGTGCCTTGGCGTTTAATCAACACAACGTCATTGTTTTCCATTTTTAACCTTACTGATAAACAAATCAGTTTGGCACAGAAAGGAGCAGACTATACAATCCTGAGCATCGAAAAACTTGAGAGATTACCATTGACAATGTCAGAGAGTCCTGTCATTGAATGGATAAGACACGGAATTATCACTATTCCGATAACAACTTTCCGATTTAAAAAGTGCCTTGAATACATACCTACTGGCCAGTATGAACGATTGGGTAAAGGATATATAAAATCAGAATGGAAATTACCATACACACATTCATGCTACAGTGACAGCGACAAAAATGTATTTCTTAGTGGTGAAAACTGTAAACGTTCACTAAGCGGTATACTTTTGTGTCAGGGTATTAATTTACACGGAGCCTGTGAAGGTAATTCTAACAAACTTTCATGCCACCAGCTTGTCACACCTGCAACTCAGATAGAGCCCTTCTTTATGCAACTCGCGAATGGGAGTTACATTCTAAGAACGGATCACAGATGTTGTGGCCTTGTTCCAGGGAAAAGTTATCTCGTAAGCGTAACTTCCATGGTCAAATGCTGTATGCAAGCATTGTTCCCGAGCGGGCCTGGAGACATAGCGACTCCCATCTGGCCTCGTCTGAATCTCTATTCTATACGAATTGATACTTTAAGCAAAATGTAGTTTGTGCTTTTACAGACAACAGTGCCCATAACGTCATCAAAAGAGACGTATGATCTTCTAGTTGCAAGGACAGCTACGGAGGTTCATGACCTTTTATCAACAAATTGCCCCGTGCATTTCATAGAAATGCTTAGCCAACTCCTTAACATGTCTAGTGCCACAGGCATCCCAGGCATATTTAAGACGATTTTTACGGGACTGCTAACACCATTTCAAGCAATTCTGGGAATCGTTCCAAATTTTGTCCACTCTGTTTTTGGCGGCATACCCCTATTTTTGGGACTTGTAGCAGGGATTTTATTTTTGACCCTCCTGCTTCGTTATGGCAAGCCACAGCTCAGACATGACTCCTATGGGAATGGAAGAGACAATCCTAGCAATCCGCTACCGGGACAGAATAACTAGAGTCCTTGGATTGGCCAGGCTGAGAGATCTAAACATGACCTGGTTCCTTTCATTCAGACCGATATGGCAATCCTGCATCTTACCTGTACTACGATGTATGCTATGCGGAGATGAGTGCGTGTTGGACATCTGTCTTTCACTTCCAACAGCAGTACCAATGGACGTCGATACTTTGCTCAGTCAGATAACGGCTCACGCATTGTGTTGTCCCCAGCGGCTACCAATCCTGATGACGGCATTCGTTGAGACTCCTGTGCTACGACTAGGTGGTAACAGTGGAGCGAGTGACAAAAGCAGCATCACCCAGGTACGACCATCTGTGAACATTGCTGATCCCGACTATGATGACAGCAATCATTCTCACACTTGCCAAGTTACAGCACTATCGAATTTGGTCGAACTGTCACCTGATTTTGTAGACCAATTCTTTGAGAGCCTGTCTGATATGATGTTCTCACCCGAACAGAAACAATAACTTTGGAGAAGCTTTCCGACAGACAGCGTTCCCATGAACTCTGAATTCGGCCTTCAGTTTTGAACAACAAAAACTGCTAAAAGCGTTGGAACTCTATTTTCCCCGTTCAAGCAATAATTCTTTTGAATTCAACACTTTTAATATTCACCCTTTTTTGGGCACGAAAAATTCTTTGCTTAAAGTAAAAACTATTCATAGAGAACAGAAGCTTCAACTTCTATTTCTACATACATCTAGAGACATAATAACTTTACACCAGCCTCTAGCACATTTTATTGCAATGCATTTATATGTGATGAAATTATCTCGCCCTTCTTCTGTTTCAGAGATATTTCATGTGTAATTCTTTTTGCATAATCGTTCATTGATTTCATATGCTATAATTTTTGAATGATTTCTATGCTTCAAAAACGTTCAGTACCTAAATTTCACGTATTACAATATACGCCTATTTCAAATGCATTTATGTATTTTGGGGTGGGCAATGTTACACATGCATCTTATTGCTCTAGTTTTAGTTATTTGATGGACATGAATCCGTGGAGTGGGTGTGGCGTTCTAATCTAGGATCCTGATCGATACTGTGACCTTATGCCCCTATTCGGCTATAAATCCATTTATTCCCTCTATTGGCATAACCGTTCAAGTGCAATATCCAGAAACTCATCTCTGGCCTCACACGAACAGAGCCACATTCCAGAATAGCTTTCTCTGCCACTTCCTTTGCAACCAAATAGTGCAATGACAGAGCAGAAGTTACTATCTGAGATTCCTAGATTAGCACTCTGAGTTCTTCAACAAGATATAAACTCAGCAAACCAGGAAATCCCCGCTTGCTGTGTTTTGATTAGTAATAGAACTCTAATGAGCACTGATAGACGATCATTTCCTAGTGACATCTTTATTGACGTCTTATGTCCAAAAACTTACGTCAAACAAGGCACCTTTCAGGTATAAATATTACCAACGTTGCCTTAAGCAAACGCTGCTGCCTCGTTGCTGTTGGTGAAGCTGATGCTGCCAGCTATCTCGCTGCTGCTGAAGAAGCTGTCATGCTGATGATACCATAGCTGCTATCGCTACTGCTATCGCTGCTAACTAGCGAACGATGGTGTGGTGAACTTAGGAGCTGAACAGCCGTCTCCTGCAAAGAGCCCAGCAGATGCAAGCTGCCCGCGGACGCTGCCCCTCCTCCTCCTCGACGCGCTGAAGAAGAGACGCTATCTTTCTCCTGCAGAGAAATCCAGCTCCAGCGTTTCTGGTCTACCCTTGCGGGTGACTGGTATATCGAGTCCTGAGGGAGATACCAGACCTCCATCATTCTATACTAGAGGTATGGTGTTGACTAAACCCTTGAGAGAGAATTCTTGAAGCAAACCTTGGCAAAACCAACTTAAACTAAAGCTACTCACTTACTCCCCTCCCAAGTATTAGGCTTAGGTCAGGTACACTGGGGTAGGCGTAGATAGAAGCACCAGTTGAGTATTTTAGCCTAATGTATATATGAATGTATATATGTTTTATTCCTTTTAAACCATTGTATGGCTAAGAAACCATATCAATGCTTTTACAGTATTATTTCGCAATACTTATCTTACTGTACGTACTTTTTATAATAACAAGTCTTGCAATTGTGGCAATTCATTTCTCTTGTACGAGAAGAAAGACTGTTCAATAAATGTTACCTTTTATTGACAACGCCCGTCTCTCTATTCTCTACATATTGTGAAAGTAAACTGCACCAACCTGACTGAGTAAAATAACTGTCTATTGTTTCACACGACCCTAGAGATTGACTGTTGATCTGAGGAGCAAAGTTGTCATGTTGCACGGTTGTTGGAAAACTGAATCCCTTCTTGTCTGTGCCAGGGAAGCTGATCACTTCCTATGCAGTCAAGAAAGTTTCCAGTGACCTCTGAGCTAGTTGGTAACAAACCCAATTAAGTTTAGCATAGTCAGTAGAGGCCTGGAATATCCGCAGTTCCACGTCGATACTACTGTTTATGTTATTCCAATGCGCAGGGCCTATTGGGAAAATAGGAACTACGCTACAGGATGAAGCGTTATTGGTTATGGAAATGGTCCTAGAACAAAGGGTTAGACCCCCATCAAGTCCCTACAGATTTTATACTCAAGTCCAGATTCAAACCGGGCTATCAGTTACATATGCATATGCGTGAATAACTGTACAACCCACCCACCTGTATATCCTTTAGCAAAACTCAAGTCCAGATACATCAAACTACATACAGGGATGAATACAACTAGATCAATGCCCATAGTTCATCCCTGTCGTACTGTTTAAAATATATAATGCTTTCATGTGATTTTTAAGCATGTACTGAATATGCATTGCCCTTTAAATACTTATCACCACAGAAAATACAGAGTATACATATTGACTGACATGAGATTGGAAGCCCAGATTCGAACATGCAGTGCTGTACAACATCTGGGTGACCAGATATGGTTTGGATATTATTGGGTCCCCGACTTTCATGCGGAGGCAACTGCCTCGGGTTGGGTCACATAGGTGGACTTATGGTGAAATAAGGATTCTCGAGATCGTTTACTTGATTGTTGGAGTTGCTATGAGAGAATGCTGTAGAGATGAGTGCAGGCCCTCTGCCTACTGTGGGGAGCTTTCAGGGAATGTTTTGGACATGAGTACATTTTTTCGCGCTCCGTGATGCTTTGAGACCTGGGTTTAGTTTAGGGGTCTGTTTTCTGCGAGAGGTACCTGTACAGCCTGTCGGACCAGAGAGTCCTGTAGTCTGTTGTTCATGTCTACTCCAGGAAGTGGGTGACGCCATCGCGCTCCGGCTGAAAGATGGCAGGTGTTGTGGCGTCTTAGGCGTTTTCAATTCTGTGAGCGTGATGGAAGATTGTGGACCTTTTGCTGACGGGGACGGACCCGATATACAGGTAAATGTTGTGGACTGTTATAAAATAGTTATCTGAACCATACAGTAAGTGGATATGGTGGGGAGAAATGGGGAGATAATTTCTGGATATTTTGTACTGTAGGAAGCGGGGTGGAGGACTTAGTTACGCGACCCCCAGCTTTGCCGACAGAACGAGAGAAAATTGGTGGCGGCTCTGAACAGTATTAATAGCGTGATTACGCAGGTATGCCTGATTGGTGTGGGTTTTACATGTGTTGTACCACACTCGAGGTAGAATCAGATACAGGATTTAGCTTTGTAATGAATGACTCCTGTCCCCACTTTTTCATTATCACTTTAGGATTAGAGTGGTTTTAGGATCCGGGTGATGTGGGTATCTCTGTACCCCTGAAGTATAAATTTGTCTGTGAACTTGAGAGTGAATACTTCACTCCAGGTAATTCTTTGGCTGCACTTAGGTTTAAGTACCTTTTCTCTCCCCCGGTGTGTCGTTGGGGTTAACACCGACCCGGTGGCACTTGCACCATACACCCAGGCTTGGGTGGATATTTGAGTGGGTGAGTGTAGATTTTTGCTTCACGTGTGGCACCGTCTTGATCCCCTCCACTTTTTTGGCTCTTTCTGATCTCACGTGGTCTCTTGACTTATTGAGCACTGTATAGGCACTGATGGGATAGGGAGTTTTTTTCCGGTAGAATAGAATGTATAGTTATGCTTTTTTTATTATAATTTTAGATATGTTTATACCCTTGTCCTGATGAAGCCGAAAGAAATGATTGGCGGAAACGTCACCGCGACTGCGTCATCATATGACACGTGTATTTGTTAGATTCATGTATATGTAGCTTTTCAAAATACTAAAAAACATCAGGGTAATTAATGGTACCTTGAACGAAAATAAATGATTGATTGGTCCCTCCGTACTATTTTTCTTTGCTATACATCTTTGATGTTATATGGCCAGGTACAGGAGGGTGATTTGGGCATACCCCTTTTATTGTTGTTGTTTTTTCAAATCAAAAATAATTTATTGCGGCCATTTATAGCCATAAAAGCACATTAAATTTGCATCAATTATAAATCCAAACTAGATTAAAGTTACTAGATCAAATGTACATTGGCATCTAGGCATACAATAGAAAATTATACATTTCATTAGAAATATAAAATCATCATTATGGGAATTTCATGATTTTAAAACATAGCATAAAAATATAAATTAAATATAAGAATTCATAAAATTCTAAAGAGTCCCATGGTCGACATCTGAACCCAAAGTACATACTACTAAATCTCAATCTAGTTTACCTCGGTCCATCTCAGACTAAAATTAGGGATTCCAGAATTAATCATGATACCGGATATAGAAAAAAGAGGGTGTTACAAATTACTTGTGGTCTGCTCCAATTTTAGCAGATTCCTTTGTGTAAACCACATAGCAAACAAACATTTTGATATCGCAACCACGTGAACCGGGTCAGTATCTGTTTTTAGGATCCTAAAAAAAATCAAGATAGCTCCTAATACCCAGGTTCCTACATAGTTGGATAATCCAACTATGCCTGTCTTGTTTATTTGCCCGCAGAAGAGCATTTCATGAACCATACTTTCTTCTTCCACGTGGCAGCCAAGACAAAGACAACTCCCGCCCACTTATTTGTGATCGCGTATAGCGGTAAGTTTCCGTATCTAAATTATAAAACAACTTCTTCGCTACATTGGTTGAATAGAATCCAACACCCGCTCAAATTCATAGTGGCACTTGTTGTTTTTAAAAAAGACAGCACGCAATTGGCCAAAGGTGGGGGCATTGCTCCGCCCATGGCCTATGGTGGGGGCTTTGCTGCCGCTCTCTCTCGTCCCTGCTCCTCTGTGCTGCGGGTGCACAACCGGTTTCGATTCCATGCTTTTTAATATACCTTCGATATCCCTTTTTCACGCTTCGCTCCTAGCTGCCTCCTGTAGTCCCCGAAGCACCTCATCCCGGTAGAAAGCCTCGGAACAACTACGATGCCGACGCCACTGTAACAGCTCAAGCCACAGTAAGTCACATTGGGGCAGGTATAGCGCAGAGGGGCTATCATGCACAGGGCACACAGGCCATCCCCTACAGGGGAGTAAATCCCGTCAAAGTTAGGAGCGCGATTATTAACCGAAGCCTCCATTACTGATCAGTCCTTCCTCAAAAGCCACCCTAAGGCGCAATTTTATATCAATGGCACAGCTGCTCATGAAATATTGAGCCAGTCACAAACACAGTAGAAAAGCATACTTAATGCCGCACAATGCCAGCAAATCGGATAGATGGAAACTGAGCGCCTGCTCTACCACAGCCAATCACAAACGCTTTCAGTTTTATAGTACTCCCCGCGCCATGGTTTATGTCTTGCTCGATCTGAATGGATTGCGGATAGAGGGAAGGAGGTTGAGGAGAGGCTAAAGTTAAGGTTAATAACCTGTGACGGCCGCTTCGAAAATGCTCTTCTGAGTGCATAAACATATATTAACTAGGAATACAAATGTTGTGCTTCAATGAGCCATAACTGAGATAGAAACCAATTTGATGTTTGTTATCGTCCGTCTGATGACCGAAAACTGCAAATCTAGCGGCCATTTTAGAATGGGGTACTTCTTGAACACTTTACCGTGAAGTACTACAAACGTTACTAAATCATTGAAATTACTCTTTAGATCTTAGTTCATTTAGATAAAATCCATGAGTAATAATTGTTAGGTAAAACAGTACAAACTATGTTAAAATAGTAGGTTACTAACGGGTTTAGCCTGATATGTATTTCTTAGTGCCGAGACGTGCCATTAGTATGAACTTTACGCTTTTATGATGTAGAGCCGAGAAGTAGGCGTACTTGTATTGCAGCACTTCGGAATACAAGATAATTCAAGATGCCCATTTGTCTGTACTATATTTGTCTTACAAACCATCTTTTTCTCCCTCTTGCAATACATCATGTTGACTAGTCTGCTTGAGTGTAGTGTATTACATATTCACTGTGTTTGTGCGCCATCACTTTATTGTGTTGCCCTTCCTTGTTCTTCTTTACCTGGAAGATAAGCCTAAAGCTCACTCACTCTGCGAGCAGAGGTGATGGCAAACAAAAAAGCAGTCTTCAAAGAAGCCGAAGAGGACAATTATGTAGGGGCCCAAAGAGAGCACACATAATCAATCAATCAATCAATCAAGGCATTTATAAAGCGCACTACTTACCCAGAGGGTCTCAAGGCGCTTGGGGGGAAGGGGGGTGCAGCTACTGCTCGAACAGCCATGTCTTGAGCTTCTTCCTGAAGGAGAGGTGGTCTTGGGTCAGGCGAAGGTCGGTAGGGAGGGTGTTCCAGGTCTTGGTGGCCAGGTAGGAGAAGGACCTACCTCCTGTTGTCGCTCTTCGGATGCGGGGGACAGCAGCGAGGGCGTGATTGGTCGATCGGCGGTGGCGTTTGGGAGCGTAGAAGTTGAGGCGGTTGTTGAGGTAGCTCGGGCCTTGGTCGGGTAGGGCTTTGTGTGCGTGGGTGAGGAGACGGAAGGTGATTCTCTTGTTGACGGGGAGCCAGTGCAGGTCTCTCAGATGTCCGGAGATGTGGCTGCGTCTGGGGACGTCGAGGATGAGTCTGGCTGAGGCGTTCTGGATTCTTCTCTTCTGGAGCTTGGCGGTGGTTTCGGCATAGAGGGCGTTGCCGTAGTCCAGTCGGCTGGTGACGAGGGCCTGGGTGACCGCCTTCCTGGTCTCGGTGGGGATCCACCGGAAGATCTTCCGTAGCATGCGCATAAGATAAGTGAGTACAAGATTCAAGTCCCACTGGGGCATTACGAAAGGAGAAGGAGGAAAGAGATTAGTAATGCACTTCAGAAATCTGTTAACAATAGGATTGATAGAATGCTAATGGCACGGTTGTGCGTATAGGGATTTCGGCGCCTTAAGGTTGGATTTACACTAAATCAAAATTGGTTCAAAATTAAATTAACGGTGCTCTAAGGTGTGGAGGACCACTTAACTCCACGATGCAAGAGAACAACTCTCGAAATACAATTTCTACTCCCAAGCACACGTTTCAAATAAAACAAGGTTTCCCTATTAGTGATA
The DNA here is from genome assembly GCF_964263255.1 of Lissotriton vulgaris. Taxonomy (NCBI): domain Eukaryota; kingdom Metazoa; phylum Chordata; class Amphibia; order Caudata; family Salamandridae; genus Lissotriton; species Lissotriton vulgaris. The sequence goes on from NC_141685.1 coordinate 25,772,349, forward strand.
AGCATATACAGTAATTTGATGACACATTAGACAGTATTTCTTTGTGATTATCCTTGTCACGCTTTATTCAGATCTTTCCAGCAAAGGCCAACATGCGTTTCGTCGCACCAGGGTGTGATCCCGTGACTTCCTCAAGGCTATGATGTCCGAGTATATGATTTGTATATGTGGTGTTAATTCCGACCCACACAGGGATTCTGAAGATTGTTGTTGTAGCTTTATATGCGCAAATCATTTAATATTACGGTCCAAATTATCCACCGATTAGTTCATCTCTCTTAATTCCTCAAGCAGAGTGCTGCGAAATACTCAAAGTGACAGCATGCGTACGGCATGTAAGCTTACATGCCGTACACGGCGCATGCTGTCACTGTTTGCAAAAAATCAACAAAGGAGGGTGAAAACATATCAACTGAGTGGAAAAAAATGAAACCTCGTCAATTCAAGTTCTTAGAAAAGGTTTTTAAAAACACCAAAAAAAGGAATACAGTTTAAACAGGACTACAGTGGACGCATAAGAACTCAAGATGTAACAAGGATGAAACTTGAATGTATGGGCTCAAAATCACAACATATTCTCCCCCCCCCCCCGCCCAAAACAACAAAAAATTAAATATTTGGAATGGCTTTTGGCCGAATTTGATAAAATGTAAAGCAGGTGTCTCCAACCAGTTGATCGCGAGCTACCAGTAGCTCCCAGACATCACTAGATTATCTCACATCTTTGAGTTAATTTTTAGATAAGAACAAGGTCATATTTTCCTTTTTAAGTTAGGGGAAGGCTGTGTTTCTTTTATATTATTATCATCAGGCTGCAGCTAGCAGAGTCTGATAATGTAAATGCAATTTTTTTTACCAAGCGCACGATTACCACAAAGGCATCTTGGCACTAGTGTCATTTGAAATCTGACAGTACGGGATACAAAAATACCTAAACATTTGCCTAGCAGTTAGAAGTGAACATTAAACTATGGGCTGAAAAGAAAAGTCTTAAGTTCCTTCCTGAACTCCAATAGTTTAGGTTGACCTCAAATGACTGGATAGATTTTCACCATTTGGAGGTGGAGTAGGAGAAACGTCTTCCTCCCCAATGGACACTTTCTATTCTGAGTACAAATCCCTACAGTAATCAATCTAAACCGTAGCAATGGTACCAACTATCATTAACATCATCCGGACCCCAAGCAACGCAATCATTAATTACATAAGAAATTGATGGAAGAATGTAGGGCATTCCTCCTATCATGCCCGCCGAAGGGGCTGGAGGCCTCCAGAAAGTGGTCAATGGTAGGATTACAGCAGTTATCCGACCTGCATGATAGTCATATCATATGCTAGTCATACTTGTTCTAAAATCTTTTGCCACTTTTTCAGGTTCTGCAGTAACCAACACCACTATGTGGGTATCATTGGCATAAAAGAATGCAGAGAACCAGCAGGATCGAACTAGTTCAATTAATGGTGTGATGTATGCATTAGGTAAAGTCAGACTTTGAAGATCCCTGAAATCCCACAAGGAAGTGAAAATGGGGCAGAGGCAAAATCTTCCAAAGATACCAATTGCCCTCTGTTTGACAAAAAGAACCTGGTCAGTTTGAGAGCAGTACCGTTGATGCTTATACTTTCTAAACGGCTTACCAAAGAGAAATGGTTAACTGTATCTAATGTGGCTGAAAGATCCAATAATATCAAGGCCGCATTAATCTCCTCTATCCACAATGGATCTGATCTCTTCAGTTGCTGCCGATAAGGTTGAGTCTATACAGTAGTAGGGTCTAAACCCATGTTGAGCAGGATCCAGACAGTCGGTATTTTCAAAGAAGGCGGTGATCTCCTGATTCATGGCATTTTCTAAAATGTTAGCCGGAAGAGGAAAGACCAATTTGGATCAGTAGTTCTTTACATCTGAGGGATCGAGGGAAAGAGTCTTTAGAAGTGGCAAACTAGATGCCTTTTTCCAAGCATCTGTGAAAAAAGACAGACTTGAGCACCATTGTAATAACAAAGTGAGATGAGCAGAAATGGTAGCTGAAACCGGATGGAGGGCAAGAAGCTGCAGGGCTCCACATTTGATAGTGTTGATAAGATTAGAGACTTTCTCTTAAGAAAGTGGGAGGAATATACTCATTACCAGGAAATGGTAAGTTAGTTTATTCACCGTACATTACTCCACTGCATCTGTCCCTAAAGATTATCTGGTGTTATCTTAAAATTCAGGAATATTTTATGTACTTTGGAAAAAAGAATTTGGTTAGTTCATCACAGCCTTTCGGCTGAGAGTTGCTTCATTTTTATAACCAAAGGATGAAAGTGATTTAACTGTGTTGAACAGTAGGCTGTAACTCTTCCTCCAACATTGCTATTGGTGCCTACATTTTCTTTTACATTTCTTGAGATCATAGGAGTACCATGGCGCGGAAGGCGCAGACAGATGATGGGTCTTCAATCTAAAAGGCCCTACTTCACAAACTGTCTGGTAACAATGCGCGAGATGATTAGCCTTGAGTAGCTCAAGACTTTCACTGATCAGAAGTGGCTTTCACTTCAGAAAAGGTTAACGACCCCTGTTGTAAACACTTAATATCCCCAAAATCAAATAATTTGAAAAATGCAAAATAAAAACAGAAATGTGCTACAAAACTAAGAGTTTCCATTGGGCCAGTCCTGTGAAAGGGGGCTCGTTTTTACACCTGCAATAATTGTCTAGGATATACCCTCCCCGCTGACGCCTCCCAGCTGACCCTCCCACCCACGAATACTACGATCACCTCCTCCCTCCCACAACTGTGACCACCTGGATCTGATCCGAGGCGGCCGCTCCCCTCACGCTCCCTGACCAAACAATCTGCCTGCAATTCTAGCTTCTGGACGCATTTGCCTGACTTCTTGGTATTGTACAAACTCGAACCGTGCTGCTAACTTCATTTTTGTCATAGCGCTTGTTTGCATTACATTCCAAGCTTTGCGCGTGTGTGAAAGCAGCTTGTGGACCTCGCACTTGATTGGTTGTGCTTTGGGAACATCGCGCCAGACTGTTTTGCATGTTAAAAATATATCGCGTTTGTTAAAGCAACATCCGTGCCTCACGCTTAATTGCTTATCTCTGGGGGACATCGCGCTTAACGGCAATTATCCTCGAGACGTGGCGCATTGTCTGTAGCATAGCGCCGAACCTCGTGCTGTTACCTGCGGTTGTGCCCAGCTTTATTTCATTTGATTGTGGCTGCTGTTGCCATCCGCATTGTGCATTTTTTGTGTTCTGCCTTATTAATTAGTGGAATAGACACTTGTAGGAGCCGAGCTCTGTTTCACTTTCCTTTCTCCATTTTGGAGCCTGGTTTGTTGTGTGTTCCCTTGGCCCGCCCACCCTCCCCGCTGACGCCTCCCAGCTGACCCTCCCACGCTCTGCCCCTCCACCATCCATTAAATGCCAGATGCTCCAACGTGCAGCGTCCACGCGCTACGGCCGCGCCGAAGGTGCGCCAAAGGTAAGCCCGTCTACGCCCGTCCGCGCCTGGACCGCGCCCAGCGCCAGAGCCCCTGGTCCCCGTAATGCCCACCCCTCCCGCATTACTTACGATGCCACCACCCTCCTAGCCCTTAACCCTGGCCGCTCCCCCATCTGCGTCCAAGCCGCTCCTGGACACACCCATGGACCCTTTTCCTGCTACTCCTGCAAGTTCGACAGCACCAAGAACAACTCCTCATCTACGAACACACATCAGATATCCGATCCCAACCACCCACAATGCTTCCTGCTCAACACTCGCTCGGTCCACAGACACGCCATTGACCTCTGGAATCTACTCGACACCATCTCTCCGGACGTCGCCTTCCTAACAGAAACATGGATGAACGCCTCCTCAGCCCCAGACATCACCATTGCCATCCCGGAAGGCTATAAGATCATTCGCAAGGACCGTACCGGCCACACAGGAGGAGGCATCGCTATCGTCCATAAGAACTCCATCCGCATCTCAACCAGCTCAGACGTCAACCTCGCCAACTCTGAACACCTTCACTTCCAGAGTCACATCGACCCCAAGACCACACTCAGAGGCACCCTCCTTTACAGGCCACCAGGACCCCGCGCACAATTTAGTGAAGACATCACAGACTTCATCACTCCACACGCGCTCCCCTCCGAGGACTACATCCTTTTGGGAGACCTCAACTTTCACCTTGAAAAGAACAACGACCGCAACACCACCACCCTTCTGGACAACCTCACAAACCTCGGACTTAAACAACTTGTCACTACCCCCACCCACATCGCAGGTCACACACTCGACCCTATCTTCACCTCCAGCAAGCATGTTTCCTTCAGCCACACCACAGCTCTCCTTTGGACTGACCTCAGCTGCGTTCACTTCACCTACAACAAGCACACACCAAACAACCACCCCCAACCCACTCTGCTAAGAAACTGGAACAAAATCACCATCGACCAGATCTCCTCATCGCTTCTTCAAAAGCCCCCCGCCCACTCCTCAAACCCAGACCAAGCAGCCACCAACCTCACCCAATGGTTATCCAACAGCGCCGACATCCTAGCACCACTGAAAAAACGACAAATCAAACTAGGCAGCAAGAAGGCCTCCTGGTTCAACGATGATCTTAAGAAATCCAAGAAACTCTGTCGCTCCCTCGAGAAGGCCTGGAAAAAAGACCCAACCATCAGCACCAAGGACGCCTTCAAAAACGCCACCCGCATACACCACCAACTAATCCGAAATGCCAAGAAAGCAGCCTTCAAGGACCGTCTAGATAACAACGCCCACAACAGCAAGGAACTATTCAACATCGTCAAGGAATTTACCAACCCCTCAGCCAACTCCAACGACATCACCCCCTCCCAAGCCCTCTGCGACTCCCTAGCCTCATTCTTCCACAACAAAATTGCAGACATCCACAACAGCTTCGACAACCAACCCGAAGACCAACCCACCCAATCCCCTGCAGGACCCTCACCCCCCCTGAACATCCTCAATTACTGGAAACCAATCTCCACTGAGGACACCATCCGTCTGATGAACTCTATCCACTCAGGATCCCCCACAGACCCTTGCCCTCACCACATCTTTAACAAAGCAGACTCCATTATTGCACCGCACCTCCGAAACGTCATCAACTGCTCCCTCAACTCCGCAACCTTCCCGGAAAGCTGGAAACATGCCGAACTCAGCGCCCTCCTGAAGAAACCCACAGCTGACCCCACCGAACTCAAAAACTATCGCCCTATCTCACTCCTTCCATTCCCGGCCAAAGTCATCGAGAAAGCTGTCAACAACCAACTCGCCGCATTCCTCGAAACCAACAAATCCCTCGACTCCTCACAGTCCGGCTTCCGAGCCAAGCACAGCACCGAAACCGCCCTCATCGCAGCAACAGACAACATTCGAACTCTACTGGACAATGGAGACACAGTCGCCCTCATCCTCCTCGACCTCTCCGCAGCCTTCGACACAGTCTGCCATAGCACCCTTCTACAGCGCCTCAAAAACATCGGAATCCAAGGAAAAGCACTGGAACGGATCACCTCGTTCCTCTCCGGAAGAACCCAGAGAGTCCGCCTTCCACCATTCAAGTCAGAGGCCACTGAAGTCATCTGCGGCGTACCTCAAGGGTCCTCACTCAGTCCCACCCTCTTCAACGTTTACATGAGCCCCCTCGCGGCCATCGCACGCCAACATAACCTCAACATCATCTCCTACGCCGACGACACTCAACTGATCCTATCACTCACCAGAGACCCTAACACGGCCAAAACCAACCTACACGAAGGAATGAAAGAAGTTGCCGAATGGATGAAGCACAGCCGCCTGAAACTGAACTCAGACAAAACAGAAGTCCTCATCTTAGGTACCTCCCCCTCTGCCTGGGACGACTCTTGGTGGCCAGAGGCCCTTGGAAAAGCACCCATCCCGACGGACCATGCACGGAACCTGGGCGTCATCCTGGATTCCTCACTCTCGATGAACAGACAAGTCAACGCCGTTTCTTCATCTTGCTTCAACATTCTTCGCATGCTCAAAAAAACATTTCGCTGTATCCCTACCGAAACTAGAAAAACAGTCACCCACGCTCTGGTCACGAGCCGACTAGACTACGGAAACACCCTCTACGCCGGCACCACCGCAAAACTCCAGAAAAAACTACAACGCATCCAGAACGCCTCAGCCAGGCTCATACTAGACATCCCGCGTAAAGAACACATCTCTGATCACCTGAAAAACCTCCACTGGCTCCCCATCAATAAGAGAATCACTTTCCGGCTCCTAACCCACGCACACAAAGCACTCTACGACATCGGACCCGAATGCCTCAACACACGACTATCCTTCTACACCCCCTCCCGCCAGCTACGATCCTCCAAAACAAGCCCTTGCCACTGTACCTCGCATCAACAAAACCACCATGGGAGGTAGATCCTTCTCCTACCTAGCAGCTAAAACTTGGAACTCACTTCCCACTCACCTTCGCCTTACTCAGAACCACCTAGCATTCAGAAAGCAACTCAAAACGTGGATATTCGACAAGTAACTCCCCACCCTTCTACAAGCGCCTTGAGACCCTCTGGGTATGTAGCGCGCTATATAAATCGTTGACTTGACTTGACTTGAAAGGGAAATGGGCACAGATGTTACCTCCACCCTTTTCAAGTGGGAGTTCCAGCCCACAAGGTTCTGAGTTTCCCAGAAGTGTACTGAACCCCAAACCGACCGGAGCCTTGAAGAAGCAAGAGTATATTGAAGTTACCAGACAGCCCAAGAGCTCTAGAACCAGCAGAATCTACTCTCCAAAACTCTACACAAGATAAAAAAGGAGTTAAGAGTAGCCTATCCCTTTTCCATGTCGCCCTACCCCACAGCACTGCCACCAACCCCACAATAGCCTTGAAAACCATAGCTCCTTTCCCCAAAACACTGCCATCATCCATTCCCACAAAACACTGGCCCTTTCTGCTTGCCCTAAAGCTACTCCTCCACACTGCACCCTACCCTCAAAACACCACATGGCTACACTGTCTGCTTCTACCATAACACTGCCCTCTATCCTGCCACTCCCACCCAAACTGACCCCTACCCTACCATTGTCCCTATTGCCAAACACTACCCTCTACACTCACCATTGTATCCTGAAAACACTGGACCCCTGAACCAAAACACTAGTGAGGAAAAACTGGATGAGAAGGGGTGAGTGGGAGCTATCAAAGAAAGACCAGAGCAGAGGGCTCAACCAGTTGTTTTTTAAAGCAGTGGAAGGGGCACTGGCGCGTTTGATGGCCACCTTTAGAAAAATATTGGCCCACTGGGCCCGGTGTTCCACTACATTTAAATCTTGCCTTGTCCCAGGTCCCACCACATCCCCCAAGGGAGGTGGAACCCTGCAGTAATATACTGCCCCCTTTTAGGGGCCACCACACTGGGTTGCCCATGCCCCCTTCCATTTCCTTGCCTAGGGCACCCACAGCCATGGGCGAGGATAAGGAAGAACAGGCAAGCTGTAGGAGTGGAGGAGACAGATGCACACTGCTGCAGCATGCCAGTATAACCTACCTGATCTTCTTTTTAGTCTGTTCTCTCTTCTGGCTGCAGAAGTGTCCAGGCTGCAGCCAGGAAGGTCCTCCAGTCAGGCGGCAGGTGGTGGAGTCCGAAGCCCTTCCAATGAATGCAAAACAGCAGGCAGGCCGGTGAGGAGTAAATAAACAAAGAACACATCACCTGTCTGCTGCTGAGACTCCTCCTTTTATTGGCCCATTGGCGAGCACTGGATCAATGCAAGGACGAGGGAGCATCACTGGCATTTTTATGAAAAGTGCAGGCTTTTTGCAAAACTGGCGATTTTTTTTGCACATCGCTATATCCTGGAGGGTCTGAGTGACAATGCTCCCAAATATAATCATGCCCTGTGGGAAACAGTGGCCTAAACTCTGCCGGTGAACACAAGCTATTCAGGATAGATGTGTTGCAGTAAAGTTTGTAATATGTTGTGGCTTGGACACAGCCAATTTCTTTGGTCAGGCGATTGGCATGAGTGTGGAACTTCGGTGCTTTGCCTGGATTAGGTGTATATGCTTCTCTAAAGATACCCAAGCATCGTTAATGGACAAGCTATTCGTTAGCTCTCGCCTTTTAAGCAAGAAAGTGGACTAGGCCGCAGACAGATTCCTTGGGTCTGTCTGCCTCCGCCACCCAAATCACAAATCTTGTCCTCTTTTGGCTACAGTAGGGTTTTTCAACACTGCCAGTGTCAGACCCTGCTGCAAACCCGGCAGGTCTCCCAGTTCTTTCATGGCCAAGGTACACAAAGGCAACGTCCAGGACATCATGCCATTGCGTGACCTGCCTCTACAACTGGTGCAGCTGCAAAACCTCTTTGTGTCCTGCCAGTCACTGACTCACCCTATTATAGGCAGTATCCAACATATTCTCCAGTGAATTAGATTATGCCAGTGGCAGACCCATCTCCCTATTCCACCCAGACTTAACAGTGGCGACGGATGTATCACGTCTGGGATGGGAAGGCCATATGGGAGACTGAGATTAGGAAATCCTCGTCAGCGGCAGAAACCCAACTCCACATCAAGCTGTTGGAATTGCGAGCATTTCACTTGGCGGTGAAGGTCTTCCTGCCCACCATCACAGGAGGGCGGGTGCAGCTTCTCACAGACAAGGCAGTCAATGACAGTGGTCTCATCAGGAAATGTCACACAAACGTGTTTGACAGCGAGCCGAGGATTCACTGGCTCCCAGGTACGCTGCCCCGAGATACAAAAGAATCCTTACTGGGTTGTGAGACGTGATCCACCGTCCTGATGAGTAATGAGTAATTAACTGGAATGGTTGAAACATTGACTAAACAGGGACTATTTCATATAAATTATGTCTTCTAAGAATCGCTTTTGCATAACTTGTATTGTACAAAAGCAATTTACAGCCCTGTTTTTGTGATGAAAATGTGGATCGGACTATTTTATCATCATATCACTTTCATCTTGAGCACTGCGCAGTCATCACTCACTGATTTATATATACCCTTGCTGCTGAGAACACAATTAGAATTTTTGGAAATGAAAAGGCCTCATCTGAATTCTAATCATGATAAAAAGGGTGAATTAATATCTGCCCAGGGCCTGCATATGTGATACAGACCAGTGAGATAATGAACTCATAGACCTCTGTAGTTGTTCACAGTGCGCATGGGAAGTGCTTCTATGCGTCTACGCTTGTCACATCTGGAGCAGAATGATGTCGACACTGAGCTGCATGATGCTTATTACTGCTTGCAGCAGGACTGCTTTAAAGTTGGAGGACCCGGTCTAGTGTGTGGGGAATATTCACAAGGTGAGGAATCTGCAGGTAAAAGAGTATCCACCAGAAAGAGCGTTATCGAAGGCAAGTAACTGGTTTGTTATGTTTTCCTGCCGTCGTATATTATCTCATTCTGGGTGGTGAACTCTGCGGAGCTCATATAGTTCCTAAGAACTCTGCTCAATGGAGCGAAGCGAGATTTTTTTCTACGCTCGCACCCTTCAACGTCATGTGCCGGAGCGGGGAAAATCCACCTCCTGATGAGATTTTTTCTTGCTCGCGCTCGCCATGGTCTAGTTGGTGAGCAAAATCAATCTCCTGGGGCGATTTCTCAAAGCGGGTCGTCGGATATCTCATGCGAGTGGTCGCGGCAGGTCTCGGCCACTCGCGTTGAGAAACCTTCCTTCGCATTGACAAAGCTGCCGCTCGAGTAAAGCAGCTGCACCCTCTTGCGCTGCACATGGTGCCATTCACGATTAATTTTACAGGGCGGGACAAACACCAGGAGATCAAAATCACCACGAACGGCATGACCCTTACGCACTCCGCTGCTCGCGGAACTCTGCGCACAGTGCCGGAGTGTTTTTGTCACTTCGCGGAGTTCCTCATTGAGGAACTCCGCATATGCTTAATCTTATCATGAAAATATAGATATCAGTCATATGTTAAGAAACAAGGGTGAGTAGAAACCTTTTATGTGCAGTAACATTTAAGACATTATTATTGTGATTTTTGGGGCAATTAGTTGATTTTTGAAAGTACTAACACTTCTCTGTGTAAAGTAAAGACCTTGAGAGTTTTGTAACTTTCAGATACTCAAATTGTGGATTCTGTTGCAATTAAAAATATTTCCAGGCCTGAAATGTCTTTGGAGGTTGCATGCGGGCAGCCTAAGTTATCCTGCAAGAGTTTCTTGATTAATCCTATTGCAACTACAATATGTGCTCTCTCATGTAAAGTCAGGTTGTTAGAAGCTTTTCTGCAACTCAAGATATGCCTTACTTTTCACCTGGTGTGGATGCATTTCTCATGTTTAGTGAGATCTCCTTTCTGAGTATAACGCTTCTGGCTTTCCCCTCATGTTTCTGGCTTTAGTCCAGTGTGAATTCTCTCATGTGAAGTGACATTGTATTCGTGATTAAACCTTATCTGACATTCAGAACACACAAGGCTTTTTTCCCCCGTGTGAGTTAGCTCAAGTCAAGTGAGAAGTAATTTGTAACCAAAACTTTGCTTGCATTTCAAGCACTCATAAGGTTTTTCACCAGAGTGAGATCGCTCATAAGGCATAACACTGTCTTTCAGATTCAAGCTTTTATGGCATAAGGATTTTCTCCAGTGTGGAGTTTCTCATGGTGAGATAGCGCTTTTCTCTGCAGCTTTTCTGGCATTCAGAGCACTCATTTTTTGTAAACATATTTTATTGAGTTTTCAGTGCAGCAAACAGATAATCGTCATCACAGTAATCCAACCTCCCTGCCCCCCATCAAATTGTTATCTGCAGCCACTGGTACATGTCCTCGTTACTGTCCAAAAATGTCCAGAAGTTATGTTTCATGCTTCAATCATGAATCCCGGCATAACCTTAAGCAATTTACATGGCAAACAACCGACAGTGATAGTCCGTTCTATCTTATTAAACAAACCCTTAAAGATCCCCCCCAACCCTTTAGTCCCCCTCCCTCCCACAGGTGTGTTCCAACTATTCACAACAATTCAGTATCTAGAGCTTGTGTTCACATACAGTCAGGATACACGGAATTGTAATGGGCGGTCTAGTACCCCATCTCGCCACCCCGACTAATCCCTGTTGTCCCCAGTCGATTGTTTTTCCAGCGTCTGAACCAGTTCTTTCCATGCCCTTGCCGTATCTAGCACCTTTTCATTATTCAGGCGTCACGCTTGTTTTTTTTTTTGTGTAAGACGTTTATTTCGCATTGTCACATGAAAAGTACAGTCAATCTCGCCTACAACCACAGAAGGCCGGCTTTACAATGTACACAGGAGTAAATGAACAGTTTATCAGTACACAGCCCATCAGCCGACAACCATAGGTCCGGCGGCGTGAGTTCAGTGGCAGTGCAGTTGATGGTTTCGACAGTGCATCCGCATGGTAGGTTCGCCTGATCAGTCTTACATTTTCCAGTTTTTTCTTTTTCTTTCCCTGTCAAACAGAAAATAGAACCCCCGTAACCCATGGGGGGTATCTCAAACAACATAACAACAACCCCCTATACAACTTCAAGCACTGTGTCACAGCATTCTCCCCCCCTCATTGCCCCATCGAGTGTAGCTCATAGTGGCCATAAGTTTTTAGCAGCCAGGCGCTCAGCCCTCATTACCTACAGACGCCACTGACGTCAGATATTGTTGGAAGGGCTCCCAGAAGTCTCTGGGGCGGGATCCCATGGGCAACTCTTCCTCATACGTGACTAAGGTGTCTCTACAGTAGGCCAGATCTTCCAGCCAGTGCTTCACTGTTGGCTTTCGCTTACTATTCCAATGCAGGGATATTCGCCTCTTCGCCACCAGTAACGCAATAACACAAAGCTTACGCCGTTTTGCCCTCAATTGTGGCACCAATCCCAGGAGACAGACTTTAGCAGTGCATGGCAATTGGGCCCCCAGCATAGTGTTGAGTGTCCGTATCACCTGGTCCCAGTAACGTGCTATCGCAGTGCAGTGCCATGCCAAGTGGATGAAGTCCGCATGGTCCTGCCCGCACCTTGTGCAACTAGAGTCGTCTCTCAGACCATACCTGTGTAGACGAGAGGGGGTGTGGTACATCTGGTGCAAGTACTTATAATGTATCAATCTAAGATTCCCGTTGGGCGTCAGCATCCCTGTGAGCATGCAGGAGGCCTCCCAGTCCGCTTCCGTGAGATCTTCCCCCAGTGCTGTTTGCCATTTCTCCCTGGCTCTTGTTGAGGAGCCACCATTGCTAGATTGTGCGCAGCGGTACAGTCGAGATACCAAGTGTGCAGCAGAGGGAGTGTTGATTACAAGTGTCAGTGGTGCGAGCTCTTGCGGTTCTGCTGGAAAAGACACAAAGTGTTCCTTCACCGCCCTCTGTAGCCTATAATAGTTGAAGCTAAACAACAGAGTCGGGTTCCGGATGTATGTGAGTTGGTTCAACTGTACAAACTGCCCATCTTTGTACAGATCCCCGAGGGTGTCTATACCTGCGCGCTTAAGAAGATCCATCCCCACCTGTTCTTGCGTGACAGACAGTGCCGGGTGGTGAGCCAATGGGAGTGTCGGTGCATAGAGTGGTGTGCAGTGCGCCATCCTGCTAAGTGTCCTCCATGCATCTATCGTGGTATTCACAGGGTTTATATCATGGTCGTGTAGCCTGGGGCGTTTGTGTGTAAGAATGCTCGTTAGTGGGATAGGGTCAGCATCTCCATGTTCCACTGCCACGTGTGTCAGAAAGGGAATTTCGTGAAACCAGTAATGCGCATATTGCGCCTGTGCACACTGATAGTACAGGTAGATGTCCGGTACTTTGAATCCACCTTTGGCGTATGGGAGCGTCAAGGTCTGCAGGTCTAATCTAGCCTGTTTACCCGCCCAGACGAGGGAAAGGATGAGGGATTTAATGTTACGGAACACCTCCGCCGGGGGCTTAATAGGTATATTATTGAAAAGATATAAGAATTTTGGCAGGAGCACCATCTTCACAATGGCAAGCCTGTCCACCAAAGAGAGCGGTAGACTGATCCATCTCTTGACCTTGTCTTCCAAAGCAGACACAGCCCTCCCATAGTTGGTGCGGATGACAAGCTCTGGGTCCCTATGGAACCAGACTCCTAGGTACTTTGTCGGGTCCTCCTGCCATTCCATTGGATAATCTAGCTGCGTGGGCTGGGTGCCATCCGTCAGGGGGAGTACGAGAGACTTGCTCCAATTAATGTGGAGCCCCGAGTATTGGCCGAATTTAATGTATTCCCGCAGTAGGGGGTTAAGGTTGGACTCCGGGTTTTTAACGTATAAGACCATGTCGTCCGCGTACAGGGCAATGTGTATGGGTCGTGTGGGTAGCTGAATAGCGGAGTAGTGGTGATGCTGTCTTATTTTGCACGCCAGCGGTTCCAGTATAAGGGCAAACAGCATAGGCGACAGGGGGCAGCCTTGCCTGGTGCCGCGCCCAATGATAATCGGTGATGATAGATGTTTGTTTACCCGTATGCGGGCCGTCAGGCCCGAGTACAGCATCGTGATCCAGCCAATAAATAAGGGGGGGAACCCCATCCGGAGTAGGACTGCATGTAGGAACGGCCAGGCAATCGTATCGAATGCCTTAGCCGCGTCCAGTAAGACAGCTACCGCTTTGATATCCGGTGCCAGGTAGTGCGCCAGAGCAAAAAGGGTGCGAGTGTTATGTGCAGTGGACCGGTCCGGGATGAAACCCGCCTGGTCCGGTCTTATTAACATCGGCATTAACGGCTTTAGTCGGTCCGCCAGGATGCTGGCTAGGATCTTGGTGTCAACGTTTATCAATGAAAGAGGGCGGTATGAGTCGCACTGTTCTTCGTCTTTACCAGGTTTCAGAATGGCAATGATCAGCGCCTCTCGCATGGACGGTGGTAGGGTTTGGGCTTCATGGGCGGCCTCGTACAAATTTACTAGATGAGGTGCCAGCGTGCTAGCATACATTTTATAGAATTCTATGACGAAGCCGTCCGGGCCTGGCGCTTTGCCATTAGGGAGTCTTTTGATGGTGTCAATGACCTCCTGTGTCGTAAGGGGCCTAGCTAGATATTCCCTGTGTCCGTCCGCCAACCAGGCAATCTCAACATCCGCCATGTATTCTAGTATCTCCTCCCGTGGCACCTGTGCTCTTGCCTCATATAGAGCCCCATAGGTTTCCCTGAATTCACCCATAATGGTTGGCATGTCGTGTGCGCGTGTGCCCTGTTTAGTGCGTATGGTCGCTACATGTTGTGTCGCCCTGCCCGAACAAATCTTCTCCGCCAAGGCCCTGCCCGGTCTACCTCCCTCCCCATAGCGTCTGGCCGTTGTTCTCTTGAAAATATATTTGAGTTCGTCATCCGCAAACGTGTTATACTCTAGCAGTATGGATTGTATGTCACTGAGCAGTGCTGTGTCCCCAGTGTTTGTGTAGCGCTGTTCCAGGTCCCTAAGCATCTCCTCCCTCCTGCTAAGCTGGCGACGGATGTCTTTCAATATACCTGCAGATGTGTTAATGCACACGCCCCGTATTGTCGCTTTAAACGCTTCCCATAGAAGGCACGGGTCCTCTGTGGTGGGGGCGTTTAGGTCGAAGTAGTCGGTGATCGCTTTTTGGACTGTATCCGCATACAGCGGGTCGCGCAGGGCCTGTGCGTTGAAGCGCCAGGTGTAGGGCGGTGGGACATAGTGTGGGATTCGTAACCGCAGGAGCACAGGACTGTGATCTGACAGTGTTCTCGGGAGATGCGTTATCTGTTCCACCCAGGTGAGAACGTCCTGTGTGGCTAGCCAGAAGTCCAGTCTGGACCAGCTCTTGTTCGCAGCATTCACGTGTGTGGCCACCTGCTCCCCCGGGTGTAGTATCCTCCACAAGTCACTTACATGCAAGTCAGACATTACGTCAAGTAGCATTCTCCTCGCCTTGGTGTGTTGTTCCACTGTGTGTGCTGCCCTGTCGAGCCCATCCTGTAACGTGACGTTGAAATCCCCTCCCCAGATAACATTGTCCGCTTGAACACCAGCCACAATATGCCACAGCCTTTCAAAAAAACCTGCATCATCTATGTTCGGGCCATACACATTCACAAGTGCCAATTTATGATGTCTCGTCTCGCCCACCACTATTACAAAACGCCCTCCTGGGTCAGTGTGTGTGTCAGTGATTTTGAAGTGAGTCCCTTTTTTTATCAGAATGCTGACGCCGCGTGAGTATGATGAGTAGTAGGAGCCAGTGGTGGATTCTGCCCATTTGTTGCCCAGCCCGCGTGCGGAAGTGGGTGCCATGTGAGTTTCTTGTAGGAAGGCCACATCGACCCTAAGCCTGTCAAAGTATGCAAACATTTGCCTCTTCTTTTTTGGGTTCCCCAGCCCCCTTACATTCCATGTGACGAAGTTGAGCGTATCAAGGCGCGCCATTAGCATGCGTTACAGTGATCGTGTGCGTCGCGCTGTCTGTGCGGCCATCTATGAAACAGCGCATACCTGACAAATGCAGTGAAGGCAGTAAAAGAGGTCGCAATGCTTCTCAGACACAGAGCAAACATAGTTAATACAATCCGCTTCCCCATCCCCCCCCCACCCACTTCAGCACCCAAACTTTGCCAAAGCCATTCCCCCCCGAACTTCAAAACTGTGATTAAACTTTTCGTGGGGAACACCCTCCTGGGGGTGCCGCCCGAAGCACACATCTCCATCCACATAGTGGATGTGGACGGGCGCAATTCGCATACTAGCTAAATCGGCAATGATTACCCCCTATCCCCCCCATCCCGTCCCCGATCCCCCGCAGGCACTTAGTGACCACCATCACTCTTCTCATCCCTCCAAAGTATAGTAAAGCTCGTGGGTGATGCCTGTCCCCCCATTGTCAGTGTCTCTGGGCACCACAGTATGTCCATATATAGCTCATCGTTCAGGCCACGTGTCATTAGCCAGCAAAGGCCCCAATGTTCCTGTCTAGGTACTAGGTTAAAGTCACCACATAGTACTCACTGCGTTGTCGCCCTGTACAGCTCCTGTTCATAGTCCGACAGCAGTGGGAGTCCCAGACTCGCGGCGTATCACATTAAGTTTCACCCAACTCGCAGTGTCTGCCGTGTGTCGCCAGTAGTGCTGAAGCTGTCTAATCCAAAGACGCTCGGCGCGCCATCTTGTCTTCAGTCGTTGTCGCTCGTTCTGCCCGCGTTCTCTTGATGTTTCCGACGTTTGGTGAGGGTCTTTATATATTCCTGTGCTGCTTGCACCGTCGTGAGGACCACCGGCTTGCCATCTGTCAGAATTTTAAGCTTTGCAGGGTACAGCATCGCGTATCCAATATCCAGCTCTCGAAGTTTCTTCTTTACAGTGGCAAACTCCTTCCTGGCCTGTTGCACCGCCATTGTGTGGTCTGGGTAGAACTCCAGCGAGTTGCCCTGATGCGTAATGGCGCCCTTCTCCCTCGCCAGCCGAAGTATAGTGTCCCTGTCTCTGTAGTTGAGTACTCTGGCGATAATTATGCGAGGCGGAGCCCCTGGTTTCGGAGTGGGGGCCAAGGAGCGATGGGCACGTTCGATCAGGAAGACTTCAGAGAAGCTGCCAGCCCCAAAGATATCCTTCAGCAGGCCCTCCACGTACGTCTCCATCTTGCCCGTGTTGGTCGATTCCGGCAGGCCCGAAATGCGCACGTTGTTGCGGCGGGACCTTGCTTCCTGGTCCTCCACCTTTGCCTTCAAGGTTTCCAGGGTTCTCTCAAGAGCGCTGTGCGTTTTATCGGTGTCTCTGGAGTGATCCTCCATCGAGGAGATCCTGCGCTCCGCCTCCGTCAGCCTCTCCTCGTGCTTCTCCAGCTTGTTAGTTAGAGAGTCTACCCGCGCCACAACACTGTCCATCTTGCCGTTCATGTCGTGCAGGCTCTGCTGGATAGCCCTCAATACTGCTTCCATGCCAGTTCCTTCCTCTAGTGCCTGGTCTCCGTCAGCATCGTGGGCAGCGCCCGTTTTCGTCGCTTGCTTCCTTGCTTCGAAAGGCAACTTCGACTGTTGCTTGTCCGGCTTACCCATTGTGCCCTGGGGGTCAGCCGAGCCGGAGACTGGTGAGCCCGTTGGGGTTGCCGGCTTGGCCGTTGTCCGTGTACGTCGTAGCAGTGCTCCAGTCGCCCTTCGCGCCAAAGCCCCACTCATCAGGCCATGCTCGTTGCTCAGTTGCGGTGCAGGTCAGCCCGGTGCGCCATGGAGTAGTGTCCTGCGGTGATGTGGACGATATAGGGTGCTCGCCGCGTTCTTCCCTGACCGCGTGAGGCAGTTGCGCTTGCACTCGCGGGTCTAGTATGTCTGCCCAGGGCGGCAGTCAGCGGTGGTTAGTAGCTTCCAGCCTGCGCGCTCCGCTCCGTTTACCTCCAGTCGCTTTCCCTGCCAATGCGCCGCATTAGCTACGCAGAGATGTGTATCCGCGCCTTTCGTCCCATCAGTGCAGGATACTGAGAGCTGGTATCGCCTGGCGCAGGGTCCTCGAGTTTGCGTTTCACCGCCGCCGCCATTTTGGCCGTCGTGGAACGCACATCGTCCGCCGGGATTTCTGCATGTTCTATAGGCACCTCGTACCTGGAAGTCGCCGTTTCCAGCAGCCCACTGCTATCGTGCCAGGGGGAGGTTTGTCCCGTGGCCGACCAGCGGCGGTACCGCCGGGTTTCATTCGCGGACATCCCGGTCGCTGTCCGCCATTTTGGGGAGCCGGTCCGCTCCGCGAGTGGTTATGCCGTTTTCTCTGGCGTGCGACTTTAGTCCCGGCTGAGACCGTCACAGCGTGTAGGCGAGTCCGTCAGCCATCCATTTCGCCGATTTGCGTTAGGATCGGGGCAGTTCTGGGGCCAGGGGATCCGATGAGATGCGCCCGTCCGGCGGAGCCGACTCAGAAGTCAGCCATCTCGCAGTGCGCCCTCTAGCGCCCCCAGGCGTCACGCTTGTTGAAAAGGGATGGCCCCCTCCCCACTAGACCACTTAATCAACTCAGCACTCCACCTTTTACTGCTGGGATCTTCCTTCGCCTTCCAGCGCATCGTAATTTCCCTTTTCGCCAGTACTAGGCCCATATCTATAAACTTTTCGTCCTGGAGTTGTGTGGTAACTAGTATAATATGCATGTGGCCCTATCAAATGTCAGCGGGCGCTCCGTAACTAGGTTTAATGTGTCCACCACTTACCCCCAACAGTTCCCCAACTTCGGGCACCCCACAACATAGGATCTAAATCTGCTCCCACCATACTACACCAAGGACATATCATATCCCCAACGTTATAATATTCCATGATCTTACTCGGAGGCAAATACGCCCAATGTATTATAAAGAAATGCACGAGTTGGAAGCGTGCATTTCTGGTGCCCTTCCATGCCCTCCGTAGAATGTGTCCCCATGTGGTTTCCGGTACGGGCTTCGCTATGCATACCTCCCATTTCATACTAAGCGTATCCAACGGGGCCAAAACCTCATTCAACATTTGTGAATATAGGCATGTAACGGCTTTGAATGTACCCACTGCCATCACCACATACTGACACTCTTGCGTTATTTCCGGTTCTTGTAGTCCCCCTTCCAATGCTTTTGGATGGCTCGCACCAGGGCCGTATAAAGCAAAAAATACCCCCTAGGGAGATCAAACCTCTCCTGCAGCATTTGATAAGATATCAGCACTCCATCGCCGTACAAGTCCCCCAGCATGTGGACCCCTGCCTGCTCCCATTCCCACAATGACGACCAATCTCCTCCATGAGGAAATGCTGTCAGCATCCCTAGTGGAATCTCGGTCGCGTAAGGGCGTTGTACACCCGCTCTTCGCTGGCTCCTGTTCCAACACAGCCGCAGAGTCTTTTCTTCTAAAGTGAGATCCCTAAGGTCCAGTCTTTGTTGCAGCACTATAAAAGACAGAATATGTCTTGGGATTTCGCCACCTCTCGAATTTTCGGGGCCTCTGAATTTTATTCATTTTTATTCATTTTATTCCTGTTGCGCGAGTTAAAAGTAAATTGCCTGCTGCGCTTTTGACAATTGTTGGCTCTGCCCGCTTGTAAGATTAGCTGTGCCTCTGCCCACATTTATGATTTAATTCCCTGATTGCCGATCTCGTCGTGTTGGTGTATAGAACCTCCGGCCATTTTGTTTGTTGTTGTGCCTGCCAGCCCGCCCCTCCACCCCGATCACACCTCCCTGCGGCCCCTCCCTCCCACGGACTGTAGAGAGCTGACCCGCCTGAGCCTCCGCTGTGACCAGCCTGACTCGTGCAGCATCGGTCGCTCCCCCAGGCTCCCTGAACACTGGGTATCGTAGCGCTAGCATTGAAATTGCACCCATCAGCATTTGTGCTCTGCATTTTTGTAACGCTAATTACCATTACTCTTGCCCACATCACACGAGTGACTTTTATTCATTTTATTCCTGTTGCGCGAGTTAAAAGTAAATTGCCTGCTGCGCTTTTGACAATTGTTGGCTCTGCCCGCTTGTAAGATTAGCTGTGCCTCTGCCCACATTTATGATTTAATTCCCTGATTGCCGATCTCGTCGTGTTGGTGTATAGAACTTCCGGCCATTTTGTTTGTTGTTGTGCCTGCCAGCCCGCCCCTCCACCCCGAGCACACCTCCCTGCGGCCCCTCCCTCGCTCCGCCCCCTCCTCTATCCATTTATGACTGATGTCCCAACGCGCTGCGGCCGCGCCGAAGGTGCGCCAAAGGTAAGCCCGTCTAGGCCCGTCCGCCCCAAGACCGCGCCCAGCGCCATACCCCCTGGTCCCCGCTTCACCCATCCCTCCCGCATTACATATGACGCCTCCACCCTATTAGCACTTAACCCCAGCCGACTCCCTAACTGCGCCCAAGCAGCACCAGGACACACCCATGGACCCTTCAGCTGCCACTCCTGCAAATTCACCTGCATCAAGACCCACGCCAAACCAACAAACACCAAACAGAGATCCAACACCACCCACCTTCAATGCATCCTTCTCAACACCTGCTCGGTTCACAAACACGCCATCGACCTTTGGAATCTACTCGACACCATTTCACCGGACAACGCCTTCCTAACAGAAACCTGGATGAATGCCTCTTCAGCTCCAGACATCACCATAGCCATCCCGGACAGCTACAAGATCATCCGTAAGGACTGCACCATTCAAACAGGAGGAGGCATCGCCATTGTCCACAAGAACACCATCTGCGTCTCAACCAGCTCAGAAGACAATCTCGCTATCGCTGAACACCTTCACTTCCAGATCCACACCGACCCCAAGACTACACTCAGAGGCACCCTTCTCTACAGGCCACCAGGACCCCGTGCAAAATTTAGCGAAGACATCACTGACTTCATCACCCCTCACGCCCTCCCCTCGAAAGAATACATTCTACTGGGAGACCTCAATTTCCATCTGGAAAAGAGCAACAACAGTAACACCACCACCCTTTTGGACAATCTCGCCAATCTCGGACTCAAACAACTCGTTAACACCCCCACACACTATGCAGGACACACACTCGACCCTATCTTCTCTTCCAGCAAGCATATCTCCTTCACTCACACCACACCCCTCCACTGGACGGACCACAGTTGCATCCACTTCATTTACAATAAGACCACAATCCACAAACACCCTCAACCAACTCTGCGAAGAAATTGGAACGAAATCACCATCGACCAGATCTCCACATCGCTTCTTCAAAAACCCCCTGCCTATTCAACGAACCCTAACCAAGCCGCCATCAACCTCACGCAATGGTTAACCCAAACCGCCGACAAACTAGCACCCTTGAAAAAACATCAAATCAAACAAGGAAGCAAGAACGCCCCCTGGTTCAACGATGACCTTAAGAAATCCAAGAAGCTCTGTCGTTCCCTTGAGAAAACGTGGAAAAAAGACCCAAACACTATCACCCAAGCCGCCTTCAAAAACGCGACCCGCAAACACCACCAACTAATCCGGACAGCCAAGAAATCAGCACTCAAAGACCGACTAGACAACAACGCCCACAACAGCAAGGAACTTTTCAACATCATCAAAGAATTCACCAACCCCTCCGCCAGCTCTGACATCACCCCTTCTCAAGTCCTCTGCGACTCCCTTGCCTCTTTCTTCCATGACAAAATCGCCGACATTCATAACAGCTTTGACAACGAACCCGTAAACCAGTCCACCCCACTCACTTCTGAACCTGTGCCTCCTCCAAATAACCTTTTCGACTGGAACCCTATCACCACAGAAGACACCATTCGCCTGATGAACTCCATCCACTCAGGATCCACTACAGACCCATGCCCCCATCACATCCTCAACAAAGCAGACTCCATTATCGCACCCCATCTCCGAGACGTCATCAACTGCTCCCTCAACTCCGCCACATTTCCAGAAAGCTGGAAACACGCCGAACTCAGCGCCCTTCTGAAGAAACCCACAGCTGATCCCACCGAACTCAAAAACTACCGTCCCATCTCGCTCCTTCCATACCCTGCCAAAGTCATTGAGAAAGCCATCAACAATCAGCTCGCCGCCTTCCTCGAAACCAACAAATCACTCGACTCCTCACAGTCTGGCTTCCAAGCCAAACACAGCACCGAGACCGCCCTTATCGCAGCAACAGACGACATTCGAACACTACTGGACAACGGAGACACAGTCGCCCTCATCCTCCTTGACCTCTCCGCAGCCTTCGACACAGTCTGCCATAGCACCCTGATACAATGCCTCAGAAACATCGGAATTCAAGGAAAAGCATTGGACTGGATCATCTCGTTCCTCGCTGGTAGAACTCAGAGAGTCCGCCTCCCCCCTTTTAAGTCAGAGGTCACCGAAGTCATCTGCGGCGTCCCGCAAGGATCATCACTCAGCCCCACACTCTTCAACGTCTACATGAGCCCCCTCGCAACCATCGCACGTCAACACAACCTCAACATCATCTCCTACGCTGATGACACTCAACTGATCCTCTCACTCACCAAAGACCCAACCACCGCCAAAACCAACCTACATGAAGGGATGAAAGAAGTAGCCGAGTGGATGAAGCACAGCCGTCTGAAACTGAACTCGGACAAAACGGAAGTCCTCATCTTAGGTTCATCCCCTTCCGCCTGGGACGACTCTTGGTGGCCAACGGCCCTAGGAAAAGCCCCCACACCGACGGACCACGCAGGGAACCTGGGCATTATCCTGGACTCCTCACTCTCGATGACCAGACAAGTCAACGCTGTCTCATCATTTTGCTTCAACATCCTACGCATGCTCAAAAAAACATTTTGTTGGATCCCCACTGAAACAAGAAAAACTGTCACCCACGCACTGGTCACAAGCCGTCTGGACTACGGAAACACCCTTTACGCCGGTACCACCGCAAAACTGCAGAAAAAACTCCTACGCATCCAGAATGCTTCAGCCAGACTTATACTAGCCATCCCCCGCACAGACCACATTTCCGTTCACCTGAAAGACCTTCACTGGCTCCCCGTCAACAAGAGAATAACGTTCCGTCTCCTCACCCACGCACAAAAAGCCCTATACGAACTTGGACCTGATTGTCTCAACACGCGCCTTTCCTTTTACACCCCCACCCGCCAGCTGCGTTCGTCCAACCAAGCCTTCGCCGCTGTTCCGCGCACCCGCAAAGCCACCATGGGGGGAAGATCCTTCTCCTACTTAGCGGCCAAAACCTGGAACTCCCTTCCCATCCACCTCCGCCTTACTCAAAACCACCTAGCCTTCAGAAAACAGCTTAAAACCTGGATATTCGATAAGTAAACCTCCCCCCCTTTCCTCAAGCGCCTTGAGACCCTCTGGGTATGTAGTGCACTATATAAATTCTAACTTGACTTGACTTGACTTGGCTACCGCCTGTGTAAGAACCTGCAATTGGGCTGCTATATAATACAACTCCTGATGAGGAAACGCCAAACCACCCTCCACCTTAGGTCTCATTAATTTCTTAAGCGCCACTCTGAGCCTCCCCGATCCCCAGATAAATCCCACAATCATAGATTTCAGGTTGGTGAACACTGAGCACGGCACCCATATAGGCAGCGTCCTAAAATAGTAGAGCAGTCTAGGGAGCGCCACCATCTTCAATAAAGCTATCCTACCCATCGCAGAGAGTGGAAGGGTACTCCAAAAGGCCATGCTCCCCTTAAGGGCGCGTATGCATCTCCCTATATTCCCTTCTAACAGTTCGCTGGATCTATCATAAATATGTACTCCAAGGTATGCTAAGCAAGAAGGTTCTCACCTCACAGTCTGTGGCATCCTAGGCGCCATGCTCCCCGGTTGCACTGGGAACAAGCAAGTTTTGGTCCAATTGACCTTTAGCCCTGAGACCGTTTCAAAATCCGATAACAATCGCTCTGCCCACGCCAATGCACCATCTGTATCCGCCAAAAATAACAGCAATTCATCTGCGTATAATGATATGTATTGTTGTTCTCCTCTAAAAGCCAGGCCCTCATACCACTGTCCCAGCCGAGCTTGTGCTGCCAACGGTTCTATTGCTAGGGCAAACAGCAATGGGGAGAGCGGGCACCCTTGTCGTGTTCCACGGGACACCACATAGCGGGGAGACATCATCTGCCCCACTTTCACTCTAGCGACCACTGAAGTATACAGCACCGTCGTCCACCTCACAAACTGCTCGCCCAGTCCAAAGTGTCCTATTGTTTTGTACAAATAATGCCATTCTAGGCTATCAAAGGCCTTTTCTATATCTACAGATAAGATTGCAGCCATAGGAGAATCTATGCCCGATTCCCCTAAGACCCTCACCAGCCTCCGCACATTGGTGGCAGTATTTCTGGTAGGGATAAACCCCGCTTGATTTTCATGTAGGCATTCAGAGCACTCATAAGGTTTTCATCAGTTTGGAGTCGCTTATGGTTAGTGAGGCTGTGCCAATCAAATAGGAATTTCGGGCATTCACAGCGTTGGTAATGTTTTTCCTCTATGTGTGTCTGCTCAGGTAGAGTGAGATTGAGTTTAAAATTGATGCTTTTCTGGCATTCGGAGAAATGAATTATTTTGTTGGTGTGTTTTCTTATGGCGCTTGTAACTATCTCTCCCTCTGAATCTTTTCTGACATTTAGAGCACTGATAAATTTTTTTCTACAGTGTGGATTCTCACATGTTCAGTGAGATGATATTTATAGCTGAAACATTTTTGGCATTCGGAGCACTGATAAGGTTTTTCCCCAGTGTGGATTCTTATATGCTTAGTGAGACTGCTTTTTTCACTGAAACATTTCTGGCATTCAGAGCACTGATGAAGTTTTTCGCCAGTGTGGGTTCTTATATGATGAATGAGATACTTTTTTTGACTGAAACATTTGTGGCATTCAGAGCACTGATGAGGTTTTTCCCCAGTGTGGGTTCTTATGTGCTGAGTGAGACTTGTTTTTTGAATGAAACATATCTGGCATTCAGAGCACTGATAAGGTTTTTCTCCAGTGTGGGTTCTTATATGATGAGTGAGACTGTTTTTTTGACTGAAACATTTGAGGCATTCAGAGCACTGATAAGGTTTTTCCCCAGTGTGGGTTCTTATATGCAGCGTGAGATTCCCTTTTTCACGGAAACATTTGTCGCATTCAGTGCACTGATAAAGTTTAAACCAAGTGTGGGTTCTTGTATGTTTAGTGAGTCTCATTTTGTCAATGAAACATCTCTGACATTCGGAGCACTGATAAGGTTTTTCCCCAGTGTGGGTTCTTATATGCAGCATGAGACTCCTTTTTTCACTGAAACATTTCTGGCATTCAGAGCACTGATAAGGTTTTTCCCCAGTGTGGGTTATTGTATGTCGAGAAAGACTTCTTTTGTCACTGAAACATTTCTGGCATTCAGAGCACCGATAAGGGTTTTCCCCAGTGTGGGTTTTTATATGCTGCGTGAGATGGATTTTTTCACGGAAACATTTCTGGCATTCAGAGCACTGATAAGGTTTTTCCCCAGTGTGGGTTTTTATATGCTTAGTGAGACTGATTTTTTCACGGAAACATTTCTGGCATTCAGAGCACTGATATGGTTTTTCCCCAGTGTGGGTGCTTGTATGCCGAGTGAGACAGATTTTTTCACTGAAACATTTGTGGCATTCAGTGCACTGATAAGGTTTTTCCCCAGTGTGGGTTATTGCATGTCGTGAAAGACTTTGTTTGTCTCTGAAACATTTTTGGCATTCAGAGCACTGATAAGGTTGTTCCACAGAATGGGTTATTGCATGTCGACAAAGACTTCGTTTGTTACAAAACCTTTCCTGGCATTCAGAGCACTGATAAGGTTTTTCCCCAGTGTGGATTCTTGTATGTTCAGTGAGTTTGCCTTTGCAACTGAAATATTTCTGGCATTCAGAGCACTGAAAAGATTTATCCCCAGTGTGGGCTCTTCTATGCTGAGTGAGACTGGATTTTTGAATGAAACATTTCTGGCATTCAGAGCACTGGTAAGGTTTATCCCCAGTGTGGGTTCTTCTATGCTGAGTGAGATTGTATTTGTGAATGAAAGATTTCTGGCATTCAGAGCACTGGTAAGGTTTTTCGCCAGAGTGGGTTATTGCATGTCGAGAAAGACTTTGTTTGCTACAAAACCTTTCCTGGCATTCAGAGCACTGATAAGAGTTTTCCCCAGAGTGGATTCTCATATGTTCAGTGAAATAAGATTTACGGTTGAAACTTTTTTGGCATTCAGAGCACTGGTAAGGTTTTTCCGCAGAGTGGGTTAATGCATGTCGATATAGACTCGGTTTGATACTAAACCTTTTCTGGCATACAGAGCACTGATACGGTTTTTCCCCAGTGTGGATTCTCATATGCTCAGTGAGATAAGATTTACGCCTGAAACTTTTTTGGCATACTTTGCAAGGAGAGTGGTTTCCCCCAGTGTGGATTCTCATATGCTCAGTGAGATAAGATTTACGCTTGAAACTTTTTTGGCATACATTGCACTGAAAGTTGTTTTCCCCAGTGTGCATTCTGTCAAATTCTGTGAGATAAGATTTATGGCTGTATCTTTTTTGGCACAAGTAACTTTTTTCCCCAACTTCGGTTATTTTGCCTCGATTGAGGCGGGTTTGAACACTGAATTTGCTCTCACAGTCTGTGTTTTTATAAGGTGTATTTCTAGAGTTAATTTCTCCACATTTAGTTTTCTCTTGCTTATATGCCACGGTAAGAGTGAACCTGTTTTTAGAGTCGGGCTTGTTTAGATAATGTTCAGCATTTATCTCTAAAAGAAATTGTGTGTAATCTTCTTAACACTTGAATTGAGAAAAATATGTCTGCAAGCAGGCCTATAACACCTGTTGAAATTGTTCTAGCAGATAAAAGTCTTTAGGTAATAGTCTCTCCGGCAACACATTATTTTGTGACTGAAGTTTTTCTCCAATCTATTTGTATAGGTTCTTAGCAATGCAGTAATAAGGTGTTGGTCTGATATTTAATGATTAAACTGATAAGTACCTTTTTGCACTGACGTAAAGGCAGTAACTGAGGGTGTTAGAACATGCACAGTACTATTGTGGATCACCAGTCGCAGAACATCAGTTCCTTTTACCCTTTCTATGTTTGGTGTAAGGGTAAAGTTTGTGGTTCTGAAGACGAGAATTTATTTACATTACCTATAGCACAACGGTGCTCATCTAATCCATTTTTATATTTAACAGTTTTACAGCAGATAATGTTGAGGCGATTACATAGAATTACAGTACAGAACAGTACACAATAAAAAGGAAACAATTTGAGATGGTCATAAAAACAATAAAGTGGTGAATTTTTAAGGTTTTCCCAAGAGTGAGCAGAGTGGGTCGTGGTGTTCTATCCAGAGGCAGATAGTCTCAAACCTGCGTAACTGGTTAAAAATGGTTGATGAACAGAGGTGATTTTCCAATCTTTTGCTTGTTAGCGTGTCAGCTTCGGAGTCTTCTTTCAGCGTCTTTTCTTTGATGGTATGCAGAAGATACCTTTTGTTATAACTTTCTTTTATGCAGTGTGAACTTCCTCTCTGGAATTACATGATGCTTTAGATTAACTTTATTCTGTCATGCTGAGGCAATTTGTCTTTCTGATAATATTTCAGATGAGGATGCTGAAGTGGTCTTTCTACATTATTTCTGATGCTGTGTGCACAGATATGGCTTTGCTCTGGGTTAATGAAATGTAAAATTAGAAACTTCACTTACAGGTATAGTACTTTCCTCGCCACACCTAGATTTTTGGAAATTGTTTAAACGGAGAATGCTGGATGTCCTTCAGTTTTACAAAATAATCCTTATGGCGCTGACATTCAGTTGCTTAGTGCTAAATCTTGCTTTCTTCGTCCGTAATTTCAATCACCTATAGTATTAAAATTAAATAGTTAATACATGTACATTTCCAAAAATATAATTTACAAACCAAATCAATGCAGATTTTTGAAAATGTTGAGCTGTTTTTCAGACAGAGCAGAGTGTAGAATGGTAGCATGAGAGTACTTAGATTTAGGAGTGAGGATTTGTAGAATTTTCAACATTTTATTAAGCTCACTAAGGACACATGTCCCCTCTGGAGTTGCAACATAGAATCCCAAAGGCAGATAGGAAAGTCATATGGACTGGCACCAAACAGATATTAAACAAATATATACTATTAATGAATTTGTAATGTAGATTTCTGGGACGGGAATTATTCGTCCACGGTCAACAGGTATTTTCCCCTGCCCTGAGTTTCCACCTACTTGTATCTGGTATCCTGACTTGAGTTTTGGCCTCTGCCTCAAACAAATCTATTGTGTGCTGCGAGGACTATGCCTAGACCTATCCCTCAACTATGGTCCGGAGTATGAATCAAGGGCAATGAAATTAAGGCGTACTTTCATGTGTTCATTTTATTCCACCTGATTTGTTAGGTTTTTCTGCACCTGGTCTTACTGGGTGCAGAAAACCAGGACACCATTTTTTTCCAGACAGAAAAATTAGACTGCAAAGACGCATAACACTCTGGGTGCAGCAGAAGCAGCCAAGACTTATGCAATTTTTTTACTAACTGGGGGAAACACACAATTCTTCTCTCTGTTGGTGTTCACAGTCGTTGTCGGCCTGTGATTCGGCGTTGAATGCAGAGCGTACAGAGTAGAGCTGAGGGGACCAGCAGGAGTTGACGAGCAAGCGCAGCAGAGCCTGGAACGACTGCCCAGGTTTGTTTTGTACCAGTTCCCGCTCCATGTTATACGGGCGCTTCTACAGATCTGCTGTGGGGGCAGGAACTGGCGCTGCCGGCACCGCTGAGCTAAGGCGCTGCTAGTGCTGCTCGTGCTGCGGTCGCTGCAGGGGTCAAAGGAGCCTTGGCCTGCGGTGCTGCTGGTGAAGCGGCTGCAGCAGGGCACAGAGGCACAGAGGAGAACAGAGGAGCACAGAGGAGCCTTGGCCTGCCGCCTGATTTTACGTATTTACTAAGCATTGAGCAGAGTGGAGGGAAGGGAGTGGAGGGAAGTGCCTACATCTGCCGCCTGTAGTGGGACTGGCTCTGGATCCCGCTCTTGCTCCTGAACGATTGCCAGCATTCTCCTTGTACTCTTGTCAGCTATGAATAGCAACGAACAAGCAATGAACAGTGAGTGGTGAGTAACAAGTGGCAAGAGGTGTGTGGCGTGTGGCGGGTAGCTAAGGTTGATCGGTCCGTGAGTCGCTGAGCCATTGGAGTCTGTAATAAGTCTGTAATACAAAATCAAAGAAATTATGCAAAGGGAAAAGTGACAATAGACTTTGACCCTCTTAAAGCACCCCTCGACCCCTGAATTATTCTGTATGCCTAGACTACGACCCGACCCAGAGCTCGGATATTAATCAATCGGTTAATTAATTAAGTAATTATTTAAGTAACCAGCAGTACCGTCGGATTCCGTACCGAGGTGTGCTTTGGGGGTGTTTTCCCCTGGAGGTATTTGGTGGTGTTTTTGTCCTATCAAAGCACCCCTTAGTCTTGTCACTGGCCCGTTTGATTCTCTGAAAGAAGCAAGACTTCTTCACCTTAGAGGGTGTATTATGAGGTCAGGAAAGGAGCGGCCACCTTTCCCCCCCATTAAAAGGAAAAGAAAAATACAGCAAACACTAATACTAGATACGTTTAAAATAAAACAGGCAGGTGACATATAGTCCTTTAAATCATCTAAGGTCCATACATTTGGGAAACTGGGAAAGTCGCTGTCAAAGTTTGATTTTATGAAAGATCCAACTGGTGCTATGCTAACATTGCTAACTAACAAATGTAGAACAAATATTATATCCCCTAAGCAACAAGTAAGTGAACCAGGCCACCCTGAGTCTGAAGCTGAAGTCGAACGAATGTCCAAGTCAACCATTGGGGTCAAATATCGGACCTAGAGATGTTTATTCTTACACTTACTGGTCGTTCACAACAAGAGGACCCAAAATTCACAAATTTAACAATGGGAGATACTCAGCAATTACTACCAACTAGGCAGCCAATGCCAGTAGAAGTGAAAGTAAAAATCAGAAAAGCTAAAGGGATAGGGGAACCATCTAATTTGGGGCCAAATAAATCAACGAAAGCAAGAAGCTCCAAATGAACTAAATGGTGGGGTGAAAATCATAAGGGAAGCCAATACCCCACTGAAATCGGATCTTACTCTGTCTAAAATTAATTTAGTTCAAAAACAGGACCAGCCGAAATGTAATCAAAATAACGGATCTCAAATTAATAAGGACGAATACAACAGCAACCCAGAAACTCTGCAGCGTTGGAGTACTCCGTATCAAAAAGACGTTTTGAATAGTAGTCCACAATTCATTAATTCTTGTGACGAGGGACATAATTTTCAAGGACCACAAAAAGAGGAGTATAAGGACCTATCATTCATAAATGGGCAACACCATAGCCAGGGACTCAGGTACCAGGAAGTGAAAACGCAGGAGCAATTTGGGATTTATTCTTCAAAACCTCGCAATTAACTCTGGAAGCTTTAACATACAAGTCCAACAAAAAAGAGGTCCAAATAGATCTCTTGAGCGCTACGGCATCCTCTGTTGCCGGAACTGAGCAGAAGATACCAACACAAAAGAATCTAATAGTAAGGGCACCATCTCAACCAATATCTACGTATGCAGAGTGTAGTTGTGCCCTACTAATTAACAAACAAAACAATAATTGACGATGTAAAAGGGAATTTTCCTAATGTGGAAATTCAACCCATCAAGACCGACTGCCCCTCTAAAGATACAATAAAATGTAAAGACAATACTGTGTTGTTAAAGAAAAAATAGATGATAAAACAAAAGATCAAGAAGTGATAAACCTATGCTAGACACAATCAACAATGACAGACGCAGCTCCGGAAGTTTAACTATCAAAAAGACAGAGGAAAAGACAACAGAAAGCAAGAAATAAAGCTTCTAAAAGTATAAAAAATACAAATGCATCAGATATAGTGAGATTGAACTCTGGAAACAACCATGACCAAATATCATATTGTGAAGGTGAGGGTAAACAAATGTCTCCAACAAAACCCTTTTACCCTCTATTTAATAAAGATCTATCGGAGGTACAAGCAGTTACGAAAAATAAATGCCTAAACAAGCAAGCTTATAGTATAAAAATGATAGAGAATGGGAAAATTCAGTCCTTAGAAATGGTGCAAGTTGAGAACTGTAATAAACAGGTGGAGAATAAGCCATCACAATTGGAAATGATGAAGCGGATATTTCTATGATACCAAATACATTTGGTTCCAGTTCTATAGTTTTCTTTGAGCTACCTAAGTGCTACTTCAGAATTAACAACGGCAAGAATTCACAAAATGGTTGCACGATTCCATTTTGTGTGTCAGTCAGCTGCAACATGCAAAGCAATGCAAGGCTTTCCGAGAACAAGCATGCCAGCTTCCAGCTAGCCTTTGCAAAACTTCACATTTCCCATTTCCCATCAGTGTCAGCATGACCTGACCGGTCACGTCCGTGCCATGACCACGTATACGAGAAACACATATTTCACCTTTATGGAAAAAAAAACAAGTCTGCCTTTGCTGATGACACGTAGGCAGCAACACCAGACCATAGGCGTGTTTTTGGGTCCTTAGATACACCAGGGTTGGCCCTCACTGATTGGTCCAGCAGGACATAGTCTGATCTGTGTTACGTATTTTGTTATGACCCACCCTCTGAGGCTTGTACCTATAAAATGTCTCTGTACTGTCATACCAATTGGGCACTCAGTAAGCTTTGCTGAGGTCTCCGTGCTGCACGTATATTTGCATTCTGATTGTATTTTGATTGGGTTCCCAATAAACTTTGCAAACTTGTGTGCTGAGAGCGAATTGTTTATTTCAGTGTTGTCATTTATCCTTTATTTTCACAGTGAGCTTCAACAGAGACAAATAGAGCAAAGAGTGAGAGTATCAGAGGGGATGAAACGAACAAAGATTTGTTATCTGGAAGGATATTAAATTACCACAAGATCTGGGAACCGAAACGAAGCAGTTACATAAACATTGACAATCATGGTCTCAAACTGTTAATAATCATAATGGAAGGTTAATTGAGCATGCTAAAGGTGAAAATAGCCGCAACAAATTAAATAAAATAACCCAGATCAAAAAGAGGAAGTGGTGCAGGTAATTTCTACGCCGGAATATTAATCTAGGGGAAATAATGATATCTTGACTCGTGGGCACATATTAAAATTGTGTAATGCAGTACCCTCATTAAAGAAAATTAAATGTACTGACATAGAATCAATTGAATTCCACACATCAAGAATAATAATTGCGAATCGACATTAGTAATTTGAACATCTTCTACTGCCGCCAGCCTTATTATGCAAGAATATAATCTCTCTCAGGACTGGGGAATAAAAATAACAACTCCCCTGCAACCTTCCTATCCTAGCCATTTTGTTTCAACAAAATTACAAAATCATAACCAAATGAGAACCGAGAATAATAAGAAATACTCAATATTTAAAAAAAAACATAGGTATGACCAACAGGCATCTTTTAAAATCATTAGAGGAATAAATAGGAGACCTATTATTTGACACTGTCAAATTAGGTTGGCTAACAGCAGCCCTCCATAATGTCAGGCAGGATTGACATCTGCAATCTGAAGTTTCTTTAAGGGGGCCAACAATTATGAATGAAAGGGTCAGATTATGTTTGTGGAAAATAAATGGGGTTCAAGCAAAGATTCAGAATAACCAATTAGCTACTTTGTGCGGTTTTCAAATCATTTGTTCGCAAGAGACTTGGGCTTTAGTTCTTTTTAGATTGGAAGGGTATAGGGTTATTACTCATTAGCTAAGAGAACAAGTAACTATAGCAGACCTTGTGGGGGTTTGTCTATTTTTATTTCAACTGAGCTGAAAATGGAAAGTGAAATGGACGTCCCAAGTCAAAAGGATTATCTAATTGTCAAAATACGATACAAGGAACAAAATATAATCAAATCTCTTGTAGTAATCAACGTATATAATTACAAAGAACAATGGCGATCAATTTGATAATTATGATATTGCAGCAGCTGGACAGCAGCACCCAACCTGAGATTGTTATTACCGGTGATTATAACATTAATATGCTATGGTCTTATGCTAGAGATGTTGAAATACAACGGCAAAATTACTTATGGTAAATTCCCAGTTTTTCATCAACAATGGGTATGAGGGAACGAAAGAATGAAAAAATCGGCAAGACTTTTGTAAAATAATTAGAAACCATAGGTCTAAGAGTGCTAAATGGGCGATTTCCTAAAGATTCGCCACCAGCATTGACTTTTCAAGCAGGGGATCATAGGTCTAGAATAGATTATACCATAGCATTGTTGAATCTATTTCATAAAATGTTGTCTTATCAGATAGAGGGAATAAGCGACCACGATCAACAAATAATTGAGTTAAACCTTAATGGCCTAAGATTTGAAAACTATACGACACTTCCGGGAGAAATAACGACAGTAAATTATAAGAAACTTTATTGGTCAGATAACACCAAAGATTCTATTACAAACATTGTGCAGGCAATTGTGGATTTTTACTTTGAAGGAGATTATTCGAATGCTGTCGAAAAATGGTCTCTCTTCACAAAGCAATTAATTACCACAATCTCAATAATATACTAATAAAGGTCAGTGGAGGAAAAAACCAGCATGTTCATTGGTGAAAATTTCGTTTGAAAGCCATCAATTAAAAAAAGAACGTAACTGAATCCTGAGATTGGTAAAAAAGTTCCCTGTTAATTTAATTTGCAGAATAAAACTTCAAAAGATAAATACAGGAGTAAGGAAAATGGTCTGGAAGGACAAAATGCAAGAAAAGCAATATTTGTGGGCAAAAGCTCTATATGTTTGCAAAAGGAGTAAGTCAAGAGGCTTCTGGATTCTATTAAACAACTGAGTAGATCTAGTAGGAAATCTACTTCATCAACAGTAACTGAATCTGAATGGGTATCGTTCATAGATGTGCATTTGAATCCTACTCCTAACTTAGCTGTGAATTCTACTGATTGGGCTATAAATAGAATAGGAGGAGAAAAGAAAGATAACAGAAAACCAAGTATGTAAATTAATAAAGAATCAGAGATCCAATGGTGCCCTCGGCCCACGTGGGATTCCCGCTGTGTTGTATAAGGAGAAAGCATCATATTGGCCGAGCTATCGAACACCAGTATTTAATCAGGCTCTCCAATCAAGAAGAGTCCCTGAGGCATGATAGGGATCTATTATTTCTCCTATATATAAAAGTCAGGACGGGCCCCTCCCATCCAATTACAGATTAATTACACTCCAAGATATCGAAGCTAAATTATTTGCATCGGTTCTACTTAAGGAGTTAATTGATCGGGCTAATGAAAACCATTTAATTCCACCAAACCAATCTGGTTTTGTACACGCTCAAGGTACAACAACAAATGTGTTAACACTGGGAATTATAATGGAAAAATATAAAACAAAAAAACAGCCATTATATTTATGTTTCGTTGATTTTAAAGCTGCTTTTGACTGCGTAAATAGGCAGATTTTATGGGGGAAACTGGATCGTTATGGCATTAGCTCCAGCCTTTTAAATGCAATACAATTGTTATATACCGATACTTGGACAAGAGTCCGGCTAGAGAATGGCTCAAAGCTTTCGCGGAAAATTTAAAAAACTCAAGGCCTAAAGCAAGGGTGTGTTTTAGCTCCATATTTATTTAATCTATTTTTATCAGACTTTACCCTTGCAATGAACAATGAGTTAGCAGACTCTCCAAAGCTGGCTGAGAAACAAATATCAAACTTATTATGCACTGATGACGTTGTCCTGCTAAGCCAAACAAGGATAGTACTGCAGCGATTAATAAACAAAACATTAATGTATTCAATCGAGAAAAATATGACAATAAACGAAACAAAAACAAAAGTAATGGAAGTCAGTACCAAGAATCGGAAGGGCAGTCAATACAAATGGTACCACCAAAAGCGAGAGCTAGAAAAAGTTCAATGTTATAAATATCTTGGGATACTGTTTTACGAGAAAGGATCTTTTTCATACCATAAAATGGTGATGAAGATAAGAGTCAAAAGTCTACAAGGGGCTTTTCGCCTACTTTATAGCTCCTTGGGAGGCCCAACTTATACCCCATTAATAAAAGTAATAAAAGCGAAATTGCTCCCGAGCCTTATATGTAAGTGAAATACTCGTGGCTTGATTCCGCCCAGGGAGCGTTCCCCAGCCCTGAGACGCTGGGGCTGCTTTGCCAAAAGCATACCAAATTCTCGGATGAAGTCGGCCGTGAACTCTCCTTCCGTGGTAGAGAGAGTCGAGCGTACCGCTTTGGGGAGGGGGACCGCCCGGGGCGTACCCTTGCTATCCTCCTAAGTCCACTGCGCGCTGCCTCCTATATACCTGCTCTCAGTGATGGAGCCTGGACAGGACCACCTCTCCGGAAGATATGAAATCCCGTTTTCTCGACTTTTACTCTCACCTCTATTGTGTCGGCACTCTTTTGCCACGGGAGGAGTTCGGCCAATATTTTGAGTCCTTTACCCTCGTCTGGCTGGAAGACTACCATAGAACATTTCTTGATGAGCCATTCTCCAGGGAAGAAATATTGGCAGCCATCACCAGCTTACCTACTGACAATGCCCCTGGCCTGGATGGCCTTCCTGCCTCGTTCTACAAATCGTTTGCCGACATCCTGAAACCGCATCTGGCGGCCATGTATAATGAGTCTTTCGACACCGGGCTATTCCCGCAGTCCCTGCGCAAAGCATTGATAAATATGCTCCTTAAACCTGACAAGCCTGCCGACCGTCGTGACTCCTACCATCCTCTTTCCCTAATAAACATAGATAATAAAATCTTTGCCAAATCTCCCTGATCAATCTGGCTTCATACCTGGCAAGGCAACCTCACATAATCTTCGCACCATTTTCTCTGTCCTGCATCAAATTAACCCTAACTTGCCGGCCGTGGCTGCACTACTTGATCTTATGTGCTCAAGCCAGCTTCTTGTATTTCTGGACTCAACCCACCACATATCAGCCTCACCTCGCAGTCGAGACCGATGTGGCCTCTTCCTGGCCCTTGTCCACTGCTCTGTTCGCGCCTGCGGTACGTCCCCGGGCGGAGGTTGACAACGTTGAGACGCTGCGCTGGGCATGGTCTTGCCTGCGCCGGCTCTTCTCTGCCAACGCCATGCCAATTGTAAACCACCCAGATTTCCCCTCAATCCAGTCTTCCAGCGCACGTGTTTGGGCCTGAGAACGGTGGCGGATCTTTACCCGGGGAATTCCTTTTACTCTCTTCCAGAGTCTCTGGGGTTGCAGGACACGCTACTATTTTATCAGTTACGTGCCATTTGCAGGAAACTGCACTCCACATTCTCTCAACCCCCGCCCACTCTCCCGGCTCTGGACTTCATTCATACTTCCACGTCGCCACACAAGTTAGTCACCAAATTGTACGCTTTGTCCTTGGGGTCTGCCCCCATCTCATCGGATAGCGCACGGGGGCGTGGAGCACAGACCTTGGAATTGACATTTCGGAGGCGACTGGTTGTATTGCTGTAATCAAACCAAAAAGTTGTCCCCAAATTACCGGCTCTGCCTGATCCACTTCAAGTACTTGCACAGACTGTACAGCACCCCAGTGCTACTCCACCGGTTCTGGCTCACCCCTGGAGATACTTTTATGCGTTGCGCTGCTCCCGCCGCAGACTTTGCCCATTTAGCTTGGCTCTGCCCCAAGGTCTCTATGTTCTGGCAGGCGGTGTGCTCCACCGTCTCTGACATCACCGGTGCTGCAGTGCGCCCAGACCCTCCCCTGTGCCTTCTTGGCTTTGTTACGTTTTGCCCTGATGCTTCCCGCCTCCTGATTTCGATGCTTTTGGTCCTCACCAGACGTAGGGTGGCCATGTGTTGGGGTCGGCAGCCTGCTCCTAGGGTCGAGAGTTGGTTGGAGGATGCCTCTCGATGCCAGACTCCTCTCTGAGTTTTGGGATTCAATGCCTGCCAGGTCCCGCCCTTTCGACATTTGGGCCCCCCTGGTCGTCAATCTCCTTTTCCCGCTTCCACCCCAGCGGCACTACCTCTCCCGCGCTCCCAGCCGGCCCTGGGTCCGCGGCGGCCGCCGGTGTGGGTTAGTGAATGCTCCCACCTCCCCTATTTCCCATCAGCGCCCCTGCTGCTTTAGACTTTCATCTGTTATTGTGCTTCTATGGGTGATTCCCCTTGGGAGGCTGTAGCCCTGGACTGTGTTTCTGTGACTTTAACATTCCTGGTTTTACTGAATTGCTGTAAACGTAACCCAATTGCAACTCAATGTCTGTATTGTAATTTATCTTGCTACCGCGCGCAGCGGTTCTGCAATGTGTATTGTGTCTGCCATGTTGATATTCCTTAATAAAGGTATTTGAAAATTTAAAAAAAAAAAGATGTCACTTTTAAAAGACAAAGAACTGTTTATTAAGAGATCCCACGCATGGATGTTGGTCCAGGAATATACAAGTCTTAAGGTTCAACCATATTTAGAAATACCATGGTCTCTACAAACCAGAAACACCTTTATGAAAGCACGATCCGGCAACTTACCTGGCTTAAAACATGTAGTGCCCTGGTTGAGACCATCTAAGCCGACTATGCAACCTGTGGGATGAAAGTATTTTGCATTTTGTTGTATATGTGCAGTAATGATGGCGGAAAGAAAAAGATATTTGAAAAACTGCTTCATTGGCAGAGGTGTTTGTACCTGCAGACATGCCATGGTAGTTTTTTTTAAAAATGAAACGCCAATTTTACTAAATTTTTAATACATGTTAGAAAGAAGTTGGATACTTGTGAGTTGCCCACAGGAAATCTGAAAGCCTAAGATAATTAGGGACAACATTTAGGACTATTTTTATGACATCACACATAAATTACAGAAATATTAATTGACACAATTTATATTAAGTCCTGGAAAGAGGACGGTCTGATGTAATGTCTATAAATTGTGTTTATGTTAATTAGGAAAACTAATTTGGATTTTTTGAAATTTAAAAATTATTGGTCTGTATTTTAAATTGGTGTGTTTCCTTTAATAATGCAGTAATCGTAAGATTTTTGTTAATCATTCAAATAAAATTTACCTTACTCCCTCTGTTAGAAAATGCTTTCCCCTTCCCTCCCCTGCTTCACCTATCTCTCCCAACCAACCACATGCATATATCTACCACCTGCTTAAAACAAGTGGTAAATAAAAGCAGAAAAACACAATGAAATAGTGAATGGCATGTGGTTTGACAGGCAGAAGAATCTGTTCCTCGTGGCAACTGCCCAGTCCATGGCGTAAAACTTGTAACTGGACGTTACTGGGGTAAATCCACCACAAAGTAAAAAAACAACAATTACATGAGATTGTTCTGCCACCCCAGTACTGCGCAACTTCTAACAAGGGACTATGAGAGGTCTTGGACCGGTCCTGTGACCTGGAGGGTCACACCAAGTGTTCCCTTATTTAAGGCAGAGGACTGTCATGGGTTTAACAGCTAGAGCGGTTGTGGCAATGCACCCTGTTGTAAGGATCAATAGCCTGATGTGATCTTTGCATCATGGTCAGTGGAGTGGCGTCCTATTGACACACCCATGTAATGCTCTATTTCTATATATGTGCCCAAACTTTGCGCTAACATAAAGTGCGTGTTTAGGGTGTTGGTGTGCATAGGATAAATGCAATGTGAGAGTGCGACAGAGTAAACCGCTAGTCTAAGGGATACCCCCCACCTCCACCCCAAGACTCTCCCAACAGTTCAGGGCAGAAGATAATACTCTACGACAACGTGATTGTTGAGGCCCAGTTGGACGATTGCGTGCTGCCAACTGGCCCGTTCAAGTTTGCATTTGCCAAATTCCTAACACAACAGGGTCTGAATCTACTGGCTTTCTGGAAAGCCTGAATTGGGCTTTTAGTGGCTGAATTCCTGATCACTCTGTGTCAGAGGCCCATGAGGGACTACAACTACTCAAGTGTCGAACACCTTGTCTGAGCTTACGCCTGTGGGCCAGCTGGCCACAGTGTGGGCTCAATTGCTGACGGTCGGGCCTCCAGAGGAGCTGCACTTACCGACAGGCCAGGTGTGACTGCTACCTTGGGACTGCTGATCTTCAGGCAACTGCAAAGAAAAGACAGAGTGAGTGCCCTACTGAATTCAGCACTACCACCAGGACAAAAGCGCTCCACAAAAGCCTGCTGGTGGGTCACTGCTCTCTCGAGTGTTCGGGCGTGCCATTCAAGTGCCGGGAAACAGGAAAGAGACCCAGACAAGACTGACTCATCCTGTGAAAGGGTAAGACGCCTACAACAGAGCATACACGCATTGGGGTGACTAGAGTGACAGAACCGCACCTATACTATATTCATGATACTCCTAAATGCCCCTAGAGAGGAAGGGGGTATCAGAACAGGATGCACCTGTCTGCAGCACATGGTAGTCTGGCATGCCTGCACTATCTTTTCACCCAGACTGTCCATAAAGTTGATTTTAGTGCTGCTACACACATAGCAGGGGGAATCTCAGACCATCCGCTGGTGGAGGTGCAACTCGATGGTCCGGTTGTGGACTTCGTGCAACCCCCCAGGGTTGATCTGTGATATTTATAAGACAAGACGTTCAAAGCCCGTATGAGAGATGGAGCAGACTTCTATTTTAAAGAGAGCGGGCGGCCTGTTGAATCAGCTTGAGTGCTATAGGATGAATTCAAGGCAGTGATTCGAGGCCAGACACAAGCCTTGATTGGGGGAATGCCGAAGGAACGTAAATTGAAGTGCGAGGCTCAGGACAGGGAAAATGCTTTCCTGGAGGCACGCTTGGCAAGTGGGGAATCAGTTTCTCTCCCATTACACCATCAACTGAAGCAGCACGCATTAAGAGCACAAATGGAAAATAGCGTGCATTCATGCGCTGACTACCCAGCATTGTCTCTATAATGTCGGTGATAAAGCCAATGAGTTTCTTGCATGGTTAGAGATGATTCAGAAAAGGGGGTGGTGATGAACAGAGTGTCTGAATTAAGCAGACCACTCTTACCCAGTCCAAAGATCAGGGCTTGATCCATCACCGTTTTTTAGCTCAATGCACCATCCCAGCTCAGAACCTGGCTACATGCAAATTAGTCTGTCCCTGGCCCAGTGCATCATGGGAACAGGGCAGACCAAACTACCAAGCCAATTTTTTTACTGGAAAGGAAACAAGCTTCCGGGGACCGGTTTCTGGCATTACAGCCGTCTTCGGCCCGGCTTGCTTGAATCCTGATGGTGCAGTGAGCAAGGGACTCATGTCTGAGCATACCCTTCCATGCTTATGGTGGACAAAACGATTCAGAAAAGGGGGTGGTGATGGACAGGGTATCTGAATTAAGCAGAACACTCCTACCCAGTCAACAGATCAGGGCTTGATCCATCACCGCTTTTTAGCTCACTGCACAATCCCAGCTCAGAACCTGGCTACATGCAAATTAGTCTGTCCCTGGCCCAGTGCATCATGGGAACAGGGCAGACCAAACTACCAAGCCAATTCTTTAACTGGAAAGGAAACAAGCTTCCGGGGACCGGTTTCTGGCATTACAGCCGTCTTCGGCCTGGCTTGCTTGAATCCTGATGGTGCAGTGAGCAAGGGACTCATGTCTGAGCATACCCTTCCACGCTTATGGTGGACAAAACGATTCAGAAAAGGGGGTGGTGATGGACAGAGTATCTGAATTAAGCAGAACACTCCTACCCAGTCAACAGATCAGGGCTTGATCCATCACCGTTTTTTAGCTCACTGCACCATCCCAGCTCAGAACCTGGCTACATGCAAATTAGTCTGTCCCTGGCCCAGTGCATCATGGGAACAGGGCAGACCAAACTACCAAGCCAATTCTTATACTGGAAAGGAAACAAGCTTCCGGGGACTGGTTTCTGGCATTACAGCAGTCTTCGGCCTGGCTTGCTTGAATCCTGATGGTGCAGTGAGCAAGGGACTCATGTCTGAGCATACCCTTACACGCTTATGGTGGACAAAACGATTCAGAAAAGGGGGTGGTGATGGACAGAGTATCTGAATTAAGCAGAACACTCCTACCCAGTCAACAGATCAGGGCTTGTTCCATCAACGTCTGGAGTCCCCCACCTTTCGAAGACTTCTCCTAGTACTTCGTTGTTTATGACCCATTCGTGGTTTTCCTGAATCAGTCTGCTCAGTGCGTCTGCCTGAACATTCTGCACACCTGTGTGAGAAGTTGGCCTGATATGTACTGCTCACTATTCTAGTGATCACTGTGTATCATTCCAAACGACCCTTATTGATGATTGGTTGTAAGTCAACCTTATACACCAGCTATCCTAGTAGCATGGACAAGAGCAGTCTTTAGGCTAAACTTTAGAGGGCGTGTTAAGCCAGCTGTTATACCATCACATATACCCCTTGAACACCAAGTGAAAGGACACCACACAAGTTGTTATGAAAATAAAAGTATATTTATTTATAACAAGTCTACCCTGATCTCTTTATGAGTCAGGGAGCTAAGCACATAACAAAACTCTTATGAAAATACTTTAAGTTGCACAATTTACGCAAATGCCCGAGGGGCACGAAAAACCATATACACTAAAAGTGGAATGCGAAATACTAGCAGGTAAATAACAAGATCCAGAGGCTTTAGGATCGCTAGGACTACACTACTGAACCTATAGGTTAGGAGCAGGAGGCCTAGGGAGATCGGGTGCAGAGTGTGCACTCTCATGCGGGATGCGGGTCAAAGTCTATGGATGCTAGATTTTGTAAAGTTACAGTTATCGGACGAATCCGACTAGTTAGGCTGAAAACAAAAAAGGATCTGGACACTTAGATAGTGAACCTATGTTGGAGCACCGAAATGCTCAGGTTACCTAGCCCCTCCTCGTTACAGTCTATGGAGCCTGAAAGAAGAAGTTGCTGGCAGGCGACCAGTGATGATGTCCGGAGTGATCCAAGCCTGGATCGAAGATGGAGACGATCTGAAAGCAGAGGGGACACAGTTCTTAATCACTAGCCAGTGATTAGGTGGGCACCAGGATGTAAATGTAAATGTAAATGTATTGCGATTTATATAGCGCATGTATCACCCGAAGGCATCAAGGCGCTTGCCTTGGGAACCCGTCCTGGTATTCCCCTGTGAGATAACCCCAGCAGGGTATCCACAAGGTGAAAGCCAGGCATCCCGCCGCGAGGGGCCGTAGTGGAGATTAAGCAAGCTATTGCCCAGAGTCGCAGAGTGTGAACCCATGAGTCGAGTAGGCACCGGAACCAGAATTATCGAGTCCGTGGAATTTTTGAGCCCAAGACCCGCCGAGGCGGGGAATTGAACCCTGGTCCAGGACCGATCTCAGCTTCCGGGTCTGCCGCTTCTAACCCCTGAGCCACACTTCTCCACTGGCACCGGATGAAGTCACCTCGACCAGGTGAGTGGGCGACGCTGGGCTCTGCAGTCTCTCGGACCAGGAGGCGTTGTCGGCGACCAGGATGGAGGTGCGAGCTGTCCCACGAAAGTGTCTGCAGTCGGCGATGCTGGACCCAGGATTGGGGCAACAAACCTTGGCAAAGTCAAGCCCACGCGGTGGACTCAAGATGGTGTCTGGAGTGGACCAGGAGGGTCCGGGTTGCTCCTCTGTTGGAGGGGAGCAAGGGCCAGTCTGGAGCAACCAGACCAGCGATGGAAGTGTCGTGGTTCGTCGTCAGGAGGGCCACAAGCAAGCAGGCAAGTAGCCGGACAACGCGGTGAGCAGCAAAGAGCAGAAGGGCCCCACGCAGATCTCGTGGATGCTGGGGTGCTGGACTTCGGTGCTGGAGCTGCTCCGGGTTAGGGCTTCTCAAACCCCAAAGCACTCACTCGAGGATCCCTCGGCGGTCGTGCTGGATAAGCGTCGTGCAGTCTTGAAGATGGCCGGTCCTTTCAGGTCTCGTCACTCCCACGAATCTCAGCTGGGCTGATGATGTAGGTAGAGGTCAGAGGTGCCAGGGAATCTGGGTCTCGTCGAGCTGGGCAGTCTTGATCCGGAGGATGGATGTGCAGCAAACCGCATTCGCTTAGATGGTGCCCGCTGGTGCAGGGTGGCTACTCCTTAGCCATAAGGGGAGTTCTTTCGTGGAAAGTCATCAAGATTCAGAATTATCTAATTTGGGAAGGGGGCCCGCTCCTACCTTTATACTAAAGAAAGGGGCTGGCACGCGACTAGGTCCTGCCCATGGGTGGGACCAGGAGGGGGGTGGTTACACCCCTCTCCCTTGTCCGGACTTTCCCCAGCTCAGGGGCTGGTGTGCCCCTGGAACTGGTTCAAACCGGCAGATGCATAGTGAGCACCGGGGTGCCACTTGCAGTCACCTTCCTCTCAGGCCTGCCTACCTGGGATACACAAAACCCTGTCTGGGATGGTGCTAGCACCGCCCCTGACAGGAAACCCTTTGTCCAAGCTCTCCTCGCTGGAAGGACTCCCAGCAGCAGGAGGTCAGACTTGTGTCTGTGGTGGCAGCATCCATTTTGTGATGCTGAGTCTCGAGTTATCTTTAACCGGGGTTCACAGTTACATACATGTCGTGTCCCT
Source organism: Lissotriton vulgaris (assembly GCF_964263255.1). NCBI lineage: Eukaryota > Metazoa > Chordata > Amphibia > Caudata > Salamandridae > Lissotriton > Lissotriton vulgaris. The sequence goes on from NC_141685.1 coordinate 25,815,403, forward strand.
CTAGAAGGGTGGAATCCTAACCCTGTCGCCAGAATTGGCGAGGGGTTAGTATTCCAATTCGTATGACACCTTACTCGACATGTTTTGATAAAGCGATACTAAAGTTGGCAAATAACCGCGAGGATTATAATGCACTTAAGAGTACATGGTACGCGTTATCCTGTAACAGCTATTAGGACTTGGTTCCGCAAGCAGCAGACGGGCTCAGCTCATGCCAGAGCACCATCTCACATAATTCCACGCACTCTGCCTTCAGGATTGTTAAGGCCTGCCATAGGAGTGACTGATAGGAATACATGTGTCCATTTTAGGGTTAGATATAGGAATACTATATCTAAAGCAAAGGGTGATTACACCACCTTGCCCCAGCTGTCGTGCAGCCAGTTGTGTCAGATTTAGATGGCCAGCCAGGGGTGGCATAATACATGCTGCAGCCCCTGGTAGGCCCTGGGTACACCTATGCCCTGGGTACAGGGACTGATAAGGTGGCCCAGTACCAATTAGATATGTACCTAAGGTACATGGAATCCATTTTACAGTGATAGCAGTAGGCCTGGGGCCCTGAATAGCAGGGTCCCAGGTCAACTAAGTCGAAAAACCAGCAAAACACCAGGCAAAAAGTTGGGGGTAACCACAGTCAGGTATCCACCTTCCTACAACCTGGTAGATGGGTAGCCGTTATCGTCAATCCTCTGGCCAGAAGCCAGTGCCAGATCGTCTGCGCCTACCGAGACAGGGTGCGCGATCTCGAGCCCCCCTGCTTGTTGAGGTAATACATCGTGGTTGTATTGTCCGTCTGTACAAGCAGAGAGTTGGTCTGGAAGGACGGGTGAAAGGCCTTCAGTGCCAAGTGAACAGCTCTGAGTTCCAGGAAATTGATGTGATATGTGGCCTCCATCGGGGACCACGTTCCTTGTATCTGTAAGTCTCCCGAATGCGCTCCCCAGCCTAGGAGAGAGGCATCCGTCACGATAGTCTGAGTAGGAATGTCCTTGTGGAAGGGAACCCCTCTGAGGAGATTCTCCGCTGAACACCACCACTTCAGAGACTGAAGAGCAGCAGAGACAGTCGTATCTTGTCGTCCCAAGATCCTTTCCTCTGGTCCCATTGGTCCTCCAAGCACTCCTGCAGAGGTCTCATGTGTAGTCGTGCATGAGGGGTGAGGAAGATACAAGAGGCCATCGACCCCAGTAGAGAAGACACCGTCCTCACTGTTGTTGATAGAGCGGTCATAAGAGCCTGAGCCTTCAGAAGGATCGATCGCCGTCGCTCCTCCGAAGGAGACACGCTTGCTGACCGCGTATTGATGGTGGCTCCCAAGTACTGAATGCACTGGACCGGGATCGGGACAGACTTGGACATGTTGATGTGCAACCCCAACTTGATCAAGAGAATGCATGTCTTCTGGAAGTGTGCTTGAGCTTCCGAGAAGGAGGAGGCCTTGATCAACCAATCGTCCAGGTACGGGTAGACAAACACCTTGTCCTGAGGTGTGCCGCTACCACTGCTATGCACTTCGAGAATGTTCTGGGCGCAGATTTCAGCCCGAATGGCAGCACTGTGTACTGATAATGATTGGTGCTGACTTGAAATCGCAGAAACTTCCTGTGTTTGCACGTGATGGGCACATGGAAGTAAGCATCATGTAGGTCTATTGCACAAAGCCAGTCTCCCTGTTGCAACTGAGGATAAATCTGATGCAAAAACAGCATGCAAAACTTTTCTCTGTGAATCCACTTGTTTGCCTGCCGATAGTCCAGAATGGGCCTGAACTCGTTCTTGTCCTTCTTGCGAACCAGGAAGAACCGAGAGTACAGGCCTCTTCCTCTTTGAGACAGAGGTACGTCTTCTATCGCCCTTTTCCTTAACAGGATATCGGCCTCCGCCTGGAGCTCGCGCAGTTGATACTGCGAGCTGACCGGAGGGATCGCTGGAGGAGGGCTGATGAACCGAAGACTGTATCCATTGCAAACAATATTCAGCACCCACTTGTCCTGAGTAATTTTTCTCCACTCTGCCAGAAAAAATTGAACACTTCCCCCCCACGGGAGCGGGTAACGGATGAAGGGGAAGTAACCGCTCAGGGTCGAGACCCGGCCGGGCCCTTGTTCGCTGTAGAGGACTGCTGTCCCCCTCTACCTTCTGTCGTTTCTGGAAGGGTCTCCGGAACTGCTGCTGTTGTTGCTGCTGCTGTCCCGAAGACTGCCCCCGTCCCCTTCCTTGAGCGCCGTAACGTCTTTGGAACGGCCGGTAGGACTTCTTCTCTTTGGGCTTCTCCAAGCCCACAGCCGTAAGGGTCTCCGCTTCCGCCTTCATGCGGGCCATCTCATCATCTGCGTGTTTTCCGAATAAGGTATCCCCGGAAAAGGGCAGGTTGGCCACCCGCTGCTGGGCCTCCGGCTTTAGTGACGTGAGCCGGAGCCAGGCATGTCGCCGCTGATTGATTCCATGGCAGTAACCATGGGCAGCCAACAAGGAGGCATCCGCAGCCGCTCTGATGACCTGATTGGACACCAGCATCCCTTCCTTGAGAATCTCTTGGAAGTCCTCCCTCTTGTTGGTAGCAGTTCCACGAACTGTTGCAGGGAGTCCCACAGCGCCCGGTCATAACTTCCCAGCAGAGCTGTATCGCTGGACGCCTTCATGGCTGTGGAAGCGGCTTCCAGTCGAGTCGATCCATCAACTTTCTTTATCTGGCGGCACGGTGGATGACGGGGAGGTAGAGTGTAAGTTCCTGGCCGCCGTCACTATCACCGAATCCGGTACCGGATCTACTCTAAGAAAGGCAGGGTCCGAATTCAGGGCCCTGTACTTCTTTAGAAGTCGGGAGGGAGCGGCCTTCACCACCGCTGGTGTGAGGAACAGCTCCTCTGCAGGTTCCTTCAATCCAGGCACCAGTGGTAGAAGAGGGCAACACAAATGCTTCTTGTGAAGCGTCTCGAATATCACTGACGTTGAAGGTGTAGGAGCCGTCACAGCGATACCCAACTTCGCAGCCCCCCTCAGGAGGACCTCCTGGAAAGTGGCAATGTCATCCACTGGAGAAACTCTGGTCTCAGGGGAGTCCGATAAGGTCGGCGAGTAGGAATGGGTCCTGGAAGAGTCCGTGCGGGACCTAGACCCCCGCCTCCTATGGCGACGCCTTGATCTGGTGGAGGATCTATGACGACTCCTTGATCTTCCTCTCCGTCCGGAGCGTGAAAGTGACCTCCTCGGCCGAGGACGATCAACCGGATCCACCGCAGCGGGTGACTTGGGCTTGGACGGGGCCTTCGGTTTAGGCGTACCCTTGGCACGCGTCGGAAGAATAGGCAACGAAGTCGACCTCGTGGAACCGGAGGTGGCTTCACTGGCAACCCTGGCCCAGGTTGCGGTGGTGGCAACGGAGGAGGAGTAGGCTTCCTCGGATGGGGACCCCTCGGTAATGAGGAGGGGGAGTCACCTTCCCCGACGGGGTATACACCTCGGAATACACCGAGCCTGGCGAACCTCCTTCTCTACCAGCCTGGGACGTTGGCGAACTTCTCACGGCGTCAGGCCTCCTTTCCCCTCTCTTCGACGAAGAACGGCGACCAGACGGCGAGCGCCGGCCCCTTGACGTCGAATGTCTCTTCTTCGGCAATGAACGCCTTCGCCTCGACAGCGACCTTCTGCGCCTCGACGGCGACCTTCTGCGCTTCGACGCCGATCCTCGGCGCCTCGACGGCGACCTTCAATGCCTCGACGGCGACCTTCTGTGCCTCGACGGCGATCTTCCATGCCTCGACGGCGACCTGCGCCTCGACGCGACCTTGATGACGAGGACCTCCTCGACGACGAACGTCTCCTCTTCGCAGACGGCGAACAGCGGTGTCGCCTCGACGGCGAGCGCCGATGCCTAGCCCGTTTGCGTCGATCGCTCGACGCCGACATCGACGAAGATGACACAGTCACCGGGGACTTCGATGGTCTTGTAACATCCCTCGACGCCGTGCGTCAACGTTGTTTCGACTCCGACGATGGGGAACAGACCGTAGTCATTCCTCTCGACGCCGTGGTGGAGAATGGTGACGTTTGCTGGCCTTCCTGCCCCTGGGGAGCCCCCCAGAGGCCTCAGCATGGGCAGAAGAAGCCCCTCCAGACCCACCTTGTGCCTTCAATCTGGCCCTGAAGTCTGATCTTCTTCCTGTCCTTCAGGGTCCTGCCAGAGAAGCCTTGACAGATCACGCACTCCTCTGGGACATGTAAAGAAGGAAGGCAGAGGATACACACCTCATGGGGATCCGATTTGGCCTTCTTCCTGGAGCACTCCGGGCATTTATCGAATAATGCAGGCATATTCGACAAAAAACAGAGTGCCAGAACCAAGGAGAAAGGCACTAAAGTACAACAAAGTACTTAACTATGAGAAAACTAGTGAAAAATCACCAACAACCCCTTAAAAAGGGAGAGCTCAATGCTCCAGGGTCCTGCTTGCAGGAGCCGGAAAAAAGAACTGAAAGTAAAAGGGACCTGCAGTGCATTCTGGGATACAGTGAAGTTCTGGAAAGTTCTCCTAAAGGCACAGTATCCTGTTTTGAGCCACATAATGGCAGTCAATGGGGCTTGTCTGTCCATGTCTTCCTCTCTATCATTACAGAGGGTTTTTGCTGCTAAGGCAAAGGAAATCTGGACAGGCTTTGCTGTTTGTGGATTTGTGGTGTAATTTCTAGTTGAAGTACTGGACAGTGTAGCCTGTTTATAGGCTGCATTATATGTCTGTAAACTCTCTCTTAAGTGTCTGTGCAGTTCTGCATTTTTTCGGCACTTAAAGAGATTATTTTTTATTGCTCCGGGCTCCACGCACATGGGCGGGACTATTCACTAGATTATGACTATATACAGAGATCCCCTACTACAGAACTTTGTTGCACCGAATAGGGTGGGCAGCCACCTCTCTGCGTAAGGGAATGTGGTGGGGGCTTTTTTTAATGTGGTGTGGAGTTGTCCGGTAATTCAATGCTACTGGGTAGAGAAATAATGAGAATAATGTCCCAGGTCATGGGACTAGCGATCCCCATGGGGGCCAAATGGCACCTCCTGAATATCACCAGTGAGGTGACATGGTATAGTTTTCGCAGAATAGGACTGGCCCTGGTTTCAGCGGTTGGCAAGCATAATATTGCACAGGGTTGGGGAAGACAGCCAACCCCCCCTCCTCACTCCCCCCCCAGGGTGGAGGATTGGGAAGCAGATCTCGATTGGTGTCAACGGGTGGACACAGGGTGTATCTCAGCAGGGGCTGCCCTTGTAAATGGGAAAGATATAGGAGGGATGGTAGAGCTACCGGGCCATGAAGTAGTGAAAGTTAAATATGTGCCATCCTTGCGACCTAGGTTTATGTAGTAGGATTTGGTCAGGGAGTGTCAGCACAAGCCAAGCTATGTTACTCAATCCATATTTGCAGACTTTGTGTTTTTGGTCTAATCACTCTCACTAATGTGCACTGTATTTTCGTTGTCAACACTATCGATTGAGCACTAGTTCAATAAAAATAGTTTTTAAAAGTATCTGTATCTTGGCAAGATAAGCAGTGTGCTGGACATTTATTAAATCGAGTCTGTTGATCTATTGTTGAGCTCTGAGTTCAAGCTGGTCGACATTACAAAGCTGAGAATATTGTGACTGCTCGCCCTCGCTAACTTGAGAGTCAAGTACAAAAAAGGGTTTACTTGGTCAGTTTGCGCAGCCTTACTAGGACACGTCACATGACATCAAAGGAAAGTGTCCTCAACCCAGTAGCCGCTGCCTATCCTGTGGCCCCAGAAATGGAGTAACATAGAGGCAGGACTGAAACTCCCTTGCTTTGTCAAGCTGAAGCGTTTGGTCCTTGTATGTTTTCTAGACAGCAATCCGGTATGACATAATTTAACATAACCAGTAACTTGCTCAGCTGACATTGCAGAGATAAACCCAGCAACCTATTTAGCAGGTTTTTAAAAAAAGGCTGCGTTAAGGTAAGGAACACAGCAGCGTCTTGTCATTTACTTACTCACATACAAGAAATCACATATCGGCAGCATTCTAATTAACTCTCTCTTTTCTCCACTCCTCTATTTGTCAATTATCAAGACTATGGGTTTGATTTAAAGTCCAAAGCGTCACCTGACTTGTTAGAAATCTCTGCTGGCCCTGTTGCGCTCTCTGTTCCTTCAGAGGAGCAGCAGCCATGGTGGCTCCTCTGAAGGCACTGCAGGGTTGGTGAGCGGCTGCCATGTTTCAGGCGGCCATTCACCAACTTTTGTGTTTTTCAAAAACAAGCTTCCAAAGCCGTAGTTTGTTTTTAAAAACCAATACCTAATCACCCTCACACCCTAGGAACATTCTCCCTGATTAATTTTTTCCCAGGAAGTGGGGGTCATTTAAAAAAAGATTCTCATCACGACTGTCAGCTTTTCCCTGGTGGTCCTGAATAAGAGAAAAATACATCAGACTGCTTGATCTAAAAAGGAATAGCCGTCCGATGTATTTACACCAACGGCACCCAAGTAAGGCTGGACACATGCCAATCCACCTGACTTGCACTAGGTCAGGCAGACCATTTGTTTGTTGGACAGGATACTCCAACACGCTTGTAAAGGAGTACCCTGCTCACCAAACTCTAATTCAAGACCTCTATATTTTCTGTTATGCATATATCTCTAGGTCCGCTTCATTATGTCCATCAGTCTTTCTATAATGTACCTGTTGTATGAGTTACTTGCCTTCGGTAACGATGTATCTGGAAAACTTTTTGCCACAGCATCCCTGTGCGCTGGGGGGACAGCATCATGCGACTCCGACCAGGCGTCGGCCGCGTACGTGACGTCAGCGAGGTCACGTAAGTCCCACCACAGGTGCGACTACGTCAGTTTTGTTCGGAGAACTTTTCCGCACCACAATGCGGAGCCAGCAGAGAAACTGTGGGAGCATTGGAACAGTGTGTGAAACAGCAGAAAAATAGAAAAGAGGGAATGGTGACGAAGAACACCATAAGGACCAGTGCCAACACTGCAGTACCCAAAAGCAGGGTAAGAAGAAAGAACAGAGCACAGCCCTGGGCAGCCACCCTGCCAGTATGAAAACAGTGCCCCTCTTAGGACAAGGAACATATCCAAAATGTCATGACAACATGCAGCAGGACTCCAACCCCGACCAAGACCCATGAAGGGGAGCAAGCTCCAAGACAAACAGGGAACGACAGACGTCAAAGGCAACCCCAGCTCGGAGTGCGACAACCCCAAGGGAGGCAGGGCACGGCCAAATTACCCAAACCCAGAGGGTAGCAGAGGGGCCAGGACCTTCAGGAACAAGAGGGACGAAAGAACGCCAGCCTCAATCCTGGAGCAACCAGAGCAGAGGGACACAGGAGTACCTATAGACACAGTCACTACATTGCCAAGGAAGGAACAAAGCAAGACAAGGTCTTGGCGAGAGAGCGAAAGTATGGACTCACTCATCATAGCCATCCACCGGGAGGCAAGTGCAGAAGGGTAAGCCAAAGGGTCCTCGCAGAAATGGGGAGGAAGGGCGGACCGTGAAGGAATCTGCGGCTAGAATCGTCTATACCAGATACATCGTTACCAAAGGTAAGTAACTCGTACATCTGATACACCCGTTTTAAATTCCAACGGAAGGGATGTCGCAGGCTGTCCACGCTTGCCACTAAACTGTGGAACTCCCTCACTTTGGAGATTAGCTCCTCTACCACTCTCCTTCAGTTCAGACGGCAGCTTAAAACTTAGCTGTTTGTTCAGACGTTGGCCTAGTACTCCATTTCTCTTCCCTGGGTTTAGTTTCTAGACCTATTGGTGAGCGCCATGAAACCCCCGGGTGAACGTGCGCTGTATAAATACTGGTTAAGATAAGATAAGATAGAGACTACTAGCCACAGATTCCTTAACGTAGAATAGATACCCTAGCCATACCCACAGGAAGGACCCCACCAGCCTGGACATGACAGAGTGTCCCACAGGGGACTAATCCAATAGACAGGGTAAAGAGCCCCGTCCTCCCAGCCCCCCAAAAGCAGAACACCACTGAACCCAAGAGGGGTGTGGGAAGAAGAAAAAAAGAAGAAGAAAGACCGTTCACTCTCAACAGAGGAACCAAGGGCAAGGCCAGGGAGGCCGAAGCACCCCACGCCCCTACAAGGCAACAGAGCTTCCATCCAATGCCAGGCAAGGAAGAGGAAGAAGAAAAGCCTAGAGGGCCCAAGGAAACGAGAAAAAAGAAGGCGAGCCCACCACAGACGGAAGGCAACAGATCAGACAGAGCGGCGCCGTCAGTAATGAGCCACCAGAAGCAGGAAGAACAGCCCGGGCCCCAGGAAGACCAGGCAGGCTACGCCTGACAAAAGGAGAGACACAGAACCAACCCAGCCTCCAGGACAGGAGCATGAAGGCAAGGAAATGCCCGGACACACTACTACGAGGGGTCCACGCACACGACCTAATTATTATATTTCTTTATTCAGTATTTCAAAATAGAAATCCATAAAAGCAGCATTATCCACATCAATACAAAATAGTTAGTCGGTTACACAGTAAAAATTATGGTCCCATAAAAAATTATTAAAAGAGAATCTCGGGGGGGGGAGCTACGCAGGCATCCAAGATGGCCGCGTGAGCAGAGAGCTCCCGAGACCCGCACCGCTCTTCTTGACTTATCCTTCAGTTATCCTGGTCACTTCGACGGGCTTTTGAAGTGTTACTCTTGCTGATGCTGCTGAACTTTTTTGGGCCGAGATCGGACTTCGGGGACCGTTTTTACATCGTCTCTAACTTCCTGGCCTAGCCCCGGACGGGACTGGGGACTCTGCTGCCTTGGATGGCCGAGCTGTAATGCAACAACGGCTGCCTGGCATCTGCTGCACCGGTGAAGTGCCACTTTCACTTTCGGTTTCTGGTCCCCCCGTCTCCTGACTCCCTGTGACCTGCTCTTCGATCCTGCTTAGCTGTTCCCACTGGCAACACGCTCTTTCGCAGTGCCGGCTCAGTGGCCTGTGACAATTTCTTGCAAAAACCAGACTTTTGAGGTCGAGAATCGCCGATATCCTGTCGCACCCGGGTTGTCCCTGTGGGGCGCCGACTTCAACATGGCGACAAAACCCGAGATGGAGAAGAGCAGAAAGGCTACTACTCGTGGGGGGTCGGTCCAGTCCAACGTGATCGACCGCTATACGCAACCGAGAGGTTACCCCAGTGCTGCCGGCCGAGGCTTGGAAGACCCAAAGACTGACATGGCGACCTCCTCGGAAGTGTCACTTCAGGACCTACTGGCCGCCATTGCGGGGCTCAAGGCCGATATGAGTCAGCAGTATGAGGCCATCGTGTCGAAGATTGACACAGTGGCGGTGGATGTTACTCTTATTCGAGCCGACCTGGCCAAGACCAACGACAGAGTCAAGGCGCTGGACCTGAAGGCATCCAGTCTGGTAACGGACATGGCAGAAGCACAGTCAGAAATCGGGAATTTGCGTTCATCACATGACCTGTTGGCCACACGCATGGAAGACTAAGACTACGACAATAGGGCCCGGCGAAACAACATTCGCCTAGTCGGAGTGCCGGAGGACAATGGTGTTGCCTCGATCGATCTACTGGTTGAGGAGCTAATTGTCTCTAAACTCGCTCCCGCAGGCCTTAGCAAGTTTTTTGCGGTCGAGCGTGCTTATCGCTTCCCGGGTGGACAGGTAAAGCCGGGGGGACCCCCGAGGCCTATCATCGCTAGGCTGTTCCATTTCCGGGACAGGGACGCCATTCTTCAGGCCGCCCGCAGGCATGGCCCACTGAAGTTCGATAATAACTCTGTCTCGATCTATCCTGACTTCACGCCTCAAGTGCAACGGCAACGTTATGGATTCCTTGGAGTGAAGCGTCGCTTGAGGGATTTGGGACTAAAATATGCTATGTTATTTCCCGCTCGCCTGCGTATCGAATACAGGGAACGCGCTTACTTCTTCGATCTACCAGATAGTGCCAGTGACTGGTTGGACTCTTTGCCAAAGGACGACACCGAGAGCGGAGGCCCCGGAGGCACGGACGGCGGTGCGACGGCACAGGACTGAATACGGGCCCCAGAGGTCCGGTTTTGGATCGTAAACTTTACAGAGTAACTTTTTTCATACGCTCTATGTTTATGCCCGGGGTGGGGCGGGTTGGGGTAGTTACTCCCTTCCTCCTCAGGGGTTTCTTTGTGTAGATCAGATGGGGCGACAGGCACACTGCAGTTTGGGGTGGCTTTCTAGTCAGCAGGGGTGCAGGGTCGGGGGCGTTGTAACGGGTTCATGGTTGGGGGGTGGTTGGTGGAGACTAGGTTGTGTTTTGTGTTTCTTGTTTTTCTTTTCACATGGTACACTACTGATTGCGTGCATCCTTGCTTCGAGGTTCCGGGAGGGGGTTGGGTTGGGTCGCTCTTCTTGTGGTGGGGGGGGGGGGTGAGATGAAGGTTATTTCTTGGAACATCAATGGTTTGGGAGACAGAATTAAACGTGGCATTGTGTTGCAATTTATAAGGCGTCATGCCCCTGATGTTGTGTTACTTCAAGAAACCCACTTGATTGGTAGTGCCTGTAAAGCTCTTGACCGTCGTGGCTACCGGCTGGTCGCTCATGTTGGTTTTACGACCGGCTCCCGAGGAGTTGGTATAATGATTAAATCCTCCTTGGCCCTTGAGATTGACGATGTCACCCTTGATGATCGGGGACGCTATGCTGCCGTCTCGGGGAGATGGGAGGGGAAGCTAATTGTGATAGTGGCTGTATATGTTCCCCCGGGGCTACAGGCAACTACATATGCTGACCTCGGCAGGACTCTTCTTGGTCTCCCTGGTGGCCTATTGATTATGCGTGGGGATTTTAATTCTGTGATGTCTGGTGATTGTGATCGACTGCCTCCTATAGTTCTGCCGCTGTCCCAGATGTGGCTAACTGACATGGCTGAAACTTTTGGTCTGGTGGACGTCTGGCGTTCGCTACACCCCACGCAGACGCAATACACCTTCCACTCTGGTGCACATGGCAGCCTCTCGAGGATAGACTACTTTTTCATGCTGACCTCTAACCTATCCTTGGTGCGGGAAGTCCGGCATCTCCCCCGGGGTATTTCAGATCGTTCCCCTTTGCTGCTTGAGGTTTCTGTGGGTGGTCTTGCTGGTAGCAGAGTTCCCCCTGTCCCGCCCTGGCACTTTCGGAACCCCCGGCTTCGCTCAGATTTGGTAAAGGCCATCGATTGCTACTTCGATGAGAATGTTGGTTCGGTGACTTCCCCTACGACTCTTTGGGAGGCCTTTAAAACTGTCATACGGGGATCCGCACTGTCTCTTTTTGCAGCTGAAAGAACGATTAGGAGGGAGGCCGTGCTGGCCCTTGAGGCCGAAATAGCCACACTTGAAAGTGCGTTGGGTGGGGATTACACGCCCGCGCTTCTACACACTCTGGAACTGAAGCAGGCGGATTATAGAGCATGTGTGACTGATGCTGCTAAGGTGATGCGTGCGAATCAGATGGGCCGTTTGTATGATGTGGGTGACAAGGCTAGCAAACTCCTTGCTTGGCTGGATAAGGCTGAAAGAATGAATCGTGTGGTACCCATTATTACCCGTGAGTCTGGTGAATGTGTGTCTGACCCCGGTGAAATTCTTGACTGTTTCGTGGACCATTTCCGGAAGGTTTATACCCCGGTGAGTGATCGTGATGAGGCCGACTCCCGTTTACTGTTGCGCGATATTGCTCTTCCCTGTGTTTCGGAGGAGGATGGCCTGGCTTTTGAAGCTCCTCTTACGGTGGACGAGATCGCCCTCGCCATCAGATCCTTGCGTTCGGGTAAGGCGATGGGGCCTAATGGTTTGCCTATCGAGCTTTATAAACTCCGTCCAGACAAAATGGCCGCTCACTTGCGGACCATGTTCCTGGACGCATTTGAGGCTGGAGTCCTTCCGTCTGAACAGCGCCTGGCCACCATAGTGGTCATTCATAAGGACGGCAAGCCTCGTGACCGCTGCACCTCCCACCGCCCCATTTCAGTACTGAACGCGAAACCCAAAATCCTCGCCACGGTCCTGGCCAATCGGTTGTTGACTGTGATCTGTGACTTGATACATCCGGATCAATCCGGCTTCATACCCCATCGCAACACGGCCCTTAATCTTCGTAGGCTCCACGGCGTTCTCGCGAGAGCTGCGACTCTCGCTGAGCCAGCGGTGGTGGCCTCCTTGGACGCTACCATGGCCTTTGATACCATTGAATGGCCTTATCTATGGGCGGCCCTTTCTAAATTTGGCTTCGGCCCCAATTTCATTGCGTGGGTGAGGCTCCTGTACGAGCAACCGTTGGCTCAAGTTGTAGTAAATGGCAGAAGCTCAGACCCATTTCCATTGGGACGCGGCACCCGTCAGGGGTGTCCGCTTTCCCCACTTCTGTTTGCACTGGCGCTCGAGCCCCTAGCGGCATGGCTCCGGTGGGAACCCTCGATCAAGGGGATCCGGTGGGAGCCGGATTTGGAAGATCGCGTCTTGCTCTACGCCGACGACATCCTTCTTCATTTCACCTCCCCCCAGAAATCCTTGAACGTGCTCTTCGACGTTTTAACTTCTTTTGGTAAGAACTCCGGACTGGTTATCAATTGGACCAAGTCCTGTGTTTATGTCATAGCGGGGGTGTTACTACCGCTGCCCCGTAGGTTTCCAATCCAGGTGGCGGAGGATGGCTTCAAATATTTGGAGATCTATGTCTCCATGGTTCCCGCGGTGCGATACGATCGGAATCTCTATGCCCCCCTCCGTCGCCTCAAGCAAGATGTGAGGCGGTGGCGTGAACTGCCTTTATCCCCGCTAGGGCGAGCGGCACTTTTTAAAATGATGTCGCTCCTCAGGTTTCTTTATGCCTTACAAAAAATTTTCGATCCAATCCCTGCCCGCTATTTCCGTGAAATCGAAAGTCTACAGCGGTAATTGATTTGGGACGGACGTGCCCGTATCGCGTTATCTAAACTTACACTCCCCTGGTATGATGGCGGTATCGCTTTACCAGATATCAAACGATACTACTGGGCCTCGCATTTAAGTGCAATTAATCATGTAACATACTCTTCGGAACCTGCTCCTGCCTTTGCCCTGGATAAATTCCTACTGCCCGGCGGCAACTTCAATAGAGCTTTGTACTCGAAGACACCACTCCGTCTCCTGACTGGTCCAACGAAGTGTGCGGTGCGTGCCTGGAAGGATGCGACTGTGGCTACGGGCTGGGGCGGTAAATTGACACGTATGACCCCACTGTATGATTCTGAGAGGCTGGGCAACCTGTGGCGGACGAAAGGGTTTGATAGGTGGGATATGATTGGGATTAGTAGGGTGGAGGATCTCTGGGCCAGGGGCGCTGTAAAGTCCTTCGAGGCCCTGAAGGTGGAATTTCAGCTGGACGATAAGGAGTATTTTCAATATATTCAGGTGCGACATGCCTTGTCTTCCGTTTTTCCCCCTGGGACTGATATTCCCCAGTCATCCCCACTGGAAGACCGTATTCTTGATGGCCACGTCCCCGATAGCACGATCTCTCTAATTTATAAGAAGCTTATTAACAACAGGGCTGACCTGCTGGAGAGGCTTTGTGCCTCCTGGGCGGTGGATGGGCTCGAACTAGACGACGAGGACTGGCAGATGGCTGTTTCCTCTCCTACAGAGGTGGCTATTCCGGCTCGGCTTCGTTTTGTCCAACTAAATATCCTCCACCGTGTGTATGTGACTGGTGTACGCCTGGTGCGAATGGGGCTTGCGGCGGATGGACTGTGGATGTGGTATGGATGGTACTTTTCTTCATGTCTTGTGGGAATGCCCGGTTCTTTAAACTTACTGGACAAGGGTGCATGATGTGATGGGGCGAGTTACAGGAGTTCCCCTCCTTCCCGAGGCACGACGCTGTCTGCTCAATGTGTGGGAGCCTACCGATTGTACTGCTGCCCAGACCTTTTGGGTCACTCTCGGCAACATGGTTGCCAAGAGGGACATAGCTCAGCTCTGGGGCTCCAATAGACCACCGAGGCTCAGTGCCTGGAAAGATAACATGGACTGGTGCATGTTTCGAGAGAAGACGGTGTATGAGGCGCGGGGTCGTCCTAGAAAGTGGAACAGGGTCTGGGCACAATGGAATGCATACCGAGGCGATATTTGTGCCCCCCCACTTGATTATGACGAGACTACTCCCTCCTCCCCATGAACGGCGTTCCTTTTCACTACTTACATTCTATATCCCCTCCATGAACCCCCTCCCATGTTAGTCTTGCTCCTGTTTATATCTACGCCTTCCCTTTCCCCCCTCCCCCCTCCTGTGAGCCTTACCAATACTATGCCATGTGTTTGTTTTTGTTCCTTTTCTACTTCGACAAAACTATAAAATTAAACCTTTGACATCCTGTCGCTTACTGTATTGTGCACTACACCATAATGGACGCTAACTGGCCTCCTCTATTGCATATGTCTTTTATTTACTTCTTTTAATGTATGTCATAGCGGCCGGCCTGATTGGGTTGTAGGCAGACGCTGTGTATTGTGCATTCGATAAATAAAGGTTTTTAAAAAAAAAAAAAAAAAAAAAGAGAGAATCTCTGGACTTTAAAAATGTTATTCTGGAATTTCAACATTCTCCCTCAGAGGTTTTTCCTGTGCCTAAAAATACATTTCAGGAAGTTAACCACATGATAGCAGATACATTCAGACTCTAACAATTGGAGACGCAACATAGCTGGACGGCACTGTCTGAAACCCCACACCTTTAACAGTGTTAGCAGCCAAATTTTGCGGTGGACCTGATAAAATTTGCAAAACAACACAGTGTGTATGGTAGTCTGTGGTGATGTATCATCACAAGTCTGAGGGTTGGCTCCCAGGTGTTCCTCGTTGGAAAGGCTACTAAGCGATGGAAGAGATTTAGTCTAAATCTGGTTAACAGAAAGCGATCAAAGATACTGATATCAAGAGTTAGGTAAGGCTGAATCATGACAGTGGTCTGAACCATGGTTGAATGGAGGACGGAGGCTTTACTTGACTCATTTGCAAGCCTTAGTCCTTCTAGATGGCTCAGGGCCGTTAGTTTCAGATCCTTCTTGGATAGCTCTTTGATCTTTACAGGTGTGTTATAGAAAATCTCTAAGCCTATATCAGTGAGGAAATTTCTAATATAGAGGAGCCACTTAATTTTCGCCGAATAGTCTAGGGCCATTGTATCTGCCACAATTGCCTTTGTTAGCATGTTTTTTCAGAGGTCCATAAACGTCGCCAGAGAAGCAAAGGTTGAATTTTTTCCAAATCCTCTATGTGTGGTATCCCCAATTCCATGTGGCATGCATATGTGGAGACTCCTCTGGGTGCTGCAAGGAGGAATCTTAAGAATACGTTTTCTGCCACCTGTAGAGCACTAACATCTGCGTGTCCCCAAACGCCGGCTCCATATAATGCTATTGCTTGGCATTTGGCTTGATATATTTTTAGTAATTCCAGAGGGGACCTTTTGCCTAATTTTTGTGAGAAGCTTATCAGGGCAGCTATGGCTCTCTTGAAAAGATGTTTTCTGGCCTCCACCACTGGTTTCCAGTTCAAATTTTTATTTAATTGGCCGTCACTTAAAGTTTTTGCTTGTTGAGGAAAATATCTTTGGGAGGTTTTCTTCCTGTGCCTGCTACCATTACAAAGGTCTTCTTGATGTTTATGTGTAGGTCAAGACTGCCCATGTAGTCTGCATACCTTGACAAGGCCGTCTGTAATTCACGTGGGGTACGCGCCAGTATGACGGCGTCGTCTGCATTGAGCCACGCAGGAATAAGGCGTTTTACTTGCGGAAGATCCTGGCCCCCCCTCAGTAGCTCCGTTTCCAAGCTGTTTGTATACAAGGAAAAAGAAAGGGGGCCAGAACACATCCTTGCCTTACTCCACGCTCCACACCAAAAGATTTAGACAACTCACCCTTCACACCAAAGCGGACTCTCGCGCAAGCTTTAGAGTATAGTTCCCTCAAAAAATCTAGAAGGGGGGGATCCACTCCCATTTGTCTTAGAACAGACCACAGCTTTGAATGGGACACACAATCAAAAGCTGCGGCCAGGTCCACATAGACCATGTAGAGCTTGTCCTGTTTTGCGTGTGTATATTTACCTAGGATCATGGATAGGTTTAAGGCCTGTTCGATTGTGCCGAAGCCTTCCCTGAAGCCAAATCGTAGTTCCGACAAAATACCCCCTTCTTCAGCCCACAGCTTGAGTCGCTCAAGGACAACCCTACCAGCTACTTTTCCCAGCAAGTCCAGCAATGAGATAGGGCGATTACATGAGACCTCCTGGCGGTCTCCCTTCTTGAATATTGGGACCATGATGGACTTGGTCCAAGAATCCAGCAACCCTTTCTTTGTGGCTGCCATGTAAACCCTGGTGAGTATGGGAGCCCAGAGATCATGGTTGTGTAAAAAAATATCCACCGGGACCCCGTCGGGACCGGGTGCTTTACCATTTTGCTTAGTTTTAGGGCCAGAAGGACCTCAGAGATGTTGAATTCTAAGGGAATCGGGTAGACAACCGCTGGGTAGACAATCTCTGCCCCTGCTGAAAATTCCGATTTCTGAAATATTTTTGAGAAATGGGGCACCCAGACTTCTTCTTCAATGGCCACTTCGATCTTTGGAAGATCGTCGTCAGCCAGAAATGGAGATTTGACTACCCTCCAGAAGGCCTCGCTGTTTTTTTCTAGGGCACTTTTGTGGAGTTCGTCCCACAGGTCCTGTTTCAGCTCGGCCTTTCTTTGCTTTCGTGCAGAAGTATACTCTTTTCTAAGTTTTGCAATTAACTGTGGATCTCTGATATCATTATTCAATGCCACTTTTAATTTGGAATCTGTCACTGTACAGCTATGGTTAAACCAACCTTTCTTGGTTGATTTTTCCAATTTTGACTTTGCCTTCATGAGCCCCTTTATGATGTCTAATATTAAGGAGAAATTGCTTAACACTTCCTCCTCTGTTACAGTTAAGTCAAGACATTTTATTATATGGGGTAGGCTGCTTTTATAAGATCTTCTGTAATTTGTCCAGGATTTATCTTCCCCCATTTTATGGTATACCCATTTGTCTGTGCTATATGTAATTTATTCTGGTGCAATGCTTTTGCTATGGTTAGGGTGAGGGATTGTCGGTGAATTAGAGAAAGTTCTATCCTAAGGGCCGAATGGTCACTTAGTATATTTGGTAAGACCTCAAAATGCTTTGCTCTATTTAATAGACCTTCTGATAAAAGAATATAATCAACTGTTGATTGGTGACCCCTCCCCAGATATGTTGGCTGTAGCTGATTGGTATCAGAGATTAGATTGTTTCTTTATTTCTTATTTGGAGGTCTAGATCTAATAATACCTCTTTCATGACTGTGCCTGACTTATTGTTATGGGTGAAGTGGGTAAGGGGGATGTCCTGTTCATTTACTATCCCGCGGCAGTTGGTTCCATCATGTGGACAGGGATGTAGATTGAAGTCCCCCCCCCCCATAGGAAGTGCACAGTACCTTTTCCTCCGTTAGACTGTCTAAGACGGGAACATTTCTCATAGAGATTCGATACCACCCTCAGGAATTGTCCTTCCTCTAAGTTGTTGTAGAAATTAACAAGTATAACAGTCTCATTGCTGGAAAGAGAGAGAAAGAGAAGCTGGAAGTTTGTGTCAAGTTCTACCTTAGTTACTCTAACATTCTGGATGGTGTTTGCTATATAGATAGTTAGTCCTCCCTTAGGCCTGCCCATAGTTCCTGCCAAGGCTGGAGAAAAGTACGTCCTGAAACCCAAGAGATGAAGTTCCGACACAGCCCATGTCTCCTGGAGGCAAATAATTGTTTCCCTCCCCAGGAAGTTCAGGACACTATCGTCTTCAATCATGGTGCGAAGACCAGCAATGTTCCAAAAAACAACACTTAGAACTTGAGGATCGTTGTTGGCCACATCAACTATATGAGGTTTTGGCTCAGACTGCACTAGCTGGGGCCTAGAGGGGTCAGCGACCAGTGATGGTCAATCAACCATCTCAAGACAGCTATATCTATTTGTTGTTGGGATGCCGCTCCAGCCCTCCCAACTTGATGGTTCTCTGTGGTAATCCATCTGGTGATGTCCTCCCCACTCTTCCCAATCTCCACCCCGGTGCCGAGGGCCTACTGTATACCAAGATTTTTCGTAATGAGGACCATTACGGTATCTTGGGGGATAAAAGAAGGACAGGCGTGATCCCATGAACAGATATAGTCAACTACTCTGGGGTCTTCAAAAGTGATAAGGACACAATCTCCCTGTATTGTTTTCTTTCCATGCCCTACCCAGGGGGCCCTTCGTACCATCAGGATTTTACTTGACCTGGTTGGTGGGAGTGGATGGTTCGTGTTAAGCCAATGTTGGGTCTTATTTTTTAGAGACCAGGTAGGCTCTAAATTGTGGTCTGCCAGTTCCGGTACACCGGTCATTACTACTACGAAGGGACTGGCCTCAGGTGGCATGTTTACAGGGAGTCTGCCATCAAACGGTCCTCTGTCCCACCCTATTAGAATGTGTAGCTGGTGCTTTTGGGGCCGATTTATTGTGTTCTAAGGTGATATTTGGAATAATGTTTGGGGTTGTGGTTGGATTTGATGGTTTCTGTTGTGTATTACTTTTTCCTAATGTAGATTGAACTGGTTTAGCTATGGGTCCTAGAACTGCAGGTTTTTTGATTGGTTGACCAGTAGAAATGATTGGGGTCTGTTTGTTTCCCACGACCTTTTGTGCCCCTGAATTTGGCTTGACTTTCACCAGGATTGTCAATTCTGATAGTTGCTTTTCTATTAGCGACAGTCTAGCTTCTATTGGTGTAAGGAACGATTTGAATAGGTCCCCAAGTTTTGTTGATAGTTGATTATCATTATTTTCAACTAAATCGCTAGTTTGTAATGGAGCTGTCAAAGATTCTAGGCTAATGGGAACCTGGTTATCGTGTGGTGCTTGATGTACAATTGCTGTGTGACTATGCTGATTTCCTCTTGTGGGGGTGCCCGATCGTTTCTCCCCTGGCTTGTTACAGATATTTTTAGTTTTGTTAGTTTTAGGGGTTTTTGATCCTGGTGCTTTTTTTCCTTACCGCCCCCTCCCTCCTCCCTCTCAACTGCCTTAAATTTTCTGTAGTGGTTTGAATCACTAGTTCTGGGGACTTTTCAAGGTTCAGACTTAGTTGTGAGTCAGAGAGCTGTGAGGCCGATAGATCTACCATATTTGGTAGGCTATGTCTTTGACCTTGCGGTTCGGTCCGTTCAGCATTCCTGAGCTGTTCAGGTGTTCTTACATCAGCTATGTGACCCATAGAGGATCTTTTCGCTAAGGCTAAATCATGGGACACTCGACGTTCCATGATAGAGATACATTGATCTATTAGTGAGTTAGCCCTAATTAAGAAACTATCTAAGGGGCCTATAAGTTGTCCGTCCCCAGCAGCGGTTTTGCTTCTACTCGACATAGTAAGAAGAGTACGATTATACTAAGCAGAAAACGCTGGGAGCATGGATTTAGAATGACAGAATATCCAAGGGAGATTAGAAGAAGTAATACAAAATTACATACAATTTAGAGGGAGGACCATAACAGTTAGTAGTAAGAGGGGGGGCCCGGCCCGGTCTAGACCGGTCACGAACGGGCACAAACGGGCTCGCCCTTGGCCGGGGCTTTGCCCCGTGCTCCGTCCCGCGTACGCGGCTATAGGCACTCCTATATGCTATGGGGGAAGGGGGCGGGAAGAGTCGCAGGTGCGCCTGGTGGATTCGGCGCACCGCCTGCTGGGACTCGCGGTCCCGCACCCGCTGGGGAGTAAGTAGCAGCGACAGTCACTCCCCGATGGAATATGCCCAGGAGAAATCCTCGCTGGCTCTGGAAAGTACGTTCTCCTCTTTGAATCAGGACACTGTATGACCACAAGACGGCTGCGAGCGGCTCCCGCGGAGCAGGGGCCGCGAGCCGTTATCTGCTGCAGAGGGGGAGGGGGGCGGGAAGAGTCGCAGGTGCGCCTGGTGGATTCGACGCTCCGCCTGCTGGGACTCGCAGTCCCGCACCCGCTGGGCAGTAAGTAGCAGCGACAGTCACTCCCCGATGGGATATGCCCAGGAGAAATCCTCGCTGGCTCTGGAAAGTACGTTCTCCTCTTTGAATCAGGACACTGTATGACCACAAGACGGCTGCGAGCGGCACGACCTAAAGAAGCATCAGCAAGATACATAAACGCCATGGAGAGCAGAGGCTCCAAGGCAACCATAACTCCCTAGTAGAGTGCAAGCTACATAACAGCTACTACTACCCCACATAGGGTACGTTAAGTCCCAAGGCATGGGAACCCTCTTTGGAAGAAACTTCCGCAGCAGAGGAAAAAACGAGGGGAAAAGAAAAACCAGCAGAAGGCTTGTCAAGCAGCCCAAGAGAAAAACAGAAGGCCTAATCTCAGGGCCAATTCTGTGCAGATAACTCAAGCAAAAACACACACAGTCAACACAGGGCAGTCCAGCAGTCAACAAAGCCACAGTCTCAGCAAGGAGGATATGAGTGACCATAAAACACACCTCACAGCCAGGGCAACCTGCCCAAAAGTAGGTCCAAGACGGGGGCGTGGCCAAGGCGGCGAACATGGCGGACGTTGCCTAGAATAGCTCCGTCCCGCCGTTTCATCTACTGACCGATTATCCTGCCTTCCCCCCCTGCTGACACCCATCCCGCGACAGGGCAGAGTGGTGGAGGGAGTCCGGTGGCTGTTGCGTAAATTTCAGCCGCTCCGGTGACTTGGCGTGGGCGCATTCAGCCCAGGAGGCGGAGCGGCCTGTCCCTCGAGGTGATGCAGGGACCTCGATTTTGAGGGAGCCCGGGGTGAGCGCCGTTGGACGGCGGACTGCGGAACAGAGCGGAGTCGGGGCCCGGCCCTCCTGAGGGGTGGCGACTGAAGGCTGCGTTCTACGGATACCCTGTGTTGGTGGAGGTACGGCGCCTGGGGGCCCGCATATTGATAGACGGCGATCGCCGACGGGACATTGGCAGGCCGCCCGGGGGTTGGAGCACTGACCCAGACAGAAGCCCTACGCCCAGTGAGGAGGCCCCTGAGGTGGGGGTGAACTGGGGTGCAAGGCAGTGGCCCCGAGGAGCTGCTGAGTGGCTGGGAACCTGCAGAGATTCGGCGGTCAGATCGGACCGCACCGGCCCCCACTGTCAGAGGGTGTGTGCGCTGGTCTTGAGGTGGGTGCAGATCCTTGGCGTCCGCCCTGCGAGGTCTACTATACTGGCAGTTGCAGCAGGCGGGGAGCAACAGATCGGCGTACTGGCCTCATCTAGCAGCGCATTGGGCCCCTGAGGTGGACACTTTGCAAGGCGCGGGGCTGGGCGGCGACGGCCTAGGAAGACTTGACGAACCAGCAGTGGCCTGCGCCCTTTCTACATTTCTCTGGATTTGGAGAGCCCTGGTGCGGAAGGCAATAAGGCGCCACAGACAGTTTTTGAAACCGTGCGCAGCGGCCGTGGCCCAGACCCCCTGCTGCCTGTTGGTGAGATCCGTGGAGAGGCTGCAGGTGCGACCAAAGGGCTGACCTCTCTGTCGTCCACCATGACCCGAGGCGGGAGCGGTGGTGGGTCCTCGAAGCAAGGGACAATTGATAAATTCACGGGGCAGAGTGGAAACTCCGGAGCTTCGGGTGGACAGTCGACCACTGGACCAGACAACGCTACTCTGCTGGCAGCGATCACCCAGTCCCGGGACACGTTGGACGCTAAGATTGGAGCTGTTGGCGCCGATGTGACCCTGCTGCGGCAGGATCTGCGCAACGCAGTGGCCCGGATCACGGAAGCAGAAACCCGGATCACTGGTGTGAAAGGTGAAATGGCGGCCTTGAAGAAAAGAGTGGCCAACATGGAGGGCATACAAAAGGGCCTAGCTCTGCGAGCCGAGGATGCCGAAGGACGAGCTCGACGCAACAACCTGCGCTTTGTCCGCTTTCCGGAAGACTGTGAAAAGGGAAACATGGAGGCCTTCCTTACAGAGTGGCTGGAGGGCTGGATCCCGTCGGAGTCCCTTTCCCGCTGCTTCATTATTGAGCGGGCTCATAGGGCACTCGCTCAGAAGCCACCAGTTGGTGAACGTCCACGGCCGGTGATAGCCAAGCTTCTCAACTATCATGATCGGGACACGATCCTGAAGCAGGCCCAGCTGAAAGAGCCCCTCCTGTGGAACAATCAGTGGATCATGATCTTTCCTGACTACACGCGGTTGGTGCAGCAGCAAAGACAGTCCTTCGTGGCCGCTAAGGCCCGCCTGCGGGGCCTCAAGATCGAATATGCTCTGCTTTATCCGGCTCGGCTACGAGTGGTCTTTCAATCCCGTACTCTCTTTTTTAATTCCCCTGAAGAAGTCTTTGCCTGGACGGATGAGACTGTGCGTGTCAGACCTCACACACCGCCTGCTAGAGACTCGGACTCGTCATCTTCGGCGGCGCCCCCGCGGACGCCCCGGCGCTCAGGCAGCAGAAGTAACTGGCGTTCACGCTCCAAGAAACGCTCGCCGGCCAAGACAGGAGCTGTAGAGGAGTCTAGGCCCCCAGACTCTCCGATAGTGGATCCGTGAGGAATGCAGTGGCGAGGGGCGCCTATTTGACTGATTGACTGTGGTACAGGCTGCGCTGCGGTGATTGCAGGCCTGAATGGCGATGATCTACGGTTATGTTAACATTAGTACTGGTAAATACGAGTGGCTTTTATGGTCGCGGGATGCGGGTTGGTTGGGGGGAGATGGAGATTAAGGCGGTCAACCCTCATATTAGAGGTGTTTGTTAAGGGGGGGTTGCGAGGGACTGAAGTTGGGAGTTCATGGGGATCCATTGGGATAGTAGATCTCCGGCCTCCCGTTGGGGGCAGGAATTGACCTATACCGCGATAGGTACTTCAACGTTTTTGAGGTATGGGGTGGGGGGCAGTGGGGTAGTTGTGGGTGAGGCTTGGGAGGGGGTGGGGGTTGGGGGGTTTGTTGAGGGCTGGCGGTTGAGGAGGGTTGGTTGGCGGGAGGGGTTGACTTGCACAGTGTTCTTTCTTGTTCTACTGAGGCGGGATGTGTGTGTGTGGCTTTGGATGCTCCAACTGTTTATTTTCCGGTCCTTAGATGGCGGTTACTACCCCTGAATATGGCCTGCAAAGGGCTTCATTACATGTTGTGAGCTGGAATGTGAGGGGGATGCTGGACAGGATTAAAAGAGGGGCGATCCTCAAACAGGGGAAGAAAGTTGGGGCGGATGTCTTGTTGCTGCAAGAAACTCACCTCATGGGCACTAAGGCCCTTAGCCTGCAGCGATATGGCTTTCAGCAGGTGTATCATGCTGGTTTTGAGAGGGGGTCTCGGGTGTAGCTGTTTTGGTACACCGTAGGGTGTCCTACATTCATGAAACTCAATGGCTCGATACACAGGGAAGATATGCATTCATTCAGGGTAAGATCGGCTCTGAATCAGTACTCTTTGGGAGCGTTTATGCCCCGCCTCCGCTGCAAGGAGCCCTTATCGAAAGGCTGTTCGGTGTGTGGGCCGGGATGCCTGATATCATGTCTGTGGTTGGTGGTGACTGGAACGATGTGATGGATGTGCGGACGGATAGACACAGGCTCAGAGGCGAGCAGCTCTCGGACACACCCACTAAACTCAACGGCATGGTGAGGGGAATGGGGTGGGTGGACGTGTGGCGCCACCAGCACGCTCAAAGTCGTGAATACACATATGTCTCGGCAGTACATAAGTCCTTTTCTAGGATCGATTACCTGTTTGTTCCTCATGCTTGGGTTGGGAGGGTGGGCTCCACATCTATCTTGCCCCAAGGTCTGTCGGACCACTCCCCGGTTGCAATGGACCTACTCCTGGATAGGCGGAGACAGCCGTTTAGGTGGCGTCTCTCCACGTGGCATCTGCAGAAGGAACCCTATCAACTGCACATGAGGGAAGCGATTGCGCGCTACTGGAACGAAAATGATAACCCTGACATATATGCCATGACTCTCTGGGAAGCCCTGAAACCTACACTCCGAGGGGTGGATATTGCGTGGTGTGCTGCTGCCCGTAGGGCACGCGGGGAGGATTTAGCTCAGGCGGCTGACCGGGTCCGTGCCCAGGAGGCACGCTGCCATGAAGATGGGAGTGAGGAGGATGTTGGTCAACTACTGCTATTGCAGCAATCATACGCCTCCCTACAGCTGGCTGAAGCCAGGCAGTTGTGGCTGGCGACTCAAAGTAGGATCTACCAATGGGGCGATAAATCCAGCTCTATGCTGTATAGACTCTGCCAGAGCACGTTTCACCCTCAGTCTCTGCCGTGCCTACGGGACGAGGAGGGTACACCCGTGACAGCCCCGGCGGCTCTGGCGGCCAGGTTCGCACAGTATTACGCGGCCCAATATGCTCCCCGGGAACTTCTCCGAGCGGAGGACGTAGATAAATTTCTTGCTGACCTTCCGCCGCGAGCGGTTTCGGACGAGGCGCGTGATAGTCTCGACCTCCCGTTGTCGGCTGAGGAGCTGGGAACAGCCCTCGGGGAATTGAATACGGGCAAGGCCCCTGGACCGAACGGGTTTCCCAGTGAATTTTTTAAGAAGTTCCATCTTCAACTCGGTACACATTACGGTAGGGCTCTGGAGGCGGCCAGCTCCAGAGGGACTGGCGGCATGCGGAGATAGTGGTATTTTGCAAGCCCGGTAGGCCTCCTGACCTGCCTGAATCCTATAGACCTATATCGCTTTTAAACACTGAGTCCAAAATGTTAGCGAAGGCGCTGGCCAATCGTCTTCTCCCGTACATAACCGACCTTGTACACCCTGATCAAGCTGGCTTTATGCCACATAGAGCAACGCGGCACAATATCAGGCGCGCCCAGGTAGTGGTGGAGGCGGCCCGTGCGGCAGGTATTCCTGCGGCACTCTGACTGGCCGACATAGATAAAGCCTTTGATTCGGTGAGCTGGGTCTATCTTCGCGCACTTCTGTCTCGTCTAAACCTCGGGCCCCGCTTTCTATCATACCTATACTTACTGTATACTGACTTGACTGCGTCTGTGAGGGTGGCTGGAGCGGTATCTACCCCCTTCCCTATAGGACGTGGCACCAGACAGGGCTGCCCCCTGTCGCCCTACTTATTTGCCCTGGCCATGGAGCCGTTGGCAGCATGGGTGAGAATTGACGCTCAGATGCGGGGTGTCGAGTGGCAGGCGGGTCCCTCTGATAGAATTGCACTTTATGCGGACGATGTTCTATTCTTCCTTACGGACCTGAACAGGTCGGGCAGCGAGTCCTAGACATAATGCGGATATTTGGTGAGGTATCGGGCCTCCATCTGAACCAACGGAAATCTGTGCTGTGGGTGTTGGGGGAGCGTGGTGGCCTAGGACCCTGGGCGAAGACACTACAGGTAGCGATGGGTGGCCTTCGATATCTGGGTGTGTTTCTGACTGATCTGGGCGGTGTCTCCTGGTCGCGTAATGTTGTGCCAGTGTGGGAACGTGTACGCTCGGAAATGTCCACCTGGTCCCGCATGCCTCTTAACGTATATGGCCGCTCAGCCATTTTCAAGATGGTGGCCCTCCCGCGCCTGTTGTACCAGCTACAAAACCACCCATATCCCGTTTCCCCGCAGTGGTTCAGACAGGTCAACTCGACGCTTAGTCAGTTTCTTTGGTCCGGGGTAGTGGCGAGAGTGGCGCTGCGCACATGTTTCCTCTCCACATACTGTGGCGGCCTGGCGACGTCGGATATCTAGTCCTATTACCAGGCCTCCCATCTTCTGATCTTAAATGAGTGGTGGTATGGGGACCGAAGCGATCCAGCCTATGCCCTGGAAAGGCATCTGATGGACCCAGACACGTTACATACCATACTCTACTCAGCGCCTAGGCGACGAAGCCTCCCAGTGGTCACACAGACGGTATATCGTGTATGGCGTGGCGCCCTTCGCCGTATGGGGTGGTGGAACAAACTCACAAGGGAGACTCCTCTTTGGCGAAATGGGCTCTTACCCTCATTGGCATCCCTCCCGGGGTTTAGGGACTGGGATGCAATTGGAATATCGGCCCTGGAACACGTCGTCAGGGGCACTGCCCTAAAGTCGTTCCAGGAACTACGTGAGGAATATGATATGCCCCAGACCCAGTTTTTTAAGTACCTACAACTTAGACACGCCATCACACCCACCCTGAGGGGTTCGGACTCCTTGCCGAAATTCAGCCCACTGGAGGCCAAGGTATTCATGGGGAAGCTGGACAGTAAAAAAATATCCACTATATATCAAACACTGGTGACGCATTGCTCGACCTCCCTAGATGGACTACGAGATAAATGGGAAAGGGATGTTGGTCCACTTGAGGAGGAGGACTGGAGGGAAGCACTTGAGGCCCCGAGAGGAGCTGCCATCGCGGTACGTCTACGGTTCATTCAGTTCAAGTACCTTCACAGGGCTTACTACACGAGGGAAAGGTTGTGGAGGGCGGGCCTGATTGGATCCCCAGATTGCTTGAGATGTGGCAGAGAAGTAGGCACCTTTCTCCATACTGTATGGGCATGTGCTGGGCTGCAGAGGTTTTGGTCTGATGTGTGAGACTGCCTGTCTGAGGTTCCGGGTTGGGAGCTCCCCCGCTCACCTCCACTGGGTCTTCTTCATGTTATGGAACAGGTAGGGGGAAACATTTATAAAAGGCATCTGCTATTGCTGGGCCTTATTGTGGCCAAGAGAGACATTGCCCGTGCCTGGAAGGATCCTAGGGCCCCTCTTGTGGGAGTGTGGAAAAGGGAATTGGACTTCTACATGGGCCTGGAACGCCCGATCTTCGCAGCTAGGGGCTGCCCCAGGAAACATTATAAAATCTGGAAGCGATGGGCGGATTATCGTGGACTGTGGCTGGAGCCACCGCCACCTGATCGGCCTGTGGAGGAACTCTTGGATGCTGGGCCCGGGCCGTAAGGCACACACACAATACGCTTCTTCTTGTCTCTGTACTTGAATGTTGTTTCAACGCTGTGCTAGGGGTGGGGGGGTTCTGGGCTGGGGATGTGGGAGGGTGGAGGAAGGGGGGGATTTGGTTGCATTTCTTTTTCTTGAACTGTTGACCGTATTGCTTTACTGTGATTGCCATTATGATGCTCACAGCTCCTCCGATTTCCGGGGTGCTGTGTTTGTTATGCAATTTGTCAACACCAAAATAAAAATCTGTTCTGAAAAAAAAAAGTAGGTCCAAGACCAGATCAACTCAGCAGTCACTGAGGGGGAGAAGGAGAAGGAGAAGGAGAAGGAGAAGGAGGAAAAGGAGAAGGAGGATGGAGCCCTGCCAAGAACCTCTGGATGGCGGAGTCTGCCGGCGCATGGAATAACAGAGTACCACCAAATGGAAGATCAACCAGCCGCTCCCGAACATTTTCAGGGAACACACTGTCCCGAAGCCAAGCTTACCGACGGAGGGCGACTGAGGTAGCCAAGGCATGGCCCAGCACCTCCCGAGATTTCCAGAGCGGAGCGGAGAATAAACGCTGCTAGCTCCCGGCCATCCAACGCATGATGCCGTAAGTCGACCTAAACAGTCTCCTGTGAAGCGGCGGATCCCATGGACTCAGCCGAGTCCCACAAAGAAGAGGTGGCCCTAGCCAACACACATAAGGTGTTAAGGGCCCGCAAAGCATCGCTGGTCGAGACGAACATGTTGTGTCCCCAAGTGTCTAGTCAGCGGGCCTCCCGAGATGGCGGAGACAACAGTGGCGGCAAGGAGGGAAGAGCAGTCCGCAAAAGTGGACTGGAGGCAGAGGGCAGAGGGGTGGAGGGAAAGACACGCCAGGACACGTGACGCTGGAAGGTGCCGGTGCAGGAGGTGTCGGAGCACCGGATCACCTGTGGCTGGGACGCCCTCAGGTCTCCATCAGGGAAGAAAGGAGCGAACCCTCAAAGGATAGCAATAGCTCCCTTTCACCAGAGCGCTGGTGGAGAACCTCCAAAAGATGGTCTGCTGGGAAATGAGCAACTGGGTCACCCATGCGCAGAAAGCCCAGAGCCGTTGACACTGCATGAGCGAAGGCCGCACCCGCCTCCGTAGGGCCCCGCAGTGGAGAAAGCAGGTCCTCCGTGGGCGACGGCTGTAAACTAAGGCGGCCGTCACCGAAGCCAAGCGGGGAGGGCAAAGGCCAGACCTGGAAGTTACACTCCGCCGCATACTCAAACCCTTGAGATACTGCTAACGTATGGAGCGTGAAGACACCTAATTATGCATCTTTACAGAACCCTGCGATCAGATACAGTAGACACTACACAGGGGCCCGCCATTCCAATGGAAGGTCAAGACTGGCGACAGGCCTATGAACTAATACGCATGGTTTCTAGATATATGCTTGCGCAGCAACACTGTGGGGTCTGATTTCTTACATTAACGATGGTCCTGCGATGAAATACACTCCTTCTGGCAACCAGCTGTCGAAGAAATGATGCATGCCACACAACTAAGTATTGAGCTGACACCCAAATGCTGTTTATTAGGCCTCTTTAGATGCCAGAGGGGCGCAAGATAACCTGTACATTTGGTCAGTCACCTATGGAACTGGCATGACGTTGAATTGCAATCACATGGCTGCCCCAGCATGCCACAACGATTGCGCTCTGGCATGGAGATGGGCCTCTTCTTCTACGGCGGACGCTTCTATCTCGTCTTGGTCAGATTCTTCCCCGAAGATATCCAGAGTGTGTTGAATGCTTTGATGCTGCCTCTCTCGTCATCAAGCTTGATGATCGGGTAGAGTCCTCTTGGACCGAAACGACTTACAAGCGTCACAGTCTTCCTCCTTGTACGCTGGAGAGAGGCACAAGTTACTAACTTGATGTAGGTAGGTGCGAGGGTACTTGGCGTGGCACCCAGGACAGAAATGGAATGGAGTCCGTTCCATATGCAGATCGCTGGCCCTACGCAGCAAGGCCCGACGGTTGCCCACAAGGTTTTCTATCGAAAATGGAGTTTGTCGATCTATTTGAAACACGAAGAACAGGGAAACGGGTACTGAAACAATACTGTTGAGGGTAGAGTGCACTGCAGGGAACCCAAAGAGCGTTTCGGGGCGCAGCAATACACATTCAAACCTGTTTGGGGTAAAAAACAATCTTACAATGGAGTCGATGCCCATGCGCACGATCACTGAAAGGTGAAGTCACCTTACCTCGTGATTGGAAAGACTTCTTCAAAGAAAAACAACTTTCAAACATCCTGACCCAACACAAGATGGCAGGAGTATGTAAAGCATGTGCATCTACAGCACACAAGCCTCGAAAAGAGGATTAATGGCCCCAAATCCCTTCTGTGATATCTTGTCATGTTGTGGCTGAGTGTGCCATGTGATGTGGCAGGCTATAGTGCTTGGTGTGATTTGGTCATTTTTGACAAGGTGGAGTGCTGAACAGTTAGGCAAATTTTGATTTTCTTTGTTTTTGGGATCGTGTGTGCGGTACCTACCGTATAATGTAAGTAAATTAATTACATTGCTATTATACGGTAAGGATGTGGGGGTGAGTTTTATTAGGGCCGAAGCCTTGCTGATTATATGCAGAATAACAGGTCTGGGAGGTCACTACTGACTAGGGAAGGTTAGCAGCTGCACAGGCCTTGGGCATTGATCCTATTGAGGATAATATGTGACGGGCACTGGTGACTGGAGCTGGCTAGCAACAACGCTGGCCTCTGGTATTCATTACCAGCAGGGTAACAATACATGTCAATATTGACTGGAACTGGTTGGCAGTAGAGTTAACCTCTGGTTGTGAATATTAGCAGGATTTAAGGTACAGGGGTCACTACTGACTGGAGTTACTTAGCAGGATAATAAGTCTCAGGGGGCCAATACTGACTGAAGCTGGTTAGTATGATCACTAGTCCTACTATTGACTCAAGTTGGCTAGAATGATAACCTGCAAAGTTATATGATTCTATTAGGGCCCAGAACCATTGTATTTAGTGATGTCCATCTGCACACTTTCCTGCATCTTGTAGTAAATTGAGCATTGACAAACAGAAGTGTTATTTTCAGAAACAGTGAATCCTGCAGCTTGTCTGTGTATCTTTTATCTGCACCTCACGGACTCCTCACATTCCTCTCGAGAGAAGATCCTGCCTCCTACTCATTAGTGTCGTTTCAGTAACTGTTTCTATCACGTGTTCATGTTTCATTGACTTGTATTAGGAGAAAAGTGCATAAAAATACATTGTGTAGCATTAGCATTATATACTCCAACTTGCTTTAGGGTGGATGCTCTCGTCCATTGCAAAGACAATGGTCACGTGTTAGTTTGCTTGGCCTTTTGCTATTTTTGCATTAAATGTATGATAGATGTGTTGGCCTCCCGGTGTGTTGTGTTTTATTTTACATAGCACAAGAGATGCTGAGGAAAATGACAGTCCAGAATACATATTATTCATATAAATCAACTCACAGTATACTGTTCTGTTGGTTCAGTCCCATAGACATTATCTCTAACTGAACGCAGGCACCCTAGGAAGCAGGTGCTTTTCAAACCAGTTGCCCTCTGTTGCGGCGTTCTCGTTATTGGACAAGTCAATATGCCCTGAATTTTAGGAGGGTTACTGTGTCTAGTGCACTCTGTTAGCGAGTGCTCACCTGTGGTAGTAAGATGGTAATAGGCACCTTATCACCTATGCACGTGCAGGGCTTTGAGTTACAAAGCTCCTCACGCTGTGGAGAAGATTAGGTCACATTTACCAGTTTTCCCATATTTGGTCCTGATGAAATGCCAACAGATTGCTCCATGACTACACAAGGCATGAAAAAAGTTGACCTGAAGTATAGACCCCAGCTTACCAGCAGGTCCATAGGTGATCGACACTTTCACACAGTGATAGGGGCCATTAGTTCCTCAATTTCTCTGCCACTGTTTTTAATCTCAACATGGACCAGGAAGATCACATTAACTATATTGCGGCAACTGGTCAATAGTTGATCTTATATTCAGACTTCAACAATCTCACATCTTATGACACAACATCCTCTGTCCTATTATGCTTATCCGGCGTACTTATTAAAAGATCTCCGACAAAGTGCCCTCTGGTGGTGCCCGCCAGGCATTGTAGCGCCGGCCTGGTGAGGAGTATAGCCCAATGATGAAGCATGTCACCTTCAGGTGAGTGAACGCAACTTGTCTTAAAAGCACATGCTTCCTAGGGTGTCTGTTCTGTAACTAGTTCAGTTACAGATAATGACTCTGGGACTGAACCTCCGGAACAGTATACTGTAATTTGATTGTTTTATTTTAACAAATGTACATAGCAGATATTGGGGCTTGCTTGTTTCACAAAAATGATCGGATACCTGCCTCGGAGCGCACTTCTTACAGACGAGTATGGGGTTATCATGTTGCTGCTACAAGCTCCTTACCTGTGCGAGTTATCGGGAACGATGCAGGGGCAGACCCAAACCAGTCACATATGGAGATCAATGACAAATACTGAAGAATTAACAGAGCTTCCAAGCTGGTGACCATTACTTAATTGACCTTCAAAATAAAAGACACGTTTTTAGTATTCTGGTGACTCATGACCATAAAAAACAAAGGTTATAAATTCAATATTGTGTGAAATACTTAAAAAATGGAACTGGATGTGCTGAATCGGATGTTGCCCCAGGTCATGCGTGACACCTTTCACCACTATTGCTTATGGGACATGTAGTTTTGTTTTTCTCATTAAAAGGATGGTCTCTAAAGTCCCAGTGTTCTAAGCGATGTTGGTCAAAATCAGAGGCCTGACGCAGGATGAAGCATGACATGGCTCTGCTTAGCAGTGAGATGAATGACAGTTCCCCAGCCCTTCCATTCTTTGACAGACAGAGGCTCGTCAGCCGTTCATATTTTTTTGCAACGACAAAGAAACTTTTATTTCAGCTTGTGTCAACTGAAGAGATAAAACGCCTGGGGGTGTTTCATTAAATACTGATAAGCATGAACAAACAAGAACATGAGTTTCTGGAAAACTATCAAGCACCCAATCAGAATCAGCCGCCCTTCACACCCAGGAAATCCTACTCGATGGCAGGGTGCGGACTGCCACCATGTTGCAGGTTACTTCCAACATAATCTGATTTATACATACATACTCCAGGGTGCTGACAGCTTGAGAGCTTACCTCCTTCCCGAGTGGCTCAAGACTGCTGTGTGCAGACCCGATGTCTGCACACAGCAGTCTTGAGCTACTCAGGAAGGAGGTAAGCTCTTCATTTCATCTTGAGCCCATAGGTTACATTCACAGCCAGATGGGTACGGAGAACTTTATCCGCGCTTTAACTGCGCCAAGTAGATAGACGTAGGTCATCATAGTCTGTGTTGTGTGCTGGGTGATGCCTGGCATCTTATTATCGTTGGCGGATGGATGAAGCTCTGATAAGAGCTATTACAAGAAAAGCAGAGAAACAGGACCACAGATCGCCACAGAGTGACAACTTCCCAGAAGCTGAAGAAAGAACTCTGGAACAGCAAACCTCCTCCACCCTGGAGATTCTCCAGGGTAAGCAAATGATGGTAATGAAATGAAAACTGCAGCATTAAGGTCACACACTACAACATTGTTCCCTTTAAACCACAGGTAACAGCCTACAAGTAAGAACTAAACAAAAAGCAACAAAACTAGAAAACGCATTTCCAAATGCTGAAAAAGAGAAACAGTTAATGCAATTGAAAAATATTAAACTTTGTTGGTAACTTAGTAATGTGCTTACTTCTTGGCTTCACTCCATCTGCAGCAATGACACTCTGAAAGGAGAAATTACTGCTGTGAGTCTCAGAGTCTTCAGTGTTACTGGTCTCAGTCATGAAGACTGTGGTGTTGGAAGAATACTTTCTTTTATTTGGCTTTATAGTTCCATCAGTCACGCCATCGCTTTTAGCAGACACGCTACTGTCAGCAGCATCATAACTTCAGGCAGACCTGCAATGCGGATCTCACCACTCACACTGGGTGAATATTCAACAAGTACGGTCTTGGCTTACCAAACAGAACAAAAGAATCAGGTCTCATAACCATACCCCGAGCCACAGTTAGCTCTGCTGCCACTCAAGCACACTCAAACACCTCAGCACTTAAGCACCAGTCCCAGGGGAGACCATCTGTGAAGTCCTCGTTAACTTGCACCACTCCTGGGTCAGCACAAGCAGCATCATGGACAGAGTCTAACAACGCTGCCACAAACATTCATCAACATCCAAACCCTTGTCACCCAAACTACCCAAAAGTGGCTTTCTAGAAAAGCAGCCAGCCCTGTAGTGTCTGTCTCTGTGTACTAATTTGCAGTGTGGGGCGGGGAGGGATGGAGTGTGGGGCAGGGGGGATGGATGGAGTCGGGGGAATGGATGGATGGATGGATGGAGTGCGGGGATGGATGGATTGGGTGCGGGGATGGATGGATGGGGTGCGGGGATGGATGGATGGAGTGGGGGGATGGATGGATGGATTGGGGGGATGGATGGATGGATTGGGGGGATGGATGGATGGAGTGGGGGGATGGATGGAAGGAGCGGTGATGTGGATTGAGCAGTGATGTGGAGTTGAGCGGTGATGTGGAGTGGAGTGGTGATGTGGAGTTGAGCGGTGATGTGGAGTTTGAGCGGTGATGTGGAGTTGAGCGGTGATGTGGAGTTGAGCGGTGGTGTGGAGTTGAGCGGTGGTGTGGAGTGTGAGGCGTGCAGCAGTGTGTAGTGTGCAGCATGCAGCAGTATGAGTAATGCAGCAGTGTGAGGCATGCAGCAGTGTGAGGCGTGCAGCAGTGTGAGTAATGCTGCAGTGTGAGGCCGGCAGCAGTGTGAGGCCGGCAGCAGTGTGTGGCGTGCAGCAGTGTGTGGCGTGCAGCAGTGTGTGGCGTGCAGCAGTATGTGGCGTGCAGCAGTATGTGGCGTGCAGCAGTGTGTGGCGTGCAGCAGTGTTTGCGGCGGGCAGCAGTGTGTGGCGTGCAGCAGTGTGTGGTGTGCAGCAGTGTGTGGTGTGCAGCAGTGTTTGCGGCGGGCAGCAGTGTGAGGAGGGCAGCAGTGTGAGGCGGGCAGCAGTGTGAGGCGGGCAGCAGTGTGTGGCGTGCAGCAGTGTGTGGCGTGCAGCAGTGTGTGGCGTGCAGCAGTGTTTGCGGCGGGCAGCAGTGTGAGGCGGGCAGCAGTGTGAGGCGGGCAGCAGTGTGAGGCGGGCAGCAGTGTGAGGCGTGCAGCAGTGTGCAGATTGCAGCAGTATGAGTAATGCAGCAGTGTGCAGCATGAGAATAAGTGTTAATGGAGAGTGAGGGGCAGAGGTATTGGCACGGAGAGTGTGGCGGAAGCAAAGGTAAAGTGTGCGCATATGTGTAAGTGGCAGGAGAGAGTGCGTGGCAGAGTAAAAAGGCAGAGCAGGGAATAACAATAGGATAGGTGGCAGGATAGAGTACAGGGTATAGTAAGAGGCAGGGGAGGCTAAAATATAAGGATAGGGGGGCGTGGCCAAGATGGCGGCGTGAGCAGACGTGCCTTGCCGAGCTCCCGCCGCCGGTCGCCAACTTGAGCATAATTTCAGCACCTGCCCGACCGAGAATAGCCCTGAGGGAACGCCTGACACCGGTGACGCTGCGGCGGCGACCTTTGGGCCGGTTCTGTGTCCAGCTGCAGCCTGATCCCCGCCGAGATTGGCCGCGGGGGCGACGGCGCTTGAGGCCTGGCGCGCTCCTCGAGCCCAGGGCGAGGACGAGAGTGAGGCCGAGGTGGGCGGAGCCACGGAGCCACGGAGCCGCCTGGGGTCGATCGAGACCAGCGGAAGCAGCGGTGGCAGGTCCGGCCCGCGCGGCGCCGCGCGAGGCTCCTCACGGCTGACCGTGGAAGCTTCTGCGGACCTGCCCACCACCCGCCGGGAGACGGAACGGCCTGTACCCGAACTGCCGCCAGTCCCCGTCGCCGGACCTGACAGCGGCGCCTGGAGGGCCTGTGAGGCACAGAGAGGTGAGGTGCCGGGGACGGGCGCGTGACCCCGACCCGAGGCAGACCCGACCCAGCAGAACGGAGGTCCCGGGGGGGGTGAGACAGTAGCACCGGGTCCCCCCCCCCCCCCCCCCCCCTCCGCGGAGCTCTTGCTTCCTGACCGGCCTGGCCGGGGGCCGCGACCTGCAGCAGGACCTATCCCTGCAACACTGCCCCACTCCTGGCCTTCACCTGCGGGCCTCGACCCTCGGCGGGGGAAGTGGTAGCCTGTCGCCCCCGGGGGCACGGAGGGGCTCCGCTGGGCCCCCACACGTGGTAGAACCGCACCGGACCTCTTGCCCTGCCTGACGCGGTGGCGCGGACTCTGGAGACACTTGCACCGGCGGCCACCCGCTCCCAGTCGCGGCCCCTGGCGACCTGCTGCGCTCTCGCCCTCTGGGTGGGGCAGCGCGGGGTACCGCGGGCGCCATCTTAGGCGGCTTCCCGCCCAGCGTTTCCCGCCTCGCCGTTGGGCCCGGAGTTCCTGCGGCCACCCCGGGGCCCCCACCGCGCCTTGCGACGCTACCTTGCTCGCCCAGGAGGGCAGAAGATCGGGGGGAACGCGGAGGTGCCACTTCCGCAGCACTGGTCGCCCCGGGCCCGGAGTGGCGCCCAGAAGGCCTAGGGCTCGCTCTGCGGCCAGCGGGAGTGGGTGCAGGTGGACACGGCCGGGGGCTTTGGAGCGATATGTCCGGCGGGAGGCCCAGAAAGGACCGTACCATTAAAGATCTCTTCACCCCCCCCGCCATGGGGTAGCGGAATGGCCCCGCGAGCTCCAACCCCCGGGACGTCACGGACAAGAAAGTGGTGGCCACATCGTCCCCTGGGGGAGCGGACCCCGAGGCGCCGGTCACGCGGTCCTTTCTGGAGTCCCTGTTCACTGGCCTGAGGGAAGACATCCATGCCCTAAAGAAAGAGCTCCAGGACGAGATCAAGGAGGTCCGCCGCGACACAGATGCCATTGGGGAGAGAGTGGCAGACCTGGAAACGAAGAGTGACACGCGGGACGCCGAAATAGAGGCCCTACGACAGGAGCTGGCCCGCATCCACGACCAGCAGGTGGACCTCCAGACACACGCCGAGGATTTGGAGAACCGCTCCCGGCGGCACAACATTAGGATCCGAGGAGTGAAATTGTCCCCGGACACAGAGGACCTCTTCAGGTTTACACAGGGTCTCTTCAACCACATCTTGGGCCGTCAGGCGGACGCCCCCGTGCGGCTGGACAGGGCCCACCGGACGGGCCCGCCGAGGGCCAACGCGACGCACCCGCCGGACATCCTTGTGTGCGTGCAGGACTTCAGGACGAAGGAAGAAATCCTGAACAAGGCGCGCCACTTAGAGAAGATCACCTTTGGCGAGCATTCCCCGGCATTATACCAGGACCTGGCCGCACTTACCCTAGAGAAAAGGCGCACATTTCGGCCGGTGACGGCGGAGCTGAGGCAGCGCAACATTTCCTACAGCTGGGAACACCCCTTCCGCCTGGTGTTTCGGCTTGGCAATCTCCTCCATCAGCCGCGCACCCTTCGGGAGGCCTGCAGAGTGCTGGGCATGGATGAACCGAGAGCCGACGAAGGGTCGCCGGGGGACAAACCGGCCAACGAAGCTGGCCCAGGCCGCTGGCAGCAGCAGCGGCGCAGACGCAGGCCGCGACGCCCCGCGGACACGGAGATAGAGGAGGGGCAGAGGGCGGCGGTGGAGACGGTGGCACAGGGCCTGGCGCCTGCGAACAATGGCTGACTGCTGGGAGAGCGACGCACTAGTGTCACAAGACATGGTCGGTTCGGGCTCAACTAGTCCGGCGGCGGGGGCACGTGCAGCGCGCTCCTTGGCCTTCCCTGACGATGACATCGACTTTTCACCTGCAGTGGAGCAATACGAGTGGGCTTACCTGCTTGCGACGTCGCCACTGCTCCCATTCTACAGACTTACCTTACCACGGGTCCAGTGGCCACGAGCCTGGACCTGGGACAATGATGGACCACATTTCTTTGTCAGTTCGGGAGGAGGGTTGGGGGGGGATCCGGGTATGGGGTGTTGAACGGGGAGAGTTTGCACTGAGGGAAGGGGGGATCCGGGCGGGACAGTTGCTCCAGTTGAGCAGGGTCAGAGGGGGGTTGTTGGGGTTGGGGGGTTTTGGGGGGGGAAGGGGGAGGGGCGGGGGGGCTCTCCTTGTCCAGGGGGTTCGGACGCCACGGGGGGCTCTGACGTGGCTCCTGCCACGGTGTCTTCCACGACCCACTGGCCCACAGACACGGCCTCCAGGCGGGCTTGGCTTCATTCGTACGATCCCTG
Source organism: Lissotriton vulgaris (assembly GCF_964263255.1). NCBI lineage: Eukaryota > Metazoa > Chordata > Amphibia > Caudata > Salamandridae > Lissotriton > Lissotriton vulgaris. The sequence continues at coordinate 25,852,730 of NC_141685.1, forward strand.
TTATGACACGACACCTCATAGTGCTCACGCTTAATGTGCGGGGTCTCAACAGTCCGAACAAACGCAGGGCAATCCTATCCTATCTCGAGCGCTCCAAGGCTGACATCTGCCTTCTCCAGGAAACACACCTTGTGCGCAGCGACCAGCATAGACTCAAATCCCGCGCTTTTCCATGGCAGTTCTTCTCCTCTTCCCTGAAGAAGTCTGCAGGGGTGGCGATCCTAGTGGCTAGATCCTTTGAGGGGAAGGTCCTCCAGAAAGAGGCCGAAATTAAAGGGCGGCTTCTCCTCTATAGCTTCCAAATCGCGGGCCACACCCTGCTAGTGGGCTCTGTCTAAGGCCCAAACGAGGGACAGGAAAGGTTCCTGCATACAGCGCTAGAGACCGCGACATCCACTACACACACTCACTTGCTGCTGGGGGGGGACCTCAACATCGTATTTCATAATACGGCGGACCGCTCGGGCCAACGTTCCGGACAGGTAGGGGCGCTCACGGCGGCGGGTCATGCACACTTAGCGGACTTGGGCCTCACCGACTTATGGCGACACACACACCCCCAAACCACTGCCTATACGTATTTCTCGGCTGCACACAAGACGTACGCGAGGCTGGACTATTTTCTGGGCTCCTCGCAATTGGCGTTACAGGTTGAGGGCGTGGAGATACTGCCGGCCGCGCTATCGGACCACTCCCCGGTGGTGGCGACGCTTCGTGTGGGAGCCATGCCGGCGCCACAACGACACTGGAGGCTGCGAGACGGTCTCTTGCAGCTACCTGACACCCAGACCCGGCTCACAGCGGCGATTAGCCGTTTTCTGGAGCACAATGCCAATGATGACACCACGAAGGCCACCCAGTGGGCGGCCCTCAAAGCGGTCCTGCGCGGGGAAATCATCTCCATCGCCACGGCCAACAACAAAGAGAGGGAGCTGAAACGAGCCGAGCTCACCCAACGTGTGGCGGAACTGGAACAGATGCACCAGCGCACGGGGGCGGCCAGGGCATGGCGGCAATTGTGCGCCGAACGAAAAATGCTGGCGGCCTTGGATCAAGACGTGGCGGAATACGCCGCTATGCGCCTCAAACACGTCTACTATACTGGTGGCGACCGTTGCGGGAGACTGCTGGCGAGTAGGCTACGGGCGCAAACCCAGAGGCAACAAGTGCGCTCCCTCCTGTCGGCCAATGGCGACCTGATTACGGAGAACGCGGCGATTGCGGCGGCCTTTGGCACTTTCTATGCGGCGCTCTACGACGCGGATTACCTAGACCCCAATGCCGGCCCGGCCTATTTGCAGGGCGCGGAGCTCCCCACCCTCACCCAGGCCCAGGCGGACTTTCTGGAGCGGCCCATAGGCCTGGAAGAGGTCAGTTCGGCCATTGCCCGCCTCAAGGTTGGGAAATCCCCGGGACCAGACGGCTTTACGGCGGCATTCTACAAGACCTTTTGCCAGCAGCTTGCCCCCCTCTTGCGCGACCTGTTTAACACATTTGACACACCTGGCGCCATACACCCGGACCTGCTAGAGGCGTCTATCTCTGTCATTCCCAAACCGGGCCGTGATCCGACAGCCTGCGGTTCCTACAGGCCCATCTCGCTACTGAACGTAGACTTGAAGCTCTACACTGGCATACTAGCGAGCCGCATCGCACCATATATGCAGCAGCTGATAGACCCCGACCAAGCGGGCTTTATCCCCCAACGGCAGACCAGCGACAACACCAAGCGGGTGCTGCACCTCATTGAGGCCGGGTCGCGCACTAAACCCGGCTGCATGCTGCTCACCATCGATGCAGAGAAAGCCTTCGACAGAGTGCATTGGCCATACCTTGACCAGGCCCTACGTCACTTTGGCTTTGGGGAGAAACTCCGCCATCGCATCTTCAACTGCTACCGCCGGCCCAACGCCGCGGTAAGGGTAAATGGTCATACCTCCCCGAGGTTCGACATTGGCAGAGGCACGCGCCAAGGCTGCCCTCTGTCGCCGCTTCTATTTGCGTTGTATATGGAGCCGATGGCTCAGAGAGTACGGCAACATGCTCTCATTTCGGGCATCAAATTTGGGGCCGACACGCATAAGATCAGCCTGTACGCCGACGACGTCTTGCTGTCCCTTACTGACCCGATGCGATCCCTGCGTGCTCTCTTTGTGGAGCTCCACACCTTCGCCCTGGCCTCGGGCTTCAAAATTAACGTAGCCAAATCTGAGGCCCTGAACATTTCCCTCAGCCCGGACGTGGTGGCCGAGATTAAATCGGAATTCCAAATACAATGGTCGGACGCAACCGTCCCGTACCTAGGCGTTCGCCTGGCTCCTACTGTCGGGGGCACTGCGCGAGTTAATTACGAGACCCTCACACGCAAACTCCGGGAGCAGCTCCGGCATTGGAAACCACTTACGCTGTCATGGTTAGGCAGGATTGCCGCAGTCAAAATGACGCTGCTACCGCAGATCCTGTACCTGTTTCAGACGCTCCCCCTGAACCCCCCGGTGGGTTGGCTTCAACAAACCCAATCGGAACTGTCACGGTTCATTTGGAACGGCCGACGACCCAGGTTTAAGCACACTCTCGCCACTCTACCCCCAGCGTACGGGGGGGTCGGCGTGCCAGACCTTACCCTGTACTTCCAGGCAGCACAGCTGCGCACCTTCGTGGAGTGGTTCCAGTTGGAGTCCGGTAAGCACTGGCTCTTCCTGGACCAGGCGGTGGCCGGCCGTACCCGTCAGGGCGTGCCCTTCCTACCACGCCGACACCGTCCCCCTAACCTGTACACTTCTGAAATCACCAGCACCGCCCTGCGAGTGTGGGACAGAGTAGCTGTGGCCAAGGGGCTGACCACCTTCCCCTCACCTATGACTCCCATCTTTGAGAATCCAGACTTCTCGCCGGGCTTGGAGGCCGGTGCCTTCACGACGTGGCGGACGACGCCCTGTAGAGCGGCGGGACACATGTTCGACGTCAAGGGGATCCTCCCGTTCCAGCAGGTCAAGGCGGATTACGGCGTGGCCGAAACGGAACGCTTGCAATACTTGCAGGTGCGCCACTGGGTGCTCCACCCCTCGATCCAGCCCGGAGCCCAACGGCCCCTCACGCCCTACGAACGGTGGCTGCTGACGCGCTCCTCGGATAAGAAATTGATATCGGACCTTTATCAGCAGCTGCTCCTCACTCAGGCACACACATACAACGCGGGCCAAGTCCGGTGGGAGAGAGACCTAGGGAGGCAGCTCACTAGGAAAGAATGGGAGGGGGTGTACCATAGAGCCAGACACTCGGCGCACCACACCGGCCTTACCGAGACATTGACTAAGGTGGCCACATACTGGTACCACACACCTGAGAGACTACATCACTGGGACGCCCGAATCAGTGACAGATGCTGGAGGGGGTGTGGGGAACTAGGGACATTGGAGAACCTGCTGTGGAGCTGTGAGGCGCTGCGCCCCTATTGGGACCCTATCCTGGACCTTATAGACACTCATCTGGAAACACAACTGCCGCGCTTCCCAGCATACATTATACTAGGCCTCCCAAACGCACTCATGTACCCTCTGAAATCCTGGCGCGGACGCTTGATCGCACTTGCACTTGGGGCTGCGGTCCAAAACATTGTGGCCCACTGGAGGGCGATCCAGGCTCCGCAGCAACTGGGGTGGCTTCATCGACTCTGGGCGATCCTGGGAATGGAGAAACTATCGCTGGCGGCAGCAGGGAGGGGGGCGGACTTTGCGGAACTCTGGCGGCCATTCCTCACCTTGCTTACCGGGGAGTTTCGGGAGGTGAGCTGCCCACGCTACCTGCGTCTGCTACGTTTGGCAGAAACACCTCTCCCGGACCCCAAGACTCACACCCGTAAGCGCACAGGCCCTGCGCGCGCAGCGTCAACTGACTGTTAGTAGTAGACCACAACCAATAGCTGAATTCTGGACATGGACAAGGAGAGGGGAGGGCTGGGGTGGGAAGGGTGGTGGGGTTGTTTACAGTTCTTTGTTTCTCGAGGTTCTTTTTTCCTTAAAATGCACTAGCACTGATCAGCTTGCACCGTTGTAGCACCTCTTAAGACGCGGCCGGCCCATTGGGTTGTAGGCGGCTTGCTGTGTTAATAAGATGATGTACCCGCTGGCCCTGTGTGGAGTATCAGCGGGGTCGCTGACCTAGGCCTCCCTGGTGGGGTGCCGGCCCCTACAGATGTCTCTGAGGTGCATTTCTCTGCTTATGCTCAATAAAATATTTAATACATAAAATATAAGGATAGGTGGCAGAATAGAGTGCACGACAAAGGGAACAAAATACTGACTGTTGTGAGTTATGGCAAGAAAAGTGAAAACAAAACGACGCCACTGGATGAGTATAGCATTGCAAATGCTTGTTATATGAGGGGGCGCTGCGGTGCATTAGCCAGCTCGATGGCATTGCCTCCATAAAAATGTATAAAAAGCTCAACCATATGCAAACAAAAGTGAGCCAATGGAGAGACTAACATGTGCATGCAGTGGATATACACCCCAAAAACATTACTGGCAATAAGCACTGGTAAACAGATAGAAAAACGGAGGATGGGGGTGAGAGTTTAGGATTAAATGAGTTTATCCTGGTTGCGATTTTTTAAAACAGCAGTCCTGGCACCGAGGCCAAAAATTGGAGCTTCAAATAACTGATTTAGTCATAGGCAGAAAGGGTAATGTGGTGCACTGGTATTCAGATGGTGTGTGATTCGTGGTGGGCATGGAGGGAGACAGGATTGCAGGAGATATGTGTGGGGAGGTGCGCTTCCTGGGGATGGAGTATGGGTGTTGTGGCGCTTTTTGAAGTGTTTGGAGCGTGGTTGGGTATGCTATGTTGGTTCTAGAGGGTAGGTGCCGGCGGGTAGCGGTGAAGTGGTGGGGGCTGCTGCAGGAGCATCGGCTTGGTACTAATGCATTTGGTGGTTGGATGCCGTCGTTGCAGCGGGGGAATAATGTTTAGATCTTGGCGTGGCTTAACAACATCCAGTGATCCTGGGCAGAGTATTAATGACCCACAGTTTTGAAAAAGAGGAATTCGGAGTGGTGTGGGGTGAGGCAACGGGGTGGCATAAAGGCACCTGGCACAGTGTTTAAAGTCCCATGGGGAGTATGGGTGCCACCTGACGGGGTCGCATGGCAGGGGAGGAGGCGCAAGGGGGATGGGTACAGGGGGAGGCCTTTGAAGTGGATTATTTCCCGGACTGCAGGAGGCTCAATTGAGGTGAAGGAGTGCTCGGGGGCGGGGGGGTCAGGGGTTGTGAGCACAATGTTGTGGAAGACAGGAAGGAGGGTCGGGTTTCCGGGCGAAGGGAGGGCGAAGTAAAAGCAAGAGTATAGGTAACAGGACAGAGTGCGGTGGAAAGTTACAGGCACATCGATGCAATACCATGTGGCATATAATAAAACACGAGAAAGAAGCACAGGGAGTTAAAAACATAGAACAAAGATCAGAGAGGCAGCTCTTTCTGATTTTTCTCATCCCCGCTGCCTCCTTTTGTCATCATTGTCTACGTTTCCCTCTCCTACTCCCTGTCAAAGTCTGATCATGACACATTCCGATCCCCAGAAAGGAGTGCCAGCCACCAGCACAAATTAAGCCCAGTCAGCTGCAGCCACAATGGTTGGTGAGCCCCCTCAGATCAGGAGCTACATCCAAGGCTTCCCACAAAGGACGCACTTTAAACCTGTACTGTAGAAACCTTGTGCACCATTCCTGCACAATGCTTCAGGACCACCAGTGGTAGCAACGTGGTGTGCAATACGGAAGCCAACAAAATGCCACCCCACTCAACACAAATAATGTTTCCATCATTTGCAGGGTATCAATTATTTCGCTCATGGGGGTCCAGTTCTGCGAAACGAAAGTGTCCAGAGGTCCTGCTTTCCAAACATTTTGATGCCAAACAGGAAAAAGACGCAACACTCATTACCCGTGTAACCCACCTTGCTGGCTGTTTGTTTAAAGTCAAATTGCAAAACTCCTCCTGTCGGGCCATCAGCAGCTCCCCTGCGTCAGTGTGTGTCAACACAAAGGCCGCATACCGAAGCTGGGCCTCCAGGCAAAAGCAATTATGCAAAAGCAAAGGGTAGAAGGGAGGGCGAGCCACAAAAAATAAAACAGAGCATGTAAATATCAGCAAACACAAAGGGCTTTTGTTTTTTACAGGTTTACCAGGATACACAGTAAGGTGTCACTGCCACCTTTTAACACTCAAAGGAGAGCGGAGGAACCAGACAGAGCGCCGCAGAGGTGCGCCCGTCTCGCGGCAAGCTCCCGCCAGCAGGGAGGCCTGTGTGGCCGACCCTTTCGGCTTTGAGCAAACATTCCCAAAATTCACAAAGCGACCGACTAGTGCCAACTTGTTTCATGCGTTTGTGCAAGAGATACAACTAGCGTCTTCTCCTTCCATTCCGGAAACAACTGTCCGGTGAAAGTGCAGAAATACAGTGTAGGTTCGTCATGGGATTGGGACCGACATTCGAGGGATGGTTATTGTCAAGATACTCAGGGGTGCTGAGGTTCGTAGGCTGTTATTTGAATGGGATTTATAGGACGAGTTCCATAGGGGCAGAGATTACAGGGGATTGGAGGAAGATGGGAAAAGTTTCATGTAAATAAATTGACAATGGAGACAATGTTTTCAAAACACGGTATGGTATTCAGACGATTGAGCTAGATTTTTTTTTTTGGTAATCAAGACCATAGCAACCAGGATGCTTTAGGTTATTTTTTAAAGCCTAGGACCAGAGCTATGCATCTTGGGTGGCATGGAATCCAGCACTTACGTCGGGGGCACTCTGTTTGCATCACCAAAATGATATGCACAGAGAGTACTTTGGAGGAGGGACTCGTCATTAGAATGGTGGCTATAAAGTTGCAATGTTTTGGGAGTAAACGAAAGAAAACATTAGCTCTTAGCTTGTGACGGATGAGGATAGAAACAGACGAAAAGGACACAATAAGGGACGTAAAATAAAGGAACCAACAGATTGAAAATAAAGCTGTGAATGGGGATCTGAGCAAAAGAGGGCGAGCGGAATTGGTGAAAGAATGAAAGACAAGCACTAACGTAAAGAGCAGGAGTGATCGTACAACAAATGGTGGGGGCCTGAAGCAGTGGAGTGGGAGAGGTGAGGGGGGAGTCATGGGGAGATTAAGGGACAGAAGGCAAGCGGCCGTGAAGTGCAGGCGGGGTGCGGGGAGCAGAGCCTTTGAAGAGCCAGAGTGAGTGAAGTGAATAATTAGGGGAGGAGAACTAGCAGGCTGATAGGCAGAAGGCTCAGGCAGGCTCGTGCACGAGGCGTGCACTTCCCATAATCCTCTGGGGAGAGCCCTTGGCCTTTAGAAATGGTTTGGATGCATTAGGGCTCTTTTCCTATTCCTGCGGAATAGGAAAGGACGAGCCCTAAAAAGAGAGACAAAAACAGCAATACATAATTTATAGCAGGCTTCTTTACGCTCTGGTGGAATGGAGATATATGTATATATATATATATACACACATGAACACGGCCACATCGGTTAAACCAGGGAAACCTTTATTCGGATACAGCAATGGCATGACGCATTTCGCCTTTAAGCCTTCTTCTGACGCCGCTGTCTAGTTGGATTAACCTCAGACCTCGCCTTTTATGTGTCCTGCATGGCCCTCGTAGGAGGGAGAATACCGCCCCCAAGTCACGTGACCGCACTGCCACTGCGGTAACACAACAACTACATGTCCCAGAAAACAATATTCCTAGTGACAGGTTGTAAGGGGAAGGCTGCAGGGAAAAGGCGCATTGCTTCAGGGCTGATGATTAAAACAAAATACTGTCCACAGGTTCCCTTGGGTCCCCTTTACGCTCCAACCCCCGACAGATGGATTCAGCAAGACGCGGGTCACAATGACAGTGCACCTGGCTCCTCATGAAGTCAAGGTCAATTTCTGGCAACATCCATAGCATCGTCCATAGCGGAGGTGGGCAGGAGAAAATCCGATTCCTCTGCAACGCAACAGGAAGCTGAAACAGCTAGTGCCAACAAACTCCTGCCGTTTGGAAGAGCGGGGCCTCTTTCACGCCGCTGGCAAGCGTATAAAGTGTCCATGAACAAAATTCCTCTCCACAAAGAAAAGGTCAGAGGCCACATCGGGGAAACCAGGGAAACCTTTAGTGAAATATATATATATATATATATATACATATATGGAATATTAGCTGTAGAAATGGCCCTATTACATTTTTAATAATATGACTTACTTTACAGAGAAATATAAACATATTGTGTGTGTGTTTCTTTCAAAAGGGGCTGTCAAACTGCCAGCTTTCTTTACTGATCACGCAATACTTTCTCTAAAACATCAAATGAAGTGGCAACATAATAGGAGGAAAATTAGCAAGAAATACATGGTGTTATTAAGTACTCAGTTTGTTGCCTGCCTTACAAGTGAGGGCTTTATGTCCCCATGAACACCTCACGCAACTATGGACAGGGCACTGTCAAACTCAAACTCACAACATGTGATCATTGGCAGTTGTCTGCATTTTCTGAGACTCGGGCTTTACTGCCTCACTGATGAGTGATCCTATCCACTTTCCAGTACTCACTGACACCCAATGTGCTCCTCGGCCCTTACCTCTACACTATCAAATTATAATAGGATCTTCCAGTTAAGCCATAGGTGAGTTAGTCAATTCTCTCTCTCTCAATCTTTGCAGCCTCCATTTGTAGCTGCTTCGACTGCCTCCTCGAAGGATAAAAAGAGCTATAAAGAGGCCATCAGACTTTATCATAAAGAGATACAGTCAGCCAAAAAGAGCTTTTTTGCATCCAAGATCGAGTCCGAAGGAAACAAGGCTAAAGAAATCTTTAAAATAGTTTAATGTTTTTCCTCCCCAAAGGCCATGATGAGGGTTTCCCCCCTTCCTTGGATTGGACTAATACATTAGCTAACTTTTTCTACTCCAAGATAATAACCATTCAATCCTCTTTTGACGCCCATGAGGTGACCGATCCTACGGCTTCCCTTCGGATTACCCCTCAGTATGACATGGACAAGGCTTCCCTTCTCTCCTTTCCCCCTCTGTCCCTCGAGGCTTCCTTGACAATCATGAAGGGCCTGGAATCAGGATCACCGGTCGATCCTTGTCCGGCTAAAGTTTTAGCAGAGATGGCTGAGATTCTGAATCCTACAGTCAACAGGGTGATGAATACGTCACTTTTGTGTGGTAAGGTCTCAGCCGTCTGGAAGTGTGCTAAAATCATTCTTTTATTAAAAAAACTAACGGCTGATCTTACCATGCTCACCAATTGCAGACCTATTTCTCTGTTGCCCTTTTTTGCCAAAACCATTGAGAAACATGTCCACTCATTAATCTACAATTTTACGGAAACTTAACCTCTTCCACTCTAGCCAATCTTAGTACGGAGACAGCACTGCTGGAGATTTCGGACTCTGTTAAGGAGACACTTGATAAAGGTGGCAAGGCGGTACTGGTCTTACTTGATCTTTCAGCGGCTTGATTACCTACTTCGGAGATTGCAGGAGTGCGGGTATGGGGGCACGGTGTTGAAGTGGGTGTCCTCCTTTTTGGAGGCCAGACAGCAAGAGGTGTGGTTACTCCCTTTCTCAGCGGGTCTACCCCCTCTTAATGTGGGAGTGCCTCAGGGATCCATTTTGAGCCCTGTGCTCTTTAATCTATATATGGCCCCTCTGGCCACTGTTGGAAGCAGGTGAGGCTGTAATTATATCATACGCCGACACCCAGCTGCTGTTCACGTGCAAAAAGGATGAGGCATTCAATAGGGAGAAAATTAATAAATGCCTGAGAGACGTTTTCGCTTGTTCCAATTGAACCATCTCAAATGCAATTCAGAGAAGTCTGAGATCATCTTCTTCAGCACCCTCCCCTGGACGCCTGGAAACAATGGTGGCCCCCTGATATGTCCCCTCCTCAAACACCAGTTAAGACGGTAAAGAACTTAGCGATAAAGTTGGATGAGAACTTATCCATGAAGTCACAAGTACAGTCAGTCGTAGGCACCTGTTTTGGTCTCCTGAAGATGCTTCGCAGGTTTCTGTTCCTGTTACCTATTTTTAATCGGAAGACAGTTGTACTGGCTCTTATTACTTCTAGGCTTGATTATGCCAACAACCTTTATTTGGGTCTCCCGGAGTTTCTGCTCAACAGATTGCAAGTTGTGCAGAACTCGGCAGCAAGGGCAGTCCTTAGCCTTGGGCTTAAGAGACGGATCTCTCATCATCTGAAGGCACTGTACTGGCTGCCAATCCCCTGCAGAATACTCTTCAAAGCTCTGGTTCTGGCCTTCAAAGCCCTGTATGGTATGGGAGCACTTTACACACATAAAAGAATCTCATTCTACACCCCCAGTAGACCTGAATAAAACACAGTGACGAGGGAGGCCTGGATTGATAGTCAAAATTAGACGTGTCTTGTCTCAAACCATTCTACAATGACAACCCAGCTCTTTTCCATCGGATGGATTTCAACCGACTTCTTTTAAGATATTTCACCGCACATTGTCATTATTATCTTCAATACAGTCAGGCGCTCATCACTAACTGCATTTAGTACAGGTTTGAGACAAGACACGTCTAGTTTTGACTATCAATCCAGGCCTTGCTCGTCACTGTGTTTTATTCATCCATTTAGCTTTGAGAAAGTCGTGGTAAGGACTTTTGTACCGACGAAACACATGTTGGCTGTTTCTGTTGATGTTTTGGCTGTTTTCCATGATGCTTCTTGAATAAATGAAGTAACAAACAGATAATGACTTTTGCTTCAATATCCTGTCCAAGAAGATTTATTGATGTTATGATATGTACTTTTGTCATTTTTATGATATGCAACTATTGTGATTAATAAGTCACTTGTTTTACACTGCATATAGGATTGTGCTCACTTGACCCCTTTGTTTGTATGTTCGTGTATGACAATCCTTTAGATTGGCATCAGTCACCCCAGGTAGTGAATGACAGTGGTCTTCGTAGCACTCTGATTAGATTATATTTATCACATTAAATTGCAGTTCCAGGACAATTTTCTTTGTACTACACAGTGAAGCTGCGGTTACTCCCTTTCAGGGAACACCACTACCAATACATTTGAGGTTATTTGTTTTTCTAGGGTTAAGAGGTGCTCTTTTAACACGGGTTCCCTTTCTTTGAAGGCTATAACTGGGAAACAAGAAAGGGGGGAGGGAACTAAAGGCACCAGAACCACATCAAGCTAGAGAGGGAAGTGTGGAATGGAACCTAGATAGGAGATAAAATAATTTACCAGGAATATCAGGCTGTGGTGATGTCATGATATCGCAAAGATCCAGACCCTCTCCGGAATACCAGAATATGAGTTACCTGCCACCCGGAAGAACCGTTTTTTCTTTGTTTTTTTTAATCAGCAGAAAACTAGTTTAGCTCAAGCACATGAACATGTAAAAACGACCCAACCATATGCAAACCATTCAAGCAACGAGGCAAGACAAGCAGATTTGACCATCCTGCCAAGCGAACTGCCAGCAGCCGAATGTGCTGCGGTTATCAATTAAGAACACGCACAACTAAAGCCAAAAGCAAAAGAGATAAATAGGACCGCCATGTGGGACAAAGCACACAGATAAGGTTTCAAACAGGGACCAGACACGCACAGTGTTTCCCTTGAGGGAGCGAGCAGTGGCGCCATCTGTTTCGAAAGCGTGAGCAAGATCATTGAAAACAGATGGCACTGCTGCTTGCTACTGTAAGGGAATCGCCAAACGTGCATGAGTGCCACTAGAGAACAGTGCAAAACATGCACGGTTTTAAACAAAAGTCCTGAGCGATTCCAAGAGGTCCCTCTTGCGCGCTGCGTAGGCGAAACTTGTGTCAAAAACACAATTTATAGATGCGGTCAGCAATGGGTAAAGTCGGTGGTTGCAGTGGCCCAGGAGAAAGGTAAGAATGTGCAACTTGCGATTCGGAGACTATGGAGGCATTCAGAGTTTGCCTGAAGCCTCCAAAAGCAGCCCGCCGGAGCCTGAGGAATTGAACAGTTCTGAGTTGCAAGCTGCAATAGTCTTTAGTCTACAGATTTGAGGACGTGTGACTGGGAGCCCCAAGGCCACGACGAGCCTCCAAGAGCCTGGTCGCAGTGCACTGGATTTATTTAGGCATTTTTTTATAGCGCATACTTTACCCAGAGATAACAGAGTGCTGAGAGAAGTATATATGATTAGATATTATGGTAACATATTCACATAGTATAAATCCGCTAAAAATGACACCCTGCAAACTAAAGTTGGCGCGATTCGGGTTCCAAAAAAACACATTCCACAGTTGAAGCGCAAGAACAAACTAGTCTCCAGTGAGGAACACGAAATAGTCGGAGTTATTGGTCGCCGCGTCTTTGGAAGAGTTTTAAGGTCCTTTCGGAAGATGCGGAGAGAGGTGGCGGTGCGGAGGTATGGAGGGGGCGAGCTCCAAACTCTGGCCGCACAGGCACAGGCGGCGGTGCACGCAGGAAATCAAACTCAGAGACAGACAGACGCCGCTCCCTGTAGAAGGCAACGCCTCCAGGCTGGGCGGGTTTGCTGTTTTGACCCCGCCCCCACCAACAGGCCCCGCCCTCACATTCACTGACCCCCACCCATAGATCCCCCACCCACCCACACAGACCCCGCCCCCACCCACAGGCCACGCCCTCACATTCACTGACACCCACCCACAGACCCCTCATTCACAGGCCCCGCCCCCACCCACAGGCCCCGCCCTCACATCCAAAGGCCCCGCCCCCACGCATAGGCCCCGCCCCTCGCAGTTACCATACTATACTGCTCTTCGGCCTCTGCCTCGAGGCCGTTTCTTACCTCAACTCTGTTGAGGCCCCCCACGACAACAAAGCGCTCTGAAGGCGCCGCCGGGACAACAAACGCGACGAGAGCCGCGATGGTGGTCTGCAGCTGCGCATGCGCAGGACACACGGGGTGTCACAAGTGCGCATGCGCAGGATGTCTGCCTATGACAAACCAGATGAAACTGTTAGATTGTGTCACTGAGCATCGGCAGGGAGAGCGCGGCCTACAGAGTCCAACCGAGAGGGGGACAAGCTGGACCATCACACACAAGAAAGCCTCAGTATTGAACTAAAAGCGGGGCTCGATGGGTTAACAACTGCGCATGCGCTGGGAGCAGATAGTACCTCCCAGAGCACGCGTTAAGAAGGACCCTGGTTACCAACTGCGCATGCGCTGAGGACAGACACAGCCTCCCGGAGCACGAGTTGAGAAGGGCCTTGGGTTAACAACTGCGCATGCGTTGGGGACAGACACTGCCTCCCGCAGTGCAGCACGAGGCGCCTCGCGCCACAGCACTCAGTGTCGGTTTGTCTCCAAGGGCGTCGGGGCTCTGCCCCTTTCCACTCAACAATAAGTGCTCAGCTCATGTATTAAAAACAAAACCTTCATAGCAGCCTAGTACTACTCCTCTTATTAAGTGTGTGATGATCTCCTGCTACTTTAGAACAGAAGCAAACCAAGCTAGCGCTATATAACACTTTTAAAATAAATACATTAAAAGGGTATTAGGGATTGGGGTTGAGAGTCCCTCCTTTGCTCTGCCTGACACTGATGGCGCCGCCGCTGTCTGAAAGCAGCGATAGCCAGTGTCAAAGGCAGGCTCCTTGGCCCAAGTTTCCTGAAGACGTGTAATATCCTGTGTCTGCCAGAGTTGATGCCAATGTTTGTTTCCTACCTTGAATGCAGTGCCAGCCACATTCCAGGACGCTAAACTAATCGAGTATCTGCGTGCCTCATTCCAAGTATTGGAGGTTTCAAAACTCCTTGTAGGCTAGGCTGGCCGATAATTCCCATGTCAAACAGGATGACCTTAGAAGCTATCCCAGAGTACTTGGATGATCATCCAACGACATTAGAAGACATTTTCACATCATCAGACATCAAGCTCCTGAAGTCATCAGCAAAGCTTAGAAACTTGTGCCCAATGATTTCAGGATGACTTGAAAATGAGTGTCTGATGACTTCACAAGATTACTTTTTTCTTGATGATTTCAAAACTGGTAGATGATTACTTCACAAGGATCCTTTGCATTCAGAAAGAAGAGTGTTGGTAAATGTTTGAGGATGATTTACTGTTTATTTTAAGTGCATGTTTGCCATTTTTGTTTGTTTTGTTTTAAAGCATGGGTACTCACAAACTTTCTCTCGGGCCAAATTTACAGTGTGGTTTGTGTCCAAGGGCCGCACCGGTGGGGGCGGGGTCAGTGGGGAAGGGGCAAGGCTAGAGCAACAAAAAAAACAGCAACCATGAGGTTGATCACAGGTCCCTGCAGCGGACGCTTTCGTCCACTGAGCCACCTGGCCCGGCATACACACATATCTCTCTCTCTCTGTCTCCCTCCCTCCCTCTCTTTCTCCCTCTCCCTCCCTCTCTCTCCTTCTAACTCCCTCTCTCTCCTTCGCTCCCTCTGTCTCTCTGTCTCCCTCTGTCTCACTCACTCTGACTCTCTCACTTCCTCTCACTCCCTCTCTCCATCTCTCCCTCTGTCTCACTCACTCTGACTGTCACACTCCCTCTCTTCCTCTGTCTCACTCACTCTGACTGTCTCACTCTCTCTCTCTCTGTCTCCATCCCTCACTCTGTTTCCCTCTCCCTCACTCTGTTTCCCTCTCCCTCACTCTATTTCCCTCTCCCTCACTCTGTCTCCCTCTCTCTCCTTCCCTCTCCCTCACTTTGAGGTCTCCCTCTGTCGCCCTCACTTTAAAGTCTCCCTCACGCTGAGGTCTCCCTCTCTCTCCTTCCCTCCCCCTCACTCGAAGGTCTCCCTCTCTCTGAGGTCTCCCTCTCTCTCCTTCCCTCTCCCTCACTCTGAGGTCTCCCTCTCTCTGTCTCCCTCTCTCTTCCTCCCCCCCTCTCCCTCCCTTTACCTCCCACTCCCTCCCTCTTTCTCTGTCTCCCCCTCGTCCCTCTGTCTCCCTCTGTCTCCCTCACTTTCCCTCCCTCGGTCTCCCTTTCCCTCCCACCCTTGCTCTCCCTCCCTCTCCCTGCCTTTCCCTCTCTCCTTCTCGCTCTCCCTCCCTCCCTCGCTTTCCCTCCCTCCCTTGCTCTCCCTCCCTCCCTTTCCCTCCCACGCTCTCCCTCTATTTCCCTCCCACTCTTGCTCTCCCTCCCTCTCCCTGCCTTTCCCTCTCCCCTTCTCGCTCTCCCTCCCTCTCCCTCCCTCGCTTTCCCTCCCTTTGTCTCCCTCCCTCCTTCTGCCTCCCTTTCCCTCCCTCCCTCTCCCTCCCTTTCTCTCCCTCTGTCTCCCTCCCTCTCCCTCCCTCTGTCTCTCTCCCTCCCTCTGTCTGCCTCCCTTTCTCTCCTTCCTTCGCTCTCCCTCCCTCACCATCCCTTTCCCTCCCTCACCCTCCCTTTCCCTCCCACCCTCTGTCTCCCTCCCTCTGTCACCTCACCCTGCCTGTGCGTGCTCAGGCTGTGACAGCTTCCAGGCGCAGGAGCACACACACACAGCTGCACCCGAGCACTTCACAGGTCTTTAAAAGACCATTGGCATGTTAATGAGGCCTTGTTCACCTCTCAGCGCCCCTGCAGCCCCACTCTGACTATGGCGGGAATCGCCCGACCCCCACAGAGCAGCAGAGTCTCTAAATCGCGCTCTGGTTGCAGACACTCTTTAAAACAAAAAAAACAAAAAACTTTGGTACAATGTCTGCAAGGTCCGCGGGCAGCCAAGGAAGGCTTGCCGGGCCACCAGCGGCCTGCAGGCTGTACTATGAGTACCCCTGCTATAGAGGAACAAAGCCAAAGGCCAAGTTCCTTCATATGGTCTTGGTACTCTGGGTGCCTTGCAATATCCTTTTAATGCAAATCACAGGGTACTTTATTTCTTATAATACATGGTCACTCCATCACCCATCCCACACACTGCTTAAAGTCTTTGGGTTGTTGCACTTTCATATGAAATCGATAGTATGTTTGCTGACCTGATGAATAAAGTCGGACCTGTACTACAAAATTAAACACACCAAAGGGCAGTTAGACTTTTTTGCAAAAAGATATTGGAATAAGTTTAATACATGTCAGATTTTTAAAAAATGTTCTAGCGCAGAATGCAGAAGAAATATGCATGGACAGAAACAGAGATTATATATTTTTCTATAATTTCCTATTGCATGCATGCAAAAAATATATATATGTTGCCATAAATGTCTCCATTCTGCTGATCATTGTACATTCAGAAAATGCGAGGTTTCGTTTTTGCATGTTTAAATTGCATCTTTTGCCGCTGGCTCTGGCAGCAGGCGTGATGATGTCAGAGCTCAGCTGTAAGAAGGCATTACAGTTGATCAGCTATGCCAGTTCTTTTTCACAGGTGACTAGAGACGTCACAAGTCGCCTACAGTACGGAAATCAGAGGCACGCTTTAATAAAGGGATTCCAGGGTCTCCTATATTATCAACGCCCTTTTAATGTTATACCAATGGTGGGCAAAATGAGCGTGCTCATACATTCCACCCCCCCTGAAATCTGCTCAGCATAAATAAAGTGCAGGTTCTGAAATGCGGCTTATTCAACATTAAATGTGCTCATGAAAATGCTGCCTGATGGCATCGGAAAGTGGGCCCTGTCACAAAAAGAGCCCCAAGTAGAACCACTGACCTTTTGCAGGAATACACTCACTTCTTTGTAGGGTACTGCAGTGGGGCCACATCAACCAGTGCACAGAGGGTGCACAACTCCAGCCAATGGTGAGTGGGGTTGCGTTACGGCTGGCAGGCTGAGGTACTTCAATGTGTATGAGAGAAAATCTATTTGCGAACCTAAACCTCAATTTTGTGGGTTATAGACGTGGCTTAACGCTAGTCAAAAAGGTTACTTTGTTTGTAAGCTGAACTTAAATACTAAAACATCCTTAAGCATCAGATTAGGCAAGCACTAGTTAACAAACTGGTGGTTGAGTATAAAGCAAAAATACCCAAGGGCAACAACAGTACTCTCTCGCTCCAACAGATGTTTCAATAAGTGCTCTAATTTTTGAGGAGTAAGGTTCAGAGCATCATCTCTGCGAACAGCTCTCTCCAAGAATTGAAGAGGAATTGTAATTACTCCAACCCCAAAGGTCGAGCTGTCCCCACAGACAGCCATCCATCACACCGCAGATTCCCCCAGGGACACAGAGAGGTCAAACATTGGTCACGGGCCTTACTCTGTCCCAGGTGGGACGGTGGCACCACATAACTGAAAATGCTGAAATAGCATTGGGCAGAGTCTGCTTTAGCGTTAGTGGCCTCCCAGTGCGAGAGCCTTTGTTGCCCCCCTTCCCGCCTTCTCTAAGGATGCCGTCACTATTCCCCTTCAGTGCCTCCCCTCATTTCTTTATAGCCACCCTCTCGCAATGAATTTTTATTATTGCGATGCCCATTCTAATGTAGGGTCACAGAGCGCTTTACATAAAACGCACATTATTCAGAGTCAATGAATCCCACAAGAGTGTAAATCCTTCTTCCTCCCTTTCCCTCCCTCTCGCTCTCCTTCCCTCTGTCTGCCTCCCTTTCTCTCCCTCCCTCCCTCTGTCACCTCACCCTGCCTGTGTGTGCCCGGGCTGTGACAACTTCCAGGCGCAGGCGCACACACACAGCCACACCCGAGCACTTCACAGGTCTTTAAAAGACCATTGGCATGTTAATGAGGCTTTGTCCACCTCTCAGCGCCCCTGCAGCCCCACTCTGACAATGGCGGGAATTTCCCGGCCCCCACAGAGCAGCAGAAACTCTGCGTCGCGCTCTGGTTGCAGACACTCTTTAAAAAAAAAACTCAGGTACGATGTCTGCAAGGTCCGCGGGCCGCCAGGGAAGGCTTGCCGGGCTGCCAGCGGCCCACGCGCCTTACTATGAGTACCCCTGTTTTAAAGTGTGACAGGTTGGTTGTTTTCTGGAGTATTTGCTGATTATTGCACAATGACTTCAAGTAATATCCAATGATCAGCAACTGACATACATAAGATAACATGTGTTAAATAAGTCGCAGATTAGTATTTCTAATGCTTTTTCTTACTTATAAATCATTCTTATTCATTATAATTGAAAGAACAAAAAAGTAAATCTTAAAATGTTCAACATCTAATATTAATTACGCACATCAGAGTAAACACAACACAAAGGGCTCACTTAAGGGGCCATCAGCCCTTTTTGTTGAAGTCTCATCTAGGTTACGGGCTATCTGGAGCCTAAAACCTAGATGCCAATGCAATTGAAGGAAACAAGGGCACTCAGATTAGCAGTTCACAAGTGCTTAGGAAAACAGATAATTTGTAAGCAGGTTTTTGATTTATCCCAACTATTTTATGTACGAGATATGCATTTACTGTAAAAATGACAGATTCATCTATATGATGGTACAAGGTGTACATCACACACCATCTATACTGGTAGGCATCATATGTTGAGAGTACTTGGTCTGGAAAATATTAAAAAGCCAAAATTTAAAATGTAACACAGTGGTTGGGATTGTTTTAATAACAAGACTTTATTACTGCCTAAAGCCATGGTTCCCAAACTGTGCGCCGCGGCACCCCGGTGCGCCGTTATGAGTTGTGGTAAATTGCGGTGGCAGCGCTGCTGATCTTTAAGCAACATGCAGAGTGGAGCTGCAGGGGCTCTAAGAAGGGGTGAAACAACAGCAAGGCCTCATTAACATGCAAATGGTCTTTTAAAGACCTGTGAAGTGCTCGGGTGGGGCTGCGTGTGTGCTCAGGAAGAGGTTTTATCCCCGGACTGCCACACACGACTGGGGGCGGGGGGGCTGAAGCCCTTTGAGTTCTAAGGGAAGCTTTACTGCTGTGTAACAGCAGCTGAAGAGGCTGAGCCCGGACGCGGAGGAGGGACACAATCAAGCGGTGGGTATGTGGAATTCAAAAACCTTGGAGTCCTTTAAAAGCAATAAGAGGCTGGCACAGAACTCACAGAACACTACTCTAGAATATTGCAGGCAAGACAATAAAAATTAATTCCACAACACCCAGTATTTTTAACCCTTAAGGAATCACTTTTATAACCACAACTTATGCCCAGAGTCCAATTCCAAGTCCCTCTGGCGGACTATTATTGCTCATCGAATCTCTTCATCCATCGCTGCAAGGGCCTCATCATTTCAGGCCTTCCATAGAAATGTATCTCAGCATCCGTTGGAGTGCCCCTTTTGGCAAACACTCATAGTTCAGTCAAAAGTCTCCATGTCATAAGGGCAGTGCACCAGTGTCTCTCATCTGCGGCAGACACTACGGCAGACACTACAAATGACGTGCTCTTCGTGATCAAGGGCACAAAGCATCTCGTGCAGATCCAAGCATTGTCAAGGAAACTCCTTTAGCAAATCAGCAGCACTTTCAAACTCCAACACTCCTTGTTCGGTGTCAGAGGACGCTCAAGCTGCTCGTTCATGGGCACCATAAGATAGTGCCTCTCGCCAATCTCGAATTCTCCATTTCATTTCTTTTTCGTTGGAGCAAAGGTGAAAAAGGGAACGGTGTGGCCAACTTAGACCAAGGCTCAGGCCAAGACACAGACCAAAGGACTCAAGGGCTTCAGGCCAAAACTTAGGCCAAGGGCTCAAGGGGCTGTATACTGTCAGAGGTTGCCAGTACATAACAGGTACCTTTTTGCGCTCTTTTTTTTCCAATTCAAATTCTGTTGCAAAACCAAAGGGACTCCTTTTCTTCTGTCGTGGAACGCTGGGCAGTAGTGTGAACAAAGAACTAGGGTATACCATTGATGGCGTGCAGATTCCTTACTGGGTGCTGGGACTATAGACCAAAACTTCCTGCTTTTATCTATGGCTGTCAAGGATAGGAATTCGAATTCATCTTTGTCATTCGTTCTGCAGGTGTCACTCTCCCTTTGACTCTGGAGAATCCTGCAGAACCTATCAATGTAGAAGATATGACACAATCGTTAGTTTCCTTCAATTGTTGTACAAAAAACAATTCAATATTTAACAAGGGGATTGCAATCAGTTACCCTACAATGTTCAAGAGAGGGGTCATACACCATGAGACTATCATAATCTAAAATACACTATCATTCTCATAGAAGGCAAAACAATGACTCTAGCCTCTTCAATTGTGTTTCCATATGAGAGCATGTCTTCTATCATCTAGGGGTAGGCAATTACATAAACATTTTATCTGAGTGGAAGTCCTTACATATAGGGGCATCATCTAATGGGTAAACATTTTCCTAAATGAGAAAATCTGAGTGTTCCTAAATCCCTCACCTAAAACATTTCAAAAACGAATTTACATAACAGATGATCAGGGGCATTCATACAATGGCTAATTTATCAAAAATGCGAAAACAGAGAAAAAACAAGAGTACAAACTCCTAATGTTTCCATTATTAGAACACATGTGGTCCATCAAACATTAAAACAGCAGCTAAAAGAACTGAGAACCTAATTAGAATGGGCATTACATTTTTTTCACATTCAAGAATGAACATACAGTGTCTCCTGTTGAGATGAGAAACTTTCCTTATTATATTGAAAAAAATCAGTTAACCAGTCTATCACTAAGCTGACAGTCAGACTGGAAAGCATCAAAAATATAGGCCTAAAGAAAAAGTCTAAAGAGAAAGAAACAGTCTGGTCAGGTCATACTAAGGGGAATTATGCATAATGTTGTTGTTCCTATTACATCTCTGCAGTCTGGACACAATGCAACATCTGGGGAGAAGCGCCTCCTTCAAGGGAAAAAATGAAAAATGTAGAAAAAATGAAAAAGTTAGGTCACCTTTTAACAAGAGCCACAAATCTATAATTGCATCCTTAGGTCCAATCAAGGATATGTATATAAATCTAGGCCTGCCTGTTCCTTAAGGGAGAAGGGCAGTATCTGTATTGTGGCTTCCTGTATATCTCTTTTATTTTACTTCAATACTATTATGGTCAAATTTTAACATCCACTCGTGAGGCGAATGTATTTTTGTGATCACAGTATGCAAATATCATATCTGTGAAATTTAGTATAAACGCAGATATTAACCACGTGGTGTAGAGCGACACATACCGTCATACATGTCTCTTCACAACACAGGCAAATTTGTAATAATATCAAAAAGCAGCTAATAAAACAAAACATGTCATTACACTATCATCAAATATACATGCATATATAGTAAGCACAAAAAGCATAAACAAAGCACAATGGTACTTGTAATCAAGCAGAAACGCATGCATTCATGCAACCCAAAACCCAGAATCCAGGCCAGCTTAATTTGTCAAAATCAAAAATTACATCAAAATTAAATTACGCTTTCATTTTACTCACACCCCGCTTTTTGCCAGGTTATCACCAGTTGCTGGTTATCAAAACTGGCAAATACAACTTACAGTGCCGTTTGTGACCCATAGGATGAGCAAGAACCATTCATAAGGGAAAAATGCAAAATCATGAAAAAAACACACAAACATTTCATTTCAAAGAAGTCATAATAAAACCCATCTCTTTGCAACATACTACTTAACATAGCGCATAACAGAGTAAATCTCAACTGTTAACCAACCATCCTCATTGTAAAACATGCTAACCCGCTTTCATAGTGACTGTAAAACTTTTTCACAGACACACTGCATTCCTTGCACCAGCCTTTCCATGTGGCCCCTTCAGACCCCCTGCCCTCAAGGCCCTGAGAGCCTGCGGCCCCTCATGGCCCTGGGAGCCTGCGCCCCTTCACAGCCCTGGGAGCCTGCGAGCCCCACATGGTCCCCCCCTCTACAAAGCCCCTGAGGGCCTGCTTTTTTTTCTTTCTTTAGGGCTGGTCAAGAATGCACTACTCAAAAACAAAAACCTTCATGTAACCCATCTAATGTGCAAGCTTGAAATTCTGCTAATCAGAGAAGCTTTTTCACCAAGCAGTCCTTGCTCCATCTGTTCACTTACTTACTCCTAAACCCCCTTCTCACTGACCTTAAGGTCAAATTCTGCCAGGCCTACCGTGTGGGCCCTATATCCTATTTCCTCCCTTCAACTTACAAGACCAGAAACCATTCCCCACTCATTCTAAGCTACAAGATCAACCCTGTTGAAAAACACATGTTATATAAATGACTTCTTTCAGGAATAAAATGCATTTAGTAAAACATTTACTGTGAACAATTTGCAGAACATAACAACATAGCATACCAGCATTATCTTAAATGTTTGCTACTAGCCTATACAATTACACTCAGTTATCAGCTCCACAAAGATAAAAGACAGAGTAGGCCCTGCCGAAATTTTAATTATCAATCCTGATATTAAACATAAACCTCTACACCGGGCACAGTAGCTCACTGAGCTATGAAGAACAACCTCAAATAATAACAACCCACACGTTTTGTAATAGATACAAACATGCATTCTCTGAAAGCCAGAAACACTGCAAGGCTATGGTAAATGACTAGAATGCTTTTTAAAAGGTCCAGTTTAACCTATTTTCGACTTTTGAGTTTGGGGCACTTAAAATTGAAAATCCTACACTTGCATTACATATTAATCATCCTTAGAATGTGCTTTACATGTTGCAAGGAGCAAACATGAGGCATAGGCATGTAATGCCTTAGAAAAATGAGCCTTTACGCCTGCGTCAAGTAAAACCCTAACATGCAAATATCCTAATTAGTCAGTCACACATTAATTTAATCAAGTTTTAATTTTAGGAGGTCATAGTATGAGTATTAAGCTTTCTAAATATCTAAAAACGATTTTGAAAAACACATATTTTTTTTCAAATAATTTTTTCATGTTTAATAATTTATTTATTGTTTATTTTTTTCAAACCCATTCTGAATTACTAAAACCGCATTTAAAAACCAAACTGCATCTTTTGCCTAACAGTGTAGATGTAATCATGTATGAGCCTATGCGCAAAAAGCCTAAGTTAGAACAAGACATATTTTCGCGCCAGAATTTAAAAGAGAACATTTGAGCCACAAACCCAGAAATATACCCCTACTTCTTTTTACTTGTTTTACTCGTTTTAGGAAATGATCAAAAACCCCAATTGAAATGCCTTCCTGTAATACAAAATAATGCAACTTACTTTTGTAACCCTTTAAAACACTTATTCTGAGTCGCTAAATTCAGCCCGTGTTAAACTACCTTCTAATCTCTGGCTGAATCAACATTCCAATGTTTTATGGCCTGTAAAAAAAAACACCATCTGCCGTTCTCAAGGCAGGAAGGCAGGAAATGGCCGGCACGAAGGTGACCCTGGAGCTTTCAGGAAACAGACATTTTTTTTAGAAAAGTGTGTGACACGAAATACATTTAAACGTAGCAAAAATTCACTGTTAGCTGAAACTTTAACATTTTACATGTATGAAAAAGCATGTAAGCAAAGGAGGGCTACAAATTCGTTTTTCCCTACAGAACACACAATTTAATTTTTGAGGCCTTTTCATGTTCCTAGTGAATGTAAATTTTAACTTTATCTAATTTAAGCATTTCAACAGTTTGCACATATGTGCCTTTGTTTAGTCTATAATTTAAAAAGCAACATATAGCGATTTTTGCAGGTAACATGGCAAATTACTGCATTCTTATTTAATTTTCACCTAATATCAATTAATCCAACATTTTTCTTAACAGACTGAAAAACATCAAGAAATCCACAATCACACATTGAGCTCATTTCACACAGAAACAGAAACATTTTCAAACATGCAGGACACACAATACAGCGCTTAAAGCATGTTTTTTCATAAATTCGCGCCAACGCTATTCACAAGCAGAAATTACACTAACAAGAACAGAAACCCCACATTTAAACACACATTGAACCCACAGACCAATACATAGGACTGAAACAAAAAACAAGCCACAAACAAATCGTAAACCAAACCAATTTGTAAATGCTAGTTGTACGTCATATTTACAAGGAATGTTTGGCAATGATGTTTCAATTCACAAGTTTTCTGACTGGCAGAGCACCAAAAATCGCTCTGCATTCCCCCATTTATAAAAGTGCGCAGAACAAAAGGATCCTCACATGTATTATGGCCATATTTTAGTTCCCTGATGATACAATATCACCAAGGAAGAAATATGTTTTCACACCTAAACCTATTTAGGTATCCCTTCTAAGGGAAGCCGGCTCATTTACTTCACATCACATTATGGTACCGTTCACAAAAAGCAACACATTTTAACATGTGAGCTTAACCAAGGACAACAGGCATGCCAAAAAATAGTGCAGAGTATACACTACTATCAAAGGAGGAGGAAATATCCTCGCATTACCTGCCTATATGAGTTGCAACACATACATATCAAATCAAATCACATCAAATCATATTCATATCATATTCTTCGAAGATCAAACGTAGTTCAAAGTAGACAAGTCTATCTCAAATTCAAAATATGCCACAGTAAGCGTTACAAAGGCATTTAAAACTTAGAACAGGCGCCGCAAAATTACTTTTACCAAACATAAGCTGTCCAAGTTCTAACTGCCAGGTCTTATCTAACAGTCTATCTTTTTATGTTACATTTTAATACTCACGCCAAAAGTGTTCTCAGTCAGGAGGGTGACATCCCTGGGGGGACCAAAGATCAGGAGAGGCAGAAAACACACACGAGCTGCAGACACAAGGAATCACCAGAGGCGCGCCGTGCACAGCTACCTTCTTGCAGAACCCAGTCCCATGCTGCTCAGCAGTTTTCTGCCTCCTGGCAAGTTGATCACTCCTCCAGATTGTCACCTCTCTGATGAGTCCCTTCGTGCGTCGCCAATTGTGGAATTCAAAAACCTTGGAGTCCTTTAAAAGCAATAAGAGGCTGGCACAGAACTCTGAAATATCAAAGGACAGTTTATTACATGAAGTGAGGCTGCGTCGTCCAAAGGCCATGGCAAATGAATGAGGCAGTCTGAGGAAGTCAGAAGGCTGATGCCTTATATACATTTCAGACTTACACAGTAAGCATACACAAAAGGGGGCAGTCTTGTGTTCTTGTGAGCACACAAGGAATACCTAATAAGGACATGTGGAACCAAGTGGGAGGAGCTAACAGTTTCAGAACGTAGTGAACACATTCCTATGTAATTCAATGGTCGCAGGACTATTAGGGCATAGTCCTCTCACCCCGGGCACAGGACGATTGCTGTATCTCCAGCTATATTTAATACAAACAAGGCTTCGTAGTAATTATGAATATGTGAATTTATTCCTTCATCGTTATTCACATTAATCAAAAGAAGTTCACATATCTAATGTTTCTTTCAACATCATATGTTTGGTTCCCAAATTAATTATATCCAATGCATTTCGATGCATTATAGCATCTTCATCAGGGAAATCTGTAAATTAATTGAACAACATAAAACTTGCTTTAACTTCCATTATACTTTGTTTTTCACAATACTTAACATTGCCACTCACTGAACGTTTAGTTGTGTTAATTTTCGTTTCAAAGTGCAATCATGCTACACACTGCTACCGCTTAAAACGTTCTGCAAGTTTAATGTATAGTGAGCTGCGTTTCATAAATCCATCACAATCGGCAATAATGCATGCAAGCAAATGAGCGGCTTAGAAATGATGAGAAAGCGTAGTTAAACGGCATACTAGTACTGCAGTACGAGCCCAAGAGCAATGTTACAATGTGTCACCGAACGCAATGAATAATGCTTGTAAAACGTTTTACGTGACAGCGTTTTAATATGTTAAACTTCAGGCGCAGCTAAAAGGAAGGTAGGACAATATAGATAGTGAGCACATGGCAGCACATGGTAGTCAAGATGGCCTCCAGAAACTAAAATGGCTTCTAAAAAACGGGTAAGATAACTTCTAAATGCGAAATGGCTTCTGCTAACGCTAACCCATTTATGCTAATTTACAACAGGTACAGCTGTCACGATCAGTTGATATATGCCACAGAGGTCTTCAATCTGTGGGGCGCGGCCCCCAGGGGGGCCGTGGAGCCCTGATAAGGGGGTCGCGCATTCCCGGGCCTCACTTCTTGAACTCTTTTAAAAAAAAATAAACCGACCCGGACAGTTTATGAAATGAAAGTACTTAAAGCTGTAATGCCATTCAAGAAGTGTTCACTTGTGCTGTGAAACCGGAGCTGATCAGACAGCTAAACAAGGTTTCCTTCCAGTACCCTTGCCTGAAAGTGATGGAAAAATATGCTGAGTTAATCTGAAAATGCAAAGGACAATTTACAGTTTTAAAGAAGGATTGGGAGCCAGTACTGGCTTTCAGTGATTGAATCACTGGAAGCCATGTGACGAGCTGTGAAATGCGCGCTTCTAATTGTAAATATATTTACTTAGTGCTTGCTATCCCGGAGAAGGTGTTGAAGGCCAGTAAGGAGCGAGAAAAACAAGCATTTGCAATGCAATAGAACGCGCCGCGCAGGCGCGAAATCACTGCAGCACAGGTGCGGCGGCCGGGCCGTGACGGAACCATTCCGTCACAAGCACAGCGCCACCATGGCTCGTGACGGAATGGTTCCGTCACTAGTATGAAAGGGGTTAAACAGGGATTTCCTCCTGCTTATAACAGACTTCTGCACAATTGTAATTCTGGGGTTTATGAAAGGAACTTAAATTACGCGCAGAGTACGCTCTGTAGTAAACTATAGAATCTTAACATATTTTAAGCTACACGTAGATCCGGTGTGGCCAGAAACAACATCACTTTACTGTGCCTTTTCCAAGAGACGATGGAACTCGTTGTGGCCTTTGAAGAAGCAGACTATGGCGATTCCCCCCATGCATGTTTGTTTTATCGCTTTCAAAACTTTCCTGGCCACAGGGATCGAATTCTTCAGCAGCCAGTGATTGGATTTTTAAAAATGTATTTGTGTATTTTATAAAGCACGCAGCTACCCCAACCGGGTGTCCCGGCGCAATTGAGCAGACAGCAGTTGTCCAAAGCGAGAACCTCCTAGCAGAAAAGAAAGGTTTTAAGGGATCTGCGGAATTCGAGTTCCGACTGAGTCATGCGGAGGTGAAGCGGAAGTTTGTTCCAGCGACGGGTGGCACACACTTCAAAGGTTTTACCTCCAGATCCAGATTTTAAATCTAGGAGTGACTAGTGATGGTAGCAGGTAGCGGGGTATTTTTCTCTCACAGTTTGGATATTCGTATCAGTAAGTGAAATGTCCGTAATAAAGAAAAGCTGTTAATTGGTTTGTTTTAAAGCAAAGGCCAGCTCGGCTTTCTGAAATGCACTGGTATAAAGTATTGTTCGTCCCGAAAATGTAATTCTTGTAGCTCAGTGTACTTGAAGCGGGTTCTTTAAAGAGCTCTGATGTTAAAAAGCTGATGTGTTGTAAAATGCACTGGCAAAATAAAAACGAATGCTAAAATGAAAGTTTTCTTGCTTTAGGCTGGTTTCATTTATTACACAAGTTTATTTTTTGTCTGCTGCAGGGACGGTATTTTCATTGTGATTGTGGAAAGATGGATGTGGCGTTACGGCCAAAGCTTCCGGCGTTAGAACTGCAGGGTAACCAGGATCAGGGCTGGCTCTAGAGCGGTGCGATCGGTGCCACCGCACCCGGCGCTGGCTTGGGGTGGGGGTGCCATGTTTATTGTTTTAAAGACACCAGATGCCACGTTCCTAGTCCCATCAATTTTCAAGCATCAATAAAAATAAAATGTCAGATATCTCCGGTGATTAATATTCTTCCTGGAGACAGGCCGGGAAGTTTTGACACATCATAGCACAGAAGGTTAACATGCCTGCTGCAAAGAACATGTCCCATTCAGATCACAAAGTGCACACACTATAAATAGGTCAATGGGTTATCCCTTTGGCAGAGAGATCATTATGTTACTTACAGTTTAAAAGTTAAAATCCTAATATAGAGTAGTGAGCTATTCACTGTCCTCAAAGAGCTGCACGCAACCTGCGGAAAAACATAATACAACTACGTGTTTTTGCCCAGACTTTCCTTATCCTAATATTTCAAAAATGATTAATTCGGCTAGAAAATAATTATTAATATTAAAGAAAACCCCTAACAATGGTGTTACATTCGAAATTCTGAATTTGTGCTTTTTCAGACCAAGGCCTCTTAAACTTTACTGCCTACCGGTATGGATGACATGTGACTCCTACACCTTGTAGGCCTGTGTCCTATGCAACATTTCCTTTACAGTGATTTACACACTTATGATTGTTTCCGGCCACCTTATGTGTGATGTAAAGTGCTGACACCTTAACTGGTATGAGTGGCACTATAAAACTAAATGAATCTACGTGACTGGTTATGGAGACTTAGGGGCATTGTAAAATGGTGATAGTGAGGGAATCCATGGTGAGGTGGTCATTGAGGGGGGTGCCAACAAACATTTTCGCACTGGGCGCCACCAGTACTAAAGCCGGCCCTTACCAGGATGCAGTCCTGGGGTGGCTCAACAACCTGTGCTTCTGGGCAAAACACTTAATCATCCCAAAGCTTAAAAAACATGTGTAAGAACTGGGACCGCCAGCTCTCCGAGGGGTAGCATGGCTCGAGCAGGAAGGCAGCCAGAGGCTTGCGTGTAAAGCAGCTACTTAACATACTCATCCACTGAGACACGAAGTGGGCGCAATAATGGAGACCACACCAGTAGTTGTATTTGAAAGAATCAAGATCTTTTATATAGACTTTGGATCAAGCAAGTAATGCATTTAGCAAATCATTAGTATTTATTTAAGCATTTCATTAGGCAGTTTCAGTAAGACTTGTCATTAAAGTAATAACCAGCTCATCTGAGCAGTGAAACATTAAATAACACAGCCTGTCGCATCATACTCTTGTGCAGGCAAAACCTGGAGGATCCTACAAGAAGCGACCATAGCATTGCAGTAAAGTACCACATTAAACCTCTCATGGACGCCTTTCAAATTGCTCTTCATAGAAAGGGATAAAAACATTTCATCCAGTACTTTCAGTGCAACAGATAACTTCAAAGAACACAGCCTGTCGCGGTATGCTACTCAGCAGGCAAACAGGTAATTTCATAGATCCTAGATGAACCTGTAGGAACAACTACAAGCATTTCTCCTTGTGAATACTGATCGTTTTGCGACCCAGAATCAGATCATCAGAATACCATTAGAATGAATCAAAAAGTATCACAGTTTGACCCCATCAGGAACTGTAGAAACGCTCCCCAGCCAGAAATTCAGTACAGGGAAGTAGCTAGCCCTCTTCTCAGCAGGCTTGATGACATATAAACAGGCATGAGCAGTACAGGCAGCCCACGACAGTCACTAGTCAATGGCCTAGACGCTCTTATCATCCAGTGGGCCGAAAACAGTTAATTTCTGAATAGCCTACTTCTCCGGGCCCGACACACCTCGACACCCACTCCAGGCCTCCCAGTCACTCGAGGCACATTAGGGGCCTACGGGGCCCACTCTCGGTTCTCCCCCAGGGGAGGGGCGACCTCGGGCCTTACCCGGCCTTCCGCCCTCCTCCCCGGGGGGGGGTTAACTGCTTCCTTCAGCCCTCCAGGAACCATGCGTCGGCTAGAGTCGGCGGGAGAAGCTTCCGCCGGTTGAGTGACTTCCCGCGGCCTGGCGCGGTGCAAGACGCTGCCACAGCGCACCGGCTCGAGGGGCGAGGAAACACACTGCGGGGCCAGGCGGAAGGGTGTCTTCAGCTCCGGACCCCCTCCGCGATGAGTCGCGGCCCGCTCCGGGTGCCGGCCTTGCGAGAAGGGCTGGTTCAGGGCAGCCATTGGCTGCACGGCTTGGGCGGGGGCGCGGCCGATAATGCGGCGGCGCTCCCGCTCACGTGACAGGGGCCCAGGCAGGCCTCAGGCCCAGTGCGGCCTGACAGACTTGATGCAGCGGCCCTCTCCTGGCACCGGGGGCCGCCGAGGGTGGGTCAATGTCTGCGCTGGAAGCAGCGCAGGGGCAGTCGGCCACAGGACGGCCGGTAGCGCCTCAGAGGCGTCGCATGGGTGGCGCCGAAGCTGCGGTGACAAGGTCTCCTCAGGCGCCTCAAGGCAACAAGGTTCAGCGCTTGGCGCCAATGCAGGGAAGCGCTCAGGGGGCTTCACAGCGCTGGACACCGGCAGGGCGAGGGGTCGATTTCAGTGAACTTTGACACAGCGCTTGGCAAGTCAGTCAGCAGTCAATGCTGGCAGCAGGGAAGGCAGTCTCACCTGCAGCGCTGGACAGGGGAACAGAATATAGCGCTATGAACAATGTTCCCTCTAATTTTTTTCCTCTGTGTGCGGCAGTGGAGGGTCTCTGTGCGCTGCAATCATGGCTATGTGCGCCAGGAACTAAACCGCGCGTGTTTGCGGCGCCAAATGGCACTCAAAACGTATACTTTAAAAAGTGAAAAGATGGTGCATTTTCACACGTACAGTGCAACAATAAGGGTCTTAAGGGCAGTTTGCAAATTTATTGTATTGCCTGTATTTTCATTGTGTCTCTGACTGCTGTTGTCCGTCTTCCCCGCTGCCTGTACGTGGACCGTGCCCCTTTTTCTTCCCTCTGTTCCGCTCGCTGTCCCCGTGCTCTCTCTGCCCGGTCTTTCCTTCTGTACTCCTCGCTGCCCGTGTCTCTGCCGAGTTTTCCCTTCAGTTCCCCTCGCTGCCCCTGTGCCTCTCTGCCCATTCTGCCTTTTGTTCTTAGCTGCCCCTATATTTCTGTATGTTGCCTCTGTGCCATTAGTTTTTTGTGCCCGTCTGCCCTCTGTGCCACTCGTTTTTGTGCCCCTTTTGCCTTCTGTTCAACTCTTTTTTTGTGCCCGTCTGCCCTCTGTCCCACTCGTTGTTTGTGCCTTTATGCCCTCTGTCCCACTCGTTTTTTGAGCCTTTATGCCCTCTGTCCCACTTGTTTTTTGAGCCTTTATGCCCTCTCTCTGTCCAACTAATGTTTGTGCATTTATGCCCTCTGTCTCTGTCCCACTCGTTTTTGTTGTGCCTTTATGCTCTCTGTCCCACTCGTTTTTTTGTGCCTTTCCGCCCACTTGCCTGATGTTCTGCTCGTTTCCCCAGCTGCTGTGGCTTTTGTTTTAGTATTGTTGTTAATCGGAGCCCCTTCACAGCCTCTGATTAACATCCATACTTAAAAGGCCACAGTCTGCCCTGCGCTTTACTAACAAAAGAGTAGCCACTTTCCAAACACAGCGTGTGCTAAAGTACGCGCTGTGTTTGGAAACTGTCTACGCTTTTGTTAGTAAAGCGCAGGGCAGACTGTGGCCTTTTAAGTATGGATGTTAATCAGAGGCTGTGAAGGGGCTCCGATTAACAACAATACTAAAACAAAAGCCACAGTCTGCCCCGCGCTCACACATTGCCACAACCCCACCAGCCCCCCCCCTCCTTACCTGTAATCCTCAGCGCCTGTATTGCTGCTACTGCTTTTGTTTAAATGGAATGGATGCATCACGAGCCAGCACAATGCAATTAGTCTCTTCTGAAATATTTCCATGAAGAAGACACCAAGGGTGTACTTTTGGAACATAGAAACGGTGGATATGCTTTCATAGTGCTGATAACTATTGCGTATGATGACTCTGGCTTTTGCTCGTAAACACTGCACTGAACATGTCACAGTGCGGGTCTCACTCCACATCAAGTACGCGAGCTGGCCGTTCCCTCCACTTCCGACTTTATAGAGGGTCTAGTATAAAAATAATCGGACTGCCACTTTACATTAATAAAATGATTACCAGCACCTTTACTGTGATTGTGGGGAACCTCGCCCTCAATTAAAAGATTGCGCGCGTCTGGAAAAATAGCCTAAATTGAAAAGCACTCAGCTGAGAAATTAATTGAAAAGGCGAGTGTTTAAAAATGCTAAATGCTATGTTGAATAAATCTGCAGCGCATTGTGAAGCATCGGTCGCATAAATAAAAGTTATCCGCACTGCTGCTCTGCTCTGTGAAACCAAGGTCGGCGAGCACAGCTGGCCAAACTCCAAAGTACACACCGGCTGAAGCCGTCCCTGTACGGGGAGATTGGGGAATGTGTGGGTTGACAGGTTAGAGAACAGCACTGATATGTCTGTTTATATTTTTGTTAGTATAGTAATCTTAAGGCTACAAGTCCCACCCCGCCTCCTTACCTGCAATCCTCAGCGCGCACACAGGACGTCGCGGGAGAGAGTCGCGCTATAAAGAAGCGAGCGGCGCTATAAAGAAGCGAGCGGCGCGACTCTCTCCCGCGACGTCCTATGTGCGCGCTCCACGCGAGGCAGTGCGCGGGGATATCAGGGCATGTGCGCGCGCGCGCGCGCGCCCTAGAGGGAACGTAGGCTATGAACACAGTTCAGCAGGGACTGCAGGCAGTTCAGTCAGGGGGGGGAGACAGGTAGGGCCAGATGGGCCCAGATGAAGGCAGGGAGTGCGCAGGGCAGCACAGTCCAGTACCTGGTCGATCCCCCAGCAGTCTCTGGTCAAAGGCAAGCAATCTTCTTGGCGCTTGGATGGTTCTGCGCCCTTGGGTGTTTGTTTCTTGAAGTTGCTGAGAGGGGGGGGGTTGAGCTGAAGGCTTGAAGAGTTTTTCCTCAGTCACTGCAGACGGACCCTGGGGTTCCCTACCAGTGGGTCAGATCAGGGGGCTAGCTTAGGACACCTCACCCAGCTTAAGAGGCAGCACCTAAATCATGTCACTCCTAGTAGTATAGGTTCCTCACTAGGCCCTCCCACCTAAAACTCCTGCGTGGGTAAAAAAGGTCAGTGATGCCCCAACTGACTAGAAAAAGTTCCCTCCCTTGCTTATATATGCCCAGGTTAGGTGACCACTCTATAAGACGGGAAAACCTAACTCCGCCTTTCTTCTGGAAGGTTCCAGGAGCTTCCCCACTCTACCTATGGACAGGG
Source organism: Lissotriton vulgaris (assembly GCF_964263255.1). Classification (NCBI taxonomy): domain Eukaryota; kingdom Metazoa; phylum Chordata; class Amphibia; order Caudata; family Salamandridae; genus Lissotriton; species Lissotriton vulgaris. Next base: position 25,885,553 of record NC_141685.1, read on the forward strand.
GCTGGGTGGCTGGTATTGCAACATTGTATGGGGATCCAGCCGGCTCCTGGCAGCTAGGGTGCTACACTAAAAGACCACGCTGCAGTAGCAGGGGCCAGTGGCAGCCATGTTTGAAGTAGAGAACACCTGCACCCTTACACAGATTAGCTATGAAAAAGGTGCCCGAAGACCTATGGGCCAATAAAAAGAAGGTGGGAAAAATGAGGCAAGGGCAAAAAATCACAGGGAAAGACCACCCTAGGGCTGACAGGTCTAACAATGCACCTCAGGCACGGGGCTGACGCAGTTATTATTCACACAGCTCTGATGATGCACCTCAGGCACTGGGCTGACGCAGTTATTATTCACACAGCTGTGATGATGCACCTCAGGCACAGGCTCACGGCTGTTATTATTCACACAGCTGTGAGGAGGCACCTCAGGCACGGGCTTACAGCTATTATTATTCACACAGCTCTGATGATGCACCTCAGGCACGGGCTCACAGCTGTTATTGACACAGCTCTGATGAAGCGGCACGGGCTGACGCAGTTATTATTCACACAGCTCTGATGATGCACCTCAGGCACGGGCTCACGGCTGTTATTATTCACACAGCTCTGATGATGCACCATAAGCACGGGGCTGACGCAGTTATTATTCACACAGCTCTGAAGATGCATCTCAGGCACGGGGCTGACGCAGTTATTATTCACACAGCTCTGATGATGCACCTCAGGCATGGGGCTGACGCAGTTATTATTCACACAGCTTTGATGATGCACCTCAGGCACGGGGCTCACAGCGGTTAATATTCATACAGCTCTGATGATGCACCTCAGGCACGGGGCTGACGCAGTTATTATTCACACAGCTCTGATGATGCACCTCAGGCACGGGGCTGACGCAGTTATTATTCACACAGCTCTGATGATGCACCTCAGGCACGGGGCTGACGCAGTTATTATTCACACAGCTCTGATGATGCACCTCAGGCACGGGGCTGACGCAGTTATTATTCACACAGCTCTGATGATGCACCTCAGGCACGGGGCTGACGCAGTTATTATTCACACAGCTCTGATGATGCACCTCAGGCACGGGGCTGACGCAGTTATTATTCACACAGCAATGACGTACCCTTGCCTCACTTCACGCTTCACATGGAAGGGCTTCGTGCATTCTCCACTAGTTCCGAATCTCACCCTTGCCCTTGCCCCCGCATAAATTTGCCTTAAAAAAGAAATAATGGCCTCTTCTACCTTAAGATCTTCCAGCACCTTCCACAGTCAAGCTTAACGCAGTCGAATGCGGCACTCAAGTCAACAAATGCTGCATAGAGTTTTCCCGCCTTGGCCTGAACATATTTCACTTGAAGGAGTGTAAAATTCAGGACCTGTTCCACAGTGCCCATCCCTTCTCGAAAGCCGTACTGAACCGGGGATAGAACTCCTGCTTCTTCCACCCAAGATAATAACCGATTCAGGACAGCCCTTCCCGCGATCTTCATGAAGGAGTCAAGAAGGGAGATAGGGCGATAACAAGAGGGACTCTCCCTATCACCCTTCTTGAAAATGAGAATGATGATAGAATCAGACCAGGTCCTGGGAAACCCCAGCTCACAACTTGCGTCCAGGACTCTCTTCAGTATGGGGGACCATAGGTCGACTGAGTATTTAAATATATCAATAGGAACCCCGTCTATTCCTGTAGCTTTGCCTCCCCTACTCTGCTTAATGGCAACGGACATTTCGCCAATTGAGATGCCCAGGTTAACTTGTTGAAAGGTCCGGTATTCCTCCTTATCTATGTCCTCCATATCAGCTAACTTTAGAGTCCCCTCCGGGTTATAGACTTCTGAAAAGAAGTCGATCCAGTAATTTTCACTAATAGCAACCTCTACCCTAGCGTTATTTGGTGTGTTAAAAAAAGGTGCGTTCACTGCACGCCAGAATTGGGCACTGTCCTTGGATTGTGCAGCAATAAATAGATCGTTCCAAGCCTCCTTTTTGATGTTATTCTTACAGTTCTTACGGGATAGGCGATAAACTTTCCTACAAATAGCCACCTCTGCCGGGTCCCTATTCTTTTTATGTAGTGCAGCCATGAGGTGGGAGTGCGCCCTAGAACAGGGAGCGTCAAACCAGGAATTGATCGTCGACCTAGAAGTATGCCCTCTACCAGGTCGAGACAGACTATCTCGGATGGTCCGTGTGATAGCCTCGAAGGCTGCCAAGGTGTCCTCATGAGAGGTTTCTACATATAGGCACCTTTCGATTGGGGCAAGGGATCCGCTGACTATCTTAGCATGCATGACCTCCGGATCGATCTGGCTCCATTTAATAACATAGCCATTTTGTCTAGGCATTTCACAGACTTTTAACCATGACAATCGTTCAATCAATGAGCTATGCTTGACCTGTGGTAAATTTAAAGTAAAGGAAAGGGGAAGATGATCACTAAATCCAACAGGGTGAGTGGAGTAATCTGCATACCATGTGGCGTGACTTTCAGAAGCAACAATAAAATCTATAGTGGTGCTGAGCCCTCTACCTACAAAAGTTGCACTGAATTCTACACAAGGGGAACACAACCTGTTAATAAAATCTAAATTAAAAGATGCCAGCAAATCATTCATGGATTCAACCCCATCCAATTGGGAAAAGTGTGGGGTTGTAACTTCTGCACCTGCCCCAGTAAAACCACAACCCCCCGCTCTTGTTCACACAGATTATGATTGAAATCCCCCCCACAAACAATAATACAATCCCTCCATTTCGAGGTTACAATCCCTTGTACGTCTTTAATCAGGGAAAAGACCAGATCTGGGACTAGACGTTTGTGCAAATTGTTATAAATATTGATCAAGATGATGTCAACCTTGGAGCCCATCCGAATAAGTAGAATTTGGTGGCAGGTTACCAATTTAACTACCTTAATGTTCTCGATGTCCAGCAAGTTCGAAATAAATATACAAAGACCCCCAATGTTCCTCCCACGTTTGGAGTGTAGAGCTGCAGCATGAAAGGGTCTGTACCCATTTAGGTGAACAGGCTCAGTAGTCCAGGTTTCTTGGAGGCACAGGAATCCAAAGGGACTAACAAACTCTACCCAAGAAAGATCCGAAGCCCTATCCCTAATCCCTGAAATGTTCCAGAATAGAAACTCAATCTTCCCTTGTGAGCTATGTTTAGCAGCTGGTACCTTATTACTGAATCCACCAGGGAGATCACAAATCTGCCTAGCAGGACTAGCTTCAGGGACTTCAGTAAGACCAGGGCCTAAGCTGCACAGAATTACTGCGGTGCTGTCTTCAGGAACTTCGGAAATGACAGGGTCTGGGCTACAGATAGAAACGGGACCAGAGTCAAGGTGCGTCCCAGGAACGATAACTGAGCCAGCAACATGGCGCAGCCTAGGGTCGGAAGCTGGACTACTGTCATTGAGTACTGGGGGTATACAATCTCTCGGACGGACTGATGCAAAGAAATTGCAACTCAGTCAGTCCACACCCTCTAGGTCTCGTAAGCTTTCGTAATGATTATGGAGGGGGATTTGGAACCGGTTAGATGACCAGGGATCAGGTGGAGCACGAGGGTCGTTAAAATACTGGGTCCAAGCATCAGCATGTGCCGGATAAACTGGATGTACAAAATTAGCTAGCTGCGGTGCAAAAGGAGATCTGAAAACATGGTGTTGACCCGCGCGGTGATTACGTTGTCTCCTCATACAGTTGGTCTGCGGGTGCATTGGAGGCCTAAGCAAGCTTTCCGCATTGAATGCCCGCTGCCCAGAATGAGCCAAAGGACTTAACATGCTTCTGGGATAGAAGTAAGGCAGTTCTCGTGGTGTAATCAAGCTACTGCTTTTGGGGGAGGACCAATTTAGGATGTGGCTAACCGCCCTTTTATCTTTAAAACTAATTATGACAATATCCCCCAAAATTCTTTTTGGGGTAGGCTCCAGCCAGGCAAGTCGCCGTACCATTAGTATTTCTCCGTTAAGGTAAAGAGGTAGAGGCCGATTCTGTTTTAGCCAATGAATGACCTTGTTTTTAAGCTGAACTTGGTCTTCCCTCTTACCCGGCTCCAAAACTGGGACACCGGTAAGGATTACCACAAAAGGGGCTGCTTCAGGGGGCAAATTGACTCTTCGGTTTTTGGGAATATGGGGTCTGACAGTGTCATCTGCAGCAGTAGGTTTAAGTAATGGGCCAATGGGCGTCACACATCCCGTGGCGTCCTTAACCTGCCTATTCGTGTCATGCCTTAGGACAGCAGTAGCCTGTAACATGGCACTTTTAGGTTGTTTGGTTGATTTATCCTGGATCCGAGGTGCAGGGACCAGGGAAACAGTAGAAGTGGAAGTAGGGACGGGGGGTGCTCCATCTGGGCCCTTGTTGCTCATATGAAACGCCATAAGGGCCTTCTCTAGATCTCCCAGCTGAGCAGTTATCTTCTTAAGTCTCTCCACCAAAGGCAATGTAAATGATCTAATCATTTTTTTGATACACTCCAATAAATCTGGACCCTGCTCATCTGTAGAATGGGAGGAAGTAGCAGGCAGAGGGGTTAAACCTAAAGGTAGATGGTCAGTCTTCTTAGTACTAGGGGAGGACATGACTTTATTTCTACTTGTACCATGCCCCTTCCTTCTCCTTTTCTTGGGCGGAGGACCGTAACAACGGTGTACTACCGCAGCTGCAGCCTGTAAATTGGGCTTGGAAGGTGGCTCAATCGTTTCTAGCAGAGTGTCTGTCATAAGTTCCACCTCGTCTAAGATGCTGTTCATCGAGGCGGAAAGATTTATGACAGGATTAGAAGAAACCCAAGATTCTGGGGGGGTAGCCCTGTCCTGAAGTAGTAGGGGGATACTAGACTCAAGCGGTGGCTCAGGACTCTTTGGGACTTCTGCGCTGTCGATTAACAGAGGCATACCTGGAAGAATAGGGCCCAACGAAGACCTTTTGCTCTTAATGTGCTCAATCGAGCGGCACCTGTTAGCGCATCACTCAGCTAGGGCTAGGTCCCTATCGACCGTAGAGGCCGCCCTGATTACAAAACTATCCAGCGTCCCCCGTTTAGCACCACCCTCTACAGATGATTTAGGGATGGGTGAGGACATCCTGCGATACGGAGCGGGATAAGACAAAGAGGTACAGACAATAAGGGGTGGTAGAGACCCGATAGCAAACACTGAAGTGGTAAAAAAACAGTAGAATAAGTAAATACACAGAATTACAAAATGGCACCAGGGTGAGGCAGTCCTTACAGAACTAACATGTGCGGACAAACAACAAAGGGGAAAAGCCCGGCCCGGCCTCGGAGGGCCACAGAGGGCCCGCCCTTTGCCCGGGCTTAGGAGCGGGCCAGGTGTTGAGGCTCAGGTAGCAGGGACTCCTGGGAAATGGAGTCCCTCAGTACACCGCTCGCAGCCCTGCAAGTGCTTTCATTACCCCACGGCGGTCCCTGCAGTCTTCAATTGGTCCCTGGCAGAGACAAGCAGCGACGTGGGACCCGCGCAGCGGGTCCGGCTAGGAGTTGCAAGTCAGGAACAAGCAGCGGAGATTCGGTCAGGCAGTGACCCAGCAGGTACAAAGAAAGCGTCCCAGGAAAGCTTGTGGCGCTCAGAGATTTATACCGCAGGTGGGGGCGGAGCACTCAGGGAGAGCGGGCCAGGTACTAAGGCTCAGGTAGCAGGGACTCCTGGGAAATGGAGTCCCTCAGTACACCGCTCGCAGCCCTGCAAGTGCTTTCATTACCCCACGGCGGTCCCTGCAGTCTTCAATTGGTCCCTGGCAGAGACATGCAGCGACGCGGGACCCGCGCAGGGGGTCCGGCTAGGAGTTGCAAGTCAGGAACAAGCAGCGGAGATTCGGTCAGGCAGTGACCCAGCAGATACAAAGAAAACGTCCCAGGAAAGCTTGTGGCGCTCAGAGATTTATACCGCAGGTGGGGACGGAGCACTCAGGGAGAGCGGTCCAGGTGTTAAGGCTCAGGTAGCAGGGACTCCTGGTAAATGGAGTCCCTCAGTACACCGCTCGCAGCCCTGCAAGTGCTTTCATTACCCCACGGCGGTCCCTGCAGTCTTCAGTTGGTCCCTGGCAGAGACAAGCAGTGACGCGGGACCCGCGCAGCGGGTCCGCCTAGGAGTTGCAAGTCAGGAACAAGCAGCGGAGATTCGGTCAGGCAGTGACCCAGCAGGTACAAAGAAAGCGTCCCCAACATCTATAATTATCCTATATGTTAGATGGGCAGTGTTCAGAGACACTGCTGTCAAACTATGGGGTCAATGTTTGCAGTCAGAGATTGAAACCTCAGATTCCCTCGTCTTTTTTCTAACAACAGTCTGAAACTTTTGAATTGCTCATCTGAATCAAACTTGCCCCTTCACTCTTACAGTCCAGAAAGGGAAATTTTCTTTCTTCACCTTCAATCTGATAAGCGGCCTGATTTCACATGTGCACCTTTGACACAAGCACCATAAGCTAAGTTGAAAACATCTCCTAAGGCAGCCTTAATGCTGAAGGGGGATCCAGTGATTTACGAAGGCAGCCGCTCTAAAAGAAAACCCAACGTACCTTTGTTGAAGCAAGGGTACTTATCTTTGTTTTTGTTATCTTTTTAGAATGCTATGGAATCTCCGTGCAAGCTGCCTACCTCTCAACAACCAAACAATAAGGGGGCTCTTTCCATAATTATCTGCAATTGCAAAAGAGGACAAACTACTCGAAATCTGGGAACACAACAGAGTTGCTTGTTTTGTTGAATTTATACAATTCTTTTTGCCTACTTTTCAATGTTATCTTGTACAGGGTCCAATTCCTCTTTGAGGCCAAGGACGTGCTTTGGGTAAATAAAAGCTTACAGATGCAAGTAATTTCAGATACATTTTATGTAAACCAGTTCTTTGTTCTGTGTATTGCTACAGGTCAACCTATCAAAACTTAGGGTAATGCACTTTACCTCAAATGAAGACAAAACACAATGGGGAAATGTCAAAAGTTGCAAGGCTGCTACTCAATGCAAACTGACATACTTACTTTCTTCACAAATTCATTTTATATCTTCGCAACCTTGTGTAAAGAAGGAAAATGTTTTAAATCCGAACCATTTTATTTTTTACAGGGACGCCGTGTTTCTCCCATATATTAATTTCCCATTTGTGTTTTTAAATTGTACCTGAGCAATACTGGTTGAGAAAAATGGCATTTGGAGAATGTGCTTGCGTCACGGTCGACAAGAAATTACCCAACAATACCCCACTATTTAACCCCTTCGCTGCTGGCCCGTTTCCGCCGCTGTGCGGTAAACAAACGAACAGGGCGGGGCCGTGACGAACCCCAGCCGTCATCAGCACACGAGCACCGTGGAGCGTGACGGCTGGGGTTCGTCACCAGCATACAAGGGGTTAAACATTGAGGAATGATCCACAAGTACGCAGAGCATTTCATAGAATCATTCAGAAGTAATCCTCATTTGTAGTAACCAAGCGCGCCCGCTCAGTGGATCCTCGTGGTTGTTACGAATGGGGGTTACTTCTAAATGATTCCACTGGGTCCTCTTAGTTGTTATGAATTGATTATGGAATGGATCATAGGGGGCTTCCGCCACTCCCCTTATGTATATTCATTGTAAATTCCATTCATCCCGAAGTAGTCCACGTTATCTAAAATTAATACACACTCATTCTGAAGTTGTCATAAAATCACACTTGAGTAATCCACAATAACCGTGACGTGTTCTTGAAGGCATCCTGGAGTAATTCAAACTGAAATTGTCACGTAGTATTTGTTAAGTAGTACAAAATCATCACACGTTTTTAACCCCTTCCATGCTCATGACGCAACGGTTCAGTCATGAGCGTCGGTTGAGCTGTGCTCATGACGGAACCGTTCCGTCATGAGCCGATAGGCTCATTAGAACCTTCAGCACAGCGCGAAAATTTGCGCCGCGCTGAAGGGGGTTAATTGAGGTAATCAGGAAACCATCCTGGAGTAGTTGTTGTGATGACTCTATAGAGTCATCTCATTTAAATATGTATCCCTGTAGGCATACTTCAGGATGGCTTGGGATGATTTCCCCAGATAATTGCAGGAATAGCCCGGCTGAAGTTATCCAATGACTACAGAATGACTTCAGGATGATCTTCCTTTTTGACCTGGGATATCCACTCCCTTGTCAGGGTCAGGGCTGCCTGGGGGTAGTCAGTCACATGCTTCCAGGTGTGTTAGGGCGGCATGTCTGTTATCAAAGCTCAACCCTGGAGTACCAGTGGTTCCCTCTCTATACTTCCATAAGGGGCCTCTCCTTACCTGGCCCCTCTATTCATTTCCAAGAAGGCCTCTATGATTATAGAAATGCTCCAATGGCAGGGCATAACCTGAGTGCCCTTTGGGGGCATTTTATGTAGCTGGCTTAAAAGTGTTCTAACCACATACGCATTGCTAACATTTATCACCACACACTCACCCGAAATAGACTTAGTGGACGTGCCCAACCATCCCACTCTCCTTGACATAATAATTTGATTGGATAACGGACCACCACCGCCCCCACCCCCAAGTCAGTTAGGTGCCACGAAAGCCAATGTACACATTTATCCATTAATTGAACTGTCGATTCAGGCTGGTTCTCCCTCAAGATTGGTACGTTTGCCAAAACCAATACCAGTGGAGAGGCCGCTGGTGGAAAGTGGAGGACCTGCTGTGGATAATGATTTAGTCCCACCTTAGGGCTATCTGATCTTGCTAACAACCGAGGATCAGCCCTCTCTCCCGTCACGGAACCGCCAAACGATTCGAAATATTTGTCACAGATAATGGTGAGGTTGTTTCTTCTGTTATCGTCTTAGAGTGCACATTTAACTTGCGGAAGCAACATACTTGACCGTGTAGGAGTTCCAGTTACAGAACTCTTTAATAATTAGGAAGTCAGGGGCAGGCAAAAGCACAAACAAACAAGTACAGCCAAATGTTGAGGAGCTGCGAAAAACACGCTCCGGTGTGTCCTCTGTATGAGCAGGGTAAGGTAGAAATGAATGAAACATGAGCCGCGGTAGCAAGGAAAATGCTCCGGCGTTTCCTTTGCGAGAAAAACGGCTCTGGTATACAGAAAACAAGGAATGAACGACACAGGAAGGAAGCGCACTGGCTTCTTCCCGTAGTTACCTGTACCGCCAATAACTCTCTTCGGGGAAATCCAAAGAGCAAGCATTGCAAATGGGATGAAAAACAGTCCTTAGCTGATTCTGGAATGACGCTGAAAAGGCTTCACGCTGGAATCCCGCGGGGATCACCATCCGCCATCTTGACTCACAATCCAAAACAATTGTCAAGCACCTGTCTCAGGCGGAGGAGGTACTTATAAATGGCCTGCCCTCTGCCTCCCTCGACCTCGCCCCACTGCCTGCTTGGAACTGTAGTCCCTCGGGCCTTTTCTTAATCTAAGCCCGGGAGCTGGCTTATATCTGTTGAGGTGAATAGCCTGTTTAATTGTTCTCAGGTGGGTGATCGCTACAGGCACTCAGTTTGCCAAGGCCACTTCTGCTTCTTCATTGATGACCACAGTTCGTGTTTTGGCCATTTGATCTGCAGTATTTGTAATAGAGATGCAAGGGAGGTGTCTGATGAACAATGAGCATCCACGTGGCCCACATATATCTGACACTTCTGCCCTTTATTCCACATCTCTTCCCAAAGCTGCTCACCACCCCAGATAGGAGTGCCCTTAATCTTCCATCCGTCTTTGTGCCAAGTTGGAGCCCAACTTATTAGTCCTTGATAAGTGGCCCAACTGTCAGTGTACACAAATGTTTTCTCTCCAATGGGGGCTTGTTCAGTTACTGCTGCTACCCCCGGCAGTTCCGCAAGCTGGCTTGATCCATTATCTCCTCCCCGCAACAACAGCGTTTCTGTGGCAGGCTGGAATGCAACTGCCTGCCGTTGTCTTTTGCCTTGATGATATCGAGCAGTTCCATCTGTAAACCATGCATTTTGATGTCTTCTTCAGTAAGCTGTTCAAAGGGTGGGGCTGTTTTGAACGGCGAAGATTCCATTTCAATAACTTCTGATAGGGGGGGGGCTATTGCCTGTAAGTCCACTGATCCCAGCATGACCCTCCTGCTGGCCCAGGTTTGCTCTCTGCTGCAGATACCATTTCCACTTTACAATTGTAGACTCCTGTGCTCTGCCTACTTTGGCCCCAACCCCTCCTTCCTTGATCCAGCCTAGCAGAGGGCTCGCGTTCTTAGGGTAGCTGGCCGGTCACCAGGTATGTGCTCTGTTTCCACCAGCGCCCAGTATGCTCCTGCTAATTCTTTCTCTAATGGGGTATACTCGCTCATTGATGGTGTTAATTTCTTTGACCAGAATCCTTGTGGCACTTTCTTTCTTCCCTGTCTTTGCCATAGGCTCCACATCACTGCATCATCCTGTATTATCACCTCTAGTTCAAATGGGTCTCCTTCTGTGATTGGACCCAGTGAACAATAAATCTGTAATGCATAATTTGCCCCTTCAAAGGCCTCTTGTTGTTCAGGCCCCATTGAAAAACATGTTTCTTCCTAATCACTTGATATGTTATGTTATGTTATGTTAAAGGGTGCTTGTAAAGTGCACTGTCACCGTGGGTTTCCTGGCACTGGTCGGATGCAGAGGGGACAGAGGAACTTAGCTGGATTGAGGGAAGAGCCATGTTTTTAAGGATTTACGGAAAAGAATAAGAGGATTAGAGGTTTTAACAGAGAGAGGAAAGGAGTTCCAGAGTTTAGGTGCCAGGTATGCAAATCTCCGGCCTCCAGATCTGCAGAGTTTGATAGGGGGGACGACCAGAAGGTGAAGGTGAGAAGATCTCAGATTGCGTGATGGACAGTAGGGCCTGATGAGGGATTTCAGAAAGACGGGACAGGAGCCAGATAGAGATTTAAAGGTGAGGCAGACGATCTTAAAGGCTGCCCTCGAAATGACAGGGAGCCAGTGCAGTTTGGAGAGGAGGGGTTTGGCAGATTGCCATTTCGGGATCCCGAAGGCCAATCTCGCCGCTTGGTTTTGAACAAATTGCAGTCTGGAGAGAGATGTTTTAGGCAGACCGTGGTAGATAGAGTTCGAAAAATCCAAGCGGGAGAGGACGAGGGCCATGATGACTTGCAGAAGGGCTTCAGGAGTAAGGAGATATGCCACCTTCCTGATCCTACGCAACTGGTACATGCAGGAGGAGACCACCGTCCCCACCTGGGGCCCAAGAGATAGGCCGGAGTTGATAGTGACCCCGAGACTTTTCACCGTGGCCACGGGGGTGGGAGGGGGGCCAAGTTCTGCCGGCCAGAAGTGCGGACCCCAGTGGGTAGAGCTCCTGCCAGGGAGAAGGAGCTCCGTCTTTCCGGGGTTCAGTTTAAGTTGGTTTTGACACATCCACTGGAGGATGTGGGACATAGCTGCCTGGAAATTGGGGATAGCAGAAGGGGAGTTAGAGGAAGGATGAGTTGCAGGTCGTCTGCGTAGTTGAAGACGGTGACGTCCCACTGCCTCAGAGAAGAAAGAAGAGGTCGAAGATAGAGGTTAAAGAGAAGAGGGGATAAGGAGGAGCCCTGGGGGACCCCGCAGAGTGAGCGCTCCCTAGGAGCCCTGAAAGTGCCCAGGCTGAGGGTCTGAGACCTCCCAGTCAGGAAGGATTTGACCCATGCCAGCGCCAGGCCCTGGATGCCAGCCTGCTCGACACGGTGGAGGAGGATGTTGTAGTCCACCGTGTCGAAAGCGGCTGACAGATCTAATAATACCAAGGCCTGGGGGGTACCCTTGTCAGCGCCGTCTCTCAAGGCATCCAACACGGTCAGGATCACAGTCTCCGTAGAGTGGCCGGGTCTAAAGCCGGCCTGGTTGGCATCGAGAAAGTTGGAGCTCTCGATGAACTGTGAGAGACAGGCGGTGACGTGGGCTTCCAAGATTTTAGAGAAGAAGGCAAAGAGGGAGATGGGACGATAGTTCGCCGGGACGGCGGGATCAGCTCCAGGCTTCTTCAATAGAGGCACCAAAACGGCCTCCTTGAAGGAGCTGGGCACTGACCGGAGGAGAGAGAGGAGTTTAGCAAGGGAAGGATGCAGTCGGGTAAAGAATGGCAGATGTCCCGAAGTATGGAAGGGGGACAACAGTCGTCTGGAGATCCAGACTTAATGCGGATGGCCAGTGTAGCCAAGGATACGGGATCTAAAGGAGGGAACTATGTGAAAGAAAGGGCATTGTGAGGGGGAAAGACAGATCCAGCGCCAGGGGGGGTGACCGGGATAGTGTCCTTAATCAAAACAATTTTCTGAATAAAAAAAGTACTTAGCGCATTACAAGATTCCTGTGTGGGGGCCTGAGTCGGGAGCGTCCTGGGGTCGGAGGTGAATTTGTTGAGATATAATGGCTTCAGTATTAATCCTAGATGAGGGTTTTGCTTCCTCCAAAACCCCATCAAGCCAATGAACCGTTGTGCTTCTGCCTTGCTTCTGCCTTGCTGGTAGGTCGCTCCCCCACGACACAGCTCCGCCTGTGTGTCCTGACCGTGCCTTCTGCCCCCTGATTGTGCTCGTTTTTCTTGCCTCTGCCTCCCTGATTGTGCTCGTTTTTCTTGCCTCTGCCTCCCTGATTGTGCTCGTTTATCTTGCCTCTGTTCCCTGATTGTGCTCGTTTTTCTTGCCTCTGCCCCCTGATTGTGCTCATTTTTCTTGCCTCTGCCTCCCTGATTGTGCTCGTTTTTCCTACCTCAGCCCCCTGATTGTGCTCGTTTTTCTTGCCTCTGCCTCCCTGATTGTGCTCGTTTATCTTGCCTCTGTTCCCTGATTGTGCTCGTTTTTCTTGCCTCTGCCTCCCTGATTGTGCTCGTTTTTCCTGCCTCAGCCCCCTGATTGTGCTCGTTTTTCTTGCCTCTGCCTCCCTGATTGTGCTCGTTTATCTTGCCTCTGTTCCCTGATTGTGCTCATTTTTCTTGCCTCTGTTCCCTGATTGTGCTCGTTTTTCTTGCCTCTGCCTCCCTGATTGTGCTCGTTTTTCTTGCCTCTGCCTCCCTGATTGTGCTCGTTTATCTTGCCTCTGTTCCCTGATTGTGCTCGTTTTTCTTGCCTCTGCCTCCCTGATTGTGCTCGTTTTTCCTGCCTCAGGCCCCTGATTGTGCTCGTTTTTCTTGCCTCTGCCTCCCTGATTGTGCTCGTTTATCTTGCCTCTGTTCCCTGATTGTGCTCGTTTTTCCTGCCTCAGGCCCCTGATTGTGCTCGTTTTTCTTGCCTCTGCCTCCCTGATTGTGCTCGTTTATCTTGCCTCTGTTCCCTGATTGTGCTCGTTTTTCTTGCCTCTGTTCCCTGATTGTGCTCGTTTTTCCTGCCTCAGCCCCCTGATTGTGCTCGTTTTTCTTGCCTCTGTTTCCTGATTGTGCTCGTTTTTCTTGCCTCTGTTCCCTGATTGTGCTAGTTTTTCTTGCCTCTGCCCCCCTAATTGTGCTTGTTGTTCTTGCCTCTGTTCCCTGATTGTGCTTGTTTTTCTTGCCTGTTTTCTGAATGTGCTAGTTTTTTCTTGCCTCTGTCCCCCTGATAGTGCTTGTTTTTCTTTCCTCTGTTCCCTGATTGTGCTCGTTCTTCTTGCCTCTGCACCCCTGATTGTGCTCATTTTTCTTGCCTCTGTTCCCTGACTGTGCTAGTTTTTCTTGCCTCTGCCCCCATGATTGTGCTTGTTTTTCTTGCCTCTGTTCCCTGATTGTGCTAGTTTTTTCATGCCTCTGCTCCCTGATTGTGATCTTTTTTCGTGCCTCTGCCCCCTAGTTGTGCTCATTTTTCTTGCCTCTGTTCCCCGATTGTGCTCCCTTTTCTTGCCTCTGTTCCCTGATTGTCCTCGTTTTTTTGCCTCTGCCCCCTGATTGTGCTTGTTTTTCTTACTTCTGCCCCACTGATTGTGCTCGTTTTTCTTACCTCTGTTCCCTGATTGTGCTTGTTTTTTCTTGCATCTGTTCCCTGATTGTTTTTCCTACCTCTGCCCCCGATTGTGCTAATTTTTTTCTTGCCTCTGCTCTCTGATTCTGCTTGATTTTCTTGCCTCTGGTCCCTGATTGTGCTCGTTTTTCTTGCCTCTGTTCCCTGATTGTGCTCGTTTTTCTTGCCTCTGCCCCCTGATTGTGCTTGTTTTTCTTACTTCTGCCCCACTGATTGTGCTCGTTTTTCTTACCTCTGTTCCCTGATTGTTTTTCCTGCCTCTGCCCCCGATTGTGCTAATTTTTTTCTTGCCTCTGCTCTCTGATTCTGCTTGATTTTCTTGCCTCTGTTCCCTGATTGTGCTCGTTTTTCTTGCCTCTGCTCCCCTGATTGTGCTCGTTTTTCTTGCCTCTGCCTCCCTGATTGTGCTCATTTTTCTTGCCTCTGTTCCCTGATTGTGCTCGTTTTTCTTGCCTCTGCCCCCTGATTGTGCTCGTTTTTCTTGCCTCTGTTCCCTGATTGTGCTCATTTTTCTTGCCTCTGCCTCCCTGATTGTGCTCGTTTATCTTGCCTCTGTTCCCTGATTGTGCTCGTTTTTCCTGCCTCAGCCCCCTGATTGTGCTAGTTTTTCTTGCCTCTGTTCCCTGATTGTGCTCGTTTTTCTTGCCTCTGTTCCCTGATTGTGCTCCCTTTTATTGCCTCTGTTCCCTGATTGTGCTCCCTTTTCTTGCCTCTGCCTCCCTGATTGTGCTCGTTTATCTTGCCTCTGTTCCCTGATTGTGCTCGTTTTTCTTGCCTCTGTTCCCTGATTGTGCTCGTTTTTCTTGCCTCTGCCCCATGATTGTGCTTGTTGTTCTTGCCTCTGTTCCCTGATTGTGCTTGTTTTTCTTGCCTGTTTTCTGATTGTGCTAGTTTTTTCTTGCCTCTGTCCCCCTGATAGTGCTTGTTTTTCTTTCCTCTGTTCCCTGATTGTGCTCGTTCTTCTTGCCTCTGCACCCCTGATTGTGCTCGTTTTACTTGCCTTTGTTCCCTGATTGTGCTAGTTTTTCTTGCCTCTGTTCCCGGATTGTGCTAGTTTTTCTTGCCTCTGCCCCCCTAATTGTGCTTGTTGTTCTTGCCTCTGTTCCCTGATTGTGCTCGTTTTTTTTTTATTATTAAATTTATACTTTATTGCACTTCCAAGTTACATACACAGCCGACATCGCCTACAACCCGGGGGCCGGCGGCAACAAAGAAAAAAACCATTCTCCAATCCCCGGGTGCGGGTAAGTTACACAGCCATAAAGACCAACAGCCTAAGGGCCTGGCGGCGAAACTGCAGGTGTTGAACAGGTGTACAGAAGCAATCGATCGTAGCATCTACTATTGGATGACCGCAACTCATAAGCAGGATGCACACCCCACCGCACCAACAATATCAGACCCCAGGGGAGCAGGACGCGCCAGATTGGCAGGATCAAAATAGCCACCTGTGAAGAACTGCGTAGAAACCCAGAATCTAGGGGAACAGCAACAAGTATTCAGGGAATGGTGAATAAAGGGAAGGGGACCCCCCAAACAATAGCAAACCCACCCACCCCAAGAAAGAACAAGCCAGACTACCGAAACCCGTGCCCACTACCCACCACCCGCCCCGTACCTCAACCATGTGTCCCTCAGACAGACCAAGGGAGATCAGCAAGCGCCCGCTAGGGCGGGATTACGCCCTGGGAAGGGGACAGAGGTCGCCATAAACCAGAACAGCTGTCACAAGCAACTCTTAACGCAGAAACATCTCAAACAGTCAGGCACGAATCACCACACTGTCACAACTGTAAGATCTTCAGCCGGCACACTCCTCAACCACCGCTGACTCAGCCCCCTCCTCCTGCAACAAATCTGCCTCCACACTCTCAGGATCCGACTCACCATCCTCTTTCGCACTTTGAAACGCTCGAAACAAACCCCAAAAGTTTTTGGGCCTACTCTTTGGAGGTAGGAGTTCGCTATACACCTCTGATTGCGTGCAGCAGTAAAGCAAGTCTGTTTCCCACCGTTTTCTAGTCGGGACTGGTCCCCGCATCCAGCATAACGCCACCAGTCGCTTTGCCGTCAATAACGCCATGTCCGCTAGTCGCCGCATAGCCACAGGAAGTGGTTTTGAAAAACTAAGTAAGGCGAGCGCCGGGTTAGGCAAGATCGTGTCACCGAGGATAGCACTGAGGCCCGCAAAGACCTCAACCCAGTACTTATGTATGGCAGGACAGGTCCAGGCCATATGGAGAAAGTCTGCTGTGTGAAAGTGGCAACGCTCACACTCCGCTGACTCTCTAAGGCCATACCTATGCAGCCTCTCGGGCGTATAGTAGACACGCTGTAGGAATTTAAAATGCACCAGACGGTGCCTACCATTGAGCGAGATTTTCTTGGTATTAGTCGCACAATAACGCCACATGTCGTCTGAGATGGGAGATTGGAGGTCAGCCTGCCAGGCCAAACGGGCCTTGGAGGGGGGATATTTCCGTTGCCTGTCACCCAGTGAGCGAAGGGCCGTGATCAGTTTGCGAGCGGAGGGGGTCTTGATGACATAGGTGAGTTCCGGGACCTCCGGCGGCTCAGCCAGGTCCGGGCCTAAAACGGCAAGGGCCGCTCTACGAACCCTGTGATATTGAAAACTATGAAGCAGCGTTGACCCGGGGCAGGAGTGAAGGACCTGCTGCAGCGTTTTCAGAGTGCCGTTTAAGAAGAGATCACCCATGGTAAGAATGCCTAGGTCACGGAGTGCCTTCAGGACGCCCTTCTCAGTCAGCGGAGCCAGCCAGGCCGCCCATTCTACCCGGAGCAAAGGTGAATACAGCAGCTTGCAATCCCGGGAGCCAATCAGTGCATGCCAAGCATGATTCGTGGTGGCTATAGAGTCCAGATTGCCGACCCTTCTATCAGGTGGATAACACACTGTCGCCGGAAGCGGGACAGGGTCTGCAAAGAGTCTCTCCAGTTTCACATGAGGGATACCCGGGTCCCCATGAATCCAAGTATGCAGGTGTGCGCCCTGAGCAAGTCTGTAGTATCGCTCCAGATCCGGTGCCCCAAGGCCTCCCTGGTCGTACGGAAGGGTGAGTGTTTGCCACTGCACCCGCGGCTGTTTGCCCCCCCACGCCAGGCGGACGAGTGTTTGGGTGAGTTGCCGGAAGAAAGCCTTGGAGAGGACTACTGGAATATTCACAAAGAGGAAGAGGAACCTGGGGAGTACCACCATTTTCATGAGCGCAATCCTGCCCATGAGCGAAAGCGGGAGCCTAGACCACACTTCGACGTCGTCTACCAGTTTGGAGTAGGCCACACCATAGTTCTCGCGTATCAGGACTTCCGGGTCCGTATGTATGCGTATCCCCAAATAGCGGATAGCATCCGTGGTCCATTGCAAGGGGTACTCCGAGTCGAAAGGGAGCGTCACCGGCGTCAGGGGCAACGCTACTGACTTATTCCAGTTGACGCGAAGACCAGAAAGAGCCCCGAACCTAACCACCTCCCGTAGCACCGCAGAGAGATTAGTCTCCGGGTCCCGAACATATAGCAGAGTGTCGTCCGCATAAGTGGAGATACCGATCTGGTACGTCGGGAAGTTGATCCCTTCAAACCGGTGGTACTCTCGTATAGCGCAGGCGAGCGGCTCCGCTACCAAGGCATACAGCAGGGGAGAGAGGGGGCAGCCTTGACGTGTGCCCCTCCCAATATCGATGGGAGCAGTGACCAGGCTACCTATCTTTAGCCTCGCAGTAGGTTTGTAGTATAGGGCGCTCAACATTTGCAAAAACGGCTCTCCTAGGCCAAATTTACGGAGGACTCTCAGCATAAACGGCCACTCAACGGAGTCAAAGGCCTTCTCCATATCCAAGAAGATGGCCACCGCTTTGTGTTCGTGTTTGACATGCTGGATTGTGCCCAGGACCGTGCGAATATTATAAGTGAGATTGCGTGAGGGGACAAATCCCGCCTGCTCCGGGGCAACCAGATCCGGAACCAGCAACGCCAAACGAGTCGCAAGAACTTTAGCATACAGCTTCGCGTCCACATTTATCAGCGATAGCGGCCGGTAGGAGCCACACTGATTCGGGGGCTTGCCAGGTTTCGGGATGGTAATAAGCAACGCCTCTCTCATGGATTTCGACATGCTGCCCTGCTGGCAGATGTCATCGAACAAGAGCATCAAGTACGGGACCAGTTGCTCCTGGAAGGCCTTATAGAAGGACACCGTGAGACCGTCCGCACCAGGAGCGCTACCAGATTTCATGCCCTCCAGCGCTTCCGTTATCTCCTCTTTCTGAATGGGGGCCATTAGAAACTCCCTCTGCCAGTCAGCTAGGAAGGGCATTCGGATGTAGCTCAAGTAGTCGTCTATTTCGTCCTCAAGGCGTGCGTCCCTCGAGGAGTAGAGGGCAGTGTAGTAGGCATGAAATTCCGCCAAGATGTCCTGCTCCTCCGTAACCACCGCCCCAGTAGCCGTCTCCAACTCCTCGATAACCAATGGGGGCCTACTGTTGCGCATAAGTTTGGCTAGGAGTGCACCAGGCCGCTCCCGTTCCCCATACACACGCGCCGTCGCGTATTTGCCCATATGCTTAATTTCCCTGTCCGCCTCCTCCTGAAATTCATCTAGCAGGGACTTAAGCGTGACCATATTGGCTGCGTCCCCCGTGTCTACCGCCTGATTATCCAGGCTAGAGAGCTGAGTCTCGAGCACTTGCAGGCGTCGCCTGATAGCCTTGAGCACCCCAGAGTGTTTCGCCATAGTCATCCCTCTGATGAAAACTTTAAAAGCGTCCCAGAGAACTTGGACGCTGTCCACTGAGCCCACATTGGTCGCGAAATAGGTCTCTATGTCTTCGGCGAGTTCCCCTCTGAAAACCTCATCTAAGAGGGAGTACGGGGGGAACCTCCACGTGAAGGGGGGGATCCTCCTGGGAGGAGCCACCAGTTGCAAGAGCAAGGGCGAGTGATCAGACAGCGTGCGCGGGAAAACCGTGCAGGCTTTCACCATATCTAGCAAAGAGCGGGAAACAAACCAATAATCTATACGTGTGTGAATGTTGTGATAGGCCGAGTAGTGAGTGAACCCACCCCGCCCCGAGTGTCTATGTCGCCACACATCAAGCAAATCAAGTTTCACACATTCCGACAAAAGGAGGGACGCAGAAGCAGCAGGGGACCTAGGGGGGCCCGCAGATCTGTCAAGGTCCGGGTTCAGCACTAAGTTAAAGTCCCCCCCCCACAGCATTCTAGCGCCCACAAACTGCCTGCAACTGTCAGCAAGCGAAGCATAGAACTCCGGGGAGTCGTAATTTGGGCCATACACATTCACCAGCAGAAGATCATGATCCTTTCCAACACAGCGCGCAACCACAAACCTCCCTTCAGGGTCTACCGCCAGTCGGGTCAGTGACAAACGGGATTTGGGATTAGCCCATATGAGCACCCCCCTAGCGTGTGTCGTGAACCCCGCAGCGACACAAGCGGGGCCAAGGCCCCTCACCTGTAACATAGGGCTGGATAGTGGCAAATGTGTTTCCTGCAGTAACGCAAGGTCAATGTGATGTCGATGCAAATAGGCTAAGACCTTCCTGAGCTTGCGGAAATCGTTGAGCCCCCTTACATTCCAGGACAGTAATCGCAGGGAGCTCGGGGAGCACTCCGCATTCAATGATTCAACAGTCGACATGGTAGATTAGAAGGAAAATGTTGCAGAGCAGACAGCGTGGCAGACACAGTGCAGTAGTCGGCAAAAACATACCCCCCACCCGGCAAACCCTGAACCCCAAACAGCATGGCAGCAAGAATACACAAGCACAACCAACAGCCACCCACCCACAGCCGACCAACCCCAACCCGGTCAGACAGAGCTTAGCACTACCCACCCTGAACCCACCCGAAACACCCCACTACAAACCCAGGACCCCCTAGAGGGTCGAAAAGCCGAAAGCGCAGGGGCAGAGGTACTGGCCAGACAACAATATACTCCAACAAAGGCCAGAAACAGTCGGTGCTCCCAGCCCTACCCCCATAGCGTTCGGCACCCCACCCACGCCCCAGCAATAGAACAAGCAGAGTGGCGAATAATCAGTCCCTACATACCATCGGGGGCACCCTTCCGACAACCAAGGAAGAACAGCAAAAGTTCGAGCCCCATTATGTGGCACCACCCCGAACCAGGCAGATTAAGGGGCACAAACCAACATGTCGTGAAGGCAAAGGAGAGTCATATCAAAAACTGGAATCCAATACATACAGTGACAGTAAAATAGCCAAGCCAAGCCACGCAGCGTGAGACAGTTCAGCCTTGGCCCTCCGAAGATCTAGCCTCCTCATCCTCCGGACGCTGACCCCTCGGGTTGTTGCGCTGTTCTTTGGCCCATTCCTTAAGCGACTTTTTCAGATCAGCCGGGTCGGTGAAAAAATGCGAATGTCCTTGTTTATTTATCCGAAGTCTCGCCGGGTATAGCATGGCGTAGTCGAGCCCCATGTCTCGCATCTGTTTCTTGTAGGGAGCGAACCGCTTTCGCTCCTCCTGCACCCTAGCAGTGAAGTCAGGATAGAGGGAGATGTTCATTCCTTCAAACTGCAATTCCCCCTTCTCTCGCGCCAGACGGAGGGCCAGGTCGCGGTCCCTGTAATTCAAAAGTTTTGCGATGATTGGTCTCGGCGGGAGGCCAGGCTGCGGCTGGGGTCCGAGAGTGCGATGTGCCCGTTCAACAATAAACATGGGGGAGAAGACGTCCTCCCCCAGGAGCTTGTGAAGCAGCTTCTCGACAAACAGTTCCATCTTACCGGTGTTGGTGGATTCCGCAACCCCCGTGATGCGGATGTTGGAGCGCCGCGAGCGCGCTTCCAAATCCTCCGTTTTGTCTTGTATGACCTGGAGAAGACGGCCGAAGTGCTTACGGTCCCTATCCCACTCCGTTTGGGCCTCCTCTGCCTCCGTCAGCCTACGCTCCGCCATGTCCAAACGTTCCGCATGTTTGTCCACCCTTTCGGACATCCGGTCCATACGGAATGATAAGGCGTCGATTTTCGAGCCGATCGCCGACATACTGTCCTGCAGGCCTTTCTCCATGGCGCCTAGCATCTCACGAATGTCCGCACAGAGCGAGCCCTCCGCCGCCTGCGCTGATGTTTCCGGAGGAGCATTCTCCGCGCCCTTCGGCCTCCGCTGGTCGAACGTGAGCTTCGGTTGATTTCTGTCTCCTTTCACCATGGCAGAGGTCCCAGAAGATATGGCAAGCAAAGAGCAAGAGGTGGCTCGACGTAGGAGAAGAGCCAGGGGAGCAAACTCCGCGAAGCAGTCCGGAGCAAAGCAGGGGACGACGGCCAAAGATGGCGGCCGCGAGCCTCGTGGCACAGACTAGTCCAAGGGGAGAAGCCCAAACTCCAGTGTCACACTACGGTGCAGGGCACACCGCGGGGTGTCGAGAAGCGCCAGTACACACAGAAGCACACGGCCCAATACCAGTGTCTTTCCAGTCCTCGGGGCAATCCGAGTTGCGGTGGAGCCCGTCAACCGGCAGCAGTAGGGCGCTACTTCCCGCGGTCCAGCCAGTAGGTCACTTCAGGGAGCCCCAGGTCTCCACCAAGGGGTCGCAGCAAACACACACGAGGCAGAGGGGCCACAGTGAACTGGCACTGGTGATGACCGGTCCAGAAACCGCACAGGGTAGTGGGTCGTCCGGCAGGACGGGGCCACGCAGGAACCTCACGCCGCACGTCGCGTTACGCAGGGCAGGCAGCCCCCAAGGATAGTCCGCGGATTGCGGCCTGGTCCGCAACTCCAAACACCGCCGGTCCGGTGATCGATGCCACCACCGATTTCGATCAGGAAAGGTGCCCCCAGCAGCTCCAGGGGTCGTAGAAGCAAATTCCGCTCTCGCTGGAGACCGCGAGGTGCCAAAAAGGATCAGTTTGATGGATATTAAAGGGGCTCAGGCGAGGAGCTCAGCACTCACACGTCTTGCATGGACGCCAGCAAGCTCCGCCCCCGATTGTGCTCGTTTTTCTTGGCTCTACCCCCCTAATTGTGCTTGTTGTTCTTGCCTCTGTTCCCTGACTGTGCTAGTTTTTCTTGCCTCTGCCCCCATGATTGTGCTTGTTTTTCTTGCCTCTGTTCCCTGATTGTGCTTGTTTTTCTTGCCTCTGTTCCCTGATTGTGCTCGTTTTTCTTGGCTCTACCCCCGTGATTGTGCTAGTTTTTTCATGCCTCTGCTCCCTGATTGTGATCTTTTTTCGTGCCTCTGCCCCCTAGTTGTGCTCATTTTTCTTGCCTCTGTTCCCTGACTGTGCTAGTTTTTCTTGCCTCTGCCCCCATGATTGTGCTTGTTTTTCTTGCCTCTGTTCCCAGATTGTGCTCGTTTTTCTTGCCTCTGTTCCCTGATTGTGATAGGTTTTTTTTGCCTCTGTTCCCTGATTGTGATCGTTTTTCCTGCCTCTGCCCCCCTGATTGTGCTCGTTTTTTCTTGCCTCTGCTCCCTGATTGTGATTGTTTTTCCAGCCTCTGACCCGATTGTGCTTGTTTTTCTTGCCTCTGCTCCCTGATTGTGATCATTTTTTCTGCCTCTGCACCCCTGATTGTGCTAGTTTTTCTTGCCTCTGCCCCCTGATTGTGCTCGTTTTTCTTGCCTCTGTTCCCTGATTGTGCTCGTTTTTTCTTGCCTCTGCCCCCCTGATTGTGATCGTTTTTCCTGCCTCTGCCCGTGATTGTGCTAGTTTTTCTTGCCTCTGTTCCCTGATTGTGCTCGTTTTTCTTGCCTCTGTTCCCTGATTGTGCTCGTTTCTCTTGCCTTCTGGCCCCCTCGCTGCCCCTGATTTTTCCCTCGCCCCGTGCCCACTGCTCACCTCCCGCAGCTGCGGCCCCGCCCAGCGCCCATTCGCCATCCCCTGCCTCCCGCCTCCCAGCTGCTCCTCCCTCCTGGCTCCCCTTCAAATGGTGGTGGTTGCGCCACTCGCACGCCAAAGGCGCGCCTAAGGCAAGCCCGTCTGCGCCTGTCCGTGCCTGGACTGCACCCAGCGCTAGAACCCCTGGACCCCGCAAACGCCACGACACAAGACTCCACTATGACGCCAGCAGCCTCCACGCACTCAACACCGGCCAAAACCTCACCTGCTTTCAGGCCATCACAAAACAGACCCACAGACCTTTCTCCTGCCGCACCTGCAGCTTCACCTGCGACAGAACCATCAAACCTCCAAGGACTGGACCCAACCACCTCCGCTGCATACTCCACAACACCCACTCTGCACGCAAACGACACCTCCGCCCCAGACGTGGCCTTCCTGACCGAGACCTGGTGGAACGATTCCTCGGCACCGACACCGCCATAGCCATTCCGGACGGCTATAATATCACCCGCAGGGATCGGGCCAACGGAACCAGAGGAGGAATAGCCATCGTCCACAAGTCCACCCTCAAGGTCGCCACCCACGCAGACGACACCCTCCACACCGCCGAACACCTGCACTTCCGGATCCACACCGACCCCAACACCACCCTCAGAAGAACACTCATCTACAGACCCCTGGTCCCGGGCTCAGTTCAGCGACTCCATCGCCGACCTCGACAGGACCCATGCACTCGACTCCACGGACTACATCCTCCTCGGGGACCTGAACTTCCACCTCGAGAACAACAACGACGCCAACTCCGCCACCCTGATCGACAACCTCGCCAACCTCGGCCTCAAACAACTCGTCACCGCACCCACCCACACCGCCGGCCACACGCTGAACCCCATCTTCTCCACAGGCACCCACGTCGCCTTTGACCACACCACCGAACTCCACTGGACCGACCACCGCTGCATTAATTTCACCTTCAAGAAACCAACCACGCACAACCACACCCAACAGCTGCCTCGCTGCTTCTGGAGCAAAGTCACCGAAGACCGACTGATCACCACCCTCGACCAGAACCAACCCCACCAACCCAGACGCTGCAGCCCGCAACCTTAGACAGTAGATCGACGACTGCGCCAACACCCTCGCCCCACTCAAGAAACCCTCCAACAGCCACGCCAGCAAGAAAGCCACCTGATTTACCAACAAGCTCCAGACCTCCAAACGCGCATGCCGGAAACTGGAGAAAATATGGCTCCACGAACGCACACCGGACAACCTCGCAGCCCACAAGGACGCCACCCACAAACATCACCACCTCATCAGATTAGCTAAGAGATCCTCCTTCAAAGACCGCTTTGATAACAATGCACATGACAGCTAAGAGCTCTTCAGCATCGTAAAGGAACTCTCCAACCCCAGCGCCAACGGCAACGACATCCCGCCCTCACAAGAACTGTGCGATTCGCTGGCCATCTTCTTCCACCACAAGATCGCTGTCATCCACGACAGCTTCAACACCACAACCTCCCAGACTACGCCAGACTCCACCTCCCCTGCGAACACCACCAGCACCATCCACCTGAACTCCTGGTCCAACGTCAACGACGACGAGACACGCAAGGTCATGAACTCCATCCACTCAGGATCTCCGTCAGACCCGTGCCACCTTGTCTCGCTTGGGTGACATGGTGATGGGGAAGTCTGATCCTCCAATGGAAGCCATAGTAGAACCGGACAAGGTGATATGTGTGCTTAACGCTGATACGTTCCTGGAGACAATCAAAGGTCAAAAAACTGATGCTGCATGGAGAATTTGGAGTAGCAGAGGTACAGGTTGTTCTCTTAAACATGGTCTGCCTTTTGTACAAAACAAACTGTTTCTGCCTACTGCGGAAAGCAGGAAAAAGGCCTTTGAGTGGTGTCACTCTTCACCTATGTCTGGTCATCAAGGCGTACGGAAAACGGTGCTTCTCGGCCAGAGACAGTTTTGGTGGGACTCACTGTCCAGAGATGTGACTTTGTGGGTGGGAAAGTGTGAGGTGTGTGCTCGAGCTAAAACCTTACAATGTCAGAGCAAGGGAAAACCTATGCCCATGCCCCCACCAAAGAAGCCATGGCAAAGCATCAGCATGGATTTTATTACAGGGTTACCTTCAGATCATGGACACACGGCAGTGCTAGTAGTGGTGGATAGTCTCACAAAAATGGGACATTTTATACCATGCAGAAACCTTCCCACAGCTGGTCAGACAGCTCAGCTGCTCTTATCTAATGATTTCCGTTACCATGGAATACCAGAAGTCATAATATCTGATAGGGACCCTCAATTCATCGCCAGCTTTTGGAAATCCTGGTGCCTGGCGCTACATATCAAAGCCACATTGTCAACCAGTTTCCATCCCCAAACGGATGGTCAAACTGAACGGCTCAATCAAACTCTAAAAAAGTACCTACGATGTTATGCTGCGGAGGCTCATGACTCCTGGGTATCGCTGTTATGGCTTGCTGAATTGGCTTATAAGAACGCTTTGCACAGCTCATTGGGGGTGTCCCCCTTTTTTGCCAATTATGGATTTGATGATCGAGTATTGCCAATCACCATCCCTGGTGAAGTGGTAGTCAGCCTTCTGTATTGAGTCAGGTCCGCCATTTACATTCTGTACAGAGGAAGGTGTTTAAGCATTTGGTCCAAGCCAAGGCGGTCTACAAGAAATGGGCTGACAAACATCGAGGTGAAGGTCCGAATTACCAGGTGGGGGACAGAGTATGGTTGTCCACGAAGAACATCCGGTTTAAACTTCGTTCGGTGTTCTACCCCAGATACATTGGTCCGTATGTTGTTCTGAAGCAGATCAATCCTGCGGCATATAAACTGAAGCGTCCGGCTTCTCTTCGTATCCATCCTGTTTTTCACAGTAGTTTCTTGAAGCCCGCATTGTCTGCTCAGCAGAGGACACCTCCACCTGTATTGTGTGATGGTGGTTTGGAGTATGTGGTTCGCTGCATTAAGGACTCTAAACGACGTAGGGGCGTGCTGTGGTACTTGGTGGCTTGGAAGGGCTAAACTGCAGAAGACGATTCCTGGGAGCAGTCCTTAAACGTGCATGCTCCTGCCGCTGTCCGGTCCTTTCATCGGAGGTTCCCTGCTAAGCCTGGGCCTAGGAGGCGCTAGGAGGGAGGGCATTCTGTCAGGTTTTTGCATTACTGCCCTACCTAAACTGTAATGAACTACAACTTCCATGAGCCTTTGCTGCAGGAAGTATATGGATGGAGGAGACAGGGGGGAAGGTGCGCGTAATTCTGAGTCCTTCGTTGGTTTTGTTTGGAGAAGTACTGGCTGCTGTTAGCGTTGTGCTGCTGATCGCGGTTGAAACGATGCTGTTGTAGAAATAACCGCTCATCTTAAGGTACTGTTTTCTAAGTGAGAGCCGCTGGGAGCCGTAGCTCATGCGAACTCTTTGTTTGTTTTGTTTTCCGTTACGAAAAGGAGGAAATGCATCGGCTGATGCATGCCAGTTCGGAGACAGCAGTAGTGTATTCCGTTCCGCGGAACTTTATGGCAGGTCGCTACTAGTTGCCGTGAAGGTTGCTGTTGACAGAAGGCATTTCCTGGATGTTAGATAGCAGCGGAGCGTTGTAGGGCTCTACACGTTACCGTGTGCCATGCAAAGGCTTTAGTTCTGGAGCAGAGTGGTGGTCGCAACTACCTGCTGCCGGATTGGTAGATTATTTAATTAACCCGCAGAAAGAAGCGGAGCGTAGTGGTGGCCGCAACCACACGTTACCGTTTATTTGAAGTATAGTTAATCACGATAAAGGACTAGAGGTGAACACAATCCCTGTTGCCTTCCTATGTTGTGGATTACAATTCCTGTCATTCTAGGAGTGAAATGGAATATACCTAATCTGAGTGCTTTCAGAGATACATTTCTCTAACTCTTTTAAGGTTGTAAGAATACTGGGGAAGTGAACATTTCAATGGTGAGAGTAAAGAAACTTACAGTTTATAAACGGGTCATGACAAAGTCCATCTCCACATTATATGGTGTGTACATGTATGGGTTTTGATCTAGGATGGTGTTATACTGGCTTATGAAAATTGTGTTAACCAGTATGTTTCGTTGCAGGAAGCTGGACTAGGTCTATCTTATTGTGGTTGGAGGAATGAGTACAGCCTCATAAGGTATTATAGTTCTAGCGAGAAATACTGAGAGTAGTATTGAATGTAGCTCAGTATTTATAATATCGTATGTTTTGTTTTTTTAGATCCCTTGTCTCTGCTGACCCTTTCCCTTCCCCGGTCCTTCTTCATTATTTATCCCTCGCCTGATGGTTCGAACCCCCTGTGTTCATATTCGGGGTGTTGGTAACATCAGGAGGTGGACCCCTTTGTTCATCAGTCGAATCCTGCGAGGCGGGCCCTGACAGTAGAAAAGCGAAGTTGATATATAAAAATCACTAGTTGTGATCCTGTGGGACTTCTGTCGCGATATTGACACTGAGGGTAGTATAATTTGTTCTGACTTAAATGAAGTTTTTAATGATATCTCCACATATGGGTTTCATTTCAAGTCGTGGAAGATGATGACGGATGGTAAGTTCGAAGGAATTGTTAACAGTCTAAGGATAGACTGTGAATAACTTCCCAGGAGCGAGGATATACAGTATAAGATTTTCACACTTCCATATCTGCTGAAAATGGCAGATTGCTTCTGGCTCCCGGTATCTCGAAATCGCAAAAAGGCCGACTGCTTACAAACAGGAAAACGCTGGATACAAGCAACTAATGAATATACATATTATATACCAATAAAATCAAATCTTAAAGATCTATTGCTTGATGGTTTTGCATACAGTTGGACTTTATATCTGGGTCATGTTAACTATGAACTTTATATAATCAGAAAATGACTTGTTAATTGTGTCACTCGGCTATAGACCTTCTCTAAACTTACTGTCTGAGTGATTCCATGAGTCCAGGAGTAGTGCCTGGGTGATTGTATGTCTGCATGCGAACTATTTGAGGAACAGTATCCAAGAGTAATGTCTTGGTCATTGGATACTTGCATGGTTAGTGCACGAGGGAACAGATGAGTGCATGGGTAGTGGCTGAGAGAATAGATGAGTACATGAGTAGTGCCTGGGTGATTGTGTGAGCATATGGATAGTCCATTGGTGAGTGCATACGTGAAAGGGTAGTGTCTGGGTGATACCATAAGTGCATTGGTTGTGCATGTGCGAAAAGAAAAATGCAGGAATAATGCCTTGGTTATCCTATTAATGCTAAAGTTGTGCTATAGAGATTAAATGAGAGCGTAGGTAGTGTTTGTGTAAAATAATGACTACCCGACTGATGACATCAGTAACATGATCAATGTTTTCAAATAGTATAAAGGATCAAGAATAATTTTTATTACAAATAAATAACATATAAATGAACTTCAAATATTGATTCATGTTATCACAGATATTAGGTTATGTATTCTTACCTTTTTAGGTAATTTAGAAACATGACTCTGTTGAACTATTTTAGAGAAGTATTGTCCTAAACAGGATTAAATATCTTTTCAAAGTTCACCACTACCTAATATAAAGAAGAAGAACAACTGTTATGTACTGTATTACAGAAATTATACTACTCATTTTTTAAGAGGATAACATCATTTTAGAATGACATAACATTTTCAGTTACCCTTTTTTGCTGTTCTGAGATTCCACTTAACTTCACCATACACAGTGATTTCAATGTAATATCATCATGGAACAGCAGGGAAAAAAAACAATCAACTAGATTGTAGAACAAAACAGCATAGACCATTATTTCCAATATGTGTAGCTATGACTCATTTCAAGACACCTAAGCGCTGCGAACACGCATTCGGGTATTCTCAAGACTAGCTACAGGTCTTGCACTAGCGCTGCAAAATCTAACCAGAGCATTGTTTTTAAATCGCCGACCGAAGCTCTCTACTAAGGGCTCCTAGCTGATTTTATTTACACTGCACTGCACCTTTTAAATATTGTGTCACTATTGTTAATTTGATAACATACTCACCATTTCTCGTTGTCCTGGCGTGTTCACCCGGTCCAGGCAGATCAGCTCCATTTGTAGGTCTTGCCTAGACTGTGCATGCGCAGTCTCTTCACACAGTTCTTTTCGCACAGTGCTTTCCATTGGTTGGCTTCAGTGTCAATCTAAATTGCTTGCTTCCTATTTGTCAGCTGCCATAGGCCTTCTTCGACTGATGTGCTTGTCCATCACCTGAAGGATGGATGCAATACTTGTGTCCTTCCACTGCTCATTTGCTTAGGTGCTACTTTTTTCTTTACATTTACCAGAGTAAGTCTTTTTCACTTGGCTCCCAATGTACTTCTCTTCCTCCGTAGTCCACCACCACCACCAATATGTCCACCACCACTATGTCCACCACCACCATGTCCACCACCACCATGTCCACACCACCACACTCACCACCACCACGTCCGCCATCACCACGTCCACCACCATCATGTCCACCACATCCACCACCATCATGTCCATCACAACCACGTCCACCACCACCACGTCCATCACCACCACATCCATCACCACCATGTCCACAACCACCACGTGCACCACCACCACGTCCACCACCACCGCATCCACCCCCACCACCATGTCCACCACTACCACATCCACCACCACCACATCCACCACCACGCCCACCATGTCCACCACCACCACCATGTCCACCACCAACACTACCACATCGACCACCACCACCACAAACACCACCACCACGTCCACCACCACCACGTCCACCACCACCATGTCCACCACCACCACATTCACCACGTCCACAACCACCACCTCCGTAACCACCACTACCACATCCACCACCACCAGTACATCCACCACCACTACATCCACCACCACCATGTCCACCACCACCACAAGGCCACCTCACTCTATCTATCTATCGCACTCTATCTATCGACGTCACTCTATCTATCTGTCGCCCTCACTCTGTCTATCTATCGCCCTCACTATATCTATCTATTTATCTATCTATCTATCGCCCTTACTCTATCTATCTATCTATCTATCTATCTATCTATCTATCGCCCTCACTCTATCTATCTATATATCGCCTTTCACTCTATCTATCTATTGCCCTCATTCTATCTATTGCCCTCATTCTATCTATCTATCTCCCTCCCTCCCTATATCTATCGCTCTCCCTCTATCTATCGCCCTCACTCTATCAATCTATCGCATCACCACAGAATCACTTAGCACCACCACAGCATCCCTCAGGGGCACCACAACATCACTATGCGCTACCACAGCATCACTCAGCGCCACCACAGCATCAATCTGTGCAACCATTCAACAACTGGTTCAAATATGTTCTCTCAATGTTTCAAGCTTTATTACAAATGTCACAAAAAGATGTTAATATTTCACTGCTGTTCTTGGATTTTCGTCACAATAAAATATACTGAATATAATCTTCACAAAGGTTATTTACAAAAGTTTAAGCTATTGCCATTATAAATTACAATAACATTTATTTAAGTATTAATTATTAAAAATAAAATAAAAGCCATTGTTATTTGTAATATCAATACATCCAAGTCACGTAAATACAACACATATTGCATTACAAATGCTATAGGTGTCACATTTGCGAAAGTTAAAACTGTTGGCATTGTAAATGACAAAGGTATTAATTTCGCTATTTTCAAAACCAACACATAAATAAAACATTTGTCATTTACATTACCAATAGCTCAAACTTTCCTAATGCGAGACCTATTGCATTGCAACAGTCCTGCCAAGTATCACGCAAAAGACGTGACACTAACTTATTTCAGTGTGGTACTCCGCATTACCGCACTGAAATGCATTGTCACGCGTGTGCATGGTGTCTGTTACTGAAGCGCAGCATGCCTAAGACTTAAGTGGCGCAGCTGGCAGCGCGCAGCCAATGACGTGTGTGCTGCTCTACCAGGCTTGGGGCCCACATTCACTGCTCAGACACGTTTTAACTTGGCAGGACTGTATTTCCTTATTAATGTTCCCCCCCCCAACCCCCCCCCCCCTCATGGCTCTCACTTGTCAGCCTGACGTCATGACAGGGCCCAGTCAGGTTGGTGTTACGTGCCGGTGAGCGGGGACGTCACATCCTTCGTACTGGTGTGGGAGCAAGGAGGCTGAAACCAATCATGGCGCTGGCAGTGTCCTGCTGCAGCTCGTTCAGGCCAGGGCCGCAGTATGCTGTCAGCTGTGCTGCTTCCGGCCCAATACAGTTCTTAACGCAGCCAAGGGAGATGAAGAAGGAGTCAGCCGGGTTACAGCGGCTGCCAGGCCAGTTTGTTTCTGGACTGTTACCCGGCCCGGGATGCACTGGATAGCCTAGACTAGGAGTCACATCTCAATTACGATATGTGAATGATAAAATATATTCATAAAATTCAACTTCGACTTTTGCTTTTATCCGCTTTCATTTTACCATGGTGATGATACCGCATGAATAGTACTGCACAACTTGTCAGCCGTTTGTTTTCTAAGTGCTAAAATGTCAACACAGAATAAAGACTTCCTGCCAGCTTCATGCAATTATAGACTTGCATTGCTTACTGTGAGTCGTAGTTTGAGCAAGGAAAAAATAGTCTATAAAATAGTCTATTCTGGACAATCCCCACTCCATCACGAACTGCTAAAATCAGATGGCTCCTCGTTTTATTGCCTGACAATATGCCCGGTGGTCCGGGGACCGGGGCCAGGTTGGAATGGGAGTGTATTTTACAAACGGGGAAGAGGCACAAGGCCGGCATGTTGGAGGTGTTATAAAATATGGCCAACAGAGACAAATACCTGGAGTTTCCTGGTAAGCTTCAAAGTGTCCGATATTGTCTTGCAAGGGTGATGTGGTTTCTGCATCATTGACCCTGAATAATACCTTTGTGGGTGGCGTGGTTTCTTCGTCATTAGTGATATGATAAAATAGTCTCATCATGACTGCAAAAGCTTGTTTTTAAAACTAAAAAAATACTGGCAGTGCAATTTGTATTTGTGAACACTATCACGTGTTCAGAGTAAAACACTGCCAAGTTTTACGCTGGTGTTTCCCACCATTCTTTTTTACCTTATTGCATTAGCAACCGTTTATGCCTGTGACTGAGTGACGGCCTAATCTTCTAATTGCACTTGCTAAGGAAAAAATATGTCCTTTTTGGGCTAGCTCAGGTCATGAATGATAACATCAATGAGATTATCAGCAGTGTCTGTCTGCCTACCCTCAGTTACTGACTCAGCATCTGAAATCTTGGCTTTTTGTGCAGTAGGTCTTTTTTTCTTTTCTTTTCGCCTGCCCTGTTGTTTCTGCTGTAGGTCATAAAGCGCCGGGACACTCCTCGGAGTAGTCGCGCGCTATATAAAATATACCTAACATTAACATTAACGGCGGAGGCAGTGTCTGTCCTCAGCGCATGCGCTGTTGTTCATAATCCGCGCTCCAAGGCGGGAGGCAGTGCTGTCCTCAGCGCATGCGCAGCTGTTCATAATCCGCGCTCCGAGGCGGCAGGCAGTGTCTGTCCTCAGCGCATGCGCTGTTGTTCATCCAAGGCCCACTTTAACCCGCCCTGTGCAGCGGGAGGCGGTGTCTGTCCTCGGCGCATGCGCAGTTGGTCATCCAAGGGCTTCTTTGACCCGCACTCCGCTGTGCTGGAGAGGCAGTATCTGTCCTCGGCGCATGCGCAGTTTTTACTAAATAGATTATTCCCAAGTTTTGGTGGTGAGGAAGCAGGGTTCTTACATAGGATGGCAAATGCGAGGAATCAAATGATTGATATTAGTGTCTATGTTTTTTAGGGTCTAGAATATCTTCGTCACCTAACCAAAGAAAAGAATGTCATTATACAGATAATCCAGATTGAGAACATCAAATAGCATGAATATACTCCGTGTTTTTTAAGTAAGTGACCTTATCTATGATATGAATGTATTGTATACCATTGTTTAAGTCCCGCGTTGATAGCACGCTGCGAATTGCCACCATTTAGAATATTTCGTATTTTCCATCACTAATATCAATCATTTGATTCCTCGCATTTGCCATCCTATGTAAGAACCCTGCTTCCTCACCACCAAAACTTGGGAATAATCTATTTAGTATAAAGGTATCCACTCCTTCTCCCTTTTTTGGCCATTATCTCATATAAGAATATATGAGTTAAAAGGATTCACTCCATTTTTCTATTTTTCTTGATGATCATTAAGGCAAGGAAAAGAAATCCGTCAAAGTATTATTGTAATATTAATAAGCTTGGTCACAATAGAATGGAAAGTCTGAGACTATTAGCCTAACATTGGTTTGTTTTAATTTTCTCTGTGTAACATAATATAAATTGATGCATTATTGGACATAATATTTTTTGTTTTATGGAATTTTCCCATTTCAGATACTATCGTGGCTGCTCCAGAAGAAGGCGCTGGTTCGCCGAAACGCGCGTAGAGATTATTTTAGCCACACCTTTCTCTCTTAAAAATTGTGTTCATTTTATATAACCTTCATTTGTTGGATTATTTGTCCTTCTCTCTTAAAGTGTTGCTGTGTATTGTTGATTTATTATGTCGCATACAATTTGTGAATATGTATTATTATTTTAATGTGTTTTTTAAAAGAATTTATGAATAAAATTGAACTACCCCTTTTTTACAAACAACCTATGTTTTAGCTCAGTTCATTTCGACCACTTATTACGTTCTGTTGCCTAGATTGATACATATCAAATTATTTTTTTTCAATCAAATGTTTACTCTCTGAACATGTCTTGGAAAAATTCTCGTTGTTAATCAAAGTCTTTCTCCTCAAGATGTCTCAATTAGGCTCTTGACGCAACGCTCATTAGCTTCCTTGCCAAAGTGAGTCCAAAAGCGTCTTTAGTTCATTGCCTTGAGACTTCTCTCAGATAACTCAAGAAATATACTCTTACTTGAAGGTCTTTGAGGGAACTTCTCTTGACTGAAGTTTTTCCCCAGCTCTGACTCCTCCACACAACTTCTCTCTTGACTCCGACGCCGGGATTCTTCCAGTGTGTCAACACTGAAGGGGAAAAAGGCGAGTTAGGAAAAGTCTTTTTTCTATAACACAAAGCGTAACTTATTACTTTCCTTAAAGTTTCTGTTAAGCCGCCTTGTACACAAAATCTCTGGTCAAAAGAACTTTCTCTGAAGAGAGCGTGAGGAAAGCTCGCGTCTCCGGTGTTTTCCTCAGTTGAAGTGCGCAGCACGAATTGCGCGCGTGCGCGATATGCAGACGCTCTCGAATCAGCTGCAAAGTAAACCGCCACGCAGGAGACGGAATGACTTCCGCACTCCCAAGATGGCGGACCTCCGCAGCGCTGTCACTAGGAACCTCAATGAAGTTTTCCAACAAGGGTTTTTTAGCTTGCACCTTCTGCTCGATCCACCCTTCTGGCGAGGGGGTGGACGGATCCTGACAGTACCTCCCACCAAGGATGCTCTCCCCAGCCGGGGTTTTGAAGGATGAAGTTTATGGAAGTCTCTGAGCAACCTGGGGGCATGTATATTGTCACTTGGCTCCCAAGATCTTTCCTCTGGACCAAAATTCTTCCAGTCAACCAGATAGTATAGTGTGCCTCTCCTGAACCTTGAGTCTAGGATCTTGTGTACTTCAAACTCTTCCTCACCATCCACCTGCACTGACTTAGGAGTTAAGCCTACTCTCAAATGCTCTGGACTTTTCTTAATTAAAGAGACGTGAAAGGTGGGGTGAATTTTTAAGGATGAGGGCAGATGTAGCCTAACCGTTACAGGTCCTAACATTTTCTCCACTGTGAAGGGCCCTAAAAATCGGGGTTGGAATTTTCGGTTAGCTTTTAATCTCAAATTTTTTGTGGACAACCACACCTTTTCTCCAGGGCTAAAAACCGGATCTTCTCTTCTCCCTTTATCTGCATGCCTTTTATAAGATTCCTTAGCCTTGGACAGGTTTTCTTTGACTTGGGCAAGGGACCTCTGCACTCTAGAGACTATATCATCCACTGCAGGGACTGCACTCTCTTCTTTTTCCACAATCAAAGTAGGGTGCCTACCATAATTTATGTAGAAAGGCGAATAGCCAGTGGAAGAGTGAACTGAGTTATTATAAGCAAACTCTGCTGCCCACACCATCTCAGACCATTCCATCTTTTGATCCAATAGGTATAGGCGCAAATACTGCTCCAGTTCCTGATTCACTCTTTCCGTTTGGCCATCGGTTTCTGGATGGTAGCTTGTAGAAAACCGAGTGTCTATTCCTAATCTGTGGGTAAAGGCCTTCCAGAAATGCGAAACAAACTGAGTTCCCCTATCCGAAACCAGGACCTTGGGAATTCCATGCAACCGCACAACATGCTGGGAAAAAAGCTGTGCCAAAGTGGGTGCATTAGGAACCTTCTTCAAAGGGATAAAATGTGCCATTTTGGAGAATGCATCGACAAACACTAAAACTACGGTGTAGCCTAAACTAGAGGGTAGTTCCACTATTAAATCCATAGACACCGTATGCCAAGGGTGAGGTGGCACCGGTAGTGGTCTTAACTTCCCCTGAGGTGATCTTCTATCAGCTTTTCCTCGCAAACACCTCTCACAAGAAGTTACATATTGCCGGATCTGCGGTCTCATGTCTGGCCACCAAAAGTTCCTTTCCACCAATTCTGTGGTCTTGAGAATTCCTTTATGTCCTGCCAATAGATGATCATGACAGGATTCTAGCGCCTTTTCTCGGAGCTCTGACGTTGGTAGAAACAAACGCTGATCCTGATATGGCAACCCATCTCTGATTTCTCGACCCTGCTCTTTCTGAGACCAATCTTGCATTTCTTGACTGGACATGCTTTCCTGCACCTTGTCCCGCAGATCACTTGCTGTGGTTACCATGACAATCTTTTCCTCCGGAATGATGCTCTGTTCCTCTCTTCCAGTTTTCTCTGAGGTAACTGAATCTATCCTAGACAGTGCATCTGCCTTGGCATTACTCTTTCCAGGGCGAAAGGTAATGACGAAGTCAAAGTCCGCAAAAAACAATGACCATCGTAATTGTCTGGCGGTTAGTGTTCGTGCTGATTTGAGAAACTGTAAATTTCTGTGATCTGTAAAAACTGTCACTTTATGTCTCGCTCCCATCAAATAGTGGCGCCATTCCACAAATGCACTCTTCACAGCCAAAAGTTCCTTGTCAGCGATTGAATAATTACACTCAGGAGGATTGAGCTTGCGAGAGTAATACGCCACTGGGTGTAATTGACCAGTATCAGGATGCCGCTGTGACAAAATTCCTCCAATGGCAAGATCAGAGGCGTCTGCTTCTACATAGAAGGGGTCTTCGGTGCGTGGATGCAACAGTATGGGAGCTTCGGTGAAGGAATTCTTCAGAAATTGAAAAGCCTCCTCTGCTTCTTCCTTCCATTCAAATTTGACTCCCTTTTTTAACAGTCGAGTAATGGGGGTCACCTTCTGTGAAAAATCTGAGATAAATCTCCTGTAAAAGTTTGAGAATCCCAAGAAACTCTGCACTTCTTTTACCGACTTGGGAGAGGGCCAGTCCTGGACTGCTTTGATCTTCGCAACATCCATGCTCACTCCTTCAGGGGATAACACAAAACCTAAAAACTCCACTCTAGTGACGTGGAAGGCGCACTTCTCCAACTTGACGTAAAGGTGATTCTCTAATAACTTACTCAAGATTGCCCTGACATGAGGAATGTGCTCTTCCATACTGTTGGAGAAGATCAAAATATCATCGATGTAAACTACTGCAACTCGATCCAAAAACTCCCCCAACACGTCATTCACGAAATGTTGGAAGGCTGCAGGAGCATTACAAAGGCCATACGGCATCACCTGATATTCGAACAATCCATATCGGGTCCGAAATGCTGTCTTCCACTCATCTCCTGAAGCCACTCTGATGAGGTGGTAGGCTCCTCTCAGGTCCAATTTGGTATAGACTTTAGCATTCTTGACCTGGTCCAACAACACTGAAATTAAGGGGAGCGGATATCGATTCTTGACAGTTACTTGATTTAAGGCTCGGTAATCAATACAAGCCCGCAGATCCCCATCCCGTTTCGGGATAAAAAAAAGAGGCGAGGAGACTGGGGACTGGGAGGGTCGAATAAATCCATTGGCCAAATATTTATCTAGATATTCCTTCAAGAACCGATTCTCCGTCTCTGTGAGCGCATAGATTCGACTGCAAGGCAAAATGGCTCCTGGCTCAATGTCAATCTTGCAGTCGTAGGGCCGATGCGGAGGAAGGGTTTCTGCTCTCTCTTTATCGAACACCGTTGCTAAGTCTTGGTACTCAACTGGAATCGACTTAACTCCTACTGCACAGATTTGAGCCGGATGAACAGAAGCTAAAATCTTGACCTGTGACTCCTCTTCTGGAACCTTCTCTTTGCCAAAACAATGTTCGACACAATAAGATGAGGTCATCTCGATGGTTCTTCGGCTCCAATCAATTCTTGGATTGTGTTCTGTTAGCCAAGGGAGTCCCAATATCAACTGGAACTGCGGAGCGTCAATCAAATTAAAGGAGATATACTCTGAATGTCCTTGTAAACCTGTTAATCTAAGTAGCTCTGTTTCATGAGTGATAGGCCCCGAGGACAAGTTGGTGCCATCTACTGCTCGCACAGGTTCTGGGGTAACCTTTTTCACAAACTGAATACCATGCCGTCTGGCATACTTTAAATCACAAAAATTGCCTGTTGCTCCTGAGTCAATCATGACAGACACCTCTTTAATTTCTTGATCTCGAAATTTCACCACAAAAGTTGCGATTAAATGTGGAGCAGCTGACTGGAGGGTATTCATAATATGTTGAGATTCTGGAGTTGACTTTTCTAACGCTTCAACCCGTGCAACTCTTTCTACGGGCGAAGCCGATCTTTTACTGACTGCGACGTCTTCAATCTTTTCGGACACTCTCTGACAAAATTTCCCGAACCTCCACAGTAAATACACAGCAGGGAGTTCCTCCGTCTCTCCTTTTCTTCCTTTGACAACGGACCTCAAACAGATCCAATTTGCATGGGCTCTTCGGCGGACGTTGTCTCAGAGCTCTTTTGAGGATCGCTTCTCATTCGATCGAATCGAGGAGGCAGAGGTCTAAAGTCCTTTCTTTTTTCATGTTTCCGCTCATTTAATCTGTGATCCAATTGTAACACCAAGTCTATGAGAGCGGAGACCTCTGTGGGACGCTGAGGTATTTGAGCAAGAGCATCTTTCAACTCGTCCCGCAGGCCTCTGTAAAAAATTGCCGCTCTTTTCTCCTCAGGCCAATTAGTTTCCACTACCAACTTATTAAAGTTAGCCAAATATCCCACCAAGTCTCGATTTCCTTGCTTAAGGTCCAACAGCTCATTATCAGTGGATTGAGCACAAGATCGTCGGTCGAAAATTCGAGCAAACTCCACCTTGAAATTTTCATAATTGGTTAGGATCGGATCTTTTTTGGTGACCAAAGACTTGACCAAGCAGCCGCATCTCCCGTCAGATAAGACAATATGAAAGCTACCTTAGCCTGATCGTCTGTGAATATTACAGGACGACACAAAAAGTGTAGTGAACACTGTGTCAAAAAAATTTGGGCCTTCATCGGATCCCCCCCATACCTCTCTGGGGCTGTCAAAGGAATAACTGGGGAAATAGAGTGGATAACTTGAGTCGAAATCCCCGACGGGGATGACTGCTGTGGTGTAGCGGCTCTAGGCAACGGCCCTGTCGTTGCTAGACCTTCTAACCTCTGACGAATTTGCATGGTTTCTAAACTAGATCTTTTAACTTCCTCTCTTAAAGATTTATTCTCCTCTAAGGCACTATTTAACTGCACCTGCATACTTCCTAGAACTTCACTCAAGGTTTTTAAATCGAAGCCTTCCGTCATTCTGTCCGGGAGGGGACCTGATTCCTCAATAGAGGTAGGCACTTCAATCTGTCAAGAACCGTAAAGGATACACTAGTTCGGCCCCCTCAGGAACAGACGCTAATTCCTCAGTCCCCTTCTAGCCAAGACCCAAGACTACTTAGATACACAGTCTTCAGTCCTCACCAGCAAGGGAAAAGGGAAGTGGACAGACAAAACAAGAGAGACTTCTTCCTCGTCAGGTTTGCTTCGATAGCCCTCAGGTCGGACTCGCTGTAAAGGAAAAAAACAGTTCTTTAGCCCTCTCTACTTAACACATTTTAGTATTCTATCTATATTATTATTATGCCCTCTATGTCTTACCTAAGCAACCTAGGAAGATAGCCACTCTCTATATAGTGATGTCTGGAAAATTACTACTGATTCACTGGAAGAATAAACTCTGGTCTTCGGAATTTTCGTGACTAGAACCTTGCCTTGAATGCACTCTACGATCTGTGAAAACTCGGTCTTTAAACTCTGAATCAAAAGTCTTTCAACTCTGAGACTTTTTCGAAAACTCCACAGTGAACAGTCTTTCAATCAAATGTTTACTCTCTGAACATGTCTTGGAAAAATTCTCGTTGTTAATCAAAGTCTTTCTCCTCAAGATGTCTCAATTAGGCTCTTGACGCAACGCTCATTAGCTTCCTTGCCAAAGTGAGTCCAAAAGCGTCTTTAGTTCATTGCCTTGAGACTTCTCTCAGATAACTCAAGAAATATACTCTTACTTGAAGGTCTTTGAGGGAACTTCTCTTGACTGAAGTTTTTCCCCAGCTCTGACTCCTCCACACAACTTCTCTCTTGACTCCGACGCCGGGATTCTTCCAGTGTGTCAACACTGAAGGGGAAAAAGGCGAGTTAGGAAAAGTCTTTTTTCTATAACACAAAGCGTAACTTATTACTTTCCTTAAAGTTTCTGTTAAGCCGCCTTGTACACAAAATCTCTGGTCAAAAGAACTTTCTCTGAAGAGAGCGTGAGGAAAGCTCGCGTCTCCGGTGTTTTCCTCAGTTGAAGTGCGCAGCACGAATTGCGCGCATGCGCGATATGCAGACGCTCTCGAATCAGCTGCAAAGTAAACCGCCACGCAGGAGACGGAATGACTTCCGCACTCCCAAGATGGCGGACCTCCGCAGCGCTGTCACTAGGAACCTCAATGAAGTTTTCCAACAAGGGTTTTTTAGCTTGCACCTTCTGCTCGATCCACCCTTCTGGTGAGGGGGTGGACGGATCCTGACACAGTGTGGTTTCTACCATTTGGTCCAAGGTGGGAAACCAGACACGTTCTCTCAAGGCCTTCTTGGTGGCATTTATCCCTCTGTGGCCTTCGTGTGCCAGGTTGATGACTCCTTGCCGTAGCTTGTGGGGAATGACAATCCTCCCCCCTCTCAGAAGGAGACCCGAGTCACTGATGGACAGTTCATCATGAACCCGTTGAAATGCGGTCAGATCTCGAAGGAGTTGGTCGGATTCCTGTGAGGTGCGCTTCATGTGGCGCCAGGAGTTCGAGCGGACCCGAGTCATGGCAGCTTGTATCAGAGGGTCACTGGCAGATGCATCTTGTATGGCTTCCAGTGGAACGGTGGGAGGGCACGCTGCGTCATTGACGAAATGGATGTAGTCGTCAGCCAGAGAGTGAGCAGGTTTCGTGGTGTCCAGGGGGTGGCAAGACATGTAATCGGCCGGGTTTTCAGCCTTGCCAGGTTTGTGAATGATCGTATACACATAGTCTTGGAGGCGCAGTCCCCATCTCTCAATGCGAGGAGGCATCTTGGCGTTTGGGATTGCCGAAGATCGTGAGGAGCGCTTGGTGGTCGGTGATGATTGTGAAATGTTTGCCATATACGAACAGATGGAAATGCTCGCACGCCCAAACCACAGCCAGGCTTTCCTTTTCCGGCTGGGAGTAAGCCTTCTCGGTGTCCGTGAGACTACGGCTCGCATAAGCGATGATGTGACGTTGATCTGAGTTCTCACGATACTGTGTGAGAATGGCTCCCAGGCCTACAGGACTGGCGTCGACGGTGATTTCAGTCTTTTTGTTCGTGTCAAAATAAGCAAGGTTTATGGCAGAGCTAACGGCTCGTTTGATGATGGTGAATGCCTGCTCACAGGCATCTGTCCAGTTGAAAGGCTGACCCTGGCGTGTGAGCTCCCTTAGTGGATAGCTGATTGTGGCGTAGTCGCGGATGTAGCG
Organism: Lissotriton vulgaris; assembly: GCF_964263255.1. NCBI lineage: Eukaryota > Metazoa > Chordata > Amphibia > Caudata > Salamandridae > Lissotriton > Lissotriton vulgaris. Next base: position 25,926,489 of record NC_141685.1, read on the forward strand.
TTCGCAGTAGCTTGCCATGCCAAGGAAGGAACGGAGGTCGCTGATGTCTCGGGGAGTTGGTGTGTCGACGAGTGCAACTACCTTTTCAGGGTCAGGCTTCATCCCTTCTCTGGAGAATATGTGCCCATAGAACTTTAAGGTATCTTTGTGGAACTCGCATTTGGCTGCGTTGAGTGTTAGATTCGCGTTCAGCAGGGCGTGACATACTCTGTCCAAGGCTGTGTCGTGTTCGGTCTGGTCTTTTCCAAATACGAGTAAATCATCACTGTAATTGATGGCGTTTGGAATGCCTTGTATGACTCTCCGGATGGCTTCTTGAAAGATCTCGGCGGCCGACGAGATGCCAAAGTTTAAGCGCTTATAGTGGAAGAGGCCTTGATGTGTAGTAAATGTAGTGATGTACCTGGACTGTTCATGGAGTTCCAATTGATGATAGCCTTTATTAAGGTCGAGTTTGGAGAAGACGGTGGCACCATTGAGTTTTGTAATCATGTCACTTATATGCGGCCCAGGATGGCGTTCTCGCTCGATGGCGGTGTTGGGTGCACGCATGTCGACGCACAGTCTAACTTTGTTGTCTTGTCCTCTTTTGGGGACTACTACCACCGGGGATACCCATGGGGTGGGTCCTGAGGTGCGTTCGATGATGTCAGTTTGTAGGAGTTCTTGTAATTCGTCATCTACAGCCTGCTGTAGATGAAGGGCACTTTCCGGTGGTGTTGAGCGACGGGTGTCACTCGTTCGTCTATGTGCAGTTTTACTTTGAAGTGGTTCAGCTTTCTGAGACCTTTGAAGAGTTTCGGGAACTTGGCCACGATGTCCGGGGCATCTTCGGTCATGTAGAGGAGTTCGACTAATTTCAGCCTTTCCGCTGTGGGTAGACTGAGTAGACAGTCAGCTATGTCTGGCCCTTCCACCACGTGAATATATGCTTGGATTTTCCTGTCTTTGAATGTCAGAGTCGTGTGGAAACGACCGAGACACGTGAGGGGCTTCCGTGCCATCCATGTGAAGATGCGAACGGCCGCCGGCTCCAATTTAGGACGTTGTTTCATGCTGTTGTACTCTAGCACGCATATGTAATTTAGTGACGCCCCCGAGTCCAGAACAAACTTTGCTGGGTGTTCTCCTATCATGATGTCTAGTTTCGGATATCTTTTCAGACGATCCGGATCGTAGACCATGCAGATGAATTCATCACTGTCTTGTGATGCCGGCGTGTGTGATGAGGAATCGCTGGACGTGTTTCGGTGTGATCCGTAGGAATTCATCGTCTGATGCCGGGAGCGCTGAGAGCTGACGGAGCGGCCTCTGGAGTGATATGGCCTCGCTGATTGACAGCTGGACCTGGAGGAGCTAGAAGATCGGCTTTCTCTTCCTCTGACAGCACGTGCATGATGTCGTGTGCTGCGGCGTGCAGGTGATGACTTGCGTGTGGACCGCTTGGCTTGGCATGCCACTTCGAAATGATTGTCTCTTCCGCAGCGATGGCATCGCTGACCAATGGCTGGACATTGTCCTGAATGTGGGTAATCTTGTCCACACCGGTAGCATGTGGGTGGTTGCTTGGTTGATTTGTCCTGCCTCGAGTCTCGTCTAGGTGGAGAGGTGCGAGACGAGTGCTTTGACTTTTGGGATCCGTGCGAGCTCGTTGTGTGTCTTGTTGTTTGATGCGCTTGCATGCGGAAAGCGTGATCTTTCCGTTCGGATTTTTGAGTTCCCATTCGTTTGGCATAGTTTTCAGCTTGGTCGTTTATCCTGGTTAGTTCCTCGATTTCCTCCAAGGTGTAAGGTTTCTTTAAGAGTCTTTGACGCAGAGATTCGGACAAGCAGCCATCAATGATGCGGAGACGTAGTGCGTCTTCTGTTTTGAAATTTTCAAACTCGCAATATCGCGCCATTTTCTTGATGCGTATAATAAAGTCACTCATGCATTCGTCCTTCTCCTGAGTTACCTGATTGAAGGTGTGTCGTTCATAGTCGACATTGCGCTTGTGGAGGAATCGCCTGTCGAGAGCTCCCTTAACTTCTTCATAAGTTGCAGTCGCTGCATTCGGTAAGTCTTTGATGAACTGCGCTATGTCTTGACCTATTAGATTCCTTAGAGCCACTAGTTTCTGTTTGGGGTCTTGCACTAACGAACCTATCATGTAGTCTTCGAAGTCCTCGCTCCAATTTTTCCAGGCAGGTCCCATGGTGTTGCCTGGTGTCAGTACCAGAGGTTGCGGTTGTCTCATGAAGGGTGCCCCCAGGGACACGTGAGTCGCCGTGTTTGTGCCAGCTTGGGATGCTGGACCGGCTGTCGCGTCTCCATCCGTCGTGCTGTTGGCAGGGGTGAGAGACATTTGTGCTGTATGTCACTTCTCTTTTGTAGTTGAGATGTTTCTTTGGGATTTTCCCGCTCTTTCCGCACTCTTCGTTGTGCTCTTGAGGGTTGCCTGGTTTCAAAAAGGCCGCTGCCCTTGTGACGCGGGTTAGCCAATGGCCAGCGTCTAATTTGCAGTTGCCGCCGTACGGGACGCTATGTCTTGGGCCTTGGTCGTACCACGTTTCCATTCACTCTTTGCTTTCATGCGGTTTCCACAGGACTCACCCCTTCTTCGTTGTCTCGATTGGGTTTTTGACGTCCCTCGTGGCCGCTCAGATATGTTCTCCGCCACGTGCGCACGCACGTCGTATGTTTCTCTCGACGTTTGCTCCGGTATCGAGTTCTTTGTATGTTTCGACAGGCTTGTATGTTGGCTCCGGCAGTCTCGGCGTCAGTTACTGTTTCGCGCCTTTCACACGCCGATGGACGCTGACGACTGCGGACTCGCTGGTCAGGCCGGCTGCATCCGGCTGGGTTGCGTGACTATGTGGGAATGTAGGGATCCCACCTTCGTCGCCAATGTCACGCTGTACCTGCATAAATAAGACACAGGAGTCGGAGCTGTACTGGTTCACGTCTTGCTTTATTCCCTACCAGCACGTTACTGGCTTACAGACTAAAACCTTTTCCTGTTTCCTGTATAGCTGCCTGTCCTGTCTGGGCACAGGGTCAGGCGTTACGACACTACAGCGGCGACCAATAACTCCGACTGTTTCGTGTTTCTCACTAGAGAACTAGTTTGTTCTTGCGCTTCAACTGTGGAATGTGTTTTTTTGGAACCCGAATCGCGCCAACTTTAGTTTGCAGGGTGTCATTTTTAGCGGATTTATACTCTGTAAATATGTTACCATAATATCTAATCCTATATACTTCGCTCTATCGTAAAGCGCTCTGACACCTCTGGGTAAAGTATAGAAAAAATGCATAAATAAATCCAATGCCCTGCGACCAGGCTGTTGGAGACTCCTCGTCGCCGCGGCCGTGGGATCACTGGGTCTGTAGACTTGAGACTTTTTTAATAATTTAATTTTAGCAGCCTCAACTCAGAACTGTTCAATTCCTCAGGCTACGGCTTTTGGAAGCTTCAAACGATAAAAGTCAACAATATCTCAAAAGGTAACACTAAGGGAGTCAGATATACTGGTATGTAGAATACATTACTAGGAAGGAAAAAACGTGTGACTCACGTAACATTTTTTCAAAAGTGCACATGGCATCATATATTTAGAAAAAGGGATGTACAGTTGTAACAGTGTCGGGGCAATCAAATCCATCAACGATGGGGGTTCAGAACAGCCTTATATGGTGATTTGAGGCATAGAGCGCAGCCCCTATGTTATAGAAGGGGCATGCGCAACAACGTTGGGGGGTACCTGGACAGAGTTTCCCAGGTTATTTTCTACCGTCCCCGGGGCAAATAATGTCCACTTGTACTCCCATAATGCTGGCAGAACATAGAAACCGGGCCACCCGGGTATGCGCGCAACAGTCAGCAAGCGAGTAAGGGCAACAGCAGGAACAACGAATGCTGTGACGTTACTACATGCTGTCATCGACTATGTCCTGGCGGACCTCACCGCTAGACTTGTTCGAGACCCCTGCGTGATGACGTAGGAGGGAGCGTCTGTTCGCTTTGGAATTTCCGTTGATTTATTCTTGCAAATATGTGAAACTAGAGCCTTCGTCACGCCACCGGAAAACCAGTGGTGCGCGCGCACCACAGAGGGCGGGGGCTAGGGAGCCTGTCGTCTGTGCCGCGCGCTGATGCATGTCCTAACCACGTATGGGACTGGGCAGAGCAAAGGCGGGACATGCGCCTGCCTTTGCCCAATTGCGTGCCATTTTTTTTTTAAAAAGCACGCTACGGGCAATGTCAGCCTGCGAAAGCAAAATCACACTCACAAGCGTGTGGTTAGCTTTTTGAAGCCCATACAAGAGGTGCTTGTGCGAGTGAGAGTATTGGAAGGGATGGGATGATAGTGAATAGTACAGCTGAGCAAAGACCATGGGCAAGGAAAGTAACTGATGCCACTGCAGAATTTGGCCCAAGGCACAGAGCCTGCACCATTTGAGAGCCAACAAGTAAATCCAATCCACAATAATACTTTCATATGCAAATAGATTCACACTTCAAATAATACATTCTGATGCTTGTCGAACCAGATACCTAATACTGGAAAAACAGCAATTTAAAACAACTATTGATAACAAGTATTTAATTTATATAAAAAAGGGCCTTGTTTCAAAAGGTGGAAATATTGAATGTTGCCATGGTAACAGGGTCGATTTCAATCAGTCGTCAGAGAAAATCTTTCTTTCAAATGTACATTTATTCAGGTGTCCGTTTCTTAAAAAATGAGTGCTGATGGTGGGGAGCGGAAACTTTGCCTCCCTTTTCGTAGTTTCACTGCAAGCTCCTTCAGGCCATTCAAGTGACATTGTATTTATTCCGATCCCCAATATGGCTGTTTAAGTCGGGTGTTGCTTAGGCCTCCTCCAGGAGCTCTACTATTAGCTGCAGAGGACATACTCCTCTCAATTATAACCTCCCAATTCTTTTGTTGGAGGTATCATTGCTGCTAATTTTTATAGGGAGGATTTTAATGATTGGGGCCGCACTCCCGATCCCGGAATACTTGACAGGTCTGTGCATGAGCGTACATATGGGGGCCGTGCTCCATGTTTGCCTTTAAGAAATAGGAAATGTGTTTTGTTTTTCCCTTATATCGCGTGCTTGCGCGCTCACCACTCGCAGCTGTCTTTCAGGCTTGTTTTTGTTTAGCCTTAGCTCACTCGCAGTCCTTACACCACCTCCCGCCCAGTCCTTTGATGCTTTTTTTGCTTGAGTAATTGTCTACTTATTATTTTAATTGCACTATCCGTGTTTTTGAAATCAGGCCCACATTCCAGTGACATCTCTTTTAACCGCCATTACCCATGAGTTGCTATATGGGGGCCGCACCCCCGTCCCGGAATACTTGATAGGTCTGTACATGAGTGTATATATGGGGGTCGTGCTCCATGTTTGCCTTTCAGTGTCACGCTGAAACTTATGGTTTGGGACCGGTGCGCTTTAGTTAACAGGCTGATATCAACAGTCATTCATGGACTACTTCCGATAAGTGTTTTACATTGTATCACACGCAGACATGGAGTAAGGAAGCTGATTTGAGGACGCAAGCGCGCTCGACTTGAATTGGTCCGGTCTAGCATGTGGGCGTGGTTATACCATTAAAGACGACTTCCGGGAAGGGCCATGGTTGCGTGCGCTTGGATACAGACACAGCAGCCAGGTCACAATGCTTTGCTGAACACGGGTAAGCATTATCAGGAAAGTAATGCTAGTGACCTATGGGTTTAGAATGTTAGTTTGCAGACAATGTTTGCTATATGCTCATGTGTACTGGATGTTTAATGTGACTTGGGAAATATGCCTCCTCAGTGCAATTATTGGCACTAGATTGGGATACTGTTGTTTGTAATATGAACAATCTGGACCATACGTCACTGTAAATACTGGTACCATGCAGGGAGGTAATGTTTATAATGTGCCCAATGTTCCTGTAAGTGTTGTTATATATTCGACAGGATGCCTCCATAGTGGGAATAAGGATACACAAACTGTGCTTATTTGTTGAGGAACACTCTCATATCGGACCTTGCATGATTTTTGTACTTTGACACCATGCCTCCATTACGTGAATGATGACAAATGGCTCTGTTAGGACAGGTATGCTCGCCTGATGTAAATGTAAATGTATGTATACTTGTAAAGCGCACTATCACCTGACAGGCATCTTGGCGCTGTATACCGCTGTGGAACCCGTCCTGGCTTTCCCTGTGAGATGCTCCCTACTGGGCACCCCCAAGGTGAAACCAGGCATCCCAGCGCTTTAGGGCCGCTGTGGAGATTAAGCAAGCTATTGCCCAGAGTTGCAGAGTGGGGACCCATGATTAGAGTAGGCACCAAGGTGAGAATTATCAAGTCCGTGGACATTGTGCCCAAGACAGCACCGAGACCTCCCTGATCGCAGCAACCGATGACATCCGAGCCCTGCTCGACAACGGAGAAACAGCTGCCCTCATCCTCCTGGACCTCTCCACGGCCTTCGACACTGTCTGCCACCGTACCCTAGTGCAGCGCCTCAGCAACGTCGGAATCCAGGAGAAGGCACTGGAGTGGATCATCTCCTTCCTCGCCGGAAGAACTCAGAGAGTTCGCCTCCCCCCGTTCAGATCAGAAGCCACTGAAGTCATCTGCGGCGTTCCTCAAGGCTCCTCGCTCAGCCCAACCCTCTTGAATTGAATTGAAACTGCACTTGTATAGCGCTATCTACCCGGAGGCCTCGTAGCGCTTATGACTGAAAGCTTACTTAGCGCGGGCTCGGGGCAGATCAGCAGGATTTAGCATACAAATGGGTTTTCAGGGCTTTCCTGAAGGAAAGATGATTAGTAGTTCCTCGCAGGGATAAAGGAAGGGTGTTCCAGGGCTTAGCCGCAGTGTGTGAAAAAGAGTGGCCTCCCCAGCGGGCTTTCCTGATTCTGATGGAGGTAGCCAGCTGGAGGGTACCGGATCGAAGGGAGCGGGACGGGACATAGGGAGTGACCAAGGGCTGTAAAATTGCAGGGCCCAGGCGATAGAAGGCTTTGTGTAGAATACACATGGCCTTGAATTGTACTCTAGCCGCTATGGGGAGCCAATGAAGCTCCCTTAGGGCATTCCTTGCTGACTGCCAGCGAGGAAGATTGTAGAGTAGACTGGCCGCACTGTTTTGGGTGACTTGGAGCTTCTGAGTGACAAAGGAGGGGGCTCCCATATAGAGGGCGTTCCCGTAGTCCAGGCGAGATAGTATAAGGGCCTGGACCAGGATCCTCCTTGCCTGAAATGGAAGCAGAGGGAGCACCTTCCGCAGCATCCTCATCAATCCAAAACAGGTAGCTGCGGTTTTTGTGGCTTGGGCCGAGAAGTTCAAGGCTGTATCGAACCAAATCCCCAAGCTTTTTATTTGGGACTTGGGGATAGGGGGCGGGCCCAGACATGGTGGCCAGATGGATGCAAAGACAGAGGGAGAAGGATTACCCAATAAGATGACATCTGTCTTCTACCCGTTAAGTTTTAAACAGGAAGATTGCATCCATCTGGCAACAGCCTCCAGAAAGGGGCCTAAGGTGTTGGACGATCCCTCCGAGTGCTGTAAATGTGGTCAAGCAAGTGGCCTCTATTGTGAGTTACATGAAACCCCTTTTGATGTAAATCCAGCGCTTGAAGGTTGGAACAAAGAGTATTGGCTGCAGTATCGTGAGGATCATCTAGATGCAAGTTGAGATCCCCCAGCAAGGTGAAATTGGGTGAGGATAACACGATGCTTGCAGCAAGATCCGTAATTTTTGTAATGAAATTGTTAAGAGCGCCAGGAGGGCGGTAGGCTAGGATGCCAGAGAAGGTGGTAGTGGGGGAGAATTCTAGCGAAAAGTGTAGACTTTCGCAGGTTGGTGAAGTGGTGGGGGTGATTCGGCATTTGTAGCTGTCACGATAAACAATGGCCATTCCCCCACCTCTCCCAGTCTGGCGATCCAGTCTCTTTAACGTAAATCCTTGTGGAATGGCCCAGACAATAGCTGGATCATTGTCTGTATGAAGCCATGTTTCCGTTAGGAAGAGAGCGCGAGGATTAAGCTCTTCAATCAGTGAGTGTAGTTCGGTGTGATGTTTACAGACGGACCTACAATTTAGAAGAAACATTCTCCATTCCTGAGTAGGAGGTAAAGGGCAGGTATGAAGGGGAGATGGGCTCCAGTTACAAATTTTACAGACATAATCAGTGTGGAATGGTAGGAACGTGTGATCACATGTCCGACTAATGGAGGGACGAAGAGCAAGAAGCGATAAAAAATCATAAGACAGCGGAGGGCCTACCATGGTGAAACGAAACCTAGACACCAGTCAGCAGGAAGCGTCTGGACGCGGACTGGCACAGACTGGCTTCTCTTTGGCGCCTCTTCGGCGCGTCTACGGCGTTACCGCTGCACGTCACCGCTGCGCGTCACCGCTGCGCGTCACCGCTGCGCGGACAAGTGCGGGGCTAAATAGGTTAGGTGGAGTGGGAGACTAGCGCGTCAACCCACCGAAGATGGCCGCCTCCGATGGAGCAACCAGGAAGTGGTGCCGCTTGCCTCCCTCCACAACAAACAGCACTGGTTGCTGCGGTGGACCTGGGAGTGAGCGAGCCCAATACAAGTCCTTTATACAATTTGTGCAGTTTTTAAAATAAGCTAAAAACAAAAGCTAAAGCAGGAATACAAGAAAACGCTTGTAGCAGTCCTACTTGCTACCAAGCGCCAGCGCTACGATATTCTCACAATCAGTCTCTTCAACGTCTACATGAGCCCCCTCGCAGCCATCGCACGCCAGCACAACCTCAACATCATCTCCTACGCCGACGACACCCAGCTGATCCTCTCCCTCACCAACGACCCCGCCACCGCCAGAGCCAACCTGCACGATGGGATGAAAGAGGTAGCCGAATGGATGAAGAACAGCCCCCTGAAACTTAACTCAGACAAGACGGAAGTCCTCATCCTGGGCTCCTCGCCCCTCGCCTGGGACGACTCCTGGTGGCCCCCCGCCCTGTGCACCGCACCCAAACCGACAGATCACGCACGCAACCTGGGGTTCATCCTGGACTCCTCCCTCTCCATGACCAGACAAGTCAATGCCGTCTCCTCGTCGTGCTTCAACATCCTGCGCATGCTACGGAAGATCTTCCGGTGGATCCCCACCGAGACCAGGAAGACGGTCACCCAGGCCCTCGTCACCAGCCGTCTGGACTACGGCAACTCCCTCTACGCCGGAACCACCGCCAAAATCCAGAAGAGACTCCAGCGGATCCAGAACGCCTCAGCACGACTCATCCTGGACATCCCCCGCCTAACCACATCTCCGGACACCTGAGAGACCTGCACTGGCTCCCGGTCAACAAGAGAATCACCTTCCGTCTCCTCACCCACGCACACAAAGCCCTACACAACCAAGGCCCAGCATACCTCAACAGCCACCTCAACTTCTACGCTCCCAAACGCCAGCTTCGATCAACCGGCCTCGCCCTCGCCGCCGTCCCCCGCATCCGAAGAGCCACCACTGGGGGAAGGTCCTTCTCCTACCTCGCCGCCAAGACTTGGAACTCCCTCCCGACCCACCTCCGCCTGACCCAGGACCACCTCGCCTTCAGGAAGCAGCTCAAGACCTGGCTGTTCGAGCAGTAGCGGACCCCCCCATCCCCTAGCGCCTTGAGACCCTCTTGGTGAGTAGTGCGTATATAAATGCCTTGATTGATTGATTGATTGATTGATTGTTTGATTGAAGACCCTGCCGCGTCGGGAATTGAACCCTGGTCCCGGCCAGACCTCTGCATCAGGGTCTGCCGCTCTAACCATTGAGCCACACTTCTCCACTACTTTAGAGCATAACACCTATTGGGTTTAGAGTGGTAGGAATGTCCAATGTTTTTCATAGTATATTCATGTATAGAATTCATATCGCTCTGCATAACCCAAAAGAATCTAAAAGGTACCACAATAGCGAAAATTATCCTTACCCTTCCTTGATCTTATTATCAAACATGATAAAGTGAAACTGATTATCACCTTATTCAGAAAGGAAATACTTTGCTCTAATACCACACAAACCCTGATAAAAGGTTACCCTGTGGCCAGTTTAACATGTCTTCTTAGTTATAAATAAGGTAACAAAAATGCTTCTAACACTTTTTTTATTATAACATTTCGGCATGCCTCACAGCGACCACGCTGCTCTTGAACATAGCTTACAGACATTGCCAAAGCCAATCGCTCTGGAAAAAATCTTACAAGGTCCCAAAGGCGAGACCTATTGGCTATGCCAATGCTTGTTTCTGTAGGTACGAAACACATTTCAGCAATGGTATATAAATGGGATTTATATGCAATTGGCACAATGTCACTTTCATTAAATGTAACGTAGGTGTAACCTAATCTCCCTGGGATGACACGGATTTCCACGTTCTTTGTGTTTATACGTGTGCGCAAATGTTTTGTAGCTTTCATATCCGCTTGTATCGAACATAGAAAATTAGTGTGTTCCTGAGTCCAATATGTACTGGAAAAGTCTGGACGTAACAAGTTGTACAACGGTTTAAACCATCCTGTGTAATCTGGAATGTTTGACTGTCAAGATTTAGGAATCCCAGTATTGATTGTAGTATTTTCAACGTTCCTGGAGGTTAAAGGTGGAAGTCTCTAAGAAGTGTGTCACAAGACTTTTGCCATGACTTGTTAACTCCTATCCCAGAAAAAGGATATCGAGGTGGGCAATCTTTTATTTTCTACAATTATTTTGTAGCCCATGTGTGCAAACCCCAGAATTATGCGATTTACTCTTGTCAAATGTTCCAAGAGGTCATCATCCGTCAGATATAGGTCATCGACACAGGGCAATACCTGGTAATCACATTTTTTACTAACTTTGTTACTCTGGCTGAAAACAGCCCAGGCTATTCTTATAACCATGGTGCAATCAACAAAATTGCCTCTGAGAACCTAATGCAGAGAATGTGATCAAATACCTGCTTCCAGGCGCTATATTTTGGTAGAAAAATCCATTTGAGATATCAAGGTTTTTTTGGTATTCTTTCTGCACAATGTTGTTTACTAGTGCAGCACTGTATGCATTTTGTACTACAAATGTGCAACTTTCTGTGTTCAAGTTTCTGCATTTTAAAACTAGATAATATGAATGATTGTATTTCATCACAGGTAACAAGGGATTATTCATTGATGAGGTGCAACTTTTTATTACACCTCGGTACTCAAGTTCTTGGAGGTTTTCCCTAACTTGTTTTTTTGCTTCATTCTTATTAGGGTATTATCTTTGAGGTTGTGGAGTTGTCCTCAGTGGTATTTCATGGTAATGGCAACTGTCATACCAACCGCATGGTTGCGGTATAACGCAGGAGCTAGTGCTAGTGCCCACTGCTTGGCATATGATTGTATAACCGATTCTTGAACATGGTCCGAAAAGGCAGGTAAAATCACAGTTTCTCCGTTTAGGCAATCCGTTACGAATTCAGGTCGACAATCCTTTTTAGCCAAAAGAATATTCTTAACCTTGAGTTAAGTCCTCCCAAAAGAGAAAATTACTGTTTCTAGGTATTCTCCCCCTCCAATTGAAGTTGAATTTCGTATAAAAGATGGGGGACGCTTACCCTAATATCAGGTGTCTCGACCGTGATGTACTCACTCAGCGCTACTCCCACCAGACACTCCATCAGGTTCTGGTGAACTATTGTGACTTCTGTTGCGCAGTCTAGCATGGTCCATGCCCATTCCCTGCTCAGAAGCAGTGTCCTCCATATGCGGGGCATCCCTGACCTTAAGTCCAGCTACTTTCTTCTTTTTGAATTGAGGATTGGAAGGTTTAACTTCCTGTTTAATGATGTAGTCAGATGAGCGTTGGGAGTCCTTTTATTTCATGTTCTCCTCCGATCTGCGCTTTGGCCGCCCACCTCTCTCCAAATGCTTTTCGGATAACTCCTGAAAGGAATGAGATGAACATGTATCAGCATCCTCTTAGGTGGTCTAATGTTATCGCAGCTAAGCAGATTGTAGCTTTTTTCAGTAGCTTTCAGTGTAGGAGAACCACCCTGTGGTTTTATTATGTCTTTGATTTTCTTATTCTCCTACTTCTTCTTTGTTAAAGAGTCAGGTGCTTGTTTAGAGTTATCAGTTGCAGAACAACTCTTCAGTTGTGCTTTATCAGGTCTGGCTCTCAAATTATCTCTTTTTTTTTAAAACTCTTTATTGGCGACTGCGTATCATATCACATTATACAGGTAAACATTTCCATCAGTGTATAGTCTTTTCTTTTTACTCCCACAACCAATAACTCCAGACTTAAAGACCCAACTGCTATATCTTGTTACTTTCAAGACTCTTCAAGTAGCGCACGATCATAAGCTGTAAAACAGTATACTCCTTTCACCCATGACAGTACTTCTCGTACGCTGCTGTGTACTTTGTCTTAGATATGTAACATTAGTCCAGGATCTCCTTAGTCTAACCTTTCCCCTCCCACCCAAATCCCCCCACCCCATTTCGTACGTCTCCTGGTCCATTCATGTAACTGGTAATCTGTCCTGGCCTTAACCAGCCTCATCCGGCTAGTGTATGCATACTCAGCTGACTAACCTGCGCGCTTCCTGGGCTAATTCGCTGCATGACAGCCCTACACTCATTCTCCACACTTTCACACCTAAGAGCCGTCCCCATGTGTTGGCTCCCTCTCCATTTCCTCCACAACCAGTAGCATCCGTTCCCATTCCTGCGCAATTGGGTATTTCCGTTGTCCTCTCTCTTCCTCCCTACGCAAGACTGTTCCCTCAGCTCTGCCCCACCTCAGTAAATCGGATCGCCATACCTCCAGATCGGGAGGCCTGGCGGATTTCCACCTCATGGTTAAAACTCTGATTGCCAGCAGCAAAGATAAGTCTAGGAACCTCACCTGGGCCTTATGGTGTTTGGGGCGGTTCCGGTGGCCTATCAGGCAATGCAGTGCCTCCTCCGGGACCGGGAGGGCCATGATTGTACGTAGGGCCTGGCAAATCCCACCCCATTAACTTCGTAGACGTGGGCATGCCCATAGCATATGGAGAAGGCCGGCTTCGTCAGCTCTGCAACGGGGACAGCAGTGGTGAGAGTCTGGGAACATTCTATGTAGCCTGTGGGGGGTGAGGTATGCCCTGTGTAGTACCATAGCTTGTATGAATTTGAACTTAACATTCCGAGACACCTTTCTAGGATGTTCTAGCATAATCTTCCAGGCACCATCCGTCAGCACCTCACCCGAATCTAGTGTCCAGGAGTCTCGGAGTGGATTGAGAGATATGGCAGCGTGTTCCCTGACCCCAGTGTAGAGCCAGCGCACCAAGTGTCCCCCGGTTCCCATGTAATAAAGAAGATGTACCAGTTCGTGCTGTGCAGGTTTTACTCGCCGTGGGGCCCATGTATTTCGTACATAGTGTGATACTGTAGCGGGTAGGATGTAGAGCCTCGGGGGTGCCCCAGTGATTTGCAAAAAGGAGTCATGGTCCAATAGTGCGTCGTCCCCCCAAAAATCTCCCACTGTGTCTACCCCCGCATCTGCCCGGGGTTGCAATCTACCTCGCGCCAGTCGTCCTTGCGGCGTCGGAACGCCTAACAGAGGAATGTTGTCTGCATAAGGCGTGGCCTCAGACGTGTAAGCTACCGCTTTCCGCCAGCACAGCAGGGCACTGTGTAATAGAGGGTGGCAGTCCCGAGGGATCCTGGCCCCAGGCAGAAGTAGGGAGTGTAGTTCGCCACGTGCCAGTCTGTCGGCCGTGAGGTCAATCTCATGAAGATCTCTACCTGCAATCGATCGCGTCAGCCACTGAAGCTGGCTCGCATAATAGTACCCCCTAAAGTCCGGCACCCCAAGACCTCCCTTTCTGGTACTCAGTTGTAGTTTCCGGAGACTAATTCTCCTCCTTCCAGTGCCCGAGATTAGGGTGATTAAGAGCGTATTCAGTGTGTTAAAGATTTGCCGCGGGAGGGGAATCCTTAGGTTTACAAAGTAATATAGCATACGAGGGAGCATGACCATCTTAGAGACGGCAATTCTAGCCATGACGGACAGGGGCAGTGATGTCCAGAATCCCACGCTACCTCTTTTTTACACAGTCGATCACTCCATCTTGATCGACCGTGTCTCAGCATTGGGGGTTAACCATCTAGCCAGAGACCTTATAGCTTCCTTTCTGGCCAACCGCTCACAATCTGTGAACCTTGGTACTTTCTACTCGCCCACAACCACACTACCCTGTGGAGTACCCCGGGGATCCTCGCTAAGTTCGACACTATTTAACATCTATGTGTCGGACCTGGTGAGGGTCATAAAAACTTATGGGCTGAATCTGACTACCTACGCAGACGACACCCAATTGGTGTTGGCGGTCCATAAGAATGGTTTGGCAGTTGCATCAAGATTTCAGGAGGCAATGCTAGCCATAGGCTCCTGGATGCTGATGAACTGCCTAAAACTAAATTCGGATAAGACAGAGGTGATGACCTTTGGCAACCTGTCCCCGGTATGGTCTGACATCTGGTGGCCCATTGACTTCTGCCCCCCACCAGAAGCGGTTGCCACGGTCAGGAACTTGGGGGTCATGTTCGACACTAAATTAACATTTATCCATCATGTTAATACTGTGACCTCATCCTCTCCCTCAGAAAAATCAAAAAACTACTTCCCTACTTACCTCCAGCTGCAGGAATAACACTGATAACCACTGTAATATTCTCAAAACTGGACTATTGCAATGCCCTCCTGCTAAATGCCCAACAGCAGGTTGTGGATAAACTGCAATCAGTCCAAAATGCGGCTGCTAGGGCTCTTCTTTCCATCCCCAAATACCAATCCGTTTCGGCGGCCATACGTCAACTGCACTGGCTCCGAGTCAGAAGCCGCATAAAATTCAAGGCCCTTTGTATTGCATATAAGGCCATCCACAACTCAGGTCCTCAATTTTTAATAAATGCCTTCAGGATTTACATCCCCAGCAGGTCTCTTCGCTCGGCATCCAACTTCCTTCTTCCTCTTCCTCGCACCAGAACATTTGCTTGGGGAGACAGACGTTTCTTGGTAGCCACGGCGAGGCTAAGCTCCCTCTCTTCATCAAAACCTGTCCATCCCTTTTAATTTTCCGAAAACAGCTGAAAACGTGGCTCTTTGATCAATAAATTCACTTTTCATCCATTTCCGTCAACGTATAATACTCTGCGCCGAGACACCTTTGGGTATTTGTGCGCAATACAAATTTAATAAACATAAACATAAACCTCGGAGACCATTAATGGCTCTACATACATTTCCCTCGATCTGACCTTCAGGCAATCTATACACGTTAATGCCTAGGTACTTGAACGTAGTCTGCGCTATTGGAATCAGGTGTCCACCAAATTGAATATGGGGAGGGTGCTGTAGTGCCCCAAAGTAGAATCCTGTAGATTTTGCAGGGTTAACGGCTAATCCCGACACAGCTTCAAATCGGTCAAGTGTGGACGCTATGGGCGAATGGTCGCCCTCCAGGTCTCGGAAGTATAGTAAGATATCGTCAGCATAGATCGATATCAAGTTGTGTGTCCCCCTTATGGAGCTGCCCACTCTATCCGCGTGAGCTCTGTGAGCGATAGCTAAGGGTACTAACTTCAAAACAAATAAGAGGGGAGATAGTGGGCAGCCTTGGCGGGTGCCCCTGTGAATAGAGTAGCTGTCCGAGATGTATCTGCCAGTACGTGCCCTGGTGGAAGGGTCTGTATATAGTAGTTGTATCCATTTAATTAATTATTCTGGGAAGCCAAAGCGCTGCAGCACTTCAAACATGAACGACCATGCCAAGGAATCGAACGCTTGCCGGAGATCTAATGCGACACAGCCTGCCCGGGGAAATTCTGGCGGTGTGGCCGACATTAGGGAATGGAGTCTCCGCGTGTTTTGGTAAGTACTCCTACCTGGGAGGAATCCGCACTGGTCTGGGTGAATCAGGGCAGGGAGTCGGGCCTGTATTCTCAGAGAAATGGCCTTACTGAGTATCTTATACTCTGTGGAGAGCATGGAGAGCATCGAGAGGGGTCTATAATTAGTCAGCTCAAGAGTATCCTTGCCAGGTTTAGGTATAGAGGTAACAAGGGCCTGCATCGTCTAGGCAGGTAAATGTCCAGACTCCTACGATGTCTTGTAGACATTCTCTAAAACAGGCACCAGGGTTGCAGAGTTAGTTTGGTAAAACTCCACAGGGAGTCCATCCATGCCCGGCTTCTTACCGTGATTAAGGGATCGGAGTGCTTTTCGAATTTCTTGCTGGGTGATGGGTCCATCTATCTCAGCTTGCTCATCTCTGGTCAGGGCCGGGAAAGATAAGTCTCGTAGGAAGTCTATTATCCTGTCAGTGCCGGCCGTGGGGACGGGGGCGTATAGAGACCGCAAGTGATTCCGAAATGCCTTGTTAATCTCAGACTGTGTGTGTACTACTCTACCTGACCCGTCTCGGATTGGTGTAATTACCTGGGTTTCGGGGCAGTCTCGTACCAGGCGGGCCAGCAAGGCTCCCGATCTGTCTGATTCAGCCTGCTGACGGCGTAAGTACTATTTATGGCAGAGGTCTTCAAACTTTTGTAGGTTGAGCCCCCCCAGCTGATTTTTTTTAGATGCTGGGCTCCCCCACCACCTGACAGAAATGTCTGGACTCGACCGCCACGCGCACATTCCGGGCATATTCAGCGAATAACATTCAATACAATAAGAGTGCTTAGTAAACTGCAGGTTTGTGAGTAGGTGGGTGTGGTGAAATGACAGAGGCTTATTACACAGCTCAAATGAATACATAATTCTTATTTATAAGCCTGCCTGTGTAATTTTAAAATAAACTTTCAGGGACATTTTACGGATTTTGGGGCCTGTGGGCCAAATGTATTTTTGGGGCCCGTGTTCGGACCAGCTTTGATTTTATGATCCAGTCTCTGCTCTTTCGTGCCTTCTTTGGTCAAATACTAAATGTGTGTACATCGGATATTCAGGGATAGTGATGTGTGTTTTCAGTATGTGACACAACAGCAGTTCACTAATATTACTGTAAATAATCTGTCACCACATTCTATTTTTCATGTGTGAGGTCATGTATTGATCTAAAATAAACTTTTTATTTGGAAGTCGCATGACGCATAAACACATTTTGTCTGTAAAATGTATGTAATAGACTTTTACACATTAAAAATGAATGGTTGAAAAACGATATTTACAACATTGTGTTTTAAAATGATTCAAGGTCATGAGGCAAGACTGTAGAATAGAGCTGGCACTTTCAGTCCCCCCCACCCAACCCCTTTATTTATTTATGCGTTTTTATATAGCGCAGACTTTATCCGAAGGGGTCAGAGCGCTTCACAATCGGAACAGTAATGATACATGAGAGAACATTACAAGTGAACAAATTACAAAAGCAAACGCTAAATTACATGAGGCAAAAGTGACAATCATGAGCAAACAAATACAAGAGAAAGTAAACGGAGCATTATGTCCCTGGAAATTTTGTCTCCGTTCTGGGAAGAGCTAACTCTCCCAGGAGGGGGTTAATTCACAGAGCTGACCGCTTCAGGTGCAGTGGGAGGCGAGGGGCCTCCTCTGCTAAAACCAAAAGCGTGTCCCACTGCAGCTGAAGCTGTCAGCTCTGTGATTAACCCCCTCCTGGGAAAGTTAACATAACAAAAGAACGGGCACCTCCTGCGCTATCGATCTCCCCTCCCTCCCCCTTCCACATACCGGAGTCCGGAGTGCTTCAAGAAGACTTACACGGACAGACAGACGACTGCAGGGCACAAAGGTCAAAGTGGAGTGCACGCCCCCCCTGGGAAGGTGTCGCACCCCCCCAGTGGGGCGCGCCCCACAGATTGAAGAACACTGCTTTATGGTCTATGACCCGTAGCGTTTCCAGCAACTCCGCTTGTTTGATATTGCTTGTCTGTAGCCTCCCCATTACGGTTGGTGTCAACGCTTGCATCAGGCAAGTAACAGAAAAAGGATATCAGTGGTCCTCAGGATATGCAGTTCACACCTCCTCAGGAGGTTACTCTTGTTACGTTGTCCAGTATTTCATCCGCAGCTCTGGGTGTCACAGTTGGGAATAAAACCATGCTGTGTTCCGAGTCCGAGTGGATCGTGCTGTCATCTGTGTCCGTATTGATAGTTGCCCAATCTTCCCTGAAGTTGCCTACCAAAGCGACAGCTCCCAGCTGTCCATCTTTCTGTTGTTCTCGTGAGGGACTCCTCCGTCCCGGCCCTGTCGCCGAGGTGAGGGACGATTCACCCGCATGTTCGGAGCCCCGCTGGGGTTCTTCAGCCAATGCTCCTGGGGTCATGGCCTGGCTGCCCTCAATGTCCATCAGCTCCAGCCATTCTTCCACGTCAGTGGGGCTTTCGAAGAAGTCCGTCTTTTTGGCGTACTCTATCTTGAGGCGGGCCGGGAATAGTAGAGCGTAACGTAGCTTGGCCTTCTGGAGTCTCTTCTTGACTTCAAAGTAAGATGATCGTTGTTTCTGTACCACATTGGTATAGTCCGGATACAGAGAGATGCGCCGGTTTTCAAACTCTATGAGGGATTTTTCTCGAGCCTTTTGCAGTAGTATATCTCTGTCCCGGTAGTTGAGTATCCGGACGATCAGCAGGCGCGGCGGCTGGATAGGTCTAGGCCGCCCGGTGGGGACACGATGTGCCCTCTCCACACAGAAGAGTGGTGATAGTCCCTCGGGGGCCACATGGTCGCGGAACCACTGTTCCATAAATTCCGTCGCGTGGGCTCCCTCACTGTATTCCGGAAGGCCAATGACGCGGATGTTATTCCGTCGATTGCGGCCTTCCGCGTCCTCCACGCGGTCCATCAGAGATGCCACCTGTTGCTGCAGCTGTTGGTCGGAGGCGGTGTGGTCCGCCACCGTCGATGTCATATCTGCTATCGCCATGCCCTGGTCCCTGACTTTGTCGGCCAATTTGGTGTGGTCAGCTTTAAGTAAGAAGAGGTTGGTAGTTAGGGTACCCATTTGCGACTCCATCGCTGTTCTAGAGTCTCTACTCTCCTTTAAAATTAGGTCCAGTTTGTCCATATGTTGGTCCCCAGTAGGGTCCTGGCCGAATGTTCCTGGAAGGGCTCCTCCCGTTGCGTTCCCTTGGGTGGCCACCGGTATAGCGGGGCCATCCCGGCCATCCAGTGGTTTGGTACTTTTCCGCACCATGGCCGTCGCAGACCAGGCGCGTTTGGTCTCTCTGGAGGAGTGCCTAACAGAATGCTGCCAGTGTCTCAGGGCGACTACGCCAGGCACCTCCTCTTCGTCGCTGCGCTCTCTGCTTGGTTCGGGCCCTTCCGATTTGTGTCCGGGGCTGCCTGGGCTCCACCTCCCCTGGGTGTGCAGCTTCTGGGCCCAACTCCTCTCCTTCACCGCCGTCCCTGTACCAACAGCCGTGTACAGAGGGGAGCCCCCTTCAGGACTGGCCAGCCCTTCGTGTCAGGGCCCGGTGCGCAGCAGTGTCCGGGGCCCTTGTGTGTCTCGGGCGGCCTCAATGTCCGCACGATGTCCCAGGGCCTCCCCTTGGTCCCCTATAGTCAGTGGCAGGAGATGGTCTCGGTGTCCCCCAGCGACACCAGTTTCCTCGGCAGCAGACCAGGGAGAGGAGAGAAAAGGAAGGAGGGAGTGGAGAGGGGGGGGAGCGGGGCAAATGATATGGCCAGCTAATGTCGCCCCCAGTGGCCCCGGCCTCACCTCCCTACCTTTGGCGTTGTTGCTTCAGGGTCGCCTTCCAACGCTAGGGCCCACCAGCTTCGCTCCACGTTGTGTGTGGGCTTCGCCTCCTCCGAGCGTCCCCTGTGGCTGGGACGGTCAGGTCGCGGTGCAGTCCCGCCGATGCAGGTCTCTTGGGCGGTCCGTTAGGGGGTCCGGGTGTCCCGACCGCACTCCCCGTACCAGCCTGGGCACTTCCGGTTGTCAGCGTCCGAGGCCTCCCGGGTCTGCTCCAGAATACAGCTGCTCACGAGGGTAAAAGCCGCAATCGCCTCGGGCGCGAGCTCCAGCCACCGCCGCCCGCCGTGCCTCAAAAAATGTCCAGAGCTTCCGAGTGTCACTGCGGCACACAAGCCGCCAGTTTGGCACCCCAGAGGCACCTAGCAGGATGGCAGAACCCTGGCGGCACCGGAGTTCTAGCAGAATCGGTCCGCCATTGTGGTTCGCTAGCCACGCCCCCCCTCTCAAATTATCTGTACCCAGCATAGCTTATTTTCTTCGATAATTTTAGAAAATGTGCGCTTCTGCTATGCTGGAGCCAAAACCCTTAAACACTGGCATATAGCCAACGCTGATGCTTCCCTCTTTATGTTACTTAACATTATGGTGGATACCGTTGCAAAATTGCTCATCAGTTTTATTCCCAAGTCCAGGGCAGGTACTACCCCGTACTCATTCTGGATCGGTTTAAGCACTTGTATTAAATCAGCCAATGAAGGGGTACCATGTGTTCTCATATATACTGCGGTACAAAAGGGGGTGGTGATGGACGGAGCATCTGAACCAATCAAACACTCACACCCAGTCAACAGATCGGGGTTTAATCCATCACCGTTCTTTAGCCCACTCTGCCACCCTAGTTCAGACATGGCCATATGCAAATCAGTCTGACCCTGTGCATCATGGGAACAGTCCAGCCCGAACTGGCAAGCCCTGCCTTCCCTGGACCGGAAACAAGCTTCCTAGGACCGTTTTCTGGCATTACAGCCGTCTTCAGCCAGGCTTGCTTGAATCCAGTGGCAAAGTGAGCAAGGGACTCACGTCTGAGCATACCCTGCCAACTTACGGTGAGCAAAGCGGTACAAAAGGGGGTGGTGATGGACGGAGCATCTGAACCAATCAAACACTCACACCCAGTCAACAGATCTGGGTTGAATCCATCACCGTTCTTTATCCCACTCTGCCACCCCAGTTCAGACATGGCCATATGCAAATCAGTCTGACCCTGTGCCTCATGGGAACAGTCCAGCCCGAACTGCCAAGCCATGCCTTTCCTGGTCCATAAACATGCTTCCTAGGACCGTTTTCTGGCATTATGGCCATCTTCAGCCAGGCTTGCTTGAATCCAGTCGCAAAGTGAGCAAGGGACTCACGTCTGAGCATACCCTGCCAACTTATGGTGAACAAAGCGGTACAAAAGGGGGTGGTGATGGACAGAGCATCTGAACCAATCAAACACTCACACCCAGTCAACAGATATGGGTTTAATCCATCACCGTTCTTTAGCCCACTCTGCCACCCCAGTTGAAACATGGCCATATGCAAATCAGTCTGACCCCGTGCCTCATGGGAACAGTCCAGCCGAACAGCCAAGCCATGCCTTCCCTGGACCGGAAACAAGCTTCCTAGGACCGGTTTCTGGCATTACAGCCGTCTACAGCCAGGCTTGCTTAAATCCAGTGGCAAAGTGAGCAAGGGACTCACGTCTGAGCATACCTGCCAACTTATGGTGAACAAAGCGGTACAAAAGGGGGTGGTGATGGACGGAGCATCTGAACCAATCAAACACACCCAGTCAACAGATCTGGGTTTAATCCATCACCGTTTTTTAGCCCACTCTGCCACCCCAGTTCAGACATGGCCATATGCAAATCAGTCGGACCCTGTGCCTCATGGGAACACTCCAGCCCCAACTGCCAAGCCATGACTTCCCTGGACCGGAAACAAGCTTCCTAGGACCGGTTTCTGGCATTACAGCCGTCTTCAGCCATGCTTGCTTGGATTCAGTGGCAAAGTATGCAAAGGTACTCACGTCTGAGCATACCCTGCCAAATCTGTACTGGGTTGAATGTATGACATTGTTCTGCATTCTGTCCATCAACTGTTGTTTTTGCATTTGTCACCCCGAGTGGGACGGGTATGCTCAGACGGGAGTCCCGTGCTCTCCACACCACTGGAGTCAAGCTCCACTCGGCAACTCTGGGCATTAGCTTGCCTCATCTTCACTAACGGCCCCACCAGACCGCCGGGGATGCCTGGTCTCACCCTGGAGATACCCATTAAGGGACCATCTCTCAGGGAAGCCAGGAAGGGTTTCGCAGCGGTCGAAGCGCCTTGGGACCCTACGGGTAAGTAGTGCGCTATATAAATGCCAATACATTTACATACATTTACATACATCCTGGCTGATGACGGCTGATAGCCAGAAACCGGTCCCAGGATGCTCCTCCACCAACATCTCCACCCTAAAGGGTGAGACCATGTTGAAATAGTTTCTGAGCTACCGCATGTCTGCATTTCTCAGCAGTGTTAAGTGCTGGAGCCCCTGCGTCTCTGGACAGTATTGTAACTGAATTATAGACAGGGTAACACATTGGGAATAGATCTTTGAATAGTTCAAGCTTGAACAACCTACAACCAATACATAACGGTTACCTACTCAGCTGATAACGATAGTCCCTACCAGCACTTGCTTCTCAGGATAGGTCGTAAGTAGGGATCTCTGAGAAAGCACAAGAGAACTACTCGGGCGATCCATTAAATAGGAACCCAATCTCCCAACGTTAGCTGCATCATGTCGTGTAGTCTCCACTTTCCAGTAGGAACTGTGCATTTGTTGAGCAACATAAATATTGGGATGGTGCCAACGTGATTCTATGCACCCCTCAGGATATGTTGTCCTATAGACCAGCTAGCTTCCAGCGCCACTAAATTATGTTAATTTGATTTTGTAATGTGCAACAGCTACCCAAAAGTGTATCCCTGCGCCAGCCTCAAAGGAACAGAAAGGGAGGGGAGAGATTATTGGTTAAACAGCTTGTTTTTTTGGCATTTACGGACGTTCTCGTAGATAGTTTAGTTGCAGAGCGGCACAGGGAAAGTTTTCCTTAAGGAGGGACCTAAACAGGCAAAAGATCGACCGCCCATAAGTGATACTCTTAATACTAGGGACTGATAATTTTGCCTGGGTGGCAGAACGAAGGGGGCGTGAGGGCAAGTAAGGGTGGACCAGAGCTTGCAGATATTGGGGAGCCACTCCAGGTTTGATCTTAAATATGTAGCTCAGGGCTTTGAACTTAATTTGGTTCTCTTCCTTGAGCCAATGAAGGTCACACAGAGAGCCAGAGATAGAGGCAGCTCTGGGAACCTGACAGAGCAGTCTGGCAGCGGAGTTCTGCATCACCTGCAGCTTGCTCACATCCTTGTTAGTCCCCAGATAAAGAATGTTGCCGTAGTTCAGTCTAGAGGTGACAAGATCCTGGACTACGGTTCTCTGGGTAGGACTGGACAATATCCAGATAATCTTTTTGAGCCATTTCAGGATGGTAAAACAGGTTGCGGCCACCTTCAAGGCTTGTTGTCTCTTAAATTAACGAATCATCAATGATGAAGCCTAAATTGCAAACTTGGCGGGATGCCTGAGGAAGAACACCCATTTCAGTAGGCCAGTGTTAGGGACCCCAAAGATCTTTATTCTTTCCCAGAATCAGGACCTCCGTTTTCTTTCCATTGAGTTTGAGAAAATTGGCCTGCATCCAGGATGCAATTTTTCTCAACCCCATCTGGAGAGCGGATGTCTCAGTTACCATCTCCGTAGAGAGAGAGAGGAGACAATCTGGGTGTCGTCAGCATAGGAGAACAGGCACAGCCCAGTCTCCTTTGCAATGTCAGCCAGAGGTCTGACACACATATTGAATAATAAAGGGCTTAGAATGGAGCCCTGGGGATCCCCGTAGGGAGAGGAATGAATATAAGAACTGGCCGTTGGGGAGAAGACCTGGAATGTTCGGTCACTGAGAAAAGAGATAAGCCAATTGAGTGCCGCCCGGTAACACCCAAAGATTGTAACGCTTTCACTAACACAGTCTGAGATACTGTGTCGAAAGCAGCGCTCAAATCAAGTAATTTGAGGGCCATCGTGTCTCCAGAATCGAAATGGTGTTGCAGCCTTTCCGTAACTCCAAAAAGGGTAGTTTCAGTTGAAAACCTGGCTCTAAAACCCGACTGAGATGAATGTAAAAAATGTTGTGACTCGACAAACTGAGATAGCTGTGAATTAATGTGTCTTTCTAGGATTTTCAAGAAGACCGGGAGCAATGAAATAAAAAAGAAAGACACACAATTAATGGATGGATTGCAGAACAAATCAAAGCATTCACCCCCATTAACGATATCTGGGTTAAAACCATCATTTGTTTGGTCACCATGCCACTCCAGTTTAGACATGGCCATATGCAAATCTTTATTGACCCTGTGCCTCATGGCAACAGTCCAGCCTGAACTGCCAAGCCATGTCTTCCCTGGACTGGAAACAAACATCCCAGGACCGTTTTCGGGCTTCAGCCCTCATCAGCCAGGAGAGCCTGATTCCAGTGGCACAGTGAGCCCGGAACCCACATCTGGGCATACCCGGCGCACTTAGGGCGAGAAAGCAAAAGACACACAATTGATGGACGGAATGCAGAACAAATCAAAACATTCACGCCCAATCAAGTGATCTAGGTTAAATACATCATTCTTTTGCTCACCATCCCACCCCTGTTTAGACCTGGCCATATGCAAATCAGTCTTTACCCTGTGCCTCATGAGAAAAGTCCAGCCCGAACTGCCAAGCCAGGTCCTCCGTGGACCGGAAACAAGCATTCTAGGACCAGTTTTGGGCTTTCAATCCGTGTTTCAAGCTTCATCTTGTTCCAGCGTCTCGTTACGCCCGGAACGAGACGAAGCTCGATACAGGCGTGGGCGCTGTGCATTCAAGGCAACGGATAGTGCTGTAAGGGGATTGATGGTATTATAAAAATACCCCTTGGCATGGTGGGAGCTGTTACGAGGGCCCTTGGCTACCACCTGTCACCCAGTGTATAAAGTCAGACGTCCAGTGAAGTGATTGTCGACCTCGAGCCCTGTCGAAATTGCTGCAACGCAAGAGAGGCAATGAAACATGTTGGCCCACCTTGAATTGGTCTGTAACATGCAGTTGGTTTTTACTTTTGAGCAAGCTCACGGTTTTGAATAAAAGGTTATATCATATATGTGAGTCTTACCTCAATTTTAATCAGAGATAAATATTATCTCCGTCACAACACAGGGTCTTTTTCTTTGATCCATATATCACTATCTTCACCTTTTATCTTTATACTAGACACAATTTCTTTTCTATAAGTGTAAAAGTTACCAATGATGAGAAAGGGGGTCAAGTTGGTGAGAACCTGCCAGTAGCTCCTCTGGTGTAGTGCACGTTAGGGACTTTCACACCTTCACCCACATTTTTCTGTGGTTTTCTATACACCTCTTTCAGTTAAGGGTATTGTTGTAATGAGTTGACTGACAAAACTTACACTTATGAAAATTTAAGGTAGCCGGTATTTAGGACTGGATTAAACCGGTAAATTGTTTAGACCAGCTGTTGTGTAGAGATGGACACCCCCAAACACCAGTCCTATGTAAGAAAGTGGATATTATTCCGCATAACCAGGTCTGTAGTTGTTTAGTGGTAATCTCCTTTGACAACAAAGTGAAGGAACATTTCTCAAATGGGATGAAAGCAGTGGCAGAGTGGATGTCCAAACACTACCTTCAGGTTAATGCTGAAAAGACTGAGAGAATGTTTTTTGGAAAAGCTCTACAAATATGGACTTCAGATTGGTGGCCACCTGAGCTAGGGAGTGCTCCTACTCCCTATCAGGTCGTAAAAAATCTCAGTATTAAACTGGATCAAGCACTAACAATGAAGAAACAGGTACTACCAATTAAAGGTAACTGCTTTCACATGTTACGGCTACTCTGGAATTCTTACCTTTTCTTCCACTTCCGGTTAGGAAGACCCTGGTACAGGTTCTTGTTGTCAGCAGGCTTGACTACGGCTATGCTCTTCTAGCTTCTGGCAACAAAACCCTGCTCTCAAGATTATAAGTCATGCAGAGCAAAGCTGCAAGTCTTATTTGTAAACTTCCTTCCAGATCTACATCTCTCCCACTTTTAAGAGCATTACGTTGGCTACCTGTCAGAAAGAGAATTATATGTTCGAGGCATGTGAGCTGTGGATCACATGCTTTGGATACTCCTGCCATCTAGTGTTGTGTCCGGATGTTTGCAAGTTGTTTTTGTTAGGTCTCGCTGTGTCAGCGTGCATGCGCTGCTCGGAGAGACTTTAGTAAGTGAGTTTTGAAAATGTTACACGCTGGATACAGCCTTGCGTTCACGCGAGCGTGCACGCCCTGCAGCCGCCATCTGTCGCCTCAGTCACGAGTCATTAAATTGCTTGTTCCTTACTTTCATGGTTCAGTAAGCCTTACAGCATGCTCCTCCACCCCCCTCACTGAGTGACAGGTGGTAGCCAAGGGCCCTCGTAACAGCAGCTCTCCTCCTCTGTAGCAACTCCCTTCTCTGCCTAGCCTTTCCTCACGACCAACACATAAACACACAACCACACACACAACCACACACACAGCCATACACACACACAACCACACACACCCACAACCAATCCCACAACCTTACACAACCACACCACACACAACCACACACACACACACACAACCACACACACACACACACAACCACACTCACACACACACAACCACACTCACACACACACAACCACACCCATAACCACACCCACACACACAACCATACCCATAACCACACACACAACCACACACACAACCACACACACACAACCACACATACACACACCCACACACACACACCCACACACATCCATACACACAACCACACACACAACCACATACACAACCACACACCCACAACCCTGAAAATAATTTTTTTTCTCACCAATTAAAAACGTCAGTGTGTTTTTAGGTCTCGCTGACTGAGCACGCATGCGCTGCTCGGAGAGACTTTAGTAGGTGAGTTTTGAAAATGCTACAGATTGGCTACAGCCTTGCGTTCAAGCGAGCGTGCACACGCTGCAGCCGTCATCTGTCTCCTCAGTCACGGGTCATTAAGTTGCTTGTTCCTTTCTTTCATGGCTCAGTAAGCCTTACAGCATGCTCCTCCACCCCCTCCCATGCAGCCCTCCTCCTCTGTTCGAACCCCCTTCCCTGCCTAGCCTTTCATCCCAACCAACACATAAACACACAACACACACATCCACACACACAGCCACACAAACACACAACCACAGCCACACACACCCACAACCACACCCACAACCACAACCACACTCAACCAAAACCACACAGACACAATCACACATACACTCACACACACACAACCACACTCACACACACAACCACACTCACACACACACACAACCACGCCCAGAACCACCCACACACACCCACATCCACACACAACCACACCCATTACCACACAAGCACACACACAACCACACTCACACACACAACCACACTCACAACCTTACACAATGACAACCACACACACACACACACACACAACCACACACCAAAAACCACACACACAACCACACCCACAACCTTACACAACTACAGCCACACACTACCACACACACACACAACCACACACACAATCCCACTCTCACACACACACAATCACACCCATAACCTCACCCACAACCACACGCACAACCACACACACAACCACACAAACAACCACACACACAACCGCATCCACACACAACCACACACACAACATACACAATCACAACCATGCACACAAATACACACAACCACACACATACACAACCATACACAACCACATACAACCACAACCACACCCAACCACACCCACAGCCACACACACACACAACCACACCCACACAACCACACTCAACCACACACACACAAACACACACAACCACAACCACACACAACCACAACCACACACAACCACACACCCAACAACACTCACACAAAACCACACAAACACACACTACTACAACCACACAGACAACCACCCATACACCCACCCACACCCACAACCACACCCACACACACAACCACAAATACACACACACCACACACACACAACCACACACAACCAACCACACCCACACACAACCACACACACAACCACACCCACACACACAACCACAAATATACACACAACCACACACACACACGCAACCACACACAACCACAACCACACCCAACCACAAGGGTACTGTAGAGTGGTGCTGTAGAGTGGCGCTGCACAGTGGTGCTGTAGAGTTGTGCTGCACAGTGGTGCTGTAGAGTGGTGCTGTAGAGTGGTGCTGCAGAGTGGTGGTTTATATTGGTGTTGTAAAGGGGTACTGTAGAGTGGTGCTGCAGAGTGGTGCTGCACAGTGGTGCTGCAGAGTGGTGCTGCACAGTGGTGCTGCAGAGTGGTGGTTTAGAATGGTGCTGTAAAGGGGTACTGTAGAGTGGTGCTGCAGAGTGGTGCTGCAGAGTGGTGCTGTACAGTGGTTCTGCAGAGTGCTGCTGTACAGTGGGTGAGGAGCTTGAAGGTGATCCTCTTGTTGACCGGGAGCTAGTGCAGGTTTCTCAGGTGGGCGGTGATGTGGCTGTTGCGAGGGAGTCCGAGGATGAGGCGTGCAGAGGCGTTCTGTAGGCATTGGAGTCTCTTCTGGAGTGTGGCCGTGGTTCCTGCGTAGAGGGTGTTGCCATAGTCCAGCTTGCTGCTGACGAGTGCTTGGGTGACTGTCCTTCTGGTCTTGGTGGGGATCCATCTGTAGATCTTTCAATCAATCAATCAATCAAACAAACAATCATGCGGAGCACGCGGCGGGTGTTGAAGCAGGAAGAGGAAACAGCATTAACTTGCTGGGAGTCCACAATGAACCCCAGGTTGCATGTGTTGTTGGTGGGTGTCTGGGCAGCTCCCAGCATAGCTGGCCACGAGGAGTCGTCCCATGCGGAGGGGGTGGATCCGAGGATGAGGATCTCTGTCTCGTCCGAGTTCAGTTTCAGCCAGCTAGTCTTCATCCAGTCTGCGACAGCCTTCATTCCCTTTTGAAGGTTGGATTTGGCGGTGGCCAGGTCCCTGGTGAGGGAGAGGATCCGCTGGGTATCATCGGCGTACGAGATGATGTTGAGGTGGTGTGCTCGGATGATGTTGGCGAGCGGTGCCATGTATATATTGAAAAGGGTAGGGCTGAGGGATGGTCCTTGGGGTACGCCGCAGGTGATCGTGGTGGCTTTGGATCTGAAAGGGGGAGGCGGACTCTCTGGGTTCTGCCGGTGAGGAAAGAGGTGATAAGAGTAATTAGCGGTATAAGCACATTGAAGAAAATAATTAGGACCACCATCTTTCCAAAACAAGGTACATATGCAAGCATATAAAAACTGTATCAGGTATTTTCCTGCTATGCTTTCCCATGTGTGTGTGTGTGTGTCTCTGTCTCCCATTCCCTGGAGGGAGAGTTTGTAGCTCCCCATTGTAGAAGAGTCGGTCAAGAAGGAGCTCACTGCATTGAATAATTTCTTGGTATGCACTTTTTATTAGTATTACAGGAAATCACAATGATTGATTGTCTCTTTTGTATTCTTCTTTCCCACAGGGTCTTCCTCTTCAGTCCCTTAGGTGAGCCTCGGCCACCGTCATCCCTTGGACAGAAGGAAAAGCTCAGGTAAGTTTTTTTTCTTTATGGTTTAGTCAAGAGAGCATGTGAGGGATAAATAATAGCTATGCATAAATGAGAAGGGAGGGGCTAGAGGTTGGAGTAACCGAAAGAAAAAGAGTAGCCAATGATTTCTGCTTTTGTCTTTCTTTTCCGTCTCACTTATTTCCTTTTCCCTGGGTCCCTTTTACCCCTCCGCCTCCCCCCTCGTCCCTCTCTGACTCAGCCCCTTTCCAAAAGCCCCAAAACGCCCACGCACCTGGAATAGCAAAGTCCCTCCGGGGCCGTGGCGTGGTGGCGAGTCAAATTTTGAGAAGGCATTGACTGCTCGGAAGTCTATACAAAAACGGATGGAACCATCCGGTTTCAGAACTATGACAATGGTGGAGGACCAGTTACTGCTGGAAGGTTTTATGACTCCTAGTTGTAACATGCTCTCTATTGCGTCAGGAACCACGTCCCGCCTAGCGCCTGGTATTCTGTAGGGGCGTTGTTTTATTACTTTATTTGATGGGGTAACAATGGCATGCTCGACTATTGTTGTTTTTTTCGGGATGTCGGAAAAGGTGGAGAAGAAGGACCCTAAGGGGTCTGAAGAAACACTTTTTGTTTCTCTGTTAGATGTTCGTTTGTGAGCAACTGAGTCAAAGTTGAAGGAATGAGTTTATAGTCAGACAAAATGTAATGGGTGTCTTTGGGGAGGGGTCCCAACCATTTCTTTAGTAGATTTATGTGGTACATCTGGGTTTTGGTTGAGGAAAGGCGTAACCGGTAAGTAGTGAGGCCTATCCTTTCAACAACTTCATATTGTCCCTTCCATTCTGCCCGTTTTTGGCGTATAGAAGAAGGTAAGAGTAGGAGCAGCTAGTCATGGACTTGTATCTGCTGTCACCTATTTCCTTTATTGCAAGACTTCTGCTAGCTTCTTTGAGCTTTTTTTAGGTTGTCGGGAGCAAAATCTCGCCGTTTCTGTATGCGGTTTCTTAGGCTTTGGGTGTATTCTAGAAGGCAGCTTCAAGGCTCTGCAGGGACAGGCAGGCCTCAGTGTAGATGGCACAGGCAGGGCTCGGCACAAATCGACTTCCTGGGCACTCCTGCCAGCGTGAGAGCTGGTTGCTTGTCCCCATCCAATCCCCTGAGTCCGGCCGTGAAAGAATCCTCCGGAAAAGAGAAGGAACAGTTGATTTCGATGAGAGGACGTGGAGCAAGCAGAGGAAGTGGCAGAGGAAGTGGCAGAGGGTACCTTTTGGAACCCCCTAAAAACTTCTGGCAAGAGAACACTGGGTAAAAGGCCAGTTCAGTTAGAGGTGAGAGATTTAAGACAAGTAATGTTAGTACCAGAAATGGATACACCCTAAGAACAAAAAAATATCTGATGATCAGTCTTCCTTGTAAAATAGGGTCCATGTTAAATACATTTTCAGTTTTTCCCAAGGTGACACATTGAAACATTTTTGCTATCAAAAGTGCAGATTGCTGCTGGGGCTTATTTATGGTAGGAATATAAATAACTGTGATTAGTAGAGAGTCAAATGCCATATTTTGTGTACACATTAGGAAAAAATGTTGCAAAGAGGCAGGGATGGAATGAGTGCTGAGAGCTAGGGGGGTGTGTTTTCTTGAGCAAAAGGGAAACAAAGTCCTCTTGCCAGATCTTAACTAATACTGAAGTTGTCTCTTCCAAGAGCCTGGTGTTCCCCCAAAAGATCTGTTTCTGAATTTTATAAAAGGAAAAAGGCGCACACAGACCAGTCCAAGCCCAACGTTTCTAACTGCCACCCCCAGCTATTCATTCCAGTCATTCTCCCAAGGGACAGTTTGCCCTTAGGCCCAATGTGGTGCGCACTCTGTCAGAGAGGGTGCTTGGCGCTGGCGGAGGCAGAGGCAAATGTCGTGTGCCGAGGACTCCAGTCTACCTTTCACTATCGCTTATACTCTGTGCACACGGGGGCGCTGTAGGACCCGGGCTTCACAGGTGAGTGCCATGAGTGCACGGCCAGTCATTCATGCTGCAATGTCGAGCATTATTAACACACCACCATGGCCACCACAGGAATGTGCATCCCACAGAGAGCAGTGTTACAATCTGGAACAAGCTCCACAGAGGCACAGCCCACCCCTTGTGGTAAATATTTGATTTACCGTCCTAATTTCTATGCAGGTAAGTACTTAATCAATAATAACTCAATCGGAAAGAAAAAGGCAGAGTCCGTGGTGTTAGAGTTCTTAGGGGTTTTATTCCTTAAAAAGGAATGGTCAAGACCGGATATCTTGTTCCTGACACCACTGGGGTGCAGGAAGGGATAGAGCAGCATTTTATTGACAATACATAGCTTATATACTTAAATCGTACAGTAGAAACCAATACAGTAGGCGTAACAGCTGAGAGAAGCAAGATAAGAGCACACACGTGGTAGTGATACGTAATTAGAAGGCGTGAACTAGGCGTGAACATAGAGGTGTGTGCTAGAAACGTCACAGGTAGGTGTCACAAGTGGGTGGCACAAAGCAGAATGTTGCAATGTCAGCAGAAATCTGAGGCCTGGATGCGCGCGCAGCTGCATGACGTGTGATTGACGTGAAACCAGAGGGTGCAGGGGACTTGACATTTACACTGGCGGAAAGAGACAGAAGTCTGGCATGTCAGATCAACTCGTAATCTATCATATCTGATATCTGATGTTTGGGAACCATATTATCTAAACGGAAAAGGTCTCTGGGGCAGAAGCTATTCTATACTGACTGTGAGTGCGTGTATAAGCACCTAAGTGTCTACATGAGAATGCGAGGGGCATGGGCCTACCATGGTAACAGAGGCTATGAATTACTTGCACGGAGACAGTGAGGCCGGGCCCTTTGCTCTGCAGCTGGGGGAATGTTTACTTAAACTAGTAGGCAGGAATGCATTTTCGAGGAGCGGAACAGATAATTCGAAGGTTGAAGTCAGTCTTGGCAGGCAGCAGGCTGAGCTAAGCGCCATGAGCCGCACAGGGAGTAAGGCAGAGGTCACGGGTACAGAGACAGCCTGGGCTGAGGCTTTCAGAGTCAGAAGGCAGGAAAAAGGCTTGATGGCAGAATTCAGGGCCTACTTCGCCAGAGCTGAAAAACGTGTAAAGTACACCACAAAAAGACGTTGGCATAGCATACTTAGAAACGGAATATTCAACCCATTCAGGGTGGGTCTGAAAGAGGACATGTTAACGTTGGACGCAAATGTATTTGCGTCTTCATAGCTGGCACAGGAGGGAAGTTACATGCACTTTAAGCTGGTACATGGAGACGGTGGGGTACACGTTAGGGAACATAACTTGACCATAAAATTTATATTTCCTTATTCCCTCCTTGTTCCCTACGGACCCTTCATGATATATCGATCCTCATGAATCGATCAGTCTGTTCTTGTAACATCATTTGTTCTTCTTTCTTTCTTTCACGTTTTGAGAGAAAACTGGAATGTTCAATACATGATGTGGCACACAGTCCACAAATCGCTGGCCCACACTGTAGGCACAGGCAGCAACTGAATACTATGACAAGGGCAATGCCCAGGAAGGATAGGATCTTCCATCCCCAAGCGGTTAACGTTGTCCAGAACCAACCGGACCAAGTCCAGGTGCCTGGATTCTGATGTATCTGACTTGCAATTTTATGAAGACGTGTAATAGCTTGGTATACCGTTGGCGCGTTTTCTGGAATGAAAACACAGCAACTTGACCCGATGACCTTACAAGCTCCGCCTCTATCTTCCAAGATGACGTCAATAACAAGACGATTCTGAAGAACAACAACCCGCATGGCGGACTGCTCCTCTGTTAAGTTACCTAGGGCGGAGGCAGTTTCATTTACTACTGCTTCAAGTGTTCTAGTTAATCTGCGTATTAGTTTACTATTTTGGACGGGACCTGTGAAGAAAAAGAATCCTTTATTGAAATCTGTGTATTGCTCCCATGCCGTTTCAGTATAGTCGACAATCGGGAGATCTCTTCGGAGCCTATTCTTTACTAGATTTGTATTTCTGTGATAATCAGGAGGGGCTAGGAAAACAGGTGGCAGAAGGAATGCAATGTAACAGGTACCATCCCAATCTGGAGGTAAGCGTATGTATGCGGTATGACCACAAACAAAGTAGGAATGACGAGTAGCTCTAAAGGAAGATTTGCCTTGGTCACTGAATTCGACCACAGTAGTACATTTACTATGACCTAAGTGTACTGAACCTTTCTTACTGACACATAAATCACCAGTTACTGGTAATACTGACATAGCGGGGAGAACTGGTGCAGTTTCGGATTCAACAGTAAGAATCATAAGGTTAATTGTGTAATTACCTAATCCATATACTTCATTTTCTAGATCAGTTCCTATTCTAGTGGGAAGTCCCTTCTTGTCAGGGTAACAGGCATTAAGCAGAACTAAGTTCAAGTTTCCCCAAACCCAGCTCCCTTTGAAAACAGCGACATCAGGATCTAAGGAATTCATTATTCTAAACCATGCACCACAGGAGCCATTGTGAGTGAACGGGTACGGGAAGAGGGGCAGAACTCCCTTGTATTTCTGGTAGGGAGGGAGTCGGCCACATATCCAGCAGTTGGTAGCGTTGTTGGTCTGATGGGAGTGATGTAACATACTAATGAATGTGTTGCTGCGCAGCGCGAGTCTGTAAGAAAGTTCGTGGGGAGGTAATTCACTAAAAGAGTGTTCAGCAGTGACATTGTAAGCAGATTGTTCACGTTTGAAGATAGGGTAGTATATGGGAAGCAATATACTTGCAACAATAATCAGAATACTTAGAAAAAACATAATCAATAATGTCACTATACAGTGACTGCGGAGTGATTTACAATATGTACGTTTCTTGAGTTGTCTCTCTCTGTCTCTATCTCGATCTAGGGGATACATGTCAGAAACTATTTAACCGATTCACCTAGGGGAGGACTTAAACAATTAAACTGTCTGACTTGCTAGATCGAAGTTTCAATCTGTACTCCTCTTGGGGAGTTTTCTCTTGTTTCGGAACTTTAAAGTCACTAGGTTCGATACAGTCTTTGGAGGGGGTGGACGAGTCTTTTTCTGGCATCAGTTCGTTACACTTTTTTATATGGCTCGTATGGATCCACCCCTTTCTGCCTTCCACTTTGATGGCGGTCCTCGTTGTAAGAAGGACGGTCTTCGGCTCTTTCCAGCGGGGCTCCAGCGGACTTTTCCTGTCGAAGTTCCTAATTAGGACCAGATCTCCGGGACGGACATCATGCGGCTTTACATCAGTGTTGTCAGGGAAGGCTGCGGCAACCTGTGAACGACATGATTGGAGTGCAGACATCAAGGAGGCAAGGTAATCTGTCAGCATATTACAATCAACATCGGTAATTTTCTTAGGAATGGGCGTCCCCCACATATTCGGTGGTCTGCCAAAGACCACTTCATACGGGGATAGTCCTGATCTCGAGTGGGCAACCATTCTCATGTAGAACAATGCAACTGGCAGGGCGACTATCCAGTCGACCCCTTTCTCTTTACATATTTTACCAAGGCGGGTCTTTAGTGTCTGGTTATGCCTTTCTACAAGGCCAGCGGCTTCGGGATGTCGGACACAATGGAATTTCCACTGATATCCTAGCAGCAGGGAAACCTGTCTCATGAGTTCGGAAGAGAATGGCTGTCCGTTATCTGAGTACACGACACGAGGCAAGCCGTACCGTGGGAAGAATTCTCGAACCAGCTGCCTGGCAGTGGTCGGAGCAGTGTAATCTGGGACTGGATATGCTTCGGTCCAACGGGAAAGTGCACAAACAATTACGAGGACATATTTGAATTCTCGACAACGGTCCATCTGGATATAATCC
The DNA here is from genome assembly GCF_964263255.1 of Lissotriton vulgaris. Lineage (NCBI taxonomy): Eukaryota > Metazoa > Chordata > Amphibia > Caudata > Salamandridae > Lissotriton > Lissotriton vulgaris. Next base: position 25,961,839 of record NC_141685.1, read on the forward strand.
ATCTGGAGGACTTCAAAAGGGTGATCGGGAGGATGAAATCCACCTTGCTCTACAGGGACGCTTTTACCTGGATTGAACTGACAACAGATCATGCAGGTACGCACTTTCTGTTTTGCTGCTGCTCGTAAGTGTTTGTTGTACCAGAGATTCTGTAAACTGTCTAACATCGCTTTCTCTCCTAGATGTGCAGGACTATGTGCTGTATTGATTATGACTTGAACCATAGAGTCGGGGAGAAACCATGTAGATTTTCCCTTCGTCATCCAACCTTGATCTGTCTGGATCCCTCCTAGTTCGGTCCATTTCTTTATTTCATCTGTAGTAGCATGTGTCTGAATATCGATTACATCTAGTGTGGGATCCCTGACTGTCATACAATGTGTTGGTACTATTGTCTTTGTCACGTCAGTTGTCTGGGTGTGAGTCAGTGCAGTATGCTTTGCTGTCTGGTCTGCCAGGTCGTTACCCTGGGAAACAGAATCCGTAACTTTAGTATGTGCTTTACACTTCATGACGGAAATGCCTGAAGGCAGATGTATTGCTTCTAACAGTGCTTGAATGAGGGGACCGTGTTGAATCTTGGCACCATGAGAGGTCAAGAAACCTCGTTCTTGCCATAACATTCCGAAGTCGTGTACAACTCCGAACGCATAACGGGAATCAGTATATATGTTAACATTTCTGTTCTTGGCTAGTATACAGGCTCGGGTCAGAGCGATGAGCTCCGCCGCTTGAGCAGACAGTGTGTCAATACGATGTGTTTCTTTAACTTCAGTTTCAGTGGTCACTGCATACGCGGCCACTAATTCTCCTGTACTTGTTCTCATACATGAACCATCCACATAAAGTGTCAGGTCTGGATTTGTCAGTGGGACATCTGTTAAGTCTCGTCAAGGCTTTGTTACTGCATTAATGATCTCTATACAATAATGCGGGGCTGGATCTGTCATAATTGAAGGTAACAATGTTGCGGGGTTTAGAATGCTGCAGCGTCTGATTTCTATGTGTGGCTGGAATAGCGTCAATTCATAACCTGTCAGTCGTGCTATAGTCAAGTGTTGAGTCTGAGTTCTGTTTAAAAGAACCTCTACAGAATGTGGAACTTGTACTGTTAATTGATGTCCTAAAACAATTGAATCGCTCTGTCTGATTGCTAAAGCTGTCGCTGCTACTGACTTCAAGCACGCAGGGAGTGCCTGGGCTACTGAATCCAATGTACTTGAAAAATAAGCGCAAGGCTTATGTGAACCTGCTTGGTCTTGAGTGAGGACAGACAATGCTGTACCATCACGTTCTGTAACAAAAAGTGTAAAAGGTTTGCTGTAACATGGTGTCGCTAAAACTGGTGCTTGGCATAAAGCTTTCTTTAATTCTTCAAAGGCTTGTGTGTGTTCCTGAGTCCAAGGGAGGACAGTCGAAGTCGCTGCCTCCTGTGTTGTTAACTGAATGAGTGGTTTAGCTAGAAATGCATATTGAGGAATCCATTGTCTGCAGTACGAGGTGAGGCCTATAAAGGCCCGCACTTCCTTTTGTGTCTGGGGTTGTGGCATATTTAAAATTAACTGAATGCGATCAGGAGTGAGCTGTCTCCCCACTTTGGACAGCAAGTGACCCAAGTACACAACTTGCTGAACACAGAATTGTAGCTTCGAAGGAGACACCTTGTGTCCCTTGTCGGCCAGAAAATGTAACACTGTCAGTGATGCTTGTTCACATTCGGGCTCACTTTGTGCGGTGATCAGCAGATCATCGACGTATTGCAGTAAAGCGGTGTTAACTGGCATTTGAATACAATCGAGTTGTCTTTTCAGTGCTTGACTATAGATGCTGGGGCTTTCTGTGAATCCTTGAGGTGCGTGTGAAAATTTGAAACTTCGTCCATTTAAACTGAATCCGAAGAGATATTGGCTCTCTGGATCAATAGGCACACTGAAGAAGGCGTTCTTGAGATCAATTACAGTAAAGAACGTTCCTTCTGAATCAATAGCAGTCAATAGGGATGAGATGTCGGGAACCACAGGGTACTGTGGAACGATACATTTATTTAGTTCTCGTAAATCAATCACCAGCCGATATACTGGCGGTGCATTGGGATCAGTGCGTTTAAGAATCGGAATGATGGGGGAATTACAGATATTGGAGTCGGTCTCTACGACCACTCCCTGGGCAATGAGCTCTTCAATGATTTCCAATAAAGCCACTACAGCATCGGGTGGTAACTTGTATTGTCTGATTCGGGGTAAAACAACTCCTGGCTTGAGTGTAACACGGTATGGTGTGATATGCATGCAGCCTACATCAGTTGGGCCTTGTGCCCACAAGTGATCTGGTACATTTTTCAATCTGACATCAAACTCTCGTAATACATAGTGACCTTTGAAATCTCGCAGAAAGAGTCTAACTCCCTCCGGGGAACAACATATCACTGCTCCTAGAGCCTTCAATGTTTTGATACCTAACAGATTTTCTGGACATGATTTCGTAAGTAACACGTCTGTAACACGTGATAACGGACCCACAGCCAGGGGGACGGGTTTCGATACCTCGTTTACAATAGGTTGTCCTGAAAAACCAAGGGAAACATTCTGTGAGCCTGAGAGGGGTGCCCCTGGGACTTCATCATGGCTGATTGTGGTGCGACTTGCCCCTGTGTCAATTAAAAACTTTCTGTCTTTTCCCAATACTTGACTGTGTACATAAGGACCCTCTTGATCTACAGGAATTTCAATAAGAGGCAAGCCAACCTCCCTCTCTAGGCTGTTTCATGTGTATCGTGGATAATCGGGGTAAGCAGATTGGGCATACTGGTACATCTGTTGTGAAACTTGCTGAGTCGCGGCAATGGGCTGTGGCTGTGGTACCGCTACTGTCTGTGCTGTATGTGATGAAACATGCGTAGGCTGTGTATTCGGCGAAGTCTGTTGCTGGACCTGGTCTTGTCTAGGTGGACGCGGTCTTTCTTTAGTTTTACCTGTTGATATATTATGTTTCAAGACTGGACATTCATGTACGTAGTGACCTGGCTGCTTGCAATAGTTGCATGTCCCTTTAACGGGAGCTGCGGCGTGACCTGTCTGGGTCGTACCCTTTCTCTGGCCGTCGGCTGGAACCGATTGGGCCACTAACATTTTCATTTTTGTGTCTTTCATACGTTTCTGTTCATGATCCTGTTCTTCTCTGATTCTGTTCTGGTGGTATTGTAACATTTGTAACATCTGGGAAGGCGTATTTGCTTGCCATGTACTCTCAACCTTGTATACACGGGCTTTAACTGCTGCCAGGGAATTCTCGACTAACTTTGATACAAAAAGATGCGGGTACGACTCGCTACTTGGTTTAAGACCACTATTAATAATGAAACATTTCTCGAATCTTGAATAGAAGTCACTAGTATCTTCATCTTGTTTCTGTTTACAGGCCGAAATTGCGTCCCAGTCTTCCTTTCTAGTTGTCAGTAATCTTGGCAGAACCTGTACTATTAAACCTGGTAATGCTTTAGTTTTCTCCCCAAGGCCTAGCCCTGGGGTACGCTTTTCCTCCTCGTCTTCTATTTCTGCCCATACAATCTTTTTTTCTCCCACCTCCCATTCTCTTTCCTTGAGTTTCTCGTAGATGCTGGTAGGCAACAATACCTTTAACATTTTCATGATATCTTCATATGTGTAATCTCCCATCAGTAACATGTCTTTAAGTTCTCTATGAAAACCTGCAGGGTCTTTGTCGTGACAGGGTACTAGTTTCTTCATTTCTAACAGTTCTAACTTGGTCAGAGGCGTGTGTACATACACACGTTTCAAGTTATTATCGGTACCCATAACTGGATGTACTTCTCGTAAGGGGTCCTGACTTTCAATGCCATGCAGACGCTCCATATGGTACATTTTTATTTCTGGGAGCGGAGCGGGAACATATTCGGAGCTTAAGAAACTGTTATATCTATGTCGTTGTTCTAGAATTATTTGTATCAACTTGGTACTTAGGCCTCTCCATCTATCCATGAGTAGTGCTTCTAATGTAACGTGTAAGGGACCTGGATCAGAATGTTGGTTTCTGTATAACGTGAGGAGGTGCTGAATCATGTATACACCTGCTAATTTCTGCTCGTCTGGGGATAGGTTCAGAAATGTCTGTGCTACTGTGTCATCATTGTATATGTTCGGATTGTCAGCCCATAATACTGCTGACCGGGCTAGTTCTTGTTCATCCATAGAATTGAGTACATGGTACCCCATTCGTTCTCGAAGCCTTTTATCAGTCTCTTGGAACTGATGTTCAGGAGAATTCGGTTTTGTTATGCCAGAGAGAAAAACTCTCTTGCTTTCCGGACGAATGCCTTTCCTAAGGTAAGTTCCCTTACCTACATACGCTATCGTATCTGTAGTCTTTTCTGGTTCTTCAGGTTCTTCCTCCTCCTCGGAGGAAGCTTTTTCTTTTTCTTTTTCGTGTATCTCTATCACTGCTTTTCTTATTCTCTTGTACATACTGGCTATGCAACCCCCTTTATCATGTTTTCCTTCAGATATATTTTGACCCCACTTGTTGAGTCCCTCTAATTCATCCTGTTCTGTCTCAGGCCTGTCTCGTTCTCTTATTAAACAATTTATGAAAAAGCGTAGTATATATGCTTGAGTGTCAACTTTCTGATGCGCCATGGCCTCCTTAATACTGTCAGGGTCTTCCCCAGTCTGGACAAAATGATATATTCTATCTAGGTGCTCTTTCATTCCTGAGAAAAACAGTAGGTAATCTGTAGCTTGTCGTAAGCGTAGTGATGCTAAAAACATCCTATCGTCTTTACCGGGTACTGGATCGTATCTGCAAACTTGAAGCGGTTCTTTGAGTATGTCGAGACGGGGTGATTGGAGTGTAAAATGGTTCTGCATATCCCTAAGATGTAATCTGTGTGTTGCTGGCGGGGTCCGGTAACCCCCGGTCGCACCTCCTGAGGCGGAGGCTTGGGCATTATCCTTCTGTGGAGTCTGTATCTGTACTTGAACTTGTCTTTTAGTGGGATCAGGTAGAAGCGGTTTTGGTATATCAATTTTAGGTGCGGGAAGTGGTGGAGGTGGAGGACTGATGGGCTGTCGAACGGGGAAACCTGGTTTCGGTAATGGCGGGATATAGTCTGGAGGCGGGTTGCCACCCCCGTCACCGTCTGTAGGCGGGACGCGGACAGGCAGATTGGTGTAAGCGGGTGCTACATCCTCTAGATAGGAATTCAGAAATATGTCTTTAGTAGTTCTGTGATTTACTTTAGTTGGAACCAATGGTGGCGGCAGATTTTTCGGTATTTCTGAAGTGGCCTCAGGCGAACCCTCGGCCACAAGATACATGCCATTTACGAGATTGTTTCGTGCGCGGTCTATTTGTTCTGATTTTACTCGGATCCCTTCAGTAACTAATTCGTTTTCTCGGGCTTTATCTGATTCTTTAAGTCTGTCTTCTCTACGGAGTGCTTTTTCATCACGTTTATGTGATTCCTTACGCCAAAATTCTATGGCATCTTTCTGCGATTGTCTGGCTTTCTTTTTCCATAGTGCTTCTTCTACCTTCATGATGCACTCGGCATCCCATGTTCCGGTAACAGGCCATCTGTGTCTCTCGTCTAGATGCTTAGTATAATCGGCCCATAAATCTAGATACAATATGGCATCTAAGCCATGCTTGTGGTACATAAAATTTCCAGGAGTGTCCCTAGGGGGGATAGGAATTTCTTCCTCTAGTATCCCTTTCCTAGTTCCTATCTGCTTTAACTTATTGAAAAACGGCATCTTGTTTACTTAGTACTGAATGCTCAATCCTTGCTACTTAATTCTGAACACAACTAGTTACACAAAAACACAATACTGCACATTAAAAACAGTCACTCATACCACGACATTAATCACATGAAAAACATTTGAGACATATATGACTACCCCCTTATACTGGATGTACTGCTAAACAGCACAGATACACTGTCTGAGACAATGCAAGAACTTGAACAATCGGATATACTGCTAAACAGTACAGATACACTGTCTAAAACAGTGCAGACCGAATTTGTGTACCCAAACCCGTCTTGATACGTCCCAGCAATGGTACTCACCGGGAAGCACGGAAACAGAAGGCCTCGGAAAAACTCGACTGGACCGGACTGGACTCGACTCGACTCGACACGTGGATACTTCGGAAAACTGGTGGGCCTCTTGACACCTCGGACCTTGCTTCTTTCGGCTAGGCTCTGGTCGGGATCCTCCGCACTCCTCACCGCCTCGTCTGGGTGCGGATCGCAGTCTTCGTCACCTCCGTGGGCCAGAGGGAGATACAGGAAATCCTGCCAGTACGCGTAGTTCCGTCTAACTGATGGCAGGGGACAGAGCTTGCAACGCACCAACCGGCGCGTGGGGTGGGTGAGGGGTCCCTGTTCGGGCGCCAGAATAATGTGGTAAATATTTGATTTACCGTCCTAATTTCTATGCAGGTAAGTACTTAATCAATAATAACTCAATCGGAAAGAAAAAGGCAGAGTCCGTGGTGTTAGAGTTCTTAGGGGTTTTATTCCTTAAAAAGGAATGGTCAAGACCGGATATCTTGTTCCTGCCACCACTGGGGTGCAGGAAGGGATAGAGCAGCATTTTATTGACAATACATAGCTTATATACTTAAATCGTACAGTAGAAACCAATACAGTAGGCGTAACAGCTGAGAGAAGCAAGATAAGAGCACACACGTGGTAGTGATACGTAATTAGAAGGCGTGAACTAGGCGTGAACATAGAGGTGTGTGCTAGAAACGTCACAGGTAGGTGTCACAAGTGGGTGGCACACAGCAGAATGTTGCAATGTCAGCAGAAATCTGAGGCCTGGATGCGCGCGCAGCTGCATGACGTGTGATTGACGTGAAACCAGAGGGTGCAGGGGACTTGACATTTACACTGGCGGAAAGAGACAGAAGTCTGGCATGTCAGATCAACTCGTACTCTATCATATCTGATATCTGATGTTTGGGAACCATATTATCTAAACGGAAAAGGTCTCTGGGGCAGAAGCTATTCTATACTGACTGTGAGTGCGTGTATAAGCGCCTAAGTGTCTACATGAGAATGCGAGGGGCATGGGCCTACCATGGTAACAGAGGCTATGAATTACTTGCACGGAGACAGTGAGGCCGGGCCCTTTGCTCTGCAGCTGGGGGAATGTTTACTTAAACTAGTAGGCAGGAATGCATTTTCGAGGAGCGGAACAGATAATTCGAAGGTTGAAGTCAGTCTTGGCAGGCAGCAGGCTGAGCTAAGCGCCATGAGCCGCACAGGGAGTAAGGCAGAGGTCACGGGTACAGAGACAGCCTGGGCTGAGGCTTTCAGAGTCAGAAGGCAGGAAAAAGGCTTGATGGCAGAATTCAGGGCCTACTTCGCCAGAGCTGAAAAACGTGTAAAGTACACCACAAAAAGACGTTGGCATAGCATACTTAGAAACGGAATATTCAACCCATTCAGGGTGGGTCTGAAAGAGGACATGTTAACGTTGGACGCAAATGTATTTGCGTCTTCATAGCTGGCACAGGAGGGAAGTTACATGCACTTTAAGCTGGTACATGGAGACGGTGGGGTACACGTTAGGGAACATAACTTGACCATAAAATTTATATTTCCTCACCCTCTCAATCACACTCTTACCTCCTAGGTCCAGTGTCTCCTCAGCGAGGAGCTGGTACAGAGTTGTGATTCTGTTATGGTGACACGGAGGGATGTATGTGTCTCAGTTTTATCAAAGGACCTAACAGAGTATTTATTTAGGGTTTTACTTGCAGGGGCTGATCTTAGGACTACTTTTCTTGGTTTGGAATTAACCAGGAACGCTGTTTCCATTGATGCAGCAGGTGCAGTAGCACTGAGGCTCATTCAGCTGGCCTACTGCTGTTGTTTACAATCCAAACAGCAGCTAGCAGTGGGTGTGGGTAGGGGCATTTTCTGCTTTGCACTAGGGCCCATGACACACTGGCTACGCTATTGGAACAAAATGTTCTAAAATCAAATCTTGGCTTCCCATTTCAATAAGATAGTACCCTGATCAAGCTACTCAACCTCTGTGTCCCACTTCTGTTTGCCATGGTCAGGATTCATACACTTTGCTCTCCTGCTGTACCATTTTGCACTGACATTTGCACTTCTGTCTGATATGCAAAAACAGCTATTTACTGAATGATGTGTGAAAATTGAAGTTTACAATGGTTAACAGGTTCAAAAGATATAGATTACACTGTGGGCAATCTATAGACATGGTAGAGGAAAACTCTATTGCATCAGTACCAAACTACGTAATTTGGACACAAGAACAGAAGAATGACCAATCATGGCAAGAGAAAAAAAGTTAATCTCACAGACGTTGATTTTTTTGAAACCTTACCAGCTATGTTCCTTTAAAAAATACACAATGCATTGGCAAAAGAAAGTGAAAAGGACGGAGTACAGTTTGTGCGTATTAGGCAAAAACTAAGTTGACATTCTGGCCATTTCAATAAATAAAAACTTAGGCGTGACTTCACACTTGGCTTGACACACAAAATCATAATCACTAGCTTTTTGTAATCACTAAGACCGCAACTCCGCACTTAAAAAAAATATATCTTTAAGAAACCGAGTATAGAAGTTAATATTTCATCAATAAAAGCATTGGTGCCATGTCTTGGCTTTAATATTTGCTAAGTGTTAGCGTGTTTCAAGAAAGATACACAGCAGGTTTTGTGTTTACATCCTGGCAGCCACGCCAGCCTCCATCACCGCTGAAGACTCCCTGGCGATAGGTTGGTGGTCACTTATCCATCAAACAATCGTCCCACACAACTCAACCTTCGGTTATACACAGAACCAGACGCACTGCAGCCTCGTTCCCATATAATAATATTATGTTATGTTTTATTGATTTGCATAGTGCATTAATCACTCAAGAGGGTATCCAGGCGCTTGGACAGGTGTGTAGGTGTGAGGCCCCCCAAGGTACTTATGTGAAGAGCTAGGGTTTCAGCTTCTTGCGGAACTCAAGAGGTGAGGAGGCGGCTCTGATGTGTTGAGGCTTATGGGTGTGGGTTGAGCTAATAAATGAAGTGGGTGGGGCCACTGAGGAAAGGGAGGGGCAGGGGGAGTGGGTGTGGCCTCCTAAAAAAATGTGAGCACCTGCACCTAATATTTTACAAATTAAGCACCTCTCCGGGCAGATCTCAAAGTCTTTCACCAGTGTGCTCTGTACGACGGACTGACTACAACCCGAATCCAGTAAGGTGTCACGTTTTTTCCATTGAATGTAAGACTTACTTAGAAGCCAGAACCCATTTCTTCTGTATATACGATGGTTTTGGGTATACAACTGACATCCATCGGTTCTTCCTGGACTTTTTTGGGGGGCAGGTCCTGGTTATATACCCACACTCCCCACACTTGTAGCATTGGGGTACCTAGAACGGAGCGGCAGTACCTCTAGAGGGCTTGCTTTTCAGAGGCTCCTGGGGTGGCCTGACGGTTTTCTTCTCATTTTGCATGCATCCTGTGGCGTACCATGAGGACCTATCAGGTTCAAAAGCTAGTGTCTTTGGTTGGGCCTGAGCAAAGGACGTTGCCATCTCCACAGCTTGATCTACAGAGAGATGGGGCTGTTGATATAGCCACCTCTGGGTGGGTGTTGGTAAGGCCTCAAGAAACAGATAAATGACTACCAATATTTTTTCCTTGCTGTTCTCTTGGGGTCTTAACCATTTATCCACAGCCGCCTTTAACTTGAAAAATATTGTCTTTAGGGTATCTCCAGGGTTACCTCATTCCTTTCTGAATCTTGACTGATATGCTTAGGAATCCATTCCCAAATGGTCCAATATGACAGTCTTAATGTCCTTATTTCCTGTGGGGTTAGCCACTTGGTACACAGCCTGGGCCTCCCCTGTCAATAGTGGTGCTAAAAAGAAAGGCCACTTCCCCTCCGGCCATCCACAGCTTAGGCAGCTCTTTCGAAATTCGTAAGGAAGGCATCCGGGTCTTCACCCGGTTGATATTTCTGGAGGGATATGTTGGGGTGCCCTGCATGTACCCCTTGGTGGCTCTGTTGACTCGTGGTTTAGTGTGTTTGACTGTCAGCAACCTTATGTATGCATTCAACCTGCTGGGTGAGCGAAGCCTTGAACATTTCCCTGTCCGCTTGGGCCGTCGTCATCTGTCTCTCTATGGCCCATTCAATTTTTCTTGACCATGAATTAGTTGTTGTATTAGGCTTTCCATCATCTCGGACTAATGGAATTATGCCCAAATTCTACACCAAGTATGTAAAAGAGTCGGTCAAGAAGGAGCTCACTGCATTGAATAATTTCTTGTATGCACTTTTGTATCTCTTTTGTATTCTTCTTTCCCACAGGGTCTTCCTCTTCAGTCCCTTAGGTGAGCCTCGGCAGCCGTCGTTCTTCAAACAGAAGGAAAAGGCTCAGGTAAGTGTTTTCGCTTGATGGTGTAGTCAAGGGAGGATGTGAAGGATAAATAATAGCTATGGATAAATGTGAAGGGAGGGGGTAGAGGTTGGAGTAACAAAAAAGAAAAACAGTAGCCGAAGATTTCTGCTCTTGTCTTTCTTTTCTGTCTTAACTTATTTCTTTTTCCCTGGGTCCCTTTCACCCCTCCGCCTCTCCTCCCGTCCCTCTCTGACTCAGCCTTTTTCCAAAACCCCTTTAGACGCCTATGCACCTGGAAGAGCCACATCCCTCCGGGCCCTTGGCGTAGTGACTACGCGTCCTTCATTGAGGTCTGGTCTCCTTCTTCTTCGGCTTTTCCTCCTCCACCGAGTTCGGGTGTTCTGTTCGCTGACAATCTGTGTCCGCCCCTCGGCTCCGGTTCTCTCTTTCGGAAGGCTGGTAGGTCTTCCCCGTCTGGTTTCTCCACCTTGCGCTCCCTTGCTGCTTGTAGCTGGACCAACTACTGACCAACCTGACACGCTCTCCGCCCGCCTTCTTAAATCGTGTATCATCTGACGTCTGTCCTCATCTCCGGCTTAAAGGGGCCTCCTGCCGATTCCCCTCTCTCCACTTCTTGCTGGCAGCAAAGCGGCCAACTGGTAACAGGGGACTGTGAATATAGGAGGGGAGAAATATATGAAGGGATGGCATGGCACTCCTTCTCCTCTATCCCATCGTGTACTACAGGGGCTTCCTGACACCCGTCTTGCTCAAGGTTGGACATCCCTCCTCGCAGAGTGATTGGCAAGCAGCTGAGTTGAGGTTTTAGCATGGAGTGACCTTGCAATGACAGCATGTGCTCCTCTTCCCCAACCCAGAAATGCTTGTTTATTTATAGCAAAAAGCATTCTTGTTTCCAGGCCGAGACCTTAGTCAGGCCTCCCTTGTCCATGATCTATTGATAGCTGCTTCGCCTCATGGACGAATAATAAACCATCTGCACAATGTATGAGTTGGTCAAGGTGTAGTGATAGTGTTCTTACGAAGTGGAATTCGTAAGCAAAGTAGTTTTCATGGAAACTAATCCTTCACTTTCACAGATGCAAATGCGTCAAAAGTCATCATGTAAAAGAAAAGGCAACTTCGTCGACAAGTTGACGAAGCCCCATGGCGAAACGCGTCGTTGCTGTTTGGTTTCTTCATTAAAACATCTGTGGAAACCTCCCCTGCGTGTGCTACTTTCCTTGGAGTCATTTTCCTGGGAGTTTTGAAGCGCTCATTAATAAACGGGCACACCCCCGTTTCCGTGTGCACCCACTCGTGTGTGCAATTGGTTGGTGTTTGGGAGCTATTATATATATATATATATATATATGGATGGGAGAACATCCAATTCTTCTGTAGGCATGGATACGAGTTTGAGAGCCAATATCATGTATCTTGCATTAATATCTGTCAGACAATAAATACATTCAGGTCTTCACACAAAGTAGTCCCCAATTCATTCAATGAAACCTGGCTATTCACAGAATCCTACCTGTAATATCCGCTTCCTAATGATGCCTCCGACCACTCAGTTGTTTTTTCCATCAGATGCGCCTTGATGCCTTCGGGTTAAGTTGCGCCATACAAATTCCCAATTCATTCATTCATTCATATATATATTGAAGGCAGCGCACAGCGCTGTTACCGTGATTCTGTGCAGAGGCGCTTGAATATACACCACACTCTGGTCCACGCAAGAGCCCCTGAAATAATATATAGATGGTCCAGGAATGGGTGGAATGAAGAAGTGCACAGGAGAATCCAGCAACAAGTGAGGAGCAACATAAACAACGAAACGGGCAGTGCCCATTCGGATGGCGGGGAGAATCCCGGCCGCCGGGCGAAGCACCAGGAAAACGGGGGGGGGGTAAGGACTCTGACTCTCTAAGGGAGCTGTAAGGGTGCCCAGCCGGATGGCGGAGATTAGACCCGTCCGCCAGGCGGAGCACCTGAGGAATGAGGCTGAGATTGGAGGCTGTACCCAGCCGGATGGCGGAGAACGTCCCGGCCGCCGGGCGGGATACAAGGAAAGGGGGAATAGGAAAATATAGAGCAAATACGGTAACAACCGCCAGTTGAGGACGTCAATTGGAAAGACGTCCCATAACAGCGATTCCGCCGATAAGGCACAAAGGATGAAGCCGCACACAACACCTTCGCCGAGAAGGCAGGAATCCCACAGGAAGCGAAACGGAACAAACGCACACCGGAAGTCAGGCAAGACAAGTCGGGACAGAACCCACAACATATGGAGCTAGACGCAAGAACGTAAAGCAGCGTTCTGTTGTTCTGACCGTCTTAAATAGTGAATACTATTAAAGCTACAGTGTCGGAGGGATGTCGGGGCATGACAGTTGCCTCTCCTCACTCAAGGCCTCCAGAAGACTTCGCTCCCACGAGCTCCACCTGGCAGTGGTTCCTAGAATAATGAGGGCCAGATCAGGTGGTTGCCTCTCCTCACTCAAGGCCTCCAGAAGACTTCGCTCTGACGAGCTCCACCTGGCAGGGGTTACTAGAATAATGAGGGCCAGATCAGGTGGTTGCCTCTCCTCACTCAAGGCCTCCAGAAGACTTCGCTCCCACAAGCTCCACCTGGCAGTGGTTCCTAGAATAATGAGGGCCAGATCAGGTGGTTGCCTCTCCTCACTCAAGGCCTCAAGAAGACTTCGCTCTGACGAGCTCCACCTGGCAGAGGTTCCTAGAATAATGAGGGCCAGATCAGGTGGTTGCCTCTCCTCACTCAAGGCCTCAAGAAGACTTCGCTCTGACGAGCTCCACCTGGCAGTGGTTCCTAGAATAATGACTGGTGGCCACTCGACCTTGGCCCAGTACCTGTACCCAAATCACATGTTAAAAATCTTGGAGTGAAGTTGGATCAAAAACTGACCATGAAAGAACACACCAACTACATCGCTGGTCTATGTTTCCACACCATTGGTCTACTCAGACGTGTCTTCCCTTTTCTTCCTGCCACATGTAGAAAGACACTTGTACAGGCCTTGGTAACCAGCCGCCTGGACTACTGTAACGGCCTGCTGACATTAGCCAATACGGATGCAGTAGGCCGTTTACAGGTGGTCCAGAATACGGCAGCCAGACTGGTCATGGGTGCACCTGCCAGGACTCCTTCTAAGCCCTTGCTGAAAGAACTACACTGGCTTCCCATACGACAGCGCATCCACTTCAAGATCTGCTGCACGGTACATAAATGTCTGTATGGAGCAAGTCCTAAATATCTAGCCCAGTCTCTTGAATTGTACCAGCCCAGCAGGTCCCTCCGTTCCTGCAACCAAGCCCTGTTAAAACCTCCCAACACTAAGAAGATTAGACATGGAGACCGTGCTTTCTCCGCTGTTGGCCCTGCCCTCTGGAACAATCTTCCCATTAACCTAAGAACCACCATAAATCACTTGTCCTTCAGAAAGGCACTAAAAACCCTTCTTTTCCTAGAAGCATTTCCATCTACATAAACCTTAGGATGCTCTACCTAATACCTTCTTAGTTGGCAAAGCGCGGAGATACCCTTACGGGATTGATTCCGGCGCTATAAAAGAAATTAAATAAATTAAATAAATGAGGGCCAGATCAGGTGGCTGCCTCTCCTCACTCAAGGGCTCCAGAAGACTTCGCTCCCACGAGCTCCACCTGGCAGAGGTTTCTAGAATAATGAGGGCCAGATCAGGTGGTTGCCTCTCTTCACTCAAGGCCTCCAGAAGACTTTGCTCTGAAGAGCTCCACCTGGCAGAGGTTCCTAGAATAATGAGGGCCAGATCAGGTGGTTGCCTCTCATCACTCAAGGCCTCCAGATGACTTCGCTCTGAAGAGCTCCACCTGGCAGAGGTTCCTAGAATAATGAGGGCCAGATCAGGTGGTTGCCTCTCCTCACTCAAGGCCTCCAGAAGACTTCGCTCCCACGAGCTCCACCTGGCAGAGGTTTCTAGAATAATGAGGGCCAGATCAGGTGGTTGCCTCTCTTCACTCAAGGCCTCCAGAAGACTTTGCTCTGAAGAGCTCCACCTGGCAGAGGTTCCTAGAATAATGAGGGCCAGATCAGGTGGTTGCCTCTCATCACTCAAGGCCTCCAGATGACTTCGCTCTGAAGAGCTCCACCTGGCAGAGGTTCCTAGAATAATGAGGGCCAGATCGGGTGGTTGCCTCTCCTCACTCAAGGCCTCTAGAAGACTTCGCTCTGACGAGCTCCACCTGGCAGTGGTTCCTAGATTAATGAGGGCCAGATCAGGTGGTTGCCTCTCCTCACTCAAGGCCTCCAGAAGACTTCGCTCCCACGAGATCCACCTGGCAGAGGTTCGTAGAATAATGAGGGCCAGATCAGGTGGTTGCCTCTCCTCACTCAAGGCCTCCAGATGACTTCGCTCTGAAGAGCTCCACCTGGCAGAGGTTCCTAGAATAATGAGGGCCAGATCAGGTGGTTGCCTCTCATCACTCAAGGCCTCCAGATGACTTCGCTCTGAAGAGCTCCACCTGGCAGAGGTTCCTAGAATAATGAGGGCCAGATCAGGTGGTTGCCTGTCCTCACTCAAGGCCTCCAGAAGACTTCGCTCTGAAGAGCTCCACCTGGCAGAGGTTCCTAGAATAATGAGGGCCAGATCAGGTGGTTGCCTCTCATCACTCAAGGCCTCCAGATGACTTCGCTCTGAAGAGCTCCACCTGGCAGAGGTTCCTAGAATAATGAGGGCCAGATCAGGTGGTTGCCTCTCATCACTCAAGGCCTCCAGATGACTTCGCTCTGAAGAGCTCCACCTGGCAGAGGTTCCTAGAATAATGAGGGCCAGATCAGGTGGTTGCCTCTCCTCACTCAAGGCCTCCAGAAGACTTCGCTCTGACGAGCTCCACCTGGCAGAGGTTCCTAGAATAATGAGGGCCAGATCAGGTGGTTGCCTCTCTTCACTCAAGGCCTCCAGAAGACTTTGCTCTGAAGAGCTCCACCTGGCAGAGGTTCCTAGAATAATGAGGGCCAGATCAGGTGGTTGCCTCTCATCACTCAAGGCCTCCAGATGACTTCGCTCTGAAGAGCTCCACCTGGCAGAGGTTCCTAGAATAATGAGGGCCAGATCGGGTGGTTGCCTCTCCTCACTCAAGGCCTCTAGAAGACTTCGCTCTGACGAGCTCCACCTGGCAGTGGTTCCTAGATTAATGAGGGCCAGATCAGGTGGTTGCCTCTCCTCACTCAAGGCCTCCAGAAGACTTCGCTCCCACGAGATCCACCTGGCAGAGGTTCGTAGAATAATGAGGGCCAGATCAGGTGGTTGCCTCTCCTCACTCAAGGCCTCCAGATGACTTCGCTCTGAAGAGCTCCACCTGGCAGAGGTTCCTAGAATAATGAGGGCCAGATCAGGTGGTTGCCTCTCATCACTCAAGGCCTCCAGATGACTTCGCTCTGAAGAGCTCCACCTGGCAGAGGTTCCTAGAATAATGAGGGCCAGATCAGGTGGTTGCCTGTCCTCACTCAAGGCCTCCAGAAGACTTCGCTCTGAAGAGCTCCACCTGGCAGAGGTTCCTAGAATAATGAGGGCCAGATCAGGTGGTTGCCTCTCATCACTCAAGGCCTCCAGATGACTTCGCTCTGAAGAGCTCCACCTGGCAGAGGTTCCTAGAATAATGAGGGCCAGATCAGGTGGTTGCCTCTCATCACTCAAGGCCTCCAGATGACTTCGCTCTGAAGAGCTCCACCTGGCAGAGGTTCCTAGAATAATGAGGGCCAGATCAGGTGGTTGCCTCTCCTCACTCAAGGCCTCCAGAAGACTTCGCTCCCACGAGCTCCACCTGGCAGTGGTTCCTAGAATAATGAGGGCCAGACCAGGTGGTTGCCTCTCCTCACTCAAGGCCTCCAGAAGACTTCGCTCTGACGAGCTCCACCTGGCAGTGCTTCCTAGAATGATGAGGGCCAGATCAGGTGGTTGCCTCTCCTCACTCAAGGCCTCCAGAAGACTTCGCTCCCACGAGCTCCACCTGGAAGTGGTTCCTAGAATAATGAGGGCCAGATCAGGTGGCTGCCTCTCCTCACTCAAGGCCTCTAGAAGACTTCGCTCTGACGAGCTCCACCTGGCAGTGGTTCCTAGAATAATGAGGGCCAGATCAGGTGGCTGCCTCTCCTCACTCAAGGCCTCCAGAAGACTTTGCTCTGAAGAACTCCACCTGGCAGAGGTTCCTAGAATAATGAGGGCCAGATCAGGTGGTTGCCTCTCCTCACTCAAGGCCTCCAGAAGACTTCGCTCTGACGAGCTCCACCTGGCAGAGGTTCCTAGAATAATGAGGGCCAGATCAGGTGGTTGCCTCTCCTCACTCAAGGCCTTCAGAAGACTTCGCTCTGACGAGCTCCACCTGGCAGAGGTTCTTAGAATAATGAGGGCCAGATCAGGTGGCTGCCTCTCCTCACTCAAGGCCTCCAGAAGACTTTGCTCTGAAGAGCTCCACCTGGCAGAGGTTCCTAGAATAAGGAGGCCCAGATCAGGTGGTTGCCTCTCCTCACTCAAGGCCTTCAGAAGACTTCGCTCTGACGAGCTCCACCTGGCAGAGGTTCTTAGAATAATGAGGGCCAGATCAGGTGGCTGCCTCTCCTCACTCAAGGCCTCCAGAAGACTTCGCTCCCACAAGCTCCACCTGGCAGTGGTTCCTAGAATAATGAGGGCCAGATCAGGTGGCTGCCTCTCCTCACTCAAGGCCTCCAGAAGACTTCGCTCTGATGAGCTCCACCTGGCAGAGGTTCCTAGAAAAATGAGGGCCAGATCAGGTGGCTGCCTCTCCTCACTCAAGTCCTCCAGAAGACTTCGCTCTAAAGAGCTCCACCTGGCAGTGGTTCCTAGAATAATGAGGGCCAGATCAGGTGGTTGCCTCTCCTCACTCAAGGCCTCAAGAAGACTTCGCTCTGACGAGCTCCACCTGGCAGTGGTTCCTAGAATAATGAGGGCCAGATCAGGTGGCTGCCTCTCCTCACTCAAGGCCTCCAGAAGACTTTGCTCTGAAGAGCTCCACCTGGCAGAGGTTCCTAGAATAATGAGGGCCAGATCAGGTGGCTGCCTCTCCTCACTCAAGGCCTCCAGAAGACTTTGCTCTGAAGAGCTCCACCTGGCAGAGGTTCCTAGAATAATGAGGGCCAGATCAGGTGGTTGCCTCTCCTCACTCAAGGCCTCCAGAAGACTTCGCTCTGACGAGCTCCACCTGGCAGTGATTCCTAGAATGATGAGGGCCAGATCAGGTGGTTGCCTCTCCTCACTCAAGGCCTCCAGAAGACGTCGCTCTGACGAGCTCCACCTGGCAGTGGTTCCTAGAATAATGAGGGCCAGATCAGGTGGTTGCCTCTCCTCACTCAAGGCCTCCAGAAGACGTCGCTCTGACGAGCTCCACCTGGCAGTGGTTCCTAGAATAATGAGGGCCAGATCAGGTGGCTGCCTCTCCTCACTCAAGGCCTCTAGAAGACTTCGCTCTGATGAGCTCCACCTGGCAGAGGTTCCTAGAATAATGAGGGCCAGATCAGGTGGTTGCCTCTCCTCACTCAAGGCCTCCAGAAGACATTGCTCTGACAAGCTCCACCTGGCAGAGGTTCCTAGAATAATGAGGGCCAGATCAGGTGGCTGCCTCTTCTCACTCAAGGCCTCCAGAAGACTTCGCTCTGACGAGCTCCACCTGGCAGTGCTTCCTAGAATGATGAGGGCCAGATCAGGTGGTTGCCTCTCCTCACTCAAGGCCTCCAGAAGACGTCGCTCTGACGAGCTCCACCTGGCAGTGGTTCCTAGAATAATGAGGGCCAGATCAGGTGGTTGCCTCTCCTCACTCAAGGCCTCCAGAAGACTTTGCTCTGAAGAGCTCCGCCTGGCAGAGGTCCTAGAATAATGAGGGCCAGATCAGGTGGCTGCCTCTCCTCACTCAAGGCCTCCAGAAGACTTCGCTCCCACGAGCTCCACCTGGAAGTGGTTCCTAGAATAATGAGAGCCAGATCAGGTGGTTGCCTCTCCTCACTCAAGGCCTCCTGAAGACTTCGCTCTGAAGAGCTCCACCTGGCAGTGGTTCCTAGATTAATGAGGGCCAGATCAGGTGGTTGCCTCTCCTCACTCAAGGCCTCCAGAAGACTTCGCTCCCACGAGCTCCACCTGGCAGAGGTTCCTAGAATAATGAGGGCCAGTTCAGGTGGCTGCCTCTTCTCACTCAAGGCCTCCAGAAGACTCCGTTCCCACAAGCTACACCTGGCAGAGGTTCCTAGAATAATGAGGGCCAGATCAGGTGGCTGCCTCTCCTCACTCAAGGCCTCCAGAAGACTTCGCTCTGAAGAGCTCCACCTGGCAGTGGTTCCTAGAATAATGAGGGCCAGATCAGGTGGTTGCCTCTCCTCACTCAAGGCCTCCAGAAGACTTCGCTCCCACGAGATACACCTGGCAGAGGTTCCTAGAATAATGAGGGCCAGATCAGGTGGTTGCCTCTCCTCACTCAAGGCCTCCAGAAGACTTCGCTCTGAAGAGCTCTACCTGGCAGTGGTTCCTAGATTAATGAGGGCCAGATCAGGTGGTTGCCTCTCCTCACTCAAGGCCTCCAGAAGACTTCGCTCCCACGAGATCCACCTGGCAGAGGTTCGTCGAATAATGAGGGCCAGATCAGGTGGCTGCCTCTCCTCACTCAAGGCCTCCAGAAGACTTTGCTCTGAAGAGCTCCACCTGGCAGAGGTTCGTAGAATAATGAGGGCCAGATCAGGTGGCTGCCTCTCCTCACTCAAGGCCTCCAGAAGACTTCGCTCCCACAAGCTCCACCAGTCAGAGGTTCCTAGAATAGTGAGGGCCAGATCAGGTGGCTGCCTCTCCTCACTCAAGGCCTTCAGAAGACTTCGCTCCCACGAGCTCGAACCAGGCAGAGGTTCCTAGAATAATGAGGGCCAGATCAGGTGGTTGCCTCTCCTCACTCAAGGCCTCCAGAAGACTTCGCTCTGACGAGCTCCACCTGGAAATGGTTCCTAGAATAATGAGGGCCAGATCAGGTGGCTGCCTCTCCTCACTCAAGGCCTCCAGAAGACTTCGCTCCCACGAGATCCACCTGGCAGAGGTTCCTAGAATAATGAGGGCCAGATCAGGTGGTTGCCTCTCCTCACTCAAGGCCTCCAGAAGACTTCGCTCTGAAGAGCTCCACCTGGCAGTGGTTCCTAGATTAATGAGGGCCAGATCAGGTGGTTGCCTCTCCTCACTCAAGGCCTCCAGAAGACTTCGCTCCCACGAGATCCACCTGGCAGAGGTTCGTAGAATAATGAGGGCCAGGTCAGGTGGCTGCCTCTCCTCACTCAAGGCCTCCAGAAGACTTCGCTCTGAAGAGCTCCACCTGGCTGAGGTTCCTAGAATAATGAGGGCCAGATCAAGTGGCTGCCTCTCCTCACTCAAGGCCTCCAGAAGACTTCGCTCTGACGAGCTCCACCGGGCAGAGGTTCGTAGAATAATGAGGGCCAGATCAGGTGGCTGCCTCTCCTCACTCAAGGCCTCCAGAAGACTTCGCTCTGACGAGCGCCACCTGGCAGAGGTTCCTAGAATAATGAGGGCCAGATCAGGTGGCTGCCTCTCCTCACTCAAGGCCTCCAGAAGACTTCGCTCTGACGAGCGCCACCTGGCAGAGGTTCCTTGAATAATGAGGGCCAGATCAGGTGGCTGCCTCTCCTCACTCAAGGCCTCCAGAAGACTTCGCTCTGACGAGCGCCACCTGGCAGAGGTTCCTAGAATAATGAGGGCCAGATCAGGTGGTTGCCTCTCCTCACTCAAGGCCTCCAGAAGACTTCGTTCTGACGAGCTCCACCTGGCAGAGGTTCCTAGAATAATGAGGGCCAGATCAGGTGGTTGCCTCTCCTCATACAATTCGGCCAAGCTATGGAATTCCCTACCACTCTCTCTCCGGAAAGCATTGAACCACCTGACTTTCCGGAAACAGCTGAAGACCTGGCTCTTCCCAGTAAGGGTCCCCCTTTTTTAGTCCTACCTCTGGGTAGCTATGCGCTATATAAAAGCCTTTTTCATTTGATTTCATATCAATCCTGCTCCCTGCCCGTACAGTTTCTTTATTACCTCCACTCTGTTTGTACCATGAGTTTCAAACGAGATCTGTGTAACTTTGCAGCTCGTATAACATTTTGCCGACCACTGGTAACTATCAACTACTCAGAGCTAGCCTTAAAATAGACGCTTCCAATGCTGAGCAAGTGCCTTATTTAGAGTTTGGAGGACAGGGGACTCCTTCCTAAATGTGGTGGGTGTCCCATATTTGAAGTTCCATTAACTTTAACGCACAGGTAATATCGCAGACTGGACATCCGCACTGTTTATGGAGGTGTCTGCCAAACTCTGAATAAGGCCCCGAGGCTCCGTATTCGTTTCTATTTGAATTAAGAATACATCCTAGTGTTGTAAATAGAAGTCCTTGGAGTCGGGTGTATTATCAGGTTACTTTATTCATGTCAAGTTGCAGGTCAAGTCATCAAGATGGAAAGATGAAAACCCCACCAGGAGTGACCTCCTTGTCACTCAGCCTGCCTGGTGCCAACCGCCAGTTGAGGCCAGGCAAAGCCCCCAACACTCCATGATGTCACCATACATTCTAGTGGTGACATCATGTGAGTGACAGTGAAATCCCATGGGCAGAAAAGAGACAGGCTAAATATAACACATCTCCTTTCTTTAGGGAAATCAGAAAAGATGAAATTAAAATGAAAACATTAACTTCAGTGTACACATCGATATCTAAGTACACAAAACATTCTAAAGATAGAGCGTTAAGATAACATTCACACTACCTCACACCCTCAGGTAATTATTAACAAATCCCAAACACAACTAGTCCCATTCCCTTTCCTTGGGAAACACAATCAAACACAAATTGATTTTGTGACAAAATGGGCCCACTTTGCTCCGTAACGGGGTACATCTCACCCCGTGAACCACACCTTGGAGTACATATTGCTCCACCACCAAATAAGTAATAGGGTACTCACCACCTCTAAAACTAAATTTGGAGTACACTTTGCTCCATACTAGGGCACTAATCACCCCGTGAGCTAAAAATTGGAGTACTCTTTACTCTGCAACAGGGCACACAACGCCCTGTGAACCATAACTCCATAACTGTGACACATATAGTCCGACAAGCGAGGACGCAACGAGGTGCACCACACCCTGTGAACTTAAAACAATTGGAGCATATAGCTTCCATCTCAAAAATAAACATGTAACAGGGCATCACTCAGAATTCAAACTGGAACATTACCAGCTATAACAAACTATACAGGGCACCCACCACCCCAAAAATATACAATAGTAGGCTCTGCACTCACCATTCACTTGCCGCTCACCACACCTTAAATTAAATACACGGCGCACTCACCACCCCAAAAACACACCACCATCTCCGCTAAAACACACCCCCATCTCCGCTAAAACACAGCAGGATCTCCGCTGTGACACATCATCCAGCATCTCCTCTAAAACACCCTAAAATAAATTGTACAAGGGACACACCACCCCCAAAATAAACATCACTAAAGTACTAAACAGTATTGATTTACCACTAAACCCTCACTGAACCCACACGGACAACGAGACAAACATTACAATGACCAGCAAAATAATGCAAAAGAAAGTCTCATGCTCCGGGGAGCGATCTCTCACCCGAGGTTATCAAAGAAGTGGAAATAGCTGTTCTCCACGTGCCAGTAGTAGTATTATCGCATGGAGCAGTAAAGATGAAAGTACCTTTTGTCAGTGAACCCCTTGTATTGTCCATTCGATAGGTAGGCACAAGCCAGACCAAAACGATCAGCCTCCAATCTTCGCTACATCTCCCAAAAACTGCTTGCATGTCACTGAAAAGGTCACTGTCTGCCAGTTCTTTCTGTTGCAACATCACGATCAAATGTCATAAACCTCGTACATCCCCCCGAAGGCTTATTTCCATGGTTAAAGCGACATCAGCACAAGATGGCGGCTCACAAACTGCATCGCAGCGGGGGGCTCTGGGCACGCCGCTGCTCCAAAACGTGAAAGTGCGGCACAACAAAACTCCCACAACCTCACAAAGAGCTGAGGAGCGAAGGTAGGCTTCACGTCTTTCTCGCACACTTTTCCAAATTAGAGATGACAGTTAAGGATATCTCGCGCACTTCGCATTGCGCAGTTGAAATTATGTTGGTTTGATTAAAAATAATCATGATGTATGAGCCGTCACTTGCTCTCCGCATGTCTGTATGACCCGTCAATTGCTCTCCGCATGTCCTTGCGCAGCTTGTAAAGCACAGCCGCTAAGTACTGTTCCAATTTCCACTCTCCCAGATTCACGATCTTAACAGCTTCTGAAACAAAGGCACTGTGAAACAGATTGGATGCTTGACTCTCAGCATATCTTCACCAGCCGCTAAGTGCTAATAATGGTGCCTTGTTCAAATTAAACTCTCCCCCAGGCGCTCGATCATGACTTGCGATTACAGTCTTGAATACCAATCAAAAGCGCATGCTAAATTAACGGTACATCAGTTTCTCAGTTACTTTTGGCACGCAGTTCTTAAATTGATGTATCAATCCAGGAAGCCCTTCCCTTACTGCAGCGTATTCTCACACAATAATGATCTTCGCCAACTTTGCCACCATCTTAATCCCATGCACACCAACACCCTGGGTTTGCAGGCCGTCCTGATAACTATGGACACAGGTGGGACTAGTTTCAGTAGTTTCAGTATTTACAAGTTCTTTAAATACACAGACCCTTCCTTTCTGTTTCCTGCACGCTGTAGGCTCTTTATTTTTGCTCCTTCTCTTTACACGCTGTAAGTTCTTTCAAGATTTTCCAAACGGCGCCAAAAATGTTGTAAATAGAAGTCCTTGGAGTCGGGTGTATTATCAGGTTACTTTATTCAAGTCAAGTTGCAGGTCAAGTCATCAAGATGGAAAGATGAAAACCCCACCAGGAGTGACCTCCTTGTCACTCAGCCTGCCTGGTGCCAACCGCCAGTTGAGGCCAGGCAAAGCCCCCAACACTCCATGATGTCACCAAACATTCTAGTGGTGACATCATGTGAGTCACAGTGAAATCCCATGGGCAGAAAAGAGACAGGCTAAATATAACACCTCGTCCTTCATCTCTCTTCATTCGAGATAATATCGGAGTTAATCCTACAACTTTTCCTTGGTATAATTGTTTAAAACTGCTGCCCTCCACAGAGACTTGATTAAAGTTTGGCCTCCAGAATAGCTCTATACAATACAGCTCTACTTGTTCATAGGAGACATTTCAAGGTTGCCCGGAGAGTGCTACAGTGCATTTATTGTCTGTTTGAAAAAAGCTTCTCAATTATTTTCAAAACTGCTGGCCTATCGAGAAGTGGATTGAGGTATAACAGACCCACAGGAGTTTAGCACCTTCACGGTGTCTTTATTTTGCATCAAGGTTCTGTAAATTCGTCCTTTGATTCCCACGCTTTTGTTTGACTAAAGCATGATTTTGGATGATGAGGTCTGATGTCTTGGTGAAGCAGTTTGGCATCTGATGTTTTACTGCAAGAAAATCCTTTTTGATAACTCATTTTATTGATTTTGGAAAACAGGAATTACGACACAGCCCTGATATGCATTTTGAGTTTGATACATTGATGAACTATTATCACCAGTTATGGACAGGCATACATTGTTACCCATACCCATCCACATTTCCTCTTACAATCTCAGTTCAGCCGATGCCCATGCGCACTATGGTCCAAAGGAGGAGTCACCTACCTCATGACTTCCAAAGACTTTGCCAGGACAACAACAAAGTGCAAATATCCGGGCCCAACACCAGATGGCGATCTATGCACAGTATGTGACTCTGCAGCTCTACATGCCAAGAACAGATGCATACTGCTAAGTAGCATTTTCCATTCCACCTGACCAAACCACTTGCCCCAGATCCTTCGGTGCTTGTCCGGACATCCCATAGCCTCGTATGGTGGTCTTTCCCGTGCTGTCCACCAGTCTCCGCCTTTGCGCCATTTGACTAAACTCGGTGGGGTGGAATTTTTCCAGGCTGCTGCGATATCCCATTGGGCCACCATGATGGCAGTACCCAGGAGAAGCTTGCCTGCCCTGGGTCCGTCTAGGCAGTTCATAACCCTCAGGAGTAGATTCAGGGGCTTTTGTGGCACCTCCCATCCCAGGATGCCCGTAAGCTCAGATTCCAATGCTTCCCAGTACAGGGTAAGATGCGGACACATCCACACCATATGGGAAAAATCAGCCAGTTCCAACCCACAACGTGTATATGCTGGGGTGGCTGTTAGGCCTGCCCGAAGGAGACGACCGGGGTGGGATATGCGCCATGAAGATAGTACAGCTGGACCAGGTGAAGCTTGGCTGAGGTAGTAATGGTTTTAGGAGCCATCAAGGCATCCCGCCAGTCCTCGTCTTCCAGCGAACCCAACCAGGCCTCCCACTGGTGTCTGAGAAAGTCAAGTATTGTTGGACTGTGATAGCGAACCCTGGGCTGAGCCTGGGGTCTGTATGATGGCTAGGATAAGGTTTTTTTCTTGGGGTCCATGGACAGTCGGAGGTTACAAAACAGCATCTCAGGGCCACCATACTTTGGCACTCTGATTCACAAAGCCATGGCACTCCCATTTTGGGACTTGCTTCTGAGGGTACCCCAGATGCAGATTCAATACAATGCAATAGAAGCACTCATTAGCTGCAATGTGTAATCAGTGGTTCAGTTTATAAAAAGAAAATCGCTTTTAACAGCAGACAAGTAAGCAGTGCATTTAAAAATAAGATGAACATTGTAAGTCAAAGGTGCCTGCGGGGCAAAAATTACAGACCAGACACCTTTATTGCGCTTTTTTTTAGGTGCTAGATTGTTGGCTACTGTGAGGCATTTCACCAATTGTTCCTTAACGCTGAGTCCTATAACTAATGTCAATCGACTGGGAGATGCTTCTGGTTAACTGAATAAAGTCCAGAAGGTCTTCGGTCCTTTTTTTGTTAAAAGGTAAGGATGTTTTATGGGATACAGCCATGGATTGTGGTATGCAGGCTGTATTCTATGTACTGCCTTGGTATGCAGAGTATAAAAGCTGACAATGCTAAAACTAGTCCCCATCCTGGAATAAAAGAAGACACACCTAAAAATAGCTTATCCTAAAAACCCACCTTCCAAAAACAAGATACCAAACAAAAGGAAAATCTTCGGAGCTTCAGGTGATGTCCCTAGTGTCTGATTACTGGTGTTTGTTTAGGTTTACAGGAGTCCAGAGGTTACTTAGCAAACCATGTCTATGCACGCCTGTTGGAAGGGGTGATCCCAGAGGGATACAGAATATGCTCCTGGCCACCCCGAGACCCACCTCTCCCAGGAACACTGCCGAGCACTGGCGGGAGACCCCTAAGGGGAAGGGTCTCGTCTCTAGGATCGCACGCGCTGAGCTCGCACCACCCGACAAAGGGGACACCACACGGTAGGTTATGAGGAACGGTTCTTTTATCAATCAGAATATTTGGATCTTTATGATCCTCAGGTCACGTATGTACAAGTAGAACAAGGGTTCATAGTGTCTCGGTAAGGATAGGGGTAGCGGGACAGTCTCAATTGTTCAGAGTCCAAGACAACAGTGTATCCGGCGCACAGCTCTCATTCCTCGAGCCGGGGGATACAGTAAGATCTTGGGTCCAGCTGGACTGGAGTAGTCTCCGAGCCGCGACTCAGTCAGCAGGGCTCGAGCAGGAATGAACAGCAGGTCTTACGATCTTCGGGGATCCGTGATCCAATCAGCAGGGCTCAGGTGTTCTCACAGTTCAAGGGAGCCGCGACCACATCAGCACGGCTCAGATGGTTCGGGCAGAAGTCCGTCCCTGCAAAGCTTGAGCCGCGACTACGTCAGCAGGGCTCAGATGGTTCGGGGAGAAGTCCATCTCTGCCAAGCTTGAGCCGCGACGATGTCAGCAGGGCTCGCCAAGATTCAAGAGTTCCGGTAGCGTTTCTGTTTCGATGTTCCGTTGAGCCGCGACCACGTCAGCAGGGCTCTCTTCTTCCAGGATTCAACTGCCTGACCGTTTCAGAGCACCCCTTGTTATAGGTCTGTTCTCCTTTGAAGTCCGGAGTCCTCGCAGGCAGGGGTCTTAGTGCCTGGGGGCCGCTTGTCGGGGTTTCCTGCCACCCGGCTGTTTGATCCTTTGAAGTTGGGTCTGGAGGGATCCCAGACACCCAGCATGCGTGGACCCAACCCCTAGGGAGGCCGGAGGGGCGATCGAAACCCATCTCCGAGAGGAGGTCAGAGGTGTGAGCGAAACTGCTCCTCCCTATCTTGCTCACAGGAAACTCGCATGGCGCGTCTAGGGCCTAGGACTCGCTGGGGCCGGGGTCGGCCATTTTAGGTACAGGGGCATGGTTACCGGAGGCCTACGGGTATGAGGGGGTGTGGGGGGGTGTGGGGGCGTCCGGTACCGGGAGGATAGAGGGTGTTGGCAGGGAAGTCTTGTCCTATCTGTGGGGTCATGGAGGGAGTGGGTCTGTAGGCCATGATAAACAGGGATCTGGTGTGGTGCACGGGTCAGGGTTGGGACGCTACGGGTCAGGGGGGTCCACGCCACAAGGCCGGGTCTAACAATGCAGTGTATTCTTCATTCATTATTGTCGTGTTTATGTAATCCACTCATCGCGTGCCAGAAGGTAGATGTGTGTGGCTAGAGTTGTTTATATAGCGCCAAACTAGATCTGGTCTGTGGCTCCTGCTCCACTGCTTGTACCCGTAAAAGTGCATCAATGTCTCCTTCCCTTGGAAGCAAATCCACTTGTATTCCAGTTTAGTCGTAAAAGACAGACAAGGGAACCCTACTCACAACAGAGCCTGGGTGATTATGTATTCTAAGAAAAACAGTGGCTCTTGTGGGAAAGATACTTAATAATACAATCAAGACAAGGCGAACCAATCGCATGTATAAGGCAGGGATTAAGGTGAGATGTCACATAGAAAAGTACTCAGACACATTGAGTCTGTTCTTCAGTAATTATATTGGAAAATAATCGTACAGTGAAATAATCTTACATAACATACTTGAAGTTATTTACAGTTTGTGCAGTGTGTCCCAAGTGAATCTATGAACCAAAAGCATATAAATAACATTTGTGAAACAATATGTGCT
This sequence comes from Lissotriton vulgaris, assembly GCF_964263255.1. Classification (NCBI taxonomy): domain Eukaryota; kingdom Metazoa; phylum Chordata; class Amphibia; order Caudata; family Salamandridae; genus Lissotriton; species Lissotriton vulgaris. The sequence continues at coordinate 25,989,432 of NC_141685.1, forward strand.
TGGTTTCAATTAAACTTTGTTATTTACAAAAAGCGACCACTCTCTTTTTTTCAGAAATATATTGCATCTATATAATATTAGAGTCCATGTTTACATTGGTTCGCTTTTCAATTGTCAACGGCGTTTCAACCCTAATATGGATGTAGGGTCTCTTCAGGACATATAATAGTGGGAACATCTGATTTTGGAATTGCTGGATTATTGGTGATGTGCGTGAAAAATTGTGTACAGGTGAATTTAAAATACTCACAGGGAAACCCAGCCGGGCTCCCTAGTGAGCACGTGAACGTGAGCAATCCAAGGGTGCGCAATGGCTGTCCTTTACATCAGAGGGCTTGGTTAAAGGATGATTCTTCGCCGGAAGGTAATGTCCTAGTCAGCGAGTGCCTTAATGGTATTCTGCTGCGGGTGTTGGTGATTTCTTTTTGATGAATGGTACGGCAGCAGTAGAACCGCTTCCGTCGGTTCCCGGGAGGTACAATGACTCCCCATAAAACAAGCTGGCTCCCGGTGGATCGTAGAATCAAGTTTAAAACTCTTTGCCTTACCCATAATGCATACTATGGCCGGGGCCCTCTGGGTTTAAAGACCATTTTTAAACAGTTTGTGCCCTCCAGAAATCTGCGGTCTGCAACAAAGAGTTTCCTTGTTGTCCCTCGGGTGAAACAGATGAGATGGGGCGGGAGGGCCTTCTCATTTGCTGCTGCAGGTGCTTGGAATTCTCTTCCGAACTCTCTCTCCGGGCAACAGGAACACTCACTGTTCCATAAAGCCCTCAAGAAAAGGCTTTTCCCCAGAGGATCGGTTTGAGTGAGAATCGGTTTTGCCTGCATTGATGTCTGCTCTCAGCGCCTTGATGCCCTTGGGCTAAGTTCGCGCTTTAAAAGTTGCACATTCATTCATTCATTCAAGTGCAAGAAAATATGAGGCTCTGTTCGGCTCCGAGGGTAGCTGGAGAGGAACTGAAACCTCAGAAAGGGGAAGGACAGGATTTGAGGTGTTCCGGCCGGCTCCCTAGGAAAACTCTGAGACCGGAGCAGACACACTCAAGGGATGTGCCGTCCGGCTCTGGGAAAGAAAAGAGCGGAACAGCAACACACTCAATGCGGGCACCGAGGAGTGCCATCCAGCTCTGCAAGGAAGTACAGAGCGGAACTGCGACACACTCGTGGAGAGTCTGGAAGGAAAAAATTTCTAGCACAAGCTGAACAATGCTTCCGAAATGGGCAGTAAGGAAAGGGATAGAAGAGCTCCATTCAATGAAAGGTGGTAAAATGCGAGTAGGACAATATCACGACCGAACGGAGCAACAAAGCGGGATATATTGCTGAATATGCAGGAAGGAAAGGCGTGGAAGCCTACAAACCAAATATTTCTTCCGTACAGAGAACGCGAGGAAAACTCCAAACAAGCAATTCCTCCTCACGGGAACAACCAGGAAGCAAGGTGGGGGCTTGGTCATGTTAGAATCAGTAAGCCAAGCAATGGCTTACGTTGGAGGCGTCCCTTTACGTGGTTTAGGGAGCGTCTCTAAATTACACACGGCAAAGGGGAGCATAGCCCTGAACACATGTCAATGTCTTCCCTGATATCGACCATCCCTGACACACAAACACACCTAACCATACAACACACACACAGCCACAAACACACACAATACCACACACACACACACAACCACTCACAACCACAACCGCGCACACAACCATGCCCAAACACAAACACAACTTCACACATATCCACACAACCACACACACAACCACACACACAACCACACACAACCACACACACAGCCACAGCCACACCCACACAACTACACACACACACAACCACATACACAACCACACACACACAACCACACACAACCACAAACACACACACACACAACCACACACACAACCGCACCCACAACCAAAATCACATAGCCACACTCGCACACACACAACCACACCCACAACCGCACACACAACTACACACTCAACCACACACACAAACACACACAACCACACACCCGCAACCACACACACAAACACATACACACAACCACACACACAACCACACACCCATCCACACAACCAAACACACAACCACATACGCAACCATACCCACAAACACACACAACCACACACACACACAACCACACACGCAACCACAAACATGCACACAACCACACACACCATACACAACTACAACTACACAAAACCACACACACAGCCACAACCATACACACACAACCTCACACACAACCACACATACAACCACACACAACCACACACACACGCACAACCTCAACCACACACACACAACCACACACAACAACACACACAGCCACACCCACACAACTACACACACACACAACCACACACCCATCCAGACAACCACACACACACAACCAGACCCACAACCAGACACAACACACACAAGCACAACCACACACACACAACCACACATACCCACACACAACCACACACACAACCCCATGCACACGCACAACTCAACCGCCCACACAACCACACACAACCACACACCCATCCACACAACCACACACACATCCACACCCACAACCACACACAAGCACAACCACACACACACACACACAACCACACCCACAAACACACACACCACACACAACCACACACAACCACACAAAACCACACCCACACACACAACCACATGCACATCCACACACACACAACCACACACTCAACCACAGACACACACACAACCACACACAACTACACACACAACCACAAACAACCACAACCACACAACTACACCAACCACACAACCACACACACAACCACACTCAACTGCACACACAACCACGCCCAAACACACACACAACCACACACATAACCACAACCATACACACAACCACACCCACAATGACACACACACAACCACACACATAACCACAGACCCATCCACAACACCACACACACAACCACACACACACAACCGCACACACAACCACAACCACACACAACCACACACACAACCACACACATAACCACAGCCACACACACACAACCACACCCACCATACACAACCACACACACCATACACAACTACAACTACACAAAACCACACACACACAACCACAACCATACACACAACTTCATACACAACCACACATACAACCACACACAACGACACACACGCACAACCTTAACCACACACACACACACAACCACACACACACACAGGCACCCACACACACACACACAACCACACACACAACCAGACCGACAACCACACCCACAACCACACACAACAACACACACAAGCACAACCACACACACAACCACACACACACAACCACACACACACAACCCCACACACACACGCACAACCTCAACCACGTACCCAACCACACATCCATCCACACAACCACACACACACAACCACACACAAGCACAACCACACACACAAAACCACACACACAACCACACACGCAACCACACACACACAACCACACACACAACCACATACACAACCACACACACAACCACACACACAACCACACCCACCACACACAACCACACAAAACCACACACACAATGACACACACATCCACAAACATACACTCAACCACACACACAAACACAACCACACACACACCCACACCTATCCACACACACACACAACAGCACCCACAAACACACACACCACACACAACCACACAAAACCACACCCACACACACAACCACACGCACAACCACACACAACCACAACTACTCATATACAACCTCAGGCACATCCGCAAACACACACACACAACCACACCCACACACAACTACACACACAACCACACACACACCACCACACAAACACCCACACACAACCAGACACCCATCCCCACAACCACACACACAACCACAACCACACCCACAGCCACACACACAGAACCACACCAAAAACCACACACACAACCACACACACACAGCCACACACACAACCACACATACACAACCACACCCACCACACACAACCACACCCACAACCACACACAACCACTCTCAACCACACACACCTGAAAACACACACTCAACCACACACACATAACCAAACACACACAACCACTCACACAACCACACACAACCACACCCACACACAACCACACCCACACAACCACACCCACACACACAACCACACACATACACCCACACACTCAGACAACCACACCCATCCACACAACTCACAAAACCACACAACTATACAAGCACACACAACTACATACACAACCACACACGCAGACAACCACACACACACAGCCACAAACGCCCACAACCACACACAACCAGACACCCAACCACACTGCCACAACCACACCCACAGCATCACACAACCATACACAACCCCACACACAACCACACACAAACCACCCACAAACACACACAACCACACACACAACAGCATGATGAAAAATGTACTCTTTTACAAATTCTGATTTCCACCAGAATCCGAGTCCTCCACAACACCCTGTTTTTTTTTGGCTGTCAGCTGTGAAAAGGAGACCAATATTGCCCCCATTTTTAATATTCTGTATCATTGGTTCAATTCTGGGGTGCTTTTTTAACATGTCTCTAGTTCATTGCAAATTTTACCGTTACTAATTCAAATTGTGTTAGCTTTGGCTTATTTGCCAAGCAAACTTTATCTCAATAAGTTGCTGTAACAAGCTGCAAGTCCGCTACGGAAACCCATTCATTTGCTAATTATTTTCCACATAAAGTTGCAAGACCATAAAGTTGAGTATTCAGGCTTTTGAATAGTTGGTTTGAAGATGTTACTCTCTCCTGCGCACCCCACTCCTGAAGTAAGGTTACGAGTGACCTGTCACCTGCCATTCAGAGGTTCTTGCATCCACTCAATACTGGCCTGGCACTGGTGCGTCCCAGCCTGGCACACACCATGTGATAATCTCTGCACCTCCTTCTAGACCCCAGCTCACTACTGTTTGCAGTCTGTCACTCATCCCTCACCTCCCCGGCACTCACCCTTCACCCCTCAGGCCTGGCAATCTCTCCTTGCACCTGGCACTCACCCATCTCCCTCTCTGGCCCTCAGCATTGACTCTGCGTGACACTCATCTGTCACCTCTCTGACACTCACCAATGTCCCTACTGGCATTCACTACTCGCCCCTTGGCACTCACCCTTCACCTCCATGGCACAAGCCCTTCATCCCCCTATCCTGACAGCTACACTTTACCCCATGCACTTACCCTTCACCTCCCTGGCATTCACCCTTGACCCTCCTGACTCTTACTTCTCACCTCCATGGTACTCAACCTTCATCTCCCTGGCACTCACCCGAAATCCCCCTGACCTGGCACTCAACCTTCACCTCCGTGGCACTAGCCCTTCACCCCCCTGGCCTGGCAGCTACCCTCACCCCTGGCACTCATACTTCCCCCTTCTCTGCACTCACCCTTCCCCTCCCTGGCACTCACCCTTGACCCTCCTTACTCTTACGTCTCATCTCCCTGGCACTCACTCCTCACCTCTCTGGCACTCACCATTCACCCCCATGGCCTGACAGTCACCCCTATCCCTCCTGGCATTCACTCTTCACCTCCCTGCCACTCAACCTTGACCCTCCTGGCACTAGCCCGGTTTCCCCCAAGAACAAAAAATAACAAGCATTGGCATAGCCAACAGGTCTCGCCTTTGGGACCTTGTAAATGTTTAGCCACCCAACAGTTGATGTTGTTACACCAAGGATTTTGTGCTGCATATCTAAATACTTAGAAGGTCCCAAAAGCGAGACCTATTGGCTATGCCAATGCATGTTATAATTACAATGGTTTGTCAACACTGCATAACACTGCATAAACAACAGCTGGAGATTAAAACAGGGTTCAAATAAACCCACACACACCGTAAGATTAAACCTGTACTAAACACACAAGCCTCAATAACAGGTAGATAATACGAAGACTGACGGACATAATGAAGCGGACCTAGAGATACATGTTTAGCACAGACAAGATAAAGGTCTTGATTTAGAGTTTGGTGAGCAGGGTACTCCTTCACAAGCGTGGTGGAGTACCCTGTCCAACACACGGATAATCTGCTTGCCCTAATGCAAGTCAGCTGGATTGTCCTATGTCCAGCCTTACTTGAGTGCCATCGGTGTAAGTACATCGGACGGCCCTTCCTTTTTAGATCAGGCAGTCTGATGTATTTTTCTCTTATTCAGGACCAGCAGGGAATACCTGGCAGTCGTGATGAGAATTTTTTTTTTAAATGAACCCCACTTCCTTTGGAGAAAATTAATATGGGAGAAAGTTCTAAAGGTGTGTGGGTGATTAGTTGTTTGTTTTTAAAAACAAACTCTAGCTTTGGAAGCTTGTTTTTGAAAAAGACAAAAGTTGGTGAATGGCTGCCTGAAACATGGCAGCCGCTCACCACCTCTGCAGTGCCTTCAGAGGAGCCACCATTGCTACTGCTCCTCTGAAGGGACAGAGAGTGCCACAGGGCCAGCAGAGATCTCTAACAATTCGTGTAGCCAGTTGAACTTAAAATCAGACCCTTAGTCGTGATAATTGACAAATAGAGGAGTGGAGAAAAGAGAGAGTTTATTAGAATGCTGCCTATATGTGATTTCTTGTATGTCAATAAGTAAATGACAAGACGCTGCTGTGTTCCTTACCTAAACGCTGCCTTTTTAGGTCTCGCCTATGCACCGCGCTGCACAGGAGGGGACCTTTTGGAATCGATCAGCATTTTAGCAAAAAGAGTGCACGTTTTTCATTACTTTCTATTGCAACACGTGCATGTTTGGCGTTTCCCTTGCGGGAGCGAGCAGCGGCACCATGTGTTAGCAATTATCGTGCTCGCTCCCGCAAGGTAAACGCTGCGTGTCCCTGCTCTTGGCCCCACCCCACCCCTCCCACTTGTTTATTATTGTAGTTTTAAAGGCAGCCACTCCCCTTCCTATATGTGACGCTCCCCGGGGCCCTTGTCTTTCGTCGCTTGTTTTTTTGCTAAAGCGCCTCCATGCTGTGCTTTAACTTTAAAGACGGCCACTCCCCTTCCTGTATGAGACGCTCGCCGGGCCGTGCTTGTTTTTCCTTGCCGACGCTGCAGCAGATTAGAGCTGCCTTTTGCCCGGACTTGGCATGTTGACACGGCGCCCAATACATTTACCAAAATTAAATACATGTCCCACTTTCGAGGGAAGTTCAGGTGGATATGAACACTAGGGGCAAGGTGCTGCTCTTGCTTTCTCTCATCTCCATCAGACCCTCTTCTGCATGCAGGGTGAGACAAGGATGGTATCCCTCGGCCTGCACTGCTGCTGCCTTTTCTCACCTTCTACCACACAGACTTGTTAGCAGCTCATTCTAACGTGAACGCCACATCCTAACCTATCAAACTATTGTGACTTCTCTTCATTGATGTAATTGTATTTATATAGCGCTTACTACCAATGACCTCGGCGTCAAACTCTTTTCGGCGATTAGCACGTTTTCCGGATCCTAAAGGGATTAGTAGTGGAGTAGTATAGGGAAATACTCAGCAACTTGTTATCATATGACTTTGACAAAGTATGCACATTTAAAATATGTGAACATGGTATATTGTTGTCAGGTTTAAAAGTGAAGTATATGCAGCAATTGCTGAAACTGTCGATTAGTGTACCCTCTGCTATCACTGCCATTTTTGTAGTCCTACCTCTATGTATATAACCTGTCTGGTTTTTGGTTTCTTAAAACTGGTCACCCTAGGCATGCTGGGCATCCGGGCTGTTGAAAGTCCTGAGACAAGCATGTGTGGGGGAGAGACCCTAGAGAACGAGGCTAGTCCAGCTGTGGGATGAACTTGGCGGTGGTGCAGGGCAGCCCCGCATTAATTGCCTCATTTTAGTGCCAATAAAAAGTTCAGCAAGGTGCTGGCATGAGGCCCTGCTCCCGCGAGAGGCACAGGAACGATCCGGGATGGGCCCGCCTCGTGGCAGAGGAAGTCACGAAACCCCTCCCCCCTCCCGTGCAGTGACCTGGAACTAAACTAATCTTCTGCCCCCTGCGCACCCGGAGCTATTTGTAGGGCTTCTAATGTTTTGTTGGTTGTGTTCCTTTGACCACTACTTTTATGCTGACCATTTCTATGTATCTCCTCTTTTGCCAATGAAAATAAAAGATCTGTGTTTTGACATCTGTATTTCAATGATTAGCGGAGTATCAGTTCCAAGCACAAGGCCTGCTGTTTTTGGAGTCTTGGCTCTGGGCTCTTCAAGAATCTTGTGGTAGGAAAGAGCCCCCCACCTCCCAACGTTTACCACTGCTGCTTCAGAATGAAGAGACCTGGCAGAGCGACAGGCAAAGCCATCCTCACCCGGCTGGCTTTGTGAAAATAGAGCAGGCCAATGACAAGTTAGGGGATAGAGGAGGGGCAGGGTTAGGGTAGGGTACTTAAGGACAGGAGGTCTGGAGTTCAGCCTCATGATGACTCCTTCGGACAGAAAAAAAAATGAGCCACCCACCCACATTGCATTATCAGGGTAGCAGCAGTGCTTGCTTTAAATGTGCCAGCACTTTTTTATTTTTGAGAGGGAGAGTAGTGGCACTGCGTCAGCTGCCGTTCATGAAAAGGCTGCTCTCTCCTCTGACTGCAATGCAGCTTCCGAGAGATAACACATCAGGGCATCTTGTGGCAGAAGGCGGAAGCTTTCATCCCTCGCTGAGAGACCCACGCTCACCCTGTGAACAAGAGTCCCACAGTGCCCCGGGGCGAGATGCGCACCAATTAAAGACTATTTGAGATTCATCTGTCCCTTCACCACGGAGACAAGGGTGGTATTCAAGTGTGGGCCCCAACATCAGTGGGGCTGAAAATGAGGGCAGCCCAGAAACTGCAGCAGCCACCGTGGCACAGCCCCGAAAAAAGGGAGCACTTACTCCCGCTTCAGAGAGCGCATTGAGAGGTCTTAAAATGTAGGGGACATAACGGAACAGAACTGTACCAAGAGAAAGCCAGGATTAGGAGACCACCGATCACTCACCCGGAAGTTTACCAGGAAACCTGAGATAGGCCCAGAACCAGAGGACACATCTTTCACCAACAGGAGAGGTCACTCACCCGGAAGTGTGAGTGTGACAGGCTTCTTGAAACAGCCCCAGAGCTAGAGGAAATATCTAACACCCAGAGAGAGTACATATCCCTTAACTGGAAGTAACCTTGAGATTTGAGACAGGCCACAGAATCAGAGACATCTGACAACCATAGGAGAGAGCACTCAACTGTCAGTGTACTAGACTGGCCCAGAACTAGGGGATACAGCTGACACCCAAAGAGAGGAACTGTCATTCAACCGGGAAACACCAGCAGACCTGAGACACCTGATAGCCAGAGGAGCAATAACTCAACCAGAAGAGGAACAAGATACAGCAGAGGAGAGAGGATATGACTAGAAATGACTAGACAGGGAGCCCCCGCAGCCGCATGAGACATATATCTAAACAGTACATTTCTTGGGGAGAAAGTCCACTGAATAGGAGAAAGCAATTGAAGCTTGTTGCAGCTGGATATGTTGCGTTACATAAAGTTAATAAACAAAGTAACAATTATGGGAGTCTTTACTAAACCAAACACGGAAGACTGAAGATGAGACATCACTGATAAAAACATTTTTCCAGGAGGCAGCCCACTGAACCAGTGGAGACATTATACAACCAGCGGCGACACCTCCTGTCACTAGAGATGACACTGTACCAGAACCTTACTTGAAAAAGGAGCTGCCACTGAACAAGAGGTGTACCAGGAGATAGCCCACTTCACTCGAGGCATCGGATAACCAGAGTAAACACCACTACCACAAGTGTTTCAAGAGAACAGCTACTGAGCCGAAGAAAGCATGTCATGACCAGAGAAGACATCACTGAACCAGAACTGTGCCAAAAGACTCCTTTGGGACCTTATAAATGTTTACCCATGCAACAGTTGATGTTGTTGCACCAAGGATATTGTGCAACAACTAAACACTTATAAGGTCCCAAAGGCAAGACCTATTGGCTATGCCAATGCATGTTTAAAAAAACATGCTATATATATATATATATATATTGGTTTATCTCTGCAATGTCAGCTGAACAAGTTACTGGTTATGTTAAATTATGTTATACTGGAGAAAGATAAATAAAGCGTAAAAAAAAACAGTTTGTTGTCTAGAAAACATACAAGGACCGAATGCTTCAGCTTGACAAAGCAAGGTAGTGTCAGTGCCGTCTCTATGTTCAGTCCAGTTCCGGGGCCACAGGATAGGCAGCGGCTACTGGGTTGAGGTCACTTTCCTTTGATGTCATGTGACCTGTCCTAGTAAGGCTGCGCAAACTGACCAAGTAAACCCTTTTTTGTACTTGACTCTCAAGTTAGCGAGGGCGAGCAGTCACAATATTCTCAGCTTTGTAATGTCGACCAGCTTGAACTCGAGCTCAACAATAGATCAACAGACTCGATTGAATAAATGACCAGCACGCTGCTTATCTTGCCAAGACACAGGTACTTTTAAAAGCTCTTTTTATTGAACTAGTGCTCAATCGATGGTGTTGACAACGAAAATACGGTGCACATTAGTGAGAGTGATTAGACCAAAAGGGCAAAGGCTGCTAATATGGAGTGAGTAACATAGCTTGGCTTGTGCTGACACTCCCTGGCCAAATCCCACTACATAAAACTAGGTCGCAAAGATGGAACATATTTAACTTTCACCACTTCATGGCGCGTCACATGGCCCGGTAGCTCTACCATCCCTCCCATATCTTTTCCTATTTACAAGGGCAGCCCCTGCTGAGATACTCCCTGTGTCCACCCGTTGACACCAATCGAGATCTGCTTCCCAATCCTCCACTCTGGGGGAGAGCTGGCTCCCCAACCCCGTGCAATATTACGCTTGCCAAACGCCGAAGCCAGGGCCAGTCATAGTCTGTGTAAACTATGCCGTGTCACCTCACTTGTGGTATTCAGGAGGTGCCATTTGGCCCCCATAGGGATCGCTAGTCACATGACCTGGGACTTTTTTTGTTGCAGTTTCATATAGCGCAAACTTGACCCAAATCGGGTATCAGAGCGCTTTACATAGCACCAGTTACGTTACATGAGTATTATTATTTTATTATTTTTTTGTTAGGCACGGGGAGATTAAGTGATTTGACCAGAATCACAGCATGTTCAGCATCATTGCCGAGACTCGAACCCAGTTCCCCAGATTCGAGGTCGACCACCCTAGCTGTTAGGCCAACTCCTCTCCCCATTATTCTCATGATCTCTACCCGGTAGCATTGAATTACCAGACAACTCCACACCACATTAAAAAAAAACCCTCCCCCACATTCTCAGACGCAGAGAGGTGGCCGCCCGCCCTATTCGGTGCAACAAAGTTCTGGAGTACCAGGTCCTATGTAGAATCTGTAGTTAAATTGGACTAAAACGAGTTCTAATTGCCACCTTCCTGGCACCCTGAATGGCCTCAACCCAATCGCCATCGCCAAGCGTGCCTAGATCCCTCTCCCTCACATCCCTCCGCATCCCATAAGGGATCCAGGGAATTGTAGATCAACTTCCTATAGATGGTTGAGGTTACTTTAGCAGCTGGTCCTCCAGTGGGGGTGCATCAGGTAACTGCTCCCCTTCCCAGATGTGACCTTGCAGAGCGTGACCCACCTGCAAACGTCAGAACCGTTTTTAGTCGCCTAATTCATACTTTTGTTGTAGGATCGTGAAGGACACAAGCGCCTGTCCCCTCCACACATCACCCGGCCGTTCTAAGCTAATCACTCCCCATTTTGTGAAGCCCTGCAATCCTCCCACTGCACTTAAGAGATCACCATCATACCGTGAAGTAATTTCAGTCAGCTTACCTTCTCAGCCTAAACACTTGGTAGCCTCCTTCCACACTCTTACCAATGTTTGGGTATGAGTAGGTAGGGTGCACTCAAGCTTTCTTTGATACATCACCGGGGTGGGGGAACTTCTCTTGCCCATGGACTATCTAGCTACCCGGTAAGCAGGATCCTCACAGTCCAGTTGTTGACTGCCACCAGCTGCGTGGCCCAGTAATACTTGAGAATGCTCCGGCCTGCCGGTCCACCTTAATAAACTCCCCTCTGCAACTCCCACAACAGCAGCCGAAGTTCTCAGTCTACCTTTTGAAAAAAAATGTCTGCTGGGATCTTAAAGGACGTTTTTTGCACAATGTACAGGAGACCCGGGAGGGTCATCACTTTAAATAGGACCACCCAGGCCCAGTAAGGATAGCAGGAGCGCCCGCAAGTGTTGGGCATCCCTGCGAAGCCAGTCTAATTTCGGGAGTATGTTCCTGCCTGTGGCTTTCTTGTAATACACACGCCCAAATATTTAAAGCTGCGTAGTGCCACCTGAACTGTGCACCTAGAGTGCAGTCGCAGGGTCCCTGCCACCAGCAGGAATATTAAGGACTTCTTCCAATTGATCTTATATCCTGAATGATCTCCAAATATGTGAAAAATTTGTAGGTTTCGTTCACTCGAGAAGGCTGGTTACGTGTCATATAGCAAAACGTCAGCGTAGAGGGAGATTCTCTCATCCCTCTCCTGATAAACTGGAGTACCCCATATGAGAGGTCCTGGCGAACCCACACACGTGAGAAGAACATAGGAGACAAGGAGCATCCCTGTCGGAGGGCAAAGACTCCAGAGACTGTATTATTGACGCGCATGCCCGCTAGAGGGGCCACATACAAGAGCTTGACAGCAGCGCCACTGGTTCAGCAAAGGAATCCCCTGTTGCATGTGGTACTCCATTAAGGTGTTGGAGATTTAAGCGCATTCCCTGGTGTGGCTTAAAGCCCGATTGATCACGATGAACCGCTGTTGCAATTACTGTCTGCAGGCAGATCGCCAGGATGTACGCAAGGACTTTAGTCTGAAAATTAAGCAGGGTGATAGGTCTATAAGACCCGCACTCAGTTGCTGGTTCGTCCTTTTTTTGGATGACCACCACCTCAGACGTTCTTTGGCCCTCTGGGAGGCAGCCTTATTTTCAGGCAGTCTAAAACCTCCTCTGGAGGCACTCCCTGATTTTATCCATCATGCTTTTATATAATTCTAAGGGTAGCTAAGTGGATGGACAATAATTTCCTAAGGCTAAACGCAGGAAAAACGGAGGTACTTTTCTTTCACCAGCCGTCCCCACTAGATCCTAACATCTGGTGGCCTCTTGATTTGAGTGGACCACCCCAGCCCAAAGACTCGGTGAAAAACGTAGGAGTTAGATGGGATTCTAGTCTCACACTGCATCATCAAGTTCACACAGTCTCTGCAGCATGTTTTGCCAAGATCAGAATGGTGAAAAAGTTCATCAATTTCTTACCCAACAACACCAGGAAGATTGTAGTCAAGGCGTTGATCACTTCGCACCTGGACTACGCAAATGGCCTGTACACTGGTCTGTCTACAGGTCTTTGTCATCGACTTCAGACAGTCCAGAACGCTGCAGTACGACTGGTTGGTGGCATTCCCCTACGCGAGCACATCTCACCCCACCGTCGCAGACTTCATTGGCTTCCTATACAAAAAAGTGCAGAATTCAAAGCACTGGTACTGGCTCACCGTGCATTGAGAGGCAAGGCCTCTGCCTACCTTATCACCTGTCTCACCCCTTATAACAACACCAGGACTCTTCGTTCTTCCTCAACAAACTTCATCACTACTCCCAGATTTAAAAAAACTCACTCAGGCGGAAAAACTTTCCAAGTATGTACCTCTGCCCTCTGGAACAAGTTACCAAATTCCATCCCGTTGATCCAGAAAGAACTACCCTTCCGGAAAGCCTTAAAAACTCACCTGTTCTGTTAAACATCTCCTTTCTATAGGACACTTATTCCAGCATAAGATCACACAGGAGCGCCGGGACACCACGTTGGGGTATCTGTGCGCTATAACAAAATACACTAAATAAATAAATAGCTCATCAGGCCCGTCGCTTGCCCTGTTTGCAAGGTTCTTATTGTCTTATTTATTTAGTCTACGGGCAGGTCTTGGTCTAGTGCGTCTCGGTCCTCATTCGTTAGCATTGGCAGGGTTAGGTCTTTCAGGAAGTCTCTACCAGTATTTCCGCCCCCTTGTTGTGAGTGACCTCGAGGATCCAGTTCCGTCCTTTGTCTCGTCTTTTTAGCCCTGCAAGCAACTTATTGGCTTTATCACCCACATCTTAGAGACACTGCTGGGTAGCCAGCTTATGAGTGCCCACTATTTTCCATTAGTGCTCTTAATGTGTGCTGCTTCAGTTGATGGTGTAATGGCAGAGAAACTGATTCCCCACTTGCCTAGCGAGCCTCCATGGAAGCACATTTCCTGTTCTGAGCCTCACACTACAATTTACGTTCCTTCCGCATTTCCCCAATCAAGGCTTGTGTCTGGCCTCGAATCACTGGCTTGAATTCATCCTATAGCACGCAAGCTGATTCAACAGGCCGCCCGTTCTCCTTAAAATAGAATTCTGCTCTATCTCTCATACGAGCTTTGAACGTCTTGTCTTTTAAATATCACGGATCAACCCATGGGGGTAGCATGAAGTCGACAACAGGACCATCGAGTTGCACCTCCACCAGCGAATGGTCTGAGATTCCCACTGCTATAGACAACAGTCTCTCAAACTAATACTAGTAGCTCCCACATGGGCACGTCAGCCGTGGTTCAACACACTACTAGATCTCCCACTGGTTCCACATCAAAAACTTTGGCTCACGCCCTCCCTGTTAACACAGAACCATGGAGAAATAAGACACCCAGAACCAAGCTAACTGAATTTGGCGATCTGGCTCCTGAAGTCTTAGAGTTTGGTTACTTAAACCTACCACCAGACTGTATGAACATAATTAAAGAAGCTAGAAGACCCACTACCAGAGCATGTTATGCCGCTAAGTGGCAAAGATTTGCAATATATTGTACCAATAATCACATTGATCCACTGGATGTTTCCATCCAAAATATTATTTGCTACCTTCTACACCTACAAAGGTCCAATTTAGCTTATTCTTCCATACGCCTGCATCTGGCAGCAATTGCAGCCTATTTACAGAATAGACAACATCTTTCTCTCTTCAGAGTTACTGCAATCAAAGCATTTATGGAAGGATTAAAACGAATAATCCCACCTAGGTTACCACCTGCTCCAGTATGGAACCTAAACGTGGTCCTTACAAGACTTATGGGACCCCCTTTCGAGCCTTTACACAAGTGTGAATTGCAATTCCTAACATGGAAAACTGCTTTCCTTGTTGCCATCACCTTTCTCAGAAGAGTTAGTGAAATACAAGCATTCACAATACAGGAACCATTTTTTCAGATACATCCTAACAAAGTGGTTCTTAAGCCTAATCCAAAATTCCTGCCAAAAGTTATTACTCCTTTTCACCTTAACCAATCAGTAGAGCTACCTGTGTTTTTCCAAAACCCGGACTCTGTTGCAGAAAGGGCTTTACACACCTTAGATGTTAGAAGAGCCTTGTTATACTACGCAGACAGGACTAAATTCTTCAGAAAGATAAAACAACTATTTGTATCTTTCTCTCCCCCACACAAAGGCAACCCCATCTCTAAGGGAGGAATTGCCAGATGGATTGTAAAGTGTATACAAATATGCTATCAAAAAGCTAAACGTACACTAACGTTTCCTCCTAGAGCGCACTCCACTCGCAAACTAGGAGCCTCTATGGCTTTCTTAGGAAATATACCACTAGAGGACATATGCAAGGCAGCAACATGGTCTACAATACACACCTTCACTAAACACTATTGTGTTGATGTGCAAGCCAAGCAGCAAGCTGCAGTAGGCCAAGCTGTCCTTAGAACACTGTTTCAGAATACTGAAGCGGATACAAGCGACCACTGCTAGGGGAGACACTGCTACACAATCATTGCAAAAGTGTACGATCTGCAGCTCATATGCCTCGAACGGAAAATGCTACTTACCAGTATGCATCTGTTCTTGGCATGTAGAGCTGCAGATTCGTACACGCCCTCTCGCCTCCCCGGGACTTGTATCCGTTCCAGGACTCATCTGACTTAAATGCACACGCATGGACATCCTTTCTCTTTACTTCTACGAACTCGATCATTTCCCATCATGGCGAAAAACAATCTGAGGATGGAGTTGATGACCATGCACAGTATTGTCCAAGGGAGTAGTCACTTATCTCGTGACTGCAAAGACTTCTTCCAAGAAGACCACAACCTGCAATCATCCGAGCCAACACCAGGTGGCGATCTATTGCAAAAGTGTACGAATCTGCAGCTCTACATGCCAAGAACAGATGCATACTGGTAAGTAGCATTTTCCTTATGGACAGTCTGGGTGAAAAGATAGTGCAGGCATGACAGACTACCATGTGCTACAGACAGGTGTGTCTGGTTCTGATCCCTCTTCCCCTCTTGGGGCATTTAGGAGTGTCATGAATATAGTATAGGTGCAGTTATGTCACCCCAGTCACCCCAATGCGTATATGCTCTGTCGTAAGCGTCTTACCCTTTTTTTTTTTTTTTTAAATATATCTTTTATTCGGTGCAAAGGAGAAAAAAAAAATACAAGCATATGTCATACAGAGTCTCGATGTATGAAGATTCAATAGTCAAAGAAATGCATACATAGATCATGGATTAGATCGCAAAGTATATCACAACATTTCGCTGAGAAAGTCAACGTTCAAACAGTGCGTGATCATGCTGTCTTAGTTATTGCATCCTGCCAATCAAGCAACTTCAATAAAAGCGTAACGGGAAAGGGGTATCAAACTAGGGGTCGTGCGGTGTGCGGTGCAACAGTTGGTGGGGTCTACTGTGGGGGGGGGGGGCGAGGAGAGAGGGGGGGAGGGCCCGGTAGTGGTGCTTCAGCAGATTCGTGTCTGTTCTTGCATGTTCGGGAGCTATGCTGGCGATGCAGGAGGGTGGCAGCAAACCTGGCGTGTCAGCGGGGCCGGGGGGGGGGAAGAAGAGGGGGTGTCTAGGGGTCAGGTGTATGGGCGTTATGTCTGTCGTCCGCAGCGCCTGGAGTACGTTGGTCATCGCTATGTCCCCCATCTGGGGGTGTCTGTCTCTCAGGAGTCTCTGGTGCCTGGGGTCCATTGTGGAAGGATCGGATCATATCGTCCCAGAGCGCCGCTATGGGGTACTTACGCAATCCCGCCGTCTCCTCATTATGTAATGATATGCTTTCCGCTTTCGCCCAGTTATCTAGCGAAGCGCGCCAGTGTTCCGCCGCTGGTGGTGCCGCCCGCTTCCAATGCTTTGTGATGAGTCTTTTGGCCGTGATGAGGCCAAGATCCCAGAAGCGGGAAGGCACCCTGTTTAGTTTGGTCCTATGGAAGAGGCCCAGTAGGCACGCCTCCCACGAGAATGGGATCGGCATCGCCGTGCATCGCTTCAGTAGCGTTAGTATCGAGTGCCAGTATGCCTGAAGCTGGGGACATTGCCACAGCATGTGGAGGAGATCTGCTCCCTCCGTGTCACATCTCGGGCATTTGGCTCCCGTGCCCGGGAAATACGAGTTTATCTTGTCCGGGGATAGATATGCGCGGTGTAGGACATAAAATTGGATCTGTTTGAAGCGTGCGTTACGGGGAATGTTGCGGGGGCCTGAGAGTATCACCGCCCACTCCTTGTCCGTCCATGCCTTCCCTCTGTCCACCGCCCATTTGTCCCGGAGAGGTTGCAATGTGTTATGAGTGTGCGAGAGTAGCGCCTGTGTCAGCCAGTGCACCACATGCGTCCCGTTGCCCATCACGTGCATACACTGTACTAGCTGGTGTGTGGGCGGTTCGTCAGCGATGTTCCCCCATTTCTGCGTGAGTGTCCGCAGTATTGAGGCATGTTGCAGGAATTGTCCCGCGGGCAGTCCCGTGTCAGCAGTCAGTGCCTCGAAGGAAAGTAAAGCGCCATCCGCGTACAAATCTGTCATTGTTTCTATGCCTGCGCGTGTCCACTGTACCAGTGCCGCCTCTGTCACGACTGACCTGGCCTTGGGGGTACCCAGGAGTGGCAACGCTGGCGCGTATGGTATGGTGGTTCTAGTGAGGCGTAAGCATCTGTCGTAACATTTCGTGGCCACAGCTACATGTAGTTGCGAGTGTTTCCTAGGGCTCGTCAGTGGGTGGAATAGGGTATGTATCTGCAGTGTGGAAAGGATGTCTGTGGCCGTAGCCGTGTCCTCGAGATTCCTGCCTGAAATCCAGGCTACCGCCCATTGCACCTGTGCTGCTAGATAATAGAGCTCTAGGTTCGGGACCGCTGCGCCGCCTTCAGTGACCGGGTTATAGAGTTTCGTCAGTGCTACTCTTGGCCTGCCTGTGTTCCAGATCAGATCTCTGAGCATGGACTCCAGCTCCCTGAATATGCGGACAGGGATATAGAGTGGGAGGTTGGCAAAGTAATACAGGAGCCTGGGGAGTATTATCATTTTCGTCAAGGTTACCCTGCTTGGCACATTGATGGGAAGAGTTTTCCAGAAGGCGACCTGTGTTCGAACAGACGTTATGGCCCGTGTCAGGTTGCCGTCCAGAATGTCTGGGGGCGTCCTATATATATGGATGCCCAGGTACTTGAACGTGGTTTGGTACCATGGCAGTCGTTCATTATTGCTGTGGAGTACCGGGTCCGGAGCGTCGGGGGTGAACGAATATGCCCCCGACTTGGCCCAGTTAACTTTGAGGCCTGACATCAATTCGAACGTGCGGAATATGTCCGACAGTTCCGGCGGCACATTATCAAGGTCTTTGATATACAAGAGTAAGTCGTCTGCGTATAGTGACACGACATGCGTGCCGTCTGCTAGCGGGATGCCCCATCGTGCTCCGCTGGTGCGCAGCCGTTCAGCCAGTGGTTCGATCGCCAGGGAAAATAGTAATGGGGAAAGTGGGCAACCTTGTCTGGTGCCTCTCCTGACATGTATGGACTCTGAGATCAGTTTCCCAGTGCGTACTCTCACCTCAGGCTTCCCATATAGCAGGCCCACCAGTTCTATAAAGTCATCACCCAGGTCAAATTTACGTAGCACTGCCGATAAATAGGGCCATTCGACAGAGTCGAACGCCTTCTCCAGGTCCAGCACTAGGCAACCCGATCTTGGCCACGTCTGGGCTGCGTATTCCTGCACCCGGAACAGCCTCCGAATATTCTGGGAGGTGCATCTCGTTGGGACAAACCCGTTCTGGTCCTTGTGCACCAGGGCCGGTACCAGGGCCGCCAGTCTACGAGCCAATGCTGATGCCAGGATTTTGTAGTCCGTGTTGAGCAGGGCTAACGGCCTATATGACCCAAGGAGCGTCCCTTCCCTGTGTGGTTTGAGAAGCGATACCAGTATTGCTTCGTTCATGGATGCCGGTAAGGATGAGTCGTCTAGAGCTGCCGAATATGTTCTGAGCAGTTCGGGAATGAGGATGTCAGAATATGCTTTGTAGTATTCTGCAGGCAGTCCGTCCGGGCCAGGGGTCTTCCCGTTAGAGAGGGCAAATATGGCCTCGCGTAATTCCTCCGCCACCAACGGCGCTCCGAGTTCATCCCGTTGGTTGTCAGTCGGGGCGGGAAGTGTGAGTTCCTCTAGGTATGCCTGGATGTCTGGTTGCGGATTGCCCATTTGTGACTGGTATAGTGCCTTGTAATGTGCCACGAAGGCTGCATGCATGCCTGCCTGGGTGTATACCACGGTGTCTGCGGTAGGGCTTATGGCCGTTACTGGGGCGGAGCGGTCTTCTCGCCTTATCAGCCAGGCCAGTAATTTGCCCGGCTTGTCGCCGTAGCGGTGTGTGCGTGCCGAGTGTGCAGTGAAATTGACTTGTTTTAGTCTGCCTATCAGTCTGTCGTGTTCCGTCCTAGCCTCAAGCAGCTCTGTATCGTCCCCTCCCGTCGCCTCTTGTTCTTTTTGCAGCAAATCCCTTTCTAGCCGTTTCAGGTCTGCTTCCAGCTGTCGGCGGGTGTGTGCTTGGGTGCCGAGGCATAGCCCTCTCAGGACCACTTTGAACGCGTCCCACTCTAGCTGGGGTGTGGAGGCAGTGTTGTTGTTATCTTCGAAGTGCTGTGCTGTTTGTGCCCCTATCGAGGTTCTGAATGTGCCGTCAAGCAAGAGGTCTGGTTGTAGTCGCCAGGTGGGGATTGGCGGTCTCGGCTGTTCCCAGGCGAGTGTCATGAGGTGTGGATTATGGTCCGAATGCGTGCGGCCCATGTATTGCGTGTCTCTTATCGCCGGCAGTAGGTCTCTAGATACCATGTACCTATCTAGGCGTACATGCAGGTTGTGTGCCCCTGAGTGGAAGGAGTAGGCCCTGGCGTTTGGGTTGTGGCTGCGCCATGCGTCTTGTAGGTCCCATTGCACGGACCAATCTAGGAGGGCTCGCGCTGCGTGATGAGCTGGGGAATTAGGGAGTGGAGGACGGGAGCGGTCTAGGGAAGGGTCCAGCGTGCAGTTATAGTCCCCGCCCAGTACCCACTGTATGCCATGCCATGGCGCCAGGGTGTTGGACAGTTGTGTTAGGAAATCCTGTATCCCTGTGTTGGGTGCATATATCGAGGCTAGTACTATCGGGTTCCCGTCTATCTTGCCCCTGGCCGCTACATGTCTCCCCCCGGGGTCCACCAAGGTGTCCTGCATTATCCATGGGGTGCCCGGGCGTATCCATACCAGCGCCCCCTTAGCGTAGGAAGAGTGGTGTGTGGCATATGTAAGCGTCTTACCCTTTCACAAGATGAGTCAGTCTTGTCTGGGTCTCTTTCCTGTTTCCTGGCACTTGAATGGCACGCCCGAACACTCGAGAGAGCAGTGACCCACCAGCAGGCTTTTGTGGAGCGCTTTTGAATTCAGAAGCTAAAAGCCAGTAGATTCAGACCCTGTCGTGTTAGGAATTTGGCAAATGCAGCCTTGAACGGGCCGGTTGGCAGCACACAATCGTCCAACTGTGCCTCAACAATCACGTTGTCGTATAGAATTATTTTCTGCCTTGAACTGTTGGCAGAGTCTGGGGTGGAGGGGTTTCCTCAGACTAGCTGGTCCTGCTGGATGGCTTTCCTGCCTGCCCTATGGATACCGGGGATGTGTCGGACCTTGCTTCTTCCAGGACAGCCTTGTCCTCCTACTGGATAGTCAAACTCCCTTCCCTTTATTACCAGACAGGCAGGCTTCTAGGCAGACTTCTAGGCTCCTCAGGACAGGTACTCGGCTTCTCCATTAAGTAATTAAGCCTGCATGCGATGTCCCTTCAACTTAGATAGACTGTCAGGCTGACACCATCCCTGGTGTCACAGCAGGCACCTGAGTACTTTGTAAAGCACTTTATTCCTTGGTAACAGTGGACTTTGAACTGGGATATAACAGAGAGATAGATGCTCCCACTTATATACTCAACTGACAGGAAGGAGATTCGGTTTACTCTGTCACACTCTCACATTGCATTTATGCATTGCACAGGCTACGCACCCCAACACACTAAACACGCACTTGATGTTAGAGCAAAGTCTGGGCACAGGCATAGAAATGGAGCACTCCAATGACCATGATGCAAAGATCTCATCAGGCTATTGATCCTTACAACACGGTGCATTGCCACCCCCGCTCTATCTGGTAAACCCATGACAGCCTCTGCCTTAAATGAGGGCACACTTGGTGTGACCCTCTAGGTCCCAGGACCAGTCCAAGACCTCTCATAGTCCCTTGTTAGAAGTTGCCTAGTACTGGAGTGGCAGAAAATCTCATGTATTTTTTTTTTTTTCCTTGGTGGTAGATTTTCCCAGTAACGTGCAGATACAAGTTTGACGCCATAGACTGAGGAGTTGCCACTGGGAACAGATTCTTCTGCCTGTCAAACCACATGCCTTTCACTATTTCATAGTGTTTTTCTGCTTTTAGTTACCACTTGTTTTAAGCAGTTGGTTTATGTATATATATATATGCATGTGGTTGGTTGGGGGGAGATGGGTGAAGCAGGGGAAGAGGAAAGCATTTTCTAACAGAGGGAAGCATTGTGTGTGTTCCCCCAGTTAGTAAAAAAACAGCATAAGTCTTGGCTGCTTCTGCTGCACCCAGAGTCTTGTGCGTCTTTTCACTCTAATTTTTCTGTCTGGAAAAAAATGGTGTCCTTTTTTCTGCACCCGGTAAATCCAGGTGCAGAAAAACCTAACAACTGATAATCAGTTGGAATAAAATGAACACATGAACGTACTCCTTAATTTCACTGCCCTCGATTCATACTCTGGACCATAGTCGAGGGATAGGTCTAGGCATAGTCCTCGCAGCACACAATAGATTTGTGTGCAGCAGAGGCCAGAGCTCAAAAGTCAGGATACCAGATACAAGTAGGTGGTAACTCAGGGCAGGGGAAAATGCCTGTTGTCAGTGGAGGGGAAATTCCTGTCCCAGAAATCTACATTAAAAATTAATTAATAATATTCTTTTTTAAATATCTATTTGGTGCCAGTCCATATGACTTTAATTTCTGCCTTTGGGAATCTATGTCAAATCCATAGGGTACAGGTATCCTTTGTGTGCTTAATAAAATGTTGAAAATTCTACAAATCCTCACTCCTACATCCAAGTACTCTCAGGCTACCATTCTACACTCTGCTCTGTCTGAAGAACAGCTCAACATTTTCAAAATTCTGTAATTCTGCATTGATTTGGCTTGTAAATTATATTTTTGGAAATGTACAAATATTAACTATTTAATTGTAATACTATAGGTGATTGAAATTACGGATGAAGAAAGCCAGATTTAGCACCAGGCAACTAAATGTCAGTGCCATGAGAAGGATTATTTTGAAAAACTGAAGGACCTCCAGCATTTTACGTTCAAACAATTTCCAAAATCTAGGTGTGGCGTAGAAGTGGGAGCTGAGGAAAATACTATACCTGTAAGTGAAGTCTCTAATTTTGGATTTCATTAACCCAGAACAAAGCCATATCTGTCCACACAGCATCAGAAATAATGTCAGAAGGACCAATCACAGCACCCTCATCTGAAATATTATCAGAAAGACAAATTGCCTCAGCATGACGGAATAACTTTAATCTAAAGCATCATTTAATTCCAGAGAGGAAGCACACAGTCCATAAAAGAAAGTTATAACAAAGGGTTTCTTCTGCAAACCATCAAAGAAAAGACGCTGAAAGAAGACTCCCAAGCTGACACGTTTAACTACCAAAACATTGGAAAATCACCCTTGTTCTACAACCGTTTTTAACCAGTTACGCAAGTTTGAGACTACCTGCCTCTGGATAGAACACCACGACTCACTCTGCTCACTCTTGCAAAAACCTTTTAAAAATTCACCACTATATTATGTTCATGACCATCTCAGATTGTTTTCTTTTTAATGTGTACTGTTCTGTAATTCTATGTAAATTGCCTCAACATTATCTATTGTGCAAGAGTGATATGTAAAACTGGTAAATATAAAAATAGGTTAAATGAGCACTGTTGTGCTACAGCTAATGTGAATAAATCCTCGTCTTCAGAACTACAAACCGTAACCTTACACCAAATATAGAAAGGGTAAAGGGTACTGATGTTCTGCGACTGGTGATCCACAATATTACTGTGCATGTTTTGATATTCTCAGTTACTGCCGTTACGTCAGTGCAAAAAGGTACTTATCAGTTTAATTATAAAATATCAGACTAACACTTTATCACTGCTTTGCTAAGAACCTATACAAATAAATTTGAGAAAAACCTCAGTCACAAAATAAGTTGCGGCCGGAGAGGCTATAACCTAAAGACTATTATCTGCTAGGAACATTTTGACAGGTGTTTCAGGGCTGCTTCCAGACATATTTTGCTCAATTCAAGTGTTAAGATTACACACAATTTCTTTTATAGATAAATGCTGAACAATATCTGAACAAGCCAGACTCTAAAATCGGGTTCTCTCTTACCCTGGCATATAAGCAAGAGAAAACTATACATAGCGTATTAACTCTAGGAATACACCTTCTAAAAACACTGGCTGTGAGAACAAATTCAGTGTTCAAACTTGCCTCAATCAAGGCAAAATAACCGAAGTTGGGGATAAAAGTTACCTGTGCCAAAAAAGATACAACCATAAATCTCATCTCACAGAATTTGAGAGAATGCAAACGAAGGAAAACCGTTCGCAGTGCTTTGTATGCCAAAAAAGCTTTTTCCGTAAATCTTATCTCACTGAGCATATGAGAATTCATACTGGGGAAAAACCTTTTCAGTGCTCTGAATGCCAGAAAAGGTTTTGTAACAAACCGAGCCTATCTCGACATGCATTAACCCACTCTGTAGAAAAACCTTACCAGTGCTCTGAATGCCAAAAAAGTTTCAGCCGTAAATCTTATTACACTGATCACATGAGAATCCACTCTGGGGAAAAACCTTATCAGTGCTCTGAATGCCAGAAAAGGTTTTGTAACAAACAGAGTCTATCTCGACATGCAATAACCCACTCTGTGGACAAACCTCATCAGTGCCCGGATTGCCAGAAATGTTTCAAAGACAAAAGCAGTCTTAGTCAGCATACAAGATACCACTCTAAGGCTAAGGAAAAACGTTATCAGTGCTCTGAATGCCAGAAATGTTTCAGTGATCAAAGCACTCTGACTCGGCATACAAGAACCCACACTGGGGAAAAACCTCATCAGTGCACAGAATGCCAGAAATGTTTCATTGACAAAAACAGTCTCACTCGGCATACAATGACCCACACTGGAGAGAAACCATATCAGTGCTCTGAATGCCAGAAATGTTTCAGTTACAAAAGCAGACTCACTGAACATACAAGAACCCATACTGGGGAAAACCCTTATCAGTGCTCTGAATGCCCAAAACATTTCAAACTTAAATCACTTCTAACTGCACATGTGAGACTCCACACTGGGGAAAAACCTTATCAGTGCTCTGAATGCCAGGAAAGGTTTTGTAACCAACAAAGTCTTTCTCAACATTCAATAACCCATTCTGTGGAACATCCTTATCAGTGCTCTGAATGCCAGAAATGTTTTAGTATAAAAAGTAGTCTCACACGGCATACAAAGATCCACGCTGGGGAAAAACGTTATCAGTGCACTGAATGCCACAAATGTTTCAGTGAAAAAAGTTGTCTCACTCGGCATACAAGAACCCACACTGGGGAAAAACCTTATCAGTGCTCTGAATGCCAGAAATGTTTCAGTGAAAAAATCCATCTCACGCTGCATATAAAAACCCACACTGGGGAAAAACCTTATCCATGCTCTGAATGTCAGAGATATTTCAGAAACAAGAGCAGTCTCATTCAGCATATAAGAACCCACACTGGGGAAAAACCTTACCAGTGCTCTGAATGCCCAAAAGATTTCAAACTTAAATCACTTCTAACTGCACATGTGCGATTCCACACTGAGGAAAAACCTTATCAGTGCCCTGAATGCCACAAATGTTACAGTGAAAAAGGCTGTCTCACTCGGCATATAAAAACCCACACTGGAGAAAAACCTTATCAGTGCTCTGAATGCCTCAAATCTTTCAGTGAAAAAAGCTGTCACACTCAGCATATAAGAACCCACACTGGGGAAAAACCTTATCAGTGCACTGAATGCCAGATATGTTTCAGTGATAAAAGCCGTCTCACTAAGCATATAAGAACCCACACTGGGGAAAAACCTTATCAGTGCTCCGAATGCCAGATATGTTTCAGTGTAAAAAGCCGTCTCACTCAGCATATAAGAACCCACACGGGGGAAAAACCTTATCAGTGCTCTGAATGCCAAAAATGTTTTAGCCAAAAATCTAATCTCAATGAACATGTGAGAATCCACACTGGGGAAAAGCCTTATCAGTGCTCCGAATGCCAAAAACGTTTCAGCCAAAAATCTCATCTCAATGAACATGTGAGAAACCACACTGGAGAAAAACATTAACAGTGCTCTAAATGTGAGAAAAGATTCAGAGGTAGAGATGGTTACAAGCTTCATAAGAAAACACACCATCATAAATAATTCAGTGCTCCGAATGCCAGAAAAGCATCAATTTTAAACGCAATCTCACTGTACATGAGCAGACGCACACAGGGAAAAAACATTACCAATGCGGTGAATGACAGAAATTCCTATTTGATAGGTACAGCCTCACGAACCATAAGCGACTCGATACTGATGAAAAACCTTACAAGTGCTCTGAATGCCAGAAAAGCTGCAGAGAAAAACGCTATCTCAACATGAGAAACTCCACACAGGAGAAAACCCTTATGTCAGAGTTATGCTTCATGAGAGATCCCACTCTGGGGTAAAACCTTATGAGTGCTCGAAATGCAAGCAAAGTATTGGTTACAAATTACTTCTCACTTGTTATGAGCGAACCAACACGCGAGAAAAAAGCCTTATGTGTGTTCTGAATGTCAGATAAGGTTAGGTCTTGAATACAATGTCATTTCACGAGAGGGAATTTGCACTGACTAAAGCCTTATACAGGAGGGGAAAGCCAGAAACGTTATACTCAGAAAGGAGATCTCACTAAACGTGAGAAATGCGCCCACACAAGGTGAAAAGTAAGGCGTATCTCAAGTTGCAGAAAAGCTTCTAACCTGACTTTACATGAGAGAGCACATATTGTAGTTGCAATAGGATTAATCAAGAAACTCTTTCAGGATAACTTAGGCTGCCCGCATGCAACCTCCAAAGCAATTTCAAGCCTTACATTTTTTTTATTGCAACAAAATTCACAATTTGAATATCTGAAAGTTACAAAACTCTCAAGGGCTTTTCTTGACACAGAGAAGTGTTAGTACTTGCAAAAATCAACTAATTGCCAAAACATTCACAATATTAATGTCTTAAATTTTACTCCACCCAAAAGGTTTCTACTCACCCTTATTTCTTAACATATGACTGAAATCTAGATTGTCATGAAAAGATTAACCCTAGGCGGTGTTCCTCAATGAAGAACTCAGAGAAGTGACAAAAATACTCCGGCACTCTACTTGGAGTTCCGCAGGTAGCGTAGTGCGTAAGGGTCATGCCGTTCGTGGTGATTTTGATCTCCTGGTGTTTGTCCCGCCCTGTAAAATTAATTGCGAATGGCAACATGTGCAGCGCAAGAGGGTGCAGCCACTTCTACTCGAGCGGCCGCTTTGTCATTGCGAAGGAAGGTTTCTCAATGTGAGTGGCCGAGACCTGCCGCGACGACTCGCATTGGGAAATCCAACCACCCGCTTTGAGAAATCTCCCCAGGAGGTTGATTTTGCTCACCAACTGGACCTTGGCGAGTGCGAGCAAGGAAAAATCTCATCCGGAGGTGGACTTGACGTTAAAGAGTGCGAGCGTGAAAAAAAACCTCACTAGGCTCCATGGAGCGGGGGTTTTTAAGAACTCCACGGAGTACGGAAAATGGAGCAGAGTTCACCTCCCAGAATTCGATAATATACAACAGCAGGAAAACATAACAAACTAGTTACTTGCCTTCGAAAACGCTCTTTCTGGTGGATACTCCTTTACCTGCAGATTCCTTACCATGTGAATATTCCCCACACGCCAGACTGAATCCTCCAACTTTAAAGCAGTCCTGCTGCACGCAGTAGGAGACATCATGCAGCTCAGTGTCGATGTCATTCTGCTCCAGAAGTGACAAGCGTAGACGCATAGAAGCACTTCCCATGCGCACTGTGAACAACTACAGAGGCCTATGAGTTCACTATCTCACAAATCTGTATCACATATGCAGGCCCTGGGCACATATTAATTCACCATTTCGATCATGATTAGAATTCAGATGAGGCCTTTCATTTCCCAAAATTCTAATTGTGTTCTCTGCAGCAAGTGTATATATATAAAGCGTTGAGTGATGACTGCGCAGTGCTCAAGATGATCTACATTTTATACACACGAACAGGGCTGTAAATACTTTTGTACAATACAAGTTAAGCAAAGGCGATTCTTAGAAGACATAATTTATATGTAATAGTCCCTGTATAGTCAACGTTTCGACCGTTCCAGTTAATTACCGTGGTCTCATCAGGACGGTAGAGCGCTGCTTCTCCAATATGCTTCTCAACTATGTTCAATACAACCCAGTAAGGATTCTTCTGTATCTCGGGGCAGCGTACCTGGAAGGAAGTCACATTCAACTAAGCAGATCCAGCGCCCATTCGTCGGACCAAACAACTGCAGCCAGTGAATCCTCGGCTCGCTGTCAAACAAGTTCAAGTGTGACTCTTCCTAATGAGACCATCGCCATTGACTGTCTTGTCTGTGAGAAGCTGCACCAGCCCTCCTGTGATGGTGGGCCGGAAGACCTTCACTGCCAAGTGAAATGCTCGCAACTCCAACAGCTTGATGTGGAGTTGGGTCTCTGCCGGTGATGATGGTTCCCTAATCTCTGTCTCTCATTTGGCCTTCCCATCCCAGACGTGATACATCTGTTGCCACTGTTAAGTCTGGGTGGAATAGGGAGAGGAGTCTGTCACTGGCATAACCTAATTAATTGGAGAAAAGGTCGGATACTGCCTACAATAGGGTGAGTCAGTGTCTTTAAGGACACAAAGAGGTTTTGCAGCTGCATCAGTTGTAGAGGCAGGTCACTCAGTGGCATGATGTCCTGGACGTTGCCTTTGTGTGCCATGGCTATGAAAGAACTGGGAGACCTGTTGGGGTTGCAGCAGGGTCTGGCGCTGGCAGTGTTGAAAAACCCTACTGTAGCCAAAAGGGGACGAGATTTGTGATGAAATTGCGTGGCGGAGGCAGACAGACCCAAGGAATCTCTCTGGGGCCTAGTCCGCTTTCTTGCTTAAAAGGTGAGAGCCATTGAATAGCTTGTCCATTAATGATGCTCGGGCCTCTTTAGAGAAGCATATAAACCTAATCCAGGCAATACACCGAAATTCCACACTCATGTCAATCACCTGGCCCAAGCAATTGGCTGTGTCCAAGTCACAACATATTACAAACTTTGCTGCAACACATCTATCCTGAATAGCTTGTGTTCGCCGGCAGAATTTAGGCCACTGTTTCCCACAGGGCATGATTATATTTGGTAGCATTGTCATTCAGACCCCTCAGGATTTAGCGATGTGCAAAAAAAATCGCCAGTTTTATAACAGGCCTGCACTTTTCATAAAAATCCCAGTGAATGCTACCTCGTCCTTGCATTGATCCAGCGCTCGCCAAGCCAGGTTTTCCGTGGACCGGAAACAAGCATCCTGGGACCTGTTTCGGGGTAACACCCCTCATCAGCCAGGCTAGCTTAAATCCCAGGATGCTTGTTTCCGGTCCAGTTAAGACCTGACTTGGCAGTTCAGTCTCGACTGTTCCCATGAGGCACAGGGTCAAGACTGATTTGCATATGGCTGGGCCTGAACTCGGGTGGCCAAGTGAGCTAAAGAACGATGATGGATTCAACCCAGATCTGTGGCTGGGGGTAAGTTTCTGAAAAGTTTCAGCGGTCCGTCCATCATCTCCTTGTGTTTGCTTTGTTTGCCCTAAGATGACAGGGTACACCGAGACATGGGTCCCTTGCTTACTTGGCCACTGGATTCAAGCTAGTCTGGCTTATGAGGGGTGTTACCCCGAAACTGGTCCCCGGATGCTTGTATCCGAAAGAGACTATTAGTTATAGATTCCTAGGCTTCAGCCTGGATCCAGAGAATTTTTTTCTTAACAGTACCCCTGTGCTTCGGTAGGTGGCGTCGGTCAACTCCGTGTCCGGCGTTGTAGTCGCCGGGATGACATTGCAGTGTTTTCTTAAGGCGCCGCACCTGCGCGCTGACGTCAGTTCTTTCTTTTTCCGTGCCACCCAGCGCAGATCTGGAGAGAGCCTGCCTCTTAGTCAGTTTTTGACTAAAACCTTTTTCGACTTTTGTCAACCTCTTTTTTTGAGTCTTCCACTTCTGGTAGCACAAGGCATGTTCCATCGTCGGACTAGCTTCAAGCCCTGTGACTCCTGTCCAAAGTTGATGTCGGTCACCTCTCCGCATCTCAGGTGCCTTAGGTGCCTGGAGCGAGACCACGATGTGAAGTCGTGCTCCGACTGCCCAGCCATGAACCCGAAGTCTTTGCGAGAGCGGTCCCGAAAGCTTTTGGAGGCCCGGCAGTCCACTCCGTGGAGCTCGAGGTCCCAGTCAAGAGGAAGGTCGCGGGACCGGTCACTGAGTCATCACCATTCCTCTTCGAAGTCTTCGCATTCCTCAAGTAAGTCGATGCAGAAACAGAAGGCAGAGAAGCATCGTCACTCTTTGCCTTCTCTCTGTCGGCCAATGAGACGCGGGACCCGGAGCATCGTCGCTCTCGGCTCCTTCTTCGGAGCTCGCTGTGGCAGCTCCATGCTTCCTACCTTTCCTGGAGCCGGAGCGTCCCCTGCCCAGTTTCGTCAATTTAACAAAGCACTGCACATCATCTTTAAGCAGCCCTACTCCGCAGGCGTGCATTCATGCCCCACAGACTTGGCTGGGGGTTGTAGGCATTCAATGCTGGCGGCTCTGGCCCTGGAGCTGCAAGGTCCCGACGGATCCAGGCCTTGATCCGGATCGGTGCCGGTCGCCTCACAGTACCTTTCCCGTCACCGATTCCAGTGGCGACACTCCTGGCGCCGGTTGTGCCCCCAACTGGTGTCGACCCCAACCTCACCCCAGCGTTGACACTGTGCCGGACTTTTGTACCTCTGTTAATCTGTGGTGTTCCCTACCGCCCTGAGTGGCAGCCAGAGGAGGGTGAGGAGGACTAGGAGGAGTCTATTGACTCTCCAGCAGACCAACTTGAAGAGCCGGACTGGCGAGAGTAGTTGGGTGATGACAGTGATCTGGATACCTCCACAGACCTTGGTATGCATTCTCCCCCTACCATGGCTACAGAGGAGGGAGCCTCCTATGCTGTGGTGTTGCGTAGGGCGGCTGAGGCCTTGGGCCTATAGTTTCCTACAGTGGCTGTCAGTACTAGCCTCCTGACTGAGGTGATTCAGCCAGCAGCAGCCTCTTCAGAGCCCCTGCTGCCTTTTAATGAGGCCCTCACTGAGATCCTTCTGGGTACTTGGTCCAAACCCAGCAGCTCCTGTGGACAGGATGATTACCGCCGCCACCACCCTGCCCTGGGCGACCCATTATTCCTCTCCCACCACCCTACCCCTGAGAGTTTGGTGGTCAAAGCCTCATCCTCAAAGGGCGCATTCCCTGCTGCTCTGCCAGATAGGGAATTCAAGAAGCGGGACCATCTTGGGAAGATTATGTTTTCTCCCGCCAGCTTAGGACTGCGGTCGGTGAACACTGCATGTCTCTTAGGCTGTCACACACATGCGGTATGGGATACTGTTTCTCAAGTGCTTCCGCAGTGCATGGAGGAGGCCCGGGCCTTGGTCACTCTCGCTGTTGCTGAGGGTTGATTCGCAGCAAAGTTCACCATCCGGTGAAGGCTGGATACCGCCGACTCACTGGGTAGAACAGTTTCCACGTCGGTAACCCTGAGGCGCTACGCCTGACTGAGAAAGCCTGGCTTCTCTGTGGATGTCCAATCTACCCTTTTGGGCATGCCCTTTGATGGCTGTCGCCTGTTTGGTTACATGGCAGGTAACCCGCTCGAGTGTTTCAAGAACTCTAGGGCTACGGCCAGATCGTTGGACCTCGCAACAACTTCAAACCCCACGCAGTCTGCCTTTTGTGGCTACTGATGGGGTGCCCCACCTCATTCCACCCAGAGCCACAGGGCTGTGCAAGCTACCCAGCCTCTGCATGGTGAGGTACGTGGGACCCAGCGTAGTGGGTCTGGGGGCCAGCGGGTGGGCCAGTCCACCAAAGCCCCAATGCAGCAGCCTCGAAACCTTCCTAGTCCGACATTCCAGGGCCACCAGTTGCACTGGGTGGCAGGATCTGCCATCACCTCCCCCACTGGCACAACATGGCGTTGGACAGGTGGGTTTTGCAGATAGTCTGAAAGGGCTACTCCCTCCCCGTCAACACTACCCTTCCCTCCATGCCACCAACACTCCAGCCCATGTCGTAGGATCATTTGGCCCTTCTCTGTCAGGAAATTATGGATCTCTTTGCCAAGGGAGCTATCAAACGCACCCCTGTGCCAGAAGTAGGTCTGGGTTGCTACTCCCACTACTTCTTGGTACCTAAGAAGGACAAAGGCCTGTGTCCTATCTTAGTCCTTAGGGACATCAACTGCTTCCTCCGGACGGAGAAGTTCAAGATGTTAACCTTGGCTCAGGTCTTGTCAGCTCTCGACCCTGTAGATTTGATGGTAGCGTTGGACTTGCAGGACGCTTACTTTCACATCCCCGTCTTGCCTGCCCACCAGCGTTACCTACGGTTCACGGTAGGCCACAAGCATATTCAGTTTACCACTCCCCCCTTTGGCCTTACCAGCTCCCCTCGGGTGTTCACGAAAGTGATGGCGGTGGTCGCAGCTCATCTGCGCAGATCAGGGGTTCAAGTCTTCCCCTATCTCGACGACTGGCTGTTGAAGGCAGGCTCGCCCAAATTGTCGTCTCACACCTCCAGACTATGATGGACTTCCTGCATTCGTTGGGCTTCACAGTAAACCTGCTGAAAGTTGCACCTGATTCCCTCCCATAAGCTCCTTTTCATTGGAGCGGTTCTGGACACAGCGCAGTTTTGGGTCTATCTTTCCAAGCAGCGAGTACAGGATATTCGGGCTACGATACCGATGATTCAGCCTCCATCACGGTTTTTGGTGAGAATGACCCTAAGGATGCTGGGCCTCATGGCCTCCGGCATACTGCTGGTGGGTCATGCCACATGACACATACAGGCGTGGCAGTGGGACCTGAAGTTCCAGTGGGCGCAGCACCAGGGGAATATTTCCAATGACGTTCAAATTTCGGAGGGGACTGCAAGTCAGTTGCAGTGGTGGCTTACGAACTAGGATTGGGTCAACGGCAGATCCCTCTCCCTTCCCCAACATGAGTTCACAATAGTGACGAAGGCGTCACTCCTGGGATGGGGCTGCCATAGGGGAGAGGCGGAGATCAGAGGCCTCTGGTGTCCGGCGAAGTCCAGGCACCACATCAACCTTCTGGAGTTCCGGGCGATTCGTCTTGCACTGAAAGCTTTCCTTCCTTCTATCAAAGGAAGAGTGGTGCCGGTGTTCACGGACAACACCACCGCAATGTAGTACTGCAACAAACAGAGCAGGGTGGGGTCATGGACCCTATGTCAAGAGGCTCTTCACCTTTGGACATGGCTGGAACATCATGCCATATCTCTAGTAGTTCAACACCTAGCAGGTTCCCTGAACGCCAGGGCAGACTAACTCAGCCGGCGGTGCATGATGGATCACGAATGGCATCTTCACTCAAAGGTGGTGCAAGTTCTCTTTCAGCAGTGGGAAGAGCCTTGGTTACATCTATTCGCCACCGAAGAGAACGTGCAATGTCAGCAGTTTCCGAGGCAGCTCTCGCCCGGCAACACTTTTTGTTGAGAGTGGAGTTGCGGCCTCCTGTTCGCCTTTCTGCCTGTACTACTTCTGCCAAGATCGCTAAAGAAGATCAAACACGACCAGTTCCAAGTCATTCTTGTGGCTTCAGACTGGACACGAAGAGTCTTGTACCCGAGCTCTTGAGCATGGCCATCAAACCTATTGTTAACAGATTTCTGAAGTGCATTACTCATCTCTTACCTCCTTCTCCTTTCGTAATGCCAAAGTGGGACTTGAATCTTGTCCTAACTTATCATATGTGTGCTCCCTTTGAGCCCCTACATATTTGTCCTCTTCGCCTCATTTGAAGACTGCTTTATTACTTGCCATCACCTCTGCTCGCAGGATGAGTGAGCTTCTGGCTTATCTTCCAGACTTCCCTTTCTTGCTGTCCAGCCTGACAAAGTAGTTCTCTGTACTAAGCCCCCTTTTCTGCCCAAAGTGATTGCCTCTTTTCACATAGGTCTGACTATCACATTGCCCACTTTCTTCCCGCCTTTGCACCCTTCCAAAGAGGAGGGGAGATTCCACTGTATGGACCCAAAACGTGCGCTGTCTTTCTACCTTGACCGCACTAAAGACTTCCGGGGGATGATCAACTCTTTGCGGATAATGTGGGCACCAAGAAAGGTTGGGCAGTGCACAAAGGTACCATCTCTCAATGGGTCGTCCAATGCATTAAGATTTGTTATTCTTTGGCTAAAAAGGAACCTCCAGTAGGACTGTGCACCCACTCTACAGGGCAACGGCAGCCACTACTGCTTTGGGACTTGGTTGACATCTGTCACACAGCCATGTGGGCATCCCTGCACACATTTACTAAGCATTACTGCCTGGACAGCCAAGTCCGGAGAGATGACTTTTTCAGCCGTTCTGTTCTCCAGGACTTCCTGGTGTGAACTTAGTTCGCAGACCCTCCTCCGGGGTTGGTATTACTCTGGCATCTATTCTAAGGTAAGGAATCTATAACTAATAGTCTCTTTCAGATGAACACGTTACTTACCTTCGGTAACAATGATTACATATATTAGTTATAGATTCCTTACCGCCCCACCCATCCTCCTCATTCTGCACACTAACTTCTAGAGATAGGGACTTCCTTGCAGGGCCATAGTTTTGTGCATGGATCTGCGCTTCTGGCATGGAACGTCGTGTCAGAACTGACATTAGTATGCAGGGGCAGAGTCTAAGTAGACACCGCGGCGTCATCCCGGCGACCCTGACAACGGACTCGGAGTCGGACAACGCCACTTACCGACACGCAGGGGTGTAGCTAAGAAAAAATTTCTTCGGATCCAGTCTGACGCCTGGGGGTAATTCTAAGGTAAGGAATCTATAACTAATATATCTGTCTTACAGATACTTTGTTACCAAAGGTAAATAACTTGTTCGTTTTGTGCCTGCCAGGGAAGGTGCATCAATTGAGAAAGAGGGCGAATAATGAACAACATTAAGATATAAAGGAAACTGGGTGGGTGCCATTACACAGCCTTGACAAACACCTTAATTGATAGTTAATCGTTCAGTCACCTGGCCCTGCGTTCTCCAGCGAACCTGTGCATAATTACCTTTATGTAGACGGATCAATAGGTTCAAGAGCCTCCTGGGATGGTCCATATCACCCAAAACCTGCCATAGCCTGATTTGTGGAACCAGGACAAAAGCAGATTTAAGGTCGATGAAGGCAACATACAAGTAGCCCCACCAACCACAACGATCTTCCAATAGAATAAAAGGAAGCGGAAAACCGGATCAATTGTGGATACCTTCCTCCAAAAGCCTGTCTGAAAGGGGGATACAATGGCTTTAGCAGCAGCCCATTCCTCAATCTTGCTCAAGGCCAATTGGGCAGAAATGTTCTTCGCACAGTTGATCAGGCTGATCAGCCTGTAATTGACTGGATGGAATCTATCCCCCTTCTTATATATCGGGACGATGTCCGCTCCCTTCCAAGAGTCAGGTACTGGGGCACCACTGATAATGGCATTAGTTAAGAAATACCAAGATAATTGATCTATTTCTAGCAGAAGGATATCCTGGAGCTCTACCTCTGGTTATTGCATCCAGAGCTGAGGATGTCAACCAGGTCAAGGAAAGGGCCAGGTACAGCTATAGAGTGGTCCGTTTACACAGTCCCCAGCACAGTGTCCGGCTCATTAAAAGGAGTTACTGAATAAAGCTTGTAGAAATTATCAACCCAGGTCTGGGGAGAAATGTTATTTTGCAGAGGTGAAGCAGAGACCTCTCTCCCCTCCACTTTACAAGTGCCCAAAACCTGGTGGAGTTCTTGAGAGACCCATCCAATTTGAGTTCCTGCTGTCTTTCCTCCTCCCATTCTTTTTTAGCCCGAGCGACTGATTTCTGAGATGTCCTTTGTGCAAAGTGCCTTACCCCGATATCTACGTGAAAGTCTGAATTCCTTATTAAACCAATTGTTTATTTAGGAAAATTCCATTTGTGGCCGTTAATAGGGCCTATAAGGTAGGACAATATTTTCTTCTTGAAGTTGTTGTGGAAGCAGTCATTGGCATGCCACACTCTTAGTTCTTGCAAATTGACTTCGCGAAGGTGTGATAGATTAATTGTCACCTCGCCAGATGACCAAAACATCGTTGATACACACATATAACTGAAATCCCAATTGGCACAGACAAACCATGGGAACAAAAGCAGTGATTGGGATATTACCGGACCTGAACCCCATTTTCCCTTGTCATGTAGGATAGTCCCAAATCTTCATTGGTTGCAATAGGAACAAGGGGGGAAACATCCTTTACATCGCAACTTTTACAACGCAGACCATTACAACGCATTGCGCTGGGGGGCGCTCTAGGATAGGGAATAGATTCAATTTACTATCCAACACCTTCCCTACTATCCACGGGGACTGGAGTTGGAATAGTAAATTAAACTATTCACTATCCAGCACCCCTCAACACTATGCGTTGTAAAGGCATGCGTTGTAAAACTTGCGATGTAAAAGCATGCGTGGTAAAAGCATGCGTTGTAATGTCATACTTCCGAACAAGGGAGTTGTCTCTTCGCTGACGGAGGGGGTCCCATTAGACTTGACCTCTTCCAAGAGAGCGATTTTTCCGGGTGTCTGGTGAAGTGCCACCGGTCACCTAACATACAAGAGAATACTTATGGCTAACCATATAGAACTATAACTCCTGATAACCAGGTGCCTTAGAATATGTGCGAGTGAAACTGCCTGTTCTTTTCTATAGTTCATATATATCTTTTTTATTGTCCTCTCTTAAGCTCAGGAGAAGATTACCACCACCAGATACCTGTAACGGGCTGTCCGGTGGACATAGCCCAAACATTCTACACTTATCCATACAAGATTGGGAACTCTGATTCGGGTGCACATCTCTATACCCTTAGACATATGGGGCTGACCGCTTGCATCAGGATACATGCGTAGTACAAGGGACATGGTTTACACTCCCATCACTCGTTTCTACTTTGGGCAATCTGGTTTTTGGGTGTGTGCCTATTTTCCTAATGGGTCTTCTTCCCTTGGGCATACAGCGCTGACCGTTTAAAAACACATGGCAGTACATTGTGGTGTTTGCATTTAACTTCAATGGAGACACGTCTTTAGTGATTCTATTCCACATGATGAAGCGGCTGTGTGTGACAGAGGCACGAAAGCCTTCAGCATTTAGTGCGCCTTCATTCAGATTCATGCTGCCGGCATGGGACTACATTTCCCAAGTACTACTGGTCACGTGACTGCATCAGAGTGATGCGATCATACAACCTGAGTGAGTAGCCACACACCATATTCGGCTTAAGCGAGCCCAGGATCCTCTATACAAGCAACAGCAATTACTCAGGTCACCGTCCTCCATGTGGTATAACAGATTTCTGGCTCCCTGTATACAGGTATGGGTCTCTGACCCGATGTCTGTTATATCTGTAATTTTTTCTGCACAGAGACAGCGTATTCCTTGTATACCGGAATGAGTCCATGACACCTACCTTTTTTTTAACTGAATCTTTTGTGCATTGAGTGTGTCTTTTCTTTTTTTTCTGTTTATGAAAATGTAAAGAATGTTGCATTCGTGTTAAAAATATGAAAGTTTCAAAGCACTCGTTCATGTCGTAGGAAAGTGCTCAGTGCACATATGGCAGGTGTTGTGTCTTGAAAACAAAGCACGCTGCACCCATGCTAAGGTCAAATATTTTAAGCGAATTTCCTCCATTGCATCGCAGCTTTGTTATTGCAGTGCACGTCAAACACGTCTGCTGTTTTCAAATTGAAGAATGCTGCATCTATGTTTAAACTAGGCAGTGTTATCATGTGCCTTACCGCTACATATTTTGATGGGGCAGTTGCTTCTGAAATCTAAGCACGCTGTACGTGTGTGTTAGGCCAACTAGGTCTAAGAGTCTTTTTTTCCCCATAACACCACATGTTTGCTATGGAAGTTACTGCACAAGGTTCTGCCATAGTTCACCCTGTGCTGCCGCAACACACACTTGTTATGAGGCAAGAGCCATCAAAAGTATTGATACACTAACCTCAAGGCAGACACACGACTACCTCTACGGTCTTGGCGTGTGTCCCCCTAGTGTCAAACACCATTACGCTGCCCACTTGTCTCAATTGACCTTAGTGACATCTGAATACATACTTGGGGAACCTATTAGGAACTTCACAGCCACACGAAAATATTGCAGACACCGCCTATGAGTAGTCAGTCAGTCAAATAACTTTATTTGATTCAAGTGAATCATAAAGGTTTGTAGAAAGATCATACATTCATTTGAAATATATACAATGCAGTGCACAGAAGTTGATTCAACAGGTTCAAATAAAATAATTCACAGTTCATAACGTTTCCTAATTAAAAATACAGTTTTAGTAAAGCTAAGCACAGAGATGCAGATAATGACAGTAGATAGCGACCTCCGTTTATTAAAGCCCTCATTATAAGAACAGGGACGAATATCTCTTAAGATAGGCATAATAAAGCGGGCCCTTCAATCTTTAAAAAGCATGAGGTGCATTGTGCTCCTCTTGGCTACATTATTACATGGACCGGGGTCAATCTATCACACCATCCCCCCTGTTTTGGAAAAGCCACAAGAAAATGCAATGTGCTTAAACGAAGTCTGGTCATTAAGAAGCGTGAGTGGACCTGGGTAGTGAATGACAGATACAATTGTTGCGGATTAAAAGTGCACGATCCACTGTATTATTGTCCTGATTTGACAAACTTAAAAAACGTATAATAAGCATTTTTAATAACCATCTTCACATTAAGTTGAATAGACTTTGGATTTTTGTAAAAATCTTCAAGGCCCATCTTCCAAAAGGTTCTTTCACTTAACGAAGCCATGGAATCGCTTTTGCGTTATCAAGATTCATACAGTCCCTTAGAATGCCTCTTGAGAATAATAAGTCTTCTGAAGTCCAGATTTTCCCCCATAAAAGCAAAAGGGCGATATTGATTCTGTCAGTCACATATTCTAGGCCCACCTCCGAATGACAAAATGAGGTAGGAGAACTAACAGCGATAAGTAAGAGTTGTTTTAAAAATTTGTTTTCTAATGTTTGAATCTGTGCACTTTTGTAATATCCCCATACTCCTGCCCCATAGGGGGCCACTGACAGACATTTAGATTTGTACAATGTTTTCAATTCAGCTACCGGCTTATGGCCTAGTTTACTGGCAGAACGAAAGACTCCTCTATAGAGCTATTAGTTTGTTGAAGCCTCATCATGATCAAATTGTCCCAGCTCAATTTATTATTAAAAAGATTTCCCAGATAATTGAAAATAATATAATTTACTGTATATTTGCGAGATTTAGTTTTATTTGGACCGCAGAACATAATAAAAGATTTACTAAAATTGACCTTAAGGTCCAGTCCTGTCATAAATTCACTAAAGGCAGTCAGACATTTTTGTAAACTGTTCACTGTCAAGGTCATCAGGACAGTATCGTCCGAATAGGACAGTAAAGGTACCCTTTTACCTGCAATCATTGGAAAATCCAATTGTTGTTTAAGCAGGAAATGCTCTAAGCCATCAGTACGATGGAATAGAAAATAGGCCAATATACAACCCTGGCGTACTCCCTCAATTGAAGCAATTAAGTTAGTCTTTTCTCCCCCTGGGCCATACCGGATAACTACAGTGGAAGAAGCATGTAATATACGCAACCGAGTAACAAGCGGTTCCTCCAAACCCATGGCATCCATTAATGACCACATTTTACCACGACAAACTGTATTGAAGGCGCTGGACAAGTCCATGAAGGCCAAATGGATCGAAGCACCCCTGGCCTTCATGTACTTGCCCATAACCAATGACAGATTGAGGCACTGCTCGGTAGTTCCCCTTCCCTTCCTGAAACCAAATTGGGAGTTCACTATAAGGCCGGAAGTATTGGCTCATGACTCCAGGCGTGCAAGGATTACCCGCCCCAGCAGCTTGCATGATGCATCCATCATAGAAATAGATCTATAGCATGTGGGGTCACTTCTGTTTCCCTTCTTAAAAATTGGTGCCACCACAGCATTTTTCCACGACGATGTAATACGACCCACAATTACTGCTTTAAACTTGTTGAGTAACAGTGGAGCCCAAATTTGTAAGTTACTTTTAAATAGGTCCCAGGGCTTTTAGGGAAATACCCTTTCTCAATGCCTCCTCAACCTCTCCGAGTGAAAGTGATATGCTAAACTGTTGCACGGTTTCTATATTAATACTTATTTCCTCCTCACATTTGCCTAATAGGACACCCTTTGGATTGAATGTTTTAGCAAAATGGGTCCCCCAGGCCACTCCCATTATGTTAGTATCCATGGCCCTTGACTCATTAGTGAAGAGTGGGTGGTTTATCACCTCCCAGAAACCCCTGGAATCCTTCAAGGCACTTGCTCTTTCAAGGTCGTCCCAAGCCTGCCTTCTCAGTTCGTCCTTTCTCTGTTCAATTACCTTTTTATAGTTCTGCCTGGCTGCCCTTATTGCATCCCTATCTCGGGGTGCTACACAGAGAGCCTTCTTCAGTTCTTTTTGCGGAACACTCTGTATTAAACCATGTTATTTCAGGGGTACTACCCTTTCTTATTGATCTATGGCCACGTCATCACACATTTTTTCAACATTTTGTATTATTAAATCTGGCTGTGATGTTTCGGTTACGCAGGTCATTACTTGTGTCAGATTCATTTTTAATAAGAGATTCCTCAAAAGCCTTGTGATTAATTGTGTCCCATTTTACCCTTATCCCACGATTTTGATGATATAATATTGGACATTCTGAAACCTTACACTTTTGCGCCACAACACACAAAGAAACAGTAAGAGGCTTATGGTCAATAGCAGGGTTAGGTTCAACTGCAACATTTTTGACAAGGTGTGAGCACCTACTGGAAATCAACATGCCTATGAGTATTTGGACGGTTTTAATCTACATGGGCACACTTTATCTTTACACTTGTTCTGAAATGCCTAGAACTGTTACAGCCTTCCAGAAGACTTATTTTCTTACCATCCTCCCCTTCCTATAATTCTTTTATAGGGTGGAGAGTCACCCTGAGCCTCATGCCTATACTAAGATTTACCAGCATTGATTATACAGTATATGGTTATGTCCCGTTGGGACGGTTTTGTATGTCCTGGACTGAATAGCTGTGAAATGTAACGCTAGCACAGTTGTTCAAATGTCTGACCTAGATTTTTTCAAACCATTCTCATATTTCCTATGTACGCATTCTTTTAGGTACCACCAGTGAATTCATCACTCTATGAAGATTAATATGATCACTGGATGGTTTTGTATATATAAACCCTTCTTTATACTTATGTTGGTTCGTACACCATTTTTATTGATGGAGTACATTGAGGAGCAGCACTTTTGATTATGTCCTGAAGAAAGCAGCAAACACCTCTTTGGAGGGTTTATAGGCTGAAACATGTTGACCTCTAATTGACACTAACAGTGCATTTATATTTCTCCCACATTGCCCCGATTTCAATCCTAGCCCATGACCGTGCAAATAATGGAAACCACATACCCTTTAGCAAGTTTTAACTTTCACTCTGCTGCCCCCACTACCCTGAGCTCATTATTGTGGTATTTTGTATACCTTTCTCTATAACAAAATCCCTCTCAGTGAGGGGGTTGTATCACGGTGCAAGGAGATTCCCAATAAGGAAGCATGCCAACTATGGTGGGTGAGGGAAATCGTCCTTTTAAAGGGATATTTCAACGTAGCTAGGTCTTCATTTGCAACAGTAATCCTCAGAGAACCAAGGGGTTCTCTGAGGATTAGGGGTTCTTGATTGTGGTAGAAATACATTTTTCCCCCTTTATTGTTCGTTCAAGCACAGACCATTGCTTAAAATGTTGTGATCAATGTATGGAAAATACTCTGTGCACTGAGAAAATGTGTTAAAATAACAGAAAGTTGATACTCTCATTTAATACCTTCTCATGCCTGGATTTATCTAGAAGAGAAGTTTGTTAATTCTAGCCGATTTTTGATACCACAAGGTATAAGAAATTAAGGGATCTTTATCTGATATCTTTATTAGTAAATTATCTGAAATTATTGGACATAAACTTTTGCAAGTATTATTTCTAAAGATAAAGTTCTATATTTGTCTTTT
Organism: Lissotriton vulgaris; assembly: GCF_964263255.1. NCBI lineage: Eukaryota > Metazoa > Chordata > Amphibia > Caudata > Salamandridae > Lissotriton > Lissotriton vulgaris. Next base: position 26,031,452 of record NC_141685.1, read on the forward strand.
CTAAATTAACCCCAGTGCGTATGACTACAATTATCACCTCTCCCAAATAAATATTGTGCTTGGTTTAGTGAGAAAGCTAAATGATCCTGGAGGCACCAGGAACTGTGCTTCAGTATTTTTCTTAGGAAGCTTCAAGTTAAAAGAGTGAAAACACTTTTTAGAACGCCCCAAAAATTGTGATAAAAATATTTCAATATGTTGGACAAAGATAATAGGTACATTGCATGACAATATTGAAATAGGAAATAAAATAACAGGAACAAATATTTACACCACATGACAAAAATATTAGAGACTAAATTTCAGCAATATATAGGAAATACTGAGGTTCATGTACTAATAACCCATTTGTTAAAACTGGTTGCTTGTGGAGTCAGCAAACTACTGTGTCTGTGATTGCTTTTAAATAAAGGCATTTTTTAATGCACCCCATTTTACTTTCAGATTCACAAATGTCCCCCTGGGTTACTACCTCCTGTTACTGTTTTTCAGCCCACATTTGCTTTCAAAGCTTAATACATACCTTAAGGATGTATTAAAGTATCCCGAAGGGACGCTATTAACATTCCCCTTCCAAATTCTGAATTGTTAAATGGGCTTAGTACATTTCAAAAGGGGTTTAGCATTTGCAAACTCTGTGAATTACTGAACCAGTGTATTTTTTAACAATTAGATCATTTTTCTCAATTCCCTCCATATTAAGTTTGCTAATAATGTTAGTTGAATGATAACCTGTGCATGTACCTATTTTGTATTAGTGTTGCTTCAGATCAAATAAAAACCATCACACATAACTCTTACACAATACTTAAAGACAGCATTTCTGACATACAGCGTTAATGTTTTGTTAAATATATTTGCAAATGTTGTCACTTGAACAGGAAAGCATCTAACGCGTTCTCTGCACATAAAATAGGATGTATTCATAATCTTTAGATACATTTTCTGAGTTTCAGGAAAACAGTGTGCCTTGTGGGTTTTCTCTAAACTTCTATAATAAACATATTCAATCCTTTTAGATTTGATCTGTTTATACTGGTTTCTATTGCATACAATAATCTAGATTTAGACCAAAGATCAATTCCACCCATGGCTTTTAAAAGCTATTTATCATTGATCTCTATTAGTGTTATCGCAAATAAAACTGTAATAGAACTGATCTGAGAGATGGACCTTCAAGTATTAGGCACAGTCAATTTATTGAACAAACTATGGAGTTAAAATCTGAATAGATTAGATCAACAAGCATTGCCTGACCACTGTATTTTACATCAATAGATTACTCATCAGCACATTTTCACTCATCTTCTATTTTTCGCAGAGCTCATGCTGGGTCTGTTTGAACCCTTTTGAAATATGACATTTAAATGTCCAAAAGTTCAGAAATTCTAGTTTCAAGCCTGGTCAAACCTCAATGAATGCTATACCTAAAGATGCCCTTCTGATCCTACATTTTACTGTGCACCATGATTCAGAAATGGCATGTTTTTGATTTCGGAGGTAAAATTCTAAACATATTTATTGTTGTTGCCATCTGAAACATTATCACTAATTGGGAAGATAACAACAAGTGGTCCTGTGATGCTTGCTGGAATGGGAAGTGTTTAATCAAAAGGTGGATTGAATTCAAGTTTCGGTGACAATTTTCCAAAAGTGTGTGGATTTTGTATATATTTAAAATTGTTGATCTCCAAAAAGGCCTAAATCAGTAAATTGAATTTAAATTCAAGTTTATCATTTGAATCCTATTGTTGGAAAAGATGTGATTTTGAACCCCATGAGGCGGTTCCTTTCCAGAAAGCATTCAGGTTGTAATCAAGAGTCAAATAATGCTGAGGAGGTTAAAATATTCAAATTGAATTCAAATTACACATGAAATGTTCATTGTTCAATATATTTCTCTTATTATTTTAATGTGCGGACTGTATTGCCTAAGCAAAATAATTAGTATTTGTTTTTCTATATATAGGAAGCAGTACATTAATGAAACCACTCTATCCCACCTTCTTTGTTTCCTTTCCTGTTCTTTATGAACGTTTCTTTTTTTGAACTTTAAAGATTGCCTGAAATTAGGAATTGTGCTCTACATAACTTTGCTGTGTTACAGTATGTTGATTTTTATGTACTACTTTTGTCTCTTATGTGTATAGCCACTGATGTTCTGTTTTGATTTAATTATCAGCCTATGTTTATTAGGTTTTATTATTCAATAAAATGTTTCAAACGCAACAAATGGTAGTTGATATGTATTTACAAATGCAGCATTTTTATTGTATGGGCACTTTCAAAGGGGCCAAAAATCTGGTCTGTGGGGTGACGGAGGACCACATTGGCAGGGAGAGGTTTCAACAGGTGATTGGGGGTATATGTAAGGTTGGAAGTAGGGGGAACAACTTATGTACATAGTGTCAACTGTGACTCCTTGAGTTATTGTGAAGGATACCATGCTACCCTCTAAATGTTATGTTATGTTATTATGTTATGTTATTAAAAATTTATAAAGCGCACGTAATCCCCTAGTGATTATTATCAACAAACTTTATTTGGTTTTATAAAGGAAAACCATAAAAGTCATACATAAAATGATAAAACATCTTCCAAGTTACAGATTGAAAAAATATAATATGTCCAAGTTAATCAGAACACAAGATAAAAATTAATTAATTACAGTACAGAAGTTAATTGCAGCTTGACCTGATTCTAACAGCGACTCGTAAAAAGTTAAGCGTATGCAAAACAGTGTCTTTAAAGAGGAGTTGTAAAAAGATAAGAGCTGGTCTCACGCTCCTAAAACCCACTTTTTTGAGGATGGGAATAATAAATAACTTTCTAGGGACAGCATAAAAACTACAAAACAATAAAAAGTGCATCATGTCCTGAGGAGACTCACCGTTGCAGCCACAGGGCATGAGGCACAAGCCTCTGTGGGAGCCGCAAGGGTGTGCCATGAGGGAGTGGAAGAGGTTGAGCCGAAACCGGGTCAATGGATGCTTTTAAGCCCTAGAAGATAAGGTTCGATGGTTGGTACAGTTTCTACCACAGTGTACTTACGCACACTAGCCTTTCACAGCTCTTAGTTCCCTCTCTATCACAGGAGCTCATTCTTAAAAAACACTCTTTGAACAGAGAAAAGTCCCTCTCACATATGCGCTCAGGGTTAGCAAATAGTTCCCACCTACCCTGGAGAGGCCAGCTCTTATATACTGGAGCCATCGGATGCTTGAGACACGGTCAAGTGAAAGCATTCCCGTAGGACATCTTTGCTAAGTGTATTTTCTTAATGAGCCCAAATATTAATCCACAAAGCCAGGGGATGGAATGTCAGTACATCTGAGAGGAAAGGCATCCCCAACTCTACATGCACAACATAAAACGAGGTGCTTTGTGGGACGGAAAGGGCCCATCGCAGGAAAGAGTTTTCAGCACTTTGCCCTGCCCCTACCCCAATGTGGCCCCATATCTCACTCCCATAACTAACCTTTGAGATATATATTTGGCTTCATATATCTTCAAAAGAGACCCTATTGGCTCCCCTCCCACTCTGCTGGCAAAGTTAAAAACAGCTGCAAAAGCTTTCACTAGATCCCCTTTCTTCCAAGTAAGTAAAGGGCACCAACTCAAGGAATCGTTACACAACTCCTAAATAGGAGAAAACATTGGTCTTCGGTATTGACGAAAGGTGAACTGCTTAGCTTTACGAGGTACCACCTGCAAAATGTCAAAATTGGAATGATTAAACGAAAGGTTCAAGTCGTTGATAAAAAGGGCAAAAGAATTAAGAAGAAGTTGTAGGCCCCTAGTTGTCCTCGCCCAAAGACTGTGTTGTCCGCGTAAAGGAGGACTGGCAGGCTACGCTTGCCTACCAGGGGACAATCAGCATTTGTGGCCAAAAGGGCCTTCTCTAAGGAATTAATATATTGGTTAAAAATAAAGGGTGCTAAAATGCACCCCTGACACACCCCTCTCTTGATGTCAAGCTGACTGGACACTTTCAGATCCTTTGAATAGCGAACAACCGCGGTTGAATCACAGTAAAGTTCCCTCAGAAATAAAATGATGTTACTGTCAATGCCAATGGAGGACATCAACTGCCACAGCTTGGACCTATTGACCCAGACGAATGCTGAGGACAGGTCCATGAAGGCTAGGTATATGGGGCTGGAAAGAGCCGCAGTGCATTTGTTCAGAACCATGTACAGGTTTAAACACTGTTCCACAATGGAACGACCTGGGCAAAAGCCATATTGGATATCGGATAAAAAGTAGTTTTCCTCAACCCCAGATACAAGTGAGTCAAGTACCATGCGACCCGCCACCTTCACCACAGAGTCCAGAAGAGAAATAAGCCTATAACAATAGGTACTGTATCGATCTCCCTTTTTAAATACCGGGACTATAATCGATAAAGCCCAAGAATCTGGGCAGCCAATCTGGACTGCAGCATTGATAACAGCTGTGAGGATAGGCACCCAGGTTTCTACGTGGGCGATATAGAGATATGGCGGGATCCCATCTGGCGCAGGGCCTTGTTTTTAGACAGACCCAAAATACCAGCTCCCACCTCTTGCGAGGTGAAAATAAATTGCGACTTGCCTTCCACCCTTTCCTGGCCCTCATGTGGTGGGGTATTCGACTGGAAGATACCCTCGAGATGATGTACCCAATCGTCCTCTGTGACATGGGCATCTATCAAATTAGCATTATTTCCAGATCGAAATGGGCTGTTAATAATGCCCCAGAACTTTGAGCTATTACGCAGTGTACTACCCTCCTCTAAATCGATCCAGGCCTCCATCTTCAGGCCAGACTCGCGATTTGCTAGAGCAGCCTTATATGCTCTTCGTATGCCTTTGACCGCCACCCAGTCTCGGGGCCAAACACCCAAGGCCTGTCTCAGGTTCCTGGAAGCCTGGGAGCACGCCGAACCATTGTGGACCTGGTTGCTTACACCCCCACCCGAGGCCCATAGTAACTTCCTTATGACAGTAGACATGGATCCAAATGCACCCATTATGTCCGGAGCACTTGCCTCATCATCATCATCATCGAGACAGGTTGCAAACTCAGTGCGACACTGAGTAAAATGGGACTCGTGGAGTAGCTCTGGGACAATACACCCCCACTTTACACTCCTTCCCACTTCCACCAGTTTAGGGGGGACACCAGCCCCTTCGCCCACCTTGGTATTTCCGAGTGTTCGGGTCTAGACTGTTAAGACACAAATGGGGTTGTGGTCACTGCATTCACTCGCCTACCCAGAAAAATCGGTAACCAGAGAATAAGGGGGTTGATACAAAGGTGAAATCAATAAAGGTCTCACACCCTCTCCCAATAACAGTGGAAGTAATGTCTGTTTTTACCGGAGGCAGCTTATTCATTACAGATGTTAGTTCAAATTCAAGCAAGATGGAGTTAAGCTCATTACCATGGGGAGTATGTTCCATGTGTAAGCCTGCATGTCGTGCACAGCCCATAGCTGTCACTACTCCTTGCCTGATGTCCCCACACATGAGTGTTAAAATCCCCTGTTAGAAAAATTTAGTATTAACTCTGACCTTTCAAGATGCTATCCTGAAGTACAGACCCCAGCAGAGTTATATTGCCCTCATCCAGGTGTGTAACTCCTGCATTGTAAATGTTTACTAGAAGTAGCTTGCTCTTTCCACTGGACAACAACATCACATGTAAATTGGGAGAGACGTATAGTGAGGTAGCGGAGATGCCAAGGACAGCTAGATAAACAAAGGGGATACGCCCTCCGTTGGCTCTCCCTGACCTGGACAGGGTAGCTGGAATGAGGAGAGTTTTATAGCCATCCAGGTGATAATTACTGTCTACAGCCCATGTTTCCTGGAGGCATAACACATCAAAACTCTTAACAAGGGCCAACCATTCGGTGTTCTCAATCTTGCACTCCAGCCCCGCGATATTCCAAGAAACAAATTTAAACCCTCCATTCACACTCGATGCCTGTTCCGGGGGTGATACATTTCCCTGGGAGGCGGGTGCCACAGGCTCCGAGAGACCCACACATCGTCAATCTCAATCTTCCAATGAGCTCAGAGGACTAAACCTATTTGCTGTGCTTACCCCTATAATCCCCTCTGCACAACCCCTATGGCCCACCTCTTGGAGCCGCTCGCGCTGGGACCGTAGTTGGAAATAATTGAGTCTGTAGAAGTATCCCAGTAGGTGTGTCAAGATTTCTGAGTTCCAACACCTGTAGTTAGACTGGGCACCCGTACTTAAGATTCGGTTTACCATGACTAATTGTTAAAATTGATGATAATACAGTCCCCCAGCCAGGAGTTCTTGGTACTACCAACCCACTGTGTCTGGCGCACCATGAGAATTTGGTTTTCCACCCTAAGCCCAGGGGCATTGTTGGAATTGAGCCAGTGCACCAGCGGAGTGGACTCAGGTAGGAGATGAACAGAGCCCAAACTTGGAGAATAGTTATTCACGTCCACGGGGCATGGCTTCCAGTCTTCCCACCTCTCATCGGAACTGTAAAATCTGCATACTTTGAAACCCTGAGATTGCAGAGACTGAGAAGAAACTGGGTTCAGGGTGACGCCCGCCCCCCTCCGGTTGGCTGGACGGTCCTATTTATTTACTTATTTATTTATTTAAATTTATATAACAGTGCGCAGCTACCCCAAAGGGTTTCCCGGCGCCGACAGAGAACAACAGAGGAAGGATGGGACTATTGGCCGAAAAGCCACATTTTAAGGGATCTGCGGAAAGACAGAAGGTCAGAGTGTAGGCGGAGGGGCAGTGGAAGTGCATTCCACAAGGTGGGGCCAAGGTGAGAGAAAGAACGCCCTCCCATACGAGACAGTCTGACTCTTGGGACTTGGAATTTCTCTTGAGTAGAGGATCTGAGAGTGTGGGAGGGGACATAGGGAACGGCTAGCTGTTGTACATAGTCGGGGGCCTCAGCATGCTTAATGCGAAACATGTACGTGAGGCCCTTGACCTTGATTCGATTCTCCACTGAAAGCCAGTGGAGATCGAACACTAACCTGGACGTTGAAACAGTTTTGGTAACTCGACAGAGTAATCTCGCGGCAGAGTTTTGTACTCGCTGCAGTTTACGTGTTATTTCTTTGGTGACACCCAGGTAAAGGATATTCCCCTAGTCCAGCCTGGAAGTCACCAGGGCCTGAACCACGGTATGCTGGGTATGAAATGGAAGCATCCACACAATCTTCCTTATCCATTTCAAAATGGTAAAACAGGTAGCAGCAACCTTGGTGGCTTGCTGCCGCATGGAAAGAGAGTCATCTATAATAAAGGCAAGATTGCGCACCTGAGTGGCAGGCTGAGGTAATGTACCCATTTCTGGAGGCCAGTGTTGTGGGTCCCAGAGACCGCGATCCTTGGCAATGATCAAAACCTTCGTTTTGTCGCCATTAAGTTTCAAAAAGTTGGTGTTCATCCAAACCATAACTTTACTGAGGCCGGATCTAAGTGCCGAGGGCTCAGATTGTTTGTCGGCTGACATAGAGAAGAGGATCTGGGTGTCATCAGCGTATGAAAAAAAGCGACAACCCTGATTCCTCCACTAGAGCTGCCAGTGGTCTGATATAAATATTGAACAGCAGATGCTGAAAATTGAGCCCTGGGGGACTCCAAAGGGCAAGGGATGAGATTTGGATTTGGAGGTAGATGAACGACCTGCAAGGTGCGGTCCGAGAGGAACGAGCTCAGCCAGCTGACACCTGAGCATTGGAGAGCCTTTATGAGTACGGTATGAGAGACCGTATCAAAGGCCGCACTCAAATCAAGTAGCACTAAGGCCATGGTCTTTCCCTCGTCGATGTTATGACGGAGTGCTTCTGTAACTCTTTGCAGAGTAGACTCGGTAGAATAACCGGTCCTGAAGCCGGATTGGGTAGGGTAGAGCCGCCCATTAGTCTCAATAAATTTGGATAAGTGTCCATTAATGTGTCTATCAAGAATCATAGAGAGAGCAGGAAAAAGAGAAATAGGGCGAAAATTGGAAAGAAGGGCAGGATCAGCGTTAGTTTTTTTTAACAATGGGACCACCATTGCGTGCTTCCAACTTAAAGGAATGCGGGAGGTCGGGAAAGAAGTGTTAAGCAATTGGAGAACGTGAGAGAGAGAAGGTGGATCAATTAGTCGCAAAAGTGAAATGGGCAGTGTGTCACAGGGGGATCCTGATTTAATATGACCAAGATGGTGTGTGAGTGTATTAATATCCAAAAGTGGCCAAGATTCCAGGGTGGGCACATTTGTCAGATCGGTGCAATTTTCAGAAAATTTATCAGGGCGGTCAGCAGATACTGGGGGAGAAAGCAGAGGAGCAGGGGTAGAGCTGGCCAGTGAAGAATAAATAGTCTCCACATAGTTTACAAAGAATTGCGCGAGATCTTCGCATTGTGTAGAATTACGTTTGGGAGATGGTTGTATGGTGGTTGAGCCGTATAAGTCCTTGACCATATTGAACAAGGTTTTAGGGCAGTTTTGTGCCTGTAGAATAGATGCTGAAACATAGTTAGCTCGTGCCGCCTGGCAAAGGGAGTGATAGTCCCGTTTGCTAGTATTGTAGACCAGTTTTGCTTCCGCTGTATAGTTCTTGCGCCACCGACTCTCCAAATTTTTACATTTAGTTTTCTCTTTCTTTAGCTCATCAGAGAACCAAGGGGCCGGGGGCGGTGGTTGTTAAACTTTCTAACAGAGGTGGGGAGACAGATGTCAAGGGCCGATAGAATCCATCCTTGATATGCAACTAGATCAGAGCTGACATTATTATGGAAAGTGGGAGGGTTTAAGGATAACAGTGAGTTAAACTTAGTCATGTCAAGCTTCGTCCAATTCCTGGAAGGTGTAACAGAAATGTTGCAGTTTGTAAGTGCAAGACAGGGGATTTCCAACCTGAAACCTACCAGGAAGTGATCTGTCCAACAAAGAGGGGCGGACATACTACATTGTAACGAAGATAAGTTGGGAAAAATGGGATCAAGAAGATGACCTGCATTATGTGTGGGCCCACTATTTAAAAGAAGAATATTCATAGCTGCCAAATTGGAGACCAAAGTGCTGGCAATATTACAGCTGGCGTCCTCAAGATGAAGGTTGAGGTCACCAAGGATAGTGAAATTAGCTGCTTGAAGCAGCAGAGGGGAAACAAAATCAGGAAACTTTGTTACCCATGAGCCGGCCGGCCCTGGGGGACGGTACACTAGTATACCTGAAAAGGTGAAGTGCGGAGTCAGCGTAAGTTTGAAAACAGCAGCTTCACAGACGGGAGTGCATCGAATTTACAGCAACATTTGTTTTTAAAGATAATAGCGATCCCGCCTCCCACCCTGACTTCTCTGTCCTTCCTCACAATGGCATAGTTAGGGGGCAGGGCTCTGGCCAAGTCAGGCCCAGAACAGCTGGTTAGCCATGTCTCCGTTAGGAATATGGCATCCGCTTGTAGGTCCATTAGGTCAAACGCGTCTGCCTAATGTTTGGGGAGAGAGCAGCAGTTTACGCTAAGAAAAGAGAATCTCTTAAAAGATCCTGGCTTTTCTTTGGGGGTTTGATACATAGGTTCGGGGCTGTATTTATTTATTTATTTTATTTTATTTTTGATTCACAGGGCAACAGTACATAAAAGGACATCATCTACTGAGCTACATACACATCTTCTGGTATCGGTATACAATTCTCAGTTACACAGCGCAAGGTTTGTACATGACAGTATGCCTTCATAGTATTATAATCGACACAGAATATACAGTATTAGATTAGACCTTTCTCTTTCAGCCCGATAGTTGACATGTGTATCAGCATTGTAGGCACCATATCATTCCATAATTTTTTTTTAACTGTCAGGCTTAATAGCTTTACCTGGATCATCAACGTGAGCGTTGAATGTAAAGTTACAGCCAGGGCAGGTGCTGAAGTTATGTACTGTCGCGAGGCAGGCATACGAGGGATGAGGAAAATGACGTAGATCAAGCAGCTGGGTAGAAGAAAACCTTAAGGCCTCGCTATTCCGTGGGACAGAGGTTTGGGCCCCGGGTCCCGGCCTGGCACGGACGGGCGCAGACGGGCTTGCCTTTGGTGCGCCCACTGCGCGCCCTCTAAGCGCGTCCGCTGCGCGCTAGCATCATAGGCTGCTTTTAAAGGGCCCGCCTTGGGAAGGGAACACAAAGACTAGAGCGTCCCTTGCCCCAAGATGGCGTCCGCGAATGGCACAACCCGGAAGTGGGTTAAAAAATCGAGTGCCGGTTTCCCCTGTGACCTCCATCCACTCAAAAAGTCCGCTCTTGACTGCAGTGGACCGGGGGGCAGTCCTGGGCATAATAGATGGCGTTGTCTCTCCTACCATGTGACTAGGTTGCTTTATGATAGATACTGCTCTGTCTCCTGCCCCCATGCCACCACCACTGGGACTGGAAATGGTGGTCGAGATCGTAGGCCTTGTAGGAGGATTACTTGTGGAAAGAAGGCATGGTCCCCTTGCAAGGAGGAAATCAGTGCAGACAGGTTGCTTTCCAGTGCAGAAAGTTGTAGAAGGATGGGGTCCAATTTAGTTCCAAGTGCTGACAGCAAGACTGCTTTGAGCATGTCTAACGAAATAGCATCCAGGTTAGGCACTTCTCGGTGGACTGCTGAAGATGACTGTGGTCCAATGTTCTTTCTGCGATTTCAAGTGCCCACAACCGAGGGGCGCTTCCTCTTAGCGCCTCCTGGGCCCAACCCATTGCCAGGGGTCATGTCAGGGCTGACCTAAAAATTAGAGACTGAGCACCGACCCATGTGACAACAGCTGGTGTAATGGGGGGGGGCGATAAGCCCAACCTGGTCTTGAGGCATATCTTGAGGTATGTCCACCTACTTGAGGGGACTGAGGCTGAGTATGGGAACCAGCATATGGAGCAATAGACGAAACGAAAGGTGGGAAGGTGAGCAAGATAATAGTCTTAAAGCAAATTCAATCTCCTTGTCGCGAACCTCAGCAGCATGTTGCAAAAAGCATCATATGTATGACTTTTATGTTTTTTTTCGTTTATAAAACCGAATAAAGTTTGTTGAATCCCCTAATGTTTAGAAGAAACATAGATTAGACAGTACTGGACCTTAAAGTAAGCCTTTTCCGCCTGCTATTGCTGCATTTGGTGAGCCAAGTTTACACAGGAAGTAACTTGATTGGTATGAAATACAATCTTAGGCATCACTATCTCCTTATGCCTTTAGTCTCTTATCTGTAAACACTTTGAGTGCTTGGAAACGGGCTCTGTTAAAGTACAGAGTGCTTTAAAAAATTCTTGTGAACCCCCCAACAAGGTGTTTAGTTCACAGAGTTGGGCAGCCATAAACCTCACCCATTTATTCCTGGCTTTACCTCTTTGCCAAAATATTGTGGTTGTGAACTCTCTATTAAAGGTCTGGGCAGCTCGCACTCAGTGGCATTTCCTTGATAAGAGCAGTCCCGGTCTCACCATCACAGACAGTGATATCCACGTTGTGTAACAAATAAGATGGAATCTAAAAACCAGGAGATTTGTTTTTCAGCCTCTCCTTGTGACAAATTGTGTTCTCAAGATCTAAATCTTTGTTTTTAACAGTTACAGGATGTCATGAGTGATGTCACTGACCATGTCATGAGTGATGTAATATGTGACGTCAGCAGCAGTGCATTGCAGGCGCGCAAGTTATAGTGAGTCCATCTAACTATAACGTGGGAATTTCAATGGTTTTTTGTCAGTAAAATTTCCAGCTAACTATAACTAGCGTGAAACCTATGGTTTTTTCGGTGAATATATATATATATGTTTAAATTTTAAAGTTTTATCATGAGTGTTTTAAATTTAAATGCTACTTATATTCTTTTGTGTTGATTATAATAACCTGCATTTTAAGGCAACACGGAAATGTTTAGCAAATCTTTCTTCTATGACCATGCATAATCACGTGGTGTCATTTTGATTGGTCACTTGCACTTTAAAAAATGAGCTTCTGCATTGTGAACGCTGTCATGTGAGCAAGGCTCCACTGAGCCGAAAGGTCATGCGATTACTCTGCTGAATAAATAATTCTGCACTTAACTGGTCTGTGTCCGCGAGGTGTTTTGAAAGCATTCGCGTTAAACTTGGATATGTGTGTCCGGTGAGTTCTGATACGACCTTCACACGGACCCTCTTCCTGAAAACGGTCAGCGCCTGAATCGGAACGGCATCTGGCCGTGTCCTGGATTTTCATACTCCCGAAGGAGAGTGGCGTTTGACCCCCTGCAACCGCGAAAAATACTGCTTTACTGAGTCCTTGGACGGCGCAGCGGATCGGAGGCAACGAAGAGCCGCAGGCACGCCAGGGAAATCGTTTAGCATACCAACTGAACAAGTAAGTGGAATACTGGGTGGAAGAGTACAGTGCAAGTTGGAGCTTCGAACTACGACTAACATATTGAGTTCGAATAAGACGCCAAATACTACTCTATATACATATTCGCAGAGATGTCGGCTGACAACGTTCGAGATCGGGAGGCAGCAGCACTTACTATTTTTTCCGACAGCTCACCCATCCCTGATAACATACGGGGGAAGGTTAATGATGTGGCCGCCAGTAGTAGCAGCAGCACATTGAAAGACATATTTAAATTACTTGAAAAGAAATCCAGAAATGAGCAAGCCAAATGGTGGGAATCTAAATCCCTTCAGCGCTACATAGACGTCAACCGCATACCATGCGGTTTGCGTATTTTAACAGCGCCTACTTATGAGGACCCGAACCCTGAACCAATGATGGAGTGGGCTGAAATTAATCTTGAAGCATCCCGTCGACAAGTGTTAGTACTTATCAAATATGCCGATATTGACAGGGCGGCATTATTGGTGGAAATAGCAGCCCTTCATGAAAAACTTGAGACAATGGACGAGCAGGACTAGAAAATGTGATTAACCAATGAGATGAATGTACGCTTAAAAGAAGAAGAAAAAATGAAAGAAAGAAAAACGTACAAGTTCCAGCGGGATCGCAATGACTTCGAACTCGGCCAGATCTCTAAATTTTCCTAGAAATATGATGTTATGCGTGGCTCTGCTCCTAAAGTACAATCCAAATTTAAACTGAGCAGAAGACAGATGGAACAGACGGATTCTTCTGCTTCAGCGGTTAGCTCCGATGTTGATACAGAATCTGAAACCGAACGCCGCAATAATGCAGCAATGGGCACGCAAGCAAAACAATCACCTGGGCAAGAAATTAGTTTTTTATGCCATGAGATTGCTGACACTAAGACCCCGAACTCGACGAAATTACAGAGACAATGAGCAAACTACAAACGACGCCAGCGCTTCAGGGCGAGGAAAAGGAGGCAATTTTCGAAAGTCCAGGAGGCGCAGGGGCCAGGGAGCATTGAAACACCAACAATAAATGGTTCACGCAACCGAACAATAGTTAATTTGACTCCTTTCAGCCTTACAGTAAATGAACAAAATATCCTCAATTTGGGACTTACTTATGCGCCTCCTTGTAATTTTGACTATCCGGCTACAAGATGTGATCTTTACAAGGCGATTCGAAAACAGAAACTCCGTAAATTCTATGCCCTTAAACCCAAATCAAAAGGCCCAGTACAGCAACCAAATGTGGCCACCTTGACGGACAATTCTAGTGCCCTTATTCCAGAGGACATTGTGGAATTATGGGATACGGAAGGGGCAGGCTGTGACCCACATCAAACCAAATTTAACACCATTGGAATGATTGTCCATGAGGGGAATCGTATATCCTGTCAAACTCCTTCCAAACCACCATCAGTAATCAACCCTATTATGCCATGCGACGCAATTGACATTTTTCAGGAAAATACAGTCAGACAACTAAAGGATCTATACAAGAATACCTGTTCGCTTAAAAGGAAATATGATAAACAGATGCAACAATATACATCACTTGTTTCTCGGCTCTCTAAGGATAAAAACATTGTCATACGTGGCAGCGACAAAGGGGGAAACATCGTTTTGATGACTAGAGCCAACTATAACAAGGAGGCGTACCTCCAACTCAATGATAGACAGTGCTACGAGTGAATCAATATTCTGGCTCTCAACAGCATTAAAAGTGAATTCCATCGCAAATTGCTGAGATGGAAAAGCAGTAAAATGATATCGGACACGAATGCAATTATCTGAAAACTGAGAATCCAGTAACCCCCCTTATTTATTTTATCCCTAAGATACATAAGGACGCTGAGAACCCCCCTGGAAGGCCCATCATCTCTGCCAGGGGTGGCCTATTGGAACGCACTTCGATGTATATTGATTTTTTTCTCCAAGGTTATGTTCGCTCCTTTGACTCTTTTGTGCAGGATACAGGAGACTTTTTTACAAAAGATCCAACACATCCAATGGGTAGAGAGTGATTGGCTGATGGCATTGGACGTCACAGCTCTCTACACCAGTATTAAGCATATGGACGGTTTGTCAGCTGTCCAATATTACCTGTCCCGACGTACTGAGTTGTTTAGGGACCACAATGATATGTTGTTACAGATGTTGGAATTTTGTTTGTATAGTAATGTTTTTATGTATAACAACCTCTTGTATCGGCAATTGCAGGGTGTGGCAATGGGGGCCAGTTTCTCCCCGAGCTTCGCGTGTTTACACATGGGAGCATGGGAGGAACTGGTCCTCAAAACCATACACAGTGAGGTCTTTGAAGTCAATGTGATTGGTTGTTTTCGATTCATTGATGACTTGTTTGTTATCTGGAGAGGCAGTGAGTTAGAAGCTACAAATTTAATCAAGGAGATAAACATCAATGATCTTAACCTAACATTTACAGCAACTCTCAGTCAAGAATCTATCACCTTCCTTGACACTGAGGTATATGTCAGGGATGGTAAACTTGAGACCAAACTCTATCGCAAGAGCACTGCTGGCTACAGTATTCTCCACGCCAGCAGTGCCCATCCGTCCCATCTGATTGCTAGTATCCCGTAGGGGGAGATGCTGCGCCTGAGAAGGATTTGCAGCAACTCTTCTGATTTAGAGGCAGCCCAACTAGCCAGTAACACCAGATTCTTACAACGAGGATACTCTGAAAAACTAATTGAGACAGCCCGATTTAGATCAATGGGACTTAATAGACAGGATCTCCTAGCCAACTATGGCCAGGACTTTAAGCCCATGGACAATGTGTTGAATAAGAAAAGGGAATCTAAAACCAGTGATATTAAGATCTTTAGAATAATCACAGGTTATAGCAAACAACATAAGGCAATTTTTAATATTATCAATAAAAATTGGCCTATGTTGATCAATGGTCCTACAATTTGGCCAACACTGCCCAATAGAGCTTCGTTTACATTCAGCAGGGCACCCTCGCTTAGAGATAAGTTGGTTGATACTTGCCCCGAAACCTTGGAGAGAACGACTTGGCTGCATAACAACAGAGGCTTCTTCAGGTGCAAAACCTGTAAATCCTGCACACACGGGGTCAACAGGAAGTCATTTAGTGATGGCTTCAGTGGACGTGAGCACCCTATCACCAAGGTCTTGACATGCGAACGGAATTTGCCATATATGTTTTGGAATGTAGAGCGGCAGACCCGGATGCAGAGGTCTAGCCCGGGACCAGGGTTCAATTCCCCGCCTCGGCGGGTCTTGGGCTCAAAATATCACAGACCTGATAATTCTCGCCTCGGTGCCTATTCTAATCATAGAGTCCCACTCTGCAACTCTGGGCAATAGCTTGCTTAATCTCCACAACGGCCCCCACAACGCTAAGGATGCGTGGCCTCCACCCTGGGGGTGCCCAGGAGTGGACGCCTCACAGGGAAAGCCAGGACGGGTTCCACAGCGGTATTCGAACAAGCGCCTTGAGACCCTTGCGGGTGAGTAGTGCGCTATACAAATATCAATTTACATTTTACATTTGTTCCCCGAGGTATGTTGGGAGTACTAAGTTAGAGGTACATAAACGCATACTCCAACATCTAAGAGCAATCACCATTCAGGACAATACACACCCGGTGGCACGGAATTTCCGTGAGCAACATCATAGCGACAACACCAGCTTAAAATATTATGTCATTGACTCCATCAAAGCCAGTAGATGGGGTGGTGACAGGAAAACCAAACTGCGGAGACTGGAGACCCCGTACATCCTACTATTAGACACTAAGGTACCGGGGGTCTAAACATAACTGAAGACATGTACACCTGTCTACCATAACAACAGGGGACTTAGATCAACTCCATAATTAAGATCTATTTCTAACCATTTGGCAATGCACACTATGTACCAGTAAAGATAAGACAAAGTGCATTGATTTCTTTTACATAGATTATCGAGTCAGGAAGAATCAATTACCTGTTATATGTATATATTCTTTCGTTAGATTCATGTACAACTGCTGCTATTATTAAGAACAAAAAAAAAGAGAATCATTTTTTGATACAATTAATGTATAATATGATTTTATTAACACAGTCACTTATGTTTGGACACATCAGTCTTTGTTTCTTATTTTTTATTATTCAATTTTATCACTATTTCTTTGGTCACAGGGAAGATTTGTTGTGTAGTCATACTAGTACTAGCATTTTTCATTTCTGTTTTAGAATGTGGGAGGATCTCGAACAGTTACGATTTTAGCACTCTGGAAATATTTTTGTACTGATTATTTTTTTTTAAAAAAATTTAAAAACCTTTATTGTGCAGTATCAGCAAACAAATACAGGCCCACAACCATCCGGCCGGCCTCGACATCATGTGCAAGTGCATGTGCAAGTTATATGGCAACTCAGTAGCACCTCAATACAAAATAACAATCAGTCTGGGTTACACTGGATATCTTCGCACTACCGAGAAACAGGAGAATTTAAGGTTCATTTTTTAAATTTTTTGTAATATATTGTAAATATAGAAACCAAGAAGGATCAGAGTCCATACCATCCACCGAAGACATGAGTGGGGAACGTCTACCAGAAGAAATCCAACAAGCAGAAAAACATATTCAGAATAGCGGCACAAGGATACATACAAAAGGATAGACAATCACAAATTATGTTTCATGCCGGTCTCTACCCACCTCATACCGAACCAACCTACTGACCCAAAGACAGAAATAGGAAGAGAAAAAGCATTTAAGAAAGGAGAGAAAAATAAGGCCCATAGATACTGAAATGGACAAAATAAACCACCCTCCCCTACCCCCCACCCTATACGCATGCAGAGGCTACGGCCTACCCCACCCTAGCAGTGTGCCTGTCGCCCAAAAAAGAGTACCCGAAATACAGACACAGAAAGAAAAGGAAGAAAAGAAAAAGGAATCATATAAAACCGGAGGAGGGCCAAACATATGTGCTCCCGGTCTCCCCAGCCACGCATTTAACCTCCACCCCATGAGCAAAAATCAACAGTAGCAAGCAACAGTTACGGCATTGAATGGGGAGAGTTATCACATATTGCACAGCCTAACGTGTCATAGGAACGGTCCAACTCGAGTCTCCGCCAGCCAGTCAGTCACCAATCGTGAAAGGGAACCTCTTAGCCCTGGCCTGTTCGTAAAAGTCCCCCGAAACATGGCCCCCGAGGAGAGCCCGCCCCAACCAGAACAAAGGAACAAAATGTCCACACTCAGCAGAGGAGAGGCGTGTGAAAACAAAATGGACGTCGCCAGTCACCAATAAATCCATGGTCCCCAAAGAACAGCGCCCCCAGGGTCGCTCGATGACACTCATGCCACTGCAAGGAGAACAAGCCTTGCGATGCAGAGGCAATCAAGGGGGCCAGTAGCTGCGAAAACGGCATTCGAGACAATAGTAGCGACAACATGAACGAAGTCTCAATCCTCGGCTGAGAGAGAAACACTGTAGCTGCACGGCAGTCCGCAGGCACTGATACAACCAGGGATAATCCGCTTCCCTCTGCACTCGTGTGGTAACATAGTAGCCCCCTCAAGAGCCGGCAAAGGCAAATCGTCCCGTCGCTGGGGGCAGGCCAGTCGTGTTCGCCCCAGTGTGAACGCGACATCGTCAAGCTTCTTACCCAGCTCTCGGAAGCCATCTTGCCAGGCAGATCGTAGGTCAGCAAGAGCAGCAAGAACGGCGCCACAGGTTAGTGCAGGCTGAAGTTCCAACATCTTCGCGTCACGAGATGATACGCGCAACCCAGCACCCGGCTCAGCACTAGGCAGGGTTATACAGTCTTTAGGCAAGGTAATGCACGCCTTCCCATTCAGGGAGCCATCAGCCATTTCCTCCTCGTCAGGGAAATAACGATAAAATGGGGGCAAAATCGGCACAAGCAGGCTGCAGTCCGATTTGCTATAGTATCGTAGCACACTACTAGTGAGCGACCCTCGACAACAGCCATCCCTTCTTCGGCTCAAAGCGGGGGCAAATTTGGAAGTGGTCCGCAAATGCCGAGCAAGCTCTAAAATGGGGTCGTCTCAGCTCACCTCCAGCGTCCCACAAAGGAGAAATAGTCTCAGTAAGCTTCCACCTCTCAGATGTATGCAGGTCGCGTGTAGCGAGAAACCGTGCTACAGCAAGGAAGATCTTTTCCGTTTCCCCTTGCGGCAGGCAGTGTGTCTCAAAGGACCAGCTCCGCCCCGGCTCAGCTGGCCGATGTCGTTCCAGCAGCGTCCGGCGGTTTATGGCAACACGGGTCCCGGCTCCAGGGCTATGGAGGCCGCCAAACAAATTCGTCAATATCTCCGGCTAGCAGGCAGGCAGAGACCTCGGAAGAACACGAGCAATGACAGCGCACCTACATCCGCATCCCGCTGCAGCACAACCACAGGATGAGGGTCAGGATTTCAGTGCGAGGCTCGAGGGCTTGCGGAGCCGGGAGCCTACGCTTCTGCTCCGATCGCCATCTTGGCTCCTCCCTCTTTGTACTGATTATTGACAGCTGATTGATTATTTACAATTGACCCCTGCACTGATGTACCAGATCTCCATTTCGTTATTTCAATGGTGATATGTTTGGATCCGCAAGATTTATAATGAATGTTTACATATTGCGAGTTTTGCACATATTGTTGAATTGTACCAGTGGCGATTTTGCACATATTGTGATTTTGCACATGAATTCATATATATGCACTTTATTAGATCCTTAGCAGACCCTATTTAAGGTTTTGTGGTCTATTGGTGTTTTGTTTACATTGCATATTTGCACCTTACAGCAGATTTTGCACATTTAGCGTTGATCCTTCTGAGCATTAATCCGGGTCACATTGGTTACATGTATTTGTTCAGCAAACAATATAGGTATTTTACCGGTATAACAAAGTTTTATCATTAGTGTTTTAAATTTAAATGTTAATTATTTTCCTCTGTGTTGATTTTAATAACCTGCATTTTAAGGCAACACGGAAATGTTTAGCAGATCTTTCTTCTATGACAATGCATAATCACGTGGTGTCATTTTGATTGGTCACTTGCACTTAAAAAAATGAGCTTCTGCATTGTGAACGCTGTCATGCGATTACTCTGCTGAATAAATAATTCTGCACTTAACTGGTCCGTGTCCGCTAGGTGTTTTGAAAGCATTCTGAGTTCAGTTGCGGTAAACTTGGATATATATATATATATATATATATATATATATATATATATATATATATATATATATATATATATATTCCCAGAAAAAAACATAGGTTTTAGGCCATATATAGTTAGGGATTAGCATTTACAAAACCTTAATATACTCGCACAAAACCATAGAAATTTGCATATATAGTTAGATGCAAAAACTATATATCGCGCACCCGCAACCCACTGCTGATGATGTCACATATTACATCATTCATGACATGGTCAGTGACATCACTGATGACATCACTGATGACATCACTGATGACATCTCAAATGACAACATCCAGTGACTGTATGTTTCTGTAAAGTTAAAATATGTCTTAGATATTGAAGAATGAGTGGATGTATAAGTGTTTGGATGAAGGATTTAGTAGGTGCATGACTGACTGTATGAGTGAGTGATTAAATGTGTCTCACTGAGTGCATGGGTTAGTGACTAAACTGTCTCAATTTGTGCATCATTATTACTGTAGTTCTGTAAACTGCTGCATGTGTTGATCAGTAGCTATATGAGTAACTATATGGGTTATTGATTGGTTGCCCAAATATTTGTATGGGAGAGTGAGTGTGTGAGTGGGGGTGGCTGGGAGGTGTGTGACTCTGTGCATAGATGTGTGAGCAGTTGATTCAGTAGATGTATGGGTTCAAAAGTGCATGTGAAAACAGCTGTATGGGCGGTTGACTATCAGCATGAGTGCATTGGTGAGTAATTGGATTTATCAGTGCTATATGTCAAAGTAAGTAATATGTAAAACACAGTACATGTAAGAGTTGACATATATAAATAACTGTGCATAAGAGCCAGTGAATGTGTGAGTGGATGTATGGATCATTCTGAACTTGTATCAGGGATTGTATAAGAGAGTAAATATGTGTTAGTATATGTTTGATTAAGTAAGGTGTGTATAACTGTATAGTTGAGGAAATGGAGGTGTGATTGATTCTTTGCATGACTGACTAGGTGTGTGAGTAACTCCATGGATGAGTGACAGTCTGTGAGAGTCTGTTTACACTGATTGTATCTAAGGTTATATTAGAGTCTGAAGAGGTTGATCGTATTATCACATGAATGGTATCATCGATGATGTGATCAGTAATGACAAATGAGATGTTATCAGTGATGTCATTTGAGATGTCATCAGTGATGTCATCAGTGATGTCACTGACCATGTCATGAATGATGTCATCAGTGATGTCATCAGTGATGTCATCAGTGATGTCATCAGTGATGTCACTGACCATGTCATGAATGATGTAATATGTGACATCATCAGCAGTGGGTTGCGGGTGCGCGATATATAGTTATTGCATCTAACTATATATGCGAATTTCTATGGTTTTGTGCGAGTATATTAAGGTTTTGTAAATACTAATCCCTAACTATATATGGCCTAAAACCTATGGTTTTTTCTGTGAATTTCAATGGTTTTTTAATAGCAAATATCAAAAACTGTCAAATGTCAAGTACGTGATAGGTCAAAACTTTTTCGTGTTTATGCACGCTGATGTGCTTTGAACGCTGCCCCCTCTTTTCTCTTAGTAGTACTCTCTCTTTGCAGATAGTGAAGGGTAGTTAACGCAGGCCTTTGCCCCAGTTCTAATCCATCGTGTCTGCTTCTCTCTCCATTTGATTGATTGTTATCCAAGCATTTACTGTTTGAGAATTAGTTCTCTTTGGTTCATTCTCTATTTACAAACAAGCACAGAGTCGCAATACTCTGTTTAGTCTTTGCAGATAGTGAAAAATCGTGTAAAAAAACAAAAGGAATCAAGCAAAATCAGTAGGCCACTAATGGGATCTCTTTTTGACCTAGCTAAAATAGAAACATTAAGAACAACCCTTCATGAGAAATACGAAACTAGTGAGATGAACTGAGCTCCACACGATGATGGCTGCAAGACAGCTCGGCTCCGCCACCCACCCCACCCAAAACAACGACAAACCCTATGCAAATATTATAAATATATAAAACACACCAGCAAAGTAACAGGGTAAAACATTTTATTAAATAACTATTTTATACTTTTTGTTGCCCGATCCGGCTAGCTCAATCGATCGAGCATGAGACTCATGCACTCTAATCTCCTTGGCCTCAGTCAAGCATCAATACTAAAATTTTAATACACGAGTGTTCGTTCATGGTTTTGGTCCCTGAGTTGCTTCGATGTCACTGCCTTGCACAAATGGCATAAGTCCTGGATGTTGGGTGCCATACTTCAGAGTTCTGAGCAGCGCTTGTAACACTGTCTAAACCTTATTTGCACCTGCTGCAGCTTCACTATTCTCAAAGTAAGTGGGGGCCGTTTGTGGACCTGACTGCATTTGAAAACAATGTGATATGGTACCTCCCTAAACCGCTTGACGGAGGCCCCCGAGGGGCGGTGTGATGGCACGGACTCGGAGAAGACGCTTGGCTCCGACCCCTTCCCCAAGTCTTATAGCACTGGTGTAGCCTGAGATCGCACCCGACATAAGCGGCCGGCTCCCGGGGTCAAGCTGTCTTTGACGTTTTGTAGCCTTTCGAATTCTATCCTTAGTTGGCATTGTCTAATTTCCAAATAATCTGCAGTTGAATCTGTGGTGAAATATAATAAAAAATGTTATTAACCACTATTACCAAACAGTAAATCAATAACAGTAAGAACTAGATTCGACAATGCTATAAAAAAAAAAAAAAAGTATGCACAAGGATGCAGGGGGTATCACTTTGACACCCTCTGACACCCTCAAAACAGGCACAAGTGCCATGCAGCAAGCAAACCAGCCCTAAGGGCAGGTCTGCCTTTCACATGACATAGATGTGCGAGCACACATGTGCATGCACACCGGAATCGGTATTTTACCATGAAGTTTGATTTCATGCTAAAATACCGATTCGTTAAGGCCTTTGGGACTCAGAAGACTCCCCCCTACATAACAAATTAACAGAATCGGTAAAATTACCGATTCGGTATTTTACCGAACAAATAATTTTTCCGATTCTGTAAATGTAGATTTACCTACATGTGGCCTTGGATTTAAGCCCCTACATACCGATTGGCCATTTACCGGTCGGAAACGGCCGAAATTGTCCGTAACCGGTCGGTAAATGGCCTGAAACAACCACCTACATCGGGCCCTAAGTGTGCATGCATTTGATTTCAAAAAACGTTTTTAAACCTTTTATGTAAAACAATTATACACCTACATTCATGGGAAACTGACTTAAAATGCCCTAATACACATGAAAACGTTTTTTTTAAGGTACTTGCACCTTTTTTTCAATAACTTTTAACATGGCTATGTAACTCAAACAATCAATCATTCCTATGGACTTTGAAGCCCATAGGAATGATTAGGCATTACCGATTCGGTATTTACCGAATCGGTAATTAAAGAATTCACAAGGGTGCAAGGGGTGTCACTTTGACTCCCTCTGGCACCCCCAAAACAGGCACAGGTGCCATGTGGCAGGCATACCTGCCCTAAGGGCAGGTCTCCCTGTCACATGACCTAGGTGTGCATGCACACATGTGCATGCACACCGGAATCGGTATTTTACCATGAAGTTGGATTTCATGCTAAAATACCGATTCGTTAAGGCCTTTGGGACTCAGAAGAGTCCCAACTACATATGGAATTTACAGAATCGGCCGTAACCGGTCGGTAAATGACATGGAACGACCACCTACATCGGGCCCTAAGTGTGCATGCATTTGATTTCAAAAAAAGTTTTTAAACCTTTTATGTAAAACAATAATACACCTACATTCATGGGAAACAGACTTAAAATGCCCTAATACACATGAAAACGTTTTTTTAAGGAACTTGCACCTTTTTTTCATTAACTTTTAACATGGCTATGTAACTCAAACAATCAAAATGAAAATTTGCCAGGCACACATGGGGGCGTATTTACAAGGGCCTTGCACTACGAGGAAAGTGACTTCAAATGACCAGACACACATGGGGACGTATTTACAAGGCCCTTGAACCCGGGGGAAGTGACTTGAAATTGCTAAGCACACATAGGAGAGTATCTACAATGCCCGTGCAACACTTATGCATCATTTTTTACATGTACACCGTAACATTAACAACACAATTGCATCATATATCTGTTCCGCAAAAGCGACGCATTGCAGGAGTCACATCATTTTACCATCAAAAACAATTTCACCGATTCTGTAAATGTAGATTTACCTACGTGTGGCCCTGGATTTAGGTGCCTACATACCTTTTCGCCATTTACAGGTCGGAAACGACCGAAATCGGCCGTAACCGGTCGGTAAATGGCCTAAACGACCACCTACATCGGGCCCTAAGTGTACATGCATTTGATTTCAAACAAAGTTTTAAAACATTTTATGTAAAACCATAATACACCTAGGACCAGTTGTAGGTAAATCACATTTACCGATTTTGAAATACCGGATATTACCGAATTTTACCGATTCGGTATTTCAAAATCGGTAAATGGGATGTAAGTACCAACATCTGATTTATTACCGATTCCTTAAAAATTCGGTATTTACCGATTCGGTAAATACTGAATTGGTATTTCCTATTGAATCCTATGGGCCTTGAAGCCCATAGGATTCAATTCAAATACCGATTCAGTATTTACCGAATCGGTAAATACCGAATTTGTGAAGGGTGCAGGGGGTATCACTTTGACACCATCTAGCACCCCCAAAACGGGCATGTGTGCAATGTGGCACACAGACATGCCCTAAGGACACGTCTATCTGTCACATGGCATATGTGTACATGCACAGATGTGCATGTACACAGGAATCGGTATTTTACCATGGATTTGTATTCCATGGTAAAATACCGATTCTGAAAGCCATGTGCCAATGGAAAATTGGCTACCCACATTTCAATCTTGCATTTTCGGTAAAATTACCGAATCGGTAAAATTACCGAAAACGCAACATTTAAGGGCAAAGTAATTAATTTTACACATGGGGTCGTATTTACAAGGGCCTTACACTACAAGGAGAATGACTTCAAATGACCAGACACACATGGGGACGTATTTACAAGGCACCTGAACCCGGAGGAAGTGACTTGAAATTGCTAAGCACACATAGGAGAGTATCTACAATGCCTGTGCAACACTTATGCATCATTTTTTACATGTACACCGTAACATTAACAACACAATTACATCATATATCTCTTCCGCAAAAGCGACACATTGCAGGAGTCACATCATTTTACCATCAAAAACAATTTCACCAATACCTTAAGAAACATGGAAGTGGTGAAAAAAGCCAAGCTTGACGTTACGGCAGCCACGAGGTAGCTAGGCTCCGCCACCCCCCCCCCACTGCTCCAAGCATGTCTGTCCCACCGCCCGCCACGCCCATTAACGGTAACATGAAATAGATACAAATCAGCAGATACCTACCCCCATTCCGGAAACTCCCGAAGTGCAACAGGACCACGGTTACGCCCATCCGGAAGATGAGGCCTCGACACGTGCAGGGCGGGGCCCGGCTAATCGCCATCAGCCGTGGGGTGGAAGGCCCAAAATGTACTGGTCTCCCGATTCCCTTCTTCTGCCGTCTTGCAGGCCACGGGGGGGATGTCTTGCCTCTGCCTCCGACGCCCCCCCTCTTATCGCCTGGTCCGGACATCACGGATATCAACGCCAGGTGTCGGCGTGGGGTGCGCTGGGAGGGAGAGGCGGCGCGAACGAGCCTCTCCCACCCCCCCAGGTGGGGGCCCCTCAGCTGCACCCCCAACGCTCCACTCACCCGACAAGGGTTCCTCCACTCTTGCGATGCAGCGGCGCTGCACTCACCCGACAAAAGGTCTCGTCCACTATTGCGAGGCAATGATGCTCCGCTCACCCAGCGGGGGTCTCGTTCACTGTTGCGGTGCAACGACACTTCTAGTTTCCTGCGTCCAGAAACCTTCTCCTCAACTTTGAAGATTCTATAAGAGCCACGGGGGCCCCCAACCCCCGATGGGGAATGACTGCCATGATCACCCACGGAACGAACACGACGTAGCCGCGGGACGTCGGCGCGCTCATGCCGGCGCCGGCCTCAGTCTTGAAATCACCAAAATCCTGCAAGACTACCAACTTGATCAGTTCCGGTGGGACACCATATGACCCGGTAGGAGAGATTGTTTCCTCCCACCCCACTTTGACTGATGGTTCATGTCGGCAGTCCCCTCTGCTACCCTTCAATGAAAACTTTTGGACTGCCGAAAGAGGTCCCGGTCCAACCACGAGTTGGTGGAGACATTTTGACTATACTTGGACCTTCCTGACCTCACCCAAAATGGCGCCGGTACAAATGAAACTCTCAACTCCTTGTTGTGCCCCGATTGCTCAGCCTTGATATCATGAGATATGTATGCAGTTTTTTGCACATGAATTAATATGGGATAAGACTGATTACACGTTCGAACAATGAATTGATATTAAGTTCTAATGCATCATTGATTACTGTATTCATTATTGAAGGTTCATATTGTCGACACTTTTGGTACTTGCTCACAATGAATTATCGATATGATTTTGTTGCACTTGTCGCACTTTTTACTATGAAATCAACGACCACTGACTCTCTGTTATGTTTTCCACAAATAAATACCCTCCCCCCCCCCATTTACAGTTCCAGCCTGCTCCGTGGCCGGCCCACGGGGTTGTAAGCCGTATTTGGGCACCAACATTTTTATTAAAGGTTTTTGAAAAAGCAAACGTAGTTGTAACGCGTAGATTGGTAAGTTTCGAAGAAATGGCCACTGTTTCCGATTTTTTTTTGTTAAAAAAAAAGCAGGTGAAATGAAGCAGCTCAATTAGTTAAGGGTTAAAAAGTATAGTACGCAGAAACATTGAAAATATGAATGGTCCAGGTTTGTTGTGTGTTTTTCATTTTTCTACAGCATAAAGCAATCGATAAAGATCCTGGTATTTAACCTCTACTTTATATGCTACCTGTATCAGGGAAGTTGTTTTAAATGCCCCTAAGCTACCCCAAACGAATGTAACCTGGCCCCCCTAGTACGAACGAAAACAACCCCGTACCACTGTAGGTTATCTCTCTTCCTCAAAAATGACAAAAATTACTTTCTAGAACGTTTTGGACATTGATGATTTTCATATGATCTATTTATTAAAGTAATACTCATCTCTCCGCATGAAATTAATTTTCCACATGCTACACAAGTCAATCTCATCTGCCTAAAGTTCTTTTACAGATTTGGGACCGTTTCCCTTGCCTCTGACTCACTTATTGCTAAGTCATTGGTGGATGTTTTTGCCGGTCGGGGATTATCCACCAAATCTCGAAGTTATGCTTTAGAATAATTAAAAGGGTGCCACCTCTCCATGTGCCAATGCATGATATGATTACCATAGCTATATTTTTTTTCGGTCCCTCTCGAGAGTTTTTTTTTGGCAGATGAGGCAGGTAACAAACCTGGCATTAACTTTCTTTTCATGAGAAGGAAAAGAAAAAAATTGCCAGATAAAATTCACTTTCACATGGGACGTTCTTGGCATTTCTTTCAGAAACTTTTACATCACTGTGTCATTTCTTTGTCTATCCTGCTTAAAGCAATGTCATGTAAATAGTTGTTTTAAAAGTTTTTTTTAACGTGTTTACTTTGTTGGAGCATTGTATATATTTATAAGTTATTAAAGTGTTATAATCCTACAACTTTGTTGGAGTGCTATATATGTTTAATGTGACACATAATTGTGAAGACTTTGATGTACAAAAAGGCATCCCTGGAATCTTCCGCTTCAGGCTCGGACCCACACACCCTCACAGTGAGAATCCCCTCCCCAAGCACAATACAGGATGGTTATCAGATAGTAGGAACGCGTGTGGTGTGACGGATCTCATGGGGTGGGGGCCTTGATCTACTGTAACTCCTTTGAACAGGGGTGATTCTCTACAGCTGGAGCCATAAACTACATCTGAAGGGCTAAGTGATAGCCTGAGACCGGCCTGCACAATCAGACACAGAGGAAGAGGAGTGTCAGAGGGTGCGGTAGTGAATAGGGTGAAAGGGAGGTGTCGGGCGGGCACAGGGTGTGATTCTCAGGGAAGAGCAGCGCAGATGGGGGGAGGTTTATGGCCCATGCATGAGAGAGAGAGCGGGGGTGACCAGTGCGTGGGGGAGATGCTTGCGAGGGTGGGGAGCCATGCTGAGGATCGGCGGCGTGCAGAGAGTGGGTCTGGTCAAGGCATCTAAAATGGCTGCCGTGCTCAACAAAAGTGTGGCATTGCAAAAAAGGCAAGATGGCGCAGACAATGTTTATCAATAAGGATTAATTTATAACAATTATTTTTTACAAAATATTTACTCGCAGTGACAAAATGGCGGTCAACAGTTCCTGATTTCCATCGAATCGAACGTTAACAGACGTCACGCAGCAAAAAAAAAAAAACGCTCACGCACAGCCGCTGGAAGACATGTATCAACATATATGAGCCTCCTCAGCCACCCTCAGAAAACATAAGGGGTCAGGATACGTCTCCCGTACCCCCTTATACCTAGTAATTTAATTAAATCGAAACACAAAATGGCGAATTCCCGTTTCGCTACCAGTTTGCGGCCCGGTTCGCGAACCGAGAAGCGCTTCTACCGTGAAAAATCAAATTTTAATTATTTGCCCCACGGGACCCTTTAATAACCCCAACATCATTCCTGGGGGGTCAAGAGGAGTCTGCCTTGCCCCCTGTCATTAAATTCCCCCTTCGTTTTTCTCCTCCTCTTGTCTCTCGATCCTACCGAGAGACAAGATGGCGGCAGCACCGGACTGTTTAGAATGTTGACAGACACCGGAGAGCCAATCAGCTTCGCTACGCAAAGCTCCGTTACGCGAAAAGTACGCGATCTGGTGCGCTATCTAGGACGCTGTCACAGATATATCTGTTTTTTAAAACGTTAATTTCTCAAAATCCACTGGAGCACATATATTGAGACCCAGCAAAGGCACATCGGGCTAACAGTCCCTATAATTTTGCCAAGTTTCGTGTAAATCCATTCAGCCGTTCGAGCTAAAAGTGAGGCCAAAGGCCCTATGGAAAAATGAATGGGAAAAACGCGTTTTGGGACCCCCCTTTTTTCTCGGCCCCCCTTGACGGAACCCCCCCAAATTTTCAGGGGCTGCTCAGAAACAAAATGTGCCATTTTCCTGAAAATTTCAGCCGATTCCGTCCACAAACGCCAAAGTTATTAGACATAGAATTTTCAAAAGTTCCATAGAGAAAAAATCCTAACTATATATACCTACTGGCGACCGCCAGTAGGTAATATATATATATATATATATATATATATATCCATCCAAATGCATGTGACGCTCAGAGGATGCCCTGCCTGGCGGACCAAAAGAGACAGACTCTGCTCCCAGAGGCAAATAGAGCCCACCAGCCGGTGTAATCGTTTTAAATATTTTATTATTTTGTTGGTAGGTTCAGCATAATGTGTTTCAGCCTCCTCTAGGCTTTATTCATATGCATCATGTGATGTGGTCAGTTGATTTGTTTTTAAACCCCACAGGTCATATCAACACTAAGGATGGACAACGATTGAATTTACATACATTTGTTTGAATACTAAAGTAGTAGCTGTAGTGGTACTCTGGTACAATTTTGACAAGTAAGAATATCTTGTATCCAAGCCAATAACTGGCATCTAAATCAAGGCTTATTTGTCAGGTATTGACCTATACAGCGCCTGCATTGTGAGGCACAAGTCCCGAACTACGTTTCCCAGAAGGCCTTCTGGGGAAACGTCTGAGTTCTTTAAATCATGTACAAACGCATTGGAGCATTGTACATGATTCTGGATGTACCGGCAACAGAGCGGCTGCTCTGTTTTCCTCTGTGCAACATTCTGGTTTGCTTCAGCGCTCCTATCTCTAGGGAGAGACGATTTCGTAAGGATTTCGAGGCTCGGCTGAGCCGTTGAATTTCTCGCATCTCACGCTCGGTGAGGACGCAAACTGTGTTTGTAGAATCGCCCTCTTGCGGCTGCGGTGGGCTTTCCTCTCCATTCCGCTCGGCTGAGCGAGAACACTTTATTCTTCATCTCTGCCCGCTCGCGGCTGCGGCGGGCTCACCCCACTGTTCCTGCGGCGGTGGATGTGGATTTTACATTGCCTGACCTTCTGGAGATCCGGGACAGAGTACTTGTGGATTTCTCCATCGAAGGAGAAGGAAAGTAGCCTGATTCCCTCGTTCGAACGTCTGTTCTGGTAAAGCCTTATAAATACTTGGTTTTGTGACTTCTCTCACAAAGGATCCATCGTTGGAGTTCATAACATTATTATTGCCAGGAGGAGCTTGTGGTGTTTATGGGCATATCTGGTTGCTGTGAATCTGGTGAAAACCCGGAGTGGAGTTTCCCCCACATCCTGCTGGATGTATGAAAAGTACTCCTGAACCCTATTATTTTTTGCTTTGCATTTTATCTTCTCGGATACAAGGGGGTGTGGAAGTAGGTATGGATGTGTAGTCAAATACATATATCAGATGTATGGTATTTTGGTGTGGTATTAATACACAGACTGGTTTCTTGGTGGCAGTATTCTTCTGGCAGTAAGAGAGGTATCTTACAAGAGCATACAGGAAGACGTTTCAGGGAGGAACTTAACAAGGTATTGCTTTGGCTCTAGTAAGATAATAACGAGTGTAGATAGGATACATGTACAGAATTAATGTTAGGCTCTTTTGTTACAGGTCATCCCTTTCCACTGCTGCACCTACCCTATCCCTATCCCTCGCTTGATCGCCTCTATACTCTCTGTACTGTTATTAGTCAGAGTGTGGGAAGTCAGGAGATGTACCTCTATTCAGCATCACCCTGATCCCGAGGAGCAAGGTGGACGTTGCATTATTAGCAAACCATGTTTCAGTTTGTTTTGTCAAAACCACAGTAAGTCATCCCTTTTCACAGTTCTTACTTTTATTACTGGCCTGTACTATCACTTTCTTAGAGTAGCCTTTTTCTCTGAATCTCACTTTCATCTTATTCATTTCATCATAAAAGGCTTCCTCGGAGCTACAGTTCCTTCTTGCCCTAAGAAGTTCTCCGTATGGTATGCTGTTAATTAAATTCTAGGGTGACAGCTATCAGCATGCAGGAAACTGTTACCAGCTGTTTTGAGAAATAATGTGCTTTCCGATTTGTTGTTAACAACCCCTACTTTTACATCTAGAAATTCAATTTCATTTGCATGTACTTCACTAGAAAATCTAAGATTAAATTCATTCCTATTCAGGGTTTCCACAAAATCATTAGCATCCATTTCTGTTCCTCTCCAAATACAAAATATATCATCAATATACCCTACCCAGAGGATGAAATGTTGGTCAAATGCCGTGATGTTATTGGTCACCTACGCCTCCCACCAAAGTATATTGTTGATCAACTGTAAGAAGTCACCTATATCTCTTTACATAGGATGGAAGCAGTTGCACAAAGGGTCTCAAAAGGTAGTCAATATACTTTGAAATATTTTCATTTAGGCTACCCATGGACAAGACTATTGGTCTCCCGGAGGATTATCCTTATCCTTGTGGATTTTAGGCAACATATACATTCCTGATAGTTTTCGGGCAACCACAGCTTCACAATTCATACTCATCCATTATTATTAAACAATCAAGGATTCAAGATTTCAGGTTTGGTTCTCGGAACGGGCCAAAGCAAATGTCCACCTTAATCAGCTGACCTCGAAAGCGAACAAGGTAACACATTTGCTAAGACAATTAAGTCAGAACCTGATCAGCCCTTCCGCTAGCCCAATTCTGATAGCCTTAAGAGCAAAGCTCCTTCCTGCAATCTCCTATGGACATCTGGCATTCCCTGGGAAGCTGGACCCACTTCTCAACTCTGCCCAAATTAAGGCTTACAAGTCGGTGCTACATATACCTAGGTCTGTAAGAAGAACCAGGCTGAGGCTGGAGCTTGGCCTAGCAAGGCCTGACGTGATCAGCCAGGGGGACCTTATCAAGTTGTATCTTAGGATATTAAAGGCCCCGGCTAACTCCCTTAAACACCACTTGAGATACATCTTTGAAGACCCAGCATCGACATGGCACACCAGGCTGGGAATTGCAACTAAAGCTCTTAAGATAGTGGAGGAAAATCTTGTGCGGCAGGACATCCCGCTGAACATTTGGAAGAGAGCCATCAACAAACAAGTGAACGAAATCTCCTTTGAACTTGATTATAAATCCCTTTGCTGTAGCCCCAATTTGGAACCCCTAAACCACTCATACACGGTGGGCAAAGCACAATCATATCTAAGCGAGGCCATCACAACACAGGCCCGAAGCAAAATCCTATCCATGAGGCTGATCACGCTCGGGATAGCAGATTTCAACCCCGCTTGGGCCCAAAGAGGGGACTCCATATCCTGCAGGCTATGCACCTACAAAAGGGAATCCTGGCTGCACCTCCTCTGTTGCTGTCCTCATTTTAAGAATGAACGCCGGCGACTGCTGCGCCCGATCTGCCTTAATCGGAGCATAACAACATGCTCGGAAGCATCAGCCCTCTGTTTGTCAACCACCAACACTATGTTCCTAGCGAGATCAGCGAAATTCGTTCACCAAATTAGTTTAGCACTAAAAACCCATAATGAGAGTATTCCATCACTCAGGAGTCCCACCTCAAAAGCAACTGATCAGAGTTGAAGTGCATTTGTCACTCAGTTTCATTGACAGTGCCACTTGCACGCCCCCATATGGAAGAAAGTATGGAATTGTCCTAATGCATACAATGGCTGGGAAAGGCCAATCAATAGGACCAAGACTGTGGGAGCTGTATCCTTTTTTCTCACTCTGTTTTTAATTTTTTTTTTAATTTATTTATACCATTTTTTTTTAACTAGCACTGGCGTATACCTTTTTTTTTAAACAAGCAAAGAAGTTTTTTTAGAATTACTGTTCTCTGCACTTTCTCTTTTTACTGTAAAGATTTTAATTAATTGTACAGTTAATAAAAAAATCTTGAAACCTATTAAACAATCATATTTCCATTTCGTTGGATTGGCTCTGTATCTCTCATTGCTTCTTTCATAGCTCACTTTGTCTGTTTTTTCATAATTGTTCACATCATCTAATTTTCTCTTGCCTTCCCTCAAATACATTTCTACGGGCCAGACAACTACATTGCCTCCATTTCAGATTTGTTTAATTACTATTGTGGAGAAGTGTGGCTCACTGGTTAGAGGCGGCAGACCTGGAAGCAGAGGTCAGCCCGGGACCAGGGTTCAATTGCCGGCTCGGCGGGGTCTTCAGTCTTAAAATGTCCATGGACTCGACAATTCTCACTCCGGTGTCTACTCGATTCACTGGTTCACACTCTGCGACTCTGGGAAATAGCTTGCTTAATCTCCACAACGGCCCCTCGCGGCGGGATGCCTGGCTTTCACCTTGTGGATACCCTGCCGGGGTTATCTCACAGGGGAATACCAGGACGGGTTCCCTAAGCAAGCGCTTAGAGACCGGTTGGTGATTTACGCTATATAAATTCCTGTACATTTACATTTACTACTGATTTGTTGTCATCCTTAATAACAGTTTTTTAAATTCATTTTTAACACCTCTCTCAAACACTTCTATTGCATCATTGTGTATTTGGGGTAAAAAAATGGATTTAGGTCTGAAACCACCTACACTGGCTCGATCTATTTCAAGATCTTCTCTTGCTAGACTGAACATAGGGTTATCAACCAATCCATCCCTCACCGCCTTCCAATTCTCTCATTGTATGTCAAATTTCTATATCACCTATTGTAAGATTGGATGCATCACTGCTTATTGACGGTGCACCCTCTTTTTTATTTACATACAATTTTTTCAATTTTAATTTTCTAGTGAATTTAAATAAATCAATCCTACTATCAGTTAGTTGAATCTACTTGTTGGACAAAACAAACCCAAAGATAGAACATCAATCTGAGAATCGGAAAGTGTAATATCAGATACATTTACCACAGTGAGTGAATTCTTCATTTTGTGGTCATTCCCATGTAGCCATCTAAGTTTCCTTGCTTTTTTGCGCCTCACTTTTTGCCTCTCTGGCGCCTGGTTCGCGACCTTTGTGTTCCTGGGGTTCCTGATTCCCCACTCCACCTTGTGTTCCCTTTGCCATTAGGTCGAATTCTTTAAACATTTTGGATTTTACTCCACATTCTTCCGATTGCACAGAGGTATCACTTTCATTTGCTTCGCTTTCCATGCTTTCTCTTTGATCTTTGTTTCCCTCATTTCCAGCATCGGTCTCCTTGTTTTTCTCCACCTGTTGATTTCCTCCAGATGTGTCCTGGCTTGCTTCGCTTAAATTATAAAATTTTCTTCCAAACGTGAAAATCTGTCCCCTTTCATAGTTAATCAATTAATCAATTCTTTCTTTATTCAGATATTTAACATGAATATCCATAAAAGCACAATATAAAATTCAAATATATACAATCATGTAATAATAATACCCAATCAGGATCTAAGGCTACAAAAACAAATCAACAGGAATAAGGAAAGGCTCTGGAGGAAAACCTACGACATAGCAAGTAAGACCTGCTACAAAGAATCACTAGTGCTCTATAAAGCTATGGTCATAAAAGCGAAAAAATCGTTCTACTCAGATCAAATTTATAAAGCCAAAAATTCAAGCAAACAATTATACCAGATCACCAAAACATTGTCAGGCAACGCCCCTGACCTCACTCCTCCTCCATCACAAGCACTGTGTGATGCCTTGGCCACATACTTCTTCACCAAGGTTGACGATATTTATCAAACCGTTACTGCCAAATCACCACTGGTGAAAGCCGCCTCCCCCATGGCACTTCCGGCAAATATGTTTCCAAGCTTTCAAGCACTTACAAGTGACCTCATAGGGACAATCGTGTCAACAATTAAAACAGGATCTGCACTGGACCCCTGTCCTTTTTCAGTCCTTCCACCTGTCATGGAGTCTATTATCCCAGTAATCACACAAGTTTGCAACTCCATTCTGGTGTCAGGGATATATCCGGACTCGCTAAAAAACATCTTACTAAAACCCCTATTAAAAAAACCTTCTCTTGATAAAAATGAACTGAAAAACTACAGGCCCATTGCGAGTCTTCCGTTCGTAGCCAAAGTGGTCGAAAAGGCTATGAATTCGCAATTATCGTAATATATTGAAAAACATCACCTCCTGGATGATACTCAATTCGTCTTCCGGAAGTATCACGGGACTGAAACAGCCTTGATCAAGGCCGCTGATGACGTAAGGGCAATTAGGGACCAAGGTGGGACAGCAATCTTGGTACTGCTGGACCTATCTGCAGCCTTCGACACGGTCGACCATACTATCTTGGTCGACCGTGTCGGAAAGCTCGGCATCTGTCAATCCGCCAGAGACCTGCTTGCGTCTTTTCTGGCTAGAAGAACGCAGGCAGTCACTCTAGGACCTTTCCAATCTGCCCAACTCTTGTCGCCATGCGGAGTTCCCCAAGGCTCATCCCTTAGTCCGACACTATTCAACATCTATGTGTCGGACCTTGCAAATGTCATCAAAGCACATGGGATGAGCCTAACCTCCTATGCCAACGATACGCAGTTGGTACTGGCCATTAAAGGCGATGGAGATCAAGTAGCAAAGAAATTTAAATACGGAATGCTTGACATAGGAGAATGGATGGCCACTAATTGTTTAAAACTGAACTCAGAAAAAACTGAGGTAGTTATTTTTGGACCCCTTCTCCCAGCCTGGCCATCATGTTGGTGGCCAGAAACCTTTGGCACTCCCCCGAGCCCGACAGCCAAAGTCAGGAATCTAGGAGTCACTTTTGACGAAGGACTTAATTTCATGGACCATGC
Source organism: Lissotriton vulgaris (assembly GCF_964263255.1). Classification (NCBI taxonomy): domain Eukaryota; kingdom Metazoa; phylum Chordata; class Amphibia; order Caudata; family Salamandridae; genus Lissotriton; species Lissotriton vulgaris. The sequence continues at coordinate 26,066,863 of NC_141685.1, forward strand.
AAATAAAACAGCTACTACAGCCCATTACAAACTGAAAATGATTAGAAAAATCCGTCCTTTTCTCCCGGAGACAGCTATTAAAACATTGGTCAGCTCCTTAGTTTTGTCAACCCTAGACTACTGTAATGGTTTATTTCTCAATGCCCAGTCCAGAGTCACAAGGAAACTACAATCAATACAGAATGCTGCAGCACGTCTGCTCTCTGGGAAGACCAAATACGAGCCCATATCAAAAATCATAAAGGAATACCATTGGCTGACGATTCGGAACAGAATACATTTCAAATCCTTATGTATAGTTTATAACGCACTTAATAATCAAGGACCCCATTTTCTTAAAGATCAACTTCAACCTTACAAACCTAGTAGACTGCTTCGTTCAGCCACCCTCAACCAACTAGTCATTCCACGTTCCAAAACAGTGTCTTGGGGTGATCGCCGCTTTTTAGTGGCAGCACCCAAATTGTGGAATACTCTCCCCCAAAATATTAGGCTGAGTCCTTCCCTTTTTCAGTTCCGCAAACTTTTAAAGACGTGGCTGTTTGACCAATAATTCCTTACCATTCCTCTCCAGCCCCCTGTTTCACAAGTAAGTGTATTTCCCAGCGCTGAGACGCCTGCGGGTATTTGTCGCGCTCTAGAAATGTCAAAAATAAATAAAAACCACACGTATATATACACAGTCTTCATTATCATTCTGCTGTTATGTTACACAGTGTTAAGAATTGATTTACGAAATCTAAAAACATATTTTAAAAAGGCAGAAACTAAGGCAACAGTTAAAACATTGTCTAATTTGTGGATAGCTAAAAAAGCTGGGCGACACTGATTAAAACCCATTATCTTTAATAGCGGCATAATCCATCTTTTCCTCTGGTCAACATTATATTTACAAAATAGCAAAATGTGCATATCCGATTGTGTTGACAATTCATCGCAATGACATTTATTTAGGTCCTTGGTCCAATCGTTCATTTTGGGATAGCTAAAAAATCTGAATAAAATATTCAATCTAAAACTAATTAATACAAATTTTTCAAAGCCTTTCATTTGCAATTTCAAATATGGCAGGGTTTCACTAGTGATCAATACCAGTTGGTGTGTCATCACTGTGCTTTTCCTCATCTCCAAGCAAAACCTTTTGTCCTCCAAATTTAACATACATGTATGCTTTAATTCTTTTCTAGTTACATGGGGCATAAGAAGAGGGTCATCAAAGTATTCTTGATAACTAATCTCCGTAAGGAAAGATTTTACATACACCAACCATCTTATTTTTTTCAATTCAATTCAAATATTCTTTATTTCGATCATTGGAGATCATAAAAGATATACAAATAAATGACACCATTAAAATCATTAAGAAATAAACTCAGAGTTATAAAATACACAATTCATCATTACAGTCTAATTAAAATAGGTGAATTTTTGATTTAAGACCCAGGAGTTCATACAGCATTAGAGTCCCTTATAATTCTTGCACGTAATCTCCACATTGCCGCCAGAAATTTCGCCATTACAAACACAGTTGGGGCTGTTAAGTCTGTTTTGAGTACTCTATACGCTGGGGCATAAGTTCGGAAGCCCAGGTTCCTTAAATAGGGGACCAGCCAATAGCTCCTAATTTTACTGTAAGCTCTGCAAAACAGGACCACGTGACGATCACTTTCCAGTTTATAATTACATGCTGGACAGTTCCACGATTCCAAGTTGCCGTCCCAAGATTTAGTAAGGGACCTCAGGGGAAGAGAACCGTACCTCCATTGCATGAAGATCTTCCTAACAAACACTGGCGTCATACCGTCTAAGACGTACTCAGGACTGTAGGAGTCTTTTGCCTTGGTAAATGTATCGGTTAAGGATCCTTCCCGGATAGAACTCAGAGATTTCTGGAGCATAGAGCTGTAAAACACTTTAGAAAGTTCTTTCCTCGTGAGCCTTACGGACATTGCTTCCGGATTGGACCATAGCTCTGGGACTCCGAGGGTCGTGCACATGTCCCTGATGTACTTATGCCATGGGATTTTAGCCACGTGGATTGATCTGAGAAGCTCCTGCAGTTCACTTCTATAGTGTACCAGATCCTGGCTGCTCCACAAACGCCTCCAGTAAGTCAAGGGTTTAAGGCCCAGTTCCTCCGTAATTGGTCGTAATGCCAAGTCCATTCTTAAAGGTAGAAGAGGGGTGCTCGGTGGAAGAGCCGCCAATTGTCTAATGAAGTTGTTTTCTGCAACCTGTATGGTCTGTAGCAGTGTGTGTCCCCATAACTCTGCCCCATAAGTAATACCTCCCCGAGCTTGTGCTTTATAGATATTTATGGCAGGAACCAGTGGGCGAAGAGGAGATTTTCTGGCGATTCTTGTAATGGCACCAGCCCTCTGAATTAGTTTTGTGGTTGCTTTTATTTTGTGTGGCAACCAGGTCAGGTTCTGATTGAGGGTTATGCCAAGATACTCAATTACATAGACTCTTTCTAGGAATGTGGATCCCAGGCGGGGATTTGGGCAGCTTTTGGGTTTGTGATTGAGAATCATGAATTTGGTCTTGGATGGGTTTATTTCTAATCCCCTTTCATTGCAGATCCCCAAGAACCCATTCAAGACTCTCTGTAGCCCCATTGGTGTTTTTGACAGCAGCAGGGTGTCGTCCATGAACATAATCGCTGGCACCCTGCTGCTGTTCAGTTGTGGCGCGTCAATATTAGGGATCCTGCTCAAGTGCTCTATCACCCCGTTCGTGAATAGGCAGAATAGGGTCGGCGCCAACACACAGCCCTGCCTTACCCCTCTTCGGACAAGGAACCTATCTGTCAGCCTACCGCCCTTTCCATATCTTACTCGGGCGTAATTGTCTGTGTGTAGCCTGATTAGAATCTGGAGGATATCTCCAGGGACACCCAGATCAGTCAGCACCGCCCACAATTTGGCCCTAGGGACCAAATCAAAGGCGGCACGGAGGTCCACGAAGACCGCAAACAGTGACCCACCTTCTAGATGCACCGTCTTCCAGTACAAAATGTTCAATCTGAGTATTTGATCGACTGTTGAGACTCCTTTTCTAAATCCCGCCTGGAGAGGGCTTAAAATGTCAGTCTCCTCCATCCAGTTTTGGAGCCTATCAAGAATTAATCTACCAAACAGCTTCTGGGATACATCAATGAGGCTTATTGGGCGATAGTTGGCGGGGAGCAGGGGCGACCCCTTTTTAAATATCGGGACCACCTCCGCTCCCAGCCAAGTATCCGGTATTTTCATTCCCCCCAGCACTGCATTGAATAAGACCATGAAGTAAGGTGCCCCAGGTTCCTGCTTGAATAGGTCGCCCGGCACCCCATCCAAGCCCGACGCCTTTCCAGAGGAAAGCCCCGCTATCGCCACCCTGATATCTTTTATGGTAAAGGGATCAGAGGTGTGTGTTTCAAAAGTAGTGGGTAATGTTGGTTCTAACTCCTCATTTTCGGGGGAATATAGCTGCTGGAAGTGTTCTTGCCGGACATTTGTGGCAATGTTGGGTTCAATTGCCGTGGGAAGGTCCCCGCTTCCATGGTTAATTATTCTCCAGAATCTACAGAAGTCCCTATTAGCTAGGGACTCCGATAGATTCTCCCAGTGCTGTACATCCCACTCTATTTTAGCGTTAGCTATAAGTTTTTTGTAAGTCCTCCTTTTAGAGCGGATCTCTTCCCTAGGGCCTCCTTCTTTTATGATGGATAGGAGGTCTCGTTTTGCCTGTCGACAAGTTCTATTGAACCAAGTGTTTTTGGTCGGTCCCTGGGTTCTAGGTCGTCTGGTGCTAAAGAGATCAACTTCAAGCTTCCTGATTAGGTGTTCGTGTACCTGTGCTACATCCTCGCTAGTATCTTTTAGGGAATCTAGATTCCATAGGTCGAAGATCTATGATCATAGCGTCTTTCAAGATTGCTCGATTAAAAATACACTCCTCCGTGGGCCACACTCTGTGCCATAATAAAACTGGCTGAATTTTAATTACATCCTCTATATAGGGTTGTCCCAGCTCCATATGGCAATTATAAGTGGACACACTCTCAGGGACTGTTAGGAGATGTCTCAAAAAGGAGTTTTCTGCTAGTTGTAATGGTTTGGCATTAGCGTAACCCCATATACCCGCACCATATGTTGCAATCGCAATACTGGTGGCTCTATATATAGTTAAAAGTTCCCTAATCGTTTTTTTGCCCATTTTTCTTGCAAACTTTTGTATGGCCATAATAGATTTACAAAACAACAATTTCCGTGTGTTAATTGTTGTATTCCATTGGCCATTTTGATCGAACAATATGCCCAAATAAGGGAAAGTTTGGGTAAATTCAAGGGATTTTGAGTTTATAAACATGGTTTTTCTATTCTTTAATGCCCCTGGTCCGCAATTCATGCAATAAGTCTTTGAAGCATTTACCCTCAGATCTAAATTAGCCATGTAATTTGCAAAGGATGTAATCATCTGCTGCATGGGCAATGGGTTTCGGGCCATCAGAACCGTGTTGTCCTCGTTTAATAGCACAGGGATCAATCTTTTGCCTATTAGCAGCATGTCCCTGCACTCCCTAAGTAGTATCTCTTCCAGTTCATTGATATAAATTGTGAATAGGAAGGGGGCGAGTACGCACCCTTGCCGTACTCCTCTGGCAATTTTAAACGTTGTTGTACATTCCCCATTCCTACCATATCTTATTGTGGCCCGTGCCCCCCTGTATAACTCTCTCAGGAAGTTAATTATATTCACGTCCACATCAAGTTTCTCTAGAATCAGCCACAACTTACTGTGGGTTACGCAGTCTAATGCTGATGACAAGTCGACGAATGTTAAATATATGCGGTTTTTCCTTGCACTTACATATTTGTCTAAAAGGATGTGCAAGTTAAGGCCCTGCTCTATAGTGCCTAGATGTTTCCTGAAGCCATATTGGAGGTCACTTATTATAGAGTGATCCTCGGCCCAAACGTGTAATCTGTTCAGGATTACCCGCCAAAAGATCTTGATGGTAGAGTCCAGCAGGGATATCGGGCGGTAACAAGCACAGCTTGATCTGTCTCCCTTTTTAAATTTAGGTATTATAATTGACTCATACCAGGAGGGTAATAATCCATTGGAACAGGATGCATTAAAAAGTTTAGTGAGGATTGGACCCCATAAAGTCATATTATGTTTATATAGGTCGACAGGAACCCCGTCAGGGCTAGGAGCCTTCCCCCCCAAACTGGCCTTAATGCCTGCCATGACCTCGTTCAGTGTTATATTTAGATCTATGTTGTTACATTTTGAGGTCTCCTCGTCCTGTACATTTATTTGTTGAGACTGTTCCACAAGACCCACCATACTATGCAAACTTTCATAGTGTTTCACCCATTCTGTACCCATTATAGCTATCTCGATTCTAACTTTGCCTTTGTCTTCAAAAAAGGGGACTTTAAATGCCTTCCAAAAGGCTGCTACTTCCCCGCTCTGGGATGCCTCGGACAAAGATTCCCAGGCCTCCCTTTTTATGGTTTCCTTCCTTTGTTTCTGTACAATTTTATATGCCTTGTGACATTCCTTAATCAAATCATAGTCGCGAGGAGAATCTTTTAGGGCTTGTTTTAGATTGATGTGAGGCTTCGTACAAAGTGTGTCAAACCATGTGGGGTCCTGTGCTTTTACATTTTTCTTACTAACTCATAAACTATTTTTAATCTCTGAATTTATGGTTAAGAAATGATTAATACCAACGGGATCCGAAGTATTAATATTGAGGCACATATCAAAGCTGGATTTGCATTGCCTAATAAGTTTTCGTGGGAAGTTTTCCAGGACTACTTTGGTCCATTTCAAGGCGTATCCGTTTTGGCCCTGTAAGGCTATGTCCTCTACTACGTCCCTATTTAAGTTACCTTTATCATAAATGTAATCAGGATTTATAACTTCTAAACGTAGTGGAAAATGATCACTCAATGCTGTGTCTAAGGTTTTAAAATTAGTCACTTCATTACCGTGTCTAGACGAAATCAGGATAAAATCAATTGTAGAGAATGATCATCTCCCATTAATGTAGGGTGAAAATTTAACCTCGGGTTCACATGCTTTGTTTGCGAAGCACATATCGTTTGAGAACAAGGTTTCATTTAGCAATTTTCCACAGCTAGTATGGTCAAAGTGTGATAAACATGTTTCCCTATCCAGAAGGGTACCGCATGCCCCTTGTTCTCCCCTTCTACATAATAAGCAATTAATGTCCCCTCCCCAGACTGTAAGGACTTCCTTATTTTTCCAGCACATCATATGTTTGAGGTCTGTAAAGAATTGTTTCATCACGGCTTCCAGAACCTCAGCTGGTACGTTATTATAGAAGTTTACAATCAATAGGCACTTCTTCTTGCTGATGTGTATCTGTACCATTTGATAGTATTTATTAGTGACAGGAGCTTCTATTTTATCACATTTCAGGAGGTTTGATATATAGGTACATAGACCTCCTTTAGCTCTGCCTGAAGCTGAGTCTAAAGCCGGGGAGAAAAAGGTTTTATACCCAGTAAGGTGGCAAGCCTCCTTTGCCCATGTTTCCTGCAGATTAACTTTATCAAATTAATTTGCCAAAACGGCTGTTATTCAGCTCCTTCGTGAAACCACCCAAACACAACGTACAACAAGATGGTTTGGATACAAAAAAGGATAATAACGGGACATCAATACTCAAAGGAAACGCAGCAGGGAATCCCAGAACGTCACCGAAGATCAAAAACAGGTCCCCACAATGGGTTCAGTAATGCCCAAGGGAAATAGGGAAACAGGGGAACAGGGAAAAAGGGGATCAAAACCCAGCACTGGAAAAGACCGCTGGAACAGAGCTCGAAGGAAGGGGAACAAGGTAGAACCACATGAACAGGAATCACATGGCAAGGGACCAATAAAGAAACCAAGCACCTGTTTCCTGTTGACAGCCCCCTTTTAAAGCGAGCCCTAGGGAGCGTCCATAAATTCGCATATACACTTGGCACTTTTAGGAAAAAACGCTGAATGGGGAACTAGACAGAAGGCACCAAGCCCCCTTGAACCCCAACAAGAGATCGGCCCGAAACAGCAGCGGGCACAGCCGGAGGGTCGGGCCGAGGCGGAGTGCGGCCTGCGTGCCCTGGGGGTGCACAGCCCTGACTAGCCAACGGACGGAGGTGAGGAGTGCGAAGGAGGGTTCTTGAAAGGGGCGTCGGGGGGCAAAATTGAGCTCCCGGGGCAGGTCCTAGCTGGGCCTAAAGACTATACTACACTGCTGGTGCTGTGCGCACTCTGGTGGGCCCCTGAACGCTTGCCCTGTGGGCGGTTGACTGTCTGGGGCCCGACTGGTGATGTGAGCGGCCATCTGTCGAGGAGTTATACCCCGGTGCTTGGGTCTGGTTGTCCACCCCAAACTGCTGCCTGAGCTTTTCTGTGGACTGGAGGGGAGCCACCTGGTCCCCGGTGCAGCCTTCCGCTTCCCTGAGTAGCAACCGATTACCAGGGACTGAGTCACCTCCTTGCACCATAACTGGCCCTCATACTGCTACCTCCGGGCCTTTGCCTTCACTCTCGACTCCCTGGAAGTCCTCGAGCCAGCCTGATCCAACGACTGGACGCGTCATTGCTATCCCCAAAGGGAGAAGAACGACTCAGACCCTCCCGGAATTGCTGGCGAAGCCCCAACGCAAACCCGGTAAAGAACCACCCTCTCCTGAGACCGCAAAAATGCCGCTGGAGTCCTCTGAGGACCAAGTGCCTATTACTAGGTCCTTCCTGGAAACTCTGTTCAATTCTCTCCGGGAAGATTTCAAATCCCTGAAACAAGAGGTGGCCGGAGAAGTGAGGGAACTCCGGAGAGATGTGGAGGGTCTTGGAGAACGCGTAGTTGCCATCGAGGAGGCTGACCAGACCAGAAGCGGCGAAATTGAACAGCTACAGCAGGAAGTTCTGTGACTTACAGATCAACAACTGGACCTTCAGCCCCATGCGGAGGACCTTGAAAACCGCTCCCGTCGCAATAACATACTGGTCCGAGGGGTACCTCAAAAAGCGGAGGGGGCAAACATCACTAGCTACTTGCAGGACCTCTTTCGACACATCTTGGGAGAACCCGCTGACTTTATCATTAGAATCGACAGGGCACAGGGCAGCCGCTCCAATTCAAAGGGCACCCTATCGCCCAATACCAAGATCTCTCAGCTATCACGTTACAAAAAAGGAAGGCATTTAAGGTGGCAACGGATTTCTTGCGGCAACAAGGGGTTACGTATTCCTGGGGTCATCCGTTCCGGCTGATATTTAAATGGAACGGGACCCTACATCAAATGCGTTCCCTCAAAGACACGTGCGCTCTATTGGAACTTGATTGGGAGGAGGATGCACCGGCGGTGAGACTCTTACAGGGGCCCTCTAGAGATGGATGGCAAACAGTTGGCCGCAGAAAGACCCCCTCGCAACGTTTGAAACCCGAGGCCCACATCATCACACAAGAAAGGGCGATCGCGGTGGCAGAGGTGGCCAGGGAAAATTCGCCCTCCAAATGATTTCTGTACCTGCTGGGGGGTTACTTATAACGCATGCCATGCTCACGGGCCGGGGGGGGTTCCGGGCGGGGATCCACGATGGGCGCCGTTGAACATGATCCCACTACGTAACTTTTCCATGGCCCTGTGTGGACTGACAGGACTGGGACTATGTGTTCTTGGAGTTTGGGTGTTGGGGATTGGGTGGTGGGTGGTGGGCGGGGGGTGACGGGTGGTTGGGTCTGGGTACTGGGGTTCACATTTTGAGCTCCTGGAGTTGGAACGGAGAAGGGGAGGGTGGGACATGGGCTCAGTTGGAGTTGATCGGTGACTACGGGAGGGACTGCGGGCGGGAACCAGTGTGCCAAAAGGGATTTGTCGATGATGGGTTTGCTATGTTCTTCATTTGCCTCCCTCGGTTGGGGCTGACTGAGGTCCACGGGTGGTATTGTGGGGGGATCTGGTGCGCCATATGGGATGTTTCAGGGATGGATTTGCTCCCCACTGCTTAGCTTGCTTTTTCCCGCTACCGCCTCTCTCTCGCTCACTTATGGAGGTGTCTTTTCTGCACACAACGCTTCATGCATGTTCCTTTGTGGGGCCGGGGTTCCCGGGGGTACCCTTGGGCTGGCTGGATCCTTACATTCCTATCTGCCACGAAAACATGATTCTGACTCTGCGCTACCTCACATACCCTCCTTACCATGGCTGATTCCACTTTAAAGGTGCTGACCCTTAATGTGAAGGGGCTGAATAATCCTATCAAAAGGAGAGCTGTTATTTCCTACCTAGAAAACTCAGGGGCTGATATTTGTTTATTGCAGGAAACTCACCTTCTGCCCAAAGACTGGCATAGAATGAGCTCCCGCGCCTTCCCACAGCAATTCTTTTCTTCTCTCCCTACGAAGACGGCCGGGTGGCTGTTCTAATATCTAGGCACTTCCGGGGAAGGGTGGGGGACAAGGCGGGTGAGGTTAAGGGTCGCCTTTTGGCCTATACCCTTTTGATTGGCGGCACACACCTTATGGTTGGTTCTATCTACGCCCTGAATACGGGACAGGAGACGTTTCTGAAAGGCGCAGCTTCAGAGTCACTTCAATCCTCTAATTCACTTCTGCTCCTGGGTGGGGACCTCAACATAGTCATGGATACGCACAAGGACAGGTCGGGGCATCGCTACGGGGAGAGAGGCGCTATTTCGGCAATCGGACTAGAATGGCTGCAGGAGAGGGGTCTTGTGGACCTCTGGAGGGCCAAACATCCGACCGCAACGCAATTCACCTTTTACTCACACTTGCACCCTACATATGCCAGGCTAGACCATTTCTTAGGCTCCTCTGAGCTGCTTACAACCCTTGACAAGGTTAGCATAATGCCTGCGGCCATCTCGGATCATGACGCTGTGGAACTGTCGCTTAAAATCTCTACATCCCCTCGCCCCCGAGGGTCGTGGCGTCTACGCGAAACCCTCTTACAGCGACCAGAAGTCACCAAAAGGCTTCACGAATGCATTGTCCAATACTTAAAAATTAATGACATGCCGGGGGTATTGATGTCGGCTCTAGGGGGGCCCTGAAATCGGTCATCCGCGGTGAACTCATTGCCATAGCCGCCGCAGAGGCCAAAGACCGTAAAGCGAAAAGAGACGATCTCACCGCTCGGGTTTCTGAACTAGAGAGGGTCCACAGCCGCACCTGCGCTCCACGTGTCTGGAGACAACTGAAGGCGGCCAGGGCCCAATTAGCCAGTCTAGACACCGACAGGGCAGAATTCGCTGCGCTCCGCCTTCGCCATACATATTATGTTGGGGGTAACAAAACTGGCTGCTTACTTGCCAGTGCCCTGAAAGCTAGGACCCAACGCCACAAGATCACCGGACTTACAGACGATTCTGGCGTTGTCCTCACGGAGGAAACTCAAGTTGCGGAAGCGTTTCGGTCCTATTATGCCTCGCTGTACGGAGCCGAGGCGACGTCCCTTGAGGAGGTCTACGCATATTTGAATACAGCTGTGATCACCGAATTTTCCCAGGCGAATGCCGACGCCTTAGATGCCCCCATCCGTCTGGAGGAGGTGCTGGCAGCTATATCCCGCCCTCGCCCGCTTAAATCCCCGGGGCCAGACGGCTTCTCAGCAGGTTTCTACAAAACCTTTAGCCAGTTGCTAGCTCCTGTACTTACCCGACCCTTCAACTCCTTTGAATGCCCTAGTTCCATCTGCCCAGATATGTTAGCAGCCGAAGTGGTGGTACTGCCTAAACCGGATAAAAAACCCACACATTGCTCCGTATTCCGCCCTATTTCGTTACTGAACATCGACCTGAAACTCTTTACTGGCATTCTAGCTGCGCGTCTTGGTTCCCGCCTGCCTGGGATCTTGGAGCCTGACCAATCGGGCTTCGTGCCTAACCGTCAATGCAGCGATAACACCAAACGGGTACTCCATTTGATAGATAAGGCCCTTTTCCAAGACTCGGATTCCGCACTGTTAGCCATTGACGATGAAAAGGCGTTTGACCGTGTAGATTGGGCCTATTTACAGCGAGTCCTGACGCGTTTTCGGCTGGGTGACCGCTTTTGGTCTTGGATTGCCTGCTGTTACCACCGCCCACAAGCTAGGGACCGGTTGGGTTGCCTTAGTTCGGACCTGTTGGAAATTCAACGAGGCACGAGACAAGGGTGTCCCTTTTCCCCCCTCCTGTTCGCCCTGTACATAGAGCCCCTAGCGCAGAAGATCCGGGACAACCCTGACATTTAGGGCATCACTTTTGGCCGCGAACCCCACATGATCAGCCTCTATGCTGATGATGTAATAGCTGCTCTCGACCATCCGGGCCGCTCTATACTCGCTTTTATGGAGGAGCTCGACTCATTCGGTACTGTCTCGGGCTTTCGAATTAATAGGGGGAAATCCCTGATATTACCTCTGGGCAAAAATGCACATTCCGTCGACTCTGCCGTTGTAAACGGGAGTGATCTCCAGCTCACCACACAACTCCCATATCTGGGAATCACCCTCACTTCCTCGACGGAGTCGACGATAGCACTCAACTACAAGACCCTCGCTGCCCAGATCCGGACGGATCTCGCGCGCTGGTCGAAGCAACCCCTCTATCTACTAGGGAGGGTCGCAGCGGTGAGGATGTTGGTCTTGCCCAAGGTCTTATATCTTTTTCAGACCCTCCCGGTCGCACCCCCCCGCAGGCATCCTGGCAGACCTACAGGCCGTTCTCCACCATTTCATCTGGGAAGGGAAACGTGCGTGCTTACACAAGCAGTTGGCGTACAGGAGCATGGATGAGGGGGGGTCTTGGTGTCCCCAATCTGCTGCAATATTTCCAGGCCTCTCAACTCCGCTATCTGGTGGAATGGTATAGGCCAGAGTCCGAGAAGAGGTGGCTCTTCCAAGATAGGGCTATGGCTCAGATGCCTCTCTGGAGGGTTCCTTTCCTCGCCCGGCAGCATCGGCCGCGCTACCTCTTGAATTCGCCTATCACTCGTACAAGGTCTGGGACACGGTCGCTGTCAAGAAGGGTTTAACAACGTTTCCGTTTATTGAAGCAATGTTTAACCCTCCGAACGAAATGTTCTGTTTTAAATTGTTTCATTTCTTTAAATGTTTTTTACCATTATATTGATATTTTAAATTTCTCCTTTTTCTTTTTTAAGAAATCTTGTTGTTTTTTGTTGAATTATTATGTGGACCTCAATTGAGTTCCGTTACCATAAATAAATAAACTTGAAACTTGAGAACCTTTCCCTCCCTGTTTACCCCATCCTGGACAACCCGGAGTTCCCACCGGGCAATGATCCGTATGCCTTTTCGCAATGGCGCGGTACCGCCTGCCGTTCTGCCGGCGACCTTTTCGACCTGTGGGGCTTTCTTCCCCTCTCGGAAATCAGACAGGTATATACAATAGCGAACCCCCACCTTTTCCAATACTTCCAGCTCCGACATTGGCTCACTAACCCGGCCACCGCCACTATGGTAGGACGGCCGATGACAACTTTTGAGAAATGGTTACTGACCAAAGACACGGACAGACATCTTATCTCGGACATCTACAAAATGCTCATGCCACCACTGACTCCAGGTAAAACACTGGTCAAAAGCGTTGGGAGGCTGAACTGGGTAGGGCATTAACACCTAAAGAATGGAGCTACATATATTACAGGGCCTCACATACCACACGCAACACGGCGGGCAGGGAGACTGCGGTGAAGCTGGCAATGTATTGGCACCTTACTCCGGCCCGGCTTCACAAAGGGAATCCATTGAGCAGTGCACTGTGCTGGAGGGGATGTGGGGAGCGAGGCACGTTAACCCATCTCCTTTGGGACTGTCGGGAGATCCGGAGCTATTGGGAGACAGTCCTGGATGACATTGACTCCACCTTTGACACCGAAATCCCGAGGTTCCCGGTCTATGCTATACTGGGCCTCCCTAATGCACTCACCTTTCCCTTGAAATCTATGCAGGGTTGCCAAATGGGGATCGCCGTGCAGGCAGCTACACAACACGTCTTATCACTCTGGGGCTCGACCACCAAGCCCACACACATGGGATGGCTACACAAACTCTGGTTCACTCTGGGGATGGAACGCATTCAGGCCACACTTACACATACCACTGCTGTATTTCAAAAGGTTTGGCTCCCATTGCTATCCCTCCTGTCTAAGGAATTCAATGAGATCACATGCCCCAGATACCTTCGCGTTCTGCGCCTTACTGAAGCCTCGCATGAACCTCGGTGAACCCTTGTATATTCACACTACCCACTATTGGACTACTCCTCGACTTGTTTTTGACACTTGGCACACTGGTTGGGGTGGGGGAGGGAGGGGTGAATTGGAAATGGGAGGGGGGGTCTGGTTTTTGTTCTTATTACTCTGCTCTGTTGCACTGTTTACCATTAGCCTCCTTGGCATCGTACCCTTGCTCTGGCATATATACTTCGCCTTTTCTTCCATTTTCAGGGAAGACATGTTTGTCTGTCCCGTCCGCTGTCTATGCCTATTGCTTTCCACTGTATCACGATGCCTATTACTGCTTTTAAAATCAATAAAACACATTTGAAATTAAAAAGTGGGGGTGACCATAGGAAGCAGACCCTACTCTCCTACAAGAGGTAACATTGTAAGTCACCCAAAACAAAGGCACTGGATGTAACCACTTGGATGTGGTACAGATAGCAGGGCTCGGAGAACAGAGTAGCGCAGCCCTGCCAGTGCTGCTTTGTCTAAAAATAAAGAAAATGTCTTTACCTCTCAGAGAAAGTAATCTCCCAATTGATCTTCAATTGCCCGGTATGTCCATACAGATACATGGCCTAGAATACGCATGTCGTTTTAAGCTTACCATTCTTTTGGTGTAAGCAGTAAGACCATTGTGCGTGATAAGCAAACATCCAATTCATGCATATGCCGACAGGCAGTTTGTGCTCCCACAGGGACTGAACACCCATATATCTGCAGTGGGATGCTCAACTTTTGAGCAAAAGATGGGAAGCGGGTAAAAAAAAAAAACAGCAGCACGTGGGGGTGAAGAAGATGGAGTGCAGAGACATGCACTCAACAATAAGAGTGTATGTTGAAAAGTTAAGAGAGAGTGCCTACAGTGGAAGGACACTGGCCACCAGTAGCAGTACTTTTATCAGGGTCCACGGCGCAACGAAAACACGAAGGCCAGAAGGAAGATGGGGTCGAGGAGGAGGCGCTGACCAACATGAAGCAAGGGAATGAGTGATTTGGGAGCCATGTGGGAGACAGCCTATGGTAAGTACCTCTGACTACCTTCGACTGAATGGGGATAAAACTGAGGATTTGATCATTGGTAGCCAACAATCTACTTGGACCCATTCTTGATGGCCAGAAATGATGGGGCAACATCCCAGTGCTGTTGACTTTGCAAAAAATCATTGCGTCCTGTTTGACAACAATCTTATCTTTAATCTTCAGGTCAATCCCTTAGGAAGATGTTTCAGTTTCTTTCTTTTCCTGCGTGTAAACACGCAGCTGTGGCACTGATTATGTCCAGGATGGATCACTGCAACGCGCTCTCTCTGGACATTAGTAAGACAGCCATTGACAAGTTGCAGCTTGTCCCGAATGCTGCAGCAAGACTCGTTTTTGATCTTCCTAAATATCATACAGTCTCTGCTGCTATTCAGAAACTGCATTGGCTTCCAGCCATGAAACGAATTGCCTGCAAGGCCTTATGCATTGTCCATAAGGCACTTCACAATTCAGGCCCTGAGGGAGTTAAGCATCTCTTTCAACAGTATGATCGTTCTAGATAGTTGCGTTCTGCTGGAAATAATCTGTTGATTATTCCTAGACTTCTGGAGCAAGATGGGGAGGAAGAGCTTTTGCTAAGGCTGCATCTAAGCTTTGGAATACTCTTCCTCAATTTGTGGTATTGGGTTCTCCAAACCTACATATTCTGTGAAACTGCTTGACACCATAAAACAGAAGTTGGCACGGAAACTAGAAATGCAAAAGACAAGTTTATTAGGACCCCATGGGGTGGTGGTACATTCCTACAGCACCCTTCGGCAATGCAAGAAGTATCACACCGAACATCGGTGCGAGACCTCTTTTATACAGTTTTACGGTAATAAAAAGCGTAGGCGGAACACATTTGCTCAGTTTAGGTACATATAAGGACATTTTTGGAACACAGCCAACTCATGGGAGGAGTTATAACACTGCTGGTCAGTTTTGGGGAACATTCCTAAGTAATGACTGTCCACTAGTACAGAGGGTTTAACTACGCATGTGCAAGCTTTACCAGTACTAAAAATAGCCTGTTGCTGGGCAAGTTAGGTGGTCAGTGGTACAGAGAAAGAACAAAAGGGCATGCTGACCACGAGGCAGCGCGTTCATGTAAAATGGACGCCAGTGTTCTCAAAATGGCCCCCGAACATCATGGTCAAGATAAGGGGAAATTCGTGTAGCAAAGCTGAACGCTAACCTGATCACTGTCAAATTACGACAGACGACCCTTTTAGCGTTTAGCTGAAGCTACCTCATAATGGACGTAATCAGGGTATTCATCGTCAATATTCATTGACATAATATTCGATATTTCTCTATTGATCATTTGCTCATTCTTGACAATAGCTCGTTTGGGTGGAATACAAGCAGAAATGCACATAGAACATAACATAGGGCCACACTGAATACATAGGCATAGAAAGAAGAGTATCCCAATTATTATACATAAAATTGTAAACAGCTTCCAACCCCAAGTACTGAGCAACGTCCAAAACCAACCCGAAAGTGTCCAGGTACCATTATCAGGATGTATTTCAGCAGCTATTTTGTGCAATTTAGAAATAGCATCATATACAGAAGGTGAATTATCAGGTACATACACGCAGCAACTACTTCCGATAATGCGACATGCACCCCCACGATCAGCTAACACTACGTCTAGAACCATCCTGTTCTGGAGCGTTACAATTCTAGTAATTTGAAGTTCCTCAGTCAAATTCCCTAAAGCAAAAACGGTCTCATTAGCAACGGCTTCCACAACACGTGTCAGTCGTCTGATCTTTCTGCTATTTAGAGCAGCACCAACAAATGAGAAGAGGCCTAAATTGAAATCAACATATTGCTGCAGGGAGGTATCCGTCTGGTCAATTTCGTCAATTGCTAATGTTCTCTTCACTCTATTTAGTATAAAATCATGGTATAACACAAAATCGTTATGATACATAGGCGGGGCAATAAACACAGGAGGTAATACAAAAGATACATAGCATGTTCCTAACCATCCTATAGGGAGATGGTGATAACCTTTATTTCCACAAATAAAGTAAGTGTTTCGTGAAGCCACAAAGGTAATACCATTTAGAGTGTCAAAGGTGAGAGTAGTATTATGTTCACTTCTTCCTACTGGGATTGTACCTTTATTTCGGACACATAAATCAGCTCTGGTATCAATAACTGTGATCACGTGCAGACTAGACATGTTTACATTTCTCTGATTCGTATAAACTCGAGGCGATGATACATTATCTGGTCGATATTCTTCCCATTCAAATTTAGTTCCTTCTGCTTGCGGGTAACCATCTCGATCATTATAACAAACTTTATTGAGCCGAAAAAGTAATCCACCTTTTGTCGGCCATCTCAAAGTGAACAGAAGAGTGTACCAAGCATTACAGGAACCATTGTGAGAGAACGGAAGAGGAATAAGCGGAGTGCCTCCTTTCTTTTGATGTCCAGGCAACATTCCACATACCCAACAGTTCGAAGTGTTCGTCATATTATGGGTGTGATGTAAAATTTGAATGAAACTGTTATTTAGATAAGTCTGTCTATGTCAATCTTCATGATAGGGCAAAGTGAAATGGAAATGTTCGGATGGAATTGGGGTAGTAGGCAATAAATATTCTCTTGCCGGAACCAGTCGTTCTACCACCCAAGCTATTACCGCTATCCCACTATGGTCATAACGAAAAGTACTGCGCCAAGAATTCTCTTATTCCGCATCGTAGAAGGTTCCATAGTTCAAAGTACAAATGTCTCAAAAAGAAAGCAACTAAAAAATAAAAATATGAGTGCTGAGCTCCGAAGTAGCCGTTGATTTCTTCTCCGAGATTCATGACGGGTGTCGCTACACTTGCTAGAACTGATCCCCCCCCTTGATATTCCCGGCTTCCGTTTCACAAACCTGGAGCGGTAACTCAACCAGTCTCGCACAAAACAACTGCTTTTCTTGGCCATAGATTATATCTCTCTCCACCAGAAACAATGTGGTCCGGGAAGGCTCCCTCCGATTCAGTAGTCGTAACAGCTGGGCTCTTCTCTTCGTCCAAGATGTCTCGATAATCAGACAGCACAGTGGGGTTCACCAGATCCGGAGAGACACGACGACAATGAGTAGAATGCACCCAGCGCTTCTTGTTCGGAACTCGCACAGCCGTTCGAGTCGCCAGCAACACCTGCTCAGGGCCACGCCACCTCGGCTCCAAGCTGCTGGTTCTCTCAAAGGACCGGATCATAACGTGGTCGCCAGGACGAAGATTGTGAGCCTCTCCAATAGAATTGTCGGGGAGCGCTTCTCGAACCTGTTGATGAATAGAAAGTAAATCATTTGTTAATCGTGCCAAATAATCGTTCATCATTATACAAGGCACATCATGTAACCAACGAGGCTTAGGAACTCCCCATTATTCATAGGCCTCCCAAACACCACTTCATAAGGTGTGAGGCCAGTTCGGGAATGGGGCACTGATCTAATAGATAGCAATGCTAGAGGCAGAGCATCCGGCCATTTCAAAGACGTAGATGCCAAGATCTTTGCTAGCTTCAGTTTCAGAGTAGCATTATACCTTTCCACCAGACCTGCTGATTGCGGATGGAATACAGCATGAAACTTTTGCTGAATTCCCAATCCCTTCATGACGTATTCCACAATTTTCCCAACAAAAAGAAGACCATTATCACTCCACAGAAATTTACAAACACCATAGCGTGGGAAGTACTCTTTTAGCAAAACCTTAGCTGTTGTCAGCGCTGTATTATCCTTCATGTGGAAGGCCTCAATCCACTTACTGAAAGCACACACCACCACTAAGACATACTTAAGGTTGTTGCAACGCTCAAGCTGGATGTAATCCATTTGTAGTACTTCGAATTGTGCAGTAGGTGGAACAAACCCTCCTTTTGGAGTATACGTCCCTTTAGCAGGATTGTACTGCAAGCATATCAGACAGGTCTGCACTACTCTTTTGGCCGTATTGGCAATCTCAGGATGCTCCCAGACAATTTAGTAATTGCGAGAGCTCCAACATGTGCCAATCCATGTGTCATTTGAACCATTGCTTGCAAGTAAGCTGCAGGCAATTTCCATCTCTCCATATCTTTACTTCTCCAACAACCCTCATCGTCCAACACTCCCTCCGTTGCCCAGGTTGCGAGTTCTGCTTCAGACGCTGATTTCTGAATGTCTAGTATCTCCTCTCTAGCATCATGCCATCGCTCAGCCTGCGATTTCACCACATACATCGGCGAGGCATTTTGTAACATAGCAGTTTCCCTCGCTATGCGATCTGCAAAAGCATTTCCTTGTCCTACTTTGTCTGTCACTTTCTTATGTGCACTGCATTTAATTATCGCCACTTTCTTTGGACATAGTAGCGCATTCAGGAGATCACGCACTAGTTCTCCATGCATAATGTGCACTCCGTGTGAAGTCAAAAACCCTCGCTCTCTCCAGAGTAGGCCAAAATCATGCGCTACTCCAAAGGCGTACAGGCTATCAGTGTAGATGTTCACACATAAACCAGCACTTAATTCACATGCTCTTGTTAAGGCTATCAATTCCGCTGCTTGGGCCGATTTCTGTGGTATCCGTGCTGTTTCTACCACTGTCTTAAGTGTTGTGATCGCATATGCTGCAGAAGTTGTACCATCTGGCAACCTTAAACACGATCCATCAACCCACAGTTCTCCATCTACATCTGGAAGTG
Organism: Lissotriton vulgaris; assembly: GCF_964263255.1. Classification (NCBI taxonomy): domain Eukaryota; kingdom Metazoa; phylum Chordata; class Amphibia; order Caudata; family Salamandridae; genus Lissotriton; species Lissotriton vulgaris. The sequence goes on from NC_141685.1 coordinate 26,085,853, forward strand.
GCGTAACCTGTAAGTCAATACGACCCTTTGTTTGTTCTTCAGTCAGGAAAACACAATCATGTTGTTCTTCCTCCTGGCCCTCAGCAACTGGATATGGCAATAAAGTAGCAGGGTTCAGAGTAGCACATCTCTTCAGTGTGATATGTGGCGCCAACAGTGTTAGCTCATATCCTGTTAAACGTGCACTCGTTAAGTACTGGGTCTTTGTTTGATTTAACAGAGCATCTACCGCATGGGGAACTAACACCAACAATTTATGTGACAAAACTATTCCCTCACTCTGTCGTATAGCCACTGCTGTTGCTGCGACTGCTCGAAAACACCCAGGTAATCCTCGTGCTACAGGGTTAAGTACTGCCGAGAAATACGCACACGGTCTCTGTTTATCCCCGTGTGTCTGCACTAGGACTGACAATGCACACCCGTCCTTCTTGTGTACATATAATGTAAAAATCCTCATATAATATGGAGTACCTAGTACTGGTGCAGAACAAAGGGCTTGTCTCAATTGTTCAAAAGCATTCTGACATTCATCTGTCCATTAAAGGGGAATCGGTGTAGTTTTGGACAATAATGCTAACAAAGGTTTTATAATGTGTGAAAACCCCATTATCCACGGCCTACAAAAAGACGTTAAACCTATGAAAGCACGGATTCGATCAGATGTCAATGCACGTCCCTCCTTAGACAAAAGATGACCGAGGTAGGTCACCTTTGGTCTACAATATTGGAGCTTTTTCCTTGAAACCTTGTGATTATTGTGGGCAAGAAAAGAAAGCAAAGCAAGACTACTCTCCTTACATTGCTCCTGCGTGTCTGCTGCAAGTAAAATATCATCAACATATTGAATGAGAGCCACTCCAGACTGTAAATGGAAAGAATCAAGCTGTCTTTTTAGAGCCTGGCTATAAATGCTAGGACTTTCAGTATAACCTTGAGGAACTTGACAAAATCTATACGATTTATTATTTAATGTGAAGCCAAACAGATATCGGCTATCAGGATGGATGGGAATAAAAAAGAAAGCATTTTTCAGGTCTATGACGGTGAAGGTAGTGGCTGTGGGCGGAATCAAAGTAAGTAGGGTGGTAATATCAGACACCACCGGGTATTGGGGCACTACTTTCTTGTTAATTTTTCTCAAATCAATAATAAACCGATAGATTTTGTCATCAGTATCTTTCTTTAAAATCGGAAGAATAGGGCTATTACAGACATTATAGGGAACTTCCTCTACCACGCCTGCAATAATTAAATCATGTACAATATGCGTTAAAGCTACTTCACCTTCCCTGGAAATTCTATACTGCGGTACACGAGGCAGAGACGCTCCCTCCTTTACAGTGATGCGAATAGGAGGGATAATCATCTGTCCCACATCCGTGTCCGAAGTAGCCCATAACGTTTTTGGGAGAGAGGCTAACGCCTCGATCTCTTGCATGGGGCACAATCTCTCTACATCTGGGTAATTGTCATTCAAAATAACCCACACTCCTTTAGGAGCGCAGCGTATGGTTGCTCGAAAATATTTAAGCATATCTATTCCCATAATATTGTCTGGGGTGTTTGGTGACAACAGAAACGGGCACGGAGCAAGAAAAAGAGGTTGTGACAATGGGCTAAGAGAGGGTGTTCCATCAAACCCTATTGATGTAATCATTTCGCCAGACAGGGGAGCCCTTGGAACCAAGTGTTTAGACAGAGCACTACGAGTAGCTCCTGTATCAACCAGGAACTGATCAGTAGAACCCAAAACGCCCGCTGATACATATGGACCTCTTTGATCTACTGGTACTTCAACCGATTCCACACCCCATCCTACGCAATCCTATGCATGTACATAATCCTGAGACTCTGCAGTCTCACCCTCCGCTATCTGATACTGATTCCGTCGATCAAAAGTATTATGATCAGCCTGACCACGACCCCTCGCTTCAACCCTACCACGATTATTCGCTCCACCCCTCGCTCCTGAATAACTATTCCGTGTCCTTCCACCTCCTCGACCACGCTCATTACGTTGTTCTCGAAGCACCGGACAGTCTGAGGCCCAATGTCCGAACTGTTTACAGTATGCACACTGATCCTCAGAAATGTCGGTACGAACAGAAGACGTACGGTACGATCCACGCCTACCTCTATCATTCCCTCTCGGCTGTGTAGCATAAACCTGAGCCAACATCACTTTCGTCTTTAATTCCTTCGCTTTCTTATCAGTACTTTCTTTAGCATCCAATTCCTGTCGCTCATAATACTGAGCCATAGTCAATAAAGAAGCAGGGGTCGCCGTGGTCCAGAAACTTTCACTAGTCTTTAAATGTTTTTCAATCTCCGGTAGGAGGTTTGCTACATACTTGTCAACGAATAAATGCCTACCCGTGTCCTCTGTTAATATTTGCCCACTGTAATCATGAAATGCTTCCACAAAACGTGAGAAGAAGTCAGAAACTGACTCATCCGCCTTCTGCTTACAAGAGGCTAACATGGTCCAATCAATCTTTTTAGGAGGAAGAAGCGTTTTTAACTTATTCAAAATAGCCGCCCGGAGATCTAAAATTAATTGACATGGCTTACATGCGGGCTCCCTATCCAAATCAGCTTGGGCTCCACATACTGAACCTTTCGTAAATCAAACGACCCATGTAGTGGCCATTGCAATTCGTGATCGGATTTGGTATACTTGTGCCACAATGTACTGTACATAATAGGGGGAAGGCCAAATTTAACGTACATTTCACGATTAGGTGTCCCCTCTGGGGGAGCCGGCTGAGATTCATTTAATCGATAACTGGTACCTCCTCCAAGACAGAACATTCCTCGAAGTGTGCTTAAAACAGGCATGTCAAAATATCACGGAAACGCAATATTACAAAAATGGCACTTAATATACTTCACACAAGGTGTGCCGTTCAAACAAATACAAAATTGCCTGCCTATGTGAAGTGCACTGCACATATAACTCAAATCATAGAACCAAATGTTAGCTAACTCAAAACAAATCCAAAAAGCCACAGTAAGCATCCGTAGACTATCTTACCAATCACAAGCTTACCAAATTCTCAAGTATCCAGGTTCCAACTGCCAAGTTCCTTAATCGAATCAGCCAAACAGGCACTGTACGACAACTCGAACGATCAGGATCTCAGTCTAGGACCGGCGCCACCTGGAAGGTCAGATCAGAAGGAAAGGAAGAAAACACCGTGGGTGCCAAGACTCGGGTCACTCAGTGGCAGCGTACGCGTCCATGGCGAGTTTCCAATCCTTCGTCACGACCTCTCCTTCGGGCTTCCGAGTCGCCGATGAGTCCCTTCGTGTTTGCCAATTTGTGGTATCGGGTTCTCCAGACCTACATATTCTGTGAAACTGCTTGGCACCATAAAACAGAAGTTGGCACGGAAACTAGAAATGCAAAAGACAAGTTTATTAGGACCCCAAGGGGTGGTGGTACATTCCTACAGCACCCTTCGGCAATGCAAGAAGTATCACACCGAACATCGGTGCAAGTCCTCTTTTATACAGTTTTACAGTAATAAAAAGAGTAGGCGGAACACATTTGCTCAGTTTAGGTACATATAAGGACATTTTTGGAACACAGCCAACTCATGGGAGGAGTTATAACACTACTGGTCAGTTTTGGGGAACATTCCTAAGTAATGACTGTCCACTAGTACAGAGGGTTTAACACCTTGGCTGCTAGGTGTTTTCCCCCCCTGTGCTGGAAATTGCACTTAGTGCTACAAGGGACTTGTTTTAAATATGTTGACTCTTAGTTGGTAAGTGGTTTATCGAAATCCACCTATTTGTATCCTCAGGATATCCAATTCATTTTAAAAAACAACATTAAATGCAAGGAAGGGCAAATTAAGAAAAAGAGCTAGAGAAGGTGGATTTGTTCAAAAAACTTTACTTAGAAAAATGAAAAGGGATGCAGACATAAATCAATTTAAGCAAAACGGTTATGAACTAAGAAAGACAATTAATTTCTCTATAATTCAAAACCAAAATATCAACTCCAAATGATACAGACAAACAACCCAGATTAACAATCAAATGTGGTTGTGAGGTGGTGTCAGATGACAGCCTTAAAGGAGATGATAATTAAATGTCGACGTTTCGGTCTCGATTGTATTCATCAGAAAGACCATCATCAGGACGATGTTTTGTTTCAATGCTTTGAGCAACTCCCAGAGAAATTATTATTGGTAGGGGCCGCGTTAAAATTGCTCAGGCGGTCTGTCGAAAAAATCTTATCACTGGGCAGACGTTAATGGAATAGTCCAGGTCAGCTAATGTACTGGTTTTATATTCTTAACAACTCCGGTAGCATCGTACGGTCAGCTTCGGTTTGTAGCAATACACCACTAGGCAGGTTATAAATTCACCCTGTCTGAGCTATGTTTTAACATTGGTGCTAGGAGATATACCCTATTAAATTATTTTTTGCTCCTTAAACCAATTTTATTCACCTTTACTCTTTTTCTGTTTTTTTCTTGCACTGCACTGTAGTTTTCTCTCCAACCCCATCAGTTACTTTACCTACACATATGGTTTCAACCATAATACCAACACCTACAGACTTACAGGAAGATCTATACCGAGATCTGGTACAGTGTTGGTCCTCGGGGCCCCAAATGATGAAGGGCGGTTCCGAGTGGTGACTGATGGGAGCCAGAGACCAGATACTTATTTTGATCTGGCATAGAGAGATATATGTATATATATGTATATATATATATATATTCTTGAGCGTTTGCCCCTGAATCATGTGGATATTGTGAGCGTTACACCTGTTCTGTCTTTACTCACTAGCCTGTCTTTTTACTGACCCTCTGATACTCTGTTGTGAATACTGTTAGTTGGGCTTGTATTCAGAGCTGGTCATTAAACTGCCCATGGGTCCCCCTTACTGTATGTGTTTTAGACACTGTCAAATTACGACAAGTCTATCTCCTTCCGCCTGGAAACCCATTATCCTTTCTGCAAGGCCCTGAAGACCTGGCTGTTACCTTGTGATGTCCCTTTAGCTCAGGGATGATGCTCTTGCCCTCCAGTAGAGTAAACGCATTAGAGCCTTGACGCCTTAGGGCATTTGCTCGTGCTTTATAAATTGCCAAATCAACTCAAATTAAGAATAGTGAAATGTGAGCCAGCCATTAGAAAGTAATGGGCCTCTTTTAAAAAAATGTAAAAATGCAAAACATTTTATAAGCACAACGCAAGCGCATGCACGTCATTTAAGGGGTCGTCAGAAGTCGCAGCTGCGAACCCTGTCCTGCCGAGAATCTACCTCTGGCACTGACTCTGCGACCCCTGGACTCCAGCCAAACTGGCCATGGCTTGCATTCAGCATTTCCCCAGGGCACTTCTTAAAAGTGTACAGAAAAGCAAGGCCTGCACTTGAAGGGGTTAATGAATTTCAGAATGCATGTGAAGTAATTCTGTGCGAGCGGGAGGAAGCAAAGAACATGGTTCGTGGAGGGCTCATGCACCTTAGTAAAGATCTTCATTTTAGTCAATAAGCTAACTGCTCCAATCAGAAGAAGCCTGGTTGTGTCTCTGTCCTCTAAATATTCAGGTAAAGCTTTAGCATGTGTTATTAGAAATACATTTTTAACTGATTGTGATGCTTCCCAGCCAATTCTGCACACTTCCTAGCAGTGCCAGGCAATTAACAGCCCATCCTGTCTAAAGCACCCCGATTTCCCTTGCAGAACACACCGTATTGCCTTCCATATCGGACCCTGCCTGGTGTTTTTCGCAAGACGCCTGTTCAGACTTAGCTCCTGCTCGCTCAGTCCCTGCTTTGCTTTCCTTTCTTGCCTATGCCCCCTTTAGTCCCTTTTTAGGTCTCACTTAGGCAGCACGCATGCGCTGCTCTAGGAGATGACCTTTAAAAATCGTTCTGCACTTTTCCACACACTCATGCATGTGGCGGTATCCACCTTGCGAGAGCGAGCAGCAGCTCGCGAAGGGGCCATATGTTTGTAAATAACGTGGCCCCTCTTGCTTACATTTGCCTGAGCACTCCCTCAACCACTCCCACTTGTTTATTTCGCGGGTGCACGTTAGGAAGCATTCCCAAGGCGTCACTTCCGTTCTGTGCACTCTCCCCAACCACTCCCACTTGTTTATTTCACGGGCCAGCACTCACCTGTCGTAGTCACAGACATCGGGTCAGCGTGTAGGGCACGCATCAGGCATATGGGGACCTGCGCTGCCTGAAGACTGCATCCTGCTCCCATTTTCTGCCCGTTTGGAGCTCTTCTTCACCCGCACAGCGCCACCGCCCACAGGTGCTCACAGTCCCTGTCTTATGCTGCTGCAGCGCCTGCCATTGCACAGTCCCCCCGCTGCAATGCACACGCTGCAGAAGGATACCACCATGACAAAGATCTTTGTTGGCGGCCTCCCCTACCACACTACGGACGCCTCACTCAGAAAGTACTTCGAGGTGTTCGGGGACGTCAAGGAGGCCGGAGTCATCACCGACTGTCAGACCGGCAAGTCCCTGGGCAACGGCCTTGTAAGTGCTGCCCGGATATAGCGCTCTATGCGTGGACGTACTGACCAGTGGTTTTATTTAGACAATGCTGAGCGTGTACTAGTGTGGAGAATTTCTACTGGACTTTACGTTTATGTTCTTATGTGAGGGGGCCTGGATATATAGCGCTCTTTGCACAAAAGTGGTCAACTGTATATTGCAGATGGTAAGGTGGCCTGTGGCAATCCAGAGAGAGTTTTTGGGTTATTTCCTTACCCTGGGTCTAGAACAAGCGCTCCGTGTCGGTAGCCTCACTGTCTTACATGCAGGGAGTTGTTACAGATTTTCTTTTGGGTTTTGTAAATCGCCAAAACACCCAGGCCGCTAGAGAGCTCTGAGTTACGAATACCTAAAGCAGGGGAGATTGCCATGGATACAGAGTGGTGCACGAGCACTCCGAGACAAGGCGCTGTATTTTCTTTCCAAACACTTGAGGCTAGTGCTGCGGCAGCACCCACACGGTGGAGTCCAGCTGTTGTGAGGCTGTAATAGGGGATTCTGTATGCCGCCCTACTTGGTGAACCCACGCTATATGTCAGAGCATACAGCTAGTGTTCGGTGGGAGAAAGGGAAGTCATGTGCAATATATCCTGGTTCTGCGGAGTCAGTATTTAGGGGCTTTAATTCCCCACCCCGTGCCTCTTCTCCTGGCGGTCTGTGAGAAACTAACTCTTGTCTCAGTATTTGCAGCCCTCTGGGGTGTATTTGTCTCTGGGGAGCTTCATGACCAGCTCTGACAACACCAGAATATAATCACTACATCCAACCCAGGATTATTTTGTGTCGAACCTTCCAGTTTTCAGTGCCCTGTGTTTCTTGTGCATGTTACTTTTTGTTTCTTTTTTCTGTGTTCATCTTTGCACTCACCGGGGTTGGAGCTCTTAAATTATGCAGATTCTGTCTTCTGCCTGACATGACAGGACCATATATAATAAACACCAATGGAATTGTAGAATGTTTTTAATAACAGAACCCTTGATGTGTGAGGCACTTTTTTTGTAAAATGATAACGAGATGGGTTCCCTGTCCTAAGGTGTTTTCCTTCCTTCCCCAACGGACCTTTAATTTTGTTTGCTGAGATGAAGCCACCGGATATAAGAGAGGAGCACCTGACATTTTTCATGGTCACTGGCTCAGAACAAACTCCTATCTGGTTCAATCTCGCAGAGACTGCTAATGATTTAGTTCAAAACAGCCACCTCGTCCCCGCGTTTGCCTTTGATTAAAAGAATGGCTCACATTCAAGAAATCCATGCTTTCTTTTTCACATTCGAATTTCACTCGCGGTCCAGTGTCATTTTACTTTATTTGATGAGGAGCGAAGTACAGAAATGGTAAGCTGGAGCAGGACTGAACTGAATCTCAGTTCATTGACAAGTGGTGCTATATAACATGCATTTACATCACCAATCTCGCTTTTGGGACCTTATAAGTATTTAGATATGCAGCACAATATCCTTGGTGCAACAACATCAACTGTTGCATGGCTAAACACTTATAAGGTCCAAAAGGCGAGACCTATTGGCTGTGCCAATGCTTGTTAAACTCCTTTCAGAGCCCCATAGAACGCAGCGAAAACAGCTACTAAAGACAAGAAGCACACAAACTACCTTGGCAGACCTGAAAAAAAGGACAGCTCAGGTAAAGGGGAGAGAGGTGCTCTGGGTGCCCTTAGTTGACAGGGAGAGAAAGGGGAATTGTATTTGTATAACTGTGAAACCTCAACTTCATAAAAAGCTGCTAGAAGAGTTTGGCTCAATGTCGTTTGCCAGCTCAGTTGGGCAATGCTTGTGCTAAAGAGAACTGCCTTCATGCAAATTGTTAAAATGTAAACATTAGTGATTCTCCTTTTTTATGTATTCATCGTTCACAGACATTGGCACTGTTGTGTAGTTCCGATATGCCCTATATAGGATCTGCACGTTTGGATAACATAAGCTGTGGGGCTGGTGGCAGACTGATTCTGTACACCCCCACTGAGTATGTTAGCCTTATTTGTATTAGCTAGCTCACAGTGCCACTAGAGTTTTCTCTTATCAGGGAGAGAATAGTTTCTGGCAACCTCAGAACATGACAACCCTGATCCCTCAGAATTGTGGAAACAATATACTACTTTTTGCTCAGTCACTCGTGATCACTTAGTCTGTCTCAGAGATATACAGAATAAACAGTCTTGGCGTTTCAATAAGAATTTATTGAACAGTTGTTTTTCTCGTGTAGAATATATGAGCTGTAACAACCGTTAGACAGTGGTAGAGATATATGATTAGCAGTACAATGAAAGTAAAGAAATGATAAAGCTCTACCATGTTGCAATAATCAAGAATACCTACATAGACATAAAACACATGATAAAAGTGCGTACTCCTACGATGCTTCCCTAACTAGATATACCTAAATGTACCTAGCATCTATGTAAGTGTTATGCCGAGTCCCTCGAGGATCTAGTCAACACCATTACCTTAGAATCAAAAAATGTGGGACCCCATTCTGGTCTTGAGTTGGACACCCCGCGAGGGATGTTAGACCAATGCTAGATGGAGCGTCTGCATGAAGGAACCTTGGCGTCTCTGGTCAGTGTGTCAGCCGAGAAGTCACGGTCTCCTCTAACTTACTATGGCAAGATGTTGTGTATTTCTATATTAGGACAGTCTAGGATTATGCCTATATTAGGTCATCTATATGAAATATAACACCCAGTCCTCTTCCGAACCGAACAATAATGAATGCCATCAAACGACTAAGTAGCGCACAATAAAATGTGTCTATTAAAAGTATTAAAATCATTTTAAAATAGTCTTAGGAAAATGTAAAAGGTTGATGTTTGAATTGCCACTCGGGGGGGGAAAAAGTCTAATTTGTCAATTCATAGAAGTTGCATTGTCTTTTTCAGTGAAAGTGTCAATTTAGGAAATGTTCCAAATTTTGTTTGTTTATTCATGCGAAAAAGAAGAAGCCTAATTCTTTCCCAGCACACGAAGAGCCAATTTGAGATTAAGTGTCCTGGCTGGGGGATGCAACTATATAGATGTTTGCTACTGGAGATGACAAGTCTAACACCTCGCAGAGTACGTCAATCGCACATAGATGATATTAAGTACTGTCAACAGCCGGTGCTGGGGCAGCTTGTGAGGTAGTTGATACCTGAGTGCCTGTGGAGAAGCCAACACCTAACCCACCAGGAGCAAACGGAACCTGTGGATTTTCGAGGAACGCAGCCATCAATATAGGAATACGCTGGGGACTACGTAGAGCATGGGCTTTTATGGGGTCCAGTATAGCATCCATGTCCGAAGGCATATCTGATGAAAGTGTCAGCGATATAACACTCATTCTTCTCCGCAGAACAGGCATCGAAGGACAGGTAAGATGCAGTCCATACAGACCAAGCCAAGCCAAGCCAAACCAAGAGGCGCTCAGTTCGCGAGGTATGCCCAGATGTTGCACGAAGCGTTCACAGTATCTCCGCTCCAGGAGCGCTTTTGCCATCTCGTTGGTGATTCAGTCGTCCATTGCATAGCAGTAATATGACAATTAGGATTCCTGCAATTAATGCCAGGATAAGCGGAAGACCTCGGAAAATGCTTCCAAAGACAGAGTGTATAAAATTTGGGATAACTCTGTGGACTGTCTGAAAGGTGCTTAACAGTCCTGACCCTATGGTCTTAAATAGGTGTACAATACCACTTGTATCAGACATATTAAAGATAAGACCCATCATTTCTGTGAAATAAATGGGGCCATTTGTATGTAGGAGTGCCTGTATCAGCCGAGTTCCTTGCTATTTGAAGATCAACGGTTTCTCGGGAGGAGGTTAAGGGCACATTTTGCTGTAGAAGCATGGCTTTCATTCTGCTAAGAGCATCAAATTGTATGAAGGAAACATTCAGTGAAGGCCAAAACGGAGTCTCCCTGACTGTATGTATCGGTGGAAACAATACTTGCATACAACAAGTAACCCTGGAGCCGATGGTTACCAGATATGCAATGCCTGGTAGCATTCCACAGCAGCCTTGATCGTTCAGCATCAGGTAACTTCCATTAGCAAGTAGCCTGAATGCTGGAGTAATCACTGCAGCCGGGGAACCCTTTAGATGGCAGGACAAGTTCGCTACAGAACCATAACAAACCCCGTGCAGCAATACGTCCTGGCATATGAATGATCCACTTAGAGTGCTCTCACAATTTGTACCGCTAAGTAATACTTCTCGATCCCCACTCCGGCATCAAAATCTGTATGGTAATTCTATATGAAATATAAAAACACAGTACACCAAGGAAACACTTCTGGCACTGAAAATTAAGGTTTAGGATTGTGAAAATCCATGTCAGGGAAAGATGGTGCCCACACCTAGTTTATTACTACTGGCCCGGGTATCGCAGCGGCAATGGTTGTAAAACATGGCATATGGGACCTCTTTTTTGTCAACACAGAAGGTTGGCAAGTAGGTCTCCTGTTGATGGATGTGGGCTTCACATGTGACTCTGCCGGCTTGCTCGTCCGCTCTTTGCATGTTCTGAATTTTGGAATGTGCAATTGTGTATACTGCCTGAAAAGAAAACGTGCTTACAAGTGTAGTTAATTACCTATAATAAGGTTTATACTGATATCAAAGCATTGTTGACAATGCATACACTAGCCGATTAAAAGGATAACATTTGTGTTAAGATGTGCAGACATTTTGCTTTACTAATAAGGCGCACAAGTGAAGGCACAGTCCCATTATAATTTAGCATAATTGCTAACAAGTGCAGATTTTGTCCCACTGAATACACTGCTAACAGGTACTCATGGTGCCTCTAAATATTAACATCAGTGACAACTTTAGCTAGCGACCAATTAAAGTTGGAGGACCATTGTAATATACGTCTGAGGTATGTCTGTTGAAAACTTAGCATCACTGTAGGCAAATGCAAACTCTGCCCCATTATATATCAGCATTGCTGGAAGGTGCAGGGAAAGGCCATTTCCGAGAAGCTCGGATACCACCTTTTTATTAAAAGCACGGGCTTTAGGAAGCATACACAATTGTAAGCCCTCAAAGAAGTAAAGCACACAGAGACAAAAAGGATGGTGTCTGCTAAATCTATATAATCTAGAGGGAGTGGCATGCAAACTGAGCAATTGCTAGTGGCCAAGATTAAGTCACGCATTCCATCCATCACCTTGCTGTTTTTGCACTTGCTAAATCTATATAAACAGCAACTGCTGAAGTCTTTTATGTCCTTTGCCTTCACATCTTCTGCAATTTAACCAACAAACAATGTCTGCTGGCATTTATTGGCTTCAAGTTGCAGGTTTTTACCTAGAAAGTAGAACTTGCCTTATAATGTTATTATTTACTCACCAATTTCATGTTGTCTCCTGATTTACAGTTGTATTTTTCCAATACAATTTCTCCCATGTGAATTATGGCTATCCAGGGTCCAGTCTGTTCATATTGTCAAAATCTGCATGGTCCTCAAACCCACCCTTCCTTACGAGAGTGCAGGTCTGACAAGCACTACCTCTGTTGCGAAGTGCCTGTGCTTTTAATAGTATAGAAAGAAGAAAGAAGTAATGGGAGACAGGAACAGAAAGCAAAAGGCAAAGGGGAGATAAGATGTGAAAGGAGATGAGAAGAGATGCAAAGAGAGGGGGAAGGTATCCAGAGAAAGAGAAAGGATAGAGGAAGAGCAGCTTCGCCCAAAATAGAGAAGGAATGATGGAGAAAGGATTAAAAATCATTGGGAATGAGGATAGCAAGTGAGAGTAGCAATGGAACCGATACCAGGGGAGAGAAGGAAAAGTTGGAGGTAAAATAAGAGCATGATGGTAAGAATGACAGAGAAGAAGAAAGAAGAATTGAGAGAAGACACCATAGAGGTGTTGTGGTTAGGGAAGGAGGCGAGGTTTCGGAAAATGGATGAGAGAGAGAGAAAGATTGGAAAAGGAGATAGGGATAATAGTATATGATGTACCAGGCATGGTATGAGGCACCATTTTCCACATTTTTTCCACAAGTTTCTTTGGTGAGAAATCTCCCTAAGCTCCCATTGTAGTTGTTGAGGTAGACCACAGTGGTGACTCAGAGCAGTAGGGTGGCTGGTATGACATCACTTGCCAGAGCTGCTTTTGGTTCTCAGTCCAGCCTTCACTGGCCGCAGAGGTGGAACATTCAGTGCCAAGAACACATGTTAGTGAGCATGACAGATTGACGGTTAGTGAGTAAGAGTAAGAGTGACTGCAGGTGAGTGAGTGTGGGTGTGTGAGAATGTATTAGCAAGAATGCATGTGAGTGAGTGTTAGAGATTGTGACTGAGAATTAGAGATTGATAGTGAGTTAGTGTAATCTCAAGTGAGAATGAGGGAATTGGTGAAAGAGAATAAGTGAGAGATAGTTAGAATGAGATATTGAGCATAAGAGTCTGAGTGTGAGTATGAATGAATGAAAGTAAGAATGGGTGAGCGTGAGTGCAAATTAATGAAAGTAAGAGTGCCGAGAAATGAGAATTAATGAGTGAAAATGAGAGAGAGCAAGTGTCGATGAGTGAGAAGGTGAGTGAGTGAATGTAAATAAGAGACTGAGAATATTGTGTTATGATTGTGAGTCTTGGATTTGCCCAGACGTACTCAAGAAATCCTTGGCTTAGGGAGGTAGCCATGGCAAAACACTTGTACAGGTGTACTGAAAGCGATTGTGATCTGTACAGATGCCTTTGATCAAAAAAACTTGTACTGCAAGCTAGAGTTAAATATTGCCATATTTGGTCCATGGTGAAATACTGATGCTGGCATACTAGAAATAATTCTTGGCATATGAGCCACCCCTGGGACAATCCTGCTGTTGGCATACTTGAGAAAAGTATTGGCATAAGGGGAAGCCATGGCAAAATGCGGGGAGGTAATACCTGGCATATGGGAGCACAACAGTGGGATGTGGGAGGGGCAACCATGATAACATGCTGGGGATATGTTTTACCATATTGGGGCCATAGATCAGATTTTGAAACAAAGGGGTCATTTGGCTTGGCATAATGTGAAAAGACATGAATACTTAATGAGAGCCCTTTCAGGGCCTATGACGTTTTAGCTAATCTATGTGAAAAATAAGCTACAATGCACTATTTGACCCAATATTTAAAAACATTTTTGGGAACCCTCTGCACACTCTGTATGGGAGGTCTGGCTCATTTGCTTCACTTGCTACAATTCCGAGCTAGTATTATTTCCCACCCCTTTCGAAGATCATATCTGCATCATAATACAGGTGGAAATTAAAACAGACGTTTGTTTAAGTTGTATTTTCATAATAATGGTGTACTTTTTATGGAATGTCAGTGATGTCAATTATTTTGATGTCCTAAGGATTAAGATCACATGACATCACCCATTGGAAAGACTCAGGGTCAAAGGTCATTTGATGTAACTTTCTTTGATGTCATTAAGGTCAAAGGCTGAGTGATGTCACTTCTTTTTTTCAAAATGTGAGTTTATTGAAAACCAGAGGAAAAAGAACTATACAATAGTAATATAGTAAAAAATCAATTGATCACAAAGGGTGTGTGAAGGGTAAAAAGAAGTGCTGGTATCAATAATTAAATTATGAGTAAAGGAGGGGTAAGGAAGGAAAGGGAGGGGGAAGGGAGCGGGGTAGGGATACATCAGTATATTATAAAAATTGAAGAAGAAAGTATGCAGTTAAACATTGTAGGTAGAATAAATAGTACCATAAAATTAAACCATCAAAAACTATAAAAGGACAATGGGTGCAATCATGGTGGTTTCCGAACATCGTCTGATGCATTAACAACATTCACAATGGAGATATTCAAAGGAGCAAACGAGGATAAACATGTAGTGAAAGGAAGCCATAACAAATCCTTTTAATTGCAAGAGAAATGGGGGTAACATAGTTAGTGTCGAGTCTGTGATGAAAACACACAGCATTCCACCAAGCTTTAACAGTGACTTTATCAGCCTGTTTCCAATTTGAAGTAATTAAATGGAAGGCGATAGCTATAAATAAATCCACCAATTGAACATGAGATGATGACTGGGGCCTTTGATGTGAAAGTGAACCTAGGAAAATGTTAGATAAGAAAAAGGGGACATGAACTTTAAAAACCTTGTTTATTTGGGACCAGACAGAATGCCAAAATTGGGAAACTGGAGGGCATTCAAATAACATGTGTTTTAAATTAGCAGAAGGGCATTGGTATGACCAGCAGGTAGAGGGGGTGGTAGAGGAAAAAGAAGCGAGTTTTGCAGGGGAAAGCAAGAGACGATGATAAATGAAATAGAATGTTTGGGTAGTATTAGCAGCTCGTGAAGTTTTGTGGATCTTGAGCCACAACCTACCCAAATGGAGGCCAACTAACACTGCAGGAGATCCTGTTCCCATGCCAATTCAGTCCTTGTTTTTTGTCGCTCAAGGTTTGATAACAAGTGAGTGTGTGATGTCACTTCTGCTACCCTTGGCATTGAGGTGAATCGACGTCCATGCAAAACCTAAAAAGGGATCAGAAAAAAGCTACACACAGGAGAAAGTTAGCTGCACAAGATAGAAAAACACCAGGAAATGCAGGGGTGAAAATCCTTGGAGAAAAGAAAATAGTATAAATATACAAGGCCATACTTTTACTAGTGGAATTAGTTAAAAGTTACAAATAATAATAAACATGATTTACTGGGGTCGGCAGAACCATCTGTCAAGGCTGCAGAGCTGGTGGTAGGAGTCGACCTGGTTGTGGTTGTGGTTGTCTTCCCACCTTCCGCGGCGCCGGTGGTGGTGGCAGCTGCTTATGAGGGTGCCCTCTTGCCCTTGGGTGCTTATGAAAGGAATAAAGATAAAAAGAACAATGATTGGTGGTACTCTCTTTACAAAAAACAGTTTGACAGACACAGTATTGAACATTTTAAATCAGATAACCTATTCCTAGTTCCCCAACCAAAATTTACATTTTGAACTATTAATTAATTTCAACGATTGATCTTTGCTTCTCCAACCTCTTTTGATGGGCCAAGTTGGTCTCCCTTTGCATAGTACAGTACGTACATCAGGGAGATTGAGACTGTATGAGCTACATAAAGCCACAAAAAACAGTGCTAACACCCCTGGTATACTACTATCATAATAGTAGTATGTCAGAATCAGGGATCTCTGGTTGGAACAGGTATATACTTGTGACAAGCAGGGATCCTCTCCTCTAGTCAGGGCAAAGGAATTATCCCCTAGAAATAACCCCTGCTCACCCTCTAGGTTGCGTGGCGTGAGCAGTCAAGGCTTATCTCAGAGGCGATGTAAGTTAAGCAGTTGTAATCACACACAGTAATCAAGTGACAACACAACAAATAGACACCACACAGGTTTTATATACAAAATAGTTCGCTTTTATAGAAGACTTAGCACAAGACCAAGATAACGACAAAAATAACCCACAATACTATTAGCAATAAAGAGTTCTTGTTAAATGCTTGGTTTTAGAGTTCTGTACGGTTCGTACTCTTTGTCCGGCTCTCACGGCAATAGAAATAATACAAAGAGTCTAACAAGCGCAGCGGACTCGCCGGTCCGATGCGTATGGGATGTTTGTTCGAGTCGTACAGTACCTTTACTTAGTTGCTTCCGGCACGGATCATGCATCACCAAAAGAAAGCCTTGTATGCGGCAATGTCCTCCTGTCGCGGTGCGAGCGGCAGTTGGTTGACGGTGCTTGTGTGGGTCGTTGAACTCAGAGTCACGTTGCTTGAGGGGACGGTGCTCGGTGCGGTGCGATCTTCTTACGTTGCGTTATACGAGTCGTACTGCGGGAGCAGCGTTGTCCGGTCTTTGATGCGGTGCGAGGCGGTATGACGCAAACGTGCGAACTGTACCCCTTTCCAGGTGCGATAGTAGACTCGAATTCAGCGACAGTGGACGTGTCATTCGGACCAGGATGACTCGATGCCGCGAAGCGTTGTACGTTGCGTTGTCGGCCACTCACGGTGCGAGCTCCGGCTCGTTGCAGTCATGGGGACGAGGCGTTGAGCTGCGTTGATTGAGGCGGACGGTGCGTAGTACGGTGCTTGGCGGGATGCGGGTCAATCGTTCGAGGCGTACACAGCTCCAGGCCTCGGCAGATACTGAAAATACCGTTTCCAGCAGCGGATTGCGAGGTGGATTAAGGTCCTGGTCCTGGGCAAGCTCACTCACAAGCCCTTAGAGATCATCTTGGAGATCTTTAAGCACAAGTTGAAGCAAAGTTGTTGTAGTCTTCTTCTCCTCTCCTTCAGCAGCAAGGCAACCACTGCAGGCCAATCCCCCAGGTCAGGGACAGTACTCCTCCTTACAGCTTTCCCAGTTCCTTCTCCTCAGGCAGACGTTTCTTCTTGTCAAGCAGGATCTAATTTCTTGGGAGCAGGGTCCCAATACTTATACCCCTAATTCCTTTGTTCCTCTGGGGTTGAGGGGCCTGTGCCCATCCACAACCAGTTCTTGAGCACTCTGTTGACATGACTCAGGCTTCTCAATCAGGGAGCAGGCTAGAGACATCAGACATTCAGAGTCCAGGTGCACTCCTCCCATCAGGATGTCAATCTCTTTATTCACCACCAGGCTACCTAGCCCTGCCCTCAGGGATTCCCCAGCCCTGTCACTCACAGAACCCAGACAGCAGATACACATCCTAGCAGAGGCGGGCTGAAATGGTTAGGCAAGCAAATACCTACTTTCTAAAAGTGGTATTTGCAAACACAGAATACTAAAATAAATTTCACTAAAAGATGTATTTTATTATTCTGAGTTCAGGCATACTAAACTCGAATTTCCACCGTTTTCCGGGAGTCTGTCAGGATTATAGAATGTAATAATTCCAACATTCCATTCTGGCCTATGAGAACAGGTAGCCTTGCAATAGTGAAAAACGAAAATGGCTGTAATTCACTATTAGGACATGCCACACACATCAGGGCTTGTCCTACCTTATACTTACATGCACCTGCCTGTGGGCCTACCATAGGGGTGACTGATATGAAGAAAAGGGAAGGTTTAGGGACTGGCAAGTAGGTGCACTGGTCCAGTCAACATGACAGTGCAGGGCTGCACGCAGGTTCTGCAGTGGCAGACCTTAGACACATTGTACGGGGCCACTGCTGTGGGTGGCACAACCAGTGCTGCAAGCCCACCCGCAGCATTTGGATTTACAAGCCCTTGGCACTCTTGGTGCACTGTACTGGGGTCTGATAGTAAACCAAATAAGCCAATCACGAAATCCAAACAATATACCCATTTTATACAGGGAGCACTTGCACTGTGGCACTGATTGGCAGTGGCACAGGGCTCTGAGCAGCTAACATCAGCAAAACACATGAGGCACAGTAACAAAAAGTGGAAGGGAGACCCACGCCAAGGTTCCAGGTCTAACATAGTAGCATCCTTTAAATGTTCCCAAGCAAACACCTGGCTGGCTAACACTGGAACAGAATCCTGTCAGTGTCAATCACTCTCTGATGCAAAAAGTGTATTTATGTGTGTGAGGCACACTAAATCTTCATAGTTGTCAAGGTTTCAGATTGCTTATGTGTGACATTTTCCTAGTTTCAGTGTACTTATGAGTGACTTCCAACAACCAAATGTGTGACACTTAGAGTGACACTTTGTCACTATCAATATCAAGTAATGAAGAGGCACTTACCTCTCTCATATACTTTTCATTTGTTTTATAGCGCTGATCATACCAGTGTAGGGTGTCAGAGCACTATACATCATACACACATTATACAGAGACAGCAAATCATATCTGTGTAAATCAGACTATAGGAAATGTTACATATGACGGTGAGGATTGCAAGTTGTAGGAATCATGTCATCCATACTAGTAGGCAGCATATTTTAAGAGTGTTTGGTCTGGAGAAGCATAAACTCAGGACTTAAAATGTACTACAGTAATTGACTTTACTAAAAAGAATGCACATCAAACCCTTTTTAGCAATATTAGGATATTGTAAGCCTGGGGGAGAAAATAATGTTATAACATACAGCTCACTGTTTGAATGCAGGTTCTTGAAGACAGTTCATACCTAACTGTGCTAAATTAGGGTTGTAGCTAGTGAACTGCAAGTAACAAAAGGACCTCTGTGATGAAAGCAGTAACTCATTGAGCGGGCTACATAAAACGGAGTTAAGTGATCTGCATGTAGTGGTGGCTGGTGACATTCAAAATTGGTGGGTTAAATTTATTGCCGTACTGCCCTATGGCGAGCGCGCATAGTGAGCTATCCCGAACAACTTAAGGGGGATCGGTGGTGTAAGCTGTGCTTCAATTGTGCTAGCGGTTGCCGTTAATGAGAACCGGCACTCATTTTGATGGAATGGGACTTCATTACCAGACGGACAGTGTAGGAACGACCGGCAATACACAGAGAAAGTAGGAAGAGAAAAGAAAAATAAACCGAGAGGAATCAGAGATGAAAAAACCTGCAAGAATTAGAAAGGTTAGTGTCAAGTCATGTAAGAATTATGCATGAGCTCGACTCGAGGCTAGGCAGCCTTGGTGTACTGCAACCCTGGTATTGAGCAGCGTCTATCCTGGTCTCCTAAAACTTTGGGTCCCGGCATTTATTTTGTTTATTATAGGTAAAGCACTGGGTGTACAAGCAAGTCTGAACATTAGGGTGAATACTATTTTATCATGTCTGTGCACTATCCATTGATTACACCAACCAACTCTTAAAACGACAAATCAATGCCAGGACTGTCCAACATGCATGGAAATTAAGAGTGCCAAGTCAAGTCAAGTCAAGTCAAGTCAAAATTTATATAGCGCGCTACATACCCATAGGGTCTCAAGGCGCTTGAGGAAGGGGGGGGGGAGTTACTTGTCGAATATCCAAGTTTTAAGTTGCTTTCTGAATGCTAGGTGGTCCTGAGTAAGCCGGAGGTGAGTGGGAAGTGAGTTCCAGGTTTTAGCTGCCAGGTAGGAGAAGGATCTACCTCCCATGGTGGTTTTGTTGATGCGAGGTACAGTGGCAAGGGCTTGGTTGGAGGATCGTAGCTGACGGGGGGGGTGTAGAAGGACAGTCGTGTGTTGAGGCATTCGGGTCCAAGTTCGTAAAGTGCTTTGTGTGCGTGTGTTAAGAGGCGGAAAGTAATCCTCTTATTTACGGGGAGCCAGTGGAGGTTTTTCAGGTGGACAGAGATGTGTTCATTACGCAGGATGTCTAGTATGAGCCTGGCTGAAGCGTTCTGGATGCGTTGGAGTTTTTTCTGGAGTTTTGTGGTGGTACCGGCGTATAGGGTGTTTCCGTAGTCCAGGCGGCTCGTGACCAGTGCGTGAGTGACCGTTTTTCTAGTTTCGGTGGGGATTCAGCGAAATGTTTTTTTGAGCATGCGGAGAATGTTGAAGCAAGATGATGAGACGGCGTTGACTTGTCTGGTCATTGAGAGTGAGGAGTCCAGAATGACGCCCAGGTTCCGTGCGTGGTCCGTCGGGATGGGTGCTTTTCCAAGGGCCTCTGGCCACCAAGAGTCATCCCAGGCGGAGGGGGAGGTGCCTAAGATGAGGACTTCTGTTTTGTCTGAGTTAAGTTTCAGACGGCTGTGCTTCATCCACTCGGCTACTTCTTTCATTCCTTCGTGTAAGTTGTTTTTGGCGGTGTTAGGGTCTTTGGTGAGTGAGAGGATCAGTTGGGTGTCGTCAGCGTAGGAGATGATGTTGAGATTGTGTTGGCGAGCGATGGCTGCAAGGGGGCTCATGTACACGTTGAAGAGGGTGGGGCTGAGTGACGATCCTTGCGGCACGCCGCAGATGACTTCAGAGGCCTCTGACTTGAATGGAGGGAGCCGGACTCTCTGAGTTCTTCCGGTGAGGAACGAGGTGATCCATTCCAGTGCTTTTCCTTGAATTCCGATGTTTCTGAGGCGCTGTAGCAGGGTGCTATGGCAGACTGTGGTGAAGGCTGCGGAGAGGTCAAGGAGAATGAGGGCGACTGTGTCTCCATTGTCCAATAGAGTTCGGATGTCGTCTGTTGCTGCGATGAGTGCGGTCTCAGTGCTGTGTTTGGCTCGGAAGCCGGACTGTGAGGAGTCGAGGGATTTGTTGCTTTCGAGGAAGGTGGCAAGCTGGTTGTTGACAGCTTTCTCGATGACTTTGGCCGGGAATGGAAGAAGCGAGACGGGGCGGTAGTTTTTGAGTTCGGTGGGATCAGCTGTGGGTTTTTTCAGAAGGGCGCTGAGTTCTGCGTGTTTCCAGCTTTCAGGGAAGGTGGCTGATTTGAGGGAGCAGTTGATGACATCTCGGAGGTGTGGAGCTATGATGGAGTCTGCTTTGTTGAAGATGTGGTGAGGGCATGGGTCAGTTGGGGATCCTGAGTGGATGGAGTTTATCAGGCGGATGGTGTCCTCAGTGGAGATTGGGTTCCAGTCGTTAAGGATGTTCAAGGGGGGTGAAGGTCCTGCAGTAGGTTGAGTGGGTTGGTCTCCGGGTCGGTTGTCGAAGCTGTTGTGGATGTCTGCGATTTTGTTTTGGAAGAAGGAAGCTAGGGAGTCGCAGAGGGCTTGGGAGGGGGTGATGTCGTTGGAGTTGGCTGAAGGGTTGGTACATTCTTTGACGATGTTGAATAATTCCTTGCTGTTGTGGGCGTTGTTATCTAGTCGGTCTTTGAAAGCGGCTTTCTTGGCAGACCGGATTAGTTGGTGGCGTTTTTGAAGGCGTCCCTGGTGCTGGTGTTTGGGTCTTTTTTCCAGGCCTTCTCGAGGGAGCGACAGAGTTTCTTGGATTTCTTAAGTTCATCGTTGAACCAGGAGGCGTTTTTGCTGCCTAGTTTGAGGTTCCCCACTTCCCGACGGCTGTAAGGACTGTGCCCTGACTATCGCCCTGTTTTGGACCCTTGATGATTGATAGAGCGAAACGATAGACGAGTCTTCTGGTGACGTCATCGATACCTCAGTTAAGTATAAGTGGAGCGTCTCCCAGTCCTTAGTTTGATTCTTAGTTTTTGGTATCCTTCGGGATCACTTTGTTTGGAACTTACAAGTGCCAAAACCGAAGGACTCGTGTATTCACGAGACTATCGTAGTCGAAAATCCTTCGAAGTTTGAAGCTAGACTAGAGAGCGAAGATGCCTGGTCTTAGCAGACTTGGAAATTTGTTTTGTCTTGGTTGTAATAGGGATTCCCGATTGGAGGACTCGTGTCCGGTTCCTCCGATTGGAACTCCAACTTATGAACTATATGTGAAACATGGCGTAGGCCCCATCGCATATAATAGAATATGGATCCAATACACCAGGAAAGATGGTGTTTTAAAATGGCCCCAAAATGGTAGCTTTGACGCAGAGATTCTGGATAATCTAGAGGTTAAACTCTTTAAGAAGAAAGTCCAGCCGGCAATGTTTGACTCTTTTCACATATGGCGCAAAGAAGCCAAACAGAGAGAAATGAAATGGTACAAGCTGCTGTAGCGTTTAGGGATAATGGGGAAGAGCAAGAGAACGAACAGATGCTTAGGATTAGGAAATTAGCGGTAGATAAGTGCTACCCAGCTTTGCCACGTAAAGAACAGAAAGCGAAGGAAGATCTTGAGAAAGATCCTTTAATGTCACATCTCTTGAGTTCACAAAAAGTAGTGTTCGCATAAGTGATGCGGGTACATCCCAAGGAGGCACACCGGGGTGGTTCATAAATAATGATTCCACTGTGTTAGGGTTGATTATTTTATTTTCATTAGGATGATGTTTTTTGTATTTTCATGATATTGCATTCATATCAATACAGTTTTGTTTGTAATCCAGAGGTAATCATAGGTTCTAGCATGTAGCTCATATGCATTTCGGGCTAAACGCCCTTTTTCAAGGAGCGCTGAAAGAAGAAGAAAGAAACGACTGTTGGAAACGCGATGAAGGGCTTCGCGAAAAAAATTAATTAAAGAAACAGTGAATCTTCGCATGCATTGGGGATGTGAGGGGGAGCGTGAGGGGTGATGGTTGCGTCGAAGGGATAGTGAACAGGCTTAAGTTAATGAAGTGATGAGATTCAGAAAACTGAACTGTGATTTAGGTGATCATGGCAAGCGCGAGGAGCGCGGGTTAAATCAAAGCATGCTGCCGCGATGGCGTTCACGGAGGCATTACGGGTGTAAACGCCGAGCACGTTAGTGTGGGTTAAAGGACAAAGGGTGATGACTTACTTCATGCGGGGTAGGACGTGCGTCTCACGAGTCAAAGTTCTGGCGCTCTGAAGTGTGTGAACTGGGGTGAGGTCTGTATATAAACAGAAGTATGCGGTAAACATAGAAGAAGGGTGAGGTGTGTGACGGTGGCGGCCATCTTAGAGTGGAGAAAAGGTAATGGAAAAAAGATGAAAAAACAGGAACAAACGCAAGAAATCACATCAAGGTACTGTTATACATTCACAGAAAACAACTATATTCAACACGATCGTTGAGTCCATTGGGTTTAAGGGTCTGGAGTCGATAAATCCATTCTAATTCTCTTTTAAGGAGAAATTTACGGATGTCAATACCCTCTTTTTTTTAAACAGTTTCTAGCACAATAACTGTAGTTGGGCAATAGTGTGACGAAGTTCGTTGAAGTGTACAGCTATATTTGACTTTTCATTTTGGTACGAATGTTTGACTTGTGTTCATTCATACGTATTTTCACTTTTCTTTCAGTTTTGCCTACGTATAGTTGACTCCATGGACATTTTATGGTATAGATTAAGTTCATGGAATCACAGGTGGCATTGACTTGTAATTTAATAGGGTAGCCTTTCATGGGATGTGGTAAGGTATTTCCCCTGATGATACAATTGCAGTTGTTGCAATTTTTGCATGGTACTGTTCCTTTGTATTCAATGTGACTGTCGGTGGTTTTGGAGAGAATTTCTTTCAAGTTGCTGCTGCGGGAATATGCAAAAAGTGGTGGATCTTGAAAGCATTCCCTGAAGTCAGGTTCCATTTGGAGAATAGGCCAGTGTCGGAGGATGATTTTTTTAAAGGTGTGGCTAATGGTAGAATATTTTGATACTAATACCATGCGTGAAGTGGTGTTGGTAGGTTTTTTGAGAAGGCTTTCCTGTCTGCTGATAGCTGTGACTCGTGTGAGGGCATCATTGAGAATGGTATGCGGGTAACCTCTTTCAGCAAATCGATTTTGCAATTCTCTCAATCTGATATCACATGTGTGTTCTTCTGAAACAATTCGTTTTACACGTAGCATTTGGGAAAAAGGTAGATGTTTTTTGAGGGATCCTTGGTGGAAACTTGAGTAATGTAATGAATTGTTACGGTCTGTGTTTTTACGATGTAGGTCTGTAATGATTTTCTTGTTGGATATTTTTATGTTGACATCCAAGAATGAAATTTCAGTATCACTCATTTGCCATGTTAGTTTGATTCGTTCATCTTTGATGTTGAGTTCATTGAGGGCTACGTTGAGGGACTCTTTAGTGTCTGTCCACATAAAAAACAGGTCATCGATGTACCGGACGTACATCTTGATTTGACGTAGAAGTTGGAGTTGTCGTAGATGTATAGCTGTACAAACTTTTGCATATACATATTAGCGTACGTGGGAGCCGCACAGTTTCCCATAACCATTCCTGATAGCTGTAGGTACCATTTGTTGTCATGTTGAAAGTAGCTATGGTATAGCGTATATACCATGAGTTCCATTAAGAACGATTGCATGGATGGTTCAATGTCACTTTTTGTTATTTTGACTAGCGTTTGGACGGAAAAGCATCCAAGTAGTGCACCCTACTGAGTAACTTTCTTGAACAATTTCTCACCTACAGCTGTGCACCCTCCACTTCTTACTTTTGTCAACATCTCTTGAGTTCGCCACCCCCTTATGCACAGAGTGCTACGGCACCACGGCCACCAGTCGTTGGGGTCATAGTATTTTAATCGGTATTTATACAGATTATGCATATCGAAAGACTGCCAAGCTATGTGGTGTTACTAATTGTTAATACAAATCCACACTAGTACCCCTCACTCTATCACACTTTTGAAAGATAGTCTGTGTTGACTGCATTCATAGTTGGAAATATAGAACTGGGACTCATATGTAAGAAGTCCCTACCAATCTTTTATGTAATATAGACTGGCGTTTGGAAGGATATAATTGTCTAATATAGACTGGGGTCTAACTTATTCCTTCAGTTCAATTTAGACGAGGATTTTTGTGAAGGCACACCATACCTTAAGAGTTCATAATTTTCTCTTATCGTCCACTTTTATCAATACCCGTGGAGAGTTTTGCCTCACTCTTGTACGATCTGTTGGCCTCAAATCAATAGATTCTAAGGAGGATTATCTATTGGGGGAAGCAAGAGGTATTAATTCTTTCTTGTCCCTTGTGGTTTCTATTTACGCTAATTTCATCGAAAGGGTGATTAAATATGCCTTCTTTCTTTAGATGACAGGCCTTATGCGCTGTACGAGGGAGCCACCATTATGTCCTTTGGTGTAGAGCGGAGTTCTTCAAACTTTTTGCTGCCGAGACCCCCTTGTAAAACCTTTTTAGGGGTAAGGACCCCCTTCCGACAAAAATTTTTTAGAAACTGGTACTCCTCATCATCCTCTTTTGACAACCATAAATGCGCCTGCTAGACCTCATCAATTCCATCCATCATTCATCCACCCACACTTTCACACATCCATTCATCCATCCTTCCATCCATCCATCAATCCTTCATCCACCCACCCTTTCATCTTTCCATCCACCCTTCCATCCATCCACCCATTATTCATCCACCCACCGTTTCACACATCCATCCATGCAACCTTTTATCCATCCATACATCCATCCACCCTTTCATCCTCCCATCCATACATCCTTCATCCATCCACCCTTTCATCCATACATCCATCCACCCACCCTTTCATCCATCCATCCACCCATCATTCATCCCCCCACCTTTTCGCACATCCATCCATGCATCATTCATCCAAGCAACCTTTTATCTATCCATACATCATCCATCCTTCATCCGTCCACCCTTTCATCCTTCCATCCATCCCCACTTTCATCCATCCATCCTTCATCCGTCCACCCTTTCATCCTTACATCCATACATCTATCCTTCATCCATCCACCCTTTCATCCTTCCATCCATACATCCATCCTTTACCCATCCATCCATCATTCATCCACCTACCTTTTCACACATCCATCATTCATCCATGCAACCTTTTATCCATCCATGCATCCATCCACCCTTCCATCCATCCATCCATCCTTCATCAGTCTACCCTTTCATCCTTCCATCCATCCACCCTTTCATCCATTCATCTACCCTTTCATCCATTCATCCACCCTTTCATCCATCCATTCATCATTCATCCACCTACCTTTTCACACATCCATCCATCCTTCATCCTTACATCCATCCATCCACCCATCATGCATCCACACATCCTTCATCAGTCTACCCTTTCATCCTTCCATTCATCCACCCTTTCATCCATTCATCCACCCTTTCATCCATTCATCCACCCTTTCATCCATTTATCCACCCTTTCATCCATCCATTCATCATTCATCCACCCACCTTTTCACACATCCATCCATCCTTCATCCTTACATCCATCCATCCACGCATCATGCATCCACCCACCTTTTCTGCGCCTCTGTCATTGGGGGGTGTGGGGGACGTGTCACGGGACCCACAGCTCCAGGCGCGCAACGCACAATATCCATTGACCTCAAAGGGCTACACTACAGCCTGCTCCCCCAGCCCCCCTCCCCCCACCCCACTTCCCCTCCTCCCCCAGCTCGAATTGGTTTCAGGGACACACACACACACACAGCCACACCAGAGTACTTGACAGGTCTTTAAAAGACCTTTTACTTGTCAATGAGGCTTTGATGTTTTTCACACCTCGGTGTGAATTAGGCCTCCACCTTGAGCACCCTCGATCAGCCCAAGCCAGGAACTGCACTCTAACAGAATCTGCGACCCCCTGCCAAGGACTCCACGACCCTCCTGGGGGTCGCGCCCCACAGATTGAAGACCTCTGGTGTAGAGTTTCCTTCTGAACAAATTAATCAAACATTTTAACAAATATTTCGGAAGTTTCTCTAAAAAATTTGGGTATTGTGATCAGAATTTATCCCTTCTTTCACTCACCAATTGTTATAGTTGCAAACCACTGCAGTAGGCTGCACCTATTCCGGTATATGCTCAGGAAGGTTTTGAAGATTGTCCTCCTGTACCGGTTCTCTGTTGCCTCAGTGCTCTATGGATAAATTACAACAAGCTTTTGTTGTTTCACCTGATCTTTTTCATACATTTGTGGTAATATTATATGCACTTAGGTAAACAGTTCCTTAATGTTGTGGCTCAGTTCTGGGTTGACAGGTTATTTATTTGCCACAGAGTATTCTAAAAAGATTTTTATATAGACTACAACATCCTTTCCCATGTGTATGCATGTGAAAGGATGACTGCATGTTAAACAGATTCTTTAAGGGCTTCCTTCTTTATATCAAGGCTCACCTATTTATACCCAGACATTATTATTATTTCAAGATAGTGGAAATGACTGTTTAAAAATATAGCTACTCTTTTGGGTGCTAATTCCAAAAACGGCCGGTCGTGCTTCTAACATACCTTTTAGAGTAAATACGGCCTCCCTGCTCCTCGTCACAGCGTCGCCCGTCTTTTCCTCTTCAAGTGCGATCCTAGTGTGTCCCTTTCCGACTTTGTTTTTATAAGCAGAGTGTTAATTGGTTTAACCGTTGTGAGGTTCCTGATAGGGCATAGATTGACCAATAATAATTTAGTTGTCATGGGCATAAGACGCATGTTGCCCTCGTATTGTGTTTTTTTCTTTTTTTCCCGCGCTATCTCTCGTGTTTCCTGTGATGGGATTGGTTGAAAACTAACCAATCAGATGATCGTAGTCCCGGTAACCGGATGCGAAACGTGTTTGTTTAAACTGTTAATTAATTCCCCTCCGCGGCATCTCGGTTGTGTGATATGGTATTCTTCTGAATAATGCCAGGCGTATAGCGGAAAAATATTCTTTAATGCCATTCTTCTAGCGTACTTAGTTATCTATGATGGTTTCCGAGTTATCATGAATGTGATTGGCTCGTACTTGAATAACCGTTACTCTGGTAACCAGGACGCGGTGTATCTGTGCCGCTGCTGGTATCACGGTTATATAAACATAATCATTGCCCCGGTCACCGGACGCGAAACGTGTTTGTTTACACTATTAATTAACTCCCCTCCTCGGTGTCTGGGTTGCATATATTCAGTGTTGATATGGTTTTTTTCGGAATAGTGCCAGGCGTGTAGCGAAAAGATATTCCTTAAAGCCATTCTCCTAGCGTATTTAGTTACCTATGTGGGTTTTCCGGGTGTACATGAATGTGATTGGCTTGTATTTAGCCAATAGAATTACCGTTCCTCTGGTAACCGGACGCGATATAGATGTGCCGCTGCTGGAGTTACGGTTACATAAACAAAGTGCTCTGATATAAGAGCGTGCATCCTATTTGATTTATTAATGCCAACAGCGGAATTAACTATACATACCTCCTAAGTAGATGTGATCGCACTCCTGGTGCTATAAATACAACTGTACACATTTTTCTGTTGTACCAAAGTTGCTGCTCGGAGTTACGCAGTTGTTTTGCAATCCTTGTTCTATGTGTGCAGATTTCATATTATGGTGGTTATTAAATGAAAATCCCTTCTCGAATTTTCACTATTGTGTTAGTTGAAGGCATTATGTGTTTATTATAGATTACCAGGTATGTTTATGAGCGCGGTTCTCGAGGATAGCCTTTAGATGGGCCTATGTATCTGCACTGTTACTTAGGTACATGTCTGATTATTAGGAGGTGTCAGTATAGGAATATATTTAGTTCACATTGAGGGTCTAATGTCATGAATTTACCTAATGGAAATTATGATTCGCTTATGTGCTCAATATGAGGAATCTCCCTAGGGAAATCTTAGATAAATATGAGTGGTCAGATCTTATATATTAAATTGCATCTTTATCTGAGGTTGACCAGTATTTAATCCTGTCCCTTTGGCGCAGCCTCCTCAGGGGCCACCAACTTTGCCTCCTCCTTTGTCCACTACCCCTACACCTGATCTTAATGCTCCCTCTGTTCCGACTCTGGATTCTTCCGCTATTGTTCCGTCTTCTCTTATTCTTTCACCTTCTCTTTCTGCTAGACAACGAATGACTACTGCAGTTACCGATTTCTTTTCTCCTTTGTTGGGACAATTGGGTATGTCCCCTGTCAGTGAGCGTAGACAGTCACGTAGTCAGTTGCCAAATGTGGAAGAGCTTACGGTTTTGGACCACATGGCGCGTAAATGGATTATGTACAATACACAGTATGATCTTGAGGGTGTTATGCATGTTTTCCTTCAATGGGAAGCACCGAAGCAACGGTACGTTTTCGATACGATGTGTGCTTTTCTTGTTGAACAATGGGAAGAGGAAGTAGGGAAAGCTCCTGATAAGCTGCACAACATACGTTCCGAATTTGCGAAAGGAACTATTGTAAGCCCATCTGATGTGAGAAAAGCAGTTGCGATGTTGTTGTCATTTATGAATAAGTCTCCTTCTCAGCCGATGTTTGAGCCTGACGCTTCAGTTAGGAGAAAAGCACAGCAATATCCTATGAGAGAAGCTCCCCCGGTATGGAAGGAAGCAGTTCAAGCTGATGTTCCTAATGGTATTCAAGCTGTACCGGCACATTTTCAGCGTGTTTGGGTGCATGTTCCTTGGAAACGAGCTGAAGTCTTGGCCCTTAAACAGACATTGCCTGATCCCCGTAAAAACCCCGCAGGGTACTATAAGGAGTTGTCACAGACTGCAGGCTCATGCATTATGAATTTGGCTGATATAGACATGTTGTTCGGGAATGTTGTCCCACAGCCTATATGGGGAAAAATTTGTCATGAGAATCATGATCAAGAGCTAGGTGATTCATGGGCTAATATTGTTGCGGCAGATGGCCGACAAGTTGGTGGTGCTAAACCCGAACCTTTAGTTGCTGAGTTGCCTGGTAGAATCATTACGTATATGAAGACTTTAATGCCCGAATTACGTGTTAATTGGGACAAGTTGTCTGCATGTAAGCAGAAGAAAGATGAGACCGTGTCTGACTTCTTCACGCGGTTTGAAGAGACTTTTGTGGATCATAGTGGTCAAGACATGGCTACCTAGGGTGGCCAGAGATTGTTTGTCGACAAATTTGTACATAATTTACTACCTGAATTGTGTAATAAGTTGAAGGATTCTGAAAGTGCTTGGGCTGTTTCCACGTCGGCACAGATTTTAGCTACGGCCCAGTACTATGAAAATAGACGCAAAGATGAGTTAGAGAAAGCGGATAAAAAGACGAAGGAATTGAAGACTAAAGTTCTTCTATAGCAAGCTTACCCACCCATACTAATAATCAGCGTGATTATCAGCAACCTCAGCAGTATACGGGAAACTCGCAAAGAAACGAGTTTTCTCAACAACGTTTACCGTATGGTCCTAATCAGTGTGCGTATTGCAGAGAAGAGGGTCACTTTAAGAGTAGTTGTCCGGTTTTATTACAGCTCACAAATGGGTTTGGTGCGAGAGGCCGTGGTGCTCAACACAAACGCCTAGAGGTAGGGGACGCGGTGCGTTCCCGCAAAATGCACGTTTGTTTCCGACTCAGAATTCAATGAATAGTTTTGATCAGCAGAATAACGCGTCTGGTAGGACGACTCAGTACTATGCTGACGACTACTATGCAGAAAATGAGAGTATGGAAGGTAATGATTGCTAGGACAGCCATGGACAAAGAGAGGGAGTTGTTTCAGTTGCAGTAGATCAGAATGGACCTTATGTCGAGGTGATTACATCAGGTGTGTCAGAGCCTTTTCTGTTGGATACTGGTGCTACAAAGAGTTCTATTATGCACTCAAAACTCCCTGGCGCACCTTTGTCTGGCGAAATGAATGTTTCAGTAGGTTTTTCTGGCGCCCCGGTTAGGAACCCAATTTCTAGTCCTATGTCTCTTTCTGTTGGACTATGTGAATTGGAAGCACCCCTCATTCTGATGACAGGTTGTGGTGAAAACTTGTTGGGATTGGATCTGTTGAAAAGATTGTATGCAACTTTGTACTGTTCTCCTTCGGGAGTACAACTTACACTGGGCAAGAGAGTGGTTTCTCCAATGTATTTATCGAAGGATAAACTTCCGACAGAATTGTCTTCTCTTCCGGATATTCTTTGGGCTACTGGTCCTAATGGTGTGGGTCTTTTGGAAATACCGCCATATGTTGTGACATTGAAAGCCAATGTTAGAATGCCGCGCATTCCCCAATACAAGATCTCTAGCGAAGGTGAAAAGGCGTTGTTAGCGATCATTTATGATTTGATTGAGAAAGATGTAATTGAAGAGACAAGAGGCAACGTTTGCAATAGTACTGTTCTGCCTGTTTTGAAGCGTACTGATCCTTCCCAGCCACCTGTTTATAGGTTTGTGATTGATCTCAGGTATGTGAATAAGATCGTTGTGCCACAGTTTCCAGTCGTCCCTGATATCACTGCCTTATTGACAATGATTCTAGCTTCAGCGACTTGGTTCTCGGTGATTGACTTGAAGAATGCTGTCTTCAGCATCCCGATTGCCGAGGAGAGCAGGGATATTTTCGGCTTCAGTTTAGGAGGGCGAAGCTTCCGCTTCAAACGCGCTCCTCAAGGCTACTGTGAAAGTCCATCAATATATAGTCAGGCTTTGAAAACACAGCTTGATACGATTGTTTTACCTGATGGCACTACCCTTATTATTATTATTATTATTATTGGGACATTTGTAAAGCGCTGCGATTACGCACACCGGCGTGTCCACGCGCTAAAAGTGGGAGAGGCAGCGTGCGGGGAGCACAACAAGCAGAGCGGATAATTATTTAGTGAAAAGGAATGTTTTCAGTTTTGCTCGGAACCTGGCTTCCTCCGATTCCAAGCGCAGGTCCGCCGGTAGTTTATTCCAATTATTTGCCGCTAAGCATCTAAAAGACCTACCTCCCATGCGGGCTTTCTTAACTCTGGGGATCCTCAGTAGACCGCCCCCTGCGGATCTAAGCGCTCGTGTTGGTTGATACACTTCGACCAGTTTATTCAGAGGGTCGGGTGCCCTGCCATTCAAGATTCGATGACAGGTGCAGAGGGCTTTATATTCCACTCTTCTCCTCACGGGGAGCCAGTGTAACTTCTGGAGGGCCGCTTTAGAAGGCGCCCTTTTGGGCAGCCTAAGAATCAGACGTGCTGCCGCATTCTGCAGCACTTGCAGGCGTGCCATACTTTTTTCTGGAGCCCCCAGGTACCCTTATTCAGTACGTCGACGATTTGCTTGTAGCTGCGGATACTGAGGAGATTTGTAAAGAAGCCACATTGTCGTGGTTGCGTCATTTGTCTGATTTGCATCACAAAGTGTCTCTCTCGAAGTTGCAATATTGTCGTCAAAAAGTGACCTACTTAGGTCATCTCTTGTCGAAGGAGGGAAGGAAACTGACCCCAGAAAGAATTCAGGCAATTGCAAAATTGAGTGTGCCAAGAATACAGAGAGAAGTGCGTGCTTTCTTGGGTATTACATCATATTGCAGACAATGGATACTGAATTTCTCATTGTTGGCCAAACCTTTGGTGGCATTAATTTGTAAAGATACACCGAATCCCATTCCGTGGTCTGAAGAGTGTCAGAAAAGTTTTTCAGAATTGCGCGATGCATTGTGTTCGGCTCCTGTGTTGGGTACCCCCCACTACAGTAAGCCCTTTACACTATATGTCCATGAGAAGGAAGGTTGTGCATTATCAATGTTGACACAGTCTTTTGGGGACAAGCAAAGTCCATGCGCGTATTTCTCGTCGACTTTGGACCCGGTAGCTAAGGCATTGCCAAGTTGTTTAAGAGCCACAGCAGCAGCAGCTGTTTCTATCCGACAGTCTGCTGGGTTAGCGATGAATAACATGTTGATTGTAATGGTCCCGCATGCGGTGGACACTTTGTTAAATAGAACCAAGACACAGCACTTAACTAGTGCTCGATTGTCAGATTATGAGTTAACCTTGTTAGCAAGTCATGTCCACATTAAAAGATGCAACGCATTAAACCCAGCTACATTGTTGCCGACTCCAGTTGAGACAGAGAACGCTGAAAAGCAGCACAACTGTTTCTTTAAGACAGAAGAAGAAACGAAAGGGAGAGTAGATCTTAGGGACACTCCTCTTACTGAATGTGAGGGTACTTTGTGGGTTGATGGTTCGTGTTTCAAACTTCCGAATGGTGACACGACTGCAGCATACGCTGTTACGACTTTGCATACGATTGTCGAAAGTGCACGCATCCCACATAACTCAGCGCAAGCAGCAGAATTGATTGCACTTACGAACTACTGTAAAGCCACAGCGACACCTGCCAGAAGCAACAGCACGCCTCGCGGACTCGCCCGCAAGTCTCCAGCTGCTCCCCTGCTCGTTTTCCATCTGGAGCGGGAGCCGCCGAGAGGAGACCGGCGAGGGGCGGGACTACAAATCCCAGCAGCCCTACTGGGGTCCGCTTCACCTGCAGCGTCATCCCTGAGCGCCAGGAGGCGCATATAAACAAAGCCATCACCGTCTCACGGGACGCGAGCGGGACGCCGGGTGAAGCCTGGGCAAAGGGCGGGCCCTCTACGGCCCTCCAAGGCCAGACAAGGCTGGGCTGGGCCACACTATTAACATCTGCTGGCCTGCATCGACCTGCTGCATTTAAGGTACAGTCGGGCCCATTGGGTTGGCCTTGGACTTATATACTCTACCCTTTCTCGTCCTAACTTTACAAGCCATCACCAGACTTATGCCACAAAGAGGACGTCACGCTAAAACATGAAGAGAGGATCCAAAACAAGCAAAATGCACACATTAAGATCAAATACCAGGCAGAAAGGCGACAACTCACTGTCGCAGCCTCTTCCAACTCTAACAGCGATAGATAAAATGCTGCAACAGACAATTGGGGCCGTGGCAACAGCTATTGAGAACACAGAAAGGCGACTCTCGTTAGCACCCACAGTAGCTATCCATGACACAGAGGAGGGCCAGGTGATATCCTTAATAGATAATCCAGACGTACGTTTTTCATTAACCTCCTCTTATTTAGAGCTCCCCTGTGCACAGCCAATCCCAAATACTCTAAATAACACTGCTGGAGTCACAGATCCCATAAATTTAGAGCAGTCACCTCGGGCAACTACACGAATTAGTAATCCAGGCAAGCCTGCCCAAAAGTCTAGGAAGAAGAGTGCTTGCAAGCTGAATAGTAAAAAGGGGGGCAAAGAGAACTCAAAGGCCAACCATAATCTGATAACCCGATGGTTAACACCGTATCTGGCATACCCTGCTGGGTAGCCAATATGGTGTCAGACCTAAAGGCAGAATTAGAAGAGACCATCAGGGTACAGCTTAAGCCCTTAAGGGCAAAACTGGATAGATTAACATCTGTCATAAACAACAGAGTGATAGGACCAACTAGACAGGCGCCCCAAGCA
Source organism: Lissotriton vulgaris (assembly GCF_964263255.1). Lineage (NCBI taxonomy): Eukaryota > Metazoa > Chordata > Amphibia > Caudata > Salamandridae > Lissotriton > Lissotriton vulgaris. Next base: position 26,119,900 of record NC_141685.1, read on the forward strand.
TCAACAATAGCCTTAGGTAACCCTAATAACTCTGGATCAGGGGTTGAAGAGCACACAAACAAGGGAAAGACAACCTCTTACACAAATACCGGCAAATTAATAAATAATGCAGCTCCACAAAACAATACGCCGGTGAAAACCAATACTCACCCAACGACTAATATAAAGGGCGTAGTACCACAGGAAAATAAAAACCAAGGGAAAAGCTCCACGCCATTAGCTAAGGCCAGTGAAAGCAATGCTAAAATAGGAAATTCCACCCAACCTAAAACTACCACCCCTACAGGCGCTCCCAGAGCAAAACCTGGAGTGCGGTTCCATTCCATTAACCTACCACCAGAAGCACTACCGTATGTAGTGGTGCTAACAGGAGTACCTCCCCTAAAGGAAGGGAAAAGAGAACATGAAGGGGAGCTAAGGAACAAATGGGTTCAATGGCTAAGGTCCAACAAACCATTGCCCTTACACATGTCAGAGGAAATACTATCTGTAAGAAGGGGGCAATGGATAGGAAATGGTGCAAAAACTGTGGCGGGGGACGTTATTGCAATTAACTTCAGGGACACCTCGGTAGTTACCCATATATGCAATTCCCCCTCGTTAGGACCACAAACAAACATACACCCTCTACCTTTATCATACTTATACCCCTTGCTTCCGAAACATGGACTACCATATACAAATAGGGCACGAGTGAATAGGGCCCCACAACCCATGCAGTTCCATAGAGTAGAAATTTGGCAGACCCCCTGGCAGGCATCCCCCTTCTATGATCCAATAGTCGCAATGCACGCACACTGGAATAGGTTCTGTACCTTGGACAATGTTGATTGACTCCAACAGAATAGGGAATGTAATCCCAGTCTGATGGAGGACAGCTCTAAGAAAAGAAGGCGAAAACCTGGCCGCTCGCCTCCTACCATCCTAGCAGAGCTAAGCAGTGCTCCTATTGTACCTATCCATGAATCACTAGTAGCGAACACCAATGACAATCTAAAGTCTGGGCAGAAAACTGTGTCAAGGGGAGGTTCTTTACCAAACAAAATGGACACCTCAGTGACATCGGGAGAGCCACCAGTCAACTGCCTCATGGCTGCTGGTAAACATAAAGCGGAGTTTGAGCAAGGCATAAGAATTTTATCATGGAACATTGCAGGGATAGCAGCCAAATATAACGTGAATGAGTGGAGAGAGTTTGTAACCAATTTCCACATCATCTGTCTCCAGGAGACCTGGACTGTCGACCCTAGTCAATTTCCATTGGAGGGGTTTAAAAGCTTTGGGGTCCCTGCAGCAAAAGCACCATCTGGAAGAGCTATGGGCGGACTAATTACATATGTGGACCTTCGCATCCAGGGGCACTGGTCAAACCTAAACTGTGACTCTATAAATATGCAAGCGATTGGCTTCTCGCACAAAGGTCTAAAAATCATCCTGATAAACTGGTATAACTCAGTGGGCACACGAGACAGAAATAAAACCTTGAAAGAACTGGATGATTATTTCAAAAACTTGTCCTCAGCTAATCATGCCAAGGGTTCACCATACACCATTCTAGCAGGGGATTTCAACTGCCATCTTTGTGAAAAACTAAGACCTATAAACAAGGATTGGTCACGGTGTACGGAGGAAAAGGGGCCCCACTTTGCCCACACCATCGAAGGAAAGGAGATGGAGAGTTTCACTAAGAGGCATAATTTATTGCCCGTAATGGATCTCATAAAGATAGACAACAAGAAGGAACCCAACCCAACGTACAAAGGAAGAGGTTGTCACTCTTACATAGACTTTATTATGGTGTCCCCAACACTCAAAAAATGGATCACAAACTTTGACATCATTTTCAGCCCCTTCAGTGATCACAACCCACTGAAGTTGGATTTTAAATGCATGAATCTCAGAGTGGCAGTGGGTGTACCTGAGGCCATAGAACAGGCAACATCACAAGGGAGAAGGCTGAAATGGGCCAAGATAAATGGAGACAAATTCTATCTTGACCTAGTGACGAAGGGTCAAAAACAATTGCAAATATGCCTGGATGAAAACATGGGCGGCCCAATCGTGGTTAGGGCCTTTGAGGAAATTGCCAAACTCGTAGACACTCTGCTGAAATCTTCACCCCGAACAGGATCCAAACAGTCCCTGACCTTACGTTGGTTTGACCACGACTGCACCAAGGCACTGAAAGATCTAAAAAAAAGCCTCACTGACCAACCGAAAGATAAAGCCAAGATTGCAGGGTGTAGATCCAACTATAAAAAAGCCCTGAAAACACGCAAGAAATTCCTGCAAAATCGAGCATGGGAGGACTTAAGGGAAGCAGCAGAGCGGGGTGATATGTCGGCTTTCTGGAAAATCATAAATGACCCATGTTTTAAAGATCCAAGAGGGCCGGACATAGTAAATGCCATTCTCCCTGAGCAATGGCGCAATCACTATTGCGGTCTCTATAATCACACGGGGACCATACCACAAGAAAAAGGGACAAAACCATCAACACCTGTAGGTTTAAAGTTCTCAATAGGAGAAACAAAATCAGCTATTCAAGGGCTGTCAAAAAAAAAAGCGCCCGGCCCCGACGGCATTCCTCCCGACCTCTATTTGAGTAACATTGAATTATGGGCACCCGTTCTCACCAGGGTCTTGAACGAGGCAGTAGTGGCAGGACTGCCTCGCTATTGGTCCTCCGCAACCATTGTTCCAATCTACAAGAAGGGCAGCCGGGACGACCCCCAATGTTATCGTCCTATTTCTCTGATAGACGTTATGGCCAAAGTTCTAGGACGTGTAATTTTAAACCGCCTACAAGCCTGGGCAGAGGACCACCATATTTTAACTGATGTACAGTATGGATTCAGAGAAGGGAGATCCACAACAGATCAATGTTTAAACCTATATCTCCTTACAGCCAAATACACTATTGCAGCTAAGGGGACTATCCATATGGGGTTTATGGATCTCTCAGCGGCCTTTGATCGCGTTAATAGACAGAAATTATGGGCCCTGATGATCTCTCTGGGGGTGGATTACGAACTAGTATATACTCTGAAGGCATTACACTGGGAGACCACGGCCACAGTTCGTTACAATAACGAAGGGATGAAGACCAAACCATTTCCCTGCACAAGTGGTGTGCGGCAGGGCTGCATTTTAGCGCCTTTCCTATTCTCTTTGTATATAAACAACCTGGACAAAAAACTTATGAAATTGGGTGTGGATTGTCCCAAGATCGGCCAGCGTCCGGTACCCGTCCTCCTTTATGCGGACGATGCGGTGCTGCTAGCCCGCACCCCACTCGGACTACAAAAGCTAATTGATGGGTTTGTAAATTTCATGAACTCATTGGACCTTTCAGCAAACCTGGAAAAGTCTTTTGTTATGACCACAGGCCGGAACCCAAAAAACACTTTCTCGTACAGCATAGGTAGACATAAGTTGGGAAGAGTCAAGTCATTTTCCTACCTAGGCGTTCTCTTCGACGAGAAATTGGAATTCAAGAATCTGGCGGAAAAACACGCATCCAAATTGGTGGCCTCAACGGGTGCTATAATGGCATTCGGAAGGAGGCTAGGCAGGTGGTCCCCGGAAGAGATATTAAATCTATACAGAACCGTATCCTGTGCTAAGGTGTCATATGGAGCAGAAGTGTGGGGCTGCAAAACTAACCATGTACAGCAGATACAAGCAGAGGAAAACAAATTCTTCAAAAAACTACTTAAGGTTCCTCAGAGCACCCCGCACATATAACTCACTTGGAACTGGGCGAGCCCTATATTGAGGACAAAATCAAGATTCGACCTATCATGGCCTGGATCAGGATTTGGACAAACCCAGAGGCTTGCCTCAGCAGACAGATTATCATGGATTGCCTGAGCCGGGATAAAGGGGAACAAATCCCATGGCTCAAATATGTAAAGGACACCTTGGACTGTATTGACTGCAAAGACCTGTTCTCTGACCCAGAGCTGATGACCACACAGAATAAAGCACTGGTCAAAAACTTATTCAGTGCATGGTCATCAACAAGGAGGGCCCTCACTGAAAACAAAAAACCCTCGGTGGTGGCACATGGCTCAGTGGTATCTACAAATTTCAAAATGGAACCATACCTAGTGGTAATGCATAATGCGCAGAAAAGATTTTATATGACTAGGTTCCGTTTGAACCTACTTCACCATTTATTGGCAGTTCCTGCAGGTTTCACACTTACTGTAGAGGCGAAGGGTTCCTGCGGCTGCGACACTAAGTCTCCGCAGGATACCCTTCACTTTGTTTTATTATGCCCTTTTTACTCAGAGCCAAGAAAGACGTTTTTAGTTAGGATTCTGAAAAATCAAAAACTGAAGCATGCAGAAGCAGCCCTCCTTTTCTTGCAAAAAGCATCAGACCCATACACTCTGTTATGTGTCATAAGTTTTATCAAAGTTGCCATAAGACTGAGGAACACCAGGGAAATAACTGTATATTCTGATCCGAACCCAGTCTGAGACCCCCACTGAATGAATGATGTACTCTTTTTATACATGAACTTTTTTATCTGAAAATTTTCTTAAAAAATTCTTTTAACTGTTTTTAAAAAACTGTATGTATGTATTTTTTATGCTCTTTAATGGTATCTTTTTAAGTACCGAATAAAGATAATTTGAATTGAATTGAATTGATTGCACTTACGAGAGCATGTGTTTTATCGAAAGGAATGAAAGTGACCATATATACTGACTGAAAAGGTAAAAGTGCCTTCGAAGGAATTTATTTTAGTATGTATTTTGTAATTTGTGATGGCTTTAAAAGGATGAATTCATAATCCTTAATGTGAACAAATCAAGTGCTATTAGACTCTAATTCAATGTAAACTCAAATTTAACAGGACACAACATATAAACAAAACACGAGGTGTATTAGAAAAATAGATTTTTATCAAAAGGAATTTTAAAGGATACACTTCATATACAGATAAGTAAACAAACAAAGAATAGGTCTGTGGGTACACACAGAAATAAATCAATACGTGACTCAACAGCACCTAAAAGACATCTATCCCCAGTCACATTGAATAAAACAAGATAGGGATAAGATGTAGGGTCGACGTTTCGGTTTCCTAAGAGTTATTTGTAGAAACTATCTTCAGGACTGCTGTTAATTGAAATCTGTACAGAGATATTGTAATCTGAAATAAAAATATTTACAATTACAAATCTACATTAACTATATCTATTCCTTACACCTCGGTGACATAACAAGAAACATATAAAGAACACTAGAAACATTTAAGAAATACTGACATGATAATGTACACAAAACATAAAAAACAGGGGGGAGGAGCTTCGCGGGCAACCAAGATGGCCGCGTAAGCTCGGAGCTCCGCGGACCTTCCGATCCTCCTCATATATCCTGCTCGAAATCCTGATCCACGAGGGTGGATTCTTGCTGCTGGTGGTCTACTGAGGCGGGTACTGCCTTCCGCCTTCAAATCGGTGGTTCCTACGCTGAGCTACGTCGAGTTGAACTCCGTGCCAGGGCTGTGCCATTGTCTCTCCGGTCTCCGCCACTCCGCACGATTGGACTGCGTAGTGACTGCCTGATGTCCCTGGTGGCGGAGTGCTAGTGTCCACAGTGCTCACTTCCATCGGCCTGGACTGCTTGCCTGGCTCGGATTCTCTCCCTGGCTCGCTGGGATCGGCTTGGTTGGCGCGCCCCTTTGTTCTCATCGGGTCCATCATGGCGGGCGGAGGGGACCCCGACAAAAAAAAAGAGCAAAGGTGTTTGCGGAAAAGCACAGACGCAACAGAACAGGATTGAGCGGTATGTTCAGCCGAGGACACCGCCTGCCACGGGGGCTCCTGCTAAAGGCCTTCCATCGACGGGCTCGCCTGACGGCTCCGAGCCTACCCTTAGCGACATTATGGGGGCCATTACCAGTTTTCGGGCCGACATGCAGCAACAACATGAGATCTTGACACACAAGGTGGACACTATGGCTGTTGATCTCACTCTTATTAGGGCCGATCTGGGAAAGACCAATGATCGTGTGAAGACACTGGATATTAAGACCTCCAGCCTAACGGCCGACGTCTCGGAACTACAACCTGAGGTCCGGAATCTGAGGATGACTACGGAACACTTCTCCAGGCGGTTGGAGGACTTTGACGGACGCGCCAGGCGGCAGAACGTCCGCATTGTCGGTGTTCCGGAGGGCTCCGAGGAAGCTGCGACAGACCTCTTTGTGGAGGACCTCATAAAGACTCACTTAGCGCCCTCCGGTCTCAGTAACTTTTTCTCTGTGGAGCGTGCCCACCGGGTGCCCACCGGGTGCCGGGCGGCCCGCCGAAGTCGGGCGTGGCGCCTAGACCCATCGTGGCACGGCTTCTCAACTTCCGAGACCGAGACGCGATCCTGCTGGCTTCCAGACGGCATGGGCCGCTTAAGTACCAGAATGCTGATATTCATTTCTATCCTGACTTAACTAGGGCTGTTCAGCGACAGCGCCAGAGCTACGCAGGTGTAAAACGGCGACTCCGAGACATGGGCTATAAGTACTCTATGCTGTTCCCTGCCAAGCTCCGGATTGAACACAAGGGCCGTGCCCTGTTCTTTGACTTTGCCAAGAACGTGAGTGAATGGCTGGACACTTTGTCGCCGCGTCAGGACGCTCAAGATGGACAAGATGGAGGTGCGGCTGGTGGCTCGGATCAATGAGACTTGGCTCTGTTGGAAGACTTTGGCGTTTGGTGACCCCGCTTCATGTGACTGTCGGTATTGTTCTTGAGTGAATCTATCGACTCTCCTGTCGTGTTATGGAGGGTGGCGGGAAGTGTTCGTGGAGATTCCTTACTCCTCTGGGGACTTTTTGTAGACTAGTTAATGGGGCGACAGGCACACTGCTGGTTGGGGGGCTTTTTAGTCTGATGCAGGGGTGCAGGGTGGGGGGTGCAATTATGCAAGTTTCTTTGTGTGTTCGTTCTTTCTCTTTTCTTTCCTTTAGGCAATGGGTCATGTTTGCTGCTGAGTTTTACTTGCTGTTTGGGTTTGTTGGGGCTGGATGGGGCGGACTACGGGAAGATGGGGGGTAGGAAACTGAAAGTGATCAGTTGGAATGTTAATGGGTTGGGTGACCGTGTCAAGAGAGGAGTGGTGATTCAACTGCTTAAAAGGCACATGCCCGATGTTGTGCTCCTACAAGAGACACATTTGATTGGCAACTCGTGCAAAGCTCTTAATCGTAAGGGCTACAAGATGGTGGCCCACTCTGGGTTCTCCTCGGGCTCCCGGGGGGCGGGTATCCTAGTGCGTGCGTCCCTTCCCTTTGAGATAGACGTCACCGTGATTGATGAGAGGGGACGCTTTGCTGCAGTGGCGGGGAGATGGGAGGGGCGTTCCCTCACGCTACTTTCGGTTTACGTTCCCCCAGGCCTACAATCTGGTACTTTTCAGGACCTTGGTGGCGCCATTTTGTCTTTGCCTGCTGGTTTGTTGATAATGGGGGGTGACTTTAACTCAGTCTGCTCTGGCTCCTTGGACCGCCATCCGCTGAGGGATCTCCGCAGTTCCCAACTGTGGCTGCCCTCCTTTCTTGAATCCATGGGTTTAGTGGATAGCTGGCGACTTCTCCATCCCACGCTCCGTCATTTCTCCTTCCTTTCAAGTGCTCATGGTAGCCTTTCTCGTATAGACTACGTCCTCACCTTAGCTGCACACGCGCCTGCCGTGTCTGAGGCCAGTTTTTTGGCACGGGGCATCTCCGATCACTCTCCGTTGTGGGTCTCATTTGATTTTAACATCGTCCTGTCGGACCGGCCAGTGGCGGTTAACCCATGGTATTTCTGCAATCTTAAAACTCGTGCCCTCCTTGCTAAGGCCATCGACCTCTACTTCTCTGAGAATATGGGCTCAGTTGGTTCGGCTGTTACCTTGTGGGAGGCATTTAAGACTGTGCTGAGGCTCTTGCTCTCATAGCGGAGTCCAGACGAGTCAGAGATGCCGACCTCACATGTATCGAAGAGGAGGTCTTGCGCCTCGAGTCCCGATTGGGGCCGGAGATCGACCCCTCGCTTTTACATGCACTCTCCCTTAAACAAGCGGAATACCATGATCTTGCCATGAATGCTGCCCTGACCCTGGCCAAGGAGCAGCAAGGTCGCATTTACGATGTTGGTGACAAAGCAGGGAAACTACTGGCTTGGCTGGACAGGCGCGAGATGGCCAGCCGCGTTGTGCCTGAGATCTTGGGCGAAGACGGGGTTACCGTCACGGACCCGAGTGCTATTGCCGAGTCTTTTGCTGATTACTTCCGAGGTGTCTATACTTCTAACTCAGACCGCTCCGCGGCTGACTCGGCGGCGTTCCTCTCGACGATTGACCTTCCCTGTCTTTCCGAAGAGGATCGTACTGACTTGGATCGAGACGTGTCCGCTGACGAGATCGCCCTAGCGATCCGCGCTCTAAGGTCGGGTAAGGCTACTGGTCCCAATGGCATCCCGGTCGAGTTATATAAAATTCGACCGGACGTGGTATCCCCGTACCTGCGGACTATGTTTTTGGAAGCCTTAGAAGAGGGCATGCTTCCCCTGGACCATGGGCTAGCCACCATTGTGGTTATCCACAAGGAGGGAAAACCGAGAGACGTGTGTCGATCCTATCGCCCTATTTCTCTCCTTAACGTGGAGCCTAAGATCCTTGCCAAACTGCTTGCTAATCGACTGGTTGGAGTCATTAGTGATTTGGTGCATCCGGACCAGTCGGGCTTCATTCCCCGTCGGATAACTGCCCTTAACCTGCGTCGACTCCATGGTGTTATGGCCAGGGCCCACACCCTTGAGGAACCGGCAGTACTTGCTTCTCTTGACGCCACGATGGCCTTTGACTCTCTTGAGTGGAGTTACCTGTGGGCTGTGCTTGCGAAGCTTGGGTTTGGACCGGTCTCTGTCCCCTCTCCTGTTTGCCCTGGCTCTTGAGCCGCTTGCGGCCATGCTGCGTACACACCCAGACTTACATGGCATTACCTGGGCCCCGGGCTTTGAAGACAGAGTCTCCCTGTACGCAGATGATATTCTGCTCTATCTCACTTCCCCCTGCAAGTCGCTCATTGTGGCCTGCGACGTACTAAGGCTTTTTGGCCGCCACTCTGGCCTGGTCATCAACTGGGCCAAGTCTTCCCTGTACGTCCTAAAAGGGGACACACCGCGCCTCCCCAGAGGCTGCAATATCCAGATGGCCGGACAGGGCTTTCGGTACTTGGGGATATACATTTCTGGGAGTCCTAAAGCGCGCTACGACCACAACCTGCTCCCCCCTCTCCAGCGGTTGCGGAGAGACGTGAATAGCTGGTGCAGACTCCCGCTCTCCCTCCTTGGCCGAGCGGCATTGTTTAAAATGATGTCCTTGCCCAGGTTCCTGTATGCCTTACAGAACACTCAGGACCCGGTTCCGGCCCGCTATTTTCGGGAGGTTGAGAGTCTACAACGGGCCTTGCTTTGGGATGGTCGCCCTCGCGTCGCCATCCAGAAGCTCACGTTACCATGGTACGACGGAGGCATAGCCCTACCGGATGTGCGTCGGTACTACTGGTCCTCCCAGCTCACTGCTCTTAACCACGGCTTCTATGGCCCTGTGGATAGTCCCGGCTACACTATGGACAGGTGGCTCCTAGGCGGTGGTAATTATTATCGGGCCCTGTACTCGAGATCCTTCGATCGGCGGATGTCGGGTCCAACCAAGACAGCGGTCCACATATGGCGGTCGATCACTAAAGCGCTGGGTTGGCAGGGCAGACTGACCAGGTTTACCCCACTGTATGATTCCGATATCTTGGGCAAGCTGTGGCACACCAAGGGCTTCGACAAATGGGACCTCATAGGCATCTCCAGGGTGGACGATATGATTACTAAGGGTGAAGTCAAGACCTTTCCTCAGTTGCAGGCCAAATACCGGCTGGGCGAATCGGAGCTTTTCCGCTACGCCCAGCTGGGACACGCGATGCTTTCTGCCAAGCCAACAGAGGGAGAGATCCCCGAAAGCTCCCCCTTGGAGGACAGGATATTGGATGGCCATATGCCTGATAGCGCTATTTCCCTGTCCTATAAAAAACTGATCAACGTTCGCACTGACCTCCTCCTTGGCTTGCGGGATCAGTGGGTGGCAGACGGCCTGGAACTTGACGATGAGGATTGGCAGAGTGCAGTGTCCTCCCCTAAAGAGGTCGCCATCTCCTCCCGTCTCCGCCTGTGCAATTCAAGATTCTGCACCGGGTATATGTCACCGGCCCTCGACTCCTGCATATGGGATATTCGCCCGACGGACTTTGCCGTCGGGGTTGTGGTGCCCTCGCTACTTTTGCAAAGACTTTTGCAAAGACAGGGATAAACAAGTAAACATGTTTTGAATAAACAGTTCCTTTGGAAATAGTGCAGATGTTATATGAAACCAAGGGAATTAATGTTAATAAAGTATTACCTCTTTTCCTCGCACTACCAAAATGTAATGCCTTTAGGTGGGCCAAGATACAATGTCAAAGTTGAGCCACTCCTAAATATATATAACTTGGTTATTATAACCCAATTCATTATTCTAAATTTTAAAGGGAAAAGGCTGGTAGTGGTTTCCCTATTCTTTGCTACTAAATTATCATGCTCAGATTTTAAATGAGAATTGACAAGAGTTCTTTTACTGTTACATTCAGGTGACTATAGATCTCGACAAATTACAGGATCATGACAATATAAGACTGTCATAGCTATATTTTTTTGAATGAATTTTGGCATTAGTGCTACAGGATTATTGAACTGGTCGCATGTCCCAATGTTCTAGTGCGGAAAAAACCTTTTGTGTTTTTGAACAAAAATCCGTTTGCACCAAATAATGTGTATATATTTTATTATTCAAATGATCTTCTACAGATGAATTCTAGGTTCACAATGTTTTTTATGTTTTGTGTACATTATCATGTCAGTATTTCTTAAATGTTTCTAGTGTTCTTTATATGTTTCTTGTTATGTCACCGAGGTGTAATGAATAGATATAGTTAATGTAGATTTGTAATTGTAAATATTTTTATTTCAGATTACAATATCTCTGTACAGATTTCAATTGACAGCAGTCCTGAAGATGGTTTCTACAAATAACTCTTAGGAAACCGAAACGTCGACCCTACATCTTATCCCTATCTTGTTTTATTCAATGTGACTGGGGATAGATGTCTTTTAGGTTCTGTTGAGTCACGTATTGATTTATTTCTGTGTGTACCCACAGACCTATTCTTTGTTTGTTTACTTATCTGTATATGAAGTGTATCCTTTAAAATTCCTTTTGATAAAAATCTATTTTTCTAATACACCTCGTGTTTTGTTTATATGTTGTGTCCTGTTAAAATTGAGTTTACATTGAATTAGAGTCTAATAGCACTCGATTTGTTCACATTAAGGATTATGAATTCATCCTTTTAAAGCCATCACAAATTACAAAATACATACTAAAATAAATTCCCTTGAAGGCACTTTTACCGTTTCAGTTTAATTACCCAAGCCCTCAAGGGTTTATTTGGGTCCCTCACTTTTTGTTAATCATATATACTGACAGCATGTATGCCTTTGGTGTTGCTCATAGTTTTGGACGTTTGTGGCATGACCGTGGTTTCCTGACTTCACATGGAGCTAAGATCCAGCATGGTCAGTTGGTAAATGAGCTTCTTGAGTCACTGACCTTGCCGTTGCAAGGGGCGATTGTGAAATGCAGTGCACACAAAAAGATTACAGATGATGTTGGCCGTGGAAATGCGTTTGCAGACGAAGTTGCGAAAGAAACTGCAAGGAATGTAATGAGTCGAATGTACGTTGCAGGCCCTGCACGATGGGTTGGTGACGTTGGTATGTGTGAAGATACGATTGAGAGTGTGAAGTCCATCCAAGCTGAAGCTACAGAGAAAGAACTGAAGGTGTGGAGAGAAAGCACAGGTAAATTGGATGCGAATGGTTGTTGGGTTGAATTGTCGGAGCATCAGCGTTGGTTGCTACCCGATGCGTATGTGCCTGCAGTGGTTACAATGGCGAATGGAATGGCACACATCAGTGTGAAAGGGATTTGCAAGTTACTGGCTCCAGTATGGCAGAACGCTAGAATCCCTAAGTATGCAGAGAATATAGTCAAGAACTGTATGGTGTGTCTGAAATACAATCCTGGTAGGGGAACCCCAACTCCAGCTGGTCATTTTGCTCCTCCTACGTACCCGTTCGAGGTTTTGCAGCTAGATTTCATCCACATGGAAAGGAGCAACAATCTGAAATACGTACTCGTTGTTGTTTGTGCCTTTTCAAGATGGATAGAAGCATATCCCCTGAAAGACAATAGTGCCCTATCGACAGCTAAAGCCCTTGTCAAAGAATTCTTCCCCAGATTTGGAATGCCGAGAATGGTCTGGAGTGATAATGGGAGTGAATTTGTGGGTCGAGTGATGAAGAAAGTATGTGAAGGGCTAGGCATTCATCAAAATTTCACGCTGCAAATCACCCCCAATCAGCTGGACTAGTAGAGTGCTATAATGGCACCCTAAAACTGAAACTGGCCAAAATTCAAGAGAGCTCCGGTCTTAAATGGCCTGACGCTCTGCCCTTGGCACTCCTATCAACAAGAATGACTGTACACTCAAGAGTGGGACTTAGCCCCTACGAAATAGTGTTCGGCCGTCCGGCCAACATCTGGGGAGTGCCAAGGCCAACGAAATTCAGCGAGTTAGAACACCCTGTACTGCTTGATTATTTGTACGAATTGACGGCTAAATTGCGTGTTTTACACCAACAGGTACATGATACTCTACCTCAAACTACTGAAGCTCCAGGACACCCTATCGATCCTGGAACCTATGTGCTCATAAATAATTTTCAGCGGACAAAGAATGATGAGCCCCGCTGGACCGGTCCTCACCTAGTACTTCTCTCCACAAGATCAGATGTTCGAGTGGAAGGAAAGAAACACTGGATCCACGGGACCCATTGCAAGAGGGTCCCTTTACCACTGCCTCACGACCGGTGGGTCCAGGAAGGGATTGCTGACTCTGAGACTGAAACTTTGCCTCGCTTCCTGCTCTTTAGTGATGCACAGGTAAAAGGAACAAACTCTGTACGCGAGAGTGACGACATTCTGCAAGGATCTGTGCCACCGTCAATGCGATTGAACACTACAGAGCCTGAACTTTTGTTCCAGGACCAGACAATACCTGGAAGAACACGTTACAATTTGAGGCCGAGAACTATGACTATGGACAAATAAAATATTGCTTTTTGACTATTTTTGAAAGTGCAGCTCTCTCTCTCCTCTGAGAAACTTGCTTATTTTTGTTTTTCGAACCGCCATCCGGGTTCTGCTGCTAGGGTCGCGGTTGCCAAAGTCTTTGGGGTGCAGCCGAAGACGTTAGGTCGACGGATCTGGTTGGTCTAAGGGAGTTGCCCTGGACTGACAGAAGCATTACTTAGCATAGAACACCCTACCGCCGCGGGCCGCAATTATAGAGGATGGAGTTTTTCAAGACGGAGAGACCTGCCAAATCGATGAACTTTAAAACCAGAATGTGCACATTGATGGCAAGAACATGATTTTTGATAATATGCATTTTTATGTTGCTTAGTGTAATGACGTTTTTAATAGGTTATGTTTTATTCACTTTTCAAGTGACATTTGCACCTACTACACAGCCCACACCTCCTTCTCCTGTTTCCTCGCATTCTTTTCACACCCTGCCTGAACACGAGTCTGCTAGAAGATTGGAGTTTGTCAATAACTCATTCGTTCAGCTTTTGCATCAACACCAATTAGTAATGAACACAACTAATTGTTGGGTGTGTGGTCTTATGCCACACACGACAGATAAAAGGTATCCCATATTTTGTCTTGCCATTCAGCTACTATGGTTCGTTGTGGGCGTTTCAGACGATGTTCCTATTTGCCATCGAACCATATCCCCCACGTTCCACGAGAAGTAACTCGAGCAACAAGGCATTAGTGGTGAGAATCACAAATATGAGCAGAGATATTGACTCATATAGAACGATTCCCCGAGATGAGTTGCAGGCTTACAGTAGATGGAACGTAACAGAGTATGGAGTTACCTTGAGTGAAAAGAAGAGAGCAAAGAGGTCCTCCCCAATCTGGATTGTACCCCATCAGGGTCACCTTTGTCTACAGGGAAATGGCAAGAACTTCAGAGCTCAGTTAGGGAAGAGTGTCTGTACTGAAACGTATGTCTTTTCGTCTCAGACCTCCCCTTCATTCCTAGCAGCTAAGGGCACCTACTTCATCTGCCATGATAGAGCGAATACATGGCTGCCCCCCGACTTCTCGGGCACATGTTTCATTTCGTTCCTGTTGCCTCCCACCTACACGGCCGCGGCAGATTACCATAGGACAAGGACAGTTAGAGGTGTCGTGAGTAAAGATGACACTGCGGGACAAGAATTTGGAGACTTCGTAAAAGGTTTTCTGCCGTTTTGGGGGCCTATGGTGAACAGCAGGAACATTCGCCAATTGACAAGGGTAGTTGAATCTACCATAGTCGAAACTGCCGGTGCCCTTAGTAACTTGACTGCGGAGCTCCAGTCGGACCGCCTTATGACTCTTCAGGACAGGGTCGCCTTAGACGTCATACTTGCAGACCGAGGTGGGGTATGTAAAGTGATCCAATCAAGTTGCTGCATTTTCATTCCAGATAACGCTCCGACAGTATACCAGGCCATCTCCAAACTGCACAAAATCTCCAATCCATTCACGTGGATAAAGGAGACTGGTCACTGATGGGGTGGTTCTGGGAACTGGTATCCGCCTGGGGATGGAAGATTCTGATGGTCATTGGGATTATCTTAGCCATTCTTTTCCTGTTCTGTCTCTGCGTACAGTGTGCTCCTGCAATATGTGGCCTCTGTGCTACATCGTGTGTAAGGAAACCTGTATCAAGAAACGAGCTAAGTAATAGGATGATGCTACAGCAACATCTCAATGACTTTATGAATACAGACCTGGACTCAGATTAGCGTGAGTATAGGTTAAATTGCCTATGTAAGGGCAAAAGGTGGGTCTGTAGTACTGAAAATTCTGGACCCGTGTCATAAACATCATCGAATCATGACGATTTTGGTTTCAGCAGACCGGTAATGAGTTAAATACTATACGTGAGCATTTCCGTCATGATCGAGTGACGAAATCACCCTGAAATCAGCATTTCCATTCCGAACCCTCGGGTTCCATTTTGTGAACGGCATCCATTTTATGATTGCCCTCACATAGCCAAATGACTGAAGCCAAAACCGAGTCTGAAGGACACGTACACCTTGCTGACTCCTCTGTGACCTGGGCAAGCTGACCCCATTGCCCGAAGCCAAACCTGTTCGGCAGGTCCTTTCCCAGTAGTCGAGCGAGATTAGTATCAAGGCACAACATATCATAAACCTTTCATCGCACACAAACCATGCCTAATCTCAAACACACCTGTCCCTGTTTCTTGCTTTGTGACTTGTTTTACGAGGAGGAGGTGCCCGAATTTATTGGGGGTCCGTCGATATCTGATGAAAATACTGGGCCTTGCCGGGTAATTGATTGCGGGCTGGACAAACTGAAATGTGGGCTTGTCATCATGACTCTGCTTTTTCTTTGTAGTGAAAATATGTGAATGGTCAACTGTAAAAATAAGGAATGTTTGCCTAAAGCATATTATTTTGTATATAAGGAGAAGACTAGCTTTGCAATTTGGAGCAGTCTCCTGAGAATATACATGCTGTTGTACTTCTAGGATACCTGTTACTGGCTGCAGCCAATAAATATGATCCTTGACTTCACCTAGAAGACTCTGTGTTTCTGTAGTCTGAAACAGGAAGGACTCGAAGTCTTTGGGTGTTGTTCCCTGGCACCGCTGGGTTCTTAAAAACCCAGTACTTCAGTGCTCGTCGTTCAGCACTGAATCCACGTGGCCTTCACCTCTATCTAACACACTCACAGCTCTTTCTGCTCCGGGCATTCTGAATGTAAACAAAAGTTGATTTCACTCACCGCCATGACGAGCCTGGAGGGATGTTTGTAAACCCACACCGGGGACTAGTACTTTAAAACTTTAAAAGTACTAGTCCCCCTGGTGCGCCACCATGAACTCTAAGGCCGTGGCAGACATAGTTAGGTAAATAGCAGGCCCACGGGTTACCGCCCTCTTTCTTTTGTTAACAAATCAAAGCTCCCCTTCTGTTCTATGCCTCTCCCCAGCCTTTACATTCCTCCGGTTGATAAAAAGTGACCTGCAGTGGCGGGCAGTGCTGTGTGTTTAACCACACGGCAGGATCTTTGTTCACACGTGCACACCCTCCTCACAACCGTCCGCAGGCTGGGCACACCTTGAGTGACCTAAACCTTTCTGTTCCATTCAAATATTTATTTTCACTTATCCATGCAGCTTTCCCACACGGTGTTTGCGCCTAGCTGTCTTTGGAATCCAGCGGCCGGTGGACCCGAGCTTTTAAATATTAATTAAGTGCTGCCGGGGTCACGCATTTAAGCGTGACGTGTTCCCATGGCGCGGTCCACGCCCGGGTGAAGCCCAGGCCAATGGCAGACCTGTCCACACCCGTCGGAGCCAGGAAGAGGCTGGGTGGAGGGACTGTAGACACGCTTGATGCATTCTTAACTAGGGCAATGAGTGTACTCGTGGACGGAATTGAATTAACAGAGCGGTGTTTATCACTGAAGCCTCTTGTCTCCCAGATGCAGTCCTCCTTAGGGGACACAAGTGCCAATATTACCACTCAGCCCTTGCAAGTACTTCCATCTGAGAACCCGGTACCAAGCCTCTTGGAAATTCTTCCCATTATACTTGCCCTCAACGTTACACTTATTAGGGAGCTCTACCTTTTGCACCCATCCTGATCTTGAAAATGAACCGCCAGTTAAGAGGTGAAGGGGTGGTGGTATTCAGAAGCCAAAGTCCGCCAGAACCCTTCGAGCAACAAAATCAAGGGGGGTGTTACATGTGGGGGTCTCTAGTTGGCACAGGTAGGTACTTGTGACAAATTGGGACCCTCTCCTCTAGTCAGGGTAAGGGGGATTACACACCTGAAATAACCCCTGCTCTCCCTCTAGGTGGCGTGGCGCGAGCAGCAAGGCTTTACTTCCGAGGCGTTGTAAGTTAAGCAATTGTGACCACATACAGTAACCCAGTGACAACACTACAAATGGACACCACACAGGTTTTATATAAAAAATAAGTAGACTTTATCTAGAATTACCACAAGACCATAAACGACAAAAATACACACTATGATTACTTTAAGATGGTATATTTAGGCTTAGTTCAGTTCAATTCTTAGATGCGACACTGCGTCAATGTACCTTAAGTTGCGTTGCACTTCCACGACAAGCAATGTCACAGCAATGGGAAATGCAGCGTTCAGGGGCAAAGAAATAAAGACATGAAGATCTGCCAGATGCGGCACGCTTCTCGAGGATTTGAGAAGCTCTCGGTTTGATGCGTCGACTGCAGCGGCGACACCCTTATGATGCGACGGCAACAGCTCCAGCGGCAACGCTCTTCTCCCTTGATGCGTGAAGATTCCACTCGATGCGACAACTACAGCTGCAACATCCAAGATGCAACGGCAGCAGCTCCGACGGCGGCGCGCTTCTCAGGGATGCGAGGTGCTCTTGATCAATACGGTGCAGTGCGACAGTTCCAGCAGCGACACCCTCCTTTCTCCAGAGTTGCGACTGCAGGCACAGCGACGGCGACATGCTCCGACCTCGTTGTGAGATTCTTCTCCTGATGCGGTGCAGTGCAACAACTACAGTGGAGACACCCTCCTCCTCCGGAGTTGCGACAACAGCAGCAGCGACGGCGACACGCTTCCTCTTCGTTGCGGCACGCTTCTTTCCGATGCGGTGCAGTGAGACAGTTCCAGCGGCGACACTCTCCTTTCTCTGAAGTTGCGGCGGCAGGCACAGTGACGGCGACACGCTTCTTCTCGTTGAGTCGCGCTTCCAGCTCCTTGCGACACGCAGTTCCTCAGAAGGCCCAAAACAGTAGGCACTTCCCAAAGAACTCTGGGGAGCTGGGGGGTGAAGTCTGTGTCCCTGAGACTTCAGCAGGAGGCAAGCTATTTTCCAAGCCCTTGGAGATCCTTCACAAATTGAAAGCAAAGTACAAAGTTCCTTTCTCCTTCCTTTGGCAGTAAGGCAACCACTGCAGGCCAATCCCCCAAGCATCACTTCAGCTTGGGAATAGTCTCTCCTCAGTTTCTTCAGGTTCCTCCCCTCAGTAAAGGTTTCTTCTTGTAGTCCAAAGTGATCAAATTTCATGGGAGCAGGGTCCCAATATTTATACCCAGAAATCCTTTGTTCTCTGAGGGGAGAGGGGCCTTTGCCCAGTCCAAACCAGTTCTGAAGCACTCTGTTTACCAGACTTCTCCTTTCCTTTCATAGTGCAGGGCAAGCACATCAGACACTCCACAGGAGGTGGAGCCAGCATTGTGGAAGGCAAGTACAGTCCTGGAGTACTCTGTTGACAGTCTTCCTTCTCTTCTTTCAGTGTGCAGGGCAGAGACATCAGCCGCTCCCCAGGGGGTGGAGCCAGCATTGTGGAAGGCAGGCATAGCCCTATTCAGAGTTCAGATGCACTCATCCCTCCCATCAAGATGCAGATCTCTCTATTCACCACTGGGCTGACTCATTCTGTCTCCTGGAATTCCCCAGCCCTGTCACTCACAGAAACCAGACATAGGAATACACAAACTAGCAGAGTCAGGTTTGAATGGTTAGACAAGCAAATACCTACTTTCTAAAAGTTGTATTTGCGAACACAGAATATTAAAATACACTTTACTAAAAGATGTATTTTATTATTCTGAGTTCAGGCATACTAAACTCGAATTTCTACCATGTTCTCTGAGCCTGTTAGGATTATAAAATGTAACAATTCTAACAGCCCATTCTGGCCCATGGAGAACAGGTAGCCTTGCAATAGTGAAAAACAAAAATGACTGTAATTCACTATTAGGACATGCCACACACACGAGGGCTTGTCCTACCTTATACTTACAATTCACCCTGCCCTTGGGCCTACCATAGGGGTGACTAATATGAAGAAAAGGGAAGGTTTAGGGACTGGGAAGTGGGTGCACTTGCCCAGTCAGCATGACAGTACCCGACTGCACGCAGGCTCTGCAATGGCAGACCTTAGGCACATTTTACAAGTCTGCTTCTGTGGGTGGCATAACCAGTGCTGCAGGCCCACTAGCCGGTCACTGTTTCGTTCTGCCGCTTTTTTATTTTGAGCAGAATCCCACCCTAAGGTAATTAATCCTTGGGTGCTATACACACTTTTTTTGAATAATACAAGTTTCAAAACTTTTTTTTAAATTTTGAGATTAGTCTGAGGTTTGTTCGTTGCCGTACAAAAGACATAAATTTACATTTACTGTGAATACTTTTTACAACACAAAAACATTAAATTACATTTATCCATTTAAACAATACATTTACCAAACAACATTGAATTAAATTCATTCAAGGAAGAACCTGGCAGACGAAAGCGGCTACATACGAAGATTGCAGTGCATGCGGCAAACTAGATATAAAGAAAAACGTTGGCGCCCTCCTTTAAACGACAGTTCGGCGTCCCGCCATTATACTGAAAACCCCAAAACCCAGTGAGCCCCCCCGCATAAAGCTGCATTACCGTAGATTAGATGACATGTACCGACACAAACGAATCCACAAAAAACGTATTAAGCAAAAACGCCAGTCAAGAGTCTGAATTAACCTGAACAGACTTGTACACACAACGCAGGAAGGTACCCAACTAAAAGCCCTGAAGAAAAGCCCGATAAATGAGATACGGGCTTGGAAACGCGTCGGCTTTGGCACATTCGTCGTAAATACGAATGCATCCCCCGCAAAAGGCTCTAGAACATTTCCATGAATGCAATGGAATAAAAAAGTATACAGGCTTGATACCTTTGCGTGACCAGGTTTAAATCAGATGAAAACTTTACCACGTAGGCCTGGTAGAACTAGTTGGTAGGGTACAACCGTGAAGCTTTGTACAGATGTCGTTTGGTAAATGTATTGTTTAAATGGATAAATGTAATTTAATGTTTTTGTGTTGTAAAAAGTATTAACAGTAAATGTAAATTTATGTCTTTTGTACGGCAAAGAACAAACCTCAGACTAATCTCAAAATTTCAAAAAAAGTGTTGAAACTTGTATTATTCAAAAAAAGTGTATATAGCACCCAAGGATTAATTACCTTAGGGTGAGATTCTGCTCAAAATAAAAAAGCGGCAGAACGAAACAGTAACCGGGTCTTTTCTCTTTAAACTCTTAGACATTGTCCTACCGAGCCACAGTGTAGGACACAACCTCACTTTTTGTAAAGCAGGCCCACTAGCAGCATTTGGATTAAACACCCTGGGCACACTCAGTGCACTAGACTAGGGTCTGACAAGTAAACCAAATAGCCAAACATGGAACCACTGATAAGTACATCCATTTACAATAGGGAGCACTTGCACTGTGTCACTGGATAGCAGTGGCACAGTGCCCAAAGCATCTAACACCAGAAAAAATACATGAGGCAACAGCAAAAATGGAAGGGAGACCCACACCAATGGTGCCAGGTCTAACAAGGGGCCACTAACATGGTAAACACGGGAATTAGTACACCTCAACCTTTGACTTTGACCACTTTGTCCACAACTCCTTTGCCATGGTTAACTGATGACGCCTTGTGGAAAAGTGTAGGAAAAATTATGGCTACCTTACTGGACCCTATACTACAAAAATGAACACAAATTGAAGAGAGGCTATCTCGTATAGAGGGTCAGGGTGAAATAACTGAGTGTCCCACAGAGCGTCCAACCCTGGGCCTGTGCGACCAGCCGTGGAACTCAACCAACTCTTCCAACTCACTAATTTGTGCGTGGCCCCACCTTCCAATCTTTGTACTGTAACTGGGCCTCCTACACGGTCAAGTATGTTGCTTCTGCAAGTTAATGTACACTCTAAGACGATAGCGGAAGAAACAACCTCACCATTATCTGTGACAAGTATTTCGAACTGTTTGGCGGTTCCGTGACGGGGGAGAGGGCTGATCCTCGGTTGTTAGCAAGATCAGATAGCCCTATGGTGGGACTAAATCATTACCCACAGCAGGTCCTCCAATTTCCACCAGTGGCCTCTCCACTGGTTTTGGTTTTGGCAAACATACCAATCTTGAGAGAGATCACTACGCAGTGAGTACAAGTCAGTTAGAAGGAAAAGAGAGAGGAATATGAGGGAGGTGGCCTGGGAAGGCCTCGAGCAGGCGGCTAGGACATGCAATAGCAGAGATTTATAGAAAGTAATAAACGCTCCCTATTTCAAAAATACTAAAGATCCGACACTGGACTCATATGTAGGTGAAGAAGCATGGGTGGCACACTGAGAATTTATATTCACCTCAAACACTGATCCTGTGATGCCCTCTAGTGACACAGATCCTAAATTGCAGGGTTCTTTTTCACTCTCAGAAGTCAGAAAAGGGTTGGCGGCCTGTGTTGCTGGGAAAGCCCCAGGACCTGATTGGGTGCAGATAGATCTTTTTCAGGAAAACCAAGATTTGTGGGCTCTGGTGCTAACAAATGTTTTTAACAGCATAGTTATAGATGGGCTTCTACCTTCCTGGAAGCATAGTGTAATTATTCTGATATTCAAAAAAGGGGACTGGGGAAGCCCAAATAACCATAGGCCCATCTCCTAATTGGACACAACTGCCAAACTTATGGGTTGGCTCCTTTTATTCAGGCTGGAAGAGTGGACCCAAGAAACATCTTAATGCAGGTGCAGTATGCCTTCCAGAGGGAAAAAGCCATTACAGACCAATGTCTAAACCTGTCACTATGTATAGACAAATATACCAGAGCGAAAGACGGGAAAATCTACATGGCTTTTATAGATTTGTCAGCTGCATTTGACTGCGTGAGCCATCAGAAACTTTGATATTTAATGGAGGAGATGGGGATTGATCCACTTATAATTAACTTTATCCGCCAACTATATGTAAATGCCACTGCATGTGTCCCGTATGGCAAAAATGGGGAATGAACCCGCCCCTTTAAGATCGCTAGCGAAATTAGGCTGGGATGTGTCCTCGCCCTGTTTCTTTTTTTTCCAGCTATACAAATAGAGGGTTGAGGCAGCCCTCTTGGGATCATCCCGGTCGTGCCCGTGTTTGACACCAACCCCCTACCAAAGTTAGCTTACGCCGAGGATGCAGTGTTAATTGCAAGAATGGGGGAAGCTCTCCAATGGCTCATAACAACATATGCATAATTCATGGCTTCGCTGGACCTTAAAGTAAATGAAACAAAATCTTTCGTCATTATAGCAGGATCTGACAAAGCTGATAAATCCCCACACATCCATATGGATTGCCAGAAAATAGAAGTGGTAGAGTCCTTCCCATACCTGGGAGTCTTATTTGATAAAAATCAAACTTGGGAGAACCTGGTATTGGCAAGAACACTAGGAATGGAAAGAAGTCTGAAAGCTATTAAGGACTTCTCCAAAAGTTAAGACGCTAGCTCCTTGCCCGATTAAAAACATTTCTCAGGCCAAGATGAAGGCAATAGACACATAAGGGGCAGGAGTCTGGGGTATGGCGCCTACCGACTGTCTCCAAAAACGTGAAGATCATTTTTAAGTCCCTAGTGTCCCTACCCTCCACTTATTCAAATGATATCTTACATATAGAATTGGGGTTACCTTATATGTTACATACCATTAGATTAGCGCTAATTTAATACAAAACATAATTAAAGATTGTTTAAAATTGGACCATTACAATAAGATCAGACGGCTGAGTTATGTGGAATCAGAATTGATGGCAATTTTGTTGGAGAAATATTTAAGGATTAAACGGCATGCAGGAAGATTTCAAAACAGAAATTAATTGAGATTTTTATGTGGAGGGCTCAGTATCTTCGCAAGGAAAGGAATTACAGAAAACAGACGGTCCTTGCATATCATCTGATTTCCCCCAGGTCAGAGGGAGGATATTCCTATCTAGCACGAACCACTACGTGCTGGATTGGAACTACTGAGATTTTGTCTGACTCTCCTCCCCTTGATGTTAGGTTATACGGAGAGAAGATTCAACACTCAGATTTGATGCTGTGTCCCTGCGAGAACCATTCCCCCCAATCTGACCTGCACCTAGTCTTGTTTTGTGGGTCTTATAAGACAGGAAGAGAAGACTTTATCCTTCTGATTTTAAGGCTCCACAATTTTAAACCATGCCAGGTGGCACATTACTTCTTTCCCTCTGTCTGTTTTTCGGTAGCCACCTTTTGGTTGGTCTGTATGAAAAGGAGAAAGGCGCGAGGTTGGTTTCAAACTAACAATTATATGCAGAAATGAGTAATTTGATGTAAACTGACTGGATTCGGTCTATGAGGCACATAATGCACTTTATGAGATAAAATGTCCTGTAAAAATTATTATTTGATGTTCTTTTTAGATAATTCTACTTGCTCTAGGATTTTAACTTGTTATGAACTGGGGCTGGTTGTTGATCACTGATTTAAATTGTGTTTTTTATGATCTATGTTTAAGAGACCGAATAAAGATTGATTTTATTGATATATTGACTTGCATGTGTGTCTCAGAGTCTGTGCTCCCTCTACCTGCTGCTTGGAGCTGCTGCTGCAGTGCCCCTGGCATGGCAGGGAGGAGCTCATGGTAATCTAAGGCCTGGGAGCAGGGTCTGTGCTCCGCGCATGCGCAGCTGTTACTACAAGGCCCGGGAGGCAAGTCTGTGCTCCGCGCATGCGCAGCTGTTACTACAAGGCCCGGGAGCAGTGTGTGTGCTCCGCGCATGCGCAGCAGTTAATACAAGGCCCTCTTTAATGTGCCTGTGCTCGGCGCATGCGCAGCTGTTGCTACAAGGCCCGGGAGCAGTGTCTGAGCTCAGCGCATGCGCAGCTGTTAACCCATTGAGACCTCTTTAACCCGCACTCGTAGTTCAATTCTAGGGTTTTCTGTTTTTCTGAATGGAGGTCAGTGTGGACGGTCCCAGTTGCGTCCCCTCTCGGTTGGACTCTGTAGGCCGTGCCCCCCTACGAGACCGCTCAATGACACACTCCAGTTTTATGTGGTTCGGAGGTATTCTCAGCGCACGCGCGGACATCCTGCGCATGCGTACTTGTAGCAAACCGTCTGTCCTGCGCATGCGCGGCCGCCCGCAGGTCATTAGCGTGGCTCGTCTCGCGCGCTGTCTGTTGTCACGCGGGGCCCTCGGGTGCGTCCCTTCCACCAGGCCGACGCACAAGAGAGGTGAGGGGGACAGGGCCTCGAGGCAGCGGGGGAAGAGAGGCGGGGCCTGTGGGTGGGGGCGGGGTCTGTGGAAAGTGGGGCATGTGGGGGCGGGTCCTGTGGGTGGGGGCGGGGTCTGTGGCAGTGGGCCTGTTGGGGGCGGGCATGTGAGTGGAGGGCGGGATCTGTGGAAACGAGACCTGTGGGGGGGCGGGGCCGGTGCGGGGTCTGTGGAAGTGTGGCCTGTGGGGGACAGGGCCTCGAGGCAGTGGGGGAAGAGAGGCGGGCCCTGTGGCAGTGGGGGCGGGGTCTGTGGCAGTGGGGGCGGGGTCTGTTGCAGTGGGGCCGTGGTCAGTGGAAAGTGGGGCATGTGGGGGCGGGTCCTGTGGGTGGGGGCGGGGTCTGTGGCAGTGGGCCTGTTGGGGGCGGGCATGTGGGGGCGGGGTCTGTGGAAGTGGGGGCGGGGTCTGTGGAAGTGGGCCTGTGGGGGCTGGGCCTGTGAGTGGAGGCCGGGGTCTGTGGAAACGAGACCTGTGGGGGGGCGGGGCCGGTGCGGGGTCTGTGGAAGTGGGCCTGTTGGGGGCAGGGTGTGTGGCAATTGGGGCGGGGTCTGTGGAAGTGGGGCCTGTGGGGGCGGGCATGTGGGGGCTGGGTCTGTGGCAGTGGGGGCGGGGCCTGTGGGTTTGGGAGGGGTCTGTGGAAGTAGGGCATGTGGGGGCGTGGCCTTTGGGTGGTGGCAGAGACTGTGGCAGTGGGGCCGGTGGGGGCGGGGCCTGTGGGTGGGGGCGGGGTCTGTGGCAGTGGGGGCGGGGTCTGTTGCAGTGGGGCCGTGGGCAGTGGAAGTGGGGCATGTGGGGGCGTGGCCTGTGGGTGGGGGCGGAGACTGTGGCAGTGGGCCTGTTGGGGGCAGGGTGTGGGTGGGGCGGGGTCTGTGGAAGTGGGCCCGTTGGGGGCAGGGTGTGTGGCAATTGGGGCGGGGTCTGTGGAAGTGTGGCCTGTGGGGGACAGGGCCTCGAGGCAGTGGGGGAAGAGAGGCGGGCCCTGTGGCAGTGGGGGCGGGGTCTGTGGCAGTGGGGGCGGGGTCTGTTGCAGTGGGGCCGTGGTCAGTGGAAAGTGGGGCATGTGGGGGCGGGTCCTGTGGGTGGGGGCGGGGTCTGTGGCAGTGGGCCTGTTGGGGGCGGGCATGTGGGGGCGGGGTCTGTGGAAGTGGGGGCGGGGTCTGTGGAAGTGGGCCTGTGGGGGCTGGGCCTGTGAGTGGAGGCCGGGGTCTGTGGAAACGAGACCTGTGGGGGGGCGGGGCCGGTGCGGGGTCTGTGGAAGTGGGCCTGTTGGGGGCAGGGTGTGTGGCAATTGGGGCGGGGTCTGTGGAAGTGGGGCATGTGGGGGCTGGGTCTGTGGCAGTGGGGGCGGGGCCTGTGGGTTTGGGAGGGGTCTGTGGAAGTAGGGCATGTGGGGGCGTGGCCTTTGGGTGGTGGCAGAGACTGTGGCAGTGGGGCCGGTGGGGGCGGGGCCTGTGGGTGGGGGCGGGGTCTGTGGCAGTGGGGGCGGGGTCTGTTGCAGTGGGGCCGTGGGCAGTGGAAGTGGGGCATGTGGGGGCGTGGCCTGTGGGTGGTGGCGGAGACTGTGGCAGTGGGGACGGTGGGGGCGGGGCCTGTGGGTGGGGACGGGGTCTGTGGCAGTGGGGGCGGGGTCTGTTGCAGTGGGGCCGTGGTCAGTGGAAGTGGGGCACGTGGGGGTGTGGCCTGTGGGTGGTGGCGGGGACTGTGGCATTGGGGCCGGTGGGGGCGGGGTCTGTGGCAGTGGTGGCGGTGTCTGTGGAATTGCGGCCTGTGGGGGGCGGGCATGTGGGGGCAAGGTCTGTGGATGTGGGGCCTGTGGGGGTGGGGCTGGTGGATGGGGGTGGGGTCTGTTGCAGTGGGGCCGTGGTCAGTGGAAGTTGGGCATGTGGGGGCGTGGCCTGTGGGTGGTGGCGGGGACTGTGGCAGTGAGGCCGGTGGGGGCGGGGTCTGTGGAAGTGGGGCCTGCTGGGGACGGATATGTGGGGGTGGGGTCTGTGGATGTGGGGCCTGTGCGGCGGGGCTGGTGGATGGGGGTGGGGTCTGTTGCAGTGGGGCCGTGGTCAGTGGAAGTTGGGCATGTGGGGGCGTGGCCTGTGGGTGGTGGCGGGGACTGTGGCAGTGGGGCCGGTGGGGGCGGGGTCTGTGGCAGTGGGGGCGGGGTCTGTGGAAGTGGGGCCTGCTGGGGGCGGGCATGTGGGGGCGGGGTCTGTGGATGTGGGGCCTGTGCGGCGGGGCTGGTGGATGGGGGTGGGGTCTGTTGCAGTGGGGCCGGTGGGGGCGGGGCCTGTGGGTGGTGGCGGGGTCTGTGGCAGTGGGGCTGGTGGGGGCGGGGCCTGTGGGTGGGGGCGGGGTCTGTGGCAGTGAAGCCGGTGGAGTCTTCTCTTCAAAAGACGTGGCAACCATTAACTCCGACTGTTTTGTGTTCCACACTGGAGACTAGTTTGTTCTTACGCTTCAACTGAGGAATGTGGTTTTCTGGAACCCAAATCGCTCCAACTTTAGTCTGTATTGTGTAATTTTTAGCGGATTTATACTCTGTAAATATATTACCATAATATCTAATCCTATGTACTTCGCTCTATTGTAATGCGCTCTGACACCGCTGGGTAAAGTATGCGCTATAAAAAATGCCTAAATAAATCCATTGCGCAGCGACCAGGTTTTTGGCGACTGGTCGTTGCCTTGGGGCTGTCCTGTCAAGTATCAAGCATCACGTGTGACACTCACGCATTTCAGTGTGGTGATCCGCATCACCGCACTGAAATGCATTGTCATGCATTTTACCAATCGCGCCACCGGTGGCTCCTGTGCACGGCTTCTGCTACTCCGAGTCCCGTCCGAGAGCGTGCTGCAGCCAGTGCCAGCAGCTTCTCTAGTTGATTCTAATCATAGGTTCTAATATGCTGCTGTCAGCTCGTGCCGGGCTGAGTGAGAGCACAGCTACAATGTAGCATTACAATCCTCGGTGCTGGCTCCAGGCTGGCGCTATTTCCTGCCCGCTGCGCTTAACCCCTTCCATGCTCATGACGGAACGGTTCCCTCATGAGCATAAGGTGGCCTGTGCTTATGACGGAACCGTTCCTTCATGGTTCCATAGGCCCAATGGAACGTTCAGCACCGGGGGAAAATTTGGGCAGCACAGAAGGGGTTAAATTTGACAGACACACACTGTTAGCAGTTAATTAGGGGCCGTCCTCTCAGCACGGTGCTGTAACTGGCTGACACAGCCAGGTTTACTTACAGGACGCCAAGGTGATTAGAATCCCGATTTATGACGCTTACTTGCCCTCACGTCCGGAGGAAGTACTGGAAGTAAAGGCGGGCCACTTAAATCGAGTGGGAGTCCTCGCCGTCAGTGGTGGCTGGTGGTGTGCTGCACTGACTGTCTTCGTGCACAGCTGAGGTGAGCGCCGGCCGCAATAAATAAAACCGCGTTGGTGGCCAGAGAGACCCCGGCGGGGAGTAACTCAGTCAGTGACCCCCATGACTCGGAGTCATAGCGGAGCACGTTTAGTTAAATAGCCAAGGCCACAGACTTTTTACTGCTGCGGCTGGCAGCTGCACGCTAGTTCATGATGACAAAGTTTCAGGCTGCCTGTATTGGCAATGGCAGTGCTGCTCCTGCGTGTCTCACGGTAAATTAAAGGCTGATCCAGCGAGCAGACCCGACAATCCACCGGCTGCTGAGTGAACCACACTGACCAGCACGGTGGACGCTGGAGTGGTTTCTCAGCAGCCCAGAGAGCACACCAGCATTGCACTTCACTTCTGCGCAGAGCTGCGAGGCTGAGCCCCAGAAGCATGCCCGACTGTTGTGTTTTCCGCAGGAGTCATTGCGGCCTTGAGACGGGCCGTTACTGAATTACTCGCCAGCCTCGCTAAGTAAGTGAATTCCTAATGATATCTCTCTGCCCAATAACATACTATTTTACATTAATAGCGTGGTCATTATGATCGTCTTCAGCGGCCTGCTGCCGTGTTTCAAGCAGGAATGTGACTTGATGGCCCCGGCCGCTGCATTCTTGAGAGGCAGCTGGTGGCACGATCGCAGGCCCCGCTGCAGCCGGGCCCCAGGGAGTCGAGTGACCGTCTGTCAGTCTGGCCTGGGTCCGAGACACACTGCATGCAGTGTGTCAGTGTATGCTGTGCGGCCGCGGGTCCCCGAGCGGCTCACTGCTGCGGCCGCCGGACGACCGGGACGCAGCCAGAGACACCACAGTCTGAAGTACTGTGATATTCAAGTAAGTGCTTTACTTAGGCTGGCCATGCTGAACCTAGGCAGCCTGCTGCCACTGACTTAGTGTAAGTGCAGTCGTTGTTTATTGTCCCATAGCACCGTGAGCACACGCACAGGTAATTTCAACACACATAATTAAAATGTAAATGTGTAAATGTATTGGCATTTATATAGCACACTACTTACCCGTAGGGTCCCAAGGCGCTTCTACTGCTGCGAAACCCTTCCTGGCTTCCCTGAGAGATGGTCCCTTAATGGGTATCTCCAGGGTGAGACCAGGCATCCCCGGCGGTCTGGTGGGGCCGTTAGTGAAGATGAGGCAAGCTAATGCCCAGAGTTGCCGAGTGTGATCACTGATCAGAGTGGGCACCGAGGCGAGAGAATTATCGAGTCCGCTGACCCTGGTCCAGAAACCTGCCGCGCCGGGAATCGAACCCTGGTCCCGGGCCGTCCTCTGCTCTCGGGTCTGCCGCCTCTAACCAGTGAGCCACACTACTTCAAAATCTGCAGGCAGGGCTGCTCTGTCTCGTCATCCTTCTCAGTCCGGTTTATCTGCAAGATCTGATTTCATTTGAATTCACAGTAATCTGCAGGCCGCAGGACTGCTCTGTCTTGTCGCCTCACAAGTAAGTGACAATATCACTGTCACTGTGAGACAGTGCAGTTGAATGTTAATCCAGTGCACAAATTATCCTTTTAGCGCGATCTCCAGTCCAGACACCGACCTGCAAACAGCCAGCTGATCACGCTGCCGCTAAAAAGCTTATTTGCTGTATGTAGGCCAATTGACCCCATCAGTGTCATCGGCAAATTGGACCGTAGAGTCAGAGCGGGGGCACAGGAAGCTCAATCAGTTGCCGCGAGTGTGTGAAATCCTAGTCTCCAGGTCTCTCTGCATGCACTTAAAAGAATGTTTGTATGCACCATGTGCTGATTCTTACACTGTATAAACTGTCTGGAATGTGCAACAAGGGCAGTCTGATAAACCAGAGTACAGGACTTTTATAGTCAAGTTGTTAGAGGATGCACACCTATTTACACGTGTATGTGCTTACAATGAGCAAGATATGTATAAGAAACAATATCCCAAAAGAGCAAGGAGACTCAATTGCTCTTTTTTGGATAATACTGTACAGATATCCTGTTTAATTGTCTACAAATAATACCAGTTGGGATATTGTTTCTTATACATATCTTTCTACCCCAATCCCAACAAGGTTGATGGGTTTCTACTCCTGTTTCTTTACACAATACAATGAGCAAGAGGATTCCACAGTAGCATTTCCATCTATGTGCAGGCATGTGAGTAGTATGTGCATGGGCTTTTACATACAGCACGTGCCTTTGTTTATAAAAATTAGTACACAATGTGTACTAACATTTGTATGTGCACCTTTTTACATTTATGCTAAAAGACGGCTAGGGCAGGGACTGCTATGGATGTACGTGTTCGTAAACACTGTAAAGATTAATTGTAAGAAGCACGTATGTAAATAGATTGGGACGGCATTCCGATGCAGCACGTGAGCCTGCTTGCTAATGTGCCCATGTCGTAGATGCTAGGGGATTCGCCTGATCAAAGTGGTCATAATGACAATTATTTGGATAAAGTGTGCACAGGCTCTGTGTGCACAATTCCTGTTTACACGTTTTCAATCTGCAAGGGCATTTGAATGCAGCGCGTACGCATACTTTGTCTTCAAAGTTCATTGTCTTCGCGTAAAACAGTCCGAAAATGAGATTCCATTTGAGAGGGTTCTGTGACATTCCATATATCGTCTTTTTGGAATGTGTTCCCATTAATGCTTTGAGGCTACACACACGCATTCATGCATATCCAATTCCAAAACAAACTTATCGTTTCGCTTTCTCTGTTCTGAACTTGTCTGTAAACATTAAAACTATTAATGTTTATAATTGAAACAGAATACAAAAAAATGACATGTTTCCAGGATGAAAAGCAAGGTAAATTCAACTGACAATAAGGCAAAACATATTTAGAATTATAGTTGTTTTTAACTATTTGTTTAAAAAAACCAAAAAAGAAATATTTAAAAACATTTATTTCAAGGTAATATCTTTCAGTCGTAATGCTTTGGATATATCATTTTCAATAGTTTTCTTTTAGTTTGGCTCCTCACGACTGCACTGTTCCACTGTAGGGGTAGCTCTGCAGAGGTACAGGAAAGGTTAGGCTGTCTCTTCTGTCATAACAAATACACAGTACACAAACCCTCCTAATAAGGTGACATTTGTGTCAGAAGATGGCTTTCTTTGCGTGTCACTTGGTACAGGAGATGGATACACTTTTTGTGTTGGTTCGTACTGGGTTCTTCTCAGCACAGTTTGATCAGTCCATGGAGAGGGAGGATGAGGTACGTGGTTCTGCTTAAGTCCACTTATGGAAGAACTATCCTATTTTTGTAAGGGGGGCGTTATGGAAGAGGAGGCTCATTTACAGGCAGTATGGCCTCTTACAGTTTGGTACAGTCAGGTTCCACATTGCCCTTGCATTTCTGGGGCTTTGCTGCAGTTTTTAGATCTTCTTAGAGTTTCCTGTTGCTCAAATGGTTGGAATTTCTGGTATTTCAACTCAGAACTGTTCAATTCCTCAGGCTCCGGCGGGCTGCTTTTGGAGGCTTCACGCATGATTCTGAATGCCGCCGTTGTCGCCAAATCTCAAGCTGCACATTCTTACCTTTCTCCTGGGCCACCGCAACCACAGACTTCACCCATCTGCTGACCGCATCTATAAATGATGTTTTTGACACAAGTGTGTCCACATGAGCATCTTTTAATTTGGCTGATCTGGGGTTTGCAGCAAATATTTTTGAATCCTTTTAGTGCGTGCGTCGGCCAACGGCCGTCTCAAGCACTACCTCAGTAGTGCTCCGCACGTCCGTTGGCCGACACGGCCCCGCCAGCGCATTCGAACGCCCACACTGCAGCAGAATTGCCGCCGCAGTAAACAGGTTAATGCCATGCTCTTGTATTTAAAATCAACAGAAGCTTGTGCAGTGAGGGCTGGTACTGTTCCTGACCTCCCATTCGTTTTGCGAAAGTGCCTGGACCAGTGTTCTGCGCGTTTCTTGCTCCCATATGGTGCTTCTCAGGCCCTAGACCCTTGCTGTGGTTCAGTGGGCTCCTAAATCAAGCTATTGAACTCTTCATGAGTGCAAATGAGCCCATTTGCACCGGAATCCCACTGCTTGCACAGAACTTCAGCACGAGCCCCTGCCTCCTATCTCCTTGCACGGACAGCATCAATCGATCTGGAAGACCACCAACGCAAAGTTCCAGCCCGACCGTCTGCGACACCCGGCCTGCTCTTTCTGCCATGTCCACCACCGCCATCAACTCTCTCCTTATTCCCTGCGACCATCTCCAATGCGAACGGAGCTCTTGGCTCAAAACTTGAGAAGGTAAACCTTCAGCTGAACTAATCTGGGACTCTATCTAATTCTCGCTCCATCGTGATCCGCTTGAACTTTTGACTTAGAACTGGTTCAGCATGACCAGATTACCTCGGTTGGCGCTTTATGTTTTTAGGTGCTATATAGAAGTTTATACTTTAAAAATTCATATCTCCGGTTCTACTGATTGGATTTTTGTCTTTTGGGTTTCGATTTGTTGATTAAACTGAGCTCTATTTTTCTAACCTGGTGTTGATTTTGTGTGCTGTTTACGCTGTTTTACTGTTTGAAGTGTTGCACAAATATTTACACATTGCCTCTAAATTAAGCATGACAGCTCTGTGCCAAGCTACCAGAGGGTTGACCTCAGTTTAATTTGGGGTTTGCGTGTGCCTTATCCTGACTAGGATTGTCAAATTCTGAAAAGGAGCATACAGTTATAACTAGATTGTTTCACCAATTATACTCAAGCATGTAATTAAACCTCATTTCCTTTGCAAACTATACAAAATATTATAAGATCCACCAAATCAGAAAATACAGCGCAGAGTCTTGAGATTTCTTTTTTTCAACGATTTCTTTATTTGTACGCAAATGCATCAGCCCAGCCAACGCGTTTCGTTTAACATGGACTTCATCAGGGTTGGAATAGTCTTTAATAGAAGCTCACCAAGGTGCTATTTCTGTAATCAGATGTAGTATAGATATATAGGCAATCACCGTATCATTCATGATTGATTTAGTTCCTTCAATCCATATTGAAATAGTCTTATTGAAAAACACCAAGTCGTTTATTCTTATTAAGAGATAAAATATCAATAAGCTGGTATTCACCATTGCATCCAGTCAGATAAAATCATGAAAGGACTATTGTCTTTGATAAGTCCTAGCGTGTAGTCTCATCGGGTATGCAAGGCCATCTATACGATCTGCTAGACAGACGGTCTTGCATGCAACGGTGATTGGCTCTATATCTATCCTACATCTGATTACAGAAATAGCACCTTGGTGAGCTTCCTTGCACATTCTTCACTAATGATTGCTGCTCCTGTGTGGGCGTAGGGTAGGCTTCATTGAGCTCTTACCGTCGCTTGTCTAATTCAGGACCTGTCGCCTGGCGTTGTTCAGAGTCTAACGGCCCTCGGTCCTTTTCCAGGCAGGCTAACGTACTGTGCAAATCCCGCAATACACCGGCATTTTTGGATATACACACGCCCCTCATGTATACTTTAAAACCCTCCCATAACATTGCCACAGTGTTTGCTGAACCAGTATTAATAACAAAGAAGTCCTCTATCGCTTCTCGTAATTCCTGTCTAAAATCGTCATCATCTAATGCTCGGCTGGGGAATCGCCACTGCCGTTCTAAACCCTCGGGTCGCGGGACCTTCAATGTTAATAATGCCGCGGAATGATCAGAATATGTGCGAGGAAGCGTCCGGATCACATGACACCAGCTGATAAGTTCTGGGGGTGCCAGCCAATAGTCGAGCCTCGTCCATGTGTTATGACTGCCAGTTTAGTGAGTATAGTCAGTGCTATGCGGGTTTTGCGTACGACCTATGTCAAATAAGGAGAATTGATCGCAAAGCGAGCTCAATGCCTTTCGTGCTCACGGTTTGGGATCTAGTGCTCTCGAAGTGGTATCAAGTGACTGGTCCTGGACTATATTAAAATCACCCCCCAGTAAAAGGGGAACCGGGCCTAGCTGCGCCAGTTTAGAGAGTAGGGTATAATAAAGTCCAGGGAGTCGCTATTGGGGGCCATACACACCGACCAATGCCAACCTGTGACCCATTAACGTGCCCAGGACAATGATATACCTGCCTTTACTGTCACTTATTACAGAATGCAAATAGAAGGGGAGTCATTTATGTATAAGAATGGCAGTGCCCCTTGCGAAGTTGCTGAAGTTGGCAAAACATCTATGTGTTCCCCAATTTGCGGCAAGGTTGGCCTGATCACTAGGAGGCAGATGAGTTTCCTGTAAGAAAGCTACATCTACCCTGTGACGTAGTAAATACTGTGTTATCTGCCTTTCCTTGCGAGTGTTGTTCAGGCCGCGGACGTTCCATCTCGCCAAAACCACCTCTGAGGTCACAGAATTACGCCCTAACTGAGCCATGGTGATGGTAAAAATGAGTGCTTGATGAAAATTAACCATGCCTACTTGCCAGTTACATCCAAGTGTGTACCTAAGAACGTCTCAGTGTAGCTAAACAATGTCCCAGCCTCACCCCCCACCCGCATCCCAGCCTTCCCACCCAACCAGAGAGGCAAAACCATTCCTATCCAAAAACAGTGCAGTACCAATAGTTCCTCTGCATCGCTGAAAAACAACCATAAATAGTACTTACTATATTCACACAACAATTGTAAGGTGAACACCATTAGGGGTGGTAGCAGCGGCCCTACAGCTACATGGCAAAAAGAAAACTATGAAGTGATTGAATGAAATCCCAACTTATTAAAGTCTCCATGTAAAGGAAGGCCATATTATTTAAAAAAAAAATATTATTTAAAATGTTATATAGCGCGCAGTTACCCTTGGGCATCCCAGCGCTTTTCCAGACAACATCAGATGGTACAAACGGCAAGATTAACGCACTCAAGCGGGAAACAAAAATATTAACAGTTCAGCCGTGCCCAGATCCCGAGAATAGTTCCATGCTGGCGTCTGAACCACTCTGCGGAGGGGGAAGTCTGTTGTCCTCAGCTAGGCGTTTGTTGTTAAGTTTGTAAGTGTGACAGAACTCCTGCACCTCCGTAGGATTGTCAAAGACACAGGCTCTCCCATTGATCTCAACACGTAACCGAGCTGGATAGAGCATACCATATTTCAGTCCTAGATTTCGGAGTGTTGCCTTAACTCCAGTGTTTTTCCGCCTGGCCTCCTGTACCATGATTGTAAAGTCTGGGTATAGGGACAGCTTGGAGCCCTGCTATACCGTTTTACCCCTTTCTCGTGCCAGGCGCAGGGCCGTGTCTCGATCCCTAAAGTTCATGACACGGGCAGTGATGGGTCTGGGCGGGCATCCAGGATTGGTCCTTGGACCTAGTGATCTATGAGCACGTCCTATCACAAAGCCCGTAGTGAAGACTTCTCTACCAAACAAGTCTATCAGGATTGTTTCTACCAAGTTGTCCATGCGACCAGCGGCTGTCGATTCCAGAGCACCCAAATTGTGCACGTTATTTTTGGCGACTGCGCACCTCAAAGTCATCTTTCTTGATCGCGACGTCTTTGAGGTAACGTTCCATTTGGCCGAGCCTTTTCAAGGATTGCGGCATTCCATCTCCTAGATCTGATGTATGCGATTCCACCACGTCGAGACGTCTGTCGTGAACTTCCATCTTCGATCCCAGATCCGCCATGTGCTTATCTAGGGCATCAAAGCGCACATCTAGGGCTCTGAACTCTTTTAGTAGGCAACCTAATTGGTTGGTATCACCCTCTGGTGTTGTGTCTTTCTGGCCACCTTCCGCCATGTTGTCAGGGGCTTCTTGGGCTACTTCGATGATAAGGCCGCCAAGTATAAATTAAGCCCAATGCCAGAGTCTTCTGGTTATGGCCGCAGAGCAGGTGCAAGTAGCTGGCGAAGAGAGATTAGTCAAGCAGAACTGATCAGCAAGGAATGGGCATCCAACCCGTGTTTGTATTTTCTTGGCAACAGGGGAGGTTTTGGGTATTTCACCATTGTCTCCCACAATGGAGCTTGTGGCGCAGCAGTGGTCCGGGCACAGAACTTTCACGGAGCAGGTTGTTTGGAGACAAGGCAATGTGCAGTGGGCAGTTAATGTTTCAAGTTTGCTGCAGCATATATTGGTGGCCGGGGTGGAGACACTGCTGAGGTTTGGATTCTGTTTTTCGCTCCGGGAGCAGCGCAGCCACGCCAGGAAGCGTTACAACAATGGAGCCCTGCGGGGGAAGAGGGGGGAGAACAGCACAGGCGGCGGCCGAGCGAGTGCATATGCGGGGAGGAGATCCCCAAGGGCGCTTTGGAAATGCTGTACCAGGTGTTGACGGGGGGGAGCAATCACAGGCACCGTCCCTGTGTATCCCCGCGATCATCGCAGACATAAAAGTGCCGCACTCGGTCCGCCGGAGGTCAAACGGACCTCCCGCCAGTACCGAGCGCTGCTTTGCCCAGAATGTGGCCGCTCAACGCTCCTGCCCATGGCCCGGTGACTCACAGCACCCAAGCTGCTGGCTCAGTCCCTCCGCCGCCGCTCCCGGAGTCTCCTCATATCGTCGATGCCACCATCTTGAAAGTCGTCCATCCGCCTGGAGTCGCCGATTTCTGCCGTTCTGGTGGTTTTCTCGCAGCGCCGCAGGGAGACTTTTAATCAGGATCCCTTCTGCTGCATTTAGGCGTCTTTTCACTGCCCGGTAGCCTCGCTGGATAGCGGGAAATCACGTTGTTGCAACGACTGCTGGCGGAGCTTCAAAGCTGAGTGACCATCTTGGTCTCTGGCTTGGCCAAGCCCCCAGCTCTTACCCCTTCATCAGCCCTGGTGCCACTGTGCCTGCTGCACTAACAATAGATGTGCCTATGTTCTCTGTCCTTGGAGCATTTTGCACTTTGACGCCTTACCTTCGGTGCCCTTGGAGTTGGTTGCACTGGGCTGTTTACATTTATGTGCCCTGATGTGACTCCATCTACTGGACGGCACCCCTCATATGAACCATATATTAGATAAGACCCTTTCAACTCTGAGATCCAGAAGGGCCTCACTGAAACCTGATATGCAGAGAATAGATATAAGAAAACAAAGCAAGAGAGAAAATGGGGATATAAAAAAGAGTGAATGTTGTAGAAAAACAGAACGAGAAACAAAGGTTATGAAGTGCGTGTATGATTAGGGTGACCAGGTGACCAGGTGCCCCGGATTTACCAGGACACCCCAGTTTTTCAAATTTCAAGAAATTTGTCTTGTGTCCCTGTTTTCATAGAGGGCTAACTGAAAGAGGCACATTTTTATGTATTCCATTGGAGGACTGGCTAGTTTCTGTCATCAGAAAGCAATTTAATTAGCAGGTATGAAACGGTCTTTAAAATGGCATTTTATTTATTTCCTTGGCGTTTCGATGTTGATAAGCACTGTCATCCCACACCCCTCAGTTGATGTAAAATAGTCGTCCTTCTTCTAGTTTTGAAATGTACAGTTTTTTTGTTGTTTTCAAAATCTGGTAGTCTTATGTGTGACCAAAATAGCAAAAGAGATAGAAAGATAGACTAAGAGAATCTGAAAACTAAGTGATAAATAGCATGAGAGAATGAAATAGGGTAAGAACCAGAGCAAAAGAGAAACACATTAACATGAAAGGGACTTATAGAATAGAGTGAAAAAGTCAAAGGTTAGCATTTAGAACTTGTGAGATGATGGATATCAGCCAGAGATTGTCAGGTATGATGTCCCCCTTATTCATAGTGCTTAAAGGTGCACACTCTGCAAGTAGGGTGGAGAGTGAGAAAGATGTGAATGGAGAGCAAGAGGAAACCCAATGGTATCAGAGAACAGAGTGAAAAAGAGGAAAGAAAGAAGGTGATGCAGGCAATAGTTGAGAATAAGAGCAAATAAGGGAAAAATAAAGAGAGCTAAAAGGAGACAAAGATGAGGATGCGAGAAGAACAGAGGGAGAAAAAGAGCAGCCGAGCTAGCAGAAGAGAACAAGATCAAGAGAGCGAACATACAAAAGACAGTGAGACATAAAAAGTAAAAGCAAGAAAAAAAAGAGTGAGAAAAAAACAACATTGAAAGAAAAAAAGGCTGTTGAAAAAGAGGAAGGGAGTTAAAAGAAAACAGTGAGATAATACGGGAAAAATACAGTGAGACGCTAGAAAGATAAAGTAAGAGCATGAAGGTCCACTTGAGTGAGGGAATGAGAGGCTGAAAAAGATAGAAGAGGGACCACATTCTTGAGAGACATGTAAGGAGAGAAAGTAAAGTGGACTGAGAAGAAAGGCTGCAGAGAAGGAATTTGTGAGGTTAAAGGTTTTTTCTCATAAATTGACGTACTTTTCATAAATACTATAACCAGGCGCAGGTAGCAATGTCTTTTGCACGGGGATTTACTAATGAAAATCAAAACAATGACACCACTTGTAGGTGGTGGGATGAAAGAAAAATCAGCAATATTGATCCATTAAAAAAATTCAGGATAAACAGTTTTGAAGTTAACTCACAATAGAATGGTGCATCGACTTTCAGTGCCAACTAGTTCTCACAAGGAAATACTGTCTGTAGACTGCTGTTTTAGGGAAATAGTATGCCACAGAGTAATCGCAGGCACATCTGTGAAGTATAAAAAGTCCAGTAATCATGATCTATACAAGACTTTGATTGCCAACGTGCTGCACTCCAAAGAGTAGGCAGTCGAAGCAGCTACAAATGGAGGCTGCATAGATCGAGAGAGAGAGAATTTACTAACTAGCCTATGGCTTAACTGGAAGATCCCATTATAAATTGATCTCTTTGAGCGTAGAGGTAAGTGCTGAGGAGCACTTTGGGTGTCAGTGAGTACCCGAAAGTGGATAGTATCACTCATCAGTGAGGCAGTAAAGCCAGAGTCTCAGAAAATGCAGACCAGTGCCAATGATCGCATGTTGTGAGTTTTAATTGCAACAGTGCCCTGTCCCTCAGGGCCAACTAGCCCTCCTGTCACTTCCAGTTAGCCCCATACATCTTGATTGCTGAGGGTGTTCAAAGGCCACGCCACCATTTTACACCATTCTGCAAACACGACTCCTGGACCCCTGCTGCTCAGGGGATGAAGTTCACTTTAGTCCTGAGGGCCTGAGGACACAACAGGACCTCATTGCCCCTTCAGCAATGCGCCACGAGGCGAGTTTTCAGAGTGGTGTAAAAAAGGGCATGGCCTCGGACCACCTCTCAGCAATCCCACTGTGTGGTGCTTGCTGGAGGTACCTGGCGAGCTAGTTGGCCCCCTAGGACCCATAAGATGCGACGGGACCTCATCCCCCACCCCAAACCGTGCCAGGAGACGTGTTTTCAAAGTGGTGCCGGGAGGGGGCGGGGCCTCCGGCGAGATCCAGCTTTGGTTTTCTTTTTCGTTTTTTAGGAGGGGCTGTGTGGCCTGCCTTCTCTTAACATTTTTTGGGCCCTGGTGACCCCATCTCCCAGGGCCTGAGCATTTAAAAAAAAAAAACAGGAAGGGGGCCGTGTGGCCCCACTTCACTGGGCCACTATTGGCCCCGGCGACCCCATCCCCCGGGGCCTGGCCTTGTTTTATTCTTTTTTTTTCAGGGAGGAGGTCCCCATGCCCCAGGGTCACTTCTGACCCCAGGGACCCAATCCCACAGGACCTGGTCTTGTGTTAAAAAATTTTGCCAATAGGGGGGCAGCGTGGCCTCACTCCCCTGGGCCACCTCTAGCCCCGGGGACCACATCCCCCAGGGCTGCCCTTCCATTAAAAAAAAGCAATAAACTAAAGGGGAGGGGGCTTTGTGGCCCCCCTCCAATGCCATTTCTGGCCCCACGGACCCCATCCCCGGGGGCTGACTCTCAATTTGGGGGGAGCCCCAATTCCCCCACGGTCCCTGCCGGCTCCTCGCCTCCTGCGGGAGCCGGAATTGCTTTTGGGCAAGGGGAGCTGCTAACATGCAGCTTCCCTTGCCCAAAAGCAATTCTGCTTTGATTCTTGGAAGCGAGAGCAGGTTTTCTGCTCTCTCTTCCAAGAAGCAAAGCAGAGTTTGCTGTGGCATGGCGGGAGACATTGCAGCTGGCCAGAAGGGGTGATGGTCCCCAGGCCATCAAGGGCTCTAGAATGGGGGCTGCGCGGCCTCCCCTCCCAACGAGTACAAAGCCCCTTGGAGGTGGAGGTCCCCGGGGCCCATGCTGTCACGAATTCACCCGCCATGTACTCCGGTTTGTTCCTTCCTTGATGCTGCTATTGCCCAACTCCCTCTGAACTCCACCAGAGAGGTAAGGATAGGATTCACTTGCTGCCCTGATCAAACCCCGGGGGAGGGGGGAATAGGGACGAGAGAAAAGAGAAGACACACTGGATTCTTGTAGACCGACTTGACTATTCAGTCGTGTAAAATGTCACTCGAGAAAGGCACAAGCTGAAAACTTTCAGTTTTCAGCTTGTGTATAATCTGATAAATGTATCCGATTAATCTGAACACCCTAAATCACTTCTTTAAGTCAAACATCTGCTTTGGAACTCTTAATTGGGTATACCTGACCTTTTCTCAAAAGGATTCTTGAAACTAAAAGAAAGAATAAACAAACAAAAAAACACTACAGTGTCACTAATAATCTGTGATTGCTCATATTATCACAAGAGTTCCTGATTTCCTTTACAATATTTGCTCCGTAATTTCACATTACATATATATATATATATATATATATATAAATAATAACAACAATCGAGCACTCTGTTCCCTTTCAGTCTTCTAATCAGACTCAAAGTATTTACACAAATGTCCGTTTTACTTTAACATTCTTCACTTACTCAATGACCTTAAAGTCCTTGGATTGTTTCAGGAAGGGTTTCAAAAGGTTCACTTGATTTATAGAAGGTCAAGAGGTCTGCCACAGTTTAAATTCTTACCGGTATGTGTTCAAGCATGCTAACGCTTTACCATTCAGAGTGAAGTGTTGCTTGGAAACCCTTTGTTGATTCTCTTTTCTTTTCTCTTTTGCAGGAAATCGGAAACCGTGCCGGGAGAGGATTTGGAGCCGGAAATTCAGAAACAGGAAGGGACGTCTGAAATGGGCTCTGGGCAGCAAGAACACAGCGGAAGACACTGAGTGAAGAAAGGGAAGGAAGCAGGGTGGAGTGCTGAAGAGCTTCGGATGATCTGCCACCCAGGTCTGGAGTCAGGTGAGTGTTTAGGCACGAAGCGAAGCATCAGGAACCAAGTGGGTGGGGTTTAAATAGCTTTGGGTCTCAGGTTTTCTCACGTGTGCATGTGATGGTGATTTGGGCTCTAGATCTTTCCCAAGTAATTCACGTATACATGCCAAGACCGTTTACACATGCAAGAAATGCCTCCTGCCCCCTACAGGTCTTCGTATGTGACAGGGTTTTTCCGGATGCAAGGCATGGAAAGATCTGACCAATCTTGGAGTATGTACATGTGTTTCTGGTTCCCAGGATCTTTCTGACGCATCATAACCCTTCCAGTCAATTAAATACTGTATTCGACCATGTATACTTTTTGCATCTATAATGCGATTTACTTCATATGCAATATTGTCTCCAACTACAACAGGTGGAGGAGTGTTGTCTTTTCGTGTGGACGGATCATGTGGTTTGAGCAAAGATACATGAAAAACTGGGTGGATGACCTATTCCGAGGGCAAAGTTAGTTTCATTGAAACTGGATTCAAAATGTTATTTATGGGAAAGGGGCCTATGAACCTAGGTTTTAGTTTCTTGGGGCCTTCAATCGAGATATTTCTGGTTGATAACCAGACGAGATCCTCTACTTTATAGGGTGGTGCTGGTGTTCTGTGTTTATCGACTGATAAGTTGACCTTTTGTTTATTTTTGGCTAAACTATGCTTGGCTTGTTCTTGAAATTCTCGCAATTCTGTTAATCGTTCGGTCACAGCAGGCATAAATCTGGAAGGATGGCAGGAATAGATCGTGGATGTAAGCCAGTTATAAAAAAGAAAGGGGAGCAGCGTAAAGCTGCATGATAGCTATTGTTGTATGAAAACTCTGCCAATGGTAGGACCTCATCCCAATGAGCCGATATAATAGAGGTTAGGCACCGTAGACTTTGTTCAAGGTATTGATTAACTTTTTCTTTCTGTCTGGCCATCAGGCTGTGGGTGAAAAGCAGAGGATAATGCTATTTAAATACCTAAATGTTTGCACAACTGACTCCAGAATTTTGAAAACTAATTGAGGGCCTGTTGGACTTGGCCCTTCTGGCAGGTTCACCCCTAAACTTTTTGCTTTTTAAAGGTGGATTGGAGGTAGTGATGTTTGGTTTCTGCGCACTTTCACTGTGTCCCAGTGGAAAGTGCGTGCGCACTCTGAGTGCATGGAGTAAGGTTAGCCTGCCCTCCCATAGGAATGCATGGGGAATGTCTGTGTCCCTGGTAGTTCCTGATGTGTGAGGCGTGCATTCTCGAGTTTGGTATGTCCGAACTCGTGTGATTGAATGCTTCGCAATGATGTATGTGGCATGAGTGTGTCTTGTGCGGAAGCGCCCCTTCTAGGAGTTGGCATATCAGTGTAAAATATGCCTGGCGTGTGATTGGCTGGAGCTGGCTGGTGAGCCTGGCTCCAGGAAGGCTGGATGGGTCTGCCCGGTGGTGAGTGCTGAGATTAGCATGCTGATGTGAGGGGAGGAGTGCACCTGTGTCCTGAATGAGGCTGGGTTTTCCCCACACAATGCTGGCTCCGCCCCCTGTGGTGCGTCTAATGACCCTAGCCCTGCCAGTGAATAAAGGCTGGTTGGGCCCATCGAGGGTGCTCCAAAACCAGCTGCGACTGGTTTCTCCCCCACCCTGCACCCAAAGACAAAGGAATGTGGTGTATAAAAATGGGCTGTGTCCCCATACAATTTGTTCTCTTCCAGGATCCTGCCTGAGGGGGCTGCTGCTGTTGCTGGGCCAGAGGACCGCCACTTGGACTGTCTCCCTGCCTAGAGCCCCAGTGAGCTGGCTCTGGGCCCAGCCTTGCCCCCCCTGCCTGCCTCCAGACCCTGCTGGAGCTTTGCTTGTCCCTTCTAGCGCTTGGGAGCGCTGTACTTTGACCCCTGGCGCCTGGGAGCGCTTTGCCTTTAAAGCGCTTGATTCTTGCTGCTAGCGCCTGGAAGCGCGCTATTTCACTGGTATTTATTTTTATTTATTTATTTGCAGGTTTGTACCGCGCTGGCTTCGACTCCCAGGGGAGTATCTCCGCACCTTTGACTTCTACCACATAGGTTTATGGGAAGAGCTAAATTAGCAGCTTTCTAATGATTGAACAAGAATGTTTTCAGCATTTTTCTAAAAGGAGGGCGTTCCGTACATAGCCTGAGAGTTTTTGGGAGACTGTTCCAAAGGGAAGGTCCTGCTACTTAAAGAGCTTTGCTTCCGTGTCTGGCCTTCTTTGCTCTAGGTACACAGAGAAGGCCTTGTTCACTCGACCTGAGTGACCGAGAGGGTATATAGTGGACAAATTTAGTGGAGAGGTATGCAGGACCCATTCCGTTGAGGCTTTTATTTATGGTGCAGCATACCTTGAACTTGGCCCTCTGTTTGACAGATAACCAGTGTAGTTTTGTCAGTAGAGGTTTGGAAGGCGTGCGAGGAGGGGCGTTCAGGACCAAGCTGGCAGCTGTGTTCTGGACCACCTGAAGTCTTGTCATGACTCCCTCGTTGGCAGATAGTAGTAGGCCATTGCAATAGTCTAGTCGACTCGTGACTAGAGCTCCCCCAGCGCTCCCCCAAGCGCTGGGGGGGCGCTTGGGTTATTGAGCCGGTGCCCACCCGGCGTTTGACCCGACCAGAGAATGCCAAGCGGCTGCCCACGCTGCAAAATTGCTGTGTTCGTGCTCCTTTGTTGACCCCTGACGGGTGCCCACGCCGCCAGGGACCTTGCCGGCATAAATATTTATTTATTTAGAGGGAGCCTACCCCTCGTGTCTCCCCGCAGTCACCGCCGCGGCCCATGGGCCGGAGAGCACCGAAACTGGAAGTCAGGCGGAACGTGCGGGACAACCGGAAGTCGACGGGAGCCCACCCCGCGCTCCGGTACAAGGAAGTGCTACGAGAGAAGTCCGGTGAAGAGGGAGAGCGGCGCCTGCCTTCACGGGGCTCCCTGGACTGAGGGAGAGCCCCGGAGTGCCGCAAGAAGGCTGAAGGAGGAGCCCAGCAGAGAAGAACCCGCCCGCCGCCTTTAGCAGTACCCGGGCCGAAGGAGCGGGACCGGGAGACCAGGAGGGCGCTGCCCTCGCCGAAGAGCCGTGCAGAGGGGACGCCGCCTCCAGAGACTGGTGAGTGGGGCCGGGGTTCCTGTCCAAGGAGGGGACGTCGGGGCACACTGCCGGTGCCCGCCCCCTCCCAGTGGTACCCTTCTCACCTTTGGCGCACCCTTGCTCATTGAAGACCCGTGGGGGCCCAGGCACATCCCTAGAGCAGCCCCAAAGGCAGCGGGCTGCTCCTACGTTGCGGGGGTAATTTGTTTAGAGCCCACGAGGCTCGTGAGGCATATTTCTGACGAGCCCTGAAGAGGCTCCCCAGTTGTCCGCGAGTCCCCCGAGCGGGACTCC
Organism: Lissotriton vulgaris; assembly: GCF_964263255.1. Lineage (NCBI taxonomy): Eukaryota > Metazoa > Chordata > Amphibia > Caudata > Salamandridae > Lissotriton > Lissotriton vulgaris. Next base: position 26,164,157 of record NC_141685.1, read on the forward strand.
CAAGAGGAGCACAGTTCTTTAGAGCCCCAGAGAAGCTCAATGGGGCATATTTGATTTACGAGCCTGAGAGGCTCAGAGTGCCAGTCTGCTTGTTCAGAGCCCAGCGAGGCTCTTTAGGGACACGAGCTTAGTTGGTTAGAGCCCCGAGGCTCCCACGCTCTGTTTTTGCCCCATTGTGTTCTTGAGCCTGCGAGGCTCCAACGTGTTGGCCCTCATGATCTACACAGCTGCCCATCACTTTGTGGGCAGCTGCAACGTTTAGGCCCCTGCTTTGGGACACAGGGTGTCCTAGCCCCAACAAGGCCAGAGGGCCTAGGGACAGTCACAGGTGGTGACTTATGTGAGTTGGCGCAATTGTTCTTTAATACACCGCTGTATGTGTTGTTTAATGCATCAAGTGTTTTTCTTCCCTGCACCTCTGAATGATTTTTTATGCGTCATGTGCCTTGTTCTTACACCGCTGAATGTAGGTTCTGCATCATGTGTTTTCCTCCCCTACACCGCTGAATGTATAGTGATGCATCATGTGTAATGTGCCTATACCCCTACAGGTATTGTGATACTTAGGTGGTTGTTCTTACTAGTACAGGTGGTGCTAGTGAGGTCCTAGTTCCCTGAGTGACCTGTTCCTAAGGTGGTTAGGATTGCGTAGGTGGTACTTAACCTTTACCAGTAATTACTGGTTGTGTGCATTTATGTTCTATTTTGTGCTACAGTGATCTATATTCTATGTTCTAAGTGTTAATTCTTCCTAGTGCTTAGTTCTAAAAGTGCTGATTCCTGACAGTGGTCCATGTGGCCCTGTCTTGTACATATCCCCTGTAAATTCTGCCCGTGCCTGTTGGCACATTGTAAAGTGTGTGTTTTATCTAATGTGTTTTGATATAATACAAAGGCTATTTTCATATATAACCTTGTGTGAAGTTTCCTTTGTGGTGGTCCTTGGGTGTTGTTGCTGGGGTGCGTACGCAAATACTTAACTCACATCGCCTCCAAGTTTAGCCTTGCTGCTCACGCCACGTTACCTAGAGGGTGAGCAGGGGTTATCTTTACGTGTAACTCCCTTGCCCTGACTTAGGAGTGGTGGTCTCTGACTGACTTTGGTGCAAGCCCTGGCCAGCCAGGGATCCCATTTCTAACAGGGCCCCTGTCGGAAATTATTTTACTGGGAAGGCCATGTGGTTTTACAATATGGTTTATGAATACTTCACTAAATTCTGTAGCTGTTGGTAGTTTCAGTAAGGGAATAAAGTACCCCATTTTAGACAAAAGATCCACAACTACTAAAATTGCAGAGAAGTTATGGGATTTAGGCAAATCTGTGATGAAGTCCAAACTGATAGTATGCCAGGGAAGCGGAGGTATGGGCAATGGTTGTAGAAGACCTTTAGGGGATGAATGGGAAGACTTTGTTGTGCACACACTTGGCAGGCTTTTATATATTGTTGGACGTCCTGTCTAATACTTTTCCACCAGAAATGCCGCTGACATAACTCTAAAGTTTTATTGACCCCTGGATGTCCTGCTGTACTAACATCATGATTCCAGTGTAATATTTGTTGTCGCAAGTTTTCTTGAGGGATAAACAGTTTATCCTTGTGGAAGAAGTAACTCATGTATGGTGTTTTGTTTCTGAGCTAGCCATTGCAGTTCATTTAACGTCTGAACACTCAATTTAACTTGGTCTAAAAAGGTGTCCGCTCATGTGACTGCCACTATTGTTTCAGAAGGAATGATACTTTGTGAATTCTTTGTTTCGCTAACATCCTTTTCACAAACTAATCTAGACAAAGTGTCAGACAGGAGTTGCTTTTGTCCAGGGCAGTATGTTATGATAAAATCGAACTCACTAAAAAAAGTAACCAGCGCATCTGTCTGGGAGTGAGTGCCTTAACTGTGGTAAAAAAGTGGAGATTTTAATGGTCTGAAAATATGGTAATTGTATGCTTTGCACCCAATAAACGGTGTCTCCATTCAAGAAAGACTGCTTTAATTGCCAACAACTTGCGTTCTGCAAATGTATAATTCTGTTCAGCTGGTAACAGTTTGCGCGAGTAGAAGGCAATTGGGTGTAAATGTCCAGTTGCTGCATCTTTTTGCAATAATCCGCCTCCCAATGTAGTTTGGGAAACGTGAGCCTCGACAAAGAATGATTTATCAGGGTCTGGGTGAATCAAAATAGGTACTGATGTAAAAGCTTGCTTCAATTTAAAAAAAGCTTTTTCAGCGTCTGGGTTCCATTGAAATTTCTGGCCCTTTCGAAGTAATTGAGTAATAGGTGTCACTATCTCAGAAAATGCAGATATGAAGCGCCTATAAGAATTGGCACAACCTAGTACTCGCTGTGTGTCTTTTACAGCAGAGAGAGAGGGCCAATTTAAAATTGCTTCACGCTTTTTTGGGTCCATGATTATTCCTTCGGGAGAAAGCCAATAACCTAAAAATTCGACCTTCTTTGTGTTAAATATACACTTTTCAAGTTCCACATACAAAGAATTGTCTCTTAATCTTTGTAGAACTGAGCGAACATGTGTAGTATGCTCTTCCTCAGTCTTGGAGAAGGCCAGTATGTCATCAATATATACGATGACACAGACATCAAGTAAATCATGTAGGACTTCATTGATGAAATACTAAAATGCTGCCGGGGCATTACAGAGACCGAATGGCATTACTGTATATTCGAATTGACCATATTTCGTGCGAAAGGTGGTCTTCCATTCGTCTCCCTCCTTAATACGAAGAAAGTGATATGCACCCCGTAAATCCTATTTAGTATAAATACTTGATCCTTTGATTTGATTTAGCAAGACTGAGCTAAGAGGTAATGGATAACGATTGTAAATCGTTGCCTTGTTAACTGCGCAGTAATCTATGCACGCCCTCAGATCACCAGATTTTTTAGCTACAAAGAAAAGTGGTGAAGAGACTGGTGACGTAGAGTGTCTTATAAAACCAATCTCTAACAGTTTGTTTAAGTATGTTCTCTAATATTGGTTTTCAGGCTCAGTTAAGGCGTATATCCTACTTTGTTCCAACTTTCTTCTAGCGCCGCCGTCACTTCCACTCCCCGTCCCCAGTGTCCAGCAATGGGCTGTCCCGGCCTGAGTCCAGTGAATGGAGCACTCCTTCCGACCCCGCCGCCTCCTCCAAGGGGGATATGCAGTCCCAGGCCCCCTGTCCGGACAGTACCACTAGCCGCCGTCCGAGAGTCACCAGATTCAGATGTCAGCCTCTGCCACTCCACAGGAACGTATGGGCGAGAGGGGGTGGAGGGGGGGTGAGGAGGCAGGATCGCCAAGCCTATTAATGGTGGCCCCCCTATTGGTAATTACCTAGGGACATTATTGCTCCTGAGGCGGAAGCCGGGAGCTAGCTTTGAGTTGCTGACTTTTAAAATTGTATTGCCTTGATTTTAAAACTGATTTTAAAACTGTACACATTTGTCACTGTTAATTGCACTAGACATCAGACCCCTTCTCGAGTGTATATGTAATCGACCTACCTCGCGCCTCGCTATTTCAGGGACTTCTCAGCTCCTACAGAGCCGAGTTGGGCATTGTGTTCCCGGGACCCACAGGGGCCGATTCACTGTAGCGGCCATCTTGAGGGAGGACGAGGTTGCCGCGCTAGTTGTTGCGAGGCAGGGCCGGTGACGCTGCGCTGAAGCGCATATATTGAGCGGAATAGTGCAGCCTGGTAAGACCTAGGGACATTATTGCTCCTGAGGCGGAAGCCGGGAGCTAGCTTTGAGTTGCTGACTTTTAAAATTGTATTGCCTTGATTTTAAAACTCATTTTAAAACTGTACACATTTGTCACTGTTAATTGCACTAGACATCAGACCCCTTCTCGAGTGTATATGTAATCGACCTACCTCGCGCCTCGCTATTTCAGGGACTTCTCAGCTCCTACAGAGCCGAGTTGGGCATTGTGTTCCCGGGGCCCACAGGGGCCGATTCACTGTAGCGGCCATCTTGAGGGAGGACGAGGTTGCCGCGCTAGTTGTTGCAAGGCAGGGTCGGTGACGCTGCGCTGAAGCGCATATATTGAGCGGAATAGTGTAGCCTGGTAAGACCTAGGGACATTATTGCTCCTGAGGCGGAAGCCGGGAGCTAGCTTTGAGTTGCTGACTTTTAAAATTGTATTGCCTTGATTTTAAAACTGATTTTAAAACTGTACACATTTGTCACTGTTAATTGCACTAGACATCAGACCCCTTCTCGAGTGTATATGTAATCGACCTACCTCGCGCCTCGCTATTTCAGGGACTTCTCAGCTCCTACAGAGCCGAGTTGGGCATTGTGTTCCCGGGACCCACAGGGGCCGATTCAATGTAGCGGCCATCTTGAGGGAGGACGAGGCTGCCGCGCTAGTTGTTGCGAGGCAGGGCCGGTGACGCTGCGCTGAAGCGCATATATTGAAACGGTCTCTCTACGCGCTAGCGTACGCGTTAGCGGACGCGCCATACCGCGCCAAAGGAGCGCCTAAGGAGAGCCCGTCTGTGCCCGTCCGTGCCAGGACGGGCTAGGACGGGGCTAGGGGCTAGATCCATGGATCCTGTTCCTCATACCAGCGTCTGTTACAGTGGAGAAATGCTAAGGGCATTTAGAGGAGGAGGTTGTGGTTTTTTGTCCCTATTGCAAGCCTCGAAAACCCAGGAGCGGCAATACAGATAGCTTTTCTCTTGCCCTGCTTAATTGTCGATCTCTTCCGAGGCATGCAACAGAAATCAACTTGCTCCTAGAGGAACGTGATCTCGACGTACTTTTTTTAACTGAGACCTGGCTGACTGATGGCTCAGACCCCCACATAGTGCAGGCGCTACCACCTAACTACTCCATTGCTAGACAGGATCGCTTGTCGGGACGAGGAGGAGGTGTGGCGATTATTCATAAAAACTATTTTAGGTGTAGAACCTCGGAGAGTCCACTTATGGAGTGTGAGAGTCTTGGTTTCTCTATATCCTTTTCGCCCACTTGCACCTTTTTAGGGATCCTGGTTTACAGACCCCCAGGCGACTACCATGATTTTTGTAACAATCTTCTAGATAAGATCTCTCTTTCCATCAGCAGTGCCCCTAATTTTTCCATCTTGGGCGACTTTAAAATTCACCTGGATGAAGTCAGTGCTGTGTCATCGCAATGTCTGTTGGACACCCTGAGAGTGGTGCACCCGGAGCAAATCGTGGCCAGCCCCACTCACGTAGGTGGGCACCGACTAGATCACTTTTTCACTAATCTTGGAAACATTGTGTGCGGTCAGCCTTGTTTTGTACCTTGGTCAGACCATGCACTACTGTCCTTTAAGTGGTCCCCAGTAACACAGACCCACAATGCTTCCATTTTAAAGAAAGTTAGTCGAGTATGGTCTAGATTACCAGCTGAAAACTGGGAGGCAGCCCTGAGGAGTTGCCCGCCCGTCCCCCACGAGGACCCGGTTGTAGCTAACGAAGCCTTTGATCAGTGGATCAATTCCACTCTAGACCCTATCCTGCCAAAAAAAAGAGCTACGGCATAGAGAGGGTCCTAATAAACAACCATGGTACTCTGGGGAACTTAAGGAGCATAAACAACTGTGTAAACGTGCGGAAAGGAAGTGGAGAAAGAACTATGCAGCTGCTGCGAAAAACGAATATAGGTCATCCCTGAGATCCTACAAAAAGTTACTAAAAACCACACAAGCCGCATACTATCAGAGTAAAATTTCGGAAGCAGCGAATGCCCCAGGGAAATTTTTAAAATCTTTCAATCCCTGGTCACCACCCCCAGGACTATTAGTCCTGCTCTGAACCCACAGAAACATTGCGAGGAACTAGCTGTCTTTTTCGCGTCCAAGGTAACTAACATCTATTCCAACTTTTCGGCAATGGCAGATACTCCTGATAATAGTGAGAGTGGAAAAGAGTGGGACCTGGAAGCAGACCCAAATCCATCTGGAGGTCTCAAAGTCTTCCCGCCATTGGATCTGGCTGGAGTAGATAGTCTCCTTGGCAATCTTAAATCAGGCTCCCCGTTAGATGCTGCTCCCCCGGCAGTCCTTAAACAGGTATCAGGGACAGTATGCCCAGTGATAATGCAGGTCATTAACGCGTCTCTGGCCTCGGGTGTAGTGCCCCCCAACTGGTAGAAGGCTAAGGTCAGAGCCCTGCTGAAAAAACCCAGCTTGGACCCTGAAGACCTGGCCAATTACAGGCCTATTGCCTTACTACCAGCCATCAGCAAAATAGCTGAAAAACATGTGAACCAGGCTCTTTCTTCCTTTATTGAATCCACTGACAGATTACACTCCACTCAGACAGGATTCAGAGCAAAACAAGGAACAGAGACAGCTCTGGTGGCGGTAGTGGAGGCAGCTAGGGGTATAGTGGATGCAGGAGGCTGTGCTGCTGTGGTCCTGTTGGACCTCAGCGCAGCCTTCGATACTGTGAACCACTCTCTCTTGCTGCATCGGCTGCATCTCACAGGGGTCTCTGGATTGGCTATCAAATGGCTCCATTCTTTTCTATCAGACAGATGCTTCTCCGTCTTTGAGGGAGAGGTGTCATCCAGCCAGCTGCAATTGAATCACGGCGTTCCCCAGGGATCATCCCTCAGCCCTACTTTGTTTAATATTTACATGAGACCTTTGGCTGAGGTGGTTCTGCCCTGGGAAATTCAACTTGTTACCTACGCCGATGACACGCAGCTGGTAGTGTCTTTGGTGAGGGACGACGCTTTAGATCAGGGGATCAATAATCTGACCCCGTGTCTCACCAAGGTCCTGGAATGGATGACCTCCTCCTTTTTAAAGTTAAATGGGGCCAAAACGGACATTATGCTTCTGGGTTACAAAGCCCCAATTAACCTGGACCCTTGGTGGCCGCACTGCCTAGGACCCCCTCCGGTACCTAAGACCCAAATAAAAAGCCTGGGGATCTGGTTAGACTCCTCGCTAGGATTTCACTACCAGGCGAAGAAGGTAGCCGCGACCTGCTATGGACTGCTGAGAGTCTTAAAAAAAGTTTTAGATCTCCTGCCATTTGAAGCTAGACGATTGCTGGTCCAGTCGCTGATCTTGTCGCGGCTGGATTATGCAAATGCTGTCTATATGGGGGCCCCAGTCGGCACCATAAAAATTCTGCAATCTGTACACAATTGTGCAGCTCGGCTGCTTATGAAAATACCCAAAAGATGCTCAGCGAAGGCCGCACTTCAATCTCTCCATTGGCTACCCATCCAGGGAAGGATTATATTTAAAACCCTGTGCTTGGCGCATAAGTCCATCCATAATGCTGGCCCGTCCATTCTTGATCCCCTGTTTCGTCGCCATCTATCAGTGAGATCTCTGAGATCTAACCAGCGGAACTTGCTGGTAGCGCCCAGGGTGAAGTTGGCTCGGATGGGTGGCCGGCGGCTCTCTGTACATGCAGCCAAAGAATGGAACATACTCCCAGATGACATCAGGCACGAGCCTAACCATCTTGCTTTCAGGAAGCGATTAAAGACACTCTTGTTCTAATAGTGTCTTTCTATGTCCTCTGGTCTCACAGCGCTGGGATGCTCGAGAGTAGCCATGCACTATACAAGAGGGTATTCATTCATTCATTATTGAGACTCCCCACGTCTTCCACAGCCGTCCCAGGGGCCAGTGGGGTGCCCCCCGTAATCCACCAACTGCCGGTTCACAAGTACCTCTCCAGCACAGGGCTAGCTCCGCACACCACTGCCCTCCGTGCCTCCACAAACTCCAGTCCCCAGCCTCTCGCCTTTCTCACCTCAGTCCGCAGGGCAGGCACCCCCGAGCTGCGCAGGCAATGGATGTCTCCCCCTCGCAGTGCACTCTTCACGAAGTTCCCTCAGTCTGGGCCTCTTAAATCACTGTCCAGTGCAGAACAGAACACACAAGAATGGCAGAGGGGGGGAGAGCTGGCCTCCTCTGATGTCTCCGTCGGCTTGGCGTCCATGCCTCCCACACACACCGCCCGCCTCCGGGGAGCCTCCAGCCGTCTCCGATGTCAGGGGCTCGCCCGCCGCACCGTAGCTCACTGCGGGGGCCGACAGGGTGTTCACAGCTGCCGGGACCTGGTACACCACTCCCGGCCCTCAGAGCCTTCACAGGCCGCACCATTCAGGATCGGCCCGCCCTCAGGCACAGCAGGCCCCACATGCGGCGGCAGATTCACGCCTGCCACGGCTCTTCCGGTTGCCCCACCAGTTCTCCGGGACCAGCGCAGAGTCCCGTCAGTGCATCATTCGGCCATCGTTGCCTCCCCCGGTCAACAGGGACAGTCCAGATCGGCTGCAAAGTGCCCGGTCGTACTCCGTACCTCCGGCCGGTCCCGGGCTGCCCTCAGCACAGCAGGGGTGCCATCTTGGGTTCCATATCGCAGTCTTCAGTCCAGGCGCCTCCGTCACTATAAACAGGCCTCCAAGTGACTCGCTCACCACTTTCAGCTGTCGGGGGGAGCAGGGATCCCCACAGAAGGTAAAGTTCACGTTTTCGAGACCTCAGGCCGCCATATACTCGTCGGATCGGTGAAAGTGGCCAGGAGCTAGGCCGGCACACGTTTCACTCAGCCATGCTGCTGGCCACGCCCCTCCCCAGTGTGGAATTCTTCCTGGAGGACCTCATCCTAAACCATGTGCGCCCAAAACGGATGTCAAACTTTTTCACCCTTGAATGGGCACACAGAGCCCCGATCCCAAAAGCGAGACCAGTAGCACCTCCCCAAAAAATAATCGCCAAGATCCTTAATGATAGGGACAGGGACTTGATAATGCAAACGGCAAGAACTCATGGAGACCTTAAATACGAGAATGCAACAATCTGCTTTTTTCCCAATTTACACTCCTTCAAAAGTTGCATCCCAGCTTTGAGGCAGTGAAGAAAGAGCTGCGAGCCAAGGATATAAAATACATGATATTCTACCCGGCGCAGCTGCAAATAATGGCAAAGGGGAAGTCTTGGCACTTCTGCACGCCGGAAGAGGCCTGAGAGTGGCTGTAAGGATGGCGAGTAGTGAAGCAGAAGACTGCAGAAGTCGAGGACCAGCGGAGGCCCCCGTGCTTGTGGGAAGCAGAAAGAGAGGCGAGAACCGGTCTGGTGGAGAATGGCGTTGAGTGACTACGTGGGAAACAAGACTGGCTATAGGATGCGTCGCATGCCAAAGATTCCGAACAGGGTGCAGCAAGGAATTGACTTCACTCCAGTGGCCTTGCGGTTGGTGGGTTGGTGGGGGGAGCAACGAAATATAGATGACAATGGGAAGAGATATTTTAACCAAAATACTGTGCAATTGCCTTTGGCGCCGAAGGCGTGTCAAAGGCAAGCCCGTCTGCGGCCGTACGGGGAATGGGGCCAGAACCCCTGGCCAATGTACAGTGAAAATACAATATGGTAGGGCGGATCTGTTGGCTCTTTGCCCCATTATGGACAGTGCTTGCAGACACAGCATGTCGGCTACTCAAGCTACCGCATGTCATTACTGTTCTTTTAGCTGGAGTTCGGACCACATAAGGCAGGCAAGAAGAGGGTCTCTCTGTGGTGGCCTATTGAATTGCAGATCCCTTAGTAAACACAAAATTGAAATTTCGGATTTGCTCGCGGACACTAAGCTTGACCTCTTGTTTCTTACTGAGACCTGGTTGGACGACAATTCCGATTCAGATATTATAGAGGCACTCCCCCCTGGTTATACTATAACTAGAATTGATAGAGCAGTAGGCAGAGGAGGAAGGATAGCGGTAATTTGTAGATCTTCCCTTGAATGCAGCTTGGAACCTGTCATAGTATCTGATAGTGAGGCTGGCTCCTTTCCATTGAAGATAAACCCTAATCTTACAGTGCAAGGGTTTTTGTTCTGCAGACACCCGGGTTCCCGTACACGCTTTCTGCCTAGTCTGCTGCAGGGCATTGCTCACTTAGCCTTAAGACATGATAAGCTCCTGGTTTTGGGTGACCTGAATCTCCATTTGGAAGACCTTATGAATAAGGAGGCATCCGATTTACGCCAGGATCTGCAGTCACTTCATCTAGGTTTGAAATCGTCCTCCCCGACTCATCAGCACGGATACCTACTCGACCCGGTGTCTACCTCTCTCCCTGTTCTCTGGTCGGACCACTTTCTGGTATCTTTTGTGATTAGGATGCTAGAGATCGAAAGTCAGGAGGTAGCTAGGAGCAACCACCCGTGTAGGAAGTGGAAAAACTTTGTACTGGAAGATTTTAATAGAGGGCTGGTCGTAGGTGGCCCTCCGGGTGGTTCTGATAGTGAAACCGCCTGTGTGAATTTCGGGAGGCGCATAATTAACGCCCTTAACAAGGTGGCACCACTGCTCTCGAGCAAAGCTAGGGGCAGAGGGCATAAAAATGCACCCTGGTTTACCCCTGCTTTACATCGCGTAACGTCTGGAGAGGCAGTGGAGAAAAGGATTTCGGCACCAGGATAGATTGATATACAGGGAGGAACAGAGGAAATACCAAGGTCTGTTAAGACGGGCTAAAGCCACCCATTACAAGGCCAAAATCGGAATGGCGGAGAATTCCCAAAATAACTCTTTCAAATATATAAAGAAATCTCCTCCCTGGCTGCTACGGCTGTGCCAAGTAGGGGTTTTGTTGAGGAGTGCATTCAGGTTGCAAATTACTTCTCGGAGAAGGTGAAGGACATCTACTCATCCTTCTCAGGGACTGTAATGAGAGGTGCTGATTTTGTAGAACAGATGGGAGAAATTAAGACAGGGCTGAGTTTGAACAACCTCACGGTTTCCCTCTCCTGAGACCCTAAGGAGTATCTGTCTTAGTGTTAAATCTGGATCACCAAGAGATCCTGCTCCACCTAAGGTGATGGGGAGAGTTTGGATACTCTTGAGCCGTTCATTAGGCATGTGCTACACGTTTCATTCAGTCTACACACGCTGCCAGGAAACTGGAAACAAGCCATTGTTCTCCCAGTCATGAAGAAGCCGAACGTCAGTTAAGGCACATTAGAAAACTTGCGTCCCATCTCGCTTTTTCCATTCTTGACAAGGTCCAGAGTAACGGAGAGCTGTCCACCAGGAGGGGTTTACAGATGAGAGGAGTGACCGCAGTGGGGGATGGTCCAGAGTAATGGAGCCCTGTCCACCAGGAGGGGTTTACAGATGAGAGGAGTGACCGCAGTGGGGGATGGTCCAGAGTAACGGAGCCCTGTCCACCAGGAGGGGTTTACAGATGAGAGGAGTGACCGCAGTGGGGCCTGGTCCAAAGCAACGGAGCGCTGTCCACCAGGAGGGGTTTACAGATGAGAGGAGCGACCGCAATGGGGCTTGGTCCAGAGTAAGGGAGCGCTGTCCATCAGGGGGTTTACAGATGACAGGAGTGACCGCAGTGTGGCCTGGTCCAGAGTAATGGAGCGCTCTCCACCAGGAGGAGTTTACAGATGAGAGGAGTAACCGCAGTGGAGCATGGTCCAGAGTAACGGAGCGCTGTCCACCAGGATGGGGTTTACAGATGAGAGGAGTAACCGCAGTGGAGCATGGTCCAGAGTAACGGAGCGCTGTCCACCAGGAGGGGTTTACAGATGAGAGGAGTGACCGCAGTGGGGCAACAAAGGCGGTCTGTGCTAGTATCTCAATGAACAGACAATGGTAAAGTACAAAGTATCATTGTGAACAATTTTCTATTTGTAGGGTACATATGATGCTACTATGTCGACGGCGTTTCGATGCCTACACACAGATACATGGCATCATCTTCAGGACAAAGAATTAATTTGTTTGTCTTGAAAGCATAACAGTTTTTTGGGGCCTATAAGCATACATACAGTTATATTGGGGAAACAAAAAAAGGGAGACAAAACATAAACATTGGTCAATAACAAAAAGACGAAAAGACTAGGCATGTATATAAATCTGACCAGTGATCATCTGTGGCATTGTGAACTGTTTGTGGCAGTTATTCATCTTTTAGGAATAGTAATTTTGTGAATTGTAACGTGGTGGCGTGACAGGCTTTTGTTTCCATGCAGCCTATTGTGAATTGTTTATGACAGTGGGGACAACATTTAAAATCCGACACAGTGACGGAACTGTGGGGGGCGACGCATGAGATTAAAAAACATTCAATGAGCTCAGAGTTGGACCATGCAAAGTTTAAAAACGGGTGGCGAGCGGTGTAAGCGGCGAAGTGTTGGTAACCGGCGGTTACGTGTAAAGAGTTTTACATGCGGTTTAGAGGCGAAAGGAGTTTGTGAATTATCGTTTAGCTCTACGTGATCAATTTTAAAAGGAAAGTAGCGCGAGCATACAGATCGTGATTTACCAATATTGTGGTCCACAAAGTAGTCTGTTAAGCAGTACCTATGCTTTTGGAATCAAAGCAAGTAAGGAAATTGAAGGGTTTAGGAGCACAATAGTATCCTGCCAAAAAAGCGGGAAAATAAAAGAGTGAGTATAAACATATTGATGGACCAGTGAGAAGGTGATGAAAAGCTCAAAAAATAAAATAATTACCAAACCAGGGCAAGGGAGCCTCTAAATACGAGACCGGACCAATCGTGTCTCACTAAGAAGGAAGAAAGTAGATTTATATGAGTTATGGTCCTCATGGGGTATGGAACAGCCGATTAGAGCATTCTGCAGGTACTTACTTCCTGGTTTGGCTGCTCCTTGTCTATGTAGGATACAAAATGGCGGGAATCGCTGTCGTGATCGTGCCTGAGGGCTAGATATAGGGGAATTCAGAAATGGAAGAGGGACTAGTCGTGGTGAGTATGGCAGCCATGCTGGAAAGGTGTGGGAGTGTTTAGAGATAGGTAAAGGACTAATCGCAGTGAAACTGGCGGCCATGCTGGAATGGTGTGGGAGTGAGGAGAAGAGGTTATATATAAAACCATGTGCAATAAACATTTACATATTTACATGAATTGTTTAAGAAACATCGCGAAACCTAGGAGGAAGTCAGGTATGTATTACAGGGTGACTGATCACAGTAGAGATGTCCAATCTTCGAGACGATTGAGGCCTGTATGGATACTGTTGGTGCGCAGTATCCAGTGAAGTTCCTCCTTGTTCAGTAACTGAGTTACGTCCGCTCCTCTGGGTGGTGGTTTTACCATGGTGATGATTGTCCATGTCAGATCATTTTCAGTGTGTCCTTTTTCTTTGAAATGTTCGACAAGAGGGGCATTTGGAGTATGGCACCGGATCCTACTACGGTGTTGTCCGATGCGTAGCTTGACCTTCTGGCTGGTTTGTCCAACATATATCATCTTGCAGGGGCAAAAAATGGCATACACCACATTGATGGAGTTACAATTAGTGAAGTGTTTTCTTTCAAAGGAAATAGTGCCAAAAGTAAATGTTTTTCCCTCAATAGTGAAGTCACACACTATGCAACTACCACATTTTGCATGACCCGTTAGGGCAGGTAACCCCCATGCATCATTGATGGTTGTTTTCAAATTAGGCTGAGGTAGGGAAGCTCTTACCAAATGATCTTTTACATTTTTTGCTCTCTTGAATGCAAAGATAGGGTGCTCAAGATTCAGTAGTCCGGCATTTAATACAGGCCAGTGTTTCAAGATGCTTTTCTTTATGGCATTAGAGGCTGGGGTAAAAGTGGTTACACACACTAGTCTGTCTTGGTTTTTCTTTGGTTTTGGTTCTAGCAGACTCTCTCTGGGGCAGTACCAAGCCCTTTTTAAAGAACGCCTTACTAGTTTTCGAGGGTATCCCCTGTTTCTGAGTTTTATGCTGAGAGTTTTTGCCTCGGAGAAATAGTCTTCTTTGAAATAACAGTTTCTTCGAATACGAAGGAATTGTGAAAATGGGAGTGAATCTCTGAGTGCTCGGGGATGGTGACTGCTATAATTCAGCAAGGTGTTTCGTTCAGTTGGTTTTCTGTGGAGGCTGGTGGTAAGGCGTCCTTCTGTATGTTTAATTTCTAAATCTAGAAATGGAATTGAGTCTTTATTCTGGGATAGTGTGTATTTCAAGCCATTACTGTTATTGTTAAGCCAATGTAGTAGGTGTGGTAATGCTTCCGGTGAATCGTTCCAAATCATAAATATATCGTCTATATATCGTTTCCACAGGGCAATGCCACTGTGGAAAGGATTAGATTCTGTCAGTATACAAGAGGTCTCAAGATGATCCATGTAGAGAGTCGCTAGGTTGGGGGCAAAAATAGCCCCCATAGATGTTCCACGTACCTGGCCATAAAATTGACCCTCAAAAAGAAAAAAGTTTTTTGTTAAACAGATCTCCAGAAGTTGGCTATTTTTGATGTCAATGTTGATGTTTTTGATATCAATGATGCATGGGGGTTACCTGCCCTAACGGGTCATGCAAAATGTGGTAGTTGCATAGTGTGTGACTTCACTATTGAGGGAAAAACATTTACTTTTGGCACTATTTCCTTTGAAAGAAAACACTTCACTAATTGTAACTCCATCAATGTGGTGTATGCCATTTTTTGCCCCTGCAAGATGATATATGTTGGACAAACCAGCCAGAAGGTCAAGCTACGCATCGGACAACACCGTAGTAGGATCCGGTGCCATACTCCAAATGCCCCTCTTGTCGAACATTTCAAAGAAAAAGGACACACTGAAAATGATCTGACATGGACAATCATCACCATGGTAAAACCACCACCCAGAGGAGCGGACGTAACTCAGTTACTGAACAAGGAGGAACTTCACTGGATACTGCGCACCAACAGTATCCATACAGGCCTCAATCGTCTCGAAGATTGGACATCTCTCCTGTGATCAGTCACCCTGTAATACATACCTGACTTCCTCCTAGGTTTCGCGATGTTTCTTAAACAATTCATGTAAATATGTAAATGTTTATTGCACATGGTTTTATATATAACCTCTTCTCCTCACTCCCACACCATTCCAGCATGGCCGCCAGTTTCACTGCGATCAGTCCTTTACCTATCTCTAAACACTCCCACACCTTTCCAGCATGGCCGCCGTACTCACCACGACTAGTCCCTCTTCCATTTCTGAATTCCCCTATATCTAGCCCTCAGGCACGAGCACAACAGCGATTCCCGCCATTTTGTATCCTGCATAGACAAGGAGCAGCCAAACCAGGAAGTAAGTACCTGCAGAATGCTCTAATCGGCTTTTCCATACCCCATGAGGACCATAACTCATATAAATCTACTTTCTTCCTTCTTAGTGAGACACAATTGGTCCGGTCTCGTATTTAGAGGCTCCCTTGCCCTGGTTTGGTAATTATTTTATTTTTTGAGCTTTTCATCACCTTCTCACTGGTCCATCAATATGTTTATACTCACTCTTTTATTTTCCCGCTTTTTTGGCAGGATACTATTGTGCTCCTAAACCCTTCAATTTCCTTACTTGCTTTGATTCCAAAAGCATAAGTACTGCTTAACAGACTACTTTGTGGACCACAATATTGGTAAATCACGATCTGTATGCTCGCGCTACTTTCCTTTTAAAATTGATCACGTAGAGCTAAACGATAATTCACAAACTCCTTTCGCCTCTAAACCGCATGTAAAACTCTTTACACGTAACCGCCGGTTACCAACACTTCGCCGCTTACACCGCTCGCCACCCGTTTTTAAACTTTGCATGGTCCAACTCTGAGCTCATTGAATGTTTTTTAATCTCATGCGTCGCCCCCCACAGTTCCGTCACTGCGTCGGATTTTAAATGTTGTCCCCACTGTCATAAACAATTCACAATAGCCTGCATGGAAACAAAAGCCTGTCACGCCACCACGTTACAATTCACAAAATTACTATTCCTAAAAGATGAATAACTGCCACAAACAGTTCACAATGCCACAGATGATCACTGGTCAGATTTATATACATGCCTAGTCTTTTCGTCCTTTTGTTATTGACCAATGTTTATGTTTTGTCTCCCTTTTTTTGTTTCCCCAATATAACTGTATGTATGCTTATAGGCCCCAAAAAACTGTTATGCTTTCAAGACAAACAAATTAATTCTTTGTCCTGAAGATGATGCCATGTATCTGTGTGTAGGCATCGAGACGCCGTCGACATAGTAGCATCATATGTACCCTACAAATAGAAAATTGTTCACAATGATGCTTTGTACTTTACCATTGTCTGTTCATTGAGATACTAGCACAGACCGCCTTTGTTGCGTCAAGTTTACCCCCCTGTTTTGTCTTGTCCCCTGTGGGTTACTGGTTGTACCCACCTTGTAAAAAATCCTTTTATGTTTTCCATATCTCTTAAAATAAAAACCTGTCCTGCTGGACAAAGGTCATACTGACTATTGAGTGTATGTCCATCAATTCTGCCTAATCCCTGAACTACTAGGGACCACTGTCTTTTGAAATACGTAACTGCCCAAGGTCCCTAGTGATATTCCTTTGGGTCTCCCTTGTTCTTTGAAAAAAACGCTGCCAAGTGGGGGCCGCTCGAGTAGAGGCACGGGGGGGGGGGGGGTCGGGGGATGTGCGCGACCTCACACCTCTCCCCTCGCCTAGCCGGCTTTCACTCACCGGCTATGCGTTGCTGGAGATCTCCTCTGGTGCTCCGGCTGCTCCTTAGGTGCCGCGGGCGGAGCTCTGCTCCTCCGGGGGCTCACAGGCGCCTGCGCCTCTGCTACTTTACCCCGGGGCTCTCCCTTCACATGGGAGCCCCGGCAGGCAGCTTCCGGCTTCCTCTCTCCTTCTCAGGGCGAGTGCACCGGGGCACAGGGTAGGCTCCTGCCTGCTCCGGTGCTCAAAACAGCCGCGGCTCTTCCGTGGGAGGCGGGGTAGGCTCCCGCCCTCCTACTTCCGGTTTCCGGTTGTCCCGCCCGGCCTGCCTGACTTCCTGGTCGCAGGCCGGCGGCGATGTTCGGTTTGTCCCGGGCTGCGGTGGTGATGCGGGGGACACACGAGGGGTAGGCTCCCTCCAGAATTTAATTATAAAGCGAGGTGACACTCGCTACAAGTGGAAATACGCCGCAATTTGGGGCAAATGCTGGGTGGGCACCGGCTTGGAGCACCAAGCGCTTCAACGGCAAACACAGCGCTCTCAAGCGCTAAGGAGGCAAATCCCGCGGGCAATGCCGGGTGGGCACCGGCCTCCTGCAACAAAGCGCTCCCAGGCGCTTCAGGGAAATGGAGCGCTCCCAAGCGCTAGGCAGGTGAATACAGCGCTCCCAAGTGCTATAAAAGGGAACAAACAGTCCAGGCAAAGTCCTTCAGGTGGGCAGGGGGCAAGGCTGGGCCCAGAGCCAGCTCACTGGGTCTCCAGGCAGGGAGACAGTCCAAGTGGCGGTCCTCTAGCCCAGCAACAGCAGCAGCACCCTGAGGCAGGATCCTGGAAGAGAACAATTTCTGTGGGGACACAGCCCCATTTTTATATACCACATTCCTTTGTCTGTAGGTGCAGGGTGGGGGAGAAACCAGTCGCAGCTGATTTTGGAGCACCCTTGATGTGCTCATCACCTCACTCTATTCACTGGCAGGGCTAGGGTCATCAGTCGCACCACATGGGGCGGAGCCAGCATTGACGGGGGAAAACCCAGCCTCATTCAGGACACAGGTACACTCCTCCCCAGCCATCAGCATGCTAATCTCCCACTCACCACCGGGCAGACCCATCCAGCCTTCCTGGAGCCAGGCTCACCAGCCAGCTCCAACCAATCACAGTCCAGGCATATTTTACACTAATATGCCAACTACTAGAAGTGGCATTTCTACACAAGACGCACTCATGCCACATACATCATTGTGAAGCATTCACTCTCACGAGTTCGCACAAAACAAACTCGAGAATGCACGCCTCATGCAACAGGAACTACCAGGGATACAGACATTCCCCATGCATTCCTATGGGAGGGCAGGCCAACCTCACTCCACGCACTCAGAGTGCGCACGCACTTTCCACTGGGACACAGTGAAAGTGCGCAGAACCCAAAAAAATCACCATCACCAGGTCACCATTAAAAGCAAAAAGTTTAGGGGTGAACCTGCCAGAAGGGCCAAGTCCAACAATCCCCCACTGCGGTCCCTCTTCTCATCTGTAAACCCCTCCTGGTGGACAGCGCTCCATTGCTCTGGACCATGCCCCACTGCGGTCACTCCTCTCATCTGTAAACCCCTCCTGGTGGACAGCGCTCCATTACTCCAAATGCCCCTCTTGTAAACATTTCAAAGAAAATGGACACACTGAAAATGATCTGACATGGACAATCATCACCATGGTAAAACCACCACCCAGAGGAGCGGACGTAACTCAGTTACTGAACAAGGAGGAACTTCACTGGATACTGCGCACCAACAGTATCCATACAGGCCTCAATCGTCTCGAAGATTGGACATCTCTCCTGTGATCAGTCACCCTGTAATACATACCTGACTTCCTCCTAGGTTTCGCGATGTTTCTTAAACAATTCATGTAAATATGTAAATGTTTATTGCACATGGTTTTATATATAACCTCTTCTCCTCACTCCCACACCATTCCAGCATGGCCGCCAGTTTCACTGCGATTAGTCCTTTACCTATCTCTAAACACTCCCACACCTTTCCAGCATGGCCGCCGTACTCACCACGACTAGTCCCTCTTCCATTTCTGAATTCCCCTATATCTAGCCCTCAGGCACGAGCACGACAGCGATTCCCGCCATTTTGTATCCTGCATAGACAAGGAGCAGCCAAACCAGGAAGTAAGTACCTGCAGAATGCTCTAATCGGCTTTTCCATACCCCATGAGGACCATAACTCATATAAATCTACTTTCTTCCTTCTTAGTGAGACACGATTGGTCCGGTCTCGTATTTAGAGGCTCCCTTGCCCTGGTTTGGTAATTATTTTATTTTTTGAGCTTTTCATCACCTTCTCACTGGTCCATCAATATGTTTATACTCACTCTTTTATTTTCCCGCTTTTTTGGCAGGATACTATTGTGCTCCTAAACCCTTCAATTTCCTTACTTGCTTTGATTCCAAAAGCATAGGTACTGCTTAACAGACTACTTTGTGGAACACAATATTGGTAAATCACGATCTGTATGCTCGCGCTACTTTCCTTTTAAAATTGATCACGTAGAGCTAAACGATAATTCACAAACTCCTTTCGCCTCTAAACCGCATGTAAAACTCTTTACACGGGGGTGATGCGGGGGACACACGAGGGGTAGGCTCCCTCCAGAATTTAATTATAAAGCGAGGTGACACTCGCTACAAGTGGAAATACGCCGCAATTTGGGGCAAATGCTGGGTGGGCACCGGCTTGGAGCACCAAGCGCTTCAACGGCAAACACAGCGCTCTCAAGCGCTAAGGAGGCAAATCCCGCGGGCAATGCCGGGTGGGCACCGGCCTCCTGCAACAAAGCGCTCCCAGGCGCTTCAGGGAAATGGAGCGCTCCCAAGCGCTAGGCAGGTGAATACAGCGCTCCCAAGTGCTATAAAAGGGAACAAACAGTCCATGCAAAGTCCTTCAGGGGGGCAAGGCTGGGCCCAGAGCCAGCTCACTGGGTCTCCAGGCAGGGAGACAGTCCAAGTGGCGGTCCTCTAGCCCAGCAACAGCAGCAGCCCCCTGAGGCAGGATCCTGGAAGAGAACAATTTCTGTGGGGACACAGCCCCATTTTTATATACCACATTCCTTTGTCTGTAGGTGCAGGGTGGGGGAGAAACCAGTCGCAGCTGATTTTGGAGCACCCTTGATGTGCTCATCACCTCACTCTATTCACTGGCAGGGCTAGGGTCATCAGTCGCACCACAGGGGGCGGAGCCAGCATTGACGGGGGAAAACCCAGCCTCATTCAGGACACAGGTACACTCCTCCCCAGCCATCAGCATGCTAATCTCCCACTCACCACCGGGCAGACCCATCCAGCCTTCCTGGAGCCAGGCTCACCAGCCAGCTCCAACCAATCACAGTCCAGGCATATTTTACACTAATATGCCAACTACTAGAAGTGGCATTTCTACACAAGACGCACTCATGCCACATACATCATTGTGAAGCATTCACTCTCACGAGTTCGCACAAAACAAACTCGAGAATGCACGCCTCATGCAACAGGAACTACCAGGGATACAGACATTCCCCATGCATTCCTATGGGAGGGCAGGCCAACCTCACTCCACGCACTCCGAGTGCGCACGCACTTTCCACTGGGACACAGTGAAAGTGCGCAGAACCCAAAAAAATCACCATCACCAGGTCACCATTAAAAGCAAAAAGTTTAGGGGTGAACCTGCCAGAAGGGCCAAGTCCAACAATCCCCCACTGCGGTCCCTCTTCTCATCTGTAAACCCCTCCTGGTGGACAGCGCTCCATTGCTCTGGACCATGCCCCACTGCGGTCACTCCTCTCATCTGTAAACCCCTCCTGGTGGACAGCGCTCCATTACTCTGGACCATCCCCCACTGCGGTCCCTCTTCTCATCTGTAAACCCCTCCTGGTGGACAGAGCTCCGTTACTCTGGACCATCCCCCTCTGCGGTCCCTCTTCTCATCTGTAAACCCCTCCTGGTGGACAGAGCTCCGTTACTCTGGACCATCCCCCTCTGCGGTCACTCCTCTCATCTGTAAACCCCTCCTGGTGGACAGCGCTCCGTTACTCTGGACCATCCCCCTCTGCGGTCACTCCTCTCATCTGTAAACCCCTCCTGGTGGCCAGCGCTCCCATGCTCTGGACCATGCGCCACTGCGGTCACTCCTCTCATCTGTAAACCCCTCCTGGTGGACAGCGCTCCGTTGCTCTGCACCATGCCCCACTGCGGTCACTCCTCTCATCTGTAAACCCCTCCTGGTAGACAGCGCTCCATTACTCTGGACCATCCCCCACTGCGGTCCCTCTTCTCATCTGTAAACCCCTCCTGGTGGACAGAGCTCCGTTACTCTGGACCATCCCCCTCTGCGGTCCCTCTTCTCATCTGTAAACCCCTCCTGGTGGACAGAGCTCCGTTACTCTGGACCATCCCCCTCTGCGGTCACTCCTCTCATCTGTAAACCCCTCCTGGTGGCCAGCGCTCCCATGCTCTGGACCATGCGCCACTGCGGTCACTCCTCTCATCTGTAAACCCCTCCTGGTGGCCAGCGCTCCGTTGCTCTGGACCATGCCACACTGCGGTCACTCCTATCATCTGTAAACCCCCCTGATGGACAGTGCTCCCTTACTCTGGACCAAGCCCCATTGCGGTCACTCCTCTCATCTGTAAACCCCTCCTGGTGGACAGTGCTCCCATGCTCTGGACCATGCGCCACTGCGGTCACTCCTCTCATCTGTAATCCCCTCCTGGTGGCCAGCGCTCCGTAACTCTGGACCAGGCCCCACTACGGTCACTCCTCTCATCTGTAAACCCCTCCTGGTGGACAGTGCTCTGTTACTCTGGACCATGCCCCACTGCGGTCACTCCTCTCATCTGTAAACCCTTTCGGTGGCCAGCCCTCTGTTGCTCTGGACCATGCCCCACTGCGGTCACTCCTCTCATCTGTAAACCCCTCCTGGTGGACAGCGCTCCGCTGCTCTGGACCATGCCCCACTGCGGTCACTCCTCTCATCTGTAACCCCTCCTGGTGGACAGAGCTCCGTTACTCTGGACCAGGCCCCACTGCGGTCACTCCTCTCATCTTTAAACTCCTCCTGGTGGACAGCGCTCCATTACTCTGGACCATGCCCCACTGCGGTCACTCCTCTCATCTGTAAACCCCTCCTGGTGGACAGCCCTCCGTTACTCTGGACCATGCCCCACTGCGGTCACTCCTCTCATCTTTAAACTCCTCCTGGTGGACAATGCTCCGTTACTCTGGACCATGCCCCACTGCGGTCACTCCTTTCATCTGTAAACCCCTCCTGGTGGACAACGCTCCGTTACTTTGGACCAGGCCCCACTGCGGTCACTCCTCTCATCTGTAAACCCCTCCTGGTGGACAGCGCTCCGTTGCTCTGGACCATGCCCCACTGCGGTCACTCCTCTCATCTGTAAACCCCTCCTGTTGGACAGCGCTCCGTTACTCTGGACCAGGCCCCACTGCGGTCACTCCTCTCATCTGTAAACCCCTCCTGATGGACAGCGCTCCGTTACTCTGGACCAGGCCCCACTGCGGTCACTCCTCTCATCTGTAAACCCCTCCTGGTGGACAGCGCTCCGTTACTCTGTACCAGGCCCCACTGCGGTCACTCCTCTCATCTGTAAACCCCTCCTGATGGACAGCGCTCTGTTACTCTGGACCAGGCCCCACTGCGGTCACTCCTCTCATCTGTAAACCCCTCCTGGTGGACAGCGCTCCGTTACTCTGTACCAGGCCCCACTGCGGTCACTCCTCTCATCTGTAAACCCCTCCTGATGGACAGCGCTCTGTTACTCTGGACCAGGCCCCACTGCGGTCACTCCTCTCATCTGTAAACCCCTCCTGATGGACAGCGCTCCGTTACTCTGGACCAGGCCCCACTGCGTTCACTCCTCTCATCTGTTTTAAAAAAAAATTTTTTTATTGATATTTGAGTTGCAAGTTTATAGAGATTATAACATAATTCCTTCTTGAAAAGATATTAAAAAGCATGTTATACAGCATATACGAAAGAAAATAAAGCAGAACAATACAGAATAAAAAAAATAGAAAATTCATGAATAACCAATATACAAAGTTCATTATATCATTACTTCATCAGTCCATTTCTGAATTGGTGACCAAATTTTTAACCCAATTTGTTTCCTTTTTTTCCCCTTAGTAGCATATATTGCTGATTCAAGTTTATATCTAGCTAAGAGACGTCCCCTCCATGTGGAGAAAGATGGTGATTCTGGACTAATCCAATCCTGAGATATGCATGCACGAAGTTCAGCCATCATGATAAATAATAAGTTGGTTTGTTCAATGTCTTTTGAATCTTTGGAGACACCAAATAATATAAGTTCAGGTGACATAGCAATATTTTTACAAAGAATGTATTCAATAAATTTCTGAACATCACAAATTAATCCATCAAGTTTTACACACGAGTAAAACATATGTAATGTGTCGGCCCCTCCTAAATTACACCGATTGCATTTGATTCCAGTAATACTCCCCCATTTCAGAACTTTTGCCGGTGTATAATATAGGTCACACAAAATCATGTAATGTTGGGTGCGATTACGCCCAGAAAATAAAATAGAGGTGGCCATTTTGATTGATTCTTCCA
Source organism: Lissotriton vulgaris (assembly GCF_964263255.1). Lineage (NCBI taxonomy): Eukaryota > Metazoa > Chordata > Amphibia > Caudata > Salamandridae > Lissotriton > Lissotriton vulgaris. The sequence goes on from NC_141685.1 coordinate 26,187,262, forward strand.
AAAAAACATCCTTTGTACCTAATTTCTCTTCCCATTTATCCCTCAGATTGTTAAAGTCATCCACAAGATAAGTCATTAAAGTGTTATAGTAAAACCCAATTCTTCTTTTATTATTTAGACTATCTATAAGTAAAATTGGGGTTAAATCCTGTCTTTCTATATTGGAGGGTGAATGTAGAAAGCTATGAATCTGTAAGAATTTGAAATAATCATGAGAAGGAATTTTAAAGTTACTTTGTAGTTCACCAAAAGAAAGTAATGTTTCAGAATTATTTATATACAAATCAGAGAGAAAGGTAATCCCCTTATCATTCCATTTTTTCATCACCTGGTCTCTAAATATAGTGGGAAAACATTGACTTGAGTTTAGTGGCGTATATCTAGTGATTTTTCTAATTCCCACCACTTTTTTAATAATTCGCCAAACTTTATATGCTGCAGCCAATATCTTAAATTTTGTTTTTTTATAATAGCTTGGCTCTATGAATTTTAACAGATGATAATTCACCTCGGTACCTACTACCATTTCATAGATATTTGGATATTGTGCCCAAGTAATGGGGATTTTCTTACCCACAATTAAGGGAAACATATATTGAAGTGCGGCTGCTAAGTAATAAAATAAAAAATGCAGTGCGGCCCACCCCCCCCCCTATCTTTCGGTATAATCAACTTCTTATATGCTCTTCTAATACCTTTATAGCCCCATAAGAATCTTATTGCGGTTCTTTCAATTTCTTGAAAAAAACTTAAAGGAAATTCCAAAGGAATTGTTCTAAATAGGTAAAGAAATTTCGGCAATATAAGCATCTTTAAAACGTTGTTTCTACCATGAAGAGATAAATGCGCTCCGTTGCTCTGCACCATGCCCCACTGCGGTCACTCCTCTCATCTGTAAACCCCTCCTGGTGGCCAGCGCTCCGTTACTCTGGACCATCCCCCTCTGCGGTCACTCCTCTCATCTGTAAACCCCTCCTGGTGGCCAGCGCTCCCATGCTCTGGACCATGCGCCACTGCGGTCACTTCTCTCATCTGTAAACCCCTCCTGGTGGACAGCGCTCCGTTGCTCTGGACCATCCCCCACTGCGGTCACTCTTCTCATCTGTAAACCCCCCTGATGGACAGCGCTCCCATTTTGGGACTTGCCTCTGAGGGTACCCCAGATGCAGATTCAATACAATGCAGTAGAAGCACTCATTAGCTGCAATGTGCAATCAGTGGTTCAGTTTATAAAAAGAACATCGTTTTTAACAGCAGACAAGTAAGCAGTGCATTTACAAATAAGATGAACATTGTAAGTCAAAGGTGTCTGCGGGGCAAAAATTACAGACCAGACACCTTTATTGCGCTCTTTTTTTTAGGTGCTAGATTGTTGGCTACTGTGAGGCATTTCCCCAATTGTTCCTTAACGCTGAGTCCTATAACTAATGTCAATCTACTGGGAGATGCGTCTGGTTAACTGAATACAGTCCAGAAGGTCTTGGGTCCTTGTTGTTAAAAAGTAAAGATGTTTTATGGGATACAGCCATGGATTGTGGTTTGCAGGCTGTATTCTATGTACTGCCTTGGTATGCAGAGTATAAAGCTGACAATGCTGAAACTAGTCCCCATCCTGGAATAAAAGAAGACACACCTAAAAATAGCTTATCCTAAAAACCCACCTTCCAAAAACAAGATACCAAATAAAAGGAGAATCTTAGGAGCTTCAGGTGATGTCCCTAGTGTCTTATTACCGGTATTTGTTTAGGTTTACAGGAGTCCAGAGGTTACATAGCAAACCTTGTCTATGCATGCCGTGTATTTTTCATTCATTATTGTAGTATTTATGAAATCCACTCATCGCGCGCCAGAAGGTAGATGTGTGTGGCTACAGTTGTTTATATAGCGCCAGACTAGATCTGGTCTGTGTCTCCTGCTCCACAGCTTGTACCCGTAAAAGTGCATCAATGTCTCCTTCACTTGGAAGCAAATCCACTTGTATTCCAGTTAAAGCATATTTATTCTCATAGAATCACTTTCAAAATACACTGTTGCGCAAGTAAATTCAAATTCAGTCTGCCCAATTCATTTTGGGGGTTCTCCCTTCATCAGGGTATGCATGTGAGGAATCTATGTTGTATGTTGTGTGCGGAAAATAGTGACTTAAGAATTAACTTGCAATGCAATCTAATCCTACAGATACATGTTATGTTATGTTATATTTCATTTGTACAGCGCACAGCTACTAAAAGTGTCCCAGCGCTAACTCCCGAAAGTCAAATTAAATCCACACTCCGAATCCAAGCTTAAAAGAGCAGCGTTTACATTTTTTTTTTTAAAGCAGAGGGTCGTGAATACTCCTCAGAGCCAGTGGTAACAGATTCCAGGCCAAGCCAGCTTTGCGGGGGAAGGAGTTCCCGCCTAGCCTATGGCGATTGAACCAAGGGTTCTGCATTAGCAACTGTTCCGAGGAACGCAAATGCTGAGAGGATTTATAGAAGGTACATCTCTTCTGCAAGTAGCTAGGACCTAGCCCATACAGAGCGCGATGAACAATAGATAACATTTTAAATTTAAAGCAAGACTCCACAGGGAGCCAATGCAGGGTACGTAAATGAATACGAACGCTCTGTTTAAAAGGTAGTCCCAGTAGCAATCTTGCGGCTGAAATTTGAACCACTTGCAGTTAGTTTCCTAGTCAGATAAGCGGGCTACCCACCAAAAGGACATTGGCATAGTCCAGGCGGGATAAAATCAGTGCTTGGACCACCGTCTCCTTAGAGCTGACTGGCAGAAGAGGAAGACATTTCTTCAAGATTTTCAGGGATCCAAAACATGTCCCTGTCAACTTCTTTATCTGGGTTGAAAAATTCAGGTCTTAGTCAAACCACACCCCGAGATTTTTGGCAGAGCCCTTGCTCGCCATAGGGCAAGGGAAATCTGAAGGCCATATTCTATCCCTGAAATCCACAGGGAATGAGCCATACAGGAGAACCTCGATTTTTCTTCATTGCGCTTCAACTGTGCGCTTGCCAGCCAATGGAACACCGCGGCTAGACAATGCTGCACGACCTCCACCGAGTCCTCTCCCCTCCTCCATGAGAACAGGAGTTGTGTGTCATCAGCATAGGCCATCACCTTAGCCCCCAATGACTCCGCAAGGTAGACCAGCGGAGTCACATAGATGTTAAAGAGAAGAGAGCTAAGGGATGACCCCTGCGGAACATCAGTGGACAGATGCAACGGCGCAGGCGCACAGGGAGGCAGCCACACCTGCTGAGATTGCCCTCCAAAAAAGATCAAATCCAACTCAGAGCCGAACCCGAGATGCCAATTGCCATTAGGCGATCCAGGAGTAGCGAATGGGGCACCGTATCGAATGCCGCCGAGAGATCGAGCATAACCAAGGCGACTCGGCCGCCGGCATCCAGGCACTCACGGATCGCCTCTGTGACCTCCAAAAGCGCAGACTTCGTGCTATGAGCAGCACGGAACCCTGATTGTGCTGGGTGTAGCAGGCCAGCCACCTCAACAAAGTTGGTAAGCTGAGATGTCACGACTTTCTCACAGACTTTGGCCAAACTTGGCAAAAGCGAGATAGGCCGATAGTTGGCAGGTGACAGTGGGTCAAGGGACGGCTTCTTAAGGAGGGGCAGGATTAGTGCTTGCTTCCATGGCAAAGGAACTCTGGCCGCGCGGAGCGACTGATTGATCACTATGTTGACCTCAAAGTTAATAGTGTCAGCCACCTCCGCTAGGAGCCTAGCGGGACAAGGATCTTTCGGCGAGCCGGATTTAAGTGCTTTCAGAATTCTGAGCGACGTAGTTAAATCCACCGGTCTAAATCCAGAAAAGGTACTACCCCGCTCCATATCCTGTAACCCTGAAGAAGCAGCCAAAGTTAGCCTGGGCACATTCAATAAAGATTGTTGGATACAGGCTATTTTTTTACTGCAAGAAATTGATAGTTTGCTACATGTCCTGGTAGAGCCTAACCACATGTCTGCGTTTGTGTTATTCCAGGGTCTCCACCTTTTCGATAGTGAGAGCTACTTCTGATCGAGGAGAATCATCCTGATCTACTGCCTTTATCACGCGGCTTTGCTAAGTGTAGATAAATGCCAAGCAACTTAATTGCTGCCCTAGAGCGGCCAGTCCTGCTGCAGTGAGCACCTAGCATTTGTAGCACTGGGTTAGGAAAGGTTTACCTGTAGGGCCCCTAAGCCTTTGTAACACTGTTAACTTTACCTGCGAGACCCCAAGCATTTATGGTACTGGTAGGAACTTATGTAACTGAGGGGGCCCCAGGGACGCTTTATGTTCATTATATTCTTATTAACTAATCACTTCTGAGAGGTGAGTGTTTCACTGAGGGTTGTGGTTTCTTTACATGGGATGGCATTGTTCTCTCTGAGTGAGTGAGAAGATAGAAGACTTCTATTATCTGGTGAGTTGCCCTCCTATTCATTGGCTCCTGTCCAGATCCGGGCCCTGCTTTAACAATTCAAGATTAATGTTCAGTAGTGGCAGTCACAGTGTAAGGACTATGAGCAAGACCTGCTGTAGAGTTTCCGCTGTCCTAGGAAAAATGTCTCAATGTAGGAAAGGGCCTGTTTTGGACATGGTTAGCCTTCACTTTTTACCTGGAAAATGCTATGGTATTTACTGGAAGTGCACAGGGTCCCTGCCAACCAGGTCCCCTGAGCCCGATCTCCTTCCCTTAAGTGTACCAGTCGTTTCCACGATTGTCACCCCATTAGCTCACATATAAGAACCCTATTTAAAGATACCTCTAGTACCAAGGGCCTTGTTTCTAAAGAACGTCTCTAAAGGTTGCAGCACAAATTATGCCATCCTAAGGGACCCCTCACCAAGCTCATACATACATACATACTGCCACTGCAGCCTGCGTGTCTTGGTGCAGACACAACTGAAGAGTCGACATGGCACACATCCTGTATGCGATGCCCATCGGGACTGTTTGAGATATAGGTAAGACACCCCTCTTGCAGGCCTTATAGTGCCCGCTGCTTTAGAGATATCTCCTGTGAGGGCATATCTGCATGAGCAGATATGCCCCAGCAATATCCTTGTCGATTCCGGGATATTCCAAGTGGCCAGGGAAGCTCTATAGTAAGTACATGTGGCTGGAAACTTGTCATTAGGAGTTCCACGGCTCCATGAAGGTTTCTCTGAAATATGGGATATTTGATACCAAACATCTCAGCATATTAAACCTGCATTGATTGCAGTGTCCGATTTTTAAACAATTGCACACAGAGTGCCCATTAGAGGGGTCCCCTTAGATCTACCAATCCTTAGTGTGGTCATCAACTGGCCTGAGCCAGCCTTCTACCACCAGACAGTATCCTGTCCTCATGGGGAAGAGTGCCTTTGTACTTTGAGGTCGATAACAATGCCTTTCCTGGGTGGAGGTGTTCACACATCCCCTGGTCAGGAAGAGCTATCTGTGGCAGGGATTTTCAAAGGCCTTGCCGCCTTGGTAATGCGACCCCAGCCTCTTCTGTTAGAGGGAGCAAGCGATCTTCCTGTCCTCACCCCTTTTAGGTGCAAGGACAGGTGGGAAACCTTAGATAGAGCAGGAGGTGCGGCCCCCGCCTCCTCTGCCAACTCCTCTACTCAGGTTCTGGAGGCGAGGTGAAGTACACTTTGTAGTACCCACCATCTTGAAGATGATGGGACTTATCCAATCAGGGCTAGGACTGTGTCCCGTTCCCACAGGAGGTGGGCATGATAGAGGGTATAGACTACCCAGGAAAAGGGCCCATTAGCCTCTACCTGTCACTCCCTTGTAACACCCTTAAATCATGATTTTAGGTGGCATCCCCAGACCCTGAATTTCAGTTCTTGGCGACCTAAGGGCACTGCAGCCTTCTCTGCTGGTGAGGATCTGTAGAGAACTGTTGTCTTGGTCCCAGTCCTATTGGCCTGTCTGCATCCCTGGAGGATCCTGAACCAAAAGGCAAGTTGTCTTGCAGCCCAGCGACCTCCAGAACCTTGGGAGGACTACCTACCTTCGATAAAGGGCAATCTAGTTTTATGTAGTAGGATTTGGCCAGGGAGTGTCAGGACAAGCAAAGCTATGCTACTCACTCTATATTTGCAGACTTTGTGTTTTTGGTCTAATCACTCTCACTAATGTGCACCGTATTTTCGGTATCAACACTATCTTTTTAGCACTTGTTCAATAAAAAGAGTTTTACAAAGTACCTGTGTCTCGGCAAGATAAGCAGTGTGCTGGTCATTTATTCAATCGAGTCTGTTGTTGAGCTCTGAGTTCAAGCTGCCCTTTAATGTAAACAGGGTAATTGATTTGGCAGTATCAGTATCTTTAGTTTAATTAGACAAAATGAGTTCTAATTGCCAACTCCCTGACACCCTAAATGGCCTCAACCCAATCGCCATCGCCAAGCATGCCTAGATCCCTCTCCCACACAGCTCTCCGTGTCCACAAGGGATCCAGAGAATTGTAGATCAACTTCCTGTAGATGGTTGAGATTGCTTTTTCGGTCAGGGGATTAGTTAGCAGCTGGTCCTCCAGTAGGGATGCATCAGGCAACTGCCCCTTTTCCTGGGTGTGACTTTGCAGAGCGTGGCCACCTGCAAATGTCAGAACCATTTTTAGTCACCTAATTCATACTTTTGTTGTAGGATCGTGAAGGACGGAAGCGCCTGTCCCCTCCACACATCGCCCGGCCGCTCTAAGCTAATCACTCCCCATTTTGTGAAGCCCTGCCATCCTCCCACTGCACTTAAGAGATCACCATCATACCGTGAAGTAATTTCAGTCAGCTTACCTTCTCAGCCTAAACACTTGGTAGCCTCTGTCCACACTCTTACCAATGTTTGGGTATGAGTAGGCAGGGTGCACTCATACTTTCTTCGATATAGCACCGGGGTGGGGTAACCTCTCTTGCCCATGGCCAATCTATCTACCCAGTAAGCAGGATTCTCACGGTCCGCAAAAACCCAGTTGACTGCCACCAGCTCTGTGTCCCAGTAATACTTGTGAATGCTCCGGACCGCCAGTCCACCGTAATAAACTCCCCCCTGCGACTTACTCAGCGTGATGTGCCACCATCCCACAACAGGAGCCAAAGTTCTCAGTCTACCTTTTGAAAGAAAATGTCTGGTCGGATCTTAAAAGAACGTTTTTTGCACGATGTACAGGAGACCCTGGAGGGTCATCACTTTAAATAGGACCACCCGGCCCAGTAAGGAGAGGGGGAGCGCCCGCAAGTGTGGGGCATCCCAGCAAAGATGGTCTAATTTCGGGAGTATGTTCCTGCCTGTGGCTCCCTTGTAATGAACACAACCAAATATTTAAAGCCATGTAGTGCCACCCTAACTGTGCACCTAGAGTGCAGCCGCTGGGTCCCTGCCACCAGCAGGAATATTAAGGACGTCTTCCAATTGATATTATTTCCTGAATAATCTCCAAGTATGTGAAAACTGTGTAGGATTCGTTCACTTGAGAAGGCTGGCTTTGGTGTCATATAACAAAACGTCAGAGTAGAGGGAGATTCTCACATCCCACTCCTGATCAACTGGAATACCCCATATGAGAGGTCCTGGTGAACCCAAACATGTACTGTTATTGTAGTAATCTAGTTTCCATCTTCTATGTCTATGGTTTATTAGTACATTACCTGGTCATCTTCATTCTTATGGTTACAGAATGTTTAGCTTTGAATACTGTCCTAGGTTTTCTGTTTGTCAGCTCCTGTGACTAATGGCTAATAAATATCATCTGTCCCATCATTTGTGGTTGTGTGGGTTTACTTCAAATTGGCGACGAGGATGGGATGATATTTATTAGCCATTAGTCACAGGAGCTCCCAGGAACTGACAAAATCTTGGTTTCGAAAGGGCAAGCAGTGTTAGAACATTTACCTGCAACACAGTTAGGTAAGAATGGGGAAGAATTAGATGAGTATCAGAAGACAGTTAGCAGTTTACAGAAACAATTCGATGTTGATGGTAGTTTGGTTGTCGCAAGACATAAGTTTTTTACTAGAAAACAAGAGGAAAGTGAAAGCATAATAGCTTATGTTGCAGCTTTAAGAATTCTATTGTCAGAGTGTGAATTTGAACAATTTACTGAACAGTTAATAAGGGATCAGATTGTTGTTCATACTAATTGTTGGAAAGTTCAAGAGAAGTTATTAACACTTAAAAATCCATCATTGGATGAGACTATATCTATTGTCAAAAGTATTGAACTTTCACAAAAAGCTAAAAACGAATTGAAACCTGAAAAGGATTCTTTAGTCAATGTTGTAAAAGAGTCAGCTACTCAGAAAAATATAAAAACTCAAGCAAAAGTTCAGTTTAAAGTAGAATATAAAGGGAATTCTGATTCAAAAGGTATTAAACATTTTCAAAGTAAAGTCAAACAAAGGAATGTGTGTACAAAGTGTGGGTTTGCTGAACATTTTCCTAATGCAAAAATGTGCCCCGCCAAGAATGCATCTTGCCATAAGTGTGGTAAACAAGGACATTTTGCAAAAGTTTGTAACTCAAAGAATTCTGTGAATACAGTTTATAGAGAAAAAAAACAGGAAGATGAAAGTGATGGGGAAGTGGTGATTTGGTGGTGGTTCTGAAGGATGAAACGGAAGATTGTGTAGATCCTATTGTTGAAGTTTTGGTAGACAATAAACCTTTAGATCTTTTGGTTGATTCAGGGGCACGTATAACGATGATAACTGATGAGTTATTTGAAAAGACATGGAAAGAAAGGTCACTTTTCCCACCTGACAGGAGACCACTCTCTTATGAGGGTAGGCGAATAGAATTGTCGGGTTTCTTTGAAGCTACCTTAGTTTTTAGACAAAGAACTATTGAAGGTAAAGTCTATGTAGCTAAAAGAGGACTCAATATTCTTGGTTGGTATCACCAAGGCCTGTTCAAAATGCAACTTAGACCTGCCACGAAAGATCAAGTTTCTGTGGTTGAGGATTGTGAGTTAGAGGATACTTGTAGTTCATGGTTTGATAGGTTCCCAAAGGTATTTGGGGATGGTTTAGGATGCATTTCAGGTTTTAAACATTTAATAAGGTTAAAAGAAGGTGCTATCCTTATCAAACATAAGTTACGGACGGTACCTCATAGTGTCAGGGATGATTTGGCTAATGAGCTCAGAAAGATGTGTGAATCCGGAGCTATTGAACCCATTGAGTCTTCTCTTTGGTTATCTCCCTTGGTTGTCAGACGCAAACCCAATGGTAGTTTGAGAGTCTGTATTGATCTTCGCAGTGTCAATAGTGAAATTTGGATAGATTCCCATCCTTTGCCTCGCATAGATGACATTCTTTCCAAGTTTGCGGGGTCTAGATATTTTTCAAAAATGGATTTAGGTTCGGCTTATCACCAGGTGCAATTAGATCCCTCTTGTAAACACATCACAGCTTTTGTTTCTCCTAGTGGAACATTTCAATTTAACAGAATGCCATTTGGCCTAGCTAGTGCAGCTTCAGTCTTTCAACGGGTTATGGAGAAAGTTTTGCAAGGTGTTATGGAAACTGTGGTTTACCAGGATGACATCCTAGTAGCTGGGAAAACTAAGATTTAACATGAATCTAATGTGTCAATAGTGTTGGAAGACTTGAGCAGAATGGTATTGTGGCAAATAAGCTTAAATGCATTTTTGGTGTGCAATCAATTGAATATTTAGGACATCAGATTTCAGGAGCAGGTATAGAACCAAGGGAGTCCGACTACAAAGAGATGGTTTCCTCGTTTCTGGGAATGTGAGAGTTTTTTTTTTTCAGAACAAAATTTTATTGAAGTACTGACAAAACACAAAAGAAGGGACACCGTCCCGCATGTCATCGCAGGACTAATGAGCACAGACTCGAAAAAGGAAATGCAGTCAGTACAAACAATATTAAATCCTACACCTGCCACCCCCCCAACTCCTGGCCCCCAACCCCCCCCCGGATCCCACCCCGTTCCCTATACAGTGTCCGCTAGCGTCAAGGCGTAATGCTAGATGATACAGTACGTGTGTGCTCCCTGCCACCCAGGGTACAATAGTTAAACATCCTCTCCAACGTCCTGGGGCATCGGTGGTTCCAGCCACAGTCTTCTGTAGTCTGCCCATCTCTTCCATATCTTAAAATGTTTCCGAGGGCATCCCCTGGCCTCAAAGACCGGGCGCTCCAGCCCCATGCAAAAGTCCAACCCCCGTTTCCAAACTTTCAGTAACGGGGCCCTAGGGTCCTTCCAGGCCCTGGCTATATCCCGCTTAGCTACAGTGAGACCCATGACCAGGAGGTGGCGTTTGTATATGTTGCCCCCAACTTGTTCCATGACATGCAGCAATCCGAGCTGCGGCGACCGGGGAAGGTCCCAGCTCAACACCTCAGCCAAGCAGTCTCAAACACCCATCCAGAATCGCGCCAGCCCTGCACACGACCACACGGTGTGAACAAACGTCCCAACCTCCCGCTCGCAGCGCAAGCACTCAGGGGAAGCAATCAAACCCGCCTTCCACAGCCGCTCCCTGGTAAAATAGGCCCTGTGCAGGTACTTAAACTGAATAAGGCGGAGGCGCATCGCGATGGCAGCCCCCCTAGGGGCCTCCAGGGCCTCCCTCCAGTCCTCTTCTTCGAGGGGCCCAACATCCCTCTCCCACGCTGCGCGCAGTCCATCTAGGGAGGAAGAGCAGTGTGTGACCAGGGTCTGGTATATATTGGAAATCTTCTTGTCTTCTAATTCCCCCATAAACACCTTGGCTTCCAGGGGGCTGAACTCGGGCAGGGACTCCAACCCCACCAGAGAGGGAGACAGGGCATGGCGTAGTTGCAGGTATCTAAAGAATTGGGTCTTGGGCATGGCGTATTCCTCTCTCAAGATCTGGAAAGACTTAAGGGCGGTGCCCCTCATGACGTGTCCGAGCGTAGAGATGCCTATAGCGTCCCATCCCTGAAAGCCCTGCAGGGACGCCAGCGCCGGTAGCCGTCCGTTCTGCCACAACGGGGGAATGTGAGAGTTTTATTCAAAATGTATTCCCAGTTTCTCTATGAAGACTGCACATATGAGATATTTGCTAAAAAAAAAGGCAATTTTCAATTGGGATGACATTTGTGAAAGGGAATTCAAGAATTTTAAAACAGAATTAGGATCATGTAATATTTTAACACCATTTGATCCTAATATAAAATGTACTGTGTCAGTCGATGCGAGTTTGTATGGATTAGGTGGTATGATTTCACAAGTGAAAGATGGTAAAGAATCTACTGTTGGCTTTGCGTCACGGGCTTTGAGACCTAGGGAAAAGAACTATTCAGTAATTGAGCATGAACTTTTGGCTTGTTGTTGGGCAATTGAAAGGTTTAAATGTTTTTTGTGGGGTAGGAATTTCAATCTTCTTACTGATCACAAAACATTGATCCCCATTCTCCAAGGAAAGGTTGTGAAAGATCATACACGCGTATAGCAAGACTTAGTAGTAAACTTTTACAGTATAGCTTTCATGTTGCACATATATCAGGTGGGAAAAATACTCGTGCAGATTTCTTGTCAAGATTCCCAGTACCTATGTCTAAACACGATTTCAAAGAAAACATAGATGAAGATTGCTTGATTGCTGCTGTGGATGCGTGTTTAGTTTTTTTTTTTTCTGAGAATGAATGGTTTGCTGCTATGGAGCAAGATAATGTTTTGAAGAGAGTCAAAAATTACATTATCACTGGTTGGCCTAAAGAAAATTTACTGGAAAAAGAATTTCATCCTTTTGCAAAGGTTGGTGATGAGTTAACTGTTGAAGGTGGCGGTATGATTATGAGGGGTGAGAAATGTGTACCTCCAGAGAAACTAAGGTCTGCTTTAATTAACTTTGGACATGAAGGACATTTGTGGCAGACTAACACAAAGAAAAGAATTCGTAATTTTTACTGGTGGCCCTCTATGGACCAACAGATCACTACTATTGTAGAAGATTGTTTAATCTGCAATTCGAGTGATAAAGTAGTTAAGATTGTTTCCCCACCGATTCAACATGTGGCTTTGCCTGATGGTCCATGGTTGAAATTGGCGTTGGATTTTGTGGGTCCATTCAACATTTTACCTAACAAATGTAAATTTGAATTGGTTGTGGCCGACTACTTTAGCAAATGGTGGGAGGTCCATTTCATGTCTGATCCTAATTCTAATGAGGTTATCAAATTCTTTCAAAGTCTATTTGCCAGAGAGGGTTTTTCTGAAAGAGATCGTTTCGGATAATGGAGTTCAGTTTACTTCAAAGGAAATGTCTGTCTTCTTGTCTCAATCGGGTATTGTTCACAAGAGGGTGGCTCTTTATCATCCACAAGCAAATGGCTTTATTGAGAGGAATAACCGTATTTTGGTGGAGTGTATACAATGGGCAGTCTCTTCTGATTTAAACATTAAGGATGCTGTCCAAAGTATGTTATGGGCACACAGAACAACTCCGAATGCAACCACTGGTTCAAGTCCGTTCAAACTGTTAAGAGGAAGAGAGGGTTCATTCCATCTGTGTCCAGCTTGGATGAAAGAATGGGGTTCATCTTTACAGAATAAGTCAACACAGGAGAGTTCTTTAACAAATAATCAATCTCATACTGATATAAATGTAACTAAGCTTCAAGCAGGACAAGTTGTTAAAAGTCATCAAAAAACAATCTTTCAGAGAGACTTTGTGTCCAACATAAAGGTTGGTGACAGGGTTAAGATCAAATCACCACATAATGTTCCTAAAGGCCTATCTAAATTTGGTTCACCAGTTCAAGTTGATGCTGTTACAAAATTTGCAGTGAGAGTTAATGGCAAAAACTGGTGGAATCTTGCTTGTGTCTATAAATTGCCCCAGAAGGTTGTTTCTCAGCTGGAATGTGCCGCCAGAGGGAAAAATACAGAAGTTGAAATTGTTGGTAAAAATGATTCTAAGTTGGTTTATGTTCCTCCTAGGAGGAGCAGTAGGATTAGGGTCTCTCCTAAACCTATGGACTTGTAGTTTTGGAATGCTATGTGGTTGGAATGCTATGTAGTTTTTGAATGTAATTTCTTAATGCAAATGCCACATAGGTTTGGGATGTAATTAGTTTTTATTGAAACTTTAAAATGCATATGCTATATGATTCTTCTTCTTTTCTTTATAATGTTTTATTCTTCTAATTTTCTCTATCTTATTTCTGTGGTTTCTTCCTTATGTTTTTTATTTCATCTTTTAATTTTTAGGTTTTGATTTTTGTGAAAGAAGGGAAATATTGTAGTAATCTAGTTTCCGTCTTCTATGTCTATGGTTTCTTAGAACATTACCTGGTCATCTTCATTCCTATCGTTACAGAATGTTTAGCTTTGAATACTGTCCTAGGTTTTCTGTTTGTCAGTTCCTGGGAGCTCCTGTGACTAATGGCTAATAAATATCACCTGTCCCATCATTTGTGGTTGTGTGGGCCTACTTCAGTAATGTTTACTGTAATGCTTTGCTGTTTTCAGTTTCTATTTTTGGTAAATTCTGGTGGGGTTTTTTCAGTGTTTTAAAGTGATTTCAATACCTTAAAAAACAGTTGTTATCAGTGGTTACACATTTTGCGCCACTAAAAACAACAGAACAAGTGTTTTTCCGGTGTTTATGGAACATTTTGCTTTTATTATTGCTTGCTTTCTGCACTGATAGAACATGGTCTCATACATTGTAAAATAAACATTCCTGAATTGCTCTTCAACATTGCTTTGCTTACCAAGTGACAGTACTCAACATGGAACATGTTGCAGTGCCAAAGTCACTAAAGGTGTCGCCCAGCCTACTCTCAAGGTGATGATTCACATCTATACCAATTATGCTGAACACTTGGCAGACAAGGGTTTTTTCAGACTCTAGTTTTTTATTATGTCCACTACAGCAGTTACGTTTTCCTGTAAAAAAAAGTGTACTTTTTTCACATCACTATCAATATGCGACCAACGATCCTCACATTTCTCGCCTTTGGCATCATCACTCAGCAAAAATTCTGTAAACGGTTGCCACATGGATAATAAAGCATTCATAGCCCTTTGGACAGAGAACCATCAGCTAAGGGACACAGTTCAGATGACTCTTTCTTTGACGCCTCACAAAGCACAAAATTATAAATATTTGTTTTTTAGTTCGTGTGCATAGGAAAACAGTGCACCAGAATAGACTAAAAAGTCAATAGCATCCCTCATTAACTCTGAAGATTGTAAAGATGCTTTCAGCATTTCATCTAACAAATGGCAAGGATCTCCTACAGGAAATCACTTCAGCTCGGGTATCAATTTTGACAGGTCATCACACAACATTTTCATATACGTAGCTGAATCACTGCAAATACAAACAATATCACTCCAATCTTTGTTGACCTCGGAAAGAACCTTTTTTGCAAAGCATTGCAAGTGACACTGCGTTCCATGTTTCCTGGTACTTGAATGGCTCGCCTGAACACTCGAGAGAGCAGTGAACCACCAGCAGGCTTTTGTGGAGCGCTTTTGTCCTGGATGTAGGGCTGCATATAGTAGGGCACCCACTCTGTCTTTTCTTTGCCTTTGCCTGAAGATCAGCAGTCCCAAGGTAGCAGTCACACCTGGCCTTTCGGTAAGTGCAGCCCCGCTGGAGGCCCGACCGTCAGCAATTGAGCCCACTCTGTGGACGGCTGGTCCACAGGCGTAAGCTCAGACAGGGTGTTCGACACTGGAGTAGTTGTAGTCCCTCATGACTCTTCAGGACAGGTACACAGCTTCTCCATTAAGTAATTCAGCCTGCAGGTGATGTCCCCTCAACTTAGATAGGCTGTCAGGCTGACACCATCCCTGGTGGCACAGCAGGCACCTGAGTACTTTTCAGAGCACTTTATTCCTTGGTAACAGAGGACTTTGAACTAGGGTATGAAAAAGGGATAGATGGTCCCACTTGCATACACAACTGGCAGGCAGGAGATGCTGTTTACTCTGTGACACTCTCACATTGCATTTATTCTACGCACACCAACACCCTAAACACGCCCTTGATGTTAGCACAAAGTCTGGGCACAGGCATAGTAATGGAGCATTACATGTGTGTGTCAGTAGGAAGCCACTCCACTGACCATGATGCAAAGATCTCATCAGGCTATTGATCCTTACAACAGGGTGCATTGCCACCATCGCTCTAGCTGTTAAACCCAGGACAGTCCTATGCCTTAAATAAGGGCAAGCTTGGTGTGACCCTCCAGGTCAAAGGAGCGGTCCGTGACCTATCATAACCCCTTGTTAGAAGTTGCACAGTACTGGGGTGGCAGAAAAATTTCATGTAATGGTTTTGTGGTAGATTTTCCCAGTAACGTGCAGTTACAAGTTTGACGCCATGTACTGGGGAGTTGCCACGAGGAACAGATTCTTCTGCCTGTCAAACCACATGCCATTCACTATTTCATAGTGTTTTTCTGCTTTTATTTACCACTTGTTTTAAGCAGGTGGTCGATATTTGCATGTGGTTGGTTGGGGGAGATGGGTGAAGCAGGGGAGAGAAGAGGAAAGCATTTTCTAACAGAGGGAAGAATTGTGTGTGTTCCCCCAGTTAGTAAAAAAACAGCATAAGTCTTGGCTGCTTCTGCTGCACCCAGAGTCTTGTGGGTCTTTTCAGTCCAATTTTTCTATCTGGAAAAAAATGGTGTCCTGTTTTTATGCACCCGGTAAATCCAGGTGCAGAAACGCCTAACAACTAATAATCAGGTGGAATAAAATGAACACATGAAAGTACTCCTTAATTTAATTGCCCTTGATTCATACTTTGGACCATAGTTAATGGATATGTCTAGGCATAGTCCTCGCAGCACAC
This sequence comes from Lissotriton vulgaris, assembly GCF_964263255.1. Taxonomy (NCBI): domain Eukaryota; kingdom Metazoa; phylum Chordata; class Amphibia; order Caudata; family Salamandridae; genus Lissotriton; species Lissotriton vulgaris. Next base: position 26,203,064 of record NC_141685.1, read on the forward strand.
AATAGATTTGCGTGCGGCAGAGGCCAGAGCTCAAAAGTCAGGATACCAGATACAAGTAGGTGGTAACTCGGGGCAGGGGAAAATGCCTGTTGTCCATGTTGGGGAAATTCCCGTCCCAGAAATGTACATTAAAAATTAATTAATAGTATCCTTTTTTAAATATCTGTTTGGTGCCAGTGCATATGACTTTAAATTCTGCCTTTGGGATTCTATGTTACAAGTCCATAGGGTGCATGTATCCTTTGTGAGCTTAATAAAATGTTGAAATTCTATAAATCCTCACTCCTACATCCAAGCACTCTCAGGCTACCATTCTACACTCTGCTCTGTCTGAAAAACAGCTCAACATTTTCAAAATTCTGCAACTCTGCATTGATTTGGCTTGTAAATTATATTTTGGGAAATTTTCATGTATTAACTATTTAATTTTAATACTATAGGTGATTGAAATTACTGACGAAGAAAGCAAGATTTAGCACCAGGCAACTGAAGTCAGTGCCATAAGAAGGATTATTTTGAAAAACTGAAGGACATCCAGCATTCTACGTTTAAACAATTTCCAAAATCTAGGTGTGGCAAGGAAGTGGGAGCTGAGGAAAGTACTATAATGTAAGTGAAGTCTCTAATTTAGCAGTTCATTAACCCAGAGTAAAGCCATATCTGTGCACAGAATAATGTTCATCTAAAACATCACGTAATCCCAGAGAGGAAGCACACACTGCATAAGAGAAAGTTATAACAAAAGGTTTCTTCTGCAGACCATCAAAAAAAAAAGATCCTGAGAGAAGACTTCGAAGCTGACATGTTAACAACCGAAAGATTGGAAAATCACCTTTCTTCAACAACAGTTTTTAACCAGTTACACAAGTTTGAGACTATCTGCCTCTGCGTAGAAGACCACGACCCACCCTGCTCACTCTTGCGAAAACCTTACAAATACACCACTTTATTGTGTTCATAACCATCTCAGATTGTTTCCTTTTTATTGTGTACTGTTCTGTAATTCTATGTAAATCGCCTTAACATTATCTGCTGTGAATGAGTGATATGTAAAACTGTTAAAGATAAAAATCGATTAAATGAGCACAGTTGGCTATAGGTAATGAAATACATCCTCTTCTTCAGAACTACAAATCTTAACCTTACACCAAACAAAGAAAGGGTAAATGGAACCGATGTTCTGCGACTGGTGATCCACAATAGTACTGTGCACGTTCTAACGCCCTCAGTTACTGCCATTCTGTCAGTGCAAAAATGTACTTATCAGTTTAATTATTAAATATCAGACTAACACCTTATCACTGCATTGTTAAGAACCTATACAAATAGATTTGAGAAAATCTTCAGTCACAAAATAAGTTGCTGCCGGAGAGGCTATAATCTAAAGACTATTATCTGCTTGAAACATTTCAACAGGTGTCACAGGGCTGCTTCCAGACATATTTTGCTCAATTCAAGTGTTAAGAATATTACAGACCATTTCTTTTAGAGATAAATGCTGAACATTATCTAAACAAGCCTGACTCTAAAATCGGGTTCACTCTTACCGTGGCATATAAGCAAGAGAAAACTAAATGTAGAGATATTAACTCTAGGTATACACCTTATAAAAACACGGACTGTGAGAACAAATTCAGTGTTTAAAACCGCCTCAATCAAAGCAAAATAACCTAAGTTGGGGAAAAAAGTTACATGTGCCAAAAAAGACACAGCCATTAATCTCATCTCACAGAATTTGACAGAATGCACACTGAGGAAAACCACTTTCAGTGCAAAGTATGCCAAAAAAGTTTCAGGCGTAAATCTTATCTCACTAAGCATATGAGAATCCACACTGGGGAAAAACCTTATCAGTGCTCTGAATGCCAGAAAAGGTTTAGTGTCAAAGCGAGTCTATATCGACATGCATTAACCCACTCTGTGGAAAAACCTTACCAGTGTGCTGAATGCCAAAAAGGTTTCTACCGTAAATCTTATCTCACTGAACATTTGAGAATCCACTCTGGGGAAAAACCTTATCAGTGCTCTGAATGCCAGAAAAGGTTTTGTAACAAAACGAGCCTATCTCGACATGCATTAACCCATTCTGTGGAAAAACCTTATCAGTGCGCTGAATGCCAGAAATATTTCAGTGACCAAAGAGGACTCACTCAACATACAAGGACCCACACTGGGGAAAAACCTTACCAGTGCTCTGAATGCAAGAAATGTTTCAATGACCAAAGCTGTCTCACTCGGCATATAAGAACCCACACTGGGGAAAAACCTTTTCAGTGCTCTGAATGCCAGAAATGTTTCAGTTACAAAATCAGACTCACTGAACATATAAGAACCCACACTGGGGAAAAATCTTTTCAGTGCTCTGAATGCAAGAAATGTTTCATTGACCTAAGCAGGCTCATTCGGCATACAAAAACCCACACTGGGTATAAACCTTTTCAGTGCTCTGAATGCCAGAAATGTTTCAGTTACAAAATCAGACTCACTGAACATATAAGAACCCACACAGGGGAAAACCCTTATCAGTGCTCTGAATGCCCAAAACATTTCAAACTTAAATCACTTCTAACTGCACATTTGAGATTCCACACTGGGGTAAAACCTTATCAGTGCTCTGATTGCCAGGAAAGGTTTTGTAACAAACAAAGTCTTTCTCGACATGCAATAACCCATTCTGGGGAAAAACCTTTTCAGTGCTCTGAATGCCAGAAAAATTTCCGAGACAGAAGAAGTCTTTCTCAACATACAATAACCCACACAGGGGAACAACCTTATTCATGCTCTGAATGTCAGAAATGTTTCATAAACAAATCCAGTCTCACTCAGCATATAAGAACCCACACTGGGGAAAAACCTTATCAGTGCTCTGAATGCCCAAAAGATTTCAGACTTAAATCAGTTCTAACTGCACATGTGAGAGTCCACACTGGGGAAAAACCTTATCAGTGCTCTGAATGCCAGAGATGTTTCAGTGGCAAAATAAGACTCACTCAGCATATAAGAACCCACACTGGGGAAAAACCTTATCAGTGCTCGGAATGCCACAAATGTTTCAGTGTAAAAAGCAATCTTACTCAGCATATAAGAACCCACACTGGGGAAAAACCTTATCAGTGCTCTGAATGCCAGAAATGTTTCAGTGACAAAAGCAGTCTCACTCAGCATGGAAGAACCCACACTGGGTATAAACCTTATCGGTGCTCTGAATGCCAGAAATGTTTCAGCCATAAATCTCATCTCACTGAACATGGGAGAATCCACACTGGAGAAAAAAAATTATCAGTGCTCTAAATGTCAGAAAAGATTCAGAGGTAGAGATGGTTACAAGCGCCATAAGAAAACACACCATCAAAATAATTCAGTGCTCCGAATGCCAGAAAAACATCAATTTTAAACGCAGCCTCACTCTACATGAGCAGACACACAGAGGGGAAAAACATTACCAATGCGGTGAATGCCAGAAATTCCTATTTGATTGGCACAGCCTCACTAACCATAAGCGACTCCATACTGATGAAAAACCTTATGAGTGCTCTGAATGCCAGAAAAGCTGCAGAGAAAAACTCTATCTCACCATGAGAAACTCCACACTGGAGAAAATCCTTATGCCATAAAAGGTTGAATCTGAAAGACTGTCTGCTTCATGATAGACCCCATACTGGGGGAAAACCTTATGAGTGCTCAATTCAAGCAAAGATTTGGCTACAAATTACTTCTCACTTGTCATGAGCGAACTCAAACGGGAGAAAAAAGCCTTATGTGTGTTCTGAATGTCAGATAAGGTTTAGTCTTGAATACAATGTCACTTCATATGAGAGAATTCACACTGGACTAAAGCCTTATACAGGAGGGGAAAGCCAGAAACGTTATACTCAGAAAGGAGATTTCACTAAACATGAGAAATGCATCCACACCAGGTGAAAAGTAAGGCGTATCTTGAGTTGCAGAAAAGCTTTTAACAACCTGACTTTACATGAGAGAGCACATATAGTAGTTGCAATAGGATTCATCAAGAAACTCTTGCAGGATAACTTAGGCTGCCCGCATGCAACCTCCAAAGAAATTTCAGGCCTGGAATTTTTTTTAATTGCAACAAAATCCACAATTTGAGTACCTGAAAGTTGCAAAACTCATCATGGTCTTTACTTGACACAGAGAAGTGTTAGTGCTTGCAAAAATCAACTAATTGCCCAAAAAATCACAATATTAATGTCTTAAATTTTACTCCACCCAAAGGTTTCTACTCACCCTTGTTTCTTAACATTTGACTGATATCTATATTTTCATAATAAGATTAAGGATTAGCGGAGTTCCTCAATGAAGAACTCCGCGAAGTGACAAAAAAACTCTACGCGGTCTACGCAGAGTTCCGCAAGCAGCGGAGTGCGTAAGGGTCATGCTGTTCGTGGCGATTTTGATCTCCTGGTGTTTGTCCCGCCCTATAAAAATAATCGCGAAAGGCACCATGTGCAGCAGAAGAGGGTGCAGCTGCTTCTACTCAAGCGGCAGCTTTGTCAATGCCTATTCGCCAAAGTCTAATCCCCGTGACTTTATCTAATAGATCCGGTGGCTGTTCTATATGTCTTGACAGCTAGTGTATTGTAGTACCATCTGACTACTTCCTGTTTGGGCGCCAGGATACCCGTAGGGTGACAGTTGCGCGTTACAAATAATAAATACAATACAATACCAATACAATACAATGCGAAGGAAGGTTTCTCAATGCGAGTGGTTGTGACCTGCCGCGACCACCACTTGCATTGAGAAATCAGACGACCCGCTTTGAGAAATCTCACCAGGAGGTTGATTTTACTCGCCAACTTGACCTTGGCGAGCGCGAGCAAGGAAAAATCTCATCATGAGGTGGAATTTCCTCGCTCCGGCACATGGCGTTGAAGAGCGCAAGCGTAGAAACAACCTGAGTTTTTAGGAACTACGCGAGCTCCGCGGAGTACAGAAAACTCCGCCAGCGGAGTTCACCACCCAAAATGAGATAATATACAACAGCAAGAAATCTTAACACACCAGTCACTTGTGTTTGGTAACGCTCTTTCTGGTGGATACTCCTTTACCTGCAGATTCCTCACCTTGTGAATATTCCCCACACACCAGACTGGGTCCTCCAACTATAAAGCAGAGTAGGAGACATCATGCAGCTCAGTGTCAACATCATTCTGCTACAGAAGTGACAAGTGTAGACGCATAGAAGCACTTCCCATGCGCACTGGGAACAACTATAGAGGTCTATGAGTTCATTATCTCAGAGGTCTGTATCACATATGCAGGCCCTGGGCAGATATTAATTCACCATTTTTATCATGATTAGAATTTAGATGAGGCCTTTTCATTTTCAAAAATTCTAATTGTATTCCCAGCAGCAAGTGTATATATAAATTGTTGAGTGATGACTGCGCAGTGCTCAAGATGAAAGTGATATGATGATAAAACTGTCCGATCCACATTTTGTACACAGAAACGGGGCTGTAAATACTTTTGTACAATACAGGTTAAGCAGAGGCTATTTTTAGAAGACATAATTTATATTAAATAGTCCCTTTATCCAGTATTATGGTATCTTTCATAGATTCACATGCCTGAATCATTCCCCGTCGTCGGGGTGGGAGTCCCCGGTACATAATAACAGTAATGTCATATAGACATATACATACTAGTAGGCCAAAGGCCTAACATAAGTAACCTATCCAAGTCCTTTTATAAAAAGGACCAAACTTTGGCCAGGAGCCAATCAGCTACTACCACCCTCTAGAACCTTCCTGGAAGGAGCCCTAGTCCCTCAGATTTTCTTGCGCACGTCGTGCTAAGGGAGTCTCCACTGAGCTCTGCTCAGATTTCTGGTATTTCTGGATTTGTTCCATATTTTTCTCTTCAATATTACTCTTGTGGAGGAGTGCTAGAGCGACTATGTCTACCACTCCTAAAAAAGGGCTCTTTAGACCCTGTGCCTTGTGTAGTAAACTGAGACTGCATGTAGATGATAAGCATGAAGACAGCCTCTACTGTCTCTACCCTGAACATTCTGCCAAGGATTGTAAGGTCTGCCGCACTTTCTCTATCAAGACTTTAAAAGACAGAGAGGGACGCTTGCTTCTGTGTCTTCAGAGACTAAAGGACAAGGATCAAACAGTCTCTTCAGGTGAGAGCAAGTGTTCCTTCAGGAGCTCACACTCCTCTGCCAAAAGGCCAAGACAGACATCTCCAGGTCCGTCTGATATGCCACCTCAAAAGAAGACGCCAAAGTCTTCAGAGGGTCGTCCAAAAGCCATGACAGTTAAGACTTCTCTTCAGGAAGCCTCCTTCAAGAAGCCTGTGCTGGTGTCTTCTGCCATGCCTGTGACAGCGTCGTCAGTAACCATCTCTACGTCGACAGCATCAGCCTTCACTACCTTGTCGACAACTACCTCAACATCGTCGTCGACGGGCAGGTCTATTACGTCTATAATTCCTGTCAAAAAAGCGTTGACGACTCCTCCGTCGACGAAAGCATCCGCGTCGACGAAGTCGAAGCCATCTTCTTCGACGAAGGCTCCATCGACGTCGACGATAACCTCGTCGACGAAGCCATCGACGAAGCCATCGACGTCGACACCAGCGTCGATGAGGCCATCGACAACGAGATCGTCGACGAAGCCATCGAGGACAGCTTCAGCGTCGACGCCAACGAAGAAACCACCGTCAACGACGCTACCGTTGACGACGCCGTCGTCGACAAAGATGACAGAGATGCCTGCTGTGGCGGTCAGCATCCCACTGCTCTCCTAAGCTGAAGTATACTTATACACACTTCAGGATGTCAACGCGTAGGCTGACGCCAGAGACTAAGTCTCCTAGCAAGGTCCAGTCACTGCCACCGGTCCGCTTACTGGAGACTGAAGATTCTGATGATGGTGCCATGTTCCACACTGCAACAAGTCCATCACAGCTCAATGTCAAGGTCCATGAGAGTTAGGATTGCGAAGACCTGGGTCAGGCAGAAGTGCCATACCAGGAGGAATATCAACCGCCTCCTCCTTCACAACCTATGGTGTGCCTCCCGGCCTCAATAGTCACGGACCTCCAATTCCTCATAGCGGACTACAAGCAGCGGTTTCCACCTCCTTTGGTAGTGCCTCCACATCTTGTGACACCAGCTCCTCCTCCTCTCCCTAGACCACCACCACTGGTCATTCGTCCGGATCCTGTGACTTTGCCTCCTCTACCGTCTTCTGATGAAGAAGAAGAGGAAGCAGTAGGAAAAGATGAAGAAGGTTAACAGGAGGAGGGAGAAATACAGGATGACGAGTGGAATGACTATGTCATTGAACATCCGGCATCCCCAGACCAGACCAGGCACAGGCGGATTCACCCCCAGAAGATATTGGGGGGTTTCATAATGTTGTAGAGAGGGCAGCAGCAAGGTTTAAAATAGAGATGACCACACAACCTCAGGATTGCTTACTATATGATTTTAAAGAGCCATTCAAGAAGACGGTTCGGTCAATCCCTATTATCGAACACATCTGGGACCAGGAGGTAAAAATAATGAAAAACCCCTCATCTTTACTACCAGTGCCGAGCAGGCTTGATAAGAAGTATAAGGCCCCGAACACGTCTCCGGCATGCCTTACAGGCCATACCCAACCGGACTCCGTTATTACCCAGGCCGCTCAGTGGAAATCCAACAACCATCTGCGGCGCTGACTGCGCCTCCGGATAAGGAAGGCCGTAAACTGGATAACATCGGGAAGAGATTCTCGTCGATGTCAGTCCTTACTGTCAGGGCGGCAAAATAGTTAGCGCTCTTAGGGCGTTACAATCGCCAGATGTGGGCAGATGTTGCCCCATATCTAGGCACACTGCCATAGGAGAAGAAAGAAGAGGTGAAGAAGATCCTCCTTGAGGGAGAGCGGTCCGCCTCGGAAATGATTGACGTGGCGATGGATATCGCCTCAACAGGATTTCGGCAGCTGGCGGGGTCAGCGATCCTTAGGCGCCAGGGATGGCTGAAAGCTACATCTTTCCGTCCGGAGGTACAAGCCAAAGTACTGGACATGCTGTTTGGCGGAGAGCTGCTTTGGGGAGCATATTGATGAGATACTGCAGGGTATCAAGAAAGATACGGAGACCGCAAAAGCCCTGGGTACCCTCCAGTACTAAAATACTTCCTTTCGGGGCTCCAGAGGAAGAGGCCAGCAGACAAGAGGTGGCTATCAGGGATACAAATCCTCCTACGGCTCGTCCCAGCAATACAAGCCTCAATACCAACAGAGGCAGCAACAAGGCCAGTCCTCATACAAATAAGTCTTCTTTTCGAGGAAGAGGTGGAAAGAAAGAGACCGCCAGAAGGCAATGACTTCTTTCTCCAACAGGCCTCCACTTCTTCTCCACATTACGTAGTTGGAGGGAAAATTTCCAACTTCCTCCACAATTGGCAAAGAATAACGACGGATCGTTGGGTTCTCCAGCTGGTTCGGTTCGGCCACACTCTATAGTTCGTAGAAACTCCTCCTTCGAACCCCCCCAGGTCCAATGCAGCACAAGAATCTGCATCTCCTTCAAGCAGATGCTCCAGAAAAGAGCCGTAGAAAGAGTTCCCAGAGGTCAGAGGGGGAAAGGATTCTATTCCCGGTTCTTCCTAATACGAAAAAAGGAGAAGAAATGGAGACCGATATTGGATCTAAGGAACCTCAACAGATACCTCAAAAAACAATCGTTGCGTATGGTATCCATTCAGGAGGTGTTACAGCTACTCAATTCCAAAGATTTCATGGTGTCCTTAGACCTCCAGGATGCCTATTTTCACATACTCATCCACAAAAGTCACCGCCAATACCTAAGGTTTGTAGTGGCGGGCAGACATTACCAATTCAGAGTGTTGCCATTCGGCCTGAAGTCGGCGCCACACATTTTTACGAAATGCCTATCCCCAGTGGCAGCGTACCTTCGCCAGCACCATCACCAGGTATTCCCCTACTTGGACGATTGGCTCATCAAGTCTCCTACTCTAGAAGGTGTGAGCAGATCTTCCAACGCCTGTCTTCAGCTCTTCGAGAGCCTGGGGCTTACGCTTAACCAGGAAAAGTCAGTATTGCAGCCCTCTCAACGCCTCACTTTCTTGGGAGCAACTCTAGACACGCATCAGGAGTAGGCCTTCACCTCAAAGGAATGTCAGGTCAAACTGAGGTCTCTGGCAGCCCACATTCAGGTCAAAAAGACCATCAAGGTGCGACTCTTCAAGTCATTGCTAGAAATGATGTCTTCCAATATCCTCCTAATACCGCACTGCCGCCTCCGTATGCGTCCCTTACAGGAGGCGTTATCATCTCAGTGGATCCAGTGTAAGGGATCCTTTGACGATCTTATCAGGATCACTCCGTTCATGGTGAAGGCCCTGCACTGGTGGCTTCAAACAAAAAACCTGAACCAGGGCCTTCCATTCCTACTTCCAATCTCCCCACATGTGATAAGAACAGATGCATCATTGGAAGGATGGGGTGCGTTCCTGCAGGAACTTCAGATTCACGGTCAGTGGTCGCTGGCAGAAAAACAGCTCCACATCAACCTACTAGAGCTGAGGGCAGTATACCTGGCACTTCAAGCATTCCTGCCCCGATCAGGAACTCCCCAGTGCTTGTGAGGACGGACAACACCCCCACAATGCACTATCTAAACAAGCAAGGGGGAACTCGATCCATGACGTTGTCTCAAGAATCACAGCAAATTTGGAAGTGGCTACTCCCAACACAACATTTCACTGAGAGCTGAGTATGTCCCAGGAGCAGACAACACCCTGGCGGACTCACTAAGCAGGCAACGCTCCATTTGTCACGAGTGGGAGCTCGACCAACATGTTCTCGACGCAGTATTCTCCCGATGGGGAAGACCACCTGGATCTGTTTGCGACGAAGATCAACTCAAAATGCCAACACTATACAAGCTGGCTTCCCCAGAAAGGATCTCTCGGGGATGCATTTTCGATCGCATGGTGCAACATCTTTGCTTACGCTTTTCCTCCATTTCCCCTGATCCCCAGGGTGCTCCAGAAACTGAAAGGAGAGCATTGCACCCTGATCCTGGTTGCCCCAGCGTGGCCGCGCCAACACTGGTTTACAGAACTCCACATTCTGTCGCTGGAGCCTCCGATTCCATTCCGGCCTTACCCACATCTGCTCACTATGAACCAGGGGCAAGTCCAGCATCCAGATCCGACGTCTCTCAGATTATCGGCTTGGCTCCTGAGTTCAGAGAGTTCAAGGACTTAGATATTCCTCAGGACTGCAGAGTCGTCTTAGCCCGGGCCCGGGCTGACAGTACCAACAAGCAGTATTCCCCAAAGTGGAAGAGATTCTGTTTGTGGTGTAAAGCTAACAAACTGCACCCGTTCTCGTCATCTCCAGCACAACTTCTACCTTACCTGCTTCACCTGGCCAACTCGGGATTGGCCCACGCCTCAATCAAAGTCCACCTGGCAGCCATATCTCGGTTCAGGCGCTCTTCGTCTGGTATTTCCCTATGGTCCAATAGACTGGTCAAGCAGTTTCTGAAAGGCTTATTCAGGACTTATCCTCCAACGAAGCCTTTACCACCTACATGGCACCTCAATGTTGTCCTGGCTCAGTTGATGAAACACCCCTTTGAACCAATGCATAAAGCAGATCTCAAATACTTGTCATGGAAAACAGCTCTTTTGCTGGCTCTCACGTCAGCAAGGAGGGTGAGTGAACTGCAGGCTTTCACTATTCAAGATCCGTTCCTTCAGTTCAAACAGGATAGGGTAATTCTACGGACTAACCCCAAATTCATACCAAAGGTTCCGTCTGCTTTTCATCTAAACGAACCTATTGTCCTGAGATCTTTCTTCCCGAATCCATCATCAGCAGCAGAGAGATCTCTACATTCCTTAGACCTGAAAAGATGTCTGAAATTCTACATTCATAGAACGGAACAATTTCGCAAGTCCAACCAATTATTTATTGCCTTCAGAGGCCCAGGAAGGGCCTACCATTGTCAAAGCAGAGCATTTCAAGATGGATCTCTGCGGCCATCGCCTTCTGCCATTAGCAGGCGGGACATCCTCTGCCCTCCAAGGTTCGGGCTCATTTCACTAGAGCGGTTTCCACCTCCATGGCGCTCTTTGCTGGGGTGCCCATTGCCGACATTTGCAGAGCGGTGACATGGAAGAGTCAAGTCAAGTCAAGATATTTATATAGCGCGCTATATACCCAGAGGGTCTCAGGCGCTTGAGGAGGGTGGGGAATTACCTGTCGAATATCCAAGTTTTAAGTTGTTTTCTGAATGCTAGGTGGTTCTGAGTGAGGCGAAGGTGAGTGGGAAGTGAGTTCCAGGTCTTAGCTGCCAGGTAGGAGAAGGATCTACCTCCCATGGTGGTTTTGTTGATGCGAGGTACGGCAGCAAGGGCTAGGTTGGAAGATCGCAGCTGGCGGGGGGGGGTGTAGAAGGAGAGACGTGTGTTGAGGCATTCGGGTCCAAGATCGTAGAGTGCTTTGTGTGCGTGGGTCAGGAGACGGAAGGTAATCCTCTTATTGACGGGGAGCCAGTGGAGGTTTTTCAGGTGACTGGAGATGTGGTCTTTACGCGGGATGTCTAGTATGAGTCTGGCTGATGCGTTCTGGATGCGTTGGAGTTTTTTCTGGAGTTTTGCTGTGATGCCGGCGTATAGGGTGTTTCCGTAGTCCAGGCGGCTTGTAACCAGTGCATGGGTGACAGTTTTTCTGGTTTCAGTGGGGATCCAGCGAAAAGTTTTTTTGAGCATGCGAAGAATGTTGAAGCAAGATGGTGAGACGGTGCTGACCTGTCTGGTCATCGAGAGTGAGGAGTCCAGGATGACGCCCAGGTTCCGTGCGTGGTCCGTCGGGATGGGTGCTTTTCCAAGGGCCTCTGGCCACCAAGAGTCATCCCAGGCGGAGGGGGAGGTACCTAAGATAAGGACTTTTTGTCTGAGTTCAGTTTCAGACGGCTGTGCTTCATCCATTCGGCTACTTCTTTCATTCCTTCATGTAGGTTGGTTTTGGCGGTGTTAGGGTCTTTGGTGAGTGAGAGGATCAGTTGGGTGTCATCAGCGTAGGAGATGATGTTGAGGTTGTGTTGGCGTGCGATGGCTGCGAGGGGGCTCATGTATACGTTGAAGAGGGTGGGGCTGAGTGAGGATCCTTGTGGTACGCCGCAGATGACTTCAGTGGCCTCTGACTTGAATGGTGGGAGACGGACTCTTTGGGTTCTTCCAGTGAGGAACGAGGTGATCCAATCCAGTGCTTTTCCTTGGATTCCGATGTTTCTAAGGCGCTGTAGAAGGGTGCGATGGCAGACTGTGTCGAAGGCTGCGGAGAGGTCAAGGAGGATGAGGGCGACTGTGTCTCCATTGTCCAGTAGAGTTCGAATGTCGTCTGTTGCTGCGATGAGGGCGGTCTCTGTGCTGTGTTTGGCTCGGAAGCCGGACTGTGAGGGGTCGAGGGATTTGTTGGTTTCGAGGAAGGCTGGTTGTTGACAGCTTTCTCGATGACTTTGGCCGGGAATGGAAGGAGCGAGATGGGGCGGTAGTTTTTGAGTTCGGTGGGGTCAGCTGTGGGTTTTTTCAGAAGAGCGTTAAGTTCGGCGTGTTTCCAGCTTTCTGGGAAGGTGGCGGAGTTGAGGGAGCAGTTGATGACGTCTCGGAGGTGTGGTGCTATGATGGAATCTGCTTTGTTGAAGATGTGGTGAGGGCATGGGTCTGTGGGGGATCCTGAGTGGATGGAGTTCATCAGGCGGATGGTGTCCTCAGTGGAGATTGGGTTCCATTCATTAAGGATGTTCAAGGGGGGTGAAGGTCCTGCAGAATGTTGGGTGGGTTGGACTCCGGGTTGGTTGTCGAAGCTGTTGTGGATGTCTGCGATTTTGTTGTGGAAGAACGAAGCTAGGGAGTCGCAGAGGGCTTGAGAGGAGGTGATGTCGTTGGAGTTGGCTGAGGAGTTGGTGAACTCTTTGACGATGTTGAATAATTCCTTGCTGTTGTGGGCGTTGTTCTCTAGTCGGTCTTTGAAAGCGGCTTTCTTGGCAGATCGGATAAGTTGGTGGTGTATGCGGGTGGCGTTTTTGAAGGCGTCCCTGGTGTTGGTGTTTGGGTCTTTTTTCCAGGCCTTCTCGAGGGAGCGACAGAGTTTCTTCGATTTCTTAAGATCATCGTTGAACCAGGAGGCGTTTTTGCTGCCTAGTTTGATTTGGCGTTTTTTCAATGGTGCTAGGATGTCGGCGCTGTTGGATAGCCATTGGGTGAGGTTAATGGCTGCTTGGTCGGGGTTTGAGGAGTGGACAGGGGGTTTTTGAAGAAGCGATGAGGAGATCTGGTTCGTGGTGATTTTGTTCCAGTTTCTTCGCAGAGAAGGTAGAGGATGGTTGTGAGTTGTGGTCTTATTGTAGATAAAGTGAACGCAGCTGTGGTCCGTCCACTGTAGAGTTGTGGTGTGACTGAAGGAGACATGTTTGCTAGAGGTGAAGATGGGGTCGAGCGTGTGACCTGCGATGTGGGTGGGGTTAGTGACAAGTTGTTTGAGTCCTATGTTGGCGAGATTGTCCAGAAGGGTGGTGGCGTTGCTGTCATTGCTCTTTTCCAGATGAAAATTGAGGTCTCCCAGTAGAATGTATTCCTCGGAGGGGAGGGCGTGTGGAGTGATGAAGTCAGTGATGACGTCGCTGAATTGTGCACGGGATCCTGGAGGTCGGTAGAGGAGGGTGCCTCTGAGTGTGGTCTTGGGGTCGGTGTGGATCTGGAAGTGAAGGTGTTCGGCGCTAGTGAGATTGACGTCTGAGCTGGTTGAGATGCGGATGGAATTCTTGTAGACGATAGCGATTCCTCCTCCAGTTTGGTCGGTGCGGTCCTTACGGATGATCTTGTATCCTTCCGGGATGGCAATGGTGATGTCAGGGGCTGATGAGGCGTTCATCCATGTTTCTGTTAGGAAGGCAACGTCGGGAGAAATGGTGTCTAGCAGGTTCCAGAGGTCAATGGCGTGTTTATGGACTGAGCGGGTGTTGAGCAGGATGCATTTTAGGTGGTTGGAGTCTGATATCTGTTGTGTGTTCGTGGATGAGGAATAGTTCTTGTTGCCGTCGAACTTGCAGGAGTTGCAGGAGAAGGGTCCATGGGTGTGTCCAGGAGCTGCTTGGACGCAGTTGGGGAGACGGCCGGGGTTTAGGGCTAAGAGGGTGGAGGAGTCGTATGTAATGCGGGAGGAGTGGATGGTACGGGGGACAGGGGGTCTGGCGCTGGGCACGGGCCAGGCGCGAACGGGCATAGACGGGCTTACCTTTGGCGCACCTTCGGCGCAACTGGGGCGCGACCGCTGCACGTTGCCGCTGCGCGCTGAGGCATCTGTCATAAGTGGATAGTGGAGGGGGAGGGGCGAGGGAGGGTCAGCTGGGAGGCGGGAGCGAGGCTGAGAGGACGGGGGCTCCGGGTCAATAACAACAAGATGGCCGCAATAACAAATCGGGAGCAGGAAGGGGCACACAGACAAAAGGGGGATCTGAAAACACTTTCACAACAAAGCTCTACGATTTTTCACTGTGTGCAAGCGAGCAGCGCTAGATTAGGATCGAGTCTATGACACTGGGCAATGAGCCTGAGCCTGCGCAGGACATACAGCAGTGGAAAAGAATCACTCGATACAGTTTTCAATTATAGCGCTATGGCAAGCAATCTGCAATCAGTGTAGCGCTTTTATCAGGTGGCAGCTAGCGGACACAATAGCAGAGCGAGACAGCAGTGGATGCAGCCAACGTTACCACCGAGGAGCGAGGAGCACGGGAGCGACCGCTTCTGGAAGCACCAGGACGGTCAAGACACCACATACGTTCACCAAGCACTACTGCTTGGATTCGGAACTTATGAAGGATGCAGCAGTGGGACAGGCGGTGCTCCGTCATCTATTTCATTAGAGGTGAGCCTTCTTCCTTTCATCCCACCTTTCCTATTACCTAATTGCACATTTCTTATCCTGCTACTGTTTGCAGTTTATTGTGTTGCACTATTGATAAGTTATTATCAAGTGTCTTACATGCTATTTTATGCGAAATGTGCTGCCTATTGCTTGCTACTCTGATTCAGGCATGTGAATCTATGAAAGATACCCATTATACTGGATAAGAAATGCGTTACTTACCTGTAACTGCAGCTATCCAGTATTGGTATCTTTCATAGATTCACATGCAACCCACCCTCCTCCCCTGGAAGGGCTCACCTTAGTTCTCTCAGTAGGTACTACTTAGCACTGTGCTTACGAAAATCTGAGGGACTAGGGCTCCTTCCAGGAAGGTTCTAGAGGGTGGTAGTAGCTGATTGGCTCCTGGCCAAAGTTTGGTCCTTTTTACAAAAGGACTTGGATAGGTTACTAATGTGAGGCCTCTGGCCTACGAGTATGTCTATATGACATTACTGTTATTATGTACCGGGGACTCCCACCCCGACGACGGGGAATGATTTAGGCATGTGAATCTATGAAAGATACCAATACTGGATAACTGCAGTTACAGGTAAGTAACGCATTTCGTATAGTTAATGTTTCAACCGTTCCAGTTAATTACCATGGTCTCATCAGGACGGTAGATCGCCGCCTCTCCAATATGCTTCTCAACTATATTCAATACAACCCAGTACGGATTCTTCTGTATCTCGGGGCAGCGTACCTGGGAGGAACTCACATTCATCTAAGCAGTTCCAGCGCCCGTTCGTCGGACCAAACAACTGCAGCCAGTGAATCCTGGGCTCGCTGTCAAACAAGTTCAAGTGTGACACTTCCTGATGAGACCACCGTCATTGACTGTCTTGTCTGTGAGAAGTTGCACCATCCCTCCTATGATGGTGGGCGGGAAGACCTTCACCACCAAGTGAAATGCTCGCAACTCCAACAGCTTGATGTGGAGTTGGGTCTCTGCCGGTGACGAGGGCTCCCTAGTCTCTGTCTCCCATATGGCCTTCCCATCCCAGACGTGATATATCCGTCGCCACTGTTAAGTCTGGGTGGAATAGGGCGATGGGTCTGCCACTGGCACAATCTAATTCACTGGAGAAAATGTTGGATACTGCCTACAATAGGGTGAGTGAGTGTCTGGAAGGACACAAAGAGGTTTTGCGGCTGTGCCAGCTGTAGCAGCAGGTCACTCAGTGGCATAATGTCCTGGCTGTTGCCTTTGTGTGCCATGGCCATGAAAGAACTGGGAGACCTGCTGGGTTTGCAGCAGGGTCTGGCGCTGGCAGTGTTGAAAAACTCTACGGTAGCCAAAAGGGGACGAGATTTGTGATGAAATTACGTGGCGGAGGAAATCTGAAAGAGACACGTTAGTGATAGATTCCTTACCTTAGAATATCCCCAGGCGTCAGACTGGATCCTGAAATGTTTGCGTAGCAGTACCCTTGCGCGTCGGTAGGCGTCGTCTGCGGCTCCGCGTCCGTCGTCGGCGCTGTGATGACGTTGTCGGATTACTTAGACGCCGCCTGCGCGTGCTGACGTCAGTTCTTCTTTTTTCCACGCCAGCAGCGCAGATCCGGAAAAAGCGGTACCTTAGTCGCTAACTCTTTCTGATCTTTTTGATCACCCTTTTCGAGTCTTCGACTCCGATCAGTGTCGATAGGGAAATGCCTGGTTTCAAACCAGGCATGTCGGTCACGGATCCTCACCGTCGGTGTCTCCACTGTATCGGCGTCGATCACGACGACAAGACCTGCCTCGACTGCCGGGCCCTTACTTCTAAAGCTAGACGGGAGCGGTCCCGTAAGCGACTCGAACTCCGGCAGTCGGCCCCGCGCCGTGAGAGGTCCCGGTCCGGACGGAGGTCGAGGGACCGGTCGCGGGAGCGGAGCCGTCATAGCTCCGGGAGTCGACATCACTCCTCTTGGTTGAAGTCGTCAGGTAAGCACAAGAAGTCGAAGAGACGTCATCGCTCTTCCGACTCCCCCCGACGCGCACGCGATGCGGCTGGGGGTTCAGGTGGCACCGCCCACGCGGCTCCGTCGGAGTCGCAGGCGTCGCGTCCGGCTTCATACCCTCCGGTACATGGACCTAACGCGACGCCGGGAGAGACCGAGCGGTTCCTCATGTCCATGAGGTCCCTCCCTCCCCCGACGGGTTCCGCGCCGCCTTCGGGCCCAGCGGCCCCGTCTGGGGGTCCTAGCGGGTCGGGAGCTTCGGCCCGACGCCGTCGGGTGCTTCGGCCCCGACGCCGCCGGCGCCTTCGGGCCCAGCGCCGCAGAGCCCCACTGGATCCGGCTCCGGATCCGGGTCGTCGCCGGTGGATTTAACGACCTCCCCAGCGCCAATCCCACAGGTGTCACCCCGGCGCCGTCCTCGGGCGGCGCCGTCCCAGACGCCTCGCTCGACCCGGTTCCGACGCCGAAGCGGCGCCGCTCGGCGCCGTTTGGTGAGTTCACTTAGCATGAACCGGCCCCATCCTTTACTGACCCTGAGTACCAGGTGATGGGTGATGAGGAGGATTGGGAGGGGTCTGAGGACCCTCTGACACGCGAATGCCAGTCTTATGAGGACTGGGCAGGTGAACTTGGGGAAGCCAGAGGTTTAGACACTTCGCCTGACACTGGCTTTGTCTCCCCTCCTAGCGTGGCTACGGAGGAGGAGGCAACATATAGTGTGGTGTTGATGAGAGCAGCCAAGGCCTTGGGCCTTGAGCTCCCCGTCGCGGCCGTGAGGACTAACCTCCTCACTGACGTCCTTAATCCGCAGTCATGCTCAGCCGAGCCTCTGCTGCCGTTTAACGAGGCCTTAACTGACGTTCTTTTGGGCACTTGGTCCAAGCCCGCTACAGGTTCACCCGTAGATAGGAACGTGGCCAGACGCCACCGCCCCGCCCCAGGTGACCCATGTTTCCTGTCCACCCACCCCACCCCGAGAGCCTGGTCATCCAGGCCTCAAATTCCCAAACCGCATTCCTGTCGGCTCCGCCGGCATCCAAGAGGTATGAGCAGTATGGCAAAAAGATCTTCTCATCCCTTAGTCTGGGACTGCGGTCTTCCAACACCGCATGCCTCTTGGGCCGCTACACCCACTCTCTGTGGGATACGGTCGCGGAAGTGCTGCCAGAGTGTCCGTTGGAGATACGGGTCAAACTCGGCCAAGCCCTTGTGGAAGGTCGGGATGCAGCCAAATATTCCATCCGGTGTGGACTGGACATCACCGACTCACTGGGTAGAGCGATGGCAACGACGGTGGCTGAGGTCCGCCAACTTCTCGGCCGATCACGTCCTGACTCAGACGTGGCGCGAGGTCTCTTTCTGCAGTGGGGAGAACCTTGGTTAGATCTATTCGCCACCGAAGAGAACGCGCAATGTCATCAGTTCTGCGCGTTGGAATTTCCAAGGTGGCACTCGCTCAGAGACGCTTTTCGTCGCGAGTGGAGTTGCGGTCTGTTGTACGCCTTTCCGCCTATACCACTTCTGCCCAGAGTGCTGAAGAAGATTAAGCGCGAACGGGCCCAAGTCATCCTTGTGGCTCCAGACTGGGCACGAAGGTACTGGTATCCAGAGCTACTCAGTATGTCAGTCGATCCCCCGGTTCGTCTGCCTCTTCAGGAGGACCTTCTGTCGCAGCAGCAGAGGACAGTCCTCCACTCGAACCTGTCCAGTCTCCACCTCCATGCTTGGAGATTGAGCGGCGACAGTTGAGGCCATTTGACTTGCCTCCTGAAGTCTGTAACATCATTCTGGCAGCCAGGCGTCCGTCCACAAAGTCGGTATACGCCTGCAGGTGGAACAGATTTGTGGCATGGTGCACAGCAAAGGCTGTGGATCCTCTCTCTGCCCCTCTTTCTGAGGTTCTTCTCTTCCTTCTTTCTCTTGCCCAGTCGGGCTCTCATCTGGGCACTATCAAGGGCTATCTTTCTGCCCTTTCAGCCTTCTTGAGGCTGCCTGATCAGCCATCTTTGTTCAAGTCCCCTATTGTAAATCGTTTCCTAAAGGGCATCACACACACATTTCCACCTGTTCCGTTTGTGATGCCTCAGTGGGACTTGAACCTTGTACTTACATTTCTGATGTGCGCTCCCTTTGAGCCACTTCACAACTGTCCTCTCCGCCTTCTTACACTGAAGACTGCTTTCCTGGTTGCCATCACCTCTGCTAGGAGAGTGAGTGAGCTCCAGGCCCTCTCTTGTACTCCTCATTTCCTTTCTGTCCATCCGGACAAGGTTGTGTTGCGTACTAAGCCATCTTTCCTGCCCAAGGCCCAAGGTTGTCACAGCCTTCCACATCGGGCAGTCCATCACTTTGCCAACCTTCTTCCCGCCACCGCACCCCTCTAAAGAGGAAGAGCGGCTCCACCGTCTGGACCCAAAACGTGCGCTCTCATTCTACTTGGATCGCACACTCCAGTTCCGGGTGGATGACCAACTCTTTGTTGGTTACGTGGGCGCGAAGAATGGAAAGGCGGTACACAAGAGGACCATCTCCCGATAGATCATCTTGTGTATCCAGGCATGCTACTCCTTGGCTAGAAAGGAGCCCCCTGTTGGATGGCGGGCTCACTCCACCCGAGCCACAGCGACAACTACTGCCCTGGGCCGGGGAGTGCCCTTGCAGGACATTTGCCAGGCAGCTAAGTGGGCCTCGCTGCACACGTTTGTAAGACACTATTGCCTGGACAGTTAAGTCCGGAGGGATGGCTTCTTTGGCCGTTCCGTCCTCCAGGACTTTCTGGTGTGATTATTGGTTCGCAGACCCACCACCGGGGTTGGTATTGCTGGGGTATCTATTCTAAGGTAAGCACTAACGTGTCTCTTTCAGATGCACAAGTTACTACTTGTGTAACGATATAGCTGTAAGAGACATTAGTCAGTGATAGATTCCTTACCGACCCACCCATCCTCCCCGTTCTGCGAACCGATATCTAGGGTTAAGGTCATCCCCTTTCAGGGCCGTAGTTTCAATGGCACCAGTGTTGGTTTTTAACACGGCTCACCGCTTCTGGCGCAGAAAAGCTGTGGCTAAGAACTGACGTCCGCTATCGGAGGCGGCTTCTAAGTACTTCGACGACGTCATCACGGCGCCCATGACGCCGACGAGGATGACGTTCCTCTCCTACGTGCACCTCTTGTATCTGCGCGCCCTGCCTTTCCCACCATGACCACAGCGCTTTTCATTCTGCACAAGAAGAGCCAGTGTGGAGCAGCAGGCATGGCAGGGTGAAGCAGCTGCTTTGCGGTGGAACAAGCAGTATAGAATTGCCGGGACCCGCAACCTTTTCTGCCTAAGAGTACAGCCTGCCATCTTTAGATTTCATTGTTGCAGCAGGTAAGCCATGCCTGATCAGCTCCATACACCTCTCTAAATTGTATGGCCTCCCTAGTCGACAAACAATCTCATTTAAATAAGGGCCCTCCGGTCACCCACGCACGAGGGAAGAGATGTCATAGTGAAACAAAGTGTGCAATTCTCCTGTGGCTCATAGTTCTCCGTACGTAGTGAAAATATATCCATGGAGCACACCCGAACACCTTTAATCCCTGGGCCAGAAATAGAAAGTTACTCGTAGCCCTCATCTCCTGCTCCAGTCTAACCCTTTGTGTACTTTCAAACCAAAGCGGCTAACGGTATTCAGGTCATGTAATTAATATTCAATCATGTGTAGCTGCACGTTACACAATGGTCAACTTTGGAAATTCGTTAATTCTAATCTAATTCTATTGAAATCCCCGAATGACGAGACACCTCAAGGAAGGAGCGTTACACTTTGAATCCGAATGCCGATATTTTTATGGGAAGGGATCTGATAATGAAAGTAGTCAGTGGCTCATAAACATAAAGCATGCAAAGTAGGCTATTTAATTTTAGGCTTTTTTTGGCTCTGTTGCCTGTACTCACCCAAAGCAGCTGTCAGATTGGTTAAGAGGCAGCGATTAAATGATTTGACATTTACAGGTTGTACTCTCAGGCCTTCAGTTCCCCGCATGTATTCCAACTGGTTTTATATACTCCAGGTTTTTCAGTCCGGAGCAAGGGAAAATATTTTGGATTTCCCTGTATTAATCCCAAAACCACATCTACCGTTTCTGACTTGTCAAACTTGGAATGGGAATTTAGAAAATCACACTTATGAAAAAAGTAACGGTGCAGTAACGTTTTTACCAGGACAATGTAGACCTGTGTGTATTCTCGCTGGTCACACAATGAGGGCTAATGTCTGTAAAGGTATTTTATGTGGCAATCCAGCGTGAATCAAGCCTTTGTGTGCCTATGTTGGACATCCGGGGACACAGCTCATGCAATTTACCACTCTTGTAGTCTTTGGTACTTTTATCTCTTGCACACCGAGCTGACAAGCTTCCACTGCTTCATACTGTGTCAAAAAGAGAGCAAAGAGAGCAACTGCACAGACAGATTCCCTCAAAAACAGAGGTGAAGGGTCAAGCTCTGAAATAACGTCACGCAATATTTCTTTCTTGTTGGATTTCCACACAGTATGTTTTACAGACCTCAGTTTCCACTCGGACAGTGCAGGGACTTAATGCTCAGAAGAGTTGTTTGCTACACAATGCATTTTAATTTCTCACATTTGATAACATGCAACAGTTTCTCATGCTTTGTAACCACTCTCCTGCGATAGCATATTTACTTAAGATAATAAGCTCCCTTGTGCATTCATTGTCTTGCTCTGAGACTTCTGATGCTAGAAGAGAGCTTAGATGGGGCTGGGTGGACGGGCTGAAGAGGATGACGTACCTCTTTTATGTGCACAACTTGTGTCTGCGCCCCCTGCCTTCCCCACCCTGGCACCGCGCTTTTCATTGTACAAGGCCAGTGCCAGTGCAGAGTAGGTTTGCTGGTGGCGCGAGTAGTACTGAACTGGCCGGGCCCAGTGCCATCTGCCTTATCAGCCTCCCCCTTTCTATTTGATCAGAGAAGCAGGTAAGATGGCATCTACACAGGCAGTAGAGGTGTAGGGTCATGTTAAAGAGCAGCCCTGCTGATTTATGTGCAGCATGGGTATGAATGGTGTTTCTATGACTGTCCTGTGTTCGGTCCGCCCGCAGTCATGCCATATTTCTCCGCATAAGAGGGCTCTCTGTGCAGCAAGCATCATTAAGACTGGTCATTTGTCTCAAGGCCGGTGGCCCGCATCGCCCAGGTTTTCCTGGGTAACCTATTATTGCTAATTTTATTGATTTATCAAAGCATATTGCACAGCTACGTCAAAGAGCCGCCGCAGGTAGTGAACCAAGTCATGTGGGCTTCGTTTTACTAATCAAAGTGGAGAAGTGCAGAGAAGTGCCCTTCGAAGCACTCATTTAGCCTGTTTCTATGAGTGTTGCGGGCTGCAGGTTTTATGGCTGCCAAGGGGCACCATGTCATCAGCCAGCCTTGGTTTCTAAGCCCACAGCACTATGCATGCTGGGACTTGTAGTTTCACTCTGACCAATAAAGGTCGAGCTTTGCAAGAGCTAATGTTAATGAAAAAGGAGGGGGAAAAAGCCACTGTTCAACTCTGGTCCAGGTCGGTCAGCAAGCAGCTAATTTCTTGAACAAGTTTATAAATGGTGGACGTATGTTCATATGTGCAACTACTGTTTTCCACGATAAGCCCCTTACCACAACTAACTTTCCATTCGATCTAACTAACAACACTGCCATGAGCAAGCAAAGTATGTCTGTTTGTAAATCACACTTGTATATGGCCACCATTTTTAAATGTGAAACATTATGCTTGACTATTGAATCATATGTACATGGTGGGAGTGATGCCATTTTATAGGATCGCACTCAAGAGGCCAGTGGGGTGGGAATGGCGACAGGTGAACCAGGCCCTGCCCTAAACATTGCCCTGACAGATCAGTGCATTGGTGTTTTGTTTGGCTATTTGTGGGCCTCTTTTATTGGCTGGTGGGCTGTGCCAATTCTTGTGTGTGGTTTTTTGGCTATTTGTGGGCTGATTTTATTGGCTGGTACCTGGAATGTATTGTTAATTTCTCTGATATTACCACAAACATTGCTGCAAGCACAAATAGACTCTTCCATACCTTGCAAAACACCTCCTATACAACATGTCTTTACAGTACAAGTTTAAAACTTAATTTGCAAATGTGGCTCCGAAGAAATTAGGCTTAAAATCACTAGAGCTGGGCCCCTTGAAAAAATGCGCAAGTTGCTTGGGATTTATTAGCTCACAACGATTTTCACTGACCAGAAGTAGCTCTCACTACACAAAAGGTTGGAGTCCCCTGATATGGACCTAATCCAGGCAGTGCACCGAAGTTCCACACTCATGCCAATCGCTTGACCCAAGCAATAGGCTATGTCCAAGTCACAACATAATACAAACTTTGCTGCAACACATCTATCCTGAATAGCTTGTGTACCCTGGCAGAGTTTGGGCCACTGTATCCCACAGAGAATAATTATATTGGGGAGCATTGCCATTCAGGCCCTCCAGGATTTAGCGATGTGCAAAACAAAATTGCCAGTTTTGTAACAAGTCTGCACTTTTCATAAAAATCAAATGAAAGGATTTCTCCTGGGACTGTTACAATCCCCACCAATCAGTATTGATGGTGGAAGGTTACCCTAACCAATGACTCACACTCGGCTATACATACATCCATTCATAACGGGTTCAGTTCCTCAAAAGTGGTGAAGTGACATCAAATGAACAAAATAACTAAATGTGAAAAATATCGGTATTTCAAATGACACTAGTGCCAAGATGCCTTTTTGGTAATTGTGCGCTTGATAAAAAAATGAACATTAACATTATCAGACTCTGCTAGCTGCAGCCTGATGATAATAATATAAAATAAACACAGCCTTCCCTTAACTTTAAAAGGAAAATATGACATTGTTCTTATTTAAAAATTAACTCAAAGCTGTGAGATAATCCAGTGGTGTCTGGGAGCTACTGGTAGCTCGCAATCGACTGGTTGAAGACACCTGCTTTGCATTTTATAAAATTCGGCCAAAAGCTATTCCAAATATTTAAGTATTTGTTGTTTTGGGGTGACGGATCTGTTGTGATTTTGAGCCAATACATTCATGTTTCATCCTTTTTACATTTTGAGTTCTGACGCGTCCACTGTATTCCTGTTTACACTGTATCCCTTTTTTTGGTGTTTTTAAAAACTTTTTCTAAGAACGTGAATTGACAATGTTTCATTTTTTTCTCTCAGTTGATATGTTTCCACACTCTTTTGTGGATTTTTTGCAAACTGTTCACTTTTTTCCATACTTTGGCACCACCAGTGTTGCATAGTGCATAGGTTTCAGTATTTATTTCCCTTTTTTGCTCAGGGTGATTTTGGTATGAGTTCGGATTTTCCTTACGTACTTTTCCTAATCACTTTGGGTTACCGTGCAGCAGACTTTGTATTTGAAATTCATCTTCCCCTTGTCACCTGATCTTATTCTGTTTTTTCCCTTACTGTAATGGACTTCTGTGCACCTATATTTAAACTCGGTTTGTACAAGTTTGCTTCAAACACTAAGTTTCCCTTTTCTTGCAGGTGATTGTTCTTGCCCTTTTTCATTTCTCTGTGGTCATACACCTTATTTGAAAAAAATGTTAAGTTTTCCATTGTGATTTTATTTCTGTTGCTTTTAATTTTTTTTTTGTTGCACTTACTTTAGAGCAGACTTGGTTGCTTTTTAAAATAAGTTTTACCAGCAAACACAAGGAGATGAAGGACGGAGTGCTGAAACTTTTCAGACACTCACCTCCAGTCACAGATCTGGGTTGAATCCATTATCGTTCTTTTGCTCACTTAGCCAACCCAGTTCAGACCCACCATATGTAGATCAGTCTTGATGCTTGTTTCCGGTCCAGTTGAGACCTGACTTGGCAGTTTGGTCTGGACTGTTCCCATGAGGCACAGAGTCAAGACAGATTTGCATAAGGCTGGGCCTGAACTGGGGTGGCGAAGTGAGCGATGATGGATTCAATCCAGATCTGTGACTCTGGGTGAGTGTCTGAAAAGTTTCAGCGGTCCGTCCATCATCTCCTTCTATATGCTTTGTTTGTCCTAAGTTGGCAGGGTGTGCCCTGACATGTGTCCCCTGCTTACTTTGCCACTGGATTCAAGCTAGCCTGGATGATGAGGGGTGTTACCACGAAACCAGTCCCAAAATGCTTGTATCTGAAAGAGACTATTGGTTATGGATTCCTTACCTTAGAATTCCACCAGGCTTCAGACTGGATCCAGAGAAATGTTTTCTTAGCAGTACCCCTGCGCTTCAGTAGGTGGGGTCGGTCGACTCCGTGTCCGGCGTTGTAGTCACCGGGATGATGGAGCGGTGTCTACTTAGACACCGCACTTGCGCGGTGTCATCAGTTCTTTCTTTTTCCGCGCCAGCTTCCGGGAAGAGTGTGTTTCTTAGTCAGTTTTCGACTAAACCCTTTTTTGACTTTTGTCGACCTCCTTTTTTGAGTCTTTGACTTCTGGTAGCACAAGGGATTTCCCATCGTCGGACTGGCTTCAAGCCCTGTGACTCCTGTCACAAGTTGATGTTGTTCACCGCTCTGCATCTCATGTGCCTTTGGTGCCTGGACAGCGATGCGAAGTCGTGCTCCAACTGCCCAGCCATGAACCCGAAGTCTTTGTGAGAGCGGTCCCGAAAGCTTTTGGAGGTCCGGCAGTCTGCTCTGCGCAGCTCGAGGTCGCCGTCGAGAGGAAGGTTGCGGGACCAGTCACGGAGTTATCAACATTCCTCTTCGAAGTCTTCGCACTCCTCAAGTACGTTAATGCACAAAAAGAAGGCAAAGAAGCATCGTCGCTCTTTGCCTTCTCTCTGTCTGTCGGCCAACGCAACGCAGGACTCGGAGCTCCGTCGCTCTCCAGCTCCTTCCTCAGAGCACGCTGGGGCGGCTCCGCGCTTCCCTACCTTTCTCAGAGTCGGATCGTCTCCTGCACAGCTTCGTCAATTTAACAAAGCACTGCACAGAATCTTTGGGCAATCCGACTCCGCAGGCGTGCCTTCGGGCCTTACTGACTCGGGGTGGATTGTAGGCCTTCAATACCGACGGCTATGTCCCTGGCGCTGCAGGATCCCGAAAGATCCAGGCCTGGATCCGTATTGGTGCCGGTCGCCTCACAGTACCTTCCCCGGCGCCGATTCCAGTGGCGACGCCCCCGGCGCCGGTTGTGCCCTCAACCGGCGTCGACCCCAACCTCAGCCCGACATGAACACGGTGCCTGACTTTTGTACCGCTGTTAATCCGTGGCATTCCTACTGCCCTGAGTGTCAGCCATAGGAGGGTGAGGAGGACTGGGAGGGGTCTACTGACCCTCTAGCAGACCAACTTGAGGAGCCAGACTGGCGAGTGGAGTTAGGTGATGCCAGTGGTCTGGATACCTCCCCAGACCTTGCCATGCTTTCTACCTCTACAGTGGCTACGAAGGAGAGAGCCTCCTATGCCGTGGTGTTGCGTAGGATGGC
This sequence comes from Lissotriton vulgaris, assembly GCF_964263255.1. NCBI lineage: Eukaryota > Metazoa > Chordata > Amphibia > Caudata > Salamandridae > Lissotriton > Lissotriton vulgaris. The sequence continues at coordinate 26,229,480 of NC_141685.1, forward strand.
TGAGGCCTTGGGGCTCAAGCTTCCTACAGTGGCTGTCAGGACTACCCTTCTGACTAAGGTGCTTCATCCGGCAGCAGCCTCTTCGGAGCCCCTGCTGCCTTTTAATGAGGCCCTCACTGACATCTTTCTGGGTACTTGGTCCAAGCCCAGCAGCTTCTGTGGACGCAGCTCATCTGCACAGATCAGGGGTTCCAGTCTTCCCCTATCTCGACGACTGACTGTTGAAGACTGTCATCTCCCACCTCTAGATTACGACGGACTTCCTGCATTCGCTGGGGTTCACAGTTAACATGCTGAAGTCGCACCTCATTCCCTCCCATAAGCTCCTTTTAATCAGAGCGGTTCTGGACACAGCACAGTTTCGGGTCTATCCTCCCGAGCAGCGAGTCCAGGATATTCAGGCTATGATACCCATGTTTCAGCATCCATCGCGGGTTTCGGTGAGAATGACCCTGAGGCTGCTGGACCTCATGGCCTCCCGCATCCTGCTGGTGGATCATGCCAGATGGCATATATGGGCTCTGCAGTGGGACCTGAAGTTCTAGTGGGTGCAGCACCAGGGGAATTTTTCCGATGACATCCAGATCTCGGAGGGGACTGCAAGTCAGTTGCAGTGGTGGCTCACGAACCAGGATCGGATCAACTGCAGATTCCTCTCCCTTCCCAAACCTGAGTTCATAGTAGTGACATATGCTTCAGTCCTGGAATTGTGCGGCCATATGGGAGAGGCGGAGATCAGAGGCCACATCAACCTTCTAGAGCTCCGGGCGATTCATCTTGCACTGAAGGCATTTCTTCCTTCTGTAAAAGGAAGAGTTGTGCAGGTGTTCACGTACAACACCACCAACATGTGGTACTGCAACAAACATGGCAGGGTGGGGTTGTGGACCCTATATCAAGAGGCTCTTCGCCTTTGGACATGGCTGGAACATCAGGGCATATCTCTGGTGGTTCAACAACTAGCAGGTTCACTGAACGCCAGGACGGACAAACTCAGCTGCCAGTGCATGATGGATCACAAATGGCATCTTCACTCGAAGGTGGTGATAGGTCTCTTTCAGCATTGGGAGAGCCTTGGTTAGATATATTCGCCACTGAAGAGAACACGCAATGTCAGCAGTTCTGCGTGTTAGAATTTCCAAGGCGGCTCTCGCTCGGCTACCCTTTCCGTCGCAATTGGAGTTGCGTCCTCCTGTACGCCTTTCCGCCTGTACCACTTCTGCCAAGATTGCTGAAGAAGGTCAAACGCGACCGGTCCCAAGTCATTCTTGTGGCTCCTGACTGGGCATGAAGAGTCTGATACCCCCAGCTCTTGAGCATGGCCATTGATTCTATTGTTATCAGATTTCTGAAGTGCATTACACAACTCTTTCCTCCTACTTTCGTAATGCCCCAGTGGGACTTGAACCTTGTCCTCACTTATCTTATGTGTGCTCCCTTTGAGCCCCTACTTAATTGTCCTCTTCGCCTCGTTTGAAGACTGCTTTTTTGCTTGCCCTCACCTCTGCTCGCAGGGTGAGTGAGCTTCATGCTTATCTTCCAGATTTCCTTTCTTGCTGTCCATCCAGACAAAGTAGTCCTCTGTATAAGCCCTCTTTTCTGCCCAAAGTGATTGCCTCTTTCCACATAGGTCTGACCATCACATTGCCTACCTTCTTCCCACCTCTGCACCCTTCCAAAGAAGAGGGGAGATTCCACTGTCTAGGCCCAAAACGTGCGTTGTCTTTCTACCTTGACCGCACTGAAGACTTCCAGGTGGAAGATCAACTCTTTGCGGATTATGTGGGCACCAAGAAAGGTCGGGCAGTGCACAAAGGTACCATCTCTCGATGGGACATCCTATACATTAAGATCTGTTATTCTTTGGCTAAAAAAAAACCTCCAGTAGGACTGCGCACCCACTCTATGAGGGCGACTGCAGCCACTACTGCTTTGGGACGTGGAGTTCTGCTGATTGACATCTGTCACACAGCCACGTGGGCATCCCTGCACAAATTTACTATGCATTACTGCCTGGACAGCCCAGTCCGGAGAGATGGCTTTTTCGGTCGTTCTGTTCTCCGGGACTTCTTGAAGTGAACTTTGTTCCCCGGTCTGCCTACGGGGTTGGTATTGCTGGGGTATTTATTCTAGGGTAAGGAATCTATAAATAATAGTCTCTTTCAGATGAACAAGATACTTACCTTCAGTAACGATGTATCTGTAAGAGACGTATATTAGTTATAGATTCCTTACCGCCCCACCCGTCCTCCCCATTCTGCACACTGACTTCTTGGGATAGGGATTCCCTTGCCCGGGCCCTAGTTTTGTGCACCAATGGTCAGTGTCTTGCATGGGTCAATCACAGTATTTATAAAGCGCACAACTCACCCGTGAGGGTCTCAAGGCGCTGAGGGGTGGGGGCTGCTGCTACTGCTCGAAGAGCCAGGACTTGAGGAGCCTCCTGAAGCTGAGCAGGTCCTGGGTCTCCCGTAGTCGGGTTGGGAGGGTGTTCCAGGTCTTGGCAGCGAGGAAGGAGAAGGATCTGCCTCCGGAATTGGTCCGTTGGGTCTGCGCTTCTGGCATTGAACGTTGTGTCAGAACTGAGGTTAGCGCTCAGGAGCGGAGTCTAAGTAGACACCGCGGAGTCATCCCGGCAACAATGATGCCGATGACGGACGCGGAGTCGACCGGTGCCACCTACCGACACTCAGGGGTAATGCTAAGAAAAAATTTCTTGGATCCAGTCTGACGCCTGGGGTTAATTCTAAGGTAAGGAATCTATAACTAATATATGTCTCTTACAGATACATCGTTACCGAAGGTAAGTAAGTTGTTCGTTTTGTACCTGCCAGATATGGTGTATCAATTGAGGGCAGATAATGAACAACATTAAGATATAAAGAAAACTGGGTGGGTGCCAGGGCACAGCCTTGGTGAACACCTTAATTGATAGGACATTATTCAGTCACTTGGCCCTGGGTTCTCCAGCGAACCTGGGCATAATCGTGGATATCTTCTTCCTAAAGTCTGTCTGAAAGGGGGATAATACGTTGGCCTTAGCAGCAGTCCATTCCTCAATCTTGCTCAAGACCAATTGGGCAGAAATTTTCTTTTCACAGTTGATCGAGCTGATAAGCCTGTAATTGGCTGAATGGAATCTATCCCCCTTCTTATATATGGGACGACGTCAGCTCCCTTCCAAGAGTCTGGTACTGGGGCACCACTGATAATGGCATTAATTAAGAAAAGATTATACTAATACAATTTATCTCTTTCTAGCAGAAGGATATAAGCTGTAATGCTGTCTAATACTGGAGCTCTACCTCTGGTTATTACATCCAGAGCTGAGGATGTCGGCCAGGTCAAGGAAAGGGCCAGGTACAGCTATAGAGTTGTCTGTTTACACAGTCCCCAGCACAGTGTCCGGCTCATTAAAAGGAGTTACTGAATAAAGATTGGAGAAATTATCAACCCAGGTCTGGAGAGAAATGTTATTTTGCAGAGGTGAAGCAGAGACCTCTCTCCCCTCCAACTTTACAAGTGCCCAAAACCTGGTGGAGTTCTTAAGAGAGCAAGCCAAATTGAGTTCCTGCCATCTTCCTCCCATTCTTTCTTAGCCCGAGCCTGGGCCCTTTTGTACCTCTCTCCACCCAGACTGATTTCTGTGATGTCCTTTGTGCAAAGTGCCTTACCCAGATATCTACGTGATAGTCTGAATTCCTTATTAAACCAATTGTTTACTTCATGAAAATGCTTTTTGTTTGTGGCTGTTAATAGGGACTATAAGGTAGTACAATATTTTCTTGAAGTTGTTGTGGAAGCAGTCATTGGCATGCCACACTCTTAGTTCTTGCAATTTGATTTCCCGAAGGTAGTGATAGATTGATCTTCACCTCACCAGATGACCAACATATCGTTGACACACACATATAACTGAAATCCCAATTGGCACAACAAACCATGGGAACAAAAGCAGTGATTGGGATAGAACCGGGCCTGAACACCACTTTCCCTTGTCCATGTAGGATAGGCCCAAATCTCCATTGGTTTCAATAGGAACAAGGGAGTTGTCCCTTCTCTGACGGAGGGGGGCCATTAAACTTGCCCTTTTCCGCCTGAGCGATATTTCAGGGTGTCTGGTGAAGTGCCACCGGTCAAATAACATACAAGAGAATACGTATGGCTAACCATATAGAACTATGGCTCCTGACAACCAGGTGCCTTTCAATATGTGTGAGGGACACTGCCTGTTCTTTCCTATATTTTCATATATATCTTTTTCTTATTGTCCTCTCATAAACTCAGAAGAAGATTACCACCACCAGATACCTCAAATAGACTGTCCGTTGGACATGGTCCAAACATCCTACACTTATCCATACAAGATTGGGCACTCTGATTTGGGTGCACTGACATCTCTATACCCTTAAACATATGGGGCTGACACCTTGCAACAGGATACATGCGTAGTACAAGGGCCATGGTTTACACACCCATCACTCATTTCTACTATGAGCAATCTGGTTTTCGGGTGTGCTGATTTTCCTAATTGGGTCTTCTGTCCTTGGATATACTGCGCTGACCCTTTAAAAATACATGCCAGTACATCGTGGTATTTGCATTTAACTTCGATGGAGGCCCGTCTTTAGTGATTCTATTCCACGTGAAGAAGCGGCAGTGTGTGACAGAGGCACGAAAGCCTTCAGCATTTAGTGCACGTTCATTCAGATTCATGCTGCTGGCATGGGACTACATTTCCCAAGTACACGTGGTCGCGTGACTGCATCAAAGGCGCACATTTCCACAGAGGATATTGCATTCACAGTGTATCCTTCCTGCTATATGGGACATGGGTGTGGCTGGGACGTTTTTCAAACTCATCCAATTTTCTTTTGTATATTTAGAAAGCTTTTTTCCTATCCTTGTGCTTGCGAACATGAATTGTATTAAAAATACAAGCCTTGACTGAGCCAATAGACTCTTCAATAAATATTGTATGCTGTTTTTCTCTGCCAGGCGCACAACATATAGACTGTTCACAGACTTTCTGTAGTATGCTTCGTTCTGGGCAGATAAACTCTAAGCCCCACTCTACTTCTATCCTCGTGTTAGTGCAGCCCGATGTAAACAGTAATTGTAATGTATTTGCATTTATATAACGCTTACTACCCCTGACTAACTATGAAGCGCTTTTTCGGCGAGTAGCACGCTACTCCAGCATCCAAAAATGATTAGTGGTGAATTAGTATAGGGAAATATAAAATGTATTTGAGAGCTGGACATGTTGGTCTGTTAGTTGGGTTGAAAAAGATAGTGGAGGGATAGAAGAGGGAAGGTTTTCCATTTATATAGTGCTTGCTACCCCTGATGAAGTGTTGAAGCGCTTTTCAGCGAGGAGCATGCTACCCCAGAACCCAAAAAGATGAATAGATAAATCAATTATGGTGGGGAGGTTGTTTTATTGTATACACACAACTGAACGAAAATGTATAAAATTCTGTTGTAAAGTTGTATCCAAGAGACAAGTATAGTCTCTGATAATAATGTAAACAATACTGATAAGTTTTAAGTTGGCTTGCCATCAAGACTGATGCCCCGTAATGTTGATGCAAAGTCAGTTGTGCTGAAGTATCTTAGAATGTTGTTGAATTGTACCATCCACCTTGTAGGAACTGCTATTTGTATCAGGGCCACATTGTAGGCAGGCACAAACGCCGAAATTGTGCACTATTTCTATTAGGCATAATGTAGGTGAACAGATGACAGTAACCACTGTACAAGCTGTAGTAGGTGCTTAGAAGTAGAGTGACATAGAGGGCAATAAATACTCCACTTACTCTGTCACTAGCTTAGTACAGACGAACGCCAAGGCTTCGTACATGATGAAGCATCAGAGTGCACCCTCTTTCTGCGTCCCATGGGCATTTTGGCTTTTGTTCTACAGAAGAGGCTGCAGACACTTACATAGTCCTTTATGTAGTGTGGATCACGTAGGAGAGATTCTAAGCGGGCATGCTTTCCTTTGTATTGGGCATGGCCACATTCAAATGTGGGAAAACCTTTTGTCTTGCGACTGCACTGTATTACTGACACGGGTGAAAATGCAAACAAGCAGTCAGGAGGCGCACTGATTGTCTACCCCGACCTGACAGGATGGTGACAGTCCCCAGCCACCTGAAGGGGAAACGTGCCACCTCGTTTAATAGCTGCCAGATGCTTTACTTTGTAAGCAGACTGGTGGTTTACAACTGTACCTACGTTGGGGTACCACATGCTTTTTCCAGCATAATCTGGTGTATTCCCCCTGTGTGGGATGATAGCACACACTGAAAACTGCACCGTTGTGTAGTCTGGGATAGTGCACCTTCCATGTTATTCTGAACTGGGCCTTTAAATACGGTACTATTTTGTGTGCCTATTTAATTCAGGTATACAAGGAATGTGGTACTACTTGTATAATAGGGGAGGACAAGGAAGATTGAATTTCTACGGTGGCAGCAATATTTTTGTCAAAGTGCTTTATGCCCTAAACACCCTCCCGTACCCTGAACATAATGAGATTACGTAGATTACATCTCTTTGTGCCTAATGCTGCCATTTGCATTTCAAGATCAGTGATTAATGTGGCTTTATGAATTTTAAAGCCATTGGGCGTTCCCGACCTGTCTGATACTTGCATATGGAAAAGATGGGTCATTTGGAACCTAAAGATAGATAAACATATTCATAGGTCACGATTTAAGTCTGCATCTAAAATAAAACCGTAAATTAGGAAAGGTGATAAGTGAGAAGTTAAAGGCAGCCGCTAATCGAGCTGCATTTGTAAGTAGGCCTCCCTATATTATGAGACCTATTCCTGCTTCAGTCTTTAATTGCCATGAATACTTTAATACCCAGGCATGAAGTCATCGTCGAGCTGTTTAAATAATCCACCTGTCTCCCCAGCTCTTCCCAGCTGCATCCTTAACCAGTGGCCTAGCCAGTGTGCCCTGGCCCCAAGGCAAGAAAGACAATGTGACCCCTGCCCTCTGTTTGGACTGTGGAAAACAGCAATAATCATTGTTCTGTGGACCCCTTAGGCCTCTGTTTGAACTGTGACAAACAGCAGTTATCAGGGTTCAGTGGGCCTTTAAGGCATCTGTGACCTGGTGCTACTGCACCTGCTACACTAATAGGAAGCTAAGCCCCTGGCCTTAACAGCTTCTATTCTAGCCCCACTGGAGAACCGAAACAGCCAAGTACTGATCTGGCCATATCTGCAGGCATGCAGCCGCCTCTTCCACTGAAGGGATTTAAGTCGCATGAAAGCAGCATGCGGGAAACAACCATTTTCTGAGGTAAAGTCAACAAACACCTTGTTTGTTCCAACCTGAATCTATTTAAAACCAGGAACAAAAAACGGTTCATCGTCATCTCTTGCTTATCAAAAGGGTAAAACAGATTCATCTAACATTACAGTGTACCACATAAAAGAATTGTGATTCTGTGTACAAATTAAAACTAGCATGCATAAAGAAAGAGGAGCCTTTGGCCAAAATATCCATTTTCCCTACCCATACTTTTAACACATCTTATACAAAAAAATGCTAAATACATTGTCATCCGGAGATAGTCACTAGCGCCTACTCTAAAGCAAATGCCATTTAGAATAGTCTTACACTTCAAGTGTTCAAAAGTAAATTGATATAAAAGCAGCATTGCATTTTTTTACATTGTGTACTCTTACCAAAATTTAGAGCATCAATTTTAAATGACATACCATAGAAAAAAGGAGTTGTTTATATATACTAAACCTCCAGAAACGTTCGATTAACCAGTTATAAAGTCACGTCTAGCTTAGTTAGTTTATAGTTTTCTTTTTTAAGAGAAATTATTTCACGTTCTTACTGGATCTGCATGGCTAAACACTTATACGGTCCCAAAGGCGAGACCTATTGGCTATGACAATGCTTGTTATTGATTGAGTACATTGAGCAGCAGAACTTTTGATTAAGTCCTGAAGAATGCCGCAAACACCTCTTTGGAGGGTTAATAGGCTGAAACATGTTGACCTCTTATTGACTCTAACAGTGCATATATATTTCTCTCCCAGTGTCCTGTTTTTAATCCTGGCCCAGGGGCGTACAAATAATGGAAACCACATACCCTTTAGCAAGTTTTAACTTTCACTCTGCTGCCCCCACTACCCTGAGCTCATTATTGTGGTATTTAGTATACCTTTCTCTATAACAAAATATGCCTGAACTCCTCCCTCTCAGTGAGGGGGTTGTATCACGGTGCAAGGAGATTCCCAATAAGGAAGCATGCCAACTATGGTGGGTGAGGGAAATCGTCCTTTTAAAGAGATATTTCATCTTAGCTAGGTCTTCATTTGCAACAGTAATCCTCAGCGACCCAAGGGTTTCTTGATTGTGGTAGAAATACATTTTACCCCTTCATTGTACGTTTAAGCACAGACCATTGTTGAAATGTTGTGATCAATGTAGGAAAAACACTCTGTGCACTGAGAAAATGTGTTAAAATAACAGAAAGTTGAAAATCGCATTTAACACCTTCTCATACCTGGATTTATCTAGAAGAGAAGTCTGTTAATTCTAGCAGATTTTTGATACCACAAGGATTAAGAAATTAGGGGATCTTTATCTGATATCTTAATCAGTAAATTATCTGAAATTATTGAACATAAACGTTTGCAAGTATTATTTCTAAAGATAAAGGAAGTTCTATATTTGTTTTTTCTAAACTAACCCCAGTGTCTATGACTACAATAATCACCTCTCCCAAATCAATATTGTGCTTGGTTTAGTGAGAAAGTTAAATGATTTAGGAGAAACCAAGATCTGCGCGTCAGTATTTTTTTTTTTCTTAGGAAGCTTTAAGTTAGAGATTGAAAACACTTTTTAGAATGCCCCAAAAAATGTGATAAAGATATTTCATTATGTTTGACAAAAAGAATAGGTACATTTCATGACAATATTGAAATGGGTAATAAAGTAACAGTAAAAAATATTTACACCACATGACAAAAATATTAGAGACTACATTTCAGCAATATAGGAAATACTGAGGTTCATGTATTAATAATCCATTTGGTAAAAGTGGTTGCTTGTGGAGTCAGCACACTACTGTGTCTGTGATTGCTTTTAAATAAATTTGCAAAAAAACGGAGTTTGGTCCTGGGACAGGGGTTCAACTGGACCGTAATATAGTAGAACAAAAAGCAATGTTGTCCCCCAGGGTAATTTTCTCTCACAACTTTTGAGAAATACAAACAAGGGAAAGAAACCTATTGTTTGTAAGGGTTGTTTTATTTAAACCCTTTTAGCAATAAATTTTTTAGTTATTTTGAAAGACATTTTAAGGTAGAGAAAAGACACTACTTACAAACATTTACACTATTTACACTATCATACAAGCAATTCTATACACAAGACAATATATACAAATGAATTCACAATTATAGGCAAGCTTCTTTTACAATAAGAAAAACAACAGTTCTGTTCACACAAGAAAATAATCTTTGTGAAAAATTCAACTTATTAGAAAGCCCAACCAGGGTCAAAACAACAGGAAAAGGCAACAGAAAAATCACTTGTTACTCAGCAATCATTTACAGTTTAACAAATTACTACTAGTTTTGTTCAATCAAAAAATGCCTATTCGCCGTTATGCCGACGCGTTTCAAATCTGGAAAAGATCACAGATTCTCTTCAGGGCTCTGTCAATGTGGAGTTCTAAAAAGATAAAGGAAGCTTGTTTTAGCCACTATTTTGTAAGCCATCCCCTCCAAAAAACACAGGGGCAGTAGTCACAGAATTTTACCTTATCAAGGGGGTAACGCGGTCCCGCGTTCCAGTGATTCAAATAAAGGGGGCCTTTTGTAATGCAGGGGTTCTGTTAAAAAGATTGCAACATGGGATTTAGTACCTAGCTTCACAGAGACAAAAAGGTAGGTGGTCTCATGATTAAAAGCACACGAACCGTACCTTAAATTGTGAAAACGGGGACACCACTATTTATTTTCTTCAGAAGTGTTTTCATCCGCAGTATGCCTATTTGTACAGCCGCCTGCAAAGCAACAGACAATGTGCTTACTAAACGCCATACGTTTAAGCTATTTGGATCTAAAGCGGGTTGCCTAACTGTTAGCGTACCTGGGTCTCTTTGTGGGGGGCAGTGGAGGATTTACAATTATATTTGACTCTCGCCGGTGGGCCGAGTGGCCTCCACGGTGTCTCACTGCGTGCTTCAATCACACTTGGATCTGAAAAAGTTATATTTAATTTGTAAAAGCACGGAGGAACTGCTTGTCTGCTATACTACAAGAGACGCGCTGACACTCACCTCACTTTTCGACCACAAACCAGGAAATGCGAACTCATTGGTGGAAAACCACCATGTGAGGCTGTTACTTCATAGCTAATCCGCCGCTAAGCATTATGGACCTTGTAGTCAACCCGGTACTACATGTTTATAGGCGTGAAATCTCTGATAGAGAATTGAGCCCCGTTTGAGTACTATTGAATTTTAATATCAGATACGCTTCTTTTCGCAAAAGCATTTGATCACTGTTTCCAATCAAATTTGTTTGGGTCAAATTGAACAGCACAGTCCACTTGAACTCATTTTCCCCATGATTTTGATCCATAAAATGTTGGACAAGGGGCGCTGTGAGTACTTTGTTTTTAATGCGTGACCTATGTTGCGTCATGCGTGTGTTGGCCTGTTGGTTTGTTTTACCTATGTAAATTTTTGAACAAGGGCAAATGATCGCGTAGACCACGTTTTTGGTTCTACAGTTCGTGAAGTTTGAGTGGGTCCACGTAGTGGTGGTGTGGCAGAAAGTTTTCCCTTCAATCGTTGGGAATTGTATCGCTTGCGATACAACGATTGAAGGGAAAACTTTCTGCCACACCACCACTACGTGGACCCACTCAAACTTCACGAACTGTAGAACCAAAAACGTGGTCTACGCGATCATTTGCCCTTGTTCAAAAATTTACATAGGTAAAACAAACCAACAGGCCAACACACGCATGACGCAACATAGGTCACGCATTAAAAACAAAGTACTCACAGCGCCCCTTGTCCAACATTTTATGGATCAAAATCATGGGGAAAATGAGTTCAAGTGGACTGTGCTGTTCAATTTGACCCAAACAAATTTGATTGGAAACAGTGATCAAATGCTTTTGCGAAAAGAAGCGTATCTGATATTAAAATTCAATAGTACTCAAACGGGGCTCAATTCTCTATCAGAGATTTCACGCCTATAAACATGTAGTACCGGGTTGACTACAAGGTCCATAATGCTTAGCGGCGGATTAGCTATGAAGTAACAGCCTCACATGGTGGTTTTCCACCAATGAGTTCGCATTTCCTGGTTTGTGGTCGAAAAGTGAGGTGAGTGTCAGCGCGTCTCTTGTAGTATAGCAGACAAGCAGTTCCTCCGTGCTTTTACAAATTAAATATAACTTTTTCAGATCCAAGTGTGATTGAAGCACGCAGTGAGACACCGTGGAGGCCACTCGGCCCACCGGCGAGAGTCAAATATAATTGTAAATCCTCCACTGCCCCCCACAAAGAGACCCAGGTACGCTAACAGTTAGGCAACCCGCTTTAGATCCAAATAGCTTAAACGTATGGCGTTTAGTAAGCACATTGTCTGTTGCTTTGCAGGCGGCTGTACAAATAGGCATACTGCGGATGAAAACACTTCTGAAGAAAATAAATAGTGGTGTCCCCGTTTTCACAATTTAAGGTACGGTTCGTGTGCTTTTAATCATGAGACCACCTACCTTTTTGTCTCTGTGAAGCTAGGTACTAAATCCCATGTTGCAATCTTTTTAACAGAACCCCTGCATTACAAAAGGCCCCCTTTATTTGAATCACTGGAACGCGGGACCGCGTTACCCCCTTGATAAGGTAAAATTCTGTGACTACTGCCCCTGTGTTTTTTGGAGGGGATGGCTTACAAAATAGTGGCTAAAACAAGCTTCCTTTATCTTTTTAGAACTCCACATTGACAGAGCCCTGAAGAGAATCTGTGATCTTTTCCAGATTTGAAACGCGTCGGCATAACGGCGAATAGGCATTTTTTGATTGAACAAAACTAGTAGTAATTTGTTAAACTGTAAATGATTGCTGAGTAACAAGTGATTTTTCTGTTGCCTTTTCCTGTTGTTTTGACCCTGGTTGGGCTTTCTAATAAGTTGAATTTTTCACAAAGATTATTTTCTTGTGTGAACAGAACTGTTGTTTTTCTTATTGTAAAAGAAGCTTGCCTATAATTGTGAATTCATTTGTATATATTGTCTTGTGTATAGAATTGCTTGTATGATAGTGTAAATAGTGTAAATGTTTGTAAGTAGTGTCTTTTCTCTACCTTAAAATGTCTTTCAAAATAACTAAAAAATTTATTGCTAAAAGGGTTTAAATAAAACAACCCTTACAAACAATAGGTTTCTTTCCCTTGTTTGTATTTCTCAAAAGTTGTGAGAGAAAATTACCCTGGGGGACAACATTGCTTTTTGTTCTGCTTTTAAATAAAGGCATTTTTAATGCACCCCATTTAACTTTCAGATTCACAAATGTCCCCTTGGGTTACTATCTCCTGTTACTGTTTTTCAGCCCACACGGTTCAAAGCATAATACGTACCTTAAGGATGTGTTACATATTCAGAAGGGACACTATTAACATTGCCCTTCCAAATTCTGAATTGGTAAATGGGCTTAGTACATTTTAAAAAGAGGTTTAGCATTTGCAAACTTTGTAAATTACCGAACCAGTGGATTTTTGAACAATAAAACCCTTGGTACAAGAGGCAATTTTTCTCAATTCCCTCCAAATTAAGTTTGCTAGTAATGTTAGTTGAATGATAACTTGTGCACGTACCTATTTAGTGTTAGTGTTGCTTCAGAACAAATAAAAACCATCACACATAACTCTTACACAATACTTAAAGACAACATTTTTGACATCCAGCTTTAATGTTTTGTTAATTATATTTGCAAATGTTGTCACTTAAATAGGAAAGCATCTAAAGCGGTCTCTGGGCATAAAATAGGATGTAATCATAATCTTTACATGCATTTTCTGAGTTTTAGGAACAAAGTGTGTCTTCTGGGTTTGTTCTAAACCACTATAATAAACATATTCAATCCTTCAAGATTTGATCTGTTATTACTGGTTTCTATTGCAGACAATAATCTAGATTTAGACCAAGGATCAATTAGTGTTATCGCAAATAAAACTGTAATAGAACTGGTCTGAGAGATGGACCTTCAAGTATTATGCCTAGTCAATTTATTGAACAAACTATGGAGTTAAAATCTGAATAGATTAGATCCACAAGCATTGCCTGACCACTGTATTTTACAGCAATAGAATACTAATCAGCACGTTTTCTCTAAGTACAATTCACTCATCTTCAATTTTTCACGGAGCTCATGCTGGGTCTGTTTGAACTCTTTTAAAATATGACATTTAAATGTCCAAATGTTCAGGAATTCTAGTTTCAAGACTGGTCAAACCTTAATGAATGGTATACCTAAAGATGCCTTTCTGTTCCTACATTTTATTGTGCACCATGATTCAGAAATGGCATGTTTTTGCTTTCGAAGGTAACATTCTAAACATATTAATTGTTGTTGCTATCTGAAACATTATCACTAATTGGGAAGATAACAACAAGTGGTCCTGTGATGCTTGCTGGAATGGGAAGTGTTTAATCAAAAGGTGGATTGAATTCAAGTTTAGGTGACAATTTTAAAAAAGTGTATGGTTTTTGTATATATTTAAAACTGTTTATCTCCAAAAAGGCCTGAATCAATAAATTGAATTGAAATTCAAGATTATCATTTTAATCCTATTGTTGGAAAATATGTGATTTTGAACCCCATGAGGCGGTTCCTTTCCAGAAAGCATTCAGGCTGTAATCATGAGTCAAATAATGCTGAGGAGGTTAAAATATTCAACTTGAATTCTAATTACACGAACTGTTCATTGTTCAATACATTTCTCTTAGTATTTTAGTGTGCAGACTTTATTGCTTAAGAAAAATAATTAGATTTGTTTTTCTATATGTAAGAAGTATTACATTAATGAAATCACTGTATCTCACCTTCTTTTTTTCCTTTTCTGTTCTTTATGAACGTTTCTATTATTGAACTTTAAAGATTGCCCGAAATTAAGAATTGTGCTCTACATAACTTTGCTGTGTTACATTATGTTGATTTTATGTACAACTTTTGTCTCTTATGTGTATGGCAACTGATGTTTTTTTTGCTTTAATAATCAGCTTATGTTTATTAGCTTTTATTATTCAATAAAATGTTTCAAACACAAGAAATGGTAGTCGTGCAGCATTTTTATTGTATGGGCACTTTCAAAGGGGCCAAAAATATGGTCTGCGGGATGATGGAAACCACATTGGCATCAGCAGGGAGAGGTTTGGGCAGGTGATTGGGGGTATATGTAAGGTTGGAAGTAGGGGGAACAACGCATGTACACTGTGTGGACTGTGACTCCTGGAGTTATTGTAAGGGATACTATGCTACCCTGTAAATGAACCCCCTAATGATTATTATCAACAAACTTTATTCGGTTTTTATAAAAGAAAACCATAAAAGTCATACATACAATGATAAAACATCTTCTAAGTTACAGATTCACAAATATAATATGTCCAAGTTAATCAAAACACAAGATACAAATTCATGAGTTATAGTACAGAAGTTAATCGCAGCTTGACCTGAGTCTAACAGTGACCCGTAAAAAGTAAAGCGTATGCAAAACAGTGTCATTAGAGACGAGTTGTAATAAGATGAAAGCTGGTTTCACTATCCTAAAACCTGCTTTTTTGAGAATGGGAATAATAAAAGTTTTGAGTGACAGCATAAAAACTACAAAACATTATAAAGTGCATCATGTCCTGAGGAGACTCACTGTTGCAGCCACAGGGCATGAGGCACTGGCCTCTGTGGAAGCCGCGAGAGTGTGCCATGAGGAAAGGGAAGAGGTTGAGCCAAAACCGGGTCAATAGAAAACGATCATGGATGCTTTTAAGCCCTAGAAGATAAGGTTCGGTGGTTGGTAAAGTTTTTAGCACAATGTATATATGCACACTAGGCATACACATATTATTTCCCTCTCTATCACAGTGGCTCATTCTTAAAAAACACTCTTTGACCAGAGAAAGGTCCCTCTTACATATGCTCTCAGGGTTATCGAATAGTTCCTACCTACCCTCGAGAGGCCAACTCTTATATACTGGAGCCATCGGATGCATGAGACACGGTCAAGTGAAAGGCATTCCTGTAGGATGTCTATGCTGAGTGTATTTTCTTGCTTAGCCCAAATATTAAGCCTCAAAGCCAGGGAATGGAATGTCAGTACATCTGAGAGGAAAGGCATCCCCAATTCTTCGTGCACAACATAAAACGGGGTGCTTTGTGGGACTGAAAGGCCCATCGCAGGAAAGAGTTTTCAGCACTTTGCACTGCCCCTACCACAATGAGTCTCATTATCTCACGCCCATAACTAACCTTTGAGATATATTTGGCTTCATATATCTTCAAAAGATCCCCTATTGGCTTCCCTCCCACTCTGTTGGCAAAGTTAAAAACAGCTGCAAAAGCTTTCCCTAGATTCCCCTTTCTTCCAAGTAAGCAAAGGGCATCAACTGAAGGAATTGTCAAACACAACTCCCAAATAGGAGAAAACATTGATCTTCGGTATTGGCGAAAGTCCGAGTTTAAGAGTGAACTGCTTAGCTTTACGATGTCTCACCTGCACAATCAACAACTTGGCATGATTGAACTAAAGGTCCAAGTCTTCCATAAAAAAGGAAAAAGAATTCAGAAGAAGTTGTAGGCCCCTAGTTGTCCTCGCCAAGGGGACTGCGTCGTCAGCGTATAGGAGGACTGGCAGGCTACGCTTGCCTACCTGGGGACAATCCGCATTTGTGGCTAAAAGGGCCTTCTCTAAGGAATTATTATATAGGTTAAAAAGAAAGGGTGCTAAAATGCACCCCTGATGCACCCCTCTCCTGATGTCAAGCTGACTGGACACTTTCGGGTCCTTTGAATAGCGGACACCCGTGGATGAATCACGGTGAAGATCCCTCAGAAATAAAATTATGTTACTGTCAATGACAATGGAGGACATCAACTGTCACAGCTTGGACCTTTTGACCCAGTGAAATGCTGAGGACAGGTCCATGAAGGCTAGGTATATTGGGCTGGAACGAGCGACAGTGCATTTGTTCAGGACCAATTACAGGTTTAAACACTGTTCCACAGTGGAACGACCTGGTCGAAAGCCGTTTTGGATATCGGATAAAAAGTTGTTTTCATCAACCCATGATACAAGTGTGTCAAGTACCATGCGGCCCACCACCTTCACTACAGAGTCCAGAAGAGAAATGAGCCTTTAACAATAGGTACTGTACCGATCTCCCTTTTTAAATACCGGGACTATAATCGATAAAGCCCAAGAATCTGGGCGGCCAACCTGGACTGCAGCATTGATGACAGCTGTGAGGACAGGCACCCAGGTTTCTATGTGGGCAGTGTAGAGATCTTGTGGGATCCCATCTGGCGCGGGGGCCTTGTTTTTAGATAGACCAAGAATACTGGCTCTCACCTCTTGCATGGTGAAAATAAGTTCCGACTTGCTTTCCACCCTTTCCTGCCCCTCAGTTGGCAGGGTATCCGACTGGAAGATACCCTCAAAATGCTGTATCCAATCGTCCTCTATGATTTGGGCATCCAGTAAATTAGCATTATTTCCAGATAAAAATTAGCTGTTAATAATGCCCCAGAACTTTGAGCTATTACGCAGTGTACTAGCCTTCACTAAATCGATCCAGGCCTCCTCCTTCAGGGCAGACTTGCGAGTTGCTAGAGCAGCCTAATATGCTCTTTGTAGGCTTTTGACCTCCAACTGGTCTCTGGGCTTTAACACCCAAGGCCTGTCTCATGTTCCTTGAAGCCTGGGAGCATGCCGAATCAACCATCTTGGACCTGGTTCCTTACAGCCCCCACCCAGGGCCTTAGTAACTTCCTTTTGACAGTAGACATGGATTCAAATGCACCCATGATGTCCGGAGCACTTGCCTCATCATCGTAACAGGTTGCAAACTTGCTGCGACACTGAATTAAAAGGAACTCGTGGAGTAGCTCTGGGACAATACACCCCCATTTACACTCTTTCCCGCTTCCACCGCTTTAAGGGGGACACCAGCTCCCCAGCTCACCTTGGTGTGTCCGAATGTTCGGGTCCAGCCTGTTAAGACACAAATGGGGTTGTGGTCACTACATTCACTCGCCTGCCCAAAAAATCGGTAACCACAAAATATAAGGGGGTTGATACAAAGGTGAAATCAATAAAGGTCTCACACCCTCTCCCAAAAAGGTGAGAAAAATGTCTTTTATCACTGAAGGCAGCGTATTCATTACAGATGTTAGATCAAATTCAAGCAAGATGAAGTTAAGCTCAATAGCCTGGCTAGTATGTTCCATGTGTAAGCCTGCTTGTCGTGCACAGCCCATAGCTTCCCCTCCTCCTTGCCTGATGTCCCCACACATATGAGTGTTAAAATCCCGTTAAAAAATGTAGTGATAACTCTGACCTTTCAAGATGCTATGCTAAAGTACAGACCCCAGCAGAGTTATATTACCCTCATCCGCGTGTGTAACTCCCGCATTGTAAAAGTTTACCAGAAGTAGCTTGCACTTTCCACTGGACAACAACATCACATGTAAATTGGGAGAGACATATACTGAGGTAGCGGAGATGCCATGGACAGCTAGATAAACAAAGGGGATAAGCCCCCCCGCCCCCCCTGGCTCTCCTTGACCTGGACGGGTTGGCTGGAACGAAGAGGGATTTATAGACATCCGGGTGATAATTATAGTCTACAGCCCATGTTTCCTGGAGGCAAATCTTAACAAGGGCCAACCATTCGGTGTGCTCGATCTTGCTCTCCAGCCCCGCTATATTCCAAAAAAGAAATTTACACCCTCCATTCACTCTTTTTAAAAAAAATATCTTTATTGATCTTTTTCATAATATTCCATTTTCTCACAATACATGGCAAAGCAAAAATTTGGAGAATACTGTGTATATATGTAACGTCATCTTAATACCATTATAATAGAATACTGTTCCTATTGCAGCAACACGATTTCACATGTATAGTCTCACATCAGCTTATTGCTAATAGACAGTTTCACATACATTGTTGCGATTGCCTGCCCACCACAAATCTCTGCAGCTTTCAAGTGCCTATGCTAGAATAAAAATATAAAGAGAACAAAGGGACATGTTTCCAACGTCACATGCTAATATTTCCCACATTATTTAAGTTATCAGGCGCTGGAGACCTATACATGTGACCTGTTCGATATTACAATGAAGCGGGCTTTGCCAAAGAAGAAGAGGGATGGTGCATGATTATAACAACAGACACATCAATAAAGCATATTTTATCTAAATGAAAATATTGAACAACAAAACTAAAGGGCTTCTATCTGGAAAAATTATGTTAACCATTGCCTTTCTGAGTGTCGGACCGGTTATTGCACGAATAACTACTTGGAGACTCATCGGGACTCTACTCGGACTCATGTGGGTGTAGGGGGCTAATGTCACAGCACTAGCCGTCGGGGCAGGAAAGAACAGGGCCCCCAGTACATCAGACTTCCTCCACGGGGTATTATCTAGTGGAAAGCGATATGCATCCACCGCTATCTCTTTCCCCGCCGCCCGGAAACTTCAATTAGTATATCATACAGTTGTTGGCTCCGTGTCATTGCCCTCCCCGTTTACTCCATTTCTGAAGGCCGTGAGTCTGGTGTCCCATTGTAGCGCTATGGGGTACTTGCGGAGCCCTGCCGTTTCCTCCCTGTGTAGCGCTGTACTCTCTGCCTGTGCCCATATTTTAAGTGAGCTTATCCAGTCGTTCATTTCTGGGGGATCTGCCTGCTTCCACCGTTTTGTAATTTATTTATTTATTTGGAAGCTTGTAAAGCGCACGGCTACCTCCGGCGGAGGTGTCCCGGCGCTAAGATTACATGAGAGTCCCCACAGAGAGTAACCAAGATCACATCCCACTGAGGGAAAAGGAAAATACGGAAGACCTGAAAATACTGAAAACCTAACGCTTAGTGAACAACCAGGTCTTAAGTTTGCGTCGAAAGGCTGGCTCGGATTCAGTGAACCCGAGGTCAAGAGGAAGGCTGTTCCAGAGCTTGGCAGCAGTGACGGTGAAAGATCTGCCACCACTACGAGAAAGCCTAAATCTTGGCACCATCAGTAGACGTAGACTGTTGGATCTCAGGTGTCTAACTGAAGAAGAGATCTTGAGACGTTTTCTCAAATGGAGCGGGCCAATTCCATGGATTGCTCGGAATGTCAGGGTCAGAATTTTGAAATCGATGCGTCGGGCTATAGGGAGCCAGTGAAGCTCATCCCGGTAGGCTCTGACCGAGGTGCGAGCAGGAATATTACCAATGAGCCAGGCTGCCGCGTTCTGGACAATTTGCAGACGGTCAATTAGGTATAGGGGGGCACCTGCATATAGACTAGTAGCATAGTCTAGATGGGTGGTGATAAGTGCCTGGACAACTGTTTTGCGAGATGATTGAGGGAGGTAGGGGAAAATTTTCCTGATCATGCGCAATTTGGAAAAACAAGCCCCTACAACTTTGTTGACTTGGGCACTTCCGGACAAAGAGTTGTCAAAGGTGAAGCCAAGGTTGCGGGCCGCCTGTACAGGAGTCGGTGGAGGATTCAAAACGGTAGGCCACCAAAGAATTGCAGGGGGAGGGGATTTCTTGCTGAAAAAGAGAACCTCCGTTTTGTCGGTATTGAGGGCAAGGTGATTGGCTGACATCCAGGTGCAAATATTGCCAAGGCAGTTTCTAAAGTTGGAAAAGAGGGAGTCAGAATGGTCTTTAAAGGAAAAAACAAGCTGAGTATCGTCAGCATAGGAGACCACCCTGACAACCCCAGGACTCTACTACCTTGGCAAGGGGGGCCACATAGGCATTAAACAATAAAGGGCTCAAGGCAGAACCCTGGGGCACTCCGCACAGGAGGGGTTTGTCCTCGGATTCAAATGGATGCATCGTAACCCTCTGAGATCGACTGGACAGGAAAGATTTAGTCCAGGCCAGCACTGTCCCACCGACCCCTAGTTGTTGTAAACGGGTGGCAAGTATATTATGGGATACAGTATCAAATGCAGCGGATAGGTCGAGGAGGACCAACATGGCCTCCTCGCCCCTATCCACTGATTCCCTGATGATCTCAGAGACTTCTTAAGCGCTTGGCAGTTATTAAACCTAGGTCTCTGAAGGAGTTGCAGCGACCTCTCTCCAGTAGTCTTGAAGGGAGTTGCAAGACAAAAGCATATGGAGCAGATCCACATCGGGCTGCCGACAGCGTGGGCATTACACCCTCCATTCACACTCAATACCCTATTTGCTGTGCTTGACCCTATCATCCCCTCTGCACAATCCCTATGGCCCACCTCTTGGACCCGCTCGCGCGGGGACCATAGTTGGTAATAATTGAGTCTGTAGAGGTATCCCAGTGGGAGTGTCAAGAATGCAGAGTTCCAACGCCTGTAGTTAGACCGGGCAACCGTGCTTAAGATTCGGTTTACCATGACTGGATTGTTAAAATTGATGATACCCTAAGCCCAGGGGCAACGTTGGAATTGAGCCAGTGCACCACCTTATTGTTTAGCTGGTAAAAGTCTTCCTTCCTCCCGGGGTTGGGGCACGTTACTCTAGCTAACACAACAATAAGCGGAGTGGACTCAGGTAGGAGATGAAGAGAGCCCAAACTAGGAGAACAGTTATTCAAGTTCCCGGGGGGCATGGCTTCCAGCCCTTCCCACCTATCATCGAAACTGTACTATCCGCCCACTTTGAAACCCTGAGTTTACCGAGTCTGAGGAGAAACTGGGTTCAGGGTGCCCCACCGCACCCCCCTCCAGTTGACTGGATGGTGCCGAGGGTCAGTCCTGGGCATAATAGGTGCAGTTGTATCTCCTACCATATGACTAGGCGGCTTTGTGTTAGACACTGCTCTGTCTCCTGCCCCCGTGCCACTACCACTGGGACTGGAAATGGTGGTCGAGAGCGTAGGCCTTGTAGGAGGGATACTTGTGGATAGAAGGGCGCGATCCCTTTGCAAGGAGGCTATCAGTTCAGAAAGGTTGCTTTCCAGTGCAGAAAGTCAGAGTAGGATGGGATCTATTTTGGTTCCAAGTGCTGACAGCGAGGCTGCTTTAAGCATGTCTAACGAAATATCATCCAGGTTAGGCACTACTGGGTGGACTGCTGAAGATGACTGTGATTCAATGTTCTTTCTGCGTTTACAAGGGCCCCCAACTGAGGGACGCTTCCTCTTAGTGCCTCCTGGGCCCAACCCATTGCCAGGGGTTATGTCAGGGGCTGACCTAAAAATTGGCGACTGGGCATCCCATGCATGACTTTTATGGTTTATTTCTTTTATAAAACCAAATAAAGTTTGTTGAATCCCCTAGTGTTAGAAGAAACATGGATTAGACAGTACTGACCTTAAAGTAAGCCTTTTCTACCTGCAATTTCTGCATTTGATGAGCCAGGTTTACACAGGAAGTAACTTAATTGGTATGAAATACAATCTTAGGAAGCACTTTCTCTTTATTCCTTTAGTCTCTTATCTGTAAACATTTTGATTGATTGGTAACGGGCTCTGTTAAAGTAGCGAGTGTTTTAAAAAAATCCTTGTGAGCCCCCAACAATGTGTTTAGTTCACTGAGTTGGGCAGCCACAAATCTCACTCATTTATTCCTGGCTTGACCTCTTTGCCAAAATATTGTGGTTGAGAACTCTCTATTAAAGGTCTGGGCAGCTTGCACTCAGTGGCATTTCCTGGATAAGACCAGTCCCGGTTTCACCATGACAGACAGTGGCATCCAAGTTGTGTAACAAACCAGATGAAATCTATAAAACCAGGAGATTTGTTTTTCTTAATTCTCAGCCTCCCCTTGTGACAAATACTGTTCTCAAGATCTATCTCTTCATTTTTAACAGTTACAGGAAAAACTTAAATCAAACTAAACATTTGAAGTAAGTTTGTAATAGAAAAACACGACTGTAACCTTGGGTAGTCTTAGATGCACTCTTCGTATCATCCCACTTGTACCATACAGCAAGCAGCAGCTCAACCACCACCCAACTGATTGGCCATCTTACACGAGGCCTCTGAACACTGTAAAAACGTGCATGTACATGCTGCAGCTGCCAGCTGCATCCCACTTATTTTTTAGGTCTTCTATACCGTGTTTTGTTAACCAGAAGCAAGGAGACAAGCCACAAGGATTTATTAGTTTTTCAGAAATCGAACATGGAGTTTTTTTGTCGTAAGTGTCTCGTCCAATGTTAGTTTTTGAAACATTGTATGTTTATTTTCCCAGCGCGGCACGATGCTAATGGAGCCCACATGTCTTCTTTTTAAAATGTGCTTCTCTACTGACTTGCGCCTCTCAGGAAACTTGATACTTTATCAAAAAACATATATATATTCCAAATGCATGTGACACTCTGAGGATGCTCTGCCTGGCTCTTTACGCGGCGTAATCCGTATCATATATTCCAAAAGAGACTGCCTCTGCTCCCAGAGGCAAATAGAGCCCACCAGCCGGTGTAGTAGTTTAAAATCCTTTATTAATTCATTGGAAGGTTCAGCATAACGCGTTTCAGCCTCCTCTAGTCTTTATCCATATGCATTATATGATGTGGTCAGTTGATCTGTTTTTATACCCCACGGTCATATCAACACTAAAGATGGACAACGAGTGAAGTTACATACATTTGTTTAAATACTAAAGTAGTAGCTTTAGTGGTACTCGGGTACAATTTTCTAAAGTAAGAATATGTATATCTTGTATCCAAGCCAATAGTTGGCATCTAAATCAAGGCTTATTAGCAAACCTTGTGTCAGTTTGTTTTGTCAAAACCACAGTAAGTCATCCCTTTTCACAGTTCTTACTTTTATTACTGCCCTGTTCTATTACTTTCTTAGAGTAGCCTCTTTCTCTGAATACCACTTTCATCTTATTCATTTCATCATAGAAGACTTCCTCAGAGCTACAGTTGCGTCTTGCCCTAAGAAGTTCTCCATATGGTATGCTGTTAAGTAAATTCTTGGGGTGACAGCTATCAGCATACAGGAAACTGTTACCAGCTGATTTTTGCAAAATAATGTGCTTTCCAATTTGTTGATAACAACCCTTATTTTTACTTCTAAAATTTCAATTTCATTTGCATGTACTTCACTAGAAAATCTAAGATCAAATTCATTCCTATTCAGGGTTTCCACAAAATCATTAGCATCCATTTCTGTTCCTCCAAATACAAAGTATATCATCGATATACCTTACCCAGAGTTGGTCAAAGGCCTTTATGTTATTGGCCACCTGCTCCTCCAACCAGCCTAGGTACAACCCTGCATAGCTAGGGGCTAATTACGTTCCCATTGCCGTTCTCTGGGTTTGCCTGTATATTACATGATTGAAAATTAAGAGATTATTTGTCAAATATGTGTACATCATGTCTAACAACATCTCAGTATGCATGAAGTATGACATGGACCATGCTCTTAAGAAATGGCTACACGCATTCATTCCTAAATCGTGCGGTATGCATGTCTACAGGCTATTTATATCCAAGACCATCAACAACAGGCTTTCTTCCCAAATTATAATGTTGATCAAACGTAAGAAGTCACCTGTATCTCTTACATATGATGGAAGCAGTTGCACAAAGGGTCTCATAAGGTAGTCAATATACTTTGAAGTATTTTCATTTAGGCTACCCATAGACGAGACTATTGGACTCCAGGAGGATTATCCTTATCCTTGTGGATTTTATTTTTTTTTTTTTTTAAATTTTTTGAAAACCTTTATTGTGCACTTAGCAGGAAAACAAATACGGGCCTACAACCATCAGGCCGGCCACGACACTGTTGAGCACAGGCGCTAACAATTCGGTCCCCCAGCGACATCAGGTAGTATAGCAACGATTAATAACAGTTACACTGGCAGAGATCATGTCGCCAAGGAGGAGGAGCTTTGAAGGTTAAATTTTTTAAAGTTTTTTTTACGATCAAATATAAATCAATGAAGAATAGATGCAAGGAGAACTGAGTCCGTACAGTAGTCTCTCAACATGAGTAGGCAGCAGAAATAATTGCAGCAGTAACATTAAGCACCCCATCAGAGTGGCAATGCAATGTAGAAACAGACGGAACCGCGGGAATCATTCACGTACCACCCCCAGCGCCACCCACTCCCTACTAATCCATGTCGCAGACCCAGGACAGAAAATAGGACAAGAGAGCGCAGAGAAGTGAGAAAAAGGCCCATAGAAACTAAATAAGGAAAACTAAGTCTACCCCCCCACCCTACACCAATGCGGAGGCTACGGCCTACCCCCCCCCGACAATGTGCCTGTCGCCCATTAAAGAACCCGAAATGCAGTATAAGAAAGGAAAGAGAAGAAAGGGAAAAGATAAGAAGAACTAATAAGGTAACTCTTAGATATAGAGAGTGAGAAAAGGCCACCCTAATCTACAACTCTCACAAAATACAAGGGAAGCGGGAGGAGGAGCAATTTGAAACATTCCCGGCCCCCCGGCCAAAAGCTCTACCCCCACACAGTTCGCAACAATACAGAAATAACAATAATGCAGAGACAATTGGGGAGGACAATACGCCGTGCATGACTCAAGCAAGATATGACAGTCCTAATAACGTTCTAACCAGCCAAGCAGCCGATAACATTGAAGAGAGGAGCCTAGCCCTAGCCCGGTCTCAAATGCTCCCCCAAATGAGGCTCATGAAGAAGGCCCGCCCCCACCAAGACAACGAGAGGTTCAGGAGTGCGTCTCAATACAGGTCCAAATCAGCCAGGCAGGGAAAATCAGCGCAAAGTTAGACAGTCCAGGAGAATATAGTCCAGGGGAAAGAAAAACAATATGCCACAGGCAGTTTGGTACATCAGGTACATACAGATCCAATGAGAACGCCATAGAATCATTCCGAGTCAGGTCACCGCAGTGCAGTCTACATCAAGAACTGGCCAGAGTATTTTCAGCCCTGACCCGCGCGTGGTGGTCTCCGCAAACATGGCCTCCGGGGGAGGTCCGGTCCAGACAAAGCTGAAGAACAAAATGGCCACCTCCGATGAAGAAAGGGGAGGCAGAAACAAAATGGGCGCCTCCAGCTTCTCGTCGAGCCATAAGTGCACCGGATAGTCACCCCCAACCACACGAAACGACATCCATTCCATCGCCTGGGGAACATTGTCTGCAAGGCTGCAGGTGCAGAAGGGGCCAACGTCAGCAAAGGCAAAAATGGAAACACTAACCTCTCCGTAGACACAGTCTCAGACCTCAACAATGGGGGAAACATTGTAGCGCCATTGTAGCTGGTATGCGGCCGTTCACAAGCATTGTGGCAAACCGGGAGAGTCACCACCTCCCCACACTCACTCCGCATCTCGGCGTCCCCCACAAAATCAGTCAGAGGCAATCCAGTGTGTTGTAGAGAGGTGGCCGGTTTCCTCCGACCGGAGAGAAGGATATCGTCAAGTTGAGCACTCAGCACACCGGAGAGGGCACGCCAGTCCCGGCGGAGCTCGGCAAGGGCGTCCAGGATAGACTTGTTCGTCAGCATCGGTTGCAGGGACTCTAGTGTAGCTGCAGAGGATGGCTCACGTAGTGCAGCCCCCAGCTCGGTATCTGGCAAGGTGGTAAAGCAATGCGAGATAGCACTCGCCGTCCCGAGGAAGGCAGCCGCCATGTCTACCTCTTCAGAATGTGTATACAGGGAAGGGGACAAGCCCGGTGTCTAGTGACCGCAATCCGGGGCGTCGCTGAAGGCCCGGCACTCAGCCCTAAGCCGCCTCACAGGGGATGTCATCACCACTCCGTCGCTGAGCAGAGGCAAACACGGGGGCAATCCTTAAAACGGAGCGATTTGGGTCAATCACCGTGCCTCTCAGGAGGGTTGTCCGCTGCAGGTACACGTCTGTACGACGAATTGTTCCCACAGAGTGAGGCAGTCAAGTCTTCAGAGTATCGGCAGCTTCCCCCTGTGAGCACGATGTGGATGTTCGCGGCAACACACCTCGGAGCCAGCAACCCGATGACGGGCAGGCGTCCGCCGACTGAGAGGAGCTGAACGGGTCCCAGAGCCCGGGCCAGCGTAGTCAATCAGGCAGCACGACGATATCTCACTCAATTCGGCGCGCACGGACCTCAAAAGAACACGAGTGGGTTCAGCACGGTACCACCATCCCTCCGCTACGGTGAAACTCAGGATAGGAGGCAGGATGCCTGTGCAGGATGTACAGGCTAGCGGAGCCGGGAATCGGAGCGTCCGATCAGGTCGCCATCTTGGCTCCTCCTTCCTTGTGGATTTTAGGCAACATATACATTGCTGATAGTTTCAGGAAATCACAGTTTAAGAATTTATACTCATCCATTGTTTTTAAACAATAATCTTTCCATATCGTTAGATTGACTCTGTATCTCTCATTGCTTCTTTCATAGCTCACTCTGTCCGTTTTTTCAAAATTGTTCACAACATCTAGTTGTCTCTTGCCTTTCCTTAAATACATTTCTAAGGACCAGACAACTACATTCCCTCCCTTTTCAGATTTGTAGGTCTCGGCTAGCATAAGGCTGCGCTCATGCTCAGTCTCGCTGGTGAGATTTAAGTATTTAGAGGGAATTCTGTAACAGGCTTTAAGCCCCGCCCCTCTTTCCAGTTTGCTGACGTCACCGTTTATGCTAAACGGTGGCCAGCCATTGGGAAAGAGCATTCCGTGACGTAGACTTTTCTGTTTTTGAGACGCCCCTCTTGGACGGGCTCGTCTCATTTACGTTCATCGCAAAAGCTTACTTATCTTTATGGGGCCATGTGTTTCAGACACATGGCCCCATAAAGATAAGAAATTGGTGGACCGTGCTTGTATTTTGAAGGGAGTGCTCCATACCATGGAACCATTATAGGTGTCCCTTGTGGTGTTAATAAATTATCCCAATCACAGAAGTCTCTGACAGGCCCGCATCCCGGAAAGCACCTCAAACGGAGACTCGCAAGTTGCCAAGCTTGTTTCTGCGCAGCACGAAAAAGTGCAAGCGGGCTCAGGCTTTGGTGCCGACTTACGCCAATGCTGAGTTTTACCTTAGCACAGACAGCTTCACCCTCCCCAAAGCTCCCCCACTCACTTTCTCCTGCGGCCTGTGCAGGGCCCAGAGTGGCAGAATGGGTTGGCACTGCATGGGCACAGCGGCGGTGAACTCGTAGCCGGGTCATTGCCACTGATACCAGGAAGCGTGTGCTTTCCCTCTGCGGTCACTGAAGGAGACCTTACCAAGCAGGTTTGTGCTTAGAAGGGGCGTGGTTAATGATGAAGATATTAGGAATTGCACGTGCTGTCCAGGCAAGGTCACGGAAGGTGCAAGCAGGAGGAAGGACTCCTTCGGGACGGGTTGTCCCGGTCGGACACCTGGAATGTTTAGTGAATGAGATGTTCACTTATGTGAAGTACCCGGATGACGAGCACAACTGCACCGTTGCACATAACCAGGACATGACATATGGATCCTGGGTGAAGGAAATGTTGGTGTCTGGAAACAGAGTTGCCTCTCACCGGTGGACAGCGGGTAAAGGAGCAACAAGGCAGGGCTGCCAGAGGCTCGCTCATTGGTCAACAGAGTCTCTCTCCTTGTATGCCAATCTCACGCTCTACTCCACAGTGCCAATTGCTGATTGTCAAACTTGCCTCTGCACTCAATCTCACTCACTCAGTGGAGCACAGACTGTGCACTGTTTGTGACTTGGGAGCAGGGGTTCTAGAGGGTATAGGGTTTGGGGTATGCCATGGCCTTTAGCTGTCTAAGTATTTCAGGGATATCAAGCAAATAATGGGTGATATTCCAGCTGTGGAACCAGCAGGGATAGAAGCTACTGACGTCGTGCACAAATGAACAGTAGGGATAGCCTGTTGAACCCCCCACTCTAGCTGTAAAGAAGACATGATCCTCTCACAAGCAACTTAAATGACAAAACCAGGGACATAACAGAAACAATCTGGAACAGAGTCTACCTTTCCAAGAACATGCAATTAAAATGTACATACAATTAGAGCGTATGTGCTTAGAAGTGGTTTGGTTTATTTTCTTCCTGCTTTGAGGCAGTTTTTCTAACTTGCAGCATAGGCCTAAAAAGAGGTTAAATAAAAATAACTTGTTTTTTTATATATGTAGCTATAAATATTACACTTCTGGCATTTTTAAGTGCCATACAAGTAACTGATGTCAATTTGTCAAGATGCCATTTTGGGGCACTTTATTTACCCATTTTGGAAGAAGGAATTATCAGCAGATAATTCGACACGTCCTTACGCACCTGTATTTCATTAAGCGCTAGGACGCCTGCGGGTAGCTATCGCGCTATACAAAAACTAAATCCAATCCAATCCAATCCAATGAAAGGCAGAGGTAATGATTTTGTATAGTGCTAATATGTGTTTAATTTCAGTGCCTTTGATACAATTTTTAGCTATTGCAGCCGGTACACATAATGCACTGAAATACTGATCAATTAGGTGAGTGACAGTGATTAAGCGCAGCTACATAGAATAGAGTAAGAAGTAATGTTTGTCAAGGACATGTACCTGAAATATTTGATTCTTTTGGCCAGTCTTAGTGGAAACGTTTCTACCATCTTCAAACCATCTTTTGCCTTTGGAAACATTGTCTTTCGGTCCAGGGTCATCGCCAGTTTCCAGATGTGGGCATTTGGGCCTAGAGATGTGTGGGCAAAAGGTTCTTCTAGGCGCTTTTGGATGTCGACCTACTAGGGCTCTTCAATCACAAGTTTCCTGCAGGCAAGTTTTGTTGGGAAGTGACACACTCTGCAGACACTGATGTGATACACACAGACTGCTCCAGCAGAAGAAAACATGCAAAGAAACAAAGCACTGCAGAAACCTGGCAACGCCGAGTGGCACAGTGCCACCGGGTGGAGGGGTGAGGGCAACCATGGGCACATAAGAGACGAGGAGCACATCAGGTGCTCCAGGGCATTGCCGGCCTCTGGGGCAGTGCCAGCTTTGTTGCTGTGGGTCGACCCATCAAAAGATTACTTCTGGCAGACACTGTGGGGTTGTGGCAGCTGTTGGTATGGCCTGGCCACCTTTTAAGGCGGAGGTTAATGATCTTGCAGTCTCTTTTGCTGCTCACTCACAGCCGCCCTTTGAACAATGCAGTCCCACAGCTAGACTGCTGACTTTGGAGCTACGAAGCCAATGTTCGAGCCTCGGGGTCAACTCCACATCATGTGATTCTGGGCAAATCACTTCTTCTACCCTTGCCTACCAGCATACCAAAGAAAAGAATGTGTCCTTGTGTAACGTACCTGGTGCTCATGTATGGGGCCATGTGTTCAAAACACAAGGCCCCATAAAGACAAGCTCCGCCACATGTTTATTTTTGCATCTCGCTTTCACTTTAAAGTGAAAGCGAGATGCAAAAATAAACTGTGGCTGCGTGCCGGGTTTTTTGCTTGCCCATGGGGTTATCTCCGCAGCAATACAACGGAGGACAGTCTTTCATTCAGCTATGGGGAGGGTCGCGGCTGTCACAGCATCAATGCCATTCATTTTCAGCCAAAAACCTGGCTGTACAAACGTGTCCCTGTAACACACCCTTGACACCAAACGACACAAAGCATGTTTAGTGCGAGAACAGAGCACCCCTCGGAACACAACATGTTTTGCACCGGTTAGTAATTAGGACACACTGCCTTCTCTCACTCTCTGCGCCACCCCAAAGCCTTAGTGAGTCCGGGCCACTATGAGGCCGCCTGGTTGTGTACTCACTCCCTGGTGATGTCGGTAGTAACCTGCAGAGACAACTCCACCTTTCATCCTTCATTGTGACACCTGTGCAGTAAAGGCGCCATGAGGCCCACCAGGTGAGTGGTCCCTGCTGGTGTGTTAAGTGGCCTGCAGGTCACACCAAAGAATCTATGCAGAGTTGACTCTGCCTTTTATCCTTAAAAATAAAAAAATGCTGAGGCCTCCGCATAACAGCATAGAAGAGCCAGAGAGCGGACGGGTTCCTGCTGACATCTGCAATGAGATGCAGGTCAAATAGCGAATCTCGCAGGGCCGACTCCACCTTTTATCCCTGCAGTTGACACTTTTACACCTGAGATTTAAAAACACCAAGAAGCTGCAGGGTGAAGGCTCCCTGCTGAAGTCAGATGGGACCCGCACGTTCACTAAATTTTGATGTTGTTTTTTCGGTTTTGTGAAGAAGACGTTTTATGCAATGCACAAAATATTTTACACCTGTGTAGGTTTGTATAGAAGGGTCAAGGATTAGCATTTATAGAAGATGTCAGAGTACGTATGTATGCTGATGTATGTATGCATATTTACATATGTGACGCATGACTGTCAGGATCTATGTAAACATTGCAGGTCTCGGTCCACAACATGCGCATTTCTGCATTCCCCAGAAGATCGCGTTGGCGCATATGAAGGTGGCCAGATTGCACAAAGACCAGCGCCATCCGGAGCCCGGGAGTCATGCGAGCAGCACCCAAGACGACCCGTCCGTCTCCGCGGTGACCCCCTGGACCGGCTGCCCATCCGTGCCAATGCCAGGCTCCCGCGTCCTCCGCCTCCCTCCATCCAGGACCAGGAAGAAGTCAGTGCCGCACAGGGCTGTCCGTAATTGGCAGCGCTTTCGATTGACAGCCCTGGGGACTCACATCGGCCCGCCAACACTGCTACCAAGCTAGGTGCAGCGTGTGTGTTTGGGGGGGGACAACTCATGTGTGTGGTTGAGGCACATTGCTCACGGGTAGGGGGAGGGTCATGTCAGTCAGGGGCCTCCTCCAATCATTTCAGCGCGCTCTGCCCACTCATTCGCCAGCCATTGGCCGCCAGCACAGACACGCCACTGTGATAGGCGGGCGGTATCTCGCGCCCACTGACCTTCAATCAGCCCAGAAAGTAGTCACCGCCCTTTCCCGCACAATCTGCCAACACTGGCTCTGCTGCGGGAAGAAGTGGCTGTCCGCAGCGCATGCGAAGTTAATCTATCAGCCCTCTAACACGCGCGCCACTGATGGAGGCAGTGTCTGTCCACAGCGCATGCGCAATGTTCACTTATCAAGCTGTCTTTAACCCGCGCGCCACTGCGGGAGGCAGTGTATGTCCTCAGCGCATGCGCAATGTTCACTTATCAAGCTGTCTTTAACCCGCGCTCCGGAGCGGGAGGCAGTGTCTGTCTGCAGCGCATGCACAGTTAATCTATGGTCCTCCAACCCGCGCGCCACTGCGGGAGGCAGTGTCTGTCCTCAGCGCATGCGCAATTGTTAACCTACGGCCCTCTTTAACCCGTGCTCGTAGTTCGGTCCTGGGGCTTTCCCCTGTTTGGCGGAAGACAGTGTGGAGTGGACGGTCCCGGTTGTATCTCCTCTCAGTTAGAGTCTGTACAGGCCGTGCTCTCCCTGCGAGGCTGCTCAATTCTCGTTGACACACTCTTAGTTTCATGGTCTTCACTATTCTCAGCGCATGCGCGGCCATAAGCAGCAAACATCCTGCGCGTGCGCACTTGTGGGCATAAAGAGTGTCCTGCGCATGCGCAGCTGCGGGTCATCAGCGTGGCTCTTCTCCCACGCGCGGTTATTTGTCCCGGCGGCGCCTCCAGAGCCGGAGTCACCTCAGGGCCGCTCCCCCCTCACCGCCTCTCACAGCGAAGTTGAGGTAAGAAACGGCCAGTAAAGTAAAGCAGAGTAAAGCAGTAAAGTATGGGAACTGCAGGGGCAGGGCATGCGTGTGGGGGCGGGGGCTGCAGGGGGCAGGGCCTATGGGGGCGGGGCATGTGTATATGAGGGCGGGGTCAAACCAGGGGGCATTGAATGAGTATATCCAGAGTGTGCATACATGCTCCTCCTCTGCCGGGGGCGGGGCCTTTGGGTGGGGGCGGGGTCAGTTAATTTGGGGGCGGGCCTGTGGTGTGAATGCTCCTCCTCTGCCGGTTTTGTTCTTACCCTTCAACTGTGGAATGTGTTTTTTTGGAACCCGAATTGCTCCAACTTTAGTTTGCAGTATGTCATTTTTAGCGAATTTATACACTGTAAATATGTTTCCATAATATCTGACACCTCTGGGTAGAGTAGGCACTATATAAATAAATCCAATGCGCAGCGACCAGGCTGTTGGAGACTCTTCGTGGCCTTGGGGCTCCCAGTCACACATCCTCAGGTCTGTAGACTAAAGACTGTTGCAGCTTGCAACTCAGAACTGTTGATTCCTCAGGCCCCGGCGGGCTGCTTTTGGAGGCTTCAGGCATGATTCTGCCGAATCTCAAGTTGCACATTCTTACCATTCTCCCAAGCCACCGCAACCACAGACTTTACCCATTTGCTGACCGCATCTATAAATGATGTTTTTGACACAGGTGTGTCCACATGAGCATCTTTTAATTTGGCTGATCTGGGACGTGACCTGGGGCTTGCTGCAAATATGTTTAGGTCTCACCTACACAGCGTGCAAGCGCTGCTTAGAAGGGACCTCTTGGAATCGCTCAGGACTTTTGTTTAATCTCGTGCATGTTTTGCACTGTTCTCTATTGGCACTTGTGCACGTTTGACGTTTCCCTTGCTGAAGCACCATCTGTTTTCAATTATTCCGCTTGCGCTTGTGCTGCAAGGTAGGTAGCCCTACATGGGCCCATGGCCCGTAAAATAAGGGCCACTAGTGGGCTGCAGCACTGAATGAATGAATTCTTTATATGTGTGGTTACTTTAACCCATTTCATGCGCCGAACGTTCAGCGCCAGTGCTGAATGTTCTAAGAAACGGGTGGGGCCGCGTCGGCCTTTGGACGTGCGCAGCACTACGGAGGTAGTGCTCGCAACGTCCAACGGCCGACGGCAGCACTAAAGGGGTTAAACCATTACAAAAATACAGTTTACGTAAAAACAGTATAAAGTCTAAAAAATCTTTAAAAAGCAAGTGTATACAATACAGTGTTAAGATTCTCTTTACTTAGTTGGGTAAAAACAGCCAAGTGTTGATCAGTCTTTTATATTAAATCAGTCTTATGTATTAAATCAGTCTATTTTAAGAAAGAGGCCAAACAGCAGTCCCAGCAGTGCCTACCTAGCCGCCTAGGGTGAAGTGCCCATCAGTTTTAGACGAGTGAAGTGGACAAATTTGCCAAAGTTGGCCATGTGCTTCACTGTGTCCAACGTGTAAAGGCAAAGGACTGCCTCCTGTACAGTGCGAGTGCCCAGTTGGAGCAGAATTGGTCTAAGGTAGAGTCTGCGGGCTAGACGCAGGGCCGGGCAGCAGAGTAGAATATGGCCCAAAGACTCGCGTTTGTAGTTACAAAGGCGGCACTCCGTAATGGCTAACCTTACTTTCCCAGCTGGATATAGATCTTTGAGAGGGAGGGGATGTAGTCTTGCAGCTAGAATTCTGTTTAGGGCTTCTTTCCCCACAGCGTGCGCAAGATGGAGTTTGAGGCTGGTCAATGTGTGGGGGAGACTTTGAGTCTCGTGAGAAACCTCTAGCTACTAAGGATTCCATATCCAAGGTCCGAGCCCTTAGACGTACTTGCATTTTTATTGTTTTTTTAATGCTGGAGTATTTGATTATGCTTGGGTCCCAATTCTCTGTTGCAAGTTGAAGCAGATCTTTAGCAGAGGCGAGACAAGCAGACCAAGAATTGCCAGGTTGTTGAAAGATGTGCTTTATGATGGCTTTCATTGAGTTCTCCGGGGCCACCATTGTTAGGAAGAAGTATTTACTCAGAGCCGCCATCTCTTCCAGTTTTTGTTGGTTGAGGTTAAACTCTAGACGAATTAAGTTGTTCCTGGTGCAAGCTGGTAGGCGAAATAGCTCTTTGTAGGCAGTACAGTGTATTTTTTTAGATCATTCCCAAATTTCCCTGGAAAGGCCTGTTTGGCATAATTATTAGATGGTAGTAGTTTCGCCCTCAGTACTCTTTGAATGGCGGTTGTTGTTGGACTATCTAGGGTGGTGTGTAATTTGCAGAGAGCGTAGGTAACCCTTTTCCCTTTCTCCTGCAGTTTAAGATGAATCCGTGGGCGGCCCGTTTTGCTAAGTCATGCCCCTAGATAGTTATAATTTTGTACACGGTCCAAGATCAACAGACCCAGCCTCCACATGGCCCCTTTTTTTTCGGATAGTGGCCAAAAATCACAATTTTAGATTTGGTTGGGTTAGCAACCAACTTGTTTTTGTCATTATAGACTGCGAGGGCTGTCAGTGCTTTTTGTAATCCAATTTTGGTATGATGCAAAAGAGCCAGGTCGTCTGCGTATTGCATCAGTTGGATCTTTGTGTGCCCGATCCTGGGGGTGGCTAAAGTGGCTCCATACAGGGCTTGACCCATGTCACCTGTATATAAATTGAATAGCATGGGGGCCAGGACGCAGCCCTGTTTTAGCCCACAATCTGTGGACATTTTCTCTGTGGCAAACTCACTCGAGAGTTTAACTAACCCAAATTTGTGAATACAGTGATCTAATTGCTTGTAGTAAAGGCGAACTGATGTTCCAATGTGACAATTTCTGCCAGAGGATGGTACGATCTACCCCGTCGAAGGCTGCTGAATAGTCGATGAAGCAGGCAAAGAGTGGCAGGGTTCGATGGGTCACCGCTTGTTGGGCTAGCTATGACAAGGCAATGATGTTATCCACAGTGGAGCCCCCTGGTTTGAACCCGGTCTGAAAAAAGGGCAGAAGGCCTTCATTGCCAGCCCAGTCTGCTAGTTCCGCTAGGAGAGTGCTTGCATAAGCTTTGCCCTCAATGTCCAGCAGGGCGATCAGGCGGTAGTTCTTTGGATCGGTGGTGAGCCCTTTTTAGGTCTTGTGGCGTTTACAGCGCAAAGCGCTGTCTCGCCAGAGACCTATTGTCAGCGACTCCGCTTTCCTGGAGACAGGACCTGGCAGCGCGCATCTCCTCTCCAAGAAAGCGATTGGAACAGGCCACGCGCACGAGAACGCGCGCTCCATTGAGCAGGCCACAATTCCCTTGCAATGCGCGCTTACAGACACAGTGAACGGCCACCAACCCCCGCCGCACACACACAAGAGCGCGCACACACACAAGCGCGCTTGCTGCCAAGGTGCGAGTCGCCGCTAAGCATACGGCTCGGACCGCCCTTTGTGCCCCCTGAAGTCCTGAAGTGTGCGCTGTGCGAGTCTCACCCCCATCACGACTTGCACAGCCTCTCTGCCTCGCCAGCGCCCTGGGTCACTGAGCGTACGCTAGGCGGCGCGGGCACTGTAAGCGCACCGCCCTACGAGTCGCACCTGCCTGGTACGACTCGTACACCCACTTCGAATCATACCATCTCCCAAGTACGCTCCCGAGTACGCGTTTCATGCGGGATGCGTGAGACTTGATAGGTTCATCCCCCGATCGATCGGCGTACGAGGCGCACAGAGGAGTTCAGGCCTCACGGACAGCGCGTCCCCACCTAAGGTCTTGCCTGCAAGCTAGGGAGAGCGTGTTTGGAGCCTCTTGTTACCCCCTAAAAGAAAAAACAGTGCCTGAGGCCCAGTAAAGTGGTTTGAGGGGCATTTAACACTGTTTGAAGATTGAACATTGCTAGTGAGAACTGTGACATTCCAAAAAGTAACTGGAATCGTTTTAAAGTGACTGAAAAGGGTGGCGCGCACAACCATGCGCTCCAATTCCGGCAGGCTAGTCCCACCCACACCAACACAGAGACGCGCACACACACACACAGGCACACACGCAGAGACATACATGCACGTAAACACACAGTAGCGCACATACACGCACGCATACACACGAGCGCACAAAGAGACACACACCACCACCACGCCGCACACACACAAGAGCGCACGCACACACACACACGAGCGCACACAGACACCCCCCCTTTGCCCCCCCACTACAACTAAGCCCCACTCACCTCATCGGCGAAACTCTGGACTTCAGCCGCCACGCGGGGCTCTCCCTCGGGCATGGGAGCCCGCGTCACCATTGCTCCTCTCCTGACTGCTCCTCTCCTGGCCAGCCACTCTGTGGGCACGAGCTTCCAGCAGGAAACTGAAGTCCCGCCCCACGGTAGTTTTTGTCACGCGCACCACAGCACCAGCGGTAAGCGGGCTTCGGGGGGGCTTCATTTTTTTTCTTTTAGGTGTATTTTCTTTGCTCTTGTTTAGGTAGCCTTTTAACCACTTCAAGTGACAATTCTGAGACAGTGAAATGAAGTAAACATGCAGCTGAGGCAGCAAAGTCTTTACATTCAGAAACTTCGCTGCATTTATCCAGCCAGGTTACCCCCAGTAAAAAGAAGGAAGCACTGTAACAGCTATGAGCCCGTGCCTCAGGTGCATCATCAGAGCTGTGTGAATAATACCTGCATCAGACCTGTGCCTCAGGTGCATCATCAGAGCTGTCTGAATAATAACAGCTGTGAGCCCAGTGCTGAGGTGCATCAGAGCTGTGTGAATAATAACAGCTGTGAGCCCGTGCCGGAGGTGCATCATCGGAGCTGTGTGTATAATAACTGTGTCAGCCTCGTGTGTGAGGTGCATCATCAGAGCTGAGTGAATAATAAAAGCTGTAAGCCCGTGCCAGAGGTGCATCATCAGAGCTGTGTGAATAATAACAGCTGTGAGCCCATGCCTAAGGTGCATCATCAGAGCTGTGTGAATAATAACAGCTGTGAGCCCGTGCCTGAGGTGCATCATCAGAGCTGTGTGAATATTAACTGCGTCAGCCCCGTGCCTGAGGTGCGTCATCAGAGCTGTGTGAATAATAACAGCTGTGAGCCCCATGCCTGAGGTGCATTATCAGAGCTGTGTGAATAATAACTGCGTCAGCCCCGTGCCTGAGGTGCATCATCAGAGCTGTGTGAATAATAACTGTGTCAGACCCGTGCCTGAGGTGTATCATCAGAGCTGTGTGAATAATAACAGCTGTGAGCCCGTGCCTGACGTGCATCATCAGAGCTGTGTGAATAATAACTGTCAGCCCCGTGCCTGAGGCGCATCATCAGAGCTGTGTGATTAATAACCGCTGTGAGCCCGTGCCTGAGGTGCATCATCAGAGCTGTGGGAATAACTGCGTCAGCCCCGTGCCTGAGGTGCATCATCAGAGCAAATAACAGCTGTGAGCCAGTGTCTGAGGCGCATCATCAGAGCTGTGTGATTTATAACCGCTGTGAGCCCGTGCCTGAGGTGCATCATCAGAGCTGTGTGAATATTAACTGCGTCAGCCCCGTGCCTGAGGTCCATCATCAGAGCTGAGTGAATAATAACTGCAGGCAGGCCTGAGGTGCATCATCAGAGCTGTGTGAATAATAACTCCGTCAGCCCCGTGCCTGAGGTGCATCATCAGAGCTGTGTGAATATTAACCGCTGTTAGCCCCGTGCCTGAGGTGCATCATCAGAGCTGTGTGAATAATAGCAGCTGTGAGCCCGTGCCTGAGGTGCATCATCAGAGCTGTGTGAATATTAACTGCGTCAGCCCCGTGCCTGAGGTGCATCATCAGAGCTGAGTGAATAATAACTGCAGGCAGCCCTGTGCCTGAGGTGCATCATCAGAGCTGTGTGAATATTAACTGCGCAGCCCTGTGCCTGATATGCATCATCAGAGCTGTGTGAATAATAACTGGGTCAGCCCGTGCCTGAGGTGCAGCATCAGAGCTGTGTGAATAATAACAGCTGTGAGCCCCGTGCATGAGGTGCATCATCAGAGCTGTGTGAATAATAACAGCTGTGAGCCCGTGCCCGAGGTGCATCATCAGAGCTGTCTGAATAATAACTGCGTCAGCCCCGTGCCTGAGGTGCATCATCAGAGCTGTGTGAATAATAACTACGTCAGCCCCGTGCCTGAGGTCCATCATCAGAGCTGTGTGAATAATAACTGCCATCAGCTCTGTGTTGAGGTGCATCATCAGAGCTGTGTGAATAATAACTGCATCAGCCCTGTGCCTCAGGTGCATCATCAGAGCTGTGTGAATAATAACAGCTGTAAGCCCGTGCCAGAGGTGCATCTTCAGAACTGTGTGAATAATAACAGCTGTGAGCCAGTGCCTGAGATGCATCATCAGAGCTGTTTGAATAATAACAGTGTCAGCCCCGTGCCTGAGGTCCATCATCAGAGCTGTGTGAATAATAACTGCCGTCAGCTCCGTGCTGAGGTGCATCATCAGAGCTGTGTGAATAATAACAGCTGTGAGCCTAGTGCTGAGGTGCATCATCGGAGCTGTGTGAATAATAACAGCTGTAAGCCCGTGCCAGAGGTGCATCATCAGAGCTGTGTGAATAATAACTGTGTCTGCCCCGTGTCTGAGGTGCATCATCAGAGCTGTGTGAATAATAACAGCTGTGAGTCCGTGCCTGAGGTGCATCATCAGAGCTGTGTGAATAATAACTGCAGGCAGCCCTGTGCCTGAGGTGCATCATCAGAGCTGTGTGAATAATACCTGCATCAGCCCCGTGCCTGAGGTGCATCATCAGAGCTGTGTGACTAATAACTGCGTCAGCCCCGTGCCTGAGGTGCATCATCAGAGCTGTGTGAATAAAAACTGCGTCAGCCCCGTGCCTGAGGTGCATCATCAGAGCTGTGTGACTAATAACTGCGTCAGACCGTGCCTGAGGTGCATCATCAGAGCTGTGTGAATAATAACAGCTGTGAGCCGGTGCCTGAGGTGCATCATCACAGCTGTGTGAATAATAACTGCGTCAGCCCTGTGCCTGAGGTGCATCATCAGAGCTGTGTGAATAATAACTGCAGGCAGCCCTGTGCCTGAGGTGCATCATCAGAGCTGTGTGAATAATAACAGCTGTGAGCCCGTGCCTGAGGTGCATCATCACAGCTGTGTGAATAACAGCTGTGTGCCTGAGGTGCATCATCACAGCTGTGTGAATAATAACAGCTGTGAGCCCCATGCCTGAGGTGCATCATCAAAGCTGTGTGAATAATAACAGCTGTGACCCCCTGCCTGCAGTGCGTCATCAGAGCTGTGTGAATAATAACTGCGTCAGCCCGTGCCGCTTCATCAGAGCTGTGTGAATAACAGCTGTGAGCCCGTGCCTGAGGTGCATCATCAGAGCTGTGTGAATAATAAAGGCGTCAGCCCCATGCCTGATGTGCATCATCAGAGCTGTGTGAATAATAACAGCTGTGAGCCCCGTGCCTGAGGTGCATAATCAGAGCTGTGTGAATAATACCTGCGTCAGCCCCGTGCCTGGGGTGCATCATCAGAGCTGTGTGAATAATAACTGAGCCCGTGCCTGAGGTGCATCATCAGAGCTGTGTGAATAATAACTGCAGGCAGCCCCGTGCCTGAGGTGCATCATCAGAGCTGTGTGTATAATACCTGCGTCAGCCCCGTGCCTGAGGTGCATCATCAGAGCTGTGTGAATAATAACTGCGTCAGCCCCGTGCCTGAGGTGCATCATCAGAGCTGTGTGAATAATAACTGCAGGCAGCCCCGTGCCTGAGGTGCATCATCAGAGCTGTGTGATTAATAACAGCTGTGAGCCTGTGCCTGAGGTGCATCATCAGAGCTGTGTGAATAATAACTGCGTCAGCCCCGTGCCTATGGTGCATCATCAGAGCTGTGTGAATACCTGCGTCAGCCCCGTGCCTGAGGTGCATCATCAGAGCTGTGTGAATAATAACAGCTGTGAGCCCGTGCCTGAGGTGCATCATCACAGCTGTGTGAATAATAACTGCGTCAGCCCCGTGCCTGAGGTGCATCATTAGAGCTGTGTGAATAATAACTGTGTCTGCCCCGTGTTTGAGGTGCATCATCAGAGCTGTGTGAATAATAACAGCTGTGAGCCCGTGTCTGAGGTGCATCATCAGAGCTGTGTGAATAATAACAGCCGTGAGCCCATGCCTGAGGTGCATCATCGAAGCTCTGAGTAATAACAGCTGTGAGCCCGTGCCTGAGGTGCATCATCAGAGCTGTGTGAATAATAACTGCGTCAGCCCGTGCCGCTTCATCAGAGCTGTGTGAACCACAGCTGTGAGCCCGTGCCTGAGGTGCATCATCAGAGCTGTGTGAATAATAAAGGCGTCAGCCCCGTGCCTGATGTGCATCATCAGAGCTGTGTGAATAATAACAGCTGTGAGCCCCATGCCTGAGGTGCATCATCAGAGCTGTGTGAATAATAACTGCGTCAGCCCCAAGCCTGGGGTGCATCATCAGAGCTGTGTGAATAATAACAGCTGTGAGCCCGTGCCTGAGGTGCATCATCAGAGCT
This sequence comes from Lissotriton vulgaris, assembly GCF_964263255.1. Taxonomy (NCBI): domain Eukaryota; kingdom Metazoa; phylum Chordata; class Amphibia; order Caudata; family Salamandridae; genus Lissotriton; species Lissotriton vulgaris. The sequence continues at coordinate 26,269,834 of NC_141685.1, forward strand.
GTGTGAATAATACAGGTGTGAGCACCGTGCCTGGTGTGCATCATCAGAGCTGTGTGAATAATAACTGCAGGCTGCCCTGTACCTGAGGTGCATCATCAGAGCTGTGTGAACGCTTCATCATCAGAGCATGGATGAACGCTTCCTCTGCCCCTGACATCGCCATCGCTATCCCTGATGACTATAAGATCACACGCAAGGACCGCACCGACCATACAGGAGGAGGAATCGCTATCGTCCATAAGAAATCCATCCGCATCTCAACCAGCTCCGACGCCAACCTCGCTAACTCCGAACACCTTCACTTCCAGATCCACACCGACCCCAAGACAACTCTTAGAGGCACCCTCCTCTACAGGCCACCAGGACCCCGCGCAAAATTCAGTGAAGACATCACGGACTTCATCACCCCACACGCGCTCCCCTCCAAAGACTACATCCTTCTGGGAGACCTCAACTTCCACCTTGAAAAGATCAACGACCGCAACACCGCCACCCTCTTAGACAACCTCGCCAACCTCGGACTTAAACAACTGGTCACTTCCCCCACCCACATCGCAGGTCACACTCTCGACCCCATCTTCACCTCCAGCAACCATGTCTCCTTCAGCCACACTACGGATCTCCTCTGGACTGACCACAGCTGCGTTCACTTCACCTACAACAAGCCGAAACCCCTCATCCACCTCCAACCAACTCTACAAAGAAACTGGAACAAAATCACCACGGATCAGATCTCCACATCGCTCCTTCGAACCTCCCCAGCCCTCTCTTCTAACGCCAACGAAGCCGCCTCCAACCTCACCCTTTGGTTATCCAACACCGCTGACACCCTAGCACCACTGAAAAAACGTCAACACAAACTTGGCAACAAGAAGACCTCATGGTTCAACGATGATCTCAAGAAGTCCAAGAAACTATGCCGCTCCCTTGAAAAGGCCTGGAAAAAAGACCCATCCACCAGCAACAAGGACGCCTTCAAAAGCGCCACCCGTACTCACCACCAACTGATCAGAAAAGCCAAGAAAACAGCATTCAAGGATCGACTTGACAACAACGCCCACAACAGCAAGGAACTTTTCAACATCGTCAAGGAATTTTCCAACCCCTCGGCCAACTCCAACGACATCACCCCCTCTCAAACCCTCTGCGACTCCCTAGCCTCTTTTTTCCACAACAAGATTGCTGACATCCACAACAGCTTTGACAACCAACCCGGAAGTCAACCCACCCTACCATCTGCTGACCATCTTCCCCCCGTAAACACCCTTAACGCCTGGAACCCAATCTCCACTGAGGACACCATCCGCCTGATGAATTCCATCCACTCTGGATCACCCACAGACCCATGCCCTCACCACATCTTCAACAAAGCAGACTCCGTCATAGCTCTGCACCTCCGAGACGTCATCAACTGCTCCTTCAACTCCGCTACCTTCCCAGAAGACTGGAAACACGCTGAACTCACCGCCCTTCTGAAAAAACCAACAGCTGACCCCACCGAACTCAAAAACTACCGCCCCCATCTCGCTTCTTCTATTCCCGGCCAAAGTCATCGAGAAAGCTGTCAACAACCAGCTCGCCGCCTTCCTCGAAGCCAACAAATCACTCGACCCCTCACAATCTGGCTTCCGAGCCAAACACAGCACTGAGACCGCCCTCATCGCAGCAACAGACGACATTCGAACTCTACTGGACAATGGAGACACAGTCGCCCTCATCCTCCTCGACCTCTCTGCAGCCTTCGACACAGTCTGCCACAGCACCCTTTTACAACGCCTCAGAAACATCGGAATCCAAGGAAAAGCACTGGAATGGATCACCTCGTTCCTCACCGGAAGAACCCAGAGGGTCCGCCTCCCACCATTCAAGTCCGAGGCCTCTGAAATCATCTGCGGCGTACCTCAAGGATCCTCACTCAGTCCCACCCTCTTCAACGTATATATGAGCCCCCTCGCGGCCATCGCACGCCATCACAACCTCAACATCATCTCTTACGCGGATGACACTCAACTGATCCTTTCTCTCACCAAGGACCCCAGCACCGCCAAAACTAACCTACACGAAGGAATGAAAGAAGTCGCCGATTGGATGAAACAAAGCCGTCTGAAACTGAACTCAGACAAAACAGAAGTCCTCATCTTAGGTACATCCCCATCTGCATGGGACGACTCCTGGTGGCCGGAAGCCCTCGGAAAAGCACCCATCCCGACAGACCACGCACGGAACCTTGGCGTCCTCCTGGATTCTTCACTCTCAATGAACAGACAAGTCAGCGCCGTATCCTCTTCCTGCTTTAACATTCTTTGCATGCTCAGAAAAACATTTCGCTGGATCCCCTCCGAAACAAGGAAAACAGTCACCCACGCTCTAGTCACGAGCGGACTGGACTACGGAAACACCCTCTACGCAGGTACCACCGCTAAACTCCAGAAGAAACTACAACGAATCCAAAACGCCTCAGCCAGGCTCATATTAGACATCCCACGCAACGAACACATCTCTGGTCACCTTAAAGACCTCCACTGGCTACCCGTCAATAAGAGGATCACTTTCCGACTGCTTACCCACGCACACAAATCACTCTACGACATCGGACCAGATTGCCTCAACTCTCGACTGTCCTTCTACACCCCCTCCCGCCAACTTCGCTCTTCCAGCCAAGCCTTCGCCACTGTACCTCGCATCAACAAGACCACCATGGGAGGCAGATCCTTTTCATACCTGGCTGCCAAAACATGGAACTCACTCCCCGCTTACCTTCGCCTCACCCAGAATCACCTAGCGTTCAGAAAGCAGCTTAAACGTGGATATTTGACAAATAATCCTCCTCCCCTTCCTAAGCGCCTTGAAACCCTCTGGGTATGTAGTGCGCTATACAAATTTTATGACTTGACTTGACTTGACTTGTGAATAATAACTGCTTCAGCCCCGTGCCTGAGGTGCATGATCAGAGCTGTGTGAATAATAACTGCGTCAGCCCCGTGCCTGAGGTGCATCATCGGAGCTGTGTGAATAATAACTGCGTCAGCCCTGTGCCTGAGGTTCATCATCAGAGCTGTGTGAATAATAACAGCTGTGAGCCCCGTGCCTGAGGTGCATTATCAGAGCTGTGTGATTAATAACAGCTGTGAGCCCCGTGTCTGAGATGCATAATCAGAGCTGTGTGAATAATAACTGCGTCAGCCCTGTCCCTGAGGTGCATCATCAGAGCTGTGGGAATAATAACTGCATCAGCGTCATGCCTGAGGTGCATCATCAGAGCTGTGGGAATAATAACTGCATCACCCCGTGCCGCTTCGTCAGAGCTGTGTGAATAATGACTGTGTCAGCCCCGTGCCTGAGGTGCATCATCAGAGCTGTGTGAATAATAACAGCTGTGAGCCCGTGCCTGAGGTGCATCATCAGAGCTATGTGAATAATAACTGCGTCAGCCCCGTGCCTGAGGTGCATCATCAGAGCTGTGTAATAATAACTGGGTCAGCCTCTTGCCTGAGGTACATCATCAGAGCTGTTTGAATAATAACTGCATCAGCCCCGTGCCTTAGGTGCATCATCAGAGCTGTGTGAATAATAACTGCGTCAGCCCCGTGCCTGAGGTGCATCATCAAAGCTGTGTGAATATGAACAGCTGTGAGCCCGTGCCTGAGGTGCATCATCAGAGCTGTGTGAATAATAACTGTGTCTGCCCTGTGTCTGAGGTGCATCATCAGAGCTGTGTGAATAATAACAGCTGTGAGTCCGTGCCTGAGGTGCATCATTAGAGATGTGTGAATAATAACTGCAGGCATGCCCATGCCTGAGGTGCATCATCAGAGCTGTGTGAATAATACCTGCGTCAGCCCCGTGCCTGAGGTGCATCATCAGAGCTGTGTGACTAATAACTGCGTCAGCCCCGTGCCTGAGGTGCATCATCAGAGCTGTGTGAATAATAACTGCGTCAACCCCGTGCCTGAGGTGCATCATCAGAGCTGTGTGAATAATAACAGCTTTGAGCCCGTGCCTGAGGTGCATCATCACAGCTGTGTGAATAATAACTGCGTCAGCCCTGTGCCTGAGGTGCATCATCAGAGCTGTGTGAATAATAACTGTAGGCAGCCCCGTGCCTGAGGTGCATCATCAGAGCTGTGTGAATAATAACAGCTGTGAGCCCGTGCCTGAGGTGCATGATCACAGCTGTGTGAATAACAGCTGTGAGCCCGTGCCTGAGGTGCATCATCACAGCTGTGTGAATAATAACAGCTGTGAGCCCCGTGCCTGAGGTGCATCATCAAAGCTGTGTGAATAATAACAGCTGTGACCCCCTGCCTGAGGTGCATCATCAGAGCTGTGTGAATAATAACTGCGTCAGCCCCGTGTCTGAGGTGCATCATCAGAGCTGTGTGATTAATAACAGCTGTGAGCCTGTGCCTGAGGTGCATCATCAGAGCTGTGTGAATAATAACGACGTCAGCCCCGTGCCTATGGTGCATCATCAGAGCTGAGTGAATACCTGCGTCAGCCCCGTGCCCGAGGTCCATCATCAGAGCTGTCTGAATAATAACTGCGTCAGCCCCGTGCCTGAGGTGCATCATCAGAGCTGTATGAATAACTGCGTCAGCCCCGTGCCTGAGGTCCATCATCAGAGCTGTGTGAATAATAACTGCCGTCAGCTCCGTGTTGAGGTGCATCATCAGAGCTGTGTGAATAATAACTGCATCAGCCCTGGGCCTCAGGTGCATCATCAGAGCTGTGTGAATAATAACAGCTGTAAGCCCGTGCCAGAGGTGCATCATCAGAGCTGTGTGAATAATAACAGCTGTGAGCCCGTGCCTGAGGTGCATCATCCGAGCTGTTTGAATAATAACTGTGTCAGCCCCGTGCCTGGGGTCTATCATCAGAGCTGTGTGAATAATACCTGCCGTCAGCTCCGTGCTGAGGTGCATCATCAGAGCTGTGTGAATAATACCTGCATCAGCCCTGTGCCTCAGGTGCATCATCAGAGCTGTGTGAATAATAACAGCTGTGAGCCTAGTGCTGAGTTGCATCATCAGAGCTGTGTGAATAATAACAGCTGTAAGCCCGTGCCAGAGGTGCATCATCAGAGCTGTGTGAATAATAACTGTGTCTGCCCCGTGTCTGAGGTGCATCATCAAAGCTGTGTGAATAATAACAGCTGTGAGTCCGTGCCTGAGGTGCATCATCAGAGCTGTGTGAATAATAACTGCAGGCAGCCCCATGCCTGAGGTGCATCATCAGAGCTGTGTGAATAATACCTGCCTCAGCCCCGTGCCTGAGGTGCATCATCAGAGCTGTGTGACTAATAGCTGCGTCAGCCCCGTGCCTGAGGTGCATCATCAGAGCTGTGTGAATAATAACTGCGTCAGCCCCGTGTCTGAGGTGCATCATCAGAGCTGTGTGATTAATAACAGCTGTGAGCCTGTGCCTGAGGTCCATCATCAGAGCTGTGTGAATAATAACTGCATCAGCCCCGTGCCTATGGTGCATCATCAGAGCTGTGTGAATAACTGCGTCAGCCCCGTGCCTGAGGTGCATCATCAGAGCTGTGTGAATAATAACAGCTGTGAGCCCGTGCCTGAGGTGCATCATCACAGCTGTGTGAATGATAACTGCGTCAGCCCCGTGTCTGAGGTGCATCATCAGAGCTGTGTGATTAATAACAGCTGTGAGCCTGTGCCTTAGGTCCATCATCAGAGCTGTGTGAATAATAACTCCATCAGCCCCGTGCCTATGGTGCATTATCAGAGCTGTGTGAATAACTGCGTCAGCCCCGTGTCTGAGGTGCATCATCAGAGCTGTGTGAATAATAACAGCTGTGAGCCCCGTGCCTGAGGTTCATCATCAGAGCTGTGTGAATAATAACAGCTGTGAGCCCGTGCCTGAGGTGCATCATCACAGCTGTGTGAATAATACCTGCGTCAGCCCCGTGCCTGGGGTGCATCATCAGAGCTGTGTGAATAATAACTGTGAGCCCGTGCCTGAGGTGCATCATCAGAGCTGTGTGAATAATAACTGCAGGCAGCCCCGTGCCTGAGGTGCATCATCAGAGCTGTGTGTATAAACCTGCGTCAGCCCCGTGCCTGAGGTGCATCATCAGAGCTGTGTGAATAATAACTGCGTCAGCCCCGTGCCTGAGGTGCATCATCAGAGCTGTGTGAATAATAACTGCAGGCAGCCCCGTGCCTGAGGTGCATCATCAGAGCTGTGTGATTAATAACAGCTGTGAGCCTGTGCCTGAGGTGCATCATCAGAGCTGTGTGAATAATAACTGCGTCAGCCCCGTGCCTATGGTGCATCATCAGAGCTGTGTGAATAACTGCGTCAGCCCCGTGCCTGAGGTGCATCATCAGAGCTGTGTGAATAATAACAGCTGTGAGCCCGTGCCTGAGGTGCATCATCACAGCTGTGTGAATAATAACTGCGTCAGCCCCGTGCCTGAGGTGCATCAACCGAGCTGTGTGAATAATAACTGTGTCTGGCCCGTGTTTGAGGTGCATCATAAGAGCTGTGTGAATAATAACAGCTGTGAGCCCGTGTCTGCGGTGCATCATCAGAGCTGTGTGAATAATAACAGCCGTGAGCCCATGCCTGAGGTGCATCATCGAAGCTCTGAGTAATAACAGCTGTGAGCCCGTGCCTGAGGTGCATCATTAGAGCTGTGTGAATAATAACTGCGTCAGCCCGTGCCGCTTCATCAGAGCTGTGTGAACAACAGCTGTGAGCCCGTGCCTGAGGTGCATCATCAGAGCTGTGTGAATAATAAAGGCGTCAGCCCCGTGCCCGATGTGCATCATCAGAGCTGTGTGAATAATAACAGCTGTGAGCCCCATGCCTGAGGTGCATCATCAGAGCTGTGTGAATAATAACTGCTGTGAGCCCGTGCCTGAGGTGCATCATCAGAGCTGTGTGAATAATACAGGTGTGAGCCCTGTGCCTGGTGTGCATCATCAGAGCTGTGTGAATAATAACTGCAGGTTGCCCTGTACCTGAGGTGCATCATCAGAGCTGTGTGAATAATAACTGCTTCAGCCCCGTGCCTGAGGTGCATGATCAGAGCTGTGTGAATAATAACTGCATCAGCCCCGTGCCTGAGGTGCATTATCAGAGCTGTGTGATTAATAACAGCTGTGAGCCCCGTGTCTGAGATGCATAATCAGAGCTGTGTGAATAATAACTGCGTCAGCCCTGTGCCTGAGGTGCATCATCAGAGCTGTGGGAATAATAACTGCATCAGCGTCATGCCTGAGGTGCATCATCAGAGCTGTGGGAATAATAACTGCATCAGCCCGTGCCGCTTCTTCAGAGCTGTGTGAATAATGACTGTGTCAGCCCCGTGCCTGAGGTGCATCATCAGAGCTGTGTGAATAATAACAGCTGTGAGCCCGTGCCTGAGGTGCATCATCAGAGCTATGTGAATAATAACTGCGTCAGCCCCGTGCCTGAGGTGCATCATCAGAGCTGTGTAATAATAACTGGGTCAGCCCCTTGCCTGAGGTACATCATCAGAGCTGTTTGAATAATAACTGCATCAGCCCAGTGCCTTAGGTGCATCATCAGAGCTGTGTGAATAATAACTGCGTCAGCCCCGTGCCTGAGGTGCATCATCAAAGCTGTGTGAATATGAACAGCTGTGAGCCCGTGCCTGAGGTGCATCATCAGAGCTGTGTGAATAATAACTGTCTGCCCCGTGTCTGAGGTGCATCATCAGAGCTGTGTGAATAATAACAGCTGTGAGTCCGTGCCTGAGGTGCATCATTAGAGCTGTGTGAATAATAACTGCAGGCATCCCCATGCCTGAGGTGCATCATCAGAGCTGTGTGAATAATACCTGCGTCAGCCCCGTGCCTGAGGTGCATCATCAGAGCTGTGTGACTAATAACTGCGTCAGCCCCGTGCCTGAGGTGCATCATCAGAGCTGTGTGAATAATAACTGCGTCAACCCCGTGCCTGAGGTGCATCATCAGAGCTGTGTGAATAACAACAGCTGTGAGCCCGTGCCTGAGGTGCATCATCACAGCTGTGTGAATAAAAACTGCGTCAGCCCTGTGCCTGAGGTGCATCATCAGAGCTGTGTGAATAATAACTGTAGGCAGCCCCGTGCCTGAGGTGCATCATCAGAGCTGTGTGAATAATAACAGCTGTGAGCCCGTGCCTGAGGTGCATGATCACAGCTGTGTGAATAACAGCTGTGAGCCCGTGCCTGAGGTGCATCATCACAGCTGTGTGAATAATAACAGATGTGAGCCCCGTGCCTGAGGTGCATCATCAAAGCTGTGTGAATAATAACAGCTGTGACCCCCTGCCTGAGGTGCATCATCAGAGCTGTGTGAATAATAACTGCGTCAGCCCCGTGTCTGAGGTGCATCATCAGAGCTGTGTGATTAATAACAGCTGTGAGCCTGTGCCTGAGGTGCGTCATCAGAGCTGTGTGAATAATAACGACGTGAGCCCTGTGCCTATGGTGCATCATCAGAGCTGAGTGAATACCTGCGTCAGCCCCGTCCCTGAGCTCCATCATCAGAGCTGTCTGAATAATAACTGCGTCAGCCCCGTGCCTGAGGTGCATCATCAGAGCTGTATGAATAATAACTGCGTCAGCCCCGTGCCTGAGGTCCATCATTAGAGCTGTGTGAATAATAACTGCCGTCAGCTCCGTGTTGAGGGGCATCATCAGAGCTGTGTGAATAATAACTGCATCAGCCCTGTGCCTCAGGTGCATCATCGGAGCTGTGTGAATAATAACAGCTGTAAGCCCGTGCCAGAGGTGCATCATCAGAGCTGTGTGAATAATAAAAGCTGTGAGCCTGTGCCTGAGGTGCATCATCCAAGCTGTTTGAATAATAACTGTGTCATCCCCGTGCCTGAGGTCTATCATCAGAGCTGTGTGAATAATACCTGCCGTCAGCTCCGTGCTGAGGTGCATCATCAGAGCTGTGTGAATAATACCTGCATCAGCCCTGTGCCTCAGGTGCATCATCAGAGCTGTGTGAATAATAACAGCTGTGAGCCTAGTGCTGAGTTGCATCATCAGAGCTGTGTGAATAATAACAGCTGTGAGCCCATGCCAGAGGTGCATCATCAGAGCTGTGTGAATAATAACTGTGTCTGCCCCGTGTCTGAGGTGCATCATCAAAGCTGTGTGAATAATAACAGCTGTGAGTCCGTGCCTGAGGTGCATCATCAGAGCTGTGTGAATAATACCTGCGTCAGCCCCGTGCCTGAGGTGCATCATCAGAGCTGTGTGACTAATAGCTGCGTCAGCCCCGTGCCTGAGGTGCATCATCAGAGCTGTGTGAATAATAACTGCGTCAGCCCCGTGTCTGAGGTGCATCATCAGAGCTGTGTGATTAATAACAGCTGTGAGCCTGTGCCTGAGGTCCATCATCAGAGCTGTGTGAATAATAACTGCATCAGCCCCGTGCCTATGGTGCATTATCAGAGCTGTGTGAATAACTGCGTCAGCCCTGTGTCTGAGGTGCATCATCAGAGCTGTGTGAATAATAACTGCCGTCAGATCCGTGCTGAGGTGCATCATCAGAGCTGTATGAATAATAACTGCGTCAGCCCCGTGCCTGAGGTCCATCATTAGAGCTGTGTGAATAATAACTGCCGTCAGCTCCGTGTTGAGGGGCATCATCAGAGCTGTGTGAATAATAACTGCATCAGCCCTGTGCCTCAGGTGCATCATCGGAGCTGTGTGAATAATAACAGCTGTAAGCCCGTGCCAGAGGTGCATCATCAGAGCTGTGTGAATAATAACTGTGTCTGCCCCGTGTCTGAGGTGCATCATCAAAGCTGTGTGAATAATAACAGCTGTGAGTCCGTGCCTGAGGTGCATCATCAGAGCTGTGTGAATAATAACTGCAGGCAGCCCCATGCCTGAGGTGCATCATCAGAGCTGTGTGAATAATACCTGCCTCAGCCCCGTGCCTGAGGTGCATCATCAGAGCTGTGTGACTAATAGCTGCGTCAGCCCCGTGCCTGAGGTGCATCATCAGAGCTGTGTGAATAATAACTGCGTCAGCCCCGTGTCTGAGGTGCATCATCAGAGCTGTGTGATTAATAACAGCTGTGAGCCTGTGCCTGAGGTCCATCATCAGAGCTGTGTGAATAATAACTGCATCAGCCCCGTGCCTATGGTGCATCATCAGAGCTGTGTGAATAACTGCGTCAGCCCCGTGCCTGAGGTGCATCATCAGAGCTGTGTGAATAATAACAGCTGTGAGCCCGTGCCTGAGGTGCATCATCACAGCTGTGTGAATGATAACTGCGTCAGCCCCGTGTCTGAGGTGCATCATCAGAGCTGTGTGATTAATAACAGCTGTGAGCCTGTGCCTTAGGTCCATCATCAGAGCTGTGTGAATAATAACTCCATCAGCCCCGTGCCTATGGTGCATTATCAGAGCTGTGTGAATAACTGCGTCAGCCCCGTGTCTGAGGTGCATCATCAGAGCTGTGTGAATAATAACAGCTGTGAGCCCCGTGCCTGAGGTTCATCATCAGAGCTGTGTGAATAATAACAGCTGTGAGCCCGTGCCTGAGGTGCATCATCACAGCTGTGTGAATAATACCTGCGTCAGCCCCGTGCCTGGGGTGCATCATCAGAGCTGTGTGAATAATAACTGTGAGCCCGTGCCTGAGGTGCATCATCAGAGCTGTGTGAATAATAACTGCAGGCAGCCCCGTGCCTGAGGTGCATCATCAGAGCTGTGTGTATAAACCTGCGTCAGCCCCGTGCCTGAGGTGCATCATCAGAGCTGTGTGAATAATAACTGCGTCAGCCCCGTGCCTGAGGTGCATCATCAGAGCTGTGTGAATAATAACTGCAGGCAGCCCCGTGCCTGAGGTGCATCATCAGAGCTGTGTGATTAATAACAGCTGTGAGCCTGTGCCTGAGGTGCATCATCAGAGCTGTGTGAATAATAACTGCGTCAGCCCCGTGCCTATGGTGCATCATCAGAGCTGTGTGAATAACTGCGTCAGCCCCGTGCCTGAGGTGCATCATCAGAGCTGTGTGAATAATAACAGCTGTGAGCCCGTGCCTGAGGTGCATCATCACAGCTGTGTGAATAATAACTGCGTCAGCCCCGTGCCTGAGGTGCATCAACCGAGCTGTGTGAATAATAACTGTGTCTGGCCCGTGTTTGAGGTGCATCATAAGAGCTGTGTGAATAATAACAGCTGTGAGCCCGTGTCTGAGGTGCATCATCAGAGCTGTGTGAATAATAACAGCCGTGAGCCCATGCCTGAGGTGCATCATCGAAGCTCTGAGTAATAACAGCTGTGAGCCCGTGCCTGAGGTGCATCATTAGAGCTGTGTGAATAATAACTGCGTCAGCCCGTGCCGCTTCATCAGAGCTGTGTGAACAACAGCTGTGAGCCCGTGCCTGAGGTGCATCATCAGAGCTGTGTGAATAATAAAGGCGTCAGCCCCGTGCCCGATGTGCATCATCAGAGCTGTGTGAATAATAACAGCTGTGAGCCCCATGCCTGAGGTGCATCATCAGAGCTGTGTGAATAATAACTGCTGTGAGCCCGTGCCTGAGGTGCATCATCAGAGCTGTGTGAATAATACAGGTGTGAGCCCTGTGCCTGGTGTGCATCATCAGAGCTGTGTGAATAATAACTGCAGGTTGCCCTGTACCTGAGGTGCATCATCAGAGCTGTGTGAATAATAACTGCTTCAGCCCCGTGCCTGAGGTGCATGATCAGAGCTGTGTGAATAATAACTGCATCAGCCCCGTGCCTGAGGTGCATTATCAGAGCTGTGTGATTAATAACAGCTGTGAGCCCCGTGTCTGAGATGCATAATCAGAGCTGTGTGAATAATAACTGCGTCAGCCCTGTGCCTGAGGTGCATCATCAGAGCTGTGGGAATAATAACTGCATCAGCGTCATGCCTGAGGTGCATCATCAGAGCTGTGGGAATAATAACTGCATCAGCCCGTGCCGCTTCTTCAGAGCTGTGTGAATAATGACTGTGTCAGCCCCGTGCCTGAGGTGCATCATCAGAGCTGTGTGAATAATAACAGCTGTGAGCCCGTGCCTGAGGTGCATCATCAGAGCTATGTGAATAATAACTGCGTCAGCCCCGTGCCTGAGGTGCATCATCAGAGCTGTGTAATAATAACTGGGTCAGCCCCTTGCCTGAGGTACATCATCAGAGCTGTTTGAATAATAACTGCATCAGCCCAGTGCCTTAGGTGCATCATCAGAGCTGTGTGAATAATAACTGCGTCAGCCCCGTGCCTGAGGTGCATCATCAAAGCTGTGTGAATATGAACAGCTGTGAGCCCGTGCCTGAGGTGCATCATCAGAGCTGTGTGAATAATAACTGTCTGCCCCGTGTCTGAGGTGCATCATCAGAGCTGTGTGAATAATAACAGCTGTGAGTCCGTGCCTGAGGTGCATCATTAGAGCTGTGTGAATAATAACTGCAGGCATCCCCATGCCTGAGGTGCATCATCAGAGCTGTGTGAATAATACCTGCGTCAGCCCCGTGCCTGAGGTGCATCATCAGAGCTGTGTGACTAATAACTGCGTCAGCCCCGTGCCTGAGGTGCATCATCAGAGCTGTGTGAATAATAACTGCGTCAACCCCGTGCCTGAGGTGCATCATCAGAGCTGTGTGAATAACAACAGCTGTGAGCCCGTGCCTGAGGTGCATCATCACAGCTGTGTGAATAAAAACTGCGTCAGCCCTGTGCCTGAGGTGCATCATCAGAGCTGTGTGAATAATAACTGTAGGCAGCCCCGTGCCTGAGGTGCATCATCAGAGCTGTGTGAATAATAACAGCTGTGAGCCCGTGCCTGAGGTGCATGATCACAGCTGTGTGAATAACAGCTGTGAGCCCGTGCCTGAGGTGCATCATCACAGCTGTGTGAATAATAACAGATGTGAGCCCCGTGCCTGAGGTGCATCATCAAAGCTGTGTGAATAATAACAGCTGTGACCCCCTGCCTGAGGTGCATCATCAGAGCTGTGTGAATAATAACTGCGTCAGCCCCGTGTCTGAGGTGCATCATCAGAGCTGTGTGATTAATAACAGCTGTGAGCCTGTGCCTGAGGTGCGTCATCAGAGCTGTGTGAATAATAACGACGTGAGCCCTGTGCCTATGGTGCATCATCAGAGCTGAGTGAATACCTGCGTCAGCCCCGTGCCCGAGCTCCATCATCAGAGCTGTCTGAATAATAACTGCGTCAGCCCCGTGCCTGAGGTGCATCATCAGAGCTGTATGAATAATAACTGCGTCAGCCCCGTGCCTGAGGTCCATCATTAGAGCTGTGTGAATAATAACTGCCGTCAGCTCCGTGTTGAGGGGCATCATCAGAGCTGTGTGAATAATAACTGCATCAGCCCTGTGCCTCAGGTGCATCATCGGAGCTGTGTGAATAATAACAGCTGTAAGCCCGTGCCAGAGGTGCATCATCAGAGCTGTGTGAATAATAAAAGCTGTGAGCCTGTGCCTGAGGTGCATCATCCGAGCTGTTTGAATAATAACTGTGTCATCCCCGTGCCTGAGGTCTATCATCAGAGCTGTGTGAATAATACCTGCCGTCAGCTCCGTGCTGAGGTGCATCATCAGAGCTGTGTGAATAATACCTGCATCAGCCCTGTGCCTCAGGTGCATCATCAGAGCTGTGTGAATAATAACAGCTGTGAGCCTAGTGCTGAGTTGCATCATCAGAGCTGTGTGAATAATAACAGCTGTGAGCCCATGCCAGAGGTGCATCATCAGAGCTGTGTGAATAATAACTGTGTCTGCCCCGTGTCTGAGGTGCATCATCAAAGCTGTGTGAATAATAACAGCTGTGAGTCCGTGCCTGAGGTGCATCATCAGAGCTGTGTGAATAATACCTGCGTCAGCCCCGTGCCTGAGGTGCATCATCAGAGCTGTGTGACTAATAGCTGCGTCAGCCCCGTGCCTGAGGTGCATCATCAGAGCTGTGTGAATAATAACTGCGTCAGCCCCGTGTCTGAGGTGCATCATCAGAGCTGTGTGATTAATAACAGCTGTGAGCCTGTGCCTGAGGTCCATCATCAGAGCTGTGTGAATAATAACTGCATCAGCCCCGTGCCTATGGTGCATTATCAGAGCTGTGTGAATAACTGCGTCAGCCCTGTGTCTGAGGTGCATCATCAGAGCTGTGTGAATAATAACTGCCGTCAGATCCGTGCTGAGGTGCATCATCAGAGCTGTATGAATAATAACTGCGTCAGCCCCGTGCCTGAGGTCCATCATTAGAGCTGTGTGAATAATAACTGCCGTCAGCTCCGTGTTGAGGGGCATCATCAGAGCTGTGTGAATAATAACTGCATCAGCCCTGTGCCTCAGGTGCATCATCGGAGCTGTGTGAATAATAACAGCTGTAAGCCCGTGCCAGAGGTGCATCATCAGAGCTGTGTGAATAATAAAAGCTGTGAGCCTGTGCCTGAGGTGCATCATCCGAGCTGTTTGAATAATAACTGTGTCATCCCCGTGCCTGAGGTCTATCATCAGAGCTGTGTGAATAATACCTGCCGTCAGCTCCGTGCTGAGGTGCATCATCAGAGCTGTGTGAATAATACCTGCATCAGCCCTGTGCCTCAGGTGCATCATCAGAGCTGTGTGAATAATAACAGCTGTAAGCCCATGCCAGAGGTGCATCATCAGAGCTGTGTGAATAATAACTGTGTCTGCCCCGTGTCTGAGGTGCATCATCAAAGCTGTGTGAATAATAACAGCTGTGAGTCCGTGCCTGAGGTGCATCATCAGAGCTGTGTGAATAATACCTGCGTCAGCCCCGTGCCTGAGGTGCATCATCAGAGCTGTGTGACTAATAGCTGCGTCAGCCCCGTGCCTGAGGTGCATCATCAGAGCTGTGTGAATAATAACTGCGTCAGCCCCGTGTCTGAGGTGCATCATCAGAGCTGTGTGATTAATAACAGCTGTGAGCCTGTGCCTGAGGTCCATCATCAGAGCTGTGTGAATAATAACTGCATCAGCCCCGTGCCTATGGTGCATTATCAGAGCTGTGTGAATAACTGCGTCAGCCCTGTGTCTGAGGTGCATCATCAGAGCTGTGTGAATAATAACTGCCGTCAGATCCGTGCTGAGGTGCATCATCAGAGCTGTGTGAATAATACCTGCATCAGCCCTGTGCCTCAGGTGCATCATCAGAGCTGTGTGAATAATAACAGCTGTGAGCCTAGTGCTGAGGTGCATCATCAGAGCTGTGTGAATAATAACAGCTGGAAGCCCGTGCCAGAGGTGCATCATCAGAGCTGTGTGAATAATAACTGTGTCTGCCCCGTGTCTGAGGTGCATCATCAGAGCTGTGTGAATAATAACAGCTGTGAGTCCGTGCCTGAGGTGCATCATCAGAGCTGTGTGAATAATAACTGCAGGCAGCCCCGTGCCTGAGGTGCATCATCAGAGCTGTGTGAATAATACCTGCATCAGCCCCGTGCCTGAGGTGCATCATCAGAGCTGTGTGACTAATAACTGCGTCAGCCCCGTGCCTGAGGTGCATCATCAGAGCTGTGTGAATAAAAACTGCGTCAGCCCCGTGCCTGAGGTGCATCATCAGAGCTGTGTGACTAATAACTGCGTCAGCCCCGTGCCTGAGGTGCATCATCAGAGCTGTGTGAATAATAACAGCTGTGAGCCGGTGCCTGAGGTGCATCATCACAGCTGTGTGAATAATAACTGCGTCAGCCCTGTGCCTGAGGTGCATCATCAGAGCTGTGTGAATAATAACTGCAGGCAGCCCCGTGCCTGAGGTGCATCATCAGAGCTGTGTGAATAATAACAGCTGTGAGCCTGTGCCTGAGGTGCATCATCACAGCTGTGTGAATAACAGCTGTGTGCCTGAGGTGCATCATCACAGCTGTGTGAATAATAACAGCTGTGAGCCCCATGCCTGAGGTGCATCATCAAAGCTGTGTGAATAATAACAGCTGTGACCCCCTGCCTGCAGTGCGTCATCAGAGCTGTGTGAATAATAACTGCGTCAGCCCGTGCCGCTTCATCAGAGCTGTGTGAATAACAGCTGTGAGCCCGTGCCTGAGGTGCATCATCAGAGCTGTGTGAATAATAAAGGCGTCAGCCCCATGCCTGATGTGCATCATCAGAGCTGTGTGAATAATAACAGCTGTGAGCCCCGTGCCTGAGGTGCATAATCAGAGCTGTGTGAATAATACCTGCGTCAGCCCCGTGCCTGGGGTGCATCATCAGAGCTGTGTGAATAATAACTGTGAGCCTGTGCCTGAGGTGCATCATCAGAGCTGTGTGAATAATAACTGCGTCAGCCCCGTGCCTATGGTGCATCATCAGATCTGTGTGAATAACTGCGTCAGCCCCGTGCCTGAGGTGCATCATCAGAGCTGTGTGAATAATAACAGCTGTGAGCCCGTGCCTGAGGTGCATCATCACAGCTGTGTGAATAATAACTGCGTCAGCCCCGTGCCTGAGGTGCATCATTAGAGCTGTGTGAATAATAACTGTGTCTGCCCCGTGTTTGAGGTGCATCATCAGAGCTGTGTGAATAATAACAGCTGTGAGCCCGTGTCTGAGGTGCATCATCAGAGCTGTGTGAATAATAACAGCCGTGAGCCCATGCCTGAGGTGCATCATCGAAGCTCTGAGTAATAACAGCTGTGAGCCCGTGCCTGAGGTGCATCATCAGAGCTGTGTGAATAATAACTGCGTCAGCCCGTGCCGCTTCATCAGAGCTGTGTGAACCACAGCTGTGAGCCCGTGCCTGAGGTGCATCATCAGAGCTGTGTGAATAATAAAGGCGTCAGCCCCGTGCCTGATGTGCATCATCAGAGCTGTGTGAATAATAACAGCTGTGAGCCCCATGCCTGAGGTGCATCATCAGAGCTGTGTGAATAATAACTGCGTCAGCCCCAAGCCTGGGGTGCATCATCAGAGCTGTGTGAATAATAACAGCTGTGAGCCCGTGCCTGAGGTGCATCATCAGAGCTGTGTGAATAATACAGGTGTGAGCACCGTGCCTGGTGTGCATCATCAGAGCTGTGTGAATAATAACTGCAGGCTGCCCTGTACCTGAGGTGCATCATCAGAGCTGTGTGAACGCTTCATCATCAGAGCATGGATGAACGCTTCCTCTGCCCCTGACATCGCCATCGCTATCCCTGATGACTATAAGATCACACGCAAGGACCGCACCGACCATACAGGAGGAGGAATCGCTATCGTCCATAAGAAATCCATCCGCATCTCAACCAGCTCCGACGCCAACCTCGCTAACTCCGAACACCTTCACTTCCAGATCCACACCGACCCCAAGACAACTCTTAGAGGCACCCTCCTCTACAGGCCACCAGGACCCCGCGCAAAATTCAGTGAAGACATCACGGACTTCATCACCCCACACGCGCTCCCCTCCAAAGACTACATCCTTCTGGGAGACCTCAACTTCCACCTTGAAAAGATCAACGACCGCAACACCGCCACCCTCTTAGACAACCTTGCCAACCTCGGACTTAAACAACTGGTCACTTCCCCCACCCACATCGCAGGTCACACTCTCGACCCCATCTTCACCTCCAGCAACCATGTCTCCTTCAGCCACACTACGGATCTCCTCTGGACTGACCACAGCTGCGTTCACTTCACCTACAACAAGCCGAAACCCATCATCCACCTCCAACCAACTCTACAAAGAAACTGGAACAAAATCACCACGGATCAGATCTCCACATCGCTCCTTCGAACCTCCCCAGCCCTCTCTTCTAACGCCAACGAAGCCGCCTCCAACCTCACCCTTTGGTTATCCAACACCGCTGACACCCTAGCACCACTGAAAAAACGTCAACACAAACTTGGCAACAAGAAGACCTCATGGTTCAACGATGATCTCAAGAAGTCCAAGAAACTATGCCGCTCCCTTGAAAAGGCCTGGAAAAAAGACCCATCCACCAGCAACAAGGACGCCTTCAAAAGCGCCACCCGTACTCACCACCAACTGATCAGAAAAGCCAAGAAAACAGCATTCAAGGATCGACTTGACAACAACGCCCACAACAGCAAGGAACTTTTCAACATCGTCAAGGAATTTTCCAACCCCTCGGCCAACTCCAACGACATCACCCCCTCTCAAACCCTCTGCGACTCCCTAGCCTCTTTTTTCCACAACAAGATTGCTGACATCCACAACAGCTTTGACAACCAACCCGGAAGTCAACCCACCCTACCATCTGCTGACCATCTTCCCCCCGTAAACACCCTTAACGCCTGGAACCCAATCTCCACTGAGGACACCATCCGCCTGATGAATTCCATCCACTCTGGATCACCCACAGACCCATGCCCTCACCACATCTTCAACAAAGCAGACTCCGTCATAGCTCCGCACCTCCGAGACGTCATCAACTGCTCCTTCAACTCCGCTACCTTCCCAGAAGACTGGAAACACGCTGAACTCACCGCCCTTCTGAAAAAACCAACAGCTGACCCCACCGAACTCAAAAACTACCGCCCCATCTCGCTTCTTCTATTCCCGGCCAAAGTCATCGAGAAAGCTGTCAACAACCAGCTCGCCGCCTTCCTCGAAGCCAACAAATCACTCGACCCCTCACAATCTGGCTTCCGAGCCAAACACAGCACTGAGACCGCCCTCATCGCAGCAACAGACGACATTCGAACTCTACTGGACAATGGAGACACAGTCGCCCTCATCCTCCTCGACCTCTCTGCAGCCTTCGACACAGTCTGCCACAGCACCCTTTTACAACGCCTCAGAAACATCGGAATCCAAGGAAAAGCACTGGAATGGATCACCTCGTTCCTCACCGGAAGAACCCAGAGGGTCCGCCTCCCACCATTCAAGTCCGAGGCCTCTGAAATCATCTGCGGCGTACCTCAAGGATCCTCACTCAGTCCCACCCTCTTCAACGTATATATGAGCCCCCTCGCGGCCATCGCACGCCATCACAACCTCAACATCATCTCTTACGCGGATGACACTCAACTGATCCTTTCTCTCACCAAGGACCCCAGCACCGCCAAAACTAACCTACACGAAGGAATGAAAGAAGTCGCCGATTGGATGAAACAAAGCCGTCTGAAACTGAACTCAGACAAAACAGAAGTCCTCATCTTAGGTACATCCCCATCTGCATGGGACGACTCCTGGTGGCCGGAAGCCCTCGGAAAAGCACCCATCCCGACAGACCACGCACGGAACCTTGGCGTCCTCCTGGATTCTTCACTCTCAATGAACAGACAAGTCAGCGCCGTATCCTCTTCCTGCTTTAACATTCTTCGCATGCTCAGAAAAACATTTCGCTGGATCCCCTCCGAAACAAGGAAAACAGTCACCCACGCTCTAGTCACGAGCGGACTGGACTACGGAAACACCCTCTACGCAGGTACCACCGCTAAACTCCAGAAGAAACTACAACGAATCCAAAACGCCTCAGCCAGGCTCATATTAGACATCCCACGCAACGAACACATCTCTGGTCACCTTAAAGACCTCCACTGGCTACCCGTCAATAAGAGGATCACTTTCCGACTGCTTACCCACGCACACAAATCACTCTACGACATCGGACCAGATTGCCTCAACTCTCGACTGTCCTTCTACACCCCCTCCCGCCAACTTCGCTCTTCCAGCCAAGCCTTCGCCACTGTACCTCGCATCAACAAGACCACCATGGGAGGCAGATCCTTTTCATACCTGGCTGCCAAAACATGGAACTCACTCCCCGCTTACCTTCGCCTCACCCAGAATCACCTAGCGTTCAGAAAGCAGCTTAAACGTGGATATTTGACAAATAATCCTCCTCCCCTTCCTAAGCGCCTTGAAACCCTCTGGGTATGTAGTGCGCTATACAAATTTTATGACTTGACTTGACTTGACTTGTGAATAATAACTGCTTCAGCCCCGTGCCTGAGGTGCATGATCAGAGCTGTGTGAATAATAACTGCGTCAGCCCCGTGCCTGAGGTGCATCATCGGAGCTGTGTGAATAATAACTGCGTCAGCCCTGTGCCTGAGGTTCATCATCAGAGCTGTGTGAATAATAACAGCTGTGAGCCCCGTGCCTGAGGTGCATTATCAGAGCTGTGTGATTAATAACAGCTGTGAGCCCCGTGTCTGAGATGCATAATCAGAGCTGTGTGAATAATAACTGCGTCAGCCCTGTCCCTGAGGTGCATCATCAGAGCTGTGGGAATAATAACTGCATCAGCGTCATGCCTGAGGTGCATCATCAGAGCTGTGGGAATAATAACTGCATCACCCCGTGCCGCTTCGTCAGAGCTGTGTGAATAATGACTGTGTCAGCCCCGTGCCTGAGGTGCATCATCAGAGCTGTGTGAATAATAACAGCTGTGAGCCCGTGCCTGAGGTGCATCATCAGAGCTATGTGAATAATAACTGCGTCAGCCCCGTGCCTGAGGTGCATCATCAGAGCTGTGTAATAATAACTGGGTCAGCCTCTTGCCTGAGGTACATCATCAGAGCTGTTTGAATAATAACTGCATCAGCCCCGTGCCTTAGGTGCATCATCAGAGCTGTGTGAATAATAACTGCGTCAGCCCCGTGCCTGAGGTGCATCATCAAAGCTGTGTGAATATGAACAGCTGTGAGCCCGTGCCTGAGGTGCATCATCAGAGCTGTGTGAATAATAACTGTGTCTGCCCTGTGTCTGAGGTGCATCATCAGAGCTGTGTGAATAATAACAGCTGTGAGTCCGTGCCTGAGGTGCATCATTAGAGATGTGTGAATAATAACTGCAGGCATGCCCATGCCTGAGGTGCATCATCAGAGCTGTGTGAATAATACCTGCGTCAGCCCCGTGCCTGAGGTGCATCATCAGAGCTGTGTGACTAATAACTGCGTCAGCCCCGTGCCTGAGGTGCATCATCAGAGCTGTGTGAATAATAACTGCGTCAACCCCGTGCCTGAGGTGCATCATCAGAGCTGTGTGAATAATAACAGCTTTGAGCCCGTGCCTGAGGTGCATCATCACAGCTGTGTGAATAATAACTGCGTCAGCCCTGTGCCTGAGGTGCATCATCAGAGCTGTGTGAATAATAACTGTAGGCAGCCCCGTGCCTGAGGTGCATCATCAGAGCTGTGTGAATAATAACAGCTGTGAGCCCGTGCCTGAGGTGCATGATCACAGCTGTGTGAATAACAGCTGTGAGCCCGTGCCTGAGGTGCATCATCACAGCTGTGTGAATAATAACAGCTGTGAGCCCCGTGCCTGAGGTGCATCATCAAAGCTGTGTGAATAATAACAGCTGTGACCCCCTGCCTGAGGTGCATCATCAGAGCTGTGTGAATAATAACTGCGTCAGCCCCGTGTCTGAGGTGCATCATCAGAGCTGTGTGATTAATAACAGCTGTGAGCCTGTGCCTGAGGTGCATCATCAGAGCTGTGTGAATAATAACGACGTCAGCCCCGTGCCTATGGTGCATCATCAGAGCTGAGTGAATACCTGCGTCAGCCCCGTGCCCGAGGTCCATCATCAGAGCTGTCTGAATAATAACTGCGTCAGCCCCGTGCCTGAGGTGCATCATCAGAGCTGTATGAATAACTGCGTCAGCCCCGTGCCTGAGGTCCATCATCAGAGCTGTGTGAATAATAACTGCTGTCAGCTCCGTGTTGAGGTGCATCATCAGAGCTGTGTGAATAATAACTGCATCAGCCCTGGGCCTCAGGTGCATCATCAGAGCTGTGTGAATAATAACAGCTGTAAGCCCGTGCCAGAGGTGCATCATCAGAGCTGTGTGAATAATAACAGCTGTGAGCCCGTGCCTGAGGTGCATCATCCGAGCTGTTTGAATAATAACTGTGTCAGCCCCGTGCCTGGGGTCTATCATCAGAGCTGTGTGAATAATACCTGCCGTCAGCTCCGTGCTGAGGTGCATCATCAGAGCTGTGTGAATAATACCTGCATCAGCCCTGTGCCTCAGGTGCATCATCAGAGCTGTGTGAATAATAACAGCTGTGAGCCTAGTGCTGAGTTGCATCATCAGAGCTGTGTGAATAATAACAGCTGTAAGCCCGTGCCAGAGGTGCATCATCAGAGCTGTGTGAATAATAACTGTGTCTGCCCCGTGTCTGAGGTGCATCATCAAAGCTGTGTGAATAATAACAGCTGTGAGTCCGTGCCTGAGATGCATCATCAGAGCTGTGTGAATAATAACTGCAGGCAGCCCCATGCCTGAGGTGCATCATCAGAGCTGTGTGAATAATACCTGCCTCAGCCCCGTGCCTGAGGTGCATCATCAGAGCTGTGTGACTAATAGCTGCGTCAGCCCCGTGCCTGAGGTGCATCATCAGAGCTGTGTGAATAATAACTGCGTCAGCCCCGTGTCTGAGGTGCATCATCAGAGCTGTGTGATTAATAACAGCTGTGAGCCTGTGCCTGAGGTCCATCATCAGAGCTGTGTGAATAATAACTGCATCAGCCCCGTGCCTATGGTGCATCATCAGAGCTGTGTGAATAACTGCGTCAGCCCCGTGCCTGAGGTGCATCATCAGAGCTGTGTGAATAATAACAGCTGTGAGCCCGTGCCTGAGGTGCATCATCACAGCTGTGTGAATGATAACTGCGTCAGCCCCGTGTCTGAGGTGCATCATCAGAGCTGTGTGATTAATAGCAGCTGTGAGCCTGTGCCTTAGGTCCATCATCAGAGCTGTGTGAATAATAACTCCATCAGCCCCGTGCCTATGGTGCATTATCAGAGCTGTGTGAATAACTGCGTCAGCCCCGTGTCTGAGGTGCATCATCAGAGCTGTGTGAATAATAACAGCTGTGAGCCCCGTGCCTGAGGTTCATCATCAGAGCTGTGTGAATAATAACAGCTGTGAGCCCGTGCCTGAGGTGCATCATCACAGCTGTGTGAATAATACCTGCGTCAGCCCCGTGCCTGGGGTGCATCATCAGAGCTGTGTGAATAATAACTGTGAGCCCGTGCCTGAGGTGCATCATCAGAGCTGTGTGAATAATAACTGCAGGCAGCCCCGTGCCTGAGGTGCATCATCAGAGCTGTGTGTATAAACCTGCGTCAGCCCCGTGCCTGAGGTGCATCATCAGAGCTGTGTGAATAATAACTGCGTCAGCCCCGTGCCTGAGGTGCATCATCAGAGCTGTGTGAATATTAACTGCAGGCAGCCCCGTGCCTGAGGTGCATCATCAGAGCTGTGTGATTAATAACAGCTGTGAGCCTGTGCCTGAGGTGCATCATCAGAGCTGTGTGAATAATAACTGCGTCAGCCCCGTGCCTATGGTGCATCATCAGAGCTGTGTGAATAACTGCGTCAGCCCCGTGCCTGAGGTGCATCATCAGAGCTGTGTGAATAATAACAGCTGTGAGCCCGTGCCTGAGGTGCATCATCACAGCTGTGTGAATAATAACTGCGTCAGCCCCGTGCCTGAGGTGCATCAACCGAGCTGTGTGAATAATAACTGCGTCAGCCCCGTGCCTATGGTGCATCATCAGAGCTGTGTGAATAACTGCGTCAGCCCCGTGCCTGAGGTGCATCATCAGAGCTGTGTGAATAATAACAGCTGTGAGCCCGTGCCTGAGGTGCATCATCACAGCTGTGTGAATAATAACTGCGTCAGCCCCGTGCCTGAGGTGCATCAACCGAGCTGTGTGAATAATAACTGTGTCTGGCCCGTGTTTGAGGTGCATCATAAGAGCTGTGTGAATAATAACAGCTGTGAGCCCGTGTCTGAGGTGCATCATCAGAGCTGTGTGAATAATAACAGCCGTGAGCCCATGCCTGAGGTGCATCATCGAAGCTCTGAGTAATAACAGCTGTGAGCCCGTGCCTGAGGTGCATCATTAGAGCTGTGTGAATAATAACTGCGTCAGCCCGTGCCGCTTCATCAGAGCTGTGTGAACAACAGCTGTGAGCCCGTGCCTGAGGTGCATCATCAGAGCTGTGTGAATAATAAAGGCGTCAGCCCC
Organism: Lissotriton vulgaris; assembly: GCF_964263255.1. Lineage (NCBI taxonomy): Eukaryota > Metazoa > Chordata > Amphibia > Caudata > Salamandridae > Lissotriton > Lissotriton vulgaris. Next base: position 26,293,774 of record NC_141685.1, read on the forward strand.
GTGCCCGATGTGCATCATCAGAGCTGTGTGAATAATAACAGCTGTGAGCCCCATGCCTGAGGTGCATCATCAGAGCTGTGTGAATAATAACTGCTGTGAGCCCGTGCCTGAGGTGCATCATCAGAGCTGTGTGAATAATACAGGTGTGAGCCCTGTGCCTGGTGTGCATCATCAGAGCTGTGTGAATAATAACTGCAGGTTGCCCTGTACCTGAGGTGCATCATCAGAGCTGTGTGAATAATAACTGCTTCAGCCCCGTGCCTGAGGTGCATGATCAGAGCTGTGTGAATAATAACTGCATCAGCCCCGTGCCTGAGGTGCATTATCAGAGCTGTGTGATTAATAACAGCTGTGAGCCCCGTGTCTGAGATGCATAATCAGAGCTGTGTGAATAATAACTGCGTCAGCCCTGTGCCTGAGGTGCATCATCAGAGCTGTGGGAATAATAACTGCATCAGCGTCATGCCTGAGGTGCATCATCAGAGCTGTGGGAATAATAACTGCATCAGCCCGTGCCGCTTCTTCAGAGCTGTGTGAATAATGACTGTGTCAGCCCCGTGCCTGAGGTGCATCATCAGAGCTATGTGAATAATAACTGGGTCAGCCCCTTGCCTGAGGTACATCATCAGAGCTGTTTGAATAATAACTGCATCAGCCCAGTGCCTTAGGTGCATCATCAGAGCTGTGTGAATAATAACTGCGTCAGCCCCGTGCCTGAGGTGCATCATCAAAGCTGTGTGAATATGAACAGCTGTGAGCCCGTGCCTGAGGTGCATCATCAGAGCTGTGTGAATAATAACTGTCTGCCCCGTGTCTGAGGTGCATCATCAGAGCTGTGTGAATAATAACAGCTGTGAGTCCGTGCCTGAGGTGCATCATTAGAGCTGTGTGAATAATAACTGCAGGCATCCCCATGCCTGAGGTGCATCATCAGAGCTGTGTGAATAATACCTGCGTCAGCCCCGTGCCTGAGGTGCATCATCAGAGCTGTGTGACTAATAACTGCGTCAGCCCCGTGCCTGAGGTGCATCATCAGAGCTGTGTGAATAATAACTGCGTCAACCCCGTGCCTGAGGTGCATCATCAGAGCTGTGTGAATAACAACAGCTGTGAGCCCGTGCCTGAGGTGCATCATCACAGCTGTGTGAATAAAAACTGCGTCAGCCCTGTGCCTGAGGTGCATCATCAGAGCTGTGTGAATAATAACTGTAGGCAGCCCCGTGCCTGAGGTGCATCATCAGAGCTGTGTGAATAATAACAGCTGTGAGCCCGTGCCTGAGGTGCATGATCACAGCTGTGTGAATAACAGCTGTGAGCCCGTGCCTGAGGTGCATCATCACAGCTGTGTGAATAATAACAGATGTGAGCCCCGTGCCTGAGGTGCATCATCAAAGCTGTGTGAATAATAACAGCTGTGACCCCCTGCCTGAGGTGCATCATCAGAGCTGTGTGAATAATAACTGCGTCAGCCCCGTGTCTGAGGTGCATCATCAGAGCTGTGTGATTAATAACAGCTGTGAGCCTGTGCCTGAGGTGCGTCATCAGAGCTGTGTGAATAATAACGACGTGAGCCCTGTGCCTATGGTGCATCATCAGAGCTGAGTGAATACCTGCGTCAGCCCCGTGCCCGAGCTCCATCATCAGAGCTGTCTGAATAATAACTGCGTCAGCCCCGTGCCTGAGGTGCATCATCAGAGCTGTATGAATAATAACTGCGTCAGCCCCGTGCCTGAGGTCCATCATTAGAGCTGTGTGAATAATAACTGCCGTCAGCTCCGTGTTGAGGGGCATCATCAGAGCTGTGTGAATAATAACTGCATCAGCCCTGTGCCTCAGGTGCATCATCGGAGCTGTGTGAATAATAACAGCTGTAAGCCCGTGCCAGAGGTGCATCATCAGAGCTGTGTGAATAATAAAAGCTGTGAGCCTGTGCCTGAGGTGCATCATCCGAGCTGTTTGAATAATAACTGTGTCATCCCCGTGCCTGAGGTCTATCATCAGAGCTGTGTGAATAATACCTGCCGTCAGCTCCGTGCTGAGGTGCATCATCAGAGCTGTGTGAATAATACCTGCATCAGCCCTGTGCCTCAGGTGCATCATCAGAGCTGTGTGAATAATAACAGCTGTGAGCCTAGTGCTGAGTTGCATCATCAGAGCTGTGTGAATAATAACAGCTGTGAGCCCATGCCAGAGGTGCATCATCAGAGCTGTGTGAATAATAACTGTGTCTGCCCCGTGTCTGAGGTGCATCATCAAAGCTGTGTGAATAATAACAGCTGTGAGTCCGTGCCTGAGGTGCATCATCAGAGCTGTGTGAATAATACCTGCGTCAGCCCCGTGCCTGAGGTGCATCATCAGAGCTGTGTGACTAATAGCTGCGTCAGCCCCGTGCCTGAGGTGCATCATCAGAGCTGTGTGAATAATAACTGCGTCAGCCCCGTGTCTGAGGTGCATCATCAGAGCTGTGTGATTAATAACAGCTGTGAGCCTGTGCCTGAGGTCCATCATCAGAGCTGTGTGAATAATAACTGCATCAGCCCGTGCCTATGGTGCATTATCAGAGCTGTGTGAATAACTGCGTCAGCCCTGTGTCTGAGGTGCATCATCAGAGCTGTGTGAATAATAACTGCCGTCAGATCCGTGCTGAGGTGCATCATCAGAGCTGTATGAATAATAACTGCGTCAGCCCCGTGCCTGAGGTCCATCATTAGAGCTGTGTGAATAATAACTGCCGTCAGCTCCGTGTTGAGGGGCATCATCAGAGCTGTGTGAATAATAACTGCATCAGCCCTGTGCCTCAGGTGCATCATCGGAGCTGTGTGAATAATAACAGCTGTAAGCCCGTGCCAGAGGTGCATCATCAGAGCTGTGTGAATAATAAAAGCTGTGAGCCTGTGCCTGAGGTGCATCATCCGAGCTGTTTGAATAATAACTGTGTCATCCCCGTGCCTGAGGTCTATCATCAGAGCTGTGTGAATAATACCTGCCGTCAGCTCCGTGCTGAGGTGCATCATCAGAGCTGTGTGAATAATACCTGCATCAGCCCTGTGCCTCAGGTGCATCATCAGAGCTGTGTGAATAATAACAGCTGTGAGCCTAGTGCTGAGTTGCATCATCAGAGCTGTGTGAATAATAACAGCTGTAAGCCCATGCCAGAGGTGCATCATCAGAGCTGTGTGAATAATAACTGTGTCTGCCCCGTGTCTGAGGTGCATCATCAAAGCTGTGTGAATAATAACAGCTGTGAGTCCGTGCCTGAGGTGCATCATCAGAGCTGTGTGAATAATACCTGCGTCAGCCCCGTGCCTGAGGTGCATCATCAGAGCTGTGTGACTAATAGCTGCGTCAGCCCCGTGCCTGAGGTGCATCATCAGAGCTGTGTGAATAATAACTGCGTCAGCCCCGTGTCTGAGGTGCATCATCAGAGCTGTGTGATTAATAACAGCTGTGAGCCTGTGCCTGAGGTCCATCATCAGAGCTGTGTGAATAATAACTGCATCAGCCCCGTGCCTATGGTGCATTATCAGAGCTGTGTGAATAACTGCGTCAGCCCTGTGTCTGAGGTGCATCATCAGAGCTGTGTGAATAATAACTGCCGTCAGATCCGTGCTGAGGTGCATCATCAGAGCTGTGTGAATAATACCTGCATCAGCCCTGTGCCTCAGGTGCATCATCAGAGCTGTGTGAATAATAACAGCTGTGAGCCTAGTGCTGAGGTGCATCATCAGAGCTGTGTGAATAATAACAGCTGGAAGCCCGTGCCTGAGGTGCATCATCAGAGCTGTGTGAATAATAACTGCGTCAGCCCCGTGTCTGAGGTGCATCATCAGAGCTGTGTGATTAATAACAGCTGTGAGCCTGTGCCTGAGGTGCGTCATCAGAGCTGTGTGAATAATAACGACGTGAGCCCTGTGCCTATGGTGCATCATCAGAGCTGAGTGAATACCTGCGTCAGCCCCGTGCCCGAGCTCCATCATCAGAGCTGTCTGAATAATAACTGCGTCAGCCCCGTGCCTGAGGTGCATCATCAGAGCTGTATGAATAATAACTGCGTCAGCCCCGTGCCTGAGGTCCATCATTAGAGCTGTGTGAATAATAACTGCCGTCAGCTCCGTGTTGAGGGGCATCATCAGAGCTGTGTGAATAATAACTGCATCAGCCCTGTGCCTCAGGTGCATCATCGGAGCTGTGTGAATAATAACAGCTGTAAGCCCGTGCCAGAGGTGCATCATCAGAGCTGTGTGAATAATAAAAGCTGTGAGCCTGTGCCTGAGGTGCATCATCCGAGCTGTTTGAATAATAACTGTGTCATCCCCGTGCCTGAGGTCTATCATCAGAGCTGTGTGAATAATACCTGCCGTCAGCTCCGTGCTGAGGTGCATCATCAGAGCTGTGTGAATAATACCTGCATCAGCCCTGTGCCTCAGGTGCATCATCAGAGCTGTGTGAATAATAACAGCTGTGAGCCTAGTGCTGAGTTGCATCATCAGAGCTGTGTGAATAATAACAGCTGTGAGCCCATGCCAGAGGTGCATCATCAGAGCTGTGTGAATAATAACTGTGTCTGCCCCGTGTCTGAGGTGCATCATCAAAGCTGTGTGAATAATAACAGCTGTGAGTCCGTGCCTGAGGTGCATCATCAGAGCTGTGTGAATAATACCTGCGTCAGCCCCGTGCCTGAGGTGCATCATCAGAGCTGTGTGACTAATAGCTGCGTCAGCCCCGTGCCTGAGGTGCATCATCAGAGCTGTGTGAATAATAACTGCGTCAGCCCCGTGTCTGAGGTGCATCATCAGAGCTGTGTGATTAATAACAGCTGTGAGCCTGTGCCTGAGGTCCATCATCAGAGCTGTGTGAATAATAACTGCATCAGCCCGTGCCTATGGTGCATTATCAGAGCTGTGTGAATAACTGCGTCAGCCCTGTGTCTGAGGTGCATCATCAGAGCTGTGTGAATAATAACTGCCGTCAGATCCGTGCTGAGGTGCATCATCAGAGCTGTATGAATAATAACTGCGTCAGCCCCGTGCCTGAGGTCCATCATTAGAGCTGTGTGAATAATAACTGCCGTCAGCTCCGTGTTGAGGGGCATCATCAGAGCTGTGTGAATAATAACTGCATCAGCCCTGTGCCTCAGGTGCATCATCGGAGCTGTGTGAATAATAACAGCTGTAAGCCCGTGCCAGAGGTGCATCATCAGAGCTGTGTGAATAATAAAAGCTGTGAGCCTGTGCCTGAGGTGCATCATCCGAGCTGTGTGAATAATACCTGCCGTGAGCCTGTGCCTGAGGTCCATCATCAGAGCTGTGTGAATAATAACTGCATCAGCCCGTGCCTATGGTGCATTATCAGAGCTGTGTGAATAACTGCGTCAGCCCCGTGCCTGAGGTGCATCATCAGAGCTGTGTGACTAATAGCTGCGTCAGCCCCGTGCCTGAGGTGCATCATCAGAGCTGTGTGAATAATAACTGCGTCAGCCCCGTGTCTGAGGTGCATCATCAGAGCTGTGTGATTAATAACAGCTGTGAGCCTGTGCCTGAGGTCCATCATCAGAGCTGTGTGAATAATAACTGCATCAGCCCCGTGCCTATGGTGCATTATCAGAGCTGTGTGAATAACTGCGTCAGCCCTGTGTCTGAGGTGCATCATCAGAGCTGTGTGAATAATAACTGCCGTCAGATCCGTGCTGAGGTGCATCATCAGAGCTGTGTGAATAATACCTGCATCAGCCCTGTGCCTCAGGTGCATCATCAGAGCTGTGTGAATAATAACAGCTGTGAGCCTAGTGCTGAGGTGCATCATCAGAGCTGTGTGAATAATAACAGCTGGAAGCCCGTGCCAGAGGTGCATCATCAGAGCTGTGTGAATAATAACTGTGTCTGCCCCGTGTCTGAGGTGCATCATCAGAGCTGTGTGAATAATAACAGCTGTGAGTCCGTGCCTGAGGTGCATCATCAGAGCTGTGTGAATAATAACTGCAGGCAGCCCCGTGCCTGAGGTGCATCATCAGAGCTGTGTGAATAATACCTGCATCAGCCCCGTGCCTGAGGTGCATCATCAGAGCTGTGTGACTAATAACTGCGTCAGCCCCGTGCCTGAGGTGCATCATCAGAGCTGTGTGAATAAAAACTGCGTCAGCCCCGTGCCTGAGGTGCATCATCAGAGCTGTGTGACTAATAACTGCGTCAGCCCCGTGCCTGAGGTGCATCATCAGAGCTGTGTGAATAATAACAGCTGTGAGCCGGTGCCTGAGGTGCATCATCACAGCTGTGTGAATAATAACTGCGTCAGCCCTGTGCCTGAGGTGCATCATCAGAGCTGTGTGAATAATAACTGCAGGCAGCCCCGTGCCTGAGGTGCATCATCAGAGCTGTGTGAATAATAACAGCTGTGAGCCTGTGCCTGAGGTGCATCATCACAGCTGTGTGAATAACAGCTGTGTGCCTGAGGTGCATCATCACAGCTGTGTGAATAATAACAGCTGTGAGCCCCATGCCTGAGGTGCATCATCAAAGCTGTGTGAATAATAACAGCTGTGACCCCCTGCCTGCAGTGCGTCATCAGAGCTGTGTGAATAATAACTGCGTCAGCCCGTGCCGCTTCATCAGAGCTGTGTGAATAACAGCTGTGAGCCCGTGCCTGAGGTGCATCATCAGAGCTGTGTGAATAATAAAGGCGTCAGCCCCATGCCTGATGTGCATCATCAGAGCTGTGTGAATAATAACAGCTGTGAGCCCCGTGCCTGAGGTGCATAATCAGAGCTGTGTGAATAATACCTGCGTCAGCCCCGTGCCTGGGGTGCATCATCAGAGCTGTGTGAATAATAACTGTGAGCCTGTGCCTGAGGTGCATCATCAGAGCTGTGTGAATAATAACTGCGTCAGCCCCGTGCCTATGGTGCATCATCAGATCTGTGTGAATAACTGCGTCAGCCCCGTGCCTGAGGTGCATCATCAGAGCTGTGTGAATAATAACAGCTGTGAGCCCGTGCCTGAGGTGCATCATCACAGCTGTGTGAATAATAACTGCGTCAGCCCCGTGCCTGAGGTGCATCATTAGAGCTGTGTGAATAATAACTGTGTCTGCCCCGTGTTTGAGGTGCATCATCAGAGCTGTGTGAATAATAACAGCTGTGAGCCCGTGTCTGAGGTGCATCATCAGAGCTGTGTGAATAATAACAGCCGTGAGCCCATGCCTGAGGTGCATCATCGAAGCTCTGAGTAATAACAGCTGTGAGCCCGTGCCTGAGGTGCATCATCAGAGCTGTGTGAATAATAACTGCGTCAGCCCGTGCCGCTTCATCAGAGCTGTGTGAACCACAGCTGTGAGCCCGTGCCTGAGGTGCATCATCAGAGCTGTGTGAATAATAAAGGCGTCAGCCCCGTGCCTGATGTGCATCATCAGAGCTGTGTGAATAATAACAGCTGTGAGCCCCATGCCTGAGGTGCATCATCAGAGCTGTGTGAATTATAACTGCGTCAGCCCCAAGCCTGGGGTGCATCATCAGAGCTGTGTGAATAATAACAGCTGTGAGCCCGTGCCTGAGGTGCATCATCAGAGCTGTGTGAATAATACAGGTGTGAGCACCGTGCCTGGTGTGCATCATCAGAGCTGTGTGAATAATAACTGCTTCAGCCCCGTGCCTGAGGTGCATGATCAGAGCTGTGTGAATAATAACTGCGTCAGCCCCGTGCCTGAGGTGCATCATCGGAGCTGTGTGAATAATAACTGCGTCAGCCCTGTGCCTGAGGTTCATCATCAGAGCTGTGTGAATAATAACAGCTGTGAGCCCCGTGCCTGAGGTGCATTATCAGAGCTGTGTGATTAATAACAGCTGTGAGCCCCGTGTCTGAGATGCATAATCAGAGCTGTGTGAATAATAACTGCGTCAGCCCTGTACCTGAGGTGCATCATCAGAGCTGTGGGAATAATAACTGCATCAGCGTCATGCCTGAGGTGCATCATCAGAGCTGTGGGAATAATAACTGCATCAGCCCGTGCCGCTTCTTCAGAGCTGTGTGAATAATGACTGTGTCAGCCCCGTGCCTGAGGTGCATCATCAGAGCTGTGTGAATAATAACAGCTGTGAGCCCGTGCCTGAGGTGCATCATCAGAGCTATGTGAATAATAACTGCGTCAGCCCCGTGCCTGAGGTGCATCATCAGAGCTGTGTAATAATAACTGGGTCAGCCCCTTGCCTGAGGTACATCATCAGAGCTGTTTGAATAATAACTGCATCAGCCCCGTGCCTTAGGTGCATCATCAGAGCTGTGTGAATAATAACTGCGTCAGCCCCGTGCCTGAGGTGCATCATCAAAGCTGTGTGAATATGAACAGCTGTGAGCCCGTGCCTGAGGTGCATCATCAGAGCTGTGTGAATAATAACTGTGTCTGCCCTGTGTCTGAGGTGCATCATCAGAGCTGTGTGAATAATAACAGCTGTGAGTCCGTGCCTGAGGTGCATCATTAGAGCTGTGTGAATAATAACTGCAGGCATGCCCATGCCTGAGGTGCATCATCAGAGCTGTGTGAATAATACCTGCGTCAGCCCCGTGCCTGAGGTGCATCATCAGAGCTGTGTGACTAATAACTGCGTCAGCCCCGTGCCTGAGGTGCATCATCAGAGCTGTGTGAATAATAACTGCGTCAACCCCGTGCCTGAGGTGCATCATCAGAGCTGTGTGAATAATAACAGCTTTGAGCCCGTGCCTGAGGTGCATCATCACAGCTGTGTGAATAATAACTGCGTAAGCCCTGTGCCTGAGGTGCATCATCAGAGCTGTGTGAATAATAACTGTAGGCAGCCCCGTGCCTGAGGTGCATCATCAGAGCTGTGTGAATAATAACAGCTGTGAGCCCGTGCCTGAGGTGCATGATCACAGCTGTGTGAATAACAGCTGTGAGCCCGTGCCTGAGGTGCATCATCACAGCTGTGTGAATAATAACAGCTGTGAGCCCCGTGCCTGAGGTGCATCATCAAAGCTGTGTGAATAATAACAGCTGTGACCCCCTGCCTGAGGTGCATCATCAGAGCTGTGTGAATAATAACTGCGTCAGCCCCGTGTCTGAGGTGCATCATCAGAGCTGTGTGATTAATAACAGCTGTGAGCCTGTGCCTGAGGTGCATCATCAGAGCTGTATGAATAATAACGACGTCAGCCCCGTGCCTATGGTGCATCATCAGAGCTGAGTGAATACCTGCGTCAGCCCCGTGCCCGAGGTCCATCATCAGAGCTGTCTGAATAATAACTGCGTCAGCCCCGTGCCTGAGGTGCATCATCAGAGCTGTATGAATAATAACTGCGTCAGCCCCGTGCCTGAGGTCCATCATCAGAGCTGTGTGAATAATAACTGCCGTCAGCTCCGTGTTGAGGTGCATCATCAGAGCTGTGTGAATAATAACTGCATCAGCCCTGTGCCTCAGGTGCATCATCAGAGCTGTGTGAATAATAACAGCTGTAAGCCCGTGCCAGAGGTGCATCATCAGAGCTGTGTGAATAATAACAGCTGTGAGCCCGTGCCTGAGGTGCATCATCCGAGCTGTTTGAATAACAACTGTGTCAGCCCCGTGCCTGGGGTCTATCATCAGAGCTGTGTGAATAATACCTGCCGTCAGCTCCGTGCTGAGGTGCATCATCAGAGCTGTGTGAATAATACCTGCATCAGCCCTGTGCCTCAGGTGCATCATCAGAGCTGTGTGAATAATAACAGCTGTGAGCCTAGTGCTGAGTTGCATCATCAGAGCTGTGTGAATAATAACAGCTGTAAGCCCGTGCCAGAGGTGCATCATCAGAGCTGTGTGAATAATAACTGTGTCTGCCCCGTGTCTGAGGTGCATCATCAAAGCTGTGTGAATAATAACAGCTGTGAGTCCGTGCCTGAGGTGCATCATCAGAGCTGTGTGAATAATAACTGCAGGCAGCCCCGTGCCTGAGGTGCATCATCAGAGCTGTGTGAATAATACCTGCGTCAGCCCCGTGCCTGAGGTGCATAATCAGAGCTGTGTGACTAATAGCTGCGTCAGCCCCGTGCCTGAGGTGCATCATCAGAGCTGTGTGAATAATAACTGCGTCAGCCCCGTGTCTGAGGTGCATCATCAGAGCTGTGTGATTAATAACAGCTGTGAGCCTGTGCCTGAGGTCCATCATCAGAGCTGTGTGAATAATAACTGCATCAGCCCCGTGCCTATGGTGCATCATCAGAGCTGTGTGAATAACTGCGTCAGCCCCGTGCCTGAGGTGCATCATCAGAGCTGTGTGAATAATAACAGCTGTGAGCCCGTGCCTGAGGTGCATCATCACAGCTGTGTGAATAATAACTGCGTCAGCCCCGTGTCTGAGGTGCATCATCAGAGCTGTGTGATTAATAACAGCTGTGAGCCTGTGCCTTAGGTCCATCATCAGAGCTGTGTGAATAATAACTCCATCAGCCCCGTGCCTATGGTGCAATATCAGAGCTGTGTGAATAACTGCGTCAGCCCCGTGTCTGAGGTGCATCATCAGAGCTGTGTGAATAATAACAGCTGTGAGCCCCGTGCCTGAGGTGCATCATCAGAGCTGTGTGAATAATAACAGCTGTGAGCCCGTGCCTGAGGTGCATCATCACAGCTGTGTGAATAATACCTGTGTCAGCCCCGTGCCTGGGGTGCATCATCAGAGCTGTGTGAATAATAACTGTGAGCCCGTGCCTGAGGTGCATCATCAGAGCTGTGTGAATATTAACTGCAGGTAGCCCCGTGCCTGAGGTGCATCATCAGAGCTGTGTGTATAAACCTGCGTCAGCCCCGTGCCTGAGGTGCATCATCAGAGCTGTGTGAATAATAACTGCGTCAGCCCCGTGCCTGAGGTGCATCATCAGAGCTGTGTGAATAATAACTGCAGGCAGCCCCGTGCCTGAGGTGCATCATCAGAGCTGTGTGATTAATAACAGCTGTGAGCCTGTGCCTGAGGTGCATCATCAGAGCTGTGTGAATAATAACTGCAGTCAGCCCCAAGCCTGGGGTGCATCATCAGAGCTGTGTGAATAATAACAGCTGTGAGCCCGTGCCTGAGGTGCATCATCAGAGCTGTGTGAATAATACAGGTGTGAGCACCGTGCCTGGTGTGCATCATCAGAGCTGTGTGAATAATAACTGCAGGCTGCCCTGTACCTGAGGTGCATCATCAGAGCTGTGTGAACGCTTCATCATCAGAGCATGGATGAACGCTTCCTCTGCCCCTGACATCGCCATCGCTATCCCTGATGACTATAAGATCACACGCAAGGACCGCACCGACCATACAGGAGGAGGAATCGCTATCGTCCATAAGAAATCCATCCGCATCTCAACCAGCTCCGACGCCAACCTCGCTAACTCCGAACACCTTCACTTCCAGATCCACACCGACCCCAAGACAACTCTTAGAGGCACCCTCCTCTACAGGCCACCAGGACCCCGCGCAAAATTCAGTGAAGACATCACGGACTTCATCACCCCACACGCGCTCCCCTCCAAAGACTACATCCTTCTGGGAGACCTCAACTTCCACCTTGAAAAGATCAACGACCGCAACACCGCCACCCTCTTAGACAACCTCGCCAACCTCGGACTTAAACAACTGGTCACTTCCCCCACCCACATCGCAGGTCACACTCTCGACCCCATCTTCACCTCCAGCAACCATGTCTCCTTCAGCCACACTACGGATCTCCTCTGGACTGACCACAGCTGCGTTCACTTCACCTACAACAAGCCGAAACCCATCATCCACCTCCAACCAACTCTACAAAGAAACTGGAACAAAATCACCACGGATCAGATCTCCACATCGCTCCTTCGAACCTCCCCAGCCCTCTCTTCTAACGCCAACGAAGCCGCCTCCAACCTCACCCTTTGGTTATCCAACACCGCTGACACCCTAGCACCACTGAAAAAACGTCAACACAAACTTGGCAACAAGAAGACCTCATGGTTCAACGATGATCTCAAGAAGTCCAAGAAACTATGCCGCTCCCTTGAAAAGGCCTGGAAAAAAGACCCATCCACCAGCAACAAGGACGCCTTCAAAAGCGCCACCCGTACTCACCACCAACTGATCAGAAAAGCCAAGAAAACAGCATTCAAGGATCGACTTGACAACAACGCCCACAACAGCAAGGAACTTTTCAACATCGTCAAGGAATTTTCCAACCCCTCGGCCAACTCCAACGACATCACCCCCTCTCAAACCCTCTGCGACTCCCTAGCCTCTTTTTTCCACAACAAGATTGCTGACATCCACAACAGCTTTGACAACCAACCCGGAAGTCAACCCACCCTACCATCTGCTGACCATCTTCCCCCCGTAAACACCCTTAACGCCTGGAACCCAATCTCCACTGAGGACACCATCCGCCTGATGAATTCCATCCACTCTGGATCACCCACAGACCCATGCCCTCACCACATCTTCAACAAAGCAGACTCCGTCATAGCTCCGCACCTCCGAGACGTCATCAACTGCTCCTTCAACTCCGCTACCTTCCCAGAAGACTGGAAACACGCTGAACTCACCGCCCTTCTGAAAAAACCAACAGCTGACCCCACCGAACTCAAAAACTACCGCCCCATCTCGCTTCTTCTATTCCCGGCCAAAGTCATCGAGAAAGCTGTCAACAACCAGCTCGCCGCCTTCCTCGAAGCCAACAAATCACTCGACCCCTCACAATCTGGCTTCCGAGCCAAACACAGCACTGAGACCGCCCTCATCGCAGCAACAGACGACATTCGAACTCTACTGGACAATGGAGACACAGTCGCCCTCATCCTCCTCGACCTCTCTGCAGCCTTCGACACAGTCTGCCACAGCACCCTTTTACAACGCCTCAGAAACATCGGAATCCAAGGAAAAGCACTGGAATGGATCACCTCGTTCCTCACCGGAAGAACCCAGAGGGTCCGCCTCCCACCATTCAAGTCCGAGGCCTCTGAAATCATCTGCGGCGTACCTCAAGGATCCTCACTCAGTCCCACCCTCTTCAACGTATATATGAGCCCCCTCGCGGCCATCGCACGCCATCACAACCTCAACATCATCTCTTACGCGGATGACACTCAACTGATCCTTTCTCTCACCAAGGACCCCAGCACCGCCAAAACTAACCTACACGAAGGAATGAAAGAAGTCGCCGATTGGATGAAACAAAGCCGTCTGAAACTGAACTCAGACAAAACAGAAGTCCTCATCTTAGGTACATCCCCATCTGCATGGGACGACTCCTGGTGGCCGGAAGCCCTCGGAAAAGCACCCATCCCGACAGACCACGCACGGAACCTTGGCGTCCTCCTGGATTCTTCACTCTCAATGAACAGACAAGTCAGCGCCGTATCCTCTTCCTGCTTTAACATTCTTCGCATGCTCAGAAAAACATTTCGCTGGATCCCCTCCGAAACAAGGAAAACAGTCACCCACGCTCTAGTCACGAGCGGACTGGACTACGGAAACACCCTCTACGCAGGTACCACCGCTAAACTCCAGAAGAAACTACAACGAATCCAAAACGCCTCAGCCAGGCTCATATTAGACATCCCACGCAACGAACACATCTCTGGTCACCTTAAAGACCTCCACTGGCTACCCGTCAATAAGAGGATCACTTTCCGACTGCTTACCCACGCACACAAATCACTCTACGACATCGGACCAGATTGCCTCAACTCTCGACTGTCCTTCTACACCCCCTCCCGCCAACTTCGCTCTTCCAGCCAAGCCTTCGCCACTGTACCTCGCATCAACAAGACCACCATGGGAGGCAGATCCTTTTCATACCTGGCTGCCAAAACATGGAACTCACTCCCCGCTTACCTTCGCCTCACCCAGAATCACCTAGCGTTCAGAAAGCAGCTTAAACGTGGATATTTGACAAATAATCCTCCTCCCCTTCCTAAGCGCCTTGAAACCCTCTGGGTATGTAGTGCGCTATACAAATTTTATGACTTGACTTGACTTGACTTGTGAATAATAACTGCTTCAGCCCCGTGCCTGAGGTGCATGATCAGAGCTGTGTGAATAATAACTGCGTCAGCCCCGTGCCTGAGGTGCATCATCGGAGCTGTGTGAATAATAACTGCGTCAGCCCTGTGCCTGAGGTTCATCATCAGAGCTGTGTGAATAATAACAGCTGTGAGCCCCGTGCCTGAGGTGCATTATCAGAGCTGTGTGATTAATAACAGCTGTGAGCCCCGTGTCTGAGATGCATAATCAGAGCTGTGTGAATAATAACTGCGTCAGCCCTGTCCCTGAGGTGCATCATCAGAGCTGTGGGAATAATAACTGCATCAGCGTCATGCCTGAGGTGCATCATCAGAGCTGTGGGAATAATAACTGCATCACCCCGTGCCGCTTCGTCAGAGCTGTGTGAATAATGACTGTGTCAGCCCCGTGCCTGAGGTGCATCATCAGAGCTGTGTGAATAATAACAGCTGTGAGCCCATGCCTGAGGTGCATCATCAGAGCTATGTGAATAATAACTGCGTCAGCCCCGTGCCTGAGGTGCATCATCAGAGCTGTGTAATAATAACTGGGTCAGCCTCTTGCCTGAGGTACATCATCAGAGCTGTTTGAATAATAACTGCATCAGCCCCGTGCCTTAGGTGCATCATCAGAGCTGTGTGAATAATAACTGCGTCAGCCCCGTGCCTGAGGTGCATCATCAAAGCTGTGTGAATATGAACAGCTGTGAGCCCGTGCCTGAGGTGCATCATCAGAGCTGTGTGAATAATAACTGTGTCTGCCCTGTGTCTGAGGTGCATCATCAGAGCTGTGTGAATAATAACAGCTGTGAGTCCGTGCCTGAGGTGCATCATTAGAGATGTGTGAATAATAACTGCAGGCATGCCCATGCCTGAGGTGCATCATCAGAGCTGTGTGAATAATACCTGCGTCAGCCCCGTGCCTGAGGTGCATCATCAGAGCTGTGTGACTAATAACTGCGTCAGCCCCGTGCCTGAGGTGCATCATCAGAGCTGTGTGAATAATAACTGCGTCAACCCCGTGCCTGAGGTGCATCATCAGAGCTGTGTGAATAATAACAGCTTTGAGCCCGTGCCTGAGGTGCATCATCACAGCTGTGTGAATAATAACTGCGTCAGCCCTGTGCCTGAGGTGCATCATCAGAGCTGTGTCAATAATAACTGTAGGCAGCCCCGTGCCTGAGGTGCATCATCAGAGCTGTGTGAATAATAACAGCTGTGAGCCCGTGCCTGAGGTGCATGATCACAGCTGTGTGAATAACAGCTGTGAGCCCGTGCCTGAGGTGCATCATCACAGCTGTGTGAATAATAACAGCTGTGAGCCCCGTGCCTGAGGTGCATCATCAAAGCTGTGTGAATAATAACAGCTGTGACCCCCTGCCTGAGGTGCATCATCAGAGCTGTGTGAATAATAACTGCGTCAGCCCCGTGTCTGAGGTGCATCATCAGAGCTGTGTGATTAATAACAGCTGTGAGCCTGTGCCTGAGGTGCATCATCAGAGCTGTGTGAATAATAACGACGTCAGCCCCGTGCCTATGGTGCATCATCAGAGCTGAGTGAATACCTGCGTCAGCCCCGTGCCCGAGGTCCATCATCAGAGCTGTCTGAATAATAACTGCGTCAGCCCCGTGCCTGAGGTGCATCATCAGAGCTGTATGAATAATAACTGCGTCAGCCCCGTGCCTGAGGTCCATCATCAGAGCTGTGTGAATAATAACTGCCGTCAGCTCCGTGTTGAGGTGCATCATCAGAGCTGTGTGAATAATAACTGCATCAGCCCTGGGCCTCAGGTGCATCATCAGAGCTGTGTGAATAATAACAGCTGTAAGCCCGTGCCAGAGGTGCATCATCAGAGCTGTGTGAATAATAACAGCTGTGAGCCCGTGCCTGAGGTGCATCATCCGAGCTGTTTGAATAATAACTGTGTCAGCCCCGTGCCTGGGGTCTATCATCAGAGCTGTGTGAATAATACCTGCCGTCAGCTCCGTGCTGAGGTGCATCATCAGAGCTGTGTGAATAATACCTGCATCAGCCCTGTGCCTCAGGTGCATCATCAGAGCTGTGTGAATAATAACAGCTGTGAGCCTAGTGCTGAGTTGCATCATCAGAGCTGTGTGAATAATAACAGCTGTAAGCCCGTGCCAGAGGTGCATCATCAGAGCTGTGTGAATAATAACTGTGTCTGCCCCGTGTCTGAGGTGCATCATCAAAGCTGTGTGAATAATAACAGCTGTGAGTCCGTGCCTGAGGTGCATCATCAGAGCTGTGTGAATAATAACTGCAGGCAGCCCCATGCCTGAGGTGCATCATCAGAGCTGTGTGAATAATACCTGCCTCAGCCCCGTGCCTGAGGTGCATCATCAGAGCTGTGTGACTAATAGCTGCGTCAGCCCCGTGCCTGAGGTGCATCATCAGAGCTGTGTGAATAATAACTGCGTCAGCCCCGTGTCTGAGGTGCATCATCAGAGCTGTGTGATTAATAACAGCTGTGAGCCTGTGCCTGAGGTCCATCATCAGAGCTGTGTGAATAATAACTGCATCAGCCCCGTGCCTATGGTGCATCATCAGAGCTGTGTGAATAACTGCGTCAGCCCCGTGCCTGAGGTGCATCATCAGAGCTGTGTGAATAATAACAGCTGTGAGCCCGTGCCTGAGGTGCATCATCACAGCTGTGTGAATGATAACTGCGTCAGCCCCGTGTCTGAGGTGCATCATCAGAGCTGTGTGATTAATAACAGCTGTGAGCCTGTGCCTTAGGTCCATCATCAGAGCTGTGTGAATAATAACTCCATCAGCCCCGTGCCTATGGTGCATTATCAGAGCTGTGTGAATAACTGCGTCAGCCCCGTGTCTGAGGTGCATCATCAGAGCTGTGTGAATAATAACAGCTGTGAGCCCCGTGCCTGAGGTGCATCATCAGAGCTGTGTGAATAATAACAGCTGTGAGCCCGTGCCTGAGGTGCATCATCACAGCTGTGTGAATAATACCTGCGTCAGCCCCGTGCCTGGGGTGCATCATCAGAGCTGTGTGAATAATAACTGTGAGCCCGTGCCTGAGGTGCATCATCAGAGCTGTGTGAATAATAACTGCAGGCAGCCCCGTGCCTGAGGTGCATCATCAGAGCTGTGTGTATAAACCTGCGTCAGCCCCGTGCCTGAGGTGCATCATTAGAGCTGTGTGAATAATAACTGCGTCAGCCCCATGCCTGAGGTGCATCATCAGAGCTGTGTGAATAATAACTGCAGGCAGCCCCGTGCCTGAGGTGCATCATCAGAGCTGTGTGATTAATAACAGCTGTGAGCCTGTGCCTGAGGTGCATCATCAGAGCTGTGTGAATAATAACTGCGTCAGCCCCGTGCCTATGGTGCATCATCAGAGCTGTGTGAATAACTGCGTCAGCCCCGTGCCTGAGGTGCATCATCAGAGCTGTGTGAATAATAACAGCTGTGAGCCCGTGCCTGAGGTGCATCATCACAGCTGTGTGAATAATAACTGCGTCAGCCCCGTGCCTGAGGTGCATCAACCGAGCTGTGTGAATAATAACTGTGTCTGGCCCGTGTTTGAGGTGCATCATAAGAGCTGTGTGAATAATAACAGCTGCGAGCCCGTGTCTGAGGTGCATCATCAGAGCTGTGTGAATAATAACAGCCGTGAGCCCATGCCTGAGGTGCATCATCGAAGCTCTGAGTAATAACAGCTGTGAGCCCGTGCCTGAGGTGCATCATTAGAGCTGTGTGAATAATAACTGCGTCAGCCCGTGCCGCTTCATCAGAGCTGTGTGAACAACAGCTGTGAGCCCGTGCCTGAGGTGCATCATCAGAGCTGTGTGAATAATAAAGGCGTCAGCCCCGTGCCCGATGTGCATCATCAGAGCTGTGTGAATAATAACAGCTGTGAGCCCCATGCCTGAGGTGCATCATCAGAGCTGTGTGAATAATAACTGCTGTGAGCCCGTGCCTGAGGTGCATCATCAGAGCTGTGTGAATAATACAGGTGTGAGCCCTGTGCCTGGTGTGCATCATCAGAGCTGTGTGAATAATAACTGCAGGTTGCCCTGTACCTGAGGTGCATCATCAGAGCTGTGTGAATAATAACTGCTTCAGCCCCGTGCCTGAGGTGCATGATCAGAGCTGTGTGAATAATAACTGCATCAGCCCCGTGCCTGAGGTGCATTATCAGAGCTGTGTGATTAATAACAGCTGTGAGCCCCGTGTCTGAGATGCATAATCAGAGCTGTGTGAATAATAACTGCGTCAGCCCTGTGCCTGAGGTGCATCATCAGAGCTGTGGGAATAATAACTGCATCAGCGTCATGCCTGAGGTGCATCATCAGAGCTGTGGGAATAATAACTGCATCAGCCCGTGCCGCTTCTTCAGAGCTGTGTGAATAATGACTGTGTCAGCCCCGTGCCTGAGGTGCATCATCAGAGCTGTGTGAATAATAACAGCTGTGAGCCCGTGCCTGAGGTGCATCATCAGAGCTATGTGAATAATAACTGCGTCAGCCCCGTGCCTGAGGTGCATCATCAGAGCTGTGTAATAATAACTGGGTCAGCCCCTTGCCTGAGGTACATCATCAGAGCTGTTTGAATAATAACTGCATCAGCCCAGTGCCTTAGGTGCATCATCAGAGCTGTGTGAATAATAACTGCGTCAGCCCCGTGCCTGAGGTGCATCATCAAAGCTGTGTGAATATGAACAGCTGTGAGCCCGTGCCTGAGGTGCATCATCAGAGCTGTGTGAATAATAACTGTCTGCCCCGTGTCTGAGGTGCATCATCAGAGCTGTGTGAATAATAACAGCTGTGAGTCCGTGCCTGAGGTGCATCATTAGAGCTGTGTGAATAATAACTGCAGGCATCCCCATTCCTGAGGTGCATCATCAGAGCTGTGTGAATAATACCTGCGTCAGCCCCGTGCCTGAGGTGCATCATCAGAGCTGTGTGACTAATAACTGCGTCAGCCCCGTGCCTGAGGTGCATCATCAGAGCTGTGTGAATAATAACTGCGTCAACCCCGTGCCTGAGGTGCATCATCAGAGCTGTGTGAATAACAACAGCTGTGAGCCCGTGCCTGAGGTGCATCATCACAGCTGTGTGAATAAAAACTGCGTCAGCCCTGTGCCTGAGGTGCATCATCAGAGCTGTGTGAATAATAACTGTAGGCAGCCCCGTGCCTGAGGTGCATCATCAGAGCTGTGTGAATAATAACAGCTGTGAGCCCGTGCCTGAGGTGCATGATCACAGCTGTGTGAATAACAGCTGTGAGCCCGTGCCTGAGGTGCATCATCACAGCTGTGTGAATAATAACAGATGTGAGCCCCGTGCCTGAGGTGCATCATCAAAGCTGTGTGAATAATAACAGCTGTGACCCCCTGCCTGAGGTGCATCATCAGAGCTGTGTGAATAATAACTGCGTCAGCCCCGTGTCTGAGGTGCATCATCAGAGCTGTGTGATTAATAACAGCTGTGAGCCTGTGCCTGAGGTGCGTCATCAGAGCTGTGTGAATAATAACGACGTGAGCCCTGTGCCTATGGTGCATCATCAGAGCTGAGTGAATACCTGCGTCAGCCCCGTGCCCGAGCTCCATCATCAGAGCTGTCTGAATAATAACTGCGTCAGCCCCGTGCCTGAGGTGCATCATCAGAGCTGTATGAATAATAACTGCGTCAGCCCCGTGCCTGAGGTCCATCATTAGAGCTGTGTGAATAATAACTGCCGTCAGCTCCGTGTTGAGGGGCATCATCAGAGCTGTGTGAATAATAACTGCATCAGCCCTGTGCCTCAGGTGCATCATCGGAGCTGTGTGAATAATAACAGCTGTAAGCCCGTGCCAGAGGTGCATCATCAGAGCTGTGTGAATAATAAAAGCTGTGAGCCTGTGCCTGAGGTGCATCATCCGAGCTGTTTGAATAATAACTGTGTCATCCCCGTGCCTGAGGTCTATCATCAGAGCTGTGTGAATAATACCTGCCGTCAGCTCCGTGCTGAGGTGCATCATCAGAGCTGTGTGAATAATACCTGCATCAGCCCTGTGCCTCAGGTGCATCATCAGAGCTGTGTGAATAATAACAGCTGTGAGCCTAGTGCTGAGTTGCATCATCAGAGCTGTGTGAATAATAACAGCTGTGAGCCCATGCCAGAGGTGCATCATCAGAGCTGTGTGAATAATAACTGTGTCTGCCCCGTGTCTGAGGTGCATCATCAAAGCTGTGTGAATAATAACAGCTGTGAGTCCGTGCCTGAGGTGCATCATCAGAGCTGTGTGAATAATACCTGCGTCAGCCCCGTGCCTGAGGTGCATCATCAGAGCTGTGTGACTAATAGCTGCGTCAGCCCCGTGCCTGAGGTGCATCATCAGAGCTGTGTGAATAATAACTGCGTCAGCCCCGTGTCTGAGGTGCATCATCAGAGCTGTGTGATTAATAACAGCTGTGAGCCTGTGCCTGAGGTCCATCATCAGAGCTGTGTGAATAATAACTGCATCAGCCCCGTGCCTATGGTGCATTATCAGAGCTGTGTGAATAACTGCGTCAGCCCTGTGTCTGAGGTGCATCATCAGAGCTGTGTGAATAATAACTGCCGTCAGATCCGTGCTGAGGTGCATCATCAGAGCTGTATGAATAATAACTGCGTCAGCCCCGTGCCTGAGGTCCATCATTAGAGCTGTGTGAATAATAACTGCCGTCAGCTCCGTGTTGAGGGGCATCATCAGAGCTGTGTGAATAATAACTGCATCAGCCCTGTGCCTCAGGTGCATCATCGGAGCTGTGTGAATAATAACATCTGTAAGCCCGTGCCAGAGGTGCATCATCAGAGCTGTGTGAATAATAAAAGCTGTGAGCCTGTGCCTGAGGTGCATCATCCGAGCTGTTTGAATAATAACTGTGTCATCCCCGTGCCTGAGGTCTATCATCAGAGCTGTGTGAATAATACCTGCCGTCAGCTCCGTGCTGAGGTGCATCATCAGAGCTGTGTGAATAATACCTGCATCAGCCCTGTGCCTCAGGTGCATCATCAGAGCTGTGTGAATAATAACAGCTGTGAGCCTAGTGCTGAGTTGCATCATCAGAGCTGTGTGAATAATAACAGCTGTAAGCCCATGCCAGAGGTGCATCATCAGAGCTGTGTGAATAATAACTGTGTCTGCCCCGTGTCTGAGGTGCATCATCAAAGCTGTGTGAATAATAACAGCTGTGAGTCCGTGCCTGAGGTGCATCATCAGAGCTGTGTGAATAATACCTGCGTCAGCCCCGTGCCTGAGGTGCATCATCAGAGCTGTGTGACTAATAGCTGCGTCAGCCCCGTGCCTGAGGTGCATCATCAGAGCTGTGTGAATAATAACTGCGTCAGCCCCGTGTCTGAGGTGCATCATCAGAGCTGTGTGATTAATAACAGCTGTGAGCCTGTGCCTGAGGTCCATCATCAGAGCTGTGTGAATAATAACTGCATCAGCCCCGTGCCTATGGTGCATTATCAGAGCTGTGTGAATAACTGCATCAGCCCTGTGTCTGAGGTGCATCATCAGAGCTGTGTGAATAATAACTGCCGTCAGATCCGTGCTGAGGTGCATCATCAGAGCTGTGTGAATAATACCTGCATCAGCCCTGTGCCTCAGGTGCATCATCAGAGCTGTGTGAATAATAACAGCTGTGAGCCTAGTGCTGAGGTGCACCATCAGAGCTGTGTGAATAATAACAGCTGGAAGCCCGTGCCAGAGGTGCATCATCAGAGCTGTGTGAATAATAACTGTGTCTGCCCCGTGTCTTAGGTGCGTCATCAGAGCTGTGTGAATAATAACAGCTGTGAGTCCGTGCCTGAGGTGCATCATCAGAGCTGTGTGAATAATAACTGCAGGCAGCCCCGTGCCTGAGGTGCATCATCAGAGCTGTGTGAATAATACCTGCATCAGCCCCGTGCCTGAGGTGCATCATCAGAGCTGTGTGACTAATAACTGCGTCAGCCCCGTGCCTGAGGTGCATCATCAGAGCTGTGTGAATAAAAACTGCGTCAGCCCCGTGCCTGAGGTGCATCATCAGAGCTGTGTGACTAATAACTGCGTCAGCCCCGTGCCTGAGGTGCATCATCAGAGCTGTGTGAATAATAACAGCTGTGAGCCGGTGCCTGAGGTGCATCATCACAGCTGTGTGAATAATAACTGCGTTAGCCCTGTGCCTGAGGTGCATCATCAGAGCTGTGTGAATAATAACTGCAGGCAGCCCCGTGCCTGAGGTGCATCATCAGAGCTGTGTGAATAATAACAGCTGTGAGCCTGTGCCTGAGGTGCATCATCACAGCTGTGTGAATAACAGCTGTGTGCCTGAGGTGCATCATCACAGCTGTGTGAATAATAACAGCTGTGACCCCCTGCCTGCAGTGCGTCATCAGAGCTGTGTGAATAATAACTGCGTCAGCCCGTGCCGCTTCATCAGAGCTGTGTGAATAACAGCTGTGAGCCCGTGCCTGAGGTGCATCATCAGAGCTGTGTGAATAATAAAGGCGTCAGCCCCATGCCTGATGTGCATCATCAGAGCTGTGTGAATAATAACAGCTGTGAGCCCCGTGCCTGAGGTGCATAATCAGAGCTGTGTGAATAATACCTGCGTCAGCCCCGTGCCTGGGGTGCATCATCAGAGCTGTGTGAATAATAACTGTGAGCCTGTGCCTGAGGTGCATCATCAGAGCTGTGTGAATAATAACTGCGTCAGCCCCGTGCCTATGGTGCATCATCAGATCTGTGTGAATAACTGCGTCAGCCCCGTGCCTGAGGTGCATCATCAGAGCTGTGTGAATAATAACAGCTGTGAGCCCGTGCCTGAGGTGCATCATCACAGCTGTGTGAATAATAACTGCGTCAGCCCCGTGCCTGAGGTGCATCATTAGAGCTGTGTGAATAATAACTGTGTCTGCCCCGTGTTTGAGGTGCATCATCAGAGCTGTGTGAATAATAACAGCTGTGAGCCCGTGTCTGAGGTGCATCATCAGAGCTGTGTGAATAATAACAGCCGTGAGCCCATGCCTGAGGTGCATCATCGAAGCTCTGAGTAATAACAGCTGTGAGCCCGTGCCTGAGGTGCATCATCAGAGCTGTGTGAATAATAACTGCGTCAGCCCGTGCCGCTTCATCAGAGCTGTGTGAACCACAGCTGTGAGCCCGTGCCTGAGGTGCATCATCAGAGCTGTGTGAATAATAAAGGCGTCAGCCCCGTGCCTGATGTGCATCATCAGAGCTGTGTGAATAATAACAGCTGTGAGCCCCATGCCTGAGGTGCATCATTAGAGCTGTGTGAATAATAACTGCGTCAGCCCCAAGCCTGGGGTGCATCATCAGAGCTGTGTGAATAATAACAGCTGTGAGCCCGTGCCTGAGGTGCATCATCAGAGCTGTGTGAATAATACAGGTGTGAGCACCGTGCCTGGTGTGCATCATCAGAGCTGTGTGAATAATAACTGCTTCAGCCCCGTGCCTGAGGTGCATGATCAGAGCTGTGTGAATAATAACTGCGTCAGCCCCGTGCCTGAGGTGCATCATCGGAGCTGTGTGAATAATAACTGCGTCAGCCCTGTGCCTGAGGTTCATCATCAGAGCTGTGTGAATAATAACAGCTGTGAGCCCCGTGCCTGAGGTGCATTATCAGAGCTGTGTGATTAATAACAGCTGTGAGCCCCGTGTCTGAGATGCATAATCAGAGCTGTGTGAATAATAACTGCGTCAGCCCTGTACCTGAGGTGCATCATCAGAGCTGTGGGAATAATAACTGCATCAGCGTCATGCCTGAGGTGCATCATCAGAGCTGTGGGAATAATAACTGCATCAGCCCGTGCCGCTTCTTCAGAGCTGTGTGAATAATGACTGTGTCAGCCCCGTGCCTGAGGTGCATCATCAGAGCTGTGTGAATAATAACAGCTGTGAGCCCGTGCCTGAGGTGCATCATCAGAGCTATGTGAATAATAACTGCGTCAGCCCCGTGCCTGAGGTGCATCATCAGAGCTGTGTAATAATAACTGGGTCAGCCCCTTGCCTGAGGTACATCATCAGAGCTGTTTGAATAATAACTGCATCAGCCCCGTGCCTTAGGTGCATCATCAGAGCTGTGTGAATAATAACTGCGTCAGCCCCGTGCCTGAGGTGCATCATCAAAGCTGTGTGAATATGAACAGCTGTGAGCCCGTGCCTGAGGTGCATCATCAGAGCTGTGTGAATAATAACTGTGTCTGCCCTGTGTCTGAGGTGCATCATCAGAGCTGTGTGAATAATAACAGCTGTGAGTCCGTGCCTGAGGTGCATCATTAGAGCTGTGTGAATAATAACTGCAGGCATGCCCATGCCTGAGGTGCATCATCAGAGCTGTGTGAATAATACCTGCGTCAGCCCCGTGCCTGAGGTGCATCATCAGAGCTGTGTGACTAATAACTGCGTCAGCCCCGTGCCTGAGGTGCATCATCAGAGCTGTGTGAATAATAACTGCGTCAACCCCGTGCCTGAGGTGCATCATCAGAGCTGTGTGAATAATAACAGCTTTGAGCCCGTGCCTGAGGTGCATCATCACAGCTGTGTGAATAA
Organism: Lissotriton vulgaris; assembly: GCF_964263255.1. Lineage (NCBI taxonomy): Eukaryota > Metazoa > Chordata > Amphibia > Caudata > Salamandridae > Lissotriton > Lissotriton vulgaris. The sequence continues at coordinate 26,318,329 of NC_141685.1, forward strand.
TAACTGCGTAAGCCCTGTGCCTGAGGTGCATCATCAGAGCTGTGTGAATAATAACTGTAGGCAGCCCCGTGCCTGAGGTGCATCATCAGAGCTGTGTGAATAATAACAGCTGTGAGCCCGTGCCTGAGGTGCATGATCACAGCTGTGTGAATAACAGCTGTGAGCCCGTGCCTGAGGTGCATCATCACAGCTGTGTGAATAATAACAGCTGTGAGCCCCGTGCCTGAGGTGCATCATCAAAGCTGTGTGAATAATAACAGCTGTGATCCCCTGCCTGAGGTGCATCATCAGAGCTGTGTGAATAATAACTGCGTCAGCCCCGTGTCTGAGGTGCATCATCAGAGCTGTGTGATTAATAACAGCTGTGAGCCTGTGCCTGAGGTGCATCATCAGAGCTGTGTGAATAATAACGACGTCAGCCCCGTGCCTATGGTGCATCATCAGAGCTGAGTGAATACCTGCGTCAGCCCCGTGCCCGAGGTCCATCATCAGAGCTGTCTGAATAATAACTGCGTCAGCCCCGTGCCTGAGGTGCATCATCAGAGCTGTATGAATAATAACTGCGTCAGCCCCGTGCCTGAGGTCCATCATCAGAGCTGTGTGAATAATAACTGCCGTCAGCTCCGTGTTGAGGTGCATCATCAGAGCTGTGTGAATAATAACTGCATCAGCCCTGTGCCTCAGGTGCATCATCAGAGCTGTGTGAATAATAACAGCTGTAAGCCCGTGCCAGAGGTGCATCATCAGAGCTGTGTGAATAATAACAGCTGTGAGCCCGTGCCTGAGGTGCATCATCCGAGCTGTTTGAATAACAACTGTGTCAGCCCCGTGCCTGGGGTCTATCATCAGAGCTGTGTGAATAATACCTGCCGTCAGCTCCGTGCTGAGGTGCATCATCAGAGCTGTGTGAATAATACCTGCATCAGCCCTGTGCCTCAGGTGCATCATCAGAGCTGTGTGAATAATAACAGATGTGAGCCTAGTGCTGAGTTGCATCATCAGAGCTGTGTGAATAATAACAGCTGTAAGCCCGTGCCAGAGGTGCATCATCAGAGCTGTGTGAATAATAACTGTGTCTGCCCCGTGTCTGAGGTGCATCATCAAAGCTGTGTGAATAATAACAGCTGTGAGTCTGTGCCTGAGGTGCATCATCAGAGCTGTGTGAATAATAACTGCAGGCAGCCCCGTGCCTGAGGTGCATCATCAGAGCTGTGTGAATAATACCTGCGTCAGCCCCGTGCCTGAGGTGCATCATCAGAGCTGTGTGACTAATAGCTGCGTCAGCCCCGTGCCTGAGGTGCATCATCAGAGCTGTGTGAATAATAACTGCGTCAGCCCCGTGTCTGAGGTGCATCATCAGAGCTGTGTGATTAATAACAGCTGTGAGCCTGTGCCTGAGGTCCATCATCAGAGCTGTGTGAATAATAACTGCATCAGCCCCGTGCCTATGGTGCATCATCAGAGCTGTGTGAATAACTGCGTCAGCCCCGTGCCTGAGGTGCATCATCAGAGCTGTGTGAATAATAACAGCTGTGAGACCGTGCCTGAGGTGCATCATCACAGCTGTGTGAATAATAACTGCGTCAGCCCCGTGTCTGAGGTGCATCATCAGATCTGTGTGATTAATAACAGCTGTGAGCCTGTGCCTTAGGTCCATCATCAGAGCTGTGTGAATAATAACTCCATCAGCCCCGTGCCTATGGTGCAATATCAGAGCTGTGTGACTAACTGCGTCAGCCCCGTGTCTGAGGTGCATCATCAGAGCTGTGTGAATAATAACAGCTGTGAGCCCCGTGCCTGAGGTGCATCATCAGAGCTGTGTGAATAATAACAGCTGTGAGCCCGTGCCTGAGGTGCAAAATCACAGCTGTGTGAATAATACCTGTGTCAGCCCCGTGCCTGGGGTGCATCATCAGAGCTGTGTGAATAATAACTGTGAGCCCGTGCCTGAGGTGCATCATCAGAGCTGTGTGAATATTAACTGCAGGCAGCCCCGTGCCTGAGGTGCATCATCAGAGCTGTGTGTATAAACCTGCGTAAGCCCCGTGCCTGAGGTGCATCATCAGAGCTGTGTGAATAATAACTGCGTCAGCCCCGTGCCCGAGGTGCATCATCAGAGCTGTGTGAATAATAACTGCAGGCAGCCCCGTGCCTGAGGTGCATCATCAGAGCTGTGTGAATAATAACAGCTGTGAGCCCGTGCCTGAGGTGCATCATCACAGCTGTGTGAATAATAACTGCGTCAGCCCCGTGTCTGAGGTGCATCATCAGAGCTGTGTGATTAATAACAGCTGTGAGCCTGTGCCTTAGGTCCATCATCAGAGCTGTGTGAATAATAACTCCATCAGCCCCGTGCCTATGGTGCAATATCAGAGCTGTGTGAATAACTGCGTCAGCCCCGTGCCTGAGGTGCATCATCAGAGCTGTGTGAATAATAACAGCTGTGAGCCCCGTGCCTGAGGTGCATCATCAGAGCTGTGTGAATAATAACAGCTGTGAGCCCGTGCCTGAGGTGCATCATCACAGCTGTGTGAATAATACCTGTGTCAGCCCCGTGCCTGGGGTGCATCATCAGAGCTGTGTGAATAATAACTGTGAGCCCGTGCCTGAGGTGCATCATCAGAGCTGTGTGAATATTAACTGCAGGCAGCCCCGTGCCTGAGGTGCATCATCAGAGCTGTGTGTATAAACCTGCGTCAGCCCCGTGCCTGAGGTGCATCATCAGAGCTGTGTGAATAATAACTGCGTCAGCCCCGTGCCTGAGGTGCATCATCAGAGCTGTGTGAATAATAACTGCAGGCAGCCCCGTGCCTGAGGTGCATCATCAGAGCTGTGTGATTAATAACAGCTGTGAGCCTGTGCCTGAGGTGCATCATCAGAGCTGTGTGAATAATAACTGCGTCAGCCCCGTGCCTGAGGTGCATCATCAGAGCTGTGTGAATAATAACTGCGTCAGCCCGTGCCGCTTCATCAGAGGTGTGTGAACCACAGCTGTGAGCCCGTGCCTGAGGTGCATCGTCAGAGCTGTGTGAATAATAAAGGCGTCAGCCCCGTGCCTGATGTGCATCATCAGAGCTGTGTGAATAATAACAGCTGTGAGCCCCATGCCTGAGGTGCATCATCAGAGCTGTGTGAATAATAACTGCGTCAGCCCCAAGCCTGTGGTGCATCATCAGAGCTGTGTGAATAATAACAGCTGTGAGCCCGTGCCTGAGGTGCATCATCAGAGCTGTGTGAATAATACAGGTGTGAGCACCGTGCCTGGTGTGCATCATCAGAGCTGTGTGAATAATAACTGCTTCAGCCCCGTGCCTGAGGTGCATGATCAGAGCTGTGTGAATAATAACTGCGTCAGCCCCGTGCCTGAGGTGCATCATCGGAGCTGTGTGAATAATAACTGCGTCAGCCCTGTGCCTGAGGTTCATCATCAGAGCTGTGTGAATAATAACAGCTGTGAGCCCCGTGCCTGAGGTGCATTATCAGAGCTGTGTGATTAATAACAGCTGTGAGCCCCGTGTCTGAGATGCATAATCAGAGCTGTGTGAATAATAACTGCGTCAGCCCTGTACCTGAGGTGCATCATCAGAGCTGTGGGAATAATAACTGCATCAGCGTCATGCCTGAGGTGCATCATCAGAGCTGTGGGAATAATAACTGCATCAGCCCGTGCCGCTTCTTCAGAGCTGTGTGAATAATGACTGTGTCAGCCCCGTGCCTGAGGTGCATCATCAGAGCTGTGTGAATAATAACAGCTGTGAGCCCGTGCCTGAGGTGCATCATCAGAGCTATGTGAATAATAACTGCGTCAGCCCCGTGCCTGAGGTGCATCATCAGACTGTGTAATAATAACTGGGTCAGCCCCTTGCCTGAGGTACATCATCAGAGCTGTTTGAATAATAACTGCATCAGCCCCGTGCCTTAGGTGCATCATCAGAGCTGTGTGAATAATAACTGCGTCAGCCCCGTGCCTGAGGTGCATCATCAAAGCTGTGTGAATATGAACAGCTGTGAGCCCGTGCCTGAGGTGCATCATCAGAGCTGTGTGAATAATAACTGTGTCTGCCCTGTGTCTGAGGTGCATCATCAGAGCTGTGTGAATAATAACAGCTGTGAGTCCGTGCCTGAGGTGCATCATTAGAGCTGTGTGAATAATAACTGCAGGCATGCCCATGCCTGAGGTGCATCATCAGAGCTGTGTGAATAATACCTGCGTCAGCCCCGTGCCTGAGGTGCATCATCAGAGCTGTGTGACTAATAACTGTGTCAGCCCCGTGCCTGAGGTGCATCATCAGAGCTGTGTGAATAATAACTGCGTCAACCCCGTGCCTGAGGTGCATCATCAGAGCTGTGTGAATAATAACAGCTTTGAGCCCGTGCCTGAGGTGCATCATCACAGCTGTGTGAATAATAACTGCGTCAGCCCTGTGCCTGAGGTGCATCATCAGAGCTGTGTGAATAATAACTGTAGGCAGCCCCGTGCCTGAGGTGCATCATCAGAGCTGTGTGAATAATAACAGCTGTGAGCCCGTGCCTGAGGTGCATGATCACAGCTGTGTGAATAACAGCTGTGAGCCCGTGCCTGAGGTGCATCATCACAGCTGTGTGAATAATAACAGCTGTGAGCCCCGTGCCTGAGGTGCATCATCAAAGCTGTGTGAATAATAACAGCTGTGACCCCCTGCCTGAGGTGCATCATCAGAGCTGTGTGAATAATAACTGCGTCAGCCCCGTGTCTGAGGTGCATCATCAGAGCTGTGTGATTAATAACAGCTGTGAGCCTGTGCCTGAGGTGCATCATCAGAGCTGTGTGAATAATAACGACGTCAGCCCCGTGCCTATGGTGCATCATCAGAGCTGAGTGAATACCTGCGTCAGCCCCGTGCCCGAGGTCCATCATCAGAGCTGTCTGAATAATAACTGCGTCAGCCCCGTGCCTGAGGTGCATCATCAGAGCTGTATGAATAATAACTGCGTCAGCCCCGTGCCTGAGGTCCATCATCAGAGCTGTGTGAATAATAACTGCCGTCAGCTCCGTGTTGAGGTGCATCATCAGAGCTGTGTGAATAATAACTGCATCAGCCCTGTGCCTCAGGTGCATCATCAGAGCTGTGTGAATAATAACAGCTGTAAGCCCGTGCCAGAGGTGCATCATCAGAGCTGTGTGAATAATAACAGCTGTGAGCCCGTGCCTGAGGTGCATCATCCGAGCTGTTTGAATAACAACTGTGTCAGCCCCGTGCCTGGGGTCTATCATCAGAGCTGTGTGAATAATACCTGCCGTCAGCTCCGTGCTGAGGTGCATCATCAGAGCTGTGTGAATAATACCTGCATCAGCCCTGTGCCTCAGGTGCATCATCAGAGCTGTGTGAATAATAACAGCTGTGAGCCTAGTGCTGAGTTGCATCATCAGAGCTGTGTGAATAATAACAGCTGTAAGCCCGTGCCAGAGGTGCATCATCAGAGCTGTGTGAATAATAACTGTGTCTGCCCCGTGTCTGAGGTGCATCATCAAAGCTGTGTGAATAATAACAGCTGTGAGTCCGTGCCTGAGGTGCATCATCAGAGCTGTGTGAATAATAACTGCAGGCAGCCCCGTGCCTGAGGTGCATCATCAGAGCTGTGTGAATAATACCTGCGTCAGCCCCGTGCCTGAGGTGCATCATCAGAGCTGTGTGACTAATAGCTGCGTCAGCCCCGTGCCTGAGGTGCATCATCAGAGCTGTGTGAATAATAACTGCGTCAGCCCCGTGTCTGAGGTGCATCATCAGAGCTGTGTGATTAATAACAGCTGTGAGCCTGTGCCTGAGGTCCATCATCAGAGCTGTGTGAATAATAACTGCATCAGCCCCGTGCCTATGGTGCATCATCAGAGCTGTGTGAATAACTGCGTCAGCCCCGTGCCTGAGGTGCATCATCAGAGCTGTGTGAATAATAACAGCTGTGAGCCCGTGCCTGAGGTGCATCATCACAGCTGTGTGAATAATAACTGTGTCAGCCCCGTGTCTGAGGTGCATCATCAGAGCTGTGTGATTAATAACAGCTGTGAGCCTGTGCCTTAGGTCCATCATCAGAGCTGTGTGAATAATAACTCCATCAGCCCCGTGCCTATGGTGCAATATCAGAGCTGTGTGAATAACTGCGTCAGCCCCGTGTCTGAGGTGCATCATCAGAGCTGTGTGAATAATAACAGCTGTGAGCCCCGTGCCTGAGGTGCATCATCAGAGCTGTGTGAATAATAACAGCTGTGAGCCCGTGCCTGAGGTGCATCATCACAGCTGTGTGAATAATACCTGTGTCAGCCCCGTGCCTGGGGTGCATCATCAGAGCTGTGTGAATAATAACTGTGAGCCCGTGCCTGAGGTGCATCATCAGAGCTGTGTGAATATTAACTGCAGGCAGCCCCGTGCCTGAGGTGCATCATCAGAGCTGTGTGTATAAACCTGCGTCAGCCCCGTGCCTGAGGTGCATCATCAGAGCTGTGTGAATAATAACTGCAGGCAGCCCCGTGCCTGAGGTGCATCATCAGAGCTGTGTGAATAATAACAGCTGTGAGCCCGTGCCTGAGGTGCATCATCACAGCTGTGTGAATAATAACTGCGTCAGCCCCGTGTCTGAGGTGCATCATCAGAGCTGTGTGATTAATAACAGCTGTGAGCCTGTGCCTTAGGTCCATCATCAGAGCTGTGTGAATAATAACTCCATCAGCCCCGTGCCTATGGTGCAATATCAGAGCTGTGTGAATAACTGCGTCAGCCCCGTGTCTGAGGTGCATCATCAGAGCTGTGTGAATAATAACAGCTGTGAGCCCCGTGCCTGAGGTGCATCATCAGAGCTGTGTGAATAATAACAGCTGTGAGCCCGTGCCTGAGGTGCATCATCACAGCTGTGTGAATAATACCTGTGTCAGCCCCGTGCCTGGGGTGCATCATCAGAGCTGTGTGAATAATAACTGTGAGCCCGTGCCTGAGGTGCATCATCAGAGCTGTGTGAATATTAACTGCAGGCAGCCCCGTGCCTGAGGTGCATCATCAGAGCTGTGTGTATAAACCTGCGTCAGCCCCGTGCCTGAGGTGCATCATCAGAGCTGTGTGAATAATAACTGCGTCAGCCCCGTGCCTGAGGTGCATCATCAGAGCTGTGTGAATAATAACTGCAGGCAGCCCCGTGCCTGAGGTGCATCATCAGAGCTGTGTGATTAATAACAGCTGTGAGCCTGTGCCTGAGGTGCATCATCAGAGCTGTGTGAATAATAACTGCGTCAGCCCCGTGCCTATGGTGCATCATCAGAGCTGTGTGAATAACTGCGTCAGCCCCGTGCCTGAGGTGCATCATCAGAGCTGTGTGAATAATAACAGCTGTGAGCCCGTGCCTGAGGTGCATCATCACAGCTGTGTGAATAATAACTGCGTCAGCCCCGTGCCTGAGGTGCATCAACCGAGCTGTGTGAATAATAACTGTGTCTGGCCCGTGTTTGAGGTGCATCATAAGAGCTGTGTGAATAATAACAGCTGTGAGCCCGTGTCTGAGGTGCATCATCAAAGCTGTGTGAATAATAACAGCCGTGAGCCCATGCCTGAGGTGCATCATCAGAGCTGTGTGAATAATAAAGGCGTCAGCCCCGTGCCCGATGTGCATCATCAGAGCTGTGTGAATAATAACAGCTGTGAGCCCCGTGCCTGAGGTGCATCATCAGAGCTGTGTGAATAATAACTGCTGTGAGCCCGTGCCTGAGGTGCATCATCAGAGCTGTGTGAATAATACAGGTGTGAGCCCTGTGCCTGGTGTGCATCATCAGAGCTGTGTGAATAATAACTGCAGGTTGCCCTGTACCTGAGGTGCATCATCAGAGCTGTGTGAATAATAACTGCTTCAGCCCCGTGCCTGAGGTGCATGATCAGAGCTGTGTGAATAATAACTGCATCAGCCCCGTGCCTGAGGTGCATCATCGGAGCTGTGTGAATAATAACTGCCTCAGCCCTGTGTCTGAGGTTCATCAGAGCTGTGTGAATAATAACAGCTGTGAGCCCCGTGCCTGAGGTGCATTATCAGAGCTGTGTGATTAATAACAGCTGTGAGCCCAGTGTCTGAGATGCATAATCAGAGCTGTGTGAATAATAACTGCGTCAGCCCTGTGCCTGAGGTGCATCATCAGAGCTGTGGGAATAATAACTGCATCAGCGTCATGCCTGAGGTGCATCATCAGAGCTGTGGGAATAATAACTGCATCAGCCCCTGCCGCTTCTTCAGAGCTGTGTGAATAATGACTGTGTCAGCCCCGTGCCTGAGGTGCATCATCAGAGCTGTGTGAATAATAACAGCTGTGAGCCCGTGCCTGAGGTGCATCATCAGAGCTATGTGAATAATAACTGCGTCAGCCCCGTGCCTGAGGTGCATCATCAGAGCTGTGTAATAATAACTGGGTCAGCCCCTTGCCTGAGGTACATCATCAGAGCTGTTTGAATAATAACTGCATCAGCCCAGTGCCTTAGGTGCATCATCAGAGCTGTGTGAATAATAACTGCGTCAGCCCCGTGCCTGAGGTGCATCATCAAAGCTGTGTGAATATGAACAGCTGTGAGCCCGTGCCTGAGGTGCATCATCAGAGCTGTGTGAATAATAACTGTCTGCCCCGTGTCTGAGGTGCATCATCAGAGCTGTGTGAATAATAACAGCTGTGAGTCCGTGCCTGAGGTGCATCATTAGAGCTGTGTGAATAATAACTGCAGGCATCCCCATGCCTGAGGTGCATCATCAGAGCTGTGTGAATAATACCTGCGTCAGCCCCGTGCCTGAGGTGCATCATCAGAGCTGTGTGACTAATAACTGCGTCAGCCCCGTGCCTGAGGTGCATCATCAGAGCTGTGTGAATAATAACTGCGTCAACCCCGTGCCTGAGGTGCATCATCAGAGCTGTGTGAATAACAACAGCTGTGAGCCCGTGCCTGAGGTGCATCATCACAGCTGTGTGAATAAAAACTGCGTCAGCCCTGTGCCTGAGGTGCATCATCAGAGCTGTGTGAATAATAACTGTAGGCAGCCCCGTGCCTGAGGTGCATCATCAGAGCTGTGTGAATAATAACTGTAGGCAGCCCCGTGCCTGAGGTGCATGATCACAGCTGTGTGAATAACAGCTGTGAGCCCGTGCCTGAGGTGCATCATCACAGCTGTGTGAATAATAACAGATGTGAGCCCCGTGCCTGAGGTGCATCATCAAAGCTGTGTGAATAATAACAGCTGTGACCCCCTGCCTGAGGTGCATCATCAGAGCTGTGTGAATAATAACTGCGTCAGCCCCGTGTCTGAGGTGCATCATCAGAGCTGTGTGATTAATAACAGCTGTGAGCCTGTGCCTGAGGTGCATCATCAGAGCTGTGTGAATAATAACGATGTCAGCCCTGTGCCTATGGTGCATCATCAGAGCTGAGTGAATACCTGCGTCAGCCCCGTGCCCGAGGTCCATCATCAGAGCTGTCTGAATAATAACTGCGTCAGCCCCGTGCCTGAGGTCCATCATTAGAGCTGTGTGAATAATAACTGCCGTCAGCTCCGTGTTGAGGGGCATCATCAGAGCTGTGTGAATAATAACTGCATCAGCCCTGTGCCTCATGTGCATCATCGGAGCTGTGTGAATAATAACAGCTGTAAGCCCGTGCCAGAGGTGCATCATCAGAGCTGTGTGAATAATAAAAGCTGTGAGCCTGTGCCTGAGGTGCATCATCCGAGCTGTTTGAATAATAACTGTGTCAGCCCCGTGCCTGAGGTCTATCATCAGAGCTGTGTGAATAATACCTGCCGTCAGCTCCGTGCTGAGGTGCATCATCAGAGCTGTGTGAATAATACCTGCATCAGCCCTGTGCCTCAGGTGCATCATCAGAGCTGTGTGAATAATAACAGCTGTGAGCCTAGTGCTGAGTTGCATCATCAGACTGGGTGAATAATAACAGCTGTAAGCCCATGCCAGAGGTGCATCATCAGAGCTGTGTGAATAATAACTGTGTCTGCCCCGTGTCTGAGGTGCATCATCAAAGCTGTGTGAATAATAACAGCTGTGAGTCCGTGCCTGAGGTGCATCATCAGAGCTGTGTGAATAATACCTGCATCAGCCCCGTGCCTGAGGTGCATCATCAGAGCTGTGAGACTAATAGCTGCGTCAGCCCCGTGCCTGAGGTGCATCATCAGAGCTGTGTGAATAATAACTGCGTCAGCCCCGTGTCTGAGGTGCATCATCAGAGCTGTGTGAATAATAACAGCTGTGAGCCTGTGCCTGAGGTCCATCATCAGAGCTGTGTGAATAATAACTGCATCAGCCCCGTGCCTATGGTGCATTATCAGAGCTGTGTGAATAACTGCGTCAGCCCCGTGTCTGAGATGCATAATCAGAGCTGTGTGAATAATAACTGCGTCAGCCCTGTGCCTGAGGTGCATCATCAGAGCTGTGGGAATAATAACTGCATCAGCGTCATGCCTGAGGTGCATCATCAGAGCTGTGGGAATAATAACTGCATCAGCCCCTGCCGCTTCTTCAGAGCTGTGTGAATAATGACTGTGTCAGCCCCGTGCCTGAGGTACATCATCAGAGCTGTGTGAATAATAACAGCTGTGAGCCCGTGCCTGAGGTGCATCATCAGAGCTATGTGAATAATAACTGCGTCAGCCCCGTGCCTGAGGTGCATCATCAGAGCTGTGTAATAATAACTGGGTCAGCCCCTTGCCTGAGGTACATCATCAGAGCTGTTTGAATAATAACTGCATCAGCCCAGTGCCTTAGGTGCATCATCAGAGCTGTGTGAATAATAACTGCGTCAGCCCCGTGCCTGAGGTGCATCATCAAAGCTGTGTGAATATGAACAGCTGTGAGCCCGTGCCTGAGGTGCATCATCAGAGCTGTGTGAATAATAACTGTCTGCCCCGTGTCTGAGGTGCATCATCAGAGCTGTGTGAATAATAACAGCTGTGAGTCCGTGCCTGAGGTGCATCATTAGAGCTGTGTGAATAATAACTGCAGGCATCCCCATGCCTGAGGTGCATCATCAGAGCTGTGTGAATAATACCTGCGTCAGCCCCGTGCCTGAGGTGCATCATCAGAGCTGTGTGACTAATAACTGCGTCAGCCCCGTGCCTGAGGTGCATCATCAGAGCTGTGTGAATAATAACTGCGTCAACCCCGTGCCTGAGGTGCATCATCAGAGCTGTGTGAATAACAACAGCTGTGAGCCCGTGCCTGAGGTGCATCATCACAGCTGTGTGAATAAAAACTGCGTCAGCCCTGTGCCTGAGGTGCATCATCAGAGCTGTGTGAATAATAACTGTAGGCAGCCCCGTGCCTGAGGTGCATCATCAGAGCTGTGTGAATAATAACTGTAGGCAGCCCCGTGCCTGAGGTGCATGATCACAGCTGTGTGAATAACAGCTGTGAGCCCGTGCCTGAGGTGCATCATCACAGCTGTGTGAATAATAACAGATGTGAGCCCCGTGCCTGAGGTGCATCATCAAAGCTGTGTGAATAATAACAGCTGTGACCCCCTGCCTGAGGTGCATCATCAGAGCTGTGTGAATAATAACTGCATCAGCCCCGTGTCTGAGGTGCATCATCAGAGCTGTGTGATTAATAACAGCTGTGAGCCTGTGCCTGAGGTGCATCATCAGAGCTGTGTGAATAATAACGACGTCAGCCCTGTGCCTATGGTGCATCATCAGAGCTGAGTGAATACCTGCGTCAGCCCCGTGCCCGAGGTCCATCATCAGAGCTGTCTGAATAATAACTGCGTCAGCCCCGTGCCTGAGGTCCATCATTAGAGCTGTGTGAATAATAACTGCCGTCAGCTCCGTGTTGAGGGGCATCATCAGAGCTGTGTGAATAATAACTGCATCAGCCCTGTGCCTCAGGTGCATCATCGGAGCTGTGTGAATAATAACAGCTGTAAGCCCGTGCCAGAGGTGCATCATCAGAGCTGTGTGAATAATAAAAGCTGTGAGCCTGTGCCTGAGGTGCATCATCCGAGCTGTTTGAATAATAACTGTGTCAGCCCCGTGCCTGAGGTCTATCATCAGAGCTGTGTGAATAATACCTGCCGTCAGCTCCGTGCTGAGGTGCATCATCAGAGCTGTGTGAATAATACCTGCATCAGCCCTGTGCCTCAGGTGCATCATCAGAGCTGTGTGAATAATAACAGCTGTGAGCCTAGTGCTGAGTTGCATCATCAGAGCTGTGTGAATAATAACAGCTGTAAGCCCATGCCAGAGGTGCATCATCAGAGCTGTGTGAATAATAACTGTGTCTGCCCCGTGTCTGAGGTGCATCATCAAAGCTGTGTGAATAATAACAGCTGTGAGTCCGTGCCTGAGGTGCATCATCAGAGCTGTGTGAATAATACCTGCATCAGCCCCGTGCCTGAGGTGCATCATCAGAGCTGTGAGACTAATAGCTGCGTCAGCCCCGTGCCTGAGGTGCATCATCAGAGCTGTGTGAATAATAACTGCGTCAGCCCCGTGTCTGAGGTGCATCATCAGAGCTGTGTGAATAATAACAGCTGTGAGCCTGTGCCTGAGGTCCATCATCAGAGCTGTGTGAATAATAACTGCATCAGCCCCGTGCCTATGGTGCATTATCAGAGCTGTGTGAATAACTGCGTCAGCCCCGTGTCTGAGGTGCATCATCAGAGCTGTGTGAATAATAACTGCCGTCAGCTCCGTGCTGAGGTGCATCATCAGAGCTGTGTGAATAATACCTGCATCAGCCCTGTGCCTCAGGTGCATCATCAGAGCTGTGTGAATAATAACAGCTGTGGGCCTAGTGCTGAGGTGCATCATCAGAGCTGTGTGAATAATAACAGCTGTAAGCCCGTGCCAGAGGTGCATCATCAGAGCTGTGTGAATAATAACTGTGTCTGCCCCGTGTCTGAGGTGCATCATCAGAGCTGTGTGAATAATAACAGCTGTGAGTCTGTGCCTGAGGTGCATCATCAGAGCTGTGTGAATAATAACTGCAGGCAGCCCCGTGCCTGAGGTGCATCATCAGAGCTGTGTGAATAATACCTGCATCAGCCCCGTGCCTGAGGTGCATCATCAGAGCTGTGTGACTAATAACTGCGTCAGCCCCGTGCCTGAGGTGCATCATCAGAGCTGTGTGAATAAAAACTGCGTCAGCCGGGTGCCTGAGGTGCATCATCAGAGCTGTGTGAATAATAATAGCTGTGAGCCTGTGCCTGAGGTGCATCATCAGAGCTATGTGAATAAGAACTGCGTCAGCCCCATGCCTGAGGTGCATCATCAGAGCTGTGGGAATAATAACTGCGTCAGCCCCGTGCCTGAGGTGCATCATCAGAGCTGTGGGAATAATAACTGCGTCAGCCCGTGCCGCTTCATCAGAGCTGTGTGAATAATAACTGCGTCAGCCCTGTGCCTGAGGTGCATCATCAGAGCTATGTGATTATTAACTGCGTCAGCCCCGTGCCTGAGGTGCATCATCAGAGCTGTGTGAATAATAACTGCCTCAGCCCCGTGTCTGAGGTGCATCATCAGAGCTGTGTGAATAATAACAGCTCTGAGCCCGTGCCTGAGGTGCATCATCACAGCTGTGTGAATAATAACTGCCTCAGCCCCGTGTCTGAGGTGCATCATCAGAGCTGTGTGAATAATAACAGCTGTGAGCCCGTGCCTGAGGTGCATCATCGAAGCTCTGAGTAATAACAGCTGAGAGCCTGTGCCAGAGGTGCATCATCAGAGCTGTGTGAATAATACCTGCGTCAGCCCGTGCCGCTTCATCAGAGCTGTGTGAATAACAGCTGTGAGCCCGTGCCTGAGGTGCATCATCAGAGCTGTGTGAATAATAAAGGCGCCAGCCCCGTGCCTGATGTGCATCATCAGAGCTGTGTGAATAATAACTGCGTCAGCCCCGTGCCTGGGGTGCATCATCAGAGCTGTGTGAATAATAACAACTGTGAGCCAGTGCCTGAGGTGCATCATCAGAGCTGTGTGAATAATAACTGCTGGCAGCCTTGTGCCTGAGGTACATCATCAGAGCTGTGTGACTAATATCTGCGTCAGGCCCGTGCCTGAGGTGCATCATCACAGCTGTGTGAATAATAACTGCGTCAGCCCCGTGCCTGAGGTGCATCATCAGAGCTGTGTGAATAATAACAGCTGTGAGCCCCGTGCCTGAGGGGCATTATCAGAGCTGTGTGAATAATAACTGCGTCAGCCCCATGCCTTAGGTGCATCATCAGAGCTGTGAGAATAATAACTGCATCAGCCCCGTGCCTGAGGTGCATCATCAGAGCTGTGTGAATAATAACTGTGTCAGCCCCGTGCCTGAGGTACATCATCAGAGCTGTTTGAATATTAACTGCATCAGCCCCGTGCCTTACGTGCATCATCAGAGCTGTGTGAATAATAACTGCGTCAGCCCCGTGCCTGAGGTGCATCATCAGAGCTGTGTGAATATGAACAGCTGTTAGCCCCGTGCCTGAGGTGCATCATCAGAGCTGTGTGAATAATAACAGCTGTGAGCCCGTGCCTGAGGTTCATCATCAGAACTGTGTGAATAATAACTGTGTCTCCCCCGTGTCTGAGGTGCATCATCAGAGCTGTGTGAATAATAACAGCTGTGAGTCCATGCCTGAGGTGCATCATTAGAGCTGTGTGAATAATAACTACAGGCATCCCCGTGCCTGAGGTGCATCATCAGAGCTGTGTGAATAATACCTGCGTCAGCCCCGTGCCTGAGGTGCATCATCAGAGCTGTGTGTCTAATAACTGCGTAAGCCCCGTGCCTGAGGTGCATCATTAGAGCTGTGTGAATAATAACTGCGTCAGCCCCGTGCCTGAGGTGCATCATCAGAGCTGTGTGAATAATAACTGCAGGCAGCCAGGTGCCTGAGGTGCATCATCAGAGCTGTGTGAATAATAACAGCTGTGAGCCCGTGCCTGAGGTGCATCATCACAGCTGTGTGAATAAAAGCTGTGAGCCCGTGCCTGAGGTGCATCATCACAGCTGTTTGAATAATAACAGCTGTGAGCCCCGTGCCTGAGGTGCATCATCAAAGCTGTGTGAAAATTAACAGCTGTGACCCCCTGCCTGAGGTGCATCATCAGAGCTGTGTGAATAATAACTGCGTCAGCCCCGTGTCTGAGGTGCATCATCAGAGCTGTGTGATTAATAACAGCTGTGAGCCTGTGCCTGAGGTGCATCATCAGAGCTGTGTGAATAATAACAGCTGTGAGCCCCGTGCCTGAGGTGCATCATCAGAGCTGTGTGAATAATAACAGCTGTGAGCCCGTGCCTGAGGTGCATCATCAGAGCTGTGTGAATAATAACTGTGTCTGCCCCGTGTCTGAGGTGCATCATCAGAGCTGTGTGAATAATAACAGCTGTGAGTCCGTGCCTGAGGTGCATCATCAGAGCTATGTGAATAAGAACTGCGTCAGCCCCATGCCTGAGGTGCATCATCAGAGCTGTGTGAATAATAACTGCATCAGAGTTGTGCCTAAGGTGCATCATCAGAGCTGTGGGAATAATAACTGCGTCAGCCCGTGCCGCTTCTTCAGAGCTGTGTGAATAATCACTGCGTCAGCCCCATGCCTGAGGTGCATCATCAGAGCTGTGTGAATAATAACAGCTGTGAGCCCGTGCCTGAGGTGCATCATCAGAGCTATGTGAATAATAACTGTGTCAGCCCCATGCCTGAGGTGCATCATCAGAGCTGTGGGAATAATAACTGCGTCAGCCCGTCCCGCTTCATCAGAGCTGTGTGAATAATAACTGCGTCAGCCCCGTGCCTGAGGTGCATCATCAGAGCTATGTGATTATTAACTGCGTCAGCCCCGTGCCTGATGTGCATCATCAGAGCTGTGTGAATAATAACAGCTGTGAGCCCGTGCCTGAGGTGCATCATCACAGCTGTGTGAATAATAACTGTGTCAGCCCCGTGCCTGAGGT
Organism: Lissotriton vulgaris; assembly: GCF_964263255.1. Taxonomy (NCBI): domain Eukaryota; kingdom Metazoa; phylum Chordata; class Amphibia; order Caudata; family Salamandridae; genus Lissotriton; species Lissotriton vulgaris. The sequence goes on from NC_141685.1 coordinate 26,334,266, forward strand.
GCATCATCAGAGCTGTGTGAATAATGACAGCTGTGAGCCCCGTGCCTGAGGGGCATTATCAGAGCTGTGTGAATAATAACTGCGTCAGCCCCATGCCTTAGGTGCATCATCAGAGCTGTGAGAATAATAACTGCATCAGCCCCGTGCCTGAGGTGCATCATCAGAGCTGTGTGAATAATAACTGCGTCAGCCCGTGCCGTTTCATCAGAGCTGTTTGAATAACAGCTGTGAGCCCCTGCCTGAGGTGCATCATCAGAGCTGAGTGAATAATAAAGGCGCCAGCCCCGTGCCTGATGCTCATCATCAGAGCTGTCTGAATAATAACAGCTGTGAGGCCGGTGCCTGAGGTGCATAATCAGAGCTGTGTGAATAATAACTGCGTCAGCTCCGTGCCTGGGGTGCATCATCAGAGCTGTGTGAATAATAACAACTGTGAGCCAGTGCCTGAGGTGCATCATCAGAGCTGTGTGAATATTAACTGCAGGCAGCCTTGTGCCTGAGGTACATCATCAGAGCTGTGTGACTAATAACTGCGTCAGGCCCGTGCCTGAGGTGCATCATCAGAGCTGTGTGAATAATAACTGCATCAGCGTCGTGCCTGAGGTGCATCATCAGAGCTGTGGGAAGAATAACTGCGTCAGCCCGTGCCGCTTCTTCAGAGCTGTGTGAATAATGACTGCGTCAGCCCCGTGCCTGAGGTGCATCATCAGAGCTGTGTGAATAATAACAGCTGTGAGCCTGTGCCTGAGGTGCATCATCAGAGCTATGTGAATAATAACTGTGTCAGCCCCGTGCCTGAGGTGCATCATCAGAGCTGTGGGAATAATAACTGCGTCAGCCCCGTGCCTGAGGTAGATCATCAGAGCTGTGGAAATAATAACTGCGTCAGCCCGTCCCGCTTCATCAGAGCTGTGTGAATAATAACTGCGTCAGCCCCGTGCCTGAGGTGCATCATCAGAGCTATGTGATTATTAACTGCGTCAGCCCCGTGCCTGAGGTGCATCATCAGAGCTGTGTGAATAATAACAGCTGTGAGCCCATGCCTGAGGTGCATCATCACAGCTGTGTGAATAATAACTGCGTCAGCCCCGTGCCTGAGGTGCATCATCAGAGCTGTGTGAATAATAACAGCTGTGAGCCCCGTGCCTGAGGGGCATTATCAGACCTGTGTGAATAATAACTGCGTCAGCCCCATGCCTTAGGTGCATCATCAGAGCTGTGAGAATAATAACTGCATCAGCCCCGTGCCTGAGGTGCATCATCAGAGCTGTGTGAATAATAACTGTGTCAGCCCTGTGCATGAGGTACATCATCAGAGCTGTTTGAATATTAACTGCGTCAGCCCCGTGACTTAGGTGCATCATCAGAGCTGTGTGAATAATTACTGCGTCAGCCCAGTGCCTGAGGTGCATCATCAGAGCTGTGTGAATATGAACAGCTGTTAGCCCCGTGCCTGAGGTGCATCATCAGAGCTGTGTGAATAATAACAGCTGTGAGCCCGTGCCTGAGGTGCATCATCAGAGCTGTGTGAATAATAACTGTGTCTGCCCCGTGTCTGAGGTGCATCATCAGAGCTGTGTGAATAATAACAGCTGTGAGTCCGTGCCTGAGGTGCATCATTAGAGCTGTGTGAATAATAACTACAGGCATCCCCGTGCCTGAGGTGCATCATCAGAGCTGTGTGAATAATACCTGCATCAGCCCCGTGCCTGAGGTGCATCATCAGAGCTGTGTGTCTAATAACTGCGTAAGCCCCGTGCCTGAGGTGCATCCTCAAAGCTGTGTGAATAATAACTGCGTCAGCCCCGTGCCTGAGGTGCATCATCACAGCTGTGTGAATAATTACTGCGTCAGCCCCGTGCCTGAGGTGCATCATCAGAGCTGTGTGAATAATAACAGTTGTGACCCCCTGCCTAAGGTGCATCATCAGAGCTGTGTGAATAATACCTGCGTCAGCCCCGTGCCTGAGGTGCATCATCAGAGCTGTGTGTCTAATAACTGCGTAAGCCCCGTGCCTGAGGTGCATCATCAGAGCTGTGTGAATAATAACTGCGTCAGCCCCGTGCCTGAGGTGCATCATCAGAGCTGTGTGAATAATAACTGCAGGCAGCCAGGTGCCTGAGGTGCATCATCAGAGCTGTGTGAATAATAACAGCTGTGAGCCCGTGCCTGAGGTGCATCATCACAGCTGTGTGAATAAAAGCTGTGAGCCCGTGCCTGAGGTGCATCATCACAGCTGTTTGAATAATAACAGCTGTGAGCCCCGTGCCTGAGGTGCATCATCAAAGCTGTGTGAAAATTAACAGCTGTGACCCCCTGCCTGAGGTGCATCATCAGAGCTGTGTGAATAATAACTGCGTCAGCCCCGTGTCTGAGGTGCATCATCAGAGCTGTGTGATTAACAACAGCTGTGAGCCTGTGCCTGAGGTGCATCATCAGAGCTGTGTGAATAATAACAGCTGTGAGCCCCGTGCCTGAGGTGCATCATCAGAGCTGTGTGAATAATAACAGCTGTGAGCCCGTGCCTGAGGTGCATCATCAGAGCTGTGTGAATAATAACTGTGTCTGCCCCGTGTCTGAGGTGCATCATCAGAGCTGTGTGAATAATAACAGCTGTGAGTCCGTGCCTGAGGTGCATCATCAGAGCTATGTGAATAAGAACTGTGTCAGCCCCATGCCTGAGGTGCATCATCAGAGCTGTGTGAATAATAACTGCATCAGCGTTGTGCCTAAGGTGCATCATCAGAGCTGTGGGAATAATAACTGCGTCAGCCTGTGCCGCTTCTTCAGAGCTGTGTGAATAATGACTGCGTCAGCCCCGTGCCTGAGGTGCATCATCAGAGCTGTGTGAATAATAACTGCAGGCAGCCAGGTGCCTGAGGTGCATCATCAGAGCTGTGTGAATAATAACAGCTGTGAGCCCGTGCCTGAGGTGCATCATCACAGCTGTGTGAATAAAAGCTGTGAGCCCGTGCCTGAGGTGCATCATCACAGCTGTTTGAATAATAACAGCTGTGAGCCCCGTGCCTGAGGTGCATCATCAAAGCTGTGTGAAAATTAACAGCTGTGACCCCCTGCCTGAGGTGCATCATCAGAGCTGTGTGAATAATAACTGCGTCAGCCCCGTGTCTGAGGTGCATCATCAGAGCTGTGTGATTAATAACAGCTGTGAGCCTGTGCCTGAGGTGCATCATCAGAGCTGTGTGAATAATAACAGCTGTGAGCCCCGTGCCTGAGGTGCATCATCAGAGCTGTGTGAATAATAACAGCTGTGAGCCCGTGCCTGAGGTGCATCATCAGAGCTGTGTGAATAATAACTGTGTCTGCCCCGTGTCTGAGGTGCATCATCAGAGCTGTGTGAATAAGAACTGCGTCAGCCCCATGCCTGAGGTGCATCATCAGAGCTGTGTGAATAATAACTGCATCAGCGTTGTGCCTAAGGTGCATCATCAGAGCTGTGGGAATAATAACTGCGTCAGCCTGTGCCGCTTCTTCAGAGCTGTGTGAATAATAACTGCGTCAGCCCCGTGCCTGAGGTCCATCATCAGAGCTGTGTGAATAATAACTGCCGTCAGCTCCGTGTTGAGGTGCATCATCAGAGCTGTGTGAATAATAACTGCATCAGCCCTGTGCCTCAGGTGCATCATCAGAGCTGTGTGAATAATAACAGCTGTAAGCCCGTGCCAGAGGTGCATCATCAGAGCTGTGTGAATAATAACAGCTGTGAGCCCGTGCCTGAGGTGCATCATCCGAGCTGTTTGAATAACAACTGTGTCAGCCCCGTGCCTGGGGTCTATCATCAGAGCTGTGTGAATAATACCTGCCGTCAGCTCCGTGCTGAGGTGCATCATCAGAGCTGTGTGAATAATACCTGCATCAGCCCTGTGCCTCAGGTGCATCATCAGAGCTGTGTGAATAATAACAGCTGTGAGCCTAGTGCTGAATTGCATCATCAGAGCTGTGTGAATAATAACAGCTGTAAGCCCGTGCCAGAGGTGCATCATCAGAGCTGTGTGAATAATAACTGTGTCTGCCCCGTGTCTGAGGTGCATCATCAAAGCTGTGTGAATAATAACAGCTGTGAGTCCGTGCCTGAGGTGCATCATCAGAGCTGTGTGAATAATAACTGCAGGCAGCCCCGTGCCTGAGGTGCATCATCAGAGCTGTGTGACTAATAGCTGCGTCAGCCCCGTGCCTGAGGTGCATCATCAGAGCTGTGTGAATAATAACTGCGTCAGCCCCGTGTCTGAGGTGCATCATCAGAGCTGTGTGATTAATAACAGCTGTGAGCCTGTGCCTGAGGTCCATCATCAGAGCTGTGTGAATAATAACTGCATCAGCCCCGTGCCTATGGTGCATCATCAGAGCTGTGTGAATAACTGCGTCAGCCCCGTGCCTGAGGTGCATCATCAGAGCTGTGTGAATAATAACAGCTGTGAGCCCGTGCCTGAGGTGCATCATCACAGCTGTGTGAATAATAACTGCGTCAGCCCCGTGTCTGAGGTGCATCATCAGAGCTGTGTGATTAATAACAGCTGTGAGCCTGTGCCTTAGGTCCATCATCAGAGCTGTGTGAATAATAACTCCATCAGCCCCGTGCCTATGGTGCAATATCAGAGCTGTGTGAATAACTGCGTCAGCCCCGTGTCTGAGGTGCATCATCAGAGCTGTGTGAATAATAACAGCTGTGAGCCCCGTGCCTGAGGTGCATCATCAGAGCTGTGTGAATAATAACAGCTGTGAGCCCGTGCCTGAGGTGCATCATCACAGCTGTGTGAATAATACCTGTGTCAGCCCCGTGCCTGGGGTGCATCATCAGAGCTGTGTGAATAATAACTGTGAGCCCGTGCCTGAGGTGCATCATCAGAGCTGTGTGAATATTAACTGCAGGCAGCCCCGTGCCTGAGGTGCATCATCAGAGCTGTGTGTATAAACCTGCGTCAGCCCCGTGCCTGAGGTGCATCATCAGAGCTGTGTGAATAATAACTGCGTCAGCCCCGTGCCTGAGGTGCATCATCAGAGCTGTGTGAATAATAACTGCAGGCAGCCCCGTGCCTGAGGTGCATCATCAGAGCTGTGTGAATAATAACAGCTGTGAGCCCGTGCCTGAGGTGCATCATCACAGCTGTGTGAATAATAACTGCGTCAGCCCCGTGTCTGAGGTGCATCATCAGAGCTGTGTGATTAATAACAGCTGTGAGCCTGTGCCTTAGGTCCATCATCAGAGCTGTGTGAATAATAACTCCATCAGCCCCGTGCCTATGGTGCAATATCAGAGCTGTGTGAATAACTGCGTCAGCCCCGTGTCTGAGGTGCATCATCAGAGCTGTGTGAATAATAACAGCTGTGAGCCCCGTGCCTGAGGTGCATCATCAGAGCTGTGTGAATAATAACAGCTGTGAGCCCGTGCCTGAGGTGCATCATCACAGCTGTGTGAATAATACCTGTGTCAGCCCCGTGCCTGGGGTGCATCATCAGAGCTGTGTGAATAATAACTGTGAGCCCGTGCCTGAGGTGCATCATCAGAGCTGTGTGAATATTAACTGCAGGCAGCCCCGTGCCTGAGGTGCATCATCAGAGCTGTGTGTATAAACCTGCGTCAGCCCCGTGCCTGAGGTGCATCATCAGAGCTGTGTGAATAATAACTGCGTCAGCCCCGTGCCTGAGGTGCATCATCAGAGCTGTGTGAATAATAACTGCAGGCAGCCCCGTGCCTGAGGTGCATCATCAGAGCTGTGTGATTAATAACAGCTGTGAGCCTGTGCCTGAGGTGCATCATCAGAGCTGTGTGAATAATAACTGCGTCAGCCCCGTGCCTATGGTGCATCATCAGAGCTGTGTGAATAACTGCGTCAGCCCCGTGCCTGAGGTGCATCATCAGAGCTGTGTGAATAATAACAGCTGTGAGCCCGTGCCTGAGGTGCATCATCACAGCTGTGTGAATAATAACTGCGTCAGCCCCGTGCCTGAGGTGCATCAACCGAGCTGTGTGAATAATAACTGTGTCTGGCCCGTGTTTGAGGTGCATCATAAGAGCTGTGTGAATAATAACAGCTGTGAGCCCGTGTCTGAGGTGCATCATCAAAGCTGTGTGAATAATAACAGCCGTGAGCCCATGCCTGAGGTGCATCATCAGAGCTGTGTGAATAATAAAGGCGTCAGCCCCGTGCCCGATGTGCATCATCAGAGCTGTGTGAATAATAACAGCTGTGAGCCCCGTGCCTGAGGTGCATCATCAGAGCTGTGTGAATAATAACTGCTGTGAGCCCGTGCCTGAGGTGCATCATCAGAGCTGTGTGAATAATACAGGTGTGAGCCCTGTGCCTGGTGTGCATCATCAGAGCTGTGTGAATAATAACTGCAGGTTGCCCTGTACCTGAGGTGCATCATCAGAGCTGTGTGAATAATAACTGCTTCAGCCCCGTGCCTGAGGTGCATGATCAGAGCTGTGTGAATAATAACTGCATCAGCCCCGTGCCTGAGGTGCATCATCGGAGCTGTGTGAATAATAACTGCCTCAGCCCTGTGTCTGAGGTTCATCAGAGCTGTGTGAATAATAACAGCTGTGAGCCCCGTGCCTGAGGTGCATTATCAGAGCTGTGTGATTAATAACAGCTGTGAGCCCAGTGTCTGAGATGCATAATCAGAGCTGTGTGAATAATAACTGCGTCAGCCCTGTGCCTGAGGTGCATCATCAGAGCTGTGGGAATAATAACTGCATCAGCGTCATGCCTGAGGTGCATCATCAGAGCTGTGGGAATAATAACTGCATCAGCCCCTGCCGCTTCTTCAGAGCTGTGTGAATAATGACTGTGTCAGCCCCGTGCCTGAGGTGCATCATCAGAGCTGTGTGAATAATAACAGCTGTGAGCCCGTGCCTGAGGTGCATCATCAGAGCTATGTGAATAATAACTGCGTCAGCCCCGTGCCTGAGGTGCATCATCAGAGCTGTGTAATAATAACTGGGTCAGCCCCTTGCCTGAGGTACATCATCAGAGCTGTTTGAATAATAACTGCATCAGCCCAGTGCCTTAGGTGCATCATCAGAGCTGTGTGAATAATAACTGCGTCAGCCCCGTGCCTGAGGTGCATCATCAAAGCTGTGTGAATATGAACAGCTGTGAGCCCGTGCCTGAGGTGCATCATCAGAGCTGTGTGAATAATAACTGTCTGCCCCGTGTCTGAGGTGCATCATCAGAGCTGTGTGAATAATAACAGCTGTGAGTCCGTGCCTGAGGTGCATCATTAGAGCTGTGTGAATAATAACTGCAGGCATCCCCATGCCTGAGGTGCATCATCAGAGCTGTGTGAATAATACCTGCGTCAGCCCCGTGCCTGAGGTGCATCATCAGAGCTGTGTGACTAATAACTGCGTCAGCCCCGTGCCTGAGGTGCATCATCAGAGCTGTGTGAATAATAACTGCGTCAACCCCGTGCCTGAGGTGCATCATCAGAGCTGTGTGAATAACAACAGCTGTGAGCCCGTACCTGAGGTGCATCATCACAGCTGTGTGAATAAAAACTGCGTCAGCCCTGTGCCTGAGGTGCATCATCAGAGCTGTGTGAATAATAACTGTAGGCAGCCCCGTGCCTGAGGTGCATCATCAGAGCTGTGTGAATAATAACTGTAGGCAGCCCCGTGCCTGAGGTGCATGATCACAGCTGTGTGAATAACAGCTGTGAGCCCGTGCCTGAGGTGCATCATCACAGCTGTGTGAATAATAACAGATGTGAGCCCCGTGCCTGAGGTGCATCATCAAAGCTGTGTGAATAATAACAGCTGTGACCCCCTGCCTGAGGTGCATCATCAGAGCTGTGTGAATAATAACTGTGTCAGCCCCGTGTCTGAGGTGCATCATCAGAGCTGTGTGATTAATAACAGCTGTGAGCCTGTGCCTGAGGTGCATCATCAGAGCTGTGTGAATAATAACGACGTCAGCCCTGTGCCTATGGTGCATCATCAGAGCTGAGTGAATACCTGCGTCAGCCCCGTGCCCGAGGTCCATCATCAGAGCTGTCTGAATAATAACTGCGTCAGCCCCGTGCCTGAGGTCCATCATTAGAGCTGTGTGAATAATAACTGCCGTCAGCTCCGTGTTGAGGGGCATCATCAGAGCTGTGTGAATAATAACTGCATCAGCCCTGTGCCTCAGGTGCATCATCGGAGCTGTGTGAATAATAACAGCTGTAAGCCCGTGCCAGAGGTGCATCATCAGAGCTGTGTGAATAATAAAAGCTGTGAGCCTGTGCCTGAGGTGCATCATCCGAGCTGTTTGAATAATAACTGTGTCAGCCCCGTGCCTGAGGTCTATCATCAGAGCTGTGTGAATAATACCTGCCGTCAGCTCCGTGCTGAGGTGCATCATCAGAGCTGTGTGAATAATACCTGCATCAGCCCTGTGCCTCAGGTGCATCATCAGAGCTGTGTGAATAATAACAGCTGTGAGCCTAGTGCTGAGTTGCATCATCAGACTGGGTGAATAATAACAGCTGTAAGCCCATGCCAGAGGTGCATCATCAGAGCTGTGTGAATAATAACTGTGTCTGCCCCGTGTCTGAGGTGCATCATCAAAGCTGTGTGAATAATAACAGCTGTGAGTCCGTGCCTGAGGTGCATCATCAGAGCTGTGTGAATAATACCTGCATCAGCCCCGTGCCTGAGGTGCATCATCAGAGCTGTGAGACTAATAGCTGCGTCAGCCCCGTGCCTGAGGTGCATCATCAGAGCTGTGTGAATAATAACTGCGTCAGCCCCGTGTCTGAGGTGCATCATCAGAGCTGTGTGAATAATAACAGCTGTGAGCATGTGCCTGAGGTCCATCATCAGAGCTGTGTGAATAATAACTGCATCAGCCCCGTGCCTATGGTGCATTATCAGAGCTGTGTGAATAACTGCGTCAGCCCCGTGTCTGAGATGCATAATCAGAGCTGTGTGAATAATAACTGCGTCAGCCCTGTGCCTGAGGTGCATCATCAGAGCTGTGGGAATAATAACTGCATCAGCGTCATGCCTGAGGTGCATCATCAGAGCTGTGGGAATAATAACTGCATCAGCCCCTGCCGCTTCTTCAGAGCTGTGTGAATAATGACTGTGTCAGCCCCGTGCCTGAGGTGCATCATCAGAGCTGTGTGAATAATAACAGCTGTGAGCCCGTGCCTGAGGTGCATCATCAGAGCTATGTGAATAATAACTGCGTCAGCCCCGTGCCTGAGGTGCATCATCAGAGCTGTGTAATAATAACTGGGTCAGCCCCTTGCCTGAGGTACATCATCAGAGCTGTTTGAATAATAACTGCATCAGCCCAGTGCCTTAGGTGCATCATCAGAGCTGTGTGAATAATAACTGCGTCAGCCCCGTGCCTGAGGTGCATCATCAAAGCTGTGTGAATATGAACAGCTGTGAGCCCGTGCCTGAGGTGCATCATCAGAGCTGTGTGAATAATAACTGTCTGCCCCGTGTCTGAGGTGCATCATCAGAGCTGTGTGAATAATAACAGCTGTGAGTCCGTGCCTGAGGTGCATCATTAGAGCTGTGTGAATAATAACTGCAGGCATCCCCATGCCTGAGGTGCATCATCAGAGCTGTGTGAATAATACCTGCGTCAGCCCCGTGCCTGAGGTGCATCATCAGAGCTGTGTGACTAATAACTGCGTCAGCCCCGTGCCTGAGGTGCATCATCAGAGCTGTGTGAATAATAACTGCATCAACCCCGTGCCTGAGGTGCATCATCAGAGCTGTGTGAATAACAACAGCTGTGAGCCCGTGCCTGAGGTGCATCATCACAGCTGTGTGAATAAAAACTGCGTCAGCCCTGTGCCTGAGGTGCATCATCAGAGCTGTGTGAATAATAACTGTAGGCAGCCCCGTGCCTGAGGTGCATCATCAGAGCTGTGTGAATAATAACTGTAGGCAGCCCCGTGCCTGAGGTGCATGATCACAGCTGTGTGAATAACAGCTGTGAGCCCGTGCCTGAGGTGCATCATCACAGCTGTGTGAATAATAACAGATGTGAGCCCCGTGCCTGAGGTGCATCATCAAAGCTGTGTGAATAATAACAGCTGTGACCCCCTGCCTGAGGTGCATCATCAGAGCTGTGTGAATAATAACTGCATCAGCCCCGTGTCTGAGGTGCATCATCAGAGCTGTGTGATTAATAACAGCTGTGAGCCTGTGCCTGAGGTGCATCATCAGAGCTGTGTGAATAATAACGACGTCAGCCCTGTGCCTATGGTGCATCATCAGAGCTGAGTGAATACCTGCGTCAGCCCCGTGCCCGAGGTCCATCATCAGAGCTGTCTGAATAATAACTGCGTCAGCCCCGTGCCTGAGGTCCATCATTAGAGCTGTGTGAATAATAACTGCCGTCAGCTCCGTGTTGAGGGGCATCATCAGAGCTGTGTGAATAATAACTGCATCAGCCCTGTGCCTCAGGTGCATCATCGGAGCTGTGTGAATAATAACAGCTGTAAGCCCGTGCCAGAGGTGCATCATCAGAGCTGTGTGAATAATAAAAGCTGTGAGCCTGTGCCTGAGGTGCATCATCCGAGCTGTTTGAATAATAACTGTGTCAGCCCCGTGCCTGAGGTCTATCATCAGAGCTGTGTGAATAATACCTGCCGTCAGCTCCGTGCTGAGGTGCATCATCAGAGCTGTGTGAATAATACCTGCATCAGCCCTGTGCCTCAGGTGCATCATCAGAGCTGTGTGAATAATAACAGCTGTGAGCCTAGTGCTGAGTTGCATCATCAGAGCTGTGTGAATAATAACAGCTGTAAGCCCATGCCAGAGGTGCATCATCAGAGCTGTGTGAATAATAACTGTGTCTGCCCCGTGTCTGAGGTGCATCATCAAAGCTGTGTGAATAATAACAGCTGTGAGTCCGTGCCTGAGGTGCATCATCAGAGCTGTGTGAATAATACCTGCATCAGCCCCGTGCCTGAGGTGCATCATCAGAGCTGTGAGACTAATAGCTGCGTCAGCCCCGTGCCTGAGGTGCATCATCAGAGCTGTGTGAATAATAACTGCGTCAGCCCCGTGTCTGAGGTGCATCATCAGAGCTGTGTGAATAATAACAGCTGTGAGCCTGTGCCTGAGGTCCATCATCAGAGCTGTGTGAATAATAACTGCATCAGCCCCGTGCCTATGGTGCATTATCAGAGCTGTGTGAATAACTGCGTCAGCCCCGTGTCTGAGGTGCATCATCAGAGCTGTGTGAATAATAACTGCCGTCAGCTCCGTGCTGAGGTGCATCATCAGAGCTGTGTGAATAATACCTGCATCAGCCCTGTGCCTCAGGTGCATCATCAGAGCTGTGTGAATAATAACAGCTGTGAGCCTAGTGCTGAGGTGCATCATCAGAGCTGTGTGAATAATAACAGCTGTAAGCCCGTGCCAGAGGTGCATCATCAGAGCTGTGTGAATAATAACTGTGTCTGCCCCGTGTCTGAGGTGCATCATCAGAGCTGTGTGAATAATAACAGCTGTGAGTCCGTGCCTGAGGTGCATCATCAGAGCTGTGTGAATAATAACTGCAGGCAGCCCCGTGCCTGAGGTGCATCATCAGAGCTGTGTGAATAATACCTGCATCAGCCCCGTGCCTGAGGTGCATCATCAGAGCTGTGTGACTAATAACTGCGTCAGCCCCGTGCCTGAGGTGCATCATCAGAGCTGTGTGAATAAAAACTGCGTCAGCCGGGTGCCTGAGGTGCATCATCAGAGCTGTGTGAATAATAATAGCTGTGAGCCTGTGCCTGAGGTGCATCATCAGAGCTATGTGAATAAGAACTGCGTCAGCCCCATGCCTGAGGTGCATCATCAGAGCTGTGGGAATAATAACTGCGTCAGCCCCGTGCCTGAGGTGCATCATCAGAGCTGTGGGAATAATAACTGCGTCAGCCCGTGCCGCTTCATCAGAGCTGTGTGAATAATAACTGCGTCAGCCCTGTGCCTGAGGTGCATCATCAGAGCTATGTGATTATTAACTGCGTCAGCCCCGTGCCTGAGGTGCATCATCAGAGCTGTGTGAATAATAACTGCCTCAGCCCCGTGTCTGAGGTGCATCATCAGAGCTGTGTGAATAATAACAGCTCTGAGCCCGTGCCTGAGGTGCATCATCACAGCTGTGTGAATAATAACTGCCTCAGCCCCGTGTCTGAGGTGCATCATCAGAGCTGTGTGAATAATAACAGCTGTGAGCCCGTGCCTGAGGTGCATCATCGAAGCTCTGAGTAATAACAGCTGAGAGCCTGTGCCAGAGGTGCATCATCAGAGCTGTGTGAATAATACCTGCGTCAGCCCGTGCCGCTTCATCAGAGCTGTGTGAATAACAGCTGTGAGCCCGTGCCTGAGGTGCATCATCAGAGCTGTGTGAATAATAAAGGCGCCAGCCCCGTGCCTGATGTGCATCATCAGAGCTGTGTGAATAATAACTGCGTCAGCCCCGTGCCTGGGGTGCATCATCAGAGCTGTGTGAATAATAACAACTGTGAGCCAGTGCCTGAGGTGCATCATCAGAGCTGTGTGAATAATAACTGCTGGCAGCCTTGTGCCTGAGGTACATCATCAGAGCTGTGTGACTAATATCTGCGTCAGGCCCGTGCCTGAGGTGCATCATCACAGCTGTGTGAATAATAACTGCGTCAGCCCCGTGCCTGAGGTGCATCATCAGAGCTGTGTGAATAATAACAGCTGTGAGCCCCGTGCCTGAGGGGCATTATCAGAGCTGTGTGAATAATAACTGCGTCAGCCCCATGCCTTAGGTGCATCATCAGAGCTGTGAGAATAATAACTGCATCAGCCCCGTGCCTGAGGTGCATCATCAGAGCTGTGTGAATAATAACTGTGTCAGCCCCGTGCCTGAGGTACATCATCAGAGCTGTTTGAATATTAACTGCATCAGCCCCGTGCCTTACGTGCATCATCAGAGCTGTGTGAATAATAACTGCGTCAGCCCCGTGCCTGAGGTGCATCATCAGAGCTGTGTGAATATGAACAGCTGTTAGCCCCGTGCCTGAGGTGCATCATCAGAGCTGTGTGAATAATAACAGCTGTGAGCCCGTGCCTGAGGTTCATCATCAGAGCTGTGTGAATAATAACTGTGTCTGCCCCGTGTCTGAGGTGCATCATCAGAGCTGTGTGAATAATAACAGCTGTGAGTCCATGCCTGAGGTGCATCATTAGAGCTGTGTGAATAATAACTACAGGCATCCCCGTGCCTGAGGTGCATCATCAGAGCTGTGTGAATAATACCTGCGTCAGCCCCGTGCCTGAGGTGCATCATCAGAGCTGTGTGTCTAATAACTGCGTAAGCCCCGTGCCTGAGGTGCATCATTAGAGCTGTGTGAATAATAACTGCGTCAGCCCCGTGCCTGAGGTGCATCATCAGAGCTGTGTGAATAATAACTGCAGGCAGCCAGGTGCCTGAGGTGCATCATCAGAGCTGTGTGAATAATAACAGCTGTGAGCCCGTGCCTGAGGTGCATCATCACAGCTGTGTGAATAAAAGCTGTGAGCCCGTGCCTGAGGTGCATCATCACAGCTGTTTGAATAATAACAGCTGTGAGCCCCGTGCCTGAGGTGCATCATCAAAGCTGTGTGAAAATTAACAGCTGTGACCCCCTGCCTGAGGTGCATCATCAGAGCTGTGTGAATAATAACTGCGTCAGCCCCGTGTCTGAGGTGCATCATCAGAGCTGTGTGATTAATAACAGCTGTGAGCCTGTGCCTGAGGTGCATCATCAGAGCTGTGTGAATAATAACAGCTGTGAGCCCCGTGCCTGAGGTGCATCATCAGAGCTGTGTGAATAATAACAGCTGTGAGCCCGTGCCTGAGGTGCATCATCAGAGCTGTGTGAATAATAACTGTGTCTGCCCCGTGTCTGAGGTGCATCATCAGAGCTGTGTGAATAATAACAGCTGTGAGTCCGTGCCTGAGGTGCATCATCAGAGCTATGTGAATAAGAACTGCGTCAGCCCCATGCCTGAGGTGCATCATCAGAGCTGTGTGAATAATAACTGCATCAGCGTTGTGCCTAAGGTGCATCATCAGAGCTGTGGGAATAATAACTGCGTCAGCCCGTGCCGCTTCTTCAGAGCTGTGTGAATAATGACTGCGTCAGCCCCATGCCTGAGGTGCATCATCAGAGCTGTGTGAATAATAACAGCTGTGAGCCCGTGCCTGAGGTGCATCATCAGAGCTATGTGAATAATAACTGTGTCAGCCCCATGCCTGAGGTGCATCATCAGAGCTGTGGGAATAATAACTGCGTCAGCCCGTCCCGCTTCATCAGAGCTGTGTGAATAATAACTGCGTCAGCCCCGTGCCTGAGGTGCATCATCAGAGCTATGTGATTATTAACTGCGTCAGCCCCGTGCCTGATGTGCATCATCAGAGCTGTGTGAATAATAACAGCTGTGAGCCCGTGCCTGAGGTGCATCATCACAGCTGTGTGAATAATAACTGTGTCAGCCCCGTGCCTGAGGTGCATCATCAGAGCTGTGTGAATAATGACAGCTGTGAGCCCCGTGCCTGAGGGGCATTATCAGAGCTGTGTGAATAATAACTGCGTCAGCCCCATGCCTTAGGTGCATCATCAGAGCTGTGAGAATAATAACTGCATCAGCCCCGTGCCTGAGGTGCATCATCAGAGCTGTGTGAATAATAACTGCGTCAGCCCGTGCCGTTTCATCAGAGCTGTTTGAATAACAGCTGTGAGCCCGTGCCTGAGGTGCATCATCAGAGCTGAGTGAATAATAAAGGCGCCAGCCCCGTGCCTGATGCTCATCATCAGAGCTGTCTGAATAATAACAGCTGTGAGGCCGGTGCCTGAGGTGCATAATCAGAGCTGTGTGAATAATAACTGCGTCAGCTCCGTGCCTGGGGTGCATCATCAGAGCTGTGTGAATAATAACAACTGTGAGCCAGTGCCTGAGGTGCATCATCAGAGCTGTGTGAATATTAACTGCAGGCAGCCTTGTGCCTGAGGTACATCATCAGAGCTGTGTGACTAATAACTGCGTCAGGCCCGTGCCTGAGGTGCATCATCAGAGCTGTGTGAATAATAACTGCATCAGCGTCGTGCCTGAGGTGCATCATCAGAGCTGTGGGAAGAATAACTGCGTCAGCCCGTGCCGCTTCTTCAGAGCTGTGTGAATAATGACTGCGTCAGCCCCGTGCCTGAGGTGCATCATCAGAGCTGTGTGAATAATAACAGCTGTGAGCCTGTGCCTGAGGTGCATCATCAGAGCTATGTGAATAATAACTGTGTCAGCCCCGTGCCTGAGGTGCATCATCAGAGCTGTGGGAATAATAACTGCGTCAGCCCCGTGCCTGAGGTGCATCATCAGAGCTGTGGAAATAATAACTGCGTCAGCCCGTCCCGCTTCATCAGAGCTGTGTGAATAATAACTGCGTCAGCCCCGTGCCTGAGGTGCATCATCAGAGCTATGTGATTATTAACTGCGTCAGCCCCGTGCCTGAGGTGCATCATCAGAGCTGTGTGAATAATAACAGCTGTGAGCCCATGCCTGAGGTGCATCATCACAGCTGTGTGAATAATAACTGCGTCAGCCCCGTGCCTGAGGTGCATCATCAGAGCTGTGTGAATAATAACAGCTGTGAGCCCCGTGCCTGAGGGGCATTATCAGACCTGTGTGAATAATAACTGCGTCAGCCCCATGCCTTAGGTGCATCATCAGAGCTGTGAGAATAATAACTGCATCAGCCCCGTGCCTGAGGTGCATCATCAGAGCTGTGTGAATAATAACTGTGTCAGCCCTGTGCCTGAGGTACATCATCAGAGCTGTTTGAATATTAACTGCGTCAGCCCCGTGACTTAGGTGCATCATCAGAGCTGTGTGAATAATTACTGCGTCAGCCCAGTGCCTGAGGTGCATCATCAGAGCTGTGTGAATATGAACAGCTGTTAGCCCCGTGCCTGAGGTGCATCATCAGAGCTGTGTGAATAATAACAGCTGTGAGCCCGTGCCTGAGGTGCATCATCAGAGCTGTGTGAATAATAACTGTGTCTGCCCCGTGTCTGAGGTGCATCATCAGAGCTGTGTGAATAATAACAGCTGTGAGTCCGTGCCTGAGGTGCATCATTAGAGCTGTGTGAATAATAACTACAGGCATCCCCGTGCCTGAGGTGCATCATCAGAGCTGTGTGAATAATACCTGCATCAGCCCCGTGCCTGAGGTGCATCATCAGAGCTGTGTGTCTAATAACTGCGTAAGCCCCGTGCCTGAGGTGCATCCTCAAAGCTGTGTGAATAATAACTGCGTCAGCCCCGTGCCTGAGGTGCATCATCACAGCTGTGTGAATAATTACTGCGTCAGCCCCGTGCCTGAGGTGCATCATCAGAGCTGTGTGAATAATAACAGTTGTGACCCCCTGCCTAAGGTGCATCATCAGAGCTGTGTGAATAATACCTGCGTCAGCCCCGTGCCTGAGGTGCATCATCAGAGCTGTGTGTCTAATAACTGCGTAAGCCCCGTGCCTGAGGTGCATCATCAGAGCTGTGTGAATAATAACTGCGTCAGCCCCGTGCCTGAGGTGCATCATCAGAGCTGTGTGAATAATAACTGCAGGCAGCCAGGTGCCTGAGGTGCATCATCAGAGCTGTGTGAATAATAACAGCTGTGAGCCCGTGCCTGAGGTGCATCATCACAGCTGTGTGAATAAAAGCTGTGAGCCCGTGCCTGAGGTGCATCATCACAGCTGTTTGAATAATAACAGCTGTGAGCCCCGTGCCTGAGGTGCATCATCAAAGCTGTGTGAAAATTAACAGCTGTGACCCCCTGCCTGAGGTGCATCATCAGAGCTGTGTGAATAATAACTGCGTCAGCCCCGTGTCTGAGGTGCATCATCAGAGCTGTGTGATTAACAACAGCTGTGAGCCTGTGCCTGAGGTGCATCATCAGAGCTGTGTGAATAATAACAGCTGTGAGCCCCGTGCCTGAGGTGCATCATCAGAGCTGTGTGAATAATAACAGCTGTGAGCCCGTGCCTGAGGTGCATCATCAGAGCTGTGTGAATAATAACTGTGTCTGCCCCGTGTCTGAGGTGCATCATCAGAGCTGTGTGAATAATAACAGCTGTGAGTCCGTGCCTGAGGTGCATCATCAGAGCTATGTGAATAAGAACTGTGTCAGCCCCATGCCTGAGGTGCATCATCAGAGCTGTGTGAATAATAACTGCATCAGCGTTGTGCCTAAGGTGCATCATCAGAGCTGTGGGAATAATAACTGCGTCAGCCTGTGCCGCTTCTTCAGAGCTGTGTGAATAATGACTGCGTCAGCCCCGTGCCTGAGGTGCATCATCAGAGCTGTGTGAATAATAACTGCAGGCAGCCAGGTGCCTGAGGTGCATCATCAGAGCTGTGTGAATAATAACAGCTGTGAGCCCGTGCCTGAGGTGCATCATCACAGCTGTGTGAATAAAAGCTGTGAGCCCGTGCCTGAGGTGCATCATCACAGCTGTTTGAATAATAACAGCTGTGAGCCCCGTGCCTGAGGTGCATCATCAAAGCTGTGTGAAAATTAACAGCTGTGACCCCCTGCCTGAGGTGCATCATCAGAGCTGTGTGAATAATAACTGCGTCAGCCCCGTGTCTGAGGTGCATCATCAGAGCTGTGTGATTAATAACAGCTGTGAGCCTGTGCCTGAGGTGCATCATCAGAGCTGTGTGAATAATAACAGCTGTGAGCCCCGTGCCTGAGGTGCATCATCAGAGCTGTGTGAATAATAACAGCTGTGAGCCCGTGCCTGAGGTGCATCATCAGAGCTGTGTGAATAATAACTGTGTCTGCCCCGTGTCTGAGGTGCATCATCAGAGCTGTGTGAATAAGAACTGCGTCAGCCCCATGCCTGAGGTGCATCATCAGAGCTGTGTGAATAATAACTGCATCAGCGTTGTGCCTAAGGTGCATCATCAGAGCTGTGGGAATAATAACTGCGTCAGCCTGTGCCGCTTCTTCAGAGCTGTGTGAATAATGACTGCGTCAGCCCCGTGCCTGAGGTGCATCATCAGAGCTGTGTGAATAATAACAGCTGTGAGCCCGTGCCTGAGGTGCATCATCAGAGCTATGTGAATAATAACTGTGTCAGCCCCATGCCTGAGGTGCATCATCAGAGCTGTGGGAATAATAACTGCGTCAGCCCCGTGCCTGAGGTGCATCATCAGAGCTGTGGGAATAATAACTGCGTCAGCCTGTCCCGCTTCATCAGAGCTGTGTGAATAATAACTGCGTCAGCCCCGTGCCTGAGGTGCATCATCAGAGCTATGTGATTATTAACTGCGTCAGCCCCGTGCCTGATGTGCATCATCAGAGCTGTGTGAATAATAACAGCTGTGAGCCCGTGCCTGAGGTGCATCATCACAGCTGTGTGAATAATAACTGCGTCAGCCCCGTGCCTGAGGTGCATCATCAGAGCTGTGTGAATAATGACAGCTGTGAGCCCCGTGCCTGAGGGGCATTATCAGAGCTGTGTGAATAATAACTGCATCAGCCCCATGCCTTAGGTGCATCATCAGAGCTGTGAGAATAATAACTGCATCAGCCCCGTGACTGAGGTGCATCATCAGAGCTGTGTGAATAATAACTGCGTCAGCCCGTGCCGTTTCATCAGAGCTGTTTGAATAACAGCTGTGAGCCCGTGCCTGAGGTGCATCATCAGAGCTGAGTGAATAATAAAGGCGCCAGCCCCGTGCCTGATGTGCATCATCAGAGCTGTCTGAATAATAACAGCTGTGAGGCCGGTGCCTGAGGTGCATAATCAGAGCTGTGTGAATAATAACTGCGTCAGCTCCGTGCCTGGGGTGCATCATCAGAGCTGTGTGAATAATAACAACTGTGAGCCAGTGCCTGAGGTGCATCATCAGAGCTGTGTGAATATTAACAGCAGGCAGCCTTGTGCCTGAGGTACATCATCAGAGCTGTGTGACTAATAACTGCGTCAGGCCCGTGCCTGAGGTGCATCATCAGAGCTGTGTGAATAATAACTGCATCAGCGTCGTGCCTGAGGTGCATCATCAGAGCTGTGGGAAGAATAACTGCGTCAGCCCGTGCCGCTTCTTCAGAGCTGTGTGAATAATGACTGCGTCAGCCCCGTGCCTGAGGTGCATCATCAGAGCTGTGTGAATAATAACAGCTGTGAGCCTGTGCCTGAGGTGCATCATCAGAGCTATGTGAATAATAACTGTGTCAGCCCCGTGCCTGAGGTGCATCATCAGAGCTGTGGGAATAATAACTGCGTCAGCCCCGTGCCTGAGGTGCATCATCAGAGCTGTGGAAATAATAACTGCGTCAGTCCATCCCGCTTCATCAGAGCTGTGTGAATAATAACTGCGTCAGCCCCGTGCCTGAGGTGCATCATCAGAGCTATGTGATTATTAACTGCGTCAGCCCCGTGCCTGAGGTGCATCATCAGAGCTGTGTGAATAATAACAGCTGTGAGCCCATGCCTGAGGTGCATCATCACAGCTGTGTGAATAATAACTGCGTCAGCCCCGTGCCTGAGGTGCATCATCAGAGCTGTGTGAATAATAACAGCTGTGAGCCCCGTGCCTGAGGGGCATTATCAGACCTGTGTGAATAATAACTGCGTCAGCCCCATGCCTTAGGTGCATCATCAGAGCTGTGAGAATAATAACTGCATCAGCCCCGTGCCTGAGGTGCATCATCAGAGCTGTGTGAATAATAACTGTGTCAGCCCCGTGCCTGAGGTACATCATCAGAGCTGTTTGAATATTAACTGCGTAAGCCCCGTGACTTAGGTGCATCATCAGAGCTGTGTGAATAATAACTGCGTCAGCCCCGTGCCTGAGGTGCATCATCAGAGCTGTGTGAATATGAACAGCTGTTAGCCCCGTGCCTGAGGTGCATCATCAGAGCTGTGTGAATAATAACAGCTGTGAGCCCGTGCCTGAGGTGCATCATCAGAGCTGTGTGAATAATAACTGTGTCTGCCCCGTGTCTGAGGTGCATCATCAGAGCTGTGTGAATAATAACAGCTGTGAGTCCGTGCCTGAGGTGCATCATTAGAGCTGTGTGAATAATAACTACAGGCATCCCCGTGCCTGAGGTGCATCATCAGAGCTGTGTGAATAATACCTGCATCAGCCCCGTGCCTGAGGTGCATCATCAGAGCTGTGTGTCTAATAACTGCGTAAGCCCCGTGCCTGAGGTGCATCATCAGAGCTGTGTGAATAATAACTGCGTCAGCCCCGTGCCTGAGGTGCATCATCACAGCTGTGTGAATAATAACTGCGTCAGCCCTGTGCCTGAGGTGCATCATCAGAGCTGTGTGAATAATAACTGCAGGCAGCCCCGTGCCTGAGGTGCATCATCAGAGCTGTGTGAATAATAACAGCTGTGAGCCCGTGCCTGAGGTGCATCATCACAGCTGTGTGAATAAAAGCTGTGAGCCCGTGCCTGAGGTGCATCATCACAGCTGTGTGAATAATAACAGCTGTGAGCCCCGTGCCTGAGGTGCATCATCAAAGCTGTGTGAAAATTAACAGCTGTGACCACCTGCCTGAGGTGCATCATCAGAGCTGTGTGAATAATAACTGCGTTAGCCCTGTGTCTGAGGTGCATCATCAGAGCTGTGTGATTAATAACAGCTGTGAGCCTGTGCCTGAGGTGCATCATCAGAGCTGTGTGAATAATAACTGCGTCAGCCCCGTGCCTATGGTGCATCATCAGAGCTGTGTGAATAACTGCGTCAGCCCCGTGCCTGAGGTGCATCATCAGAGCTGTGTGAATAATAACAGCTGTGAGCCCTTGCCTAAGGTGCATCATCACAGCTGTGTGAATAATAACTGCGTCAGCCGCGTGCCTGAGGTGCATCATCAGAGCTGTGTGAATAATAACTGTGTCTGCCCCGTGTCTGAGGTGCATCATCAGAGCTGTGTGAATAATAACAGCTGTGAACCCTTGTCTGAGGTGCATCATCAGAGCTGTGTAAATAATAACAGCCGTGAGCCCGTGCCTGAGGTGCATCATCGAAGCTCTGAGTAGTAACAGCTGTGAGCCTGTGCCTGAGGTGCATCATCAGAGCTGTGTGAATAATAACTGTGTCAGCCCGTGCCGCTTCATCAGAGCTGTGTGAATAACAGCTGTGAGCCCGTGCCTGAGGTGCATCATCAGAGCTGTGTGAATAATAAAGGCGCCAGCCCCGTGCCTGATGTGCATCATCAGAGCTGTCTGAATAATAACAGCTGTGAGCCCCGTGCCTGAGGTGCATAATCAGAGCTGTGTGAATAATAACTGTGTCAGCCCCGTGCCTGGGGTGCATCATCAGAGCTGTGTGAATAATAACAACTGTGAGCCAGTGCCTGAGGTGCATCATCAGAGCTGTGTGAATAATAACTGCAGGCAGCCTTGTGCCTGAGGTGCATCATCACAGCTGTGTGAATAATAACTGCGTCAGCCCCGTGCCTGAGGTGCATCAACCGAGCTGTGTGAATAATAACTGTGTCTGGCCCGTGTTTGAGGTGCATCATAAGAGCTGTGTGAATAATAACAGCTGTGAGCCCGTGTCTGAGGTGCATCATCAAAGCTGTGTGAATAATAACAGCCGTGAGCCCATGCCTGAGGTGCATCATCAGAGCTGTGTGAATAATAAAGGCGTCAGCCCCGTGCCCGATGTGCATCATCAGAGCTGTGTGAATAATAACAGCTGTGAGCCCCGTGCCTGAGGTGCATCATCAGAGCTGTGTGAATAATAACTGCTGTGAGCCCGTGCCTGAGGTGCATCATCAGAGCTGTGTGAATAATACAGGTGTGAGCCCTGTGCCTGGTGTGCATCATCAGAGCTGTGTGAATAATAACTGCAGGTTGCCCTGTACCTGAGGTGCATCATCAGAGCTGTGTGAATAATAACTGCTTCAGCCCCGTGCCTGAGGTGCATGATCAGAGCTGTGTGAATAATATCTGCATCAGCCCCGTGCCTGAGGTGCATCATCGGAGCTGTGTGAATAATAACTGCCTCAGCCCTGTGTCTGAGGTTCATCAGAGCTGTGTGAATAATAACAGCTGTGAGCCCCGTGCCTGAGGTGCATTATCAGAGCTGTGTGATTAATAACAGCTGTGAGCCCAGTGTCTGAGATGCATAATCAGAGCTGTGTGAATAATAACTGCGTCAGCCCTGTGCCTGAGGTGCATCATCAGAGCTGTGGGAATAATAACTGCATCAGCGTCATGCCTGAGGTGCATCATCAGAGCTGTGGGAATAATAACTGCATCAGCCCCTGCCACTTCTTCAGAGCTGTGTGAATAATGACTGTGTCAGCCCCGTGCCTGAGGTGCATCATCAGAGCTGTGTGAATAATAACAGCTGTGAGCCCGTGCCTGAGGTGCATCATCAGAGCTATGTGAATAATAACTGCGTCAGCCCCGTGCCTGAGGTGCATCATCAGAGCTGTGTAATAATAACTGGGTCAGCCCCTTGCCTGAGGTACATCATCAGAGCTGTTTGAATAATAACTGCATCAGCCCAGTGCCTTAGGTGCATCATCAGAGCTGTGTGAATAATAACTGCGTCAGCCCCGTGCCTGAGGTGCATCATCAAAGCTGTGTGAATATGAACAGCTGTGAGCCCGTGCCTGAGGTGCATCATCAGAGCTGTGTGAATAATAACTGTCTGCCCCGTGTCTGAGGTGCATCATCAGAGCTGTGTGAATAATAACAGCTGTGAGTCCGTGCCTGAGGTGCATCATTAGAGCTGTGTGAATAATAACTGCAGGCATCCCCATGCCTGAGGTGCATCATCAGAGCTGTGTGAATAATACCTGCGTCAGCCCCGTGCCTGAGGTGCATCATCAGAGCTGTGTGACTAATAACTGCGTCAGCCCCGTGCCTGAGGTGCATCATCAGAGCTGTGTGAATAATAACTGCGTCAGCCCGTGCCGCTTCATCAGAGCTGTGTGAATAATAACTGCGTCAGCCCTGTGCCTGAGGTGCATCATCAGAGCTATGTGATTATTAACTGCGTCAGCCCCGTGCCTGAGGTGCATCATCAGAGCTGTGTGAATAATAACAGCTGTGAGCACCGTGCCTGAGGTGCATCATCAGACCTGTGTGAATAATACCTGTGTCAGCCCGTGCCTGAGGTGCATCATCAGAGCTGTGTGAATAATAACTGCCTCAGCCCCGTGTCTGAGGTGCATCATCAGAGCTGTGTGAATAATAACAGCTGTGAGCCCGTGCCTGAGGTGCATCATCACAGCTGTGTGAATAATAACTGCCTCAGCCCCGTGTCTGAGGTGCATCATCAGAGCTGTGTGAATAATAACAGCTGTGAGCCCGTGCCTGAGGTGCATCATCGAAGCTCTGAGTAATAACAGCTGAGAGCCTGTGCCAGAGGTGCATCATCAGAGCTGTGCGAATAATACCTGCGTCAGCCCGTGCCGCTTCATCAGAGCTGTGTGAATAACAGCTGTGAGCCCGTGCCTGAGGTGCATCATCGGAGCTGTGTGAATAATAAAGGCGCCAGCCCCGTGCCTGATGTGCATCATCAGAGCTGTGTGAATAATAACTGCGTCAGCCCCGTGCCTGGGGTGCATCATCAGAGCTGTGTGAATAATAACAACTGTGAGCCAGTGCCTGAGGTGCATCATCAGAGCTGTGTGAATAATAACTGCTGGCAGCCTTGTGCCTGAGGTACATCATCAGAGCTGTGTGACTAATATCTGCGTCAGGCCCGTGCCTGAGGTGCATCATCACAGCTGTGTGAATAATAACTGCGTCAGCCCCGTGCCTGAGGTGCATCATCAGAGCTGTGTGAATAATAACAGCTGTGAGCCCCGTGCCTGAGGGGCATTATCAGAGCTGTGTGAATTATAACTGCGTCAGCCCCATGCCTTAGGTGCATCATCAGAGCTGTGAGAATAATAACTGCATCAGCCCCGTGCCTGAGGTGCATCATCAGAGCTGTGTGAATAATAACTGTGTCAGCCCCGTGCCTGAGGTACATCATCAGAGCTGTTTGAATATTAACTGCATCAGCCCGTGCCTTACGTGCATCATCAGAGCTGTGTGAATAATAACTGCGTCAGCCCCGTGCCTGAGGTGCATCATCAGAGCTGTGTGAATATGAACAGCTGTTAGCCCCGTGCCTGAGGTGCATCATCAGAGCTGTGTGAATAATAACAGCTGTGAGCCCGTGCCTGAGGTTCATCATCAGAGCTGTGTGAATAATAACTGTGTCTGCCCCGTGTCTGAGGTGCATCATCAGAGCTGTGTGAATAATAACAGCTGTGAGTCCATGCCTGAGGTGCATCATTAGAGCTGTGTGAATAATAACTACAGGCATCCCCGTGCCTGAGGTGCATCATCGAAGCGGTGTGAATAATACCTGCGTCAGCCCCGTGCCTGAGGTGCATCATCAGAGCTGTGTGTCTAATAACTGCGTAAGCCCCGTGCCTGAGGTGCATCATTAGAGCTGTGTGAATAATAACTGCGTCAGCCCCGTGCCTGAGGTGCATCATCAGAGCTGTGTGAATAATAACTGCAGGCAGCCAGGTGCCTGAGGTGCATCATCAGAGCTGTGTGAATAATAACAGCTGTGAGCCCGTGCCTGAGGTGCATCATCACAGCTGTGTGAATAAAAGCTGTGAGCCTGTGCCTGAGGTGCATCATCACAGCTGTTTGAATAATAACAGCTGTGAGCCCCGTGCCTGAGGTGCATCATCAAAGCTGTGTGAAAATTAACAGCTGTGACCCCCTGCCTGAGGTGCATCATCAGAGCTGTGTGAATAATAACTGCGTCAGCCCCGTGTCTGAGGTGCATCATCAGAGCTGTGTGATTAATAACAGCTGTGAGCCTGTGCCTGAGGTGCATCATCAGAGCTGTGTGAATAATAACAGCTGTGAGCCCCGTGCCTGAGGTGCATCATCAGAGCTGTGTGAATAATAACAGCTGTGAGCCCGTGCCTGAGGTGCATCATCAGAGCTGTGTGAATAATAACTGCGTCAACCCCGTGCCTGAGGTGCATCATCAGAGCTGTGTGAATAACAACAGCTGTGAGCCCGTGCCTGAGGTGCATCATCACAGCTGTGTGAATAAAAACTGCGTCAGCCCTGTGCCTGAGGTGCATCATCAGAGCTGTGTGAATAATAACTGTAGGCAGCCCCGTGCCTGAGGTGCATCATCAGAGCTGTGTGAATAATAACTGTAGGCAGCCCCGTGCCTGAGGTGCATGATCACAGCTGTGTGAATAACAGCTGTGAGCCCGTGCCTGAGGTGCATCATCACAGCTGTGTGAATAATAACAGATGTGAGCCCCGTGCCTGAGGTGCATCATCAAAGCTGTGTGAATAATAACAGCTGTGACCCCCTGCCTGAGGTGCATCATCAGAGCTGTGTGAATAATAACTGCGTCAGCCCCTTGTCTGAGGTGCATCATCAGAGCTGTGTGATTAATAACAGCTGTGAGCCTGTGCCTGAGGTGCATCATCAGAGCTGTGTGAATTATAACGACGTCAGCCCTGTGCCTATGGTGCATCATCAGAGCTGAGTTAATACCTGCGTCAGCCCCGTGCCCGAGGTCCATCATCAGAGCTGTCTGAATAATAACTGCGTCAGCCCCGTGCCTGAGGTCCATCATTAGAGCTGTGTGAATAATAACTGCCGTCAGCTCCGTGTTGAGGAGCATCATCAGAGCTGTGTGAATAATAACTGCATCAGCCCTGTGCCTCAGGTGCATCATCGGAGCTGTGTGAATAATAACAGCTGTAAGCCCGTGCCAGAGGTGCATCATCAGAGCTGTGTGAATAATAAAAGCTGTGAGCCTGTGCCTGAGGTGCATCATCCGAGCTGTTTGAATAATAACTGTGTCAGCCCCGTGCCTGAGGTCTATCATCAGAGCTGTGTGAATAATACCTGCCGTCAGCTCCGTGCTGAGGTGCATCATCAGAGCTGTGTGAATAATACCTGCATCAGCCCTGTGCCTCAGGTGCATCATCAGAGCTGTGTGAATAATAACTGTGTCTGCCCCGTGTCTGAGGTGCATCATCAAAGCTGTGTGAATAATAATAGCTGTGAGTCCGTGCCTGAGGTGCATCATCAGAGCTGTGTGAATAATACCTGCGTCAGCCCCGTGCCTGAGGTGCATCATCAGAGCTGTGAGACTAATAGCTGCGTCAGCCCCGTGCCTGAGGTGCATCATCAGAGCTGTGTGAATAATAACTGCGTCAGCCCCGTGTCTGAGGTGCATCATCAGAGCTGTGTGATTAATAACAGCTGTGAGCCTGTGCCTGAGGTCCATCATCAGAGCTGTGTGAATAATAACGGCATCAGCCCCGTGCCTATGGTGCATTATCAGAGCTGTGTGAATAACTGCGTCAGCCCCGTGTCTGAGGTGCATCATCAGAGCTGTGTGAATAATAACTGCCATCAGCTCCGTGCTGAGGTGCATCATCAGAGCTGTGTGAATAATACCTGCATCAGCCCTGTGCCTCAGGTGCATCATCAGAGCTGTGTGAATAATAACAGCTGTGAGCCTAGTGCTGAGGTGCATCATCAGAGCTGTGTGAATAATAACAGCTGTAAGCCCGTGCCAGAGGTGCATCATCAGAGCTGTGTGAATAATAACTGTGTCTGCCCCGTGTCTGAGGTGCATCATCAGAGCTGTGTGAATAATAACAGCTGTGAGTCCGTGCCTGAGGTGCATCATCAGAGCTGTGTGAATAATAACTGCAGGCAGCCCCGTGCCTGAGGTGCATCATCAGAGCTGTGTGAATAATACCTGCATCAGCCCCGTGCCTGAGGTGCATCATCAGAGCTGTGTGACTAATAACTGCGTCAGCCCCGTGCCTGAGGTGCATCATCAGAGCTGTGTGAATAAAAACTGCGTCAGCCGGGTGCCTGAGGTGCATCATCAGAGCTGTGTGAATAATAATAGCTGTGAGCCTGTGCCTGAGGTGCATCATCAGAGCTATGTGAATAAGAACTGCGTCAGCCCCATGCCTGAGGTGCATCATCAGAGCTGTGGGAATAATAACTGCGTCAGCCCCGTGCCTGAGGTGCATCATCAGAGCTGTGGGAATGATAACTGCGTCAGCCCGTGCCGCTTCATCAGAGCTGTGTGAATAATAACTGCGTCAGCCCTGTGCCTGAGGTGCATCATCAGAGCTATGTGATTATTAACTGCGTCAGCCCCGTGCCTGAGGTGCATCATCAGAGCTGTGTGAATAATAACAGCTGTGAGCACCGTGCCTGAGGTGCATCATCAGACCTGTGTGAATAATACCTGTGTCAGCCCGTGCCTGAGGTGCATCATCAGAGCTGTGTGAATAATAACTGCCTCAGCCCCGTGTCTGAGGTGCATCATCAGAGCTGTGTGAATAATAACAGCTGTGAGCCCGTGCCTGAGGTGCATCATCACAGCTGTGTGAATAATAACTGCCTCAGCCCCGTGTCTGAGGTGCATCATCAGAGCTGTGTGAATAATAACAGCTGTGAGCCCGTGCCTGAGGTGCATCATCAGAGCTATGTGAATAATAACTGCGTCAGCCCCGTGCCTGAGGTGCATCATCAGAGCTGTGTAATAATAACTGGGTCAGCCCCTTGCCTGAGGTACATCATCAGAGCTGTTTGAATAATAACTGCATCAGCCCAGTGCCTTAGGTGCATCATCAGAGCTGTGTGAATAATAACTGCGTCAGCCCCGTGCCTGAGGTGCATCATCAAAGCTGTGTGAATATGAACAGCTGTGAGCCCGTGCCTGAGGTGCATCATCAGAGCTGTGTGAATAATAACTGTCTGCCCCGTGTCTGAGGTGCATCATCAGAGCTGTGTGAATAATAACAGCTGTGAGTCCGTGCCTGAGGTGCATCATTAGAGCTGTGTGAATAATAACTGCAGGCATCCCCATGCCTGAGGTACATCATCAGAGCTGTGTGAATAATACCTGCGTCAGCCCCGTGCCTGAGGTGCATCATCAGAGCTGTGTGACTAATAACTGCGTCAGCCCCGTGCCTGAGGTGCATCATCAGAGCTGTGTGAATAATAACTGCATCAACCCCGTGCCTGAGGTGCATCATCAGAGCTGTGTGAATAACAACAGCTGTGAGCCCGTGCCTGAGGTGCATCATCACAGCTGTGTGAATAAAAACTGCGTCAGCCCTGTGCCTGAGGTGCATCATCAGAGCTGTGTGAATAATAACTGTAGGCAGCCCCGTGCCTGAGGTGCATCATCAGAGCTGTGTGAATAATAACTGTAGGCAGCCCCGTGCCTGAGGTGCATGATCACAGCTGTGTGAATAACAGCTGTGAGCCCGTGCCTGAGGTGCATCATCACAGCTGTGTGAATAATAACAGATGTGAGCCCCGTGCCTGAGGTGCATCATCAAAGCTGTGTGAATAATAACAGCTGTGACCCCCTGCCTGAGGTGCATCATCAGAGCTGTGTGAATAATAACTGCGTCAGCCCCGTGTCTGAGGTGCATCATCAGAGCTGTGTGATTAATAACAGCTGTGAGCCTGTGCCTGAGGTGCATCATCAGAGCTGTGTGAATAATAACGACGTCAGCCCTGTGCCTATGGTGCATCATCAGAGCTGAGTGAATACCTGCGTCAGCCCCGTGCCCGAGGTCCATCATCAGAGCTGTCTGAATAATAACTGCGTCAGCCCCGTGCCTGAGGTCCATCATTAGAGCTGTGTGAATAATAACTGCCGTCAGCTCCGTGTTGAGGAGCATCATCAGAGCTGTGTGAATAATAACTGCATCAGCCCTGTGCCTCAGGTGCATCATCGGAGCTGTGTGAATAATAACAGCTGTAAGCCCGTGCCAGAGGTGCATCATCAGAGCTGTGTGAATAATAAAAGCTGTGAGCCTGTGCCTGAGGTGCATCATCCGAGCTGTTTGAATAATAACTGTGTCAGCCCCGTGCCTGAGGTCTATCATCAGAGCTGTGTGAATAATACCTGCTGTCAGCTCCGTGCTGAGGTGCATCATCAGAGCTGTGTGAATAATACCTGCATCAGCCCTGTGCCTCAGGTGCATCATCAGAGCTGTGTGAATAATAACAGCTGTGAGCCTAGTGCTGAGTTGCATCATCAGAGCTGTGTGAATAATAACAGCTGTAAGCCCATGCCAGAGGTGCATCATCAGAGCTGTGTGAATAATAACTGTGTCTGCCCCGTGTCTGAGGTGCATCATCAAAGCTGTGTGAATAATAACAGCTGTGAGTCCGTGCCTGAGGTGCATCATCAGAGCTGTGTGAATAATACCTGCGTCAGCCCCGTGCCTGAGGTGCATCATC
Source organism: Lissotriton vulgaris (assembly GCF_964263255.1). NCBI lineage: Eukaryota > Metazoa > Chordata > Amphibia > Caudata > Salamandridae > Lissotriton > Lissotriton vulgaris. The sequence goes on from NC_141685.1 coordinate 26,363,537, forward strand.
AGAGCTGTGAGACTAATAGCTGCGTCAGCCCCGTGCCTGAGGTGCATCATCAGAGCTGTGTGAATAATAACTGCGTCAGCCCCGTGTCTGAGGTGCATCATCAGAGCTGTGTGATTAATAACAGCTGTGAGCCTGTGCCTGAGGTCCATCATCAGAGCTGTGTGAATAATAACTGCATCAGCCCCGTGCCTATGGTGCATTATCAGAGCTGTGTGAATAACTGCGTCAGCCCCGTGTCTGAGGTGCATCATCAGAGCTGTGTGAATAATAACTGCCGTCAGCTCCGTGCTGAGGTGCATCATCAGAGCTGTGTGAATAATACCTGCATCAGCCCTGTGCCTCAGGTGCATCATCAGAGCTGTGTGAATAATAACAGCTGTGAGCCTAGTGCTGAGGTGCATCATCAGAGCTGTGTGAATAATAACAGCTGTAAGCCCGTGCCAGAGGTGCATCATCAGAGCTGTGTGAATAATAACTGTGTCTGCCCCGTGTCTGAGGTGCATCATCAGAGCTGTGTGAATAATAACAGCTGTGAGTCCGTGCCTGAGGTGCATCATCAGAGCTGTGTGAATAATAACTGCAGGCAGCCCCGTGCCTGAGGTGCATCATCAGAGCTGTGTGAATAATACCTGCATCAGCCCCGTGCCTGAGGTGCATCATCAGAGCTGTGTGACTAATAACTGCGTCAGCCCCGTGCTGAGGTGCATCATCAGAGCTGTGTGAATAAAAACTGCGTCAGCCGGGTGCCTGAGGTGCATCATCAGAGCTGTGTGAATAATAATAGCTGTGAGCCTGTGCCTGAGGTGCATCATCAGAGCTATGTGAATAAGAACTGCGTCAGCCCCATGCCTGAGGTGCATCATCAGAGCTGTGGGAATAATAACTGCGTCAGCCCCGTGCCTGAGGTGCATCATCAGAGCTGTGGGAATAATAACTGCGTCAGCCCGTGCCGCTTCATCAGAGCTGTGTGAATAATAACTGCGTCAGCCCTGTGCCTGAGGTGCATCATCAGAGCTATGTGATTATTAACTGCGTCAGCCCCGTGCCTGAGGTGCATCATCAGAGCTGTGTGAATAATAACAGCTGTGAGCACCGTGCCTGAGGTGCATCATCAGACCAGTGTGAATAATACCTGTGTCAGCCCGTGCCTGAGGTGCATCATCAGAGCTGTGTGAATAATAACTGCCTCAGCCCCGTGTCTGAGGTGCATCATCAGAGCTGTGTGAATAATAACAGCTGTGAGCCCGTGCCTGAGGTGCATCATCACAGCTGTGTGAATAATAACTGCCTCAGCCCCGTGTCTGAGGTGCATCATCAGAGCTGTGTGAATAATAACAGCTGTGAGCCCGTGCCTGAGGTGCATCATCGAAGCTCTGAGTAATAACAGCTGAGAGCCTGTGCCAGAGGTGCATCATCAGAGCTGTGTGAATAATACCTGCGTCAGCCCGTGCCGCTTCATCAGAGCTGTGTGAATAACAGCTGTGAGCCCGTGCCTGAGGTGCATCATCGGAGCTGTGTGAATAATAAAGGCGCCAGCCCCGTGCCTGATGTGCATCATCAGAGCTGTGTGAATAATAACTGCGTCAGCCCCGTGCCTGGGGTGCATCATCAGAGCTGTGTGAATAATAACAACTGTGAGCCAGTGCCTGAGGTGCATCATCAGAGCTGTGTGAATAATAACTGCTGGCAGCCTTGTGCCTGAGGTACATCATCAGAGCTGTGTGACTAATATCTGCGTCAGGCCCGTGCCTGAGGTGCATCATCACAGCTGTGTGAATAATAACTGCGTCAGCCCCGTGCCTGAGGTGCATCATCAGAGCTGTGTGAATAATAAGAGCTGTGAGCCCCGTGCCTGAGGGGCATTATCAGAGCTGTGTGAATTCTAACTGCGTCAGCCCCATGCCTTAGGTGCATCATCAGAGCTGTGAGAATAATAACTGCATCAGCCCCGTGCCTGAGGTGCATCATCAGAGCTGTGTGAATAATAACTGTGTCAGCCCCGTGCCTGAGGTACATCATCAGAGCTGTTTGAATATTAACTGCATCAGCCCCGTGCCTTACGTGCATCATCAGAGCTGTGTGAATAATAACTGCGTCAGCCCCGTGCCTGAGGTGCATCATCAGAGCTGTGTGAATATGAACAGCTGTTAGCCCCGTGCCTGAGGTGCATCATCAGAGCTGTGTGAATAATAACAGCTGTGAGCCCGTGCCTGAGGTTCATCATCAGAGCTGTGTGAATAATAACTGTGTCTGCCCCGTGTCTGAGGTGCATCATCAGAGCTGTGTGAATAATAACAGCTGTGAGTCCATGCCTGAGGTGCATCATTAGAGCTGTGTGAATAATAACTACAGGCATCCCCGTGCCTGAGGTGCATCATCGAAGCGGTGTGAATAATACCTGCGTCAGCCCCGTGCCTGAGGTGCATCATCAGAGCTGTGTGTCTAATAACTGCGTAAGCCCCGTGCCTGAGGTGCATCATTAGAGCTGTGTGAATAATAACTGCGTCAGCCCCGTGCCTGAGGTGCATCATCAGAGCTGTGTGAATAATAACTGCAGGCAGCCAGGTGCCTGAGGTGCATCATCAGAGCTGTGTGAATAATAACAGCTGTGAGCCCGTGCCTGAGGTGCATCATCACAGCTGTGTGAATAAAAGCTGTGAGCCCGTGCCTGAGGTGCATCATCACAGCTGTTTGAATAATAACAGCTGTGAGCCCCGTGCCTGAGGTGCATCATCAAAGCTGTGTGAAAATTAACAGCTGTGACCCCCTGCCTGAGGTGCATCATCAGAGCTGTGTGAATAATAACTGCGTCAGCCCCGTGTCTGAGGTGCATCATCAGAGCTGTGTGATTAATAACAGCTGTGAGCCTGTGCCTGAGGTGCATCATCAGAGCTGTGTGAATAATAACAGCTGTGAGCCCCGTGCCTGAGGTGCATCATCAGAGCTGTGTGAATAATAACAGCTGTGAGCCCGTGCCTGAGGTGCATCATCAGAGCTGTGTGAATAATAACTGTGTCTGCCCCGTGTCTGAGGTGCATCATCAGAGCTGTGTGAATAATAACAGCTGTGAGTCCGTGCCTGAGGTGCATCATCAGAGCTATGTGAATAAGAACTGCGTCAGCCCCATGCCTGAGGTGCATCATCAGAGCTGTGTGAATAATAACTGCATCAGCGTTGTGCCTAAGGTGCATCATCAGAGCTGTGGGAATAATAACTGCGTCAGCCCGTGCCGCTTCTTCAGAGCTGTGTGAATAATGACTGCGTCAGCCCCATGCCTGAGGTGCATCATCAGAGCTGTGTGAATAATAACAGCTGTGAGCCCGTGCCTGAGGTGCATCATCAGAGCTATGTGAATAATAACTGTGTCAGCCCCATGCCTGAGGTGCATCATCAGAGCTGTGGGAATAATAACTGCGTCATCCCCGTGCCTGAGGTGCATCATCAGAGCTGTGGGAATAATAAGTGCGTCAGCCCGTCCCGCTTCATCAGAGCTGTGTGAATAATAACTGCGTCAGCCCCGTGCCTGAGGTGCATCATCAGAGCTATGTGATTATTAACTGCGTCAGCCCCGTGCCTGATGTGCATCATCAGAGCTGTGTGAATAATAACAGCTGTGAGCCCGTGCCTGAGGTGCATCATCACAGCTGTGTGAATAATAACTGTGTCAGCCCCGTGCCTGAGGTGCATCATCAGAGCTGTGTGAATAATGACAGCTGTGAGCCCCGTGCCTGAGGGGCAATATCAGAGCTGTGTGAATAATAACTGCGTCAGCCCCATGCCTTAGGTGCATCATCAGAGCTGTGAGAATAATAACTGCATCAGCCCCGTGCCTGAGGTGCATCATCAGAGCTGTGTGAATAATAACTGCGTCAGCCCGTGCCGTTTCATCAGAGCTGTTTGAATAACAGCTGTGAGCCCGTGCCTGAGGTGCATGATCAGAGCTGAGTGAATAATAAAGGCGCCAGCCCCGTGCCTGATGTGCATCATCAGAGCTGTCTGAATAATAACAGCTGTGAGGCCGGTGCCTGAGGTGCATAATCAGAGCTGTGTGAATAATAACTGCGTCAGCTCCGTGCCTGGGGTGCATCATCAGAGCTGTGTGAATAATAACAACTGTGAGCCAGTGCCTGAGGTGCATCATCAGAGCTGTGTGAATATTAACTGCAGGCAGCCTTGTGCCTGAGGTACATCATCAGAGCTGTGTGACTAATAACTGCGTCAGGCCCGTGCCTGAGGTGCATCATCAGAGCTGTGTGAATAATAACTGCATCAGCGTCGTGCCTGAGGTGCATCATCAGAGCTGTGGGAAGAATAACTGCGTCAGCCCGTGCCGCTTCTTCAGAGCTGTGTGAATAATGACTGCGTCAGCCCCGTGCCTGAGGTGCATCATCAGAGCTGTGTGAATAATAACAGCTGTGAGCCTGTGCCTGAGGTGCATCATCAGAGCTATGTACATAATAACTGTGTCAGCCCCGTGCCTGAGGTGCATCGTCAGAGCTGTGGGAATAATAACTGCGTCAGCCCCGTGCCTGAGGTGCATCATCAGAGCTGTGGAAATAATAACTGCGTCAGCCCGTCCCGCCTCATCAGAGCTGTGTGAATAATAACTGCGTCAGCCCCGTGCCTGAGGTGCATCATCAGAGCTATGTGATTATTAACTGCGTCAGCCCCGTGCCTGAGGTGCATCATCAGAGCTGTGTGAATAATAACAGCTGTGAGCCCATGCCTGAGGTGCATCATCACAGCTGTGTGAATAATAACTGCGTCAGCACCATGCCTGAGGTGCATCATCAGAGCTGTGTGAATAATAACAGCTGTGAGCCCCGTGCCTGAGGGGCATTATCAGACCTGTGTGAATAATAACTGCGTCAGCCCCATGCCTTAGGTGCATCATCAGAGCTGTGAGAATAATAACTGCATCAGCCCCGTGCCTGAGGTGCATCATCAGAGCTGTGTGAATAATAACTGTGTCAGCCCTGTGCCTGAGGTACATCATCAGAGCTGTTTGAATATTAACTGCGTCAGCCCCGTGACTTAGGTGCATCATCAGAGCTGTGTGAATAATTACTGCGTCAGCCCCGTGCCTGAGGTGCATCATCAGAGCTGTGTGAATATGAACAGCTGTTAGCCCCGTGCCTGAGGTGCATCATCAGAGCTGTGTGAATAATAACAGCTGTGAGCCCGTGCCTGAGGTGCATCATCAGAGCTGTGTGAATAATAACTGTGTCTGCCCCGTGTCTGAGGTGCATCATCAGAGCTGTGTGAATAATAACAGCTGTGAGTCCGTGCCTGAGGTGCATCATTAGAGCTGTGTGAATAATAACTACAGGCATCCCCATGCCTGAGGTGCATCATCAGAGCTGTGTGAATAATACCTGCATCAGCCCCGTGCCTGAGGTGCATCATCAGAGCTGTGTGTCTAATAACTGCGTAAGCCCCGTGCCTGAGGTGCATCCTCAGAGCTGTGTGAATAATAACTGCGTCAGCCCCGTGCCTGAGGTGCATCATCACAGCTGTGTGAATAATAACTGCGTCAGCCCCGTGCCTGAGGTGCATCATCAGAGCTGTGTGAATAATAACAGTTGTGACCCCCTGCCTAAGGTGCATCATCAGAGCTGTGTGAATAATACCTGCGTCAGCCCCGTGCCTGAGGTGCATCATCAGAGCTGTGTGTCTAATAACTGCGTAAGCCCCGTGCCTGAGGTGCATCATCAGAGCTGTGTGAATAATAACTGCGTCAGCCCCGTGCCTGAGGTGCATCATCAGAGCTGTGTGAATAATAACTGCAGGCAGCCAGGTGCCTGAGGTGCATCATCAGAGCTGTGTGAATAATAACAGCTGTGAGCCCGTGCCTGAGGTGCATCATCACAGCTGTGTGAATAAAAGCTGTGAGCCCGTGCCTGAGGTGCATCATCACAGCTGTTTGAATAATAACAGCTGTGAGCCCCGTGCCTGAGGTGCATCATCAAAGCTGTGTGAAAATTAACAGCTGTGACCCCCTGCCTGAGGTGCATCATCAGAGCTGTGTGAATAATAACTGCGTCAGCCCCGTGTCTGAGGTGCATCATCAGAGCTGTGTGATTAATAACAGCTGTGAGCCTGTGCCTGAGGTGCATCATCAGAGCTGTGTGAATAATAACAGCTGTGAGCCCCGTGCCTGAGGTGCATCATCAGAGCTGTGTGAATAATAACAGCTGTGAGCCCGTGCCTGAGGTGCATCATCAGAGCTGTGTGAATAATAACTGTGTCTGCCCCGTGTCTGAGGTGCATCATCAGAGCTGTGTGAATAATAACAGCTGTGAGTCCGTGCCTGAGGTGCATCATCAGAGCTATGTGAATAAGAACTGCGTCAGCCCCATGCCTGAGGTGCATCATCAGAGCTGTGTGAATAATAACTGCATCAGCGTTGTGCCTAAGGTGCATCATCAGAGCTGTGGGAATAATAACTGCGTCAGCCTGTGCCGCTTCTTCAGAGCTGTGTGAATAATGACTGCGTCAGCCCCGTGCCTGAGGTGCATCATCAGAGCTGTGTGAATAATAACAGCTGTGAGCCCGTGCCTGAGGTGCATCATCAGAGCTGTGTGAATAATAACTGCAGGCAGCCAGGTGCCTGAGGTGCATCATCAGAGCTGTGTGAATAATAACAGCTGTGAGCCCGTGCCTGAGGTGCATCATCACAGCTGTGTGAATAAAAGCTGTGAGCCCGTGCCTGAGGTGCATCATCACAGCTGTTTGAATAATAACAGCTGTGAGCCCCGTGCCTGAGGTGCATCATCAAAGCTGTGTGAAAATTAACAGCTGTGACCCCCTGCCTGAGGTGCATCATCAGAGCTGTGTGAATAATAACTGCGTCAGCCCCGTGTCTGAGGTGCATCATCAGAGCTGTGTGATTAATAACAGCTGTGAGCCTGTGCCTGAGGTGCATCATCAGAGCTGTGTGAATAATAACAGCTGTGAGCCCCGTGCCTGAGGTGCATCATCAGAGCTGTGTGAATAATAACAGCTGTGAGCCCGTGCCTGAGGTGCATCATCAGAGCTGTGTGAATAATAACTGTGTCTGCCCCGTGTCTGAGGTGCATCATCAGAGCTGTGTGAATAATAACAGCTGTGAGTCCGTGCCTGAGGTGCATCATCAGAGCTATGTGAATAAGAACTGCGTCAGCCCCATGCCTGAGGTGCATCATCAGAGCTGTGTGAATAATAACTGCATCAGCGTTGTGCCTAAGGTGCATCATCAGAGCTGTGGGAATAATAACTGCGTCAGCCTGTGCCGCTTCTTCAGAGCTGTGTGAATAATGACTGCGTCAGCCCCGTGCCTGAGGTGCATCATCAGAGCTGTGTGAATAATAACAGCTGTGAGCCCGTGCCTGAGGTGCATCATCAGAGCTATGTGAATAATAACTGTGTCAGCCCCATGCCTGAGGTGCATCATCAGAGCTGTGGGAATAATAACTGCGTCAGCCCCGTGCCTGAGGTGCATCATCAGAGCTGTGGGAATAATAACTGCGGCAGCCCGTCCCGCTTCATCAGAGCTGTGTGAATAATAACTGCGTCAGCCCCGTGCCTGAGGTGCATCATCAGAGCTATGTGATTATTAACTGCGTCAGCCCCGTGCCTGATGTGCATCATCAGAGCTGTGTGAATAATAACAGCTGTGAGCCCGTGCCTGAGGTGCATCATCACAGCTGTGTGAATAATAACTGCGTCAGCCCCGTGCCTGAGGTGCATCATCAGAGCTGTGTGAATAATGACAGCTGTGAGCCCCGTGCCTGAGGGGCATTATCAGAGCTGTGTGAATAATAACTGCATCAGCCCCATGCCTTAGGTGCATCATCAGAGCTGTGAGAATAATAACTGCATCAGCCCCGTGCCTGAGGTGCATCATCAGAGCTGTGTGAATAATAACTGCGTCAGCCCGTGCCGTTTCATCAGAGCTGTTTGAATAACAGCTGTGAGCCCGTGCCTGAGGTGCATCATCAGAGCTGAGTGAATAATAAAGGCGCCAGCCCCGTGCCTGATGTGCATCATCAGAGCTGTCTGAATAATAACAGCTGTGAGGCCGGTGCCTGAGGTGCATAATCAGAGCTGTGTGAATAATAACTGCGTCAGCTCCGTGCCTGGGGTGCATCATCAGAGCTGTGTGAATAATAACAACTGTGAGCCAGTGCCTGAGGTGCATCATCAGAGCTGTGTGAATATTAACTGCAGGCAGCCTTGTGCCTGAGGTACATCATCAGAGCTGTGTGACTAATAACTGCGTCAGGCCCGTGCCTGAGGTGCATCATCAGAGTTGTGTGAATAATAACTGCATCAGCGTCGTGCCTGAGGTGCATCATCAGAGCTGTGGGAAGAATAACTGCGTCAGCCTGTGCCGCTTCTTCAGAGCTGTGTGAATAATGACTGCGTCAGCCCCGTGCCTGAGGTGCATCATCAGAGCTGTGTGAATAATAACAGCTGTGAGCCTGTGCCTGAGGTGCATCATCAGAGCTATGTGAATAATAACTGTGTCAGCCCCGTGCCTGAGGTGCATCATCAGAGCTGTGGGAATAATAACTGCGTCAGCCCCGTGCCTGAGGTGCATCATCAGAGCTGTGGAAATAATAACTGCGTCAGCCCGTCCCGCTTCATCAGAGCTGTGTGAATAATAACTGCGTCAGCCCCGTGCCTGAGGTGCATCATCAGAGCTATGTGATTATTAACTGCGTCAGCCCCGTGCCTGAGGTGCATCATCAGAGCTGTGTGAATAATAACAGCTGTGAGCCCATGCCTGAGGTGCATCATCACAGCTGTGTGAATAATAACTGCGTCAGCCCCGTGCCTGAGGTGCATCATCAGAGCTGTGTGAATAATAACAGCTGTGAGCCCCGTGCCTGAGGGGCATTATCAGACCTGTGTGAATAATAACTGCGTCAGCCCCATGCCTTAGGTGCATCATCAGAGCTGTGAGAATAATAACTGCATCAGCCCCGTGCCTGAGGTGCATCATCAGAGCTGTGTGAATAATAACTGTGTCAGCCCCGTGCCTGAGGTACATCATCAGAGCTGTTTGAATATTAACTGCGTCAGCCCCGTGACTTAGGTGCATCATCAGAGCTGTGTGAATAATAACTGCGTCAGCCCCGTGCCTGAGGTGCATCATCAGAGCTGTGTGAATATGAACAGCTGTTAGCCCCGTGCCTGAGGTGCATCATCAGAGCTGTGTGAATAATAACAGCTGTGAGCCCGTGCCTGAGGTGCATCATCAGAGCTGTGTGAATAATAACTGTGTCTGCCCCGTGTCTGAGGTGCATCATCAGAGCTGTGTGAATAATAACAGCTGTGAGTCCGTGCCTGAGGTGCATCATTAGAGCTGTGTGAATAATAACTACAGGCATCCCCGTGCCGGAGGTGCATCATCAGAGCTGTGTGAATAATACCTGCATCAGCCCCGTGCCTGAGGTGCATCATCAGAGCTGTGTGTCTAATAACTGCGTAAGCCCCGTGCCTGAGGTGCATCATCAGAGCTGTGTGAATAATAACTGCGTCAGCCCCGTGCCTGAGGTGCATCATCACAGCTGTGTGAATAATAACTGCGTCAGCCCTGTGCCTGAGGTGCATCATCAGAGCTGTGTGAATAATAACTGCAGGCAGCCCCGTGCCTGAGGTGCATCATCAGAGCTGTGTGAATAATAACAGCTGTGAGCCCGTGCCTGAGGTGCATCATCACAGCTGTGTGAATAAAAGCTGTGAGCCTGTGCCTGAGGTGCATCATCACAGCTGTGTGAATAATAACAGCTGTGAGCCCCGTGCCTGAGGTGCATCATCAAAGCTGTGTGAAAATTAACAGCTGTGACCCCCTGCCTGAGGTGCATCATCAGAGCTGTGTGAATAATAACTGCGTTAGCCCTGTGTCTGAGGTGCATCATCAGAGCTGTGTGATTAATAACAGCTGTGAGCCTGTGCCTGAGGTGCATCATCAGAGCTGTGTGAATAATAACTGCGTCAGCCCCGTGCCTATGGTGCATCATCAGAGCTGTGTGAATAACTGCGTCAGCCCCGTGCCTGAGGTGCATCATCAGAGCTGTGTGAATAATAACAGCTGTGAGCCCTTGCCTGAGGTGCATCATCACAGCTGTGTGAATAATAACTGCGTCAGCCGCGTGCCTGAGGTGCATCATCAGAGCTGTGTGAATAATAACTGTGTCTGCCCCGTGTCTGAGGTGCATCATCAGAGCTGTGTGAATAATAACAGCTGTGAACCCTTGTCTGAGGTGCATCATCAGAGCTGTGTAAATAATAACAGCCGTGAGCCCGTGCCTGAGGTGCATCATCGAAGCTCTGAGTAGTAACAGCTGTGAGCCTGTGCCTGAGGTGCATCATCAGAGCTGTGTGAATAATAACTGTGTCAGCCCGTGCCGCTTCATCAGAGCTGTGTGAATAACAGCTGTGAGCCCGTGCCTGAGGTGCATCATCAGAGCTGTGTGAATAATAAAGGCGCCAGCCCCGTGCCTGATGTGCATCATCAGAGCTGTCTGAATAATAACAGCTGTGAGCCCCGTGCCTGAGGTGCATAATCAGAGCTGTGTGAATAATAACTGTGTCAGCCCCGTGCCTGGGGTGCATCATCAGAGCTGTGTGAATAATAACAACTGTGAGCCAGTGCCTGAGGTGCATCATCAGAGCTGTGTGAATAATAACTGCAGGCAGCCTTGTGCCTGAGGTACATCATCAGAGCTGTGTGACTAATAACTGCGTCAGGCCCGTGCCTGAGGTGCATCATCAGAGCTGTGTGAATAATAACTGTGTCAGCCCCATGCCTGAGGTGCATCATCAGAGCTGTGTGAATAATAACAGCTGTGAGCCCGTGCCTGAGGTGCATCATCACAGCTGTGTGAATAATAACTGCGTCAGCCCCGTGCCTGAGGTGCATCATCAGAGCTGTGTGAATAATAACTGCAGGCAGCCCCGTGCCTGAGGTGCATCATCAGAGCTGTGTGATTAATAACAGCTGTGAGCCTGTGCCTGAGGTGCATCATCAGAGCTGTGTGAACAATAACTGCGTCATCCCCGTGCCTATGGTGCATCATCAGAGCTGTGTGAATAATAACTGCGTCAGCCCTGTGCCTGAGGTTCATCATCAGAGCTGTGTGAATAATAACAGCTGTGAGCCCCGTGCCTGAGGTGCATCATCAGAGCTATGTGAATAATAACAGCTGTGAGCCCTGTGTCTGAGGTGAATAAATCAGAGCTGTGTGAATAATAACTGCGTCAGCCCCGTGCCTGAGGTGCATCATCAGAGCTGTGTGAATAAGAACTGCGTCAGCCTCGTGCCTGAGGTGCATCATCAGAGCTGTGGGAATAATAACTGCGTCAGCCCGTGCCGCTTCTTCAGAGCTGTGTGAATAATGACTGTGTCAGCCCCCTGCCTGAGGTGCATCATCAGAGCTGTGTGAATAATAACAGCTGTGAGCCCGTGCCTGAGTGCATCATCAGAGCTATGTGAATATTAACTGCGTCAGCCCCGTGCCTGAGGTGCATCATCAGAGCTGTGAGAATAATAACTGCGTCAGCCCCGTGCCTGAGGTGCATCATCAGAGCTGTGGGAATAATAACTGCGTCAGCCCGTGCCGCTTCATCAGAGCTGTGTGAATAATAACTGCGTAAGCCCCGTGCCTGAGGTGCATCATCAGAGCTATGTGATTATTAGCTGCGTCAGCCCCGTGCCTGAGGTGCATCATCAGAGCTGTGTGAATAATAATAGCTGTGAGCCCGTGCCTGAGGTGCATCATCACAGCTGTGTGAATAATAACTGCGTTAGCCCCGTGCCTGAGGTGCATCATCAGAGCTGTGTGAATAATAACAGCTATGAGCCCGTGCCTGAGGTGCATCATCAGAGCTGTGTGAATAATACAGGTGTGAGCCCCGTGCCTGGGGTGCATCATCAGAGTTGTGTGAATAATACCTGCATGCTACCCTGCACCTGAGGTGCATCATCAGAGCTGTGTGAATAATAACTTCTTCAGCCCCGTGCCTGAGGTGCATGATCAGAGCTGTGTGAATAATAACTGCGTCAGCCACGTGCCTGAGGTGCATCATCAGAGCTGTGTGAATAATAACAGCTGTGAGCCCCGTGCCTGAGGTGCATCATCAGAGCTGTGTGAATAATAACAGCTGTGAGCCCCGTGTCTGAGGTGTATAATCAGAGCTGTGTGAATAATAACTGCGTCAGCCCCATGCCTGAGGTGCATCATCAGAGCTGTGTGATTAATAACAGCTGTGAGCTTGTGCCTGAGGTGCATCATCAGAGCTGTGTGAATAATAACAGCTGTGAGCCCCGTGCCTGAGGTGCATCATCAGAGCTGTGTGAATAATAACAGCTGTGAGCCCTGTGTCTGAGGTGAATAAATCAGAGCTGTGTGAATAATAACTGCGTCAGCCCCGTGCCTGAGGTGCATCATCAGAGCTGTGTGAATAAGAACTGCGTCAGCCTCGTGCCTGAGGTGCATCATCAGAGCTGTGGGAATAATAACTGCGTCAGCCCGTGCCGCTTCTTCAGAGCTGTGTGAATAATGACTGTGTCAGCCCCCTGCCTGAGGTGCATCATCAGAGCTGTGTGAATAATAACAGCTGTGAGCCCGTGCCTGAGTGCATCATCAGAGCTATGTGAATATTAACTGCGTCAGCCCCGTGCCTGAGGTGCATCATCAGAGCTGTGAGAATAATAACTGCGTCAGCCCCGTGCCTGAGGTGCATCATCAGAGCTGTGGGAATAATAACTGTGTCAGCCCGTGCCGCTTCATCAGAGCTGTGTGAATAATAACTGCGTAAGCCCCGTGCCTGAGGTGCATCATCAGAGCTATGTGATTATTAGCTGCGTCAGCCCCGTGCCTGAGGTGCATCATCAGAGCTGTGTGAATAATAATAGCTGTGAGCCCGTGCCTGAGGTGCATCATCACAGCTGTGTGAATAATAACTGCGTTAGCCCCGTGCCTGAGGTGCATCATCAGAGCTGTGTGAATAATAACAGCTATGAGCCCGTGCCTGAGGTGCATCATCAGAGCTGTGTGAATAATACAGGTGTGAGCCCCGTGCCTGGGGTGCATCATCAGAGTTGTGTGAATAATACCTGCATGCTGCCCTGCACCTGAGGTGCATCATCAGAGCTGTGTGAATAATAACTTCTTCAGCCCCGTGCCTGAGGTGCATGATCAGAGCTGTGTGAATAATAACTGCGTCAGCCACGTGCCTGAGGTGCATCATCAGAGCTGTGTGAATAATAACAGCTGTGAGCCCCGTGCCTGAGGTGCATCATCAGAGCTGTGTGAATAATAACAGCTGTGAGCCCCGTGTCTGAGGTGTATAATCAGAGCTGTGTGAATAATAACTGCGTCAGCCCCATGCCTGAGGTGCATCATCAGAGCTGTGTGATTAATAACAGCTGTGAGCTTGTGCCTGAGGTGCATCATCAGAGCTGTGTGAATAATAACTGCGTCAGCCCCGTGCCTATGGTGCATCATCAGAGCTGTGTGAATAACTGCGTCAGCCCCGTGTCTGAGGTGCATCATCAGAGCTGTGTGAATAATAACAGCTGTGAGCCCCGTGCCTGAGGTGCATCATCAGAGCTGTGTGAATAATAACAGCTGTGAGCCCGTGCCTGAGGTGCATCATCACAGCTGTGTGAATAATAACTGCGTCAGCCCCGTGCCTGAGGTGCATCATCCGAGCTGTGTGAATAATAACTGTGTCTGCCCCGTGTCTGAGGTGCATCATCAGAGCTGTGTGAATAATAACAGCTGTGAGTCCGTGCCTGAGGTGCATCATCAGAGCTATGTGAATAAGAACTGCGTCAGCCCCATGCCTGAGGTGCATCATCAGAGCTGTGTGAATAATAACTGCATCAGCGTTGTGCCTGAGGTGCATCATCAGAGCTGTGGGAATAATAACGGCGTCAGCCCGTGCCGCTTCTTCAGAGCTGTGTGAATAGTGACTGCGTCAGCCCCGTGCCTGAGGTGCATCATCAGAGCTGTGTGAATAATAACAGCTGTGAGCCCGTGCCTGAGGTGCATCATCAGAGCTATGTGAATAATAACTGTGTCAGCCCCGTGCCTGAGGTGCATCATCAGAGCTGTGGGAATAATAACTGCGTCAGCCCCGTGCCTGAGGTGCATTATCAGAGCTGTGGGAATAATAACTGCGTCAGCCCGTCCCGCTTCATCAGAGCTGTGTGAATAATAACTGCGTCAGCCCCGTGCCTGAGGTGCATCATCAGAGCTATGTGATTATTAACTGCGTCAGCCCCGTGCCTGAGGTGCATCATCAGAGCTGTGTGAATAATAACAGCTGTGAGCCCGTGCCTGAGGTGCATCATCACAGCTGTGTGAATAATAACTGCATCAGCCCCGTGCCTGAGGTGCATCATCAGAGCTGTGTGAATAATAACAGCTGTGAGCCCCGTGCCTGAGGGGCATTATCAGAGCTGTGTGAATAATAACTGCGTCAGCCCCATGCCTTAGGTGCATCATCAGAGCTGTGAGAATAATAACTGCATCAGCCCCGTGCCTGAGGTGCATCATCAGAGCTGTGTGAATAATAACTGTGTCAGCCCGTGCCTGAGGTACATCATCAGAGCTGTTTGAATATTAACTGCGTCAGCCCCGTGCCTTAGGTGCATCATCAGAGCTGTGTGAATAATAACTGCGTCAGCCCCGTGCCTGAGGTGCATCATCAGAGCTGTGTGAATATGAACAGCTGTTAGCCCCGTGCCTGAGGTGCATCATCAGAGCTGTGTGAATAATAACAGCTGTGAGCCCGTGCCTGAGGTGCATCATCAGAGCTGTGTGAATAATAACTGCAGGCAGCCCCGTGCCTGAGGTGCATCATCAGAGCTGTGTGAATAATAACAGCTGTGAGCCCTGTGCCTGAGGTGCATCATCAGAGCTGTGTGAATAATAACTGCAGGCAGCCCCGTGCCTGAGGTGCATCATCAGAGCTGTGTGAATAATACCTGCGTCAGCCCCGTGCCTGAGGTGCATCATCAGAGCTGTGTGTCTAATATCTGCGTCAGCCCCGTGCCTGAGGTGCATCATCAGAGCTGTGTGAATAATAACTGCGTCAGCCCCGTGCCTGAGGTGCATCATCAGAGCTGTGTGAAAAATAACAGCTGTGAGCCCGTGCCTGAGATGCATCATCAGAGCTCTGTGAATAATAACTGCAGGCAGCCCCGTGCCTGAGGTGCATCATCAGAGCTGTGTGAATAATAACAGCTGTGAGCCCGTGCCTGAGGTGCATCATCACAGCTGTGTGAATAAAAGCTGTGAGCCCGTGCCTGAGGTGCATCATCACAGCTGTGTGAATAATAACAGCTGTGAGCCCCGTGCCTGAGGTGCATCATCAAAGCTGTGTGAAAATTAACAGCTGTGACCCCCTGCCTGAGGTGCATCATCAGAGCTGTGTGAATAATAACTGCGTCAGCCCCATGTCTGAGGTGCATCATCAGAGCTGTGTGATTAATAACAGCTGTGAGCCTGTGCCTGAGGTGCATCATCAGAGCTGTGTGAATAATAACAGCCGTGAGCCCGTGCCTGAGGTGCATCATCAGAGCTGTGTGAATAATAACAGCCGTGAGCCCGTGCCTGAGGTGCATCATCAAAGCTCTGAGTAATAACAGCTGTGAGCCTGTGCCTGAAGTGCATCATCAGAGCTGTGTGAATAATAACTGCGTCAGCCCGTGCCGTTTCATCAGAGCTGTTTGAATAACAGCTGTGAGCCCATGCCTGAGGTGCATCATCAGAGCTGAGTGAATAATAAAGGCGCCAGCCCCGTGCCTGATGTGCATCATCAGAGCTGTCTGAATAATAACAGCTGTGAGCCCGGTGCCTGAGGTGCATAATCAGAGCTGTGTGAATAATAACTGCGTCAGCTCCGTGCCTGGGGTGCATCATCAGAGCTGTGTGAATAATAACAACTGTGAGCAAGTGCCTGAGGTGCATCATCAGAGCTGTGTGAATAATAACTGCAGGCAGCCTTGTGCCTGAGGTACATCATCAGAGCTGTGTGACTAATAACTGCGTCAGGCCCGTGCCTGAGGTGCATCATCAGAGCTGTGTGAATAATAACTGCATCAGCGTCGTGCCTGAGGTGCATCATCAGAGCTGTGGGAAGAATAACTGCGTCAGCCCGTGCCGCTTCTTCAGAGCTGTGTGAATAATGACTGCGTCAGCCCCGTGCCTGAGGTGCATCATCAGAGCTGTGTGAATAATAACAGCTGTGAGCCCGTGCCTGAGGTGCATCATCAGAGCTATGTGAATAATAACTGTGTCAGCCCCGTGCCTGAGGTGCATCATCAGAGCTGTGGGAATAATAACTGTGTCAGCCTCGTGCCTGAGGTGCATCATCAGAGCTGTGGAAATAATAACTGCGTCAGCTCGTCCCGCTTCATCAGAGCTGTGTGAATAATAACTGCATCAGCCCCGTGCCTGAGGTGCATCATCAGAGCTATGTGATTATTAACTGCATCAGCCCCGTGCCTGAGGTGCATCATCAGAGCTGTGTGAATAATAACAGCTGTGAGCCCATGCCTGAGGTGCATCATCACAGCTGTGTGAATAATAACTGCATCAGCCCCGTGCCTGAGGTGCATCATCAGAGCTGTGTGAATAATAACAGCTGTGAGCCCCGTGCCTGAGGGGCATTATCAGAGCTGTGTGAATAATAACTGCGTCAGCCCCATGCCTTAGGTGCATCATCAGAGCTGTGAGAATAATAACTGCATCAGCCCTGTGCCTGAGGTGCATCATCAGAGCTGTGTGAATAATAACTGTGTCAGCCCCGTGCCTGAGGTACATCATCAGAGCTGTTTGAATATTAACTGCGTCAGCCCCGTGACTTAGGTGCATCATCAGAGCTGTGTGAATAATAACTGCGTCAGCCCCGTGCCTGAGGTGCATCATCAGAGCTGTGTGAATATGAACAGCTGTTAGCCCCATGCCTGAGGTGCATCATCAGAGCTGTGTGAATAATAACAGCTGTGAGCCCGTGCCTGAGGTGCATCATCAGAGCTGTGTGAATAATAACTGTGTCTGCCCCGTGTCTGAGGTGCATCATCAGAGCTGTGTGAATAATAACAGCTGTGAGTCCGTGCCTGAGGTGCATCATTAGAGCTGTGTGAATAATAACTACAGGCATCCCCGTGCCTGAGGTGCATCATCAGAGCTGTGTGAATAATACCTGCATCAGCCCCGTGCCTGAGGTGCATCATCAGAGCTGTGTGTCTAATAACTGCGTAAGCCCCGTGCCTGAGGTGCATCATCAGAGCTGTGTGAATAATAACTGCGTCAGCCCCGTGCCTGAGGTGCATCATCACAGCTGTGTGAATAATAACTGCGTCAGCCCTGTGCCTGAGGTGCATCATCAGAGCTGTGTGAATAATAACTGCAGGCAGCCCCGTGCCTGAGGTGCATCATCAGAGCTGTGTGAATAATAACAGCTGTGAGCCCGTGCCTGAGGTGCATCATCACAGCTGTGTGAATAAAAGCTGTGAGCCCGTGCCTGAGGTGCATCATCACAGCTGTGTGAATAATAACAGCTGTGAGCCCCGTGCCTGAGGTGCATCATCAAAGCTGTGTGAAAATTAACAGCTGTGACCCCCTGCCTGAGGTGCATCATCAGAGCTGTGTGAATAATAACTGCGTTAGCCCCGTGTCTGAGGTGCATCATCAGAGCTGTGTGATTAATAACAGCTGTGAGCCTGTGCCTGAGGTGCATCATCAGAGCTGTGTGAATAATAACTGTGTCAGCCCCGTGCCTATGGTGCATCATCAGAGCCGTGTGAATAACTGCGTCAGCCCTGTGCCTGAGGTGCATCATCAGAGCTGTGTGAATAATAACAGCTGTGAGCCCGTGCCTGAGGTGCATCATCACAGCTGTGTGAATAATAACTGCGTCAGCCCCGTGCCTGAGGTGCATTATCAGAGCTGTGTGAATAATAACTGTGTCTGCCCCGTGTCTGAGGTGCATCATCAGAGCTGTGTGAATAATAACAGCTGTGAACCCGTGTCTGAGGTGCATCATCAGAGCTGTATAAATAATAACAGCCGTGAGCCCGTGCCTGAGGTGCATCATCGAAGCTCTGAGTAATAACAGCTGTGAGCCTGTGCCTGAGGTGCATCATCAGAGCTGTGTGAATAATAACTGTGTCAGCCCGTGCCGCTTCATCAGAGCTGTGTGAATAACAGCTGTGAGCCCGTGCCTGAGGTGCATCATCAGAGCTGTGTGAATAATAAAGGCGCCAGCCCCGTGCCTGATGTGCATCATCAGAGCTGTCTGAATAATAACAGCTGTGAGCCCCGTGCCTGAGGTGCATAATCAGAGCTGTGTGAATAATAACTGTGTCAGCCCCGTGCCTGGGGTGCATCATCAGAGCTGTGTGAATAATAACAACTGTGAGCCAGTGCCTGAGGTGCATCATCAGAGCTGTGTGAAGAATGACTGCAGGCAGCCTTGTGCCTGAGGTACATCATCAGAGCTGTGTGACTAATAACTGCGTCAGGCCCGTGCCTGAGGTGCATCATCAGAGCTGTGTGAATAATAACTGTGTCAGCCCCGTGCCTGAGGTGCATCATCAGAGCTGTGTGAATAATAACAGCTGTGAGCCCGTGCCTGAGGTGCATCATCACAGCTGTGTGAATAATAACTGCGTCAGCCCCGTGCCTGAGGTGCATCATCAGAGCTGTGTGAATAATAACTGCAGGCAGCCCCGTGCCTGAGGTGCATCATCAGAGCTGTGTGATTAATAACAGCTGTGAGCCTGTGCCTGAGGTGCATCATCAGAGCTGTGTGAAAAATAACTGCGTCAGCCCCGTGCCTGTGGTGCATCATCAGAGCTGTGTGAATAATAACTGCGTCAGCCCTGTGCCTGAGGTTCATCATCAGAGCTGTGTGAATAATAACAGCTGTGAGCCCCGTGCCTGAGGTGCATCATCAGAGCTGTGTGAATAATAACAGCTGTGAGCCCTGTGTCTGAGGTGAATAAATCAGAGCTGTGTGAATAACAACTGCGTCAGCCCCGTGCCTGAGGTGCATCATCAGAGCTGTGGGAATAATAACTGCGTCAGCCCCGTGCCTGAGGTGCATCATCAGAGCTGTGGGAATAATAACTGCGTCAGCCCGTCCCGCTTCATCAGAGCTGTGTGAATAATAACTGCGTCAGCCCCGTGCCTGAGGTGCATCATCAGAGCTATGTGATTATTAACTGCGTCAGCCCCGTGCCTGAGGTGCATCATCAGAGCTGTGTGAATAATAACAGCTGTGAGCCCGTGCCTGAGTGCATCATCAGAGCTATGTGAATATTAACTGCGTCAGCCCCGTGCCTGAGGTGCATCATCAGAGCTGTGAGAATAATAACTGCGTCAGCCCCGTGCCTGAGGTGCATCATCAGAGCTGTGGGAATAATAACTGCGTCAGCCCGTGCCGCTTCATCAGAGCTGTGTGAATAATAACTGCGTAAGCCCCGTGCCTCAGGTGCATCATCAGAGCTATGTGATTATTAGCTGCGTCAGCCCCGTGCCTGAGGTGCATCATCAGAGCTGTGTGAATAATAATAGCTGTGAGCCCGTGCCTGAGGTGCATCATCACAGCTGTGTGAATAATAACTGCGTTAGCCCCGTGCCTGAGGTGCATCATCAGAGCTGTGTGAATAATAACAGCTATGAGCCCGTGCCTGAGGTGCATCATCAGAGCTGTGTGAATAATACAGGTGTGAGCCCCGTGCCTGGGGTGCATCATCAGAGTTGTGTGAATAATACCTGCATGCTGCCCTGCACCTGAGGTGCATCATCAGAGCTGTGTGAATAATAACTTCTTCAGCCCCGTGCCTGAGGTGCATGATCAGAGCTGTGTGAATAATAACTGCGTCAGCCACATGCCTGAGGTGCATCATCAGAGCTGTGTGAATAATAACAGCTGTGAGCCCCGTGCCTGAGGTGCATCTTCAGAGCTGTGTGAATAATAACAGCTGTGAGCCCCGTGTCTGAGGTGCATAATCAGAGCTGTGTGAATAATAACTGCGTCAGCCCCATGCCTGAGGTGCATCATCAGAGCTGTGGGAATAATAACTGCGTCAGCCCGTGCCGCTTCTTCAGAGCTGTGTGAATAATGACTGCGTCAGCCCAGTGCCTGAGGTGCATCATTAGAGCTGTGTGAATAATAACAGCTGTGAGCCCGTGCCTGAGGTGCATCATCAGAGCTATGTGAATAATAACTGTGTCAGCCCCGTGCCTGAGGTGCATCATCAGAGCTGTGGGAATAATAACTGCGTCAGCCCCGTGCCTGAGGTGCATCATCAGAGCTGTGGGAATAATAACTGCGTCAGCCCGTCCCGCTTCATCAGAGCTGTGTTAACAATAACTGCGTCAGCCCCGTGCCTGAGGTGCATCATCAGAGCTATCTGATTATTAACTGCGTCAGCCCCATGCCTGAGGTGCATCATCAGAGCTGTGTGAATAATAACAGCTGTGAGCCCGTGCCTGAGGTGCATCATCACAGCTGTGTGAATAATAACTGCGTCAGCCCCGTGCCTGAGGTGCATCATCAGAGCTGTGTGAATAATAACAGCTGTGAGCCCCGTGCCTGAGGGGCATTAGCATTATTAGAGCTGTGTGAATAATAACTGCGTCAGCCCCGTGCCTTAGGTGCATCATCAGAGCTGTGAGAATAATAACTGCATCAGCCCCGTGCCTGAGGTGCATCATCAGAGCTGTGTGAATAATAACTGTGTCAGCCCTGTGCCTGAGGTGCATCATCAGAGCTGTGTGAATATGAACAGCTGTTAGCCCCGTGCCTGAGGTGCATCATCAGAGCTGTGTGAATAATAACAGCTGTGAGCCCGTGCCTGAGGTGCATCATCAGAGCTGTGTGAATAATAACTGCGTCAGCCCCGTGCCTTAGGTGCATCATCAGAGCTGTGAGAATAATAACTGCATCAGCCCCGTGCCTGAGGTGCATCATCAGAGCTGTGTGAATAATAACTGTGTCAGCCCCGTGCCTGAGGTGCATCATCAGAGCTGTGTGAATATGAACAGCTGTTAGCCCCGTGCCTGAGGTGCATCATCAGAGCTGTGTGAATAATAACAGCTGTGAGTCCGTGCCTGAGGTGCATCATCAGAGCTGTGTGAATAATACCTGCGTCAGCCCCGTGCCTGAGGTGCATCATCAGAGCTGTGTGTCTAATAACTGCGTCAGCCCCGTGCCTGAGGTGCATCATCAGAGCTGTGTGAATAATAACTGCGTCAGCCCCATGCCTGAGGTGCATCATCAGAGCTGTGTGAATAATAACAGCTGTGAGCCCGTGCCTGAGGTGCATCATCACAGCTGTGTGAATAATAACTGCGTCAGCCCTGTGCCTGAGGTGCATCATCAGAGCTGTGTGAATAATAACTGCAGGCAGCCCCGTGCCTGAGGTGCATCATCAGAGCTGTGTGAATAATAACAGCTGTGAGCCCGTGCCTGAGGTGCATCATCACAGCTGTGTGAATAAAAGCTGTGAGCCCGTGCCTGAGGTGCATCATCACAGCTGTGTGAATAATAACAGCTGTGAGCCCCGTGCCTGAGGTGCATCATCAAAGCTGTGTGAATAATAACAGCTGTGACCCTCTGCCTGAGGTGCATCATCAGAGCTGTGTGAATAATAACTGCGTCAGCCCCGTGTCTGAGGTGCATCATCAGAGTTGTGTGATTAATAACAGCTGTGAGCCTGTGCCTGAGGTGCATCATCAGAGCTGTGTGAATAATAACTGCGTCAGCCCCGTGCCTATGGTGCATCATCAGAGCTGTGTGAATAACTGTGTCAGCCCCGTGTCTGAGGTGCATCATCAGAGCTGTGTGAATAATAACAGCTGTGAGCCCCGTGCCTGAGGTGCATCATCAGAGCTGTGTGAATAATAACAGCTGTGAGCCCGTGCCTGAGGTGCATCATCACAGCTGTGTGAATAATAACTGCGTCAGCCCCGTGCCTGAGGTGCATCATCAGAGCTGTGTGAATAATAACTGTGTCTGCCCCGTGTCTGAGGTGCATCATCAGAGCTGTGTGAATAATAACAGCTGTGAACCCGTGTCTGAGGTGCATCATCAGAGCTGTGTAAATAATAACAGCCGTGAGCCCGTGCCTGAGGTGCATCATCGAAGCTCTGAGTAATAACAGCTGTGAGCCTGTGCCTGAGGTGCATCATCAGAGCTGTGTGAATAATAACTGCGTCAGCCCGTGCCGCTTCATCAGAGATGTGTGAATAACAGCTGTGAGCCCATGCCTGAGGTGCATCATCAGAGCTGTGTGAATAATAAAGGTGCCAGCCCCGTGCCTGATGTGCATCATCAGAGCTGTCTGAATAATAACAGCTGTGAGCCCCGTGCCTGAGGTGCATGATCAGAGCTGTGTGAATAATAACTGCTTCAGCCCCGTGCCTGGGGTGCATCATCAGAGCTGTGTGAATAATAACAACTGTGAGCCAGTGCCTGAGGTGCATCATCAGAGCTGTGTGAATAATAACTGCAGGCAGCCTTGTGCCTGAGGTACATCATCAGAGCTGTGTGACTAATAACTGCGTCAGGCCCATGCCTGAGGTGCATCATCAGAGCTGTGTGAATAATAACTGTGTCAGCCCCGTGCCTGAGGTGCATCATCAGAGCTGTGTGAATAATAACAGCTGTGAGCCCGTGCCTGAGGTGCATCATCACAGCTGTGTGAATAATAACTGCGTCAGCCCCGTGCCTGAGGTGCATCATCAGAGCTGTGTGAATAATAACTGCAGGCAGCCCCGTGCCTGAGGTGCATCATCAGAGCTGTGTGATTAATAACAGCTGTGAGCCTGTGCCTGAGGTGCATCATCAGAGCTGTGTGAACAATAACTGCGTCAGCCCCGTGCCTATGGTGCATCATCAGAGCTGTGTGAATAATAACTGCGTCAGCCCTGTGCCTGAGGTTCATCATCAGAGCTGTGTGAATAGTAACAGCTGTGAGCCCCGTGTCTGAGGTGCATCATCAGAGCTGTGTGAATAATAACAGCTATGAGCCCCGTGTCTGAGGAGCATAAATCAAAGCTGTGTGAATAATAACTGCGTCAGCCCCGTGCCTGAGGTGCATCATCAGAGCTGTGTGAATAATAACTGCGTCAGCCTCGTGCCTGAGGTGCATCATCAGAGCTTTGGGAATAATAACTGCGTCAGCCGGTGCCGCTTCTTCAGAGCTGTGTGAATAATGACTGTGTCAGCCCCCTGCCTGAGGTGCATCATCAGAGCTGTGTGAATAATAACAGCTGTGAGCCCGTGCCTGAGTGCATCATCAGAGCTATGTGAATATTAACTGCGTCAGCCCCGTGCCTGAGGTGCATCATCAGAGCTGTGAGAATAATAACTGCGTCAGCCCCGTGCCTGAGGTGCATCATCAGAGCTGTGGGAATAATAACTGCGTCAGCCCGTGCCGCTTCATCAGAGCTGTGTGAATAATAACTGCGTAAGCCCCGTGCCTGCGGTGCATCATCAGAGCTATGTGATTATTAACTGCGTCAGCCCCGTGCCTGAGGTGCATCATCAGAGCTGTGTGAATAATAACAGCTGTGAGCCCGTGCCTGAGGTGCATCATCACAGCTGTGTGAATAATAACTGCGTTAGCCCCATGCCTGAGGTGCATCATCAGAGCTGTGTGAATAATAACAGCTGTGAGCCCCGTGCCTGAGGTGCATTATCAGAGCTGTGTGAATAATAACTGCGTCAGCCCCGTGCCTTAGGTGCATCATCAGAGCTGTGTGAATAATAACTGCATCAGCCCCGTGCCTGAGGTGCATCATCAGAGCTGTGTGAATAATAACTGTGTCAGCCCCGTGCCTGAGGTCCATCATCAGAGCTGTTTGAATAATAACTGTATCAGCCCCGTGTCTGAGGTGCATCATCAGAGCTGTGTGAATAATAACAGCTCTGACCCCCTGCCTGAGGTGCATCATCAGAGCTGTGTGAATAATAACTGCAGGCAGCCCCGTGCCTGAGGTGCATCATCAGAGCTGTGTGAATAATAACTGCGTCCGCCCGTGACTGAGGTGTATCATCAGAGCTGTGTGAATAATAAGAGCTGTGAGCCCGTGCCTGAGGTGCATCATCACAGCTGTGTGAATAATAACAGCTGTGAGCCCCGTGCCTGAGGTGCATCATCAGAGCTGTGTGAATAATAACAGCTGTGACCCCCTGCCTGAGATGCATCATCAGAGCTGTGTAAATAATAACAGCTGTGAGCCCGTGCCTGAGGTGCATCATCACAGCTGCGTGAATAATAACTGCGTCAGCCCCATGCCTGAGGTGCATCATCAGAGCTGTGTGAATAATAACAGCTGTGAGCCCGTGCCTGAGGTGCATCATCACAGCTGTGTGAATAATAACTGCGTCAGCCCCATGCCTGAGGTGCATCATCAGAGCTGTGTGAATAATAACTGTAGGTACCCCGTGCCTGAGGTGCATCATCAGAGTTGTGTGAATAATAACAGCTGTGAGCCTGTGCCTGAGGTGCATCATCACAGCTGTGTGAATAATAACAGCTGTGAGCCCGTGCCTGAGGTGCATCATCACAGCTGTGTGAATAATAACAGCTGTGAGCCCCATGCCTGAGGTGCATCATCAGAGCTGTGTGAATAATAACTGTGTCTGCCCCGTGTCTGAGGTGCATCATCAGAGCTGTGTGAATAATAACAGCTGTGAGTCCGTGCCTGAGGTGCATCATTAGAGCTGTGTGAATAATAACTACAGGCATCCCCGTGCCTGAGGTGCATCATCAGAGCTGTGTGAATAATACCTGCATCAGCCCCGTGCCTGAGGTGCATCATCAGAGCTGTGTGTCTAATACCTGCGTAAGCCCCGTGCCTGAGGTGCATCATCAGAGCTGTGTGAATACTAACTGCGTCAGCCCCGTGCCTGAGGTGCATCATCAGAGCTGTGTGAATAATAACTGCAGGCAGCCAGGTGCCTGAGGTGCATCATCAGAGCTGTGTGAATAATAACAGCTGTGAGCCCGTGCCTGAGGTGCATCATCAGAGCTGTGTGAATAAAAGCTGTGAGCCCGTGCCTGAGGTGCATCATCACAGCTGTTTGAATAATAACAGCTGTGACCCCCTGCCTGAGGTGCATCATCAGAGCTGTGTGAATAATAACTGCGTCAGCCCCGTGTCTGAGGTGCATCATCAGAGCTGTGTGATTAATAACAGCTGTGAGCCTGTGCCTGAGGTGCATCATCAGAGCTGTGTGAATAATAACTGCGTCAGCCCCGTGCCTATGGTGCAACATCAGAGCTGTGTGAATAACTGCGTCAGCCCCGTGTCTGAGGTGCATCATCAGAGCTGTGTGAATAATAACAGCTGTGAGCCTCGTGCCTGAGGTGCATCATCAGAGCTGTGTGAATCATAACAGCTGTGAGCCCGTGCCTGAGGTGCATCATCACAGCTGTGTGAATAATAACTGCGTCAGCCCCGTGCCTGAGGTGCATCATCCGAGCTGTGTGAATAATAACTGTGTCTGCCCCGTGTCTGAGGTGCATCATCAGAGCTGTGTGAATAATAACAGCTGTGAGTCCGTGCCTGAGGTGCATCATCAGAGCTATGTGAATAAGAACTGCGTCAGCCCCATGCCTGAGGTGCATCATCAGAGCTGTGTGAATAATAACTGCATCAGCGTTGTGCCTGAGGTGCATCATCAGAGCTGTGGGAATAATAATGGCGTCAGCCCGTGCCGCTTCTTCAGAGCTGTGTGAATAGTGACTGCGTCAGCCCCGTGCCTGAGGTGCATCATCAGAGCTGTGTGAATAATAACAGCTGTGAGCCCGTGCCTGAGGTGCATCATCAGAGCTATGTGAATAATAACTGTGTCAGCCCCGTGCCTGAGGTGCATCATCAGAGCTGTGGGAATAATAACTGCGTCAGCCCCGTGCCTGAGGTGCATTATCAGAGCTGTGGGAATAATAACTGCGTCAGCCCGTCCCGCTTCATCAGAGCTGTGTGAATAATAACTGCGTCAGTCCCGTGCCTGAGGTGCATCATCAGAGCTATGTGATTATTAACTGCGTCAGCCCCGTGCCTGAGGTGCATCATCAGAGCTGTGTGAATAATAACAGCTGTGAGCCCGTGCCTGAGGTGCATCATCACAGCTGTGTGAATAATAACTGCGTCAGCTCCGTGCCTGAGGTGCATCATCAGAGCTGTGTGAATAATAACAGCTGTGAGCCCCGTGCCTGAGGGGCATTATCAGAGCTGTGTGAATAATAACTGCGTCAGCCCCATGCCTTAGGTGCATCACCAGAGCTGTGAGAATAATAACTGCATCAGCCCCGTGCCTGAGGTGCATCATCAGAGCTGTGTGAATAATAACTGTGTCAGCCCGTGCCTGAGGTACATCATCAGAGCTGTTTGAATATTAACTGCGTCAGCCCCGTGCCTTAGGTGCATCATCAGAGCTGTGTGAATAATAACTGCGTCAGCCCCGTGCCTGAGGTGCATCATCAGAGCTGTGTGAATATGAACATCTGTTAGCCCCGTGCCTGAGGTGCATCATCAGAGCTGTGTGAATAATAACAGCTGTGAGCCCGTGCCTGAGGTGCATCATCAGAGCTGTGTGAATAATAACTGCAGGCAGCCCCGTGCCTGAGGTGCATCATCAGAGCTGTGTGAATAATAACAGCTGTGAGCCCTGTGCCTGAGGTGCATCATCAGAGCTGTGTGAATAATAACTGCAGGCAGCCCCGTGCCTGAGGTGCATCATCAGAGCTGTGTGAATAATACCTGCGTCAGCCCCGTGCCTGAGGTGCATCATCAGAGCTGTGTGTCTAATATCTGCGTCAGCCCCGTGCCTGAGGTGCATCATCAGAGCTGTGTGAATAATAACTGCGTCAGCCCCGTGCCTGAGGTGCATCATCAGAGCTGTGTGAAAAATAACAGCTGTGAGCCCGTGCCTGAGGTGCATCATCAGAGCTCTGTGAATAATAACTGCAGGCAGCCCCGTGCCTGAGGTGCATCATCAGAGCTGTGTGAATAATAACAGCTGTGAGCCCTGTGCCTGAGGTGCATAATCAGAGCTGTGTGAATAATAACTGAGTCAGCCCCATGCCTGAGGTGCATCATCAGAGCTGTGGGAATAATAACTGCGTCAGCCCGTGCCGCTTCTTCAGAGCTGTGTGAATAATGACTGCGTCAGCCCAGTGCCTGAGGTGCATCATTAGAGCTGTGTGAATAATAACAGCTGTGAGCCCGTGCCTGAGGTGCATCATCAGAGCTATGTGAATAATAACTGTGTCAGCCCCGTGCCTGAGGTGCATCATCAGAGCTGTGTGAATAATAACTGCGTCAGCCCCGTGCCTGAGGTGCATCATCAGAGCTGTGTGAAAAATAACAGCTGTGAGCCCGTGCCTGAGGTGCATCATCAGAGCTCTGTGAATAATAACTGCAGGCAGCCCCGTGCCTGAGGTGCATCATCAGAGCTGTGTGAATAATAACAGCTGTGAGCCCCGTGCCTGAGGTGCATCTTCAGAGCTGTGTGAATAATAACAGCTGTGAGCCCCGTGCCTGAGGTGCATCATCAGAGCTGTGGGAATAATAACTGCGTCAGCCCCGTGCCTGAGGTGCATTATCAGAGCTGTGGGAATAATAACTGCGTCAGCCCGTCCCGCTTCATCAGAGCTGTGTGAATAATAACTGCGTCAGCCCCGTGCCTGAGGTGCATCATCAGAGCTATGTGATTATTAACTGCGTCAGCCCCGTGCCTGAGGTGCATCATCAGAGCTGTGTGAATAATAACAGCTGTGAGCCCGTGCCTGAGGTGCATCATCACAGCTGTGTGAATAATAACTGCGTCAGCTCCGTGCCTGAGGTGCATCATCAGAGCTGTGTGAATAATAACAGCTGTGAGCCCCGTGCCTGAGGGGCATTATCAGAGCTGTGTGAATAATAACTGCGTCAGCCCCATGCCTTAGGTGCATCATCAGAGCTGTGAGAATAATAACTGCATCAGCCCCGTGCCTGAGGTGCATCATCAGAGCTGTGTGAATAATAACTGTGTCAGCCCGTGCCTGAGGTACATCATCAGAGCTGTTTGAATATTAACTGCGTCAGCCCCGTGCCTTAGGTGCATCATCAGAGCTGTGTGAATAATAACTGCGTCAGCCCCGTGCCTGAGGTGCATCATCAGAGCTGTGGGAATAATAACTGCGTCAGCCCCGTGCCTGAGGTGCATCATCAGAGCTGTGGGAATAATAACTGCGTCAGCCCGTCCCGCTTCATCAGAGCTGTGTGAATAATAACTGCGTCAGCCCCGTGCCTGAGGTGCATCATCAGAGCTATGTGATTATTAACTGCGTCAGCCCCGTGCCTGAGGTGCATCATCAGAGCTGTGTGAATAATAACAGCTGTGAGCCCGTGCCTGAGTGCATCATCAGAGCTATGTGAATATTAACTGCGTCAGCCCCGTGCCTGAGGTGCATCATCAGAGCTGTGAGAATAATAACTGCGTCAGCCCCGTGCCTGAGGTGCATCATCAGAGCTGTGGGAATAATAACTGCGTCAGCCCGTGCCGCTTCATCAGAGCTGTGTGAATAATAACTGCGTAAGCCCCGTGCCTCAGGTGCATCATCAGAGCTATGTGATTATTAGCTGCGTCAGCCCCGTGCCTGAGGTGCATCATCAGAGCTGTGTGAATAATAATAGCTGTGAGCCCGTGCCTGAGGTGCATCATCACAGCTGTGTGAATAATAACTGCGTTAGCCCCGTGCCTGAGGTGCATCATCAGAGCTGTGTGAATAATAACAGCTATGAGCCCGTGCCTGAGGTGCATCATCAGAGCTGTGTGAATAATACAGGTGTGAGCCCCGTGCCTGGGGTGCATCATCAGAGTTGTGTGAATAATACCTGCATGCTGCCCTGCACCTGAGGTGCATCATCAGAGCTGTGTGAATAATAACTTCTTCAGCCCCGTGCCTGAGGTGCATGATCAGAGCTGTGTGAATAATAACTGCGTCAGCCACGTGCCTGAGGTGCATCATCAGAGCTGTGTGAATAATAACAGCTGTGAGCCCCGTGCCTGAGGTGCATCTTCAGAGCTGTGTGAATAATAACAGCTGTGAGCCCCGTGTCTGAGGTGCATAATCAGAGCTGTGTGAATAATAACTGCGTCAGCCCCATGCCTGAGGTGCATCATCAGAGCTGTGGGAATAATAACTGCGTCAGCCCGTGCCGCTTCTTCAGAGCTGTGTGAATAATGACTGCGTCAGCCCAGTGCCTGAGGTGCATCCTTAGAGCTGTGTGAATAATAACAGCTGTGAGCCCGTGCCTGAGGTGCATCATCAGAGCTATGTGAATAATAACTGTGTCAGCCCCGTGCCTGAGGTGCATCATCAGAGCTGTGGGAATAATAACTGCGTCAGCCCCGTGCCTGAGGTGCATCATCAGAGCTGTGGGAATAATAACTGCGTCAGCCCGTCCCGCTTCATCAGAGCTGTGTGAACAATAACTGCGTCAGCCCCGTGCCTGAGGTGCATCATCAGAGCTATCTGATTATTAACTGCGTCAGCCCCATGCCTGAGGTGCATCATCAGAGCTGTGTGAATAATAACTGTGTCAGCCCTGTGCCTGAGGTGCATCATCAGAGCTGTGTGAATATGAACAGCTGTTAGCCCCGTGCCTGAGGTGCATCATCAGAGCTGTGTGAATAATAACAGCTGTGAGCCCGTGCCTGAGGTGCATCATCAGAGCTGTGTGAATAATAACTGCGTCAGCCCCGTGCCTTAGGTGCATCATCAGAGCTGTGAGAATAATAACTGCATCAGCCCCGTGCCTGAGGTGCATCATCAGAGCTGTGTGAATAATAACTGTGTCAGCCCCGTGCCTGAGGTGCATCATCAGAGCTGTGTGAATATGAACAGCTGTTAGCCCCGTGCCTGAGGTGCATCATCAGAGCTGTGTGAATAATAACAGCTGTGAGTCCGTGCCTGAGGTGCATCAGCAGAGCTGTGTGAATAATACCTGCGTCAGCCCCGTGCCTGAGGTGCATCATCAGAGCTGTGTGTCTAATAACTGCGTCAGCCCCGTGCCTGAGGTGCATCATCAGAGCTGTGTGAATAATAACTGCGTCAGCCCCATGCCTGAGGTGCATCATCAGAGCTGTGTGAATAATACCAGCTGTGAGCCCGTGCCTGAGGTGCATCATCACAGCTGTGTGAATAATAACTGCGTCAGCCCTGTGCCTGAGGTGCATCATCAGAGCTGTGTGAATAATAACTGCAGGCAGCCCCGTGCCTGAGGTGCATCATCAGAGCTGTGTGAATAATAACAGCTGTGAGCCCGTGCCTGAGGTGCATCATCACAGCTGTGTGAATAAAAGCT
Organism: Lissotriton vulgaris; assembly: GCF_964263255.1. Taxonomy (NCBI): domain Eukaryota; kingdom Metazoa; phylum Chordata; class Amphibia; order Caudata; family Salamandridae; genus Lissotriton; species Lissotriton vulgaris. The sequence continues at coordinate 26,393,911 of NC_141685.1, forward strand.
GTGAGCCCGTGCCTGAGGTGCATCATCACAGCTGTGTGAATAATAACAGCTGTGAGCCCCGTGCCTGAGGTGCATCATCAAAGCTGTGTGAATAATAACAGCTGTGACCCTCTGCCTGAGGTGCATCATCAGAGCTGTGTGAATAATAACTGCGTCAGCCCCGTGTCTGAGGTGCATCATCAGAGTTGTGTGATTAATAACAGCTGTGAGCCTGTGCCTGAGGTGCATCATCAGAGCTGTGTGAATAATAACTGCGTCAGCCCCGTGCCTATGGTGCATCATCAGAGCTGTGTGAATAACTGTGTCAGCCCCGTGTCTGAGGTGCATCATCAGAGCTGTGTGAATAATAACAGCTGTGAGCCCCGTGCCTGAGGTGCATCATCAGAGCTGTGTGAATAATAACAGCTGTGAGCCCGTGCCTGAGGTGCATCATCACAGCTGTGTGAATAATAACTGCGTCAGCCCCGTGCCTGAGGTGCATCATCAGAGCTGTGTGAATAATAACTGTGTCTGCCCCGTGTCTGAGGTGCATCATCAGAGCTGTGTGAATAATAACAGCTGTGAACCCGTGTCTGAGGTGCATCATCAGAGCTGTGTAAATAATAACAGCCGTGAGCCCGTGCCTGAGGTGCATCATCGAAGCTCTGAGTAATAACAGCTGTGAGCCTGTGCCTGAGGTGCATCATCAGAGCTGTGTGAATAATAACTGCGTCAGCCCGTGCCGCTTCATCAGAGATGTGTGAATAACAGCTGTGAGCCCATGCCTGAGGTGCATCATCAGAGCTGTGTGAATAATAAAGGTGCCAGCCCCGTGCCTGATGTGCATCATCAGAGCTGTCTGAATAATAACAGCTGTGAGCCCCGTGCCTGAGGTGCATAATCAGAGCTGTGTGAATAATAACTGCGTCAGCCCCGTGCCTGGGGTGCATCATCAGAGCTGTGTGAATAATAACAACTGTGAGCCAGTGCCTGAGGTGCATCATCAGAGCTGTGTGAATAATAACTGCAGGCAGCCTTGTGCCTGAGGTACATCATCAGAGCTGTGTGACTAATAACTGCGTCAGGCCCATGCCTGAGGTGCATCATCAGAGCTGTGTGAATAATAACTGTGTCAGCCCCGTGCCTGAGGTGCATCATCAGAGCTGTGTGAATAATAACAGCTGTGAGCCCGTGCCTGAGGTGCATCATCACAGCTGTGTGAATAATAACTGCGTCAGCCCCGTGCCTGAGGTGCATCATCAGAGCTGTGTGAATAATAACTGCAGGCAGCCCCGTGCCTGAGGTGCATCATCAGAGCTGTGTGATTAATAACAGCTGTGAGCCTGTGCCTGAGGTGCATCATCAGAGCTGTGTGAACAATAACTGCGTCAGCCCCGTGCCTATGGTGCATCATCAGAGCTGTGTGAATAATAACTGCGTCAGCCCTGTGCCTGAGGTTCATCATCAGAGCTGTGTGAATAGTAACAGCTGTGAGCCCCGTGTCTGAGGTGCATCATCAGAGCTGTGTGAATAATAACAGCTATGAGCCCCGTGTCTGAGGAGCATAAATCAAAGCTGTGTGAATAATAACTGCGTCAGCCCCGTGCCTGAGGTGCATCATCAGAGCTGTGTGAATAATAACTGCGTCAGCCTCGTGCCTGAGGTGCATCATCAGAGCTTTGGGAATAATAACTGCGTCAGCCGGTGCCGCTTCTTCAGAGCTGTGTGAATAATGACTGTGTCAGCCCCCTGCCTGAGGTGCATCATCAGAGCTGTGTGAATAATAACAGCTGTGAGCCCGTGCCTGAGTGCATCATCAGAGCTATGTGAATATTAACTGCGTCAGCCCCGTGCCTGAGGTGCATCATCAGAGCTGTGAGAATAATAACTGCGTCAGCCCCGTGCCTGAGGTGCATCATCAGAGCTGTGGGAATAATAACTGCGTCAGCCCGTGCCGCTTCATCAGAGCTGTGTGAATAATAACTGCGTAAGCCCCGTGCCTGCGGTGCATCATCAGAGCTATGTGATTATTAACTGCGTCAGCCCCGTGCCTGAGGTGCATCATCAGAGCTGTGTGAATAATAACAGCTGTGAGCCCGTGCCTGAGGTGCATCATCACAGCTGTGTGAATAATAACTGCGTTAGCCCCATGCCTGAGGTGCATCATCAGAGCTGTGTGAATAATAACAGCTGTGAGCCCCGTGCCTGAGGTGCATTATCAGAGCTGTGTGAATAATAACTGCGTCAGCCCCGTGCCTTAGGTGCATCATCAGAGCTGTGTGAATAATAACTGCATCAGCCCCGTGCCTGAGGTGCATCATCAGAGCTGTGTGAATAATAACTGTGTCAGCCCCGTGCCTGAGGTCCATCATCAGAGCTGTTTGAATAATAACTGTATCAGCCCCGTGTCTGAGGTGCATCATCAGAGCTGTGTGAATAATAACTGCATCAGCCCCGTGCCTGAGGTGCATCATCAGAGCTGTGTGAATAATAACTGTGTCAGCCCCGTGCCTGAGGTCCATCATCAGAGCTGTTTGAATAATAACTGTATCAGCCCCGTGTCTGAGGTGCATCATCAGAGCTGTGTGAATAATAACAGCTCTGACCCCCTGCCTGAGGTGCATCATCAGAGCTGTGTGAATAATAACTGCAGGCAGCCCCGTGCCTGAGGTGCATCATCAGAGCTGTGTGAATAATAACTGCGTCCGCCCGTGACTGAGGTGTATCATCAGAGCTGTGTGAATAATAACAGCTGTGAGCCCGTGCCTGAGGTGCATCATCACAGCTGTGTGAATAATAACAGCTGTGAGCCCCGTGCCTGAGGTGCATCATCAGAGCTGTGTGAATAATAACAGCTGTGACCCCCTGCCTGAGATGCATCATCAGAGCTGTGTAAATAATAACAGCTGTGAGCCCGTGCCTGAGGTGCATCATCACAGCTGCGTGAATAATAACTGCGTCAGCCCCATGCCTGAGGTGCATCATCAGAGCTGTGTGAATAATAACAGCTGTGAGCCCGTGCCTGAGGTGCATCATCACAGCTGTGTGAATAATAACTGCGTCAGCCCCATGCCTGAGGTGCATCATCAGAGCTGTGTGAATAATAACTGTAGGTACCCCGTGCCTGAGGTGCATCATCAGAGTTGTGTGAATAATAACAGCTGTGAGCCTGTGCCTGAGGTGCATCATCACAGCTGTGTGAATAATAACAGCTGTGAGCCCGTGCCTGAGGTGCATCATCACAGCTGTGTGAATAATAACAGCTGTGAGCCCCGTGCCTGAGGTGCATCATCAGAGCTGTGTGAATAATAACTGTGTCTGCCCCGTGTCTGAGGTGCATCATCAGAGCTGTGTGAATAATAACAGCTGTGAGTCCGTGCCTGAGGTGCATCATTAGAGCTGTGTGAATAATAACTACAGGCATCCCCGTGCCTGAGGTGCATCATCAGAGCTGTGTGAATAATACCTGCATCAGCCCCGTGCCTGAGGTGCATCATCAGAGCTGTGTGTCTAATAACTGCGTAAGCCCCGTGCCTGAGGTGCATCATCAGAGCTGTGTGAATAATAACTGCGTCAGCCCCGTGCCTGAGGTGCATCATCAGAGCTGTGTGAATAATAACTGCAGGCAGCCAGGTGCCTGAGGTGCATCATCAGAGCTGTGTGAATAATAACAGCTGTGAGCCCGTGCCTGAGGTGCATCATCAGAGCTGTGTGAATAAAAGCTGTGAGCCCGTGCCTGAGGTGCATCATCACAGCTGTTTGAATAATAACAGCTGTGACCCCCTGCCTGAGGTGCATCATCAGAGCTGTGTGAATAATAACTGCGTCAGCCCCGTGTCTGAGGTGCATCATCAGAGCTGTGTGATTAATAACAGCTGTGAGCCTGTGCCTGAGGTGCATCATCAGAGCTGTGTGAATAATAACTGCGTCAGCCCCGTGCCTATGGTGCAACATCAGAGCTGTGTGAATAACTGCGTCAGCCCCGTGTCTGAGGTGCATCATCAGAGCTGTGTGAATAATAACAGCTGTGAGCCTCGTGCCTGAGGTGCATCATCAGAGCTGTGTGAATCATAACAGCTGTGAGCCCGTGCCTGAGGTGCATCATCACAGCTGTGTGAATAATAACTGCGTCAGCCCCGTGCCTGAGGTGCATCATCCGAGCTGTGTGAATAATAACTGTGTCTGCCCCGTGTCTGAGGTGCATCATCAGAGCTGTGTGAATAATAACAGCTGTGAGTCCGTGCCTGAGGTGCATCATCAGAGCTATGTGAATAAGAACTGCGTCAGCCCCATGCCTGAGGTGCATCATCAGAGCTGTGTGAATAATAACTGCATCAGCGTTGTGCCTGAGGTGCATCATCAGAGCTGTGGGAATAATAACGGCGTCAGCCCGTGCCGCTTCTTCAGAGCTGTGTGAATAGTGACTGCGTCAGCCCCGTGCCTGAGGTGCATCATCAGAGCTGTGTGAATAATAACAGCTGTGAGCCCGTGCCTGAGGTGCATCATCAGAGCTATGTGAATAATAACTGTGTCAGCCCCGTGCCTGAGGTGCATCATCAGAGCTGTGGGAATAATAACTGCGTCAGCCCCGTGCCTGAGGTGCATTATCAGAGCTGTGGGAATAATAACTGCGTCAGCCCGTCCCGCTTCATCAGAGCTGTGTGAATAATAACTGCGTCAGTCCCGTGCCTGAGGTGCATCATCAGAGCTATGTGATTATTAACTGCGTCAGCCCCGTGCCTGAGGTGCATCATCAGAGCTGTGTGAATAATAACAGCTGTGAGCCCGTGCCTGAGGTGCATCATCACAGCTGTGTGAATAATAACTGCGTCAGCTCCGTGCCTGAGGTGCATCATCAGAGCTGTGTGAATAATAACAGCTGTGAGCCCCGTGCCTGAGGGGCATTATCAGAGCTGTGTGAATAATAACTGCGTCAGCCCCATGCCTTAGGTGCATCACCAGAGCTGTGAGAATAATAACTGCATCAGCCCCGTGCCTGAGGTGCATCATCAGAGCTGTGTGAATAATAACTGTGTCAGCCCGTGCCTGAGGTACATCATCAGAGCTGTTTGAATATTAACTGCGTCAGCCCCGTGCCTTAGGTGCATCATCAGAGCTGTGTGAATAATAACTGCGTCAGCCCCGTGCCTGAGGTGCATCATCAGAGCTGTGTGAATATGAACAGCTGTTAGCCCCGTGCCTGAGGTGCATCATCAGAGCTGTGTGAATAATAACAGCTGTGAGCCCGTGCCTGAGGTGCATCATCAGAGCTGTGTGAATAATAACTGCAGGCAGCCCCGTGCCTGAGGTGCATCATCAGAGCTGTGTGAATAATAACAGCTGTGAGCCCTGTGCCTGAGGTGCATCATCAGAGCTGTGTGAATAATAACTGCAGGCAGCCCCGTGCCTGAGGTGCATCATCAGAGCTGTGTGAATAATACCTGCGTCAGCCCCGTGCCTGAGGTGCATCATCAGAGCTGTGTGTCTAATATCTGCGTCAGCCCCGTGCCTGAGGTGCATCATCAGAGCTGTGTGAATAATAACTGCGTCAGCCCCGTGCCTGAGGTGCATCATCAGAGCTGTGTGAAAAATAACAGCTGTGAGCCCGTGCCTGAGGTGCATCATCAGAGCTCTGTGAATAATAACTGCAGGCAGCCCCGTGCCTGAGGTGCATCATCAGAGCTGTGTGAATAATAACAGCTGTGAGCCCTGTGCCTGAGGTGCATAATCAGAGCTGTGTGAATAATAACTGCGTCAGCCCCATGCCTGAGGTGCATCATCAGAGCTGTGGGAATAATAACTGCGTCAGCCCGTGCCGCTTCTTCAGAGCTGTGTGAATAATGACTGCGTCAGCCCAGTGCCTGAGGTGCATCATTAGAGCTGTGTGAATAATAACAGCTGTGAGCCCGTGCCTGAGGTGCATCATCAGAGCTATGTGAATAATAACTGTGTCAGCCCCGTGCCTGAGGTGCATCATCAGAGCTGTGTGAATAATAACTGCGTCAGCCCCGTGCCTGAGGTGCATCATCAGAGCTGTGTGAAAAATAACAGCTGTGAGCCCGTGCCTGAGGTGCATCATCAGAGCTCTGTGAATAATAACTGCAGGCAGCCCCGTGCCTGAGGTGCATCATCAGAGCTGTGTGAATAATAACAGCTGTGAGCCCAGTGCCTGAGGTGCATCATTAGAGCTGTGTGAATAATAACAGCTGTGAGCCCCGTGCCTGAGGTGCATCATCAGAGCTGTGGGAATAATAACTGTGTCAGCCCCGTGCCTGAGGTGCATCATCAGAGCTGTGGGAATAATAACTGCATCAGCCCCGTGCCTGAGGTGCATCATCAGAGCTGTGGGAATAATAACTGCGTCAGCCCGTCCCGCTTCATCAGAGCTGTGTGAACAATAACTGCGTCAGCCCCGTGCCTGAGGTGCATCATCAGAGCTATCTGATTATTAACTGCGTCAGCCCCATGCCTGAGGTGCATCATCAGAGCTGTGTGAATAATAACAGCTGTGAGCCCGTGCCTGAGGTGCATCATCACAGCTGTGTGAATAATAACTGCGTCAGCCCCGTGCCTGAGGTGCATCATCAGAGCTGTGTGAATAATAACAGCTGTGAGCCCCGTGCCTGAGGGGCATTAGCATTATCAGAGCTGTGTGAATAATAACTGCGTCAGCCCCGTGCCTTAGGTGCATCATCAGAGCTGTGAGAATAATAACTGCATCAGCCCCGTGCCTGAGGTGCATCATCAGAGCTGTGTGAATAATAACTGTGTCAGCCCTGTGCCTGAGGTGCATCATCAGAGCTGTGTGAATATGAACAGCTGTTAGCCCCGTGCCTGAGGTGCATCATCAGAGCTGTGTGAATAATAACAGCTGTGAGCCCGTGCCTGAGGTGCATCATCAGAGCTGTGTGAATAATAACTGCGTCAGCCCCGTACCTTAGGTGCATCATCAGAGCTGTGAGAATAATAACTGCATCAGCCCCGTGCCTGAGGTGCATCATCAGAGCTGTGTGAATAATAACTGTGTCAGCCCCGTGCCTGAGGTGCATCATCAGAGCTGTGTGAATATGAACAGCTGTTAGCCCCGTGCCTGAGGTGCATCATCAGACCTGTGTGAATAATAACAGCTGTGAGTCCGTGCCTGAGGTGCATCATCAGAGCTGTGTGAATATTACCTGCGTCAGCCCCGTGCCTGAGGTGCATCATCAGAGCTGTGTGTCTAATAACTGCGTCAGCCCCATGCCTGAGGTGCATCATCAGAGCTGTGTGAATAATAACTGCGTCAGCCCCATGCCTGAGGTGCATCATCAGAGCTGTGTGAATAATAACAGCTGTGAGCCCGTGCCTGAGGTGCATCATCACAGCTGTGTGAATAATAACTGCGTCAGCCCTGTGCCTGAAGTGCATCATCAGAGCTGTGTGAATAATAACAGCTGTGAGCCCGTGCCTGAGGTGCATCATCAGAGCTATGTGAATAATAACTGTGTCAGCCCCGTGCCTGAGGTGCATCATCAGAGCTGTGGGAATAATAACTGCGTCAGCCCCGTGCCTGAGCTGCATTATCAGAGCTGTGGGAATAATAACTGCGTCAGCCCGTCCCGCTTCATCAGAGCTGTGTGAATAATAACTGCGTCAGCCCCGTGCCTGAGGTGCATCATCAGAGCTATGTGATTATTAAGTGCGTCAGCCCCGTGCCTGAGGTGCATCATCAGAGCTGTGTGAATAATAACAGCTGTGAGCCCGTGCCTGAGGTGCATCATCACAGCTGTGTGAATAATAACTGCGTCAGCTCCGTGCCTGAGGTGCATCATCAGAGCAGTGTGTATAATAACAGCTGTGAGCCCCGTGCCTGAGGGGCATTATCAGAGCTGTGTGAATAATAACTGCGTCAGCCCCATGCCTTAGGTGCATCATCAGAGCTGTGAGAATAATAACTGCATCAGCCCCGTGCCTGAGGTGCATCATCAGAGCTGTGTGAATAATAACTGTGTCAGCCCGTGCCTGAGGTACATCATCAGAGCTGTTTGAATATTAACTGCGTCAGCCCCGTGCCTTAGGTGCATCATCAGAGCTGTGTGAATAATAACTGCGTCAGCCCCGTGCCTGAGGTGCATCATCAGAGCTGTGTGAATATGAACAGCTGTTAGCCCCGTGCCTGAGGTGCATCATCAGAGCTGTGTGAATAATAACAGCTGTGACCCCGTGCCTGAGGTGCATCATCAGAGCTGTGTGAATAATAACTGCAGGCAGCCCCGTGCCTGAGGTGCATCATCAGAGCTGTGTGAATAATAACAGCTGTGAGCCCTGTGCCTGAGGTGCATCATCAGAGCTGTGTGAATAATAACTGCAGGCAGCCCCGTGCCTGAGGTGCATCATCAGAGCTGTGTGAATAATACCTGCGTCAGCCCCGTGCCTGAGGTGCATCATCAGAGCTGTGTGTCTAATATCTGCGTCAGCCCCGTGCCTGAGGTGCATCATCAGAGCTGTGTGAATAATAACTGCGTCAGCCCCGTGCCTGAGGTGCATCATCAGAGCTGTGTGAAAAATAACAGCTGTGAGCCCGTGCCTGAGGTGCATCATCAGAGCTCTGTGAATAATAACTGCAGGCAGCCCCGTGCCTGAGGTGCATCATCAGAGCTGTGTGAATAATAACAGCTGTGAGCCCCGTGCCTGAGGTGCATCTTCAGAGCTGTGTGAATAATAACAGCTGTGAGCCCCGTGTCTGAGGTGCATAATCAGAGCTGTGTGAATAATAACTGCGTCAGCCCCATGCCTGAGGTGCATCATCAGAGCTGTGGGAATAATAATTGCGTCAGCCCGTGCCGCTTCTTCAGAGCTGTGTGAATAATGACTGCGTCAGCCCAGTGCTTGAGGTGCATCATTAGAGCTGTGTGAATAATAACAGCTGTGAGCCCGTGCCTGAGGTGCATCATCAGAGCTATGTGAATAATAACTGTGTCAGCCCCGTGCCTGAGGTGCATCATCAGAGCTGTGGGAATAATAACTGCGTCAGCCCCGTGCCTGAGGTGCATCATCAGAGCTGTGGGAATAATAACTGCGTCAGCCCGTCCCGCTTCATCAGAGCTGTGTGAACAATAACTGCGTCAGCCCCGTGCCTGAGGTGCATCATCAGAGCTATCTGATTATTAACTGCGTCAGCCCCATGCCTGAGGTGCATCATCAGAGCTGTGTGAATAATAACAGCTGTGAGCCCGTGCCTGAGGTGCATCATCACAGCTGTGTGAATAATAACTGCGTCAGCCCCGTGCCTGAGGTGCATCATCAGAGCTGTGTGAATAATAACAGCTGTGAGCCCCGTGCCTGAGGGGCATTAGCATTATCAGAGCTGTGTGAATAATAACTGCGTCAGCCCCGTGCCTTAGGTGCATCATCAGAGCTGTGAGAATAATAACTGCATCAGCCCCGTGCCTGAGGTGCATCATCAGAGCTGTGTGAATAATAACTGTGTCAGCCCTGTGCCTGAGGTGCATCATCAGAGCTGTGTGAATATGAACAGCTGTTAGCCCCGTGCCTGAGGTGCATCATCAGAGCTGTGTGAATAATAACAGCTGTGAGCCCGTGCCTGAGGTGCATCATCAGAGCTGTGTGAATATGAACAGCTGTTAGCCCCGTGCCTGAGGTGCATCATCAGAGCTGTGTGAATAATAACAGCTGTGAGTCCGTGCCTGAGGTGCATCATCAGAGCTGTGTGAATAATACCTGCGTCAGCCCCGTGCCTGAGGTGCATCATCAGAGCTGTGTGTCTAATAACTGCGTCAGCCCCGTGCCTGAGGTGCATCATCAGAGCTGTGTGAATAATAACTGCGTCAGCCCCATGCCTGAGGTGCATCATCAGAGCTGTGTGAATAATAACAGCTGTGAGCCCGTGCCTGAGGTGCATCATCACAGCTGTGTGAATAATAACTGCGTCAGCCCTGTGCCTGAAGTGCATCATCAGAGCTGTGTGAATAATAACAGCTGTGAGCCCGTGCCTGAGGTGCATCATCAGAGCTATGTGAATAATAACTGTGTCAGCCCCGTGCCTGAGGTGCATCATCAGAGCTGTGGGAATAATAACTGCGTCAGCCCCGTGCCTGAGCTGCATTATCAGAGCTGTGGGAATAATAACTGCGTCAGCCCGTCCCGCTTCGTCAGAGCTGTGTGAATAATAACTGCGTCAGCCCCGTGCCTGAGGTGCATCATCAGAGCTATGTGAATATTAACTGCGTCAGCCCCGTGCCTGAGGTGCATCATCAGAGCTGTGTGAATAATAACAGCTGTGAGCCCGTGCCTGAGGTGCATCATCACAGCTGTGTGAATAATAACTGCGTCAGCTCCGTGCCTGAGGTGCATCATCAGAGCTGTGTGAATAATAACAGCTGTGAGCCCCGTGCCTGAGGGGCATTATCAGAGCTGTGTGAATAATAACTGCGTCAGCCCCATGCCTTAGGTGCATCATCAGAGCTGTGAGAATAATAACTGCATCAGCCCCGTGCCTGAGGTGCATCATCAGAGCTGTGTGAATAATAACTGTGTCAGCCCGTGCCTGAGGTACATCATCAGAGCTGTTTGAATATTAACTGCGTCAGCCCCGTGCCTTAGGTGCATCATCAGAGCTGTGTGAATAATAACTGCGTCAGCCCCGTGCCTGAGGTGCATCATCAGAGCTGTGTGAATATGAACAGCTGTTAGCCCCGTGCCTGAGGTGCATCATCAGAGCTGTGTGAATAATAACAGCTGTGACCCCGTGCCTGAGGTGCATCATCAGAGCTGTGTGAATAATAACTGCAGGCAGCCCCGTGCCTGAGGTGCATCATCAGAGCTGTGTGAATAATAACAGCTGTGAGCCCTGTGCCTGAGGTGCATCATCAGAGCTGTGTGAATAATAACTGCAGGCAGCCCCGTGCCTGAGGTGCATCATCAGAGCTGTGTGAATAATACCTGCGTCAGCCCCGTGCCTGAGGTGCATCATCAGAGCTGTGTGTCTAATATCTGCGTCAGCCCCGTGCCTGAGGTGCATCATCAGAGCTGTGTGAATAATAACTGCGTCAGCCCCGTGCCTGAGGTGCATCATCAGAGCTGTGTGAAAAATAACAGCTGTGAGCCCGTGCCTGAGGTGCATCATCAGAGCTCTGTGAATAATAACTGCAGGCAGCCCCGTGCCTGAGGTGCATCATCAGAGCTGTGTGAATAATAACAGCTGTGAGCCCCGTGCCTGAGGTGCATCTTCAGAGCTGTGTGAATAATAACAGCTGTGAGCCCCGTGTCTGAGGTGCATAATCAGAGCTGTGTGAATAATAACTGCGTCAGCCCCATGCCTGAGGTGCATCATCAGAGCTGTGGGAATAATAACTGCGTCAGCCCGTGCCGCTTCTTCAGAGCTGTGTGAATAATGACTGCGTCAGCCCAGTGCTTGAGGTGCATCATTAGAGCTGTGTGAATAATAACAGCTGTGAGCCCGTGCCTGAGGTGCATCATCAGAGCAATCTGAATAATAACTGTGTCAGCCCCGTGCCTGAGGTGCATCATCAGAGCTGTGGGAATAATAACTGCGTCAGCCCCGTGCCTGAGGTGCATCATCAGAGCTGTGGGAATAATAACTGCGTCAGCCCGTCCCGCTTCATCAGAGCTGTGTGAACAATAACTGCGTCAGCCCCGTGCCTGAGGTGCATCATCAGAGCTATCTGATTATTAACTGCGTCAGCCCCATTCCTGAGGTGCATCATCAGAGCTGTGTGAATAATAACAGCTGTGAGCCCGTGCCTGAGGTGCATCATCACAGCTGTGTGAATAATAACTGCGTCAGCCCCGTGCCTGAGGTGCATCATCAGAGCTGTGTGAATAATAACAGCTGTGAGCCCCGTGCCTGAGGGGCATTAGCATTATCAGAGCTGTGTGAATAATAACTGCGTCAGCCCCGTGCCTTAGGTGCATCATCAGAGCTGTGAGAATAATAACTGCATCAGCCCCGTGCCTGAGGTGCATCATCAGAGCTGTGTGAATAATAACTGTGTCAGCCCTGTGCCTGAGGTGCATCATCAGAGCTGTGTGAATATGAACAGCTGTTAGCCCCGTGCCTGAGGTGCATCATCAGAGCTGTGTGAATAATAACAGCTGTGACCCCGTGCCTGAGGTGCATCATCAGAGCTGTGTGAATAATAACTGCAGGCAGCCCCGTGCCTGAGGTGCATCATCAGAGCTGTGTGAATAATAACAGCTGTGAGCCCTGTGCCTGAGGTGCATCATCAGAGCTGTGTGAATAATAACTGCAGGCAGCCCCGTGCCTGAGGTGCATCATCAGAGCTGTGTGAATAATACCTGCGTCAGCCCCGTGCCTGAGGTGCATCATCAGAGCTGTGTGAATAATAACTGTGTCAGCCCCGTGCCTGAGGTCCATCATCAGAGCTGTTTGAATAATAACTGTATCAGCCCCGTGTCTGAGGTGCATCATCAGAGCTGTGTGAATAATAACAGCTCTGACCCCCTGCCTGAGGTGCATCATCAGAGCTGTGTGAATAATAACTGCAGGCAGCCCCGTGCCTGAGGTGCATCATCAGAGCTGTGTGAATAATAACTGCGTCCGCCCGTGACTGAGGTGTATCATCAGAGCTGTGTGAATAATAAGAGCTGTGAGCCCGTGCCTGAGGTGCATCATCACAGCTGTGTGAATAATAACAGCTGTGAGCCCCGTGCCTGAGGTGCATCATCAGAGCTGTGTGAATAATAACAGCTGTGACCCCCTGCCTGAGATGCATCATCAGAGCTGTGTAAATAATAACAGCTGTGAGCCCGTGCCTGAGGTGCATCATCACAGCTGCGTGAATAATAACTGCGTCAGCCCCATGCCTGAGGTGCATCATCAGAGCTGTGTGAATAATAACAGCTGTGAGCCCGTGCCTGAGGTGCATCATCACAGCTGTGTGAATAATAACTGCGTCAGCCCCATGCCTGAGGTGCATCATCAGAGCTGTGTGAATAATAACTGTAGGTACCCCGTGCCTGAGGTGCATCATCAGAGTTGTGTGAATAATAACAGCTGTGAGCCTGTGCCTGAGGTGCATCATCACAGCTGTGTGAATAATAACAGCTGTGAGCCCGTGCCTGAGGTGCATCATCACAGCTGTGTGAATAATAACAGCTGTGAGCCCCGTGCCTGAGGTGCATCATCAGAGCTGTGTGAATAATAACTGTGTCTGCCCCGTGTCTGAGGTGCATCATCAGAGCTGTGTGAATAATAACAGCTGTGAGTCCGTGCCTGAGGTGCATCATTAGAGCTGTGTGAATAATAACTACAGGCATCCCCGTGCCTGAGGTGCATCATCAGAGCTGTGTGAATAATACCTGCATCAGCCCCGTGCCTGAGGTGCATCATCAGAGCTGTGTGTCTAATACCTGCGTAAGCCCCGTGCCTGAGGTGCATCATCAGAGCTGTGTGAATAATAACTGCGTCAGCCCCGTGCCTGAGGTGCATCATCAGAGCTGTGTGAATAATAACTGCAGGCAGCCAGGTGCCTGAGGTGCATCATCAGAGCTGTGTGAATAATAACAGCTGTGAGCCCGTGCCTGAGGTGCATCATCAGAGCTGTGTGAATAAAAGCTGTGAGCCCGTGCCTGAGGTGCATCATCACAGCTGTTTGAATAATAACAGCTGTGACCCCCTGCCTGAGGTGCATCATCAGAGCTGTGTGAATAATAACTGCGTCAGCCCCGTGTCTGAGGTGCATCATCAGAGCTGTGTGATTAATAACAGCTGTGAGCCTGTGCCTGAGGTGCATCATCAGAGCTGTGTGAATAATAACTGCGTCAGCCCCGTGCCTATGGTGCAACATCAGAGCTGTGTGAATAACTGCGTCAGCCCCGTGTCTGAGGTGCATCATCAGAGCTGTGTGAATAATAACAGCTGTGAGCCTCGTGCCTGAGGTGCATCATCAGAGCTGTGTGAATCATAACAGCTGTGAGCCCGTGCCTGAGGTGCATCATCACAGCTGTGTGAATAATAACTGCGTCAGCCCCGTGCCTGAGGTGCATCATCCGAGCTGTGTGAATAATAACTGTGTCTGCCCCGTGTCTGAGGTGCATCATCAGAGCTGTGTGAATAATAACAGCTGTGAGTCCGTGCCTGAGGTGCATCATCAGAGCTATGTGAATAAGAACTGCGTCAGCCCCATGCCTGAGGTGCATCATCAGAGCTGTGTGAATAATAACTGCATCAGCGTTGTGCCTGAGGTGCATCATCAGAGCTGTGGGAATAATAATGGCGTCAGCCCGTGCCGCTTCTTCAGAGCTGTGTGAATAGTGACTGCGTCAGCCCCGTGCCTGAGGTGCATCATCAGAGCTGTGTGAATAATAACAGCTGTGAGCCCGTGCCTGAGGTGCATCATCAGAGCTATGTGAATAATAACTGTGTCAGCCCCGTGCCTGAGGTGCATCATCAGAGCTGTGGGAATAATAACTGCGTCAGCCCCGTGCCTGAGGTGCATTATCAGAGCTGTGGGAATAATAACTGCGTCAGCCCGTCCCGCTTCATCAGAGCTGTGTGAATAATAACTGCGTAAGTCCCGTGCCTGAGGTGCATCATCAGAGCTATGTGATTATTAACTGCGTCAGCCCCGTGCCTGAGGTGCATCATCAGAGCTGTGTGAATAATAACAGCTGTGAGCCCGTGCCTGAGGTGCATCATCACAGCTGTGTGAATAATAACTGCGTCAGCTCCGTGCCTGAGGTGCATCATCAGAGCTGTGTGAATAATAACAGCTGTGAGCCCCGTGCCTGAGGGGCATTATCAGAGCTGTGTGAATAATAACTGCGTCAGCCCCATGCCTTAGGTGCATCACCAGAGCTGTGAGAATAATAACTGCATCAGCCCCGTGCCTGAGGTGCATCATCAGAGCTGTGTGAATAATAACTGTGTCAGCCCGTGCCTGAGGTACATCATCAGAGCTGTTTGAATATTAACTGCGTCAGCCCCGTGCCTTAGGTGCATCATCAGAGCTGTGTGAATAATAACTGCGTCAGCCCCGTGCCTGAGGTGCATCATCAGAGCTGTGTGAATATGAACAGCTGTTAGCCCCGTGCCTGAGGTGCATCATCAGAGCTGTGTGAATAATAACAGCTGTGAGCCCGTGCCTGAGGTGCATCATCAGAGCTGTGTGAATAATAACTGCAGGCAGCCCCGTGCCTGAGGTGCATCATCAGAGCTGTGGGAATAATAACTGCGTCAGCCCCGTGCCTGAGGTGCATTATCAGAGCTGTGGGAATAATAACTGCGTCAGCCCGTCCCGCTTCATCAGAGCTGTGTGAATAATAACTGCGTCAGCCCCGTGCCTGAGGTGCATCATCAGAGCTATGTGATTATTAACTGCGTCAGCCCCGTGCCTGAGGTGCATCATCAGAGCTGTGTGAATAATAACAGCTGTGAGCCCGTGCCTGAGGTGCATCATCACAGCTGTGTGAATAATAACTGCGTCAGCTCCGTGCCTGAGGTGCATCATCAGAGCTGTGTGAATAATAACAGCTGTGAGCCCCGTGCCTGAGGGGCATTATCAGAGCTGTGTGAATAATAACTGCGTCAGCCCCATGCCTTAGGTGCATCATCAGAGCTGTGAGAATAATAACTGCATCAGCCCCGTGCCTGAGGTGCATCATCAGAGCTGTGTGAATAATAACTGTGTCAGCCCGTGCCTGAGGTACATCATCAGAGCTGTTTGAATATTAACTGCGTCAGCCCCGTGCCTTAGGTGCATCATCAGAGCTGTGTGAATAATAACTGCGTCAGCCCCGTGCCTGAGGTGCATCATCAGAGCTGTGGGAATAATAACTGCGTCAGCCCCGTGCCTGAGGTGCATCATCAGAGCTGTGGGAATAATAACTGCGTCAGCCCGTCCCGCTTCATCAGAGCTGTGTGAATAATAACTGCGTTAGCCCCGTGCCTGAGGTGCATCATCAGAGCTATGTGATTATTAACTGCGTCAGCCCCGTGCCTGAGGTGCATCATCAGAGCTGTGTGAATAATAACAGCTGTGAGCCCGTGCCTGAGTGCATCATCAGAGCTATGTGAATATTAACTGCGTCAGCCCCGTGCCTGAGGTGCATCATCAGAGCTGTGAGAATAATAACTGCGTCAGCCCCGTGCCTGAGGTGCATCATCAGAGCTGTGGGAATAATAACTGCGTCAGCCCGTGCCGCTTCATCAGAGCTGTGTGAATAATAACTGCGTAAGCCCCGTGCCTCAGGTGCATCATCAGAGCTATGTGATTATTAGCTGCGTCAGCCCCGTGCCTGAGGTGCATCATCAGAGCTGTGTGAATAATAATAGCTGTGAGCCCGTGCCTGAGGTGCATCATCACAGCTGTGTGAATAATAACTGCGTTAGCCCCGTGCCTGAGGTGCATCATCAGAGCTGTGTGAATAATAACAGCTATGAGCCCGTGCCTGAGGTGCATCATCAGAGCTGTGTGAATAATACAGGTGTGAGCCCCGTGCCTGGGGTGCATCATCAGAGTTGTGTGAATAATACCTGCATGCTGCCCTGCACCTGAGGTGCATCATCAGAGCTGTGTGAATAATAACTTCTTCAGCCCCGTGCCTGAGGTGCATGATCAGAGCTGTGTGAATAATAACTGCGTCAGCCACGTGCCTGAGGTGCATCATCAGAGCTGTGTGAATAATAACAGCTGTGAGCCCCGTGCCTGAGGTGCATCTTCAGAGCTGTGTGAATAATAACAGCTGTGAGCCCCGTGTCTGAGGTGCATAATCAGAGCTGTGTGAATAATAACTGCGTCAGCCCCATGCCTGAGGTGCATCATCAGAGCTGTGGGAATAATAACTGCGTCAGCCCGTGCCGCTTCTTCAGAGCTGTGTGAATAATGACTGCGTCAGCCCAGTGCCTGAGGTGCATCCTTAGAGCTGTGTGAATAATAACAGCTGTGAGCCCGTGCCTGAGGTGCATCATCAGAGCTATGTGAATAATAACTGTGTCAGCCCCGTGCCTGAGGTGCATCATCAGAGCTGTGGGAATAATAACTGCGTCAGCCCCGTGCCTGAGGTGCATCATCAGAGCTGTGGGAATAATAACTGCGTCAGCCCGTCCCGCTTCATCAGAGCTGTGTGAACAATAACTGCGTCAGCCCCGTGCCTGAGGTGCATCATCAGAGCTATCTGATTATTAACTGCGTCAGCCCCATGCCTGAGGTGCATCATCAGAGCTGTGTGAATAATAACTGTGTCAGCCCTGTGCCTGAGGTGCATCATCAGAGCTGTGTGAATATGAACAGCTGTTAGCCCCGTGCCTGAGGTGCATCATCAGAGCTGTGTGAATAATAACAGCTGTGAGCCCGTGCCTGAGGTGCATCATCAGAGCTGTGTGAATAATAACTGCGTCAGCCCCGTGCCTTAGGTGCATCATCAGAGCTGTGAGAATAATAACTGCATCAGCCCCGTGCCTGAGGTGCATCATCAGAGCTGTGTGAATAATAACTGTGTCAGCCCCGTGCCTGAGGTGCATCATCAGAGCTGTGTGAATATGAACAGCTGTTAGCCCCGTGCCTGAGGTGCATCATCAGAGCTGTGTGAATAATAACAGCTGTGAGTCCGTGCCTGAGGTGCATCAGCAGAGCTGTGTGAATAATACCTGCGTCAGCCCCGTGCCTGAGGTGCATCATCAGAGCTGTGTGTCTAATAACTGCGTCAGCCCCGTGCCTGAGGTGCATCATCAGAGCTGTGTGAATAATAACTGCGTCAGCCCCATGCCTGAGGTGCATCATCAGAGCTGTGTGAATAATACCAGCTGTGAGCCCGTGCCTGAGGTGCATCATCACAGCTGTGTGAATAATAACTGCGTCAGCCCTGTGCCTGAGGTGCATCATCAGAGCTGTGTGAATAATAACTGCAGGCAGCCCCGTGCCTGAGGTGCATCATCAGAGCTGTGTGAATAATAACAGCTGTGAGCCCGTGCCTGAGGTGCATCATCACAGCTGTGTGAATAAAAGCTGTGAGCCCGTGCCTGAGGTGCATCATCACAGCTGTGTGAATAATAACAGCTGTGAGCCCCGTGCCTGAGGTGCATCATCAAAGCTGTGTGAATAATAACAGCTGTGACCCTCTGCCTGAGGTGCATCATCAGAGCTGTGTGAATAATAACTGCGTCAGCCCCGTGTCTGAGGTGCATCATCAGAGTTGTGTGATTAATAACAGCTGTGAGCCTGTGCCTGAGGTGCATCATCAGAGCTGTGTGAATAATAACTGCGTCAGCCCCGTGCCTATGGTGCATCATCAGAGCTGTGTGAATAACTGTGTCAGCCCCGTGTCTGAGGTGCATCATCAGAGCTGTGTGAATAATAACAGCTGTGAGCCCCGTGCCTGAGGTGCATCATCAGAGCTGTGTGAATAATAACAGCTGTGAGCCCGTGCCTGAGGTGCATCATCACAGCTGTGTGAATAATAACTGCGTCAGCCCCGTGCCTGAGGTGCATCATCAGAGCTGTGTGAATAATAACTGTGTCTGCCCCGTGTCTGAGGTGCATCATCAGAGCTGTGTGAATAATAACAGCTGTGAACCCGTGTCTGAGGTGCATCATCAGAGCTGTGTAAATAATAACAGCCGTGAGCCCGTGCCTGAGGTGCATCATCGAAGCTCTGAGTAATAACAGCTGTGAGCCTGTGCCTGAGGTGCATCATCAGAGCTGTGTGAATAATAACTGCGTCAGCCCGTGCCGCTTCATCAGAGATGTGTGAATAACAGCTGTGAGCCCATGCCTGAGGTGCATCATCAGAGCTGTGTGAATAATAAAGGTGCCAGCCCCGTGCCTGATGTGCATCATCAGAGCTGTCTGAATAATAACAGCTGTGAGCCCCGTGCCTGAGGTGCATAATCAGAGCTGTGTGAATAATAACTGCGTCAGCCCCGTGCCTGGGGTGCATCATCAGAGCTGTGTGAATAATAACAACTGTGAGCCAGTGCCTGAGGTGCATCATCAGAGCTGTGTGAATAATAACTGCAGGCAGCCTTGTGCCTGAGGTACATCATCAGAGCTGTGTGACTAATAACTGCGTCAGGCCCATGCCTGAGGTGCATCATCAGAGCTGTGTGAATAATAACTGTGTCAGCCCCGTGCCTGAGGTGCATCATCAGAGCTGTGTGAATAATAACAGCTGTGAGCCCGTGCCTGAGGTGCATCATCACAGCTGTGTGAATAATAACTGCGTCAGCCCCGTGCCTGAGGTGCATCATCAGAGCTGTGTGAATAATAACTGCAGGCAGCCCCGTGCCTGAGGTGCATCATCAGAGCTGTGTGATTAATAACAGCTGTGAGCCTGTGCCTGAGGTGCATCATCAGAGCTGTGTGAACAATAACTGCGTCAGCCCCGTGCCTATGGTGCATCATCAGAGCTGTGTGAATAATAACTGCGTCAGCCCTGTGCCTGAGGTTCATCATCAGAGCTGTGTGAATAGTAACAGCTGTGAGCCCCGTGTCTGAGGTGCATCATCAGAGCTGTGTGAATAATAACAGCTATGAGCCCCGTGTCTGAGGAGCATAAATCAAAGCTGTGTGAATAATAACTGCGTCAGCCCCGTGCCTGAGGTGCATCATCAGAGCTGTGTGAATAATAACTGCGTCAGCCTCGTGCCTGAGGTGCATCATCAGAGCTTTGGGAATAATAACTGCGTCAGCCGGTGCCGCTTCTTCAGAGCTGTGTGAATAATGACTGTGTCAGCCCCCTGCCTGAGGTGCATCATCAGAGCTGTGTGAATAATAACAGCTGTGAGCCCGTGCCTGAGTGCATCATCAGAGCTATGTGAATATTAACTGCGTCAGCCCCGTGCCTGAGGTGCATCATCAGAGCTGTGAGAATAATAACTGCGTCAGCCCCGTGCCTGAGGTGCATCATCAGAGCTGTGGGAATAATAACTGCGTCAGCCCGTGCCGCTTCATCAGAGCTGTGTGAATAATAACTGCGTAAGCCCCGTGCCTGCGGTGCATCATCAGAGCTATGTGATTATTAACTGCGTCAGCCCCGTGCCTGAGGTGCATCATCAGAGCTGTGTGAATAATAACAGCTGTGAGCCCGTGCCTGAGGTGCATCATCACAGCTGTGTGAATAATAACTGCGTTAGCCCCATGCCTGAGGTGCATCATCAGAGCTGTGTGAATAATAACAGCTGTGAGCCCCGTGCCTGAGGTGCATTATCAGAGCTGTGTGAATAATAACTGCGTCAGCCCCGTGCCTTAGGTGCATCATCAGAGCTGTGTGAATAATAACTGCATCAGCCCCGTGCCTGAGGTGCATCATCAGAGCTGTGTGAATAATAACTGTGTCAGCCCCGTGCCTGAGGTCCATCATCAGAGCTGTTTGAATAATAACTGTATCAGCCCCGTGTCTGAGGTGCATCATCAGAGCTGTGTGAATAATAACTGCATCAGCCCCGTGCCTGAGGTGCATCATCAGAGCTGTGTGAATAATAACTGTGTCAGCCCCGTGCCTGAGGTCCATCATCAGAGCTGTTTGAATAATAACTGTATCAGCCCCGTGTCTGAGGTGCATCATCAGAGCTGTGTGAATAATAACAGCTCTGACCCCCTGCCTGAGGTGCATCATCAGAGCTGTGTGAATAATAACTGCAGGCAGCCCCGTGCCTGAGGTGCATCATCAGAGCTGTGTGAATAATAACTGCGTCCGCCCGTGACTGAGGTGTATCATCAGAGCTGTGTGAATAATAACAGCTGTGAGCCCGTGCCTGAGGTGCATCATCACAGCTGTGTGAATAATAACAGCTGTGAGCCCCGTGCCTGAGGTGCATCATCAGAGCTGTGTGAATAATAACAGCTGTGACCCCCTGCCTGAGATGCATCATCAGAGCTGTGTAAATAATAACAGCTGTGAGCCCGTGCCTGAGGTGCATCATCACAGCTGCGTGAATAATAACTGCGTCAGCCCCATGCCTGAGGTGCATCATCAGAGCTGTGTGAATAATAACAGCTGTGAGCCCGTGCCTGAGGTGCATCATCACAGCTGTGTGAATAATAACTGCGTCAGCCCCATGCCTGAGGTGCATCATCAGAGCTGTGTGAATAATAACTGTAGGTACCCCGTGCCTGAGGTGCATCATCAGAGTTGTGTGAATAATAACAGCTGTGAGCCTGTGCCTGAGGTGCATCATCACAGCTGTGTGAATAATAACAGCTGTGAGCCCGTGCCTGAGGTGCATCATCACAGCTGTGTGAATAATAACAGCTGTGAGCCCCGTGCCTGAGGTGCATCATCAGAGCTGTGTGAATAATAACTGTGTCTGCCCCGTGTCTGAGGTGCATCATCAGAGCTGTGTGAATAATAACAGCTGTGAGTCCGTGCCTGAGGTGCATCATTAGAGCTGTGTGAATAATAACTACAGGCATCCCCGTGCCTGAGGTGCATCATCAGAGCTGTGTGAATAATACCTGCATCAGCCCCGTGCCTGAGGTGCATCATCAGAGCTGTGTGTCTAATAACTGCGTAAGCCCCGTGCCTGAGGTGCATCATCAGAGCTGTGTGAATAATAACTGCGTCAGCCCCGTGCCTGAGGTGCATCATCAGAGCTGTGTGAATAATAACTGCAGGCAGCCAGGTGCCTGAGGTGCATCATCAGAGCTGTGTGAATAATAACAGCTGTGAGCCCGTGCCTGAGGTGCATCATCAGAGCTGTGTGAATAAAAGCTGTGAGCCCGTGCCTGAGGTGCATCATCACAGCTGTTTGAATAATAACAGCTGTGACCCCCTGCCTGAGGTGCATCATCAGAGCTGTGTGAATAATAACTGCGTCAGCCCCGTGTCTGAGGTGCATCATCAGAGCTGTGTGATTAATAACAGCTGTGAGCCTGTGCCTGAGGTGCATCATCAGAGCTGTGTGAATAATAACTGCGTCAGCCCCGTGCCTATGGTGCAACATCAGAGCTGTGTGAATAACTGCGTCAGCCCCGTGTCTGAGGTGCATCATCAGAGCTGTGTGAATAATAACAGCTGTGAGCCTCGTGCCTGAGGTGCATCATCAGAGCTGTGTGAATCATAACAGCTGTGAGCCCGTGCCTGAGGTGCATCATCACAGCTGTGTGAATAATAACTGTGTCAGCCCCGTGCCTGAGGTGCATCATCCGAGCTGTGTGAATAATAACTGTGTCTGCCCCGTGTCTGAGGTGCATCATCAGAGCTGTGTGAATAATAACAGCTGTGAGTCCGTGCCTGAGGTGCATCATCAGAGCTATGTGAATAAGAACTGCGTCAGCCCCATGCCTGAGGTGCATCATCAGAGCTGTGTGAATAATAACTGCATCAGCGTTGTGCCTGAGGTGCATCATCAGAGCTGTGGGAATAATAACGGCGTCAGCCCGTGCCGCTTCTTCAGAGCTGTGTGAATAGTGACTGCGTCAGCCCCGTGCCTGAGGTGCATCATCAGAGCTGTGTGAATAATAACAGCTGTGAGCCCGTGCCTGAGGTGCATCATCAGAGCTATGTGAATAATAACTGTGTCAGCCCCGTGCCTGAGGTGCATCATCAGAGCTGTGGGAATAATAACTGCGTCAGCCCCGTGCCTGAGGTGCATTATCAGAGCTGTGGGAATAATAACTGCGTCAGCCCGTCCCGCTTCATCAGAGCTGTGTGAATAATAACTGCGTCAGTCCCGTGCCTGAGGTGCATCATCAGAGCTATGTGATTATTAACTGCGTCAGCCCCGTGCCTGAGGTGCATCATCAGAGCTGTGTGAATAATAACAGCTGTGAGCCCGTGCCTGAGGTGCATCATCACAGCTGTGTGAATAATAACTGCGTCAGCTCCGTGCCTGAGGTGCATCATCAGAGCTGTGTGAATAATAACAGCTGTGAGCCCCGTGCCTGAGGGGCATTATCAGAGCTGTGTGAATAATAACTGCGTCAGCCCCATGCCTTAGGTGCATCACCAGAGCTGTGAGAATAATAACTGCATCAGCCCCGTGCCTGAGGTGCATCATCAGAGCTGTGTGAATAATAACTGTGTCAGCCCGTGCCTGAGGTACATCATCAGAGCTGTTTGAATATTAACTGCGTCAGCCCCGTGCCTTAGGTGCATCATCAGAGCTGTGTGAATAATAACTGCGTCAGCCCCGTGCCTGAGGTGCATCATCAGAGCTGTGTGAATATGAACAGCTGTTAGCCCCGTGCCTGAGGTGCATCATCAGAGCTGTGTGAATAATAACAGCTGTGAGCCCGTGCCTGAGGTGCATCATCAGAGCTGTGTGAATAATAACTGCAGGCAGCCCCGTGCCTGAGGTGCATCATCAGAGCTGTGTGAATAATAACAGCTGTGAGCCCTGTGCCTGAGGTGCATCATCAGAGCTGTGTGAATAATAACTGCAGGCAGCCCCGTGCCTGAGGTGCATCATCAGAGCTGTGTGAATAATACCTGCGTCAGCCCCGTGCCTGAGGTGCATCATCAGAGCTGTGTGTCTAATATCTGCGTCAGCCCCGTGCCTGAGGTGCATCATCAGAGCTGTGTGAATAATAACTGCGTCAGCCCCGTGCCTGAGGTGCATCATCAGAGCTGTGTGAAAAATAACAGCTGTGAGCCCGTGCCTGAGGTGCATCATCAGAGCTCTGTGAATAATAACTGCAGGCAGCCCCGTGCCTGAGGTGCATCATCAGAGCTGTGTGAATAATAACAGCTGTGAGCCCTGTGCCTGAGGTGCATAATCAGAGCTGTGTGAATAATAACTGCGTCAGCCCCATGCATGAGGTGCATCATCAGAGCTGTGGGAATAATAACTGCGTCAGCCCGTGCCGCTTCTTCAGAGCTGTGTGAATAATGACTGCGTCAGCCCAGTGCCTGAGGTGCATCATTAGAGCTGTGTGAATAATAACAGCTGTGAGCCCGTGCCTGAGGTGCATCATCAGAGCTATGTGAATAATAACTGTGTCAGCCCCGTGCCTGAGGTGCATCATCAGAGCTGTGTGAATAATAACTGCGTCAGCCCCGTGCCTGAGGTGCATCATCAGAGCTGTGTGAAAAATAACAGCTGTGAGCCCGTGCCTGAGGTGCATCATCAGAGCTCTGTGAATAATAACTGCAGGCAGCCCCGTGCCTGAGGTGCATCATCAGAGCTGTGTGAATAATAACAGCTGTGAGCCCAGTGCCTGAGGTGCATCATTAGAGCTGTGTGAATAATAACAGCTGTGAGCCCCGTGCCTGAGGTGCATCATCAGAGCTGTGGGAATAATAACTGTGTCAGCCCCGTGCCTGAGGTGCATCATCAGAGCTGTGGGAATAATAACTGCATCAGCCCCGTGCCTGAGGTGCATCATCAGAGCTGTGGGAATAATAACTGCGTCAGCCCGTCCCGCTTCATCAGAGCTGTGTGAACAATAACTGCGTCAGCCCCGTGCCTGAGGTGCATCATCAGAGCTATCTGATTATTAACTGCGTCAGCCCCATGCCTGAGGTGCATCATCAGAGCTGTGTGAATAATAACAGCTGTGAGCCCGTGCCTGAGGTGCATCATCACAGCTGTGTGAATAATAACTGCGTCAGCCCCGTGCCTGAGGTGCATCATCAGAGCTGTGTGAATAATAACAGCTGTGAGCCCCGTGCCTGAGGGGCATTAGCATTATCAGAGCTGTGTGAATAATAACTGCGTCAGCCCCGTGCCTTAGGTGCATCATCAGAGCTGTGAGAATAATAACTGCATCAGCCCCGTGCCTGAGGTGCATCATCAGAGCTGTGTGAATAATAACTGTGTCAGCCCTGTGCCTGAGGTGCATCATCAGAGCTGTGTGAATATGAACAGCTGTTAGCCCCGTGCCTGAGGTGCATCATCAGAGCTGTGTGAATAATAACAGCTGTGAGCCCGTGCCTGAGGTGCATCATCAGAGCTGTGTGAATAATAACTGCGTCAGCCCCGTACCTTAGGTGCATCATCAGAGCTGTGAGAATAATAACTGCATCAGCCCCGTGCCTGAGGTGCATCATCAGAGCTGTGTGAATAATAACTGTGTCAGCCCCGTGCCTGAGGTGCATCATCAGAGCTGTGTGAATATGAACAGCTGTTAGCCCCGTGCCTGAGGTGCATCATCAGACCTGTGTGAATAATAACAGCTGTGAGTCCGTGCCTGAGGTGCATCATCAGAGCTGTGTGAATAATACCTGCGTCAGCCCCGTGCCTGAGGTGCATCATCAGAGCTGTGTGTCTAATAACTGCGTCAGCCCCGTGCCTGAGGTGCATCATCAGAGCTGTGTGAATAATAACTGCGTCAGCCCCATGCCTGAGGTGCATCATCAGAGCTGTGTGAATAATAACAGCTGTGAGCCCGTGCCTGAGGTGCATCATCACAGCTGTGTGAATAATAACTGCGTCAGCCCTGTGCCTGAAGTGCATCATCAGAGCTGTGTGAATAATAACAGCTGTGAGCCCGTGCCTGAGGTGCATCATCAGAGCTATGTGAATAATAACTGTGTCAGCCCCGTGCCTGAGGTGCATCATCAGAGCTGTGGGAATAATAACTGCGTCAGCCCCGTGCCTGAGCTGCATTATCAGAGCTGTGGGAATAATAACTGCGTCAGCCCGTCCCGCTTCATCAGAGCTGTGTGAATAATAACTGCGTCAGCCCCGTGCCTGAGGTGCATCATCAGAGCTATGTGATTATTAAGTGCGTCAGCCCCGTGCCTGAGGTGCATCATCAGAGCTGTGTGAATAATAACAGCTGTGAGCCCGTGCCTGAGGTGCATCATCACAGCTGTGTGAATAATAACTGCGTCAGCTCCGTGCCTGAGGTGCATCATCAGAGCAGTGTGTATAATAACAGCTGTGAGCCCCGTGCCTGAGGGGCATTATCAGAGCTGTGTGAATAATAACTGCGTCAGCCCCATGCCTTAGGTGCATCATCAGAGCTGTGAGAATAATAACTGCATCAGCCCCGTGCCTGAGGTGCATCATCAGAGCTGTGTGAATAATAACTGTGTCAGCCCGTGCCTGAGGTACATCATCAGAGCTGTTTGAATATTAACTGCGTCAGCCCCGTGCCTTAGGTGCATCATCAGAGCTGTGTGAATAATAACTGCGTCAGCCCCGTGCCTGAGGTGCATCATCAGAGCTGTGTGAATATGAACAGCTGTTAGCCCCGTGCCTGAGGTGCATCATCAGAGCTGTGTGAATAATAACAGCTGTGACCCCGTGCCTGAGGTGCATCATCAGAGCTGTGTGAATAATAACTGCAGGCAGCCCCGTGCCTGAGGTGCATCATCAGAGCTGTGTGAATAATAACAGCTGTGAGCCCTGTGCCTGAGGTGCACCATCAGAGCTGTGTGAATAATAACTGCAGGCAGCCCCGTGCCTGAGGTGCATCATCAGAGCTGTGTGAATAATACCTGCGTCAGCCCCGTGCCTGAGGTGCATCATCAGAGCTGTGTGTCTAATATCTGCGTCAGCCCCGTGCCTGAGGTGCATCATCAGAGCTGTGTGAATAATAACTGCGTCAGCCCCGTGCCTGAGGTGCATCATCAGAGCTGTGTGAAAAATAACAGCTGTGAGCCCGTGCCTGAGGTGCATCATCAGAGCTCTGTGAATAATAACTGCAGGCAGCCCCGTGCCTGAGGTGCATCATCAGAGCTGTGTGAATAATAACAGCTGTGAGCCCCGTGCCTGAGGTGCATCTTCAGAGCTGTGTGAATAATAACAGCTGTGAGCCCCGTGTCTGAGGTGCATAATCAGAGCTGTGTGAATAATAACTGCGTCAGCCCCATGCCTGAGGTGCATCATCAGAGCTGTGGGAATAATAATTGCGTCAGCCAGTGCCGCTTCTTCAGAGCTGTGTGAATAATGACTGCGTCAGCCCAGTGCTTGAGGTGCATCATTAGAGCTGTGTGAATAATAACAGCTGTGAGCCCGTGCCTGAGGTGCATCATCAGAGCTATGTGAATAATAACTGTGTCAGCCCCGTGCCTGAGGTGCATCATCAGAGCTGTGGGAATAATAACTGCGTCAGCCCCGTGCCTGAGGTGCATCATCAGAGCTGTGGGAATAATAACTGCGTCAGCCCGTCCCGCTTCATCAGAGCTGTGTGAACAATAACTGCGTCAGCCCCGTGCCTGAGGTGCATCATCAGAGCTATCTGATTATTAACTGCGTCAGCCCCATGCCTGAGGTGCATCATCAGAGCTGTGTGAATAATAACAGCTGTGAGCCCGTGCCTGAGGTGCATCATCACAGCTGTGTGAATAATAACTGCGTCAGCCCCGTGCCTGAGGTGCATCATCAGAGCTGTGTGAATAATAACAGCTGTGAGCCCCGTGCCTGAGGGGCATTAGCATTATCAGAGCTGTGTGAATAATAACTGCGTCAGCCCCGTGCCTTAGGTGCATCATCAGAGCTGTGAGAATAATAACTGCATCAGCCCCGTGCCTGAGGTGCATCATCAGAGCTGTGTGAATAATAACTGTGTCAGCCCTGTGCCTGAGGTGCATCATCAGAGCTGTGTGAATATGAACAGCTGTTAGCCCCGTGCCTGAGGTGCATCATCAGAGCTGTGTGAATAATAACAGCTGTGAGCCCGTGCCTGAGGTGCATCATCAGAGCTGTGTGAATATGAACAGCTGTTAGCCCCGTGCCTGAGGTGCATCATCAGAGCTGTGTGAATAATAACAGCTGTGAGTCCGTGCCTGAGGTGCATCATCAGAGCTGTGTGAATAATACCTGCGACAGCCCCGTGCCTGAGGTGCATCATCAGAGCTGTGTGTCTAATAACTGCGTCAGCCCCGTGCCTGAGGTGCATCATCAGAGCTGTGTGAATAATAACTGCGTCAGCCCCATGCCTGAGGTGCATCATCAGAGCTGTGTGAATAATAACAGCTGTGAGCCCGTGCCTGAGGTGCATCATCACAGCTGTGTGAATAATAACTGCGTCAGCCCTGTGCCTGAAGTGCATCATCAGAGCTGTGTGAATAATAACAGCTGTGAGCCCGTGCCTGAGGTGCATCATCAGAGCTATGTGAATAATAACTGTGTCAGCCCCGTGCCTGAGGTGCATCATCAGAGCTGTGGGAATAATAACTGCGTCAGCCCCGTGCCTGAGCTGCATTATCAGAGCTGTGGGAATAATAACTGCGTCAGCCCGTCCCGCTTCGTCAGAGCTGTGTGAATAATAACTGCGTCAGCCCCGTGCCTGAGGTGCATCATCAGAGCTATGTGAATATTAACTGCGTCAGCCCCGTGCCTGAGGTGCATCATCAGAGCTGTGTGAATAATAACAGCTGTGAGCCCGTGCCTGAGGTGCATCATCACAGCTGTGTGAATAATAACTGCGTCAGCTCCGTGCCTGAGGTGCATCATCAGAGCTGTGTGAATAATAACAGCTGTGAGCCCCGTGCCTGAGGGGCATTATCAGAGCTGTGTGAATAATAACTGCGTCAGCCCCATGCCTTAGGTGCATCATCAGAGCTGTGAGAATAATAACTGCATCAGCCCCGTGCCTGAGGTGCATCATCAGAGCTGTGTGAATAATAACTGTGTCAGCCCGTGCCTGAGGTACATCATCAGAGCTGTTTGAATATTAACTGCGTCAGCCCCGTGCCTTAGGTGCATCATCAGAGCTGTGTGAATAATAACTGCGTCAGCCCCGTGCCTGAGGTGCATCATCAGAGCTGTGTGAATATGAACAGCTGTTAGCCCCGTGCCTGAGGTGCATCATCAGAGCTGTGTGAATAATAACAGCTGTGACCCCGTGCCTGAGGTGCATCATCAGAGCTGTGTGAATAATAACTGCAGGCAGCCCCGTGCCTGAGGTGCATCATCAGAGCTGTGTGAATAATAACAGCTGTGAGCCCTGTGCCTGAGGTGCATCATCAGAGCTGTGTGAATAATAACTGCAGGCAGCCCCGTGCCTGAGGTGCATCATCAGAGCTGTGTGAATAATACCTGCGTCAGCCCCGTGCCTGAGGTGCATCATCAGAGCTGTGTGTCTAATATCTGCGTCAGCCCCGTGCCTGAGGTGCATCATCAGAGCTGTGTGAATAATAACTGCGTCAGCCCCGTGCCTGAGGTGCATCATCAGAGCTGTGTGAAAAATAACAGCTGTGAGCCCGTGCCTGAGGTGCATCATCAGAGCTCTGTGAATAATAACTGCAGGCAGCCCCGTGCCTGAGGTGCATCATCAGAGCTGTGTGAATAATAACAGCTGTGAGCCCCGTGCCTGAGGTGCATCTTCAGAGCTGTGTGAATAATAACAGCTGTGAGCCCCGTGTCTGAGGTGCATAATCAGAGCTGTGTGAATAATAACTGCGTCAGCCCCATGCCTGAGGTGCATCATCAGAGCTGTGGGAATAATAACTGCGTCAGCCCGTGCCGCTTCTTCAGAGCTGTGTGAATAATGACTGCGTCAGCCCAGTGCTTGAGGTGCATCATTAGAGCTGTGTGAATAATAACAGCTGTGAGCTAGGGCCTGAGGTGCATCATCAGAGCTATGTGAATAATAACTGTGTCAGCCCCGTGCCTGAGGTGCATCATCAGAGCTGTGGGAATAATAACTGCGTCAGCCCCGTGCCTGAGGTGCATCATCAGAGCTGTGGGAATAATAACTGCGTCAGCCCGTCCCGCTTCATCAGAGCTGTGTGAACAATAACTGCGTCAGCCCCGTGCCTGAGGTGCATCATCAGAGCTATCTGATTATTAACTGCGTCAGCCCCATTCCTGAGGTGCATCATCAGAGCTGTGTGAATAATAACAGCTGTGAGCCCGTGCCTGAGGTGCATCATCACAGCTGTGTGAATAATAACTGCGTCAGCCCCGTGCCTGAGGTGCATCATCAGAGCTGTGTGAATAATAACAGCTGTGAGCCCCGTGCCTGAGGGGCATTAGCATTATCAGAGCTGTGTGAATAATAACTGCGTCAGCCCCGTGCCTTAGGTGCATCATCAGAGCTGTGAGAATAATAACTGCATCAGCCCCGTGCCTGAGGTGCATCATCAGAGCTGTGTGAATAATAACTGTGTCAGCCCTGTGCCTGAGGTGCATCATCAGAGCTGTGTGAATATGAACAGCTGTTAGCCCCGTGCCTGAGGTGCATCATCAGAGCTGTGTGAATAATAACAGCTGTGACCCCGTGCCTGAGGTGCATCATCAGAGCTGTGTGAATAATAACTGCAGGCAGCCCCGTGCCTGAGGTGCATCATCAGAGCTGTGTGAATAATAACAGCTGTGAGCCCTGTGCCTGAGGTGCATCATCAGAGCTGTGTGAATAATAACTGCAGGCAGCCCCGTGCCTGAGGTGCATCATCAGAGCTGTGTGAATAATACCTGCGTCAGCCCCGTGCCTGAGGTGCATCATCAGAGCTGTGTGAATAATAACTGTGTCAGCCCCGTGCCTGAGGTCCATCATCAGAGCTGTTTGAATAATAACTGTATCAGCCCCGTGTCTGAGGTGCATCATCAGAGCTGTGTGAATAATAACAGCTCTGACCCCCTGCCTGAGGTGCATCATCAGAGCTGTGTGAATAATAACTGCAGGCAGCCCCGTGCCTGAGGTGCATCATCAGAGCTGTGTGAATAATAACTGCGTCCGCCCGTGACTGAGGTGTATCATCAGAGCTGTGTGAATAATAAGAGCTGTGAGCCCGTGCCTGAGGTGCATCATCACAGCTGTGTGAATAATAACAGCTGTGAGCCCCGTGCCTGAGGTGCATCATCAGAGCTGTGTGAATAATAACAGCTGTGACCCCCTGCCTGAGATGCATCATCAGAGCTGTGTAAATAATAACAGCTGTGAGCCCGTGCCTGAGGTGCATCATCACAGCTGCGTGAATAATAACTGCGTCAGCCCCATGCCTGAGGTGCATCATCAGAGCTGTGTGAATAATAACAGCTGTGAGCCAGTGCCTGAGGTGCATCATCACAGCTGTGTGAATAATAACTGCGTCAGCCCCATGCCTGAGGTGCATCATCAGAGCTGTGTGAATAATAACTGTAGGTACCCCGTGCCTGAGGTGCATCATCAGAGTTGTGTGAATAATAACAGCTGTGAGCCTGTGCCTGAGGTGCATCATCACAGCTGTGTGAATAATAACAGCTGTGAGCCCGTGCCTGAGGTGCATCATCACAGCTGTGTGAATAATAACAGCTGTGAGCCCCGTGCCTGAGGTGCATCATCAGAGCTGTGTGAATAATAACTGTGTCTGCCCCGTGTCTGAGGTGCATCATCAGAGCTGTGTGAATAATAACAGCTGTGAGTCCGTGCCTGAGGTGCATCATTAGAGCTGTGTGAATAATAACTACAGGCATCCCCGTGCCTGAGGTGCATCATCAGAGCTGTGTGAATAATACCTGCATCAGCCCCGTGCCTGAGGTGCATCATCAGAGCTGTGTGTCTAATACCTGCGTAAGCCCCGTGCCTGAGGTGCATCATCAGAGCTGTGTGAATAATAACTGCGTCAGCCCCGTGCCTGAGGTGCATCATCAGAGCTGTGTGAATAATAACTGCAGGCAGCCAGGTGCCTGAGGTGCATCATCAGAGCTGTGTGAATAATAACAGCTGTGAGCCCGTGCCTGAGGTGCATCATCAGAGCTGTGTGAATAAAAGCTGTGAGCCCGTGCCTGAGGTGCATCATCACAGCTGTTTGAATAATAACAGCTGTGACCCCCTGCCTGAGGTGCATCATCAGAGCTGTGTGAATAATAACTGCGTCAGCCCCGTGTCTGAGGTGCATCATCAGAGCTGTGTGATTAATAACAGCTGTGAGCCTGTGCCTGAGGTGCATCATCAGAGCTGTGTGAATAATAACTGCGTCAGCCCAGTGCCTATGGTGCAACATCAGAGCTGTGTGAATAACTGCGTCAGCCCCGTGTCTGAGGTGCATCATCAGAGCTGTGTGAATAATAACAGCTGTGAGCCTCGTGCCTGAGGTGCATCATCAGAGCTGTGTGAATCATAACAGCTGTGAGCCCGTGCCTGAGGTGCATCATCACAGCTGTGTGAATAATAACTGCGTCAGCCCCGTGCCTGAGGTGCATCATCCGAGCTGTGTGAATAATAACTGTGTCTGCCCCGTGTCTGAGGTGCATCATCAGAGCTGTGTGAATAATAACAGCTGTGAGTCCGTGCCTGAGGTGCATCATCAGAGCTATGTGAATAAGAACTGCGTCAGCCCCATGCCTGAGGTGCATCATCAGAGCTGTGTGAATAATAACTGCATCAGCGTTGTGCCTGAGGTGCATCATCAGAGCTGTGGGAATAATAATGGCGTCAGCCCGTGCCGCTTCTTCAGAGCTGTGTGAATAGTGACTGCGTCAGCCCCGTGCCTGAGGTGCATCATCAGAGCTGTGTGAATAATAACAGCTGTGAGCCCGTGCCTGAGGTGCATCATCAGAGCTATGTGAATAATAACTGTGTCAGCCCCGTGCCTGAGGTGCATCATCAGAGCTGTGGGAATAATAACTGCGTCAGCCCCGTGCCTGAGGTGCATTATCAGAGCTGTGGGAATAATAACTGCGTCAGCCCGTCCCGCTTCATCAGAGCTGTGTGAATAATAACTGCGTCAGTCCCGTGCCTGAGGTGCATCATCAGAGCTATGTGATTATTAACTGCGTCAGCCCCGTGCCTGAGGTGCATCATCAGAGCTGTGTGAATAATAACAGCTGTGAGCCCGTGCCTGAGGTGCATCATCACAGCTGTGTGAATAATAACTGCGTCAGCTCCGTGCCTGAGGTGCATCATCAGAGCTGTGTGAATAATAACAGCTGTGAGCCCCGTGCCTGAGGGGCATTATCAGAGCTGTGTGAATAATAACTGCGTCAGCCCCATGCCTTAGGTGCATCACCAGAGCTGTGAGAATAATAACTGCATCAGCCCCGTGCCTGAGGTGCATCATCAGAGCTGTGTGAATAATAACTGTGTCAGCCCGTGCCTGAGGTACATCATCAGAGCTGTTTGAATATTAACTGCGTCAGCCCCGTGCCTTAGGTGCATCATCAGAGCTGTGTGAATAATAACTGCGTCAGCCCCGTGCCTGAGGTGCATCATCAGAGCTGTGTGAATATGAACAGCTGTTAGCCCCGTGCCTGAGGTGCATCATCAGAGCTGTGTGAATAATAACAGCTGTGAGCCC
Organism: Lissotriton vulgaris; assembly: GCF_964263255.1. Classification (NCBI taxonomy): domain Eukaryota; kingdom Metazoa; phylum Chordata; class Amphibia; order Caudata; family Salamandridae; genus Lissotriton; species Lissotriton vulgaris. The sequence continues at coordinate 26,426,980 of NC_141685.1, forward strand.
GTGCCTGAGGTGCATCATCAGAGCTGTGTGAATAATAACTGCAGGCAGCCCCGTGCCTGAGGTGCATCATCAGAGCTGTGTGAATAATAACAGCTGTGAGCCCTGTGCCTGAGGTGCATCATCAGAGCTGTGTGAATAATAACTGCAGGCAGCCCCGTGCCTGAGGTGCATCATCAGAGCTGTGTGAATAATACCTGCGTCAGCCCCGTGCCTGAGGTGCATCATCAGAGCTGTGTGTCTAATATCTGCATCAGCCCCGTGCCTGAGGTGCATCATCAGAGCTGTGTGAATAATAACTGCGTCAGCCCCGTGCCTGAGGTGCATCATCAGAGCTGTGTGAAAAATAACAGCTGTGAGCCCGTGCCTGAGGTGCATCATCAGAGCTCTGTGAATAATAACTGCAGGCAGCCCCGTGCCTGAGGTGCATCATCAGAGCTGTGTGAATAATAACAGCTGTGAGCCCTGTGCCTGAGGTGCATAATCAGAGCTGTGTGAATAATAACTGCGTCAGCCCCATGCCTGAGGTGCATCATCAGAGCTGTGGGAATAATAACTGCGTCAGCCCGTGCCGCTTCTTCAGAGCTGTGTGAATAATGACTGCGTCAGCCCAGTGCCTGAGGTGCATCATTAGAGCTGTGTGAATAATAACAGCTGTGAGCCCGTGCCTGAGGTGCATCATCAGAGCTATGTGAATAATAACTGTGTCAGCCCCGTGCCTGAGGTGCATCATCAGAGCTGTGTGAATAATAACTGCGTCAGCCCGTGCCTGAGGTGCATCATCAGAGCTGTGTGAAAAATAACAGCTGTGAGCCCGTGCCTGAGGTGCATCATCAGAGCTCTGTGAATAATAACTGCAGGCAGCCCCGTGCCTGAGGTGCATCATCAGAGCTGTGTGAATAATAACAGCTGTGAGCCCCGTGCCTGAGGTGCATCTTCAGAGCTGTGTGAATAATAACAGCTGTGAGCCCCGTGCCTGAGGTGCATCATCAGAGCTGTGGGAATAATAACTGCGTCAGCCCCGTGCCTGAGGTGCATTATCAGAGCTGTGGGAATAATAACTGCGTCAGCCCGTCCCGCTTCATCAGAGCTGTTTGAATAATAACTGCGTCAGCCCCGTGCCTGAGGTGCATCATCAGAGCTATGTGATTATTAACTGCGTCAGCCCCGTGCCTGAGGTGCATCATCAGAGCTGTGTGAATAATAACAGCTGTGAGCCCGTGCCTGAGGTGCATCATCACAGCTGTGTGAATAATAACTGCGTCAGCTCCGTGCCTGAGGTGCATCATCAGAGCTGTGTGAATAATAACAGCTGTGAGCCCCGTGCCTGAGGGGCATTATCAGAGCTGTGTGAATAATAACTGCGTCAGCCCCATGCCTTAGGTGCATCATCAGAGCTGTGAGAATAATAACTGCATCAGCCCCGTGCCTGAGGTGCATCATCAGAGCTGTGTGAATAATAACTGTGTCAGCCCGTGCCTGAGGTACATCATCAGAGCTGTTTGAATATTAACTGCGTCAGCCCCGTGCCTTAGGTGCATCATCAGAGCTGTGTGAATAATAACTGCGTCAGCCCCGTGCCTGAGGTGCATCATCAGAGCTGTGGGAATAATAACTGCGTCAGCCCCGTGCCTGAGGTGCATCATCAGAGCTGTGGGAATAATAACTGCGTCAGCCCGTCCCGCTTCATCAGAGCTGTGTGAATAATAACTGCGTCAGCCCCGTGCCTGAGGTGCATCATCAGAGCTTTGTGATTATTAACTGCGTCAGCCCCGTGCCTGAGGTGCATCATCAGAGCTGTGTGAATAATAACAGCTGTGAGCCCGTGCCTGAGTGCATCATCAGAGCTATGTGAATATTAACTGCGTCAGCCCCGTGCCTGAGGTGCATCATCAGAGCTGTGAGAATAATAACTGCGTCAGCCCCGTGCCTGAGGTGCATCATCAGAGCTGTGGGAATAATAACTGCGTCAGCCCCGTGCCTGAGGTGCATCATCAGAGCTATGTGATTATTAACTGCGTCAGCCCCGTGCCTGAGGTGCATCATCAGAGCTGTGTGAATAATAACAGCTGTGAGCCCGTGCCTGAGTGCATCATCAGAGCTATGTGAATATTAACTGCGTCAGCCCCGTGCCTGAGGTGCATCATCAGAGCTGTGAGAATAATAACTGCGTCAGCCCCGTGCCTGAGGTGCATCATCAGAGCTGTGGGAATAATAACTGCGTCAGCCCGTGCCGCTTCATCAGAGCTGTGTGAATAATAACTGCGTAAGCCCCGTGCCTCAGGTGCATCATCAGAGCTATGTGATTATTAGCTGCGTCAGCCCCGTGCCTGAGGTGCATCATCAGAGCTGTGTGAATAATAATAGCTGTGAGCCCGTGCCTGAGGTGCATCATCACAGCTGTGTGAATAATAACTGCGTTAGCCCCGTGCCTGAGGTGCATCATCAGAGCTGTGTGAATAATAACAGCTATGAGCCCGTGCCTGAGGTGCATCATCAAAGCTGTGTGAATAATACAGGTGTGAGCCCCGTGCCTGGGGTGCATCATCAGAGTTGTGTGAATAATACCTGCATGCTGCCCTGCACCTGAGGTGCATCATCAGAGCTGTGTGAATAATAACTTCTTCAGCCCCGTGCCTGAGGTGCATGATCAGAGCTGTGTGAATAATAACTGCGTCAGCCACGTGCCTGAGGTGCATCATCAGAGCTGTGTGAATAATAACAGCTGTGAGCCCCGTGCCTGAGGTGCATCTTCAGAGCTGTGTGAATAATAACAGCTGTGAGCCCCGTGTCTGAGGTGCATAATCAGAGCTGTGTGAATAATAACTGCGTCAGCCCCATGCCTGAGGTGCATCATCAGAGCTGTGGGAATAATAACTGCGTCAGCCCGTGCCGCTTCTTCAGAGCTGTGTGAATAATGACTGCGTCAGCCCAGTGCCTGAGGTGCATCCTTAGAGCTGTGTGAATAATAACAGCTGTGAGCCCGTGCCTGAGGTGCATCATCAGAGCTATGTGAATAATAACTGTGTCAGCCCCGTGCCTGAGGTGCATCATCAGAGCTGTGGGAATAATAACTGCGTCAGCCCCGTGCCTGAGGTGCATCATCAGAGCTGTGGGAATAATAACTGCGTCAGCCCGTCCCGCTTCATCAGAGCTGTGTGAACAATAACTGCGTCAGCCCCGTGCCTGAGGTGCATCATCAGAGCTATCTGATTATTAACTGCGTCAGCCCCATGCCTGAGGTGCATCATCAGAGCTGTGTGAATAATAACAGCTGTGAGCCCGTGCCTGAGGTGCATCATCACAGCTGTGTGAATAATAACTGCGTCAGCCCCGTGCCTGAGGTGCATCATCAGAGCTGTGTGAATAATAACAGCTGTGAGCCCCGTGCCTGAGGGGCATTAGCATTATTAGAGCTGTGTGAATAATAACTGCGTCAGCCCAGTGCCTTAGGTGCATCATCAGAGCTGTGAGAATAATAACTGCATCAGCCCCGTGCCTGAGGTGCATCATCAGAGCTGTGTGAATAATAACTGTGTCAGCCCTGTGCCTGAGGTGCATCATCAGAGCTGTGTGAATATGAACAGCTGTTAGCCCCGTGCCTGAGGTGCATCATCAGAGCTGTGTGAATAATAACAGCTGTGAGCCCGTGCCTGAGGTGCATCATCAGAGCTGTGTGAATAATAACTGCGTCAGCCCCGTGCCTTAGGTGCATCATCAGAGCTGTGAGAATAATAACTGCATCAGCCCCGTGCCTGAGGTGCATCATCAGAGCTGTGTGAATAATAACTGTGTCAGCCCCGTGCCTGAGGTGCATCATCAGAGCTGTGTGAATATGAACAGCTGTTAGCCCCGTGCCTGAGGTGCATCATCAGAGCTGTGTGAATAATAACAGCTGTGAGTCCGTGCCTGAGGTGCATCATCAGAGCTGTGTGAATAATACCTGCGTCAGCCCCGTGCCTGAGGTGCATCATCAGAGCTGTGTGTCTAATAACTGCGTCAGCCCCGTGCCTGAGGTGCATCATCAGAGCTGTGTGAATAATAACTGCGTCAGCCCCATGCCTGAGGTGCATCATCAGAGCTGTGTGAATAATACCAGCTGTGAGCCCGTGCCTGAGGTGCATCATCACAGCTGTGTGAATAATAACTGCGTCAGCCCTGTGCCTGAGGTGCATCATCAGAGCTGTGTGAATAATAACTGCAGGCAGCCCCGTGCCTGAGGTGCATCATCAGAGCTGTGTGAATAATAACAGCTGTGAGCCCGTGCCTGAGGTGCATCATCACAGCTGTGTGAATAAAAGCTGTGAGCCCGTGCCTGAGGTGCATCATCACAGCTGTAAGAATAATAACAGCTGTGAGCCCCGTGCCTGAGGTGCATCATCAAAGCTGTGTGAATAATAACAGCTGTGACCCTCTGCCTGAGGTGCATCATCAGAGCTGTGTGAATAATAACTGCGTCAGCCCCGTGTCTGAGGTGCATCATCAGAGTTGTGTGATTAATAACAGCTGTGAGCCTGTGCCTGAGGTGCATCATCAGAGCTGTGTGAATAATAACTGCGTCAGCCCCGTGCCTATGGTGCATCATCAGAGCTGTGTGAATAACTGTGTCAGCCCCGTGTCTGAGGTGCATCATCAGAGCTGTGTGAATAATAACAGCTGTGAGCCCCGTGCCTGAGGTGCATCATCAGAGCTGTGTGAATAATAACAGCTGTGAGCCCGTGCCTGAGGTGCATCATCACAGCTGTGTGAATAATAACTGCGTCAGCCCCGTGCCTGAGGTGCATCATCAGAGCTGTGTGAATAATAACTGTGTCTGCCCCGTGTCTGAGGTGCATCATCAGAGCTGTGTGAATAATAACAGCTGTGAACCCGTGTCTGAGGTGCATCATCAGAGCTGTGTAAATAATAACAGCCGTGAGCCCGTGCCTGAGGTGCATCATCGAAGCTCTGAGTAATAACAGCTGTGAGCCTGTGCCTGAGGTGCATCATCAGAGCTGTGTGAATAATAACTGCGTCAGCCCGTGCCGCTTCATCAGAGATGTGTGAATAACAGCTGTGAGCCCATGCCTGAGGTGCATCATCAGAGCTGTGTGAATAATAAAGGTGCCAGCCCCGTGCCTGATGTGCATCATCAGAGCTGTCTGAATAATAACAGCTGTGAGCACCGTGCCTGAGGTGCATAATCAGAGCTGTGTGAATAATAACTGCGTCAGCCCCGTGCCTGGGGTGCATCATCAGAGCTGTGTGAATAATAACAACTGTGAGCCAGTGCCTGAGGTGCATCATCAGAGCTGTGTGAATAATAACTGCAGGCAGCCTTGTGCCTGAGGTACATCATCAGAGCTGTGTGACTAATAACTGCGTCAGGCCCATGCCTGAGGTGCATCATCAGAGCTGTGTGAATAATAACTGTGTCAGCCCCGTGCCTGAGGTGCATCATCAGAGCTGTGTGAATAATAACAGCTGTGAGCCCGTGTCTGAGGTGCATCATCACAGCTGTGTGAATAATAACTGCGTCAGCCCCGTGCCTGAGGTGCATCATCAGAGCTGTGTGAATAATAACTGCAGGCAGCCCCGTGCCTGAGGTGCATCATCAGAGCTGTGTGATTAATAACAGCTGTGAGCCTGTGCCTGAGGTGCATCATCAGAGCTGTGTGAACAATAACTGCGTCAGCCCCGTGCCTATGGTGCATCATCAGAGCTGTGTGAATAATAACTGCGTCAGCCCTGTGCCTGAGGTTCATCATCAGAGCTGTGTGAATAGTAACAGCTGTGAGCCCCGTGTCTGAGGTGCATCATCAGAGCTGTGTGAATAATAACAGCTATGAGCCCCGTGTCTGAGGAGCATAAATCAAAGCTGTGTGAATAATAACTGCGTCAGGCCCGTGCCTGAGGTGCATCATCAGAGCTGTGTGAATAATAACTGCGTCAGCCTCGTGCCTGAGGTGCATCATCAGAGCTTTGGGAATAATAACTGCGTCAGCCGGTGCCGCTTCTTCAGAGCTGTGTGAATAATGACTGTGTCAGCCCCCTGCCTGAGGTGCATCATCAGAGCTGTGTGAATAATAACAGCTGTGAGCCCGTGCCTGAGTGCATCATCAGAGCTATGTGAATATTAACTGCGTCAGCCCCGTGCCTGAGGTGCATCATCAGAGCTGTGAGAATAATAACTGCGTCAGCCCCGTGCCTGAGGTGCATCATCAGAGCTGTGGGAATAATAACTGCGTCAGCCCGTGCCGCTTCATCAGAGCTGTGTGAATAATAACTGCGTAAGCCCCGTGCCTGCGGTGCATCATCAGAGCTATGTGATTATTAACTGCGTCAGCCCCGTGCCTGAGGTGCATCATCAGAGCTGTGTGAATAATAACAGCTGTGAGCCCGTGCCTGAGGTGCATCATCACAGCTGTGTGAATAATAACTGCGTTAGCCCCATGCCTGAGGTGCATCATCAGAGCTGTGTGAATAATAACAGCTGTGAGCCCCGTGCCTGAGGTGCATTATCAGAGCTGTGTGAATAATAACTGCGTCAGCCCCGTGCCTTAGGTGCATCATCAGAGCTGTGTGAATAATAACTGCATCAGCCCCGTGCCTGAGGTGCATCATCAGAGCTGTGTGAATAATAACTGTGTCAGCCCCGTGCCTGAGGTCCATCATCAGAGCTGTTTGAATAATAACTGTATCAGCCCCGTGTCTGAGGTGCATCATCAGAGCTGTGTGAATAATAACAGCTCTGACCCCCTGCCTGAGGTGCATCATCAGAGCTGTGTGAATAATAACTGCAGGCAGCCCCGTGCCTGAGGTGCATCATCAGAGCTGTGTGAATAATAACTGCGTCCGCCCGTGACTGAGGTGTATCATCAGAGCTGTGTGAATAATAACAGCTGTGAGCCCGTGCCTGAGGTGCATCATCACAGCTGTGTGAATAATAACAGCTGTGAGCCCCGTGCCTGAGGTGCATCATCAGAGCTGTGTGAATAATAACAGCTGTGACCCCCTGCCTGAGATGCATCATCAGAGCTGTGTAAATAATAACAGCTGTGAGCCCGTGCCTGAGGTGCATCATCACAGCTGCGTGAATAATAACTGCATCAGCCCCATGCCTGAGGTGCATCATCAGAGCTGTGTGAATAATAACAGCTGTGAGCCCGTGCCTGAGGTGCATCATCACAGCTGTGTGAATAATAACTGCGTCAGCCCCATGCCTGAGGTGCATCATCAGAGCTGTGTGAATAATAACTGTAGGTACCCCGTGCCTGAGGTGCATCATCAGAGTTGTGTGAATAATAACAGCTGTGAGCCTGTGCCTGAGGTGCATCATCACAGCTGTGTGAATAATAACAGCTGTGAGCCCGTGCCTGAGGTGCATCATCACAGCTGTGTGAATAATAACAGCTGTGAGCCCCGTGCCTGAGGTGCATCATCAGAGCTGTGTGAATAATAACTGTGTCTGCCCCGTGTCTGAGGTGCATCATCAGAGCTGTGTGAATAATAACAGCTGTGAGTCCGTGCCTGAGGTGCATCATTAGAGCTGTGTGAATAATAACTACAGGCATCCCCGTGCCTGAGGTGCATCATCAGAGCTGTGTGAATAATACCTGCATCAGCCCCGTGCCTGAGGTGCATCATCAGAGCTGTGTGTCTAATAACTGCGTAAGCCCCGTGCCTGAGGTGCATCATCAGAGCTGTGTGAATAATAACTGCGTCAGCCCCGTGCCTGAGGTGCATCATCAGAGCTGTGTGAATAATAACTGCAGGCAGCCAGGTGCCTGAGGTGCATCATCAGAGCTGTGTGAATAATAACAGCTGTGAGCCCGTGCCTGAGGTGCATCATCAGAGCTGTGTGAATAAAAGCTGTGAGCCCGTGCCTGAGGTGCATCATCACAGCTGTTTGAATAATAACAGCTGTGACCCCCTGCCTGAGGTGCATCATCAGAGCTGTGTGAATAATAACTGCGTCAGCCCCGTGTCTGAGGTGCATCATCAGAGCTGTGTGATTAATAACAGCTGTGAGCCTGTGCCTGAGGTGCATCATCAGAGCTGTGTGAATAATAACTGCGTCAGCCCCGTGCCTATGGTGCAACATCAGAGCTGTGTGAATAACTGCGTCAGCCCCGTGTCTGAGGTGCATCATCAGAGCTGTGTGAATAATAACAGCTGTGAGCCTCGTGCCTGAGGTGCATCATCAGAGCTGTGTGAATCATAACAGCTGTGAGCCCGTGCCTGAGGTGCATCATCACAGCTGTGTGAATAATAACTGCGTCAGCCCCGTGCCTGAGGTGCATCATCCGAGCTGTGTGAATAATAACTGTGTCTGCCCCGTGTCTGAGGTGCATCATCAGAGCTGTGTGAATAATAACAGCTGTGAGTCCGTGCCTGAGGTGCATCATCAGAGCTATGTGAATAAGAACTGCGTCAGCCCCATGCCTGAGGTGCATCATCAGAGCTGTGTGAATAATAACTGCATCAGCGTTGTGCCTGAGGTGCATCATCAGAGCTGTGGGAATAATAACGGCGTCAGCCCGTGCCGCTTCTTCAGAGCTGTGTGAATAGTGACTGCGTCAGCCCCGTGCCTGAGGTGCATCATCAGAGCTGTGTGAATAATAACAGCTGTGAGCCCGTGCCTGAGGTGCATCATCAGAGCTATGTGAATAATAACTGTGTCAGCCCCGTGCCTGAGGTGCATCATCAGAGCTGTGGGAATAATAACTGCGTCAGCCCCGTGCCTGAGGTGCATTATCAGAGCTGTGGGAATAATAACTGCGTCAGCCCGTCCCGCTTCATCAGAGCTGTGTGAATAATAACTGCGTCAGTCCCGTGCCTGAGGTGCATCATCAGAGCTATGTGATTATTAACTGCGTCAGCCCCGTGCCTGAGGTGCATCATCAGAGCTGTGTGAATAATAACAGCTGTGAGCCCGTGCCTGAGGTGCATCATCACAGCTGTGTGAATAATAACTGCGTCAGCTCCGTGCCTGAGGTGCATCATCAGAGCTGTGTGAATAATAACAGCTGTGAGCCCCGTGCCTGAGGGGCATTATCAGAGCTGTGTGAATAATAACTGCGTCAGCCCCATGCCTTAGGTGCATCACCAGAGCTGTGAGAATAATAACTGCATCAGCCCCGTGCCTGAGGTGCATCATCAGAGCTGTGTGAATAATAACTGTGTCAGCCCGTGCCTGAGGTACATCATCAGAGCTGTTTGAATATTAACTGCGTCAGCCCCGTGCCTTAGGTGCATCATCAGAGCTGTGTGAATAATAACTGCGTCAGCCCCGTGCCTGAGGTGCATCATCAGAGCTGTGTGAATATGAACAGCTGTTAGCCCCGTGCCTGAGGTGCATCATCAGAGCTGTGTGAATAATAACAGCTGTGAGCCCGTGCCTGAGGTGCATCATCAGAGCTGTGTGAATAATAACTGCAGGCAGCCCCGTGCCTGAGGTGCATCATCAGAGCTGTGTGAATAATAACAGCTGTGAGCCCTGTGCCTGAGGTGCATCATCAGAGCTGTGTGAATAATAACTGCAGGCAGCCCCGTGCCTGAGGTGCATCATCAGAGCTGTGTGAATAATACCTGCGTCAGCCCCGTGCCTGAGGTGCATCATCAGAGCTGTGTGTCTAATATCTGCGTCAGCCCCGTGCCTGAGGTGCATCATCAGAGCTGTGTGAATAATAACTGCGTCAGCCCCGTGCCTGAGGTGCATCATCAGAGCTGTGTGAAAAATAACAGCTGTGAGCCCGTGCCTGAGGTGCATCATCAGAGCTCTGTGAATAATAACTGCAGGCAGCCCCGTGCCTGAGGTGCATCATCAGAGCTGTGTGAATAATAACAGCTGTGAGCCCTGTGCCTGAGGTGCATAATCAGAGCTGTGTGAATAATAACTGCGTCAGCCCCATGCCTGAGGTGCATCATCAGAGCTGTGGGAATAATAACTGCGTCAGCCCGTGCCGCTTCTTCAGAGCTGTGTGAATAATGACTGCGTCAGCCCAGTGCCTGAGGTGCATCATTAGAGCTGTGTGAATAATAACAGCTGTGAGCCCGTGCCTGAGGTGCATCATCAGAGCTATGTGAATAATAACTGTGTCAGCCCCGTGCCTGAGGTGCATCATCAGAGCTGTGTGAATAATAACTGCGTCAGCCCCGTGCCTGAGGTGCATCATCAGAGCTGTGTGAAAAATAACAGCTGTGAGCCCGTGCCTGAGGTGCATCATCAGAGCTCTGTGAATAATAACTGCAGGCAGCCCCGTGCCTGAGGTGCATCATCAGAGCTGTGTGAATAATAACAGCTGTGAGCCCAGTGCCTGAGGTGCATCATTAGAGCTGTGTGAATAATAACAGCTGTGAGCCCCGTGCCTGAGGTGCATCATCAGAGCTGTGGGAATAATAACTGTGTCAGCCCCGTGCCTGAGGTGCATCATCAGAGCTGTGGGAATAATAACTGCATCAGCCCCGTGCCTGAGGTGCATCATCAGAGCTGTGGGAATAATAACTGCGTCAGCCCGTCCCGCTTCATCAGAGCTGTGTGAACAATAACTGCGTCAGCCCCGTGCCTGAGGTGCATCATCAGAGCTATCTGATTATTAACTGCGTCAGCCCCATGCCTGAGGTGCATCATCAGAGCTGTGTGAATAATAACAGCTGTGAGCCCGTGCCTGAGGTGCATCATCACAGCTGTGTGAATAATAACTGCGTCAGCCCCGTGCCTGAGGTGCATCATCAGAGCTGTGTGAATAATAACAGCTGTGAGCCCCGTGCCTGAGGGGCATTAGCATTATCAGAGCTGTGTGAATAATAACTGCGTCAGCCCCGTGCCTTAGGTGCATCATCAGAGCTGTGAGAATAATAACTGCATCAGCCCCGTGCCTGAGGTGCATCATCAGAGCTGTGTGAATAATAACTGTGTCAGCCCTGTGCCTGAGGTGCATCATCAGAGCTGTGTGAATATGAACAGCTGTTAGCCCCGTGCCTGAGGTGCATCATCAGAGCTGTGTGAATAATAACAGCTGTGAGCCCGTGCCTGAGGTGCATCATCAGAGCTGTGTGAATAATAACTGCGTCAGCCCCGTACCTTAGGTGCATCATCAGAGCTGTGAGAATAATAACTGCATCAGCCCCGTGCCTGAGGTGCATCATCAGAGCTGTGTGAATAATAACTGTGTCAGCCCCGTGCCTGAGGTGCATCATCAGAGCTGTGTGAATATGAACAGCTGTTAGCCCCGTGCCTGAGGTGCATCATCAGACCTGTGTGAATAATAACAGCTGTGAGTCCGTGCCTGAGGTGCATCATCAGAGCTGTGTGAATAATACCTGCGTCAGCCCCGTGCCTGAGGTGCATCATCAGAGCTGTGTGTCTAATAACTGCGTCAGCCCCGTGCCTGAGGTGCATCATCAGAGCTGTGTGAATAATAACTGCGTCAGCCCCATGCCTGAGGTGCATCATCAGAGCTGTGTGAATAATAACAGCTGTGAGCCCGTGCCTGAGGTGCATCATCACAGCTGTGTGAATAATAACTGCGTCAGCCCTGTGCCTGAAGTGCATCATCAGAGCTGTGTGAATAATAACAGCTGTGAGCCCGTGCCTGAGGTGCATCATCAGAGCTATGTGAATAATAACTGTGTCAGCCCCGTGCCTGAGGTGCATCATCAGAGCTGTGGGAATAATAACTGCGTCAGCCCCGTGCCTGAGCTGCATTATCAGAGCTGTGGGAATAATAACTGCGTCAGCCCGTCCCGCTTCATCAGAGCTGTGTGAATAATAACTGCGTCAGCCCCGTGCCTGAGGTGCATCATCAGAGCTATGTGATTATTAACTGCGTCAGCCCCGTGCCTGAGGTGCATCATCAGAGCTGTGTGAATAATAACAGCTGTGAGCCCGTGCCTGAGGTGCATCATCACAGCTGTGTGAATAATAACTGCGTCAGCTCCGTGCCTGAGGTGCATCATCAGAGCAGTGTGTATAATAACAGCTGTGAGCCCCGTGCCTGAGGGGCATTATCAGAGCTGTGTGAATAATAACTGCGTCAGCCCCATGCCTTAGGTGCATCATCAGAGCTGTGAGAATAATAACTGCATCAGCCCCGTGCCTGAGGTGCATCATCAGAGCTGTGTGAATAATAACTGTGTCAGCCCGTGCCTGAGGTACATCATCAGAGCTGTTTGAATATTAACTGCGTCAGCCCCGTGCCTTAGGTGCATCATCAGAGCTGTGTGAATAATAACTGCGTCAGCCCCGTGCCTGAGGTGCATCATCAGAGCTGTGTGAATATGAACAGCTGTTAGCCCCGTGCCTGAGGTGCATCATCAGAGCTGTGTGAATAATAACAGCTGTGACCCCGTGCCTGAGGTGCATCATCAGAGCTGTGTGAATAATAACTGCAGGCAGCCCCGTGCCTGAGGTGCATCATCAGAGCTGTGTGAATAATAACAGCTGTGAGGCCTGAGGTGCATCATCAGAGCTGTGTGAATAATAACTGCAGGCAGCCCCGTGCCTGAGGTGCATCATCAGAGCTGTGTGAATAATACCTGCGTCAGCCCCGTGCCTGAGGTGCATCATCAGAGCTGTGTGTCTAATATCTGCGTCAGCCCCGTGCCTGAGGTGCATCATCAGAGCTGTGTGAATAATAACTGCGTCAGCCCCGTGCCTGAGGTGCATCATCAGAGCTGTGTGAAAAATAACAGCTGTGAGCCCGTGCCTGAGGTGCATCATCAGAGCTCTGTGAATAATAACTGCAGGCAGCCCCGTGCCTGAGGTGCATCATCAGAGCTGTGTGAATAATAACAGCTGTGAGCCCCGTGCCTGAGGTGCATCTTCAGAGCTGTGTGAATAATAACAGCTGTGAGCCCCGTGTCTGAGGTGCATAATCAGAGCTGTGTGAATAATAACTGCGTCAGCCCCATGCCTGAGGTGCATCATCAGAGCTGTGGGAATAATAATTGCGTCAGCCCGTGCCGCTTCTTCAGAGCTGTGTGAATAATGACTGCGTCAGCCCAGTGCTTGAGGTGCATCATTAGAGCTGTGTGAATAATAACAGCTGTGAGCCCGTGCCTGAGGTGCATCATCAGAGCTATGTGAATAATAACTGTGTCAGCCCCGTGCCTGAGGTGCATCATCAGAGCTGTGGGAATAATAACTGCGTCAGCCCCGTGCCTGAGGTGCATCATCAGAGCTGTGGGAATAATAACTGCGTCAGCCCGTCCCGCTTCATCAGAGCTGTGTGAACAATAACTGCGTCAGCCCCGTGCCTGAGGTGCATCATCAGAGCTATCTGATTATTAACTGCGTCAGCCCCATGCCTGAGGTGCATCATCAGAGCTGTGTGAATAATAACAGCTGTGAGCCCGTGCCTGAGGTGCATCATCACAGCTGTGTGAATAATAACTGCGTCAGCCCCGTGCCTGAGGTGCATCATCAGAGCTGTGTGAATAATAACAGCTGTGAGCCCCGTGCCTGAGGGGCATTAGCATTATCAGAGCTGTGTGAATAATAACTGCGTCAGCCCCGTGCCTTAGGTGCATCATCAGAGCTGTGAGAATAATAACTGCATCAGCCCCGTGCCTGAGGTGCATCATCAGAGCTGTGTGAATAATAACTGTGTCAGCCCTGTGCCTGAGGTGCATCATCAGAGCTGTGTGAATATGAACAGCTGTTAGCCCCGTGCCTGAGGTGCATCATCAGAGCTGTGTGAATAATAACAGCTGTGAGCCCGTGCCTGAGGTGCATCATCAGAGCTGTGTGAATATGAACAGCTGTTAGCCCCGTGCCTGAGGTGCATCATCAGAGCTGTGTGAATAATAACAGCTGTGAGTCCGTGCCTGAGGTGCATCATCAGAGCTGTGTGAATAATACCTGCGTCAGCCCCGTGCCTGAGGTGCATCATCAGAGCTGTGTGTCTAATAACTGCGTCAGCCCCGTGCCTGAGGTGCATCATCAGAGCTGTGTGAATAATAACTGCGTCAGCCCCATGCCTGAGGTGCATCATCAGAGCTGTGTGAATAATAACAGCTGTGAGCCCGTGCCTGAGGTGCATCATCACAGCTGTGTGAATAATAACTGCGTCAGCCCTGTGCCTGAAGTGCATCATCAGAGCTGTGTGAATAATAACAGCTGTGAGCCCGTGCCTGAGGTGCATCATCAGAGCTATGTGAATAATAACTGTGTCAGCCCCGTGCCTGAGGTGCATCATCAGAGCTGTGGGAATAATAACTGCGTCAGCCCCGTGCCTGAGCTGCATTATCAGAGCTGTGGGAATAATAACTGCGTCAGCCCGTCCCGCTTCGTCAGAGCTGTGTGAATAATAACTGCGTCAGCCCCGTGCCTGAGGTGCATCATCAGAGCTATGTGAATATTAACTGCGTCAGCCCCGTGCCTGAGGTGCATCATCAGAGCTGTGTGAATAATAACAGCTGTGAGCCCGTGCCTGAGGTGCATCATCACAGCTGTGTGAATAATAACTGCGTCAGCTCCGTGCCTGAGGTGCATCATCAGAGCTGTGTGAATAATAACAGCTGTGAGCCCCGTGCCTGAGGGGCATTATCAGAGCTGTGTGAATAATAACTGCGTCAGCCCCATGCCTTAGGTGCATCATCAGAGCTGTGAGAATAATAACTGCATCAGCCCCGTGCCTGAGGTGCATCATCAGAGCTGTGTGAATAATAACTGTGTCAGCCCGTGCCTGAGGTACATCATCAGAGCTGTTTGAATATTAACTGCGTCAGCCCCGTGCCTTAGGTGCATCATCAGAGCTGTGTGAATAATAACTGCGTCAGCCCCGTGCCTGAGGTGCATCATCAGAGCTGTGTGAATATGAACAGCTGTTAGCCCCGTGCCTGAGGTGCATCATCAGAGCTGTGTGAATAATAACAGCTGTGACCCCGTGCCTGAGGTGCATCATCAGAGCTGTGTGAATAATAACTGCAGGCAGCCCCGTGCCTGAGGTGCATCATCAGAGCTGTGTGAATAATAACAGCTGTGAGCCCTGTGCCTGAGGTGCATCATCAGAGCTGTGTGAATAATAACTGCAGGCAGCCCCGTGCCTGAGGTGCATCATCAGAGCTGTGTGAATAATACCTGCGTCAGCCCCGTGCCTGAGGTGCATCATCAGAGCTGTGTGTCTAATATCTGCGTCAGCCCCGTGCCTGAGGTGCATCATCAGAGCTGTGTGAATAATAACTGCGTCAGCCCCGTGCCTGAGGTGCATCATCAGAGCTGTGTGAAAAATAACAGCTGTGAGCCCGTGCCTGAGGTGCATCATCAGAGCTCTGTGAATAATAACTGCAGGCAGCCCCGTGCCTGAGGTGCATCATCAGAGCTGTGTGAATAATAACAGCTGTGAGCCCCGTGCCTGAGGTGCATCTTCAGAGCTGTGTGAATAATAACAGCTGTGAGCCCCGTGTCTGAGGTGCATAATCAGAGCTGTGTGAATAATAACTGCGTCAGCCCCATGCCTGAGGTGCATCATCAGAGCTGTGGGAATAATAACTGCGTCAGCCCGTGCCGCTTCTTCAGAGCTGTGTGAATAATGACTGCGTCAGCCCAGTGCTTGAGGTGCATCATTAGAGCTGTGTGAATAATAACAGCTGTGAGCCCGTGCCTGAGGTGCATCATCAGAGCTATGTGAATAATAACTGTGTCAGCCCCGTGCCTGAGGTGCATCATCAGAGCTGTGGGAATAATAACTGCGTCAGCCCCGTGCCTGAGGTGCATCATCAGAGCTATCTGATTATTAACTGCGTCAGCCCCATTCCTGAGGTGCATCATCAGAGCTGTGTGAATAATAACAGCTGTGAGCCCGTGCCTGAGGTGCATCATCACAGCTGTGTGAATAATAACTGCGTCAGCCCCGTGCCTGAGGTGCATCATCAGAGCTGTGTGAATAATAACAGCTGTGAGCCCCGTGCCTGAGGGGCATTAGCATTATCAGAGCTGTGTGAATAATAACTGCGTCAGCCCCGTGCCTTAGGTGCATCATCAGAGCTGTGAGAATAATAACTGCATCAGCCCCGTGCCTGAGGTGCATCATCAGAGCTGTGTGAATAATAACTGTGTCAGCCCTGTGCCTGAGGTGCATCATCAGAGCTGTGTGAATATGAACAGCTGTTAGCCCCGTGCCTGAGGTGCATCATCAGAGCTGTGTGAATAATAACAGCTGTGAGCCCGTGCCTGAGGTGCATCATCAGAGCTGTGTGAATAATAACTGCGTCAGCCCCGTGCCTTAGGTGCATCATCAGAGCTGTGAGAATAATAAACTGCATCAGCCCCGTGCCTGAGGTGCATCATCAGAGCTGTGTGAATAAGAACTGTGTCAGCCCCGTGCCTGAGGTGCATCATCAGAGCTGTGTGAATATGAACAGCTGTTAGCCCCGTGCCTGAGGTGCATCATCAGAGCTGTGTGAATAATAACAGCTGTGAGTCCGTGCCTGAGGTGCATCATCAGAGCTGTGTGAATAATACCTGCGTCAGCCCCGTGCCTGAGGTGCATCATCAGAGCTGTGTGTCTAATAACTGCGTCAGCCCCGTGCCTGAGGTGCATCATCAGAGCTGTGTGAATAATAACTGCGTCAGCTCCGTGCCTGAGGTGCATCATCAGAGCAGTGTGTATAATAACAGCTGTGAGCCCCGTGCCTGAGGGGCATTATCAGAGCTGTGTGAATAATAACTGCGTCAGCCCCATGCCTTAGGTGCATCATCAGAGCTGTGAGAATAATAACTGCATCAGCCCCGTGCCTGAGGTGCATCATCAGAGCTGTGTGAATAATAACTGTGTCAGCCCGTGCCTGAGGTACATCATCAGAGCTGTTTGAATATTAACTGCGTCAGCCCCGTGCCTTAGGTGCATCATCAGAGCTGTGTGAATAATAACTGCGTCAGCCCCGTGCCTGAGGTGCATCATCAGAGCTGTGTGAATATGAACAGCTGTTAGCCCCGTGCCTGAGGTGCATCATCAGAGCTGTGTGAATAATAACAGCTGTGACCCCGTGCCTGAGGTGCATCATCAGAGCTGTGTGAATAATAACTGCAGGCAGCCCCGTGCCTGAGGTGCATCATCAGAGCTGTGTGAATAATAACAGCTGTGAGCCCTGTGCCTGAGGTGCATCATCAGAGCTGTGTGAATAATAACTGCAGGCAGCCCCGTGCCTGAGGTGCATCATCAGAGCTGTGTGAATAATACCTGCGTCAGCCCCGTGCCTGAGGTGCATCATCAGAGCTGTGTGTCTAATATCTGCGTCAGCCCCGTGCCTGAGGTGCATCATCAGAGCTGTGTGAATAATAACTGCGTCAGCCCCGTGCCTGAGGTGCATCATCAGAGCTGTGTGAAAAATAACAGCTGTGAGCCCGTGCCTGAGGTGCATCATCAGAGCTCTGTGAATAATAACTGCAGGCAGCCCCGTGCCTGAGGTGCATCATCAGAGCTGTGTGAATAATAACAGCTGTGAGCCCCGTGCCTGAGGTGCATCTTCAGAGCTGTGTGAATAATAACAGCTGTGAGCCCCGTGTCTGAGGTGCATAATCAGAGCTGTGTGAATAATAACTGCGTCAGCCCCATGCCTGAGGTGCATCATCAGAGCTGTGGGAATAATAATTGCGTCAGCCCGTGCCGCTTCTTCAGAGCTGTGTGAATAATGACTGCGTCAGCCCAGTGCTTGAGGTGCATCATTAGAGCTGTGTGAATAATAACAGCTGTGAGCCCGTGCCTGAGGTGCATCATCAGAGCTATGTGAATAATAACTGTGTCAGCCCCGTGCCTGAGGTGCATCATCAGAGCTGTGGGAATAATAACTGCGTCAGCCCCGTGCCTGAGGTGCATCATCAGAGCTGTGGGAATAATAACTGCGTCAGCCCGTCCCGCTTCATCAGAGCTGTGTGAACAATAACTGCGTCAGCCCCGTGCCTGAGGTGCATCATCAGAGCTATCTGATTATTAACTGCGTCAGCCCCATGCCTGAGGTGCATCATCAGAGCTGTGTGAATAATAACAGCTGTGAGCCCGTGCCTGAGGTGCATCATCACAGCTGTGTGAATAATAACTGCGTCAGCCCCGTGCCTGAGGTGCATCATCAGAGCTGTGTGAATAATAACAGCTGTGAGCCCCGTGCCTGAGGGGCATTAGCATTATCAGAGCTGTGTGAATAATAACTGCGTCAGCCCCGTGCCTTAGGTGCATCATCAGAGCTGTGAGAATAATAACTGCATCAGCCCCGTGCCTGAGGTGCATCATCAGAGCTGTGTGAATAATAACTGTGTCAGCCCTGTGCCTGAGGTGCATCATCAGAGCTGTGTGAATATGAACAGCTGTTAGCCCCGTGCCTGAGGTGCATCATCAGAGCTGTGTGAATAATAACAGCTGTGAGCCCGTGCCTGAGGTGCATCATCAGAGCTGTGTGAATATGAACAGCTGTTAGCCCCGTGCCTGAGGTGCATCATCAGAGCTGTGTGAATAATAACAGCTGTGAGTCCGTGCCTGAGGTGCATCATCAGAGCTGTGTGAATAATACCTGCGTCAGCCCCGTGCCTGAGGTGCATCATCAGAGCTGTGTGAATAATACCTGCGTCAGCCCCGTGCCTGAGGTGCATCATCAGAGCTGTGTGTCTAATAACTGCGTCAGCCCCGTGCCTGAGGTGCATCATCAGAGCTGTGTGAATAATAACTGCGTCAGCCCCATGCCTGAGGTGCATCATCAGAGCTGTGTGAATAATAACAGCTGTGAGCCCGTGCCTGAGGTGCATCATCACAGCTGTGTGAATAATAACTGCGTCAGCCCTGTGCCTGAAGTGCATCATCAGAGCTGTGTGAATAATAACAGCTGTGAGCCCGTGCCTGAGGTGCATCATCAGAGCTATGTGAATAATAACTGTGTCAGCCCCGTGCCTGAGGTGCATCATCAGAGCTGTGGGAATAATAACTGCGTCAGCCCCGTGCCTGAGCTGCATTATCAGAGCTGTGGGAATAATAACTGCGTCAGCCCGTCCCGCTTCGTCAGAGCTGTGTGAATAATAACTGCGTCAGCCCCGTGCCTGAGGTGCATCATCAGAGCTATGTGAATATTAACTGCGTCAGCCCCGTGCCTGAGGTGCATCATCAGAGCTGTGTGAATAATAACAGCTGTGAGCCCGTGCCTGAGGTGCATCATCACAGCTGTGTGAATAATAACTGCGTCAGCTCCGTGCCTGAGGTGCATCATCAGAGCTGTGTGAATAATAACAGCTGTGAGCCCCGTGCCTGAGGGGCATTATCAGAGCTGTGTGAATAATAACTGCGTCAGCCCCATGCCTTAGGTGCATCATCAGAGCTGTGAGAATAATAACTGCATCAGCCCCGTGCCTGAGGTGCATCATCAGAGCTGTGTGAATAATAACTGTGTCAGCCCGTGCCTGAGGTACATCATCAGAGCTGTTTGAATATTAACTGCGTCAGCCCCGTGCCTTAGGTGCATCATCAGAGCTGTGTGAATAATAACTGCGTCAGCCCCGTGCCTGAGGTGCATCATCAGAGCTGTGTGAATATGAACAGCTGTTAGCCCCGTGCCTGAGGTGCATCATCAGAGCTGTGTGAATAATAACAGCTGTGACCCCGTGCCTGAGGTGCATCATCAGAGCTGTGTGAATAATAACTGCAGGCAGCCCCGTGCCTGAGGTGCATCATCAGAGCTGTGTGAATAATAACAGCTGTGAGCCCTGTGCCTGAGGTGCATCATCAGAGCTGTGTGAATAATAACTGCAGGCAGCCCCGTGCCTGAGGTGCATCATCAGAGCTGTGTGAATAATACCTGCGTCAGCCCCGTGCCTGAGGTGCATCATCAGAGCTGTGTGTCTAATATCTGCGTCAGCCCCGTGCCTGAGGTGCATCATCAGAGCTGTGTGAATAATAACTGCGTCAGCCCCGTGCCTGAGGTGCATCATCAGAGCTGTGTGAAAAATAACAGCTGTGAGCCCGTGCCTGAGGTGCATCATCAGAGCTCTGTGAATAATAACTGCAGGCAGCCCCGTGCCTGAGGTGCATCATCAGAGCTGTGGGAATAATAACTGCGTCAGCCCGTGCCGCTTCTTCAGAGCTGTGTGAATAATGACTGCGTCAGCCCAGTGCTTGAGGTGCATCATTAGAGCTGTGTGAATAATAACAGCTGTGAGCCCGTGCCTGAGGTGCATCATCAGAGCTATGTGAATAATAACTGTGTCAGCCCCGTGCCTGAGGTGCATCATCAGAGCTGTGGGAATAATAACTGCGTCAGCCCCGTGCCTGAGGTGCATCATCAGAGCTGTGGGAATAATAACTGCGTCAGCCCGTCCCGCTTCATCAGAGCTGTGTGAACAATAACTGCGTCAGCCCCGTGCCTGAGGTGCATCATCAGAGCTATCTGATTATTAACTGCGTCAGCCCCATTCCTGAGGTGCATCATCAGAGCTGTGTGAATAATAACAGCTGTGAGCCCGTGCCTGAGGTGCATCATCACAGCTGTGTGAATAATAACTGCGTCAGCCCCGTGCCTGAGGTGCATCATCAGAGCTGTGTGAATAATAACAGCTGTGAGCCCCGTGCCTGAGGGGCATTAGCATTATCAGAGCTGTGTGAATAATAACTGCGTCAGCCCCGTGCCTTAGGTGCATCATCAGAGCTGTGAGAATAATAACTGCATCAGCCCCGTGCCTGAGGTGCATCATCAGAGCTGTGTGAATAATAACTGTGTCAGCCCTGTGCCTGAGGTGCATCATCAGAGCTGTGTGAATATGAACAGCTGTTAGCCCCGTGCCTGAGGTGCATCATCAGAGCTGTGTGAATAATAACAGCTGTGAGCCCGTGCCTGAGGTGCATCATCAGAGCTGTGTGAATAATAACTGCGTCAGCCCCGTGCCTTAGGTGCATCATCAGAGCTGTGAGAATAATAAACTGCATCAGCCCCGTGCCTGAGGTGCATCATCAGAGCTGTGTGAATAAGAACTGTGTCAGCCCCGTGCCTGAGGTGCATCATCAGAGCTGTGTGAATATGAACAGCTGTTAGCCCCGTGCCTGAGGTGCATCATCAGAGCTGTGTGAATAATAACAGCTGTGAGTCCGTGCCTGAGGTGCATCATCAGAGCTGTGTGAATAATACCTGCGTCAGCCCCGTGCCTGAGGTGCATCATCAGAGCTGTGTGTCTAATAACTGCGTCAGCCCCGTGCCTGAGGTGCATCATCAGAGCTGTGTGAATAATAACTGCGTCAGCCCCATGCCTGAGGTGCATCATCAGAGCTGTGTGAATAATAAAAGCTGTAAGCCCGTGCCTGAGGTGCATCATCACAGCTGTGTGAATAATAACTGCGTCAGCCCTGTGCCTGAGGTGCATCATCAGAGCTGTGTGAATAATAACTGCAGGCAGCCCCGTGCCTGAGGTGCATCATCAGAGCTGTGTGAATAATAACAGTTGTGAGCCCGTGCCTGAGGTGCATCATCACAGCTGTGTGAATAATAACTGCGTCAGCCCTGTGCCTGAGGTGCATCATCAGAGCTGTGTGAATAATAACTGCAGGCAGCCCCGTGCCTGAGGTGCATCATCACAGCTGTGTGAATAATAACAGCTGTGAGCCCCGTGCCTGAGGTGCATCATCAAAGCTGTGTGAATAATAACAGCTGTGACCCCCTGCCTGAGGTGCATCATCAGAGCTGTGTGAATAATAACTGCGTCAGCCCCGTGTCTGAGGTGCATCATCAGAGTTGTGTGATTAATAACAGCTGTGAGCCTGTGCCTGAGGTGCATCATCAGAGCTGTGTGAATAATAACTGCGTCAGCCCCGTGCCTATGGTGCATCATCAGAGCTGTGTGAATAACTGTGTCAGCCCCGTGTCTGAGGTGCATCATCAGAGCTGTGTGAATAATAACAGCAGTGAGCCCCATGCCTGAGGTGCATCATCAGAGCTGTGTGAATAATAACAGCTGTGAGCCCGTGCCTGAGGTACATCATCACAGCTGTGTGAATAATAACTGCGTCAGCCCCGTGCCTGAGGTGCATCATCAGAGCTGTGTGAATAATAACTGTGTCTGCCCCGTGTCTGAGGTGCATCATCAGAGCTGTGTGAATAATAACAGCTGTGAACCCGTGTCTGAGGTGCATCATCAGAGCTGTGTAAATAATAACAGCCATGAGCCCGTGCCTGAGGTGCATCATCGAAGCTCTGAGTAATAACAGCTGTGAGCCTGTGCCTGAGGTGCATCATCAGAGCTGTGTGAATAATAACTGCGTCAGCCCGTGCCGCTTCCTCAGAGCTGTGTGAATAACAGCTGTGAGCCCATGCCTGAGGTGCATCATCAGAGCTGTGTGAATAATAAAGGTGCCAGCCCCGTGCCTGATGTGCATCATCAGAGCTGTCTGAATAATAACAGCTGTGAGCCCCGTGCCTGAGGTGCATAATCAGAGCTGTGTGAATAATAACTGCGTCAGCCCCGTGCCTGGGGTGCATCATCAGAGCTGTGTGAATAATAACAACTGTGAGCCAGTGCCTGAGGTGCATCATCAGAGCTGTGTGAATAATAACTGCAGGCAGCCTTGTGCCTGAGGTACATCATCAGAGCTGTGTGACTAATAACTGCGTCAGGCCCATGCCTGAGGTGCATCATCAGAGCTGTGTGAATAATAACTGTGTCAGCCCCGTGCCTGAGGTGCATCATCAGAGCTGTGTGAATAATAACAGCTGTGAGCCCGTGCCTGAGGTGCATCATCACAGCTGTGTGAATAATAACTGCGTCAGCCCCGTGCCTGAGGTGCATCATCAGAGCTGTGTGAATAATAACTGCAGGCAGCCCCGTGCCTGAGGTGCATCATCAGAGCTGTGTGATTAATAACAGCTGTGAGCCTGTGCCTGAGGTGCATCATCAGAGCTGTGTGAACAATAACTGCGTCAGCCCCGTGCCTATGGTGCATCATCAGTGCTGTGTGAATATTAACTGCGTCAGCCCTGTGCCTGAGGTTCATCATCAGAGCTGTGTGAATAGTAACAGCTGTGAGCCCTGTGCCTGAGGTGCATCATCAGAGCTGTATGAATAATAACAGCTATGAGCCCCGTGTCTGAGGAGCATAAATCAAAGCTGTGTGAATAATAACTGCGTCAGCCCCGTGCCTGAGGTGCATCATCAGAGCTGTGTGAATAATAACTGCGTCAGCCTCGTGCCTGAGGTGCATCATCAGAGCTTTGGGAATAATAACTGCGTCAGCCGGTGCCGCTTCTTCAGAGCTGTGTGAATAATGACTGTGTCAGCCCCCTGCCTGAGGTGCATCATCAGAGCTGTGTGAATAATAACTGTGTCAGCCCCGTGCCTGAGGTCCATCATCAGAGCTGTTTGAATAATAACTGTATCAGCCCCGTGTCTGAGGTGCATCATCAGAGCTGTGTGAATAATAACAGCTCTGACCCCCTGCCTGAGGTGCATCATCAGAGCTGTGTGAATAATAACTGCAGGCAGCCCCGTGCCTGAGGTGCATCATCAGAGCTGTGTGAATAATAACAGCGTCCGCCCGTGACTGAGGTGTATCATCAGAGCTGTGTGAATAATAACAGCTGTGAGCCCGTGCCTGAGGTGCATCATCACAGCTGTGTGAATAATAACAGCTGTGAGCCCCGTGCCTGAGGTGCATCATCAGAGCTGTGTGAATAATAACAGCTGTGACCCCCTGCCTGAGATGCATCATCAGAGCTGTGTAAATAATAACAGCTGTGAGCCCGTGCCTGAGGTGCATCATCACAGCTGCGTGAATAATAACTGCATCAGCCCCATGCCTGAGGTGCATCATCAGAGCTGTGTGAATAATAACAGCTGTGAGCCCGTGCCTGAGGTGCATCATCACAGCTGTGTGAATAATAACTGCGTCAGCCCCATGCCTGAGGTGCATCATCAGAGCTGTGTGAATAATAACTGTAGGTACCCCGTGCCTGAGGTGCATCATCAGAGTTGTGTGAATAATAACAGCTGTGAGCCTGTGCCTGAGGTGCATCATCACAGCTGTGTGAATAATAACAGCTGTGAGCCCGTGCCTGAGGTGCATCATCACAGCTGTGTGAATAATAACAGCTGTGAGCCCCGTGCCTGAGGTGAATCATCAGAGCTGTGTGAATAATAACTGTGTCTGCCCCGTGTCTGAGGTGCATCATCAGAGCTGTGTGAATAATAACAGCTGTGAGTCCGTGCCTGAGGTGCATCATTAGAGCTGTGTGAATAATAACTACAGGCATCCCCGTGCCTGAGGTGCATCATCAGAGCTGTGTGAATAATACCTGCGTCAGCCCCGTGCCTGAGGTGCATCATCAGAGCTGTGTGTCTAATAACTGCGTAAGCCCCGTGCCTGAGGTGCATCATCAGAGCTGTGTGAATAATAACTGCGTCAGCCCCGTGCCTGAGGTGCATCATCAGAGCTGTGTGAATAATAACTGCAGGCAGCCAGGTGCCTGAGGTGCATCATCAGAGCTGTGTGAATAATAACAGCTGTGAGCCCGTGCCTGAGGTGCATCATCAGAGCTGTGTGAATAAAAGCTGTGAGCCCGTGCCTGAGGTGCATCATCACAGCTGTTTGAATAATAACAGCTGTGACCCCCTGCCTGAGGTGCATCATCAGAGCTGTGTGAATAATAACTGCGTCAGCCCCGTGTCTGAGGTGCATCATCAGAACTGTGTGATTAATAACAGCTGTGAGCCTGTGCCTGAGGTGCATCATCAGAGCTGTGTGAATAATAACTGCGTCAGCCCCGTGCCTATGGTGCATCATCAGAGCTGTGTGAATAACTGCGTCAGCCCCGTGTCTGAGGTGCATCATCAGAGCTGTGTGAATAATAACAGCTGTGAGCCCCGTGCCTGAGGTGCATCATCAAAGCTGTGTGAATAATAACAGCTGTGAGCCCGTGCCTGAGGTGCATCATCACAGCTGTGTGAATAATAACTGCGTCAGCCCCGTGCCTGAGGTGCATCATCCGAGCTGTGTGAATAATAACTGTGTCTGCCCCGTGTCTGAGGTGCATCATCAGAGCTGTGTGAATAATAACAGCTGTGAGTCCGTGCCTGAGGTGCATCATCAGAGCTATGTGAATAAGAACTGCGTCAGCCCCATGCCTGAGGTGCATCATCAGAGCTGTGTGAATAATAACTGCATCAGCGTTGTGCCTGAGGTGCATCATCAGAGCTGTGGAAATAATAACGGCGTCAGCCCGTGCCGCTTCTTCAGAGCTGTGTGAATAGTGACTGTGTCAGCCCCGTGCCTGAGGTGCATCATCAGAGCTGTGTGAATAATAACAGCTGTGAGCCCGTGCCTGAGGTGCATCATCAGAGCTATGTGAATAATAACTGTGTCAGCCCCGTGCCTGAGGTGCATCATCAGAGCTGTGGGAATAATAACTGCGTCAGCCCCGTGCCTGAGGTGCATTATCAGAGCTGTGGGAATAATAACTGCGTCAGCCCGTCCCGCTTCATCAGAGCTGTGTGAATAATAACTGCGTCAGCCCCGTGCCTGAGGTGCATCATCAGAGCTATGTGATTATTAACTGCGTCAGCCCCGTGCCTGAGGTGCATCATCAGAGCTGTGTGAATAATAACAGCTGTGAGCCCGTGCCTGAGGTGCATCATCACAGCTGTGTGAATAATAACTGCGTCAGCCCCGTGCCTGAGGTGCATCATCAGAGCTGTGTGAATAATAACAGCTGTGAGCCCCGTGCCTGAGTGGCATTATCAGAGCTGTGTGAATAATAACTGCGTCAGCCCCATGCCTTAGGTGCATCATCAGAGCTGTGAGAATAATAACTGCATCAGCCCCGTGCCTGAGGTGCATCATCAGAGCTGTGTGAATAATAACTGTGTCAGCCCGTGCCTGAGGTACATCATCAGAGCTGTTTGAATATTAACTGCGTCAGCCCCGTGCCTTAGGTGCATCATCAGAGCTGTGTGAATAATAACTGCGTCAGCCCCGTGCCTGAGGTGCATCATCAGAGCTGTGTGAATATGAACAGCTGTTAGCCCCGTGCCTGAGGTGCATCATCAGAGCTGTGTGAATAATAACAGCTGTGAGCCCATGCCTGAGGTGCATCATCAGAGCTGTGTGAATAATAACTGCAGGCAGCCCCGTGCCTGAGGTGCATCATCAGAGCTGTGTGAATAATAACAGCTGTGAGCCCTGTGCCTGAGGTGCATCATCAGAGCTGTGTGAATAATAACTGCAGGCAGCCCCGTGCCTGAGGTGCATCATCAGAGCTGTGTGAATAATACCTGCGTCAGCCCCGTGCCTGAGGTGCATCATCAGAGCTGTGTGTCTAATATCTGCGTCAGCCCCGTGCCTGTTGTGCATCATCAGAGCTGTGTGAATAATAACTGTGTCAGCCCCGTGCCTGAGGTGCATCATCAGAGCTGTGTGAAAAATAACAGCTGTGAGCCCGTGCCTGAGGTGCATCATCAGAGCTCTGTGAATAATAACTGCAGGCAGCCCCGTGCCTGAGGTGCATCATCAGAGCTGTGTGAATAATAACAGCTGTGAGCCCGTGCCTGAGGTGCATCATCACAGCTGTGTGAAAATTAACAGCTGTGACCCCCTGCCTGAGGTGCATCATCAGAGCTGTGTGAATAATAACTGCGTCAGCCCCATGTCTGAGGTGCATCATCAGAGCTGTGTGATTAATAACAGCTGTGAGCCTGTGCCTGAGGTGCATCATCAGAGCTGTGTGAATAATAACAGCCGTGAGCCCGTGCCTGAGGTGCATCATCGAAGCTCTGAGTAATAACAGCTGTGAGCCTGTGCCTCAAGTGCATCATCAGAGCTGTGTGAATAATAACTGCGTCAGCCCGTGCCGTTTCATCAGAGCTGTTTGAATAACAGCTGTGAGCCCTTGCCTGAGGTGCATCATCAGAGCTGAGTGAATAATAACGGCGCCAGCCCCGTGCCTGATGTGTATCATCAGAGCTGTCTGAATAATAACAGCTGTGAGCCCGGTGCCTGAGGTGCATAATCAGAGCTGTGTGAATAATAACTGCGTCAGCTCCGTGCCTGGGGTGCATCATCAGAGCTGTGTGAATAATAACAACTGTGAGCCAGTGCCTGAGGTGCATCATCAGAGCTGTGTGAATAATAACTGCAGGCAGCCTTGTGCCTGAGGTACATCATCAGAGCTGTGTGACTAATAACTGCGTCAGGCCCGTGCCTGAGGTGCATCTTCAGAGCTGTGTGAATATTGACTGCGTCAGCCCCGTGCCTGAGGTGCATCATCAGAGCTGTGTGAATAATAACAGCTGTGAGCCCGTGCCTGAGGTGCATCATCAGAGCTATGTGAATAATAACTGTGTCAGCCCCGTGCCTGAGGTGCATCATCAGAGCTGTGGGAATAATAACTGTGTCAGCCCCGTGCCTGAGGTGCATCATCAGAGCTGTGGAAATAATAACTGCGTCAGCTCGTCCCGCTTCATCAGAGCTGTGTGAATAATAACTGCGTCAGCCCCGTGCCTGAGGTGCATCATCAGAGCTATGTGATTATTAACTGCGTCAGCCCCATGCCTGAGGTGCATCATCAGAGCTGTGTGAATAATAACAGCTGTGAGCCCATGCCTGAGGTGCATCATCACAGCTGTGTGAATAATAACTGCGTCAGCCCCGTGCCTGAGGTGCATCATCAGAGCTGTGTGAATAATAACAGCTGTGAGCCCTGTGCCTGAGGGGCATTATCAGAGCTGTGTGAATAATAACTGCGTCAGCCCCATGCCTTAGGTGCATCATCAGAGCTGTGAGAATAATAACTGCATCAGCCCGGTGCCTGAGGTGCATCATCAGAGCTGTGTGAATAATAACTGTGTCAGCCCCGTGCCTGAGGTACATCATCGGAGCTGTGTGAATATGAACAGCTGTTAGCCCCGTGCCTGAGGTGCATCATCAGAGCTGTGTGAATAATAACAGCTGTGAGCCCGTGCCTGAGGTGCATCATCAGAGCTGTGTGAATAATAACTGTGTCTGCCCCGTGTCTGAGGTGCATCATCAGAGCTGTGTGAATAATAACAGCTGTGAGTCCGTGCCTGAGGTGCATCATTAGAGCTGTGTGAATAATAACTACAGGCATCCCCGTGCCTGAGGTGCATCATCAGAGCTGTGTGAATAATACCTGCATCAGCCCCGTGCCTGAGGTGCATCATCAGAGCTGTGTGTCTAATAACTGCGTAAGCCCCGTGCCTGAGGTGCATCATCAGAGCTGTGTGAATAATAACTGCGTCAGCCCCGTGCCTGAGGTGCATCATCACAGCTGTGTGAATAATAACTGCGTCAGCCCTGTGCCTGAGGTGCATCATCAGAGCTGTGTGAATAATAACTGCAGGCAGCCCCGTGCCTGAGGTGCATCATCAGAGCTGTGTGAATAATAACAGCTGTGAGCCCGTGCCTGAGGTGCATCATCACAGCTGTGTGAATAAAAGCTGTGAGCCCGTGCCTGAGGTGCATCATCACAGCTGTGTGAATAATAACAGCTGTGAGCCCCGTGCCTGAGGTGCATCATCAAAGCTGTGTGAAAATTAACAGCTGTGACCCCCTGCCTGAGGTGCATCATCAGAGCTGTGTGAATAATAACTGCGTTAGCCCCGTGTCTGAGGTGCATCATCAGAGCTGTGTGATTAATAACAGCTGTGAGCCTGTGCCTGAGGTGCATCATCAGAGCTGTGTGAATAATAACTGCGTCAGCCCCGTGCCTATGGTGCATCATCAGAGCCGTGTGAATAACTGCGTCAGCCCTGTGCCTGAGGTGCATCATCAGAGCTGTGTGAATAATAACAGCTGTGAGCCCGTGCCTGAGGTGCATCATCACAGCTGTGTGAATAATAACTGCGTCAGCCCCGTGCCTGAGGTGCATCATCAGAGCTGTGTGAATAATAACTGTGTCTGCCCCGTGTCTGAGGTGCATCATCAGAGCTGTGTGAATAATAACAGCTGTGAACCTGTGTCTGAGGTGCATCATCAGAGCTGTATAAATAATAACAGCCGTGAGCCCGTGCCTGAGGTGCATCATCGAAGCTCTGAGTAATAACAGCTGTGAGCCTGTGCCTGAGGTGCATCATCAGAGCTGTGTGAATAATAACTGCGTCAGCCCGTGCCGCTTCATCAGAGCTGTGTGAATAACAGCTGTGAGCCCGTGCCTGAGGTGCATCATCAGAGCTGTGTGAATAATAAAGGCGCCAGCCCCGTGCCTGATGTGCATCATCAGAGCTGTCTGAATAATAACAGCTGTGAGCCCCGTGCCTGAGGTGCATAATCAGAGCTGTGTGAATAATAACTGTGTCAGCCCCGTGCCTGGGGTGCATCATCAGAGCTGTGTGAATAATAACAACTGTGAGCCAGTGCCTGAGGTGCATCATCAGAGCTGTGTGAATAATAACTGCAGGCAGCCTTGTGCCTGAGGTACATCATCAGAGCTGTGTGACTAATAACTGCTATACTTAACAAGGAAGGGAGGTAGAGTCTAAAGTAGGATTCCTACTCCACGGGCACTGATACATAAACAAGGAGAATCCTACTACCAGTTGGAAAGAAAAGTGAAGAAAGGGGGGAACACTCAGTGTTGTGTAAAATACCCCTCACACACCAACAGGCCCCTTGGTGTCATGCTTCATCATCGGGGTCTTCGCACCCCGCTAAGGGGATGCGGCACGCTACGACCTGCGACTACGCGGGAGCGTTGACAGATCAGACTATGTGTGGTGTGTGTTGAGTGCAAGTGAAAGGATTTAGATGTGAGTGGGAAGTGTAGTGAGAAAATTAAAAAGTACCTGGCTAGTGGGTGAAAAGAAAAAACTTTATTCTGTACCCCTGGCTGGTGCTATTAAAAAAAGTGCTAAAGGACGAGGTTTTGTGTCTTAGTAAGGGACAGAACCTCTGGTGTGCGTCGACATGTTTCGGTACATGTGTACCTTCTTCAGGGCGGGGCACAACTCCCAACCCTACTCACGTTTTTCTACAAAAATAGGATTTTGTTCTAATTTTTCTAAAAAGTGATTACACTCATTAAAGACAGCTACAATGTGCCTACAGCGGATTTATGGAACATGTAGTTACATGTCCTGAAAAAAAGAGAAAAAAACCATTAGGTTTGGTTCCCATATAGGTTGGCTCAGACAGGTGCAGTCACCTGGAGCCCCAAACGGTTGATTAAACCTGTAAAGGAAAAAAACAGAAAAAACAGACATACAGAACACACAACACAACACATAGACACACTTATGACAGACTTAGGATTCAGTGTTTTTAGACATACTTATGGTATGGGTTGATTAAAGCACCATGAGCAAATCCTGAACATCAGGGTAGGTAGGTGGATCCACAATCTATAGGAATAGAGGAGTGGAATGAGTGTTGTTGTTTCTACTCACTTTTTGACTCTGTAATACACCCACAGAGATTGGACTCTGTTTTGTAAATACTCACGAAATCCGCCTTTGTCGGCCTCCTTCCACCACCCTGTGCTGCTCCGCCGTAAGTGGTGTACGGGTGAGCTTGGTGATATTTATAGGTGGATAAGGTGAGTTCCCATTGGTTAATTAGCGGAAAGGGCTAATGACCATATAAGGATGATGACCTTGTTGCCGCCTCCTCCATGCGTGTGGTTTTGTCACATGTAACATGAAAACCACCATCATTTGTTAATTACCGGGTTTTGTCTGTCCATATATGGACTTTCCGCTTGCTAGCCACTTACTCGCTGATATTTTCGCTCGCGCTGGAGGAGCGCCCATGTGATGCAGCCGCCGCTGTCTCCCGTTCGCGCATGCGCGCTGCCGGGTCTCCGGTGTTCTATTGCGCATGCGCATAGGTCGAGTGTAGACCGCGCATGCGCGTTGTTATTAGCGCTAGTCATCGGTGGAGCTATTTCGCCCGGTTATATCCTCATTGATGTTTTTAGTAGGTCGTACTCCACAAAGTAGATTAGTAACCAGGTAAATCAGTGAGGTATTCTGGGTCAAGTGGATCTGCTCGTTCTATCACAAAACAAGGAGGGGGTGCCATATCATTTATAGTGATATTCTGATGTGGTTGACACTCTAATTACATCATTGAGTCCGGTGACATGAGTTGTCAGGCGGAACACCCAACGTTGTTCCTTTTGAACCCGCCCCGTCAAAATAAGGATAGGGGAACACAAAAGTAATATACGCTGCAAGAAAACAACAACCAAGATGGCATCGCATTTTTTGTCACACCAACACTGCGTCAACGACCTACGCTGGACCGTCATAGAGCGATTACCCTCTGAATCAGGTCTGTTCCAAAAGGAACAACGTTGGGTGTTCCGCCTGACAACTCATGTCACCGGACTCAATGATGACATACCATGGAGCCAAGTTACCTAAACACCCCCGGATAACAAAAGGAATAACAAGTACTTAATATGAGAACTACTCCGACAGTCAATACCACCTTCTGTATAAATGACATGTAATTAGAGTGTCAACCACATCAGAATATCACTATAAATGATATGGCACCCCCTCCTTGTTTTGTGATAGAACCCGGTAATTATATGGTATTATATGGTCATTAGCCCTTTCCGCTAATTAACCAATGGGCACTCACCTTATCCACCTATAAATATCACCAAGCTCACCCGTACACCACTTACGGCGGAGCAGCACAGGGTGGTGGAAGGAGGCCGACAAAGGCGGATTTCGTGAGTATTTACAAAACAGAGTCCAATCTCTGTGGGTGTATTACAGAGTCAAAAAGTGAGTAGAAACAACAACACTCATTCCACTCCTCTATTCCTATAGATTGTGGATCCACCTACCTACCCTGATGTTCAGGATTTGCTCATGGTGCTTTAATCAACCCATACCATAAGTATGTCTAAAAACACTGAATCCTAAGTCTGTCATAAGTGTGTCTATGTGTTGTGTTGTGTGTTCTGTATGTCTGTTTTTTCTGTTTTTTTCCTTTACAGGTTTAATCAACCGTTTGGGGCTCCAGGTGACTGCACCTGTCTGAGCCAACCTATATGGGAACCAAACCTAATGGTTTTTTTCTCTTTTTTTCAGGACATGTAACTACATGTTCCATAAATCCGCTGTAGGCACATTGTAGCTGTCTTTAATGAGTGTAATCACTTTTTAGAAAAATTAGAACAAAATCCTATTTTTGTAGAAAAACGTGAGTAGGGTTGGGAGTTGTGCCCCGTCCTGAAGAAGGTACACATGTACCGAAACATGTCGACGCACACCAGAGGTTCTGTCCCTTACTAAGACACAAAACCTCGTCCTTTAGCACTTTTTTAATAGCACCAGCCAGGGGTACAGAATAAAGTTTTTTCTTTTCACCCACTAGCCAGGTACTTTTTAATTTTCTCACTACACTTCCCACTCACATCTAAATCCTTTCACTTGCACTCAACACACACCACATATAGTCTGATCTGTCAACGCTCCCGCGTAGTCGCAGGTCGTAGCGTGCCGCATCCCCTTAGCGGGGTGCGAAGACCCCGATGATGAAGCATGACACCAAGGGGCCTGTTGGTGTGTGAGGGGTATTTTACACAACACTGAGTGTTCCCCCCTTTCTTCACTTTTCTTTCCAACTGGTAGTAGGATTCTCCATGACTAATAACTGCGTCAGGCCCGTGCCTGAGGTGCATCATCAGAGCTGTGTGAATAATAACTGTGTCAGCCCCGTGCCTGAGGTGCATCATCAGAGCTGTGTGAATAATAACAGCTGTGAGCCCGTGCCTGAGGTGCATCATCACAGCTGTGTGAATAATAACTGCGTCAGCCCCGTGCCTGAGGTGCATCATCAGAGCTGTGTGAATAATAACTGCAGGCAGCCCCATGCCTGAGGTGCATCATCAGAGCTGTGTGATTAATAACAGCTGTGAGCCTGTGCCTGAGGTGCATCATCAGAGCTGTGTGAAAAATAACTGCGTCAGCCCCGTGCCTGTGGTGCATAATCAGAGCTGTGTGAATAATAACTGCGTCAGCCCTGTGCCTGAGGTTCATCATCAGAGCTGTGTGAATAATAACAGCTGTGAGCCCCGTGCCTGAGGTGCATCATCAGAGCTGTGTGAATAATAACAGCTGTGAGCCCTGTGTCTGAGGTGAATAAATCAGAGCTGTGTGAATAACAACTGCGTCAGCCCCGTGCCTGAGGTGCATCATCAGAGCTGTGGGAATAATAACTGCGTCAGCCCCGTGCCTGAGGTGCATCATCAGAGCTGTGGGAATAATAACTGCGTCAGCCCGTCCCGCTTCATCAGAGCTATGTGAATAATAACTGCGTCAGCCCCGTGCCTGAGGTGCATCATCAGAGCTATGTGATTATTAACTGCGTCAGCCCCGTGCCTGAGGTGCATCATCAGAGCTGTGTGAATAATAACAGCTGTGAGCCCGTGCCTGAGTGCATCATCAGAGCTATGTGAATATTAACTGCGTCAGCCCCGTGCCTGAGGTGCATCATCAGAGCTGTGAGAATAATAACTGCGTCAGCCCCGTGCCTGAGGTGCATCATCAGAGCTGTGGGAATAATAACTGCGTCAGCCCGTGCCGCTTCATCAGAGCTGTGTGAATAATAACTGCGTAAGCCCCGTGCCTGAGGTGCATCATCAGAGCTATGTGATTATTAGCTGCGTCAGCCCCGTGCCTGAGGTGCATCATCAGAGCTGTGTGAATAATAATAGCTGTGAGCCCGTGCCTGAGGTGCATCATCACAGCTGTGTGAATAATAACTGCGTTAGCCCCGTGCCTGAGGTGCATCATCAGAGCTGTGTGAATAATAACAGCTATGAGCCCGTGCCTGAGGTGCATCATCAGAGCTGTGTGAATAATACAGGTGTGAGCCCCGTGCCTGGGGTGCATCATCAGAGTTGTGTGAATAATACCTGCATGCTGCCCTGCACCTGAGGTGCATCATCAGAGCTGTGTGAATAATAACTTCTTCAGCCCCGTGCCTGAGGTGCATGATCAGAGCTGTGTGAATAATAACTGCGTCAGCCACGTGCCTGAGGTGCATCATCAGAGCTGTGTGAATAATAACAGCTGTGAGCCCCGTGCCTGAGGTGCATCTTCAGAGCTGTGTGAATAATAACAGCTGTGAGCCCCGTGTCTGAGGAGCATAATCAGAGCTGTGTGAATAATAACTGCGTCAGCCCCATGCCTGAGGTGCATCATCAGAGCTGTGGGAATAATAACTGCGTCAGCCCGTGCCGCTTCTTCAGAGCTGTGTGAATAATGACTGTGTCAGCCCAGTGCCTGAGGTGCATCATTAGAGCTGTGTGAATAATAACAGCTGTGAGCCCGTGCCTGAGGTGCATCATCAGAGCTATGTGAATAATAACTGTGTCAGCCCCGTGCCTGAGGTGCATCATCAGAGCTGTGGGAATAATAACTGCGTCAGCCCCGTGCCTGAGGTGCATCATCAGAGCTGTGGGAATAATAACTGCGTCAGCCCGTCCTGCTTCATCAGAGCTGTGTGAACAATAACTGCGTCAGCCCCGTGCCTGAGGTGCATCATCAGAGCTATCTGATTATTAACTGCGTCAGCCCCATGCCTGAGGTGCATCATCAGAGCTGTGTGAATAATAACAGCTGTGAGCCCGTGCCTGAGGTGCATCATCACAGCTGTGTGAATAATAACTGCGTCAGCCCCGTGCCTGAGGTGCATCATCAGAGCTGTGTGAATAATAACAGCTGTGAGCCCCGTGCCTGAGGGGCATTAGCATTATCAGAGCTGTGTGAATAATAACTGCGTCAGCCCCGTGCCTTAGGTGCATCATCAGAGCTGTGAGAATAATAACTGCATCAGCCCCGTGCCTGAGGTGCATCATCAGAGCTGTGTGAATAATAACTGTGTCAGCCCTGTGCCTGAGGTGCATCATCAGAGCTGTGTGAATATGAACAGCTGTTAGCCCCGTGCCTGAGGTGCATCATCAGAGCTGTGTGAATAATAACAGCTGTGAGCCCGTGCCTGAGGTGCATCATCAGAGCTGTGTGAATAATAACTGCGTCAGCCCCGTGCCTTAGGTGCATCATCAGAGCTGTGAGAATAATAACTGCATCAGCCCCTTGCCTGAGGTGTATCATCAGAGCTGTGTGAATAATAACTGTGTCAGCCCCGTGCCTGAGGTGCATCATCAGAGCTGTGTGAATATGAACAGCTGTTAGCCCCGTGCCTGAGGTGCATCATCAGAGCTGTGTGAATAATAACAGCTGTGAGTCCGTGCCTGAGGTGCATCATCAGAGCTGTGTGAATAATACCTGCGTCAGCCCCGTGCCTGAGGTGCATCATCAGAGCTGTGTGTCTAATAACTGCGTCAGCCCCGTGCCTGAGGTGCATCATCAGAGCTGTGTGAATAATAACTGCGTCAGCCCCATGCCTGAGGTGCATCATCAGAGCTGTGTGAATAATAACAGCTGTGAGCCCGTGCCTGAGGTGCATCATCACAGCTGTGTGAATAATAACTGCGTCAGCCCTGTGCCTGAGGTGCATCATCAGAGCTGTGTGAATAATAACTGCAGGCAGCCCCGTGCCTGAGGTGCATCATCAGAGCTGTGTGAATAATAACAGCTGTGAGCCCGTGCCTGAGGTGCATCATCACAGCTGTGTTAATAAAAGCTGTGAGCCCATGCCTGAGGTGCATCATCACAGCTGTGTGAATAATAACAGCTGTGAGCCCCGTGCCTGAGGTGCATCATCAAAGCTGTGTGAATAAAAACAGCTGTGACCCCCTGCCTGAGGTGCATCATCAGAGCTGTGTGAATAATAACTGCGTCAGCCCCGTGTCTGAGGTGCATCATCAGAGTTGTGTGATTAATAACAGCTGTGAGCCTGTGCCTGAGGTGCATCATCAGAGCTGTGTGAATAATAACTGCGTCAGCCCCGTGCCTATGGTGCATCATCAGAGCTGTGTGAATAACTGTGTCAGCCCCGTGTCTGAGGTGCATCATCAGAGCTGTGTGAATAATAACAGCTGTGAGCCCCGTGCCTGAGGTGCATCATCAGAGCTGTGTGAATAATAACAGCTGTGAGCCCGTGCCTGAGGTGCATCATCACAGCTGTGTGAATAATAACTGCGTCAGCCCCGTGCCTGAGGTGCATCATCAGAGCTGTGTGAATAATAACTGTGTCTGCCCCGTGTCTGAGGTGCATCATCAGAGCTGTGTGAATAATAACAGCTGTGAACCCGTGTCTGAGGTGCATCATCAGAGCTGTGTGATTAATAACAGCTGTGAGCCTGTGCCTGAGGTGCATCATCAGAGCTGTGTGAATAATAACTGCGTCAGCCCCGTGCCTATGGTGCATCATCAGAGCTGTGTGAATAACTGTGTCAGCCCCGTGTCTGAGGTGCATCATCAGAGCTGTGTGAATAATAACAGCTGTGAGCCCCGTGCCTGAGGTGCATCATCAGAGCTGTGTGAATAATAACTGTGTCTGCCCCGTGTCTGAGGTGCATCATCAGAGCTGTGTGAATAATAACAGCTGTGAACCCGTGTCTGAGGTGCATCATCAGAGCTGTGTAAATAATAACAGCCGTGAGCCCGTGCCTGAGGTGAATCATCGAAGCTCTGAGTAATACCAGCTGTGAGCCTGTGCCTGAGGTGCATCATCAGAGCTGTGTGAATAATAACTGCGTCAGCCCGTGCCGCTTCATCAGAGCTGTGTGAATAACAGCTGTGAGCCCATGCCTGAGGTGCATCATCAGAGCTGTGTGAATAATAAAGGTGCCAGCCCCGTGCCTGATGTGCATCATCAGAGCTGTCTGAATAATAACAGCTGTGAGCCCCGTGCCTGAGGTGCATAATCAGAGCTGTGTGAATAATAACTGCGTCAGCCCCGTGCCTGGGGTGCATCATCAGAGCTGTGTGAATAATAACAACTGTGAGCCAGTGCCTGAGGTGCATCATCAGAGCTGTGTGAATAATAACTGCAGGCAGCCTTGTGCCTGAGGTACATCATCAGAGCTGTGTGACTAATAACTGCGTCAGGCCCATGCCTGAGGTGCATCATCAGAGCTGTGTGAATAATAACTGTGTCAGCCCCGTGCCTGAGGTGCATCATCAGAGCTGTGTGAATAATAACAGCTGTGAGCCCGTGCCTGAGGTGCATCATCACAGCTGTGTGAATAATAACTGCGTCAGCCCCGTGCCTGAGGTGCATCATCAGAGCTGTGTGAATAATAACTGCAGGCAGCCCCGTGCCTGAGGTGCATCATCAGAGCTGTGTGATTAATAACAGCTGTGAGCCTGTGCCTGAGGTGCATCATCAGAGCTGTGTGAATAATAACTGTGTCAGCCCTGTGCCTGAGGTGCATCATCAGAGCTGTGTGAATATGAACAGCTGTTAGCCCCGTGCCTGAGGTGCATCATCAGAGCTGTGTGAATAATAACAGCTGTGAGCCCGTGCCTGAGGTGCATCATCAGAGCTGTGTGAATAATAACTGCGTCAGCCCCGTGCCTTAGGTGCATCATCAGAGCTGTGAGAATAATAACTGCATCAGCCCCGTGCCTGAGGTGCATCATCAGAGCTGTGTGAATAATAACTGTGTCAGCCCCGTGCCTGAGGTGCATCATCAGAGCTGTGTGAATATGAACAGCTGTTAGCCCCCTGCCTGAGGTGCATCATCAGAGCTGTGTGAATAATAACAGCTGTGAGTCCGTGCCTGAGGTGCATCATCAGAGCTGTGTGAATAATACCTGCGTCAGCCCCGTGCCTGAGGTGCATCATCAGAGCTGTGTGTCTAATAACTGCGTCAGCCCCGTGCCTGAGGTGCATCATCAGAGCTGTGTGAATAATAACTGCGTCAGCCCCATGCCTGAGGTGCATCATCAGAGCTGTGTGAATAATAACAGCTGTGAGCCCGTGCCTGAGGTGCATCATCACAGCTGTGTGAATAATAACTGCGTCAGCCCTGTGCCTGAGGTGCATCATCAGAGCTGTGTGAATAATAACTGCAGGCAGCCCCGTGCCTGAGGTGCATCATCAGAGCTGTGTGAATAATAACAGCTGTGAGCCCGTGCCTGAGGTGCATCATCACAGCTGTGTGAATAAAAGCTGTGAGCCCATGCCTGAGGTGCATCATCACAGCTGTGTGAATAATAACAGCTGTGAGCCCCGTGCCTGAGGTGCATCATCAAAGCTGTGTGAATAATAACAGCTGTGACCCCCTGCCTGAGGTGCATCATCAGAGCTGTGTGAATAATAACTGCGTCAGCCCCGTGTCTGAGGTGCATCATCAGAGTTGTGTGATTAATAACAGCTGTGAGCCTGTGCCTGAGGTGCATCATCAGAGCTGTGTGAATAATAACTGCGTCAGCCCCGTGCCTATGGTGCATCATCAGAGCTGTGTGAATAACTGTGTCAGCCCCGTGTCTGAGGTGCATCATCAGAGCTGTGTGAATAATAACAGCTGTGAGCCCCGTGCCTGAGGTGCATCATCAGAGCTGTGTGAATAATAACAGCTGTGAGCCCGTGCCTGAGGTGCATCATCATAGCTGTGTGAATAATAACTGCGTCAGCCCCGTGCCTGAGGTGCATCATCAGAGCTGTGTGAATAATAACTGTGTCTGCCCCGTGTCTGAGGTGCATCATCAGAGCTGTGTGAATAATAACAGCTGTGAACACGTGTCTGAGGTGCATCATCAGAGCTGTGTGATTAATAACAGCTGTGAGCCTGTGCCTGAGGTGCATCATCAGAGCTGTGTGAATAATGACTGCGTCAGCCCCGTGCCTATGGTGCATCATCAGAGCTGTGTGAATAACTGTGTCAGCCCCGTGTCTGAGGTGCATCATCAGAGCTGTGTGAATAATAACAGCTGTGAGCCCCGTGCCTGAGGTGCATCATCAGAGCTGTGTGAATAATAACTGTGTCTGCCCCGTGTCTGAGGTGCATCATCAGAGCTGTGTGAATAATAACAGCTGTGAACCCGTGTCTGAGGTGCATCATCAGAGCTGTGTAAATAATAACAGCCGTGAGCCCGTGCCTGAGGTGAATCATCGAAGCTCTGAGTAATACCAGCTGTGAGCCTGTGCCTGAGGTGCATCATCAGAGCTGTGTGAATAATAACTGCGTCAGCCCGTGCCGCTTCATCAGAGCTGTGTGAATAACAGCTGTGAGCCCATGCCTGAGGTGCATCATCAGAGCTGTGTGAATAATAAAGGTGCCAGCCCCGTGCCTGATGTGCATCATCAGAGCTGTCTGAATAATAACAGCTGTGAGCCCCGTGCCTGAGGTGCATAATCAGAGCTGTGTGAATAATAACTGCGTCAGCCCCGTGCCTGGGGTGCATCATCAGAGCTGTGTGAATAATAACAACTGTGAGCCAGTGCCTGAGGTGCATCATCAGAGCTGTGTGAATAATAACTGCAGGCAGCCTTGTGCCTGAGGTACATCATCAGAGCTGTGTGACTAATAACTGCGTCAGGCCCATGCCTGAGGTGCATCATCAGAGCTGTGTGAATAATAACTGTGTCAGCCCCGTGCCTGAGGTGCATCATCAGAGCTGTGTGAATAATAACAGCTGTGAGCCCGTGCCTGAGGTGCATCATCACAGCTGTGTGAATAATAACTGCGTCAGCCCCGTGCCTGAGGTGCATCATCAGAGCTGTGTGAATAATAACTGCAGGCAGCCCCGTGCCTGAGGTGCATCATCAGAGCTGTGTGATTAATAACAGCTGTGAGCCTGTGCCTGAGGTGCATCATCAGAGCTGTGTGAACAATAACTGCGTCAGCCCCGTGCCTATGGTGCATCATCAGAGCTGTGTGAATAATAACTGCGTCAGCCCTGTGCCTGAGGTTCATCATCAGAGCTGTGTGAATAGTAACAGCTGTGAGCCCCGTGCCTGAGGTGCATCATCAGAGCTGTGTGAATAATAACAGCTATGAGCCCCGTGTCTGAGGTGCATCATCAGAGCTGTGTGAATAATAACTGCGTCAGCCTCGTGCCTGAGGTGCATCATCAGAGCTTTGGGAATAATAACTGCGTCAGCCGGTGCCGCTTCTTCAGAGCTGTGTGAATAATGACTGTGTCAGCCCCCTGCCTGAGGTGCATCATCAGAGCTGTGTGAATAATAACAGCTGTGAGCCCGTGCCTGAGGTGCATCATCAGAGCTGTGTGAATAATAACAGCTGTGAGCCCGTGCCTGAGTGCATCATCAGAGCTATGTGAATATTAACTGCGTCAGCCCCGTGCCTGAGGTGCATCATCAGAGCTGTGAGAATAATAACTGCGTCAGCCCCGTGCCTGAGGTGCATCATCAGAGCTGTGGGAATAATAACTGCGTCAGCCCGTGCCGCTTCATCAGAGCTGTGTGAATAATAACTGCGTAAGCCCCGTGCCTGAGGTGCATCATCAGAGCTATGTGATTATTAACTACGTCAACCCCGTGCCTGAGGTGCATCATCAGAGCTGTGTGAATAATAACAGCTGTGAGCCCGTGCCTGAGGTGCATCATCACAGCTGTGTGAATAATAACTGCGTTAGCCCCATGCCTGAGGTGCATCATCAGAGCTGTGTGAATAATAACAGCTGTGAGCCCCTTGCCTGAGGTGCATTATCAGAGCTGTGTGAATAATAATTGCATCAGCCCCGTGCCTGAGGTGCATCATCAGAGCTGTGTGAATAATAACTGTGTCAGCCCCGTGCCTGAGGTCCATCATCAGAGCTGTTTGAATAATAACTGTATCAGCCCCGTGTCTGAGGTGCATCATCAGAGCTGTGTGAATAATAACAGCTCTGACCCCCTGCCTGAGGTGCATCATCAGAGCTGTGTGAATAATAACTGCAGGCAGCCCCGTGCCTGAGGTGCATCATCAGAGCTGTGTGAATAATAACTGCATCCGCCCATGACTGAGGTGTATCATCAGAGCTGTGTGAATAATAACAGCTGTGAGCCCGTGCCTGAGGTGCATCATCACAGCTGTGTGAATAATAACAGCTGTGAGCCCCGTGCCTGAGGTGCATCATCAGAGCTGTGTGAATAATAACAGCTGTGACCCCCTGCCTGAGATGCATCATCAGAGCTGTGTAAATAATAACAGCTGTGAGCCCGTGCCTGAGGTGCATCATCACAGCTGCGTGAATAATAACTGCGTCAGCCCCATGCCTGAGGTGCATCATCAGAGCTGTGTGAATAATAACAGCTGTGAGCCCGTGCCTGAGGTGCATCATCACAGCTGTGTGAATAATAACTGCGTCAGCCCCATGCCTGAGGTGCATCATCAGAGCTGTGTGAATAATAACTGTAGGTACCCCGTGCCTGAGGTGCATCATCAGAGTTGTGTGAATAATAACAGCTGTGAGCCTGTGCCTGAGGTGCATCATCACAGCTGTGTGAATAATAACAGCTGTGAGCCCGTGCCTGAGGTGCATCATCACAGCTGTGTGAATAATAACAGCTGTGAGCCCCGTGCCTGAGGTGCATCATCAGAGCTGTGTGAATAATAACAGCTGTGACCCCCTGCCTGAGGTGCATCATCAGAGCTGTGTGAATAATAACTGCGTCAGCCCCGTGCCTGAGTTGCATCATCAGAGCTGTGTGAATAATAACAGCTTCGAGCCCTTGCCTGAGGTGCATCATCACAGCTGTGTGAATAATAACTGCGTCAGCCCCGTGCCTGAGGTGCATCATCAGAGCTGTGTGAATAATAACTGTGTCTGCCCCGTGTCTGTGGTGCATCATTAGAGCTGTGTGAATAATAACAGCTGTGAGCCCTTGTCTGAGATGCATCATCAGAGCTGTGTGAATAATAACTGCGTGGAGCCTGTGCCACTTCATCAGAGCTGTGTGAATAACAGCTGTGAGCCCGTGCCTGAGGTGCATCATCAGAGCTGTGTGAATAATAACTGCAGGCAGCCCCGTGCCTGAGGTGCATCATCAGACCTGTGTGAATAATAACAGCTGTGAGCCTGTGCCTGAGGTGCGTCATCACAGCTGTGTGAATAATAACAGCTGTGAGCCCGTGCCTGAGGTGCATCATCAGTGCTGTGTGAATAATAACCGCATCAGCCCCGTGCCTATGGTGCATCATCAGAGCTGTGTGAATAACTGCGTCAGCCCCGTGTCTGAGGTGCATCATCAGAGCTGTGTGAATAATAACAGCTGTGAGCCCCGTGCCTGAGGTGCATCATCAGAGCTGTGTGAATAATAACAGCTGTGAGCCCAGTGCCTGAGGTGCATCATCAGAGCTGTGTGAATAATAACAGCTGTGAGCCCCGTGCCTGAGGTGCATCATCAGAGCTGTGTGAATAATAACAGCTGTGAGCCCCGTGTCTGAGGTGCATCATCAGAGCTGTGTGAATAATAACTGCGTCAGCCCCATGCCTGAGGTGCATTATCAGAGCTGTGTGAATAATAACAGCTGTGAGCCTGTGCCTGAGGTGCATCATCAGAGCCTGAGGTGCATCATCAGAGCTGTGTGAACAATAACTGCGTCATCCCCGTGCCTATGGTGCATCATCAGAGCTGTGTGAATAATAACTGCGTCAGCCCTGTGCCTGAGGTTCATCATCAGAGCTGTGTGAATAATAACAGCTGTGAGCCCCGTGCCTGAGGTGCATCATCAGAGCTATGTGAATAAGAACTGCGTCAGCCCCATGCCTGAGGTGCATCATCAGAGCTGTGGGAATAATAACTGCGTCTGCCCGTGCCGCTTCATCAGAGCTGTGTGAATAATAACTGCGTCAGCCCTGTGCCTGAGGTGCATCATCAGAGCTATGTGATTATTAACTGCGTCAGCCCCGTGCCTGAGGTGCATCATCAGAGCTGTGTGAATAATAACAGCTGTGAGCACCGTGCCTGAGGTGCATCATCAGAGCTGTGTGAATAATACCTGCATCAGCCCGTGCCTGAGGTGCATCATCAGAGCTGTGTGAATAATAAAGGCGTCAGCCCCGTGCCTGATGTGCATCATCAGAGCTGTGTGAATAATAACAGCTGTGAGCCCAGTGCTTGAGGTGCATCATCAGAGCTGTTTGAATAATAACTGCGTCATCCCCGAGCCTGGGGTGTATCATGAGAGCTGTGTGAATAATAACTGCGTCAGCCCTGTGCCTGAGGTGCATCATCAGAGCTATGTGATTATTAACTGCGTCAGCCCCGTGCCTGAGGTGCATCATCAGAGCTGTGTGAATAATAACAGCTGTGAGCCCCGTGCCTGAGGTGCATCATCAGAGCTGTGTGAATAATAACAGCTGTGAGCCCGTGCCTGAGGTGCATCATCAGAGCTGTGTGAATAATAACAGGTGTGAGCCCCGTGCCTGGGGTGCATCATCAGAGCTGTGTGAATAATAACTGCAGGCTGCCCTGCACCTGAGGTGTATCATCAGAGCTGTGTGAATAATAACTGCTTCAGCCCCGTGCCTGAGGTGCATGATCAGAGCTGTGTGAATAATAACTGCATCAGCCCCGTGCCTGAGGTGCATCTTCGGAGCTGTGTGAATAATAACTGCGTCAGCCACGTGCCTGATGTGCATCATCAGAGCTGTGTGTATAATAACTGTGTCAGCCCTGTGCCTGAGGTGCATCATCAGAGCTGTGTGAATAATAACAGCTGTGAGCCCCGTGCCTGAGGTGCATCATCAGAGCTGTGTGAATAATAACAGCTGTGAGCCCCGTGTCTGAGGTGCATCATCAGAGCTGTGTGAATAATAACTGCGTCAGCCCCGTGCCTGAGGTGCATCATCAGAGCTGTGTGAATAATAACAGCTGTGAGCCTGTGCCTGAGGTGCATCATCAGAGCTATGTGAATAAGAACTGCATCAGCCCCATGCCTGAGGTGCATCATCAGAGCTGTGGGAATATTAACTGCGTCAGCCCCGTGCCTGAGGTGCATCATCAGAGCTGTGGGAATAATAACTGCGTCAGCCCGTGCCGCTTCATCAGAGCTGTGTGAATAATAACTGCGTCAGCCCTGTGCCTGAGGTGCATCATCAGAGCTATGTGATTATTAACTGCGTCAGCCCCGTGCCTGAGGTGCATCATCAGAGCTGTGTGAATAATGACAGCTGTGAGCACCGTGCCTGAGGTGCATCATCAGAGCTGTTTGAATAATACCTGCGTCAGCCCGTGCCTGAGGTGCATCATCAG
Organism: Lissotriton vulgaris; assembly: GCF_964263255.1. Classification (NCBI taxonomy): domain Eukaryota; kingdom Metazoa; phylum Chordata; class Amphibia; order Caudata; family Salamandridae; genus Lissotriton; species Lissotriton vulgaris. The sequence goes on from NC_141685.1 coordinate 26,471,004, forward strand.
AGCTGTGTGAATAATAACTGCCTCAGCCCCGTGTCTGAAGTGCATCATCAGAGCTGTGTGAATAATAACAGCTGTGAGCCCGTGCCTGAGGTGCATAATCACAGCTGTGTGAATAATAACTGCGTCAGCCCCGTGCCTGAGGTGCATCATCAGAGCTGTGTGAATAATAACAGCTGTGAGCCCTGTGCCTGAGGTGCATTATCAGAGCTGTGTGAAAATTAACAGCTGTGACCCCCTGCCTGAGGTGCATCATCAGAGCTGTGTGAATAATAACTGCGTTAGCCCCGTGTCTGAGGTGCATCATCAGAGCTGTGTGATTAATAACAGCTGTGAGCCTGTGCCTGAGGTGCATCATCAGAGCTGTGTGAATAATAACTGCGTCAGCCCCGTGCCTATGGTGCATCATCAGAGCTGTGTGAATAACTGCGTCAGCCCCGTGCCTGAGGTGCATCATCAGAGCTGTGTGAATAATAACAGCTGTGAGCCCGTGCCTGAGGTGCATTATCACAGCTGTGTGAATAATAACTGCGTCAGCCCCGTGCCTGAGGTGCATCATCAGAGCTGTGTGAATAATAACTGTGTCTGCCCCGTGTCTGAGGTGCATCATCAGAGCTGTGTGAATAATAACAGCTGTGAACCTGTGTCTGAGGTGCATCATCAGAGCTGTGTAAATAATAACAGCCGTGAGCCCGTGCCTGAGGTGCATCATCGAAGCTCTGAGTAATAACAGCTGTGAGCCTGTGCCTGAGGTGCATCATCAGAGCTGTGTGAATAATAACTGTGTCAGCCCGTGCCGCTTCATCAGAGCTGTGTGAATAACAGCTGTGAGCCTGTGCCTGAGGTGCATCATCAGAGCTGTGTGAATAATAACAGCGCCAGCCCCGTGCCTGATGTGCATCATCAGAGCTGTCTGAATAGTAACAGCTGTGAGCCCCGTGCCTGAGGTGCATAATCAGAGCTGTGTGAATAATAACTGTGTCAGCCCCATGCCTGGGGTGCATCATCAGAGCTGTGTGAATAATAACAACTGTGAGCCAGTGCCTGAGGTGCATCATCAGAGCTGTGTGAATAATAACTGCAGGCAGCCTTGTGCCTGAGGTACATCATCAGAGCTGTGTGACTAATAACTGCGTCAGGCCCGTGCCTGAGGTGCATCATCAGAGCTGTGTGAATAATAACTGTGTCAGCCCCACGCCTGAGGTGCATCATCAGAGCTGTGTGAATAATAACAGCTGTGAGCCCGTGCCTGAGGTGCATCAGCACAGCTGTGTGAATAATAACTGCGTCAGCCCCGTGCCTGAGGTGCATCATCAGAGCTGTGTGAATAATAACTGCAGGCAGCCCCGTGCCTGAGGTGCATCATCAGAGCTGTGTGATTAATAACAGCTGTGAGCCTGTGCCTGAGGTGCATCATCAGAGCTGTGTGAACAATACCTGCATCATCCCCGTGCCTATGGTGCATCATCAGAGCTGTGTGAATAATAACTGCGTCAGCCCTGTGCCTGAGGTTCATCATCAGAGCTGTGTGAATAATAACAGCTGTGAGCCCCGTGCCTGAGGTGCATAATCAGAGCTGTGTGAATAATAACTGTGTCAGCCCCATGCCTGGGGTGCATCATCAGAGCTGTGTGAATAATAACAACTGTGAGCCAGTGCCTGAGGTGCATCATCAGAGCTGTGTGAATAATAACTGCAGGCAGCCTTGTGCCTGAGGTACATCATCAGAGCTGTGTGACTAATAACTGCGTCAGGCCCGTGCCTGAGGTGCATCATCAGAGCTGTGTGAATAATAACTGTGTCAGCCCCATGCCTGAGGTGCATCATCAGAGCTGTGTGAATAATAACAGCTGTGAGCCCGTGCCTGAGGTGCATCAGCACAGCTGTGTGAATAATAACTGCGTCAGCCCCGTGCCTGAGGTGCATCATCAGAGCTGTGTGAATAATAACTGCAGGCAGCCCCGTGCCTGAGGTGCATCATCAGAGCTGTGTGATTAATAACAGCTGTGAGCCTGTGCCTGAGGTGCATCATCAGAGCTGTGTGAACAATACCTGCGTCATCCCCGTGCCTATGGTGCATCATCAGAGCTGTGTGAATAATAACTGCGTCAGCCCTGTGCCTGAGGTTCATCATCAGAGCTGTGTGAATAATAACAGCTGTGAGCCCCGTGCCTGAGGTGCATCATCTGAGCTGTGTGAATAATAACAGCTGTGAGCCCTGTGTCTGAGGTGAATAAATCAGAGCTGAGTGAATAATAACTGCGTCAGCCCCGTGCCTGAGGTGCATCATCAGAGCTGTGTGAATAATAACTGCATCAGCCTCGTGCCTGAGGTGCATCATCAGAGCTGTGGGAATAATAACTGCGTCAGCCCGTGCCGCTTCTTCAGAGCTGTGTGAATAATGACTGTGTAGGCCCCCTGCCTGAGGTGCATCATCAGAGCAGTGTGAATAATAACAGCTGTGAGCCCGTGCCTGAGTGCATCATCAGAGCTATGTGAATATTAACTGCGTCAGCCCCGTGCCTGAGGTGCATCATCAGAGCTGTGAGAATAATAACTGCGTCAGCCCCGTGCCTGAGGTGCATCATCAGAGCTGTGGGAATAATAACTGCGTCAACCCGTGCCGCTTCATCAGAGCTGTGTGAATAATAACTGCGTAAGCCCCGTGCCTGAGGTGCATCATCAGAGCTATGTGATTATTAGCTGCGTCAGCCCCGTGCCTGAGGTGCATCATCAGAGCTGTGTGAATAATAATAGCTGTGAGCCCGTGCCTGAGGTGCATCATCACAGCTGTGTGAATAATAACTGCGTTAGCCCCGTGCCTGAGGTGCATCATCAGAGCTGTGTGAATAATAACAGCTATGAGCCCGTGCCTGAGGTGCATCATCAGAGCTGTGTGAATAATACAGGTGTGAGCCCCGTGCCTGGGGTGCATCATCAGAGTTGTGTGAATAATACCTGCATGCTGCCCTGCACCTGAGGTGCATCATCAGAGCTGTGTGAATAATAACTTCTTCAGCCCCAAGCCTGAGGTGCATGATCAGAGCTGTGTGAATAATAACTGCGTCAGCCACGTGCCTGAGGTGCATCATCAGAGCTGTGTGAATAATAACAGCTTTGAGCCCCGTGCCTGAGGTGCATCATCAGAGCTGTGTGAATAATAACAGCTGTGAGCCCCGTGTCTGAGGTGCATATTCAGAGCTGTGTGAATAATAACTGCGTCAGCCCCATGCCTGAGGTGCATCATCAGAGCTGTGTGAATAATAACTGCATCAGCGTCGTGCCTGAGGTGCATCATCAGAGCTGTGGGAATAAGAACTGCGTCAGCCCGTGCCGCTTCTTCAGAGCTGTGTGAATAATGACTGCGTCAGCCCCGTGCCTGAGGTGCATCATTAGAGCTGTGTGAATAATAACAGCTGTGAGCCCGTGCCTGAGGTGCATCATCAGAGCTATGTGAATAATAACTGTGTCAGCCCCGTGCCTGAGGTGCATCATCAGAGCTGTGGGAATAATAACTGTGTCAGCCCCGTGCCTGAGTTGCATCATCAGAGCTGTGGGAATAATAACTGCGTCAGCCCGTCCCGCTTCATCAGAGCTGTGTGAATAATAACTGCGTCAGCCCCGTGCCTGAGGTGCATCATCAGAGCTATGTGATTATTAACTGCGTCAGCCCCGTGCCTGAGGTGCATCATCAGAGCTGTGTGAATAATAACAGCTGTGAGCCCGTGCCTGAGGTGCATCATCACAGCTGTGTGAATAATAACTGCGTCAGCGCCGTGCCTGAGGTGCATCATCAGAGCTGTGTGAATAATAACAGCTGTGAGCCCCGTGCCTGAGGGGCATTATCAGAGCTGTGTGAATTATAACTGCGTCAGCCCCGTGCCTGAGGTGCATCATCAGAGCTGTGTGAATAATAACTGTGTCTGCCCCGTGTCTGAGGTGCATCATCAGAGCTGTGTGAATCTTAACTGCATCAGCGCAGTGCCTGAGGTGCATCATCAGAGCTGTGTGAATAATAACTGTGTCAGCCCCGTGCCTGAGGTACATCATCAGAGCTGTTTGAATATTAACTGCATCAGCCCCGTGCCTTAGGTGCATCATCAGAGCTGTGTGAATAATAACTGCGTCAGCCCCGTGCCTGAGGTGCATCATCAGAGCTGTGTGAATATGAACAGCTGTTAGCCCCGTGCCTGAGGTGCATCATCAGAGCTGTGTGAATAATAACAGCTGTGAGCCCGTGCCTGAGGTGCATCATCAGAGCTGTTTGAATAATAACTGTGTCTGCCCCGTGTCTGAGGTGCATCATCAGAGCTGTGTGAATAATAACAGCTGTGAGTCCGTGCCTGAGGTGCATCATTAGAGCTGTGTGAATAATAACTACAGGCATCCCCGTGCCTGAGGTGCATCATCAGAGCTGTGTGAATAATACCTGCGTCAGCCCCGTGCCTGAGGTGCATCATCAGAGCTGTGTGTCTAATAACTGCGTAAGCCCCGTGCCTGAGGTGCATCATCAGAGCTGTGTGAATAATAACTGCGTCAGCCCCGTGCCTGAGGTGCATCATCAGAGCTGTGTGAATAATAACTGCAGGCAGCCAGGTGCCTGAGGTGCATCATCAGAGCTGTGTGAATAATAACAGCTGTGAGCCCGTGCCTGAGGTGCATCATCAGAGCTGTGTGAATAAAAGCTGTGAGCCCGTGCCTGAGGTGCATCATCATAGCTGTTTGAATAATAACAGCTGTGACCCCCTGCCTGAGGTGCATCATCAGAGCTGTGTGAATAATAACAGCTGTGAGCCTGTGCCTGAGATGCATCATCAGAGCTGTGTGAATAATAACTGCGTCAGCCCCGTGCCTATGGTGCATCATCAGAGCTGTGTGAATAACTGCGTCAGCCCCGTGTCTGAGGTGCATCATCAGAGCTGTGTGAATAATAACAGCTGTGAGCCCCGTGCCTGAGGTGCATCATCAGAGCTGTGTGAATAATAACAGCTGTGAGCCCGTGCCTGAGGTGCATCATCACAGCTGTGTGAATAATAACTGCGTCAGCCCCGTGCCTGAGGTGCATCATCAGAGCTGTGTGAATATTAACTGTGTCTGCCCCGTGTCTGAGGTGCATCATCAGAGCTGTGTGAATAATAACAGCTGTGAGTCCGTGCCTGAGGTGCATCATCAGAGCTATGTGAATAAGAACTGCGTCAGCCCCATGCCTGAGGTGCATCATCAGAGCTGTGTGAATAATAACTGCATCAGCGTTGTGCCTGAGGTGCATCATCAGAGCTGTGGGAATAATAACGGCGTCAGCCCGTGCCGCTTCTTCAGAGCTGTGTGAATAGTGACTGCGTCAGCCCCGTGCCTGAGGTGCATCATCAGAGCTGTGTGAATAATAACAGCTGTGAGCCCGTGCCTGAGGTGCATCATCAGAGCTTTGTGAATAATAACTGTGTCAGCCCCGTGCCTGAGGTGCATCATCAGAGCTGTGGGAAAAATAACTGCGTCAGCCCCGTGCCTGAGGTGCATCATCAGAGCTGTGGGAATAATAACTGCGTCAGCCCGTCCCGCTTCATCAGAGCTGTGTGAATAATAACTGTGTCAGCCCCGTGCCTGAGGTGCATCATCAGAGCTATGTGATTATTAACTGCGTCAGCCCCGTGCCTGAGGTGCATCATCAGAGCTGTGTGAATAATAACAGCTGTGAGCCCGTGCCTGAGGTGCATCATCACAGCTGTGTGAATAATAACTGCGTCAGCCCCGTGCCTGAGGTGCATCATCAGAGCTGTGTGAATAATAACAGCTGTGAGCCCCATGCCTGAGGGGCATTATCAGAGCTGTGTGAATAATAAATGCGTCAGCCCCATGCCTTAGGTGCATCATCAGAGCTGTGAGAATAATAACTGCATCAGCCCCGTGCCTGAGGTGCATCATCAGAGCTGTGTGAATAATAACTGTGTCAGCCCGTGCCTGAGGTACATCATCAGAGCTGTTTGAATATTAACTGCGTCAGCCCCGTGCCTTAGGTGCATCATCAGAGCTGTGTGAATAATAACTGCGTCAGCCCCGTGCCTGAGGTGCATCATCAGAGCTGTGTGAATATGAACAGCTGTTAGCCCCGTGCCTGAGGTGCATCATCAGAGCTGTGTGAATAAGAACAGCTGTGAGCCCGTGCCTGAGGTGCATCATCAGAGCTGTGTGAATAATACCTGCGTCAGCCCCGTGCCTGAGGTGCATCATCAGAGCTGTGTGTCTAATAACTGCGTCAGCCCCGTGCCTGAGGTGCATCATCAGAGCTGTGTGAATAACAACTGCGTCAGCCCCGTGCCTGAGGTGCATCATCAGAGCTGTGGGAATAATAACTGCGTCAGCCCGTCCCGCTTCATCAGAGCTGTGTGAATAATAACTGCGTCAGCCCCGTGCCTGAGGTGCATCATCAGAGCTATGTGATTATTAACTGCGTCAGCCCCGTGCCTGAGGTGCATCATCAGAGCTGTGTGAATAATAACAGCTGTGAGCCCGTGCCTGAGTGCATCATCAGAGCTATGTGAATATTAACTGTGTCAGCCCCGTGCCTGAGGTGCATCATCAGAGCTGTGAGAATAATAACTGCGTCAGCCCCGTGCCTGAGGTACATCATCAGAGCTGTGGGAATAATAACTGCGTCAGCCCGTGCCGCTTCATCAGAGCTGTGTGAATAATAACTGCGTAAGCCCCGTGCCTGAGGTGCATCATCAGAGCTATGTGATTATTAGCTGCGTCAGCCCTGTGCCTGAGGTGCATCATCAGAGCTGTGTGAATAATAATAGCTGTGAGCCCGTGCCTGAGGTGCATCATCACAGCTGTGTGAATAATAACTTCGTTAGCCCCGTGCCTGAGGTGCATCATCAGAGCTGTGTGAATAATAACAGCTATGAGCCCGTGCCTGAGGTGCATCATCAGAGCTGTGTGAATAATACAGGTGTGAGCCCCGTGCCTGGGGTGCATCATCAGAGTTGTGTGAATAATACCTGCATGCTGCCCTGCACCTGAGGTGCATCATCAGAGCTGTGTGAATAATAACTTCTTCAGCCCCGTGCCTGAGGTGCATGATCAGAGCTGTGTGAATAATAACTGCGTCAGCCACGTGCCTGAGGTGCATCATTAGAGCTGTGTGAATAATAACAGCTGTGAGCCCCGTGCCTGAGGTGCATCTTCAGAGCTGTGTGAATAATAACAGCTGTGAGCCCCGTGTCTGAGGTGCATAATCAGAGCTGTGTGAATAATAACTGCGTCAGCCCCATGCCTGAGGTGCATCATCAGAGCTGTGGGAATAATAACTGCGTCAGCCCGTGCTGCTTCTTCAGAGCTGTGTGAATAATGACTGCGTCAGCCCAGTGCCTGAGGTGCATCATTAGAGCTGTGTGAATAATAACAGCTGTGAGCCCGTGCCTGAGGTGCATCATCAGAGCTATGTGAATAATAACTGTGTCAGCCCCGTGCCTGAGGTGCATCATCAGAGCTGTGGGAATAATAACTGCGTCAGCCCCGTGCCTGAGGTGCATCATCAGAGCTGTGGGAATAACAACTGCGTCAGCCCGTCCCGCTTCATCAGAGCTGTGTGAACAATAACTGCGTCAGCCCCGTGCCTGAGGTGCATCATCAGAGCTATCTGATTATTAACTGCGTCAGCCCCATGCCTGAGGTGCATCATCAGAGCTGTGTGAATAATAACAGCTGTGAGCCCGTGCCTGAGGTGCATCATCACAGCTGTGTGAATAATAACTGCGTCAGCCCCGTGCCTGAGGTGCATCATCAGAGCTGTGTGAATAATAACAGCTGTGAGCCCCGTGCCTGAGGGGCATTATCAGAGCTGTGTGAATATTAACTGCGTCAGCCCCGTGCCTGAGGTGCATCATCAGAGCTGTGAGAATAATAACTGCGTCAGCCCCGTGCCTGAGGTGCATCATCAGAGCTGTGGGAATAATAACTGCGTCAGCCCGTGCCGCTTCATCAGAGCTGTGTGAATAATAACTGCGTAAGCCCCGTGCCTGAGGTGCATCATCAGAGCTATGTGATTATTAGCTGCGTCAGCCCCGTGCCTGAGGTGCATCATCAGAGCTGTGTGAATAATAATAGCTGTGAGCCCGTGCCTGAGGTGCATCATCACAGCTGTGTGAATAATAACTGCGTTAGCCCCGTGCCTGAGGTGCATCATCAGAGCTGTGTGAATAATAACAGCTATGAGCCCGTGCCTGAGGTGCATCATCAGAGCTGTGTGAATAATACAGGTGTGAGCCCCGTGCCTGGGGTGCATCATCAGAGTTGTGTGAATAATACCTGCATGCTGCCCAGCACCTGAGGTGCATCATCAGAGCTGTGTGAATAATAACTTCTTCAGCCCCTTGCCTGAGGTGCATGATCAGAGCTGTGTGAATAATAACTGCGTCAGCCACGTGCCTGAGGTGCATCATCAGAGCTGTGTGAATAATAACAGCTGTGAGCCCCGTGCCTGAGGTGCATCTTCAGAGCTGTGTGAATAATAACAGCTGTGAGCCCCGTGTCTGCGGTGCATAATCAGAGCTGCGTGAATAATAACTGCGTCAGCCCCATGCCTGAGGTGCATCATCAGAGCTGTGGGAATAATAACTGCGTCAGCCCGTGCCGCTTCTTCAGAGCTGTGTGAATAATGACTGCGTCAGCCCAGTGCCTGAGGTGCATCATTAGAGCTGTGTGAATAATAACAGCTGTGAGCCCGTGCCTGAGGTGCATCATCAGAGCTATGTGAATAATAACTGTGTCAGCCCCGTGCCTGAGGTGCATCATCAGAGCTGTGGGAATAATAACTGCGTCAGCCCCGTGCCTGAGGTGCATCATCAGAGCTGTGGGAATAATAACTGCGTCAGCCCGTCCCGCTTCATCAGAGCTGTGTGAACAATAACTGCGTCAGCCCCGTGCCTGAGGTGCATCATCAGAGCTATCTGATTATTAACTGCGTCAGCCCCATGCCTGAGGTGCATAATCAGAGCTGTGTGAATAATAACAGCTGTGAGCCCGTGCCTGAGGTGCATCATCACAGCTGTGTGAATAATGACTGTGTCAGCCCCGTGCCTGAGGTGCATCATCAGAGCTGTGTGAATAATAACAGCTGTGAGCCCCGTGCCTGAGGGGCATTAGCATTATCAGAGCTGTGTGAATAATAACTGCGTCAGCCCCGTGCCTTAGGTGCATCATCAGAGCTGTGAGAATAATAACTGCATCAGCCCCATGCCTGAGGTGCATCATCAGAGCTGTGTGAATAATAACTGTGTCAGCCCTGTGCCTGAGGTGCATCATCAGAGCTGTGTGAATATGAACAGCTGTTAGCCCCGTGCCTGAGGTGCATCATCAGAGCTGTGTGAATAATAACAGCTGTGAGCCCGTGCCTGAGGTGCATCATCAGAGCTGTGTGAATAATAACTGCGTCAGCCCCGTGCCTTAGGTGCATCATCAGAGCTGTGAGAATAATAACTGCATCAGCCCCGTGCCTGAGGTGCATCATCAGAGCTGTGTGAATAATAACTGTGTCAGCCCCGTGCCTGAGGTGCATCATCAGAGCTGTGTGAATATGAACAGCTGTTAGCCCCGTGCCTGAGGTGCATCATCAGAGCTGTGTGAATAATAACAGCTGTGAGTCCGTGCCTGAGGTGCATCATCAGAGCTGTGTGAATAATACCTGCGTCAGCCCCGTGCCTGAGGTGCATCATCAGAGCTGTGTGTCTAATAACTGCGTCAGCCCCGTGCCTGAGGTGCATCATCAGAGCTGTGTGAATAATAACTGCGTCAGCCCCATGCCTGAGGTGCATCATCAGAGCTGTGTGAATAATAACAGCTGTGAGCCCGTGCCTGAGGTGCATCATCACAGCTGTGTGAATAATAACTGCGTCAGCCCTGTGCCTGAGGTGCATCATCAGAGCTGTGTGAATAATAACTGCAGGCAGCCCGTGCCTGAGGTGCATCATCAGAGCTGTGTGAATAATAACAGCTGTGAGCCCGTGCCTGAGGTGCATCATCACAGCTGTGTGAATAAAAGCTGTGAGCCCGTGCCTGAGGTGCATCATCACAGCTGTGTGAATAATAACAGCTGTGAGCCCCGTGCCTGAGGTGCATCATCAAAGCTGTGTGAATAATAACAGCTGTGACCCCCTGCCTGAGGTGCATCATCAGAGCTGTGTGAATAATAACTGCGTCAGCCCCGTGTCTGAGGTGCATCATCAGAGTTGTGTGATTAATAACAGCTGTGAGCCTGTGCCTGAGGTGCATCATCAGAGCTGTGTGAATAATAACTGCGTCAGCCCCGTGCCTATGGTGCATCATCAGAGCTGTGTGAATAACTGTGTCAGCCCCGTGTCTGAAGTGCATCATCAGAGCTGTGTGAATAATAACAGCTGTGAGCCCCGTGCCTGAGGTGCATCATCAGAGCTGTGTGAATAATAACAGCTGTGAGCCCGTGCCTGAGGTGCATCATCAGAGCTGTGAGAATAATAACTGCATCAGCCCCGTGCCTGAGGTGCATCATCAGAGCTGTGTGAATAATAACTGTGTCAGCCCCGTGCCTGAGGTGCATCATCAGAGCTGTGTGAATATGAACAGCTGTTAGCCCCGTGCCTGAGGTGCATCATCAGAGCTGTGTGAATAATAACAGCTGTGAGTCCGTGCCTGAGGTGCATCATCAGAGCTGTGTGAATAATACCTGCGTCAGCCCCGTGCCTGAGGTGCATCATCAGAGCTGTGTGTCTAATAACTGCGTCAGCCCCGTGCCTGAGGTGCATCATCAGAGCTGTGTGAATAATAACTGCGTCAGCCCCATGCCTGAGGTGCATCATCAGAGCTGTGTGAATAATAACAGCTGTGAGCCCGTGCCTGAGGTGCATCATCACAGCTGTGTGAATAATAACTGCGTCAGCCCTGTGCCTGAGGTGCATCATCAGAGCTGTGTGAATAATAACTGCAGGCAGCCCCGTGCCTGAGGTGCATCATCAGAGCTGTGTGAATAATAACAGCTGTGAGCCCGTGCCTGAGGTGCATCATCACAGCTGTGTGAATAAAAGCTGTGAGCCCGTGCCTGAGGTGCATCATCACAGCTGTGTGAATAATAACAGCTGTGAGCCCCGTGCCTGAGGTGCATCATCAAAGCTGTGTGAATAATAACAGCTGTGACCCCCTGCCTGAGGTGCATCATCAGAGCTGTGTGAATAATAACTGCGTCAGCCCCGTGTCTGAGGTGCATCATCAGAGTTGTGTGATTAATAACAGCTGTGAGCCTGTGCCTGAGGTGCATCATCAGAGCTGTGTGAATAATAACTGCGTCAGCCCCGTGCCTATGGTGCATCATCAGAGCTGTGTGAATAACTGTGTCAGCCCCGTGTCTGAAGTGCATCATCAGAGCTGTGTGAATAATAACAGCTGTGAGCCCCGTGCCTGAGGTGCATCATCAGAGCTGTGTGAATAATAACAGCTGTGAGCCCGTGCCTGAGGTGCATCATCACAGCTGTGTGAATAATAACTGCGTCAGCCCCGTCCCTGAGGTGCATCATCAGAGCTGTGTGAATAATAACTGTGTCTGCCCCGTGTCTGAGGTGCATCATCAGAGCTGTGTGAATAATAACAGCTGTGAACCCGTGTCTGAGGTGCATCATCAGAGCTGTGTAAATAATAACAGCCGTGAGCCCGTGCCTGAGGTGCATCATCGAAGCTCTGAGTAATAACAGCTGTGAGCCTGTGCCTGAGGTGCATCATCAGAGCTGTGTGAATAATAACTGCGTCAGCCCGTGCCGCTTCATCAGAGCTGTGTGAATAACAGCTGTGAGCCCATGCCTGAGGTGCATCATCAGAGCTGTGTGAATAATAAAGGTACCAGCCCCGTGCCTGATGTGCATCATCAGAGCTGTCTGAATAATAACAGCTGTGAGCCCCGTGCCTGAGGTGCATAATCAGAGCTGTGTGAATAATAACTGCGTCAGCCCCGTGCCTGGGGTGCATCATCAGAGCTGTGTGAATAATAACAACTGTGAGCCAGTGCCTGAGGTGCATCATCAGAGCTGTGTGAATAATAACTGCAGGCAGCCTTGTGCCTGAGGTACATCATCAGAGCTGTGTGACTAATAACTGCGTCAGGCCCATGCCTGAGGTGCATCATCAGAGCTGTGTGAATAATAACTGTGTCAGCCCCGTGCCTGAGGTGCATCATCAGAGCTGTGTGAATAATAACAGCTGTGAGCCCGTGCCTGAGGTGCATCATCAGAGCTGTGTGAATAATAACTGCGTCAGCCCCGTGCCTGAGTTGCATCATCAGAGCTGTGTGAATAATAACAGCTTCGAGCCCTTGCCTGAGGTGCATCATCACAGCTGTGTGAATAATAACTGCGTCAGCCCCGTGCCTGAGGTGCATCATCAGAGCTGTGTGAATAATAACAGCTGTGAGCCTGTGCCTGAGGTGCATCATCAGAGCTGTGTGAATAATAACTGCAGGCAGCCTCGTGCCTGAGGTGCATCATCAGAGCTGTGTGAATAATAACAGCTGTGAGCCTGTGCCTGAGGTGCGTCATCACAGCTGTGTGAATAATAACAGCTGTGAGCCAGTGCCTGAGGTGCATCATCAGAGCTGTGTGAATAATAACCGCATCAGCCCCGTGCCTATGGTGCATCATCAGAGCTGTGTGAATAACTGCGTAAGCCCCGTGCCTGAGGTGCATCATCAGAGCTGTGTGAATAATAACTGCAGGCAGCCCCGTGCCTGAGGTGCATCATCAGAGCTGTGTGATTAATAACAGCTGTGAGCCTGTGCCTGAGGTGCATCATCAGAGCTGTGTGAACAATAACTGTGTCAGCCCGTGCCTATGGTGCATCATCAGAGCTGTGTGAATAATAACTGCGTCAGCCCTGTGCCTGAGGTTCATCATCAGAGCTGTGTGAATAGTAACAGCTGTGAGCCCGTGCCTGAGGTGCATCATCAGAGCTGTGTGAATAATAACAGCTATAAGCCCCGTGTCTGAGGAGGATAAATCAAAGCTGTGTGAATAATAACTGCGTCAGCCCCGTGCCTGAGGTGCATCATCAGAGCTGTGTGAATAATAACTGCGTCAGCCTCGTGCCTGAGGTGCATCATCAGAGCTTTGGGAATAATAACCGCGTCAGCCGGTGCCGCTTCTTCAGAGCTGTGTGAATAATGACTGTATCAGCCCCCTGCCTGAGGTGCATCATCAGAGCTGTGTGAATAATAACAGCTGTGAGCCCGTGCCTGAGTGCATCATCAGAGCTATGTGAATATTAACTGCGTCAGCCCCGTGCCTGGGGTGCATCATCAGAGCTGTGAGAATAATAACTGCGTCAGCCCCGTGCCTGAGGTGCATCATCAGAGCTGTGGGAATAATAACTGCGTCAGCCCGTGCCGCTTCATCAGAGCTGTGTGAATAATAACTGCTTAAGCCCCGTGCCTGAGGTGCATCATCAGAGCTATGTGATTATTAACTGCGTCAGCCCCGTGCCTGAGGTGCATCATCAGAGCTGTGTGAATAATAACAGCTGTGAGCCCGTGCCTGAGGTGCATCATCACAGCTGTGTGAATAATAACTGCATCAGCCCCGTGCCTGAGGTGCATCATCAGAGCTGTGTGAATAATAACTGTGTCAGCCCCGTGCCTGAGGTCCATCAGCAGAGCTGTTTGAATAATAACTGTATCAGCCCCGTGTCTGAGGTGCATCATCAGAGCTGTGTGAATAATAACAGCTCTGACCCCCTGCCTGAGGTGCATCATCAGAGCTGTGTGAATAATAACTGCAGGCAGCCCCGTGCCTGAGGTGCATCATCAGAGCTGTGTGAATAATAACTGCGTCCGCCCGTGACTGAGGTGTATCATCAGAGCTGTGTGAATAATAACAGCTGTGAGCCCGTGCCTGAGGTGCATCATCACAGCTGTGTGAATAATAACAGCTGTGAGCCCCGTGCCTGAGGTGCATCATCAGAGCTGTGTGAATAATAACAGCTGTGACCCCCTGCCTGAGATGCATCATCAGAGCTGTGTAAATAATAACAGCTGTGAGCCCGTGCCTGAGGTGCATCATCACAGCTGCGTGAATAATAACTGCGTCAGCCCCATGCCTGAGGTGCATCATCAGAGCTGTGTGAATAATAACAGCTGTGAGCCCGTGCCTGAGGTGCATCATCACAGCTGTGTGAATAATAACTGCGTCAGCCCCATGCCTGAGGTGCATCATCAGAGCTGTGTGAATAATAACTGTAGGTACCCCGTGCCTGAGGTGCATCATCAGAGTTGTGTGAATAATAACAGCTGTGAGCCTGTGCCTGAGGTGCATCATCACAGCTGTGTGAATAATAACAGCTATGAGCCCGTGCCTGAGGTGCATCATCACAGCTGTGTGAATAATAACAGCTGTGAGCCCCGTGCCTGAGGTGCATCATCAGAGCTGTGTGAATAATAACAGCTGTGACCCCCTGCCTGAGGTGCATCATCAGAGCTGTGTGAATAATAACTGCGTCAGCCCCGTGCCTGAGTTGCATCATCAGAGCTGTGTGAATAATAACAGCTTCGAGCCCTTGCCTGAGGTGCATCATCACAGCTGTGTGAATAATAACTGCGTCAGCCCCGTGCCTGAGGTGCATCATCAGAGCTGTGTGAATAATAACAGCTGTGAGCCTGTGCCTGAGGTGCATCATCAGAGCTGTGTGAATAATAACTGCAGGCAGCCTCGTGCCTGAGGTGCATCATCAGAGCTGTGTGAATAATAACAGCTGTGAGCCTGTGCCTGAGGTGCGTCATCACAGCTGTGTGAATAATAACAGCTGTGAGCCAGTGCCTGAGGTGCATCATCAGAGCTGTGTGAATAATAACCGCATCAGCCCCGTGCCTATGGTGCATCATCAGAGCTGTGTGAATAACTGCGTCAGCCCCCTGTCTGAGGTGCATCATCAGAGCTGTGTGAATAATAACAGCTGTGAGCCCCGTGCCTGAGGTGCATCATCAGAGCTGTGTGAATAATAACAGCTGTGAGCCCAGTGCCTGAGGTGCATCATCAGAGCTGTGTGAATAATAACAGCTGTGAGCCCCGTGCCTGAGGTGCATCATCAGAGCTGTGTGAATAATAACAGCTGTGAGCCCCGTGTCTGAGGTGCATCATCAGAGCTGTGTGAATAATAACTGCGTCAGCCCCGTGCCTGAGGTGCATTATCAGAGCTGTGTGAATAATAACAGCTGTGAGCCTGAGGTGCATCATCAGAGCTATGTGAATAAGAACTGCGTCAGCCCCATGCCTGAGGTGCATCATCAGAGCTGTGGGAATAATAACTGCGTCAGCCCCGTGCCTGAGGTGCATCATCAGAGCTGTGGGAATAATAACTGCGTTAGCCCGTGCCGCTTCATCAGAGCTGTGTGAATAATAACTGCGTCAGCCCTGTGCCTGAGGTGCATCATCAGAGCTATGTGATTATTAACTGCGTCAGCCCCGTGCCTGAGGTGCATCATCAGAGCTGTGTGAATAATAACAGCTGTGAGCACCGTGCCTCAGGTGCATCATCAGAGCTGTGTGAATAATACCTGCGTCAGCCCGTGCCTGAGGTGCATCATCAGAGCTGTGTGAATAATAAAGGCGTCAGCCCCGTGCCTGATGTGCATCATCAGAGCTGTGTGAATAATAACAGCTGTGAGCCCAGTGCTTGAGGTGCATCATCAGAGCTGTTTGAATAATAACTGCGTCATCCCCGAGCCTGGGGTGTATCATGAGAGCTGTGTGAATAATAACTGCGTCAGCCCTGTGCCTGAGGTGCATCATCAGAGCTATGTGATTATTAACTGCGTCAGCCCCGTGCCTGAGGTGCATCATCAGAGCTGTGTGAATAATAACAGCTGTGAGCCCCGTGCCTGAGGTGCATCATCAGAGCTGTGTGAATAATAACAGCTGTGAGCCCGTGCCTGAGGTGCATCATCAGAGCTGTGTGAATAATAACAGGTGTGAGCCCCGTGCCTGGGGTGCATCATCAGAGCTGTGTGAATAATAACTGCAGGCTGCCCTGCACCTGAGGTGTATCATCAGAGCTGTGTGAATAATAACTGCTTCAGCCCCGTGCCTGAGGTGCATGATCAGAGCTGTGTGAATAATAACTGCATCAGCCCCGTGTCTGAGGTGCATCTTCGGAGCTGTGTGAATAATAACTGCGTCAGCCACGTGCCTGATGTGCATCATCAGAGCTGTGTGAATAATAACTGTGTCAACCCTGTGCCTGAGGTGCATCATCAGAGCTGTGTGAATAATAACAGCTGTGAGCCCCGTGCCTGAGGTGCATCATCAGAGCTGTGTGAATAATAACAGCTGTGAGCCCCGTGTCTGAGGTGCATCATCAGAGCTGTGTGAATAATAACTGCGTCAGCCCCGTGCCTGAGGTGCATCATCAGAGCTGTGTGAATAATACCAGCTGTGAGCCTGTGCCTGAGGTGCATCATCAGAGCTATGTGAATAAGAACTGCGTCAGCCCCATGCCTGAGGTGCATCATCAGAGCTGTGGGAATAATAACTGCGTCAGCCCCGTGCCTGAGGTGCATCATCAGAGCTGTGGGAATAATAACTGCGTCAGCCCGTGCCGCTTCATCAGAGCTGTGTGAATAATAACTGCGTCAGCCCTGTGCCTGAGGTGCATCATCAGAGCTATGTGATTATTAACTGCGTCAGCCCCGTGCCTGAGGTGCATCATCAGAGCTGTGTGAATAATGACAGCTGTGAGCACCGTGCCGGAGGTGCATCATCAGAGCTGTTTGAATAATACCTGCGTCAGCCCGTGCCTGAGGTGCATCATCAGAGCTGTGTGAATAATAACTGCCTCAGCCCCGTGTCTGAAGTGCATCATCAGAGCTGTGTGAATAATAACAGCTGTGAGCCCGTGCCTGAGGTGCATAATCACAGCTGTGTGAATAATAACTGCGTCAGCCCCGTGCCTGAGGTGCATCATCAGAGCTGTGTGAATAATAACAGCTGTGAGCCCTGTGCCTGAGGTGCATTATCAGAGCTGTGTGAAAATTAACAGCTGTGACCCCCTGCCTGAGGTGCATCATCAGAGCTGTGTGAATAATAACTGCGTTAGCCCCATGTCTGAGGTGCATCATCAGAGCTGTGTGATTAATAACAGCTGTGAGCCTGTGCCTGAGGTGCATCATCAGAGCTGTGTGAATAATAACTGCGTCAGCCCCATGCCTATGGTGCATCATCAGAGCTGTGTGAATAACTGCGTCAGCCCCGTGCCTGAGGTGCATCATCAGAGCTGTGTGAATAATAACAGCTGTGAGCCCGTGCCTGAGGTGCATCATCACAGCTGTGTGAATAATAACTGCGTCAGCCCCGTGCCTGAGGTGCATCATCAGAGCTGTGTGAATAATAACTGTGTCTGCCCCGTGTCTGAGGTGCATCATCAGAGCTGTGTGAATAATAACAGCTGTGAACCCGTGTCTGAGGTGCATCATCAGAGCTGTGTAAATAATAACAGCCGTGAGCCCGTTCCTGAGGTGCATCATCGAAGCTCTGAGTAATAACAGCTGTGAGCCTGTGCCTGAGGTGCATCATCAGAGCTGTGTGAATAATAACTGTGTCAGCCCGTGCTGCTTCATCAGAGCTGTGTGAATAACAGCTGTGAGCCTGTGCCTGAGGTGCATCATCAGAGCTGTGTGAATAATAACGGCGCCAGCCCCGTGCCTGATGTGCATCATCAGAGCTGTCTGAATAATAACAGCTGTGAGCCCCGTGCCTGAGGTGCATAATCAGAGCTGTGTGAATAATAACTGTGTCAGCCCCGTGCCTGGGGTGCATCATCAGAGCTGTGTGAATAATAACAACTGTGAGCCAGTGCCTGAGGTGCATCATCAGAGCTGTGTGAATAATAACTGCAGGCAGCCTTGTGCCTGAGGTACATCATCAGAGCTGTGTGACTAATAACTGCGTCAGGCCCGTGCCTGAGGTGCATCATCAGAGCTGTGTGAATAATAACTGTGTCAGCCCCATGCCTGAGGTGCATCATCAGAGCTGTGTGAATAATAACAGCTGTGAGCCCGTGCCTGAGGTGCATCAGCACAGCTGTGTGAATAATAACTGCGTCAGCCACGTGCCTGAGGTGCATCATCAGAGCTGTGTGAATAATAACTGCAGGCAGCCCCGTGCCTGAGGTGCATCATCAGAGCTGTGTGATTAATAACAGCTGTGAGCCTGTGCCTGAGGTGCATCATCAGAGCTGTGTGAACAATAACTGCGTCATCCCCATGCCTATGGTGCATCATCAGAGCTGTGTGAATAATAACTGCGTCAGCCCTGTGCCTGAGGTTCATCATCAGAGCTGTGTGAATAATAACAGCTGTGAGCCCCGTGCCTGAGGTGCATCATCAGAGCTGTGTGAATAATAACAGCTGTGAGCCCTGTGTCTGAGGTGAATAAATCAGAGCTGAGTGAATAATAACTGCGTCAGCCCCGTGCCTGAGGTGCATCATCAGAGCTGTGTGAATAATAACTGCATCAGCCTCGTGCCTGAGGTGCATCATCAGAGCTGTGGGAATAATAACTGCGTCAGCCCGTGCCGCTTCTTCAGAGCTGTGTGAATAATGACTGTGTCAGCCCCCTGCCTGAGGTGCATCATCAGAGCTGTGTGAATAATAACAGCTGTGAGCCCGTGCCTGAGTGCATCATCAGAGCTATGTGAATATTAACTGCGTCAGCCCCGTGCCTGAGGTGCATCATCAGAGCTGTGAGAATAATAACTGCGTCAGCCCCGTGCCTGAGGTGCATCATCAGAGCTGTGGGAATAATAACTGCGTCAGCCCGTGCCGCTTCATCAGAGCTGTGTGAATAATAACTGCGTAAGCCCCGTGCCTGAGGTGCATCATCAGAGCTATGTGATTATTAGCTGCGTCAGCCCCATGCCTGAGGTGCATCATCAGAGCTGTGTGAATAATAATAGCTGTGAGCCCGTGCCTGAGGTGCATCATCACAGCTGTGTGAATAATAACTGCGTTAGCCCCGTGCCTGAGGTGCATCATCAGAGCTGTGTGAATAATAACAGCTATGAGCCCGTGCCTGAGGTGCATCATCAGAGCTGTGTGAATAATACAGGTGTGAGCCCCGTGCCTGGGGTGCATCATCAGAGTTGTGTGAATAATACCTGCATGCTGCCCTGCACCTGAGGTGCATCATCAGAGCTGTGTGAATAATAACTTCTTCAGCCCCAAGCCTGAGGTGCATGATCAGAGCTGTGTGAATAATACCTGCGTCAGCCACGTGCCTGAGGTGCATCATCAGAGCTGTGTGAATAATAACAGCTGTGAGCCCCGTGCCTGAGGTGCATCATCAGAGCTGTGTGAATAATAACAGCTGTGAGCCCCGTGTCTGAGGTGCATAATCAGAGCTGTGTGAATAATAACTGCGTCAGCCCCATGCCTGAGGTGCATCATCAGAGCTGTGTGAATAATAACTGCATCAGCGTCGTGCCTGAGGTGCATCATCAGAGCTGTGGGAATAATAACTGTGTCAGCCCGTGCCGCTTCTTCAGAGCTGTGTGAATAATGACTGCGTCAGCCCCGTGCCTGAGGTGCATCATTAGAGCTGTGTGAATAATAACAGCTGTGAGCCCGTGCCTGAGGTGCATCATCAGAGCTATGTGAATAATAACTGTGTCAGCCCCGTGCCTGAGGTGCATCATCACAGCTGTGGGAATAATAACTGTGTCAGCCCCGTGCCTGAGTTGCATCATCAGAGCTGTGGGAATAATAACTGCGTCAGCCCGTCCCGCTTCATCAGAGCTGTGTGAATAATAACTGCGTCAGCCCCGTGCCTGAGGTGCATCATCAGAGCTATGTGATTATTAACTGCGTCAGCCCCGTGCCTGAGGTGCATCATCAGAGCTGTGTGAATAATGACAGCTGTGAGCACCGTGCCGGAGGTGCATCATCAGAGCTGTTTGAATAATACCTGCGTCAGCCCGTGCCTGAGGTGCATCATCAGAGCTGTGTGAATAATAACTGCCTCAGCCCCGTGTCTGAAGTGCATCATCAGAGCTGTGTGAATAATAACAGCTGTGAGCCCGTGCCTGAGGTGCATAATCACAGCTGTGTGAATAATAACTGCGTCAGCCCCGTGCCTGAGGTGCATCATCAGAGCTGTGTGAATAATAACAGCTGTGAGCCCTGTGCCTGAGGTGCATTATCAGAGCTGTGTGAAAATTAACAGCTGTGACCCCCTGCCTGAGGTGCATCATCAGAGCTGTGTGAATAATAACTGCGTTAGCCCCGTGTCTGAGGTGCATCATCAGAGCTGTGTGATTAATAACAGCTGTGAGCCTGTGCCTGAGGTGCATCATCAGAGCTGTGTGAATAATAACTGCGTCAGCCCCATGCCTATGGTGCATCATCAGAGCTGTGTGAATAACTGCGTCAGCCCCGTGCCTGAGGTGCATCATCAGAGCTGTGTGAATAATAACAGCTGTGAGCCCGTGCCTGAGGTGCATCATCACAGCTGTGTGAATAATAACTGCGTCAGCCCCGTGCCTGAGGTGCATCATCAGAGCTGTGTGAATAATAACTGTGTCTGCCCCGTGTCTGAGGTGCATCATCAGAGCTGTGTGAATAATAACAGCTGTGAACCCGTGTCTGAGGTGCATCATCAGAGCTGTGTAAATAATAACAGCCGTGAGCCCGTTCCTGAGGTGCATCATCGAAGCTCTGAGTAATAACAGCTGTGAGCCTGTGCCTGAGGTGCATCATCAGAGCTGTGTGAATAATAACTGTGTCAGCCCGTGCTGCTTCATCAGAGCTGTGTGAATAACAGCTGTGAGCCTGTGCCTGAGGTGCATCATCAGAGCTGTGTGAATAATAACGGCGCCAGCCCCGTGCCTGATGTGCATCATCAGAGCTGTCTGAATAATAACAGCTGTGAGCCCCGTGCCTGAGGTGCATAATCAGAGCTGTGTGAATAATAACTGTGTCAGCCCCGTGCCTGGGGTGCATCATCAGAGCTGTGTGAATAATAACAACTGTGAGCCAGTGCCTGAGGTGCATCATCAGAGCTGTGTGAATAATAACTGCAGGCAGCCTTGTGCCTGAGGTACATCATCAGAGCTGTGTGACTAATAACTGCGTCAGGCCCGTGCCTGAGGTGCATCATCAAAGCTGTGTGAATAATAACTGTGTCAGCCCCATGCCTGAGGTGCATCATCAGAGCTGTGTGAATAATAACAGCTGTGAGCCCGTGCCTGAGGTGCATCAGCACAGCTGTGTGAATAATAACTGCGTCAGCCCCGTGCCTGAGGTGCATCATCAGAGCTGTGTGAATAATAACTGCAGGCAGCCCCGTGCCTGAGGTGCATCATCAGAGCTGTGTGATTAATAACAGCTGTGAGCCTGTGCCTGAGGTGCATCATCAGAGCTGTGTGAACAATAACTGCGTCATCCCCATGCCTATGGTGCATCATCAGAGCTGTGTGAATAATAACTGCGTCAGCCCTGTGCCTGAGGTTCATCATCAGAGCTGTGTGAATAATAACAGCTGTGAGCCCCGTGCCTGAGGTGCATCATCAGAGCTGTGTGAATAATAACAGCTGTGAGCCCTGTGTCTGAGGTGAATAAATCAGAGCTGAGTGAATAATAACTGCGTCAGCCCCGTGCCTGAGGTGCATCATCAGAGCTGTGTGAATAATAACTGCATCAGCCTCGTGCCTGAGGTGCATCATCAGAGCTGTGGGAATAATAACTGCGTCAGCCCGTGCCGCTTCTTCAGAGCTGTGTGAATAATGACTGTGTCAGCCCCCTGCCTGAGGTGCATCATCAGAGCTGTGTGAATAATAACAGCTGTGAGCCCGTGCCTGAGTGCATCATCAGAGCTATGTGAATATTAACTGCGTCAGCCCCGTGCCTGAGGTGCATCATCAGAGCTGTGAGAATAATAACTGCGTCAGCCCCGTGCCTGAGGTGCATCATCAGAGCTGTGGGAATAATAACTGCGTCAGCCCGTGCCGCTTCATCAGAGCTGTGTGAATAATAACTGCGTAAGCCCCGTGCCTGAGGTGCATCATCAGAGCTATGTGATTATTAGCTGCGTCAGCCCCATGCCTGAGGTGCATCATCAGAGCTGTGTGAATAATAATAGCTGTGAGCCCGTGCCTGAGGTGCATCATCACAGCTGTGTGAATAATAACTGCGTTAGCCCCGTGCCTGAGGTGCATCATCAGAGCTGTGTGAATAATAACAGCTATGAGCCCGTGCCTGAGGTGCATCATCAGAGCTGTGTGAATAATACAGGTGTGAGCCCCGTGCCTGGGGTGCATCATCAGAGTTGTGTGAATAATACCTGCATGCTGCCCTGCACCTGAGGTGCATCATCAGAGCTGTGTGAATAATAACTTCTTCAGCCCCAAGCCTGAGGTGCATGATCATAGCTGTGTGAATAATAACTGCGTCAGCCACGTGCCTGAGGTGCATCATCAGAGCTGTGTGAATAATAACAGCTGTGAGCCCCGTGCCTGAGGTGCATCATCAGAGCTGTGTGAATAATAACAGCTGTGAGCCCCGTGTCTGAGGTGCATAATCAGAGCTGTGTGAATAATAACTGCGTCAGCCCCATGCCTGAGGTGCATCATCAGAGCTGTGTGAATAATAACTGCATCAGCGTCGTGCCTGAGGTGCATCATCAGAGCTGTGGGAATAATAACTGCGTCAGCCCGTGCCGCTTCTTCAGAGCTGTGTGAATAATGACTGCGTCAGCCCCGTGCCTGAGGTGCATCATTAGAGCTGTGTGAATAATAACAGCTGTGAGCCCGTGCCTGAGGTGCATCATCAGAGCTATGTGAATAATAACTGTGTCAGCCCCGTGCCTGAGGTGCATCATCACAGCTGTGGGAATAATAACTGTGTCAGCCCCGTGCCTGAGTTGCATCATCAGAGCTGTGGGAATAATAACTGCGTCAGCCCGTCCCGCTTCATCAGAGCTGTGTGAATAATAACTGCGTCAGCCCCGTGCCTGAGGTGCATCATCAGAGCTATGTGATTATTAACTGCGTCAGCCCCGTGCCTGAGGTGCATCATCAGAGCTGTGTGAATAATAACAGCTGTGAGCCTGTGCCTGAGGTGCATCATCACAGCTGTGTGAATAATAACTGCGTCAGCGCCGTGCCAGAGGTGCATCATCAGAGCTGTGTGAATAATAACAGCTGTGAGCCCCGTGCCTGAGGGGCATTATCAGAGCTGTGTGAATTATAACTGCATCAGCCCCATGCCTTAGGTGCATCATCAGAGCTGTGAGAATAATAACTGCATCAGCCCCGTGCCTGAGGTGCATCATCAGAGCTGTGTGAATAATAACTGTGTCAGCCCCGTGCCTGAGGTACATCATCAGAGCTGTTTGAATATTAACTGCATCAGCCCCGTGCCTTAGGTGCATCATCAGAGCTGTGTGAATAATAACTGCGTCAGCCCCGTGCCTGAGGTGCATCATCAGAGCTGTGTGAATATGAACAGCTGTTAGCCCCGTGCCTGAGGTACATCATCAGAGCTGTGTGAATAATAACAGCTGTGAGCCCGTGCCTGAGGTGCATCATCAGAGCTGTGTGAATAATAACTGTGTCTGCCCCGTGTCTGAGGTGCATCATCAGAGCTGTGTGAATAATAACAGCTGTGAGTCCGTGCCTGAGGTGCATCATTAGAGCTGTGTGAATAATAACTACAGGCATCCCCGTGCCTGAGGTGCATCATCAGAGCTGTGTGAATAATACCTGCGTCAGCCCCGTGCCTGAGGTGCATCATCAGAGCTGTGTGTCTAATAACTGCGTAAGCCCCGTGCCTGAGGTGCATCATCAGAGCTGTGTGAATAATAACTGTGTCAGCCCCGTGCCTGAGGTGCATCATCAGAGCTGTGTGAATAATAACTGCAGGCAGCCAGGTGCCTGAGGTGCATCATCAGAGCTGTGTGAATAATAACAGCTGTGAGCCCGTGCCTGAGGTGCATCATCAGAGCTGTGTGGATAAAAGCTGTGAGCCCGTGCCTGAGGTGCATCATCACAGCTGTTTGAATAATAACAGCTGTGACCCCCTGCCTGAGGTGCATCATCAGAGCTGTGTGAATAATAACTGCGTCAGCCCCTTGTCTGAGGTGCATCATCAGAGCTGTGTGATTAATAACAGCTGTGAGCCTGTGCCTGAGGTGCATCATCAGAGCTGTGTGAATAATAACTGCGTCAGCCCCGTGCCTATGGTGCATCATCAGAGCTGTGTGAATAACTGCGTCAGCCCCGTGTCTGAGGTGCATCATCAGAGCTGTGTGAATAATAACAGCTGTGAGCCCCGTGCCTGAGGTGCATCATCAGAGCTGTGTGAATAATAACAGCTGTATCATCAGAGCTGTGTGAATAATAACAGCTGTGAGCCCCGTGCCTGAGGTGCATCATCATAGCTGTGTGAATAATAACAGCTGTGAGCCCGTGCCTGAGGTGCATCATCACAGCTGTGTGAATAATAACTGCGTCAGCCCCGTGCTCGAGGTGCATCATCAGAGCTGTGTGAATATTAACTGTGTCTGCCCCGTGTCTGAGGTGCATCATCAGAGCTGTGTGAATAATAACAGCTGTGAGTCCGTGCCTGAGGTGCATCATCAGAGCTATGTGAATAAGAACTGCGTCAGCCCCATGCCTGAGGTGCATCATCAGAGCTGTGTGAATAATAACTGCATCAGCGTTGTGCCTGAGGTGCATCATCAGAGCTGTGGGAATAATAACGGCGTCAGCCCGTGCCGCTTCTTCAGAGCTGTGTGAATAGTGACTGCGTCAGCCCCGTGCCTGAGGTGCATCATCAGAGCTGTGTGAATAATAACAGCTGTGAGCCCGTGCCTGAGGTACATCATCAGAGCTATGTGAATAATAACTGTGTCAGCCCCTTGCCTGAGGTGCATCATCAGAGCTGTGGGAATAATAACTGCGTCACCCCCGTGCCTGAGGTGCATCATCAGAGCTGTGGGAATAATAACTGCGTCAGCCCGTCCCGCTTCATCAGAGCTGTGTGAATAATAACTGTGTCAGCCCCGTGCCTAAGGTGCATCATCAGAGCTATGTGATTATTAACTGCGTCAGCCCCGTGCCTGAGGTGCATCATCAGAGCTGTGTGAATAATAACAGCTGTGAGCCCGTGCCTGAGGTGCATCATCACAGCTGTGTGAATAATAACTGCGTCAGCCCCGTGCCTGAGGTGCATCATCGGAGCTGTGTGAATAATAACAGCTGTGATCCCCGTGCCTGAGGGGCATTATCAGAGCTGTGTGAATAATAACTGCGTCAGCCCCATGCATTAGGTGCATCATCAGAGCTGTGAGAATAATAACTGCATCAGCCCCGTGCCTGAGGTGCATCATCAGAGCTGTGTGAATAATAACTGTGTCAGCCCGTGCCTGAGGTACATCATCAGAGCTGTTTGAATATTAACTGCGTCAGCCCCGTGCCTTAGGTGCATCATCAGAGTTGTGTGAATAATAACTGCGTCAGCCCCGTGCCTGAGGTGCATCATCAGAGCTGTGTGAATATGAACAGCTGTTAGCCCCGTGCCTGAGGTGCATCATCAGAGCTGTGTGAATAATAACAGCTGTGAGCCCGTGCCTGAGGTGCATCATCAGAGCTGTGTGAATAATACCTGCATCAGCCCCGTGCCTGAGGTGCATCATCAGAGCTGTGTGTCTAATAACTGCGTCAGCCCCGTGCCTGAGGTGCATCATCAGAGCTGTGTGAATAATAACTGCGTCAGCCCCGTGCCTGAGGTGCATCATCAGAGCTGTGTGAAAAATAACAGCTGTGAGCCCGTGCCTGAGGTGCATCATCAGAGCTCTGTGAATAATAACTGCAGGCAGCCCCGTGCCTGAGGTGCATCATCAGAGCTGTGTGAATAATAACAGCTGTGAGCCCGTGCCTGAGGTGCATCATCACAGCTGTGTGAATAAAAGCTGTGAGCCCGTGCCTGAGGTGCATCATCACAGCTGTGTGAATAATAACAGCTGTGAGCCCCGTGCCTGAGGTGCATCATCAGAGCTGAGTGAATAATAAAGGCGCCAGCCCCGTGCCTGATGTGCATCATCAGAGCTGTCTGAATAATAACAGCTGTGAGCCCGGTGCCTGAGGTGCATAATCAGAGCTGTGTGAATAATAACTGCGTCAGCTCCGTGCTTGGGGTGCATCATCAGAGCTGTGTGAATAATAACAACTGTGAGCCAGTGCCTGAGGTGCATCATCAGAGCTGTGTGAATAATAACTGCAGGCAGCCTTGTGCCTGAGGTACATCATCAGAGCTGTGTGACTAATAACTGCGTCAGGCCCGTGCCTGAGGTGCATCATCAGAGCTGTGTGAATAATAACTGCATCAGCGTCGTGCCTGAGGTGCATCATCAGAGCTGTGGGAAGAATAACTGCGTCAGCCCGTGCCGCTTCTTCAGAGCTGTGTGAATAATGACTGCGTCAGCCCCGTGCCTGAGGTGCATCATCAGAGCTGTGTGAATAATAACAGCTGTGAGCCCGTGCCTGAGGTGCATCATCAGAGCTATGTGAATAATAACTGTGTCAGCCCCGTGCCTGAGGTGCATCATCAGAGCTGTGGGAATAATAACTGTGTCAGCCCCGTGCCTGAGGTGCATCATCAGAGCTGTGGAAATATTAACTGCGTCAGCTCGTCCCGCTTCATCAGAGCTGTGTGAATAATAACTGCGTCAGCCCCGTGCCTGAGGTGCATCATCAGAGCTATGTGATTATTAACTGCGTCAGCCCCGTGCCTGAGGTGCATCATCAGAGCTGTGTGAATAATAACAGCTGTGAGCCCATGCCTGAGGTGCATCATCACAGCTGTGTGAATAATAACTGCGTCAGCCCCGTGCCTGAGGTGCATCATCAGAGCTGTGTGAATAATAACAGCTGTGAGCCCCGTGCCTGAGGGGCATTATCAGAGCTGTGTGAATAATAACTGCGTCAGCCCCATGCCTTAGGTGCATCATCAGAGCTGTGAGAATAATAACTGCATCAGCCCCGTGCCTGAGGTGCATCATCAGAGCTGTGTGAATAATAACTGTGTCAGCCCCGTGCCAGAGGTACATCATCAGAGCTGTTTGAATATTAACTGCGTCAGCCCCGTGACTTAGGTGCATCATCAGAGCTGTGTGAATAATAACTGCGTCAGCCCCGTGCCTGAGGTGCATCATCAGAGCTGTGTGAATATGAACAGCTGTGAGCCCGTGCCTGAGGTGCATCATCAGAGCTGTGTGAATAATAACTGTGTCTGCCCCGTGTCTGAGGTGCATCATCAGAGCTGTGTGAATAATAACAGCTGTGAGTCCGTGCCTGAGGTGCATCATTAGAGCTGTGTGAATAATAACTACAGGCATCTCCGTGCCTGAGGTGCATCATCAGAGCTGTGTGAATAATACCTGCATCGGCCCCATGCCTGAGGTGCATCATCAGAGCTGTGTGTCTAATAACTGCGTAAGCCCCGTGCCTGAGGTGCATCATCAGAGCTGTGTGAATAATAACTGCGTCAGCCCCGTGCCTGAGGTGCATCATCACAGCTGTGTGAATAATAACTGCGTCAGCCCTGTGCCTGAGGTGCATCATCAGAGCTGTGTGAATAATAACTGCAGGCAGCCCCGTGCCTGAGGTGCATCATCAGAGCTGTGTGAATAATAACAGCTGTGAGCCAGTGACTGAGGTGCATCATCACAGCTGTGTGAATAAAAGCTGTGAGCCCGTGCCTGAGGTGCATCATCACAGCTGTGTGAATAATAACAGCTGTGAGCCCCGTGCCTGAGGTGCATCATCGGAGCTGTGTGAATAATAACTGCGTTAGCCCCGTGTCTGAGGTGCATCATCAGAGCTGTGTGATTAATAACAGCTGTGAGCCTGTGCCTGAGGTGCATCATCAGAGCTGTGTGAATAATAACTGCGTCAGCCCCGTGCCTATGGTGCATCATCAGAGCCGTGTGAATAACTGCGTCAGCCCCGTGCCTGAGGTGCATCATCAGAGCTGTGTGAATAATAACAGCTGTGAGCCCGTGCCTGAGGTGCATCATCACAGCTGTGTGAATAATAACTGCGTCAGCCCCGTGCCTGAGGTGCATCATCAGAGCTGTGTGAATAATAACTGTGTCTGCCCCGTGTCTGAGGTGCATCATCAGAGCTGTGTGAATAATAACAGCTGTGAACCCGTGTCTGAAGTGCATCATCAGAGCTGTGTAAATAATAACAGCCGTGAGCCCGTGCCTGAGGTGCATCATCGAAGCTCTGAGTAATAACAGCTGTGAGCCTGTGCCTAAGGTGCATCATCAGAGCTGTGTGAATAATAACTGTGTCAGCCCGTGCCGCTTCATCAGAGCTGTGTGAATAACAGCTGTGAGCCCGTGCCTGAGGTGCATCATCAGAGCTGTGTGAATAATAAAGGCGCCAGCCCCGTGCCTGATGTGCATCATCAGAGCTGTCTGAATAATAACAGCTGTGAGCCCCGTGCCTGAGGTGCATAATCAGAGCTGTGTGAATAATAACTGTGTCAGCCCCGTGCCTGGGGTGCATCATCAGAGCTGTGTGAATAATAACAACTGTGAGCCAGTGCCTGAGGTGCATCATCAGAGCTGTGTGAATAATAACTGCAGGCAGCCTTGTGCCTGAGGTACATCATCAGAGCTGTGTGACTAATAACTGTGTCAGGCCCATGCCTGAGGTGCATCATCAGAGTTGTGTGAATAATAACTGTGTCAGCCCCGTGCCTGAGGTGCATCATCAGAGCTGTGTGAATAATAACAGCTGTGAGCCCGTGCCTGAGGTGCATCATCACAGCTGTGTGAATAATAACTGCAGGCAGCCCCGTGCCTGATGTGCATCATCAGAGCTGTGTGATTAATAACAGCTGTGAGCCTGTGCCTGAGGTGCATCATCAGAGCTGTGTGAACAATAACTGCGTCAGCCCCGTGCCTATGGTGCATCATCAGAGCTGTGTGAATAATAACTGCGTCAGCCCTGTGCCTGAGGTTCATCATCAGAGCTGTGTGAATAATAACAGCTGTGAGCCCGTGCCTGAGGTGCATCATCAGAGCTGTGTGAATAGCAACAGCTGTGAGCCCTGTGTCTGAGGTGAATAAATCAGAGCTGTGTGAATAACAACTGCGTCAGCCCCGTGCCTGAGGTGCATCATCAGAGCTGTGTGAATAATAACTGCGTCAGCCTCGTGCCTGAGGTGCATCATCAGGGCTGTGGAAATAATAACTGCGTCAGCCCATGCCGCTTCTTCAGAGCTGTGTGAATAATGACTGTGTCAGCCGCCTGCCTGAGGTGCATCATCAGAGCTGTGTGAATAATAACAGCTGTGAGCCCGTGCCTGAGTGCATCATCAGAGCTATGTGAATATTAACTGCGTCAGCCCCGTGCCTGATGTGCATCATCAGAGCTGTGAGAATAATAACTGCGTCAGCCCCGTGCCTGAGGTGCATCATCAGAGCTGTGGGAATAATAACTGCGTCAGCCCGTGCCGCTTCATCAGAGCTGTGTGAATAATAACTGCGTAAGCCCCGTGCCTGAGGTGCATCATCAGAGCTATGTGATTATTAGCTGCGTCAGCCCCGTGCCTGAGGTGCATCATCAGAGCTGTGTGAATAATAATAGCTGTGAGCCCGTGCCTGAGGTGCATCATCACAGCTGTGTGAATAATAAAAGCGTTAGCCCCGTGCCTGAGGTGCATCATCAGAGCTGTGTGAATAATAACAGCTATGAGCCCGTGCCTGAGGTGCATCATCAGAGCTGTGTGAATAATACAGGTGTGAGCCCCGTGCCTGGGGTGCATCATCAGAGTTGTGTGAATAATACCTGCATGCTGCCCTGCACCTGAGGTGCATCATCAGAGCTGTGTGAATAATAACTTCTTCAGCCCCGTGCCTGAGGTGCATGATCAGAGCTGTGTGAATAATAACTGCGTCAGCCACGTGCCTGAGGTGCATCATCAGAGCTGTGTGAATAATAACAGCTGTGAGCCCCGTGCCTGAGGTGCATCATCAGAGCTGTGTGAATAATAACAGCTGTGAGCCCCGTGTCTGAGGTGCATAATCAGAGCTGTGTGAATAATAACTGCGTCAGCCCCATGCCTGAGGTGCATCATCAGAGCTGTGGGAATAATAACTGCGTCAGCCCGTGCCGCTTCTTCAGAGCTGTGTGAATAATGACTGTGTCAGCCCAATGCCTAAGGTGCATCATTAGAGCTGTGTGAATAATAACAGCTGTGAGCCCGTGCCTGAGGTGCATCATCAGAGCTATGTGAATAATAACTGTGTCAGCCCCGTGCCTGAGGTGCATCATCAGAGCTGTGGGAATAATAACTGCGTCAGCCCCGTGCCTGAGGTGCATCATCAGAGCTGTGGGAATAATAACTGCGTCAGCCCGTCCCGCTTCATCAGAGCTGTGTGAACAATAACTGCATCAGCCCCGTGCCTGAGGTGCATCATCAGAGCTATCTGATTATTAACTGCGTCAGCCCCATGCCTGAGGTGCATCATCAGAGCTGTGTGAATAATAACAGCTGTGAGCCCGTGCCTGAGGTGCATCATCACAGCTGTGTGAATAATAACTGCGTCAGCCCCGTGCCTGAGGTGCATCATCAGAGCTGTGTGAATAATAACAGCTGTGAGCCCCGTGCCTGAGGGGCATTAGCATTATCAGAGCTGTGTGAATAATAACTGCGTCAGCCCCGTGTCTTAGGTGCATCATCAGAGCTGTGAGAATAATAACTGCATCAGCCCCGTGCCTGAGGTGCATCATCAGAGCTGTGTGAATAATAACTGTGTCAGCCCCGTGCCTGAGGTGCATCATCAGAGCTGTGTGAATATGAACAGCTGTTAGCCCCGTGCCTGAGGTGCATCATCAGAGCTGTGTGAATAATAACAGCTGTGAGCCCGTGCCTGAGGTGCATCATCAGAGCTGTGTGAATAATAACTGCGTCAGCCCCGTGCCTTAGGTGCATCATCAGAGCTGTGAGAATAATAACTGCATCAGCCCCGTGCCTGAGGTGCATCATCAGAGCTGTGTGAATAATAACTGTGTCAGCCCCGTGCCTGAGGTGCATCATCAGAGCTATGTGATTATTAACTGCGTCAGCCCCGTGCCTGAGGTGCATCATCAGAGCTGTGTGAATAATAACAGCTGTGAGCCCGTGCCTGAGGTGCATCATCACAGCTGTGTGAATAATAACTGCGTTAGCCCCATGCCTGAGGTGCATCATCAGAGCTGTGTGAATAATAACAGCTGTGAGCCCCGTGCCTGAGGTGCATTATCAGAGCTGTGTGAATAATAACTGCGTCAGCCCCGTGCCTTAGGTGCATCATCAGAGCTGTGTGAATAATAACTGCATCAGCCCCGTGCCTGAGGTGCATCATCAGAGCTGTGTGAATTATAACTGTGTCAGCCCCGTGCCTGAGGTCCATCATCAGAGCTGTTTGAATAATAACTGTATCAGCCCCGTGTCTGAGGTGCATCATCAGAGCTGTGTGAATAATAACAGCTCTGACCCCCTGCCTGAGGTGCATCATCAGAGCTGTGTGAATAATAACTGCAGGCAGCCCCGTGCCTGAGGTGCATCATCAGAGCTGTGTGAATAATAACTGCGTCCGCCCGTGACTGAGGTGTATCATCAGAGCTGTGTGAATAATAACAGCTGTGAGCCCGTGCCTGAGGTGCATCATCACAGCTGTGTGAATAATAACAGCTGTGAGCCCCGTGCCTGAGGTGCATCATCAGAGCTGTGTGAATAATAACAGCTGTGACCCCCTGCCTGAGATGCATCATCAGAGCTGTGTAAATAATAACAGCTGTGAGCCCGTGCCTGAGGTGCATCATCAGAGCTGTGTGAATAATAACAGCTGTGAGCCCGTGCCTGAGGTGCATCATCACAGCTGTGTGAATAATAACTGCGTCAGCCCCATGCCTGAGTTGCATCATCAGAGCTGTGTGAATAATAACTGTAGGTACCCCGTGCCTGAGGTGCATCATCAGAGCTGTGTGAATAATAACAGCTGTGAGCCTGTGCCTGAGGTGCATCATCACAGCTGTGTGAATAATAACAGCTGTGAGCCCGTGCCTGAGGTCCATCATCACAGCTGTGTGAATAATAACAGCTGTGAGCCCCGTGCCTGAGGTGCATCATCAGAGCTGTGTGAATAATAACAGCAGCTGTGACCCCCTGCCTGAGGTGCATCATCAGAGCTGTGTGAATAATAACTGCGTCAGCCCCGTGCCTGAGTTGCATCATCAGAGCTGTGTGAATAATAACAGCTTCGAGCCCTTGCCTGAGGTGCATCATCACAGCTGTGTGAATAATAACTGCGTCAGCCCAGTGCCTGAGGTGCATCATCAGAGCTGTGTGAATAATAACTGTGTCTGCCCCGTGTCTGTGGTGCATCATTAGAGCTGTGTGAATAATAACAGCTGTGAGCCCTTGTCTGAGATGCATCATCAGAGCTGTGTGAATAATAACTGCGTCAGCCTGTGCCACTTCATCAGAGCTGTGTGAATAACAGCTGTTAGCCCGTGCCTGAGGTGCATCATCAGAGCTGTGTGATTAATAACAGCTGTGAGCCTGTGCCTGAGGTGCATCATCAGAGCTGTGTGAATAATAACTGCAGGCAGCCCCGTGCCTGAGGTGCATCATCAGAGCTGTGTGAATAATAACAGCTGTGAGCCTGTGCCTGAGGTGCGTCATCACAGCTGTGTGAATAATAACAGCTGTGAGCCCGTGCCTGAGGTGCATCATCAGAGCTGTGTGAATTATAACCGCATCAGCCCCGTGCCTATGGTGCATCATCAGAGCTGTGTGAATAACTGCGTCAGCCCCGTGTCTGAGGTGCATCATCACAGCTGTGTGAATAATAACAGCTGTGAGCCCCGTGCCTGAGGTGCATCATCAAAGCTGTGTGAATAATAACAGCTGTGACCCCCTGCCTGAGGTGCATCATCAGAGCTGTGTGAATAATAACAGCTGTGAGCCCCGTGCCTGAGGTGCATCATCAGAGTTGTGTGATTAATAACAGCTGTGAGCCTGTGCCTGAGGTGCATCATCAGAGCTGTGTGAATAATAACTGCGTCAGCCCCGTGCCTATGGTGCATCATCAGAGCTGTGTGAATAATAACAGCTGTGAGCCTGTGCCTGAGGTGCATCATCAGAGCTATGTGAATAATAACTGCGTCAGCCCCGTGCCTGAGGTGCATCATCAGAGCTGTGGGAATAATAACTGCGTCAGCCCGTGCCGCTTCATCAGAGCTGTGTGAATAATAACTGCGTCAGCCCTGTGCCTGAGGTGCATCATCAGAGCTATGTGATTATTAACTGTGTCAGCCCCGTGCCTGAGGTGCATCATCAGAGCTGTGTGAATAATAACAGCTGTGAGCACCGTGCCTGAGGTGCATCATCAGAGCTGTGTGAATAATACCTGCGTCAGCCCGTGCCTGAGGTGCATCATCAGAGCTGTGTGAATAATAAAGGCGTCAGCCCCGTGCCTGATGTGCATCATCAGAGCTGTGTGAATAATAACAGCTGTGAGCCCAGTGCCTGAGGTGCATCATCAGAGCTGTTTGAATAATAACTGCGTCATCCCCGAGCCTGGGGTGTATCATGAGAGCTGTGTGAATAATAACTGCATCAGCCCTGTGCCTGAGGTGCATCATCAGAGCTATGTGATTATTAACTGCGTCAGCCCCGTGCCTGAGGTGCATCATCAGAGCTGTGTGAATAATAACAGCTGTGAGCCCGTGCCTGAGGTGCATCATCAGAGCTGTGTGAATAATAACAGGTGTGAGCCCCGTGCCTGGGGTGCATCATCAGAGCTGTGTGAATAATAACTGCAGGCTGCCCTGCACCTGAGGTGTATCATCAGAGCTGTGTGAATAATAACTGCTTCAGCCCCGTGCCTGAGGTGCATGATCAGAGCTGTGTGAATAATAACTGCGTCAGCCCCGTGCCTGAGGTGCATCTTCGGAGCTGTGTGAATAATAACTGCGTCAGCCACGTGCCTGATGTGCATCATCAGAGCTGTGTGAATAATAACTGTGTCAGCCCTGTGCCTGAGGTGCATCATCAGAGCTGTGTGAATAATAACAGCTGTGAGCCCCGTGCCTGAGGTGCATCATCAGAGCTGTGTGAATAATAACAGCTGTGAGCCCCGTGTCTGAGGTGCATCATCAGAGCTGTGTGAATAATAACTGCGTCAGCCCCGTGCCTGAGGTGCATCATCAGAGCTGTGTGAATAATAACAGCTGTGAGCCTGTGCCTGAGGTGCATCATCAGAGCTATGTGAATAAGAACTGCGTCAGCCCCATGCCTGAGGTGCATCATCAGAGCTGTGGGAATAAT
Source organism: Lissotriton vulgaris (assembly GCF_964263255.1). Classification (NCBI taxonomy): domain Eukaryota; kingdom Metazoa; phylum Chordata; class Amphibia; order Caudata; family Salamandridae; genus Lissotriton; species Lissotriton vulgaris. The sequence goes on from NC_141685.1 coordinate 26,505,382, forward strand.
AACTGCGTCAGCCCCGTGCCTGAGGTGCATCATCAGAGCTGTGGGAATAATAACTGCGTCAGCCCGTGCCGCTTCATCAGAGCTGTGTGAATAATAACTGCGTCAGCCCTGTGCCTGAGGTGCATCATCAGAGCTATGTGATTATTAACTGCGTCAGCCCCGTGCCTGAGGTGCATCATCAGAGCTGTGTGAATAATAACAGCTGTGAGCACCGTGCCTGAGGTGCATCATCAGAGCTGTGTGAATAATACCTGCGTCAGCCCGTGCCTGAGGTGCATCATCAGAGCTGTGTGAATAATAACTGCCTCAGCCCCGTGTCTGAAGTGCATCATCAGAGCTGTGTGAATAATAACAGCTGTGAGCCCGTGCCTGAGGTGCATAATCACAGCTGTGTGAATAATAACTGCGTCAGCCCCGTGTCTGAGGTGCATCATCAGAGCTGTGTGATTAATAACAGCTGTGAGCCTGTGCCTGAGGTGCATCATCAGAGCTGTGTGAATAATAACTGCGTCAGCCCCGTGCCTATGGTGCATCATCAGAGCCGTGTGAATAACTGCGTCAGCCCCGTGCCTGAGGTGCATCATCAGAGCTGTGTGAATAATAACAGCTGTGAGCCCGTGCCTGAGGTGCATCATCACAGCTGTGTGAATAATAACTGCGTCAGCCCCGTGCCTGAGGTGCATCATCAGAGCTGTGTGAATAATAACTGTGTCTGCCCCGTGTCTGAGGTGCATCATCAGATCTGTGTGAATAATAACAGCTGTGAACCCGTGTCTGAGGTGCATCATCAGAGCTGTGTAAATAATAACAGCCGTGAGCCCGTGCCTGAGGTGCATCATCGAAGCTCTGAGTAATAACAGCTGTGAGCCTGTGCCTGAGGTGCATCATCAGAGCTGTGTGAATAATAACTGTGTCAGCCCGTGCCGCTTCATCAGAGCTGTGTGAATAACAGCTGTGAGCCCGTGCCTGAGGTGCATCATCAGAGCTGTGTGAATAATAAAGGCGCCAGCCCCGTGCCTGATGTGCATCATCAGAGCTGTCTGAATAATAACAGCTGTGAGCCCCGTGCCTGAGGTGCATAATCAGAGCTGTGTGAATAATAACTGTGTCAGCCCCGTGCCTGGGGTGCATCATCAGAGCTGTGTGAATAATAACAACTGTGAGCCAGTGCCTGAGGTGCATCATCAGAGCTGTGTGAATAATACCTGCAGGCAGCCTTGTGCCTGAGGTACATCATCAGAGCTGTGTGACTAATAACTGCGTCAGGCCCGTGCCTGAGGTGCATCATCAGAGTTGTGTGAATAATAACTGTGTCAGCCCCGTGCCTGAGGTGCATCATCAGAGCTGTGTGAATAATAACAGCTGTGAGCCCGTGCCTGAGGTGCATCATCACAGCTGTGTGAATAATAACTGCAGGCAGCCCCGTGCCTGAGGTGCATCATCAGAGCTGTGTGATTAATAACAGCTGTGAGCCTGTGCCTGAGGTGCATCATCAGAGCTGTGTGAACAATAACTGCGTCAGCCCCGTGCCTATGGTGCATCATCAGAGCTGTGTGAATAATAACTGCGTCAGCCCTGTGCCTGAGGTTCATCATCAGAGCTGTGTGAATAATAACAGCTGTGAGCCCCGTGCCTGAGGTGCATCATCAGAGCTGTGTGAATAGCAACAGCTGTGAGCCCTGTGTCTGAGGTGAATAAATCAGAGCTGTGTGAATAACAACTGCGTCAGCCCCGTGCCTGAGGTGCATCATCAGAGCTGTGTGAATAATAACTGCGTCAGCCTCGTGCCTGAGGTGCATCATCAGGGCTGTGGAAATAATAACTGCGTCAGCCCGTGCCACTTCTTCAGAGCTGTGTGAATAATGACTGTGTCAGCCCCCTGCCTGAGGTGCATCATCAGAGCTGTGTGAATAATAACAGCTGTGAGCCCGTGCCTGAGTGCATCATCAGAGCTATGTGAATATTAACTGCGTCAGCCCCGTGCCTGATGTGCATCATCAGAGCTGTGAGAATAATAACTGCGTCAGCCCCGTGCCTGAGGTGCATCATCAGAGCTGTGGGAATAATAACTGCGTCAGCCCGTGCCGCTTCATCAGAGCTGTGTGAATAATAACTGCGTAAGCCCCGTGCCTGAGGTGCATCATCAGAGCTATGTGATTATTAGCTGCGTCAGCCCCGTGCCTGAGGTGCATCATCAGAGCTGTGTGAATAATAATAGCTGTGAGCCCGTGCCTGAGGTGCATCATCACAGCTGTGTGAATAATAACTGCGTTAGCCCCGTGCCTGAGGTGCATCATCAGAGCTGTGTGAATAATAACAGCTATGAGCCCGTGCCTGAGGTGCATCATCAGAGCTGTGTGAATAATACAGGTGTGAGCCCCGTGCCTGGGGTGCATCATCAGAGCTGTGTGAATAATAACTGCATCAGCGTTGTGCCTAAGGTGCATCATCAGAGCTGTGGGAATAATAACTGCGTCAGCCTGTGCCGCTTCTTCAGAGCTGTGTGAATAATGACTGCGTCAGCCCCGTGCCTGAGGTGCATCATCAGAGCTGTGTGAATAATAACAGCTGTGAGCCCGTGCCTGAGGTGCATCATCAGAGCTATGTGAATAATAACTGTGTCAGCCCCATGCCTGAGGTGCATCATCAGAGCTGTGGGAATAATACCTGCGTCAGCCCCGTGCCTGAGGTGCATCATCAGAGCTGTGGGAATAATAACTGCGTCAGCCCGTCCCGCTTCATCAGAGCTGTGTGAATAATAACTGCATCAGCCCCGTGCCTGAGGTGCATCATCAGAGCTATGTGATTATTAACTGCGTCAGCCCCGTGCCTGATGTGCATCATCAGAGCTGTGTGAATAATAACAGCTGTGAGCCCGTGCCTGAGGTGCATCATCACAGCTGTGTGAATAATAACTGCGTCAGCCCCGTGCCTGAGGTGCATCATCAGAGCTGTGTGAATAATGACAGCTGTGAGCCCCGTGCCTGAGGGGCATTATCAGAGCTGTGTGAATAATAACTGCATCAGCCCCATGCCTAAGGTGCATCATCAGAGCTGTGAGAATAATAACTGCATCAGCCCCGTGCCTGAGGTGCATCATCAGAGCTGTGTGAATAATAACTGCGTCAGCCCGTGCCGTTTCATCAGAGCTGTTTGAATAACAGCTGTGAGCCCGTGCCTGAGGTGCATCATTAGAGCTGAGTGAATAATAAAGGCGCCAGCCCCATGCCTGATGTGCATCATCAGAGCTGTCTGAATAATAACAGCTGTGAGGCCGGTGCCTGAGGTGCATAATCAGAGCTGTGTGAATAATAACTGCGTCAGCTCCGTGCCTGGGGTGCATCATCAGAGCTGTGTGAATAATAACAACTGTGAGCCAGTGCCTGAGGTGCATCATCAGAGCTGTGTGAATATTACCTGCAGGCAGCCTTGTGCCTGAGGTACATCATCAGAGCTGTGTGACTAATAACTGCGTCAGGCCCGTGCCTGAGGTGCATCATCAGAGCTGTGTGAATAATAACTGCATCAGCGTCGTGCCTGAGGTGCATCATCAGAGCTGTGGGAAGAATAACTGCGTCAGCCCGTGCCGCTTCTTCAGAGCTGTGTGAATAATGACTGCGTCAGCCCCGTGCCTGAGGTGCATCATCAGAGCTGTGTGAATAATAACAGCTGTGAGCCTGTGCCTGAGGTGCATCATCAGAGCTATGTGAATAATAACTGTGTCAGCCCCGTGCCTGAGGTGCATCATCAGAGCTGTGGGAATAATAACTGCGTCAGCCCCGTGCCTGAGGTGCATCATCAGAGCTGTGGAAATAATAACTGCGTCAGCCCGTCCCGCTTCATCAGAGCTGTGTGAATAATAACTGCGTCAGCCCCGTGCCTGAGGTGCATCATCAGAGCTATGTGATTATTAACTGCGTCAGCCCCGTGCCTGAGGTGCATCATCAGAGCTGTGTGAATAATAACAGCTGTGAGCCCATGCCTGAGGTGCATCATCACAGCTGTGTGAATAATAACTGCGTCAGCCCCGTGCCTGAGGTGCATCATCAGAGCTGTGTGAATAATAACAGCTGTGAGCCCCGTGCCTGAGGGGCATTATCAGACCTGTGTGAATAATAACTGCGTCTGCCCCATGCCTTAGGTGCATCATCAGAGCTGTGAGAATAATAACTGCATCAGCCCCGTGCCTGAGGTGCATCATCAGAGCTGTGTAAATAATAATAACTGTGTCAGCCCCGTGCCTGAGGTACATCATCAGAGCTGTTTGAATATTAACTGCGTCAGCCCCGTGACTTAGGTGCATCATCAGAGCTGTGTGAATAATAACTGCGTCAGCCCCATGCCTGAGGTGCATCATCAGAGCTGTGTGAATATGAACAGCTGTTAGCCCCGTGCCTGAGGTGCATCATCAGAGCTGTGTGAATAATAACAGCTGTGAGCCCGTGCCTGAGGTGCATCATCAGAGCTGTGTGAATAATAACTGTGTCTGCCCCGTGTCTGAGGTGCATCATCAGAGCTGTGTGAATAATAACAGCTGTGAGTCCGTGCCTGAGGTGCATCATTAGAGCTGTGTGAATAATAACTACAGGCATCCCCGTGCCTGAGGTGCATCATCAGAGCTGTGTGAATAATACCTGCATCAGCCCCGTGCCTGAGGTGCATCATCAGAGCTGTGTGTCTAATAACTGCGTAAGCCCCGTGCCTGAGGTGCATCATCAGAGCTGTGTGAATAATAACTGCGTCAGCCCCGTGCCTGAGGTGCATCATCACAGCTGTGTGAATAATAACTGCGTCAGCCCTGTGCCTGAGGTGCATCATCAGAGCTGTGTGAATAATAACTGCAGGCAGCCCCGTGCCTGAGGTGCATCATCAGAGCTGTGTGAATAATAACTGCGTTAGCCCTGTGTCTGAGGTGCATCATCAGAGCTGTGTGATTAATAACAGCTGTGAGCCTGTGCCTGAGGTGCATCATCAGAGCTGTGTGAATAATAACTGCGTCAGCCCCGTGCCTATGGTGCATCATCAGAGCTGTGTGAATAACTGCGACAGCCCCGTGCCTGAGGTGCATCATCAGAGCTGTGTGAATAATAACAGCTGTGAGCCCTTGCCTGAGGTGCATCATCACAGCTGTGTGAATAATAACTGCGTCAGCCGCGTGCCTGAGGTGCATCATCAGAGCTGTGTGAATAATAACTGTGTCTGCCCCGTGTCTGAGGTGCATCATCAGAGCTGTGTGAATAATAACAGCTGTGAACCCTTGTCTGAGGTGCATCATCAGAGCTGTGTAAATAATAACAGCCGTGAGCCCGTGCCTGAGGTGCATCATCGAAGCTCTGAGTAGTAACAGCTGTGAGCCTGTGCCTGAGGTGCATCATCAGAGCTGTGTGAATAATAACTGTGTCAGCCCGTGCCGCTTCATCAGAGCTGTGTGAATAACAGCTGTGAGCCCGAGCCTGAGGTGCATCATCAGAGCTGTGTGAATAATAAAGGCGCCAGCCCCGTGCCTGATGTGCATCATCAGAGCTGTCTGAATAATAACAGCTGTGAGCCCCGTGCCTGAGGTGCATAATCAGAGCTGTGTGAATAATAACTGTGTCAGCCCCGTGCCTGGGGTGCATCATCAGAGCTGTGTGAATAATAACAACTGTGAGCCAGTGCCTGAGGTGCATCATCAGAGCTGTGTGAATAATAACTGCAGGCAGCCTTGTGCCTGAGGTACATCATCAGAGCTGTGTGACTAATAACTGCGTCAGGCCCGTGCCTGAGGTGCATCATCAGAGCTGTGTGAATAATAACTGTGTCAGCCCCATGCCTGAGGTGCATCATCAGAGCTGTGTGAATAATAACAGCTGTGAGCCCGTGCCTGAGGTGCATCATCACAGCTGTGTGAATAATAACTGCGTCAGCCCCGTGCCTGAGGTGCATCATCAGAGCTGTGTGAATAATAACTGCAGGCAGCCCCGTGCCTGAGGTGCATCATCAGAGCTGTGTGATTAATAACAGCTGTGAGCCTGTGCCTGAGGTGCATCATCAGAGCTGTGTGAACAATAACTGCGTCATCCCCGTGCCTATGGTGCATCATCAGAGCTGTGTGAATAATAACTGCGTCAGCCCTGTGCCTGAGGTTCATCATCAGAGCTGTGTGAATAATAACAGCTGTGAGCCCCGTGCCTGAGGTGCATCATCAGAGCTGTGTGAATAATAACAGCTGTGAGCCCTGTGTCTGAGGTGAATAAATCAGAGCTGTGTGAATAATAACTGCCTCAGCCCCGTGCCTGAGGTGCATCATCAGAGCTGTGTGAATAATAACTGCGTCAGCCTCGTGCCTGAGGTGCATCATCAGAGCTGTGGGAATAATAACTGCGTCAGCCCGTGCCGCTTCTTCAGAGCTGTGTGAATAATGACTGTGTCAGCCCCCTGCCTGAGGTGCATCATCAGAGCTGTGTGAATAATAACAGCTGTGAGCCCGTGCCTGAGTGCATCATCAGAGCTATGTGAATATTAACTGCGTCAGCCCCGTGCCTGAGGTGCATCATCAGAGCTGTGAGAATAATAACTGCGTCAGCCCCGTGCCTGAGGTGCATCATCAGAGCTGTGGGAATAATAACTGCGTCAGCCCGTGCCGCTTCATCAGAGCTGTGTGAATAATAACTGCGTAAGCCCCGTGCCTGAGGTGCATCATCAGAGCTATGTGATTATTAGCTGCGTCAGCCCCGTGCCTGAGGTGCATCATCAGAGCTGTGTGAATAATAATAGCTGTGAGCCCGTGCCTGAGGTGCATCATCACAGCTGTGTGAATAATAACTGCGTTAGCCCCGTGCCTGAGGTGCATCATCAGAGCTGTGTGAATAATAACAGCTATGAGCCCGTGCCTGAGGTGCATCATCAGAGCTGTGTGAATAATACAGGTGTGAGCCCCGTGCCTGGGGTGCATCATCAGAGTTGTGTGAATAATACCTGCATGCTGCCCTGCACCTGAGGTGCATCATCAGAGCTGTGTGAATAATAACTTCTTCAGCCCCGTGCCTGAGGTGCATGATCAGAGCTGTGTGAATAATAACTGCGTCAGCCACGTGCCTGAGGTGCATCATCAGAGCTGTGTGAATAATAACAGCTGTGAGCCCCGTGCCTGAGGTGCATCATCAGAGCTGTGTGAATAATAACAGCTGTGAGCCCCGTGTCTGAGGTGTATAATCAGAGCTGTGTGAATAATAACTGCGTCAGCCCCATGCCTGAGGTGCATCATCAGAGCTGTGTGAATAACTGCGTCAGCCCGTGCCGCTTCTTCAGAGCTGTGTGAATAATGACTGCGTCAGCCCCGTGCCTGAGGTGCATCATTAGAGCTGTGTGAATAATAACAGCTCTGAGCCCATGCCTGAGGTGCATCATCAGAGCTATGTGAATAATAACTGTGTCAGCCCCGTGCCTGAGGTGCATCATCAGAGCTGTGGGAATAATAACTGCGTCAGCCCCGTGCCTGAGTTGCATCATCAGAGCTGTGGGAATAATAACTGCGTCAGCCCGTCCTGCTTCATCAGAGCTGTGTGAATAATAACTGCGTCAGCCCCGTGCCTGAGGTGCATCATCAGAGCTATGTGATTATTAACTGCGTCAGCCCCGTGCCTGAGGTGCATCATCAGAGCTGTGTGAATAATAACAGCTGTGAGCCCGTGCCTGAGGTGCATCATCACAGCTGTGTGAATAATAACTGCGTCAGCGCCGTGCCTGAGGTACATCATCAGAGCTGTGTGAATAATAACAGCTGTGAGCCCCGTGCCTGAGGGGCATTATCAGAGCTGTGTGAATTATAACTGCGTCAGCCCAATGCCTTAGATGCATCATCAGAGCTGTGAGAATAATAACTGCATCAGCCCCGTGCCTGAGGTGCATCATCAGAGCTGTGTGAATAATAACTGTGTCAGCCCCGTGCCTGAGGTACATCATCAGAGCTGTTTGAATATTAACTGCATCAGCCCCGTGACTTAGGTGCATCATCAGAGCTGTGTGAATAATAACTGCGTCAGCCCCGTGCCTGAGGTGCATCATCAGAGCTGTGTGAATATGAACAGCTGTTAGCCCCATGCCTGAGGTGCATCATCAGAGCTGTGTGAATAATAACAGCTGTGAGCCTGTGCCTGAGGTGCATCATCAGAGCTGTGTGAATAATAACTGTGTCTGCCCCGTGTCTGAGGTGCATCATCAGAGCTGTGTGAATAATAACAGCTGTGAGTCCGTGCCTGAGGTGCATCATTAGAGCTGTGTGAATAATAACTACAGGCATCCCCGTGCCTGAGGTGTATCATCAGAGCTGTGTGAATAATATTTGCGTCAGCCCCGTGCCTGAGGTGCATCATCAGAGCTGTGTGTCTAATAACTGCGTAAGCCCCGTGCCTGAGGTGCATCATCAGAGCTGTGTGAATAATAACTGCATCAGCCCCGTGCCTGAGGTGCATCATCAGAGCTGTGTGAATAATAACTGCAGGCAGCCAGGTGCCTGAGGTGCATCATCAGAGCTGTGTGAATAATAACAGCTGTGAGCCCGTGCCTGAGGTGCATCATCAGAGCTGTGTGAATAAAAGCTGTGAGCCTGTGCCTGAGGTGCATCATCACAGCTGTTTGAATAATAACAGCTGTGACCCCCTGCCTGAGGTGCATCAACAGAGCTGTGTGAATAATAACTGCGTCAGCCCCGTGTCTGAGGTGCATCATCAGAGCTGTGTGATTAATAACAGCTGTGAGCCTGTGCCTGAGGTGCATCATCAGAGCTGTGTGAATAATAACTGCGTCAGCCCCGTGCCTATGGTGCATCATCAGAGCTGTGTGAATAACTGCGTCAGCCCCGTGTCTGAGGTGCATCATCAGAGCTGTGTGAATAATAACAGCTGTGAGCCCCGTGCCTGAGGTGCATCATCAGAGCTGTGTGAATAATAACAGCTGTGAGCCCGTGCCTGAGGTGAATCATCACAGCTGTGTGAATAATAACTGCGTCAGCCCCGTGCCTGAGGTGCATCATCTGAGCTGTGTGAATAATAACTGTGTCTGCCCCGTGTCTGAGGTGCATCATCAGAGCTGTGTGAATAATAACAGCTGTGAGTCCGTGCCTGAGGTGCATCATCAGAGCTATGTGAATAAGAACTGCGTCAGCCCCATGCCTGAGGTGCATCATCAGAGCTGTGTGAATAATAACTGCATCAGCGTTGTGCCTGAGGTGCATCATCAGAGCTGTGGGAATAATAACGGCGTCAGCCCGTGCCGCTTCTTCAGAGCTGTGTGAATAGTGACTGCGTCAGCCCCGTGCCTGAGGTGCATCATCAGAGCTGTGTGAATAATAACAGCTGTGAGCCCGTGCCTGAGGTGCATCATCAGAGCTATGTGAATAATAACTGTGTCAGCCCCGTGCCTGAGGTGCATCATCAGAGCTGTGGGAATAATAACTGCGTCAGCCCCGTGCCTGAGGTGCATTATCAGAGCTGTGGGAATAATAACTGCGTCAGCCCGTCCCGCTTCATCAGAGCTGTGTGAATAATAACTGCGTCAGCCCCGTGCCTGAGGTGCATCATCAGAGCTATGTGATTATTAACTGCGTCAGCCCCGTGCCTGAGGTGCATCATCAGAGCTGTGTGAATAATAACAGCTGTGAGCCCGTGCCTGAGGTGCATCATCACAGCTGTGTGAATAATAACTGCGTCAGCCCCGTGCCTGAAGTGCTTCATCAGAGCTGTGTGAATAATAACAGCTGTGAGCCCCGTGCCTGAGGGGCATTATCAGAGCTGTGTGAATAATAACTGCGTCAGCCCCATGCCTTAGGTGCATCATCAGAGCTGTGAGAATAATAACTGCATCAGCCCCGTGCCTGAGGTGCATCATCAGAGCTGTGTGAATAATAACTGTGTCAGCCCGTGCCTGAGGTACATCATCAGAGCTGTTTGAATATTAACTGCGTCAGCCCCGTGACTTAGGTGCATCATCAGAGCTGTGTGAATAATAACTGCGTCAGCCCCGTGCCTGAGGTGCATCATCAGAGCTGTGTGAATATGAACAGCTGTTAGCCCCGTGCCTGAGGTGCATCATCAGAGCTGTGTGAATAATAACAGCTGTGAGCCCGTGCCTGAGGTGCATCATCAGAGCTGTGTGAATAATAACTGCAGGCAGCCCCGTGCCTGAGGTGCATCATCAGAGCTGTGTGAATAATAACAGCTGTGAGCCCTGTGCCTGAGGTGCATCATCAGAGCTGTGTGAATAATAACTGCAGGCAGCCCCGTGCCTGAGGTGCATCATCAGAGCTGTGTGAATAATACCTGCGTCAGCCCCGTGCCTGAGGTGCATCATCAGAGCTGTGTGTCTAATATCTGCGTCAGCCCCGTGCCTGAGGTGCATCATCAGAGCTGTGTGAATAATAACTGCGTCAGCCCCGTGCCTGAGGTGCATCATCAGAGCTGTGTGAAAAATAACAGCTGTGAGCCCGTGCCTGAGGTGCATCATCAGAGCTCTGTGAATAATAACTGCAGGCAGCCCCGTGCCTGAGGTGCATCATCAGACCTGTGTGAATAATAACAGCTGTGAGCCCGTGCCTGAGGTGCATCATCACAGCTGTGTGAATAAAAGCTGTGAGCCCGTGCCTGAGGTGCATCATCACAGCTGTGTGAATAATAACAGCTGTGAGCCCCGTGCCTGAGGTGCATCATCAAAGCTGTGTGAAAATTAACAGCTGTGACCCCCTGCCTGAGGTGCATCATCAGAGCTGTGTGAATAATAACTGCGTCAGCCCCATGTCTGAGGTGCATCATCAGAGCTGTGTGATTAATAACAGCTGTGAGCCTGTGCCTGAGGTGCATCATCAGAGCTGTGTGAATAATAACAGCCGTGAGCCCGTGCCTGAGGTGCATCATCAAAGCTCTGAGTAATAACAGCTGTGAGCCTGTGCCTGAAGTGCATCATCAGAGCTGTGTGAATAATAACTGCGTCAGCCCGTGCCGTTTCATCAGAGCTGTTTGAATAACAGCTGTGAGCCCATGCCTGAGGTGCATCATCAGAGCTGAGTGAATAATAAAGGCGCCAGCCCCGTGCCTGATGTGCATCATCAGAGCTGTCTGAATAATAACAGCTGTGAGCCCGGTGCCTGAGGTGCATAATCAGAGCTGTGTGAATAATAACTGCGCCAGCTCCGTGCCTGGGGTGCATCATCAGAGCTGTGTGAATAATAACAACTGTGAGCCAGTGCCTGAGGTGCATCATCAGAGCTGTGTGAATAATAACTGCAGGCAGCCTTGTGCCTGAGGTACATCATCAGAGCTGTGTGACTAATAACTGCGTCAGGCCCGTGCCTGAGGTGCATCATCAGAGCTGTGTGAATAATAACTGCATCAGCGTCGTGCCTGAGGTGCATCATCAGAGCTGTGGGAAGAATAACTGCGTCAGCCCGTGCCGCTTCTTCAGAGCTGTGTGAATAATGACTGCGTCAGCCCCGTGCCTGAGGTGCATCATCAGAGCTGTGTGAATAATAACAGCTGTGAGCCCGTGCCTGAGGTGCATCATCAGAGCTATGTGAATAATAACTGTGTCAGCCCCGTGCCTGAGGTGCATCATCAGAGCTGTGGGAATAATAACTGTGTCAGCCCCGTGCCTGAGGTGCATCATCAGAGCTGTGGAAATAATAACTGCGTCAGCTCGTCCCGCTTCATCAGAGCTGTGTGAATAATAACTGCATCAGCCCCGTGCCTGAGGTGCATCATCAGAGCTATGTGATTATTACCTGCATCAGCCCCGTGCCTGAGGTGCATCATCAGAGCTGTGTGAATAATAACAGCTGTGAGCCCATGCCTGAGGTGCATCATCACAGCTGTGAGAATAATAACTGCATCAGCCCCGTGCCTGAGGTGCATCATCAGAGCTGTGTGAATAATAACTGTGTCAGCCCCGTGCCTGAGGTACATCATCAGAGCTGTTTGAATATTAACTGCGTCAGCCCCGTGACTTAGGTGCATCATCAGAGCTGTGTGAATAATAACTGCGTCAGCCCCGTGCCTGAGGTGCATCATCAGAGCTGTGTGAATATGAACAGCTGTTAGCCCCGTGCCTGAGGTGCATCATCAGAGCTGTGTGAATAATAACAGCTGTGAGCCCGTGCCTGAGGTGCATCATCAGAGCTGTGTGAATAATAACTGTGTCTGCCCCGTGTCTGAGGTGCATCATCAGAGCTGTGTGAATAATAACAGCTGTGAGTCCGTGCCTGAGGTGCATCATTAGAGCTGTGTGAATAATAACTACAGGCATCCCCGTGCCTGAGGTGCATCATCAGAGCTGTGTGAATAATACCTGCATCAGCCCCGTGCCTAAGGTGCATCATCAGAGCTGTGTGTCTAATAACTGCGTAAGCCCCGTGCCTGAGGTGCATCATCAGAGCTGTGTGAATAATAACTGCGTCAGCCCCGTGCCTGAGGTGCATCATCAGAGCTGTGCGAATAGCAACAGCTGTGAGCCCTGTGTCTGAGGTGAATAAATCAGAGCTGTGTGAATAACAACTGCGTCAGCCCCGTGCCTGAGGTGCATCATCAGAGCTGTGTGAATAATAACTGCGTCAGCCTCGTGCCTGAGGTGCATCATCAGGGCTGTGGAAATAATAACTGCGTCAGCCCGTGCCGCTTCTTCAGAGCTGTGTGAATAATGACTGTGTCAGCCCCCTGCCTGAGGTGCATCATCAGAGCTGTGTGAATAATAACAGCTGTGAGCCCGTGCCTGAGTGCATCATCAGAGCTATGTGAATATTAACTGCGTCAGCCCCGTGCCTGATGTGCATCATCAGAGCTGTGAGAATAATAACTGCGTCAGCCCCGTGCCTGAGGTGCATCATCAGAGCTGTGGGAATAATAACTGCGTCAGCCCGTGCCGCTTCATCAGAGCTGTGTGAATAATAACTGCGTAAGCCCCGTGCCTGAGGTGCATCATCAGAGCTATGTGATTATTAGCTGCGTCAGCCCCGTGCCTGAGGTGCATCATCAGAGCTGTGTGAATAATAATAGCTGTGAGCCCGTGCCTGAGGTGCATCATCACAGCTGTGTGAATAATAACTGCGTTAGCCCCGTGCCTGAGGTGCATCATCAGAGCTGTGTGAATAATAACAGCTATGAGCCCGTGCCTGAGGTGCATCATCAGAGCTGTGTGAATAATACAGGTGTGAGCCCCGTGCCTGGGGTGCATCATCAGAGCTGTGTGAATAATAACTGCATCAGCGTTGTGCCTAAGGTGCATCATCAGAGCTGTGGGAATAATAACTGCGTCAGCCTGTGCCGCTTCTTCAGAGCTGTGTGAATAATGACTGCGTCAGCCCCGTGCCTGAGGTGCATCATCAGAGCTGTGTGAATAATAACAGCTGTGAGCCCGTGCCTGAGGTGCATCATCAGAGCTATGTGAATAATAACTGTGTCAGCCCCATGCCTGAGGTGCATCATCAGAGCTGTGGGAATAATACCTGCGTCAGCCCCGTGCCTGAGGTGCATCATCAGAGCTGTGGGAATAATAACTGCGTCAGCCCGTCCCGCTTCATCAGAGCTGTGTGAATAATAACTGCATCAGCCCCGTGCCTGAGGTGCATCATCAGAGCTATGTGATTATTAACTGCGTCAGCCCCGTGCCTGATGTGCATCATCAGAGCTGTGTGAATAATAACAGCTGTGAGCCCGTGCCTGAGGTGCATCATCACAGCTGTGTGAATAATAACTGCGTCAGCCCCGTGCCTGAGGTGCATCATCAGAGCTGTGTGAATAATGACAGCTGTGAGCCCCGTGCCTGAGGGGCATTATCAGAGCTGTGTGAATAATAACTGCATCAGCCCCATGCCTAAGGTGCATCATCAGAGCTGTGAGAATAATAACTGCATCAGCCCCGTGCCTGAGGTGCATCATCAGAGCTGTGTGAATAATAACTGCGTCAGCCCGTGCCGTTTCATCAGAGCTGTTTGAATAACAGCTGTGAGCCCGTGCCTGAGGTGCATCATTAGAGCTGAGTGAATAATAAAGGCGCCAGCCCCATGCCTGATGTGCATCATCAGAGCTGTCTGAATAATAACAGCTGTGAGGCCGGTGCCTGAGGTGCATAATCAGAGCTGTGTGAATAATAACTGCGTCAGCTCCGTGCCTGGGGTGCATCATCAGAGCTGTGTGAATAATAACAACTGTGAGCCAGTGCCTGAGGTGCATCATCAGAGCTGTGTGAATATTACCTGCAGGCAGCCTTGTGCCTGAGGTACATCATCAGAGCTGTGTGACTAATAACTGCGTCAGGCCCGTGCCTGAGGTGCATCATCAGAGCTGTGTGAATAATAACTGCATCAGCGTCGTGCCTGAGGTGCATCATCAGAGCTGTGGGAAGAATAACTGCGTCAGCCCGTGCCGCTTCTTCAGAGCTGTGTGAATAATGACTGCGTCAGCCCCGTGCCTGAGGTGCATCATCAGAGCTGTGTGAATAATAACAGCTGTGAGCCTGTGCCTGAGGTGCATCATCAGAGCTATGTGAATAATAACTGTGTCAGCCCCGTGCCTGAGGTGCATCATCAGAGCTGTGGGAATAATAACTGCGTCAGCCCCGTGCCTGAGGTGCATCATCAGAGCTGTGGAAATAATAACTGCGTCAGCCCGTCCCGCTTCATCAGAGCTGTGTGAATAATAACTGCGTCAGCCCCGTGCCTGAGGTGCATCATCAGAGCTATGTGATTATTAACTGCGTCAGCCCCGTGCCTGAGGTGCATCATCAGAGCTGTGTGAATAATAACAGCTGTGAGCCCATGCCTGAGGTGCATCATCACAGCTGTGTGAATAATAACTGCGTCAGCCCCGTGCCTGAGGTGCATCATCAGAGCTGTGTGAATAATAACAGCTGTGAGCCCCGTGCCTGAGGGGCATTATCAGACCTGTGTGAATAATAACTGCGTCTGCCCCATGCCTTAGGTGCATCATCAGAGCTGTGAGAATAATAACTGCATCAGCCCCGTGCCTGAGGTGCATCATCAGAGCTGTGTAAATAATAATAACTGTGTCAGCCCCGTGCCTGAGGTACATCATCAGAGCTGTTTGAATATTAACTGCGTCAGCCCCGTGACTTAGGTGCATCATCAGAGCTGTGTGAATAATAACTGCGTCAGCCCCATGCCTGAGGTGCATCATCAGAGCTGTGTGAATATGAACAGCTGTTAGCCCCGTGCCTGAGGTGCATCATCAGAGCTGTGTGAATAATAACAGCTGTGAGCCCGTGCCTGAGGTGCATCATCAGAGCTGTGTGAATAATAACTGTGTCTGCCCCGTGTCTGAGGTGCATCATCAGAGCTGTGTGAATAATAACAGCTGTGAGTCCGTGCCTGAGGTGCATCATTAGAGCTGTGTGAATAATAACTACAGGCATCCCCGTGCCTGAGGTGCATCATCAGAGCTGTGTGAATAATACCTGCATCAGCCCCGTGCCTGAGGTGCATCATCAGAGCTGTGTGTCTAATAACTGCGTAAGCCCCGTGCCTGAGGTGCATCATCAGAGCTGTGTAGATAATAACTGCGTCAGCCCCGTGCCTGAGGTGCATCATCACAGCTGTGTGAATAATAACTGCGTCAGCCCTGTGCCTGAGGTGCATCATCAGAGCTGTGTGAATAATAACTGCAGGCAGCCCCGTGCCTGAGGTGCATCATCAGAGCTGTGTGAATAATAACTGCGTTAGCCCTGTGTCTGAGGTGCATCATCAGAGCTGTGTGATTAATAACAGCTGTGAGCCTGTGCCTGAGGTGCATCATCAGAGCTGTGTGAATAATAACTGCGTCAGCCCCGTGCCTATGGTGCATCATCAGAGCTGTGTGAATAACTGCGACAGCCCCGTGCCTGAGGTGCATCATCAGAGCTGTGTGAATAATAACAGCTGTGAGCCCTTGCCTGAGGTGCATCATCACAGCTGTGTGAATAATAACTGCGTCAGCCGCGTGCCTGAGGTGCATCATCAGAGCTGTGTGAATAATAACTGTGTCTGCCCCGTGTCTGAGGTGCATCATCAGAGCTGTGTGAATAATAACAGCTGTGAACCCTTGTCTGAGGTGCATCATCAGAGCTGTGTAAATAATAACAGCCGTGAGCCCGTGCCTGAGGTGCATCATCGAAGCTCTGAGTAGTAACAGCTGTGAGCCTGTGCCTGAGGTGCATCATCAGAGCTGTGTGAATAATAACTGTGTCAGCCCGTGCCGCTTCATCAGAGCTGTGTGAATAACAGCTGTGAGCCCGTGCCTGAGGTGCATCATCAGAGCTGTGTGAATAATAAAGGCGCCAGCCCCGTGCCTGATGTGCATCATCAGAGCTGTCTGAATAATAACAGCTGTGAGCCCCGTGCCTGAGGTGCATAATCAGAGCTGTGTGAATAATAACTGTGTCAGCCCCGTGCCTGGGGTGCATCATCAGAGCTGTGTGAATAATAACAACTGTGAGCCAGTGCCTGAGGTGCATCATCAGAGCTGTGTGAATAATAACTGCAGGCAGCCTTGTGCCTGAGGTACATCATCAGAGCTGTGTGACTAATAACTGCGTCAGGCCCGTGCCTGAGGTGCATCATCAGAGCTGTGTGAATAATAACTGTGTCAGCCCCATGCCTGAGGTGCATCATCAGAGCTGTGTGAATAATAACAGCTGTGAGCCCGTGCCTGAGGTGCATCATCACAGCTGTGTGAATAATAACTGCGTCAGCCCCGTGCCTGAGGTGCATCATCAGAGCTGTGTGAATAATAACTGCAGGCAGCCCCGTGCCTGAGGTGCATCATCAGAGCTGTGTGATTAATAACAGCTGTGAGCCTGTGCCTGAGGTGCATCATCAGAGCTGTGTGAACAATAACTGCGTCATCCCCGTGCCTATGGTGCATCATCAGAGCTGTGTGAATAATAACTGCGTCAGCCCTGTGCCTGAGGTTCATCATCAGAGCTGTGTGAATAATAACAGCTGTGAGCCCCGTGCCTGAGGTGCATCATCAGAGCTGTGTGAATAATAACAGCTGTGAGCCCTGTGTCTGAGGTGAATAAATCAGAGCTGTGTGAATAATAACTGCCTCAGCCCCGTGCCTGAGGTGCATCATCAGAGCTGTGTGAATAATAACTGCGTCAGCCTCGTGCCTGAGGTGCATCATCAGAGCTGTGGGAATAATAACTGCGTCAGCCCGTGCCGCTTCTTCAGAGCTGTGTGAATAATGACTGTGTCAGCCCCCTGCCTGAGGTGCATCATCAGAGCTGTGTGAATAATAACAGCTGTGAGCCCGTGCCTGAGTGCATCATCAGAGCTATGTGAATATTAACTGCGTCAGCCCCGTGCCTGAGGTGCATCATCAGAGCTGTGAGAATAATAACTGCGTCAGCCCCGTGCCTGAGGTGCATCATCAGAGCTGTGGGAATAATAACTGCGTCAGCCCGTGCCGCTTCATCAGAGCTGTGTGAATAATAACTGCGTAAGCCCCGTGCCTGAGGTGCATCATCAGAGCTATGTGATTATTAGCTGCGTCAGCCCCGTGCCTGAGGTGCATCATCAGAGCTGTGTGAATAATAATAGCTGTGAGCCCGTGCCTGAGGTGCATCATCACAGCTGTGTGAATAATAACTGCGTTAGCCCCGTGCCTGAGGTGCATCATCAGAGCTGTGTGAATAATAACAGCTATGAGCCCGTGCCTGAGGTGCATCATCAGAGCTGTGTGAATAATACAGGTGTGAGCCCCGTGCCTGGGGTGCATCATCAGAGTTGTGTGAATAATACCTGCATGCTGCCCTGCACCTGAGGTGCATCATCAGAGCTGTGTGAATAATAACTTCTTCAGCCCCGTGCCTGAGGTGCATGATCAGAGCTGTGTGAATAATAACTGCGTCAGCCACGTGCCTGAGGTGCATCATCAGAGCTGTGTGAATAATAACAGCTGTGAGCCCCGTGCCTGAGGTGCATCATCAGAGCTGTGTGAATAATAACAGCTGTGAGCCCCGTGTCTGAGGTGTATAATCAGAGCTGTGTGAATAATAACTGCGTCAGCCCCATGCCTGAGGTGCATCATCAGAGCTGTGTGAATAACTGCGTCAGCCCGTGCCGCTTCTTCAGAGCTGTGTGAATAATGACTGCGTCAGCCCCGTGCCTGAGGTGCATCATTAGAGCTGTGTGAATAATAACAGCTCTGAGCCCATGCCTGAGGTGCATCATCAGAGCTATGTGAATAATAACTGTGTCAGCCCCGTGCCTGAGGTGCATCATCAGAGCTGTGGGAATAATAACTGCGTCAGCCCCGTGCCTGAGTTGCATCATCAGAGCTGTGGGAATAATAACTGCGTCAGCCCGTCCTGCTTCATCAGAGCTGTGTGAATAATAACTGCGTCAGCCCCGTGCCTGAGGTGCATCATCAGAGCTATGTGATTATTAACTGCGTCAGCCCCGTGCCTGAGGTGCATCATCAGAGCTGTGTGAATAATAACAGCTGTGAGCCCGTGCCTGAGGTGCATCATCACAGCTGTGTGAATAATAACTGCGTCAGCGCCGTGCCTGAGGTACATCATCAGAGCTGTGTGAATAATAACAGCTGTGAGCCCCGTGCCTGAGGGGCATTATCAGAGCTGTGTGAATTATAACTGCGTCAGCCCAATGCCTTAGATGCATCATCAGAGCTGTGAGAATAATAACTGCATCAGCCCCGTGCCTGAGGTGCATCATCAGAGCTGTGTGAATAATAACTGTGTCAGCCCCGTGCCTGAGGTACATCATCAGAGCTGTTTGAATATTAACTGCATCAGCCCCGTGACTTAGGTGCATCATCAGAGCTGTGTGAATAATAACTGCGTCAGCCCCGTGCCTGAGGTGCATCATCAGAGCTGTGTGAATATGAACAGCTGTTAGCCCCATGCCTGAGGTGCATCATCAGAGCTGTGTGAATAATAACAGCTGTGAGCCTGTGCCTGAGGTGCATCATCAGAGCTGTGTGAATAATAACTGTGTCTGCCCCGTGTCTGAGGTGCATCATCAGAGCTGTGTGAATAATAACAGCTGTGAGTCCGTGCCTGAGGTGCATCATTAGAGCTGTGTGAATAATAACTACAGGCATCCCCGTGCCTGAGGTGTATCATCAGAGCTGTGTGAATAATATTTGCGTCAGCCCCGTGCCTGAGGTGCATCATCAGAGCTGTGTGTCTAATAACTGCGTAAGCCCCGTGCCTGAGGTGCATCATCAGAGCTGTGTGAATAATAACTGCATCAGCCCCGTGCCTGAGGTGCATCATCAGAGCTGTGTGAATAATAACTGCAGGCAGCCAGGTGCCTGAGGTGCATCATCAGAGCTGTGTGAATAATAACAGCTGTGAGCCCGTGCCTGAGGTGCATCATCAGAGCTGTGTGAATAAAAGCTGTGAGCCTGTGCCTGAGGTGCATCATCACAGCTGTTTGAATAATAACAGCTGTGACCCCCTGCCTGAGGTGCATCAACAGAGCTGTGTGAATAATAACTGCGTCAGCCCCGTGTCTGAGGTGCATCATCAGAGCTGTGTGATTAATAACAGCTGTGAGCCTGTGCCTGAGGTGCATCATCAGAGCTGTGTGAATAATAACTGCGTCAGCCCCGTGCCTATGGTGCATCATCAGAGCTGTGTGAATAACTGCGTCAGCCCCGTGTCTGAGGTGCATCATCAGAGCTGTGTGAATAATAACAGCTGTGAGCCCCGTGCCTGAGGTGCATCATCAGAGCTGTGTGAATAATAACAGCTGTGAGCCCGTGCCTGAGGTGCATCATCACAGCTGTGTGAATAATAACTGCGTCAGCCCCGTGCCTGAGGTGCATCATCTGAGCTGTGTGAATAATAACTGTGTCTGCCCCGTGTCTGAGGTGCATCATCAGAGCTGTGTGAATAATAACAGCTGTGAGTCCGTGCCTGAGGTGCATCATCAGAGCTATGTGAATAAGAACTGCGTCAGCCCCATGCCTGAGGTGCATCATCAGAGCTGTGTGAATAATAACTGCATCAGCGTTGTGCCTGAGGTGCATCATCAGAGCTGTGGGAATAATAACGGCGTCAGCCCGTGCCGCTTCTTCAGAGCTGTGTGAATAGTGACTGCGTCAGCCCCGTGCCTGAGGTGCATCATCAGAGCTGTGTGAATAATAACAGCTGTGAGCCCGTGCCTGAGGTGCATCATCAGAGCTATGTGAATAATAACTGTGTCAGCCCCGTGCCTGAGGTGCATCATCAGAGCTGTGGGAATAATAACTGCGTCAGCCCCGTGCCTGAGGTGCATTATCAGAGCTGTGGGAATAATAACTGCGTCAGCCCGTCCCGCTTCATCAGAGCTGTGTGAATAATAACTGCGTCAGCCCCGTGCCTGAGGTGCATCATCAGAGCTATGTGATTATTAACTGCGTCAGCCCCGTGCCTGAGGTGCATCATCAGAGCTGTGTGAATAATAACAGCTGTGAGCCCGTGCCTGAGGTGCATCATCACAGCTGTGTGAATAATAACTGCGTCAGCCCCGTGCCTGAAGTGCTTCATCAGAGCTGTGTGAATAATAACAGCTGTGAGCCCCGTGCCTGAGGGGCATTATCAGAGCTGTGTGAATAATAACTGCGTCAGCCCCATGCCTTAGGTGCATCATCAGAGCTGTGAGAATAATAACTGCATCAGCCCCGTGCCTGAGGTGCATCATCAGAGCTGTGTGAATAATAACTGTGTCAGCCCGTGCCTGAGGTACATCATCAGAGCTGTTTGAATATTAACTGCGTCAGCCCCGTGACTTAGGTGCATCATCAGAGCTGTGTGAATAATAACTGCGTCAGCCCCGTGCCTGAGGTGCATCATCAGAGCTGTGTGAATATGAACAGCTGTTAGCCCCGTGCCTGAGGTGCATCATCAGAGCTGTGTGAATAATAACAGCTGTGAGCCCGTGCCTGAGGTGCATCATCAGAGCTGTGTGAATAATAACTGCAGGCAGCCCCGTGCCTGAGGTGCATCATCAGAGCTGTGTGAATAATAACAGCTGTGAGCCCTGTGCCTGAGGTGCATCATCAGAGCTGTGTGAATAATAACTGCAGGCAGCCCCGTGCCTGAGGTGCATCATCAGAGCTGTGTGAATAATACCTGCGTCAGCCCCGTGCCTGAGGTGCATCATCAGAGCTGTGTGTCTAATATCTGCGTCAGCCCCGTGCCTGAGGTGCATCATCAGAGCTGTGTGAATAATAACTGCGTCAGCCCCGTGCCTGAGGTGCATCATCAGAGCTGTGTGAAAAATAACAGCTGTGAGCCCGTGCCTGAGGTGCATCATCAGAGCTCTGTGAATAATAACTGCAGGCAGCCCCGTGCCTGAGGTGCATCATCAGACCTGTGTGAATAATAACAGCTGTGAGCCCGTGCCTGAGGTGCATCATCACAGCTGTGTGAATAAAAGCTGTGAGCCCGTGCCTGAGGTGCATCATCACAGCTGTGTGAATAATAACAGCTGTGAGCCCCGTGCCTGAGGTGCATCATCAAAGCTGTGTGAAAATTAACAGCTGTGACCCCCTGCCTGAGGTGCATCATCAGAGCTGTGTGAATAATAACTGCGTCAGCCCCATGTCTGAGGTGCATCATCAGAGCTGTGTGATTAATAACAGCTGTGAGCCTGTGCCTGAGGTGCATCATCAGAGCTGTGTGAATAATAACAGCCGTGAGCCCGTGCCTGAGGTGCATCATCAAAGCTCTGAGTAATAACAGCTGTGAGCCTGTGCCTGAAGTGCATCATCAGAGCTGTGTGAATAATAACTGCGTCAGCCCGTGCCGTTTCATCAGAGCTGTTTGAATAACAGCTGTGAGCCCATGCCTGAGGTGCATCATCAGAGCTGAGTGAATAATAAAGGCGCCAGCCCCGTGCCTGATGTGCATCATCAGAGCTGTCTGAATAATAACAGCTGTGAGCCCGGTGCCTGAGGTGCATAATCAGAGCTGTGTGAATAATAACTGCGCCAGCTCCGTGCCTGGGGTGCATCATCAGAGCTGTGTGAATAATAACAACTGTGAGCCAGTGCCTGAGGTGCATCATCAGAGCTGTGTGAATAATAACTGCAGGCAGCCTTGTGCCTGAGGTACATCATCAGAGCTGTGTGACTAATAACTGCGTCAGGCCCGTGCCTGAGGTGCATCATCAGAGCTGTGTGAATAATAACTGCATCAGCGTCGTGCCTGAGGTGCATCATCAGAGCTGTGGGAAGAATAACTGCGTCAGCCCGTGCCGCTTCTTCAGAGCTGTGTGAATAATGACTGCGTCAGCCCCGTGCCTGAGGTGCATCATCAGAGCTGTGTGAATAATAACAGCTGTGAGCCCGTGCCTGAGGTGCATCATCAGAGCTATGTGAATAATAACTGTGTCAGCCCCGTGCCTGAGGTGCATCATCAGAGCTGTGGGAATAATAACTGTGTCAGCCCCGTGCCTGAGGTGCATCATCAGAGCTGTGGAAATAATAACTGCGTCAGCTCGTCCCGCTTCATCAGAGCTGTGTGAATAATAACTGCATCAGCCCCGTGCCTGAGGTGCATCATCAGAGCTATGTGATTATTACCTGCATCAGCCCCGTGCCTGAGGTGCATCATCAGAGCTGTGTGAATAATAACAGCTGTGAGCCCATGCCTGAGGTGCATCATCACAGCTGTGAGAATAATAACTGCATCAGCCCCGTGCCTGAGGTGCATCATCAGAGCTGTGTGAATAATAACTGTGTCAGCCCCGTGCCTGAGGTACATCATCAGAGCTGTTTGAATATTAACTGCGTCAGCCCCGTGACTTAGGTGCATCATCAGAGCTGTGTGAATAATAACTGCGTCAGCCCCGTGCCTGAGGTGCATCATCAGAGCTGTGTGAATATGAACAGCTGTTAGCCCCGTGCCTGAGGTGCATCATCAGAGCTGTGTGAATAATAACAGCTGTGAGCCCGTGCCTGAGGTGCATCATCAGAGCTGTGTGAATAATAACTGTGTCTGCCCCGTGTCTGAGGTGCATCATCAGAGCTGTGTGAATAATAACAGCTGTGAGTCCGTGCCTGAGGTGCATCATTAGAGCTGTGTGAATAATAACTACAGGCATCCCCGTGCCTGAGGTGCATCATCAGAGCTGTGTGAATAATACCTGCATCAGCCCCGTGCCTAAGGTGCATCATCAGAGCTGTGTGTCTAATAACTGCGTAAGCCCCGTGCCTGAGGTGCATCATCAGAGCTGTGTGAATAATAACTGCGTCAGCCCCGTGCCTGAGGTGCATCATCACAGCTGTGTGAATAATAACTGCGTCAGCCCTGTGCCTGAGGTGCATCATCAGAGCTGTGTGAATAATAACTGCAGGCAGCCCCATGCCTGAGGTGCATCATCAGAGCTGTGTGAATAATAACAGCTGTGAGCCCGTGCCTGAGGTGCATCATCACAGCTGTGTGAATAAAAGCTGTGAGCCCGTGCCTGAGGTGCATCATCACAGCTGTGTGAATAATAACAGCTGTGAGCCCCGTGCCTGAGGTGCATCATCAAAGCTGTGTGAAAATTAACAGCTGTGACCCCCTGCCTGAGGTGCATCATTAGAGCTGTGTGAATAATAACTGTGTTAGCCCCGTGTCTGAGGTGCATCATCAGAGCTGTGTGATTAACTGCGTCAGCCCTGTGCCTGAGGTGCATCATCAGAGCTGTGTGAATAATAACAGCTGTGAGCCCGTGCCTGAGGTGCATCATCACAGCTGTGTGAATAATAACTGCGTCAGCCCCGTGCCTGAGGTGCATTATCAGAGCTGTGTGAATAATAACTGTGTCTGCCCCGTGTCTGAGGTGCATCATCAGAGCTGTGTGAATAATAACAGCTGTGAACCCGTGTCTGAGGTGCATCATCAGAGCTGTATAAATAATAACAGCCGTGAGCCCGTGCCTGAGGTGCATCATCGAAGCTCTGAGTAATAACAGCTGTGAGCCTGTGCCTGAGGTGCATCATCAGAGCTGTGTGAATAATAACTGTGTCAGCCCGTGCCGCTTCATCAGAGCTGTGTGAATAACAGCTGTGAGCCCGTGCCTGAGGTGCATCATCAGAGCTGTGTGAATAATAAAGGCGCCAGCCCCGTGCCTGATGTGCATCATCAGAGCTGTCTGAATAATAACAGCTGTGAGCCCCGTGCCTGAGGTGCATAATCAGAGCTGTGTGAATAATAACTGTGTCAGCCCCGTGCCTGGGGTGCATCATCAGAGCTGTGTGAATAATAACAACTGTGAGCCAGTGCCTGAGGTGCATCATCAGAGCTGTGTGAATAATAACTGCAGGCAGCCTTGTGCCTGAGGTACATCATCAGAGCTGTGTGACTAATAACTGTGTCAGGCCCGTGCCTGAGGTGCATCATCAGAGCTGTGTGAATAATAACTGTGTCAGCCCCGTGCCTGAGGTGCATCATCAGAGCTGTGTGAATAATAACAGCTGTGAGCCCGTGCCTGAGGTGCATCATCACAGCTGTGTGAATAATAACTGCGTCAGCCCCGTGCCTGAGGTGCATCATCAGAGCTGTGTGAATAATAACTGCAGGCAGCCCCGTGCCTGAGGTGCATCATCAGAGCTGTGTGATTAATAACAGCTGTGAGCCTGTGCCTGAGGTGCATCATCAGAGCTGTGTGAAAAATAACTGCGTCAGCCCCGTGCCTGTGGTGCATCATCAGAGCTGTGTGAATAATAACTGCGTCAGCCCTGTGCCTGAGGTTCATCATCAGAGCTGTGTGAATAATAACAGCTGTGAGCCCCGTGCCTGAGGTGCATCATCAGAGCTGTGTGAATAATAACAGCTGTGAGCCCTGTGTCTGAGGTGAATAAATCAGAGCTGTGTGAATAACAACTGCGTCAGCCCCGTGCCTGAGGTGCATCATCAGAGCTGTGGGAATAATAACTGCGTCAGCCCCGTGCCTGAGGTGCATCATCAGAGCTGTGGGAATAATAACTGCGTCAGCCCGTCCCGCTTCATCAGAGCTGTGTGAATAATAACTGCGTCAGCCCCGTGCCTGAGGTGCATCATCAGAGCTATGTGATTATTAACTGCGTCAGCCCCGTGCCTGAGGTGCATCATCAGAGCTGTGTGAATAATAACAGCTGTGAGCCCCGTGCCTGAGGTGCATTAGCATTATCAGAGCTGTGTGAATAATAACTGCGTCAGCCCCGTGCCTGAGGTGCATCATCAGAGCTGTGTGAATAATAACAGCTGTGAGCCCGTGCCTGAGTGCATCATCAGAGCTATGTGAATATTAACTGCGTCAGCCCCGTGCCTGAGTGCATCATCAGAGCTATGTGAATATTAACTGCGTCAGCCCCGTGCCTGAGGTGCATCATCAGAGCTGTGTGAATAATAACAGCTGTGAGCCCATGCCTGAGGTGCATCATCACAGCTGTGTGAATAATAACTGCGTTAGCCCCATGCCTGAGGTGCATCATCAGAGCTGTGTGAATAATAACAGCTGTGAGCCCCGTGCCTGAGGTGCATTATCAGAGCTGTGTGAATAATAACTGCGTCAGCCCCGTGCCTTAGGTGCATCATCAGAGCTGTGTGAATAATAACTGCATCAGCCCCGTGCCTGAGGTGCATCATCAGAGCTGTGTGAATAATAACTGTGTCAGCCCCGTGCCTGAGGTCCATCATCAGAGCTGTTTGAATAATAACTGTATCAGCCCCGTGTCTGAGGTGCATCATCAGAGCTGTGTGAATAATAACAGCTCTGACCCCCTGCCTGAGGTGCATCATCAGAGCTGTGTGAATAATAACTGCAGGCAGCCCCGTGCCTGAGGTGCATCATCAGAGCTGTGTGAATAATAACTGCGTCCGCCCGTGACTGAGGTGTATCATCAGAGCTGTGTGAATAATAACAGCTGTGAGCCCGTGCCTGAGGTGCATCATCACAGCTGTGTGAATAATAACAGCTGTGAGCCCCGTGCCTGAGGTGCATCATCAGAGCTGTGTGAATAATAACAGCTGTGACCCCCTGCCTGAGATGCATCATCAGAGCTGTGTAAATAATAACAGCTGTGAGCCCGTGCCTGAGGTGCATCATCACAGCTGCGTGAATAATAACTGCGTCAGCCCCATGCCTGAGGTGCATCATCAGAGCTGTGTGAATAATAACAGCTGTGAGCCCGTGCCTGAGGTGCATCATCACAGCTGTGTGAATAATAACTGCGTCAGCCCCATGCCTGAGGTGCATCATCAGAGCTGTGTGAATAATAACTGTAGGTACCCCGTGCCTGAGGTGCATCATCAGAGTTGTGTGAATAATAACAGCTGTGAGCCTGTGCCTGAGGTGCATCATCACAGCTGTGTGAATAATAACAGCTGTGAGCCCGTGCCTGAGGTGCATCATCACAGCTGTGTGAATAATAACAGCTGTGAGCCCCATGCCTGAGGTGCATCATCAGAGCTGTGTGAATAATAACTGTGTCTGCCCCGTGTCTGAGGTGCATCATCAGAGCTGTGTGAATAATAACAGCTGTGAGTCCGTGCCTGAGGTGCATCATTAGAGCTGTGTGAATAATAACTACAGGCATCCCCGTGCCTGAGGTGCATCATCAGAGCTGTGTGAATAATACCTGCATCAGCCCCGTGCCTGAGGTGCATCATCAGAGCTGTGTGTCTAATAACTGCGTAAGCCCCGTGCCTGAGGTGCATCATCAGAGCTGTGTGAATAATAACTGCGTCAGCCCCGTGCCTGAGGTGCATCATCAGAGCTGTGTGAATAATAACTGCAGGCAGCCAGGTGCCTGAGGTGCATCATCAGAGCTGTGTGAATAATAACAGCTGTGAGCCCGTGCCTGAGGTGCATCATCAGAGCTGTGTGAATAAAAGCTGTGAGCCCGTGCCTGAGGTGCATCATCACAGCTGTTTGAATAATAACAGCTGTGACCCCCTGCCTGAGGTGCATCATCAGAGCTGTGTGAATAATAACTGCGTCAGCCCCGTGTCTGAGGTGCATCATCAGAGCTGTGTGATTAATAACAGCTGTGAGCCTGTGCCTGAGGTGCATCATCAGAGCTGTGTGAATAATAACTGCGTCAGCCCCGTGCCTATGGTGCAACATCAGAGCTGTGTGAATAACTGCGTCAGCCCCGTGTCTGAGGTGCTTCATCAGAGCTGTGTGAATAATAACAGCTGTGAGTCCGTGCCTGAGGTGCATCATTAGAGCTATGTGAATAAGAACTGCGTCAGCCCCATGCCTGAGGTGCATCATCAGAGCTGTGTGAATAATAACTGCATCAGCGTTGTGCCTGAGGTGCATCATCAGAGCTGTGGGAATAATAACGGCGTCAGCCCGTGCCGCTTCTTCAGAGCTGTGTGAATAGTGACTGCGTCAGCCCCGTGCCTGAGGTGCATCATCAGAGCTGTGTGAATAATAATAGCTGTGAGCCCGTGCCTGAGGTGCATCATCAGAGCTATGTGAATAATAACTGTGTCAGCCCCGTGCCTGAGGTGCATCATCAGAGCTGTGGGAATAATAACTGCGTCAGCCCCGTGCCTGAGGTGCATTATCAGAGCTGTGGGAATAATAACTGCGTCAGCCCGTCCCGCTTCATCAGAGCTGTGTGAATAATAACTGCGTCAGCCCCGTGCCTGAGGTGCATCATCAGAGCTATGTGATTATTAACTGCGTCAGCCCCGTGCCTGAGGTGCATCATCAGAGCTGTGTGAATAATAACAGCTGTGAGCCCGTGCCTGAGGTGCATCATCACAGCTGTGTGAATAATAACTGCGTCAGCTCCGTGCCTGAGGTGCATCATCAGAGCTGTGTGAATAATAACAGCTGTGAGCCCCGTGCCTGAGGGGCATTATCAGAGCTGTGTGAATAATAACTGCGTCAGCCCCATGCCTTAGGTGCATCATCAGAGCTGTGAGAATAATAACTGCATCAGCCCCGTGCCTGAGGTGCATCATCAGAGCTGTGTGAATAATAACTGTGTCAGCCCGTGCCTGAGGTACATCATCAGAGCTGTTTGAATATTAACTGCGTCAGCCCCGTGCCTTAGGTGCATCATCAGAGCTGTGTGAATAATAACTGCGTCAGCCCCGTGCCTGAGGTGCATCATCAGAGCTGTGTGAATATGAACAGCTGTTAGCCCCGTGCCTGAGGTGCATCATCAGAGCTGTGTGAATAATAACAGCTGTGAGCCCGTGCCTGAGGTGCATCATCAGAGCTGTGTGAATAATAACAGCTGTGAGCCCTGTGCCTGAGGTGCATCATCAGAGCTGTGTGAATAATAACTGCAGGCAGCCCCGTGCCTGAGGTGCATCATCAGAGCTGTGTGAATAATACCTGCGTCAGCCCCGTGCCTGAGGTGCATCATCAGAGCTGTGTGTCTAATATCTGCGTCAGCCCCGTGCCTGAGGTGCATCATCAGAGCTGTGTGAATAATAACTGCAGGCAGCCCCGTGCCTGAGGTGCATCATCAGAGCTGTGTGAATAATAACAGCTGTGAGCCCCGTGCCTGAGGTGCATCTTCAGAGCTGTGTGAATAATAACAGCTGTGAGCCCCGTGTCTGAGGTGCATAATCAGAGCTGTGTGAATAATAACTGCGTCAGCCCCATGCCTGAGGTGCATCATCAGAGCTGTGGGAATAATAACTGCGTCAGCCCGTGCCGCTTCTTCAGAGCTGTGTGAATAATGACTGCGTCAGCCCAGTGCCTGAGGTGCATCATTAGAGCTGTGTGAATAATAACAGCTGTGAGCCCGTGCCTGAGGTGCATCATCAGAGCTATGTGAATAATAACTGTGTCAGCCCCGTGCCTGAGGTGCATCATCAGAGCTGTGTGAATAATAACTGCGTCAGCCCCGTGCCTGAGGTGCATCATCAGAGCTGTGTGAAAAATAACAGCTGTGAGCCCGTGCCTGAGGTGCATCATCAGAGCTCTGTGAATAATAACTGCAGGCAGCCCCGTGCCTGAGGTGCATCATCAGAGCTGTGTGAATAATAACAGCTGTGAGCCCCGTGCCTGAGGTGCATCTTCAGAGCTGTGTGAATAATAACAGCTGTGAGCCCCGTGCCTGAGGTGCATCATCAGAGCTGTGGGAATAATAACTGCGTCAGCCCCGTGCCTGAGGTGCATTATCAGAGCTGTGGGAATAATAACTGCGTCAGCCCGTCCCGCTTCATCAGAGCTGTGTGAATAATAACTGCGTCAGCCCCGTGCCTGAGGTGCATCATCAGAGCTATGTGATTATTAACTGCGTCAGCCCCGTGCCTGAGGTGCATCATCAGAGCTGTGTGAATAATAACAGCTGTGAGCCCGTGCCTGAGGTGCATCATCACAGCTGTGTGAATAATAACTGCGTCAGCTCCGTGCCTGAGGTGCATCATCAGAGCTGTGTGAATAATAACAGCTGTGAGCCCCGTGCCTGAGGGGCATTATCAGAGCTGTGTGAATAATAACTGCGTCAGCCCCATGCCTTAGGTGCATCATCAGAGCTGTGAGAATAATAACTGCATCAGCCCCGTGCCTGAGGTGCATCATCAGAGCTGTGTGAATAATAACTGTGTCAGCCCGTGCCTGAGGTACATCATCAGAGCTGTTTGAATATTAACTGCGTCAGCCCCGTGCCTTAGGTGCATCATCAGAGCTGTGTGAATAATAACTGCGTCAGCCCCGTGCCTGAGGTGCATCATCAGAGCTGTGTGAATATGAACAGCTGTTAGCCCCGTGCCTGAGGTGCATCATCAGAGCTGTGTGAATAATAACAGCTGTGAGCCCGTGCCTGAGGTGCATCATCAGAGCTGTGTGAATAATAACTGCAGGCAGCCCCGTGCCTGAGGTGCATCATCAGAGCTGTGTGAATAATAACAGCTGTGAGCCCTGTGCCTGAGGTGCATCATCAGAGCTGTGTGAATAATAACTGCAGGGAGCCCCGTGCCTGAGGTGCATCATCAGAGCTGTGTGAATAATACCTGTGTCAGCCCCGTGCCTGAGGTGCATCATCAGAGCTGTGTGTCTAATATCTGCGTCAGCCCCGTGCCTGAGGTGCATCATCAGAGCTGTGTGAATAATAACTGCGTCAGCCCCGTGCCTGAGGTGCATCATCAGAGCTGTGTGAAAAATAACAGCTGTGAGCCCGTGCCTGAGGTGCATCATCAGAGCTCTGTGAATAATAACTGCAGGCAGCCCCGTGCCTGAGGTGCATCATCAGAGCTGTGTGAATAATAACAGCTGTGAGCCCCGTGCCTGAGGTGCATCTTCAGAGCTGTGTGAATAATAACAGCTGTGAGCCCCGTGTCTGAGGTGCATAATCAGAGCTGTGTGAATAATAACTGCGTCAGCCCCATGCCTGAGGTGCATCATCAGAGCTGTGGGAATAATAACTGCGTCAGCCCGTGCCGCTTCTTCAGAGCTGTGTGAATAATGACTGCGTCAGCCCAGTACCTGAGGTGCATCATTAGAGCTGTGTGAATAATAACAGCTGTGAGCCCGTGCCTGAGGTGCATCATCAGAGCTATGTGAATAATAACTGTGTCAGCCCCGTGCCTGAGGTGCATCATCAGAGCTGTGGGAATAATAACTGCATCAGCCCCGTGCCTGAGGTGCATCATCAGAGCTGTGGGAATAATAACTGCGTCAGCCCGTCCCGCTTCATCAGAGCTGTGTGAACAATAACTGCGTCAGCCCCGTGCCTGAGGTGCATCATCAGAGCTATCTGATTATTAACTGCATCAGCCCCATGCCTGAGGTGCATCATCAGAGCTGTGTGAATAATAACAGCTGTGAGCCCGTGCCTGAGGTGCATCATCACAGCTGTGTGAATAATAACTGCATCAGCCCCGTGCCTGAGGTGCATCATCAGAGCTGTGTGAATAATAACAGCTGTGAGCCCCGTGCCTGAGGGGCATTAGCATTATCAGAGCTGTGTGAATAATAACTGCGTCAGCCCCGTGCCTTAGGTGCATCATCAGAGCTGTGAGAATAATAACTGCATCAGCCCCGTGCCTGAGGTGCATCATCAGAGCTGTGTGAATAATAACTGTGTCAGCCCTGTGCCTGAGGTGCATCATCAGAGCTGTGTGAATATGAACAGCTGTTAGCCCCGTGCCTGAGGTGCATCATCAGAGCTGTGTGAATAATAACAGCTGTGAGCCCGTGCCTGAGGTGCATCATCAGAGCTGTGTGAATAATAACTGCGTCAGCCCCGTGCCTTAGGTGCATCATCAGAGCTGTGAGAATAATAACTGCATCAGCCCCGTGCCTGAGGTGCATCATCAGAGCTGTGTGAATAATAACTGTGTCAGCCCCGTGCCTGAGGTGCATCATCAGAGCTGTGTGAATATGAACAGCTGTTAGCCCCGTGCCTGAGGTGCATCATCAGAGCTGTGTGAATAATAACAGCTGTGAGTCCGTGCCTGAGGTGCATCATCAGAGCTGTGTGAATAATACCTGCGTCAGCCCCGTGCCTGAGGTGCATCATCAGAGCTGTGTGTCTAATAACTGCGTCAGCCCCGTGCCTGAGGTGCATCATCAGAGCTGTGTGAATAATAACTGCGTCAGCCCCATGCCTGAGGTGCATCATCAGAGCTGTGTGAATAATAACAGCTGTGAGCCCGTGCCTGAGGTGCATCATCACAGCTGTGTGAATAATAACTGTGTCAGCCCTGTGCCTGAAGTGCATCATCAGAGCTGTGTGAATAATAACAGCTGTGAGCCCGTGCCTGAGGTGCATCATCAGAGCTATGTGAATAATAACTGTGTCAGCCCCGTGCCTGAGGTGCATCATCAGAGCTGTGGGAATAATAACTGCGTCAGCCCCGTGCCTGAGGTGCATTATCAGAGCTGTGGGAATAATAACTGCGTCAGCCCGTCCCGCTTCATCAGAGCTGTGTGAATAATAACTGCGTCAGCCCCGTGCCTGAGGTGCATCATCAGAGCTATGTGATTATTAACTGCGTCAGCCCCGTGCCTGAGGTGCATCATCAGAGCTGTGTGAATAATAACAGCTGTGAGCCCGTGCCTGAGGTGCATCATCACAGCTGTGTGAATAATAACTGCGTCAGCTCCGTGCCTGAGGTGCATCATCAGAGCTGTGTGAATAATAACAGCTGTGAGCCCCGTGCCTGAGGGGCATTATCAGAGCTGTGTGAATAATAACTGCGTCAGCCCCATGCCTTAGGTGCATCATCAGAGCTGTGAGAATAATAACTGCATCAGCCCCGTGCCTGAGGTGCATCATCAGAGCTGTGTGAATAATAACTGTGTCAGCCCCGTGCCTTAGGTGCATCATCAGAGCTGTGTGAATAATAACTGCGTCAGCCCCGTGCCTGAGGTGCATCATCAGAGCTGTGTGAATATGAACAGCTGTTAGCCCCGTGCCTGAGGTGCATCATCAGAGCTGTGTGAATAATAACAGCTGTGACCCCGTGCCTGAGGTGCATCATCAGAGCTGTGTGAATAATAACTGCAGGCAGCCCCGTGCCTGAGGTGCATCATCAGAGCTGTGTGAATAATAACAGCTGTGAGCCCTGTGCCTGAGGTGCATCATCAGAGCTGTGTGAATAATAACTGCAGGCAGCCCCGTGCCTGAGGTGCATCATCAGAGCTGTGTGAATAATACCTGCGTCAGCCCCGTGCCTGAGGTGCATCATCAGAGCTGTGTGAATATGAACAGCTGTTAGCCCCGTGCCTGAGGTGCATCATCAGAGCTGTGTGAATAATAACTGCGTCAGCCCCGTGCCTGAGGTGCATCATCAGAGCTGTGTGAAAAATAACAGCTGTGAGCCCGTGCCTGAGGTGCATCATCAGAGCTCTGTGAATAATAACTGCAGGCAGCCCCGTGCCTGAGGTGCATCATCAGAGCTGTGTGAATAATAACAGCTGTGAGCCCCGTGCCTGAGGTGCATCTTCAGAGCTGTGTGAATAATAACAGCTGTGAGCCCCGTGTCTGAGGTGCATAATCAGAGCTGTGTGAATAATAACTGCGTCAGCCCCATGCCTGAGGTGCATCATCAGAGCTGTGGGAATAATAACTGCGTCAGCCCGTGCCGCTTCTTCAGAGCTGTGTGAATAATGACTGCGTCAGCCCAGTGCTTGAGGTGCATCATTAGAGCTGTGTGAATAATAACAGCTGTGAGCCCGTGCCTGAGGTGCATCATCAGAGCTATGTGAATAATAACTGTGTCAGCCCCGTGCCTGAGGTGCATCATCAGAGCTGTGAGAATAATAACTGCGTCAGCCCCGTGCCTGAGGTGCATCATCAGAGCTGTGGGAATAATAACTGCGTCAGCCCGTCCCGCTTCATCAGAGCTGTGTGAACAATAACTGCGTCAGCCCCGTGCCTGAGGTGCATCATCAGAGCTATCTGATTATTAACTGCGTCAGCCCCATGCCTGAGGTGCATCATCAGAGCTGTGTGAATAATAACAGCTGTGAGCCCGTGCCTGAGGTGCATCATCACAGCTGTGTGAATAATAACTGCGTCAGCCCCGTGCCTGAGGTGCATCATCAGAGCTGTGTGAATAATAACAGCTGTGAGCCCCGTGCCTGAGGGGCATTAGCATTATCAGAGCTGTGTGAATAATAACTGCGTCAGCCCCGTGCCTTAGGTGCATCATCAGAGCTGTGAGAATAATAACTGCATCAGCCCCGTGCCTGAGGTGCATCATCAGAGCTGTGTGAATAATAACTGTGTCAGCCCTGTGCCTGAGGTGCATCATCAGAGCTGTGTGAATATGAACAGCTGTTAGCCCCGTGCCTGAGGTGCATCATCAGAGCTGTGTGAATAATAACAGCTGTGAGCCCGTGCCTGAGGTGCATCATCAGAGCTGTGTGAATAATAACTGCGTCAGCCCCGTGCCTTAGGTGCATCATCAGAGCTGTGAGAATAATAACTGCATCAGCCCCGTGCCTGAGGTGCATCATCAGAGCTGTGTGAATAATAACTGTGTCAGCCCCGTGCCTGAGGTGCATCATCAGAGCTGTGTGAATATGAACAGCTGTTAGCCCCGTGCCTGAGGTGCATCATCAGAGCTGTGTGAATAATAACAGCTGTGAGTCCGTGCCTGAGGTGCATCATCAGAGCTGTGTGAATAATACCTGCGTCAGCCCCGTGCCTGAGGTGCATCATCAGAGCTGTGTGTCTAATAACTGCGTCAGACCCGTGCCTGAGGTGCATCATCAGAGCTGTGTGAATAATAACTGCGTCAGCCCCATGCCTGAGGTGCATCATCAGAGCTGTGTGAATAATAACAGCTGTAAGCCCGTGCCTGAGGTGCATCATCACAGCTGTGTGAATAATAACTGCGTCAGCCCTGTGCCTGAGGTGCATCATCAGAGCTTTGTGAATAATAACTGCAGGCAGCCCCGTGCCTGAGGTGCATCATCAGAGCTGTGTGAATAATAACAGTTGTGAGCCCGTGCCTGAGGTGCATCATCACAGCTGTGTGAATAAAAGCTGTGAGCCCGTGCCTGAGGTGCATCATCACAGCTGTGTGAATAATAACAGCTGTGAGCCCCGTGCCTGAGGTGCATCATCAAAGCTGTGTGAATAATAACAGCTGTGACCCCCTGCCTGAGGTGCATCATCAGAGCTGTGTGAATAATAACTGCGTCAGCCCCGTGTCTGAGGTGCATCATCAGAGTTGTGTGATTAATAACAGCTGTGAGCCTGTGCCTGAGGTGCATCATCAGAGCTGTGTGAATAATAACTGCGTCAGCCCCGTGCCTATGGTGCATCATCAGAGCTGTGTGAATAACTGTGTCAGCCCCGTGTCTGAGGTGCATCATCAGAGCTGTGTGAATAATAACAGCTGTGAGCCCCATGCCTGAGGTGCATCATCAGAGCTGTGTGAATAATAACAGCTGTGAGCCCGTGCCTGAGGTGCATCATCACAGCTGTGTGAATAATAACTGCGTCAGCCCCGTGCCTGAGGTGCATCATCAGAGCTGTGTGAATAATAACTGTGTCTGCCCCGTGTCTGAGGTGCATCATCAGAGCTGTGTGAATAATAACAGCTGTGAACCCGTGTCTGAGGTGCATCATCAGAGCTGTGTAAATAATAACAGCCGTGAGCCCGTGCCTGAGGTGCATCATCGAAGCTCTGAGTAATAACAGCTGTGAGCCTGTGCCTGAGGTGCATCATCAGAGCTGTGTGAATAATAACTGCGTCAGCCCGTGCCGCTTCATCAGAGCTGTGTGAATAACAGCTGTGAGCCCATGCCTGAGGTGCATCATCAGAGCTGTGTGAATAATAAAGGTGCCAGCCCCGTGCCTGATGTGCATCATCAGAGCTGTCTGAATAATAACAGCTGTGAGCCCCGTGCCTGAGGTGCATAATCAGAGCTGTGTGAATAATAACTGCGTCAGCCCCGTGCCTGGGGTGCATCATCAGAGCTGTGTGAATAATAACAACTGTGAGCCAGTGCCTGAGGTGCATCATCAGAGCTGTGTGAATAATAACTGCAGGCAGCCTTGTGCCTGAGGTACATCATCAGAGCTGTGTGACTAATAACTGCGTCAGGCCCATGCCTGAGGTGCATCATCAGAGCTGTGTGAATAATAACTGTGTCAGCCCCGTGCCTGAGGTGCATCATCAGAGCTGTGTGAATAATAACAGCTGTGAGCCCGTGCCTGAGGTGCATCATCACAGCTGTGTGAATAATAACTGCGTCAGCCCCGTGCCTGAGGTGCATCATCAGAGCTGTGTGAATAATAACTGCAGGCAGCCCCGTGCCTGAGGTGCATCATCAGAGCTGTGTGATTAATAACAGCTGTGAGCCTGTGCCTGAGGTGCATCATCAGAGCTGTGTGAACAATAACTGCGTCAGCCCCGTGCGTATGGTGCATCATCAGTGCTGTGTGAATAATAACTGCGTCAGCCCTGTGCCTGAGGTTCATCATCAGAGCTGTGTGAATAGTAACAGCTGTGAGCCCCGTGCCTGAGGTGCATCATCAGAGCTGTGTGAATAATAACAGCTATGAGCCCCGTGTCTGAGGAGCATAAATCAAAGCTGTGTGAATAATAACTGCGTCAGCCCCGTGCCTGAGGTGCATCATCAGAGCTGTGTGAATAATAACTGCGTCAGCCTCGTGCCTGAGGTGCATCATCAGAGCTTTGGGAATAATAACTGCGTCAGCCGGTGCCGCTTCTTCAGAGCTGTGTGAATAATGACTGTGTCAGCCCCCTGCCTGAGGTGCATCATCAGAGCTGTGTGAATAATAACTGTGTCAGCCCCGTGCCTGAGGTCCATCATCAGAGCTGTTTGAATAATAACTGTATCAGCCCCGTGTCTGAGGTGCATCATCAGAGCTGTGTGAATAATAACAGCTCTGACCCCCTGCCTGAGGTGCATCATCAGAGCTGTGTGAATAATAACTGCAGGCAGCCCCGTGCCTGAGGTGCATCATCACAGCTGTGTGAATAATAACAGCTGTGAGCCCCGTGCCTGAGGTGCATCATCAGAGCTGTGTGAATATTAACA
Organism: Lissotriton vulgaris; assembly: GCF_964263255.1. Classification (NCBI taxonomy): domain Eukaryota; kingdom Metazoa; phylum Chordata; class Amphibia; order Caudata; family Salamandridae; genus Lissotriton; species Lissotriton vulgaris. The sequence continues at coordinate 26,541,815 of NC_141685.1, forward strand.
GCTGTGACCCCCTGCCTGAGATGCATCATCAGAGCTGTGTAAATAATAACAGCTGTGAGCCCGTGCCTGAGGTGCATCCTCACAGCTGCGTGAATAATAACTGCGTCAGCCCCATGCCTGAGGTGCATCATCAGAGCTGTGTGAATAATAACAGCTGTGAGCCCGTGCCTGAGGTGCATCATCACAGCTGTGTGAATAATAACTGCGTCAGCCCCATGCCTGAGGTGCATCATCAGAGCTGTGTGAATAATAACTGTAGGTACCCCGTGCCTGAGGTGCATCATCAGAGTTGTGTGAATAATAACAGCTGTGAGCCTGTGCCTGAGGTGCATCATCACAGCTGTGTGAATAATAACAGCTGTGAGCCCGTGCCTGAGGTGCATCATCACAGCTGTGTGAATAATAACAGCTGTGAGCCCCGTGCCTGAGGTGCATCATCAGAGCTGTGTGAATAATAACTGTGTCTGCCCCATGTCTGAGGTGCATCATCAGAGCTGTGTGAATAATAACAGCTGTGAGTCCGTGCCTGAGGTGCATCATTAGAGCTGTGTGAATAATAACTAGAGGCATCCCCGTGCCTGAGGTGCATCATCAGAGCTGTGTGAATAATACCTGCGTCAGCCCCGTGCCTGAGGTGCATCATCAGAGCTGTGTGTCTAATAACTGCGTAAGCCCCGTGCCTGAGGTGCATCATCAGAGCTGTGTGAATAATAACTGCGTCAGCCCCGTGCCTGAGGTGCATCATCAGAGCTGTGTGAATAATAACTGCAGGCAGCCAGGTGCCTGAGGTGCATCATCAGAGCTGTGTGAATAATAACAGCTGTGAGCCCGTGCCTGAGGTGCATCATCAGAGCTGTGTGAATAAAAGCTGTGAGCCCGTGCCTGAGGTGCATCATCACAGCTGTTCGAATAATAACAGCTGTGACCCCCTGCCTGAGGTGCATCATCAGAGCTGTGTGAATAATAACTGCGTCAGCCCCGTGTCTGAGGTGCATCATCAGAACTGTGTGATTAATAACAGCTGTGAGCCTGTGCCTGAGGTGCATCATCAGAGCTGTGTGAATAATAACTGCGTCAGCCCCGTGCCTATGGTGCATCATCAGAGCTGTGTGAATAACTGCGTCAGCCCCGTGTCTGAGGTGCATCATCAGAGCTGTGTGAATAATAACAGCTGTGAGCCCCGTGCCTGAGGTGCATCATCAAAGCTGTGTGAATAATAACAGCTGTGAGCCCGTGCCTGAGGTGCATCATCACAGCTGTGTGAATAATAACTGCGTCAGCCCCGTGCCTGAGGTGCATCATCCGAGCTGTGTGAATAATAACTGTGTCTGCCCCGTGTCTGAGGTGCATCATCAGAGCTGTGTGAATAATAACAGCTGTGAGTCCGTGCCTGAGGTGCATCATCAGAGCTATGTGAATAAGAACTGCGTCAGCCCCATGCCTGAGGTGCATCATCAGAGCTGTGGGAATAATAACGGCGTCAGCCCGTGCCGCTTCTTCAGAGCTGTGTGAATAGTGACTGCGTCAGCCCCGTGCCTGAGGTGCATCATCAGAGCTGTGTGAATAATAACAGCTGTGAGCCCGTGCCTGAGGTGCATCATCAGAGCTATGTGAATAATAACTGTGTCAGCCCCGTGCCTGAGGTGCATCATCAGAGCTGTGGGAATAATAACTGCGTCAGCCCCGTGCCTGAGGTATCAGAGCTGTGGGAATAATAACTGCGTCAGCCCGTCCCGCTTCATCAGAGCTGTGTGAATAATAACTGCGTCAGCCCCGTGCCTGAGGTGCATCATCAGAGCTATGTGATTATTAACTGCGTCAGCCCCGTGCCTGAGGTGCATCATCAGAGCTGTGTGAATAATAACAGCTGTGAGCCCGTGCCTGAGGTGCATCATCACAGCTGTGTGAATAATAACTGCGTCAGCCCCGTGCCTGAGGTGCATCATCAGAGCTGTGTGAATAATAACAGCTGTGAGCCCCGTGCCTGAGTGGCATTATCAGAGCTGTGTGAATAATAACTGCGTCAGCCCCATGCCTTAGGTGCATCATCAGAGCTGTGAGAATAATAACTGCATCAGCCCCGTGCCTGAGGTGCATCATCAGAGCTGTGTGAATAATAACTGTGTCAGCCCGTGCCTGAGGTACATCATCAGAGCTGTTTGAATATTAACTGCGTCAGCCCCGTGCCTTAGGTGCATCATCAGAGCTGTGTGAATAATAACTGCGTCAGCCCCGTGCCTGAGGTGCATCATCAGAGCTGTGTGAATAATAACAGCTGTGAGCCCCGTGCCTGAGGTGCATCATCAGAGCTGTGTGAATAATAACAGCTGTGAGCCCTGTGCCTGAGGTGCATCATCAGAGCTGTGTGAATAATAACAGCTGTGAGCCCTGTGCCTGAGGTGCATCATCAGAGCTGTGTGAATAATAACTGCAGGCAGCCCCGTGCCTGAGGTGCATCATCAGAGCTGTGTGAATAATACCTGCGTCAGCCCCGTGCCTGAGGTGCATCATCAGAGCTGTGTGTCTAATATCTGCGTCAGCCCCGTGCCTGAGGTGCATCATCAGAGCTGTGTGAATAATAACTGCGTCAGCCCCGTGCCTGAGGTGCATCATCAGAGCTGTGTGAAAAATAACAGCTGTGAGCCCGTGCCTGAGGTGCATCATCAGAGCTCTGTGAATAATAACTGCAGGCAGCCCCGTGCCTGAGGTGCATCATCAGAGCTGTGTGAATAATAACAGCTGTGAGCCCGTGCCTGAGGTGCATCATCACAGCTGTGTGAAAATTAACAGCTGTGACCCCCTGCCTGAGGTGCATCATCAGAGCTGTGTGAATAATAACTGCGTCAGCCCCATGTCTGAGGTGCATCATCAGAGCTGTGTGATTAATAACAGCTGTGAGCCTGTGCCTGAGGTGCATCATCAGAGCTGTGTGAATAATAACAGCCGTGAGCCCGTGCCTGAGGTGCATCATCGAAGCTCTGAGTAATAACAGCTGTGAGCCTGTGCCTGAAGTGCATCATCAGAGCTGTGTGAATAATAACTGCGTCAGCCCGTGCCGTTTCATCAGAGCTGTTTGAATAACAGCTGTGAGCCCTTGCCTGAGGTGCATCATCAGAGCTGAGTGAATAATAAAGGCGCCAGCCCCGTGCCTGATGTGCATCATCAGAGCTGTCTGAATAATAACAGCTGTGAGCCCGGTGCCTGAGGTGCATAATCAGAGCTGTGTGAATAATAACTGCGTCAGCTCCGTGCCTGGGGTGCATCATCAGAGCTGTGTGAATAATAACAACTGTGAGCCAGTGCCTGAGGTGCATCATCAGAGCTGTGTGAATAATAACTGCAGGCAGCCTTGTGCCTGAGGTACATCATCAGAGCTGTGTGACTAATAACTGCGTCAGGCCCGTGCCTGAGGTGCATCATCAGAGCTGTGTGAATAATAACTGCATCAGCGTCGTGCCTGAGGTGCATTATCAGAGCTGTGTGAATAATAACTGCGTCAGCCCCATGCCTTAGGTGCATCATCAGAGCTGTGAGAATAATAACTGCATCAGCCCCGTGCCTGAGGTGCATCATCAGAGCTGTGTGAATAATAACTGTGTCAGCCCGTGCCTGAGGTACATCATCAGAGCTGTTTGAATATTAACTGCGTCAGCCCCGTGCCTTAGGTGCATCATCAGAGCTGTGTGAATAATAACTGCGTCAGCCCCGTGCCTGAGGTGCATCATCAGAGCTGTGTGAATAATAACAGCTGTGAGCCCCGTGCCTGAGGTGCATCATCAGAGCTGTGTGAATAATAACAGCTGTGAGCCCTGTGCCTGAGGTGCATCATCAGAGCTGTGTGAATAATAACAGCTGTGAGCCCTGTGCCTGAGGTGCATCATCAGAGCTGTGTGAATAATAACTGCAGGCAGCCCCGTGCCTGAGGTGCATCATCAGAGCTGTGTGAATAATACCTGCGTCAGCCCCGTGCCTGAGGTGCATCATCAGAGCTGTGTGTCTAATATCTGCGTCAGCCCCGTGCCTGAGGTGCATCATCAGAGCTGTGTGAATAATAACTGCGTCAGCCCCGTGCCTGAGGTGCATCATCAGAGCTGTGTGAAAAATAACAGCTGTGAGCCCGTGCCTGAGGTGCATCATCAGAGCTCTGTGAATAATAACTGCAGGCAGCCCCGTGCCTGAGGTGCATCATCAGAGCTGTGTGAATAATAACAGCTGTGAGCCCGTGCCTGAGGTGCATCATCACAGCTGTGTGAAAATTAACAGCTGTGACCCCCTGCCTGAGGTGCATCATCAGAGCTGTGTGAATAATAACTGCGTCAGCCCCATGTCTGAGGTGCATCATCAGAGCTGTGTGATTAATAACAGCTGTGAGCCTGTGCCTGAGGTGCATCATCAGAGCTGTGTGAATAATAACAGCCGTGAGCCCGTGCCTGAGGTGCATCATCGAAGCTCTGAGTAATAACAGCTGTGAGCCTGTGCCTGAAGTGCATCATCAGAGCTGTGTGAATAATAACTGCGTCAGCCCGTGCCGTTTCATCAGAGCTGTTTGAATAACAGCTGTGAGCCCTTGCCTGAGGTGCATCATCAGAGCTGAGTGAATAATAAAGGCGCCAGCCCCGTGCCTGATGTGCATCATCAGAGCTGTCTGAATAATAACAGCTGTGAGCCCGGTGCCTGAGGTGCATAATCAGAGCTGTGTGAATAATAACTGCGTCAGCTCCGTGCCTGGGGTGCATCATCAGAGCTGTGTGAATAATAACAACTGTGAGCCAGTGCCTGAGGTGCATCATCAGAGCTGTGTGAATAATAACTGCAGGCAGCCTTGTGCCTGAGGTACATCATCAGAGCTGTGTGACTAATAACTGCGTCAGGCCCGTGCCTGAGGTGCATCATCAGAGCTGTGTGAATAATAACTGCATCAGCGTCGTGCCTGAGGTGCATCATCAGAGCTGTGGGAAGAATAACTGCGTCAGCCCGTGCCGCTTCTTCAGAGCTGTGTGAATATTGACTGCGTCAGCCCCGTGCCTGAGGTGCATCATCAGAGCTGTGTGAATAATAACAGCTGTGAGCCCGTGCCTGAGGTGCATCATCAGAGCTATGTGAATAATAACTGTGTCAGCCCCGTGCCTGAGGTGCATCATCAGAGCTGTGGGAATAATAACTGTGTCAGCCCCGTGCCTGAGGTGCATCATCAGAGCTGTGGAAATAATAACTGCGTCAGCTCGTCTCGCTTCATCAGAGCTGTGTGAATAATAACTGCGTCAGCCCCGTGCCTGAGGTGCATCATCAGAGCTATGTGATTATTAACCGCGTCAGCCCCATGCCTGAGGTGCATCATCAGAGCTGTGTGAATAATAACAGCTGTGAGCCCATGCCTGAGGTGCATCATCACAGCTGTGTGAATAATAACTGCGTCAGCCCCGTGCCTGAGGTGCATCATCAGAGCTGTGTGAATAATAACAGCTGTGAGCCCCGTGCCTGAGTGGCATTATCAGAGCTGTGTGAATAATAACTGCGTCAGCCCCATGCCTTAGGTGCATCATCAGAGCTGTGAGAATAATAACTGCATCAGCCCCGTGCCTGAGGTGCATCATCAGAGCTGTGTGAATAATAACTGTGTCAGCCCCGTGCCTGAGGTACATCATCAGAGCTGTTTGAATATTAACTGCGTCAGCCCCGTGACTTAGGTGCATCATCAGAGCTGTGTGAATAATAACTGCGTCAGCCCCGTGCCTGAGGTGCATCATCGGAGCTGTGTGAATATGAACAGCTGTTAGCCCCGTGCCTGAGGTGCATCATCAGAGCTGTGTGAATAATAACAGCTGTGAGCCCGTGCCTGATGTGCATCATCAGAGCTGTGTGAATAATAACTGTGTCTGCCCCGTGTCTGAGGTGCATCATCAGAGCTGTGTGAATAATAACAGCTGTGAGTCCGTGCCTGAGGTGCATCATTAGAGCTGTGTGAATAATAACTACAGGCATCCCCGTGCCTGAGGTGCATCATCAGAGCTGTGTGAATAATACCTGCATCAGCCCCGTGCCTGAGGTGCATCATCAGAGCTGTGTGTCTAATAACTGCGTAAGCCCCGTGCCTGAGGTGCATCATCAGAGCTGTGTGAATAATAACTGCGTCAGCCCCGTGCCTGAGGTGCATCATCACAGCTGTGTGAATAATAACTGCGTCAGCCCTGTGCCTGAGGTGCATCATCAGAGCTGTGTGAATAATAACTGCAGGCAGCCCCGTGCCTGAGGTGCATCATCAGAGCTGTGTGAATAATAACAGCTGTGAGCCCGTGCCTGAGGTGCATCATCACAGCTGTGTGAATAAAAGCTGTGAGCCCGTGCCTGAGGTGCATCATCACAGCTGTGTGAATAATAACAGCTGTGAGCCCCGTGCCTGAGGTGCATCATCAAAGCTGTGTGAAAATTAACAGCTGTGACCCCCTGCCTGAGGTGCATCATCAGAGCTGTGTGAATAATAACTGCGTTAGCCCCGTGTCTGAGGTGCATCATCAGAGCTGTGTGATTAATAACAGCTGTGAGCCTGTGCCTGAGGTGCATCATCAGAGCTGTGTGAATAATAACTGCGTCAGCCCCGTGCCTATGGTGCATCATCAGAGCCGTGTGAATAACTGCGTCAGCCCTGTGCCTGAGGTGCATCATCAGAGCTGTGTGAATAATAACAGCTGTGAGCCCGTGCCTGAGGTGCATCATCACAGCTGTGTGAATAATAACTGCGTCTGCCCCGTGCCTGAGGTGCATCATCAGAGCTGTGTGAATAATAACTGTGTCTGCCCCGTGTCTGAGGTGCATCATCAGAGCTGTGTGAATAATAACAGCTGTGAACCTGTGTCTGAGGTGCATCATCAGAGCTGTATAAATAATAACAGCCGTGAGCCCGTGCCTGAGGTGCATCATCGAAGCTCTGAGTAATAACAGCTGTGAGCCTGTGCCTGAGGTGCATCATCAGAGCTGTGTGAATAATAACTGCGTCAGCCCGTGCCGCTTCATCAGAGCTGTGTGAATAACAGCTGTGAGCCCGTGCCTGAGGTGCATCATCAGAGCTGTGTGAATAATAAAGGCGCCAGCCCCGTGCCTGATGTGCATCATCAGAGCTGTCTGAATAATAACAGCTGTGAGCCCCGTGCCTGAGGTGCATAATCAGAGCTGTGTGAATAATAACTGTGTCAGCCCCGTGCCTGGGGTGCATCATCAGAGCTGTGTGAATAATAACTGCAGGCAGCCTTGTGCCTGAGGTACATCATCAGAGCTGTGTGACTAATAACTGCGTCAGGCCCGTGCCTGAGGTGCATCATCGGAGCTGTGTGAATAATAACTGTGTCAGCCCCGTGCCTGAGGTGCATCATCAGAGCTGTGTGAATAATAACAGCTGTGAGCCCGTGCCTGAGGTGCATCATCACAGCTGTGTGAATAATAACTGCGTCAGCCCCGTGCCTGAGGTGCATCATCAGAGCTGTGTGAATAATAACTGCAGGCAGCCCCGTGCCTGAGGTGCATCATCAGAGCTGTGTGATTAATAACAGCTGTGAGCCTGTGCCTGAGGTGCATCATCAGAGCTGTGTGAAAAATAACTGCGTCAGCCCCGTGCCTGTGGTGCATCATCAGAGCTGTGTGAATAATAACTGCGTCAGCCCTGTGCCTGAGGTACATCATCAGAGCTGTGTGAATAATAACAGCTGTGAGCCCCGTGCCTGAGGTGCATCATCAGAGCTGTGTGAATAATAACAGCTGTGAGCCCTGTGTCTGAGGTGAATAAATCAGAGCTGTGTGAATAACAACTGCGTCAGCCCCGTGCCTGAGGTGCATCATCAGAGCTGTGGGAATAATAACTGCGTCAGCCCCGTGCCCGAGGTGCATCATCAGAGCTGTGGGAATAATAACTGCATCAGCCCGTCCCGCTTCATCAGAGCTATGTGAATAATAACTGGGTCAGCCCCGTGCCTGAGGTGCATCATCAGAGCTATGTGATTATTAACTGCGTCAGCCCCGTGCCTGAGGTGCATCATCAGAGCTGTGTGAATAATAACAGCTGTGAGCCCGTGCCTGAGTGCATCATCAGAGCTATGTGAATATTAACTGCGTCAGCCCCGTGCCTGAGGTGCATCATCAGAGCTGTGAGAATAATAACTGCGTCATCCCTGTGCCTGAGGTGCATCATCAGAGCTGTGGGAATAATAACTGCGTCAGCCCGTGCCGCTTCATCAGAGCTGTGTGAATAATAACTGCGTAAGCCCCGTGCCTGAGGTGCATCATCAGAGCTATGTGATTATTAGCTGCGTCAGCCCCGTGCCTGAGGTGCATCATCAGAGCTGTGTGAATAATAATAGCTGTGAGCCCGTGCCTGAGGTGCATCATCACAGCTGTGTGAATAATAACTGCGTTAGCCCCGTGCCTGAGGTGCATCATCAGAGCTGTGTGAATAATAACAGCTATGAGCCCGTGCCTGAGGTGCATCATCAGAGCTGTGTGCATAATACAGGTGTGAGCCCCGTGCCTGGGGTGCATCATCAGAGTTGTGTGAATAATACCTGCATGCTGCCCTGCACCTGAGGTGCATCATCAGAGCTGTGTGAATAATAACTTCTTCAGCCCCGTGCCTGAGGTGCATGATCAGAGCTGTGTGAATAATAACTGCGTCAGCCACGTGCCTGAGGTGCATCATCAGAGCTGTGTGAATAATAACAGCTGTGAGCCCCGTGCCTGAGGTGCATCTTCAGAGCTGTGTGAATAATAACAGCTGTGAGCCCCGTGTCTGAGGTGCATAATCAGAGCTGTGTGAATAATAACTGCGTCAGCCCCATGCCTGAGGTGCATCATCAGAGCTGTGGGAATAATAACTGCGTCAGCCCGTGCCGCTTCTTCAGAGCTGTGTGAATAATGACTGCGTCAGCCCAGTGCCTGAGGTGCATCATTAGAGCTGTGTGAATAATAACAGCTGTGAGCCCGTGCCTGAGGTGCATCATCAGAGCTATGTGAATAATAACTGTGTCAGCCCCGTGCCTGAGGTGCATCATCAGAGCTGTGGGAATAATAACTGCGTCAGCCCCGTGCCTGAGGTGCATCATCAGAGCTGTGGGAACAATAACTGCGTCAGCCCGTCCCGCTTCATCAGAGCTGTGTGAACAATAACTGCGTCAGCCCCGTGCCTGAGGTGCATCATCAGAGCTATCTGATTATTAACTGCGTCAGCCCCATGCCTGAGGTGCATCATCAGAGCTGTGTGAATAATAACAGCTGTGAGCCCGTGCCTGAGGTGCATCATCACAGCTGTGTGAATAATAACTGCGTCAGCCCCGTGCCTGAGGTGCATCATCAGAGCTGTGTGAATAATAACAGCTGTGAGCCCCGTGCCTGAGGGGCATTAGCATTATCAGAGCTGTGTGAATAATAACTGCGTCAGCCCCGTGCCTTAGGTGCATCATCAGAGCTGTGAGAATAATAACTGCATCAGCCCCGTGCCTGAGGTGCATCATCAGAGCTGTGTGAATAATAACTGTGTCAGCCCTGTGCCTGAGGTGCATCATCAGAGCTGTGTGAATATGAACAGCTGTTAGCCCCGTGCCTGAGGTGCATCATCAGAGCTGTGTGAATAATAACAGCTGTGAGCCCGTGCCTGAGGTGCATCATCAGAGCTGTGTGAATAATAACTGCGTCAGCCCCGTGCCTTAGGTGCATCATCAGAGCTGTGAGAATAATAACTGCATCAGCCCCGTGCCTGAGGTGCATCATCAGAGCTGTGTGAATAATAACTGTGTCAGCCCCGTGCCTGAGGTGCATCATCAGAGCTGTGTGAATATGAACAGCTGTTAGCCCCGTGCCTGAGGTGCATCATCAGAGCTGTGTGAATAATAACAGCTGTGAGTCCGTGCCTGAGGTGCATCATCAGAGCTGTGTGAATAATACCTGCGTCAGCCCCGTGCCTGAGGTGCATCATCAGAGCTGTGTGTCTAATAACTGCGTCAGCCCCGTGCCTGAGGTGCATCATCAGAGCTGTGTGAATAATAACTGCGTCAGCCCCATGCCTGAGGTGCATCATCAGAGCTGTGAGAATAATAACAGCTGTGAGCCCGTGCCTGAGGTGCATCATCACAGCTGTGTGAATAATAACTGCGTCAGCCCTGTGCCTGAGGTGCATCATCAGAGCTGTGTGAATAATAACTGCAGGCAGCCCCGTGCCTGAGGTGCATCATCAGAGCTGTGTGAATAATAACAGCTGTGAGCCCGTGCCTGAGGTGCATCATCACAGCTGTGTGAATAAAAGCTGTGAGCCCATGCCTGAGGTGCATCATCACAGCTGTGTGAATAATAACAGCTGTGAGCCCCGTGCCTGAGGTGCATCATCAAAGCTGTGTGAATAATAACAGCTGTGACCCCCTGCCTGAGGTGCATCATCAGAGCTGTGTGAATAATAACTGCGTCAGCCCCGTGTCTGAGGTGCATCATCAGAGTTGTGTGATTAATAACAGCTGTGAGCCTGTGCCTGAGGTGCATCATCAGAGCTGTGTGAATAATAACTGCGTCAGCCCCGTGCCTATGGTGCATCATCAGAGCTGTGTGAATAACTGTGTCAGCCCCGTGTCTGAGGTGCATCATCAGAGCTGTGTGAATAATAACAGCTGTGAGCCCCGTGCCTGAGGTGCATCATCAGAGCTGTGTGAATAATAACAGCTGTGAGCCCGTGCCTGAGGTGCATCATCACAGCTGTGTGAATAATAACTGCGTCAGCCCCGTGCCTGAGGTGCATCATCAGAGCTGTGTGAATAATAACTGTGTCTGCCCCGTGTCTGAGGTGCATCATCAGAGCTGTGTGAATAATAACAGCTGTGAACCCGTGTCTGAGGTGCATCATCAGAGCTGTGTGATTAATAACAGCTGTGAGCCTGTGCCTGAGGTGCATCATCAGAGCTGTGTGAATAATAACTGCGTCAGCCCCGTGCCTATGGTGCATCATCAGAGCTGTGTGAATAACTGTGTCAGCCCCGTGTCTGAGGTGCATCATCAGAGCTGTGTGAATAATAACAGCTGTGAGCCCCGTGCCTGAGGTGCATCATCAGAGCTGTGTGAATAATAACTGTGTCTGCCCCGTGTCTGAGGTGCATCATCAGAGCTGTGTGAATAATAACAGCTGTGAACCCGTGTCTGAGGTGCATCATCAGAGCTGTGTAAATAATAACAGCCGTGAGCCCGTGCCTGAGGTAAATCATCGAAGCTCTGAGTAATACCAGCTGTGAGCCTGAGCCTGAGGTGCATCATCAGAGCTGTGTGAATAATAACTGCGTCAGCCCGTGCCGCTTCATCAGAGCTGTGTGAATAACAGCTGTGAGCCCATGCCTGAGGTGCATCATCAGAGCTGTGTGAATAATAAAGGTGCCAGCCCCGTGCCTGATGTGCATCATCAGAGCTGTCTGAATAATAACAGCTGTGAGCCCCGTGCCTGAGGTGCATAATCAGAGCTGTGTGAATAATAACTGCGTCAGCCCCGTGCCTGGGGTGCATCATCAGAGCTGTGTGAATAATAACAACTGTGAGCCAGTGCCTGAGGTGCATCATCAGAGCTGTGTGAATAATAACTGCAGGCAGCCTTGTGCCTGAGGTACATCATCAGAGCTGTGTGACTAATAACTGCGTCAGGCCCATGCCTGAGGTGCATCATCAGAGCTGTGTGAATAATAACTGTGTCAGCCCCGTGCCTGAGGTGCATCATCAGAGCTGTGTGAATAATAACAGCTGTGAGCCCGTGCCTGAGGTGCATCATCACAGCTGTGTGAATAATAACTGCGTCAGCCCCGTGCCTGAGGTGCATCATCAGAGCTGTGTGAATAATAACTGCAGGCAGCCCCGTGCCTGAGGTGCATCATCAGAGCTGTGTGATTAATAACAGCTGTGAGCCTGTGCCTGAGGTGCATCATCAGAGCTGTGTGAACAATAACTGCGTCAGCCCCGTGCCTATGGTGCATCATCAGAGCTGTGTGAATAATAACTGCGTCAGCCCTGTGCCTGAGGTTCATCATCAGAGCTGTGTGAATAGTAACAGCTGTGAGCCCCGTGCCTGAGGTGCATCATCAGAGCTGTGTGAATAATAACAGCTATGAGCCCCGTGTCTGAGGAGCATAAATCAAAGCTGTGTGAATAATAACTGCTTCAGCCCCGTGCCTGAGGTGCATCATCAGAGCTGTGTGAATAATAACTGCGTCAGCCTCGTGCCTGAGGTGCATCATCAGAGCTTTGGGAATAATAACTGCGTCAGCCGGTGCCGCTTCTTCAGAGCTGTGTGAATAATGACTGTGTCAGCCCCCTGCCTGAGGTGCATCATCAGAGCTGTGTGAATAATAACAGCTGTGAGCCCGTGCCTGAGGTGCATCATCAGAGCTGTGTGAATAATAACAGCTGTGAGCCCGTGCCTGAGTGCATCATCAGAGCTATGTGAATATTAACTGCGTCAGCCCCGTGCCTGAGGTGCATCATCAGAGCTGTGAGAATAATAACTGCGTCAGCCCCGTGCCTGAGGTGCATCATCAGAGCTGTGGGAATAATAACTGCGTCAGCCCGTGCCGCTTCATCACAGCTGTGTGAATAATAACTGCGTAAGCCCCATGCCTGAGGTGCATCATCAGAGCTATGTGATTATTTACTACGTCAGCCCCGTGCCTGAGGTGCATCATCAGAGCTGTGTGAATAATAACAGCTGTGAGCCCGTGCCTGAGGTGCATCATCACAGCTGTGTGAATAATAACTGCGTTAGCCCCATGCCTGAGGTGCATCATCAGAGCTGTGTGAATAATAACAGCTGTGAGCCCCGTGCCTGAGGTGCATTATCAGAGCTGTGTGAATAATAACTGCGTCAGCCCCGTGCCTTAGGTGCATCATCAGAGCTGTGTGAATAATAACTGCATCAGCCCCGTGCCTGAGGTGCATCATCAGAGCTGTGTGAATAATAACTGTGTCAGCCCCGTGCCTGAGGTCCATCATCAGAGCTGTTTGAATAATAACTGTATCAGCCCCGTGTCTGAGGTGCATCATCAGAGCTGTGTGAATAATAACAGCTCTGACCCCCTGCCTGAGGTGCATCATCAGAGCTGTGTGAATAATAACTGCAGGCAGCCCCGTGCCTGAGGTGCATCATCAGAGCTGTGTGAATAATAACTGCGTCCGCCCGTGACTGAGGTGTATCATCAGAGCTGTGTGAATAATAACAGCTGTGAGCCCGTGCCTGAGGTGCATCATCACAGCTGTGTGAATAATAGCAGCTGTGAGCCCCGTGCCTGAGGTGCATCATCAGAGCTGTGTGAATAATAACAGCTGTGACCCCCTGCCTGAGATGCATCATCAGAGCTGTGTAAATAATAACAGCTGTGAGCCCGTGCCTGAGGTGCATCATCACAGCTGCGTGAATAATAACTGCGTCAGCCCCATGCCTGAGGTGCATCATCAGAGCTGTGTGAATAATAACAGCTGTGAGCCCGTGCCTGAGGTGCATCATCACAGCTGTGTGAATAATAACTGCGTCAGCCCCATGCCTGAGGTGCATCATCAGAGCTGTGTGAATAATAACTGTAGGTACCCCGTGCCTGAGGTGCATCATCAGAGTTGTGTGAATAATAACAGCTGTGAGCCTGTGCCTGAGGTGCATCATCACAGCTGTGTGAATAATAACAGCTGTGAGCCCGTGCCTGAGGTGCATCATCACAGCTGTGTGAATAATAACAGCTGTGAGCCCCGTGCCTGAGGTGCATCATCAGAGCTGTGTGAATAATAACAGCTGTGACCCCCTGCCTGAGGTGCATCATCAGAGCTGTGTGAATAATAACTGCGTCAGCCCCGTGCCTGAGTTGCATCATCAGAGCTGTGTGAATAATAACAGCTTCGAGCCCTTGCCTGAGGTGCATCATCACAGCTGTGTGAATAATAACTGCGTCAGCCCCGTGCCTGAGGTGCATCATCAGAGCTGTGTGAATAATAACTGTGTCTGCCCCGTGTCTGTGGTGCATCATTAGAGCTGTGTGAATAATAACAGCTGTGAGCCCCGTGCCTGAGGTGCATCATCAGTGCTGTGTGAATAATAACTGCGTGGAGCCTGTGCCACTTCATCAGAGCTGTGTGAATAACAGCTGTGAGCCCGTGCCTGAGGTGCATCATCAGAGCTGTGTGAATAATAACTGCAGGCAGCCCCGTGCCTGAGGTGCATCATCAGAGCTGTGTGAATAATAACAGCTGTGAGCCCGTGCCTGAGGTGCGTCATCACAGCTGTGTGAATAATAACAGCTGTGAGCCCTTGTCTGAGATGCATCATCAGAGCTGTGTGAATAATAACTGCGTGGAGCCTGTGCCACTTCATCAGAGCTGTGTGAATAACAGCTGTGAGCCCGTGCCTGAGGTGCATCATCAGAGCTGTGTGAATAATAACTGCAGGCAGCCCCGTGCCTGAGGTGCATCATCAGACCTGTGTGAATAATAACAGCTGTGAGCCTGTGCCTGAGGTGCGTCATCACAGCTGTGTGAATAATAACAGCTGTGAGCCCGTGCCTGAGGTGCATCATCAGTGCTGTGTGAATAATAACCGCATCAGCCCCGTGCCTATGGTGCATCATCAGAGCTGTGTGAATAACTGCGTCAGCCCCGTGTCTGAGGTGCATCATCAGAGCTGTGTGAATAATAACAGCTGTGAGCCCCGTGCCTGAGGTGCATCATCAGAGCTGTGTGAATAATAACAGCTGTGAGCCCAGTGCCTGAGGTGCATCATCAGAGCTGTGTGAATAATAACAGCTGTGAGCCCCGTGCCTGAGGTGCATCATCAGAGCTGTGTGAATAATAACAGCTGTGAGCCCCGTGTCTGAGGTGCATCATCAGAGCTGTGTGAATAATAACTGCGTCAGCCCCGTGCCTGAGGTGCATTATCAGAGCTGTGTGAATAATAACAGCTGTGAGCCTGTGCCTGAGGTGCATCATCAGAGCCTGAGGTGCATCATCAGAGCTGTGTGAACAATAACTGCGTCATCCCCGTGCCAATGGTGCATCATCAGAGCTGTGTGAATAATAACTGCGTCAGCCCTGTGCCTGAGGTTCATCATCAGAGCTGTGTGAATAATAACAGCTGTGAGCCCCGTGCCTGAGGTGCATCATCAGAGCTATGTGAATAAGAACTGCGTCAGCCCCATGCCTGAGGTGCATCATCAGAGCCTGAGGTGCATCATCAGAGCTGTGTGAATAATAACTGCATCAGCCCCGTGCCTGAGGTGCATCATCAGAGCTGTGTGAATAATAACTGTGTCAGCCCCGTGCCTGAGGTCCATCATCAGAGCTGTTTGAATAATAACTGTATCAGCCCCGTGTCTGAGGTGCATCATCAGAGCTGTGTGAATAATAACAGCTCTGACCCCCTGCCTGAGGTGCATCATCAGA
Organism: Lissotriton vulgaris; assembly: GCF_964263255.1. NCBI lineage: Eukaryota > Metazoa > Chordata > Amphibia > Caudata > Salamandridae > Lissotriton > Lissotriton vulgaris. The sequence continues at coordinate 26,557,235 of NC_141685.1, forward strand.
GCTGTGTGAATAATAACTGCAGGCAGCCCCGTGCCTGAGGTGCATCATCAGAGCTGTGTGAATAATAACTGCGTCCGCCCGTGACTGAGGTGTATCATCAGAGCTGTGTGAATAATAACAGCTGTGAGCCCGTGCCTGAGGTGCATCATCACAGCTGTGTGAATAATAGCAGCTGTGAGCCCCGTGCCTGAGGTGCATCATCAGAGCTGTGTGAATAATAACAGCTGTGACCCCCTGCCTGAGATGCATCATCAGAGCTGTGTAAATAATAACAGCTGTGAGCCCGTGCCTGAGGTGCATCATCACAGCTGCGTGAATAATAACTGCGTCAGCCCCATGCCTGAGGTGCATCATCAGAGCTGTGTGAATAATAACAGCTGTGAGCCCGTGCCTGAGGTGCATCATCACAGCTGTGTGAATAATAACTGCGTCAGCCCCATGCCTGAGGTGCATCATCAGAGCTGTGTGAATAATAACTGTAGGTACCCCGTGCCTGAGGTGCATCATCAGAGTTGTGTGAATAATAACAGCTGTGAGCCTGTGCCTGAGGTGCATCATCACAGCTGTGTGAATAATAACAGCTGTGAGCCCGTGCCTGAGGTGCATCATCACAGCTGTGTGAATAATAACAGCTGTGAGCCCCGTGCCTGAGGTGCATCATCAGAGCTGTGTGAATAATAACAGCTGTGACCCCCTGCCTGAGGTGCATCATCAGAGCTGTGTGAATAATAACTGCGTCAGCCCCGTGCCTGAGTTGCATCATCAGAGCTGTGTGAATAATAACAGCTTCGAGCCCTTGCCTGAGGTGCATCATCACAGCTGTGTGAATAATAACTGCGTCAGCCCCGTGCCTGAGGTGCATCATCAGAGCTGTGTGAATAATAACTGTGTCTGCCCCGTGTCTGTGGTGCATCATTAGAGCTGTGTGAATAATAACAGCTGTGAGCCCCGTGCCTGAGGTGCATCATCAGTGCTGTGTGAATAATAACTGCGTGGAGCCTGTGCCACTTCATCAGAGCTGTGTGAATAACAGCTGTGAGCCCGTGCCTGAGGTGCATCATCAGAGCTGTGTGAATAATAACTGCAGGCAGCCCCGTGCCTGAGGTGCATCATCAGAGCTGTGTGAATAATAACAGCTGTGAGCCCGTGCCTGAGGTGCGTCATCACAGCTGTGTGAATAATAACAGCTGTGAGCCCTTGTCTGAGATGCATCATCAGAGCTGTGTGAATAATAACTGCGTGGAGCCTGTGCCACTTCATCAGAGCTGTGTGAATAACAGCTGTGAGCCCGTGCCTGAGGTGCATCATCAGAGCTGTGTGAATAATAACTGCAGGCAGCCCCGTGCCTGAGGTGCATCATCAGACCTGTGTGAATAATAACAGCTGTGAGCCTGTGCCTGAGGTGCGTCATCACAGCTGTGTGAATAATAACAGCTGTGAGCCCGTGCCTGAGGTGCATCATCAGTGCTGTGTGAATAATAACCGCATCAGCCCCGTGCCTATGGTGCATCATCAGAGCTGTGTGAATAACTGCGTCAGCCCCGTGTCTGAGGTGCATCATCAGAGCTGTGTGAATAATAACAGCTGTGAGCCCCGTGCCTGAGGTGCATCATCAGAGCTGTGTGAATAATAACAGCTGTGAGCCCAGTGCCTGAGGTGCATCATCAGAGCTGTGTGAATAATAACAGCTGTGAGCCCCGTGCCTGAGGTGCATCATCAGAGCTGTGTGAATAATAACAGCTGTGAGCCCCGTGTCTGAGGTGCATCATCAGAGCTGTGTGAATAATAACTGCGTCAGCCCCGTGCCTGAGGTGCATTATCAGAGCTGTGTGAATAATAACAGCTGTGAGCCTGTGCCTGAGGTGCATCATCAGAGCCTGAGGTGCATCATCAGAGCTGTGTGAACAATAACTGCGTCATCCCCGTGCCAATGGTGCATCATCAGAGCTGTGTGAATAATAACTGCGTCAGCCCTGTGCCTGAGGTTCATCATCAGAGCTGTGTGAATAATAACAGCTGTGAGCCCCGTGCCTGAGGTGCATCATCAGAGCTATGTGAATAAGAACTGCGTCAGCCCCATGCCTGAGGTGCATCATCAGAGCTGTGGGAATAATAACTGCGTCAGCCCCGTGCCTGAGGTGCATCATCAGAGCTGTGGGAATAATAACAGCGTCAGCCCGTGCCGCTTCATCAGAGCTGTGTGAATAATAACTGCGTCAGCCCTGTGCCTGAGGTGCATCATCAGAGCTATGTGATTATTAACTGCGTCAGCCCCGTGCCTGAGGTGCATCATCAGAGCTGTGTGAAGAATAAAAGCTGTGAGCACCGTGCCTGAGGTGCATCATCAGAGCTGTGTGAATAATACCTGCATCAGCCCGTGCCTGAGGTGCATCATCAGAGCTGTGTGAATAATAAAGGCGTCAGCCCCGTGCCTGATGTGCATCATCAGAGCTGTGTGAATAATAACAGCTGTGAGCCCAGTGCTTGAGGTGCATCATCAGAGCTGTTTGAATAATAACTGCGTCATCCCCGAGCCTGGGGTGTATCATGAGAGCTGTGTGAATAATAACTGCGTCAGCCCTGTGCCTGAGGTGCATCATCAGAGCTATGTGATTATTAACTGCGTCAGCCCCGTGCCTGAGGTGCATCATCAGAGCTGTGTGAATAATAACAGCTGTGAGCCCCGTGCCTGAGGTGCATCATCAGAGCTGTGTGAATAATAACAGCTGTGAGCCCGTGCCTGAGGTGCATCATCAGAGCTGTGTGAATAATAACAGGTGTGAGCCCCGTGCCTGGGGTGCATCATCAGAGCTGTGTGAATAATAACTGCAGGCTGCCCTGCACCTGAGGTGTATCATCAGAGCTGTGTGAATAATAACTGCTTCAGCCCCGTGCCTGAGGTGCATGATCAGAGCTGTGTGAATAATAACTGCATCAGCCCCGTGCCTGAGGTGCATCTTCGGAGCTGTGTGAATAATAACTGCGTCAGCCACGTGCCTGATGTGCATCATCAGAGCTGTGTGAATAATAACTGTGTCAGCCCTGTGCCTGAGGTGCATCATCAGAGCTGTGTGAATAATAACAGCTGTGAGCCCCGTGCCTGAGGTGCATCATCAGAGCTGTGTGAATAATAACAGCTGTGAGCCCCGTGTCTGAGGTGCATCATCAGAGCTGTGTGAATAATAACTGCGTCAGCCCCGTGCCTGAGGTGCATCATCAGAGCTGTGTGAATAATAACAGCTGTGAGCCTGTGCCTAAGGTGCATCATCAGAGCTATGTGAATAAGAACTGCGTCAGCCCCATGCCTGAGGTGCATCATCAGAGCTGTGGGAATATTAACTGCGTCAGCCCCGTGCCTGAGGTGCATCATCAGAGCTGTGGGAATAATAACTGCGTCAGCCCGTGCCGCTTCATCAGAGCTGTGTGAATAATAACTGCGTCAGCCCTGTGCCTGAGGTGCATCATCAGAGCTATGTGATTATTAACTGCGTCAGCCCCGTGCCTGAGGTGCATCATCAGAGCTGTGTGAATAATGACAGCTGTGAGCACCGTGCCTGAGGTGCATCATCAGAGCTGTTTGAATAATACCTGCGTCAGCCCGTGCCTGAGGTGCATCATCAGAGCTGTGTGAATAATAACTGCCTCAGCCCCGTGTCTGAAGTGCATCATCAGAGCTGTGTGAATAATAACAGCTGTGAGCCCGTGCCTGAGGTGCATAATCACAGCTGTGTGAATAATAACTGCGTCAGCCCCGTGCCTGAGGTGCATCATCAGAGCTGTGTGAATAATAACAGCTGTGAGCCCTGTGCCTGAGGTGCATTATCAGAGCTGTGTGAAAATTAACAGCTGTGACCCCCTGCCTGAGGTGCATCATCAGAGCTGTGTGAATAATAACTGCGTTAGCCCCGTGTCTGAGGTGCATCATCAGAGCTGTGTGATTAATAACAGCTGTGAGCCTGTGCCTGAGGTGCATCATCAGAGCTGTGTGAATAATAACTGCGTCAGCCCCGTGCCTATGGTGCATCATCAGAGCTGTGTGAATAACTGCATCAGCCCCGTGCCTGAGGTGCATCATCAGAGCTGTGTGAATAATAACAGCTGTGAGCCCGTGCCTGAGGTGCATCATCACAGCTGTGTGAATAATAACTGCGTCAGCCCTGTGCCTGAGGTTCATCATCAGAGCTGTGTGAATAATAACTGTGTCTGCCCCGTGTCTGAGGTGCATCATCAGAGCTGTGTGAATAATAACAGCTGTGAACCTGTGTCTGAGGTGCATCATCAGAGCTGTGTAAATAATAACAGCCGTGAGCCCGTGCCTGAGGTGCATCATCGAAGCTCTGAGTAATAACAGCTGTGAGCCTGTGCCTGAGGTGCATCATCAGAGCTGTGTGAATAATAACTGTGTCAGCCCGTGCCGCTTCATCAGAGCTGTGTGAATAACAGCTGTGAGCCTGTGCCTGAGGTGCATCATCAGAGCTGTGTGAATAATAACGGCGCCAGCCCCGTGCCTGATGTGCATCATCAGAGCTGTCTGAATAATAACAGCTGTGAGCCCCGTGCCTGAGGTGCATAATCAGAGCTGTGTGAATAATAACTGTGTCAGCCCCGTGCCTGGGGTGCATCATCAGAGCTGTGTGAATAATAACTGTGTCAGCCCCATGCCTGAGGTGCATCATCAGAGCTGTGTAAATAATAACAGCTGTGAGCCCGTGCCTGAGGTGCATCAGCACAGCTGTGTGAATAATAACTGCGTCAGCCCCGTGCCTGAGGTGCATCATCAGAGCTGTGTGAATAATAACTGCAGGCAGCCCCGTGCCTGAGGTGCATCATCAGAGCTGTGTGATTAATAACAGCTGTGAGCCTGTGCCTGAGGTGCATCATCAGAGCTGTGTGAACAATACCTGCGTCATCCCCGTGCCTATGGTGCATCATCAGAGCTGTGTGAATAATAACTGCGTCAGCCCTGTGCCTGAGGTTCATCATCAGAGCTGTGTGAATAATAACAGCTGTGAGCCCCGTGCCTGAGGTGCATCATCTGAGCTGTGTGAATAATAACAGCTGTGAGCCCTGTGTCTGAGGTGAATAAATCAGAGCTGAGTGAATAATAACTGCGTCAGCCCCGTGCCTGAGGTGCATCATCAGAGCTGTGTGAATAATAACTGCATCAGCCTCGTGCCTGAGGTGCATCATCAGAGCTGTGGGAATAATAACTGCGTCAGCCCGTGCCGCTTCTTCAGAGCTGTGTGAATAATGACTGTGTCAGCCCCCTGCCTGAGGTGCATCATCAGAGCTGTGTGAATAATAACAGCTGTGAGCCCGTGCCTGAGTGCATCATCAGAGCTATGTGAATATTAACTGCGTCAGCCCCGTGCCTGAGGTGCATCATCAGAGCTGTGAGAATAATAACTGTGTCAGCCCCGTGCCTGAGGTGCATCATCAGAGCTGTGGGAATAATAACTGCGTCAGCCCGTGCCGCTTCATCAGAGCTGTGTGAATAATAACTGCGTAAGCCCCGTGCCTGAGGTGCATCATCAGAGCTATGTGATTATTAGCTGCGTCAGCCCCGTGCCTGAGGTGCATCATCAGAGCTGTGTGAATAATAATAGCTGTGAGCCCGTGCCTGAGGTGCATCATCACAGCTGTGTGAATAATACCTGCGTTAGCCCCGTGCCTGAGGTGCATTATCAGAGCTGTGTGAATAATAACAGCTATGAGCCGGTGCCTGAGGTGCATCATCAGAGCTGTGTGAATAATACAGGTGTGAGCCCCGTGCCTGGGGTGCATCATCAGAGTTGTGTGAATAATACCTGCATGCTGCCCTGCACCTGAGGTGCATCATCAGAGCTGTGTGAATAATAACTTCTTCAGCCCCAAGCCTGAGGTGCATGATCAGAGCTGTGTGAATAATAACTGCGTCAGCCACGTGCCTGAGGTGCATCATCAGAGCTGTGTGAATAATAACAGCTTTGAGCCCCGTGCCTGAGGTGCATCATCAGAGCTGTGTGAATAATAACAGCTGTGAGCCCCGTGTCTGAGGTGCATAATCAGAGCTGTGTGAATAATAACTGCGTCAGCCCCATGCCTGAGGTGCATCATCAGAGCTGTGTGAATAATAACTGCATCAGCGTCGTGCCTGAGGTGCATCATCAGAGCTGTGGGAATAAGAACTGCGTCAGCCCGTGCCGCTTCTTCAGAGCTGTGTGAATAATGACTGCGTCAGCCCCGTGCCTGAGGTGCATCATTAGAGCTGTGTGAATAATAACAGCTGTGAGCCCGTGCCTGAGGTGCATCATCAGAGCTATGTGAATAATAACTGTGTCAGCCCCGTGCCTGAGGTGCATCATCAGAGCTGTGGGAATAATAACTGTGTCAGCCCCGTGCCTGAGTTGCATCATCAGAGCTGTCGGAATAATAACTGCGTCAGCCCGTCCCGCTTCATCAGAGCTGTGTGAATAATAACTGCGTCAGCCCCGTGCCTGAGGTGCATCATCAGAGCTATGTGATTATTAACTGCGTCAGCCCCGTGCCTGAGGTGCATCATCAGAGCTGTGTGAATAATAACAGCTGTGAGCCCGTGCCTGAGGTGCATCATCACAGCTGTGTGAATAATAACTGCGTCAGCGCCGTGCCTGAGGTGCATCATCAGAGCTGTGTGAATAATAACAGCTGTGAGCCCCGTGCCTGAGGGGCATTATCAGAGCTGTGTGAATTATAACTGCGTCAGCCCCGTGCCTGAGGTGCATCATCAGAGCTGTGTGAATAATAACTGTGTCTGCCCCGTGTCTGAGGTGCATCATCAGAGCTGTGTGAATAATAACTGCATCAGCCCCGTGCCTGAGGTGCATCATCAGAGCTGTGTGAATAATAACTGTGTCAGCCCCGTGCCTGAGGTACATCATCAGAGCTGTTTGAATATTAACTGCATCAGCCCCGTGCCTTAGGTGCATCATCAGAGCTGTGTGAATAATAACTGCGTCAGCCCCGTGCCTGAGGTGCATCATCAGAGCTGTGTGAATATGAACAGCTGTTAGCCCCGTGCCTGAGGTGCATCATCAGAGCTGTGTGAATAATAACACCTGTGAGCCCGTGCCTGAGGTGCATCATCAGAGCTGTGTGAATAATAACTGTGTCTGCCCCGTGTCTGAGGTGCATCATCAGAGCTGTGTGAATAATAACAGCTGTGAGTCCGTGCCTGAGGTGCATCATTAGAGCTGTGTGAATAATAACTACAGGCATCCCCGTGCCTGAGGTGCATCATCAGAGCTGTGTGAATAATACCTGCGTCAGCCCCGTGCCTGAGGTGCATCATCAGAGCTGTGTGTCTAATAACTGCGTAAGCCCCGTGCCTGAGGTGCATCATCAGAGCTGTGTGAATAATAACTGCGTCAGCCCCGTGCCTGAGGTGCATCATCAGAGCTGTGTGAATAATAACTGCAGGCAGCCAGGTGCCTGAGGTGCATCATCAGAGCTGTGTGAATAATAACAGCTGTGAGCCCGTGCCTGAGGTGCATCATCAGAGCTGTGTGAATAAAAGCTGTGAGCCCGTGCCTGAGGTATATCATCACAGCTGTTTGAATAATAACAGCTGTGACCCCCTGCCTGAGGTGCATCATCAGAGCTGTGTGAATAATAACTGCGTCAGCCCCTTGTCTGAGGTGCATCATCAGAGCTGTGTGATTAATAACAGCTGTGAGCCTGTGCCTGAGGTGCATCATCAGAGCTGTGTGAATAATAACTGCGTCAGCCCCGTGCCTATGGTGCATCATCAGAGCTGTGTGAATAACTGCGTCAGCCCCATGTCTGAGGTGCATCATCAGAGCTGTGTGAATAATAACAGCTGTGAGCCCCGTGCCTGAGGTGCATCATCAGAGCTGTGTGAATAATAACAGCTGTGAGCCCGTGCCTGAGGTGCATCATCACAGCTGTGTGAATAATAACTGCGTCAGCCCCATGCCTGAGGTGCATCATCAGAGCTGTGTGAATATTAACTGTGTCTGCCCCGTGTCTGAGGTGCATCATCAGAGCTGTGTGAATAATAACAGCTGTGAGTCCGTGCCTGAGGTGCATCATCAGAGCTATGTGAATAAGAACTGCGTCAGCCCCATGCCTGAGGTGCATCATCAGAGCTGTGTGAATAATAACTGCATCAGCGTTGTGCCTGAGGTGCATCATCAGAGCTGTGGGAATAATAACAGCGTCAGCCCGTGCCGCTTCTTCAGAGCTGTGTGAATAGTGACTGCGTCAGCCCCGTGCCTGAGGTGCATCATCAGAGCTGTGTGAATAATAACAGCTGTGAGCCTGTGCCTGAGGTGCATCATCAGAGCTTTGTGAATAATAACTGTGTCAGCCCCGTGCCTGAGGTGCATCATCAGAGCTGTGGGAATAATAACTGCGTCAGCCCCGTGCCTGAGGTGCATCATCAGAGCTGTGGGAATAATAACTGCGTCAGCCCGTCCCGCTTCATCAGAGCTGTGTGAATAATAACTGCGTCAGCCCCGTGCCTGAGGTGCATCATCAGAGCTATGTGATTATTAACTGTGTCAGCCCCGTGCCTGAGGTGCATCATCAGAGCTGTGTGAATAATAACAGCTGTGAGCCCGTGCCTGAGGTGCATCATCACAGCTGTGTGAATAATAACTGCGTCAGCCCCGTGCCTGAGGTGCATCATCAGAGCTGTGTGAATAATAACAGCTGTGAGCCCCGTGCCTGAGGGGCATTATCAGAGCTGTGTGAATAATAAATGCGTCAGCCCCATGCCTTAGGTGCATCATCAGAGCTGTGAGAATAATAACTGCATCAGCCCCGTGCCTGAGGTGCATCATCAGAGCTGTGTGAATAATAACTGTGTCAGCCCGTGCCTGAGGTACATCATCAGAGCTGTTTGAATATTAACTGCGTCAGCCCCGTGCCTTAGGTGCATCATCAGAGCTGTGTGAATAATAACTGCGTCAGCCCCGTGCCTGAGGTGCATCATCAAAGCTGTGTGAATATGAACAGCTGTTAGCCCCGTGCCTGAGGTGCATCATCAGAGCTGTGTGAATAAGAACAGCTGTGAGCCCGTGCCTGAGGTGCATCATCAGAGCTGTGTGAATAATACCTGCGCCAGCCCCGTGCCTGAGGTGCATCATCAGAGCTGTGTGTCTAATAACTGCGTCAGCCCCGTGCCTGAGGTGCATCATCAGAGCTGTGTGAATAACAACTGCGTCAGCCCCGTGCCTGAGGTGCATCATCAGAGCTGTGGGAATAATAACTGCGTCAGCCCCGTGCCTGAGGTGCATCATCAGAGCTGTGGGAATAATAACTGCGTCAGCCCGTCCCGCTTCATCAGAGCTGTGTGAATAATAACTGCGTCAGCCCCGTGCCTGAGGTGCATCATCAGAGCTATGTGATTATTAACTGCGTCAGCCCCGTGCCTGAGGTGCATCATCAGAGCTGTGTGAATAATAACAGCTGTGAGCCCGTGCCTGAGTGCATCATCAGAGCTATGTGAATATTAACTGTGTCAGCCCGTGCCTGAGGTGCATCATCAGAGCTGTGAGAATAATAACTGCGTCAGCCCCGTGCCTGAGGTACATCATCAGAGCTGTGGGAATAATAACTGCGTCAGCCCGTGCCGCTTCATCAGAGCTGTGTGAATAATAACTGCGTAAGCCCCGTGCCTGAGGTGCATCATCAGAGCTATGTGATTATTAGCTGCGTCAGCCCTGTGCCTGAGGTGCATCATCAGAGCTGTGTGAATAATAATAGCTGTGAGCCCGTGCCTGAGGTGCATCATCACAGCTGTGTGAATAATAACTGCGTTAGCCCCGTGCCTGAGGTGCATCATCAGAGCTGTGTGAATAATAACAGCTATGAGCCTGTGCCTGAGGTGCATCATCAGAGCTGTGTGAATAATACAGGTGTGAGCCCCGTGCCTGGGGTGCATCATCAGAGTTGTGTGAATAATAACTTCTTCAGCCCCGTGCCTGAGGTGCATGATCAGAGCTGTGTGAATAATAACTGCGTCAGCCACGTGCCTGAGGTGCATCATTAGAGCTGTGTGAATAATAACAGCTGTGAGCCCCGTGCCTGAGGTGCATCTTCAGAGCTGTGTGAATAATAACAGCTGTGAGCCCCGTGTCTGAGGTGCATAATCAGAGCTGTGTGAATAATAACTGCGTCAGCCCCATGCCTGAGGTGCATCATCAGAGCTGTGGGAATAATAACTGCGTCAGCCCGTGCTGCTTCTTCAGAGCTGTGTGAATAATGACTGCGTCAGCCCAGTGCCTGAGGTGCATCATTAGAGCTGTGTGAATAATAACAGCTGTGAGCCCGTGCCTGAGGTGCATCATCAGAGCTATCTGATTATTAACTGCGTCAGCCCCATGCCTGAGGTGCATCATCAGAGCTGTGTGAATAATAACAGCTGTGAGCCCGTGCCTGAGGTGCATCATCACAGCTGTGTGAATAATAACTGCGTCAGCCCCGTGCCTGAGGTGCATCATCAGAGCTGTGTGAATAATAACAGCTGTGAGCCCCGTGCCTGAGGGGCATTAGCATCATCAGAGCTATGTGAATATTAACTGCGTCAGCCCCGTGCCTGAGGTGCATCATCAGAGCTGTGAGAATAATAACTGCGTCAGCCCCGTGCCTGAGGTGCATCATCAGAGCTGTGGGAATAATAACTGCGTCAGCCCGTGCCGCTTCATCAGAGCTGTGTGAATAATAACTGCGTAAGCCCCGTGCCTGAGGTGCATCATCAGAGCTATGTGATTATTAGCTGCGTCAGCCCCGTGCCTGAGGTGCATCATCAGAGCTGTGTGAATAATAATAGCTGTGAGCCCGTGCCTGAGGTGCATCATCACAGCTGTGTGAATAATAACTGCGTTAGCCCCGTGCCTGAGGTGCATCATCAGAGCTGTGTGAATAATAACAGCTATGAGCCCGTGCCTGAGGTGCATCATCAGAGCTGTGTGAATAATACAGGTGTGAGCCCCGTGCCTGGGGTGCATCATCAGAGTTGTGTGAATAATACCTGCATGCTGCCCTGCACCTGAGGTGCATCATCAGAGCTGTGTGAATAATAACTTCTTCAGCCCCTTGCCTGAGGTGCATGATCAGAGCTGTGTGAATAATAACTGCGTCAGCCACGTGCCTGAGGTGCATCATCAGAGCTGTGTGAATAATAACAGCTGTGAGCCCCGTGCCTGAGGTGCATCTTCAGAGCTGTGTGAATAATAACAGCTGTGAGCCCCGTGTCTGAGGTGCATAATCAGAGCTGCGTGAATAATAACTGCGTCAGCCCCATGCCTGAGGTGCATCATCAGAGCTGTGGGAATAATAACTGCGTCAGCCCGTGCCGCTTCTTCAGAGCTGTGTGAATAATGACTGCGTCAGCCCAGTGCCTGAGGTGCATCATTAGAGCTGTGTGAATAATAACAGCTGTGAGCCCGTGCCTGAGGTGCATCATCAGAGCTATGTGAATAATAACTGTGTCAGCCCCGTGCCTGAGGTGCATCATCAGAGCTGTGGGAATAATAACTGCGTCAGCCCCGTGCCTGAGGTGCATCATCAGAGCTGTGGGAATAATAACTGCGTCAGCCCGTCCCGCTTCATCAGAGCTGTGTGAACAATAACTGCGTCAGCCCCGTGCCTGAGGTGCATCATCAGAGCTATCTGATTATTAACTGCGTCAGCCCCATGCCTGAGGTGCATAATCAGAGCTGTGTGAATAATAACAGCTGTGAGCCTGTGCCTGAGGTGCATCATCACAGCTGTGTGAATAATAACTGCGTCAGCCCCGTGCCTGAGGTGCATCATCAGAGCTGTGTGAATAATAACAGCTGTGAGCCCCGTGCCTGAGGGGCATTAGCATTATCAGAGCTGTGTGAATAATAACTGCGTCAGCCCCGTGCCTTAGGTGCATCATCAGAGCTGTGAGAATAATAACTGCATCAGCCCCGTGCCTGAGGTGCATCATCAGAGCTGTGTGAATAATAACTGTGTCAGCCCTGTGCCTGAGGTGCATCATCAGAGCTGTGTGAATATGAACAGCTGTTAGCCCCGTGCCTGAGGTGCATCATCAGAGCTGTGTGAATAATAACAGCTGTGAGCCCGTGCCTGAGGTGCATCATCAGAGCTGTGTGAATAATAACTGCGTCAGCCCCGTGCCTTAGGTGCATCATCAGAGCTGTGAGAATAATAACTGCATCAGCCCCGTGCCTGAGGTGCATCATCAGAGCTGTGTGAATAATAACTGTGTCAGCCCCGTGCCTGAGGTGCATCATCAGAGCTGTGTGAATATGAACAGCTGTTAGCCCCGTGCCTGAGGTGCATCATCAGAGCTGTGTGAATAATAACAGCTGTGAGTCCGTGCCTGAGGTGCATCATCAGAGCTGTGTGAATAATACCTGTGTCAGCCCCGTGCCTGAGGTGCATCATCAGAGCTGTGTGTCTAATAACTGCGTCAGCCCCGTGCCTGAGGTGCATCATCAGAGCTGTGTGAATAATAACTGCGTCAGCCCCATGCCTGAGGTGCATCATCAGAGCTGTGTGAATAATAACAGCTGTGAGCCCGTGCCTGAGGTGCATCATCACAGCTGTGTAATAATAACTGCGTCAGCCCTGTGCCTGAGGTGCATCATCAGAGCTGTGTGAATAATAACTGCAGGCAGCCCCGTGCCTGAGGTGCATCATCAGAGCTGTGTGAATAATAACAGCTGTGAGCCCGTGCCTGAGGTGCATCATCACAGCTGTGTGAATAAAAGCTGTGAGCCCGTGCCTGAGGTGCATCATCACAGCTGTGTGAATAATAACAGCTGTGAGCCCCGTGCCTGAGGTGCATCATCAAAGCTGTGTGAATAATAACAGCTGTGACCCCCTGCCTGAGGTGCATCATCAGAGCTGTGTGAATAATAACTGCGTCAGCCCCGTGTCTGAGGTGCATCATCAGAGTTGTGTGATTAATAACAGCTGTGAGCCTGTGCCTGAGGTGCATCATCAGAGCTGTGTGAATAATAACTGCGTCAGCCCCGTGCCTATGGTGCATCATCAGAGCTGTGTGAATAACTGTGTCAGCCCCGTGTCTGAAGTGCATCATCAGAGCTGTGTGAATAATAACAGCTGTGAGCCCCGTGCCTGAGGTGCATCATCAGAGCTGTGTGAATAATAACAGCTGTGAGCCCGTGCCTGAGGTGCATCATCACAGCTGTGTGAATAATAACTGCGTCAGCCCCGTCCCTGAGGTGCATCATCAGAGCTGTGTGAATAATAACTGTGTCAGCCCCGTGCCTATGGTGCATCATCAGAGCTGTGTGAATAACTGTGTCAGCCCCGTGTCTGAAGTGCATCATCAGAGCTGTGTGAATAATAACAGCTGTGAACCCGTGTCTGAGGTGCATCATCAGAGCTGTGTAAATAATAACAGCCGTGAGCCCGTGCCTGAGGTGCATCATCGAAGCTCTGAGTAATAACAGCTGTGAGCCTGTGCCTGAGGTGCATCATCAGAGCTGTGTGAATAATAACTGCGTCAGCCCGTGCCGCTTCATCAGAGCTGTGTGAATAACAGCTGTGAGCCCATGCCTGAGGTGCATCATCAGAGCTGTGTGAATAATAAAGGTGCCAGCCCCGTGCCTGATGTGCATCATCAGAGCTGTCTGAATAATAACAGCTGTGAGCCCCGTGCCTGAGGTGCATAATCAGAGCTGTGTGAATAATAACTGCGTCAGCCCCGTGCCTGGGGTGCATCATCAGAGCTGTGTGAATAATAACAACTGTGAGCCAGTGCCTGAGGTGCATCATCAGAGCTGTGTGAATAATAACTGCAGGCAGCCTTGAACCTGAGGTACATCATCAGAGCTGTGTGACTAATAACTGCGTCAGGCCCATGCCTGAGGTGCATCATCAGAGCTGTGTGAATAATAACTGTGTCAGCCCCGTGCCTGAGGTGCATCATCAGAGCTGTGTGAATAATAACAGCTGTGAGCCCGTGCCTGAGGTGCATCATCACAGCTGTGTGAATAATAACTGCGTAAGCCCCGTGCCTGAGGTGCATCATCAGAGCTGTGTGAATAATAACTGCAGGCAGCCCCGTGCCTGAGGTGCATCATCAGAGCTGTGTGATTAATAACAGCTGTGAGCCTGTGCCTGAGGTGCATCATCAGAGCTGTGTGAACAATAACTGTGTCAGCCCCGTGCCTATGGTGCATCATCAGAGCTGTGTGAATAATAACTGCGTCAGCCCTGTGCCTGAGGTTCATCATCAGAGCTGTGTGAATAGTAACAGCTGTGAGCCCGTGCCTGAGGTGCATCATCAGAGCTGTGTGAATAATAACAGCTATGAGCCCCGTGTCTGAGGAGCATAAATCAAAGCTGTGTGAATAATAACTGCGTCAGCCCCGTGCCTGAGGTGCATCATCAGAGCTGTGTGAATAATAACTGCGTCAGCCTCGTGCCTGAGGTGCATCATCAGAGCTTTGGGAATAATAACTGCGTCAGCCGGTGCCGCTTCTTCAGAGCTGTGTGAATAATGACTGTATCAGCCCCCTGCCTGAGGTGCATCATCAGAGCTGTGTGAATAATAACAGCTGTGAGCCCGTGCCTGAGTGCATCATCAGAGCTATGTGAATATTAACTGCGTCAGCCCCGTGCCTGAGGTGCATCATCAGAGCTGTGAGAATAATAACTGAGTCAGCCCCGTGCCTGAGGTGCATCATCAGAGCTGTGGGAATAATAACTGCGTCAGCCCGTGCCGCTTCATCAGAGCTGTGTGAATAATAACTGCGTAAGCCCCGTGCCTGAGGTGCATCATCAGAGCTATGTGATTATTAACTGCGTCAGCCCCGTGCCTGAGGTGCATCATCAGAGCTGTGTGAAAAATAACAGCTGTGAGCCCGTGCCTGAGGTGCATCATCACAGCTGTGTGAATAATAACTGCATCAGCCCCGTGCCTGAGGTGCATCATCAGAGCTGTGTGAATAATAACTGTGTCAGCCCCGTGCCTGAGGTCCATCAGCAGAGCTGTTTGAATAATAACTGTATCAGCCCCGTGTCTGAGGTGCATCATCAGAGCTGTGTGAATAATAACAGCTCTGACCCCCTGCCTGAGGTGCATCATCAGAGCTGTGTGAATAATAACTGCAGGCAGCCCCGTGCCTGAGGTGCATCATCAGAGCTGTGTGAATAATAACTGCGTCCGCCCGTGACTGAGGTGTATCATCAGAGCTGTGTGAATAATAACAGCTGTGAGCCCGTGCCTGAGGTGCATCATCACAGCTGTGTGAATAATAACAGCTGTGAGCCCCGTGCCTGAGGTGCATCATCAGAGCTGTGTGAATAATAACAGCTGTGACCCCCTGCCTGAGATGCATCATCAGAGCTGTGTAAATAATAACAGCTGTGAGCCCGTGCCTGAGGTGCATCATCACAGCTGCGTGAATAATAACTGCGTCAGCCCCATGCCTGAGGTGCATCATCAGAGCTGTGTGAATAATAACAGCTGTGAGCCCGTGCCTGAGGTGCATCATCACAGCTGTGTGAATAATAACTGCGTCAGCCCCATGCCTGAGGTGCATCATCAGAGCTGTGTGAATAATAACTGTAGGTACCCCGTGCCTGAGGTGCATCATCAGAGTTGTGTGAATAATAACAGCTGTGAGCCTGTGCCTGAGGTGCATCATCACAGCTGTGTGAATAATAACAGCTATGAGCCCGTGCCTGAGGTGCATCATCACAGCTGTGTGAATAATAACAGCTGTGAGCCCCGTGCCTGAGGTGCATCATCAGAGCTGTGTGAATAATAACAGCTGTGACCCCCTGCCTGAGGTGCATCATCAGAGCTGTGTGAATAATAACTGCGTCAGCCCCGTGCCTGAGTTGCATCATCAGAGCTGTGTGAATAATAACAGCTGTGAGCCCCGTGCCTGAGGTGCATCATCAGAGCTGTGTGAATAATAACAGCTGTGACCCCCTGCCTGAGATGCATCATCAGAGCTGTGTAAATAATAACAGCTGTGAGCCCGTGCCTGAGGTGCATCATCACAGCTGCTTGAATAATAACTGCGTCAGCCCCATGCCTGAGGTGCATCATCAGAGCTGTGTGAATAATAACAGCTGTGAGCCCGTGCCTGAGGTGCATCATCACAGCTGTGTGAATAATAACTGCGTCAGCCCCATGCCTGAGGTGCATCATCAGAGCTGTGTGAATAATAACTGTAGGTACCCCGTGCCTGAGGTGCATCATCAGAGTTGTGTGAATAATAACAGCTGTGAGCCTGTGCCTGAGGTGCATCATCACAGCTGTGTGAATAATAACAGCTATGAGCCCGTGCCTGAGGTGCATCATCACAGCTGTGTGAATAATAACAGCTGTGAGCCCCGTGCCTGAGGTGCATCATCAGAGCTGTGTGAATAATAACAGCTGTGACCCCCTGCCTGAGGTGCATCATCAGAGCTGTGTGAATAATAACTGCGTCAGCCCCGTGCCTGAGTTGCATCATCAGAGCTGTGTGAATAATAACAGCTTCGAGCCCTTGCCTGAGGTGCATCATCACAGCTGTGTGAATAATAACTGCGTCAGCCCCGTGCCTGAGGTGCATCATCAGAGCTGTGTGAATAATAACTGTGTCTGCCCCGTGTCTGTGGTGCATCATTAGAGCTGTGTGAATAATAACAGCTGTGAGCCCTTGTCTGAGATGCATCATCAGAGCTGTGTGAATAATAACTGCGTGGAGCCTGTGCCACTTCATCAGAGCTGTGTGAATAACAGCTGTGAGCCCGTGCCTGAGGTGCATCATCAGAGCTGTGTGAATAATAACTGCAGGCAGCCCCGTGCCTGAGGTGCATCATCAGAGCTGTGTGAATAATAACAGCTGTGAGCCTGTGCCTGAGGTGCGTCATCACAGCTGTGTGAATAATAACAGCTGTGAGCCTGTGCCTGAGGTGCATCATCAGAGCTGTGTGAATAATAACCGCATCAGCCCCGTGCCTATGGTGCATCATCAGAGCTGTGTGAATAACTGCGTCAGCCCCGTGTCTGAGGTGCATCATCAGAGCTGTGTGAATAATAACAGCTGTGAGCCCCGTGCCTGAGGTGCATCATCAGAGCTGTGTGAATAATAACAGCTGTGAGCCCAGTGCCTGAGGTGCATCATCAGAGCTGTGTGAATAATAACAGCTGTGAGCCCCGTGCCTGAGGTGCATCATCAGAGCTGTGTGAATAATAACAGCTGTGAGCCCCGTGTCTGAGGTGCATCATCAGAGCTGTGTGAATAATAACTGCATCAGCCCCGTGCCTGAGGTGCATTATCAGAGCTGTGTGAATAATAACAGCTGTGAGCCTGTGCCTGAGGTGCATCATCAGAGCTATGTGAATAAGAACTGCGTCAGCCCCATGCCTGAGGTGCATCATCAGAGCTGTGGGAATAATAACTGCGTCAGCCCCGTGTCTGAGGTGCATCATCAGAGCTGTGGGAATAATAACTGCGTCAGCCCGTGCCGCTTCATCAGAGCTGTGTGAATAATAACTGCGTCAGCCCTGTGCCTGAGGTGCATCATCAGAGCTATGTGATTATTAACTGCGTCAGCCCCGTGCCTGAGGTGCATCATCAGAGCTGTGTGAATAATAACAGCTGTGAGCACCGTGCCTGAGGTGCATCATCAGAGCTGTGTGAATAATACCTGCGTCAGCCCGTGCCTGAGGTGCATCATCAGAGCTGTGTGAATAATAAAGGCGTCAGCCCCGTGCCTGATGTGCATCATCAGAGCTGTGTGAATAATAACAGCTGTGAGCCCAGTGCTTGAGGTGCATCATCAGAGCTGTTTGAATAATAACTGCGTCATCCCCGAGCCTGGGGTGTATCATGAGAGCTGTGTGAATAATAACTGCGTCAGCCCTGTGCCTGAGGTGCATCATCAGAGCTATGTGATTATTAACTGCGTCAGCCCCGTGCCTGAGGTGCATCATCAGAGCTGTGTGAATAATAACAGCTGTGAGCCCCGTGCCTGAGGTGCATCATCAGAGCTGTGTGAATAATAACAGCTGTGAGCCCGTGCCTGAGGTGCATCATCAGAGCTGTGTGAATATTAACAGGTGTGAGCCCCGTGCCTGGGGTGCATCATCAGAGCTGTGTGAATAATAACTGCAGGCTGCCCTGCACCTGAGGTGTATCATCAGAGCTGTGTGAATAATAACTGCTTCAGCCCCGTGCCTGAGGTGCATGATCAGAGCTGTGTGAATAATAACTGCATCAGCCCCGTGCCTGAGGTGCATCTTCGGAGCTGTGTGAATAATAACTGCGTCAGCCACGTGCCTGATGTGCATCATCAGAGCTGTGTGAATAATAACTGTGTCAGCCCTGTGCCTGAGGTGCATCATCAGAGCTGTGTGAATAATAACAGCTGTGAGCCCCGTGCCTGAGGTGCATCATCAGAGCTGTGTGAATAATAACAGCTGTGAGCCCCGTGTCTGAGGTGCATCATCAGAGCTGTGTGAATAATAACTGCGTCAGCCCCGTGCCTGAGGTGCATCATCAGAGCTGTGTGAATAATAACAGCTGTGAGCCTGTGCCTGAGGTGCATCATCAGAGCTATGTGAATAAGAACTGCGTCAGCCCCATGCCTGAGGTGCATCATCAGAGCTGTGGGAATAATAACTGCGTCAGCCCCGTGCCTGAGGTGCATCATCAGAGCTGTGGGAATAATAACTGCGTCAGCCTTTGCCGCTTCATCAGAGCTGTGTGAATAATAACTGCGTCAGCCCTGTGCCTGAGGTGCATCATCAGAGCTATGTGATTATTAACTGCGTCAGCCCCGTGCCTGAGGTGCATCATCAGAGCTGTGTGAATAATGACAGCTGTGAGCACCGTGCCTGAGGTGCATCATCAGAGCTGTTTGAATAATACCTGCGTCAGCCCGTGCCTGAGGTGCATCATCAGAGCTGTGTGAATAATAACTGCCTCAGCCCCGTGTCTGAAGTGCATCATCAGAGCTGTGTGAATAATAACAGCTGTGAGCCCGTGCCTGAGGTGCATAATCACAGCTGTGTGAATAATAACTGCGTCAGCCCCGTGCCTGAGGTGCATCATCAGAGCTGTGTGAATAATAACAGCTGTGAGCCCTGTGCCTGAGGTGCATTATCAGAGCTGTGTGAAAATTAACAGCTGTGACCCCCTGCCTGAGGTGCATCATCAGAGCTGTGTGAATAATAACTGCGTTAGCCCCGTGTCTGAGGTGCATCATCAGAGCTGTGTGATTAATAACAGCTGTGAGCCTGTGCCTGAGGTGCATCATCAGAGCTGTGTGAATAATAACTGCGTCAGCCCCGTGCCTATGGTGCATCATCAGAGCTGTGTGAATAACTGCGTCAGCCCCGTGCCTGAGGTGCATCATCAGAGCTGTGTGAATAATAACAGCTGTGAGCCCGTGCCTGAGGTGCATCATCACAGCTGTGTGAATAATAACTGCGTCAGCCCCGTGCCTGAGGTGCATCATCAGAGCTGTGTGAATAATAACTGTGTCTGCCCCGTGTCTGAGGTGCATCATCAGAGCTGTGTGAATAATAACAGCTGTGAACCCGTGTCTGAGGTGCATCATCAGAGCTGTGTAAATAATAACAGCCGTGAGCCCGTGCCTGAGGTGCATCATCGAAGCTCTGAGTAATAACAGCTGTGAGCCTGTGCCTGAGGTGCATCATCAGAGCTGTGTGAATAATAACTGTGTCAGCCCGTGTTGCTTCATCAGAGCTGTGTGAATAACAGCTGTGAGCCTGTGCCTGAGGTGCATCATCAGAGCTGTGTGAATAATAACGGCGCCAGCCCCGTGCCTGAGGTGCATCATCAGAGCTGTGTGAATAATAATAGCTGTGAGCCCGTGCCTGAGGTGCATCATCACAGCTGTGTGAATAATAACTGCGTTAGCCCCGTGCCTGAGGTGCATCATCAGAGCTGTGTGAATAATAACAGCTATGAGCCCGTGCCTGAGGTGCATCATCAGAGCTGTGTGAATAATACAGGTGTGAGCCCCGTGCCTGGGGTGCATCATCAGAGTTGTGTGAATAATACCTGCATGCTGCCCTGCACCTGAGGTGCATCATCAGAGCTGTGTGAATAATAACTTCTTCAGCCCCAAGCCTGAGGTGCATGATCAGAGCTGTGTGAATAATAACTGCGTCAGCCACGTGCCTGAGGTGCATCATCAGAGCTGTGTGAATAATAACAGCTGTGAGCCCCGTGCCTGAGGTGCATCATCAGAGCTGTGTGAATAATAACAGCTGTGAGCCCCGTGTCTGAGGTGCATAATCAGAGCTGTGTGAATAATAACTGCGTCAGCCCCATGCCTGAGGTGCATCATCAGAGCTGTGTGAATAATAACTGCATCAGCGTCGTGCCTGAGGTGCATCATCAGAGCTGTGGGAATAATAACTGCGTCAGCCCGTGCTGCTTCTTCAGAGCTGTGTGAATAATGACTGCGTCAGCCCCGTGCCTGAGGTGCATCATTAGAGCTGTGTGAATAATAACAGCTGTGAGCCCGTGCCTGAGGTGCATCATCAGAGCTATGTGAATAATAACTGTGTCAGCCTCGTGCCTGAGGTGCATCATCAGAGCTGTGGGAATAATAACTGTGTCAGCCCCGTGCCTGAGTTGCATCATCAGAGCTGTGGGAATAATAACTGCGTCAGCCCGTCCCGCTTCATCAGAGCTGTGGGAATAATAACTGCGTCAGCCCGTCCCGCTTCATCAGAGCTGTGTGAATAATAACTGCGTCAGCCCCGTGCCTGAGGTGCATCATCAGAGCTATGTGATTATTAACTGAGTCAGCCCCGTGCCTGAGGTGCATCATCAGAGCTGTGTGAATAATAACAGCTGTGAGCCTGTGCCTGAGGTGCATCATCACAGCTGTGTGAATAATAACTGCGTCAGCGCCGTGCCTGAGGTGCATCATCAGAGCTGTGTGAATAATAACAGCTGTGAGCCCCGTGCCTGAGGGGCATTATCAGAGCTGTGTGAATTATAACTGCGTCAGCCCCATGCCTTAGGTGCATCATCAGAGCTGTGAGAATAATAACTGCATCAGCCCCGTGCTGAGGTGCATCATCAGAGCTGTGTGAATAATAACTGTGTCAGCCCCGTGCCTGAGGTACATCATCAGAGCTGTTTGAATATTAACTGCATCAGCCCCGTGCCTTAGGTGCATCATCAGAGCTGTGTGAATAATAACTGCGTCAGCCCCGTGCCTGAGGTGCATCATCAGAGCTGTGTGAATATGAACAGCTGTTAGCCCCGTGCCTGAGGTGCATCATCAGAGCTGTGTGAATAATAACAGCTGTGAGCCCGTGCCTGAGGTGCATCATCAGAGCTGTGTGAATAATAACTGTGTCTGCCCCGTGTCTGAGGTGCATCATCAGAGCTGTGTGAATAATAACAGCTGTGAGTCCGTGCCTGAGGTGCATCATTAGAGCTGTGTGAATAATAACTACAGGCATCCCCGTGCCTGAGGTGCATCATCAGAGCTGTGTGAATAATACCTGCGTCAGCCCCGTGCCTGAGGTGCATCATCAGAGCTGTGTGTCTAATAACTGCGTAAGCCCCGTGCCTGAGGTGCATCATCAGAGCTGTGTGAATAATAACTGCGTCAGCCCCGTGCCTGAGGTGCATCATCAGAGCTGTGTGAATAATAACTGCAGGCAGCCAGGTGCCTGAGGTGCATCATCAGAGCTGTGTGAATAATAACAGCTGTGAGCCCGTGCCTGAGGTGCATCATCAGAGCTGTGTGAATAAAAGCTGTGAGCCCGTGCCTGAGGTGCATCATCACAGCTGTTTGAATAATAACAGCTGTGACCCCCTGCCTGAGGTGCATCATCAGAGCTGTGTGAATAATAACTGCGTCAGCCCCTTGACTGAGGTGCATCATCAGAGCTGTGTGATTAATAACAGCTGTGAGCCTGTGCCTGAGGTGCATCATCAGAGCTGTGTGAATAATAACTGCGTCAGCCCCATGCCTATGGTGCATCATCAGAGCTGTGTGAATAACTGCGTCAGCCCCGTGTCTGAGGTGCATCATCAGAGTTGTGTGAATAATAACAGCTGTGAGCCCCGTGCCTGAGGTGCATCATCAGAGCTGTGTGACTAATAACAGCTGTGAGCCCCGTGCCTGAGGTGCATCATCAGAGCTGTGTGAATAATAACAGCTGTGAGCCCGTGCCTGAGGTGCATCATCACAGCTGTGTGAATAATAACTGCGTCAGCCCCGTGCCTGAGGTGCATCATCAGAGCTGTGTGAATATTAACTGTGTCTGCCCCGTGTCTGAGGTGCATCATCAGAGCTGTGTGAATAATAACAGCTGTGAGTCCGTGCCTGAGGTGCATCATCAGAGCTATGTGAATAAGAACTGCGTCAGCCCCATGCCCGTGCCGCTTCTTCAGAGCTGTGTGAATAGTGACTGCGTCAGCCCCGTGCCTGAGGTGCATCATCAGAGCTGTGTGAATAATAACAGCTGTGAGCCCGTGCCTGAGGTACATCATCAGAGCTATGTGAATAATAACTGTGTCAGCCCCGTGCCTGAGGTGCATCATCAGAGCTGTGGGAATAATAACTGCGTCAGCCCGTCCCGCTTCATCAGAGCTGTGTGAATAATAACTGCGTCAGCCCCGTGCCTGAGGTGCATCATCAGAGCTATGTGATTATTAACTGCGTCAGCCCCGTGCCTGAGGTGCATCATCAGAGCTGTGTGAATAATAACAGCTGTGAGCCCGTGCCTGAGGTGCATCATCACAGCTGTGTGAATAATAACTGCGTCAGCCCCGTGCCTGAGGTGCATCATCAGAGCTGTGTGAATAATAACAGCTGTGATCCCCGTGCCTGAGGGGCATTATCAGAGCTGTGTGAATAATAACTGCGTCAGCCCCATGCCTTAGGTGCATCATCAGAGCTGTGAGAATAATAACTGCATCAGCCCCGTGCCTGAGGTGCATCATCAGAGCTGTGTGAATAATAACTGTGTCAGCCCGTGCCTGAGGTACATCATCAGAGCTGTTTGAATATTAACTGCGTCAGCCCCGTGCCTTAGGTGCATCATCAGAGTTGTGTGAATAATAACTGCGTCAGCCCCGTGCCTGAGGTGCATCATCAGAGCTGTGTGAATATGAACAGCTGTTAGCCGCGTGCCTGAGGTGCATCATCAGAGCTGTGTGAATAATAACAGCTGTGAGCCCGTGCCTGAGGTGCATCATCAGAGCTGTGTGAATAATACCTGCGTCAGCCCCGTGCCTGAGGTGCATCATCAGAGCTGTGTGTCTAATAACTGCGTCAGCCCCGTGCCTGAGGTGCATCATCAGAGCTGTGTGAATAATAACTGCGTCAGCCCCGTGCCTGAGGTGCATCATCAGAGCTGTGTGAAAAATAACAGCTGTGAGCCCGTGCCTGAGGTGCATCATCAGAGCTCTGTGAATAATAACTGCAGGCAGCCCCGTGCCTGAGGTGCATCATCAGAGCTGTGTGAATAATAACAGCTGTGAGCCCGTGCCTGAGGTGCATCATCACAGCTGTGTGAATAAAAGCTGTGAGCCCGTGCCTGAGGTGCATCATCACAGCTGTGTGAATAATAACAGCTGTGAGCCCCGTGCCTGAGGTGCATCATCAGAGCTGAGTGAATAATAAAGGCGCCAGCCCCGTGCCTGATGTGCATCATCAGAGCTGTCTGAATAATAACAGCTGTGAGCCCGGTGCCTGAGGTGCATAATCAGAGCTGTGTGAATAATAACTGCGTCAGCTCCGTGCCTGGGGTGCATCATCAGAGCTGTGTGAATAATAACAACTGTGAGCCAGTGCCTGAGGTGCATCATCAGAGCTGTGTGAATAATAACTGCAGGCAGCCTTGTGCCTGAGGTACATCATCAGAGCTGTGTGACTAATAACTGCGTCAGGCCCGTGCCTGAGGTGCATCATCAGAGCTGTGTGAATAATAACTGCATCAGCGTCGTGCCTGAGGTGCATCATCAGAGCTGTGGGAAGAATAACTGCGTCAGCCCGTGCCGCTTCTTCAGAGCTGTGTGAATAATGACTGCGTCAGCCCCGTGCCTGAGGTGCATCATCAGAGCTGTGTGAATAATAACAGCTGTGAGCCCGTGCCTGAGGTGCATCATCAGAGCTATGTGAATAATAACTGTGTCAGCCCCGTGCCTGAGGTGCATCATCAGAGCTGTGGGAATAATAACTGTGTCAGCCCCGTGCCTGAGGTGCATCATCAGAGCTGTGGAAATAATAACTGCGTCAGCTCGTCCCGCTTCATCAGAGCTGTGTGAATAATAACTGCGTCAGCCCCGTGCCTGAGGTGCATCATCAGAGCTATGTGATTATTAACTGCGTCAGCCCCGTGCCTGAGGTGCATCATCAGAGCTGTGTGAATAATAACAGCTGTGAGCCCATGCCTGAGGTGCATCATCACAGCTGTGTGAATAATAACTGCGTCAGCCCCGTGCCTGAGGTGCATCATCAGAGCTGTGTGAATAATAACAGCTGTGAGCCCCGTGCCTGAGGGGCATTATCAGAGCTGTGTGAATAATAACTGCGTCAGCCCCATGCCTTAGGTGCATCATCAGAGCTGTGAGAATAATAACTGCATCAGCCCGTGCCTGAGGTGCATCATCAGAGCTGTGTGAATAATAACTGTGTCAGCCCCATGCCTGAGGTACATCATCAGAGCTGTTTGAATATTAACTGCGTCAGCCCCGTGACTTAGGTGCATCATCAGAGCTGTGTGAATAATAACTGCGTCAGCCCCGTGCCTGAGGTGCATCATCAGAGCTGTGTGAATATGAACAGCTGTGAGCCCGTGCCTGAGGTGCATCATCAGAGCTGTGTGAATAATAACTGTGTCTGCCCCGTGTCTGAGGTGCATCATCAGAGCTGTGTGAATAATAACAGCTGTGAGTCCGTGCCTGAGGTGCATCATTAGAGCTGTGTGAATAATAACTACAGGCATCTCCGTGCCTGAGGTGCATCATCAGAGCTGTGTGAATAATACCTGCATCGGCCCCGTGCCTGAGGTGCATCATCAGAGCTGTGTGTCTAATAACTGCGTAAGCCCCGTGCCTGAGGTGCATCATCAGAGCTGTGTGAATAATAACTGCATCAGCCCCGTGCCTGAGGTGCATCATCACAGCTGTGTGAATAATAACTGCGTCAGCCCTGTGCCTGAGGTGCATCATCAGAGCTGTGTGAATAATAACTGCAGGCAGCCCCGTGCCTGAGGTGCATCATCAGAGCTGTGTGAATAATAACAGCTGTGAGCCCGTGCCTGAGGTGCATCATCACAGCTGTGTGAATAAAAGCTGTGAGCCCGTGCCTGAGGTGCATCATCACAGCTGTGTGAATAATAACAGCTGTGAGCCCCGTGCCTGAGGTGCATCATCGGAGCTGTGTGAATAATAACTGCGTTAGCCCCGTGTCTGAGGTGCATCATCAGAGCTGTGTGATTAATAACAGCTGTGAGCCTGTGCCTGAGGTGCATCATCAGAGCTGTGTGAATAATAACTGCGTCAGCCCCGTGCCTATGGTGCATCATCAGAGCCGTGTGAATAACTGCGTCAGCCCCGTGCCTGAGGTGCATCATCAGAGCTGTGTGAATAATAACAGCTGTGAGCCCGTGCCTGAGGTGCATCATCACAGCTGTGTGAATAATAACTGCGTCAGCCCCGTGCCTGAGGTGCATCATCAGAGCTGTGTGAATAATAACTGTGTCTGCCCCGTGTCTGAGGTGCATCATCAGAGCTGTGTGAATAATAACAGCTGTGAACTCGTGTCTGAGGTGCATCATCAGAGCTGTGTAAATAATAACAGCCGTGAACCCGTGCCTGAGGTGCATCATCGAAGCTCTGAGTAATAACAGCTGTGAGCCTGTGCCTGAGGTGCATCATCAGAGCTGTGTGAATAATAACTGTGTCAGCCCGTGCCGCTTCATCAGAGCTGTGTGAATAACAGCTGTGGGCCCGTGCCTGAGGTGCATCATCAGAGCTGTGTGAATAATAAAGGCGCCAGCCCCGTGCCTGATGTGCATCATCAGAGCTGTCTGAATAATAACAGCTGTGAGCCCCGTGCCTGAGGTGCATAATCAGAGCTGTGTGAATAATAACTGTGTCAGCCCCGTGCCTGGGGTGCATCATCAGAGCTGTGTGAATAATAACAACTGTGAGCCAGTGCCTGAGGTGCATCATCAGAGCTGTGTGAATAATAACTCCAGGCAGCCTTGTGCCTGAGGTACATCATCAGAGCTGTGTGACTAATAACTGCGTCAGGCCCGTGCCTGAGGTGCATCATCAGAGTTGTGTGAATAATAACTGTCAGCCCCGTGCCTGAGGTGCATCATCAGAGCTGTGTGAATTATAACAGCTGTGAGCCCGTGCCTGAGGTGCATCATCACAGCTGTGTGAATAATAACTGCAGGCAGCCCCGTGCCTGAGGTGCATCATCAGAGCTGTGTGATTAATAACAGCTGTGAGCCTGTGCCTGAGGTGCATCATCAGAGCTGTGTGAACAATAACTGCGTCAGCCCCGTGCCTATGGTGCATCATCAGAGCTGTGTGAATAATAACTGCGTCAGCCCTGTGCCTGAGGTTCATCATCAGAGCTGTGTGAATAATAACAGCTGTGAGCCCCGTGCCTGAGGTGCATCATCAGAGCTGTGTGAATAGCAACAGCTGTGAGCCCTGTGTCTGAGGTGAATAAATCAGAGCTGTGTGAATAACAACTGCGTCAGCCCCGTGCCTGAGGTGCATCATCAGAGCTGTGTGAATAATAACTGCGTCAGCCTCGTGCCTGAGGTGCATCATCAGGGCTGTGGAAATAATAACTGCGTCAGCCCATGCCGCTTCTTCAGAGCTGTGTGAATAATGACTGTGTCAGCCCCCTGCCTGAGGTGCATCATCAGAGCTGTGTGAATAATAACAGCTGTGAGCCCGTGCCTGAGTGCATCATCAGAGCTATGTGAATATTAACTGCGTCAGCCCCGTGCCTGATGTGCATCATCAGAGCTGTGAGAATAATAACTGCGTCAGCCCCGTGCCTGAGGTGCATCATCAGAGCTGTGGGAATAATAACTGCGTCAGCCCGTGCCGCTTCATCAGAGCTGTGTGAATAATAACTGCGTAAGCCCCGTGCCTGAGGTGCATCATCAGAGCTATGTGATTATTAGCTGCGTCAGCCCCGTGCCTGAGGTGCTTCATCAGAGCTGTGTGAATAATAATAGCTGTGAGCCCGTGCCTGAGGTGCATCATCACAGCTGTGTGAATAATAACTGCGTTAGCCCCGTGCCTGAGGTGCATCATCAGAGCTGTGTGAATAATAACAGCTATGAGCCCGTGCCTGAGGTGCACCATCAGAGCTCTGTGAATAATACAGGTGTGAGCCCCGTGCCTGGGGTGCATCATCAGAGTTGTGTGAATAATACCTGCATGCTGCCCTGCACCTGAGGTGCATCATCAGAGCTGTGTGAATAATAACTTCTTCAGCCCCGTGCCTGAGGTGCATGATCAGAGCTGTGTGAATAATAACTGCGTCAGCCACGTGCCTGAGGTGCATCATCAGAGCTGTGTGAATAATAACAGCTGTGAGCCCCGTGCCTGAGGTGCATCATCAGAGCTGTGTGAATAATAACAGCTGTGAGCCCCGTGTCTGAGGTGCATAATCAGAGCTATGTGAATAATAACTGCGTCAGCCCCATGCCTGAGGTGCATCATCAGAGCTGTGGGAATAATAACTGCGTCAGCCCGTGCCGCTTCTTCAGAGCTGTGTGAATAATGACTGTGTCAGCCCAGTGCCTAAGGTGCATCATTAGAGCTGTGTGAATAATAACAGCTGTGAGCCCGTGCCTGAGGTGCATCATCAGAGCTATGTGAATAATAACTGTGTCAGCCCCGTGCCTGAGGTGCATCATCAGAGCTGTGGGAATAATAACTGCGTCAGCCCCGTGCCTGAGGTGCATCATCAGAGCTGTGGGAATAATAACTGCGTCAGCCCGTCCCGCTTCATCAGAGCTGTGTGAACAATAACTGCATCAGCCCCGTGCCTGAGGTGCATCATCAGAGCTATCTGATTATTAACTGCGTCAGCCCCATGCCTGAGGTGCATCATCAGAGCTGTGTGAATAATAACAGCTGTGAGCCCGTGCCTGAGGTGCATCATCACAGCTGTGTGAATAATAACTGCGTCAGCCCCGTGCCTGAGGTGCATCATCAGAGCTGTGTGAATAATAACAGCTGTGAGCCCCGTGCCTGAGGGGCATTAGCATTATCAGAGCTGTGTGAATAATAACTGCGTCAGCCCCGTGCCTTAGGTGCATCATCAGAGCTGTGAGAATAATAACTGCATCAGCCCCGTGCCTGAGGTGCATCATCAGAGCTGTGTGAATAATAACTGTGTCAGCCCCGTGCCTGAGGTGCATCATCAGAGCTGTGTGAATATGAACAGCTGTTAGCCCTGTGCCTGAGGTGCATCATCAGAGCTGTGTGAATAATAACAGCTGTGAGCCCGTGCCTGAGGTGCATCATCAGAGCTGTGTGAATAATAACTGCGCCAGCCCCGTGCCTTAGGTGCATCATCAGAGCTGTGAGAATAATAACTGCATCAGCCCCGTGCCTGAGGTGCATCATCAGAGCTGTGTGAATAATAACTGTGTCAGCCCCGTGCCTGAGGTGCATCATCAGAGCTATGTGATTATTAACTGCGTCAGCCCCGTGCCTGAGGTGCATCATCAGAGCTGTGTGAATAATAACAGCTGTGAGCCCGTGCCTGAGGTGCATCATCACAGCTGTGTGAATAATAACTGCGTTAGCCCCATGACTGAGGTGCATCATCAGAGCTGTGTGAATAATAACAGCTGTGAGCCCCGTGCCTGAGGTGCATTATCAGAGCTGTGTGAATAATAACTGCGTCAGCCCCGTGCCTTAGGTGCATCATCAGAGCTGTGTGAATAATAACTGCATCAGCCCCGTGCCTGAGGTGCATCATCAGAGCTGTGTGAATAATAACTGTGTCAGCCCCGTGCCTGAGGTCCATCATCAGAGCTGTTTGAATAATAACTGTATCAGCCCCGTGTCTGAGGTGCATCATCAGAGCTGTGTGAATAATAACAGCTCTGACCCCCTGCCTGAGGTGCATCATCAGAGCTGTGTGAATAATAACTGCAGGCAGCCCCGTGCCTGAGGTGCATCATCACAGCTGTGTGAATAATAACAGCTGTGAGCCCCGTGCCTGAGGTGCATCATCAGAGCTGTGTGAATAATAACAGCTGTGACCCCCTGCCTGAGATGCATCATCAGAGCTGTGTAAATAATAACAGCTGTGAGCCCGTGCCTGAGGTGCATCATCAGAGCTGTGTGAATAATAACAGCTGTGAGCCCGTGCCTGAGGTGCATCATCACAGCTGTGTGAATAATAACTGCGTCAGCCCCATGCCTGAGGTGCATCATCAGAGCTGTGTGAATAATAACTGTAGGTACCCCGTGCCTGAGGTGCATCATCAGAGCTGTGTGAATAATAACAGCTGTGAGCCTGTGCCTGAGGTGCATCATCACAGCTGTGTGAATAATAACAGCTGTGAGCCCGTGCCTGAGGTCCATCATCACAGCTGTGTGAATAATAACAGCTGTGAGCCCCGTGCCTGAGGTGCATCATCAGAGCTGTGTGAATAATAACAGCAGCTGTGACCCCCTGCCTGAGGTGCATCATCAGAGCTGTGTGAATAATAACTGCGTCAGCCCCGTGCCTGAGTTGCATCATCAGAGCTGTGTGAATAATAACAGCTTCGAGCCCTTGCCTGAGGTGCATCATCACAGCTGTGTGAATAATAACTGCGTCAGCCCAGTGCCTGAGGTGCATCATCAGAGCTGTGTGAATAATAACTGTGTCTGCCCCGTGTCTGTGGTGCATCATTAGAGCTGTGTGAATAATAACAGCTGTGAGCCCTTGTCTGAGATGCATCATCAGAGCTGTGTGAATAATAACTGCGTCAGCCTGTGCCACTTCATCAGAGCTGTGTGAATAACAGCTGTTAGCCCGTGCCTGAGGTGCATCATCAGAGCTGTGTGATTAATAACAGCTGTGAGCCTGTGCCTGAGGTGCATCATCAGAGCTGTGTGAATAATAACTGCAGGCAGCCCCATGCCTGAGGTGCATCATCAGAGCTGTGTGAATAATAACAGCTGTGAGCCTGTGCCTGAGGTGCGTCATCACAGCTGTGTGAATAATAACAGCTGTGAGCCCGTGCCTGAGGTGCATCATCAGAGCTGTGTGAATAATAACCGCATCAGCCCCGTGCCTATGGTGCATCATCAGAGCTGTGTGAATAACTGCGTCAGCCCCGTGTCTGAGGTGCATCATCACAGCTGTGTGAATAATAACAGCTGTGAGCCCCGTGCCTGAGGTGCATCATCAAAGCTGTGTGAATAATAACAGCTGTGACCCCCTGCCTGAGGTGCATCATCAGAGCTGTGTGAACAATAACAGCTGTGAGCCCCGTGCCTGAGGTGCATCATCAGAGTTGTGTGATTAATAACAGCTGTGAGCCTGTGCCTGAGGTGCATCATCAGAGCTGTATGAATAATAACTGCGTCAGCCCCGTGCCTATGGTGCATCATCAGAGCTGTGTGAATAATAACAGCTGTGAGCCTGTGCCTGAGGTGCATCATCAGAGCTATGTGAATAAGAACTGCGTCAGCCCCATGCCTGAGGTGCATCATCAGAGCTGTGGGAATAATAACTGCGTCAGCCCCGTGCCTGAGGTGCATCATCAGAGCTGTGGGAATAATAACTGCGTCAGCCCGTGCCGCTTCATCAGAGCTGTGTGAATAATAACTGCGTCAGCCCTGTGCCTGAGGTGCATCATCAGAGCTATGTGATTATTAACTGTGTCAGCCCCGTGCCTGAGGTGCATCATCAGAGCTGTGTGAATAATAACAGCTGTGAGCACCGTGCCTGAGGTGCATCATCAGAGCTGTGTGAATAATAACAGCTGTGAGCACCGTGCCTGAGGTGCATCATCAGAGCTGTGTGAATAATACCTGCGTCAGCCCGTGCCTGAGGTGCATCATCAGAGCTGTGTGAATAATAAAGGCGTCAGCCCCGTGCCTGATGTGCATCATCAGAGCTGTGTGAATAATAACAGCTGTGAGCCCAGTGCCTGAGGTGCATCATCAGAGCTGTTTGAATAATAACTGCGTCATCCCCGAGCCTGGGGTGTATCATGAGAGCTGTGTGAATAATAACTGCGTCAGCCCTGTGCCTGAGGTGCATCATCAGAGCTATGTGATTATTAACTGCGTCAGCCCCGTGCCTGAGGTGCATCATCAGAGCTGTGTGAATAATAACAGCTGTGAGCCCGTGCCTGAGGTGCATCATCAGAGCTGTGTGAATAATAACAGGTGTGAGCCCCGTGCCTGGGGTGCATCATCAGAGCTGTGTGAATAATAACTGCAGGCTGCCCTGCACCTGAGGTGTATCATCAGAGCTGTGTGAATAATAACTGCTTCAGCCCCGTGCCTGAGGTGCATGATCAGAGCTGTGTGAATAATAACTGCGTCAGCCCCGTGCCTGAGGTGCATCTTCTGAGCTGTGTGAATAATAACTGCGTCAGCCACGTGCCTGATGTGCATCATCAGAGCTCTGTGAATAATAACTGTGTCAGCCCTGTGCCTGAGGTGCATCATCAGAGCTGTGTGAATAATAACAGCTGTGAGCCCCGTGCCTGAGGTGCATCATCAGAGCTGTGTGAATAATAACAGCTGTGAGCCCCGTGTCTGAGGTGCATCATCAGAGCTGTGTGAATAATAACTGCGTCAGCCCCGTGCCTGAGGTGCATCATCAGAGCTGTGTGAATAATAACAGCTGTGAGCCTGTGCCTGAGGTGCATCATCAGAGCTATGTGAATAAGAACTGCGTCAGCCCCATGCCTGAGGTGCATCATCAGAGCTGTGGGAATAATAACTGCGTCAGCCCCGTGCCTGAGGTGCATCATCAGAGCTGTGGGAATAATAACTGCGTCAGCCCGTGCCGCTTCATCAGAGCTGTGTGAATAATAACTGCGTCAGCCCTGTGCCTGAGGTGCATCATCAGAGCTATGTGATTATTAACTGCGTCAGCCCCGTGCCTGAGGTGCATCATCAGAGCTGTGTGAATAATAACAGCTGTGAGCACCGTGCCTGAGGTGCATCATCAGAGCTGTGTGAATAATACCTGCGTCAGCCCGTGCCTGAGGTGCATCATCAGAGCTGTGTGAATAATAACTGCCTCAGCCCCGTGTCTGAAGTGCATCATCAGAGCTGTGTGAATAATAACAGCTGTGAGCCCGTGCCTGAGGTGCATAATCACAGCTGTGTGAATAATAACTGCGTCAGCCCCGTGTCTGAGGTGCATCATCAGAGCTGTGTGATTAATAACAGCTGTGAGCCTGTGCCTGAGGTGCATCATCAGAGCTGTGTGAATAATAACTGCGTCAGCCCCGTGCCTATGGTGCATCATCAGAGCCGTGTGAATAACTGCGTCAGCCCCGTGCCTGAGGTGCATCATCAGAGCTGTGTGAATAATAACAGCTGTGAGCCCGTGCCTGAGGTGCATCATCACAGCTGTGTGAATAATAACTGCGTCAGCCCCGTGCCTGAGGTGCATCATCAGAGCTGTGTGAATAATAACTGTGTCTGCCCCGTGTCTGAGGTGCATCATCAGAGCTGTGTGAATAATAACAGCTGTGAACCCGTGTCTGAGGTGCATCATCAGAGCTGTGTAAATAATAACAGCCGTGAGCCCGTGCCTGAGGTGCATCATCGAAGCTCTGAGTAATAACAGCTGTGAGCCTGTGCCTGAGGTGCATCATCAGAGCTGTGTGAATAATAACTGTGTCAGCCCGTGCCGCTTCATCAGAGCTGTGTGAATAACAGCTGTGAGCCCGTGCCTGAGGTGCATCATCAGAGCTGTGTGAATAATAAAGGCGCCAGCCCCGTGCCTGATGTGCATCATCAGAGCTGTCTGAATAATAACAGCTGTGAGCCCCGTGCCTGAGGTGCATAATCAGAGCTGTGTGAATAATAACTGTGTCAGCCCCGTGCCTAGGGGGCATCATCAGAGCTGTGTGAATAATAACAACTGTGAGCCAGTGCCTGAGGTGCATCATCAGAGCTGTGTGAATAATAACTGCAGGCAGCCTTGTGCCTGAGGTACATCATCAGAGCTGTGTGACTAATAACTGCGTCAGGCCCGTGCCTGAGGTGCATCATCAGAGTTGTGTGAATAATAACTGTGTCAGCCCCGTGCCTGAGGTGCATCATCAGAGCCGTGTGAATAATAACAGCTGTGAGCCCGTGCCTGAGGTGCATCATCACAGCTGTGTGAATAATAACTGCAGGCAGCCCCATGCCTGAGGTGCATCATCAGAGCTGTGTGATTAATAACAGCTGTGAGCCTGTGCCTGAGGTGCATCATCAGAGCTGTGTGAACAATAACTGCGTCAGCCCCGTGCCTATGGTGCATCATCAGAGCTGTGTGAATAATAACTGCGTCAGCCCTGTGCCTGAGGTTCATCATCAGAGCTGTGTGAATAATAACAGCTGTGAGCCCCGTGCCTGAGGTGCATCATCAGAGCTGTGTGAATAGCAACAGCTGTGAGCCCTGTGTCTGAGGTGAATAAATCAGAGCTGTGTGAATAACAACTGCGTCAGCCCCGTGCCTGAGGTGCATCATCAGAGCTGTGTGAATAATAACTGCGTCAGCCTCGTGCCTGAGGTGCATCATCAGGGCTGTGGAAATAATAACTGCGTCAGCCCGTGCCGCTTCTTCAGAGCTGTGTGAATAATGACTGTGTCAGCCCCCTGCCTGAGGTGCATCATCAGAGCTGTGTGAATAATAACAGCTGTGAGCCCGTGCCTGAGTGCATCATCAGAGCTATGTGAATATTAACTGCGTCAGCCCCGTGCCTGATGTGCATCATCAGAGCTGTGAGAATAATAACTGCGTCAGCCCTGTGCCTGAGGTGCATCATCAGAGCTGTGGGAATAATAACTGCGTCAGCCCGTGCCGCTTCACCAGAGCTGTGTGAATAATAACTGCGTAAGCCCCGTGCCTGAGGTGCATCATCAGAGCTATGTGATTATTAGCTGCGTCAGCCCCGTGCCTGAGGTGCATCATCAGAGCTGTGTGAATAATAATAGCTGTGAGCCCGTGCCTGAGGTGCATCATCACAGCTGTGTGAATAATAACTGCGTTAGCCCCGTGCCTGAGGTGCATCATCAGAGCTGTGTGAATAATAACAGCTATGAGCCCGTGCCTGAGGTGCATCATCAGAGCTGTGTGAATAATACAGGTGTGAGCCCCGTGCCTGGGGTGCATCATCAGAGTTGTGTGAATAATACCTGCATGCTGCCCTGCACCTGAGGTGCATCATCAGAGCTGTGTGAATAATAACTTCTTCAGCCCCGTGCCTGAGGTGCATGATCAGAGCTGTGTGAATAATAACTGCGTCAGCCACGTGCCTGAGGTGCATCATCAGAGCTGTGTGAATAATAACAGCTGTGAGCCCCGTGCCTGAGGTGCATCATCAGAGCTGTGTGAATAATAACAGCTGTGAGCCCCGTGTCTGAGGTGCATAATCAGAGCTGTGTGAATAATAACTGCGTCAGCCCCATGCCTGAGGTGCATCATCAGAGCTGTGGGAATAATAACTGCGTCAGCCCGTGCCGCTTCTTCAGAGCTGTGTGAATAATGACTGTGTCAGCCCAGTGCCTGAGGTGCATCATTAGAGCTGTGTGAATAATAACAGCTGTGAGCCCGTGCCTGAGGTGCATCATCAGAGCTATGTGAATAATAACTGTGTCAGCCCCGTGCCTGAGGTGCATCATCAGAGCTGTGGGAATAATAACTGCGTCAGCCCCGTGCCTGAGGTGCATCATCAGAGCTGTGGGAATAATAACTGCGTCAGCCCGTCCCGCTTCATCAGAGCTGTGTGAACAATAACTGCGTCAGCCCCGTGCCTGAGGTGCATCATCAGAGCTATCTGATTATTAACTGCGTCAGCCCCATGCCTGAGGTGCATCATCAGAGCTGTGTGAATAATAACAGCTGTGAGCCCGTGCCTGAGGTGCATCATCACAGCTGTGTGAATAATAACTGCATCAGCCCCGTGCCTGAGGTGCATCATCAGAGCTGTGTGAATAATAACAGCTGTGAGCCCCGTGCCTGAGGGGCATTAGCATTATCAGAGCTGTGTGAATAATAACTGCGTCAGCCCCGTGCCTTAGGTGCATCATCAGAGCTGTGAGAATAATAACTGCATCAGCCCCGTGCCTGAGGTGCATCATCAGAGCTGTGTGAATAATAACTGTGTCAGCCCCGTGCCTGAGGTGCATCATCAGAGCTGTGTGAATATGAACAGCTGTTAGCCCCGTGCCTGAGGTGCATCATCAGAGCTGTGTGAATAATAACAGCTGTGAGCCCGTGCCTGAGGTGCATCATCAGAGCTGTGTGAATAATAACTGCGTCAGCCCCGTGCCTTAGGTGCATCATCAGAGCTGTGAGAATAATAACTGCATCAGCCCCGTGCCTGAGGTGCATCATCAGAGCTGTGTGAATAATAACTGTGTCAGCCCCGTGCCTGAGGTGCATCATCAGAGCTATGTGAATATTAACTGCGTCAGCCCCGTGCCTGAGGTGCATCATCAGAGCTGTGTGAATAATAACAGCTGTGAGCCCGTGCCTGAGGTGCATCATCACAGCTGTGTGAATAATAACTGCGTTAGCCCCATGCCTGAGGTGCATCATCAGAGCTGTGTGAATAATAACAGCTGTGAGCCCCGTCCCTGAGGTGCATTATCAGAGCTGTGTGAATAATAACTGCGTCAGCCCCGTGCCTTAGGTGCTTCATCAGAGCTGTGTGAATAATAACTGCATCAGCCCCGTGCCTGAGGTGCATCATCAGAGCTGTGTGAATAATAACTGTGTCAGCCCCGTGCCTGAGGTCCATCATCAGAGCTGTTTGAATAATAACTGTATCAGCCCCGTGTCTGAGGTGCATCATCAGAGCTGTGTGAATAATAACAGCTCTGACCCCCTGCCTGAGGTGCATCATCAGAGCTGTGTGAATAATAACTGCAGGCAGCCCCGTGCCTGAGGTGCATCATCAGAGCTGTGTGAATAATAACTGCGTCCGCCCGTGACTGAGGTGTATCATCAGAGCTGTGTGAATAATAACAGCTGTGAGCCCGTGCCTGAGGTGCATCATCACAGCTGTGTGAATAATAACAGCTGTGAGCCCCGTGCCTGAGGTGCATCATCAGAGCTGTGTGAATAATAACAGCTGTGACCCCCTGCCTGAGATGCATCATCAGAGCTGTGTAAATAATAACAGCTGTGAGCCCGTGCCTGAGGTGCATAATCACAGCTGTGTGAATAATAACAGCTGTGAGCCCGTGCCTGAGGTGCATCATCAGAGCTGTGTGAATAATAACAGCTGTGAGCCCGTGCCTGAGGTGCATCATCACAGCTGTGTGAATAATAACTGCGTCAGCCCCATGCCTGAGGTGCATCATCAGAGCTGTGTGAATAATAACTGTAGGTACCCCGTGCCTGAGGTGCATCATCAGAGCTGTGTGAATAATAACAGCTGTGAGCCTGTGCCTGAGGTGCATCATCACAGCTGTGTGAATAATAACAGCTGTGAGCCCGTGCCTGAGGTCCATCATCACAGCTGTGTGAATAATAACAGCTGTGAGCCCCGTGCCTGAGGTGCATCATCAGAGCTGTGTGAATAATAACAGCAGCTGTGACCCCCTGCCTGAGGTGCATCATCAGAGCTGTGCGAATAATAACTGCGTCAGCCCCGTGCCTGAGTTGCATCATCAGAGCTGTGTGAATAATAACAGCTTCGAGCCCTTGCCTGAGGTGCATCATCACAGCTGTGTGAATAATAACTGCGTCAGCCCCGTGCCTGAGGTGCATCATCAGAGCTGTGTGAATAATAACTGTGTCTGCCCCGTGTCTGTGGTGCATCATTAGAGCTGTGTGAATAATAACAGCTGTGAGCCCTTGTCTGAGATGCATCATCAGAGCTGTGTGAATAATAACTGCGTCAGCCTGTGCCACTTCATCAGAGCTGTGTGAATAACAGCTGTTAGCCCGTGCCTGAGGTGCATCATCAGAGCTGTGTGAATAATAACTGCAGGCAGCCGGTGCCTGAGGTGCATCATCAGAGCTGTGTGAATAATAACAGCTGTGAGCCTGTGCCTGAGGTGCGTCATCACAGCTGTGTGAATAATAACAGCTGTGAGCCCGTGCCTGAGGTGCATCATCAGAGCTGTGTGAATGATAACCGCATCAGCCCCGTGCCTATGGTGCATCATCAGAGCTGTGTGAATAACTGCGTCAGCCCCGTGTCTGAGGTGCATCATCACAGCTGTGTGAATAATAACAGCTGTGAGCCCCGTGCCTGAGGTGCATCATCAAAGCTGTGTGAATAATAACAGCTGTGACCCCCTGCCTGAGGTGCATCATCAGAGCTGTGTGAATAATAACAGCTGTGAGCCCCGTGCCTGAGGTGCATCATCAGAGTTGTGTGATTAATAACAGCTGTGAGCCTGTGCCTGAGGTGCATCATCAGAGCTGTGTGAATAATAACTGCGTCAGCCCCGTGCCTATGGTGCATCATCAGAGCTGTGTGAATAATAACAGCTGTGAGCCTGTGCCTGAGGTGCATCATCAGAGCTATGTGAATAAGAACTGCGTCAGCCCCATGCCTGAGGTGCATCATCAGAGCTGTGGGAATAATAACTGCGTCAGCCCCGTGCCTGAGGTGCATCATCAGAGCTGTGGGAATAATAACTGCGTCAGCCCGTGCCGCTTCATCAGAGCTGTGTGAATAATAACTGCGTCAGCCCTGTGCCTGAGGTGCATCATCAGAGCTATGTGATTATTAACTGCGTCAGCCCCGTGCCTGAGGTGCATCATCAGAGCTGTGTGAATAATAACAGCTGTGAGCACCGTGCCTGAGGTGCATCATCAGAGCTGTGTGAATAATACCTGCGTCAGCCCGTGCCTGAGGTGCATCATCAGAGCTGTGTGAATAATAAAGGCGTCAGCCCCGTGCCTGATGTGCATCATCAGAGCTGTGTGAATAATAACAGCTGTGAGCCCAGTGCCTGAGGTGCATCATCAGAGCTGTTTGAATAATAACTGCGTCATCCCCGAGCCTGGGGTGTATCATGAGAGCTGTGTGAATAATAACTGCGTCAGCCCTGTGCCTGAGGTGCATCATCAGAGCTATGTGATTATTAACTGCGTCAGCCCCGTGCCTGAGGTGCATCATCAGAGCTGTGTGAATAATAACAGCTGTGAGCCCCGTGCCTGAGGTGCATCATCAGAGCTGTGTGAATAATAACAGCTGTGAGCCCGTGCCTGAGGTGCATCATCAGAGCTGTGTGAATAATAACAGGTGTGAGCCCCGTGCCTGGGGTGCATCATCAGAGCTGTGTGAATAATAACTGCAGGCTGCCCTGCACCTGAGGTGTATCATCAGAGCTGTGTGAATAATAACTGCTTCAGCCCCGTGCCTGAGGTGCATGATCAGAGCTGTGTGAATAATAACTGCGTCAGGGGGGGCGGAGCTTGCCGGCGGACATGCCTGACGTGTAAGCGTTGAGCTCCCCGTCTAAGCCCCGAATAACTCCGTAAAACCCATCCTCCGAACAGCCTGCTGGCACCACAAATCGCTGGGGACTACTGGCCTACGCCTGGGTCGAGTGGCGACACTTGCCCTGCCCGTTTTCCGGTGAGGGAGAGCCGCGTGGAGAACTGATCGGCGCCGAGACGGACCAGGCCGCGATCCCCGGACTTTCCTGTGCAGCTGGCCGAGGTACGTCGCGCGACTTGCGGTAGGCGGAGCTGCGGACAGACCGGTCCTCTCGGACGACTGCTGTGCATCGGATCCTGGTGAGCGCCGCTCTACACGGTTCCGGGGCAATACCGAAGGGAACTTGGAGAGCCCTGGAAGATACACCTGCTTAGACGCCCACGGACGCTCAGGTCGGGCTGGGGAGGCTTAGTTCTCTCGCCTCGTGGTGGCTGAGACACACACCCTGTAAGTGCCGAACCCCATGCTGCCGGAGAGCGGCCGGACTGAGGATTTGTGGACACCGGGGGTGGAGATGGCACGCTCGATCGTCTACAGGGTGGCAAGGGCGGTGGGACAGTCTGTCGTCCTCCTGGACATAGCTCGGAGCGTGACGCCGCCATATTGGTAATAGCGCTTACTGCCTCATACGCCGACCACGCGAGACTGTTGCAGGCGCTACCCCCTCCCGGCCTGCCCCCCCCCACGAGCAACTTACCTAGGGCGCCTGGGTGCACCGGCTGCATGAGCACCAGAAACGCCATGGGGAAGGGGGACAGACAACAGTCCAAATTATCGTTCGAGCAGAAGAGGACTAAGGGCGCTGAGGGCGCGAAGGGTGCTGAGGGACCAGCCATGGACGCCTCGCCAAGACAATCTTCCTCCGAAAACGCCCTATGTGCGGAAATTCGAGGCATGCTGGGGGTCATGGAGAAAGGCCTGCAGGACAGTATGGCATCGATAGGAACTAAGATTGACGCACTGACGTATCGAATGGACCGCATGGCCGAGAGGGTGGACAAACATGCGGAGAGGCTCGATATGGCGGAGAGACGGCTAACGGAGGCGGAGGAGGCCCAATCGGAATGGGATAAAGACCGTAAACAGTTTGGAAGGCTGCTCCAAGTTATACAAGACAAGGCGGAAGATTTGGAGGCGCGCTCGAGACGCTCCAACATCCGCATCACGGGGGTGGCAGAGACAACCAGTACCGGCAAGATGGAGGTGTTTGTGGAGAAGCTGCTGCGGACCCTGCTGGGTGAAGACGTCTTCTCCCCCATGTTTATTGTTGAAAGGGCGCATCGCTCTTTGGGTCCGAAACCACAGCCAGGCCTACCCCCGAGGCCGATCATCGCAAAGCTCTTGAACTACAGGGACAGGGATCTGGCGCTCCGACTGGCCAGAGAGAAAGGGGACCTGCAGTTTGAAGGAATGAACATCTCCCTATACCCTGACTTCACAGCGAGGGTTCAGGAGGATAGGAAACGATTTGCTCCGTATAAAAAACAGCTGAGAGAGCTTGGGCTGGACTACGCGATGTTGTACCCTGCGAGACTCCGTATCAACAGGCAGGGTCACTCGCACTTCTTTACGGATCCTGCGGAGCTTAAAAAGTCCCTGAAAGACTGGTCAAAGGAGCAGCGCAATTGCCCGAGGAGTCC
The DNA here is from genome assembly GCF_964263255.1 of Lissotriton vulgaris. Lineage (NCBI taxonomy): Eukaryota > Metazoa > Chordata > Amphibia > Caudata > Salamandridae > Lissotriton > Lissotriton vulgaris. Next base: position 26,597,510 of record NC_141685.1, read on the forward strand.
GCGAAGGGATGACGTTGATGCTGAGGCAATGGAAGAACGAGAGTGAATAGGGGAGCGGTAGTGGATTGGGGCTTGCAAGGCCTTGGCGACTTGTGACGCCTGAACATTTGGAGTGGGCCCGACTGTAGGTACTCTGGTGTGGAGATGTTCTGGATTCCCTCGGATAAGGTACTGTTTACCCTGGTGGGCGATTGGGCTGGTGTCACACTGACGGCGGGACACTGCAGAGGCGGCTCTCCTTGTGTACTGGAGCCGCTTTGGGACTAAGAAACACTGTGCTGGCAGGATTGTGGGGAACAAATTGGACGGGGTGGGGACGGGGGGGGGTGATTGTTGTTAGGGGCCTTTGGCCCACTTTGTGCTAGTAACCTAGCCGGGCACCTCTGCCTCTGCGCTTTTGGCATTTGGCTCCCTAGGGAGCCGTCCGGGGTTTGTAGTACTTGTTGATACCTAGGGAAGGGTCGGAGGGAGGGGTTGGGGCCTGTCTGACCGGGTTGGGGTTGGTCGGCTGTGGGAGGGTGGGTGGTAGTGAATTGACTTTCATGTTGGTAGTTGGGTTTGGGGTGTTGGGGTTGGTCGGCTGTGGGTGGCTAGTTGTTGGCTATGTCTTTGTGCTGCTGCTGATATTTTGGGTGGGGATCGGGGTATGTTGGGAGGGGGGTCTGTTTATGCCGATTACTGCTATGTGTCTGCTACATCGCCTGCTTTGTCCTACTGTTTTCTTTAACCTGCTATGTCGACCGCTGAAACTCTAGAACCAGAGAGCGCCCTGGGCTCTCTGCGACTGCTGTCATGGAATGTGAGAGGGCTTAACGATTTCCGTAAACTCAGGAAGGTCTTGGCATACTTGCAGCGCCACCGGATTGACATTGCTCTGCTGCAGGAAACTCATCTGCCACTGTCTAGTCCTATGTTGCAGATGAGGGGTCTTAGTTCCGCTTGTGTTGCTGCAGGGTTCACCACGCATGCTAGGGGGGTACTCACCTGGGCTAATCCCAAGTCCCAATTGTCGCTACAGCGGGTGGCGGTAGACCCAGAGGGGCGGTATGTGGTTGCACGGTGTGTTGGGAAGGGTCACGATCTTTTGCTGGTGAATGTGTATGGCCCCAACTACGATTCCCCAGACTTCTATGCTTTGTTGGCTGACAGCTGTAGGCAGTTTGTGGGCGCTAGAATGCTGTGGGGGGGGACTTTAACTTGGTGTTGAACCCAGAACTGGACAGATCGGCGGGCCTCCCTAGATCCCCGGCTGCTTCGGCGTTGCTGCTATTGTCGGAATGTGTGAAGCTTGACTTGCTTGATGTGTGGCGTCATAGACACCCGGGACGGGGTGGGTTCACCCATTACTCGGCCTACCATAACCTCCATACACGTATAGATTACTGGTTTGTTTCCCGCTCACTGATTGGTGCAGTGAGAGGATGTACGGTGCTGCCTCGCACACTGTCTGACCACTCGCCACTACTCTTATTACTGGTTGCTCCTCCTAGGGGGATCCCCCCGTTTACCTGGAGGTTCCCCCCGTACTCCCTCCTAGATGAAGTTTTCAGAGGGGAACTAGCCGAGGATATAGAGACCTATTTCTCAACTAATGTGGGATCGGTGGATAGCGTCCAGGTGCTTTGGGATGCGTTTAAAGTGTACATCAGAGGGATGACTATGGCAAAGCACTCTGGGGTGCTCAAGGCTATCAGGCACCGGCTGCAATGGCTTGAAACACAACTCACCGATCTGGAACGGCGGGCGGGAGACTCGGGTGCTGCCACAGACGCAGACAAACTTCAGTCTTTGCTAGAGGAATTTCAAGAGGAGGCGGACAGGGAAATTAAACATATGGGCAAATATGCCATGGCGCGCGCGTATGGGGAGAGGGAACGACCTGGTGCTCTCCTGGCCAAACTGATGCGCAACACCAGGCCCCCATTGGTTATCGAGGAATTGGTGACTGCTGCAGGGGAGGTGGTGGCGGAGGAGCGGGATATCCTAGCGGAATTTCACTCTTACTATACGGCGCTCTACTCCTCAAAGGATAGCCGCCTTGAGGAGGAAATCGACGACTATTTAAGTTACCTCCAAATGCCCTTCTTAGCCGACTGGCAGAGAGAGTTTCTCATGGCCCCAATCCAAAAGGAGGAGATAACGGAGGCACTGGAGGGCATGAAGTCCGGTAGCGCCCCTGGAGCGGATGGCCTCACGGTGGCGTTTTACAAGGCCTTTCAGGACAAACTTGTCCCGTATTTGATGCTCCTATTTGATGATATTTGCCAACAGGGTAGCATGTCGAAATCCATGAGAGAGGCGCTACTTATTACCATCCCGAAGCCAGGTAAACCACCTAATCAATGTGGCTCTTACCGCCCTCTATCGCTGATCAATGTGGACGCGAAGTTATATGCAAAAGTACTTGCGACCCGTTTGGCGCTTTTGGTCCCAGACCTGGTTGCCCCGGAGCAGGCTGGGTTTGTCCCCTCACGCAATCTCACTTATAATATCCGTACTGTACTTGGCACGATACAACACGTCAAACAAGAGAACAAAGCTGTCGCCGTCTTTTTAGTTTGGCCTCGGTGAACCGTTTCTACAGATGATGGGAGCTTTATATTACAAGCCCACTGCGAGATTAAAGATAGGGAACTTAGTCACTGCTCCTATCGAGATTGGAAGGGGCACCCGTCAGGGCTGTCCCCTTTCTCCGCTGTTGTACGCCATGGTGGCAGAGCCCCTCGCTTGCGCCATACGAGAGTATCATCGGTTCGAAGGGATTAATTTTCCGACGTACCAAATTGGTATCTCAACATACGCGGATGACACTCTGCTATATGTCCGTGACCCGGAGACAAACCTCTCTGCGGTGCTGCGGGAAGTGGTAAGATTCGGGGCCTTATCGGGCCTTCGGGTCAACTGGAATAAATCGGTGGCGTTACCCTTGACTCCGGTGACACTCCCATTTGACTCGGAGTACCCATTGCAGTGGACCACAGACTCTATCCGCTACCTGGGGATACGTATACATACTGACCCGGAGGTCCTGATACGAGAGAATTATGGGGTCGCCTATTCCAAACTGGTAGATGATGTCGAAGTGTGGTCCAGGCTCCCGCTTTCTCTCATGGGCAGGATAGCGCTCATGAAGATGGTAGTGCTCCCCAGATTTCTTTTTCTATTTACGAATATACCGGTGGTCCTCTCCAAGGCTTTTTTCCGACAACTCACCCAAACGCTCATCCGCCTGGCGTGGGGGGGAAAACAGCCGTGGGTGCAGTGGCAAACGCTCATGCTCCCGTATGAGCAAGGGGGTCTTGGGGCCCCAGACCTGGAGCGGTACTATAGGATCGCTCAGGGGGCACATCTCCACACATGGATTCATGGGGATCCTGGCATCCCTCATGTCAAACTGGAACGACTCTTTGCAGACCCCATCCCTCTCCCGGCCACAGTATGCTATTCGCCCGCTCGGAAGGTCGGCATTCTGGATTCGATCGCAGCCACGAATCACGCTTGGCATGCACTGGTTGGCTCCCGAGAGAGTGTACTGCTGTATTCACCCTTGCTCCGTGTGGAGTGGGCAGCCGGGTTGGCTCCGCTGACGGAGAAAAGCGTTCTGAAAGCGCTACGTGAATTGGGCATTGTCACTGTGGGAGATCTCTTTTTAAACGGCACCCTGAAGACGTTGCAGCAGGTCCTTCAACCCTGCCCTGGGGCAACGCTATTACATAGCTTTCAATACCGTAGGGTCCGTAGAGCGGCACTGGCCACATTGGGCCCGGAACTGGCTGAACCCCAGGAAGTGCCGGAGCTCACGTATGTAATCAAGACCCCCTCTTCTCGCAAACTGATAACGGCTCTGAGGGCGCTGGGCGATGGACTTCGGCAGTGCCCCACCTCTAAGGCCCGTTTGGCCTGGCAAGCTGACCTCCAAACTCCTATCTCAGATGAAATGTGGCGTTATTGCTCTACCAACACTAGAAAGATCTCGCTCAACAGTCGACACCGCCTGATACACTTTAAATTTCTACAGCGTGTCTACTACACGCCCGTGAGGCTACATAGGTATGGGCTGAGGGAGTCGGCGGAGTGCGAGCGCTGCCACTTTCACACGGCAGACTTTCTTCATATGGCCTGGACTTGCCCTGCTATTCATAGGTACTGGGTAGAGGTCTTTGCGGATCTCAGCTCTATCATTGGCGAGGAGATCTTGCCCAACCCGGCGCTCGCATTGCTCGGATTTTCCAAACCACTGCCGGTGGCGGTGCGGCGACTTGCGGACATGGCGCTACTGATGGCGAAGCGTCTGGTTGCCTTGTGTTGGATGCGGGGACCGGTTCCCACGAAGAAGCGTTGGGAGACGGATTTACTTTACTGCTGCACGCAATCAGAGGCGTATAGTGAACTACTTCCCCCGAAGAGTCGCCCCAAGAATTTCTGGGGGTTGCTTAAGGCGTTTCAGAGCGCGCGAGAGGAAGATGAGCCAGATCTGGAAGGGGAGGAGTTGGATGTACTGCAGGAAGATGGGGTTGCGGCGGCTGAGAATGTGGAGAGTGGTCGCTGAAGGTTTCAGTGTTATGAGTGTGTGGTGGATCGGGCCTGGTCTTAGCGGTGCCATGCATTGGAGGGGTGCTCGGGTCGGCTGGCCTGGATGTACATAGACGCTATCCCCACTGTACCTAGTTTCGCCCTCATGGATTTGTGGGTCGGCACCCATGGCCCTGTAGAGGGGTTTGTGGAAGTGGTGAATGGTGGGTGCAGGCGTGTGGACACGGGCTCAGGTAGTCTGGCTAGTTTTTGGGGTGGGTGGGTTTGTGTTTGAACGGGGGTTCTTAGTTCTTTCTTTTTACACCTTTTCCTGGTCTCCATCTTGAGAGGCTCAGTCCCTGGGTCCTCATGCAGTTATTACTCTGTACCTACACTGGTTGTCTCATCCTGGCACGCTGTTTTTGAGCTTGGGACTGGCGCCGCAGGCGCCGCCGGGTGGGCCTTCCTTTGTCATATTGAGGTCAATCATCTGCTGCTTCAATAGACTGATGCTACTACACGCTTCTCTTACACCTGCAGTTACGCCGCCAGGCCTCCGGGCTGTTGGTATCATGGCTGTGTGTTTTATCTTTTTACCCAGGGGCTTGAGAAGTGACTGTTTGCTGCCGCCGGCCTCCGGGTTGTAGGCGATGATGGCTGTGTGTATACCTCGAAGGTGTAATAAAGTACAAAGTTAATAAAAAAAAAATAATAACTGCGTCAGCCCCGTGCCTGAGGTGCATCTTATGAGCTGTGTGAATAATAACTGCATCAGCCACGTGCCTGATGTGCATCATCAGAGCTGTGTGAATAATAACTGTGTCAGCCCTGTGCCTGAGGTGCATCATCAGAGCTGTGTGAATAATAACAGCTGTGAGCCCCGTGCCTGAGGTGCATCATCAGAGCTGTGTGAATAATAACAGCTGTGAGCCCCGTGTCTGAGGTGCATCATCAGAGCTGTGTGAATAATAACTGCGTCAGCCCCGTGCCTGAGGTGCATCATCAGAGCTGTGTGAATAATAACAGCTGTGAGCCTGTGCCTGAGGTGCATCATCAGAGCTATGTGAATAAGAACTGCGTCAGCCCCATGCCTGAGGTGCATCTTCAGAGCTGTGGGAATAATAACTGCGTCAGCCCCGTGCCTGAGGTGCATCATCAGAGCTGTGGAAATAATAACTGCGTCAGCCCGTGCCGCTTCATCAGAGCTGTGTGAATAATAACTGCGTCAGCCCTGTGCCTGAGGTGCATCATCAGAGCTATGTGATTATTAACTGCGTCAGCCCCGTGCCTGAGGTGCATCATCAGAGCTGTGTGAATAATAACAGCTGTGAGCACCGTGCCTGAGGTGCATCATCAGAGCTGTGTGAATAATAACTGCGTCAGCCCTGTGCCTGAGGTGCATCATCAGAGCTGTGTGAATAATAACTGCCTCAGCCCCGTGTCTGAAGTGCATCATCAGAGCTGTGTGAATAATAACAGCTGTGAGCCCGTGCCTGAGGTGCATAATCACAGCTGTGTGAATAATAACTGCGTCAGCTCCGTGCCTGAGGTGCATCATCAGAGCTGTGTGAATAATAACAGCTGTGAGCCCTGTGCCTGAGGTGCATTATCAGAGCTGTGTGAATAATAACTGCATCAGCCCCGTGCCTTAGGTGCATCATCAGAGCTCTAACAGCTGTGAGCCCTGTGTCTGAGGTGCATCATCAGAGCTGAGTGAATAATAACTGCAGGCAGCCCTGTGCCTGAGGTGCATCATCAGAGCTGTGTGAATATTAACCGCTGTTAGCCCCGTGCCTGAGGTGCATCATCAGAGCTGTGTGAATAATAACAGCTGTGAGCCCGTGCCTGAGGTGCATCATCAGAGCTGTGTGAATATTAACAGCGTCAGCCCCGTGCCTTAGGTGCATCATCAGAGCTGAGTGAATAATAACTGCAGGCAGCCCTGTGCCTGAGGTGCATCATCAGAGCTGTGTGAATATTAACTGCGCAGCCCCGTGCCTGATTTGCATCATCAGAGCTGTGTGAATAATAACTGTGTCCGCCCATGCCTGAGGTGTATCATCAGAGCTGTGTGAATAATAACAGCTGTGAGCCCGTGCCTGAGGTGCATCATCACAGCTGTGTGAATAATAACAGCTGTGAGCCCCGTGCCTGAGGTGCATCATCAGAGCTGTGTGAATAATAACAGCTGTGACCCCCTGCCTGAGATGCATCATCAGAGCTGTGTAAATAATAACAGCTGTGAGCCCGTGCCTGAGGTGCATCATCACAGCTGCGTGAATAATAACTGCGTCAGCCCCATGCCTGAGGTGCATCATCAGAGCTGTGTGAATAATAACAGCTGTGAGCCCGTGCCTGAGGTGCATCATCACAGCTGTGTGAATAATAACTGCGTCAGCCCCATGCCTGAGGTGCATCATCAGAGCTGTGTGAATAATAACTGTAGGTACCCCGTGCCTGAGGTGCATCATCAGAGTTGTGTGAATAATAACAGCTGTGAGCCTGTGCCTGAGGTGCATCATCACAGCTGTGTGAATAATAACAGCTATGAGCCCGTGCCTGAGGTGCATCATCACAGCTGTGTGAATAATAACAGCTGTGAGCCAGTGCCTGAGGTGCATCATCAGAGCTGTGTGAATAATAACCGCATCAGCCCCGTGCCTATGGTGCATCATCAGAGCTGTGTGAATAACTGCGTCAGCCCCGTGTCTGAGGTGCATCATCAGAGCTATGTGAATAATAACAGCTGTGAGCCCCGTGCCTGAGGTGCATCATCAGAGCTGTGTGAATAATAACAGCTGTGAGCCCAGTGCCTGAGGTGCATCATCAGAGCTGTGTGAATAATAACAGCTGTGAGCCCCGTGCCTGAGGTGCATCATCAGAGCTGTGTGAATAATAACAGCTGTGAGCCCCGTGTCTGAGGTGCATCATCAGAGCTGTGTGAATAATACCTGCGTCAGCCCCGTGCCTGAGGTGCATTATCAGAGCTGTGTGAATAATAACAGCTGTGAGCCTGTGCCTGAGGTGCATCATCAGAGCTATGTGAATAAGAACTGCGTCAGCCCCATGCCTGAGGTGCATCATCAGAGCTGTGGGAATAATAACTGCGTCAGCCCCGTGCCTGAGGTGCATCATCAGAGCTGTGGGAATAATAACTGCGTCAGCCCGTGCCGCTTCATCAGAGCTGTGTGAATAATAACTGCGTCAGCCCTGTGCCTGAGGTGCATCATCAGAGCTATGTGATTATTAACTGCGTCAGCCCCGTGCCTGAGGTGCATCATCAGAGCTGTGTGAATAATAACAGCTGTGAGCCCGTGCCTGAGGTGCATCATCACAGCTGTGTGAATAATAACAGCTGTGAGCCCCGTGCCTGAGGTGCATCATCAGAGCTGTGTGAATAATAACAGCTGTGACCCCCTGCCTGAGATGCATCATCAGAGCTGTTTAAATAATAACAGCTGTGAGCCCGTGCCTGAGGTGCATCATCAGAGCAGTGTGAATATTAACAGCTGTGACCCCCTGCCTAAGGTGCTTCATCAGAGCTGTGTGAATAATAACTGCATCAGCCCCGTGCCTGAGGTGCATCATCAGAGCTGTGCGATTGATAACAGCTGTGAGCCTGTGCCTGAGGTGCATCATCAGAGCTGTGTGAATAATAACTGCATCAGCCCCGTGCCTATGGTGCATCATCAGAGCTGTGTGAATAACTGCGTCAGCCCCGTGTCTGAGGCGCATCATCAAAGCTGTGTGAATAATAACAGCTGTGAGCCCCGTGCCTGAGGTGCATCATCAGAGCTGTGTGAATAATAACAGCTGTGAGCCCGTGCCTGAGGTGCATCATCACAGCTGTGTGAATAATAACTGCATCAGCCCCGTGCCTGAGATGCATCATCAGATCTGTGTGAATAATAACTGTGTCTGCCCCGTGTCTGAGGTGCATCATCAGAGCTGTGTGAATAATAACAGCTGTGAGCCGTGACTGAGGTGCATCATCAGAGCTGTGTGAATAAAAACAGCCGTGAGCCCGTGCCTGAGGTGCATCATCGAAGCTCTGAGTAATAACAGCTGTGAGCCCATGCCTGAGGTGCATCATCAGAGCTGTGTGAATAATAACTGTGTCAGCCTGTGCCGCTTCATCAGAGCTGTGTGAATAACAGCTGTGAGCCCGTGCCTGAGGTGCATCATCAGAGCTGTGTGACTAATAACTGCGTCAGCCCCGTGCCTGAGGTGCATCAGAACTGTGTGAATAATAACTGTGTCTGCCCCGCCTTTGAGGTGCATCATCAGAGCTGTGTGAATAATAACAGCTGTGAGCCCGTGTCTGAGGTGCATCATCAGAGCTGTGTGAATATTAACAGCCGTGAGCCCGTGCCTGAGGTGCATCATCGAAGCTCTGAGTAATAACAGCTGTGAGCCCGTGTCTGAGGTGCATCATCAGAGCTGTGTGAATAATAACTGCGTCAGCCCATGCCGCGTCATCAGAGCTGTGTGAACAACAGCTGTGAGCCTGTGCCTGAGGTGCATCATCAGAGCTGTGTGAATAATAAAGGCGTCAGCCCCGTGCCTGATGTGCATCATCAGAGCTGTGTGAATAGTAACAGCTGTGAGCCCGTGCCTGAGGTGCATCATCACAGCTGTGTGAATAATAACTGCGTCAGCCCCATGCCTGAGGTGCATCATCAGAGCTGTGTGAATAATAACTGCGTCAGCCCCGAGCCTGGGGTGCATCATCAGAGCTGTGTGAATAATAACAGCTGTGAGCCCGTGCCTGAGGTGCATCATCAGAGCTGTGTGAATAATACAGGTGTGAGCCCCGTGCCTGGGGTGCATCATCAGAGCTTTGTGAATAATACAGGTGTGAGCCCCGTGCCTGAGGTGCATCATCAGAGCTGTGTGAATAATAACTGCTTCAGCCCCGTGCCTGAGGTGCATGATCAGAGCTGTGTGAATAATAACTGCGTCAGCCCCGTGCCTGAGGTGCATCATCGGAGCTGTGTGAATAATAACTGCATCAGCCCTGTGCCTGAGGTTCATCATCAGAGCTGTGTGAATAATTTCAGCTGTGAGCCCGGTGCCTGAGGTGCATCATCGGAGCTGTGTGAATAATAACAGCTGTGAGCCCCGTGTCTGAGGTGCATAAATCAGAGCTGTGTGAATAATAACTGTGTCAGCCACGTGCCTGAGGTGCATCATCAGAGCTGTGTGAATAATAACTGCGTCAGCCTCGTGCCTGAGGTGCATCATCAGAGCTGTGGGAATAATAACTGCGTCAGCCCGTGCCGCTTCTTCAGAGCTGTGTGAATAATGACTGTGTCAGCCCCCTGCCTGAAGTGCATCATCAGAGCTGTGTGAATAATAACAGCTGTGAGCCCGTGCCTGAGTGCATCATCAGAGCTATGTGAATATTAACTGCGTCAGCCCTGTGCCTGAGGTGCATCATCAGAGCTGTGAGAATAATAACTGCGTCAGCCCCGTGCCTGAGGTGCATCATCAGAGCAGTGGGAATAATAACTGCATCAGCCCGTGCCGCTTCATCAGAGCTGTGTGAATAATAACTGTGTCAGCCCCGTGCCTGAGGTGCATCATCAGAGCTATGTGATTATTAACTGCGTCAGCCCCGTGCCTGAGGTGCATCATCAGAGCTGTGCGAATAATAACAGCTGTGAGCCCGTGCCTGAGGTGCATCATTACAGCTGTGCGAATAATAACTGCGTTAGCCCCTTGCCTGAGGTGCATCATCAGAGCTGTGTGAATAATAACAGCTGTAAACCCCGTGCCTGAGGTGCATTATCAGAGCTGTGTGAATAATAACTGCGTCAGCCCCGTGCCTTAGGTGCATCATCAGAGCTGTGTGAATAATAACTGCATCAGCCCCGTGCCTGAGGTGCATCATCAGAGCTGTGTGAATAATAACAGCTCTGACCCCCTGCCTGAGGTGCATCATCAGAGCTGTGTGACTAATAACTGCAGGCAGCCCCGTGCCTGAGGTGCATCATCAGAACTGTGTGAATAATAACTGCGTCCGCCCGTGCCTGAGGTGTATCATCAGAGCTGTGTGAATAATAACAGCTGTGAGCCCGTGCCCGAGGTGCATCATCACAGCTGTGTGAATAATAACAGCTGTGAGCCCCGTGCCTGAGGTGCATCATCAGAGCTGTGTGAATAATAACAGCTGTGACCGCCTGCCTGAGATGCATCATCAGAGCTGTGTGAATAATAACTGCGTCAGCCCCATGCCTGAGGTGCATCATCAGATCTGTGTGATTAATAACAGCTGTGAGCCTGTGCCTGAGGTGCATCATCAGAGCTGTGTGAATAATAACTGCATCAGCCCCGTGCCTATGGTGCATCATCAGAGCTGTGTGAATAACTGCGTCAGCCCCGTGTCTGAGGTGCATCATCAGAGCTGTGTGAATAATAACAGCTGTGAGACCTGTCCCTGAGGTGCATCATCAGAGCTGTGTGAATAATAACAGCTGTGAGCCCGTGCCTGAGGTGCATCATCACAGCTGTGTGAATAATAACTGCATCAGCCCCGTGCCTGAGGTGCATCATTAGAGCTGTGTGAATAATAACAGCTGTGAGCCCTTGTCTGAGATGCATCATCAGAGCTGTGTGAATAATAACTGCGTCAGCCTGTGCCACTTCATCAGAGCTGTGTGAATAACAGCTGTGAGCCCGTGCCTGAGGTGCATCATCAGAGCTGTGTGAATAATAACTGCAGGCAGCCCCGTGCCTGAGGTGCATCATCAGAGCTGTGTGAATAATAACAGCTGTGAGCCTGTGCCTGAGGTGCGTCATCACAGCTGTGTGAATAATAACAGCTGTGAGCCCGTGCCTGAGGTGCATCATCAGAGCTGTGTGAATAATAACCGCATCAGCCCCGTGCCTATGGTGCATCATCAGAGCTGTGCGAATAACTGCGTCAGCCCCGTGTCTGAGGTGCATCATCAGAGCTGTGTGAATAATAACAGCTGTGAGCCCCGTGCCTGAGGTGCATCATCAGAGCTGTGTGAATAATAACAGCTGTGAGCCCAGTGCCTGAGGTGCATCATCAGAGCTGTGTGAATAATAACAGCTGTGAGCCCCGTGCCTGAGGTGCATCATCAGAGCTGTGTGAATAATAACAGCTGTGAGCCCCGTGTCTGAGGTGCATCATCAGAGCTGTGTGAATAATAACTGCGTCAGCCCCGTGCCTGAGGTGCATCATCAGAGCTGTGTGAATAATAACAGCTGTGAGCCTGTGCCTGAGGTGCATCATCAGAGCTATGTGAATAAGAACTGCGTCAGCCCCATGCCTGAGGTGCATCATCAGAGCTGTGGGAATAATAACTGCGTCAGCCCCGTGCCTGAGGTGCATCATCAGAGCTGTGGGAATAATAACTGCGTCAGCCCGTGCCGCTTCATCAGAGCTGTGTGAATAATAACTGCGTCAGCCCTGTGCCTGAGGTGCATCATCAGAGCTATGTGATTATTAACTGCGTCAGCCCCGTGCCTGAGGTGCATCATCAGAGCTGTGTGAATAATAACAGCTGTGAGCACCGTGCCTGAGGTGCATCATCAGAGCTGTGTGAATAATACCTGCGTCAGCCCGTGCCTGAGGTGCATCATCAGAGCTGTGTGAATAATAAAGGCGTCAGCCCCGTGCCTGATGTGCATCATCAGAGCTGTGTGAATAATAACAGCTGTGAGCCCAGTGCCTGAGGTGCATCATCAGAGCTGTTTGAATAATAACTGCGTCATCCCCGAGCCTGGGGTGTATCATGAGAGCTGTGTGAATAATAACTGCGTCAGCCCTGTGCCTGAGGTGCATCATCAGAGCTATATGATTATTAACTGCGTCAGCCCCGTGCCTGAGGTGCATCATCAGAGCTGTGTGAATAATAACAGCTGTGAGCCCCGTGCCTGAGGTGCATCATCAGAGCTGTGTGAATAATAACAGCTGTGAGCCCGTGCCTGAGGTGCATCATCAGAGCTGCGTGAATAATAACAGGTGTGAGCCCCGTGCCTGGGGTGCATCATCAGAGCTGTGTGAATAATAACTGCAGGCTGCCCTGCACCTGAGGTGTATCATCAGAGCTGTGTGAATAATAACTGCTTCAGCCCCGTGCCTGAGGTGCATGATCAGAGCTGTGTGAATAATAACTGCGTCAGCCCCGTGCCTGAGGTGCATCTTCGGAGCTGTGTGAATAATAACTGCGTCAGCCACGTGCCTGATGTGCATCATCAGAGCTGTGTGAATAATAACTGTGTCAGCCCTGTGCCTGAGGTGCATCATCAGAGCTGTGTGAATAATAACAGCTGTGAGCCCCGTGCCTGAGGTGCATCATCAGAGCTGTGTGAATAATAACAGCTGTGAGCCCCGTGTCTGAGCTGCATCATCAGAGCTGTGTGAATAATAACTGCGTCAGCCCCGTGCCTGAGGTGCATCATCAGAGCTGTGTGAATAATAACAACTGTGAGCCTGTGCCTGAGGTGCATCATCAGAGCTATGTGAATAAGAACTGCGTCAGCCCCATGCCTGAGGTGCATCATCAGAGCTGTGGGAATAATAACTGCGTCAGCCCCGTGCCTGAGGTGCATCATCAGAGCTGTGGGAATAATAACTGCGTCAGCCCGTGCCGCTTCATCAGAGCTGTGTGAATAATAACTGCGTCAGCCCTGTGCCTGAGGTGCATCATCAGAGCTATGTGATTATTAACTGCGTCAGCCCCGTGCCTGAGGTGCATCATCAGAGCTGTGTGAATAATAACAGCTGTGAGCACCGTGCCTGAGGTGCATCATCAGAGCTGTGTGAATAATACCTGCGTCAGCCCGTGCCTGAGGTGCATCATCAGAGCTGTGTGAATAATAACTGCCTCAGCCCCGTGTCTGAAGTGCATTATCAGAGCTGTGTGAATAATAACAGCTGTGAGCCCGTGCCTGAGGGGCATAATCACAGCTGTGTGAATAATAACTGCGTCAGCCCTGTGCCTGAGGTGCATCATCAGAGCTGTGTGAATAATAACAGCTGTGAGCCCTGTGCCTGAGGTGCATTATCAGAGCTGTGTGAATAATAACTGCGTCAGCCCCGTGCCTTAGGTGCATCATCAGAGCTCTAACAGCTGTGAGCCCCGTGTCTGAGGTGCATCATCAGAGCTGAGTGAATAATAACTGCAGGCAGCCCTGTGCCTGAGGTGCATCATCAGAGCTGTGTGAATATTAACCGCTGTTAGCCCCGTGCCTGAGGTGCATCATCAGAGCTGTGTGAATAATAACAGCTGTGAGCCCGTGCCTGAGGTGCATCATCAGAGCTGTGTGAATATTAACAGCGTCAGCCCCGTGCCTGAGGTGCATCATCAGAGCTGAGTGAATAATAACTGCGCAGCCCCGTGCCTGATTTGCATCATCAGAGCTGTGTGAATAATAACTGTGTCCGCCCATGCCTGAGGTGTATCATCAGAGCTGTGTGAATAATAACAGCTGTGAGCCCGTGCCTGAGGTGCATCATCACAGCTGTGTGAATAATAACAGCTGTGAGCCCGTGCCTGAGGTGCATCATCAGAGCTGTGTGAATAATAACAGCTGTGACCCCCTGCCTGAGATGCATCATCAGAGCTGTTTAAATAATAACAGCTGTGAGCCCATGCCTGAGGTGCATCATCAGAGCAGTGTGAATATTAACAGCTGTGACCCCCTGTCTAAGGTGCTTCATCAGAGCTATGTGAATAATAACTGCATCAGCCCCGTGCCTGAGGTGCATCATCAGAGCTGTGTGATTGATAACAGCTGTGAGCCTGTGCCTGAGGTGCATCATCAGAGCTGTGTGAATAATAACTGCATCAGCCCCGTGCCTATGGTGCATCATCAGAGCTGTGTGAATAACTGCGTCAGCCCCGTGTCTGAGGTGCATCATCAAAGCTGTGTGAATAATAACAGCTGTGAGCCCCGTGCCTGAGGTGCATCATCAGAGCTGTGTGAATAATAACAGCTGTGAGCCCGTGCCTGAGGTGCATCATCACAGCTGTGTGAATAATAACTGCATCAGCCCCGTGCCTGAGATGCATCATCAGATCTGTGTGAATAATAACTGTGTCTGCCCCGTGTCTGAGGTGCATCATCAGAGCTGTGTGAATAATAACAGCTGTGAGCCGTGACTGAGGTGCATCATCAGAGCTGTGTGAATAAAAACAGCCGTGAGCCCGTGCCTGAGGTGCATCATCGAAGCTCTGAGTAATAACAGCTGTGAGCCCATGCCTGAGGTGCATCATCAGAGCTGTGTGAATAATAACTGTGTCAGCCTGTGCCGCTTCATCAGAGCTGTGTGAATAACAGCTGTGAGCCCGTGCCTGAGGTGCATCATCAGAGCTGTGTGACTAATAACTGCGTCAGCCCCGTGCCTGTGGTGCATCATCACAGCTGTGTGAATATTAACAGCTGTGAGCCTGTGCCTGAGGTACATCATCACAGCTGTGTGAATAATAACTGCGTCAGCCCCGTGCCTGAGGTGCATCAGAACTGTGTGAATAATAACTGTGTCTGCCCCGCCTTTGAGGTGCATCATCAGAGCTGTGTGAATAATAACAGCTGTGAGCCCGTGTCTGAGGTGCATCATCAGAGCTGTGTGAATAATAACTGCGTCAGCCCATGCCGCGTCATCAGAGCTGTGTGAACAACAGCTGTGAGCCCGTGCCTGAGGTGCATCATCAGAGCTGTGTGAATAATAAAGGCGTCAGCCCCGTGCCTGATGTGAATCATCAGAGCTGTGTGAATAGTAACAGCTGTGAGCCCCGTGCCTGAGGTGCATCATCAGAGCTGTGTGAATAATACAGGTGTGAGCCCCGTGCCTGGGGTGCATCATCAGAGCTTTGTGAATAATACAGGTGTTAGCCCCGTGCCTGAGGTGCATCATCAGAGCTGTGTGAATAATAACTGCTTCAGCCCCGTGCCTGAGGTGCATGATCAGAGCTGTGTGAATAATAACTGCGTCAGCCCCGAGCCTGGGGTGCATCATCAGAGCTGTGTGAATAATAACAGCTGTGAGCCCGTGCCTGAGGTGCATCATCAGAGCTGTGTGAATAATAACTGCGTCAGCCCCGAGCCTGGGGTGCATCATCAGAGCTGTGTGAATAATAACAGCTGTGAGCCCGTGCCTGAGGTGCATCATCAGAGCTGTGTGAATAATACAGGTGTGAGCCCCGTGCCTGAGGTGCATCATCAGAGCTATGTGATTATTAGCTGCGTCAGCCCCATGCCTGAGGTGCATCATCAGAGCTGTGTGAATAATAATAGCTGTGAGCCCGTGCCTGAGGTGCATCATCACAGCTGTGTGAATAATAACTGCGTTAGCCCCGTGCCTGAGGTGCATCATCAGAGCTGTGTGAATAATAACAGCTATGAGCCCGTGCCTGAGGTGCATCATCAGAGCTGTGTGAATAATACAGGTGTGAGCCCCGTGCCTGGGGTGCATCATCAGAGTTGTGTGAATAATACCTGCATACTGCCCTGCACCTGAGGTGCATCATCAGAGCTGTGTGAATAATAACTTCTTCAGCCCCGTGCCTGAGGTGCATGATCAGAGCTGTGTGAATAATAACTGCGTCAGCCACGTGCCTGAGGTGCATCATCAGAGCTGTGTGAATAATAACAGCTGTGAGCCCCGTGCCTGAGGTGCATCATCAGATCTGTGTGAATAATAACAGCTGTGAGCCCCGTGTCTGAGGTGCATAATCAGAGCTGTGTGAATAATAACTGCGTCAGCCCCATGCCTGAGGTGCATCATCAGAGCTGTGGGAATAATAACTGCGTCAGCCCGTGCCGCTTCTTCAGAGCTGTGTGAATAATGACTGTGTCAGCCCAGTGCCTGAGGTGCATCATTAGAGCTGTGTGAATAATAACAGCTGTGAGCCCGTGCCTGAGGTGCATCATCAGAGCTATGTGAATAATAACTGTGTCAGCCCCGTGCCTGAGGTGCATCATCAGAGCTGTGGGAATAATAACTGTGTCAGCCCCGTGCCTGAGGTGCATCATCAGAGCTGTGGGAATAATAACTGCGTCAGCCCGTCCCGCTTCATCAGAGCTGTGTGAACAATAACTGCGTCAGCCCCGTGCCTGAGGTGCATCATCAGAGCTATCTGATTATTAACTGCGTCAGCCCCATGCCTGAGGTGCATCATCAGAGCTGTGTGAATAATAACAGCTGTGAGCCCGTGCCTGAGGTGCATCATCACAGCTGTGTGAATAATAACTGCGTCAGCCCCGTGCCTGAGGTGCATCATCAGAGCTGTGTGAATAATAACAGCTGTGAGCCCCGTGCCTGAGGGGCATTAGCATTATCAGAGCTGTGTGAATAATAACTGCGTCAGCCCCGTGCCTTAGGTGCATCATCAGAGCTGTGAGAATAATAACTGCATCAGCCCCGTGCCTGAGGTGCATCATCAGAGCTGTGTGAATAATAACTGTGTCAGCCCCGTGCCTGAGGTGCATCATCAGAGCTGTGTGAATATGAACAGCTGTTAGCCCCGTGCCTGAGGTGAATCATCAGAGCTGTGTGAATAATAACAGCTGTGAGCCCGTGCCTGAGGTGCATCATCAGAGCTGTGTGAATAATAACTGCGTCAGCCCCGTGCCTTAGGTGCATCATCAGAGCTGTGAGAATAATAACTGCATCAGCCCCGTGCCTGAGGTGCATCATCAGAGCTGTGTGAATAATAACTGTGTCAGCCCCGTGCCTGAGGTGCATCATCAGAGCTATGTGAATATTAACTGCGTCAGCCCCGTGCCTGAGGTGCATCATCAGAGCTGTGTGAATAATAACAGCTGTGAGCCCGTGCCTGAGGTGCATCATCACAGCTGTGTGAATAATAACTGCGTTAGCCCCATGCCTGAGGTGCATCATCAGAGCTGGGTGAATAATAACAGCTGTGAGCCCCGTCCTGAGGTGCATTATCAGAGCTGTGTGAATAATAACTGCGTCAGCCCCGTGCCTTAGGTGCTTCATCAGAGCTGTGTGAATAATAACTGCATCAGCCCCGTGCCTGAGGTGCATCATCAGAGCTGTGTGAATAATAACTGTGTCAGCCCCGTGCCTGAGGTCCATCATCAGAGCTGTTTGAATAATAACTGTATCAGCCCCGTGTCTGAGGTGCATCATCAGAGCTGTGTGAATAATAACAGCTCTGACCCCCTGCCTGAGGTGCATCATCAGAGCTGTGTGAATAATAACTGCAGGCAGCCCCGTGCCTGAGGTGCATCATCAGAGCTGTGTGAATAATAACTGCGTCCGCCCGTGACTGAGGTGTATCATCAGAGCTGTGTGAATAATAACAGCTGTGAGCCCGTGCCTGAGGTGCATCATCACAGCTGTGTGAATAATAACAGCTGTGAGCCCCGTGCCTGAGGTGCATCATCAGAGCTGTGTGAATAATAACAGCTGTGACCCCCTGCCTGAGATGCATCATCAGAGCTGTGTAAATAATAACAGCAGTGAGCCCGTGCCTGAGGTGCATAATCACAGCTGTGTGAATAATAACAGCTGTGAGCCCGTGCCTGAGGTGCATCATCAGAGCTGTGTGAATAATAACAGCTGTGAGCCCGTGCCTGAGGTGCATCATCACAGCTGTGTGAATAATAACTGCGTCATCCCCATGCCTGAGGTGCATCATCAGAGCTGTGTGAATAATAACTGTAGGTACCCCGTGCCTGAGGTGCATCATCAGAGCTGTGTGAATAATAACAGCTGTGAGCCTGTGCCTGAGGTGCATCATCACAGCTGTGTGAATAATAACAGCTGTGAGCCCGTGCCTGAGGTCCATCATCACAGCTGTGTGAATAATAACAGCTGTGAGCCCCGTGCCTGAGGTGCATCATCAGAGCTGTGTGAATAATAACAGCAGCTGTGACCCCCTGCCTGAGGTGCATCATCAGAGCTGTGCGAATAATAACTGCGTCAGCCCCGTGCCTGAGTTGCATCATCAGAGCTGTGTGAATAATAACAGCTTCGAGCCCTTGCCTGAGGTGCATCATCACAGCTGTGTGAATAATAACTGCGTCAGCCCCGTGCCTGAGGTGCATCATCAGAGCTGTGTGAATAATAACTGTGTCTGCCCCGTGTCTGTGGTGCATCATTAGAGCTGTGTGAATAATAACAGCTGTGAGCCCTTGTCTGAGATGCATCATCAGAGCTGTGTGAATAATAACTGCGTCAGCCTGTGCCACTTCATCAGAGCTGTGTGAATAACAGCTGTTAGCCCGTGCCTGAGGTGCATCATCAGAGCTGTGTGAATAATAACTGCAGGCAGCCGGTGCCTGAGGTGCATCATCAGAGCTGTGTGAATAATAACAGCTG
The DNA here is from genome assembly GCF_964263255.1 of Lissotriton vulgaris. Taxonomy (NCBI): domain Eukaryota; kingdom Metazoa; phylum Chordata; class Amphibia; order Caudata; family Salamandridae; genus Lissotriton; species Lissotriton vulgaris. The sequence goes on from NC_141685.1 coordinate 26,616,348, forward strand.
TGAGCCTGTGCCTGAGGTGCGTCATCACAGCTGTGTGAATAATAACAGCTGTGAGCCCGTGCCTGAGGTGCATCATCAGAGCTGTGTGAATGATAACCGCATCAGCCCCGTGCCTATGGTGCATCATCAGAGCTGTGTGAATAACTGCGTCAGCCCCGTGTCTGAGGTGCATCATCACAGCTGTGTGAATAATAACAGCTGTGAGCCCCGTGCCTGAGGTGCATCATCAAAGCTGTGTGAATAATAACAGCTGTGACCCCCTGCCTGAGGTGCATCATCAGAGCTGTGTGAATAATAACAGCTGTGAGCCCCGTGCCTGAGGTGCATCATCAGAGTTGTGTGATTAATAACAGCTGTGAGCCTGTGCCTGAGGTGCATCATCAGAGCTGTGTGAATAATAACTGCGTCAGCCCCGTGCCTATGGTGCATCATCAGAGCTGTGTGAATAATAACAGCTCTGAGCCTGTGCCTGAGGTGCATCATCAGAGCTATGTGAATAAGAACTGCGTCAGCCCCATGCCTGAGGTGCATCATCAGAGCTGTGGGAATAATAACTGCGTCAGCCCCGTGCCTGAGGTGCATCATCAGAGCTGTGGGAATAATAACTGCGTCAGCCCGTGCCGCTTCATCAGAGCTGTGTGAATAATAACTGCGTCAGCCCTGTGCCTGAGGTGCATCATCAGAGCTATGTGATTATTAACTGCGTCAGCCCCGTGCCTGAGGTGCATCATCAGAGCTGTGTGAATAATAACAGCTGTGAGCACCGTGCCTGAGGTGCATCATCAGAGCTGTGTGAATAATACCTGCGTCAGCCCGTGCCTGAGGTGCATCATCAGAGCTGTGTGAATAATAAAGGCGTCAGCCCCGTGCCTGATGTGCATCATCAGAGCTGTGTGAATAATAACAGCTGTGAGCCCAGTGCCTGAGGTGCATCATCAGAGCTGTTTGAATAATAACTGCGTCATCCCCGAGCCTGGGGTGTATCATGAGAGTTGTGTGAATAATAACTGCGTCAGCCCTGTGCCTGAGGTGCATCATCAGAGCTATGTGATTATTAACTGCGTCAGCCCCGTGCCTGAGGTGCATCATCAGAGCTGTGTGAATAATAACAGCTGTGAGCCCCGTGCCTGAGGTGCATCATCAGAGCTGTGTGAATAATAACAGCTGTGAGCCCGTGCCTGAGGTGCATCATCAGAGCTGTGTGAATAATAACAGGTGTGAGCCCCGTGCCTGGGGTGCATCATCAGAGCTGTGTGAATAATAACTGCAGGCTGCCCTGCACCTGAGGTGTATCATCAGAGCTGTGTGAATAATAACTGCTTCAGCCCCGTGCCTGAGGTGCATGATCAGAGCTGTGTGAATAATAACTGCGTCAGGGGGGGCGGAGCTTGCCGGCGGACATGCCTGACGTGTAAGCGTTGAGCTCCCCGTCTAAGCCCCGAATAACTCCGTAAAACCCATCCTCCGAACAGCCTGCTCGCACCACAAATCGCTGGGGACTACTGGCCTACGCCTGGGTCGAGTGGCGAAACTTGCCCTGCCCGTTTTCCGGTGAGGGAGAGCCGCGTGGAGAACTGATCGGCGCCGAGACGGACCAGGCCGCGATCCCCGGACTTTCCTGTGCGGCTGGCCGAGGTACGTCGCGCGACGTGCGGTAGGCGGAGCTGCGGACAGTCCGGTCCTCTCGGACGACTGCTGTGCATCGGATCCTGGTGAGCGCCGCTCTACACGGTTCCGGGGCAATACCGAAGGGAACTTGGAGAGCCCTGGAAGATACACCTGCTTAGACGCCCACGGACGCTCAGGTCGGGCTGGGGAGGCTTAGTTCTCTCGCCTCGTGGTGGCTGAGACACACACCCTGTAAGTGCCGAACCCCATGCTGCCGGAGAGCGGCCGGACTGAGGATTTGTGGACACCGGGGGTGGAGAAGGCACGCTCGATCGTCTACAGGGTGGCAAGGGCGGTGGGACAGTCTGTCGTCCTCCTGGACATAGCTCGGAGCGTGACGCCGCCATATTGGTAATAGCGCTTACTGCCTCATACGCCGACCACGCGAGACTGTTGCAGGCGCTACCCCCTCCCGGCCTGCCCCCCCCACGAGCAACTTACCTAGGGCGCCTGGGTGCACCGGCTGCATGAGCACCAGAAACGCCATGGGGAAGGGGGACAGACAACAGTCCAAATTATCGTTCGAGCAGAAGAGGACTAAGGGCGCTGAGGGCGCGAAGGGTGCTGAGGGACCAGCCATGGACGCCTCGCCAAGACAATCTTCCTCCGAAAACGCCCTATGTGCGGAAATTCGAGGCATGCTGGGGGTCATGGAGAAAGGCCTGCAGGACAGTATGGCATCGATAGGAACTAAGATTGACGCACTGACGTATCGAATGGACCGCATGGCCGAGAGGGTGGACAAACATGCGGAGAGGCTCGATATGGCGGAGAGACGGCTAACGGAGGCGGAGGAGGCCCAATCGGAATGGGATAAAGACCGTAAACAGTTTGGAAGGCTGCTCCAAGTTATACAAGACAAGGCGGAAGATTTGGAGGCGCGCTCGAGACGCTCCAACATCCGCATCACGGGGGTGGCAGAGACAACCAGTACCGGCAAGATGGAGGTGTTTGTGGAGAAGCTGCTGCGGACCCTGCTGGGTGAAGACGTCTTCTCCCCCATGTTTATTGTTGAAAGGGCGCATCGCTCTTTGGGTCCGAAACCACAGCCAGGCCTACCCCCGAGGCCGATCATCGCAAAGCTCTTGAACTACAGGGACAGGGATCTGGCGCTCCGACTGGCCAGAGAGAAAGGGGACCTGCAGTTTGAAGGAATGAACATCTCCCTATACCCTGACTTCACAGCGAGGGTTCAGGAGGATAGGAAACGATTTGCTCCGTATAAAAAACAGCTGAGAGAGCTTGGGCTGGACTACGCGATGTTGTACCCTGCGAGACTCCGTATCAACAGGCAGGGTCACTCGCACTTCTTTACGGATCCTGCGGAGCTTAAAAAGTCCCTGAAAGACTGGTCAAAGGAGCAGCGCAATTGCCCGAGGAGTCCGCGAAGGGATGACGTTGATGCTGAGGCAATGGAAGAACGAGAGTGAATAGGGGAGCGGTAGTGGATTGGGGCTTGCAAGGCCTTGGCGACTTGTGACGCCTGAACATTTGGAGTGGGCCTGACTGTAGGTACTCTGGTGTGGAGATGTTCTGGATTCCCTCGGATAAGGTACTGTTTACCCTGGTGGGCGATTGGGCTGGTGTCACACTGACGGCGGGACACTGCAGAGGCGGCTCTCCTTGTGTACTGGAGCCGCTTTGGGACTAAGAAACACTGTGCTGGCAGGATTGTGGGGAACAAATTGGACGGGGTGGGGACGGGGGGGGGTGATTGTTGTTAGGGGCCTTTGGCCCACTTTGTGCTAGTAACCTAGCCGGGCACCTCTGCCTCTGCGCTTTTGGCATTTGGCTCCCTAGGGAGCCGTCCGGGGTTTGTAGTACTTGTTGATACCTAGGGAAGGGTCGGAGGGAGGGGTTGGGGCCTGTCTGACCGGGTTGGGGTTGGTCGGCTGTGGGAGGGTGGGTGGTAGTGAATTGACTTTCATGTTGGTAGTTGGGTTTGGGGTGTTGGGGTTGGTCGGCTGTGGGTGGCTAGTTGTTGGCTATGTCTTTGTGCTGCTGCTGATATTTTGGGTGGGGATCGGGGTATGTTGGGAGGGGGGTCTGTTTATGCCGATTACTGCTATGTGTCTGCTACATCGCCTGCTTTGTCCTACTGTTTTCTTTAACCTGCTATGTCGACCGCTGAAACTCTAGAACCAGAGAGCGCCCTGGGCTCTCTGCGACTGCTGTCATGGAATGTGAGAGGGCTTAACGATTTCCGTAAACTCAGGAAGGTCTTGGCATACTTGCAGCGCCACCGGATTGACATTGCTCTGCTGCAGGAAACTCATCTGCCACTGTCTAGTCCTATGTTGCAGATGAGGGGTCTTAGTTCCGCTTGTGTTGCTGCAGGGTTCACCACGCATGCTAGGGGGGTACTCACCTGGGCTAATCCCAAGTCCCAATTGTCGCTACAGCGGGTGGCGGTAGACCCAGAGGGGCGGTATGTGGTTGCACGGTGTGTTGGGAAGGGTCACGATCTTTTGCTGGTGAATGTGTATGGCCCCAACTACGATTCCCCAGACTTCTATGCTTTGTTGGCTGACAGCTGTAGGCAGTTTGTGGGCGCTAGAATGCTGTGGGGGGGGGACTTTAACTTGGTGTTGAACCCAGAACTGGACAGATCGGCGGGCCTCCCTAGATCCCCGGCTGCTTCGGCGTTGCTGCTATTGTCGGAATGTGTGAAGCTTGACTTGCTTGATGTGTGGCGTCATAGACACCCGGGACGGGGTGGGTTCACCCATTACTCGGCCTACCATAACCTCCATACACGTATAGATTACTGGTTTGTTTCCCGCTCACTGATTGGTGCAGTGAGAGGATGTACGGTGCTGCCTCGCACACTGTCTGACCACTCGCCACTACTCTTATTACTGGTTGCTCCTCCTAGGGGGATCCCCCCGTTTACCTGGAGGTTCCCCCCGTACTCCCTCCTAGATGAAGTTTTCAGAGGGGAACTAGCCGAGGATATAGAGACCTATTTCTCAACTAATGTGGGATCGGTGGATAGCGTCCAGGTGCTTTGGGATGCGTTTAAAGTGTACATCAGAGGGATGACTATGGCAAAGCACTCTGGGGTGCTCAAGGCTATCAGGCACCGGCTGCAATGGCTTGAAACACAACTCACCGATCTGGAACGGCGGGCGGGAGACTCGGGTGCTGCCACAGACGCAGACAAACTTCAGTCTTTGCTAGAGGAATTTCAAGAGGAGGCGGACAGGGAAATTAAACATATGGGCAAATATGCCACGGCGCGCGCGTATGGGGAGAGGGAACGACCTGGTGCTCTCCTGGCCAAACTGATGCGCAACACCAGGCCCCCATTGGTTATCGAGGAATTGGTGACTGCTGCAGGGGAGGTGGTGGCGGAGGAGCGGGATATCCTAGCGGAATTTCACTCTTACTATACGGCGCTCTACTCCTCAAAGGATAGCCGCCTTGAGGAGGAAATCGACGACTATTTAAGTTACCTCCAAATGCCCTTCTTAGCCGACTGGCAGAGAGAGTTTCTCATGGCCCCAATCCAAAAGGAGGAGATAACGGAGGCACTGGAGGGCATGAAGTCCGGTAGCGCCCCTGGAGCGGATGGCCTCACGGTGGCGTTTTACAAGGCCTTTCAGGACAAACTTGTCCCGTATTTGATGCTCCTATTTGATGATATTTGCCAACAGGGTAGCATGTCGAAATCCATGAGAGAGGCGCTACTTATTACCATCCCGAAGCCAGGTAAACCACCTAATCAATGTGGCTCTTACCGCCCTCTATCGCTGATCAATGTGGACGCGAAGTTATATGCAAAAGTACTTGCGACCCGTTTGGCGCTTTTGGTCCCAGACCTGGTTGCCCCGGAGCAGGCTGGGTTTGTCCCCTCACGCAATCTCACTTATAATATCCGTACTGTACTTGGCACGATACAACACGTCAAACAAGAGAACAAAGCTGTCGCCGTCTTTTTAGTTTGGCCTCGGTGAACCGTTTCTACAGATGTTGGGAGCTTTATATTACAAGCCCACTGCGAGATTAAAGATAGGGAACTTAGTCACTGCTCCTATCGAGATTGGAAGGGGCACCCGTCAGGGCTGTCCCCTTTCTCCGCTGTTGTACGCCATGGTGGCAGAGCCCCTCGCTTGCGCCATACGAGAGTATCATCGGTTCGAAGGGATTAATTTTCCGACGTACCAAATTGGTATCTCAACATACGCGGATGACACTCTGCTATATGTCCGTGACCCGGAGACAAACCTCTCTGCGGTGCTGCGGGAAGTGGTAAGATTCGGGGCCTTATCGGGCCTTCGGGTCAACTGGAATAAATCGGTGGCGTTACCCTTGACTCCGGTGACACTCCCATTCGACTCGGAGTACCCATTGCAGTGGACCACAGACTCTATCCGCTACCTGGGGATACGTATACATACTGACCCGGAGGTCCTGATACGAGAGAATTATGGGGTCGCCTATTCCAAACTGGTAGATGATGTCGAAGTGTGGTCCAGGCTCCCGCTTTCTCTCATGGGCAGGATAGCGCTCATGAAGATGGTAGTGCTCCCCAGATTTCTTTTTCTATTTACGAATATACCGGTGGTCCTCTCCAAGGCTTTTTTCCGACAACTCACCCAAACGCTCATCCGCCTGGCGTGGGGGGGAAAACAGCCGTGGGTGCAGTGGCAAACGCTCATGCTCCCGTATGAGCAAGGGGGTCTTGGGGCCCCAGACCTGGAGCGGTACTATAGGATCGCTCAGGGGGCACATCTCCACACATGGATTCATGGGGATCCTGGCATCCCTCATGTCAAACTGGAACGACTCTTTTCATATGGCCTGGACTTGCCCTGCTATTCATAGGTACTGGGTAGAGGTCTTTGCGGATCTCAGCTCTATCATTGGCGAGGAGATCTTGCCCAACCCGGCGCTCGCATTGCTCGGATTTTCCAAACCACTGCCGGTGGCGGTGCGGCGACTTGCGGACATGGCGCTACTGATGGCGAAGCGTCTGGTTGCCTTGTGTTGGATGCGGGGACCGGTTCCCACGAAGAAGCGTTGGGAGACGGATTTACTTTACTGCTGCACGCAATCAGAGGCGTATAGTGAACTACTTCCCCCGAAGAGTCGCCCCAAGAATTTCTGGGGGTTGCTTAAGGCGTTTCAGAGCGCGCGAGAGGAAGATGAGCCAGATCTGGAAGGGGAGGAGTTGGATGTACTGCAGGAAGATGGGGTTGCGGCGGCTGAGAATGTGGAGAGTGGTCGCTGAAGGTTTCAGTGTTATGAGTGTGTGGTGGATCGGGCCTGGTCTTAGCGGTGCCATGCATTGGAGGGGTGCTCGGGTCGGCTGGCCTGGATGTACATAGACGCTATCCCCACTGTACCTAGTTTCGCCCTCATGGATTTGTGGGTCGGCACCCATGGCCCTGTAGAGGGGTTTGTGGAAGTGGTGAATGGTGGGTGCAGGCGTGTGGACACGGGCTCAGGTAGTCTGGCTAGTTTTTGGGGTGGGTGGGTTTGTGTTTGAACGGGGGTTCTTAGTTCTTTCTTTTTACACCTTTTCCTGGTCTCCATCTTGAGAGGCTCAGTCCCTGGGTCCTCATGCAGTTATTACTCTGTACCTACACTGGTTGTCTCATCCTGGCACGCTGTTTTTGAGCTTGGGACTGGCGCCGCAGGCGCCGCCGGGTGGGCCTTCCTTTGTCATATTGAGGTCAATCATCTGCTGCTTCAATAGACTGATGCTACTACACGCTTCTCTTACACCTGCAGTTACGCCGCCAGGCCTCCGGGCTGTTGGTATCATGGCTGTGTGTTTTATCTTTTTACCCAGGGGCTTGAGAAGTGACTGTTTGCTGCCGCCGGCCTCCGGGTTGTAGGCGATGATGGCTGTGTGTATACCTCGAAGGTGTAATAAAGTACAAAGTTAATAAAAAAAAAATAATAACTGCGTCAGCCCCGTGCCTGAGGTGCATCTTCTGAGCTGTGTGAATAATAACTGCATCAGCCACGTGCCTGATGTGCATCATCAGAGCTGTGTGAATAATAACTGTGTCAGCCCTGTGCCTGAGGTGCATCATCAGAGCTGTGTGAATAATAACAGCTGTGAGCCCCGTGCCTGAGGTGCATCATCAGAGCTGTGTGAATAATAACAGCTGTGAGCCCCGTGTCTGAGGTGCATCATCAGAGCTGTGTGAATAATAACTGCGTCAGCCCCGTGCCTGAGGTGCATCATCAGAGCTGTGTGAATAATAACAGCTGTGAGCCTGTGCCTGAGGTGCATCATCAGAGCTATGTGAATAAGAACTGCGTCAGCCCCATGCCTGAGGTGCATCATCAGAGCTGTGGGAATAATAACTGTGTCAGCCCCGTGCCTGAGGTGCATCATCAGAGCTGTGGAAATAATAACTGCGTCAGCCCGTGCCGCTTCATCAGAGCTGTGTGAATAATAACTGCGTCAGCCCTGTGCCTGAGGTGCATCATCAGAGCTATGTGATTATTAACTGCGTCAGCCCCGTGCCTGAGGTGCATCATCAGAGCTGTGTGAATAATAACAGCTGTGAGCACCGTGCCTGAGGTGCATCATCAGAGCTGTGTGAATAATACCTGCGTCAGCCCGTGCCTGAGGTGCATCATCAGAGCTGTGTGAATAATAACTGCCTCAGCCCCGTGTCTGAAGTGCATCATCAGAGCTGTGTGAATAATAACAGCTGTGAGCCCGTGCCTGAGGTGCATAATCACAGCTGTGTGAATAATAACTGCGTCAGCTCCGTGCCTGAGGTGCATCATCAGAGCTGTGTGAATAATAACAGCTGTGAGCCCTGTGCCTGAGGTGCATTATCAGAGATGTGTGAATAATAACTTCATCAGCCCCGTGCCTTAGGTGCATCATCAGAGCTCTAACAGCTGTGAGCCCTGTGTCTGAGGTGCATCATCAGAGCTGAGTGAATAATAACTGCAGGCAGCCCTGTGCCTGAGGTGCATCATCAGAGCTGTGTGAATATTAACGGCTGTTAGCCCCATGCCTGAGGTGCATCATCAGAGCTGTGTGAATAATAACAGCTGTGAGCCCGTGCCTGAGGTGCATCAGCAGAGCTGTGTGAATATTAACAGCGTCAGCCCCGTGCCTTAGGTGCATCATCAGAGCTGAGTGAATAATAACTGCAGGCAGCCCTGTGCCTGAGGTGCATCATCAGAGCTGTGTGAATATTAACTGCGCAGCCCCGTGCCTGATTTGCATCATCAGAGCTGTGTGAATAATAACTGTGTCCGCCCATGCCTGAGGTGTATCATCAGAGCTGTGTGAATAATAACAGCTGTGAGCCCGTGCCTGAGGTGCATCATCACAGCTGTGTGAATAATAACAGCTGTGAGCCCCGTGCCTGAGGTGCATCATCAGAGCTGTGTGAATAATAACAGCTGTGACCCCCTGCCTGAGATGCATCATCAGAGCTGTGTAAATAATAACAGCTGTGAGCCCGTGCCTGAGGTGCATCATCACAGCTGCGTGAATAATAACTGCGTCAGCCCCATGCCTGAGGTGCATCATCAGAGCTGTGTGAATAATAACAGCTGTGAGCCCGTGCCTGAGGTGCATCATCACAGCTGTGTGAATAATAACTGTGTCAGCCCCATGCCTGAGGTGCATCATCAGAGCTGTGTGAATAATAACTGTAGGTACCCCGTGCCTGAGGTGCATCATCAGAGTTGTGTGAATAATAACAGCTGTGAGCCTGTGCCTGAGGTGCATCATCACAGCTGTGTGAATAATAACAGCTATGAGCCCGTGCCTGAGGTGCATCATCACAGCTGTGTGAATAATAACAGCTGTGAGCCCCGTGCCTGAGGTGCATCATCAGAGCTGTGTGAATAATAACAGCTGTGACCCCCTGCCTGAGGTGCATCATCAGAGCTGTGTGAATAATAACTGCGTCAGCCCCGTGCCTGAGTTGCATCATCAGAGCTGTGTGAATAATAACAGCTTCGAGCCCTTGCCTGAGGTGCATCATCACAGCTGTGTGAATAATAACTGCGTCAGCCCCGTGCCTGAGGTGCATCATCAGAGCTGTGTGAATAATAACTGTGTCTGCCCCGTGTCTGTGGTGCATCATTAGAGCTGTGTGAATAATAACAGCTGTGAGCCCTTGTCTGAGATGCATCATCAGAGCTGTGTGAATAATAACTGCGTGGAGCCTGTGCCACTTCATCAGAGCTGTGTGAATAACAGCTGTGAGCCCGTGCCTGAGGTGCATCATCAGAGCTGTGTGAATAATAACTGCAGGCAGACCCGTGCCTGAGGTGCATCATCAGAGCTGTGTGAATAATAACAGCTGTGAGCCTGTGCCTGAGGTGCGTCATCACAGCTGTGTGAATAATAACAGCTGTGAGCCAGTGCCTGAGGTGCATCATCAGAGCTGTGTGAATAATAACCGCATCAGCCCCGTGCCTATGGTGCATCATCAGAGCTGTGTGAATAACTGCGTCAGCCCCGTGTCTGAGGTGCATCATCAGAGCTGTGTGAATAATAACAGCTGTGAGCCCCGTGCCTGAGGTGCATCATCAGAGCTGTGTGAATAATAACAGCTGTGAGCCCAGTGCCTGAGGTGCATCATCAGAGCTGTGTGAATAATAACAGCTGTGAGCCCCGTGCCTGAGGTGCATCATCAGAGCTGTGTGAATAATAACAGCTGTGAGCCCCGTGTCTGAGGTGCATCATCAGAGCTGTGTGAATAATAACTGCGTCAGCCCCGTGCCTGAGGTGCATTATCAGAGCTGTGTGAATAATAACAGCTGTGAGCCTGTGCCTGAGGTGCATCATCAGAGCTATGTGAATAAGAACTGCGTCAGCCCCATGCCTGAGGTGCATCATCAGAGCTGTGGGAATAATAACTGCGTCAGCCCCGTGCCTGAGGTGCATCATCAGAGCTGTGGGAATAATAACTGCGTCAGCCCGTGCCGCTTCATCAGAGCTGTGTGAATAATAACTGCGTCAGCCCTGTGCCTGAGGTGCATCATCAGAGCTATGTGATTATTAACTGCGTCAGCCCCGTGCCTGAGGTGCATCCTCAGAGCTGTGTGAATAATAACAGCTGTGAGCCCGTGCCTGAGGTGCATCATCACAGCTGTGTGAATAACAGCTGTGAGCCCCGTGCCTGAGGTGCATCATCAGAGCTGTGTGAATAATAACAGCTGTGACCCCCTGCCTGAGATGCATCATCAGAGCTGTTTAAATAATAACAGCTGTGAGCCCGTGCCTGAGGTGCATCATCAGAGCAGTGTGAATATTAACAGCTGTGACCCCCTGCCTAAGGTGCTTCATCAGAGCTGTGTGAATAATAACTGCATCAGCCCCGTGCCTGAGGTGCATCATCAGAGCTGTGCGATTGATAACAGCTGTGAGCCTGTGCCTGAGGTGCATCATCAGAGCTGTGTGAATAATAACTGCATCAGCCCCGTGCCTATGGTGCATCATCAGAGCTGTGTGAATAACTGCGTCAGCCCCGTGTCTGAGGCGCATCATCAAAGCTGTGTGAATAATAACAGCTGTGAGCCCCGTGCCTGAGGTGCATCATCAGAGCTGTGTGAATAATAACAGCTGTGAGCCCGTGCCTGAGGTGCATCATCACAGCTGTGTGAATAATAACTGCATCAGCCCCGTGCCTGAGATGCATCATCAGATCTGTGTGAATAATAACTGTGTCTGCCCCGTGTCTGAGGTGCATCATCAGATCTGTGTGAATAATAACAGCTGTGAGCCGTGACTGAGGTGCATCATCAGAGCTGTGTGAATAAAAACAGCCGTGAGCCCGTGCCTGAGGTGCATCATCGAAGCTCTGAGTAATAACAGCTGTGAGCCCATGCCTGAGGTGCATCATCAGAGCTGTGTGAATAATAACTGTGTCAGCCTGTGCCGCTTCATCAGAGCTGTGTGAATAACAGCTGTGAGCCCGTGCCTGAGGTGCATCATCAGAGCTGTGTGACTAATAACTGCGTCAGCCCCGTGCCTGTGGTGCATCATCACAGCTGTGTGAATAATAACAGCTGTGAGCCTGTGCCTGAGGTACATCATCACAGCTGTGTGAATAATAACTGCGTCAGCCCCGTGCCTGAGGTGCATCAGAACTGTGTGAATAATAACTGTGTCTGCCCCGCCTTTGAGGTGCATCATCAGAGCTGTGTGAATAATAACAGCTGTGAGCCCGTGTCTGAGGTGCATCATCAGAGCTGTGTGAATATTAACAGCCGTGAGCCCGTGCCTGAGGTGCATCATCGAAGCTCTGAGTAATAACAGCTGTGAGCCCGTGTCTGAGGTGCATCATCAGAGCTGTGTGAATAATAACTGCGTCAGCCCATGCCGCGTCATCAGAGCTGTGTGAACAACAGCTGTGAGCCTGTGCCTGAGGTGCATCATCAGAGCTGTGTGAATAATAAAGGCGTCAGCCCCGTGCCTGATGTGCATCATCAGAGCTGTGTGAATAGTAACAGCTGTGAGCCCGTGCCTGAGGTGCATCATCACAGCTGTGTGAATAATAACTGCGTCAGCCCCATGCCTGAGGTGCATCATCAGAGCTGTGTGAATAATAACTGCGTCAGCCCCGAGCCTGGGGTGCATCATCAGAGCTGTGTGAATAATAACAGCTGTGAGCCCGTGCCTGAGGTGCATCATCAGAGCTGTGTGAATAATACAGGTGTGAGCCCTGGGCCTGGGGTGCATCATCAGAGCTTTGTGAATAATACAGGTGTGAGCCCCGTGCCTGAGGTGCATCATCAGAGCTGTGTGAATAATAACTGCTTCAGCCCCGTGCCTGAGGTGCATGATCAGAGCTGTGTGAATAATAACTGCGTCAGCCCCGTGCCTGAGGTGCATCATCGGAGCTGTGTGAATAATAACTGCATCAGCCCTGTGCCTGAGGTTCATCATCAGAGCTGTGTGAATAATTTCAGCTGTGAGCCCGGTGCCTGAGGTGCATCATCGGAGCTGTGTGAATAATAACAGCTGTGAGCCCCGTGTCTGAGGTGCATAAATCAGAGCTGTGTGAATAATAACTGTGTCAGCCACGTGCCTGAGGTGCATCATCAGAGCTGTGTGAATAATAACTGCGTCAGCCTCGTGCCTGAGGTGCATCATCAGAGCTGTGGGAATAATAACTGCGTCAGCCCGTGCCGCTTCTTCAGAGCTGTGTGAATAATGACTGTGTCAGCCCCCTGCCTGAAGTGCATCATCAGAGCTGTGTGAATAATAACAGCTGTGAGCCCGTGCCTGAGTGCATCATCAGAGCTATGTGAATATTAACTGCGTCAGCCCTGTGCCTGAGGTGCATCATCAGAGCTGTGAGAATAATAACTGCGTCAGCCCCGTGCCTGAGGTGCATCATCAGAGCAGTGGGAATAATAACTGCATCAGCCCGTGCCGCTTCATCAGAGCTGTGTGAATAATAACTGTGTCAGCCCCGTGCCTGAGGTGCATCATCAGAGCTATGTGATTATTAACTGCGTCAGCCCCGTGCCTGAGGTGCATCATCAGAGCTGTGCGAATAATAACAGCTGTGAGCCCGTGCCTGAGGTGCATCATTACAGCTGTGCGAATAATAACTGCGTTAGCCCCTTGCCTGAGGTGCATTATCAGAGCTGTGTGAATAATAACTGCGTCAGCCCCGTGCCTTAGGTGCATCATCAGAGCTGTGTGAATAATAACTGCGTCCGCCCGTGCCTGAGGTGTATCATCAGAGCTGTGTGAATAATAACAGCTGTGATCCCGTGCCCGAGGTGCATCATCACAGCTGTGTGAATAATAACAGCTGTGAGCCCCGTGCCTGAGGTGCATCATCAGAGCTGTGTGAATAATAACAGCTGTGACCGCCTGCCTGAGATGCATCATCAGAGCTGTGTGAATAATAACTGCGTCAGCCCCATGCCTGAGGTGCATCATCAGATCTGTGTGATTAATAACAGCTGTGAGCCTGTGCCTGAGGTGCATCATCAGAGCTGTGTGAATAATAACTGCATCAGCCCCGTGCCTATGGTGCATCATCAGAGCTGTGTGAATAACTGCGTCAGCCCCGTGTCTGAGGTGCATCATCAGAGCTGTGTGAATAATAACAGCTGTGAGACCTGTCCCTGAGGTGCATCATCAGAGCTGTGTGAATAATAACAGCTGTGAGCCCGTGCCTGAGGTGCATCATCACAGCTGTGTGAATAATAACTGCATCAGCCCCGTGCCTGAGGTGCATCATTAGAGCTGTGTGAATAATAACAGCTGTGAGCCCTTGTCTGAGATGCATCATCAGAGCTGTGTGAATAATAATTGCGTCAGCCTGTGCCACTTCATCAGAGCTGTGTGAATAACAGCTGTGAGCCCGTGCCTGAGGTGCATCATCAGAGCTGTGTGAATAATAACTGCAGGCAGCCCCGTGCCTGAGGTGCATCATCAGAGCTGTGTGAATAATAACAGCTGTGAGCCTGTGCCTGAGGTGCGTCATCACAGCTGTGTGAATAATAACAGCTGTGAGCCCGTGCCTGAGGTGCATCATCAGAGCTGTGTGAATAATAACCGCATCAGCCCCGTGCCTATGGTGCATCATCAGAGCTGTGTGAATAACTGCGTCAGCCCCGTGTCTGAGGTGCATCATCAGAGCTGTGTGAATAATAACAGCTGTGAGCCCCGTGCCTGAGGTGCATCATCAGAGCTGTGTGAATAATAACAGCTGTGAGCCCAGTGCCTGAGGTGCATCATCAGAGCTGTGTGAATAATAACAGCTGTGAGCCCCGTGCCTGAGGTGCATCATCAGAGCTGTGTGAATAATAACAGCTGTGAGCCCCGTGTCTGAGGTGCATCATCAGAGCTGTGTGAATAATAACTGCGTCAGCCCCGTGCCTGAGGTGCATCATCAGAGCTGTGTGAATAATAACAGCTGTGAGCCTGTGCCTGAGGTGCATCATCAGAGCTATGTGAATAAGAACTGCGTCAGCCCCATGCCTGAGGTGCATCATCAGAGCTGTGGGAATAATAACTGCGTCAGCCCCGTGCCTGAGGTGCATCATCAGAGCTGTGGGAATAATAACTGCGTCAGCCCGTGCCGCTTCATCAGAGCTGTGTGAATAATAACTGCGTCAGCCCTGTGCCTGAGGTGCATCATCAGAGCTATGTGATTATTAACTGCGTCAGCCCCGTGCCTGAGGTGCATCATCAGAGCTGTGTGAATAATAACAGCTGTGAGCACCGTGCCTGAGGTGCATCATCAGAGCTGTGTGAATAATACCTGCGTCAGCCCGTGCCTGAGGTGCATCATCAGAGCTGTGTGAATAATAAAGGCGTCAGCCCCGTGCCTGATGTGCATCATCAGAGCTGTGTGAATAATAACAGCTGTGAGCCCAGTGCCTGAGGTGCATCATCAGAGCTGTTTGAATAATAACTGCGTCATCCCCGAGCCTGGGGTGTATCATGAGAGCTGTGTGAATAATAACTGCGTCAGCCCTGTGCCTGAGGTGCATCATCAGAGCTATATGATTATTAACTGCGTCAGCCCCGTGCCTGAGGTGCATCATCAGAGCTGTGTGAATAATAACAGCTGTGAGCCCCGTGCCTGAGGTGCATCATCAGAGCTGTGTGAATAATAACAGCTGTGAGCCCGTGCCTGAGGTGCATCATCAGAGCTGCGTGAATAATAACAGGTGTGAGCCCCGTGCCTGGGGTGCATCATCAGAGCTGTGTGAATAATAACTGCAGGCTGCCCTGCACCTGAGGTGTATCATCAGAGCTGTGTGAATAATAACTGCTTCAGCCCCGTGCCTGAGGTGCATGATCAGAGCTGTGTGAATAATAACTGCGTCAGCCCCGTGCCTGAGGTGCATCTTCGGAGCTGTGTGAATAATAACTGCGTCAGCCACGTGCCTGATGTGCATCATCAGAGCTGTGTGAATAATAACTGTGTCAGCCCTGTGCCTGAGGTGCATCATCAGAGCTGTGTGAATAATAACAGCTGTGAGCCCCGTGCCTGAGGTGCATCATCAGAGCTGTGTGAATAATAACAGCTGTGAGCCCCGTGTCTGAGGTGCATCATCAGAGCTGTGTGAATAATAACTGCGTCAGCCCCGTGCCTGAGGTGCATCATCAGAGCTGTGTGAATAATAACAACTGTGAGCCTGTGCCTGAGGTGCATCATCAGAGCTATGTGAATAAGAACTGCGTCAGCCCCATGCCTGAGGTGCATCATCAGAGCTGTGGGAATAATAACTGCGTCAGCCCCGTGCCTGAGGTGCATCATCAGAGCTGTGGGAATAATAACTGCGTCAGCCCGTGCCGCTTCATCAGAGCTGTGTGAATAATAACTGCGTCAGCCCTGTGCCTGAGGTGCATCATCAGAGCTATGTGATTATTAACTGCGTCAGCCCCGTGCCTGAGGTGCATCATCAGAGCTGTGTGAATAATAACAGCTGTGAGCACCGTGCCTGAGGTGCATCATCAGAGCTGTGTGAATAATACCTGCGTCAGCCCGTGCCTGAGGTGCATCATCAGATCTGTGTGAATAATAACTACCTCAGCCCCGTGTCTGAAGTGCATTATCAGAGCTGTGTGAATAATAACAGCTGTGAGCCCGTGCCTGAGGTGCATAATCACAGCTGTGTGAATAATAACTGCGTCAGCCCCGTGCCTGAGGTGCATCATCAGAGCTGTGTGAATAATAACAGCTGTGAGCCCTGTGCCTGAGGTGCATTATCAGAGCTGTGTGAATAATAACTGCGTCAGCCCCGTGCCTTAGGTGCATCATCAGAGCTCTAACAGCTGTGAGCCCCGTGTCTGAGGTGCATCATCAGAGCTGAGTGAATAATAACTGCAGGCAGCCCTGTGCCTGAGGTGCATCATCAGAGCTGTGTGAATATTAACCGCTGTTAGCCCCGTGCCTGAGGTGCATCATCAGAGCTGTGTGAATAATAACAGCTGTGAGCCCGTGCCTGAGGTGCATCATCAGAGCTGTGTGAATATTAACAGCGTCAGCCCCGTGCCTGAGGTGCATCATCAGAGCTGAGTGAATAATAACTGCGCAGCCCCGTGCCTGATTTGCATCATCAGAGCTGTGTGAATAATAACTGTGTCCGCCCATGCCTGAGGTGTATCATCAGAGCTGTGTGAATAATAACAGCTGTGAGCCCGTGCCTGAGGTGCATCATCACAGCTGTGTGAATAATAACAGCTGTGAGCCCGTGCCTGAGGTGCATCATCAGAGCTGTGTGAATAATAACAGCTGTGACCCCCTGCCTGAGATGCATCATCAGAGCTGTTTAAATAATAACAGCTGTGAGCCCATGCCTGAGGTGCATCATCAGAGCAGTGTGAATATTAACAGCTGTGACCCCCTGTCTAAGGTGCTTCATCAGAGCTATGTGAATAATAACTGCATCAGCCCCGTGCCTGAGGTGCATCATCAGAGCTGTGTGATTGATAACAGCTGTGAGCCTGTGCCTGAGGTGCATCATCAGAGCTGTGTGAATAATAACTGCATCAGCCCCGTGCCTATGGTGCATCATCAGAGCTGTGTGAATAACTGCGTCAGCCCCGTGTCTGAGGTGCATCATCAAAGCTGTGTGAATAATAACAGCTGTGAGCCCAGTGCCTGAGGTGCATCATCAGAGCTGTGTGAATAATAACAGCTGTGAGCCCGTGCCTGAGGTGCATCATCACAGCTGTGTGAATAATAACTGCATCAGCCCCGTGCCTGAGATGCATCATCAGATCTGTGTGAATAATAACTGTGTCTGCCCCGTGTCTGAGGTGCATCATCAGAGCTGTGTGAATAATAACAGCTGTGAGCCGTGACTGAGGTGCATCATCAGAGCTGTGTGAATAAAAACAGCCGTGAGCCCGTGCCTGAGGTGCATCATCGAAGGTCTGAGTAATAACAGCTGTGAGCCCATGCCTGAGGTGCATCATCAGAGCTGTGTGAATAATAACTGTGTCAGCCTGTGCCGCTTCATCAGAGCTGTGTGAATAACAGCTGTGAGCCCGTGCCTGAGGTGCATCATCAGAGCTGTGTGACTAATAACTGCGTCAGCCCCGTGCCTGTGGTGCATCATCACAGCTGTGTGAATAATAACAGCTGTGAGCCTGTGCCTGAGGTACATCATCACAGCTGTGTGAATAATAACTGCGTCAGCCCCGTGCCTGAGGTGCATCAGAACTGTGTGAATAATAACTGTGTCTGCCCCGCCTTTGAGGTGCATCATCAGAGCTGTGTGAATAATAACAGCTGTGAGCCCGTGTCTGAGGTGCATCATCAGAGCTGTGTGAATATTAACAGCCGTGAGCCCATGCCTGAGGTGCATCATCGAAGCTCTGAGTAATAACAGCTGTGAGCCAGTGTCTGAGGTGCATCATCAGAGCTGTGTGAATAATAACTGCGTCAGCCCATGCCGCGTCATCAGAGCTGTGTGAACAACAGCTGTGAGCCCGTGCCTGAGGTGCATCATCAGAGCTGTGTGAATAATAAAGGCGTCAGCCCCGTGCCTGATGTGAATCATCAGAGCTGTGTGAATAGTAACAGCTGTGAGCCCCGTGCCTGAGGTGCATCATCAGAGCTGTGTGAATAATACAGGTGTGAGCCCCGTGCCTGGGGTGCATCATCAGAGCTTTGTGAATAATACAGGTGTTAGCCCCGTGCCTGAGGTGCATCATCAGAGCTGTGTGAATAATAACTGCTTCAGCCCCGTGCCTGAGGTGCATGATCAGAGCTGTGTGAATAATAACTGCGTCAGCCCCGAGCCTGGGGTGCATCATCAGAGCTGTGTGAATAATAACAGCTGTGAGCCCGTGCCTGAGGTGCATCATCAGAGCTGTGTGAATAATAACTGCGTCAGCCCCGAGCCTGGGGTGCACCATCAGAGCTGTGTGAATAATAACAGCTGTGAGCCCGTGCCTGAGGTGCATCATCAGAGCTGTGTGAATAATACAGGTGTGAGCCCCGTGCCTGAGGTGCATCATCAGAGCTGTGTGAATAATAACAGCTGTGAGCCCGTGCCTGAGGTGCATCATCACAGCTGTGTGAATAATAACAGCTGTGAGCCCCGTGCCTGAGGTGCATCATCAGAGCTGTGTGAATAATAACAGCTGTGACCCCCTGCCTGAGATGCATCATCAGAGCTGTGTGAATAATAACTGCATCAGCCCCGTGCCTATGGTGCATCATCAGAGCTGTGTGAATAACTGCATCAGCCCCGTGTCTGAGGTGCATCATCAACGCTGTGTGAATAATAACAGCTGTGAGCCCCGTGTCTGAGGTGCATCATCAGAGCTGTGTGAATAATAACAGCCGTGAGCCCGTGCCTGAGGTGCATCATCGAAGCTCTGAGTAATAACAGCTGTGAGCCCATGCCTGAGGTGCATCATCAGAGCTGTGTGAATAATAACTGTGTCAGCCTGTGCCGCTTCATCAGAGCTGTGTGAATAACAGCTGTGAGCCCGTGCCTGAGGTGCATCATCAGAGCTGTGTGACTAATAACTGCGCCAGCCCCGTGCCTGTGGTGCATCATCACAGCTGTGTGAATAATAACTGCGTCAGCCCCGTGCCTGAGGTGCATCAGAACTGTGTGAATAATAACTGTGTCTGCCCCGCTTTTGAGGTGCATCATCAGAGCTGTGTGAATAATAACAGCTGTGAGCCCGTGTCTGAGGTGCATTATCAGAGCTGTGTGAATAATAACAGCTGTGAGCCTGTGCCTGAGGTACATCATCACAGCTGTGTGAATAATAACTGCGTCAGCCCCGTGCCTGAGGTGCATCAGAACTGTGTGAATAATAACTGTGTCTGCCCCGCTTTTGAGGTGCATCATCAGAGCTGTGTGAATAATAACAGCTGTGAGCCCGTGTCTGAGGTGCATCATCAGAGCTGTGTGAATAATAACAGCCGTGAGCCCGTGCCTGAGGTGCATCATCGAAGCTCTGAGTAATAACAGCTGTGAGCCCGTGTCTGAGGTGCATCATCAGAGCTGTGTGAATAATAACTGCGTCAGCCCGTGCCGCGTCATCAGAGCTGTGTGAACAACAGCTGTGAGCCCGTGCCTGAGGTGCATCATCAGAGCTGTGTGAATAATAAAGGCGTCAGCCCCGTGCCTGATGTGCATCATCAGAGCTGTGTGAATAGTAACAGCTGTGAGCCCCGTGCCTAAGGTGCATCATCAGAGCTGTGTGAATAATAACTGCGTCAGCCCCGAGCCTGGGGTGCATCATCAGAGCTGTGTGAATAATAACAGCTGTGAGCCCGTGCCTGAGGTGCATCATCAGAGCTGTGTGAATAATAACTGCATCAGCCCTGTGCCTGCGGTTCATCATCAGAGCTGTGTGAATAATTTCAGCTGTGAGCCCGGTGCCTGAGGTGCATCATCAGAGCTGTGTGAATAATAACAGCTGTGAGCCCCGTGTCTGAGGTGCATAAATCAGAGCTGTGTGAATAATAACTGTGTCAGCCCCGTGCCTGAGGTGCATCATCAGAGCTGTGTGAATAATAACTGCGTCAGCCTCGTGCCTGAGGTGCATCATCAGAGCTTTGGGAATAATAATTGCGTCAGCCCATGCCGCTTCTTCAGAGCTGTGTGAATAATAACTGCATCAGCCCTGTGCCTGAGGTTCATCATCAGAGCTGTGTGAATAATTTCAGCTGTGAGCCCCCTGCCTGAGGTGCATCATCAGAGCTGTGTGAATAATAGCAGCTGTGAGCCCGTGCCTGAGTGCATCATCAGAGCTATGTGAATATGAACTGCGTCAGCCCCGTGCCTGAGGTGCATCATCAGAGCTGTGAGAATAATAACTGCGTCAGCCCCGTGCCTGAGGTGCATCATCAGAGCTGTGGGAATAATAACTGCGTCAGCCCGTGCCGCTTCATCAGAGCTGTGTGAATAATAACTGTGTCAGCCCCGTGCCTGAGGTGCATCATCAGAGCTATGTGATTATTAACTGCGTCAGCCCCGTGCCTGAGGTGCATCATCAGAGCTGTGCGAATAATAACAGCTGTGAGCCCGTGCCTGAGGTGCATCATTATAGCTGTGCGAATAATAACTGCGTTAGCCCCGTGCCTGAGGTGCATCATCAGAGCTGTGTGAATAATAACAGCTGTGAACCCCGTGCCTGAGGTGCATTATCAGAGCTGTGTGAATAATAACTGCGTCACTCCCGTGCCTGAGGTGCATCATCAGAGCTGTGTGAATAATAACTGCATCAGCCCCGTGCCTGAGGTGCATCATCAGAGCTGTGTGAATAATAACAGCTGTGAGCCCGTGCCTGAGGTGCATCATCACAGCTGTGTGAATAATAACAGCTGTGAGCCCCGTGCCTGAGGTGCATCATCAGAGCTGTGTGAATAATAACAGCTGTGACCCCCTGCCTGAGATGCATCATCAGAGCTGTGTAAATAATAACAGCTGTGAGCCCGTGCCTGAGGTGCATCATCACAGCTGTGTGAATAATAACTGCGTCAGCCCCGTGCCTGGGGTGCATCATCAGAGCTGTGTGAATAATAACAACTGTGAGCCAGTGCCTGAGGTGCATCATCAGAGCTGTGTGAATAATAACTGCAGGCAGCCTTGTGCCTGAGGTACATCATCAGAGCTGTGTGACTAATAACTGCGTCAGGCCCATGCCTGAGGTGCATCATCAGAGCTGTGTGAATAATAACTGTGTCAGCCCCGTGCCTGAGGTGCATCATCAGAGCTGTGTGAATAATAACAGCTGTGAGCCCGTGCCTGAGGTGCATCATCACAGCTGTGTGAATAATAACTGCGTCAGCCCCGTGCCTGAGGTGCATCATCAGAGCTGTGTGAATAATAACTGCAGGCAGCCCCGTGCCTGAGGTGCATCATCAGAGCTGTGTGATTAATAACAGCTGTGAGCCTGTGCCTGAGGTGCATCATCAGAGCTGTGTGAACAATAACTGCGTCAGCCCCGTGCCTATGGTGCATCATCAGAGCTGTGTGAATAATAACTGCGTCAGCCCTGTGCCTGAGGTTCATCATCAGAGCTGTGTGAATAGTAACAGCTGTGAGCCCCGTGTCTGAGGTGCATCATCAGAGCTGTGTGAATAATAACAGCTATGAGCCCCGTGTCTGAGGAGCATAAATCAAAGCTGTGTGAATAATAACTGCGTCAGCCCCGTGCCTGAGGTGCATCATCAGAGCTGTGTGAATAATAACTGCGTCAGCCTCGTGCCTGAGGTGCATCATCAGAGCTTTGGGAATAATAACTGCGTCAGCCGGTGCCGCTTCTTCAGAGCTGTGTGAATAATGACTGTGTCAGCCCCCTGCCTGAGGTGCATCATCAGAGCTGTGTGAATAATAACAGCTGTGAGCCCGTGCCTGAGTGCATCATCAGAGCTATGTGAATATTAACTGCGTCAGCCCCGTGCCTGAGGTGCATCATCAGAGCTGTGAGAATAATAACTGCGTCAGCCCCGTGCCTGAGGTGCATCATTAGAGCTGTGGGAATAATAACTGCGTCAGCCCGTGCCGCTTCATCAGAGCTGTGTGAATAATAACTGCGTAAGCCCCGTGCCTGCGGTGCATCATCAGAGCTATGTGATTATTAACTGCGTCAGCCCCGTGCCTGAGGTGCATCATCAGAGCTGTGTGAATAATAACAGCTGTGAGCCCGTGCCTGAGGTGCATCATCACAGCTGTGTGAATAATAACTGCGTTAGCCCCATGCCTGAGGTGCATCATCAGAGCAGTGTGAATAATAACAGCTGTGAGCCCCGTGCCTAAGGGTCATTGTTAGAATTGGGGGTCTCTGGTTGGCGCAAGTATGCACTTGTGACAAACAGGGACCCTCTCCTCTAGTCAGGGCAAGGGAACTACCCTTTAAGAATAACCCCTACTCACCCTCTAGGTTGCGTGGCGTGAGCAGTCAAGGCTAATCTCTAGGGCGCATTAAGTTAAGCATTTATAATCACACACAGCAAATAACACTGACCCCCCACAAATGGACACCAGGCTGTGGTATGTATAAAAATACTGGTACTTTATGTAAAAATAATAGATTTGTAGACTTATCACAAGACCTTAAATAACATTCAATTAGGATGCACACAATACTCTTCTCAGTGTTGGAATGGATACTTTCTTGGCTGTTCAATATTTCACTTCAAGTGTTACTTCAAAATACAGCTCCCTTCAGCAAAGCGTCTTTAAATCAGTAAAGGAGACAAGGGGGTTTCCTTAAAACAATGTTCTGTCAGCAAAGCGTTCTTATGTAAAGAGGAACAGTATAAAATGCCCTCAAAAGCGATTGCAGCAGAATTCCTGACTAGAAGATGCTTTGTGTCAGATTCTGAACTCACAGAGGCTTGGCTTCAGGGCGCTGCTCTGTGCGCTTCGTGACTGGGGCACCAGCAGCTTATCCGACCCAGCAAGGGGTTAACAGCCAGCAAGGGATTCCCAGAGGGGCGGACCTTCGAGTCCTCGGCTTGCCCCTTGAACACACACAAGTTACAGTACCTTGCAAAAAGGGGGGGGGTTTGCCACGGACAAATGCGGGGCACAGCTGTGGACCAGGACAGGCTCAGCAGGGCGCCTTGAGGGGGGCTCGGCTCGTGACGGCGTTAGGAGGTGCAGTGCTGGAGCGGGGCCTCCGAGGGGCTCTGTGGGCTGTCAGGGGCGCTGTCTGTGTCCTGGCCTTCGGTTCGAAGCTTGCAGGGAAATCCTTCGGTGGGGAAGTGCGATTTAGAGCGGCCCGTACTCCTTTGTACAGGGCAGCTCCTCTCACTGTGGCGCAGCCTCAGGGATTCCCCCTGGTGCAGGGCGGGTCAACACACTTCACCGGCGTGGGGACACGGGCCGGATACCAGGGAGGAGTAGGCAAGAAGGGGAGGCGGCGCGGTGGCACCCAGCAGCGGGCACAACTTGTACCGGCAGGTCAGCTGGTGCGGCGCAGCCTCAGGGGCAAGGTGTGGTGCGGAGCAACGCTCAAGGGCACGCACCTTTCAATCTGCTCACTCGGGTCCCGGGAGCTCGTGGGGGCTGCAAGGCGGGCGGTGCACTTCTCCTCGGAGATGGGTGGAGGCAGGGTGCGGGGCGGCCCCTGAGGACACGGTGTGGCGGCGGCTGCGATCAGCGGCGGCACACGGGTCAGGGCGGCCACGGCACGGCTCCAAGCACTTCAAGGCAGATAATCCTTGGGGTGCACACAAATGACGGCCTTCAGCGGGGCACGAACTTGGCAAGCCCAGCAGCTTGGGTCGAAGGAGGGGGAAGAGCCCAATGGTCCTGGGGCTCAGGTCAGGGGGCCAGCTCACTTCCAGGCCCTTGGAGATCAGCTAGCAAGCACAAGAGTTTGTAGAAAGTAAAAAGCAAAGTCTTTCAGGATTTCTTCCTCTCCTTTGGCAGCAAGGGTTCCACTGCAGGCCAGTCCCCCAGGATAGGGACAGTCTCTCTCCTTCAGCTTCCTTGGTTCCTTCTCCTCAGGCAGAGGGGTCGTCTTGATTCACAAGCAGGATCTGATTTACAAGGAGCAGGGCTCCTATATTTATATGGCATTTCTTTTGTCTTTTCAGGCCAGGGGGGCCTCTGCATAATCCCTTTCAGTGGTGGAGCACTCTGAGTGGCTGTCCTTGGCTGTTTCTTTCAGTGCGAGGGGCAGGCACATCAGACGCTCCACAGGAGGTGGAGCCAGCATTGTGTGGACAGGGGCAGCCAGGAGTACCTCGTTGATGGTGCTTCGCCCTTCCTGGGCCAGGTGCAGGCTGAGTCATCAGTCGCCCCCCAGGGGGGCGGAGCCAGCATTGTGGTGGCAGAGCACAGCCTGATTAAGAGTCATGGGGCACTCCTACCTCCCACTAAGGTGTAATCCTTGCATTCACCAACTGTCATCACCCAGCCCTGTCACTCACACATCCCAGACAGTCAGATACACAAACTATCAGAGGCGGGCTGAAATGGTTAGGCAAGCAAATGCTAACTTTCTAAAAGTAGCATTTGCAAACACAGGATATTAAAATAAACTTTACTAAAAGAAGTATTTTATTATTCTGAGTTCAGGCATACTAAATATTAATTTCTACCATGTTCCCTGAGCCTGCTGGGATTATAGAGTGTAATAATTCCAGCAGCCCATTCTGGCCTAAAGGGAGCAGGTAGCCTCACAATAGTGAAAAACGAATTTAGCTGTAATTCACTATTAGGACATGCCACACACATCAGAGCATGTCCTACCTTACACTTACAATGCACCCTGCCCTTTGGCCTACCATAGGGGTGACTAATATGAAGTCAAGGGAAGGTTTAGGGGCTGGCAAGTGTGTGCACTTGCCCAGCCAGCATGACAGTACCAGACTGCACGCAGGGTCTGCAGTGGCAGACCCTAGACACATTTTAACAGGCTGCTTCTGTGGGTGGCGCAACCAGCGCTGCAGGCCCACTAGCAGTATTGGCATTCACAAGCCCTGGCACTCCTGGTGCACTTTACTGGGGACTGACAGTAAATCCAATGAACCAATCAGGTATACCAATCACAGTTACATTTTTCATAGGGAGCACTTGCACTGCGGCACGGGTTGGCCGTGGCGCAGTGCCCTGAGCAGCGGACACCAGCAAAAACATCTGAGGCACATCAGCAAAAAGTGGAAGGGAAACTCACGCCAAGGTGCCAGGTCTAACACGTGTCCCCTCCAGCCGAAATGTGGGGAGAACTACCCTTCCCCAGGGAGTTCCTCATCACTAAGGCGGAAATACCTGGACAGACCGTCAGCATTGGCGTGATCTGTGCCAGGGCGGTGTTCCACCGTGAAGTCCATACCCTGTAGGGAGATGGACCACCTCAACAGTTTTGGGTTCTCACCCCTCATTTGCATCAACCATCTGAGGGGCCTGTGGTCTGTCTGAACCCGGAAGTGAGACCCAAACAAGTAGGGTCTTAGCTTCTTCAGCGCCCAGACCACAGCAAATGCTTCTCGCTCTATTGCACTCCACCTACTTTCCCGGGGAAGTAACCTCCTACTGATGAAGGCTACAGGGTGGTCCCAGCCCTCCTCAGTCATCTGTGAGAGAACAGCCCCTACACCATGCTCTGAAGCGTCTGTTTGCACTAGAAATTCCTTGGAGAAATCAGGAGCCAAGAGCACGGGCGCCGTGCACATGGCAGTTTTCAGGGTGTCAAAAGCCTTCTGACAGGTGTCAGTCCAAATCACATTCCTGGGCTGCTTCTTAGAAGTCAGCTCTGTCAAGGGGGTCACAATAGTGCCATAGCCCTTGACAAACCTCCTGTAGTACCCAGTGAGCCCCAGAAAGGCTCTCACTGCAGTCTGGGTCTTGGGGGGTTCCCAAGCCAGGATGGTCTCAATTTTGGGTTGCAAGGGGGCCACCTTGCCACTCCCCACTTGGTGTCCCAAGTACACCACTGAACCCTGCCCAATCTGGCACTTGCTGGCCTTGATTGTGAGGCCTGCTCTGCGCAGGGCCATCAACACTTCCCAGAGGTGGCGCAGGTGTTCTGGCCAGGTGCCACTGAACACTGCAATGTCATCCAGGTAGGCGGCACTGAACTCATCCAGCCCAACCAACACCTGGTTGACCAACCTCTGAAAGGTGGCAGGGGCATTCTTCATCCCAAATGGCATAACCCGGAACTGGAAATGCCCATCTGGTGTGGAGAACGCTGACCTCTCTTTTGCCCCATCGGTCAAGGCGATCTGCCAGTACCCAGACGTTAAATCAAACGTGCTGAGGAACCGGGCAGCCCCTAGCCGATCAATGAGCTCATCAGCTCTGGGGATGGGGTGCGCGTCAGTCTTGGTGACCGAATTGAGCCCTCTGTAGTCCACACAGAACCGGAGTTCAGGTGTGGCTCCCGGCGCAGCAGCCTTTGGGACCAAGACCACGGGGCTGGACCAAGGGCTGCTGGAGGACTCAACCACCCCAAGAGCAAGCATTTTGGAGACCTCCTCCTTTATGCAGGCTCTGACCCTGTCAGTTACTCTGTAGGCCTTATGCCTCACAGGTAAGCTGTCTCCTGTGTCCACATCATGGACGCACCAATCTGTGACACCAGGAATCAGGGAGAACAGATCTGGAAACTGCCCCAGCAAGTGGCGGCAGTCATCCTGTTGTTCAGGCGTCAGGGTGGGTGAGAGGTTAACTCCATCCACTGACCCATCTTTCTCAGAGGCTACCAAGAGGTCAGGAAGAGGCTCAGTCTCCTCCTCCATTCCATCATCAGTTGCCAACAACATGCCCACTTCGGACCTCTCCAAGTGGGGCTTAAGGCGGTTAACATGTAGGACCCTCAAAGGGTTCCTGGGAGACTGCATGTCCACCAAGTAGGTTACTGGACTCTTGCGCTCCACAACCTCAAATGGACCTGTCCACTTATCCTGAAGTGCACAAGGCTCCACTGGGGCCAAGACCCACACCTTTTGTCCAGGCTGAAGCTCTACCAGAGTGGCATTCTGGTCGTACCACCGCTTCATCTCTTCCTGGCTGGATTCTAGGTTTGCCTCAGCAAGTTTCCTGAATCGCCTGGTCTGGTTTCTGAAGGCCAGCATGTAACTGTATACATTCTGGGGAGGTTTCCTGGGAGATTGCTCCCAGCCCTCCTTTACCAAACTCAGAGGTCCTCTCACTGGGTGACCGTACAGCAGTTCAAAGGGGCTGAACCCTAGGGACTTCTGTGGCACCTCACGGTATGCGAAGAGAAGGCATGGCAAGAGGACGTCCCACTTACGCCTCATTGGACCTTCCAGGCCCATGATCATGCCTTTTAGGGTTCGGTTGAATCTCTCAACCAACCCATTTCCTTGGGGGTGGTAAGGGGTGGTGAACTTGTATGTTACACCACACTCTTGCCAAAGGGATTTCATATACTTGGATATGAAATTGGTGCCCCTGTCGCTCACCACCTCTAGAGGGAATCCCACTCGTGAGAAAATTCCCATCAGTGCCCGTCCCACCACGGGGGCCGTCACTGTCCTCAGAGGGATGGCTTCAGGGTACCGGGTGGCATGGTCCACCAAGACCAGGATGAACCTATTGCCCATGGCTGTCTTGGGGTCCAGAGGCCCAACAATGTCAATACCCACTCGCTGGAATGGCGTACCGACCACGGGGAAGGGCTGCAGAGGAGCCTTGTGCTTCCCTCCGCTCTTACCACTTGCCTGGCAAGTCTGACAAGATCTACAGTGAGCATCTGAGCTCTTGTGCATTTGGGGCCAATAAAAGTGGGTGACAAGCCTGTCATAGGTCTTGTCCATCCCCAAATGTCCTGCTAATGGCACATCATGAGCCAGCCCCAGTAGGAAGGCTCTGAACTTCTGGGGTACCACCAGCACACGGGCTGACCCAGGTTCAGCAGCCTTAGGCTCTGAATACAGGAGGTCGTTCTCCCAGTACACATAATGTGTTTTGGCCTGAACACCATTGGCCTGGTCTGCAGCCTGCTGCCGCATACCCACGAGAGAAGGGCATTCTTTCTGCTCCCTGCAGAATTCCTCCCTGGAGGGGCCTCCTTCTTGCTGCCAATGGGTCAGCTCAGGCAGGTCCCCCAGTTCAGCAATCTGTTCCCCTGTAGGCTCCAGGGCATCCCCCTCAAGGTCTGCTTCCTCCTGGACCGTGGGAACTTCAGGGGCCGGTTTCCCGCGCCCCCTGCTCCTTCTCTCTAAGGCCGGTTCCTGGGCCTCTCCCTCAGGCTCCAGGATCTCTTGAGCACCCCTACTGGCTGCCATCGACCGAGTGGTCACGCACGCCCAGTCAGGCAGACCCACCATCCTCAGGTGAGTCGTCTTCTCCACCTTTTCCCAAGGGGAGTGTTCCAAGTCATTCCCTAGCAAACAGTCAACAGGCATGGTTTTCCTCACACAGACCTGCAGAGTACCAGAGACCCCCCCCCACTCGAAGGGAACTTGAGCCATCGGACACTGACTCTCTGAATTATCAGCATTGATAACCCTACAGTAGGCATGGGGTACAACCTGCTCTTGAGACACCAGGTGCTGCCTCACTGCAGTCACACTGGCTCCTGTATCTCTAAGAGCCTCTGCTTTCTTACCATTGATGGTCACCACCTGCCCATATTTCTTAGTGTTAGAGGGCAGGTAGTTCTCAGGGACCATCTCACTGTCTCCTAAAGAGACTAGGGTCATCTGGACAGGATCTCCACCCCCAGGGACTACTACCTCTTCCCCCAAATTAACACTAGCTACTTGCCGGGGCGGAGCACCAGTGGGTGCTGATTTACCAAACAGGCGACACTTGGGGTCAGTGGCAATGTGACCCGGGTCACCACATCTGTAACAATTGAAGGGCCCCTTTGGAACAGGCCTACCTGTCGGGGCCCCAGTCTGCTTCGGTGGTGGGGGAGGCTGAGAACCTCGGTGCTGGTTCCCTTGGGGATTACTTTGGGGGCCTCGCTGGAACCCTCTTTGTTTACCCCTGTCCCCCCCACTCTTCTGCTGGGGACCCTGCCCACCCTTGGCTGAGTCTCCCACTGGACCCTTGTGGACCCTGGTGCTGAGCCAGCGGTCCGCCTCCTCAGCAAGCTTCCTCGGGTTGGACAGCTTGCTATCAATCAGGTGCTGGCGTAGCTCAGGAAAACAATTTTCAGACAAGTGCTCCCATGCAATTAAATCAAAAAGCCCCTGAAAATCATTCACTTTGCTACCTGTCACCCAACCATCCAGTGCTCTGCAAAAACCGGTCACATACTCCACATACGTGTTCCCAGGACGCTTTCCATACCCCCTGAACTTCTGTCTGTACATTTCAGGGGTAAGCCCATACCTGGTCATTAAGGCCTCTTTCATGCGGGGATAGGACTTCTGTTCTTCAGTGGGCAAATCTAGCAGGGTGTCCCGCCCTTCGCTAAGGAACCTCCCCCACAACCCCGCTCCCCAATCCTTGTCAGGGACCCGGTGGGAGGACATGGCTACCTCATATGCCCTAAACCACTGTCCTATGTCATCCCCCTTAAAAAACTCCTTAACTACATCTTTGGGTATGTACACCCTGGACTCTACCTGCACCGGCGTTGTGCTGCCACCAGAAGGAGTTGTGTCCAAACTCTTCGCTTTCAGCTCCAACTCCTTCAATTTCACTTCATGTTCCAAAAGGATTTTTCTCTCCTCTATTGCCAATCTTTGTTGCTCCATCTGTCCATTAAGTTTTGCCATCTCCACTTCATGTGCCCTGGTTGCTGCCCTGTCTGCCAGCTCCTCTGGCGACAGGACTGCGCCAACTCCATGGGTGCTTTCTGGGGGTACTATTTCCCCCCCATTCCCAGGTGCCCTTGACTCCATCCAGGCCCTCAGCGCCTTTTGGTAGTGAGCCTTGGTTCTACATCCTGACTGGGAGATTCCAAACTTCCTGCAGAAGCCTCTCAGTTGCTCCCACTTGTACTCCTCCAGTTTTTCATCTTCCCACTCTATGTCCTCCATGTCACTCACACTAGAGGCGATGGATGCTGCTCTCCTTCCAGATTTTGAGCCAGGCATGATTCACAAGAAAAATGGAGATTCCTCAGCAATCCCAAAAATAGAAAAATGAACTCAACAGTATGTGGCTATGTTATAGGTCTGCTCTCGCTATGTGGTGATCAATAATTTACTGTATATAAATTATAAATGCAAATTCGAAATCCTCACCGCTGCGTCCAATGTTAGAATTGGGGGTCTCTGGTTGGCGCAAGTATGCACTTGTGACAAACAGGGACCCTCTCCTCTAGTCAGGGCAAGGGAACTACCCTTTAAGAATAACCCCTACTCACCCTCTAGGTTGCGTGGCGTGAGCAGTCAAGGCTAATCTCTAGGGCGCATTAAGTTAAGCATTTATAATCACACACAGCAAATAACACTGACCCCCCACAAATGGACACCAGGCTGTGGTATGTATAAAAATACTGGTACTTTATGTAAAAATAATAGATTTGTAGACTTATCACAAGACCTTAAATAACATTCAATTAGGATGCACACAATACTCTTCTCAGTGTTGGAATGGATACTTTCTTGGCTGTTCAATATTTCACTTCAAGTGTTACTTCAAAATACAGCTCCCTTCAGCAAAGCGTCTTTAAATCAGTAAAGGAGACAAGGGGGTTTCCTTAAAACAATGTTCTGTCAGCAAAGCGTTCTTATGTAAAGAGGAACAGTATAAAATGCCCTCAAAAGCGATTGCAGCAGAATTCCTGACTAGAAGATGCTTTGTGTCAGATTCTGAACTCACAGAGGCTTGGCTTCAGGGCGCTGCTCTGTGCGCTTCGTGACTGGGGCACCAGCAGCTTATCCGACCCAGCAAGGGGTTAACAGCCAGCAAGGGATTCCCAGAGGGGCGGACCTTCGAGTCCTCGGCTTGCCCCTTGAACACACACAAGTTACAGTACCTTGCAAAAAGGGGGGGGGTTTGCCACGGACAAATGCGGGGCACAGCTGTGGACCAGGACAGGCTCAGCAGGGCGCCTTGAGGGGGGCTCGGCTCGTGACGGCGTTAGGAGGTGCAGTGCTGGAGCGGGGCCTCCGAGGGGCTCTGTGGGCTGTCAGGGGCGCTGTCTGTGTCCTGGCCTTCGGTTCGAAGCTTGCAGGGAAATCCTTCGGTGGGGAAGTGCGATTTAGAGCGGCCCGTACTCCTTTGTACAGGGCAGCTCCTCTCACTGTGGCGCAGCCTCAGGGATTCCCCCTGGTGCAGGGCGGGTCAACACACTTCACCGGCGTGGGGACACGGGCCGGATACCAGGGAGGAGTAGGCAAGAAGGGGAGGCGGCGCGGTGGCACCCAGCAGCGGGCACAACTTGTACCGGCAGGTCAGCTGGTGCGGCGCAGCCTCAGGGGCAAGGTGTGGTGCGGAGCAACGCTCAAGGGCACGCACCTTTCAATCTGCTCACTCGGGTCCCGGGAGCTCGTGGGGGCTGCAAGGCGGGCGGTGCACTTCTCCTCGGAGATGGGTGGAGGCAGGGTGCGGGGCGGCCCCTGAGGACACGGTGTGGCGGCGGCTGCGATCAGCGGCGGCACACGGGTCAGGGCGGCCACGGCACGGCTCCAAGCACTTCAAGGCAGATAATCCTTGGGGTGCACACAAATGACGGCCTTCAGCGGGGCACGAACTTGGCAAGCCCAGCAGCTTGGGTCGAAGGAGGGGGAAGAGCCCAATGGTCCTGGGGCTCAGGTCAGGGGGCCAGCTCACTTCCAGGCCCTTGGAGATCAGCTAGCAAGCACAAGAGTTTGTAGAAAGTAAAAAGCAAAGTCTTTCAGGATTTCTTCCTCTCCTTTGGCAGCAAGGGTTCCACTGCAGGCCAGTCCCCCAGGATAGGGACAGTCTCTCTCCTTCAGCTTCCTTGGTTCCTTCTCCTCAGGCAGAGGGGTCGTCTTGATTCACAAGCAGGATCTGATTTACAAGGAGCAGGGCTCCTATATTTATATGGCATTTCTTTTGTCTTTTCAGGCCAGGGGGGCCTCTGCATAATCCCTTTCAGTGGTGGAGCACTCTGAGTGGCTGTCCTTGGCTGTTTCTTTCAGTGCGAGGGGCAGGCACATCAGACGCTCCACAGGAGGTGGAGCCAGCATTGTGTGGACAGGGGCAGCCAGGAGTACCTCGTTGATGGTGCTTCGCCCTTCCTGGGCCAGGTGCAGGCTGAGTCATCAGTCGCCCCCCAGGGGGGCGGAGCCAGCATTGTGGTGGCAGAGCACAGCCTGATTAAGAGTCATGGGGCACTCCTACCTCCCACTAAGGTGTAATCCTTGCATTCACCAACTGTCATCACCCAGCCCTGTCACTCACACATCCCAGACAGTCAGATACACAAACTATCAGAGGCGGGCTGAAATGGTTAGGCAAGCAAATGCTAACTTTCTAAAAGTAGCATTTGCAAACACAGGATATTAAAATAAACTTTACTAAAAGAAGTATTTTATTATTCTGAGTTCAGGCATACTAAATATTAATTTCTACCATGTTCCCTGAGCCTGCTGGGATTATAGAGTGTAATAATTCCAGCAGCCCATTCTGGCCTAAAGGGAGCAGGTAGCCTCACAATAGTGAAAAACGAATTTAGCTGTAATTCACTATTAGGACATGCCACACACATCAGAGCATGTCCTACCTTACACTTACAATGCACCCTGCCCTTTGGCCTACCATAGGGGTGACTAATATGAAGTCAAGGGAAGGTTTAGGGGCTGGCAAGTGTGTGCACTTGCCCAGCCAGCATGA